>NC_138991.1:9530953-12359703 GCF_964341445.2 Mesoplodon mirus
ATCCAGAGAACAGTTTGGAAATCATTGAAATACAGAAATTTAGAACTTTACTCTCAAAATACAGAAGAGCTTTAATTAAACTTGCTGTATCAGCAGTTTCACATTAAGCTTCCATTTTATTCCAAATGGTTATGATTTGATTATGAGCCCACTCAATTGGTGGCTATGCTATGCTTTTTTTTATAAGTAGGAAACATAATGTCTGAACACTAACAATATTCATCTTAGCTATTGGTTTTGTGCAATCTTTGTAGGCAGCGACCTGATAATACTGAAGTACTGACTTTTTTTTAACTTTTTTTTTTTTTTTTTTTTTTTTTGCGGTACGCGGGCCTCTCACTGTTGTGGCCTCTCCCATTGCGGAGCACAGGCTCTGGACACACGGGCTCAGCGGCCATGGCTCACGGGCCCAGCCGCTCCACGGCATGTGGTATCTTCCTGGACCGGGGCACGAACCCGTGTCCCCTGCATCGGCAGGCGGACTCTCAACCACTGCGCCACCAGGGAAGCCCTTTTTTTAACTTTTATGCAAATTGAATGTACAATAATCCATGATATGCTTTAGCATTAGTTGTTCTTCAATTTTAGGAAATGCTGATTTAAAATATAATTTAGCAGATTATTCAGTCTAGCACAAGGACAAAATTCTTCCTCCCATCAAATTTTCAGAGACTTTGGACAAAGACAGCAATAGTTTAGTGAAATTTGCTGAAAAACCTCTAGCTCCCATATTGTTTTTCCTTCCCCAGATATACTGTTATAAAGTATAAATGCCCAAGAACAGACACTGTTCATTAAAAAGTGTCTATCTAGTGTAATCTTTAACAAACATTTCTGGAGCTACAGTTATTACCTCAAAACCCACAGCATGAATTTTTTAAACAAATTTGATGCTATTAAAAAGGGGTAGATTGACAGCCCTGGAGACCGAAGTCTTCTATTTAACCACAATCCGGGTGAAGCAGAGACAGAGGCAATGAAAATCTTCCCTGCTTTTCCACCACTGCTCCTCAAACTTACAGAAGAGACACTCGTAGGGAAGAAAGGAGCACTGTGGTTCATGCTTGTGTTCAGTCATGGTCATTTCACAGGCTGGCTTCATAAGGATGTAAGTTCTTACCCACGTGAAGGAAAGACCATGGTTTTCTCACACTGAGGTCCTTTCATTGAACAGATCACAACCAACTGCTCAGAGACCTGTGCCAATTCAATGCCCTCTCACCAAACACCAAGAAAGAACCCAGAACAGGTGAGAATACAATGCATTCACCTCAGTTGCATTATTTCCTGAGGAAGGTAAAGCTGGGACTGGACCTTCAGATGGCTAAATCATGTAATAAAATCTCAAACTTACCAACAGTTAGAGTTGAAATCTCTACACAAAGGGTTTCTCCATCTCAGCACTGTTGACATTTGGGGGCTGGAAAATTCCTTACTGGGGCAGGGGCAGGGGCTGTCCTATGTATTGTAGGATGTTTAGCAGCAGCCCTGGACTCTTCTCACTAGATGCCAATAGCACCTGCCCAGTGTGACAACCACAGGTGTCTCCAGACATTGTTATATGTCCCCCGGGGGCTGAAATCACTCCCAGTTAAACCTCTGCTCTGTAGATCCCAGATCCATTTCTATCCCTTCAATCCCGAGATTGTCACAGTTGTGCAAATGTCTTATTTCTTTTTACATTCTTATTTTCTTTTCTTTTTCCTGTACATTTAATGCTTCTTATATCCTTTTTTAAAATTTGTATTGGGGTATAATTGATTTACAATGTTGTGTTAGTTTCAGGGGTACAGCAAAGGGAACCTGTTGTATAAATACATATATTCACTTTTTTTTAGATTCTTTTCCCATATAGGCCATTACAGAGTATTAAGTAGAGTTCCTTGTGCTTTACAGTAGGTCCTTATTAGTTAATTCTTCTCTTCTTTTAACCTCTGCCCTAGAAGGATAGTTCCAAACACATCACTTGACAGACATGTTATTATATACATAGCTCGAACGGGCAGAATTTGGCCAAGATCTGTGGGCTCTGTGCTGTCTTCTGCCCTTTGTCAGGAGTTTCTTCCTGTGTTACAGTTGGTTGAGTTACCCTCAAGTGCCCAGGCAGAGCAGCTGAAGGCGATCTGATGAAAGCCACATTGTTTGGTTCATGGAATGTGATTTACAGCCCTTAGATACTGGACGTTACTTTGTTCCTATATGTCTATTAAACTCTGCCTTTCTCCTCCCCTTTCTTAGGGTGAAAAACAGATTATTTAGTGCACAATCTAAAAATCAGCCGGTTATTAAATTTTCCTTTTCATTTAGTTTTGAAGCTTTTATGCCTCTGAAACTTATTTACATGCTGTATATATTAAAGTGTAATTCATAGTACTCATAGGATTCAAAAAATGATGAGGTACCCTTCCCATGGTCTCAAAACAGAGTCTACCTGACTCCCCAAAAGAGGGAGACATTTATAGCATAGGTCTACAACTCAAGAATACGCTTTAAGGCAGCAACTTACACCAATATTAGGGAAGTACATAAGATGCAGCAAACAGATAGGTTCCATATGTTCTAAAAAACACAAAAAACAAAAAAAAAGAAAAAAGGAAAAGCCACAGTATTATATATCCAGTTATATTTTCTTGTAAAAATTAAGTCATCCTTTAATATTCTTAAAAATAAGAGGCATTAATTTGCATAATCATTAATAAAAGGCATGATCACTTTCATAAATATGGCTTCTGTATCTTCACTATCTACAACTATAGAAGGCATGAGACACACTGATTTTTTTTAATTTAATGCTCAGGACAGCTTGGAATAGTAGGCATATTTGATCCCATTTTGCAGATGAGAAAAAAGGTTCAGAGAAGTTAATTTTTCAAAGTTCACACAGCTAACAAGCAGCAAAGCTGGAATTTGGATCTAACCTGGATGACCCTATTGCTCAAGCTGGATCTACCTTATTGCCTTTTACTTTCTTCTCTAATTAACTATCTAAGGCTGAAGCTGCTTGAAATCAAGCCAGTATCTTAGGGGACAATCCAAGGTAAACTGCATGCTTAAGGACTTGGTAACATTCTACGTAAACAGACTCATTAGCATATTCTAAATCATTAGTAAGGTCCTATTCTCAGATTCATGGAAATTAGTAGCTATATATACTATTTTGGTTTGCAAAACAGCAGAGTAAAAACATTCCTAGTAATCTTATCCTTCTTCTGCTTTCTGGTCACTCATCTTTCCATGGCTCCCTCTTGTCCTCCTGTCCAAGTCCACAGTCCTCACCACTCCACCCTCATCTCTCCCTACTCTGACCTCAAATTCCATGCTCCAGCCTCACTGAGTTCCTTGTGGTTCCCATAGCATCCTGGGTCTCTTTTAGCATACACCATGCTCATGCATTCATTGTTCACCTTGTTTATCAGGTACCTGCACTGTCGTAGGTGTTAGAAAGACAGCAGTAAGACCGAATTGCTGCCCTCGTGAAGCTTACAGACAATGAATGAATATACAGAATGAATATTCTGTATGTCAGATCATGATAAAGGCTTTGGTAGAAAAACAAAGGAAAAGGGATTAGTGAGTTCTGAAAGGGAGAAAATACTTGTAAGTTAAAAGTGGAGGAAGAGGGAAAGTCACCCTGACACCATGGCATCTGAGCAAAAACCAGAAAGAGGTGAGGGGTGGTGTAGATGCTGGTAGGAAGAGGGGTCCATGTGGTCAGGTTGGAGTCAGCAGAGCAGAAAGTAGTAGACAAGATGATAAGGGCTGGGGAAGAAGGGTACCACGCAGGGGCTTGACAGCCTTTATGAGGACTTGGACATTAACTTGTAAGCTATGCCCTAACTTAGTATCTGAGCTATCATACATGCTCCGTGTTTTTTATTCAGGGGTTGAAAACTCTATGAAGCCAAGAAGCTACTGGAAATATGAAAGAGGGATGCCTGGTCTCAGCGAGGCTCCAATAACTGCTGCCATATGCAATATGTTCCCGAGGCCCACACATCACACATCTCTGGGCCAGCTGTAGCTGGTAGGCCACCAATGTACAGCATCTGTTGTCATTCAGTGTCTGTTTCATGAATGCATCAGGAAGATAAGACACTACAGGGTAGCATTTTTGAGAAATACTGTGAACAGCAACCATATTCTAGAACGGAATGTTTGTGTCCCCTGGAAATTCCTGTGTTGAAATCTAATCCCCAATGTGATGGTATGTGGAGGTGGGGCCTTTGGGAGGTGATTAGGTCATGAGGGTGGGGCCCTCATGAATAGGATTAATACCCTAATGAGAAAAGTCCATGCTGTCTGCATGTGAGGATATAATAAGAAGATAGCCATCTATAAAATCCAGAAGTGGACTCTCACCTGAATCAAATCTGCCGGCACCTTGATCTTGGACTTCTATACTCCAGAACTGTGAGAAAGAAATGTCTGCTGTTTATAAGTTACCCAGTCCATGTTATAGCAGCTCGAATTAACTAAGACACCTTCCATCTCATTGATGGATCAAAAATTTGAGTATTCCTCTCTAACATACTATCAAAGTACCCATGTTCTGAAAAATGATGCTTCCTACATTCTGCTGCCCAGCGATTACTGCATCCTCCCAAAGTTAACGAGACAGTTCTGGCCTCTGTAACTCTTTCCATGCTTCTTCTGCAAGAACTGTTAATTTAACAGAGCAGAAGTAAACCTATATATTAAATTTCCTTATTTGTCACTAGAAAGGAGTGCTATCTTTTTTTTTTTTTTTTTTTTTTTTGCGGTACGCGGGCCTCTCACTGTTGTGGCTCTGGACGCGCAGGCTCAGCGGCCATGGCTCAGGGGCCCAGCCGCTCCACGGCATATGGGATCTTCCCAAACCAGGGCATGAACCCATGTCCCCTGCATCGGCAGGCGGACTCTCAACCACTGCGCCACCAGGGAAGCCCCAGGATTGCTATCTTTAAATGCAGATGTAAACAACAAAAAAGGAACTTTGTTTAAAAACGAGCCAGAGTTAAGCATAAGTGTGGGGAGGATTTTCTGTTGGCTTTAACTGGGGACATGCTGAATATGTAGTGATTTTTTTTACATTAATAATAATAGGAAACAGTAGATAGTGGCACCTCAGCACAATTCTAATTTAATGAGAAACAATAAAATAGTTTTCCAAAGGGGCCTATTTAGGTCCAAGAAAGGGGATATTAAAGTTCCAAGATTTATTCTACTTTCGTTAAGGTATGCTGATACACATTTTCTGAGCCTACATTCTACTCACTGCTTAGATCTCTCTCTTGATAATTTTCTTACTTGTAAGGGAATTAGACTGCTGTTTTCCAGGACAAATAACTTTTAGACAAAGTATTTAAACTGAATCAATTCATTCCCAGCACAAGTAAGGTTGATCAAAATCCTATATCATTCAGACAGCCCTGTGAGGCATATTTTTAACATATTTAGATACCATTAACTGCAAAACCATAGGAATCAACTATTAAGAAATGGTTTTTAGAAAAGAATTGAATATACATAAAAGAATTGAATATACATAAAACTCCTAGTAAAGTATTGTCTTTGAATTGGTATTTTTCAAATTAATTGCACAAGTTAACCAATATGTATCAGTCATTGAAGTGTTCAAGCAGTATGCTCTGTGAAGTCAGATATGAGGATGAGGATGAGGATGATGATGATAATGGTGACAACAGTGAGAGTTGACATAAATTGAACCCTTTCTACCTGGTAGATACTGTGCTAAGCACATTAGATCCCTTGCTTGATTTGATCCTAACATTCATTTTGTGCTAAGATTTATGTTAAATGTATGAAAGCCCTTTCCAGCACCTTTCAAGTCACATTCTGCTCCCATTTTACAGATGAAGAAACTGACACTGTGACAAGTTGAGCAACCAAGAATCACCTAACCACATGGTACCTAGAGAGAGGTGTTCACAAGGGCAGCAGAAATTGGAGAGCCCTACCCCTGGGGAATATTGAAGCCTTTGTCACAGGTACTGCTCTCGTACACCTTGCAACATCTCTAGTGAGGGTAAGGGCCCTGAATGGGGAAAAAAAATACTTCCTAACATTCATTAAGCACTTCCTACCTGCCGGACGTTGTTCTAAGTCCTATATTTCCTTTATCCTCATAATAAGTGCATGAGGAGACAGCATTGATATTCTGCTTTACGGTGGGGAAGACAGAGGCACAAGGGTGGTTTGTCCATGAACACATGACTACAAATGGTGAGGGAAATTTAAAGCCAGAGCTTGCGTTCTTAGCCACTACTGTATCTCAACTGTTCATGACCCAGCCCTTTGCCTAAGCTTAGTACTGAAGGAACAGTCCTGCACCCTTCAAATGGCCACATGGGCCAGGGGCACCCAGCACCAAAGAAAGTGACTCCAGACTGAAAGACTGCTTTGGGAGATACTCATAAAATCCTGCAGCTTTTTTGCTGTCCTATAGAGAGCTAGGATTCTTGAAAAAATTATATGGAGACAGTTAGATTACTCACCAACTCTGGGGTGTGACCTTGGAATAAACACACTGGATTTGATGCAAAAGAAAAAGGCATGTAACATTGTGCATAGTCATGATGCAAATTCATACAGTTTACACAGAGATGTCTAGCAAAGTCCCTGCCTTCCAGAAACACAAACTCTAACACGAATTTTAGGAGAAGGGAGCAGCACAGACCACCATGAGATTGAGGGCACAGAAAGCAGCCTGCACTCCACCATGTTACAAAATGCCAGTGCTCAGTCCTTTGTCTGGCTGAAGTACAAGCTCTTTTCCAGCGCTCAGAATGTGGGTGAGAGATCTGCTCTTCATTCAATGGGGAGACATTGAGGTTTCTCAATCAGAGCATAACACGGCCAGAGCTGCCCTTCTAAGAGTACAATTTAGTGCTGCTCATAGATGGCACTGAATAGGAGAGACTGCAAGTGTAGAGACCCCATTGGGAACTGTTGTGAAAACCCTGGGATCTTAACATAAAGAGTAGCAGCAAGAAAAGAAGAGAAGGGGCAACGCAAAGAGCAAAGTTCAAAAGACACAGGACAAAAATCTAAAAAGCTGTGCATTATCTGTGCAGGCTTGGGGCCAGAGGCTCTGGAGGGTCTGCAGAAACTAGTGTGAATCCTGGCTCCACCATTATCTCACCCTCGGACAACGACTTAACCTTCCCAAGCATCAGCTTCTTCATCTGTATAATAAAGATAACAATGTCCCCATCTCTTAGGACTTTTAGGAAGCTTATGTAAGCGTATAAGGCATTTGGCACGCTGAACAAATATTTGGCAAGCACTCAGTAAATTCTACCTACTGATATCATCAGTGTTTTTATGCCTGTTAAAAGAGATAATAATGTTCCTCCATTCCTCTTTTAAAGGATACTCACTGGGAGTTCCCTGGTGGCCTGGTGGTTAGGATTCCGACCTTTTACTGCCGTGGCCCAGGTTCAGTCCCCGGTCAGGGAACTGAGATCCTGCAAGCCGCATGGCCAAAAACAAACAAACAAACATACAAAAGGAAAACAGTTTTATACAGCAGAAATTAACATAACGTAAATCAACTATACTCCAATTAAAAATAAAACAGTTAAATAAATAAAGGATGCTCATTTACTAGTTAATAAAGGAAGGAGGGAAAGAAATCAACAGTTGCCAAAAGGAAAAACCCATGAGAAACCTTTTTTTCATACCCTTGCATTAAAATGTCCTCTGTGAAGGTGCCAGATGGTGTCCACTTTGGTGGCTGAACGAGAGTCCCTGGTCGCAGCAAATGAATAAATGAATAAATGTACTACAATTTAAGACCTAACCATGGTTTATAATCTGGCCAACTCTCAGCCCTGGGGAATAAGTGTCAACCTGATATCTATCTAACCTGAACGAAGTTTCAAAATCTGGAGATAGTGCTGGTTGTAACCCAAGCTTCGGCAACTTGTTTGAGTTCCACTGCAACCGCTACTCTGTGATGTTCTAGCTCTGATATACATCCAGTGCTATCGGTACATCACTGAGCACTCCTGAAACCCACTTCCAAGTTAATCCCATACAGTGCCAACAATAATTAACATTTATGCAGTGCTTGCAGTGTGTCAGACATTGTGCTAATTGGTTCACATACAGCTTTTTCTTTGAGAGAATGGAAGTATAATCAAAACATAGACTGTAAAATCCAACAAAGTCTACTATTTCTCTTTCTCCACCGTCTCCTGCTACAGGACAACTATATACTGAATTCTTTTCATGAAAACTTAAGTACAGGCTCTTGCTCAGTAGATATGGTTGATCACCTGCTTAAACCTCCTAAGACTTCCCATAGCACTTCTAATGGAATCTGAATGTATTAACATGACCTTCCAGGCCCTGCGTGATTTAGCCCACACGTCTCTCTCCCGCTCCCGAATGCCTTCTGTTTCCAAACTCTACTCCCTCACCACCCTTGTTTCCTCTGGAGAATATACTAAGTTTGTTTCTACCTCAGGACCTTTGCCTTTGCAATATATCCCCTCTGCCTGGAAAGCTCTTGCCCTGGGTCTTCCTTCTCGTGGCCAGCTCCTCGTCATCATCCACATCTTGGCTCAAATGTCACTTTATCAAAGAGGTCTTGCCTCACAGCCCTTTCTGAAAGCAACACAGCATACTCCCAGAGGTATTCTGGAGCTGGCGTATGCTGTGGGCATCTCTTCCCAACTCCTAGTCATGTTGGTTGAAATCAGCCGTGATGGGAGTATTTACACTAAAGAAATTGGCCAACACTACAAATCAGGGCATTCCCCCCGCAGAGAACCAGCTGTTGAACACTTACCAGCATGCAGCTGCCTACTTCTATTCCCCATCTGTTACTGCCCAAAAGATGGTTTTTCTCATTTTCTTCATAGCACCCATCACTCTGAAATCATCTTTTCTATGTGTTACTTTTTTATTAACTCTCTTCCAGATATAATCTAAAGAGAGTAAAGACATAATCCAAATTGCTCCTTGTCATATCCCTAACACTCAGAAGCGTGTGCGTAAGAACTTTAAAAATTCTTTTTGAAAGAACTAATTAATTCCATACACTCTCTTTACATTATGTGCCCCAATGTATTCAAGATTCTGAATTTCCTAATAGAGGTCTTAACCTAATAGAGGTTATGATATTTTCAACCTAGAATTTTCTAGTAGCTACAGCTGCAAGAACTATCAAAATTGACAATGTATGTATGCCTTACCAGTCATCAGTTAAGACATGGAATGATTATTTAAAACATCATTTACTAGTTTCCCTACTCTATAATATGTGTTTGGAAATTGTGAAGAGTTCAACCTTGTCTCTTTTCATTCTAGAGTTCCGCATAGAATAATGTCTCCCTTCTGAAGGGCACTTGCTGTATAATCCCTTTGTTGGGATAACAGGGCCATCTGGCCCAATCCATCTTGCTGCAATTTGATCCTGGGTTAACTGCACCCTGTCGCTAGCCAAGATTGACACCGTATGTCTTCCCTCTTTACTAAGACTAGTTCATTATGGAGGCAACTTTTTTTTTTTTTTTTTTTTCTTTTTGCGGTATGCGGGCCTCTCACTGTTGTGGCCTCCCCCGTTGCGGAGCACAGGCTCCGGACGCGCAGGCCCAGCGGCCATGGCTCACGGGCCCAGCCGCTCCGCGGCATATGGGATCCTCCCAGACCGGGGCACGAACCCGTATCCCCTGCATCGGCAGGCGGACTCTCAACCACTTGCGCCACCAGGGAGGCCCTGGAGGCAACTTTTTGAAGACTCAAATTCTTGGAGACCTTTCACAGCGGCATGAATGGGATGAAGGAGTTTTGCTAGGATTTTCCTGGTGGCCCACAGGATCAGTACATCACCAAAAGTAAGAAATGAGGGGGAAAACTGGCCACAAGAGGAAAGAAAATATCAATCATTTGGAAGGTTGGCAAGCAGCATCTAATGGGCAAAGGGAGAGAGGAGCAATGAAACAATCACTCTAATCGATTATCCAAGCATGCTGGATAATATCGATGGGAAACACTGCTTAAGAAAAGTATGGCAAACCTGAAGTGTATAGAAATAGAGTCCCAAACTTAAATGCCTGTAGAAGCTAAGCAGGTAACATAAATATTGAGGCAAATAGGATATCAAATAATATGGGTGGTACAGTGGCAAACTGAAGACTCCATCTACCTTTAAAGGGGGCAACATAAACCCAGCTCCAGCCAATTTCTTCCAAGAGGGAATATGGAACCTGTAATGTCAGATTGTAATGGACTTTGTTGATTGCCTCCCAATACCCATTCTCCACTTCTTTGTCCATGCAATCCCCTCCCCTTATGTGACCCAGAGAATGTTGATCCTATTCCCATTGTATTCTCCAGGGCTGGCGCCATATTGGTCTAAGCCAATTTTCCTTGTCAGTGATTTATATAGGAATGGGCATATGACCCAATTTTAGCCAATAACACATGAGGAAAGGCCAGTTTGATGCCTGAACTTCCAAAGAAAGAAACAAGAAGAGATGGTCTTTCTTCCTTTGAACAGATTTGTGTCTCTCTGAAATGCCGGAAGCGGTTGTCACCATCTTGCCACACAGAGCCCAGGACACCTGGAGCAGATCTCAGACACATCACACCTGGAAATTTGTTTTATATGAGATAACAAATTTTCTTATGGTTTAAACCCAGACAGACTAAGTAAGGTTTTATTTGTTACTTGCAGACAAAGCTACCCCCAAGGGATATACCAATCATCTACCTTCTCAAGAGGAGTAGGAAGTTTCATTTTTTGTGATCCCATTTTTAAAATCTTGGCTACTAATTTTTAATATTTTACAGGAGAGCCCCCTCTGATTAAAACAACACAAAACAGAACAGACTTCAATAAGAATGGGGGTGAGGCATTTGTTTTCAACTCTTGGCCTAGCTTGCCCCCTTAATTCTCAGCTCTCAGTGGAATCTATCCCAAGTTGCACATCCCAGGGACGGTCCACGTTCCTGGAACTTTACATATTGTCTCACCCTTGATCAAGAGAACACTCATCCCTGCCTGACTCTCAGCACTTCACTTTCTGCATAAGTTAGATAGAATATCCATATCCAAATATACCCTAGTGTGGTGCTCAGCAAGAGATGTGGGGCTATTGGAGAGAAGACCTCCAAGAAATGAAAAGGTCTGTTAATTAAGTTTCTTTGCAAGAAAAATGTCATGAAAATGAGAAAATACTTACCTTATTAAAGTCCAGCAAAACCAATAAACTTAAATTACTATGTATATTAACATGGTTAGCTCTGCAAATAGTTCTCTTGCCTTCTCAGCTTTGCACTTAATTTGTCCCCTCTTGAAAATTACCCTCTCCTGTTCCCTTTGCTCATCCATAGTTTACCTAGATTTTTTTTTAATTTTATTTTATTTATTTTTATATACTGCAGGTTCTTATTAGTCATCAATTTTATACACATCAGTGTATACATGTCAATCCCAATCACCCAATTCATCACACCACCACCACCCGCTGCTTTACCCCCTTGGTGTCCATACGTTTGTTCTCTACATCTGTGTCTCAATTTCTGCCCTAAAAAACGGTTCACCTGTACCATTTTTCTAAGTTCCACATATATGCGTTAATATACGATATTTGTTTTTCTCTTTCTGACTTACTTCACTCTGTATGACAGTCTCTAGATCCATCCATGTCTCTACAAATGACCCAATTTCGTTCCTTTTTATGGCTGAGTAACATTCCATTGTATATATGTACCACATCTTCTTTATCCATTCGTCTGTAGATGGGCATTTAGGTTGCTTCCATGACCAGGCTATTGTAAATAGTGCTGCAATGAACACTGGGGTGCATGTGTCTCTTTGGATTATGGTTTTCTCTGGGTATATGTCCAGTAGTGGGATTGCTGGATCACATGGTAATTCTATTTTTAGTTTTTTAAGGAACCTCCATACTGTTCTCCATAGTGGCTGTATCAATTTACATTCCCACCAACAGTGCAAGAGGGTTCCCTTTTCTCCACACCCTCTCTGGCATTTGTTGTTTGTAGATTTTCTGATGATGCCCATTCTAACTCGTGTGAGGTGATACCTCATTGTAATTTTGATTTGCATTTCTCTAATTAGTGATGTTGAGCAGCTTTCCATGTGCTTCTTTTTTTTTTTTTTTTTTTTTGTGGTATGTGGGCCTCTCACTGTCGTGGCCTCTCCCGTTGAGGCACACAGGCTCCGGACACGCAGGCTCAACGGCCATGGCTCACGGGCCCAGCCGCTCCGCAGCATGTGGGATCTTCCCAGACCGGGGCACGAACCCGTGTCCCCTGCATCAGCAGGCGGACTCCCAACCACTGCGCCACCAGGGAAGCCCTCATGTGCTTCTTGGCCATCTGTATGTCTTCTTTGGAGAAATGTCTATTTAGGACTTCTGCCCATTTTTGGATTGGGCTGTTTGTTTTTTTAATATTGAGCTGCATGAGCTGTTTATATATTTTGGAGATTAATCCTTTGTCCGTTGATTCGTTTGCAAATATTTTCTCCCATTCTGAGGGTTGTCTTTTGGTCTTGTTTATGGTTTCCTTTGCTGTGCAAAACCTATGAAGTTTCATTAGGTCCCATTTGTTTATTTTTGGTTTTATTTCCATTACTCTAGGAGGTGGATCATAAAAGATCTTGCTGTGATTTATATCAAAGAGTGTTCTTCCTATGTTTTCCTCTAAGAGTTTTATAGTGTCTGGACTTACATTTAGGTCTCTAATCCATTTTGAGTTTATTTTTGTATATGGTGTTAGGGAGTGTTCTAATTTCATTCTTTTACATGTAGCTCTCCAGTTTTCCCAGCACCACTTGTTGAAGACACTGTCTTTTCTCCATTGAATATCCTTGCCTCCTTTGTCATAGATTAGTTGACCATAGGTGCGTGGGTTATCTCTGGGATTTCTATCTTGTTCCATTGATCTATGTCTCTGTTTTTGTGCCAGTACCATACTGTCTTGATTACTGTAGCTTTGTAGTATAGTCTGAAGTCAGGGAGCCTGATTCCTCCAGCTCCGTTTTTCATTCTCAAGATTGCTTTGGCTATTTGGGGTCTTTTGTGTTTCCATACAAATTGTGAAATTTCTTGTTCTAGTTCTGTGAAAAATGCCAGTGGTAGTTTGATAGGGATTGCATTGAATCTACAGAATGCTTTGGGTAGTATAGTCATTTTCACAATGTTGATTCTTCCAATCCAAGAACATGGTATATCTCTCCATCTGTTGGTATCATCTTTAATTTCTTTCAAAATCAGTGTCTTATAATTTTCTGCATACAGGTCTTTTGTCTCCCTAGGTAGGTTTATTCCTAGGTATTTTATTCTTTTAGTTGCAGTGGTAAATGGGAGTGTTTCCTTAATTTCTCTTTCAGATTCTTCATCATTACTGTATAGGAATGCAAGAGATTTCTGTGCATTAATTTTGTATCCTGCAATTTTACCAAATTCATTGATTAGCTCTAGTAGTTTTCTGGTGGCATCTTTAGGATTCTCTATGTATAGTATCATGTCTTCTGCAAACAGTGACAGTTTTACTTCTTCCGTTCCAATCTGTATTCCTTTTATTTCTTTTTCTTCTCTGATTGCCATGGCTAGGACTTCCAAAACTATGTTAAATAATAGTGGTGAGAATGGACATCCTTGTCTTGTTCCTGGTCTTAGAGGAAATGCTTTCAGTTTTTCACCATTGAGAATGATGTTTGCTGTGGGTTTGTCATATATGGCCTTTATTATGTTGAGGTAGGTTCCCTCTGTGCCCAGTTTCTGGAGAGTTTTTATCATAAATGATGATCATATTGTTTTTATTCTTCAATTTGTTAATATGGTGTATCACACTGATTGATTTGCGTCTATTGAAAAATCCTTGCATCTCTGGGATTAATCCCACTTGATCATGGTGTATGATCATTTTAATGTGTTATTGGATTCTGTTTCCTAGTATTTTGTTGAGGATTTTTGCATCTATATTCATCAGTGATATTGGTCTGTAATTTTCTTTTTTTGTAGTATCTTTGTCTGGTTTTGGTATCAGGGTGATGGTGGCCTCATACAATGAGTTTGGGAGTGTTCCTTCCTCTGCAATTTTTTGGAAGAGTTTGAGAAGGATATGTGTTAGCTCTTCTCTAAATGTTTGATAGAATTCACCTGTGAAGCCATCTGGTCCTGGACTTTTGTTGGAAGATTTTTAATCACAGTTTCAATGTCATTACTTGTGATTGGTCTGTTCATATTTTCTACTTCTTCCTGGTTCCATCTTGGAAGGTTATACCTTTCTAAGAATTTGTCCATTTCTTCCAGGTTGCCCATTTTATTAGCATAGATTTGCTTTTAGTAGTCTCTTAGGATGCTTTGTATTTCTGGGTGTCTGTTGTAACTTCTCCTTTTTCATTTCTAATTTTATTGATTTGAGTCCTTTCCCTCTTTTTCTTGATGAGTCTGGCTAATGGTTTATCAGTTTTGTTTATCTTCTCAAAGAACCAGCTTTTAATTTTGTTGATCTTTGGTATTGTTTTCTTTGTTTCTATTTCATTTATTTCTGCTTTGATCTTTATGATTTCTTTCCTTCTGCTAACCTTGGGTTTTGTTTGTTCTCCTTTCTCTAGTTCCTTTAGGTGTAAGGTTAGATTGTTTATTTGAGATTTTTCTTGTTTCTTGAGGTAGGCTTGTATAGCTATAAACTTCCCTGTTAGAACTGCTTTTGCTGCATCCCATAGTTTTTGGATCGTCGTGTTTTCATTGTCATTTGTCTCTAGGTTTTTTTTTATTTCCTCTTTGATTTCCTCAGTGATCTCTTGGTCATTAACATATTGTTAAGCCTCCATGTGTTTGTGGTTTTTATGTTTTTTTCCCTGTAATTCATTTCTAATCTCATAGCGTTGTGGTCAGAAAAGATGCTTGATATGATTTCAATTTACTGAGGTTTGATTTGTGAACCAAGATGTGATGTATCCTGGAGAATGTTCCATGTGCACTTGAGAAGAAAGTGTAATCTGCTGTTTTTGGATGGAATGTCCTATAAATATCAATTAAATCTATCTGGTCTATTGTGTCATTTAAAGCTTCTGTTTCCTTATTTATTTTCACTTTGGATGATCTGTCCATTGGTGTAAGTGAGGTGTTAAAGTCTTCCTGTCGATGACTGTTCAGCAATTAGTTGTCATTCTGGTGTTCTGGCAAGAGGGAGTGAGAGCACGTCCTTCTACTCCGCCATCTTGGTTCAGGGCCTACCCAGATTTTTAAGACCCAATTGAAAGTCTACCTCATTAAAAAGCTGCTTCAGATGGAGATTTCTCAAACTGCTTAGGTGTGGTTCACCCATCAGCTATGGTTACAGAGTGATCTGGAGCCATCTGTCTGTTGAACAGTATATTTCAGACTCCGGGACCCAGAATTACTGGGTCTGGGCTTGAGAATCTGCATATTATATGCTCTTCAAGTACATTTTCTACACATTATGTTTGGGAGACACTGTTCCAATGTACTCACAATTATATCATTGTGATGGAATTTTGAATCATTACCTGTGCTTATTTTCATATAATTCTTTCCAAGGAGGTCATGTCAACTCAACTAGATTATAAGTTCCTCAAGAACAAAGACCTTATTTTATACTTCCACATTCTTATTCATCCTCTGAGATACATGAGATGCTGTTTCCTCCTATAATTCAGTAAAATGCCGATTTATTGTTGAGCAGTTTTTTTGAGGATTAAATGAGATAATAAAAAAATTAAAATATATTGAATCCTAACTATGTATTAAAACACAGTTATAAGCCTTAGACACTTTATTTCATTTAATCTTTAAAACAACCCTAAGAGGGTGGGGAATCATCCCCTTCTTGCCAAGGTGGTAACTGAGCCCCAGAGAGGTTAGGAAGTCTGGAAAGTTCACATAACCAATAGGAGTGGAGCCAGATTTCAAAGCCACATTCCTCTGATTCAAAAGTCTATGCTTTTACTCCTATCCCGATGGCTGCACAAATATGTTACTGGTAATATACAAGTCCTGGGATGCAGTAAAAGACCCAAAAGGTACTAGTGCCTAGAGGCAAGGCATGTTAAAACATCCAACCTAGACCTTGGAGCTGGAGAAAAATTGCTTCACTCTTCTTGTATCTAGAGTAATCCTGTATTGGGATCAAACTTATCCCAAGAGTACAGAACTGAGGCCCATCTCAGAAGACATGGGGTCCTCACAGAAGAAACTCAGGGAAAGCAACATCTCAGGTTGGAAAACCCATCAGGATGGAAGCAACCACTGAGGCCATAGCAACAGCCTGGGCAGGAGGACCACCTGGCACATTTATTGGTCCATGCAGTGTTCTCAACTGCGGCTGCCTGGGATGTTGTTTTTAAACTAATGCAGATGCCTGGGGCCTAGCCACAGATTTTGATTTCATCATTCTGGCATCTGCCCAGGTGATCCTGATAGAAGCCCAGGCTTAGAAATCCAGCTGACAACAGACTTGGCCTCCCTTAGCACTGATCCCTTTGTAGCCTGCCCTATGGACCTTCTTCTGCTCATCCCTTTTTTCATCATGAATGCCCCCCCTCCTGGTGCTTGGCACATAGCAGGCACTGCAGAAATACTTGTTGAAAAATGATAAGGCCCCGGAGGAAGATGGCGGAAGAGTAAGACGCGGAGATCACCTTCCTCCCCACAGATACATCAGAAATTCATCTACACGTGTAACAACTCCTACAGAACACCTACTGAACGCTGACAGAAGACCTCAGACCCCTCAAAAGGCAAGAAACTCCCCCATATACCTGGGTAGGACAAAAGAAAAAAGAATAAACAGAGACAAAAGGATAGGGACGGGACCTGCACCAGTGGGAGGGAGCCGTGAAGGAGGGAAGGTTTCTACACACTACAAGCCCCTTCGCGGGCGGAGACTGCAGGTGGCGGAGGGGGAAAGCTTCGGAGTAGCGGAGGAGAGCACAGCAACAGGGGTGTGGAGGGCAAAGCGGAGAGATTCCGCCACAGAGGATCGGTGCCCTCAGGCACTCACCAGCCCGAGAGGCTTGTCTGCTCAGCCGCCGTGGCGGGGGGGGGGCTGGGAGCTGAGGCTCGGGTATCGGCTTTCGGTCAGAGCGCAGGGAGAGGACTGGGGCTGGCGGCAGGAAGAGAGCCTGAAGGGGTTAGTGCACCACGGCTAGCCCGGAGGGAGTCCGGGGAAAGGGTCTGGAGCTGCCGAAGAGGCAAGAGAGTTTTTTCCCTTTTGTTTCCTGGTGCGCGAGGAGAGGGCATTAAGAGGGCTGCTTAGGGAAGCGCCGGAGACAGGCGCGAGCCGCGGGTAAGGCGCGGACCTCGGAGACGGGCGTGGGCGGCCGCCGCCGCTGCCGCCGCCGCCGCCCGCGGCCCACCGCCGCCGTCGCCGCGGCCCGCCGCCGCGGCCCGCCGCCGCCAACGCCGCGGCCCGCCGCCGACGCCGCCGCGGCCCGCCGCCGCCGCCGCCGCCGCCACCGCCGCGGCCCGCCGCCGACGCCCGCCGCTGACGCCGCTGCTGACGCGGCCCGCCGCCAACGCCCGCCGCCGACGCCGCTGCCGACGCGGCCCACCGCCGCCGACGCTGCGGCCCGCCGCCGACGCCGCCGCCGCCGCGGCCCGCCGCCGACGCCGCCGCCGCCGCGGCCCGCCGCCGCCGCCGCTGCGGCCCGCCGCTGACGCCGCCGCCGCCGCCGCCCGCCGCCGCCGACGCCGACGCCGCGGCCCGCCGCCGACGCCCGCCGCCGCGGGGCCTGTGTGCGGGCGCGGGTCGCTGTCCGCCCCGCCTTCCGGGGGGCCTGTGCACCCCGCCACTGCCGGGGTCCCGAGACCCGGGGACGGCTTTCCCGGTAAAGCGCACGGAGCGCCACGGGCTGCTGCAACGTCACGCCGGCCTCTGCCGCCGCAGGCCCGCCCCACACTGCGCGCCCCTCCCTCCCCTCTGCCTGAGTGAGCCAGAGCCCCCGAATCAGCGGCTCCTTTAAACCCGTCCTGTCTGAGCGAAGAACGGACGCCCTCCGGCGACCTACGCACAGAGGCGGGGCCGGGTCCAAGGCTGAGACCCGGGAGCTGTGAGAGCAGAGACAGGGAAATCTCTCTGTGCAGTCTCGGAGGCAGCGGATTAAAGCTCCACGGTCCATTTGATGTGCCCTGCGTCTGTGGAGTGCATGAATGGACAGCGAATCATCCCAAATTGAGGAAGTGGACTTTGAGGACAAGATTTAAGACTTTCCCCCCTTTTCCTCTTTTTACAACGAATTATTCCAAATTGAGGAGGTGGACTTGGAGAGCAAGATTTTTGATTTTTCCCCCTCCTGCTCTCTTTTTGTGAATGTGTATGTGTAATCTTCTGTGTAAGATTCTCTCTGTATAGCTTTGCTTCCACCATATGTCCCAGGGTTCTATCGGTCCGTTTTTTTTTTTTTCAATAATTACTTTCTAATTTTAATAACGCTACTATATTTCATACTTTATTCTAATTTACTTTACCTGCTCTTTCTTTTTTTCCTACCTTCCCTTCCTCCCTCCCTCCCTCCGCTCCTCCTTTCCTTCTTTCTTCTTTCCTCCCTCCCTCCCTCCCACCCTTCTTCTTTCCACTTTCTTTTTCTTTCCTTCCTCCCTCCCTCCCTCCTGTCTTTCTTTCTTTCTTTCCTTCCTCCCTCCCTCCCTCCCTTCTTCCATTCACTCTTCCTTTTGCTTTCATTCCTCCCTCCCTTCCTCCTTTCTTTCCTTCTTTCTTTCCATCCTTCCTCCCTCCCTCCTTTCTTTCTTCCTTCCTTCCTTCCTTTCTTCCCTTCTTCCTTTCTTTCCCTCTCTCTTTCTTTCTTCTACTAATTCTTTCTCTCTACCTTTTCTCCCTGTTATTCTGAGCCGGGTGGATGAAAGGCTCTTGGTGCTGCAGCCAGGAGCCAGTGCTGTGCCTCTGAAGTGGGAGAGCCAACTTCAGGACACGGGTCCACAAGAGACCTCCCAGCTCCACATAATATCAAGCAGCGAAAATCTCCCAGAGATCTCCATCCCAACACCAGCACCCAGCTTCAGTCAACGACCAGCAAGCTACAGTGCTGGTCACCCTATGCAAAGCAACTAGCAAGGCAGGAACACAACCCCACCCATTAGCAGAGAGGCTACCTAAAAACATAATAAGGCAATAGGCACCCCAAAACACACCACCAGACGTGGACCTGTCCCCCAGAAAGGCAAGATCGAGCCTCAACCACCAGAACACAGGCTCTAGTACCCCCCACCAGGAAGCCTACACAACCTACTGAAACAACCTTAGCCACTGGGGTCAGACACCAAAAACAACGGGAACTACGAATCTACAGCCTGCAAAAAGGAGACCCCAAACACAGTAACATAAGCAAAATGAGAAGACAGAAAAACACACAGCAGGTGAAGGAGCAAGATAAAAACCTCCCAGACCTAACAAATGAAGAGGTAATAGGCAGTCTACCTGAAAAAGAATTCAGAATAATGATAGTAAAGCTGATCCAAGATTCTATTTCCAAGATCCATAATCTTGGAAATAGAATAGACAAAATGCAAGAAACAGTTAACAAGGATCTAGAAGAACTAAAGATGAATCAAGCATCGATTAAAAACACAATAAATGAAATGAAAAATACTCTAGATGGGATCAATAGCAGAATAACTGAGGCAGAAGAACGGATAAGTGAGGTGGAAGATAAAATAGTGGAAATAACTGATGCAGAGCAAAATAAAGAAAAAAGAATGAAAAGAACAGAGGACAGTCTCAGAGACCTCTGGGACAACATTAAACGCACCAACATTCAAATTATAGGGGTTCCAGAAGAAGAAGAGAAAAAGAAAGGGACTGAGAAAATATTTGAAGAGATTATAGTTGAAAACTTCCCCAATATGGGAAAGGAAATAGTTAATCAAGTCCAGGAGGCACAGAGAGTCCCATACAGAATAAATCCAAGGAGAAATACACCAAGACACATATTAATCAAACTGTCAAAAATTAAACACAAAGAAATCATATTAAAAGCAGCAAGGCGGGCCTCCCTGGTGGCGCAGTGGTTGAGAGTCCGCCTGCCGATGCAGGGGATACGGGTTCGTGCCCCGGTCTGGGAGGATCCCACATGCCGCGGAGCGGCTGGGCCCGTGAGCCATGGCCGCTGAGCCTGTGCGTCCGGAGCCTGTGCTCCGCAACGGGAGAGGCCACAACAGTGAGAGGCCCGCGTACAGCAAAAAAAAAAAAAAAAAAAAAAAAAAAAAAAGCAGCAAGGCAAAAACAACAAATAACACACAAGGGAATCCCCATCAGGATAACAGCTGATCTCTCAGCAGAAACTCTACAAGCCAGAAGGGAGTGGCAGGACATAATTAAAGTGATGAAGGAGAGAAACCTGCAACCAAGATTACTCTACCCAGCAAGGATCTCATTCAGATTTGATGGAGAAATTAAAACGTTTACAGACAAGCAAAAGCTGAGAGAGTTCAGCACCACCAAACCAGCTCTACAACAAATGCTAAAGGAACTTCTCTAGGCAAGAAGCACAACAGAAGGAATATACCTACAATAACAACCCAAAGCAATTAAGGAAATGGGAATAGGAACATACATATCAATAATTACCTTAAATGTAAATGGACTAAATGCTCCCACCAAAAGACACAGATTGGCTGAATGGATACAAAAACAAGACCCATATATATGCTGTCTACAAGAGACCCACTTCAGACCTCGAGACACATACAGATTGAAAGTAAGGGGATGGAAAAAGATATTCCATGCAAATGGAAATCAAAAGAAAGCTGGAGTAGCAATTCTCATATCAGACAAAATAGACTTTAAAATAAAGACTATTAGAAGAGACAAAGAAGGACACTACATAATGATAAAGGGATCGATCCAAGAAGAAGATATAACAATTGTAAATATTTATGCACCCAACATAGGAGCACCTCAATACATACGGCAAATACTAACAGCCATAAAAGGGGAAATCGACAGTAACACAATCATAGTAGGGGACTTTAACACCCCACTTTCACCAATGGACAGATCATCCAAAATGAAAATAAATAAGGAAACACAAGCTTTAAATGATACATTAAACAAGATGGACTTAGTTGATATTTATAGGACATTCCATCCAAAAACAACAGAATACACATTTTTCTCAAGTGCTCATGGAACATTCTCCAGGATAGATCATATCTTGGGTCACAAATCAAGCCTTGGTAAATTTAGGAAAATTGAAATTGTATCAAGTATCTTTTCCGACCACAATGCTATGAGACTAGACATCAATTACAGGAAAAGATCTGTAAAAAATACAAACACATGGAGGCTAAACAATACACTACTCAATAACGAAGTGATCACTGAAGAAATCAAAGAGGAAATTAAAAAATACCTAGAAACAAATGACAATGGAGACACGACGACCCAAAACCTATGGGACGCAGCAAAAGCAGTTCTAAGGGGGAAGTTTATAGCAATACAATCCCACCTTAAGAAACAGGAAACATTTTGAGTAAACAACCTGACCCTGCACCTAAAGCAATTAGAGAAAGAAGAACAAAAAACCCCCAAAGCTAGCAGAAGGAAAGAAATCATAAAGATCAGATCAGAAATAAATGAAAAAGAAATGAAGGAAACGATAGCAAAGATCAACCAAACTAAAAGCTGGTTCTTTGAGAAGATAAACAAAATTGACAAACCATTAGCCAGACTCATCAAGAAAAGAAGGGAGAAGACTCAAATCAATAGAATTAGAAATGAAAAAGGAGAAGTAACAACTGACACTGCAGAAATACAAAAGATCATGAGAGATTACTATAAGCAACTCTATGCCAATAAAATGGACAACCTGGAAGAAATGGACAAATTCTTAGAAATGCACAACCTGCCAAGACTGACTCAGGAAGAAATAGAAAATATGAATAGACCAATCACAAGCACTGAAATTGAAACTGTGATTAAAAATCTTCCATCAAACAAAAGCCCAGGACCAGATGGCTTCACAGGCGAATTCTATCAAACATTTAGAGAAGAGCTAACACCTATCCTTCTCAAACTCTTCCAAACAATATCAGAGGAAGGAACACTCCCAAACTCATTCTACGAGGCCACCATCACCTTGATACCAAAACCAGGCAAGGATGTCACAAAGAAAGAAAACTACAGGCCAATATCACTGATGAACATAGATGCAAAAATCCTCAATAAAATACTAGCAAACAGAATCCAACAGCATATTAAAAGGATCATACACCATGATCAAGTGGGGTTTATTCCAGGAATGCAAGGATTCTTCAATATACGCAAATCAATCAATGTGATACACCATATTAACAAGTTGAAGGAGAAAAACCATATGATCATCTCAATAGATGCAGAGAAAGCTTTCGACAAAATTCAACACCCATTTATGATAAAAACCCTGCAGAAAGTAGGCATAGAGGGATCTTTCCTCAACATAATAAAGGCCATATATGACAAACCCACAGCCAACATTGTCCTCAATGGTGAAAAACTGAAACCATTTCCACTAAGATCAGGAACAAGACAAGGTTGCCCACTCTCACCACTCTTATTCAACATAGTTTTGGAAGTTTTAGCCACAGCAATCAGAGAAGAAAAGGAAATAAAAGGAATCCAAATCGGAAAAGAAGAAGTAAAGCTGTCACTGTTTGCAGATGACATGATACTGTACATAGAGAATCCTAAAGATGCTACCGAAAAACTACTAGAGCTAATCAATGAATTTGGTAAAGTAGCAGGATACAAAATTAATGTACAGAAATCTCTGGCATTCCTGTACACTAATGATGAAAAATCTGAAAAAGAAATCAAGAAAACACTCCCATTTACCATTGCAACAAAAAGAATAAAATATCTAGGAATAAACCTACCTAAGGAGACAAAAGACCTGTATGCAGAAAATTATAAGACACTGATGAAAGATATTAAAGAAGATACAAATAGATGGAGAGATATACCATGCTCCTGGATTGGAAGAATCAATATTGTGAAAATGACTGTACTACCCAAAGCAATCTACAGATTCAATGCAATCCCTATCAAACTACCACTGGCATTTTTCACAGAACTAGAACAAAAAATTTCAAAATTTGTTTGGAAAAACAAAAGACCCCGAATAGCCAAAGCAATCTTGAGAACGAAAAACGGAGCTGGAGGAATCAGGCTCCCTGACTTCAGACTATACTACAAAGCTACAGTAATTAAGACAGTGTGTTACTGGCATAAAAACAGAAAGATAGATCAGTGGATCAGGATAGAAAGCCCAGAGATAAACCCATGCACATATGGCCAACTTATCTTTGATAAAGGAGGCAGGAATGTACAGTGGAGAATGGACAGCCTCTTCAATAAGTGGTGCTGGGAAAACTGGACAAGGACATGTAAAAGTCTGAGATTAGATCATTCCCTAACACCATACACAAAAATAAGCTCAAAATGGATTAAAGACTTAAATGTAAGGCCAGAAACTATCAAACTCTTAGAGGAAAACATAGGTAGAACACTCTATGACATAAATCACAGCAAGATCCTTTTGGACCCACCTCCTAGAGAAATGGAAATAAAAACAAAGATAAACAAATGGGACCTAATGAAACTTCAAAGCTTTTGCACAGCAAAGGAAACCATAAACAAGACCAAAAGACAACCCTCAGAATGGGAGAAAATATTTGCAAATGAAGCAACTGACAAAGGATTAATCTCCAAAATTTATAAACAGCTCATGCAGCTCAATAGCAAAAAAACAAACAACCCAATCCAAAAATGGGCAGAAGACTTAAATAGGCATTTCTCCAAAGAAGATATACAGACTGCCAACAAACACATGAAAGAATGCTCAACATCATTAATCATCAGAGAAATGCAAATCAAAACTACAATGAGATATCATCTCACACCAGTCAGAATGGCCATCATCAAGAAATCTAGAAACAATAAATGCTGGAGAGGGTGTGGAGAAAAGGGAACACTCTTGCACTGCTGGTGGGAATGTGAATTGGTACAGCCGCTATGGAGAACAGTATGGAGGTTCCTTAAAAAACTACAAATAGAACTACCATATGACCCAGCAATCCCACTACTAGGCATATACCCTGAGAAAACCATAATTCAAAAAGAGACATGTACCAAAATGTTCATTGCAGCTCTATTCACAATAGCCCGGAGCTGGAAACAACCTAAGTGTCCATCATCGGATGAATGGATAAAGAAGATGTGGCACATATATACAATGGAATATTACTCAGCCATAAAAAGAAACGAAACTGAGCTATTTGTAATGAGGTGGCTAGACCTAGAGTCTGTCATACAGAGTGAAGTAAGTCAGAAAGAGAAAGACAAATACCGTATGCTAACACACATATACGGAATTAAAAAAAAAAAATGGCATGAAGAACCTAGGGGTAAAATGGGAATAAAGACACAGACCTACTTGAGAATGGACTTGAGGATATGGGGAGGGGGAAGGGTAAGCTGTGACAAAGCGAAAGAGAGGCATGGACATATATACACTACCAAACGTGGGGTACATAGATGGTGGGAAGCGGCCGCATGGCACAGGGAGATCAGCTCGGTGCTTTGTGACCGCCTGGAGGGGTGGGATGGGGAGGGTGGGAGGGAGGGAGATGCATGAGGGAAGGGATGTGGGAACAGATGTATGTGTATGACTGATTCACTTTGTTATAAAGCAGAAACTAATAAAAAATTAAAAAAAAAAAAGTCTTTTTTACACTATACCATAGTCTATTAAGTGTGCAATAGCGTTATGTCTAAAAATACAACAGCATACCTTAATTAAAAAAATACTTTGTTGCTAAAAAAAAAAAAAAAAAAAAAAAAAGAAAAATGATAAGTAAGTGAATTTTGAAACTTGCTACCCTAAAGTACCTCATTTAGCCTATTTCCTATCCCCTAATTCCTCACTTGCCTTTGATGAGCAATAGTTCCTTTGCCTGGCTGTAGCAGTCTAAACAGTCAGGAAAACTGGCACTCCATTATCTAACCCTCTCCAGAACACTGTTAACTCATAAAAGTGTTAAAAGAGTTTAACCCTAACAGCTGCACTCTTCTGGGGACGGTTCTCCATGGGTGTCCCATGTTGCTGCATGTCCTGGGAGCAGAGGTCCTCACAACGTTTGCTCTGGACCATCTTCTCCAGGATGTTCATATAGTAAATAGCCTTGGCAGACAGAGACAGCAGCTCCCTCCAGGCAGAGGGCAGATTTGCTTCCCGGCCAGGATAATAAAGATAATGTCCCTCTCCGGGGCAAAGAGTGGGGAGGCTTGCTAGCAGCCTCCTTATAAAAGACTTGGGTTTCCTAAGCTCAAGCTTCCTAGGCTGTAATATCAACCCCCAGCATGTGCAGCATCTACCTCGGCCACTGGAAAGGATGCAGGCACCAAGTTCATGCCACCTGCTGTGCTGTGAGTAATAAAGTCTTTTGTCTCTGATGACCCAGGCCAGAATCTTCTGCCAGAATCCATGGAACTGTGACTCACTTGTTAGTGTCCAAATAGAGTAGAAATCTCAGATCCTTCACAGTTCTTGACAAACTCCTATACATTTCTCCAGATTCCCCACTGCGAGGTTTCTTTGGACCTCACCCCAAACTATGCCCTGCCTTCTGTTCACTAGAGTTGGAAGAGAACTTTAGGAAGAGAATTTTGTCAGTTAGCAAACTGGTTAAAATTACCAGCTTATAGATTTTGCCTTCCTCACGAAACTCAGTTACTTAGAAATAGGAACTAAGTGATATTGAATAATAGAGCTGATGCCAATAAAATAAAGTCCTTCACACATGATGTGTATCCTCATCTCCCTACCCCATCTTGCTTGCCTTCTCTCTACCCCTCTCCACCTCGCCCACTCTTTGCAACCCCACTAGCCTCCCAGCCACTCCTGCCTCAGTGCTTTGCCCTCACTGTTCCCTCAGCCTGGAGTGTTCTTCCATCTGATTCTCACATGGATTCCCTTCTGCATTCCGGCCTCTGACTCCCACAATTATTTAAGCTGCCTGAGAAGCTTCATCTGTTTTGCTCACTGGCGTAGGCTCGGTGCTAAGCCCCGTTCTAAGAACACTGCCCACCACACAATAGGTACTCAGTCAATACTCAGTGAATAGATGAACGAATTAAGGAATAAAAGCACCTAGCACAGCTACTTGCGTATAGTAGGTGTTCTGCAAAAGTGGCTGCTGTGAAGGGGGCCGTGGTGGGTATACAAGTTTTAGCAACACCCAATACACAAAATGTCACATCACAGTTCTTTATTTCTCGAGATTAAGTTCAATCTGCTTCAAGCCTTCTCTGTTGGGCTGGTGAAAAACTCAATCTCCGTCATTGGGAGGAGACTTTCTAACCCTCTCTAGGATCATACAAGAACCCCAGGGGGCAGACACAGTGCAGAACACTTAGAAAAGGGATTTTTGATGCTTAGATGAGAGCCACCCCTGCTGATACATGCTGTGCCCCCCAAAACACACACACTCTTTCTCCTAAAGAATAGTGTCTGTAGAACACCACAGATAGCCCTCTAAGGCTCTGCCACCTGCAAAAGAGGGATCAGACCCATCCTACCAGCAAAAATGCGACAGCACATCCACGTTTCCAGCTCTGGGGTAGCTCCCCAACCTCTCTCTCTTCCATCTGCTCCCACCTCCATCTCCCGTAAGTGCCCTTCCCAACTCCCTCCAGCACAATACCCTTCAAACAGCTTTAGATTTTCCAAATTTTAAGCTGGGAAATTTTTGTCTTTGGCCCTACTACACATAAGCTGCTATAAAATGTTAAATGAGGCATTTAAACAGACTGGTTGAAATTCAACCAGGCAAATTCAAAGTCTCAGTTCCCTTCTTCGTATGGCAGGGGAAATACATCAGAGAGAACAAAATACACAGTGATACCCAATAAATCACCTGCCACATTAGAATTAGTCTTTGTGTGCGTCCCAGCATTTAGCACAGTGCCTGGCTCATAGGTGTTGAATAAACATTTGAGGAATTCATGTCTGAATGAATAAATTGAATTTAGCTAAATTAAATTTACCTAAACAAATAGCCTCTAGGGTGGACATCTCCCTAGAGATGCTTTGCTCCTGCAGAATCTCATTCTACTCTCCTCCACCCTTCTGTGGGCTCCAGGGGGCTGACATTATGCTTTCTGGTTGGGTTTGCTTTATGAGATGTACCAGCAGGCCATCTCAGGGAGGGAAGAGAGTAAGATCAAGGTATAAATTCTCTCCACCCCTGGTCAATTTCAATGGTGTCACAAAGAGCTGTGTTCCTTGTTTCAAGCAGTGTTTGTTATGGTCTGAATGTTTATGTCCCTCCAAAATTCATATGTTGAAACTCTAATCCCAGTGTGATGGTATGTGGAAGTGGGGCCTTTAGGAGGTGATTAGATCATGAGGGTGGAGCCCTTGTGAATGAAATTAGTGCCCTTATTAGAAGAGGCCAGAGAGCTAGCTCTCTCTTTTTCTGCCATGTGAGGATACAAGGAGAAGTTGGCAGTCTGCAACTCAGAAGAGGGCTCTCACCTGAACATGGCCATGTTGGCACCCCCATCTCAGACTCTGGCCTCCAGAACTGTGAGAAAGAAATTTATGTTACTTATAAGCCACCCTGTCTGTGGTGTTTTGTTATAGCAGCCCAAGCTGACTAAGAACAGACAAGCAGAACAAGGAGATATATAAATGTTTGCATACATGTGTATGTGTGTGTGTGTGTGTGTGTGTGTGTGTGTGTATGCCTCCATATGCATCTGTATTTGTTTCAAGGATTTGACCATAAGCTCTTGAGGCACGAGGTGACATTAAGCCGTCTCTGTACAGCTGTTTTCTCCGTGTCACATGCTGGAGCTTGGGGTCCGCAGGGCAGGCCGTCAGAGGGAAGAGGGATGTGAAGTGGGGGAGAATCAAGACAAGCTGAAACCCACAAGAATGAGCCGGGGCCCCTGCAGTCAGACTGAAACCTGAGTCAGTTCTTGTTGCCTCTGACCGTGGAGATGGTGTCCTGTAGCAGCGGGGCCCTTCATCATGGAGCTGAACACATAACTGGCCCTAGAGTCAGAGAAGCCAAAGGAGGAACCAAGAAAAGGGGATCAAGGGCAGGCCTAGGCCAAGGAGGTGAGCCAGCAGATGAGTGGTGACAATGAGTGTGAGCCACAAAAAGCCCACGGCTCCATATCACCCTCCAAATCCCACACAAGAGTCTCTCTGTGGCCCTCCCTGACCACACATCTCCAACGAGGGGATTCTGGAAGGCATAGTTCAGCCCAGCTATGTGGGCACATGCAAAGTCGGCAACTCCCTCAAGGAAAGCTCACAGCTCTGCCTAAAAGCCCCCTCCTCATAGCCACCTCTTCTCTTGCAGCATCTCTCTCCATCTAGTAAACTCTCCTCCCCTTCCCCTCATGGTCAGGGGGTGGAGGCCAGTGCCCCAGGCCCACCATTCCCAGGGTACTGCTGGTCCCTGGTGGTTTCCACGCACAATGCCCATATTGCAGTCAATACTCTTCATACATTCTCCTCAAATTACCCAACTGGAGTGTGCCATCTGTTCCCTGCAGGGATCCTGATGAAGAGCACACCCACCCTTGGTTCAGGGGAACAAACAGAACATGAACTGGTAGATTTATTTATTGTTTTTCTCTGCTGGAGATAGATTTGTTTAAAAATATTAATTGGGCATCTACAAATGAAGCACCTATGCCCCAAATAAGCATGCTAGGGATGCACATATGGGCATGAGACATGGATTCCCTGCTCCAACGGAGCTTACCATCCAGTAGAGGAGCCAGATAATAACTATATTTGCTTCCTACAGTCTAAAGCAGTAGACACATAAACTGGTGATGCTCATGAAGTTTCTAGAACCTTTTGAAGGAATTTTAATGGTGACTTATGAAACAATTATTGTAATAGGATTGTATCTCTGGAGATATAGTGTATTTTGTCTCACTTTTAAGAATACACCCCCGACAACCTGAAACTAATACAACATTGTAAATCAACTATACTTCAACAACAACAACAAAATTTTAAATATACCCCTGACAGATGGTAAATAGATGTATCATGGTGATCATTTTGCAGTGTACAGAAATATTGATTCAATATTTTGTGTGCCTGGAACTAACATAGTGTTGTAGGTCAATTATGCTTCAATAAATAATATATATATATTTATAAACAGACATATATACCCCTGAATGAAAGAAAAGGGGACTTATCATGAAGACATGATGCTGCAGGGCTAACTCTGTACTAGGTTCTTTACAGACAATATCTCACTTAATCTTCAGACAATGTCACAAAATGAGTGAACAGATTATTGTCTCCTCTGGGTAAATGGAGAAACTGAGACAGGGAGAGGTAAAGTCACCAACCAAGGTCACACAGCTAATGAGGGTAGTAAATTGTATGTTTATTTTTGGTCTGGGTTCCCTATGTGCAAGGAATCGTGCTAAATGCTTTATTTTTTAAAAACCTTACAACAAGCCTAATATGGTAGGTGTTATTGCTACTCCTCCTTTAATGCAAGAGGGAACATCCGTGTAGAGAGGACACAGAGATATTAAGAGAAGAGGCAGGAGCTGAACCCAGCTCAGCCTGATGTCAGGGCCCACCCTCTTTCTGCTCTGTGCCAGAATCCATAAAACACAATTGACAGGGCATTTGTTAAGGCTGTGTTTCCTGAACATCTTTCTCCATAAATACAGAGAGATCTACATATCTACAGAGATACAGCCCCACATATCCATTATATTCTATTCAACAAATAATACAGATATTCCATCTAATGCTTCAAGCTGTTCTCCTTCTAGCATTGAATTATTCGCTTCTCCCAACCTCCATTAACCAAGTTTGGGGAGAAAAACTAGCTGCCACGTAAGTCTTGATGAGAATAAAGTCTCTTTATTACTATTATTATTCCCCTAATGGCCTGTGCAGTATCGTACATAACTTTTTAGTCCTTCATAAAATCCTGTTGATAAACATTTGACAACTTGTTACAATTTTAAAACTTTCATTGCCGGATCTGTGCTGGCACCACCAGAATCTAACAATGTGATATGAAGGCAGCACAGTAGCTTTCTGTGATGCTATAAAGAATTTTGCAGCCTCTCTCAGCACCTAATTTATGACATGTGCACTGATGAATGATCAAGATTCACTATTTGCCATTATAAGAAACAGGCCAACCAATTCATAATTTTCAGGAAAGCTGGTTTTCACAGCCCTATTAGTTTTACAATTCCGACTTTCGTAAGCTTCAATTTGTTATGTTTAAGCTATTTGCTCTGAGGAGTCTGAGTGTTCTTACTGGGGTCGGTCTTAAGATCTATTTTTCCAAACAGAGTTTGTAGAGAAAGATGATGGCAGTGCTAAAAGTGCAATTAAGATAAACTCTAAAAATCCAAGGAGAAAGCAGCAGATGTCCGTTCAAGTTGAAAATGCACAGGGTCTTTCCACCCCTCTTCTGTTTATTAAAATATATATATAATAAACTGGAGATGATCCGTGTTGTGGTCTATGGGCTACATTACTGTTATTAGACATTTGTTAAACGAGATCCTGTTTCTGAACTTCACAATATTAATCCTTTTGTCTATTGAGGGATGGTTAAAATGTTAAAATTAGTAAGACATGTATATTCGAAAGGTACTTTTGATCCTGCTCTATATCTGTTCAAATATGTAGGCTTAAAAATAAGTTATTACATGTGCCTGAAATATTTATTAATATATACATAGACTTACAGAATCATTCATTCATTCATGAAACAAATTATTTTTAAGTACCTAGTACAGGAGTTGGCAAACTATAGTCTGCAGACACAATTTAGCCCTCTGCCTGGTTTTTTATAGCCCATAAACTAAGAATGTTTTTTTACACTTTTTTTTTTTTTTTTTTTTTTTTTTTTGCAGTATGCGGGCCTCTCACTGTTGTGGCCTCTCCCCTTGCGGAGCACAGGCTCCGGACGCACAGGCTCCACGGCCATGGCTCACGGGCCCAGCCGCTCCGCGGCATGTGGGATCTTCCCGGACCGGGGCACGAACCCGTGTCCCCTGCATCGGCAGGCAGTCTCTCAACCACTGCGCCACCAGGGAAGCCCTTTTTACACTTTTTAAATCAAAAGAACAATAGTATATCCTGACATGTGAATTTACATGAATTTCAAATTTCAGTGTCTAAATAAAGTTTTATTGGAACACAGCCACACTCATTTGTTTACATGTTGTTCATGGCCATTTTCACACTTACACTGTCAGAGGTCAGTAGAGTAGACAAAGCCATGTGACCCACAAAGCCTAAAATATTTACTACTTGGCCCTGATCCATTCTATTCCAGTACTGGAAATGAAAAAACAAAAGCAAAAAAACAACACGGAGCAAAAAGCTCTTTTCTCATTCATGGCGGCAGTAAATATGTCAGACGGTTATAACTGCGACGGAGAAAAGTACATCAAATACACACTGATAAGGTGTGTTGAATAGGTGACTCAAATACCAGGGTGGTATTGCCAACAGGGACATGATTTTTGAAATGGTGAATAACGCTTGGTGAATTTCCAAACAAAAGAGAGTACAAGTCTCCTTCGGTTTATTCAGTGTGTATTAAAACTGTACAAAGAATACTTTATGCTATATATAAAATGGAATTTGGTTCTAGGTCCCGATAATTATAGTCAGGCTTTTCAACTCCCCAGTTGTCTGACACAACACAGACATTGTAATCTCTGAGAGTGTTGTCAGACATGTAGGGAAGAAGATGGTTGTGATCCATGAGCCAAGTTTTCAACAAACGAAGAGGGAGGAAGATAGGTACCCACAAAGGAGCGCTCAGTGGTGGGCTGAAGTGTGTAATACCTGGCTCTGATGCCTAGCATCTGCCAACCTCCATGGTGTAGCTACTCTCACCATGGCCAATGTCAAGCTACAAACACGATATCATTGAATACAGATGGTGGAAGGATACGTGTTCAACCAGCTCTTCAGAGCCAGTACAGGTTCTAGCTCTAACAAACCACTGGGATGGGTAGAGGTTGACGCAGGCAAAAGGCATGAAACTCAAATGAACAGAGATTTTTCCACGAGGGTGTAGGAAAAATCATCTGAAAGATGCATCAGTGAGTGAGATCCCGTAACCCAACTTCCCAACCCAGAAGGACACAGAGGAGGCAGAGATTAACACCTTCCCTTGACTAAAGGGGTGACCTCAGGAATTCAACTGACATGGGAAAGAAAGAAAGCATTTTTTAAAGCATTTACACAGAACACATTCTGGGTGTGACCAAAAGTGAAAGAGAGCCTCTCCCCATCCGAAACTAAATCTGACAGCCATCGGGGAGGCAGTGTTTCAGCAAATACATCTTGCACGCAGCCATCAAATTATTATAATTTAGCTTCAGCAAGTACAGTAGCTGCTCAAAAAACACATTACTACAGTAGAGTTCTGCGAAGTATTTTGCACATACAGCAAATGTGGCAAATTTTGCCACTTCACCGACTTTGTAAAACTGAAAGATCTCCCCCTTTGTCTTGTAGTTTCACTAATTGCATCATTAGCAGAAGGCCATTTGGAGAACATGGAGGAGATAAGAACTACTTTTTCTAAATTTTAAGTGTAAATGCAAGTTAAAATATAAAGATATTCAGGCCTTTGTGGTGCACAACCCACTGGAGATAAGATAGTCAAGTGATTATAGAGATGTCATCTTAAAAAAATCAAAAGAATTGACTTCTTTCATGTCTAATTGGCATGACTATCCAACGAATTTCAGTTTCTCTATCTTCATAATACAGGCACTCGGATGAAGACAGAAAGGCAGGGTGAATGCAAATGTTTCAGCGCAAGAAGAAAGGGTCTAAAGAGAAAGGGATGGAGGTAGCAGAGCAGTGGGAGCAGCGCTACGCCCATCACGAACTCTGAGGGGGCGGAGGGAAGTTCCCTCAAAGGGAGGCCGATAGGGTTTGTAGAAAAGAAGCTCCCTCCTCCTTTATGTAGCAACAGAATTTCTAGCTGAACACGTGGCCACATAATGTCCATATTCCCCAGTCTCGCTTGCAGCTGGGTGTAGCCACGTGGTTAAATGATGTGCGAACAGAAGTAATGATATACAACTTGTATCTTTTGCTCTTAAAAAAATGGGGGGAGAGGGGTGATGCCGTCCCCTTTCTCCCAACTCCAGCTGCAATGCAACCCTAACGATAGAAATTCTGGGTCATGAGGACAATAAAGGCGGCATAAGAATAGAAAGCAATGCGATAGAAAGACCCAGGGTTCCTAACAGGTTTTCAAAGCAGGATCGTCCCATCAGATTGGACTTTTGTTCCTGTGAGACTGAAATAAAATCCTACTGTTTTTAAGTCATCATTGTGGGAGGCCCTGTGCAAAGCAGACCCTAACCCTAACTTAGACAGAGTTTGAGTTTTATCATCACAAGCTGGACATGGAGAGTGGAATGATAATAACTAAGGATGACCTTTGCAGTCAGCGTACAGGAGCATTGTTAATCCTAGAACTTTAACAGTCACTGGTGTGAAGCTGTTTTCATAGAAATTTCACAGTTCTGCTAGAGTTCTATCCCACCGAAGATCTATCGCATCAGCTTGTTCAAACAAAGCTTTGAGCCTTTTTCATTTACTAATGTAATCAAACTTGCTTAATCTTGGCATTACATCTTCACTACTAAACTTGAGGGGGGTGTTCCTTGAGCCCTTCTGAGATCTGAAAGAAGACACCAAATCTCTGAGTTTAAACGGAGCCACTGCAGCTGGAATGGAGCCCAAGAGCCCACAGGAATAGAGAGGAGACACGTTACAAGTCTGATCATCCTATTATCTCCCCACTTATTTCATTTAAAAGCAAGAGTCAAGATTCTTGCTGCTCTGAAAAGAAAGAAAAATGCACACAGGCCCCAAACAAATGTATTTGCCTAGTGTGAGAGGAGGCAAAGATGGTCCTCAAACCCAGAGGAATAAAAAGTTTATATACATTATCATTAGTATGTATAGAACTGCCCTTTCTCTAAGATTTTATCATCCCTGTGTGCTCCTACATATAAGCAACAGAAGACTCCATAGTTTTATATTATTTAATATTATAACTTTTAATTACATCTTATATATTATTATAATAGGAAGGGTAATACCTAACCTTTATTAAGTGCCCACTATGTGCCTTCACTCCGTTTTTTGCATCATATTCTCAAACCACCTTGTCAGGTAAGTCAAGTAATCACCACACTATGGATAAGAAGACTGAGCCACAGAGAAGACAGACAGCTGGCCAGAGTCACTCGGCCAGGGAGTGGCTGGTCCAGAAATCAAAGCTAGGAAGGCAAACTCCAGAGCCTACATCTTGAAACATTCTTCTCCCTGCCTCTTGACCACAGATGATGGACACAGAGCTTCCCTTCAAGGAAGGATTTGCTGCTCAGCTTCGGATGTATGGTCAGCTGACAGCCAGATATCTGCTCCCACAGGGTCTACACATGCAGAAATCCTTCCCAAGGTCATGCCCTGCACAGGGCAGCCTACAAGAGTGACCAAGCAAGGCATGGGTATAAAGTCTTGCCATTTGGGCCCAACACAGGACGCTGTGAGGGGCAATACACGTGCCAGCCGTTACCCTGGGGTTGGTCCAGACTTCATGTGCCGGCATCCCAGTCCCTCTTCCGTCTCTGCTCAGTCTTGCTGCCTCACTCTCCCGAATAAACATCCTGAACCCTCAACTCTATCTCAGCACCCACATCTGCAACCTGTGTCACCAACTTTACCAATGGAGATGTGCATTAAATGAATGAATGAATGTGTGGATATATGACAAATATAGTATTTAAGCCTTGGGTTTGGTATAACACTCCATTCAGCAAACAAATCATCTCCCCGTGTTCCAAGCACCTTCCTAGGCAAGAACAAAACAGACAAGGTCTCTGCCCTCAAGGTGCTGATGGCATTTATTGGCCTAAGGTCACTGGTTCTCAATCTTAATCACTCATGAGACCCATCTAGGAATTTGTGTGTGTGTTGGTTTGTTTTAGCCATGCCCCGGCCCCAGTGAAATTCAACTGAATGAGAATAAAGTGCAAGCAGAGAACCAAAGGGCTAGGTAACTTATGCCAAGACTTCTCACATTTTCCAGGTATATGAATCACATGGGGCTCAGATTAAAATGCAGACTAATTCAGCAGGTCTTGGGTGTTTCTGCTGCTGCTGGTGCCACACCGCCCTAGGTTTAGAAGATCAAGGAAGCATAAGATAAACATAAACAGGGAAATGCAGAGCCTACCATCACATGATTCACAATTACCTGATGGGTTTACATTACAGATTCAGACCCTGCACATTAAGATATTACCAGTTTCAGAGAAACTCCTTCAATATCCTTCTATCACCCTTGCTCCTTTAAGGATGAGACCCAGGCTCAACTGACCTGTAAGTGTGAATGTTGTCACAGACAAGAACAGAGACGCCAAACCACTTCTCACACCACTGACACAGTCAAATAAAACTGTGTACAGTTTGTTACATGCTTTACCATTTAGATGCAAAGAATACAGACTCTGTGTGTCTGTCTGGCAATTCTGAATGTATCAAGACTCTTCTTCTTTTCTAAACACGGTCGTCTTCACAAACGACTTTGACAGTACACTTGCATTTTGTCAGAGTTGCTTGGGATGAAATTTGCTCAGCCATTAAAAGGTGGGAAAGTGCCCTGCTGCTTGTGTAGATGAGAGAAGGCCACTGTTTTGTCAGATGTCCGCTACCCATCAGTCAAGGCCAAGAAAGCGATTGGTACATGATGGGGTTGGTAAGAAGCCCTCCAAACCTTAATTATCAGAGTGCCCCCCAGTTTCGCTGGGCTTGTCATTGACTCCTGACAAGCTCAGAGGCAGACGAAAAGACAAACAGCACATCACCAACTGGTTAATTAGCAGCACAAAGTAACCCAAATTCCAAGCCCAAGAAAATGTGCCACAGAGTTGCTTTTTGTACACTGGATTTCATCAACACATGCAAAGGGAAATGGTAAATCTTTCATATTTCAAAAAATATCTAGATTGTTCTTGGGATCCTCTTCAGCTGTCAGGAAGGCAAGTACTTCTTTTATCCCTCAAAGCGTTACTGAGGACCTACTGGGTGTCTGGTTCTGAGGAATATAATGTAGCAGATTGATTCATTCTTTCATGTATTCATTCAACAAATATGTATTGTTGTCTGCTATCACCTACTATATCCAGGCACTGAGCTCGATTCTAGGTGTGTGGTTATAAAAAATCAAAGGCACATTCTGACACAGGCTACAATGAGGATGTACCTTGAAGACATGCCAAGTGAAATAAGCCAGTCACAAAAGGACAAATACTGTAAGATTCCATTTATATGAGGTCCCTAGACTAGTCAAATTCATAGAGACAGAGAGTAGAGTGGTGGCTGCCAGTGGCTGGCGGAGGGGGGATGGAGGATTACTGTTTAATAAGTACAGAGTCTTGGTCTCAGAAGACAATAAACGTTCTGGAGATGGATGGTGGTGACATTTGCACAACAATGTGAATGTACTTGATGCCACTGAACTGTACTCTTAAAAATGGTTAAAATGGGGCTTCCCTGGTGGCGCAGTGGTTGAGAGTCCACCTGCCGGTGCAGGGGACACGGGTTCGTGCCCCAGTCTGGGAAGATCCCACCTGCCACGGAGCGGCTGGTCCCGTGAGCCATGGCCGCTGAGCCTGCGCGTCCAGAGCCTGTGCTCCGCAACAGGAGAGGCCACAGCAGTGAGAGGCCCGCGTACCGCAAAAAAGAAAAAAAAAGGTTAAAATGGTAAATTTTATGTTATGGATATTTTACCACAATTTAAAAAAAAATTTTAAAGAAAAAAACCCCACAAAGGCATGATGCCTGCTTTCGTAGAAATGACATCCTAGTGGGAAGATAGACATGAAAGAAACTGAGAAATGAATATATAACTACACGTAGTAGAATTGCTATGAAGGGAGACAAATTCCTCTCCTCTGGGTCAATGTGACTGATCTTCCTAAATGCAAAAATGACCACAATGTTATTTGCTTTATAGAAGCATTCTTCACTTTACAAACGGGTCCCTTTTAATATTGAACTCTTGAGTATGTTGAGGGTTTATAGATAAATCATTCACTACATAACTAAAAGGCCTACAGGCAGAGAAGTTACATGATAAAGTGTTATGAAGCACTGCCAATTGAAGATCAATCAGAAATTACAATAAACATCTTGGTAATTACAACAAAACTAATGGGAAAAAATGATTTAACTCATAAAAGTTTACTATATACCCAGTCTTACACACACATATACCTATAAAATGATGTGATGAAAAAATCCATATGATGCTGCATGGTTTGCATGTTTAATAGACACAGTTATTGCTTGTGAGCATAACAGTCCATATTTACTTGTCCAGTATTCCTGCTCCTGCTGATTGAGCATTGGTGTTTTTCAAATTATAAAAACATGGGCTTCCCTGGTGGCGCAGTGGTTGAGAGTCCGCCTGCCGATGCAGGGGACACGGATTCGTGCCCCGGTCCGGGAAGATCCCACATGCCACGGAGCGGCTGGGCCCGTGAGCCATGGCCGCTGAGCCTGCGCGTCCGGAGCCTGTGCTCCGCAACGGGAGAGGCCACAGCAGTGAGAGGCCCGCGTACCGCAAAACAACAACATCAACAAAACAGCATGTTGCTTCAGTACTCACTGCTATTGTGCAAAGGGTTTAAACTTTTGTGCCTTTGTTTAAAAAAAAAATCCTTAGCAAAATCTTCTCATTAAAATGTAGAGAATATAAGCATCCAAAAATTTAACTTGGAACTTGCACTGAAAAAAAAAAACACTACACAAAGCTTTTGGATTGAACACTGTGCTTTTATCCTCTGACAACGTGGCAAACTTTCAGCATTTCCTGGAATATTTTCCAACTCCTTTAAACACCTGAAGGGTTTCTTGCACATTGGAGTGGTTGGCAGGGAGGGTGGGAGTAAAGAGAAAATAGCATAAGGGGGGACGGGGAAGAGAGAAAGGATACCTTCTAGATGAACCCACCAAATAATCACATCCCTTAACAGTGACTTTATCAGGTCTAAAGCAAAGAAAATACTGCCAGGATAATTAACAATTCTGGTTTCAAAAGCCGAAGTTGATTATCTAAAAGGCAGGCTGCTCTTCAAATTAAAGATGATATCTGAGGCATTTACAGCAATATATGTTATAGCCACCAATATTATACGTAAATATATAGGTCAGGAGTCCTCTCCAAACTGTCTAGAATAGCCAGACGGGTGAAATAATTGAGTGGAGGGGGCTGAGTAGAGACGGAAGGGAATACAGAGACCAGGCTCTTAATGAAATGGGCAGATGTTTCTCAGCCAACTGTGGCCGGGCAGGTGTGGCCCCATATGGACAGAGCTCCCAAAGTTCAGAAGAAGCCAGAAATTCTCATTTTCAAGTAAAATCTCCTGTGTTTTAAATATTGACACACACATAATTAATTTTTTAAATGTACATAATTTTATCATTGCTGTGCAGGCCAAACAACATACATCTGAAGCTGAATGTACTGGGGACCACAAATCTTAACCTATGTCCTAGCTGTTCCCAGCTCCCAAGCATCGTGGTGGGAGAACATTCTGGCTGTTCAGCTCCACAGGAACCCCGGAGGTGAGTCCCATTCAAGAGCTGACACCGTTCTGGGTACTAGTGAGGAGTGGTTGGCCACGGCCGGTCCTTCAGGAGTGCTGTGCTAAGCAGAGACTCTGCAGCACTGTCCTCGGATGTCCCGGGTGACGTGGAAGAACTACGCTCCGGCAGGAGGCCTGGGCTTCCAGACTCGCCTTGGAGACATTCCCGCAAGCTCCCTCCACACCTCACACGTGGAAGCAGGACTCACTCTGGGTTTTGTGTAAGTGTCTCTCCTTTTCCTCCTCTCTATCCACCCCCTACCACAACCCAAACAGTGTGAAGGTTGTGCCCTGTCTGCTTTCCAGAAGTTGCAGATGGTTTTGTGTATGAAGACTTGGGTCCATGAAGATAGAAGAGAAATAAAATCTCAAGATGTATTGTTAGCAAAAGATATAAAGGTATTTTCTCTAGCTAGTTCTTGCCCCAGTTTCAAGTGGACAGATTTTTTTTCACCAAAGAACTACCTAGTAAAGGAGGGTGGAAGGCAAATCTGATATATGACAGATATGTTCTCAAAAAAAAGGAAAAAAACCAAAAAAACCTCAAACTTGCCTTCAATATACCCAAATCTTCTAAGCTCTATTACCAGATTATGAAACCGCCCAGGCTCAGGAAGAATCTGCCCTCGAAATGGTTTTTTTGACTAGCACAGGTTTTGTTTTGTTTTAATATTCTTAATTTTACCATTTGGGGGTGTGTACTCACTCTCCAGTCTGCTTAAATATCCCATCAGGCCCATATGTCTTAAACCCAACTGAGGCACATGTATGTTACCTGCCTGGCCTCTGGAGGTATGTGAATTTGTTCCCTTGGGACTTTATTCCTTTTCTTTTCTCCATACCTCTACTTAGTCTTCTAAAAAGAAACCAACCTCAGAATGAACTCTAAGGTCAGGTGCAATGCATCTGAAGCAATCATACGAAAATAGACCTACTCTATGGAGGGCGGCACCAAACACTGATGATAAAACAGTGAGTAAAGACGTGGCTAGCCATCAGAGAGCTCAAGATCACACGGGGAGAAATAAATTAGCTAACAGGCTCACTGCCAACTCTAAGCTGCTCCAGCGTAGATGTGTTTGGGTGCCAGGGACACAGGCAAAAACAATTTCCCACTGGATTTCAGGGGGCTCTGGCCTCCCATCCTTTTAGGAGGCTGTTGCATGGTTATCCTGGACCTATTTGCTTTTGACTGGTCAGGATGAGAACCAGGTTTTAATCAGTGAAGGCCCTGCTGTTTGTGGGAGGTGTATGGTCCCTCCCTCATCATTGTTGGGCTTGGCCATGAGCTTTGGCTAATGGGATGTGAGCAGATGTGTCCAGGCTGAAGTTCAAGAATAAAGAGGCACATGGAGCAGAGTTGACCTGAGCTGCAACCAAGCCACAGTTTTGGTTTAACAGAAATCCATGTCTGTTACTGTTACTGTCACTGAGATTTGGGGGTTGCTTTTTACGCGGCAAAGCTAACTAATGCACTAGCAGTTTACTGACGATTTTTTTTAAACAGGAGAAATGTTGACACTCTTCTGTTCAAAAAACATCCACATATCCGCTGACCCACTTAGCAGAAATAACAGGTATCCATGACAATGTAAGTAGAGAGATGGAATAAAATGAGAGGGTGAAGACCAAGTTCCTATTTCCCCCCCAAAATATGCCCATCCCCGCTGATTTTGCCCATCTCAGTAAATGGTAACTCCATCTTTCTCATTGCTCAGAACATTAGTCATCCTTGACTGAATTCTCTTTCTTTCACCCCTCACAACAGCCAATTCTGTTGGCTCTACTGTTGAGACAGATCACAGACCTGCCCCTTCCCGCCAGATCCACTGCCACAACCCTGATCCCAGCCACCAGGATGTCTGACCTGAATTATTGCCACGGCCTCCTGATTTCCTACGCTTGGCCCTATCCCCTCAGCAGTCTACCTTTTGCCCCGTTTTCAGATGAATCTTTTTAAAAACCAAATTTATGTCATGTCCTCCTTTACTGAACAGTTTCCAAGGCCTCCCATCTTATTCAGAGTAAAAGCCAAGGTCTTACAACTGCCCACCAGGTCTCCTGTTCTCCCCCTGGTTCCCTTGAATCCGGCACACTGATATCTTTACTGTTCCTCCAACGTGGTGCACATGGGCTCACTTCAGAGTTTTTCCATTTGCTGCCCCTCTGCCTGGACTGCTTGCTCTTCACGGAGAGAGCCCAGTGGCTTGTTCTCGCTTCCTGCAGGTCCGTGCTCAGATATCCCTGCTTAACAATGCAGCCTTTTCTGAATATCCTATATGTCAAAGAGCGAGCCCAGCCCCAGTGCCTCCCTTCTATCCTCTTTACCTTGGTTCATCATTCTCCATAGAACTTCCCACAATCTGACAAACTATATATATAAAGAAGTTAGTTCTTACACTCACTGACATAGAAAACAAACTTATGGTTACCAAAGGAGAAGGGGGGGTGGATAAATTCAGAGTAAGGGATTAGTAGATACAAACTACTATATACAAAATAGATTAAAAAAACAAGGTCCTACTGTATAGCACAGGGAACTATATTCACTATCTTGTAATAACCTATAATAAAAAATAATTTGAAAAAGAATATATATATATATATATATATATAACTAAATCACTTTGCTGTATAGCAAAAACTAATACAACATTGTAAATCAACCATACTTCAATTTAAAAAAAAAAAAGAAGTTAGTTCTTTTCTGATTCTCTCTACTGGAGGTAAGTATCATGAGGATAAATATTTTTATTTCGTTCACTACTTTACCCTCAGCTCCTACAAAGTGCCAGGCACATAGTAAGTACTCAGTATATCTTTCTTGAACAAATAAATATTGGAATCAGACAAATCTACATACATTTGAATTCCAGCTCTGACACTTACTAGCTGTGACCTGGACAGGTTACATTACCTCTCTGACCTTCTATTTAACCACCAGATAAATGTGATACTAATCTCCTCCCTTTGCAGTTTTTGCAAGGTATAGAGGTAATGCGTTTTCAGTGCTCACGTGGATAAAAGATAGCTGTTATTATCATAGATACTGTCTATCTCCCAGCTCTCTGATGTTTTTCTTCACCCTGCTCCAGCCACACTGGCCTGAGCGCTCTTGCTAAAACATACCAAGGGAGTTTGCACATGACCTTTGCACCTGCCATTTGCCTGGAACACTGGGCCCCAGCTCTCTGCATCTTTTTATCACTCAGGATGCAGCTATGATGGGACCTCCTCGCAGAAGGCACCCCTGGCCACCCTGCCTCAAGTACCTCATCAGTCACACTCAATCACATCATCAGTTTATCTCCTCCATAGACTTAACACCTTGTTATTCATGTGTTTGCTTGTCCTCTGCTTATCCCCACTAGAAGATAAACCCCAGGAGGAGAAATTTCATCTGACATGTCCACCAGCACTTCTGCAATACCTGGCACATAATACACACTTAACAAATATCTGTTGAATAGATAAACAAAAGGCTTAAGGGAGGAAACACACACGCAAAATAATGTATATGCGTAATAATACGTTCTTACGATCATTGTGGTAGAATCTCAGTCCCATATGGATTGAGAATCAGGCGATGATGTGGGAAGAGGGAAGAGCAGAACAATGAGAAATTTCTGGAGGATTCTGCATCCAAAGGGAGGAGGCCTGGAAATATTTTATTTTTAAAAAGACAGAGTAAAGTGAGAGCATGGTTTGAATTAGGTACTAAAATAGAAAAATCATCAGTTTTACCCAAATGACACCAAAGACCTCGGAAAGCAAGGGACCTTTGGCCAGCATCAAAATTCCAGTATTTACAAACAGAGGACAGGCACTGCAAAGAGGAAGCTAAGAACCCCTGCCTGATTCATGTTTGAGCAGACACATTTAAACATGAATAGTTGGGAAGTAATTATGACTGGATAATTCAGGTCCAGCTCATCTTCACTCCACTGCTGAGTGGTGACAGTTTTGCCCTTTGGGCATAGAGACTGAAATGCCTCCTCCCCTTTGGGATTCAAAACAGAAATGAAAAACATCCCTCTAAAAAAGGTCACGACTCAAGTTTGGGAGATTTGCCAGTGCAACCTGGAACCAGACATCAAAAAATTAAAATACTGCTTCAATTTCTGTAACTGCTTGACACATCTGTAAGTGTCTAAATGTAGTCTGAAGCATGGACTAACCCACCGGTGAGATGGTAAACATTTAGTGAGAGGACACAGCCAAACTCCTCCATCTCACAGAATTCAAGGAAGCTGCTTTGATTTCTAAAGTTATTTCAAAGATGTTATTTATCCTCCTCTGGAAGAATGCATATAGAAACACCAGTGTTTTGCTTTTGGTAAGTTGCATGAGCTCACAAAGAAGATGCTAAGCAAACTGACAAGAATATCATCTTTATACTTGTTCCATTTAAAGGCAGATATTGAGGCCAACTTCCCATCCAGGACAATCAGTGACAATTCATTTCTTTCTTTCCCTTTAGTGTTTCCTATAATTCACTCTGATTGTGGTATATAGGCAGCAAGAAATGCCTGTAAAAAAGGGCTTTTAAACTCTTAGTTGTTTGCAGAATATTAGCAACACTATAAAAAGTTTATGTTAATTAATGCTGCATTTTAATAGATTTCCTGGAAGTTTGTAACTGTGCACTATAAAGGCTTTCAAGATAATGTATTATACAATGGTTATCATAAACTCCAAAGCAGTTCAAATATTCCTTTTATGTCTCAATAACTTTCCCCCCAAAGTTACAGTATTTAAAAGATTCAAACGCAGAAATAAAAAGGAAAAATTTTCCCCACCAGGGGATATTTAAAATTTTTATATCTCTCATCATGATCAATCTCATTTCTTGGCAACACTGTACTTAAGCTTGCTTATAAGCAAAAAGCCACCTGCACCTTCCATCGGTCATATTAGGATAAACTATGCCCCATCGAGGATGGGGAAGGTTTTACAGAGGTCAGACAGTTCAGATACCTCACAACTTTCATATTCTTCTGAAACAAGACTTTATATATATGAACATCCCTTATCATTGCTTATCTCTCTAAGTTTGGGCAAATGGAATTACTTGCAGTTCAAAGAATCCCCATTTTTTATGTTCAGCAGACAGACCAAAGGGAGAGTTGGATTGTAAGAGCTTCAAGAGAGTTCAAATCCACATTAAACTTCAACATTTGGGTTTGGGATGTTAAACTTAAGCCCCCAAATGCAATACTTTTCTGTGAATTTTTCAGGCAAAAGAAATGGTTGCTCTCTATTCCACACTGAAGGTTTTGAACATCCCATTCCAATATGAATCACCATTTCTTACAAAGGTAAACCATAAAGATTTTCTTGTGACTTTAAAGAAGAAAAATAAGGGAATTCCCTGGCAGTCCAGTGGTTAGGACTTGGCACTTTCACTACCGGAGCCCAGGTTCAATCACTGGTCGGGGAACTAAGATCCCGCAAGCCGTGTGGTGTGGCCAAAATTAAATAAATAAATAATAAAAATAATATGTGTTGCCAAAAATAGAATTTTTTTAAATGCAATGACTTGAATAGTGACCACAGTGGGAAAACTTTAAGAACAGAAATCTGAAATTAATTACACAAATGAGGTTCCATTTCACTCTTTTGATAAGGCCAGTGAATCATAAACAAGGCTGCCACAAATCCAGTTGGACTCTGAAAAATATACAATTCTAATATGCACACAAATATCTCACTTTTCTCCTGCCAAATTATACACACAGTATTATGAGTGCTTTGTGGCTCTCAACGAAAGCCTTGGAAGCTATGTATCTCTTACTTTTCTTCATTCCCTAAGTCCCAGTTATAAAACATTTGTCATCTGGGCTCTGTATCTGACAGCACCTGCATTATATTATGTTTAATCTCAACTCCAGGAAAGGAATACATTTCTTGAACTTCTGAGTGTTATTATGATTTCTCCATCAAGATTCTAAGCCCTCACGGTGACCCTAATTGAAGATTCTTACCAGAATCTCGAAATGATCAAAATACATACATATATGTATGTGTGTGTCTGTGTGCATACACACCAACTTTGCAAGTTAATAGAGCCAAAAAGGGCACAACTCAAGGTTGCAAATACTTAAGACAATTAACAACTGCCAAAAACTCAAGTAACTTATGTGGGAATCACAATCATCAGTTGTAAAGTAACCAAATATCCCAATTTATCCAGGATGGGAGGATTCCCAGGATGTGAGATTCTTAGTCCTGAAACCAAGACAGTCCCAAGCAAACTGGACAGTTGGTCACTCTAAAAGCTGCACAATGAAATTATCCATCGAGATTTTTTAAAAGGTCCAAACTGCAAGTTCCTCTTAGACTCAGTGAGGCTATAAGGAGAAAAAAATGTATACTTTGCTATTATTTTTTTACTGTCATCGTCCTGGAATGCCTATCTCCATTATAAACCCCCTTAGACCACTCCATTCTCTCCATCTCTCTCTCTCCCACTCTCCTCTTTCTCTTCTTCTTTCTCTACTCCCTCCCTTCCCCCTCCCTCCCTCTCTCCCTCTCTCTCTGCATTTCTTTCAGAAAGTCTAATTTTGTAAATATCACTTTGCATCCGTACCTTGGAGACTTCATCTAAATATTTGCCAATAAGACTCTTCTCTCTTCGTCCCCCAGTGCCACCTCCCACCTCTCAATAATGTGAATACAATTAGTTGATTGAAAGCACATTTCACGTTTTGCTTCTCTCTTAAGCATCTCAGTTATGGGGTCCATACTGTGTGAGTCACTCATGCATGATCCTCAAGGAAGAACCAAAAGATGGAAGGGAAATACAGCCCGAGGAAAAAGTCTATAAAGATTTCTCACTTTCCTAATCCCTTTTCTCTAATGTTTCTTTGTAAATTTGTCAGATGGGAATGAAATTGCCTCATAACTCTCCAGACATGAAGAGCATCTCTGAAGAAAATTACGCACTTGTCAAAGCAAGAGGGAATTTATGTTGGTGTTCCTGAGATGTGATTTTATTCCGTCTATTTCCTTTGTGCACATCAGAGCAACCAGAGAGACAAAAAACAACTTGTTTATGGATATTTTTTTCACTTTGGTGTATTTTTTGCTTCTATTTTTCCCTTTTGTTTTCTTACCCCCCCCTCCTTTCATCTATGTTTATTGCCAGTGACAGTAAACTTCCATACAACAATCCTGTGATGATAGTAGCAATGATTTCTACCAGTGTAAGGCAGTTCAAACAGGCACAAAGATGATTTCCCCGTGGACAGTTCCGGAAGGTACGGGTTACATTTTCAAGTCCTACCCAATGTTGGCCAGGGACGATCTGGGTACAAAAGTCTTGTTAATGTTCCTTCCAGGCGGTGGCATCCTTCCTGAAATTAAATTCTTTTCCCTGGACTACACGTTATGGCTTGCACTTCCTGAATTTTGTTTTCTGAATTTAGAAGCTGCAGAACCTTGCTTGCTTGGTAGGCCTAGTGTAAATGACAGAGTAAACTAACAGGGAATTTGAAGGCAGGCATGCCTGGGTTCAGATCTCAGCTCTGCAACAAACCGGCTGGGCAAAGTCTTCAATCTTTATGAACTTCACGTTTCTTATTTGTTCAATAGGAACACCTACTTCGTGGGACAATTTTAAGGCTAAAAGGAGAACGTTTCCGAACTGTGAGAGGCTGTGTGACTCTGCCGATAGGAACCTGAATCTTGAGTCAGACAGTCTGGGTTGTGTTCCGGCTCCTCTCCTTCCTAACCAAGTGACCTTGGGCAAATTACTCAGCCTCCGAGTTGCATCAGTTTCTTCACCGGTAAAGTGCGGATGATGATAAAACTACCTCACAGAGCTGTTATGAGGATCACATAAGTCCATATAACACGTAGGAATCTGCCGAACATTTTGTAACTGTTTGCTGTTTCATTACAACGTATGCCAACTGCCTGGCACAAAGTATTCCTTCAATAAACACTTTCCCTGGCCCTCCTTTCCATACGCTCCTTCCTTGAAAGCCTGTTTCACTCACTGTGTTTCTTCAACATCCCGCACAAGGCCCATCTCACCACAGGTGCTCAAGAAATGGAGAATTCATTAATGTCAACCTGCCTTGTTATTGATGATAGTCTATATATTTTGTTCATTTCCCCATTGCTTTGCAATACCTTTTTAAATATTGAAGAGAATAAGAAAAACATTCTTCTCGTAATAGCTTCCTCAAAAACTGTTCACTGAAAATTTACGTAACATGCATTAGGGAAAAGAAAGCACAAGAAACAATGCAGTGTCTTTTCAAACAAGCCAAGATTCTACAGAGCAACCCGAAGTGGTATTTCAAATCTTTCTGGAAGCTGATCCTCACTTAATAAGACAAATATTGTATGGATGGTTTAGATAGATCGGTAAGATTTTTCCAAATGGATTCCTTAAGGAAACATTAATTGGGAGTCAGGATAATTACTTACTTTTTGTAATTAATGGCTAAGGAACTCTAGAGCTGGGATGACTGGCTGATTGTACTTCTCTGCCAGGAATAATCTCATTCTGTGTGAGGGAAAATATAAACATGCTCCTCCACCTTTGAAGTCTGTCCATGGCACATCTGAAGTTCAGCTAGAGCATGGAGGCTGGAAATTACACAAGAGAAAGTTCTCACTGGACCACAGACCTTAAAGCCAGAGAATCTTACAAATAAATTAGCACTATTCCATGCACTTGATTTAACCTGGCATACGTAAACTTCAGTAATTTCAGGATGCTTCAAGCCTGGTTAAGTGTTTTAGGGAATAGTTCAATGCCTTCAAAACTGCCAACATAAGGGGAAAGCGGGTCTCCCAAATACTGGGACGCAACTGTGATTTTGTAACTTTGCTTTTCTTCTGTTAGCTAATGTTCAACCATTAAAGTAATTATAAGGCTTCAGGGAAGACCTGCCTTCACCCCAAGTCTATTTCCTCTACTGTTCTGATCAGAACATAAATTGTTTATTACCCCCTCGTTTACCAGCCCCCAAATATCATTACGATGTCTGTGCCATGATATATGTACGGTTGTTACCCTTTTAATGGATAAAAAAAGATTTAAGTACTTCATTCTGTTGCATTTTGACAGCTGTTAGCCATCATTTCTCCATTCACCTGCATTTAGCAATCCCATAAAGGAAGGCAATCTCAGAAGGAACAAGCACCGGGCACTGCAAGGTGATAATTCTGTATCACTCTGGCCTATAAATACCTGACAAGCTTTTGCTGAGTCAGCAGTCTGTGACTGAGTGGCAGCCATGCCCTTTTATCTGTATGAGTGTCTCACGGCAATTGGACCACCAGCCCCTGCAGTGAAAATCCATAGTATCGATCAGGCCATTTCTCCACTGTAATTCTTTTGTAGGAAATCCCTGATGACAAATTTTATCTGCACCACTTTTTGATCACTGGTTTGATGTAAAGGATCTCCAAGGGCACAGTTAAGCGCTGGGCCATTCCACGTTATCAAGCAGCCGTTTTATTTACTGAAACTACAATTGTGGTTACACGCACACACAAAAAGAGAAGGAGAGATGGAGAGTAGCAGGAGGAAAAATGGAGCCAAACAATCTTTCAAAGGGAACAGAAGGTAAAAGAGCTGGGAGGGGTTGCCTCAGCGACTTAACTCAAACAGAGGTTATAAAAGGCTGTTCCACATTTGTAACCACAATAAATAGTGGAAATGGTGTTTTGATAATGATGCTGAGATGATGTAAGGTTGTATGTTGAAACTGAGTTGGTCTATTTTTCTCCCTGTGCTACCCCTCCTCATCTCTTCTCCCCAGACCTAAGCTTCTTCACTCTATGGCCTCAATATGTTAGGAGAATCTCTTTATCTGATGGTGTTTCAGCAGAGATTTGGATCAGGTAGGAATCTGAGACCCAGGTGAACTTCTGTAAAATATCTAAACCCCCAAAGAAAGAAAGGAAAAGTTACATAAGCACCTATACCCTTACAGAATTGCTGGTCTTGCTATTTCTGGACACAAGTGCAAAATGCAAAGAACAGGCAATGTCCCTCTATAGAGTCGCTACGCTGACACTTTCCCAGCTACGATTCAAGACGAGTCCAATTAACCCCCAGGTGCCTGGGCTGTGGAGGAAAAGCTCCCCTGGATTGTTTCGGTGAGCCTATGCATTCATACCTACTGTAGCCAGCTTTCTTGGCCTCAGCACTGTGAACATTTAGGGCCTGGAAAAGTCTTTGTGGAGGGGAGCTGTTCTGCACATTGTAGGGTGTTTAGCAGCATCCCTGGCTTCTACCCACAAGGTGCCAGTAGCACCCCTCCCCAGCTGTGACAACCAAAACCATCCTCAGACATTGCTAAACGTACCCTAGAGAGGGGAGTGCAAAATCACCCTGGTTGAGCAGCAGCGGCCTATGGGGCACTTGTGGGGGTCAGGGAGTGGGGATGAGTAGAGAAGGAGTGATGTGTCCAAAACACAGGAGACGCCTTGATCCTTTCAGTGTAGTTGGGTACAAACAGAAGTGAAACACATACTCACTAGCACCATAAACCAAATAATGACTAAACTAATTTTTCCACTTCAAGAGTTGCAAACTGGATTCTCTTCACCCCGATTTTGCCCACAGAGGAGTTTAATTTGGCCGACAACTTTTGTAGTTGAATTTGAGCAGCTTAGGTGGGACCTAAACTCTGTAGCTCTAGGCAACCCTCCCAGCGCCCCCATTCCACTGCCATGACCTTAAACCTGACTCTCACTGGGCGCTACTGCCTGGCCCTAAGGCATCTGTGCCCGAATTCATCTCCATGGTGATGTTTCCAGTACAGTGGTCCTCAACTGGAGGTGAATCTGCCTCTCAGGATGCATTCAGCAATGAGTGGACAAGTTTTTGGTGTCACAGCTGGGGTGGGCGGGAGGGACATGCTACTGGCATCTCTAGTAGGTGGAGGTCAGGGATGCTGCTAAACATTCTACAATGCGCAGGACAGACCTGTTCTACAAAGCAGTATCTGACCCCAAGTGCTGAGGTTAAGAAGCCCTGTTCTAACTAATCTCTCATCCTCTCCTGTGAAAACTCACGTGTTTCCATTGATAGAAGCCAGAAGGAGAATCTTCAGTGTGTGCACACGGCAATCTTGTTAGAAGTATCTACTACTCCCATTCATCAAGCAGAGGCATAAGCAGCTCTCTCCTGAAAAACTCCTGCCCTCCTTGGCAGGGTCTCTCAACCTGCTGTAAGGAAAACATCACCATCCTTCATGTCCTGGCCCTAAAAAATGGTTGCTGTTTCCGCAGGGATGTTATCAGACCTGATTCTCTGTCTGAAAGCACTCCAACAGCAGCAAGAAAAAGCAAAATGCTCAGAGGGGGCTCTAGATTCATCTAACTTCGCTCATGCCCAGAAGCACTTGCTCAGAGAACACACCCGTCTACAGTGCTGAGAGGGTGTTAAATGATTTTATTCCTTGAACGGGCTTTATGCATGTAGGCATGTGAGGGCTCCAAAACTTGAGAAAGTTCATTAAACATGAACTTTCACATGAAGTGAAAACTTCACTTCAGTGACTACACCCAAGTGCTGCTTGGAATTTTATCTCAAATCCTGGGGTCATTCATGCTGATGTCTACAGAGGTCAAGTAGGGATCATAGGCAAGTGAGCTGACAGGTGTAGGGAAGGGGGAGGGGTGGAGGATGGCTGCTAGATAAAATACGTGGTGCCCAACTAAATTTGAGTCTCACATAAGCAACAAACAGTTTTTAGTGTAAGCATGTCCCATAATTTTAGAAAAAATAAAAATAAGGGTTTTTTTAGGATAAGTATGTCCCAAACATTGCATAAGACATACTTATACTAAAATACAGCATTTTGTTATCTGAAATTCAAATGTAACTGGGAATCCTGTATTTTTATTTGCAAAACCTGATGGTCTGGGGTGAACTGGAGGGAATTCATTCCATCTAAAGAGATCTGCTGGTTTGCAGATTTGACTAAATGTTACCACTAGGAAAGGCAGTGTTTCCAGTATCTTCTGATTTTTTTTTCTTTTTCTTTTGGCTGCATTGAGTCTTCATTGCTGCGTGTGGGCTTTCTTTAGTCGTGGCGAGCAGGGGCTACTCTTCATTGCGGTGCACGGGCTTCTCATTGCGGTGGCTTCTCTTGTTGCAGAGCACAGGCTCTAGGCGCGCAGGCTTCAGTAGTTGTGGCACGTGGGCTCGGTAGTTGTGGCTCGCGGGCTCTAGAGCGCAGGCTCAGTAGTTGTGGTGCATGGGCTTAGTTGCTCCGTGGCATGTGGTATCTTTCCGGACCAGGGCTTGAACCCATGTCCCCTGCATTGGCAGGTGGATTCTTAACCACTGAGCCACCAGGGAAGCCCAGATCTTCTGATTTTTATAGCAAATTTTTAAAATATAAAATCTAGTGATTTACAATGCTGACAATGAACTTTTAAAAAAATCTAACAATGTCCCCTGAAAGGAAACAAGCAAGTCTGCAGGCTGCCTTCAGTTTGCGGGCATGGGCTCTCAACCTGGCTGTAGAAGAACATGCATGTGAGTTTCTATTACAAGCCAAGTGCTGGCTGTCAGAAGACGCCCATGGATAGCTTACTAAGTTCTCCCATCAACTGGAAGGCATGAACAACTACCATCATTTCCATGGAGGACATCAGGAAAGTGAGGTTCAGAGAGCATAAAGTATTTCGGCAAAGTTCCTGCAGTGTGGCACAGCTGGGGGCTGAGACCAGGCAGTCTCACCCAGCACCTGTGTTTACACCCATCACACTGCACCATCTCTCAGGAGAAAACGCCTAACAGATAGCTTCCCACAGGGCATATTAATAATAAAAAATAATAAAGGTGGTTCTGAGTACCTCCTTCCAGATACATCATGTCTCCTCAAAGCCTAGGAGGACTAGGTGAAGTCCTAGCCTAGGGTCAATCACATTGCCATGCTGGGCTATACTGAAGCCTCAGGCTGAAAAACAACCAGCAATACTAACCCTGTTTCATTTAAAATGTTGATATTTTGTTCATGATGGATTTGGATTTTTTGGCCTTAGACTTTTTTTTTCTAAATATTGCACTAAAATATTATTTTGTCTCAATAACAATTATTTTGGGGTGCTCCTTAAATTTTGCATCCAAAGCGAGTGTCTTATTTGCCTCACCCACCTTTTACGGAATAGCATTTCTACATTTCTTGATAACATTTCAGAGTTTTGAAGTTTTATGGGGGAAAAATATTTCACACTCAGAGATGTCCATTACCTCTTTATGCAAAAGAGTGAAAAACTAGCAATAACTTTAATGTTCAACAGAGTGGAGGTGGTTAAAAAAAATTACAGTACACCAAATGAAGAAAGTGTGTACTATTAAAAGGATACTGACAAAGAGGTTTTGAAATGATGCTTAAGTAATAATGTAAAGTGAAAAAAACAAGAAAATTAATTTATATTTGCAGCATGATTTCAACTATGCTTTAAAAATAGAAGGGGAAAAAAAAAGAAAACACTGAGGGGGGAAATGTAGCAAAAGGTAATGGCAGTTTTCCCTGAGGGAAACTCCAGGTGATTATTTTTTCTCTCTTCTTAAAGATAGGATGTTGTCCTGAAAATAATCAAAAATGGGTTTTGGAATCAGATACCTCTATGCTTGAATTCTGACTTCATTGTATACTTTGGGCAAGTCACTTAACTCCTTCCTGCTTAAAACTATCTACCTCAGAGATTTGGCATGAGGGTTATATATCTGTGTGTGTATGTGTAATATGTAAACACACACACACACTCATACACATATATAATGATTTGCACAGTGCTGAGTAAATGCGACACTCAATAAGTAGTGGCTTATCAAATGTTATTTATACTTTTCCAGTAGTTGCCTAATTTTGATAAGGAACAAACATGATTATTATAATCAGAAGAAACTAAATGATAGAAAAGATTTTGAAAGCCCCTGATAAAAAAAAATCCCCTTGGTAGAGTCAGCTCTCATTTAGTGCTTTCACAGGATACACATCCTGGAGGGAACAGGCCATGTTTGAAGAGCCTCCAGACACCGTGGAGAGAAGGATGCGGGGATGGGAGGGGAGCAAGAACCCAGCAAGCCTACAGCTTGGCTCCTTAGCTATGAGTAAGCACCAGCTCTTCCTTTTCTTACAAGAAACGTTAGTTACCTTGTCCTGTTTCAGGAGCAGGTAGATGCTTTTCTCACCACCCCCCACCCCAGGTGAATCCAGGTGGTCCTCCCTGTCTACTGACTAACAGCAGAACCCAAAATAGAATTCACATGCCCATCTCACTCCAGCTGCTCCTGCAGCATTCAGGTCCCTGAGCCACTGGAGGAAGGAACAAAGACTGAGCATTTGGAAATTTAAAATGAGGATGAAAATGAGAAATTCTATTATTAGGTAGCTCTGCTACCCCCACCCCAAGGATGACCAAGGTGTCACTAAACCAGGGATCACAAACTACAGCCTAGGGGTCAAATCTCACTCACTGCCTGTTTTCATAAATAAAGTTTTATTTGAATACAGCCACGAACATTCACTTACACTCCATAGCTGCTTTCACTCTACTCCAGCAGAGACCACTTGACCCTCAAAGCCAAAAGTATTTACTATCTGGCCTTTTACAGAAAATGTTTGCTGACCCCTACACTAAACCAATGAATAAGTGAACAAAGCATAGTTTAAATGTTTTTATTATTTGGTGGTAAGCAATAAACTGAATACATAAAGAAATTCATTTCTCATTTCTTCTAAGACTGATCTTCTAAGAAAGACCACAGAGCAGTTGGCATTCTGTTTACAGAACACAAGGCCACATGTTAAGCCAATCATGATGGAAGTAAATGTGTCATTCACCTACAACAGTAAAGAACAGCATGAATTTTAGTCTATCCCGTGTTACTAATCCTATTTGGAAGACTTACTCATCTTTCAGTTGAGGATCCTGACCTCAACTGTGTTATTACAATGTGGTCAATACAGGAAAATACTGACTGAGCCTCAGTCCCTAATTGAAATTTACCTTAGTTTATGTGATTAAACACATTGTCATTTCCTGTCTGGATTAATGACTAGGCAGACAGGAAGCCTGAGTTCAAACAAAGATTAACACTAACAATAAACTGAACAGACTAGGTCAAGGGTTTGCAGACTTCTGTAGAGGGCCAGAACATAAATATTTTTGGCTCTGCAGGCCATGTGGTCTCTGTCACACTACTCAAAGTAGCACAAAAGCAGCCATAGAAAATATGTACATGAATGAGCATGACTGTGTTCCAATAAAACTTCATTTACAAAAACAGGTGGTGGGCCACATTTGGTCTGCAGGTCATAGTTTGCCAACCATAAGAGTAAGGTTGCAAAATCAATTTTCCACAAGGTCCAGAAAAGTAACACATAAATGAAGTGAGTTTGTGTTACACAACTGGAAATGGGGAGACTGTGGTGCCCTGGGGAACACATGCCGTCTCTAAGGAGGGTGGCTTCTACTCAGTCATGGGCGATATGGACTTAGTGTTGCCAGATCCTTCTGACTTTTTCTAAAAAGTCTTGATTTCTTGCTTCATATGTGAAATGCTGGCAATTCATTCAAATTAAAAAACAAAAACAAAAACGAAACTTGAGAGGATCAAAACAAACATGCTTAGGACTCAGGGTTTTTCAACCTCAGGAATATTGACATTTTCATCTGGATAATTCTGTTAATAGGGGGGCTGGCCCTCCCCACAAATTGTGATGACCAAAATGTCTTTAGACTTTTCCAAGAGTCCCTTAAAAGGCAAAATTGCCCCCTGTTGAGAACCACTGTGACAGCTGAGCCTGGCCACAGGGCCCCTGTGGCAAACTTGGATAATTATTAGTCTCTGCGTGGTCTTCATCTATAAATATTGGCCTCCGCACCATCCTTTCCCTTTTAAATATGTTTTGCCTTGCTTTGCTTTCAGTTCCTTTTTGAAGAGGAAGAAAATGAGAACAGGATGAAAGGAACAACAACAACAAAGAAAAAAAAAACAGAAAAAGTTGGGAGAGATCAAGATGACACAAAGGACTAGAGAAGAGAACTAAATGACAGTGGAAAATTGGAGATTCATGCGGGAAAATTAGAAACCAAATGTTAAACACCCTAATCTCAACATATTAGACCCAAATGATCATAGGGAAAAACCCATCCAAGAGAATTAAACTTTTTTTTAATTTAAAATAACTCCGAGCCCCTCACATTAAAACTTGGACACACATTCTTCATATAGTGATTCACTACTAATGAAATTGGGGAAAACCAGTATTTGGATGCACCTTTATGAGGTTTCAGACAAATGCTATATAGATCATTCTCTATTCAGCCTTCTTTGTATCAATCACAAATTCATTTCTGCACTCAAAATGTTCTTGCTTTGCTTGCGAGTATTCATGATGCTTATTTAATATCACTGTTGCTCTTATATTGAAATACTCCATTTCTGTACTATATTTCAAACACTGCAACCAGATGAACTATTTCAATTTTCCCAATGGTTGGCTAATATCAAACAGCTTTCCCCCTCTTTCTGAACCCTGAACGTGCCTTATAAAACAAAGCTGTTGAGTTCTCACTATGAGAGCTGAATTCTTTCAAGGTGGAACTCACAGTCTTACTTTCTGGTGTTAGAAGAAGAAATCCCATCAGACAAACTTCTGCATTCTAATGCAGGGGGTAAGAATTTTGAAATATGAAGTGAGGCTGTGTTTAATTCCTAGCAATTTATTCCTAACACATGGCTCTTCTCCATAGAGTTTCACATATCTTGTCCCCAACTAGGTTGATCATAGAGGATCTGAGAGACGAAGGTATCAGACTCAGGTTTTGAGTTTCCAAGGTCTAGGAAAAAAAAATCCTAAGTCATAAAAGAACACATGATTCGGTAGAGCAAGTTTTTCCCACCCAGTTAGAGGCTGGGGGAGAAAGAGCCAAAGCAAAAAGTTTTAGATGGTAGTGGAACTGTAGGTCCCTAGAAAGGGTCCCCAAATCCTAGGCCCACTTACTCACACACAGACATATCCCAGAGTAGCCCCAACATGGATGGAAATGATAGAAACCCTAGAGAATTTCCAGGGGTCCAAAAAAGAGAGGGTGCTAGACTTTGTTCCCCAGGTGAAACTTAAAGAGATGGTGAGCTTTGTGGAGAAATTCTTCATACAGCTGTAGCGAGGGCCATGGAGTCGAACTGGTTAGGCAAGTCCCCAAAAGTCAGATGGGACTGGGGAATCTCCCAGTATTTTTCATGCCAGTGTGCCCAGAATGATGCAAATGAGGCCAACAGAGCAGATGAACCAGCCATGTGGGTCAGGACAAACAGAATACAGAAGCAGTATGTGTGAACTGGACAACCAGAAACCAAGCAGCAGTATTAAATATTTCGTCCACTGACAGGCTGGATACACAATGAAGATTTGATTCGATATGCTGTCCTCACCCCAACCACCTACTGACTCTGGAGTCCTATCTAGGTCGCTTTATAAAGTACATGCATCTCCAGGGTGTTATGGGCTGAACTGTGTCCCCTCAAATCCATATGTTGAGGTCCTAAGCCCCAGCCCCTCAAAATGTGACTGTATTTGGAGATGGGGTCTTCAAAGTAATGATTAAGTTAAAAAATGAGGCCGTTGGGATAAACCCTGATCCACTCTGATTGGTGGCTTTATAAAACAAGGAATTTTGGACACATACACACTGGGGACACACACACATAGAGGAAAGGCCATGTGAAGACACAGCGAGAAGGCGGCCATCTGCAAGCCAAGGAGAGAGGCCTCAGAAGAAGCCAAACCTGGCAACATTTCGATCTTGGAGTTCTAGCCTCCAGAACTGTGAGAAAATTAATTTCTGTTGTCGAAGCCACCTTGTCAGTGGTATTTTGTTATGGCAGCCCGAGCAAACCTAATACACTGGGAGAAAGAGTCTGAAGCAGGGAAGACCCTAAGAAAATTCAGTGACAGAAAATTCGGTATATCAGTCAGGATAAACTAGGCTATGCTGGGATAACAAACCTTAACAATTGGACGGGAAGGTTTATTTCTTGTTCATGAAAAGCCAGCTACACGTTCAGCCAGCTCTCTGGGGCAGCTGACCTCCACACGGCAGCAGAGTACTTGAAGACATTTCCATCTTGCGGTATCTATGTATCAACACATCCGTCCACAACTGGAAGAAGAGAGAGCATGGATAATTACATATCAACTCCTAAATGTTTCCGCCCAAGAGTGACCCATTTCTGCTCACATTTCATTGGCCAAAAACAGTTCTATGGTCACAACTAACTCCAAGGAGGTGGGGAAGTGCAATCCTCCTGTGCACCCAGGAGAGAAGAACTGGAAATAGTGGTAAATAGACATAACATCTACCATAAACATATTGACCCAGATCACCTGGTGTTAACCGAGAGTTAAGTAACTAATCTCCCACCTCATGATGGAATGGGGGCTCAGAAAAGGAAACAAATTTAGTCAAGGAAAATTAAAGTTACATTCCTTTAACACCTGAATTTGCCATCTGTGATTTAGGGATTGCAGGCACAAAATTAGGGTGAGAACAGTTAGAATTGCAGATTTATAGAATCTCCATCTTATATCACTATTTCCATGATAATCTTGTATAACAAAAAACCGCAAGCCCAGTGGCTTAAAGCCATACCCATTTATTTTTAGCTCACAAGTCTGTGGGTTGGCTTAGTGCTTCTTCTGAGCTTGCTTACGCATCTTGGTCAGCTAGCAGCTGGGTCGGGGGCTGGATGATCCAGGACGGCCTCTGTAGGAATGACAACTCTCTCCCATGTGAATGTTCATCTTCTGGCGAATTAGCCCAGGCTCGTCTCATGGCTGTGGCGGGACCTGAGAAATTGAAGGAGGAGACAGAAAGAGAGGGGCGGTGCAGGGAGAGAGAGAGGTGGAGACAGAGACAGACAGACAGCGGTAGGGGGAGAACTGAGTGGCTTGGAAATAGCACCCATCATTGCTGCTACATTCTATTGGCCAAAGCAAGATGCAATGGGAGCAAATATTCAAGGGGTGAAGAAATAAACTCTACCTCCAAAAAGGAGGAGCTTGCAAAGGGTATGAATACAAAAGATGGAAAATTGGGGTCAGTTTTACACCAATCTACCACACGTGGAAGGAGAGCTAGTCCAAGCTCCAGTTGTTTTCAAGGTTTAGCATGCATCAGAATCACCTGGAGCTCTTGCTAAAAACCACACTGCTGGGGACCATCACAGGTTTCTGACTCAGTAGGTCTGGAGTGGGGCCCGGGAACCAGCATTTCTAATTAGTTCCCAAGTAAAGTTAAGGCTGAAGCTGCTGATCAAGGGATGGCACTTTGAGAATCACTACAATAGCCCCACTCGCAAATCAGGGAAACCTGAAAACATAAAAAAGAACTGCCTGGGTTACACAGCAGGCCCACATCTCCAGCCTGGGCTTTCTTTCCATGACACCTCGCTCAGCTGGATGACCCATTGCCTTGCCTTTGTGCACCTCTGCCTGGAATATTGTCAATATTTTTATTATCATCATTAGTAATGATTAAGAAGATTGAGGCATGACAAGGTGTTTAATATTCGGTCCAAGTCATATTAAAAGCTCTGGGCCCTGCCTGAGAGGCAAAGTCTCAATCACAGCCAGACATGCAACACTCTGGCTGAGAACCCCCATAACATGACTGAAATTAAGCAGTCCCTGTCAACCAAGCCATTAATATACACAAGAGGTCAAACGTGTCCCTGTGAATCACCATGGGAGCTCAGTGTTCCCAGGTGAGAGCTCAGCCAGTCCATCCACATATTCCCCAATCTAGACAGACAGTTTTCATGCCTCTCTTTGGCTAATGCAAGAGACAATCTCTGTAAAAATGACATGACATTCATTTCTCTAAGTAACTACAGAGCAGATTCTCTTAATTATTTCCTTGTTCTTGGGCCATGGTACCTTTATGGAAACCCCTCACTGAATTGCTTTAATGGCGTTAATGTTCTTGGTTTTTCTTGAATGATGCTACAAGGTAGTATCCCATGAAAATCACCATCTTATTTGTTACTTAATTCATCTATCCCTCCATACTCCTATGTCAGATGTCTTTACAAACACAGGTTTATGAAGTGCCTTGTATCTCCTAAGGATTAGCAATATTTTAGATTTTCTAGGTAATGAGGAATTATGAAACTAGTTGGGCTACCCACACCCTTTTTTCTTTGGCCACCAAAAGCTCAGAGCCAAATTTAAACTCAGTTTTAGTTGACCTTGGTGATATGCTTACTAAATTCTTTTTTATTTGTTCTCGATGTTATATTACATTTTCTATTTTCCCGGATCCTAAATTTCTATATTTACTTATGTCTATTATTTCATTTTGTTTACTACTTTGTGTAGTATAAACACATTCTCCATTATCCCAAGTAAAATAAAATATTGATTAGATACTACCCACTAAACTTAAATCCTAAGTTAAATTTCTTGGCATGTGGGGGGAGATAAGAGACACCTCTTTTTGGGGGCAGTGTGGAAAAGAGCTAAAGAAAAAAAACTTTTATTTTGTAGGACTCAGAAAATTTAGAAAAGCAAGAAGTCGGAACTGGAAGTAAGTCCATGTGACTTTGAAGCCCCTCTCTGCACCATGGCATGACTGAGAACTCACTGGAGGTACTCCAGAAACCCCACAGTGTGTCCTGCAGGCTTGTCCCCAGCCAGAGCTCGGAGGCTTTCTACCTTCCATGGAGCTGCCAGTTTCCAGGATTCAGTGCCAGATCACTCAAAAAACAAAATGTTCTGGTTAAGAAGCAGTGTACAGTGTTATATTACCTAGATGCAAGATTTATGAAGTGCTTATGAGGTTAATTGGGAACAGACCCAGAGGAAAGAGAAGAGAAATAAAAACCAAACACCTTTATTGACACTTTAATGAAATCCAAAGAAGAATGAGGGGTGTTCTGGTCAAAATAATACTTCAGATAATATTGCATGAAAAGAAGTGAACATTTTAAGCACTGGATACTCTTATGATGGTTCCCTTTTAGATGAAAACAGTGACCACATGTCCGGAAGGTCAAACAGCCTGTGATTTTGGACCATCTAAAACTATTTATGTGCCTATTGGACCATTTAGTATGTGAGCCTTTCAAACATATTTCTCTCTAAACCCCACTCTGCCATTTCCCTGAAGACGGACAGACGATGACAGCCGTGGAGTGACATAACCAGTGTGGAGCATCTCGGGGCGGTGGAAAGAATGCAAACACTGCAGGCTGTGGGCTGGGAGAGGCATCGTTTCTGCAGGAAGAGTGAGTACAGACATGCCCAGGGGTGCTCACAGAAACTTCTTCCTTTTCATGTTACAATCCCTTTGGCTCATCCCAGCTCAGGGAATGCAGAATCACAGAACAAGACGTGATCAGCTTCCCCTTTCTGATGAACAAGTCATTTTTGAAGCATTTCAAGTGGAAGAGAAAAACTTCTCTCCCATTAAACATTATAGGAAGGGTTTAAGACATCCTTTTCCTACTCACTTTCTCATTATAAGAAATGCTGCAGCCAGTGTCACTCAGATGTAAACTAAAAGGTCAGTTCTTCAGCAAGGAGGCTTTGTAACAGGTTTGAAAACAGCATTGATACCACCCAAAGCAAACTCTGGACCCTCACTCGGGCTGGCCCACGGCTTCTGTATCTCTGCTCTCAGCAATGGAATTGCAATGGGACAAACGTTTCTCTTTTTTCTCATCGTTTAGATGCTTTCTATGCTTAGTATCAGAAATGTTAACTCCATCTCACCCCTGACCCAAGAGATCCAGCCTCATCTAAGCCCCACAGCACAGGTTGGCTAATTCCCACCATCTGCGCCTAAGTTTATCACCTCCACGGAACTTTCTCAGGCGCTCTCTTCAGCCTTCCACACAGACTGCCAGAAGCCATTCTCCTGTCTCTGAATTTTTAAACCCCCAACTTGATACGCCAGTATGTTACCTGCATGTGTGTGTACACATGAGTGAAAGTGGATGCAGGTAAGTGAAGGTCGGTACAGGTCTTGCCTCAATACTCATCCATTCATTCTATAAATGAATATTTATCGACTGCTATTTGATAGCACTTTCCTAAGAGCTGAGGACACAGGTAACTAAGTGATACAGGAAGCTTACTCTTGGAAGCTTACAAACTATCAGAGGGGTTAGGCATTATACCAGGTACTCAGTATGTTAGTTATTTGCATATGTAAGAAGTGCTTCAAAGGAGAACAAAAGCCTTGAGAATGTGTCCCAGCAGAACCCGATCTAGTCTCACGATGGGGGTCAAGGAAGGCTCCCTTGAGGAAGTATCAGATGAGCACGTGTTAGATGGTAAAGGGAGAGAAAGGAATGTTAGTGCACACAGCATGTGCAAAAGCCCTGGGGCAGCAAGAAGATGGAATTTGTTTTAAGACTTCAAAAACCAGCCGTGCTGAAGCAGAGAGAAATTGACTGGTAGAAGCTACATAGAGGTTCCAAATTCAAGTCACGTTACTTGGAAAGTAATTGGAAGTCACAGAAAGTTTTGATTTCTGATGTGATGTGATTATTGATAAGAAAACCAAATGTAGGAATTTAAAAGACATTTCCAAAATGTGAAGAATCACCTGGCTCTGGCTTAGCTTTTGTTCTCATCTCTCCAATTTCACTCACTATGCTCAGTTATGCCAGCCCCTCACTCTTCCTTGAACAAACCAGGGCCTTTGCACATGCTATTCCCCCACCCCCTCAGATAGCCACATGGCTTCAGTTACCCCCTCACTCCATTCACGTTTCTGCTCAAATGTCCCCTCTCCAGACAGGCCTCCTCTGAGGACCTGATCCAAAGAAACACCCACTGCCATTTCCTATCCTTTACTTTCCTCTGTTTCTCCAGAGCACCCACCCCTTCTTGATATTAGAGTATATATCCACTTGTTTATCAGTTGTGTTTGTTCTACTAGACTCTGAGCCCCACCAAGGGGTGTTCCTTGTCTGACTTGTTCACTGCTTTAACACCAGTGCCCCAAACGCTGGCCCCCAGGGGTCACTCAGTGACCATGGTAGAAAAGTGAATTCATAGAGAACGGGTCAAACGGGAACCAGGCTGGTTTCAGGGCATCCATTCAGGAGGTGATTTGTAGTAATTGAGTCAAAAAGGATTTGATAAAGAAAAGACATTTCATACAACAAAGTTCCATCATGCTTTACTCCATGCCAAGTACTGGGCTGGGGTCTAGAGATAAAACAATAAAAGGCAGATAAGATTCCTGTCACAACAGAGTTTGCAACCTAGGAGTTTATAATATGATGTCATATGACAGGATAGTGATATGATAGGAAATGACAGTTTCCGTTCATTGAACAACTTACCAGGCTTGCTGTCACATGGATTCACCCCTTTAACTTGGTGCATGTATCCACTTTATCTCCATTTTACAGAAGAGGAAACGGAGGCACAGAGGTGAAGTCCCTTGAGCGGAGGAAAGAGGATTTGGAGCTAGGTTTCTATGGCTCCAGAATCCATGCTCTTACCCGTGACTCCTCCCCTTCCCCAGAACAGCCTCAGGAAGGGGCTGCACCTTGTCCATGTGTGAGTCACCCGTGGCACAATTTCTGGCAAACAGATTCCCACTGACATGACAGGTGTATGAACTGACAGTGGAGTTCTACAATCTGTCATCATAAACCCTTTTCAGGTGAGTTTCAATGCCTGAAAAAATAACACGAGTCTACATTTTCTCTTCCCAGGAAAAACTAGAGTAGCTAGCACTAATCAGGCACTTACCATCTCAGCGCTATGCTAAGGATTTCACATGGATTATCTCATTTCATTTTCTCAACCATCCCTAATCCCAAAGTAGAAGAACTACTACTATATCAGTAATGATTTTTATTTTTATTTTTTTTCAGATTCAAGGGACTGAACTTGAATTTAAACTGGCTTACTGGGGGTGGGGGAAGGAAATGCTTCAAAAATGACTTTTAAAGAGATGAAAAGTATTGGCTAACAAAACTGAAAATCCCCCACACAGCTGGCCTCAGGCAGGGATGGATGGGGAGCTTCCAACAACAGCATGAGACTCTGCCCGTCTCTCAGCTCTGTCCCCCTCCACACTGGCTTCCCCCCAGCCATGTTCTGTCTACCTGGTGCTCCCCAGCAGCTCCTGGGTTCAGCCGAAAGATCAGATCTCTTTTCTTCCCAACACTGGGATAAAAGTTCTAGAACTGCATCCCACTGCCCCAGATTGGGTTCCTGTACACACAACCCCCCAGCCAGTTGCTGAGACTGAGGGAAATGGGAGACGTGATTGGTCAGGACTGGGCACATCTGATGTAAACACATCACAATGTCCAGGAAGGAGCTGATGACCTGATCCACTAGGCTCCGGGTCCGCTAGAATGGAGATAGGGTCAGTCCCAGCCAAACTCCGGGGAGAGGAGGGGATGGCAGTTCCAAGGGAAAACAGGTTTTGTCATGAGCTGAAGAGGAACAGGGAACATAGAGCAGGTAAAGCCTGAGATGTTTGTTCTACATCCTGTTCCCATTTCACAAGTGAGGAATCTGGGACTTTTTTTAAATTTAAGATTCATCGCCATTATTTTAACATGAAAATCCAGGTTTCGTGGTTCTCTCAAAAAAGCAGAATCCCAGAGAATGCTGACTTGAATTGAGGGCTCGTCCCCTTTAGCAGGGACCTGTCACCAGCTGTCCTGCCATGGCCCCTGGGGGCTTTGGAGTCTGCAACCCCTGCTTTAATACTTCTGTATACATTGTGTACTTAGGAAAAGGTTCTAGCTACTTTTGTCTGACTTTGCAGGGGGGCAGAGGTGACTGCCCACTGCATCTCCCACAAAAAAAAAAGACCAGCTTTCTTGCAGGACTCAGCTTCTTTCCAGCCTGTATATCTGCCTTGGGGTACAGTGGCAGCCACCATGCCAATACCCCAGATCCAAATACCCTGTGCTTTTGTCCAGGACAAGGTGCCACCGTTCTTGGTTCATCCCTGATGTCGTCTAAAACCCTGTTGACCTTCTGGATGTCACTACCACTCAATGGCCCAAGGGTGTTGTGTTAAAGAATATTCAGTGCGCACAGGACTGCAGGATAAAAGTACTGCTCTTTGTCTCCCTCTCAATCATTCTAATGTCAACAGAGGTCGCCCAAAGTAACCCTCAGGGGCCTGGCTGTCTTGCTTTATCTTCATATCTTTATGATACCAGGCCTCCCAAACACACACATTTGCCTCTTCATTGTAATCCACTGAGATGGCTCTTAACTGCTACCTGCAAACACGCAGATGCTTGAGATGAAGCAGCTCTAGTTAAAACGTTTTTAAAATCAGATAATCAGGCCCGTGTGGAAGCCATCTTCGGGGCTGTGCATCTCAGACGTGAAAGGACAGGAATCATCCGAGGGTCTTGTAAAAATGCAGATTCTGATTTGGCAGGTCTGGGGTCGGGCCTGAGATTCTCCCAGGTGATGCTATTGCTGAGAGTCATAGAGGACCAGCTACATAATTCGTGAGGCCCAGTGCAAAGTGAAAACATGGGGTCCCCCCATACAGAGAGGAAATAATCTCCTCCTTTCTTCTATGGTCCCTCTTTCTATCGGTCATGTTTTCTAATCTGTGTTTTAATGTTGTGCTCGCTTGAGCATGGGGATACTCGTGGGGTGAGCCCAGCAGGGCGGAGGGCAGCAGCCATCACCGGGCAGTGCCTGGAAGCGGGCTGCCAGAACCCACCCGGGGAGGCAGGCAGGCAGCAGAAGGCGGGGACTAGTGTGAGCCGAAGCTCCAAGTCCCCGACACGAGTGATGTCCCATCAGACTTACAAAACACAAATTTAAAGATAAAATTAAGGATTTGAATATGGTGGCCAAGAACATTAAACCTCAAGCACGGGGCCCCCTTCGGAGTGTAGAATCTTCTGGCTCTGCCCTGGTTACATGCCCAGGAAATGACCTCAAACCATTAGCATCCATAAAGACAAAGCATTCTCTGCTTTGGTTACTGATCCAACAAGGGCCATTTTGAAAAATCAAAAATATTATCTTCTATAAAGGAGTCTTTATAGGTACATGAAAGAAATTGAAAGGCTGGAATGACTTTCTTATATGGAATAGCATTATTTGCACTAAGAGTAAAGGAGGTAATGCAGAATAGTGGCTAAATGCACTGACTCTAGAGCAGGTAGGCTGGCTTCAAGCCCTGTTTCTATCACTATTAGCCGTGTGACCTTGACCAATTTACTTAATTTCCTTGTCCCTCAACTTCCTCATTGGTAAAGGTGTGTGATGAGGCTATCAACATACCTACACATAAGATCCTTATTAAGATTAATAAATTAATTGCCATAGGGCTAACTATGAGCTTTATTAAGAGAGAGATGGTAGAGCAAGACTGGCAAACTCTGGGCCCATAGCCTGCCACCTGTTTTTGTAAATAAAGTTTTATTGGAACACCACCTTGCCCATTTGTGTACTATGGCTGTTTTCATGCTACAATGGCAGAGCTGAGTAGATGCAAGGCTAAAATATATACTCTCTGGCCCTTTACAGGAAATGTTTGCTGGGAGAGCATAGAGAGTGGTTTTCAAGATGTGGTCTTCAGGAGTCATGGGTTTCACATAGGTGATTTAACCTGCATTTGTTTAAATTATATCTAAGTCCTCTTCAAGTTGTAAAGAGTGAACACGCACTCTCAAATATGTTGTAGATCATCCTGTAATACCACTGAGGCCACCATCTTTCTAATTTGAACAGCCAGAATAACTCAATGTTGTGCAGACCTTGGAATAAATCTTCTAACTAACTCTGGGAACATACTTTGAAGTCCTTGTAAAGGCAACCTTGTTTGAGAAGGCTGTAACTCTGCCCTGCTCTTTTTCAAAAGTTCTGAGCTGCACATGTCCACCCCCATAAATTCGTACCAGTGAATGCACTGGCATGGCACGTGTAGGACATCACGAGTTAAGTGCCAGGCGAAGGTCAGGTGCACCTGCTCAAGGTGGGCACAAGGGTACAGGTAACAAGCCATTCAGAAGGAATAGTGTTACCTGCTTGTTATAGCTAAGATGCTCATCAGACCACCACCAACTTGATAATATATAAATATTATTATAATCCCCATTTTATACCCAAGGAAGCCAAGGATCAGAGAGGTTATGTAATTACCCAAGGTTACTCAGCTGGTAAATGGTAAAGTCAAGATTGGAACTGGCAGTCTGACACCAGGAAAAACCCTCTAACCCAAGGGTTTGCAAATGTTTTCTGTAAAGGGCCACCAGATAGTAAATATTTTCAGCTTTCCATATGGTATCTGCCATAACTCCTCAACTCGGCTGTTGTAGCAGAAATCAGTCACAGACAATACGGAAATAAATGGATGTGACAATGTTCCAATAAAACTTTCTTGACAGAAACAGGTGACAGGCTGGATTTGGCCCACTGGCCATTGTTTGCTCATTCCTACTCTACCACTAAGTTAGGACCACTGCTGCTAATATGCATATTAGAATAAATAATCATTAATAGTATTGGCTCCCATTATGAAAATAAGAACAACTGTGTGTGTCTCCGATTGCACAAAAACAGCCAACTCAAGCTGTCTTTTTTTCTTCCAGAGCTACATTCATTTCTGAACTGAAAGGCCTCTTTATTTAACTTCATCTTGCCGCCATCCAGGAGGGGGAAGCTACAACAAAATCCTCCTCTCCGATGGGATTTAGTCAATCACATCGACAATACAGCTTGACCTCTGCTTTCAACTAAGGCAGGTGTGGACATCTGGGACTGCTCTTGAGGCATGGCACAGCAGGCTGTTGCCATGCCCAAGGCAGTTGTCAGCTCGTGGATTTCAATCCAACTCCTGGGGACTGGGGATGCCAAAATCTGCCCCAAAAAACCTGTCAGCAATTAGGAGCACAGGAAACAGGGATCAGGTTTCCTGGGTAGGGAGATCTTTTAAGCATCAGGAAGGTTGGCAAAACCCATACAAGAAGGCCTGATGTAGGGGTAGCAGAAGAGTGACTCATAACCCATCAAACGGCAGAGCCCAGTTCGCTCCATTAGGATGATGTGACGCATCCCTTTATAAAGAGGGACCACGTGTAACAGGAGCCGATAAAAATGGAGAAAAACTTGTTTTCAGATTGAAAAGCAGTGATCAGTCTCGACAGGGTCCCTTCAACTCAATTTTGCCCCCTGCGCTTTCCGGAAGCAAACACCAGCCAGAAGTGTATTCTCCTTCCCCCAAAGTTCAAAGGGTGAGATGTGAACACAGCCAGTAAAAAGCCCTGAATGTCTGTGGCTTGTAGGGGTCGTAATTCTTTCCCGCAAAGTTACCTTTCCTGTTTCTATGAATTACTCTTACATTCTTGTAAGAGATATGGTTTGAGGTATTTATGGTGCATTCAATTCTGCTATCATTGATTTATTGAACGAAACCAGCTCAGGGATATGATGGAAAGGCCCTAATTCCAAAAACTCTTCCCTCTCGGCATGAAGAGCATTTTCTGCCCTGTTGGCCTCCTGCAGATGACCAGCGGAGATAAACAGAGGGCACTCCACTCCCTGTTGCAATGTGCGTGGTGATGTGAAGGAATCAATCAGACAAAAGCAGATTATTACAGTGTCTGAGAGAGATCAAACAGTGCTAGCATCCGCACCCACACACGCCTGATTTACAGGCTGGCTGATAAAGTGCCGCAGCTCACTGTCAGGAGGACATGACAACTCCTTGAGCTCTGTGGATAAATTATTGCTGAAGCCATGATAACATGTCTCCACCTAGCAACCAAACATAACAGGATGTGGCTTTTAGTCCTAGGAGCCAAATGATACAAAGACAAGAGGCCCAGGATCTCTCAAAGCTCTGAAAGCATATTCTAAGATGGAATAGGAAAAGAGCAGCCTCATGAAAACATACACGAAATCTATGAGTAAGTAATAACTCTGCAGACGATTTGCAGACCCTTCCTATCCAGGCAGGTGCACAAACGAACATGTTCTGTTTTATGATGAATATTCCTATAACCAAAAGGTACATTTGTTGATCCTTTGCTCTGTGCCAGGAACAGTGCTGAGTGTATAATGTTGCATCCAAGTGGCGATTCCAAAGGTGAACCACATATGCCCGGTGGAGTCAACCTTGACAACAGAATTGAGCAACACTAAATCCCACACTGAGAAAAGGTACCCCTTTTCTGCTTCTCTATCCTGTTTCCAATTGCATCAAGGAGAGACCTTGGGTGGTAGGAGGCTGTCTCAAACACCTAACAACTGAAATTTTCTTTCTTTTTCTTTGTGGTACACGGGCCTCTCACAGTTGTGGCCTCTCCCGTTGTGGAGCACAGGCTCCGGATGCACAGGCTCAGTGCCCATGGCTCACGGGCCCAGCCGCTTCGCAGCATGTGGGATCTTCCTGGACCGGGGCATGAACCCATGTCCCCTGCATCGGCAGGCGGACTCTCAACCACTGAGCCACCAGGGAAGCCCTGAAAATTTCTTTTTTAAACAAAGAAAGGGCAAACATATCAAGCTAGATTCTGTGAGGCCCGCATTGTTTTGCTTTTACTATTTTTTTTTAAAATCTTCATCTTTTTCAACAGAAACAGACTCACAGACATAGAGACACACAATAGAGACACACATAAAGACCACAATAGATTTGTGGTTGCCAAGGGGGAGAAGGGGTGGGGGAGGAATGGAATGGGATTTGGGGCTTAGCAGATGCAAATTATTATACATAGAATGGATAAACAACAAGGTCCAACTATATAGCACAGGGAACTAACTACATTCAATATCCTATGATAAACCATAATGGAAAAGAATATGAAAAAGAATGTATATATACATATAACTGAATCACTTTGCTGTACAGCAGAAATTAACACATTGTAAATCAACTATCCGTCAATCAAATAAAAATTTAAAAAGTAATAAATAAATAAATCATCATCTTTTTCAAGTGATATTGGTTTTTCAATTGATGGAGGTGATATCAGGTATCACCCTCATGGAGACATGCGCTCCATGAGGGCAAGGAGTTTTGTCTTATCTGTTCACCTCTGTATCTCCCAAACCTCAACAGTGCCTAGACAAGTAGACAATTGGTAAATGTTTCTTTAATGACATTAATTAAATAAAAATAATAAGCAGATGATAGCATAAGTGGTACCTAAATATAGCAAAATTTGCAATGAGTTTGCAAGATGGTATGGAGATAGAGCAAAATACGTGAAAGTGATATTCTAACAAATAATGTTTACTATAGCAAACAATTTACTATAATCCTACAAGATAGAAACTATTATTTACTTTTTGGGTAAGGCAAATGATGCCCCAAGACATTAGGTAACTCATTCAAAATCGCAAACCTATATGCGGCAGACCCTGAACTCTGTCTGAGTGCTTCGTCTCAGAAGTGAGCTGCTCCATCCAACTTCTTCCTTTTCACTTACAGAACTACATCATGAGACAGCTGCCATTATCCTTTTTCCAAATGAAAGATAACTGATCTCAAGGAACCTGCCCAAGGTCATGCAAGGGTGCAGCAGCACTGGGATTCGAACCCAGCTCTGCTTGGCTGACCACTCTCCCCTATGTGACCCTGTCTCCAAAGAAACTTGCTCCAAATGATGATGCAAACTGCTGGAAATTAGATTTTAAGTGGAAGCTAATTAAAATTTTGGGTCACACTTGCCCTGGATGCTCTAAATATATTCCAGAGAATAGAACCATCATTTGGTCGGTGAAACAGGATATTAGCTCAGCACCTAAATGCATTTGAGATATCACTTACAATCAACAGGGACAGTGGCCAAAGGTAAAATAATAGCCTCAATAGTGTTTACTTTAGAAACATACAAACATACACTTGCATAAATGAAAAGATCGAGTTCTTTCCTTACCTTTGTCCTGCAAGTATCAAGATAAGCAACCGTTACTGTTAATGAGGAGGGAATCCTGCCATCCTTGAGAGTGAAGAAATGAACAAAAGGGCTAGGAATCCCATTAAAGACTAATTTTCAAAAAGTTGAAAGCACGACTGACATACAAGTATAGAATAAACATGTGTCAAAATTTTTACTCAACTTATTAATGAGGGAACGAAAATGATAGCAGAGTGGTTTAAAGGAGGAGGCAAGGAATGCAGGTTTATATTGTAAGTTGTTCAGAAGGAGCCGACACGAATTTGCTAAGAGATTCAAAACGGGGCAAAGTCCTACAGTCACTAAACCATAACTCAATGGGGTTCTTTTTCTTTTTCTTTTTTAAACATTTTTATTAGAGTATAATTGCGTTACAATGGTGTGTTAGTTTCTGCTTTTTTAACAAAGTGAATCAGCTATACATATACACATATACCCATATCTCCTCCCTCTTGCGTCTCCCTCCCACCCTCCCTATCCCACCCCTCTAGGTGGTCACAAAGCACTGGGCTAATCTCCCTGTGCTATGCGGCTGCTTCCCACTAGCTATCTATTTTACATTTGGTACTCTATATATGTCCATGCAACTCTCTCACTTCGTCCCAGCCTACCCTTCCCCCTCCCCGGTCCTCAAGTCCAATCTCTACGTCTGTGTCTTTATTCCTGTCCTGCCCATAGGTTCTTCAGAACCTTGTTTTTTTTTTAGATTCCATATATATGTGTTAGCATATGGTACTTGTTTTTCTCTTTCTGACTTACTTCACTCTGTATGACAGACTCTAGGTCCATCCACCTCACTACAAATAACTCAATATCATTACTTTTTATGGCTGAGCAATATTCCATTGTATATATGTGCCACATCTTCTTTATCCATTCATCTGTTGATGGACACATAGGTTGTTTCCATGTCCTGGCTATTGTAAATAGAGCTGCAATGAACATTGTGGTACATGGCTCTTTTTGAATTATGGATTTCTCAGGGTATATGCCCAGTAGTGGGATTGCTGGGTCATATGGTAGTTCTATTTGTAGTTTTTTAAGGAACCTCCATACCGTTCTCCATAGTGGCTGTACCAATTCACATTCCCACCAGCAGTGCAAGAGTGTTCCCTTCTCTCCACACCCTCTCCAGCATTTATGGTTTGTAGACTTTTTGATGATGGCCATTCTGACTGGTGTGAGGTGATACCTCACTGTAGTTTTGATTTGCATTTCTCTAATGATTAGTGATGTTGAGTATCCTTTCATGTGTTTGTTGGCAATCTGTATATCTTCTTTGGAGAAATGTCTATTTAGGTCTTCTGCCCATTTTTGGATTGGGTTGTGTTTTTGATATTGAGCTGCATGAGCTGCTTGTATATTTTGGAGATTAATCCTTACTCAGTTGCTTCCTTGGCAAATAGTTTCTCCCATTCTAAGGGTTGTCTTTTTGTCTTGTTTATGGTTTCTTTTGCTGTGCAAAAGATTTAAGCTTTATTAGGTTCCATTTGTTTATTTTTGTTTTTATTTTCATTACTCTAGGAGGTGGATCAAAAAAGATCTTGCTGTGATTTATGCCAAAGAGTGTTCTGCCTATGTTTTCCTCTAAGAGTTTTATAGTGTCTGGCCTTACATTTAGGTCTTTAATCCATTTTGAATTTATTTTTGTGTATGGTGGTAGGGAGTATTCTAATTTCATACTTTTACATGTAGCTGTCCAGTTTTCCCAGTACCACTTATTGAAGAGGCTGTCTTTTCTCCATTGTCTATTCTTGCTTCCTTTATCAAAGATAAAGTGACCATAGGTGTGTGGGTTTATCTCTGAGCTCTCTATCCTGTTCCATTGATCTATATTTCTGTTTTTGTGTCAGTACCAGACTGTCTTGATTACTGTAGCTTTGTAGTATAGTCTGAAGTCAGGGAGCCTGATTCCTCCAACTCCATTTTTCTTTTTCAAGATTGCTTTAGCTATTCAGAGTCTTTTGTGTTTCCATACAAACTGTGAAATTTTTTGTTCTAGTTCTGTGAAAAATGCCATTGGTTGTTTAATAGGGATTGGATTGAATCTGTAGATTGCTTTGGGTAGTATGGTTATTTTCACAATGTTGATTCTTCCAATCCAAGAACATGGTATATCTCTCTATCTGTTTGTATCATCTTTAATTTCTTTAATCAGTGTCATATAATTTTCTGCATACAGGTCTTCTGTCTTCTTAGGTAGGTTTATTCCTAGGTATTTTATTATTTTTTGTTGCAATGGTAAATGGGGGTGTTCCCTTAATTTCTCTTTCAGATTTTTCATCATTAGTGTATAGGAATGCAAAAGATTTCTGTGCATTAATTTTGTATCCTGCTACTTTACCAAATTCATTGATTAGCTCTAGTAGTTTTCTGGTAGCATCTTTAGGATTCTCTATGTATAGTATCATGTCATCTGCAAACAGTGACAGTTTTACTTCTTTCCGATTTGGATTCCTTTTTCTTCTCTGATTGCTGTGGCTAAAACTTCCCAAACTACGTTGAATAATAGTGGTGAGAGGGCTTCCCTGGTGGTGCAGTGGTTGAGGGCCCGCCTGCCGATGCAGGGGACATGGGTTCGTGCCCCGGTCCGGGAAGATCCCACATGCCCCGGAGTGGCTGGGCTCGTGAGCTATGGCTGCTGAGCCTGCGCATCCGGAGCCTGTGCTCCGCAATGGGAGAGGCCACAGCAGTGAGAGGCCCGCATACCGCAAAAAAAAAAAAAAAAAAAAAAAAAAAAAATAGTGGTGAGAGTGGTCAACCTTGTCTCGCTCCTGATCTTAGTGGAAATGGTTTCAGTTTTTCACCATTGACATCAATGTTGGCTGTGGGTTTGTCATATATGGCCTTTATTATGTTGAGGTAAGTTCCCTTTATGCCTACTTTCTGGATGGTGTTTATCATAAATCCGTGTTGAATTTTGTCAAAAGATTTCTCTGCATCTATTGAGATGATCATATGGTTTTATTCTTCAGTTTGTTAATATGGTGGATCACATTGATTGATTTGCGTATATTGAAGAATCCTTGCATTCCTGGGAGAAACCCCACGTGATCATGGTGTATGATCCTTTTAATGTGCTGTTGGATTCTGTTTGCTAGTATTTTTTATTTTTTATTTTTTTTTAATTTTTTTTTTTTTTGGCGGTATGCGGGCCTCTCACTGTTGTGGCCTCTCCCGTTGCGGAGCACAGGCTCCGGATGCGCAGGCCCAGCGGCCATGGCTCACGGGCCCAGCCGCTCCGCGGCATATGGGATCCTCCCAGACCGGGGCACGAACCCGTATCCCCTGCATCGGCAGGCGGACTCTCAACCACTGCGCCACCAGGGAGGCCCTGTTTGCTAGTATTTTGTTGAGGATTTTTGCATCTATGTTCATCAGTGATATTGGTCTGTAGTTTTCTTTCTTTGTGACATCTTTGCCTGGTTTTGGTATCAGGGTGATGGTGGCCTCGTAGAATGAGTTTGGGAGTGTTCCTCCCTCAGCTATATTTTGGAAGAGTTTGAGAAGGATAGGTGTTAGCTCTTCTCTAAATGTTTGATAGAATTTGTCTGTGAAGCAATCTGGTCCTGGGTTTTTGTTATTATTGTTGTTAGATTTTTAATCACAGTTTCAATTTCAGTGCTTGTGATTGGTCTGTTTATATTTTCTATTTCTTCCTGGTTCAGTCTCGGAAGGTTGTGCTTTTCTAAGAATGTGTCCATTTCTTCCAGGTTGTCCATTTTATTGGCATAGAGTTGCTTGTAGTAATCTCTCATGATCCTTTGTATTTCTGCAGTGTCAGGTGTTACTTCTCCTTTTTCATGGCTAATTCTATTGATTTGAGTCATCCCCCTTTTTTTCTTGATGAAGCTGGTTAATGGTTTATCAATTTTGTTTATCTTCTCAAAGAACCAGCTTTTAGTTTTATTGATCTTTGCTATCGTTTCCTTCATTTCTTTTTCATTTATTTCTGATCTGATCTTTATGACTTCTTTCCTTCTAACTTTGGGGGTTTGTTGTTCTTTTTCTCTAATTGCTTTAGGTGTAAAGTTAGGTTGTTTATTTGAGGTGTTTCTTGTTTCTTGAGGTAGGACAGTATTGCTGTAAACTTCCCTCTTAGAACTGTTTTGCTGCATCCTATAGGTTTTGGGTCGTCGTGTTTTCATTGTCATTTGTTTCTAGGTATTTTTTGATTTCCTCTTTGATCTCTTCAGTGATATCTTGGTTATTTAGTAGCGTATTGTTTAGACTCCCTGTGTTTGTATTTTTTACAGTTTTTTTCATGTAATTGATACCTACTCGCATAGCGTTCCAGTCGGAAATGATACTTGATATGATGTCAATTTTCTTAAATTAACCAAGGCTTGATTTGTGGCCCAAGATATGATCCTGAAGAATGTCCAATGAGCACTTGAGAAAAAAGTATATTCTGTTGTTTTTCGATGGAATGTCTTATAAATAGGACATTAAAATCAATTAAGTCGGGCTTCCCTGGTGGCGCAGTGGTTCAGAGTCTGCCTGCCGATGCGGGGGACGCGGGTTTGTGCCCTAGTCCGGGGGGATCCCGCGTGCCGCGGAGTGGCTGGGTCTGTGGGCCATGGCCGCTGAGCCTGCGCATCCGGAGCCTGTGCTCCGCGGCGGGAGAGACTGTGGTGGTGAGAGGCCCGCGTACCACAAAAAAAAAAAAAAAAAGAAAATCAATTAAGTCCATCTTCTTTAATGTGTCATTTAAAGCTGTGTTTCCTTATTTATTTTCATTTTGGTTGATCTGTCCATTGGTGAAAGTGGGGTATTAAAGTCCCCTACTATGACTGTGTTACTGTCGATTTCCCATTTTATGGCGGTTAGCATTTGCCTTATGTATTGAGGTGCTCCTATGTTGGGTGCATAAATATTTACAATTGTTATATCTTCTTCTGGGATTGATCCCTTGATCATTATATAGTGTCCTTCTTTGTCTTTTGTAATAGTCTTTATGAGAATTGCTACTCCAGCTTTCTTTTGATTTCCATTTGCATGGAATATCTTTTTCTATCCCCTCACTTTCAGTCTGTATGTGTCCCTAGGTCTGAAGTGGGTCTCTTGTAGACAGCATATATATGGGTCTTGTTTTTGTATCCATTCAGCCAGTCTATGTCTTTTGGTTGGAGCATTTAATCCATTTACATTTAAGGTAATTATCAATATGTATGTTCCTATTACCATTTTCTTAATTGTTTTGTTTTGTTATTGTAGGTCTTTACCTTCTCTCGTGTTTCCTGCCTAGAGAAGTTCCTTTAGCATTTGTTTTAAAGCTGGTTTTGTGGTGCTGAATTCTCTTAGCTTTTGTTTGTCTGTAAAGGTTTTAATTTCTCCATCAAATCTGAATGAGATCCTTGCTGGGTAGAGTAATCTTGGTTGTAGGTTTTTCCCTTTCATTACTTTAAATATGTCCTGCCACTCCCTTCTGGCTTGCAAGAGTTTCTGCTGAAAGATCAGCTGTTAACCTTATGGGGATTCCCCTGTATGTTATTTGTTGCTTTTCCCTTACTCCTTTTAATATTTTTTCTTTGTATTTAATTTTTAATAGTTTGATTAATTTGTGTCTTGTTGTGTTTCTCCTTGGATTTATCCTGTATGGGGCTCTCTGCACCTCCTGGCCTTGATTGACTATTTCCTTTCCCATATTAGGGAAGTTTTGAACTATAAATCTCTTCAAAGATTTTCTCAGTCCATTTTTTTCTTCTCTTCTTCTTCTGGGACCCCTATAATTCAAAAGTTGGTGCATTTAATGTTGTCCCAGAGGTCTCTGAGACTCTCCTCAATTCTTGTCATTCTTTTTTCTTTATTCTCCTCTGTGGTAGTTATTTCCACTATTTTATCTTCCAGGTCACCTGTTATTCTGCCTCAGTTATTCTGCTATTGATTCCTTCTAGAGAAGTTTTAATTTCATTTATTGTGCTGTTCATCATTGTTTGTTTGCTGTTTAGTTCTTCTAGGTCCTTGTTAAACATTTCTTGTATTTTCTCCATTCTATTTCCAAGATTTTGGATCATCTTTATTATCATTACTCTGAATTCTTTTTCAGGTAGACTGCCTATTTCCTCTTCACTTGTTAGGTCTGGTGGATTTTTTCCTTGCTCCTTCATCTGCTGTGTATTTCTCTGTCTTCTCATTTTGCTTAACTTACAGTGTTTGGGGTCTCCTTTTTGCAGGCTGCAGGTTCATAGTTCCCATGGTTTTTGGTGTCTGCCCCCAGTGAGTAAGGTTGGTTCAGTGGGCTGTGTAGGCTTCCTGGTGGAGGGGACGGGTGCCTGTGTTCTCATAGATACGACTGGATCTTGTCTTCCTCGTGGGCAGGACCATGTCCAGTGGTGTGTTTTGGGGTGTCTGTAAACTTAGTATGATTTTAGGCAGCCTCTCTGCTAATGGGTGGGGTTGTGTTCCTGTCTTGCTAGTTATTTTGCATGGGATGTGCAGCACTGGGGCTTGTTTGTCATTGAGTGGAGCTGGGTCTTAGCGCTGAGATGGAGATCTCTGGGAGAGCGCTCACCAACTATTATTACGTGGGGCTGGGAGGTCTCTGGTGGTCCAATGTCCTGAACTCGGCTCTCCCACCTCAGACGCTCAGTCCCAACACCCAGCCAGAGCACCCAGACCCTGTCAGCCACATGGCTCAGAAGAAAGGGGAGAAAAAAAAGGAAGATAGAAATAATAAAATAAAGTTCTTAAAATAAAAAAATTTAAAAAGTAATAAAAAAAGAGAGCAACCAAAGCAATAAACAAATCCACCAATGATAACAAGTACTAAAAACTATACTAAGATAAACATAAAACCAGAAATAAATTAGATGCAGAAAGCACACCCCAAGTCTACAGTTGCTCCCAAAGTCCACTGCCACAATTTTGGGATGATTTGTTGTCTATTCAGGTATTCCATAGATGCAGGGTACATCAAGATGATTGTGGAGATTTAATCCACTGCTCCTGAGGCTGTTGGGAGAGATTTCCCTCTCTCTTCTTCATTCGCACAGCTCCTGGGGTTCAGCTTTGGATTTGGCCCCGCCTCTGTGTGTAGGTTGCCCTCTGGCATCTGTTCATCACCCAGACAGGAGGGGGTTATAACAGTGGCTGATTAGGGGGCTCTGGCTCACTCAGGCCAGGGGGAGGAAGGGGTATGGAATGCGAGACGAGCCTGCGGCGGCAGAGGCTGGCATAACGTTGCACCAGCCTGAGGCGCACCGTGTGTCCTCCCGGGGAAGTTGTCCGTGGATCACGGGACCCTGGCAGTGGTGGCTGCACAGGCTCCTGGGAGGTGGGTGTGGATAGTGACCTGTGCTTGCACACAGGCTTCTTGGTGGCAGCAGCAGCAGTCTTAGCATCTCATGCCTGTCTCTGGTGTCCGCGCTGATAGCTGCGGCTTGTACCCATCTATAAATCTCATTTAGGCGGTACTCTGAGTCCCCTCTCCTCATGCACCCCGAAACAATGTTCTCTTGCCTCTTTGGCAGTTCCAAACTTTATCCCAGACTCCCTCCCGGCTAGCTGTGGCGCACTAGCCCCCTTCAGCCTGTGTTCAAGCAGCCAACCCCAGTCCTCTCCCTGGGGTCTGACCTTCGAAGCCCGAGCCTCAGCTCCCAGCCCCCACCCACCCCAGCAGGTGAACAGACAAGCCTCTCAGGCTGGTGAGTGCTGGTCAGCACCGATCCTCTGTGCGGGAATCTCTCCACTTTGCCCTTCGCACCCCTGTTGCTGCGCTCTCCTCGGCGGCTCCGAAGCTTCCCCCTCCGCCACCCGCAGTCTCCACCCGTGAAGGGTCTCCTAGTGTGTGGAAACCTTTCCTCCTTCACAGCTCCCTCCCAGAGGTGCAGGTCCCATCTCTATTCTTTTGTCTCTGTTTTTCCTTTTTTCTTTTGCCCTACCCAGGGACGTGGGGGAGTTTCTTGCCTTCTGGGAAGTCTGAGGTCTTCTGCTAGTGTTCAGTAGATGTTCTGTACGAGTTGTTACACATGTGGATGTATTTTTGATGTATTTGTGGGGAGGAAGGTGATCTCCATGTCTTACTCCTCCGCCATCTTGAAGGTCCTCCTGGGGTTCTTTTTCTCCAGACAGACATCTACAGGTTAACATAAAACTTAAGCTATCTGGTTCTAAGTAAATGGCAAACAGCAAGTTGAACATGGGTGCATTCTCCTCAATATTAAATAACTCAGGTTTCTTATCACTCACAGTGAAAGACATGGAGTCATCCTTAGCTGTATCTGCAGGTTTTAGATAAATTTTCAAAAGAATCTCATCAAGTTTATGCTATTATGTGTGATGCCTTAGTGTGTATAGGAGTGCCAGTGCCTCCCTAAAATTCCAAGTCAGTATGTTTGCACTGGACCCCAGAATATGTATTTTAATAAACTCCCAAAGTTATTCCAGTATTGATAGGCTACAATAATATATTAAGAAATGGCCAAGGACATGGAAGCAACCTAAGTGTCGATCAACAGATGAATGGATAAAGAAGATGTGGTACATATATACAATGGAATATTACTGAGCCATAGAAAAAAAACAAAATTGAGTCATTTCTAGTGAGGTGGATGGACCTAGAGTCTGTCATACAGAGTGAAGTAAGTCAGAAAGAGAAAAACAAGTACCATATGCTAACACATATATATGGAATCTAAAAAAAAAAAAAAGGTTCTGAAGAACCTAGGGGCAGGACAGGAATAAAGATGCAGACGTAGAGAATGGACTTGAGGACACAGGGAGGGGGAAGGGTAAGCTGGGACGAAGTGAGAGAGTAGCATTGACATATATACACTACCAAATGGAAAATAGACAGCTAGTGGGAAGCAGCCACATAGCACAGGGAGCTCAGCTCAGTGCTTTGTGACCACCTAGAGGGGTGGGATGGGGAGGGTGGGAGGGAGGGAGACGCAAGAGGGAGGAGATATGGGAACATATGTATATGTATAACTGATTCACTTTGTTACACAGCAGAAACTAACACAACATTATAAAGCAGTTTTACTCCAATAAAGATGTTTTAAAAAAATGGCCAGTTTAACTCATTTAAACCAGAGCTATGGGGAGGTTTTTCAGTTAAATATGCTGTCACTTGCAAGAAATGAAAACTTGGACCCAAACTGGTTTCAAGAATGAAGAAGTTTTGGGCTTCCCTGGTTGCGCAGTGGTTGAGAGTCCGCCTGCCGATGCAGGGGACACGGGTTCGTGCCCCGGTCCGGGAGGATCCCACATGCCGCGGAGCGGCTGGGCCCGTGAGCCATGGCCGCTGAGCCTGCGCATCCGGAGCCTGTGTTCCGCAACGGGAGAGACCACAGCAGTGAGGGGCCCGCGTACCGCAAAAAAAAAAAAAAAAGAAGAAGAAGAAAAGAAGAAAAGGGAAAGAGATGGGGTATCACACAGAATAAAATGCAAGCAAGTGGAAGCACCACACCACTTTAGTCATAGATTAGGAAACATTCATGCATCCTGTGTCTCCCTCCTGCATCAGCCTCGCCCAAGCCCATAGTGGGGTTATAAGGACCAAAGTTGAGGTCTGAGCAAGGGGACCACAAATGGAGGATGCTTGGGACCAATGACACACACTTGCTCTAGCCTGGCAAATACACCTGTCCCCAGCTATCCCTAGCCAATTAGCCTGCTGAGTCACTATGGGTTTTATCTGCATTTCTAGGTAGAGCATGTGCAGGGACAAAGCAGGACCATACTGGCAGTCTCCAATGGGGGCTGATTTAAGGATGACATAGCTGTCGACCCAGAGCTGTCATGATCATTCATTCTGACTTGGTCTTTCTGTCCATTTCTGTCTATAAGTGAGACTCTTGTTTGTTCCACCAAGCATTCCATCTATTCCATTTCTATCATCCTTATGGATTACCAATTTACTCTCTATATTTAGCATATCTCATGAATTCTACCTTTGTTCCATAAGATTCTTCCTTACTCATTATGCATTCTTTTTTTTTTTTTTTTTTTTTTTTTTTTTTTTCCGTACGCGGGCCTCTCACCGTTGTGGCCTCTCCCGTTGCGGAGCACAGGCTCCGGACGCGCAGGCCCAGCGGCCATGGCTCACGGGCCCAGCCGCTCCGCGGCATATGGGATCCTCCCAGACCGGGGCACGAACCCGTATCCCCTGCATCGGCAGGCGGACTCCCAACCACTGCGCCACCAGGGAGGCCCTCATTATGCATTCTTAACACAGCCTGGGAGTATCACCTATACCTCATAAGCCACTAGATTACTTATCATCAATGCTTAAAATTTCTTATGAGCTTCATCCATCTCATTTGCTTTCTTGTCTTGTCTAACAGATTTGAATATACTCAAATAATACAGCAAACCTACATTACAGAAGACTTAAAGTGTTGTGATGAGGGTGAAAGAAAGAGAGAGAAATGACTAATAGATTAAAAGAAATCTAAGAGAAATGGGAATCAGATACAATTTCTTAAAAACTATGAGACAACTGGGGGAATTGAACTCTGGCTGGATACTTGATACCAAGAAATTATCATATATTTTAGGTGTGAAAATTGTATTTTTAGGTATGAAGAAATAAAGAGTTTTTATGTTTTAGAAATGCATACTGAGGTATTTATGGATCAAATTACATGATATCTGAAGTTTGCTTCAAAATAAGCCAATATTTTGCAATTCGGATCAACAAATAGTTTGTGACCTTATGCTAAGCAGAGTTTTGCAAACTGAGAATCATGAGTCATTAGTAAGTAAGTTGGTTTGGTGGGCTTTGTCCAGAACATGTGAATAACGAATAGAAGAGAATAGAATAGAAAATATCAGAGTGTGTGGCATTCTGTCATAGTAAATTTTGTTCCATGAAAGTTTTGTTTCAACTGTGTGTGTGTGTGTTATGAACATATATTGTATTTCTTACTGTGAGGTTACAGTTAATGAGGTTTGAAGATCACAGCTGAAAGCAGAGTCCTGATCACTGATGGGCACAGAAGATACAAGAAGAATAAGACACGGTTTCCACTTTCCTGAAGAGACAGACATGAACAGGCAAATAGTGTGGAATGCTATGAGCTCTGCTAGCAGTGAGCTCCAAGGACTGTGGGAAAACAAAAGAGGCATTGACTAACTCTGGCATAGGCTTCACAGAACAGGTAATATGTGAAATGATTGTTGAAAGATGAAAAGGATGGAAAAGGGTGAAAACGGCATCTCTCGGGAAGGGCACAAAGTGGCACAGAGTTGTAAACACACAAGTGGTATATTTAGGCAAAAGAAAGTAATTTGGTAAGGCTGTGATCTGGCTAGGAAATGATGGCGGCTTGGAATAGAGCAGTGGATGAGCAAATGGGTTCTGAGTGTTTCATTCTTCCTAAAAATCCAGTGGTCACGATTCATCATCTCCTTCCCAGGACCCCTCCCAAATTCCTTTTCTCTTTCAATGAGATGTCCATTTGTCACCTCATAGGTCAAAGCACTCAGGTCACCTTGACGCTTTATTTTTGGTGATGGACATGGTAGGCACTGCACACAGATGCCCTTTTGTCATTTCTGTGCACTTGTTCCCTGGCTTATGGGTGCTGTAGCTTCCAGGCTGTCATCTCTGTCTGACTTCAGAAAGCTGGATGTGCTGGAATGTGGCAGCCCTTTGACAATGATTGGCTGGTGTAGGAATGTCAAAGCCCAGCTCCCTTAGTTCAAACTGAGATCAACTTGGAAGTATGACCTACACTCCATGGTTCCCCAAACTGAAGTGGGGTCAGGCGTCAGTTTCCCTCTGGGGGACTTCACCTGAAATCTCTCCTTGTTTCACCTGGAAGCACATCCCTAATAAATCACTTGTCCATGAACTCTTGTCTTGGGGTTCTTCTCCAGCAGACCTGGAACTAATGCACATCCCATATACAAAGAGCCATGAATATGTATAAATGATTCACTTTGCTGTACACCTGAAACTAACATAACATTGTGAATCAGCTATACTCCAATAAAAAAATTTTTTTAAAGTCATGAATTTCTTTTAACTCTCCATTTTCTATTTGCAGTAAAAAAAATATATATATATATATTTATATATATATATATATTTTTTTACTGTATAGTTTGCTGCAGCAGATTTCTAATTTGGTTTACTTTAATTTATTTATTCAGAAAATAGTATTGTGCCTCTACTGTAATCCAGGCACTGCTTCTCTATACTTAAACTCATCTTCCATTTATTTGTCTTGAAACATCATTTTCAGGAAGTCCCTTTATTGATCAAAACCTTCCAGGGGCTCCCCAATCACCTCAAGAGGTTTTTCCTTAGGCTCAAGTAGTTTCCTTTATAAAGGAAAATATATATACTCTCACGGACCCTCAATGTAATTTTTTAAATTCATTATAATTTAATTTCAATATGTATAAACCTAAAACTAGTTATAAACTCCTTATACTGACAGCTTTGATATAATTATAAATCCAGAATAAATTTTCAAATTACATTCAAACACAACTACAAAACCAATAAAAATTAAATTCCCAGCATTAATTTAATGTGACAGATTATGTTATTTTGCTGGAACAAAAATCGCTGATATTTGGTTTAATAGCAGAAGGATGTAATCTCGGGTTTGTTTGTGTATTTAATCTGTTTCTGTATTTCAGCTTTAATAATGCTAATGTAAGGAATAGCCATTCTCACAAGCATGCTGTTTAAAACTGTATTAATGGCTGTAATTTTTATTTCTAATTCAGGATAATCAGAACCCAAATCTAAGAATAACCCTTGTATGTCAGTTGTATTAAGGCATATATTGATAACTCTGCAGAACTATTTTGTTCACTTAAAGATAAGATTAGGGCTTCCCTGGTGGTGCAGTGGTTGAGAGTCCGCCTGCTGATGCAGGGAACACGGTTTCATGCCCCGGTCCGGGAGGATCCCACATGCCACAGAGTGGCTGGGCCCGTGAGCCATGGCCGCTGAGCCTGCATGTCCGGAGCCTGTGCTCCGCAACGGGAGAGGCCACAACAGTGAGAGGCCCACGTACCGCAAAAAAAAAAAAGATAAGGTTAGTATTGTGTTCTGGGAATCTTCATCAAATGAATATTTCTTCCAAATGCTTTGGAATCAGGATCAGGCTAGGTTTCCTAGAAGAAAACCTGAGACAAAGATTTGGATACCGGGCTTTGTTTCGGAACTGATCTTAGTAAGCAGTGGTAAGCAATGTGGGTACATGATATAGAGAAGGAAGGGAGGTTAATACAGCATGCAGTGATAGGCAGGTTACTGCTGCAGGCAACTGGGGCTCAGTGGCAACTGGAAACCTCAGAACTGACCCACCAAGAAGGGAGGCAACTGGGGTATTTATCCTCCAATTCCCATTTGTCATTGGTGGATGACTGCTCCCAAAATTAACTCCCCAACACATCTGGCCTGCCAAGAGAAAGCCTCTAAGCCTCAGAGGTGTTTGTAGCTGGACACCTGGGCACATGCAAGAAGAGTGAGTGCCAACCAGCTATGGGCAGGGCACCAACAGCATCTGTCTCAGAAGCAGGTTATTTCTTCCTTGGGTGTTAAGAGCTGTACTGTCCAATATTGAAGGGTTTCAGGTGGTAAGTTCCATAATGAGACCTGCTCATACAGGTAGGACACTCACTCTGTAGGAGAAGTCTGGTGTGTCCATCCTACTGGATGTTGTGTACAGATTCAGTGGCCACAACTTTCCTCTATTCAAACAACTGCGAGATCCTTATGCATGCAGCTGCTGTGACATCATTTAGCCTCCACCTGGTAACACCATCACGAGATAGTACACAGTGATAAGGTTGGTTTTCTACCATATGCTTATAATATTTTCTAATTATCATTAAAATTTAGAAAATAAAAAGTGAAGTTTCACGTGGAACTTCATAACCCCTGACAATGTGTCAGGACCCCCAAGGTGGTGGGGCAGGGGGTGGGGGGATAAAGGAAGGTCCAGAGAAAAACTGAACTTCTACATAAAAGTGTAGATAACCTGAAATTCAAGGTCCATTGAAGTCTACCCTCAAGCTTCCTTCACAAACTTTTCATAGTCAAACAGGTCTATTAGCAATGTGATAAGCATAACTTGTGCTTATCACCCACAAGATTCATACCTTTCAGCCTGCCTACAATTCACCTGGACCTATTTATTTAAGTCTTACAGAGAGACCAGGCCTTCCCAGGTTGCTCTGGTTCATAACAAGTTCACAGCTCCTAACTCTCACTTGCCAATTAACCACATGCTGCATTCTCCTCACGTCCTTGGTCTTGTATTCCATTTTTTTTTTTTAGATTTTTTTTTTTGATGTGGACTATTTTTGAAGTCTTCATTGAATTTGTTACAATATTGCTTCTGTTTTATGTTTTGGGTTTTTTTGTTTTGTTTTGTTTTGTTTTGTTCTGTTTTGCAGTACGCGGGCCTCTCACTGCTGTGGCCTCTCCCGTTGTGGAGCACAGGCTCCGGACGCGCAGGCTCAGCAGCCATGTCTCACGGGCCCAGCCGCTCCACGGCATGTGGGACCTTCCCGGACTGGGGCATGAACCCGTGTCCCCTGCATCGGCAGGCGGACTCTCAACCACTGCGCCACCAGGGAAGCCCTATGTTTTGGTTTTTTGGCTGCGAGGCATGTAGGATCTTAGCTCCCCGACCAGGGATCGAACCCACCCACCCCCTGCATTGGAAGGCAAAGTTTTAACCACTGGACCGCCAGGGAAGTCCCTTTATTGCTTTTTAACATTGCACATGTTCACGTCATATATCCCCAACAAGGCTGTGATACCTACAGTGAGACCGAGCCAACACAGCTTGATGGAAGAATACAGGTTCGCAATCCACCCAACTGCTCATGGATGTGTGCTCAGTTGTGTACTAGCTGTGATCTTGAACCTCCATTCCTCCATCCGTAAAAAAGAGACCCTAGTACCTTCCTCACAGTGTTGTTGAGTGGATAAATATCTGAAAGCATTTCGCAGAATGTCTACAGTTGAGCAGGTGCCCAACAAAAGGGAGTTCCCTTTCTTACTATGCAAACACAGTTCTTTCCAACAGCCTTGAGAAATTTTCCATATCACCTTGAAGGTCTGGGCCTTGTGATGAGTTGAGAGACCTTTAGTTGCACTGTGGTTTGCTAATAATCTAAACAGCTTGAAAACACATTTTTATAAGACACTATTCTAGGGAGAGAACATCTGGATCTCTCTCATCTTTCTCTTAAAAATTTTCCTGTCTGTGCTCGTAGAAAGATAAAGAATTGATAAAAAGATTCTCATGGACATGGTTACATTTTGTTGATAAGAAAGTTCTTTATTTGTCTGAAACAGATGTTCAGCTAAGAATTTTTTTTGCTAGTACTAATGCTATCCCACAAGCATGTTATTGATTCACATGGAGTGACCATGTAGCCAGGTTTACGTAGACTTAGGTCTGTCCTCATCATGGGCAAGTCGAATTAAGGAACTTAGTCTCCATGACCCTGACTACCAATGGCAAGTGTTAAAAATTCTATGAAGCTGGCTCAGTTATCAGTCATGATTTTTGTTTTCTTTTGTTTTCTATTTAATATAGACTGTTGAATTTTGCCTCATATGATGGTCTCATCTTGGCCTTATTCACAAAGCCAAGACGTAGGGTTCTACCTGTTGTATCCCAAACCAACCATTCACTGAGTGCACCATCTGCTGAAATGTGTTGAAGGAAAACATTTTAAAGTCATCTGTGGGGACTTCCCTGGTGGTCCAGTGGGTAAGACTCTGCACTCGCAATGCAGGGGGCCCGGGTTCGATCCCTGTTTGGAGAACTAGATCCCACATGCATGCCGCAACTAAGAAGTCCACATGCTGCAACTAAAATGTCCCTCAGGCCGCAATGAAGATCCCACGTGCTGCAACTAAGACCTGGCGCAGTCAAAATAAATTAAAAATAAATAAATAAATCTTTTTTTTTTTAAGTCATTAAAAAAATACAGTCATTTGTGTTTCTTAAAAGGATCAATAATAAAACTACAATTAATAACAGGGAACTTTTAAGAGTAAGATTCTCCTTGCACAAATGAGTTTTTAAATCTGCAGTACGTGACACAGTCTCTTGTTCTTTTGAGATGAAAACCAGAAACAGCAGGAGGTGTCTATAGATCACTGAGTATTTATATCATTTAAACTGCAAACAAAAAAGAATTCCTCCTAAATGGAATGAGCCTTTGAAGTTGGGGTTATTAGGACTTACAGGTGAACTGCTGTGTGATCAGCAATCGAGGTCTATTCATGAGGCTCTAGGTACAAGGCGTTATGTTAACACTGCCACTTCATCTGGGGCCAGTAGCTGAAAAGCAGCTAAGCACTAAATGCCAGAGGTGAATTTGTGTTTTAGAATAATGGTATGGATCCCTAGAGTTCCTTCTATTCTTGATACTCTCCCAATATCCTCTTCCAATATTCTCCCAAACCTTACAAAGAGCTTTCATGGACATATATTTAGAAAATATATGCTTTTAATATGCCGAAAAAAACGTGGTCCAATAGGATACATCAGTGTCCACTGCAGCACAATTTACAATAGCCAAGACATGGAAACAACCTAAATGTCCATTGACAGATCAATGGATAAAGAAGATGTAGTACATATATACAATGGAATATTACTCAGCCATTTATAAAGAATGAAATAATGGGATGGACCTGGAGATTATCACACTAAGTGAAATAAGTCAGACAGAGAAAGACAAATACCATGTGATATCACTTATATGTGGAATCTAAAAAAAATGATACAAATGAACTTATTTACCAAACAGAAACAGACTCACAGACTTAGAGAATGAATTTATGGTTACCAGGGGAAACAGTCCAGGGGAGGGATAGATTGGGAGTCTGGGATTGACATGTACACACTACTATATTTTAAATAGATAACAAACAAGGACCTACTGTATAACACAGGGAACTCTGCTCAGTGCTCTGTAATAACCTAAACGGGAAAAGAATTTGAAAAACAATAGATACATGCATATGTATGTGTAACTGAATCACTTCGCTGTACACCTGAAACTAACACAACATTGTTAATCAACTAAACTCCAATACAAAATTTAAAAAAAATTTTTTTCAAAAGAAAATACATGCTTTTATATGACCAGTCTCGTTAACAAAATTTGTTCTGACGGAGCTAGCTCCACCCTGTGGCACAATTTTCTTCTTTTTATTTTTAAATAATGCCTGTGTATTGAAAAGTGTTTAGCTGCAAGTAACAAAAAACTCAAATAACACACAGGTCTATTTTTTTTTAGGTAACAAGAAATTCAAAGGTAGACAATTCTGAGCTGCTTCAGTTGCATGTGTATATCAGCAAGGATCAAGGCTTCTACATCTTTCTTCTTCATTCTTAGAGTGTATGTTTTACCCTCATGGCTGCTGAATCTCCAGGCATCATATCTGTGTTCTAGGAAAATAATAGGGGCAAGGGCCTATAAAGAATGTGCCAATCAGGTCTAAATCTTTTTGCAAAACCTCTCCCATAATCCCTGCTGCCTATATCTCACTAGATAAAACTGGGTCAATTGGCCATCCCTTGTTTCAAGGAGGTCTTGGTTGTAAGCATTTTAGCTGGGCATATTTCTTCCCCAAAGAAAATCAGAGTTTTATTAGTACAAAAAAGGGACTATAGGTAATATCCAGGCAACCAGCAATATCTATTATATCTGGGTCTAGGGATGACAGTAATCTCTTAATAGAAAATTACTTGCATTAAGAAGACTAAAACCTCTTTTTCTGGAGACACATCTACTTTTAACAACATCATAAGCAGAGTTAGCCAAAACATCAAAACAGGAACACGAACTTGGTTGAAATCAATGAGGCTTGACCATCCATGAAGTAATGAACTTTGGATTGTATCGCCTTTCCTAGAGTCATAAATATATTTCTGAAAATATTTTAGTTTAAGTTTAAGTTGGTCTTTTCTATCATAAAGCAAGTTCTTTCCTAAAACCACTCGCTTTAAAAGCAAGATCCTCTGTGTTACATCCTATCATCCTGCTGTCTTCCATTTTAAAATTAGAGCTCCATTCTTCTAAAACGTACGTTGGCCACCTACAATCACATTCAAGAAAGAAGCAAACTTCAAAAATCACACTTTCTTTTCTGTTTTCTCCCACTAGATTATTAAATTCATTACGGAAAGAACCATTTCTTTGTTCTCGGTTGTATTCCAGACACTCACCACAGGATCTGAATATAGAAGATAGTCAAGAAGTGCTTTATAAACAAGTGTTACATATTCAAAATAAAAATTATTGTTTGCCTAAAAGCATTATTATTGGAGCACAGAATAATTTTAAAATACAAATATAAACCATAAAAATATCATAATTTCAATCATCTTAATCTGAAGAGACATTAGATAAAATTCAGAATTAACTTCTGAATGAACAGTAACAACTAACTCTTAATAAACTTGAGATAAAAGTGAACTTCTGAAACCTAATGAAGAATATTATCTCAAATCAACAGACAAAGATCATACTTTAGAAACACTAAAAGCCATTCCATCAAAGCCAGAAGCAGGACAGAAAAATAAAAGACTCTCAAATGCAGGCTTTAACACACACAAACGGCTATCCCTATTTGATATAAAAATGGAAATAGATTTATAGATATTGACAGATAGATGCAAGTAAATTACTTAACCTCTCCAGTGTTGGACAAGCAGCACTAAATTAAGAAATCTCTGCTTCTGTTCACCTGTGAGCATTCCATAGAGTAGCCCATGTAAGAAAATGTAATCAAAATAATCAACACAGAGCACAGAAGCGTGTATAACTGAGACGTTCAGCCAGGGACCCATATTTCCATGTTTCCTCTGCCCGTGATATCTTAATAAATATGCATCTCTCTTAGTCAATGCTCACTCAGCTGTACATTCTACCAGAGTTTCAACTCTCCTAAACCATGATGACCAGCTTTGTTGAGCTGTCCTTCAAAAACGGATTTTGTAAATGGTACATGGTCTTTATTTTATGGGAGGTCATCCTAAATCCACCCTCCAAATCTGGTTTAAATCAATCCAGACCAACAGTCAGAACCTTAATTTTATTTCCATCGATAGATGAAAGCTTAAGAGGAAATACACTAAGATATTTTTAATGGGATAAGAGGTTTTTTTATGCTTCTATTATATCTTCAGATTTTCTACAATGAATAGGCATTACTTTAGTTTTTTTTTTTTTAATCTTGATTCAACACTTTTCCAAATCCTTCATTTCCTATCTCCCAGTAAGTCTTTCTAGGAAATATCTCAAACCTCAAATCTGCAAAATATATCTCAAGTCTGGGCCAGTGCTTTTCTCTATGGCTACCAGCCTCATCCAAGGCATTGCCATTTCCTTCCTGGGTAACTGTACTACACCCCGGGTCCATCTCCTGCTGCAATCAGTTCTTCATCCGACATAGGTCAAAAGACACCCCACACAGGACATCTGTATAAGTTGATAGGAGGTAATCTTAGTGAGTGGGCAGCTGGGGCAGCTGTACGTAGAGCAAGGACGATCAATTCTGCCAACAGATGGACTGTGAGACCCAGGGAATGGTCAAGACCAATTCAGTTCCAACTCCAAGCCACAGTCATCCTCCTCATCAATTCCCTCATTCCCAGCATAATTTCAATACACCTCTGAGCCCAGTAAAATCAGTCTAGAAGAATAAGGCAATGAGCAAAGACCAGATGTCCTTGAAAATAGAAGAGTAATAAGTGAGTACAAAGAATAATCTGAGGTGACAGTTGTTATCGGGTCTGAATAGGCATCCCATGAACAACTATAGACTATGGAAGAAGTTAGTGTACAACTAGGCAACATTTAAATCATTTATCCAGTAAATGTGCCTGGGGAAATTGGGGAGAGGAGGCAATTTCAAGTTAAATCCATTCAGTAAAACAAATCTGAGATTTTTTTACTTTTAATTTATATTTATTTTAAAATTTATAATTGTGTGATTCAACTAATTAAAGAAGTATATGTCAAAAATACCATAAGTAAAAATAAAATGCAAACTGCCAGGTATTAAATGGCATTGCAATATTGTGATAAAGATTATGATCTTAATAAAAAGGGTACTCTCCCTCATCATCAACTAGAAAAAGAATGCCTCCCTTTGAAAAATAAGTAAAGAACATGAGCAATTTATAAAAGAAAAAACACATGTGGCTAATAAACAAGAAAAAGCTCAATTTTATCTGTAGTCAATAATTACAAAATAAAAGAATGTGAATAAAATTGGCATATCTGAACAAAAAAGATATTTATTACTGTTGAGGGTGCCATAGTGAGACAAGTATTCATGTTCTACTAATGGAAGCATAAATTGGAACCATAATTAAGTATCACTTTCCTTAAAATATGTTAAAATATTTATATCCACTCCTAGAAACTTGTGTGTCCCACACGCACAAGGATTATTCACAAAGATGTTTATTGCAACATTACTTCTAATGGTAAGAACCTGGCAACAATCAACAAAATTAGTTAATGAGAACATTTGAAATATTCTAAGTCTATTTAATGACATTGGAAAATTATCATGAATAATTTGTTGGATTTTCAAAACAGCTTACAAAATAAAAAATTTAGTATGATGCCAATTTCATTAGGTTTTATGCATTCCTATGATGATAGAAAAAACTTGGATAGAAATAAAATATTACCAATGGCTATGTGGCGATATCATGGGTAAATATTGTATTTCTCGTATTCTTTCTAATTTTTAATAAAAGTAACACATGCTCATGATAACCCAGGAAAAACACTACAAACACACATGGGTGTATATATGTGGGTGTATGTATGTATGTATTCCTCTAAAAATCAATAGAAAAGATGGTCAGGAATGGTCTCGTGAAGGATCAAATAAAGTTAAGAAGTTTTTGTTTAAAAAAAAATAGGTTTGTTAAAATTCCCTCTCATACTCCTAACCCCTCTTATTTTATTTTATTTTTAAGATTTTTTTGATGTGGACCATTTTTAAAGTCTTTATTGAATTTGTTACAATATTGCTTCTTTTTTGTATATTTTGGTATCTTGGCCGCTAGGCATGTGGGATCTTAGCTCCCTTAACAGGGATTGAACCCACACGCCCTGCACTGGAAGGCAAAATCCTAACCACTGGACCACCAGGGAAGTCCCCACCTCTTTTATTTTAAAATAAATGTTGTCCTCTTTATTCTAATTATGTAAAGGCATTTGGGGGTTGTCCATCTGCATACAACTGTGGACAAAGCCTAGCCCATAGAGGGTCCTTAAGAAATATTTGTTGAGGGAATGAATAGGTGCTATAGCACAAATGGGGAGAAGGGTCTTCTCACCCTTTGATGATAATTTTCTTGACACAGTTTAGAATCCATCTAAACAGACTAACGATCCTGCTGTTTAACTACTTTTAGAAATGTCTTATTATTCACTACTCTAAAAACAAAAATCATTATTTTTGACAGATGCTCTCTAAAATTTAATTGGTTTAACACATTTCATCCCATATAGCAAGTTAATTTACTTAGCTACTTGGGGGCACATTTTGCAATTAATTCTTTTCGTTGAGTTCACCATGATGCTCATCGCTTAAATCCAGATTATTCATGAGAATGTCATCGAGATTTTCTACAACTGCACTGGGCGATAGGAACACCTGTGGTGAAAATTTTTCCAGATAAAATTACCTGGGCTCTGCTCTAAAAAGTGGGAATTTCAGGAGTTAATTGATCATTCATTTATTTGTAGAGATGGTGCCAGAAATTCTGAGTGAGTGTGGGAGAGAGGGGAGAGGGGAATTCTGGCTTTGTTTATGGATTCTAAGGTCCACATTTACAAGATAGTGAGAAAGCCTGACAAAATAAGCTCCCAAAATGTATAAACATGATGCAAAACTTATCCCTGCTTATCTAGCAAAACATATGAATTCAATCACAACAAAAACTTAGAAAAATTTCACAGTAGGATCTCATTAGAAAACACACTCACTTTCTATCTGTGACCCAGTTCCTATCACAGACCTATTGAGAGAAATTCATTGTACAGATTTTACAATCAAAGATATACATATAACTTTATTTTCCTATAACTGAGCTTAACCCAGAGCAATAAGAGAAGAAATAAATATAGTCACTTATGGTAACCAGCTGTCAAGATGGTCACCAGTGAGCTTTGCCTTCTTGTGTGGTCACCTCTCACACAGAATAGGGCTGACCTGTGTAACCTAAAAGATATTATAGAATGATGGTGTATGACTTCTGAGACTAGACCCTAAAATGCTTCGCAGTTTCTGCTTTGTCCTCTTGGAATATTTGCTCTGTGGGAAGCCAGATGCCATGTTGTCAGGGCACTCAAGTAGCCCATGGGTGTGTGTTTCAGGGGGCAAGAGGTGGGGGAAAAGGGAGGCTCCATGATTGAGAACCTGAGGCTTCCAGCCAGCAGCCACATGAGTGAGTCATCACGGAAGTAGCTCCCACAGCCCCAGTCATATTTCAGATGACTGCAGCCCTGGCCAACATCTTGACTACACTTCATGACAATCTCTGAGCCAGAACAGAAACTGGGAGATATAATAAATTTGCTCTGTTTTGTCTTGAGCTGCAAACTCTTGGAGTAATTTGCTATGCAACAATAGATAATCAGTGCATTCCTTCTAAGAAAATTCATTCAAATTAGTGACTAATCTGCCAAATCAGGATTTAAACTCAGCTACTTCCAGATTCTCTACTTCATTCTCTCTGGGGATGGGTTGGAACCTAAATTCAAGAAGACTTTGGGACATCCCTGGCGGTCCAGTGGTTAAGACTTCGCCTCCCAATGCAGGGGGTGCAGGTTCGATCCCTGGCCAGGGAGCTAAGATCTCACATGCCTCGTGCCCAAAAAGCCAAAACATAACAACAACAAAAAAAGCAATATTATAACAAATTCAATAAAGACTTTTAAAAAAATGGTCCACATCAAAAAAAATCTAAAAAGAAAAAATTCGATAAGACTTTACCTAACTTCCTAATATTAGAGAAAGGGACCCCTGGCCATTAATTTCTGTATCAATAAGATGTTTTTGGCAATACACGACAGAATGGTAGAATCAAAATCGCTCAAATAATATTCATTTTTGTCTCACACAACAGTAAGTGGCGAGGTGTGTACTTCCAGAGTCAAATAATTCAGGGGCTCCACTGCCTCAGGACTTCCGTCAGCTTCTATTCTCTCAGCTTTCCTTTTATCATATTCTTTTTTCGGTGAACAGTCTGTTCATATCTTTTAACCATTTTCCTCTTAGGTTGTTGGTCATTTTCTTATCAATTTCTAGGAACTCTTCATATATTAGGAGGTTAGCTTTTGGCCTGTGTTCTATGTTGAAATATTTTCCAGATTGTCATCTGACATTTTACTTTGCCTTTGGATTTTTTTTCTTTTTTTTTTTTTTAATTGAAGTATAGTTGATTTACAATGTTGTGTTAGTTTCTGGTGTATAGCAAAGTGATTCAGTTATACATATATATATTCATTTTCATTATGGTTTATCACAGGATATTGAATATAGTTCCCTATGCTATGAAATAGGACCTTGTTGCTTGTCCATTCTATCTTGGAATTTTTGATCATGCATATTTTAGTAATATGCTTAATTTATCCATCTTTTTCTTGTATGGTTTCTGGATTTCAAAGCTCTGCTCCTAGCCCAAGTTTACAAAGCAATTATCTCATGGTTTCTTCTAGTGCTTTATGGGTTGTTGTTTTTGTTTTACATTTAAACGTTTAATCATTTGTAATTTCTCAAATTTGTAATTTGAGATGTGGATCCAATTAATGTTTCCTTCAGAGCCCTCACACCATTTATTGACTAGTTCATATTCCTCACCACACTCCCATTTGATCACATTCTACTAACCTATAACGCTACCTCATTCCCCTATAGCAATCTGAGGGGCTAAATAAATGAGCAGTGGTAATCCTTCACTTCCAATGCATTATTTGAATTCAACAAAGCTGCATCATATGCTTTAGAACAGGAACTGGCAAACTATGGCCAGTGGGCCACACTTGTTTTTGGAGATAAAGTTTTATTGGGACACAGCCATGTTCACTCACTTAAGCATTTTCTATGGCTGCTTTTGTACTACAAATGCAGAGTTGAGTAGTTACAACAGAGATCATACAACCTGCAAAGCCACAAACATTTACTATCTGACCCTTTCAGAAAAAGTTTTCTAACTTCTGCTTTAGAATTTACAGAACACTTTAACATACATAAACTCCATTAAAGCTTCAATAATCTAATGAGATGGTATTATCCCCATTTCATCTGTAAAGAATACAAGACTTGGGGAGGTTAAATAGCTGGTGAAGGGCAGACCCCAGATCTAACCCAGGTCCCAGGACTTAAATTCCACAAATGTTTCTTCTGTCATTTATACTGTGCTTTATGGCTTTCAAAGTCCTTTTGCATACCTATTCTCTTGATATTTCCAATACTCCTGCGAAGAATATATGAATCCCATTTTACAGATGTAAAAACTGAGTTACAGAGAGGGTAAGTAAAATTCTGACATGCTCACAGCTTTTAAGTGGTGGAGTTGGTATCCAAATCTAGGTCTCTAGTAAAAAAGAAAGAAAAAAAAAACCACTGCTTTCTCGAAAATACCTCATTGCTGATATCTTAATTCAAATCCTTGCTCACTCCAGCCCAAAATGCTCTGAGCATTCCAGCTATTCTTTAGTTAATGGTAATATACCTATCTTTTTTTAATGCTCATGATTTGTCAAAAAGAAAACAAAATTAAGCCCCCAAAAGGGAGGAAATGGCAGGAAGGACAGGGGGGAGCCTGAAACTCAGATTTTTAAATACAACTAGATTAAACATGTACCTACTCTTCAAAGCAAATAAGAATCTTTCGAAAGGAAAAAATTGGAAAAGTGGCACTGAATTTCCTCTGGCTTGGGATGCCCATTAGCACAGATGTAAAATCCTTTCCCATTCCTTCCAGCCAAATAAAGGAAGATCACTGCACCACTGTTTACTAAATTCACTTTCTCAAGGCAATGTTTGTCTTTTGCAGAAACTAGGAGGGTTCATGCTGAGACCAGAAGGAGGGATATTAAGCACATTTTTAAAAGCTATCTTTTTAATATACTGTATCCATAATATCTAAGCAATTCACACTATTCCCCCACAGACTCTGTTTCTACTCCACTGGCCCACCGGCTCTGTAAAGTCACATCTTTCTGTTATTACTAAGGCAGTTCACCTCAGGTACTTCTTTAACTTCCTGTATTTTTTTCCAACATGAAGTTAATTTACTTTATCCCTTATCCCAAGAATGATAACAGGGTTTCTATAAAAGTGAACATCCATGATCAAAGAGAAGCTTGTATTATAAACAAATTATTACAACTGGGCTGCCTTTGAAATATTTTAACTTAATTAAGCTCAAACACTTTTGGCAAAGGTTTAAAAACTTGAGAGTAATTGAAGAGCCATTCCAGTTTGGCTGGACTTTTCTTTTAATGTCGGGGTGGGGTGGGGGTAGTTTACATGGTTATAGCCTAAATGTTGCACTGATATTATTTTTTAGTTGTACTTTTTTAAACAAAAGATATTAGGCAAAATTGAACTTGTTTGGGGAATGACAGAATTGTTACATAGTTTGATGACGGTGAGAGTTACACAACTGTACACATTTGTCAAAACATATAGAAATGAATATGAAAAGAGCTGAATTTCACTGTATGTAAATTATTCCTCTATAAACCTAACTTTTTTAAAAACTGGATTCTTTCTACTCAGCTGAGTTGAAAATATTCTCAAGATGTTTTTTGAGGCATTGTCTGTAATGACCAAAACAAAGAAAAAAGTAACTAGATACTACATAAATGTTGATCAGATGAGAATTTGATTGGTCTTTTTAAAATAATTTAAATCTATGTATCTTGACCTGGAACACTCTATGTAAAACATTGTTAAATTGGGAAAAAAAGACAAAAAGGCAAGCTGCAGAATAATAGCAATCAGTAGCTGAAGTAGTGGTATAATATCATTTAATAAATAAATAGGAAAAAAAGCTTGGGAAGATTAACAGTAACTAATATTTATTGACCACTTCAACGTGTCAGGTATGATTCTAAGTACTTTACAAGTATTATCTCATTTAATTATTCTAAAAACTCTACAAAGTAGGTAAGGAAGATCTGCTTCCAACCAATCCAAGAGAGGATGAGAGCACCCAAAACACAAGTGATGCCCCATCTAATCTAATCTTGGAAGTGGCAGTCCTTCACCTCTGCTAGATTCTACTTGTTAGAAGCAAGTCCAAAAGTCCACCCCAGGGCTTCCCTGGTGGCGCAGTGGTTGAGAGTCCGCCTGCCGATGCAGGGGACATGGGTTCGTGCCCCAGTCCGGGAAGATCCCACATGCCACGGAGCGGCTGGGCCCGTGAGCCATGGCCGCTGAGTCTGTGCGTCCGGAGCCTGTGCTCCGCAACGGGAGAGGCCACAACAGTGAGAGGCCCGCGTACCGCAAAAAAAAAAAAAAAAAAGTCCAGCCCACATTCAAGGGGAGGGTCTCCACAAGGGCACGATCACCAGGAGATCGAGGGCCCTCTCGGAGGCTGCCGCCCCGAGAAGCTTAACCATGGATCACTTAACAGTGGGGTCTGGGACAGCACCTTTTAATTTTAAAAAATGGATGTTTCTGCATCAAAACATTTGAACACTCATGCTAAATGGGATAAATAATGACCATAAATAGCCTCATGTCAGTATAGGACAGGTTCTGCTTCCGGATGAATGATGAAAATACTTTTAGCTTTCAAAACCTTTTGAGGTTCAGAATTATGGAAAAGAGATTGGAGATCTATCTATCCCCTGCTCTACAGATGATGATACTGAGGCACAGAGAGGTCAGGTATGTGTAGATTTGTATGCACCCAGACACATACACACCCATAACCATCAAGCTTTTAACACGATGTTCTCAGAACACTGACGATGAAGAGGGCTTTTAAACATATCTCCATGACTTCACTTATTACAAAACATGCAGTATTACTCTTATTAATTTTTTAATTAATAAAATTAATTTTTTAGAAGAATAAAATAGTATTTCTCCCGTAAGGCAAGGAGTTTACATTTATGTTACAAGAGCCAAAGGTTTTATTCACAGTATGTTGGCTTCTAACATGCAGCTTATTTGTGCACCCATGTGTTTGTATGTGTGTACATCACATGCTGCTGTGATGTCACAAAATGAAAGAATTAGAGGAAGAAGTAAGAATAACAGAAAGAAGGAAAAAAGCAAAAGTGTAATAAATTAGATTAATTTCCTCAGCTTACCTATAGTTGGGAGTAGCCAGGGGACAGAAATGAACCTCCAGGTTTAGAAAATGGCTAGGTATGACCTGGGTATGAGAGGAAAATTTTCGATTTGATGTGGTTTTGGTGTAAGTTAATGAAAAACACTGCCTCATTTAAAGGTTGACCAACCTTGACTAAAACACAAATGCTGGTCAGGCTGAAACTTTATTTCTGCCCTTTAAGTTATTCTCTCTCTCTCCTGGTTTGCACTGACTCCTAATCAGAATTTTGAACAGGTATTAGATATAATAGTAAGGAGAGAGTTAGTCCTTTATTTCAGATTTTACTTTTTTTATGACCTGTTTAAACAGATAAAAACTGACTTGAGTAACTGTAGGCAGTATTAGATATACTGAATGGCCTTACTTCTGATGCTGTATATGTTTTACAAATTAAGCATTTCATCATTATGACTAAAAGTAAAGTGCTTAGCAAGGCAAGCTGAGAAATTCTTATCTACTTTAAGAGGTACTAATAAGCCTAAACGTCATTGGCATCTACTGTAATACGGTAACTTTAAATATAACACCTCAATTCCAAGTACGTTCATATCAGAATCTGAAATGGCTTTGAAACTATGACATGGCAAACATCTTTTTTAAAAGTGAATTTTAGGAGCCGGGATGGAAAAGGAAAATCACAGCAAATTCCAGAAGGCTAGCCAATGCTGTCTTGTCATGACTCAGCCTTCCACTTGGGGGCGATGCTTCTCAACGGCTATTAGATATTTTTTTATAAAATAAAATGGGCTTTTCTTGGCATTTGTGATATGGTTATTGTTGGCCTGGAAGAGTTCACTAGACCTGCAGCCCCAAGAACCACCTCTTTTCCCAAGGAGAAAGTATTCCTGAGTGGGATCACTTTAGCAATATATTATTAAGACATCACGTGGAATGAGAATAATAATAAAAGCCAACAATTTACTGAGATGGTTCCATCCAGTGGTAAGAAGGCAAACTCTAGACCCAGATGCCTGGGTTCAAATTCCAGCTCTGCTGCTTGTAGATGTGTTACCTAGAGCGAATTACTTGACCTCTCTGTGTCTTAGCTCCCTCATCTATAAAACAGATACATTAACAGTACCTAACTCAGAAAGCTGATGGGAGGCTTAAATGAGTTGGTCTAGGTAAAGCCCTTAGAATAGTACCTGGCATATGACAAACACTACTTAGGACGTAGCTATCATCCCTATGAACACCTCCAAAAATGCACTGCTGGCTATTACACTGGTCATATTTCACTGAATCCTGTCAACAATACTGGGAGTAGATTGGATCTAACCAGCATTAGATCCATTTTACAGATGAGGAAACCAAGGCCAGATAAGTGAAATGAATTTTCCAAGGTCTAAATTAAGGGAAGAACTACAACATGGTCCTATGCTTACCTAGAACTACAACATGCACTTACACTTACCTAACTAAATCCACATTCTTAACCACTGTAATGTATTATACAAGCCAAATACTATAAGCAGCAAAAAAAAAAAAAAAAAAAAAAATCACAAAATGCGTAGCTCAAACTAAGAGATAGGAGCAACTGCATTCCACAAAACTATGTTTTCTGTTTTCTCCTCTTCAACATAGTTCTATTACCTTTCCTTTACATGGTTTATACACCCCAAAAATTAAATTTTTAACCTTAATATTTAGTTATAAACCAGCAGGAGGTACCTATAACCTAAATCTTTAAAAATTCTTGAGATATGGTTTTGAGGTGAACTTAAGAGATACTCCACTAAAAAAAGTCAGATTATTTAAAAGTCAGGAAAAGATGATTCCGCAATTCTGCCCAAAGATAAAAATAGAATTCCAAGTACTCTACCCAAAAAACTCTACCACCTTCTAACTGTTGTTTTTTTCCCTGTCAGTCCTTGAAATGACCTTGGTTTAATTACCTGCATCTCAATGAGTGAATCTACATAGAAAGTGAAGGTTAATTAATGAAGGATCATTTCTTTTGCTAAGCCCACCAGGCAGTGGCTGACAGCAAGAGTCGTCCACACAGTATTATTCTATATCTCATTAGAAATGGTCAGATTGATGTGCTCACTTTGGACCAGGGAAATGAAAGAAAATAGTTTACTAATGATGACCACTCACAGTGTGTGGTCACAAAGCTTCCCACCTGCCACCTCTAACCTTGAATGGCACTGCTCCTAAACTCACAGAATCCAAAATGTTAGACCCAAGTAGAAATGCAGAGATCAGAGTCTAATGAGGCTTATGCATGCCAACTGCACAATGATATTCACATAGCTCCTATACTATTATTTTTCTTAACAATCTTTGTTTTTATATATTATTTTAAAACTGAGTCATTCTAGAACGGGGTTTCTAAAACTCAGCATTAATGACATTTTGCAACTGATAAATTTTTGCTATAAGCAGCAGTCCTGTGCATTGTAGGATATTTAGCAGCGTCCCTGACCTCTATCTACTCGATGATGGTAACATCCTCCTCCTAGGTGTGACAACCAAAATTGTCTCCAGACATTGTCAAATGACCCCTTGGGTAAAAATTTGTCCCTACTTGAGAATGACTGATCTAGAAAAAATGTAGTTCTAGAGTTTTGGCTTTTCATATTGAAATAATTTCAGACTTAAGAAAAAAAGTTGCAAAAATAGTATACCTGTACCCTTTACCCAGATTCCCCAAATGTCTCCATTTTACACAACTATAGTCCAGTTACTAAAAGCAGAAAATTAACATTGATACAGTACTATTAAGCAATTTATAGATCTCATTCAAATATCACCTGTGTCCCCTCAACATCCATCCATCTTGGTCCAAGATCTAATCTGGGATCACATATTGCAAGTAATTGTCATGGTCTCTTTAGTTCCCTCCAATGTGACAGCTCTTCACTTTCTTTCTTTCATGACCTTGATATGTTTGAAGAGCACCAACCAGTTAGTTATTTTGTAAAAACATTCCTCGACTTGGGTTTGTCTGATGTTTTCTCATGATTAGATTGAAGTTCTGCATTTTTGAGAAGAAGACCACGACAGCTTCGTGTCCTTCTCAGGGCATCCTATCACAAGGTACATAATGGGCTATTAACTTTGATCATTAGGTTTGAGGCAGTGTCTGTAATTTCTCCACTGTCAAGTTAAACTTTTTCTTCCTTTGTACTAATACATGTTTTGTGGGGAGATTCTTTGACAGTGCAAATATCTTGCTTCTTATCTTATTTTTGCCCACTAACTTTAGTGCCCATTGATGACTCTTGCCTGCAATGATTATTACTGTGGTATTTGCCAAATGGTGATTTTCTATTTCCATCATCCTACATTTATAATTGTCATTCTACTGCATGGAATAGCTGTTCCATTTCCTCCACTTTTTAGTTATTTTTAAAGGAAGTTTTGTCCCACTACTATGAATGAAAAACCAGGATTAAAACAAGAGTTATAATAATGAATAGTAACATTAAAAAATAAATTCAGGGCTTCCCTGGTGGTGCAGTGGTTGAGGGTCTGCCTGCCGATGCAGGGGACGCGGGTTCGTGCCCCGGTCCGGGAGGATCCCACATGCCGCGGAGCGGCTGGGCCCTTGAGCCATGGCTGCTGAGCCTGAGCGTCTGGAGCCTGTGCTCTGCAACGGGAGAGGCCACAACGGTGAGAGGCCCGCGTACCGCAAAAAAAAATAATAATAATAAATAAATAAATTAAATAAATAAATAAATAAATAAATTCAATGAAAAAAATTGATAGCAATTTCTGGTTGGATACTACAGCCTTTAAAGGCTCCCAATCTGATGTCTCCTTTCTCTTCATTAAAAAGAGCAATTAACAGGGACTTCCCTGGTGGCGCAGTGGTTAAGAATCCGCCTGCCAATTCAGGGGCTACGGGTTTGAGCCCTGGTCAGGGAAGAACCCACATGCTGCAGAGCAACTAAGCCTGTGCGTCACAACTGCTGAGTCTGCGCTCTAGAGCCCATGAGCCACAACTATTGAGCACACGCGCCACAACTACTGACGCCTGCGTGCCTAGAGCCCATGCTCCGCAACAAGAGAAGCCACCACAATGAGAAGCCCATGCACCACAAGGAATAGTAGCCCCCGCTCACTGCAACTAGAGAAAGCCTGCACACAGCAACGAAGACCCAACACAACCATAAATAAATAAATAAATAAATAATTTTTTTTAAAAAAGAGATTAACAGGCATTAGAAAAGTATTAAAAACGTACTAGAATCAAACTAACTTTCTCCTTGATTGGAAGAAAATTAGAAAAAGAATCACTATGTCATTCAATATTATTTGATATTAGCTCTAAATAAGACTGAAGATCTCATTTTTCTCCAGTGATTATCCTGCACTTTGGAAAACACTAATCAGCTTCTGCCATTTTATAGATGAAGTGACTGAGGCACACAGAAAGTAAATAACCTGCTCAATATTCACTGATAGAAGGTCTTTGTTACAAGGAACAGTAATAATTCAAACAAGCCTATGACTACAGTGCTGGAGGTGAAATGGGTTGGCAGGTGGAGATTCAGTATCAGGATGCCAGGGTGTTTCATAAAGCCCAAGGGTAAAAATGCAGCCAAACCAGGAAGGGACTGGAACCTGGAAAACAAGAGTGACCAGGGCCTTCTACCTCTCATTTCTAGTTTTCTCTGTGCACCTACGTTTTTTTTCTCTGTCTTCCTCTCTCACAGCTAGCTCAGCTTCTCCATCCCATAGCAAAATATAGCAACCCCAAAACAACCAAGTTCACAGTCCAAACCATACTCAGAACCTCGTTGGGTCTCCCTGGGTCCCTCAACTTTTAAAGAAGAATCTGATTGGCCCAGCTTAAGTCAGGAGTACAGCCTTGAGCCAATCAGCTCTGACATGGCAGCAGTTTCACAGAATTCAAACATGAAGGATGGCCATTGTCAACTGAGTTATCCTAAGCGAGTGCCACTGTGCAAGCTTGTGCATCCAAAGAGCTAGAGAACTGGTTTCTCAATCACTGGTCCAGGTCCTTAAAATAATGTTACCCCAGCATCAATCATGAATACACCAGCCACCTAAATAATACACATACTGTTTTTTTCTACACTTTTTCTTTGACCAGATTCACTTTTTTTTTCCTTAAATAAAAGCATTGAGTCAGGAAACTTATGATAGCATGAGCTTAACTAGGAAAATCAGATGTTTTTCTAATATTCATTCAAATACATACATATTACTAAAATCAAGAATGCACATCCGGGGCTTCCCTGGTGGCACAGTGGTTGAGAGTCCACCTACCGATGCAGGGGACACGGGTTCGTGCCCTGGTCCGGGAAGATCCCACATGCCGCGGAGCGGCTGGGCCCGTGAGCCATGGCCGCTGAGCCTTTGCGTCCGGAGCCTGTGCTCTGCAACGAGAGAGGCCACAACAGTGAGAGGCCCACATACTGTAAAAAAAAAAAAAAAAAAAAAAAAAAGAATGCACATCCCTGTGCCATATAAAACCCCCAGTGTTATGAATCCTTTACTTCAGTAAGTACCAGGCACTTTATACTCTGGAGCCTGTCCCCTGTTTTCTCTGTCCCCTGCAGTGAAATATTCTATGTTCAAATCATTCATTCAGTTCTCAATCCATCCCTGCTTTATTCTTCCTAAAATTAAATTTTCTGACTTGAAGAGTTGCACGTTGTTGAGAAATTGGCTTTTGATGTTTCTCTGAGCTATTCACACCAACTATTTTAAAAAATAAACCCTGCTCAGTTTTTTTACTTATTTTTACTAGTATTGCCTTTAGTGGGGAATTCTTAAGGATGGGTTTAGTTCAGGTTTTCAACTTTGGTTTTAATGGTCAATGCAGATAATTACCTAATATGTACTTTGGAAGGTCTTAAGTTCTGGGGATACAGACCTGCCCTCAAGGAGCTCCCAGAATCTTGAGGGGGAACAGAAATGTAAATAGACAATCACAGTGAGCAGCTTGGGTTCTGGTGGTACCAGTGGAGATGAGAATAATTTTTGGATTCTGGGTGTATTTTGAAGGTAGTGCTAACAATTTCGAAAGTTTAGATGTGGGGTCTGAGATAAGCCAAGGCTATACATAAAGTTATGACTTGAGCAACAGAGTGGATGGAGTTTCCAGTTACTAAGACGAGGAAAGATTCCTGGTGCTGTTAGGAGGAAGACGCAATCACATGTTCTTTCTGGACATGTCCAGTTTGAGGTGTCTGTGAAATGTATCCACATGGAGATATCAAGGGGGAAGTTGCAGACACAATGCTGAAGTTCAGGTTCACACCGAACATATTGAGGAGTGAAGACTCTCTTAGTTCTGTGCCTGACATATAGCAGGAATTCAAAAAATGGTAAATGCATGAGTGCCATGGCTTAGATCAGCAGAAATATTTGCTTACTGTTGGAAAAGAACTAGGCTTTCACACCCTACTTATGGTGGGTCAATAAGATTTTTCACACGAGAAGAAAAGCATGTTTTTCTTATTCCAAATGATCAGCAAGATAGCGTGGTTTCATTTAGGTTGTTTTTTTATCTCCAAGATAACATTAATAAACAAACTTGAAATCACACAAGTATGAATGTAAATTATTTACAGTGTGCTTGAAGAGCTCAGAAGGGCTTTGTAAGATAAATAATTTATAAACTCATAGAAGGAGTTTCTTTTTTTCACTAATTAGGGTGAAAATTTTACCAATAAATCATGAGAGGTTTCGGGAAGTATGCAGAGTAGAGATCAATTCAGGGCAATAAACATTTACTGAAAAACTACTATGTGCCAGGCACTTGGCTGGAGGTGGGTGGTTCAGAGAACTGTATATGGGGTTTCCTCTTTTAAGGGGCTCCCTGTGCAGTGGAGGAAATGGCATCCTGAGTGCCAGGTCATGGGTGGTGGGACATTGGTGCTACTCACCACTAAGTTCTGATGCTCGGCTTTGCAGGCGCGCAATAGGATAGCAATTCCCCACCCCTCAAGGGCAGGCATGACCATGTGGCTTGCTTTAGCCAATTAAATGTAAATAAATGTTACCTATATTACTTGCAAGTGGAAGATTTAAGAGGTCCTAAGTGATTTGCCATTCTTATGGACTGAATACTTGTGTCCCCCCAAAATTGAAATGTTGCAATCTAATCCCTTGTGTGCTATCATTAGGAGGTGGGGGCCTTTGGGAGGTGATTAGATCATGAGGGTGGAGCCCTTATGAATAGGATTAGTGGCTTTATAAGAGGCCAGAGAGCTTGCTTGCTATTTCTGCATTGTGAGGATGGGACAAGAAGTGGGCAGTCTGCACCCTGGCAGAGGGCTCTCACCAGAACCTGACCATGCTGGCACACTGATCTCAGACTTTTAGCCTCCAGAACCATGGGACATACAGTTTTATTATTTATAAGCCACCCAGTCTATGGTACTTTGTTACAACAGGATGAACAAAGACAGCCATGTTCCAATCCACAGTTGCAGTGACAACAGTCGGTGTTGAAGTGTTGCTTCCTTCCATCTAAGCCCATGGGTGACCACTGTGAGCAGAGCTTCCCCACCTTCCCCCCAGATGACCTGCTGGATTTATAGCATGAATAGGAAATAAGCTTTTGTTGTGTTAAGCCATTGATATTTGAGTGTTGTTAGTTACCGCATAATCTGGCCTTGTCCTAAATGATACAAACCCTATATTGATAAAGGATATATCCTTTGTGAATTTCCATGTCCCAAATGCCCTCTGTATCCCCCACTCTTTGAGCTTTTAGTAATCTACCTCTTTTTTTTTAAACATAACTTCTGCCCTGACTAGGTTTCCCAAATCATTTTTCTATGATCATTTAAGAAACAAAGTCCTAGATCCAAGCCATCATTCAAATACTTTTGTCCACTCCTCAGTTTATTTAAAAATTCCATTTTCCAGCTAGAATCACCTCTTTCTATCTCCAATTGCCCTTGTACATGCATCACCTGTAGGCTTTCTTGGCTACATCATATTTGTCACCAGAAGCAAATCTGTAGTTGTTTTTACTATTGTTGTTAATTTCACGAGCGTTTCCAGGTATGTAAGAAGAGCAGAGGTCAAGAGACTCATGTGACACCTGCATTGTAACTGACTATGTGGCTCCCTTCTGCACCTGACCTTACTTTAATAAATAGAAATTAGACCTCTGCTAAGGTTGTAAATAACTATTCCAGGGGCAAGGAACTTCCAGGGGCAAGCAAGTTGCAAAACTATGAAATGGCTAATGTTTTTGTGTGTTTTGTTGACTGCCATCTTTCTAGTGACTAGAAAATGTGTAGCACAGAGTAGATGCTAAATAAATATTGTGAATTGCAGAGGGAAGAGGCACAAAGTGTGAAGGCTTCCTGAATAACACAAGAAAACAGAGGCCAGGAGATACTTTGCTCAAACAGTTCTGGGAAACTTCCACCATCATTAATTTCAGACCATGAGAAGAATTTCTGTATAGGTCAGCAGTGGTTCTAATGGTTTGGAAAATCTTCTCTGAATCAAGGGTAAATGCTACCTTATAGCAAAAGTACTGGGTGTTTCCTTAAGAACAACCAAGTGCCATTTCGATTGCTTTGGTAGACTGAGCTGGGAAAGGTCAAGACAAAGAGAAAGAAGACAACATATGCTTATAGCAGTGGAAGGGCCAAGATGGGGTAGGGGAGGGAGCCGTGGAGGGCTTGAGCCTGCCTCCCCACACAAAAAAATCCATTATCCTCAAAAGTCACCCCAAATAAGCAGTAGTAAAATATCTTGGTTTTCATTCATTGACATTTTCTTGATCTTAAGAAAATATGACTAAAAGCTACTTTTCAAAATAGCTATCATATTGATTGTAATGCAAGTTAAATAACAGTGTTCTTTCTGTACAAATCCAGCTTTTGGACAAATCCCACCACCGTTACCAGGTTGCTCTCGTACTGAATTTTAGAACAGACCCTGGCTTAGAATGTACTGTTCATTTCCAGCCTCAGCACCAATGAATAAAATGGTCCCATCCTCAGTTACCCCTCCCAACTCCAACATGGGAGCTGGTATTACTACATGATGACTTCCACCACTGGCTTGTGCACTGCTGATTGCAACACTCAATATCAGTTTTCCTTTGTTTACCTGGAGATAGTAGAAAGCCACCCTGCCTTAGGCAAGACGAGTCTTTGACTAGAAGGATAAGAAACGCAAAATAGCAGTGGGGGAAGTTTCTTAAGTCTGGCACTAGGAAGCTGAGGGTTGACATGGAGCTACATAATGGTAGGGTTCCAGGCTTCCTCTGTCTTGTTTCTCCGCCAGAAACAGTTTCCATTCTCATGATCACTTCATGGTCCAAAATTGTTGCTGGAGCACCAGCTGTTGTATCCACAGTCCCACCATCAGGAAGGAACAGGGAGAGAAGGGAGGCAAAGAAGTACACATCACCTCCTTTTAAGTACATTTTCCGGGTGTTGTCACTTCCTCCTACAATTAATTGGATAAGAACTCAGGTTCACAGCTCCACTTAGGAGCATGGGGAACTGGGAAATCTTGCTGTATGGGGGGCTTACATGTACCACTGAACAATTAGAGGTCACTTATTAGGAAATAAGAGGGGAATCGCACCGGGGGATAGTTGGCACTTCCACCCACTCCAATATGGTTTATGCCAGATTTTAATTTGTCTTACTCTGCCTCTTCTCAAGGGCTAAGAAAAATAATGAGATATATAAAGTTTTCTGAAACCATGAAACCTAACTCATTTACCTTTATAATTTTCTATTAATCTACTACCAGAATTCATTTTACATTTAATTCCAGCTTCTAACACTTTAATGCCATCTCTTTAGTCTTTACACATTAGTGGTCTCAGTCATGTCAGACTTTTCATCTCCTTTATGTTCATTTATTTTAACTTTTAGTGGTCTTCTAGCCAATCCTTTATCCTTTTTATTACAAGAGCATGAAATTTTATAATCCCCTAGAGCTTTGTTAGTCAGCTGCTACAAGGTTCTTAACCTTCACTAATTTATTCCCTCTTTTTTGACTTTCAGATCTGAAGCATGCCTTAATATTTTGTTTTTGAATATGAAAGCAACTTTTATTAAGTAGGTTTATTGCATTAATAGATTTTTATTTTAGTTTTTATGGTTATATTTAAGTTCTCTGCTAGTTATGCCACAGATCCCTTTAATAACAATTTATAATGCTATGTTATATAATTTATATTTTAATATAATAAAAATGTACCTAATATAATAAAGCAAGGGTAATTTTACAAAATTTTACCTAGAAATCATTTCTAATAAGCAAGTATTTTTAGCTCCCTAACAAACAATTTTATTGATATTTATTATAATAGAAACTCCCTAAACAAGAATAGCTTCTCTTTTTAAGGAAAAAAATAACAATAAAGACAGTGCCTCTTAAAATACCACGTATGTTTTGATTTTTTATTTGCCTCATCCTTTCTCCTCACTGTTTTGATTTCTCAAAGACAGACAGGGAACTGTTTTTCCTTCGTCATACGATTACCTGAATGATCAATACCCGGCCATGAAAATTTCTAATGCAGGTTACCACAGCAAGAACAATCATGTTGGCATTAACAGATATATATGTGACAATAAAATAATACTAATAATTATAAAACACTCTCCTCCTCCATTGAAAATCTGGCAGGGAAATATAGAAAGACTGATCAAAATGCAAATGTTAGACATATATTTGTGCACTGAGGGAAGGAAAAACCGAAGTGTGAACCTGAGGACGTTAAACCTTCTGGGCTTTAAAGTAAGACCAACACATGAAAAAAAAAATGGTCATAAGAGTGTTGGACTCTGATAATATTTCTCTTTAGGCAAGGACCTAACTGACCATATCAGTGAGTGTCTGTTGTGTAATAACCTCCCCTCCCCCCGAAAAATAACTCACTGGTTTAAAAGAAGAACTTTTAGTTCATGAGTCTACAAACAGGCTATTGCACTTGGGGGGTTCTGCTGATCTGGGCCAGCCTTGTTCTATTTGGCTGAGTCTCACTGCAGAGTCTGTGATTGCTTTCTGAGTCGGCTGGGGGGTGGCTGGCTGTTGGTTAGGGCACCCAGCTCTCATCCATGTGGTCTCTCACCCCCAGCGGGTTAGCTCAGGCTCCATCAAATGATGGCTGGGTTCCAAGAGCAGCAAAGAGGGCAAGCCCAATGAATGGGTGCTTTTCAAGCTTCCGCTTGTTCTGCTTAGTGTTTGCTAATGTCCCCTTGTCCAAAACAAGTCATATTCCCAGCCCAAATGCAAGTGGGAAGTGGGGAAATGGACTCCCCCTCTTTATGGGAGGAGTAGATTGTGGGCATTTTTTTTTTTTTTTTTTTTTTTTTTTTCTTTTTGCGGTACACGGGCCTCTCACTGCTGTGGCCTCTCCCGTTGCGGAGCACAGGCTCCGGACGCGCAGGCTCCGGACACGCAGGCTCAGCGGCCATGGCTCACGGGCCCAGCCGCTCCGCGGCACATGGGATCCTCCCAGACCGGGGCACGAACCCGTATCCCCTGCATCGGCAGGCGGACTCTCAACCACTGCGCCACCAGGGAGGCCCGATTGTGGGCATTTTATAATCTACCACATCACACCCAGGATTTCCACCCTCTTTGCTATCAGTTCTTGAATTCCATGGCTCATTGAACACTCCATTCTCTCAATTAATGAGTATTTCCTTTGTCCCAAGCCCTATTTTAGAAGTAGTAAACAAAATAAACAAAAATCCTGGCCTCATGAAGCTTACCTTCTAGTATCAACAGAGGTCCCCTGTTTTCTAAATCAATATTCTTTTTGACCCCAGCCAATGTCTCTGCTTCCTATACCCAATAACAGACCTCTCTAGGTTTTCCCCATTCACTTTCCCTTCCCTTTTCTTCAGGCGATAGGCTCTTCCCTTTCCTTTTGGGAATTTCTCCTTCTACATCCTAGGGGACTGTCAAACATGGGCATTTTTTTTTTTTTTTTTTTTGCCTCACATGTGATCATGAAATCCAGTCAGGTCAATCAGAATACATCATCCTGGACACAATTATTGGTCCGGGGTAGAGCAAATGAGCCCAACTCATTATTACATTACGTAATGTAACATTACATTACATTATTTAATTTTATACACATTTATTACTCACCCCCCTTGTTTTTAATAATTTCTTATGTAAAACCTTCATTCAAACCCCAAACAAATGTAAGACTAACTTGGCGGGAGGGGGCAGATAATCACTTTGTCTCTGAGGACTAATCAAAGACATTCTCAGGAACTGATGTGAAGTTGTTTAAGAAAATCAGGTATCTCTAACTACAGACAAAATGTGAACTAGAAATGCCAATAATCTTAGATACCCCATGAGAATAAATCAATCAGAGGAAATCAGAACAAAATAATGAAGAGAGACAGAATCCTCATTATGTCATTTGCACTCCTAGAAACAGCCATACCTGAAGCCACATCCACTTCCGCTCTCAGTTATGTAAGTCAATTGCTTATCAACTTTGAGTTGGTTTTCTGTCATCCACAACCAAGTGAATTGAGCTTCACCCAGTCCTCCAGCACTGAACACTGCTGTCCCAACCTCTAAAGCCAGCTAGAGCTCCTGAAAGCCCTGTGTACTATTTACAGAACACCATGAAATACACTATACATAATTCTACCATACAAACAAAGAGCAATCCATTAGGCAGAAAATAACTACATGATACAACTACAATGTAACAACCATAGATACATCTTTTCTCTTTTTAAAACATGTTATTAAACTAAATAAGTCCTGCCATTTCCAATTTTTTATTAATAAACGTTTGATTTTGTTTATCCATTGGATCACTTATAGCTGGTACTCACAGGCTCAAGATTTATAGGAAGGAAAATAAAAATGAACAAAATTCTATCTGACAGGTCATTTTTTCCTACCAAGTCAAAAATGATTAGCTTCCATCCAGGTCATGGAAACTTCCAATGATCATTTGGACCACAGACTGAGAACCTTTTTCTAAAGTAATATTAGAGATTATATTAGAATAATCAATTCTAAATTATAAATGGTAAATTCTGCTCCTCTCTAGCCACCTTCCCAAAGAACACCCAGGGATTCTAATGTCAGTCTTTGGGAAGTGTATTCCCCAAATTATTATCCAACTCAGTCTTTCTCAAGTGTGTCCTATGAAATGTTACACACACAGAGTTCTGAGTTCAATTATGCCACAAACTTTATCACCTTCTTGGAGAGAAACTATGCATTAAAGGCTCCAGAGAAGAACCAGTCTAACTTTGTCTGACCTAACATTTCTCAAACTTGATGGATCACCGACTATTGGGTGTTTCTTTCGTCATACCATACACGTTATCGTTTATTAAACCAGTTATCCATGGAGTCACTATTAGCCTACCACCTAAATAGGGGTCAACGAACGTTTTCTATCAAGAGCTAAAGAAAAAATAGTTTAGGCTTTACAGGCAATTCAACTATTCAATTTGGTCATTGCAGCATGAAAACAGCCACACACAATGTGTAAACAAATGGGCATGGCTGTGTGCCAATAAAGCTTTATTTATAGAAACAGATGGAGGGCCAGATTTGGCTGTGGGGCATAGTTTGCTGGCCTATGTCGGCACCAACAGGAGATTTCAAGTCTAGAATAAAAGATGAGACCATGAACTTAGTTGATGTTGGAATCCCAGCTCCATGAACAAGCTGCATAGCCCTGAACAGCTTCCTGAACCTTTCTAAGCCCTGTTTCATAGCTGTAAAATGAGGATTAAGTGTACATTTATACACCTATTGAATTTGCATTTCACATGATTTCTCTGAGTGGAGGGTGTGCATGTGTATGTAATTCCAAAAAGCAGTTCAGTGTAAATCATGAGCTAACATGAGTCAAAACAAGGCGGGGCGATGAAGAGATTCCTACACCAAAGTCAGGCAGCAAACACAGCACTCAGATCCAAGGATGATAGATTTAAAAATATAAGCCTCCTGGGAATTTGTAAAGTTTGGGGAGACAGCTCTGAACTTCTATTGTATGGAGTGAGGTTGACGCCAATTTTACATAGCTCTCAAGGGCCAGGGAGACCCAATTAACATCTTATTTCCATAAACCTACCAGAAGCTATATTTGGGTTTATAATGTGTCTAAAGAGACAAAAGAAAACTGCCATCCAAGTCACAAACACACATTTTCGCTATTTAATTTTCAACCCAAGCCTCTGATGACCAAATGGACCATCAGGAAGTTCTGTTTTCCTTTTATTGGTAGGACAAAATGGAGATCAAGCCAAACAAAGAGTTAGGTTATAAACTGTGCTATGGTTCTAAGAGATTGGAATGTTTTACCCAAATGTTTGCTCTCATAAAATCTTCTTTACACTCATACTAGCAAAATTATATTTTTATTTTGCCACACTGTGTTCATAATTTCAATTTTTACTACATAATGTAGACAGATTTTTTCCATTCACTTTATTTTTTACACACAGAGGTGACAGAAGGGAAAAGAACACTCAAATCCCTCCAGAATTCCCCTTTTGCTCCATAGGGACCTAACATTTATCATGATTAATTTTTTTCTTAACAAAAAAAGAAATGAACATTTCTTTGTCAGGTAGAAGCTTTTAGTCATCCTGACACCAGGCTTTCATGCAGCAAAAATATTACTAATACTATTTTCCCTCTGAAGTGCATTTGTTATCAATATGCACTTAAACTGGTGATCAAGTCTTGCTAGGAGAGACACCTGCTCTGCATTTTCTAGCTGTTTAATACCTCAGGGATACATCACTTAATAATTTAGTGCTAAACCATTTAGCATTTTAGCCCATCATCGCTTATATTACACACAGGATTTCAGTAATGTCTGATAAAATTATGTGTTAGCTGCCTTATGTGTGTGTAAAACTTAATAAGTCTTCTTTTCCCCCTCAAGTTTAATAACTGATTTTCTTACATTTATGGATGTGAAATTTTATTGCTCATGGATATAGTTTGAACCTAAATCTTCATATCTTATAAATTGATTTTTAGTTTCCTTTTTGACCTTAGGAATTTCAATCAGACAGTGACCTCTTGTTGCTCATGAATCTGACTGATTTAATGCCTTATAACAATAATAGTGGAGAAAAAGCATTATCATAAGAACCCACAGGGTTTGCAGAAACCCATAACTAGATCTTGGAGGCCTCAAGCAATAATAATTCTTGACCTAAGACCATTCTCTAAAGCCGGCATTCTTTACTGTATGTTAAGCTACCACGAGGATGGCCCATCCTCGTGGTAGCTTAACTAGGCTGAAAAGTTAACTAGGCTGGAAAAGTCCCAAAAGAAGACTGGCTAAAATTGTTTCAAAGACACAGTCTTGACCACAAACCAGTGATAGGAAAGGCACAAAAAGCTAATTGTATCACAATTTTATCATGACTGGAAAGAAAAAAATAATATACTCGTGCTGTCTTTCGGAGGGAGAGGCATTTTAAATATTTTAGCTTGATAAAAAAATGAAAATTTAATATTAGTTGTCTTTACAGACTGTATTGTTACTACTCTGTCTCATATTGTGACTGCTGAGTCGATAGTATAAATGGAAGAATTGAAGGGTTGTTCCTTTGTTTCCCTGGCTATGCTAATTTAATTTAATTGGTTTACTGAATAACTGGGTGTTGATGCTCATTATTCCTTATTAAGAAAGACTCTTAAACCCAAAACAAAAGCAGCTCTTTTTCTCTTATTCTTTTTTTTTTTTTTTAATGAACACAGGGGTGCAACTTTTTCCTGCACGGAGATCAACAATTCTCGAAAGATAAAACAGCTAAAATGTGGGCTTACCCACCAGCTTCCCCTCTATGAGTCATTCTCTCAAAAATTTAAACATCCTTCCAATTGCTACAACAAAATGCTGGCAATGGAATGCTGACTAAAACTGAAATTACTTGTGAAGAATAAACCTTTTCTGCTGAGAGAACTTAAGCAGATGCCCTATTTAACTCACTTGCTTGGTAGGCAGCTGCTTAAAAAGAAGAGGAAAGCAGACCTTCAAAAATCTTACTCTGAATGAACCCCGCCCCCTCAAGTCCCATGTGGAAGTCAACTATTGGGATTCAAAAGTACCTAAGACACTAATACTCATCTCCCATTTCAACCCATCATAATACAAGAGACTAAGAATGGGAGCCGTTGGTTCTGTTCACCAATATTTCCAATACTCCTCCTTCCAGGCATTTGACAGGGTTAACTTTCCTGCCGCCTTGAAGCTAGGTGTGCCTATGCGACCATGAAATGTGAGGGGGAAAAAATGTATCTAAAAGTTGATGTTTGATTCTACAATGTCCTCTTCTGCCTAGCTGAGTGCGGAGGTACCTCTTGATCTGCAGGTATGGAGCAGGGTCACTGAACGCTGCCCTGAAAAGCTGTGCAAACCATGGTGGGCCTGACTTGAGCACAAAATAAATTTTTTCATTTAAGGCAATGAAATCTTGGCGTGAAAGCCTGTGGTGACTGATACCCCTACCCTTGGTTATCTTCATTTTGGGGAGAAGGTATCCTCTGGATAAGGGAAGTAGGGAGTAGAAAATATGGAATCGAGGTAGAAATGACTACCTGGTCCCAAATAGCAACCTTATCTGTGACACGTCTTTAAGCTAAGGCATTGCCAGAAAAGGATCCTATTGAAGCAAAATACAACAATAAATACTTACTTACCAATGAGTGGTCATTAACACATCAGAATGCATTAGCAAAGTTCTTCTATAGAAAAGGGTTAAGGTTCTAAGATAAAAAGGGCAAAGGAAGGTAATGTTGTCTTTCAGTTCGGAAGTTGGGGAACCCTCTTTCTAAAAAAAAATCAAAAGAAAAATGAAAAGGAATGGAAATAGGAAGTTAAGCCATTCATCATTTCATAAACCTAAATTTTGAACTGTTTTTCCAGTAATTTTTTGGTAGCCTTTTGTGGTGAATGTAGACTTAGAGTTACAATGTGGCCCCTGAAAGAGTGAGTAGCAGTCAATGGCTCATTTCTTCCTTGAACAAATATTTATTGAACAACTAGGAGGGCTGCACAACTTCCCACCATGCATCAGGGTCTCTCATACTGACTCTGGCCTCTACCGTGATATCAAGGAAACGTATCCATAAGGGTTTTGCTCTAAAGTGTTAGTACCATGTCACCTCATTCCAAGGTGTCTTGAACAACATAAGAGAGTCTTCTCCCATATCCATTCCATCTTTGCCCATGATGAGCCATCCACGGAGCTTAAGGATGACCCAGATCCTCAAATGGGATCAAATTAGGCAGAAAACAGCTCCACAAGAGGAAACCTTTGTTTTTAGAAAGGGCAACAGCACAGGGCCACCACAAACTAGCCTCAAAACTATTAAACATTGTCAACAGTGACAAAGGATAACTTCTTACTTCTATATTTTTCTTTTACTTTCTAATTGTTATATTTTTCAAAAACACACATTGCCTTTGACATTATATTTATAAAAGGAAAAATACTACATTTAAAATCATGTTATCTTCTTATATCCTCAATTGTTTTCATCACTAAGATTATAGTCTAAGATAAAAAAAAATCTCAAATTCAGAGAAAGTCAAACCAATGGCTTGATATCCTGAAATTTGACCATCTATTCCAAAGTTATTTGAATGCCTCGGGCAATAATATCCAAAAAAAAAAAAAAGAGAGAGAGAGATTCAATGGCTTTTCTAAACCACATCGAATTATTTGCAGAAGATGGGACACAAATTATGAATAAATCTATCAATATTTATTTCTTCTGGTCTTCCAAGAGCCTTTCCTTGTTCTATTTTCCAGGGTTCATTGGAAATAAGTTCTTTAGGGGGAAATCTCATGGTGTCTGGGATCTTTTCTTCTTTTTCATTTCCTTTCATGTTAAGCCATATTTCTCATAATGGCAGAGTGTTAGCTGACTATATAAATCTGCCCCTTTCTGTTTATCCTGTAGTTGCCTGTCAAAGCAAATAAGCCTGCTTTGCATTAGAGCTTGGAAATTAAATTGTGGGAGGCTAGGTCTCTCCAGTTAAGGTAAACCAGAGTGGTGTGAATTCATACCCAAAGGAACATACAGCCAGAATATCTGCATCTGTGACAATTAGGCAACCTCAGAGGGCGGGAAGAAAAATTTTTCAAGGCACATATATATACCAAATAAAGTCAACCAGTTTTCTTAAACATAAAAACATCTACTTTTTAAATATCTTACCTTATCAAGATTGTGACTGTAAAAGTTAATTCTCACTGATGCTATTAACGTAACTAAGAAGGAAATCCTATTTCCTTCCTAGCTTCCTCTATCACTGGGTCATAATCTTAAAAGGAACTCGAATTACTAAAAGAATCTCCCTTAAAATACAGAAAGTGCAGAAATAGTTGCAGGTGATTATGGTTCCAGTTCTTAACCTTGAATATTTCCCAGAATACTTTACATTCATCACAGGTTTAATAGTAATAAATATTATTGAGTGCCTGTTATGAACTTTAAATTGCTTGGCCCTTGATATAAATTATCTTTTTTAATCCATACAACTCTAAGAAATTAGTATTTGTATGCTTATTTTATGGATATCAAAACCAAGATTCAATTAAGTAATTTGTCAATTACAATTCATAAATTTTTTTCCAAATATACATTAAAATACATACATAACTCATAATTTAAAAAACACAACTCATACATGCACTGTGTAAAATTTCTCTCATACTACCTATTACATAGGTACCCTCGGTTTAGAATATTCAAGAAGAAGAAAAAAGAAAAAAATTTTTGTGAAAATCTCAAAATGCCAAGAACTGCCTTTGTGCTTTCCAAACCGTTACTGCATTTGGTCTGTGCAAGCGTAATCAGGTTGCATTACTAAAATCAAGTGCAAGCAATGGGCAGAGCTAGGATTTGAACTCAGGTCTCTCTAAGGAGGGTATGGGAGGCAGTGTTAATCTACAGGCTCTGAACTCAGCTGTGTAAATGACAAGCCCAGCTCCAAAACTCACTAACTGTGTGACCTTAGACAAATCAGTGGAACTAATTTGTTTTCATTCCTCATATTAGTAGTAGATCCCACCTTGTATTGCTGCTGTTCCTTTGAAGATCAAATAAGACAACGTTCATAGAGGTAGTATCTGATGCATGGCAAGCTCTTATGGTAACCAGCCTCCAAGATGGCCCCAGTGATCCTAGCCTCCTGATAATCACAGCCTTGTGCATGCCCCTCTCATGTTAAATAGGGCTGAGCTATGTAGAGTATTACAGAAATGACTGTATGATTTCTGAGCCTGGGTCATAAAAGACTCTGTATCTTGTGCCTTGGTCTCGACTCACTCTGGGAGAAGCCATCCATCATGCTGTGAAGACACTCAAGCAGACCTCTGAAAAGGCTCATATCAAGAGGAGCTGAGGCCTCCCACCAACAGCCAGCACCAGCTTGCGGGTGCATGTGAGTGGGCCTTCTTAGACGTGGACCTGCCAGTCCCCTGGATTCAAGCCTTCAGACTACAGCCCCGGCCGACATTCTGACTGTAATCTCATGAGAGACCTCAAGCTAGATCCACCCAGTTAAGCCACTTCTGAATTCCTAACCCAAAGAAACTGTGAGATAATAAATATTTATTGTTGCTTGAAGCCACTAAGTTTTGGAGTACTTTGTTTCACAGCAATAGATAACTAATACAGTGCTCAAAAAACCCTAAGCTCTTAGCAGAAACCGAAGTATGAACTTCACCAAGTTCCATTCTGCTTCACCTTTCATGAAGGAAAGACTACCACTGCAGCAAATTTTAAACCCTCTAGCACAGGGTGGGAGATGCAAGTAATGAGGAATTTTTTTTTAGGGATGGGGGCTTTGGGTGCTACTATTCAGATGACCACATGCCTTATTCACATGTGCATAGCATCATATCCATTAAGAAGTTCAAAATTCCATTACTAATACCACCAGCTGGGGCAACTGCCCTAATACAATCACAAATCATTAGGCTATTTTACATTTTCAATATCCATTTGCAGACCCCAAATACGCCATCTTTCCCCATGATTCCCTCTATTCACTGCCTTGCTTCTTTTCTGATTTGTCCCAGCAACACAAAACAATAAAAGAGAAGCATGCAAAGCAATATTTCTAGTAAAGAATGTTGTTTTCCTATATGTTGTATCTTTCCCATCAGAGGAACGCAGGGAGCAGGAACGGGTTTAATATTTTTGTATTAACAAGACTCATAGTAGTAACATCCCTCTGCAGCCCTCACCATCACATCAAAATAAATCACCATCTTATCAACCCGTCCAAACACTCCAGGTTCCGTCACCCTGTACAAAACTCCTCATGTATCGTTCCAGAAAACGTTTCAGAACCATAGAAGAGTCCTTAGCTTTTTCCCCAGGTTCTATGATGAATGGATCAGCTTCTCTCCTGTTCTGTCCTAAATGTTGGGACGTATATGAATAAGTGGTCAAAATTCTGGAGCTTAGGCACTCTCTCTGCAGATACACTGTTGATGGGAATGTCATTGGGTACAGCCATGTTAGAGATGATTTGGTGACACAATGATTTTGCATCAAGCACTAATTTAAAACTGACTTTAGATCCTAATGCACATGTCAGATGCAATCTCACTGTAAGATAAGGTGTCATGAGAGCAATTCCGGGGGCATGAGAGTGATGGGGGCAGAACAGGAAGTGCCAATTAGGAAACAGGTAGCCACATACTTCTGTATAGAACATATGTCAACTAGAGCATTAAACAAAGCAAACATATGTTGAGCACCTACTATATGCCAAGCTCTGTGCTAGGTTGCTTTTGCCTATGTTAGGATGCTCTCAGTCCTCAGAGTAAACCAATCTACTAACACATGTTACGTTTATAGAATGGCATAAACCGGGCGTGAGCAAACTACAGCGGTGGAGCCAACTAGCCTGCTGCCTGTTTTGTAAATAGGTTGCATTGGAATATAGCCACACCTGTTGTCTACACGCTGTCTATGGCTGTTTGCACACTACAACAGCAGAGCTGAGTAGTTGGGACAGAGATTGGGGCCCATGCAATGGACTGAATTGTGTTGAAGTCCTAACCCCCAATATGACTGTATTTGAAGATAGGGTCTTTAGGACGTAGTGAAGGTTAAATGAGGTCATAGGGCTGGGGCCCTAATCCAATAGGACTGTGGCCCTAAAAGAAGAAGATCTCCCCCAACCCGCCATGTGAGTACACAGTGAGAAGGCAGTCATCTGCAAGTCAGAAGGAGGGCCCCCACCAGGACCTGACCATGCTGGCACCCTGATCTCAGGCTTCCAGCCTCCAGGACTGTGAGAACATTAATTTCCATTGTTTGAGCCACCCAGTCTATGGTACTTTGCTACAGCAGCACTAGCTGTCTAATGCAGCCCACAAAACCAAAATTACTTGCTATCTAGCCCTTCACAGAAAAGGTTTACGGACCTATGGAAAACTTATAAGCAAGCAGGAAACCCTCTGAGAATTCTCCGCCCACTCTCTATTCACTGTAGGGAAAGATATAATTCTCTTAAATTAGGATGGTTGGGTTTGAAGGTCCAAATATACTGTCACGTGTTTTCCTTTTGCTTCTGTCTTTAGTCCACAGCAGTTCCAAAAATTCAGTGAGCATAACAGGAATCTGAAATGTGACGTGTCCAGAACTGAACTCCTGGTTCCCAGGCCCTTCCCAAACCTGCTCTCCCGTCTCAGTCAATTGCTTCGTCTTTTTGGTTCTCTAGACAAAATCCTCAGTGCCTTCCTGGACTCCTCTTTCTCTCTCAACCTACCCCTACCCATCCAATCCATCAGCAACCAAGTCTCCCTTCAGAGTCCGTTCAGAATCCACCTTTTCTCACATAGCCACTGCTACCCCCCGCATCCACCTGGGCTCCCTGCTCCCACCCTGGACTCTCTCAGTCTGTTCTTAACACAGAGCTGGTGTTTTCTGTTAAAACCGTTAAGTCAGGTCATGCTGCTCCTCTCCTCAAGAACTTCCACAGTCTCATGTCACAGTCAGAGCGAGAAGCTCTGCCCCACCAGCTCCTCTCCCCACGGCATCTGACACTGACTCTGCTGACCTCTCACTGTCCCTCAGACACATGAGGCATCTTCCTTCTGCCGAGAATGCTTGTCCTCAGACGTCCACGTGACTCCTATCATCACTGCCTACAAGCCTCTATCGCTGCTCAGTGAGCTCTTCCAAGGGGACCCTCTTTACAGAGACAGGCTCCCTGATGAGACGACCACCCTGACCTGCAGAGTGCATGTGAGCAAGTCATCCAACCTCTCCAACTCCCACCAGAAAACAGAAGAGCAAACAACTCTTTCACTGGGCTGCTTTGAGGAATAAACAAGGTCATGGACGCATATACATTCTGTGAACTATACATCTCTAAACCAGGATTTAGCAAATGTTTTCTGCAAAGGGACAGAGAGTAAATATTTCATGTTTTGTGGGCCATAGAGTCTCTGTTACAATTACTCATCTCGATCATTGTTGATACAATACAAACATGGGCATGGCTGTGTGACAATAAAACTTTATTTACAAAAACAAGTGGTGGGCCAGATTTAACCCCTGACTGAAGTGTGCAGATTCCTGTTCCAAACCATTGCTCACTATTATTATTGGTGATGATGAAGAAGGTACGTTAAGATGTGACATGCCCAGGGGTACAGGACATACTATTTGTTGTTGTTGTTTTTGTTTGTTGTATCCTGGTAGAGTGTAAGCTCCAGGGGCAACCGGGATCTTTATCTGTGCCTCTGTGCCTTGCATACTGCTCCACTTCTACACCGAGAATGGCACGTGGAGCGTCGCAGAGCTTCCATAAATACTTTGGAAGGAGTGAATGAGGTCTGTATTGTGCCAATGATTTAATGTAGTTTTCAAGTGTGCTTCTTGACTATATGTGAGTTGTGCCTTACTCTGATTTTAGGGCTGTGGTTCTCAACAATCTGGCAAAGTCTGGAGATAGTTTTGCTTGCCACAAGTGGGAAGGGATGGTGCTACTGTCTGTCGTCTGGTGAGTAGAGACCAAGGATGCTGCTAAACATCCTACAATGCACAAGATAGGCCCCCATAACATAGAATCATCCTGCCCCACATAACAAGAACGTTGAGGTTGAGAGACCCTACTTGAGAGCTTAACATCCCATGAAATCTAATTCCGTTGCATGTACCGACATTGAAAGGCACATACTCTGTATCTGTTAGAAGCTTAAACAAATAAGGCATTTTTTTCCCTTCCATAAATAGAAGCTGCTGTAGGGAGTCCAGGGCTGCTAAACGTCCTATAATGTTCCTTCATGTTTCCTGCTCAGACAAAAAGACCTGTCACCTCACAATCACAAGATGGCTGCACCACCTCTACTGTCACATCCCTGTTCCAGGAAATAAAAGGGGGAGGGTCAAGGAGGGGGGCAAAGAGTAAGTTTGCGGTGAATGCTGTTGTCACTGTCTCCCACCCTCCTGAGCCTTCCTGGAAGCTACGTCCAGTGATGTCCACTTAGATTTTGTTGATCAAAACTGTGTCTCTATCTTCACAGAAGGCTGAGAAGTATGATTATCTTTTAGAATTAGGAATGTGGGTGCAGCCAACAAATTGTTGTTCTGTCAGTAAGCAGGAAGGAACCACGGACATTGTGTGGGTATCTAGCATTCTCTACCACATCCTTTGGTTTAGAATTTTCACACCTAAGAATTTCTCATAGCACATAGAGACGTGAATATGAGAGTGTTCATCACAACAGTCTAATGCAGGAAAAAGAAAACTGGCAACCACATAAGTATACGTACCTGATGCTGTTGGTGTCCCACCCAGATCCCTTTAATGAGCTGGTATCCTTCCACCCAAACAGCAGTGACTGCTGGCCACTGATGGCTCAAATCTGAGTCTCTTCTGGAAGGTTGCCTGGGTTCCTCTCCACTGATAAATCATGTGTATACAAATGCCTATCGTGGGCACTGCTTCTAGGAAGCCAGAGCTAAGGCAACATACATCAACAGAAGACTGACCGTTTACATTAAGATATAAGCATATAATAATGAATGCCAGTTAGAATTAAACAAAGCTATATACAATGATATCGACAAGATGTCTGAGATGTTTCATTACATGCAAGAAAAAAGCAAGTTGAAGAACATTATGTGTAATCTGCTCTGATTTGTAGAAAATAAGAATACACCTCAATATGCTTAAGTATATTTAGAAAATTACTAGAAGAATACAAAAGAAACTGTTTGTTTCCTCTGGTTACCTTTTCTTCTTCTATTTTTCTGTATTATTTGAATTGAGAAAGATATGTTTTTCTTTTATGACTTGAATTTTTTTCCTTAAAACATCTCCATTATCCAACATGATCAGAGGTTCAGATTTTTGCTCTGTACAATATTTGCTACCAAAGGATTTCTAACTTTAAAAGCATTAAATAGAAGGCTTAGGTTCCAGTCCAGCTCTGCTATTTACTAGTTAACTTAGGTAGGTCATTCCACCTTTTAGATGCCACCTATAAAATAAGAGTTAAAGTAAATACTTTAACCCATCGTGCTATTGGAGGAACAGATGAAATAATGCATGTGTAGGTACTCTGTGAACTGTAAATCTTTATGCAATAGTTATGTTATCTGTAATGATACCAACAGTACATCAAGACCTTAAAAATCCACGGATACAAAGTAAATATTATTATGTGGTATGACCCAGCCATGGTTCTGTGATGCAAATAAGAAAAATTGATGCTGGTTGATTTATACAGAAAAGGTTATTGGGAAGCTCACAGAAACATTCAGGAAGGCTAGGTAACAAGGCTTGGAGAAATGGCAGTACAAAAGGTGGCTTTTGTACTGCCATTACAGAAAAAGCATGTTATAGCTTTTGTTACAGTCTGGTGAGGATGAGTTGTGGCCACACATGCTGGAGACAGCAGCTTGTTCTTCCAGCACCACGGACCCTGCCCACTCTGAGCCCTGGAGAGAGGCCGTTCCTGTGAACTGGCATTGCTGTACCAGAAACATAAATGTAGCTGCAGCATCACCAAAAAGATGTCCCTCTGCCACTATTTCAGGACCATCCCTGGCTACCAAGGTAAAGTTCAGAAGGCGTTTTCCCACGGAGTGGTGCAGGACATCCTAGCTGCAAGAGAGTCTGGGAAAGTGAGCATTTGTCATGTTCAGTTTTAAATTAAAGAATTTGATTCTAACCAAGATTTATATGGTGGAAAAATTCCTTCCAACATTGGAAGGGAATTTCAGATACCAGAAACAAACACACAAACAGAGATAAATGTTAACTACTTTGTATCAGCATAGAAGACCTTGTGAGCGGCCAAAACATACGTTGCTTGTATTTATATATTTACAAATACATTCATATAAACTGGATTCCCAGGGAAGCTGACTCTGAGACAGAGATTAGCATGCAGGGATTTTATTAGAAAGTGCCCTTAGGATCAACATCCTTGAGGGAAGAGGAGGGCAGGACTGGACAGAGGGAGAAGTTTGAGTTGCAATGCAGGCTCAGTGCAGCACTTGAAGCATTGTGGTAACAAGAGGGCTGCCACAATCCCAGCTATCACACCCACATGCAAAGGCAGGACACTGGAAATATAAAACACACAAGGGACAGAGGTCTTTTCCTCAAGTGGTTCTTTTCTTTCCCAGATCCCAGTTGTTGTTGCTGTTTTTTCCCAAGAAGTTCCTGGAAGACTACATCTTACATTTCATTGGCCAGAACTAGACCACATGACAATTGTTAGTTAAAAGGAAGGCTGGGAAAGTGAGTTTCTGGCGAAGAAGAGAGAGTCAGCCAAGTATGAGGTTAGACTCACTGGTAAATGCCAAAACACACACAGTGCCCACCCTCACATTACTTAAACCCTGTGGAGCTCCTTGAGCACTTGCTCAGTGCTAACCATTGAGCTAAGACTTTTTACATTAAGCATCTTGTCTGAGTCTCACAATGACCATATTAGGTGAGTTTGATCATCATGCCCATATTACAGATGAGGAAACTGAAGTTCAGAGCAGTTATATGTCCAATGTCACACAATTAGTAAGCAGCAGAGCTTCAACTCAAACCCAAGCCTGAATGACCCCAGAGTCTGTGTTCTTTGTTGCTTCCCAGCATATGACCACATGTATAGTTATTCTAGAAAAGTGGACCAGGGACAAAACCAAGGAACCTGAGGGATCAGGAAGACTTCATGGAAATCTGGGTTGGACCACATGTGGCGAGGAAGAGCAGACAGAAAGCATTGCTTCTTCTCTGAACCTGCTTACGGATGCAAAGGAGAAAATCCAACTGAAATTAAAATGCTCGAGCTAAACTATCCAGTCCTTGCTACTCAGTGTGTGGTCCACAAGTCAGGAACATAAGCATCACCTGGGAGCTTGTGAGAAATGCCAAATCTCAGGCCCATCCCAGACATACTGAGTCAGAATCTGCATTCAGCAAGTTCTCCAGGTGATGTGCGTGCACTTAAAAATTTAAGGAGCACTGTTCTAGAGGCTTCATTGAGAACTCAGCCTGGGGAGTAAGCAGAACAAGCCCTGAATGCTGACTTTTAAACTAACTCTCCCGGTGAAATGGACTGGGTATAATTGTAATAAGCCAGTCACCATGTTTATATAGATTATCTCATTTTGTCACCACAGGCCATCAACAAAGCTATGGGTTAAGCACTATTATTATTGACAGAGAAGGAAACTCATTTAGTAACTTGAACCCATTTCACCAAATAACTTGGCAGAAACTAAGATGTGAAACCTCCACAGTTTGATTCTGGAAGTTTCCTTCTTCTGCACCACAAAACATCCCTTAATTACAGATGGTTTGAGGAAGGAATGAGATCATCTTTGTAAAAGACTTAATATGGTGCCTGGTACTTAACATACATGAATAATGAAGAGAAATAATCTGACTCCCTTTAATGAGATTTAAGCCAGTGAACTCTCAATCACCTAAAAGTGGTTATCTGTTGAAAACTTCTAATGCCAGCTTCTACCAACACCCAGAATACATTTCAACAAGTTTCCTCTCCCATCAGTCCATGTTTTATCAAATGAAAATAAATTTTCCTACTAGCCTAAAGCAAAATGTAATTAGAAAGGTGAATCTGCAGCCCTGAGTCAAATATGGTCCTCCAAAGTCACACTTAAATGATTCTGGGTTTTCCACTGTTTTGAATTATCCATGCCATTGCTCCCCTTATTGGCACTGATAACAGAGTGTTAACTACATTACATGCAATTAAATTCAAAATATTTGTGCAGCAATTATATGGATTCATCAAACCTAATGGTGCAGTCAGAATTTCGTGGGTACTCATCAGTATTGCTCAGGAAAAAAAAAATTGGCATATAGAATATATTGCCACAAGCTGATAATTATAAAATAAACATTATGTCTGATGTCCTCATAGTAGCTGGTATCTGTCAATAGTAAACAAATTAGAAGTTTCCCACAATACTGACCCTACTGCTATCAGTATTTTTACACACCCTGCATTACAGATCAGATATATCAGGAGGGTATTTGTTCAGCAAGCAACAAGTAACCCACACTTGTGTTTACTCTTCTGTTTAGAAGGTTATCCATTTTCTTTCTTCCTTTGAAGTCTTCTCACCTTCTTGTTTTTGGTTTTCCGGCATATGGACCCATTGTTAATTCCTAACCCCATACTCTTGGTCCACCTCCAAGTTGACCAGAAGCCAAAGTGGACATTTTCTGCCCACAACAACAGCTTCCTACCTCAAGCATTCATGACTCTTTCTCTCCCTGGGAGCTTTCTCCGGTACCAGGAAAGCTTACTCAGCTGGGAGTTTAAGGACCCTATTGGGACAACCCTCAACCAGAGAAGAATGGCAGTTGGAGGAATCGTACTCCAGCTTTCCCACCACTTGGTGGGTCAGTTCTGAAGCTTGTCCTACACAGTTCCTCAGAGGGTTCCCAAAGGGATTGAGGCCCAGATGCCCACAGAGGTAAACCACTGGCTAATGCTTCTTTTATTGACTTTCCTCCCTTCTTTGTCTCATTTTCCCCACTCCTTCCTTGTGCTTCCTGGCATCATCTTCCAAATACACTCCCTGGATCCAAGCTCTTGGAAAAGGGTCTGCTTTGGGGAGAAACCCAGCCAGCACAACCCCTTTTGTTTAAGGACTTGACCTCCTTACAAAACTCCCAGGGTAGAAGCTATGTCCTCACTTTCCAGGACTCCTTTGTAGTAAGGATACATAACATAGGCTCCAACAATCAAGTGAGTCTTTGGGAGTTTATAACACAAAGAAGCAGAGCTCGTGCATCATCTATTCTAGCTAAGGGAGCAGCAACAGTGGCAGAGCTATACCTGGTTTCCAGGAATGGCACTGGCAGTGATTCTAACTGAAACCCCATGTCTGCCTGGTGTAGGCAGAAGCATCCGGACCCAGGAGTGTCTTCATGATGCCAGGTCCTCCCACAGGCTGATCTTGGCCTTTTTCCTGGCTTCTCTGGCCCTCTGGCCCTCTGCAGATCCTCTAATAAATTCCTTTTCTGTTTCAGTAAGCCAGAGTTCACTTTCTGCGGCTTGAAACCAAAAATACCAACTGATATGGGTTATGTTCTCCTTATGTATAAAAACAACAAGGCTACTCACGACATTGTCCGTCAGAGGTGAATACTAGAGACGAGCTAAATACCCATCAGGAGGAAACTGATCAATTATGAAGTATCAAGTCAGTGGCTAAAAACTAACAAGATAGCTCTGAATGTACATATGTGGAATTTTCCCAAGATTCAGTTAAAAAAATCAGAACCATATATGTGGTTTGCTACCCTTTCCATTTTCAATAGATAAGTGTGTATGTATAGTCTTTTATATAATAGAGATCGGTAGATAGGTAGATAGATAGATAGACAGAATGTCCCTAGAAAGATCTGGTAACAGGGTTTGCATCTTGGAGGGAAACAAGTATTCTGAAAATCAGGTATGGAACCAAGTCTTACATTTCCCTATGTATCTTTTAAATATTTTGAGTTTAAACTTATGAACATTTTTCATCTGTGCAAAAATAAATAAAATTTCAATTTAAATGTATAAATGAGGACAACAAGCTGAGGAAGAAGAAAAATGCAGATTCTAAGACCCTGATACACTTGGTCTAAGGCGAGACCAAAAATGCTGCATTCCTAGCAAGTAGCTCCAGTGGCTCTGATTCCAGGTGCTTCTGACACCCTGGTCTATACTGTCAGGGATCCGGAGTGGTTTGTGCTACTCCGTATTTTCCAGATCTCTGCAATGAGCCCAAATTAATATTGTATTTTTAAGTCAATACTTTTTTTAAAAGAGTTCATGCTGGGAAGACGCACATGCGCTGGCGTCCACAGATTTCACCAGGTGTGTGAAGGGCTGCATCAATATATTGACAACCAGCAGAGTTTCCTAGACCCAGACCAACTGCCCAAGGGCAAGGGTTCTGATTTTTACCTCCTTTCCCAGCCTTCTTGGAATAATACGTGGATATGATCCAATGTTCATAATGTGCTTTTATGTCTACATCAGCGTATACTCACACACTCCGCCGCACACACACACACCCCTGAACACTATTCTTAGCTCTCATAAACCTTAAAGTTCTTGGAGTGTTTTCCACCAGAATATATTTTGAGCATGAAGACAAAGGTCACTCCTTGAAAGTTGAAAGGTCACTATTCTCATTGTGTGGTTGCTTTTCTCGGCTAAAAGGCTTCTTGCCCTATCCCAACTTTTGTCTCTTTCTTACTTTTTTACTTTCTTTCTCTGGGCATCGTGCCAAACATGTAAGGAGGTGACCCACTTTATCAATCTATTATAATCTTTTAAAGCCTCTGCCATTTCAAACCAATTTATTTTTATATGGCATCTTCCATAAAACTTATCTCAAAATACTTTGAGAAGAAGTAAAATTATGATGAAATGGTTGAAGCATTTTAAAAATTCTTGGTTGTGAGGATCAAGAGTTAAGCACAGTTCAGTAATTTCCTGTAAGTTCACAGCTCTTAACCTAAGAGTTTTATTATTCTTAGCAATTCCTGTTTTAGAGAACAGTGGCTGGCAAAAACTGAAACTTGGGTCTAGATTACTCAGAGCGTGAGAAACGTGTAAGAGCCGAATCGGGAAAACACAATTGCATCCAATTCAGACCTGCGGTCGTTCTGTTAAGCCAGCATCCCAGCCCGCTCCCCACGCCTCACTGCTGCCCTCCTTCCCCTCTGCTTCTCTCAGTGGCATTTGACTCCAGTCCTTTTTTGTGACTCTTCCCTGCTCTGTTCTCTATGACTCCAAACTCAACAAGTTTTCCTAACATTCTGGCCATTTCTTTTCCCTCATTTTTCTGGAATCTCATTTTCTGGAATCTTCCACCTGTCCCTTGGTTTTCCCCCAAAACTGTTTTAAGGAATTTGTAGGAGATCTAAATTCACACCAAAGCTGTTTCTGATCCCCTGTTCTCTCCTTTTCTCACTTGCATCTTCAAGTCTGTGTTGTTTTTATTCCCAATGGAGTCGTCTATTCTGCTGACCAACATATTATTAATGGATTATTCTTCTTCAGTCCTGCTCAGAATCTGCTCTTTCTTATGTTGGTAATTACCCCCAAGGCCTCCTTTGGAAAACAAGACCTCCACCACCTGTGGTCTGTGTGTTTTAAGTGGAGTCTCCCCGGGGCCCAGGTTACTGAGGTGGACACATGACCCTGACTGACCCAATCAAAGCTTTCTATTCCCTTGACCATGATCAGTTCACAGATGAGTATGTGGCAGTCGTTTATTTTGTATGTGATCCCAGGAAACACCAGTAGGCAAGTGGGGGACATTAGACAGGAAAGGGGAGGCAGCCAATACAGGGTTTGTTAACAATGAAGGTACCATGTTGAGTACTTGGAGATCAGTCCTTCTCAGCCACACTGGCATCCAGTGTAAAACAGGATCCAGAAGCAAGAGAAAGTCCTTTGGAAAGGAAATGCAGGTGCTGAATGATGGAATTTGGGCCAGTGTCTAATGAAGTGGTGAGGGCATAGGGGTGGGACTCTGGGAGCACCCGCTACAGCTTATAGGACTTAGTGGCCATTTGCCATGCTTCCTTGCCAGTCCCAAACATGAACCCTCTTTCATAGACATGGGTGAATTCCTACTAATGAGTCTGGATGAAACATAGTGACCACCTACAACTATAAAGACTAAAATCTATTTATTCACATCCCAAGCCTCTCTTGCAGCTAGGGTACAGGCATGTGACCTTCTCCAGCCAATGGAATGCACCCAAGCGAGATGTAAATAGTGACGTTTTGGGACTTCCCTGGTGGCATAGTGGCTAAGAATCTGCCTGCCAATGCAGGGAACACAGGTTCAATCCCTGGTCCGGGAAGATCCCACATGCTGCGGAGCAACTAAGCCCGTGCACCACAATTACTGAGCCTGTGCTCTACAGCCCATGAGCCACAACTACTGAACATGCGTGCCACAACTACTGAAGCCCACGCACCTAGAGCCTGTGCTCCGCAGCAAGACAAGCCACGATAATGGGAAGCCCGCGCACCACAATGAAAAGTAGCCCCCACTCACCACAACTAGAGGAAGCTTGCGTGCAGCAACGAAGACACAACGCAGCCAAAAATAAATAAATAAATAAATTTTTAAAACAAAATAGTGACCTTTTGGTACTCAGTAGAAGGAACATATTCTGGCAATATTGTCTGGGTCATAGTCTGCGCTCAATAAATGTTAGCTGTTCTTATGATTAAAAGGAATACTTCCAATTATTTTCTTATATTTAAAATATGGGACCCCTCCCTTTAACAACAACAAAAAAAACCCATATGCCCTCCAAAATGTTATTTGATATTCAAAAGAAATTAAATGTTATTATGGAAAATAAACCAAAACAATGGAATAAAGCACTACACTGTTGGCAAAACATGCACAGCCCAATCCCCCAGCAGTGTGCTGACATGCCTACCTCCAGACACTTTTTCCCCAATGAAAAAAATGGAATGATTTGAAAGATAATTTATTATACTGACTAGAATGTCTGAGCTTCACCATGTTCTAGACTCTGCAGATATTGGGGATAATACGATAAAAGAAAAATACCCTGCCCTTCAAAAGAACACAGATTAGGTAGGGGGATGCACCGGTAGAATAATAATTACTGAAGTGTTACCACCAAAATATTTCCAGAGGGCAATGAGAACGCCAGGAGGGGAGCACCTAATTGCTGGTTGCTTAAGCTGCATCTTGAAGTTCAAATAGGATTTAGCCAGAAAGAGAGAGGGCAGAAACATATTCCAAGAAGAGAAATGGCATGAGCAAAAGAGATAGATGTAAGAAGGTGTGAGCATTTTGGATATTACCAGTGGAGGAGTGAGTGAGAAAGGGTGCAGGAACCTCCAGGAGCCCCTGTATCCACTCCATGGTACACAAATCTTACCATGGCTTTCTTTCTCCAGAAATTAAAGGAGGGAAGGAATTTCAGAGAAAAGATCAAGGCTGCTATTTACAGCCCTCTTTAGAACAAATGTTATCCAATACTAAGGACCACCCCTGGATCAACACGTGCAAGCACGTTTCCATGATTCCTCACGTGAGTGAAAAGGCAACTGACTAGAAGATCCCATTCATTAGGAAGTAAAGTTTTGTGTGTGTACATGTGTTTGCGTGTGTGTGTGTTTAAAGAAAGGTTCTTAATTATAATTTATTTCTAAGGAAAACCAATGTATAAATATGTAGATTTCAAAGTTATTCTTTAAACTAGTCTCGATAACTATTCTACAGTTACTTCACAAATAGAAATTATCACAAGTAGAAACACAGATGTATTAGTCCAGATGACTTCAGCTTTCTAAGAAATACCAAAACTCCACCTGGAATCACATTTTATTCTAGTACTTAAGTATCTGTTATTATTAAGGAGATGAGGTGACAATTTCCACATCATAGATGTGTCCTTGTTGTTTCTTATTTGGAATACTGCTGGTCTCATTCCTTCAAAATATATATGCAATTGTCTTTTAAAGTTTGACCTTTATTCAGCTTCATCAGAAATTTCATATTGGTCTTTGTGGTAGTCATCAGTATAAGAAATACCAACTATTCATTTCTCTTTTCAATTCAAATTAATCAAGAAGAATTATTGAATACTGGTGACTAGTTCAGCACTTAGTACAGAGAAACTAAATTTTCTTCCTGTCTATTTGTATTTACTACTTCTTTTTTAGCTATGAAATCCACTTAGGAGTCAAAAAAAGGAATTCTATTCAATTCTTATTTAATGTAGGTAAATCACAAATGGATGCTTTAATTCTGAAAAGCCCAGTATTGTTTAGCCAACAGATCATACACATGATTTTGTTATTGATATATTCTGTTTGAAACATTCTGTTTGAAATCTACTTAAGGATCAAAATTTTAGATGGGGTACTAAGTTGAAAGTGAAATTTGCCCAAAATATTGAAGCCAAAACATAAATAAATAAAAGATGGAGTACCTACCTCTATAATAGCCCTTGTTCTGCATATAAATCTAAAATCACTCTTCTCCTTCCCGATTTGTGAGACAATTTATCTGGATGAAAGTCTAACTTAAACTCCTGTGTAATTCTGGGCTTGTTTGCAAGTGAGAGATCCAGATGTTAACGGACTAAGAGATTCCTTTGGGAGATGTGAAATGAATGACCCAGATGTTGAACACACAATCTGTATTATTTCTACTCTAGGGACACAATGCTAGAAACCATCAGAAATGTGGGATTATCTTGGTTTATTATCATGGGAAGAGGTAGAATGATGAAATGTGGGGCTTACTTGGTCTAGAAACCAGGTAACTAGTGACCTTAAGAAGAGGAGGATACTTTTGAATGGTTTTATGTTGACTTTCATTTTCCTAGAAGGCAGCTTTACACTCCTCTCTAAATCTGAGTTGTGCTAGTTAGCCAAGTACAAGATGCCAACACAGTCAAGAGACAACCTGCACAGGAGCTGGGCTCTAGAGGTAGCACAAAAAGCTCAAATTACAAATGGTCCAAATTATCCTTAAAAGGGTGTCATGCCTACAACCTACCTACTGACTACACCTATACACCATCTCCCAGCAAGCCCAGCGCAGACCTTTTTTCTACAGAATTGAAACAGATGGTTGCTTTTCTGGTCCATTCTAGAGCTCACTAGCACTTAAAGGCCATGTTATATGACCAATATGCCTCTTTAAATGCTAGAACCACAGCAAACAGGGTGAGATGCCCACTGTCTAAGAGAAATGCAGGAATTGAGACCAACCAACGGAAAAGCAAATTCTCATTTCCCATCTCACATTGTGTGGAGCATTAAGTGTTAAACAGCCTGGTGACCGTCCTTATTTAGATTGCTTTTTTCTTGTTCTCCTTTGCTTTACATACTTTTGATTGATATATATTAAAAGCACATAGGATGGACTCCACTAGTCCCTAAGACAGCTGTGTGATTCAATGGCACAGGAAGGGCACCAGCAGCATGGGGTACATGTAAGGCCACACTCAGCAGGCACACCCTGGCGAGGCAATGCCAATCGTTCATTTCCAGCACCTGTCCTGATTGACTGGGCTTCTCTTATGATTGGTTGGTGCCTACAGTTTAGTAGTTTTAATACCGCCACTGTGTACAATTCCCTAAATACAAGGGCACAGAAAGTTAGACCACTGACAGAATTTGCAGGAGAAGTCTAGATATGTTCCAGCCTAACCAGTACACAAACTATTGAAACCAAAAGAAGTCAGGACGTCTAAGAAAAAGAATTTTCTGCCCTCTCTGACTCTCAAGGTCACGGTCAGGTAGGCTTTTTTTTTTTTTTAGCTCTCCCCACCCTCAAAGAAGCCAACCTCTAAGGACTCCTGCTGCGTGCGCATCACAAGGGGTCCCAGCAGGCCTTGTGACAGAGAGGATGAAGAGCTGTATGGTGGGAGCCTCCGACTGTGGGGGGATGCTTATCACATGCCTCGAACAGCCCCCCGTGTCAGGGAACTCACAGAACAAGTGTAGGCGTTGAAGGCAGCAGATAACCCTCTCTTCCCATCGAAAGCACAAGCCTTCCTTTGGCAGCTACACAAAGGCAGCTCGGGAGGAAAAAGCAAGATAGAAATGAACTCCCAAAGTGAAAGAAAAAGGCTGGAGTGAAATGAGAGAACAGGAAAATGTAGAATGTAAGAAGAACTTGCCAGATTCCTCCCAACTGGTCACATCACATTTGGCAGGAAAACAATGGGGCCATCATCTCTATGGCTTTAGCTGTGAGAGCACACTTCCCCCACCCATGTCCCATGTTCTGAGGGGCAGATAGGTTCCTCCTTCCTCCATGGTCATGCAGTTTATGCAGTTTCCAAAACATCACCTACCTGGGCTGGGGCAGGAAGGCACCAGGTGAGGTCTCCAGACTCAAACACAATTATCACAGTCAATAGGCTTCCAGTGGAACAGCAGTCTTTTTCACTTACTGTTGCTAATGAGAAATTATTGGCTGGCTTCCAGAGGGAGGGCACATACATATGACGCTTCTGCCTCTGTCCTCGCACCAGGGCTTGTATTTACATAGAAATTAGGAATCAGCGCTGGAAGTAAAGAATACATTTAAACTCCGGTTTACTTCTCTCTCCAACCACCAAAAGCATCCTGGATGCTCTTCTCTGTGCTAATGGGATGGGCAGTGGGCAGCCTGCAGTGGGGACTTCCTGACCCTCCCCCTCCACGTCATGGTCCTATGAAGCCATCCTGGGTGTTCATGATAATATCATGCTATGGAGTCACATCCTACATGCATTCAACTCCTGCCAAATCTACAATATGTGCTGGGTCGAGCAAGATAGAGGCCGAAAGGAAGAAAACCGTGCATGCTGCTAAGTCTGCTCCCTGTTTTCCTCAGTGAGCGTGTGCCCAGAACAGGTGTGAGAATGAGGTGTTAATCTGAGCTCCCCTCTGTCATTCATCACCACGCCCTCCCACCGGCGAGCATCTCACCCTGCTGACCGTAGGTTTTGTGCCTCTAAACACAAGCCAGCTCTTTCATCTGGAGTTCCACCAAAGGATCTGTGATCCTGTACTAACCCTGGAGGAAAGCCTGGCTGGCTTGGACTTACTGAAAGAGGCTGCATTGTTATGTAATTAGTTTGGGGATTTTCTGGGGGTAGTTTTTTGGTTTTGGTTTTGTTTTAATTAATTTATTTATTTATTTATTTTTGGCTGCGTTGGGTCTTCGTTGCTGTGCGTGGGCTTTCTCTAGTTGTGGTGAGCGGGGACTACTCTTCGTTGCGGTGTGCAGGCTTCTCACTGCGGTGGCTTATCTGGTGGTGGAGCACGGGCTCTAGGCGCGCAGGCTTCAGTAGTTGTGGCACGTGGACTTCAGTAGTTGTGGTTTGCGGGCTCTAGAGCACAGGCTCAGTAGTTGTGGCACACGGGCTTAGTTGCTCCGCGGCATGTGGGATCTTCCTGCACCAGGGCTCGAACCCGTGTCCCCTGCATTGGCAGGTGGATTCTTAACCACTGTGCCACCAGGGAAGCCCCCAGGGGTAGTTTCGACTCTATGAGAATTGTCCCATTGAGGATGACTTGAGAACCAAACTGATTTATAGGATGAGCATCTTCCGAGTGGTTGATGAGGATTTGAAGTGTGACCCAAGGTGGCCTCCATGGGTAACGTTTCTGAAGCTGGGACCCAGGACCCATCCTGTGTTGTCCCCGATCTATGTCACAGTTAAAGGAACCCATTGCACGCAAGCAAAAGTGATTTCAGAATGATGCCAGTCCTTTATATTTGACTGCAAGAAATAACCCTTTAAATATTTCTCCTGTGTCCCCCACGGCCTTGCACAGCCCGACTTCTCACCTCAAACCACTCGGAAACCATCCTCCAGCTCAATTCACCAAACACCTGTTTCGATCTTGCTCCTTTTCTTCCTTTTTATTCTCCACCACAAAGACCTACGTGGCATAAGGCCCTCTTTGAAGGGTAGAAAAGGGGAGGAGATAGAATCAAGCCAAGCCACAGTCTTCTTTAGGAGGCAAGGAATGTGGAAAGGATGGGGAACATTTTATAATCAATATAATTTTTATCCTGCCACACATTTGCAGGCTCTTGAAAATAAATTATGTTAAGCCCTGAGGGCTTAAGCTATGATGGTGGGAATGCCAGGTGGTTAAGGCATCTACCTGGTACCTCTTCAGTTCACACAAACAGAAGCTACTGAATATTCCAAATCACTCAATATGGTCAGTTTGTTAACTCCCAGTTCTTTAGTATGGCATTTGAGGCCCCCCAGAATCTACCCCATTCAACTTCCTCCATCTTCTCTCTCACTCTTCTTTCTATGGGAAGCACTCCTGCAAAACTCACCTACTCACTGTTTCCCATACACACGCATGCTTTCCTAACACACCTTCTTGCCTGTGCTGTCCCCTCCACCCAAATGCTCTTTCCCTCATTCCCACATGCTAAAAATCTGCCCAATCTTCAACACACCATTCAAATGCCACCTCCTTCATGAAGCCATTCTTAAACTCCTTGGCCCTTTTCTTCCACCTATTTGATGGCACTTACCAGTTTTGGGGAGACTCATTTAATACTGAATGAGTATAGCTTATCCCCAGCATGAGTATAGCTTATCCCACAACTAAATGGGCATCTGTCAAATGGACAAATAGTGTAAATGTAAAGAGAGAAAACAAAACATGCACCTGTCAAAGACAACAAGGGAACGTATTTATGTCATCCCTATACCACACCTCTAAATTAGATTGCCAATATATAATGACGTGTGTGTTGTCTTGCATAACAGACATTAACAATCAATCATGACTCTCTGAATCCCAGCACACTATGCCTCTAAATCAGAGGTTGTAATTATGTAGCATGTGTGCTGGTTTGCATATCTTCTACACCATGGCAGACATTACTAATCAATCATGAGTCTTTTTCTCCCTAAACCCTCACAACCTCAGCATCCCTCCAACACAGAGCTCCAGGCAGACACTACTAAGCAATCTGGATCACCACGAAGCCCACTGCCCTACAAGCTCTCCTTCTCTAGTCAGAACTGCTTATGCCAATTATTTTATATAACATTCCATTCTTCTCTTAATCCTTCTGGGTCCAGACCTGTGCTCATCCCAGCCTCAACTTCAAGACTCAGCACTGGGGACTGTTTCCCACTCAACAAGGTCAGCAAGGCATTGACCACAGTTCTAACTTTCTAGCCAACTGGCTGCCTCAAGTAAGCTGGCCTCTAGTTCAGCCCAATTGTAGGACCCTCACCCTTACTTTGGCACTGTTCTTACCCCAGAAGAAGAAACTCCTGTTATGTGCCCACCCCAGGAGCAGGAAATGGACAGCTTAGGTCAGGAAGGGCAAATACATAGCATATAAACGGTAACTACCCCTTTCCCATGCCCATGGCAAACACTGCTGGTTGAATAAGATACTCTCTCAGGGCCTCCCTGGTGGCGCAGTGGTTGAGAGTCCGCCTGCCGATGCAGGGGATACGGGTTCGTGCCCTGGTCTGGGAGGATCCCATATGCCGCGGAGCGGCTGGGCCCGTGAGCCATGGCCGCTGAGCCTGTGCGTCCGGAGCCTGTGCTCCGCAACGGGAGAGGCCACAACAGTGAGAGGCCCGCGTACAGCAAAAAAAAAAAAAAAAAAAAAAAAAGATACTCTCTCATATGAGTCCAGAGGCACCCTCAGAAGTTTTCTTAACACAGGACCCCAGAAAACCACTAAATACCAATCTCAGCTTGCATTTGAGATGAAATTTATTTGCCAGTCATGCCATATAGACCAGTGGGGACTCCAGTTCCAAAATCATATAACCCTGTAGAGTGGTTTTGTTACAAAGATCTCTCTTCATTTCCCCCTTAATCCTTGGGAGATTCTTAGAATAAACCTAAAATCCAAATGAACCACACAAGGGCCACACCAAACTGAACTAAGGACTCAGCTGGAATCTGCTGCCCCAACATCTGAGCAGTGGCACACTATCGTGGCCAGCTGAAATGTGGCCCAGATTCTCAAGTCCTGGGCAATGAAAACTTTCTCAAACTCATTTCCTGCTTTACATTAAGGCAATCTTACAAAAATTACAACCTGTCACATTATATTACCTCAAAGCATGATGTAACATCATAATTTTTTAAAAAGCATTCGTTTTAATTTATAGCACTGCATTATGCTACAGAAATCTTGATTTTCCCCTGAGCACCAATAAATTTTGACAGTGACGGTTTATCCCAAAACTTTGGCAGACTACAACACAATGAAGGTTGGCCAAAATCAGGTATTTAACTGCTACTGAAGAACTGCTTATGAGTCACCAGGGCACTATGCTGTCTCCTGTCCTGAATCAAACTCTACTGTCCCGTGCTGTCCAATATAGTAGCCACTAACCAATATGGCGATTGAAGACTTTACATGTGACTTATTCAAACTGAGAAATACCACAAGTATAGAATACACATCAGATTTTGAAGGCTTAGTACCAAAAAAAGTGTGTAATATCCATTTAGTAACTTTTAAAATATTGATTACATGTTAATATTATATTTTGGATATATCAGGCAAATAAAATGTATTATTAAAATTAACTTCACTTTTTTCTTTTTACCCTTTTAATATGGCTGCTAGGAAATTTTATGTTACATTTGTGGCTTACATTATATTTGTGTCATTAGCTTTACTACAGAACATTCCACTGTCTCCATGAGCAGGAAGACCAAACAGCTGAAATTTTAAGTAAAAGAAACCTTAAATCTCCTTTGTGCGTTCAGATAAGAGATGGCAGTCTGATTCCAAAGAGCAAAACTCTAAGTATTTTTATTTATGCATTCAAAGAGCATTTAGTGAACACCTACTATACACCAGGCACTTTTCTAAGCACTAAAGATAAGACAGAAGTGGAAAAGAAAACTAAGGCCTTCCCCTCATGGAACTCTCACCCTAGGAGAGAGATAGACAATAAATATATATGACAAGAAATGCTGTGAAGAATAATAAAGCACAGTAAAGGATGGTGCCTATCAGGACAAAAGGTCTTGCTATCTTATAGGATAGCGGAGAAGACATCTCTGAGGAATAACAGACGAACATTAATGCAGGGCAGAGTGAGCTAAGGGGATGCCTGGGGAAGAGCATTTCAAGCCGACACAATAGCAAGTACCAAATCCCCAAGGTAAGAGCTGGTTTGGCACACCCAGCAAGCAGCAGAAGTCCTACAGGGATAGAACAAATTGAGAGAAAAAGTGGGAGGTAGAAGACGACATCAGAAGGGGGGAGATAGGCATGTTTAGATCATGTAGGGTAGGGACCACCAAACTAGGACCAGCGCGCCACATCAGCCTGTTTTTGTAAATAAAGTTCTCCTGGAACACAGCCATGCCCGTTTTCAAATGTCAGGGCCAAGTAGTACCAACAGAGACAGTATGGGTAAGAAGTCAGGTATTGGCAGGCTAATTCCTATAGAGTTAATCAAATCAAGTCCTCAAATATCAGGGTGGTGTCTTTCACCTGAAAGACAGAAAAGTAGGAATTTATGGGATTTTTATTTGGAAAGGGTAGGGTTTCCCTCCTTTGTCATGTTCTAGGTAAGGGGTGGACAGGTCAAATCCAGCCCATAATCTGTTCTTTTATGGCCTAGGAACTAACGATGGTTTTTACATTTTTTAAAGGTTGGAAAAATTTTAAAAAGGATAGGGCTTCCCTGGTGGCGCAGCGGTTAAGAGTCTGCCTGCCGATGCAGGGGACGCGGGTTCATGCCCCGGTCCGGGAAGATCCCATGTGCCGCAGAGCGGCTAGGCCCGTGAGCCATGGCCGCTGAGCCTGCGTGTCCGGAGCCTGTGCTCCGCAACGGGAGAGGCCATAACAGTGAGAGGCCCGCGTACCGCAAAAAAAAAGATATTTTCTTATATGAAAATTACATGAAATTCACATTCTACCATCCATAGATAAAGTTTAGTTGGAACACGGTCATGCCCATTTGTTTCCAAATTGTCCATGGCTGCTTTCAAACTACAATGGCATAGTTGGGTAGTAACAACAGAGACCATGTAGCCTCTACAGCAGAAAATATTTATTCTCTGGCCCCTCCCAGGTGAAGGTTGCCCACCTCTGGGGAGGGCATTATATGGGCTCTGGCATGTATCCTCAGTTTTGTGACCTGACCAGACATGTGGTTTAAGGAGGAGTACTAATAAAATTAAGGGTATCCTGTTTGTCACGTGGACACTTCTGGGATGGCCCACCCATCTGCAATCTTCTTGTAGACAAAAGTTCCTGTCTAGCTCCAAGCCTCAGCAGAGCCTCACTTTACTCATGAGAGGTCCTCTGTAAATGTTTGTAGAGCGGCTGAACAATTGAATGGGAGGCTAGCCCCTACCTTTATACATCATGAGCTGGAATAACCTATGTGGCCCTTCTAGGGACAGAGACATTCTACATGTGTGCCTGTGGAAACATTCCCTCTGCCTTGTCACACAGCTGCTCCACAGTGTGTAGAATTTCTGCCCTAAACACCAGCCACATCTGCTGGCCTAGGAATTTAGTCTTATCTACATGAGGGAAATTCTAGTGCTACCTGCCAGGATAATTTTTCACCTTGTTACATTATTTGTTTAACTCCTGATTATTTTAATCCAAACAGAAAAAAAAGAAATATATCTCCTTCAATGTGAGTAAGCAAATAACCCGAACAATTATCTTTTGACTAATGGTTTTAAATGTTCCCACTATGCAGACAAAATTTCAAAATATGAGAAAAGATATATGAAAGATACCCCCAGGGCCTCCCTGGTGGCGCAGTGGTTGAGAGTCCGCCTGCCGATGCAGGGGATACGGGTTCGTGCCCCGGTCTGGGAGGATCCCATATGCCGCGGAGCGGCTGGGCCCGTGAGCCACGGCCGCTGGGCCTGCGCATCCGGAGCCTGTGCTCCACAACGGGAGAGGCCACAGCAGTGAGAGGCCCGCATACCGCAAAAGGAAAAAAAAAAAAAAAAAAAAAAAAAAAAGATACCCCCAAAATCATACAATTAAAATTCTAGTTTCTCAGATTAGTAAAAAGAGGGTGCGAATAAGCAATGCTTTGTGACACGTAAAATCTTAGTTCAGCACAAAAATTCTGGAACAATGAAAATAGTGTTCACAGTGATCATGATAAGAATACTGAAGTAGCTAGCATGTATTCAGCACTTGGAGGTACCCAGCACTCTGCAAAGCTCTTTAATACATATTACATTTAAAGCCCTAATTCAATTAAAACTAAATTAAAGAGCACAATTATTCCCATTTTACAGATGCAGAAACTACAGTTGAGAGACAGGAAGTAGCTTGCTCAAAATCACCGAGCCAGTGAATAGTGGAGCTGGGATTCAAACCCCCTTCGGTCTAACTCCATCCAGACTGCAAGCTTTTCATCCTCGCTTCATGTTGCCTTTATTCTCCTCACCTCTCTCCTGACAGGTTACCATGTCCACTCATTCCTGCATATTTCTGTCAAGCCATGTCACCTTCCAGTTCTTGCAAAGACTGGCCCTGTACCTGGGTCTTTGGAAAATTCATTGCGTTTCCAGGACTGCATGTCCCCAGCCTGTTTTCTCTGTCTAAATGCCTACTTCTGGGCACAGAGCTGTCCCTTTAAAATGCCTGGCAGTACATGGATCAACCTTACAAACACAGTGCATGCAATTCCCACTCTTTGCCCCTACAAGCAAATCATCTGTGGAATGTCTGAGGATAGGAAATTTTCATCAACGGTGAGACTTTTGATTCTGGAGCAGGAAGGAAAGGAAAATGCATTATGATGTATTATGCAAAGCCAGAAACCTTAGAACAAGCTTTCTCCTCCTCAGCACTATTGAGATTTGGAGCCTGAGAATTCTGCATTGGGGGAGGGGAGAGGTTTGTCACGTGCGCTGCAGGATCTTCAGAAGCGTCACTGGCCTCTACCTAGTAGCACCATCCCTGCTTGTGACAACCAAAAAATGTCTCCAGGCATTGTCAAATGTTTCCCTGGGGAACAAAATCACCCCTGGTTGAGAAATGCAGCCGTAGAAACATCCAAACAAAGTCTGCCATTTGCAAAACATCCCATTTTGAGAACGTTCCCAAGAGAATGTTTCTGCACTGGCACATCAGCATCTCTATACTGAAACTGCAGTTTAAAAAAACAGCATCTGGAGGCCCTGCATCTAGGGAACTGCAGCAAAGACCAGCCCCAAATTCACAGCAGCATATAAAAAGGCATTCTCCCACCGCTCAGCAAATCCACCTCAACGACTCCCCTTGCCAAGCGGGCTCACATTTGCTTGGGTCTCAGAACTTAACACTTTTACTAGGAAGCACAAGAAAAACAATCCTGAATATCACAGACTTCCTGGCTTTTCATCTTCAGAGTCTAACACACTGAAAATAAACTAGATTTTCTTTAGTGTTCTATAATCTATTTTCACAATCCCTTCCTGGCTACCCGATTGTTTGTATCAGGGTTTCTCAAGCTCTATGCTACTGACATCTGGGGCCAAGTAATTCTTTGTGGAGGGGGCTACCCTATGCCTTGCGGGGTCTTCAGCAGCATCCCTGGCTTCTACCCACTAGATGCCAGGAGCACCCCACCTGTGACAATCAAAAACGTCTCTAAATGCCCCCTGGAAGCAAAAGTGCCCCCTGGTTGGGGACCACTGGGTTACATGAACTTCTCTTTCCCAGCTATTCTGTCTTGATTAACCATTCCTGGTTTTACCCAGCCATCAAGGCACCATCCCAGGAGCCATTTAATGTTTAAATCCTTTGTCAACCATTAATACATATATGTTGTATCAACAGTTATACTCTGTTAATAAATCCATACATTTCTTTTTGAAAAGGGGGAAATCATCCCAAAATATCATCTTGGAGGACATAAGAGGAGGTAGCAGCTTCTCCTTTCTGGAGCATTCGGCAGCTCTCTCCAGCCCGGGAGCATGTGCTGCGTTCCCTAACCATGGCAGCTGCACGATGATGATCCGTCATTTCAGAAAAATACTGAAAGAGCCTCGCATCCTTACTGCCCTCTTGAGAAATTCCAGCAGAAGAGCTCAATCTGTCGCAGTCAGCAGAAAAACAATGCTGCCCGTCGCAACTGCTCCTGAAGTTGTAAAGCAAACCATTTATTTGCTGAAATGTTTGAAAGACGAGTCTACCAGACCCTTTCCTTTACAATCTCACACCTGAACCATGAGCTGATGTTGGCTCATGAGTCGACGCAATCGTAATTTTCCCAGCTCCAGGTCCACCCTCCAACACAAAGATTTTATGCCCACAGATGAATCAAATTCCGATCATTGACAAAGTCACAGGTGACCATATTTTAAATGCAAATACTCAGGTTTGTACAAATGTGTTCTCTGGCCTTTGTTTACTGGCTTACCAACGGTCATATATACAGAGATTTCTTTTTTATGGGTCTCAGAAAAACCAGGACTGAAAAAGTTATTCACTAATTCTTCACGTTTGCATTAGGTTTTGGTGGATAAGAACTTTCCAGCACATCTTGGAGCTAATCATAACTCCTTTTTCATTAAAGAAATTTTTTTTAACTTTGGATATTGTTTTGACGAAGACCCATTATTTACTGACCATCTGTATTCCAATGAGTGCTGCGACACAGATTCAAGAGAGCTTTCCCTACCAAAGTCCTAAAAAAGTTATCCCAGCTCTAAACTCCTGTCTCTTTAGTACAGGTGGAAATTAAAAGAAATGACTTTAAGATGCATATGCTTGAAGACATACACTAGATAGGAAATCTTGCAGGTTTAATCAGAACTTTCAGATCATTGCTTCCATTATGACAGGCAACAGCAAAAAATGCTGAATGTTTATGCCTAATGGGTTTGCCCTTTGCCAGACAAATCCTTTTAGCTACGGCAGGGAAACGCATAATTTTTATGGGCTCTTGGAGAGAGTGCACACTGCCCTCTGATGGTGACACATGCTCATAATTTTATGGGGTCCCTTGATCAGGTTCCAGAAGGCTGAAGGATGTTACTACCAAAGGCAGATCAATAATCCCATAGATTAACGGGCACCAATGGTTATCTTTACTTTTCCAATTTTGTCCATCCTCTTGACAAGGAAGTAAGATATTGGATCCTTTCCTTTTTTACCAACAGCTGTGAGAACTATTTTGCCAAGAAGAAAATGTGTCAAAAAAGTAATACTTAGAATATTTAAACACCATCAGACACAAAATAATATGCACATATATAGCACAGCACAGACATAAAGCCTCAATGAAATAATGTTTTACTGCTGAATAAAAGAAGTTTCTCTCTGATTTCAAACTATCAATAAGTAAGCCACCTAAGGTATCAGAAACTCAGATTCAAAATTAGCAACCCCCCCAAAAAAAAAAACAATTGAAAGGCTTTTGAGGGCTTGAAGGGCCTTTAGCTAGAGTCCATAAAGGTATTTTTTAGATGAATGAGACAGAAACTATAGTGTAGGATAAATTTTCCCCCAAGCCCTTTTGAAAGTCACCATACTGCACTGTGACCTCTTTAAAAACGTACAAATTTATCATATTCAGCTATTTTTATCTACCAAATTACAGATGCCTCCGAATTTCGCTAATTCCCAACATCTAAGAAAGGGGGACAGGGAAAAAGAAAAGCCAGCATATTCCCTATGACAGCGAAGCTCTTGGAACTATATCCAAACGGGGCTGTTGATCTGTGGAAATGTAAATGTCACTTCTAAATATAGCATCAGGGAGCCAGAGAATCAGCATTTCTGTTGATGAAACACCTTTTTGGGAAGTAGCATGTGCAAGGCAACGCTTCTCTCCACACATGGGAGAGTCACGAATCTTCTGCCCAACGCTCCATCCCAGAGGCGCTCTAGTGCCGGTTTGTGCTCAGAAGCCAGCGCATTCTCACCAATTTCCTTAACCTTCTACGACACCAGATTGTGAATCAAAGCAAATCATTTCCTGTGCCTCTCTCCTCTTGTCTTAAAAATAAAAAAGTAGGATTTCATTCTGCCTGATTAGGATTCCTTACTAGTTAGGGATGCTCGAAGGCTCACAAAGGAAACCAAAAATGGGGCCGTGGGCCGAACTGTGCAAGCGAGCTTATACTGGGATTTGGGGTTGACCGCACAGCCACCAGCTGCCGGGACACAATCATGACCCGCTTTTCAGCCTTGACCCCTGCTGTTCTTCCTTCCCTAAACCACTCTGGAATGTTTTCAGGTTTTGGAATATTACATCTTTCCCACCTCGGGGGCCTTTGTGTAGGCTGTTCCCTTTGCCCCAAACCTTCTTTTCCTGCGTGCTTTGCATTTCTAGCTCTTTCTCATCTTTCCAACTCAGATTGTCACTTGCTAGTAGGAGCATTTGTGACATCCTTACCGCCCCCCCCCCTTGATTTTAGTATATTGCAGCCCTGTTGGATGTAAAACTTCTGCTCAGAAGGGCCCCATACTTGGTTTAATGCTCTGCTATAGCTGTTTGAAATTCTTAATGTTTTTCACAAGAGGCCCTGCATTTTCACTTTTTCACTGGGCGCCACAAATCATGTAACAGTCCTAGTCACAGCCTTTCATTTCCTTCATAAAACAGAATTTGTAGTTGTTGATTTGTCAGTTTATGGGGGGGTGGGGACTGATCTGTTTTCTCCATTAAGGCAGAAGTTGTATCTATTTCGCTTACTGTCTAGTCCAGTATTGTCCAATAGAGTTTTCTGCAATGATGAAATGTTCTAGATCTTTGCAGTCCAATATGTTAGCTACTAAGCTACATGTGGCTATTGAACACTTGGTGGCTAATGCAATTGAGGAACTAAATTTTTATTTTATTTCATTTTAATTAATGTAAATTAAAATTGAAATAACCTCATGTGGCTCGTGGATACCATGCTGGACAGGTCTAACCGCTAAGGCCTAGCACAGCAGCTGGTAAATGCATCTAGAATATGAGAACTTTTTAAAAGAAGCTCCTTGGCAGCAACACAGCACTTTGGTAGGACGCATCAGAATTCCCTGAGGAACTTATTAAAAATGTAGGCGTCTCTGCCCCACCCTCCAAGACTCTGATTCAGCAAGTTGACAAAAGGTCTAAGCATCTGGTATACCCCAAATTTGAGAAGCACTGTGTATAGTTTACCGAAGAGGCTTGTCTTTACAACAATTATTTAAATCTTAACTCTTCCTGGTCAAATAATGTTAACACAAATACCATTTCTAGAATTTTATTACCCAAAAAGTGTCCCAGTTACAACCAATGGCTGTTTCAAGCGATATCTAACCCAGTAAAATTCCAGTGGAGAAAATAATTTTGCCTTTTGGGTTTTTGTAATGAACTTTGATCTATGACCTTGACTTTCAGTGCCAAGAGTGATAGAGAGCTCTTTTATCAAGACTCGAAAATTATGGGTTAAGTGTATGTGTTTCACCCAGCACTAGGTAAGTAGCACAACTTTATTAAGGAGACACATGGACTTCAACTAGGAATTATTTGTGGGGAGGAACAGGAGAGTCTTTGTTCATAAATTTGGAGTGCGTCCTTTTTTGATGACTTGATCTAATCTCACTCTTCCTTTTCACACAGAGACACACAAAAATGCAAAAGGCTGTTAATGTCCAACCCTCTTTTTATGCACCTTTGTCTTTAACCATTACTGTTATTCAGGCCTCTAACGTGAGTCCTTTTTCCTCCACTGAGCTATCAAAGACACCTTCCGAATCAGCATTACACACAGTAGCATAATAGATGGCACCACAGTGAATACAAGGATAAGCTGTAACTCACTCTGGGGCTCTGCTGATGTCATAAACCACACGACCAGCTTTATGGAGAGTGGCTGAGCCCAGAAAGTGAATTCCGATCTCGGCTCACTCTGGGAGCCATCTGTTAAGGAAACAGATTTAAATGCCGACCTTTTCATCTCTGTCGTTTACAGAGACTTCAAACTTTTGCTGTAAAATTTAAACTTTTCAGCCATGAACAGATTAAAATTCCTTTCTAGAAGCGCTTTTTGTCGTGTATTCGCACCTTTAACTGACAAAGAGATCGGTGGTCTTACCACCCATTGCCACAAAATATTTTAAAAGGGGGAGGTGCACCCGGCTATAGTGAACGTGGCGGCTCTGTATGCCTGTTCCTAATGGCCAGACCCGCCTCCCACCCCAGAGACTGAAAAAAACCCAATGATTCACCTTCCCAGCCACCTTTGTGGCAAGTGCAGGTCATGTGACCCAATTCTGGCCAATGAGACACAAAGGGGTGCCTTCTGGGAAACATGTTTTCCTTGTTTCAAAAACAAGAGCGTGTGAGGAGGGAGCCCTTCACCTGCCTCTCCTCTACTCTTACCCCCAGCCCAGCACTTCCGACTTTGGTTGCTCAGGTGCGAGTGCATTATCTGAAGCTACAGTGGCCATCTTGTCATCACGACGGAACACGCCTGAAGGTACAAAGCCACCTGCTACAGAGGGGGGAAGGGAAGGATAGAAAAGTCTGGGTGCTTGACCACCTTGCCGAGATGCTGAGTGAACCAGCCCCAGCACTGTCCACCTCTGGGCTTTCTGTTAGGTAAATATTTCTATATCAGTTTCCTCCAGAAGCAGAGCCTGAGATCAGCATTTGGGTGCAAATAATTTACATGGAAGGTGATCCCAGGAAGTACCCGTAGGGAAGAGCAGGGGAAACAGGGAAGGGAATGAAACCAATTCAGAGTGTTAATGAGCAGATAACCCCTTTGGCCAACCAGAGCCCAGTCCAGAGACAGCCCTGAGGCAGAGAATCCTGCTTTGAGTAAGAAGCCGGTGACCTACGTGAGAACACTGTGTGTGTATGTTGGGGAGGGGGGTGATGGTGGGCAGGATTCCAACAGCACAACATCCTCTTCTAGAGTAGACCATAAAGGTCTTAGGTTTTGAGTTGCTGTTCGTCAGTAGTCTATTACAGGTCACAGGTTGCTCCTAATTGACATCACTGCAGAACTATTCCTCTAAGTCGTTTGTACCCTACAAGTTTCTCTACAATTCCATGCCAGTGTACAGCCACAAATGCTACTTCGTTTGGCAGAGTCTTCCTGAGCACTGCCCTGTGTCCGGCATCAGCAGTGCAATGGTGAACCAGATAGACGGGGCCCCTGCTGGTGTAGGTCTTCCTCTCCAATGGGGGAGCTGGACACGGGACAAATCATCCCTCTCACGCTTCCACTGGGACACGACAAGCAGTGCCAAGCACTCTCAAGAAATGGTGAAAGGATGATAAGAGAGTGCCACAAACTTAGAGTGTAGAGTCAGGGAGGAGTTCATGACTCAGAGACTGAACAGAGTGGGAGGCAGCCAGAAGGAAAGAGAGAAATATTACCCCTAATCCTGGCACAAATGGGGAAGAAGCGCTACTGGATAGGACATCATAAAAGCCCCAGCTGGAAGGTCATTCAAATAACATCTTTCATGGGAAAAGAAAACAAGAATTTGACCCTCACCCAAAAACTTACCCTGGTTGGTCTGACTAAAAAGCAAATTGAGTCATTACAAGAGCCATCATTTTCTCTTGAAACCAACCAAAAGTCACGTCCAGGCTAAGTAAATTCTGATCTTCCTACTGCTTCAGACTAGAAGATAACTCCTTGGGACTTTATCCTTATAGAAATAATAAACAGTTATTCACAGAAGTGCAATTTTCCTGTGCAAAAAAATGTCACCATTTCTTTACCACCACACTTAGGCATTTGTATGCACGCACATATGAAGAAGATCTGATTTCACAGATCAGTCTCTCAAAATGTCAGGTTCATGAACATGCCCATTGCCCTGGGGTCAGGCCTCCCTCTCTTGGCCCTCATCATTCCAACACCTCCGCAGACTCTTACACCAGGAGTCCCCAACCCCCGAGCCACGGTCCTGAGGCCTGTTAGGAACCGGGCCGTGCAGCAGGAGGTGAGCGGAGGGCGAGCAAGCAAAGCTTCATCTGCCGCTCCCCGCCGCTCCCCGCCGCTCCCCGTCGCTCCCCGCTCCCCCCGCTCCCCGCCCCGCTCCCCGTCGCTACCCACCGCTCCCCATTGCTCCCCATCGCTTGCATTACTGCCTGACCATCCCTCCCACCCCAATCCATGGAAAAATTGTCTTCCAGGAAACCAGTCCCTGGTGCCAAAGAGGCTGGGGACCTCTGTCTTACAAAATTCCATTAAAACACCAGACTACGAAGCACAGTTTGGAAAACACTAATAAAAGGTGTTTTTTTTTTTTTTTAACTAGTAAGTCAAGACATAGATAAAGATGTTGCTGATCATCTAAGTCAAAGTTCAGCAAACTATGATCCTCTGGCCAAACCCGTTTCTAAATAAAGTTTTAACAGAACACAGCCACACCCACTCATTTACATACTGTCCAGGGCTTCGTTCTAATGACAGAGTTAAGTGTTTGTGACAGAGACTGGAAGAGCCTGCAAAGCTTAAAATATTTACTCTGGCCTTTTACAGAGAACAATCAGCCAACCCTTGATCTAAGTCATCGTTTGCAGGAAATAAGCATGATATTCATTCAAACTGTAATCCTCGCTTATACCCTAACAATCAGATTGTAATGAAAGCAAGAAGGCGTAGGGAGAGCAAAGGGAAACCACAGTGGGTGTGAGGCTCTGAGAACGCCTGGAGGCCAACCTGTCTCCTCCCATCTGAGAGAGAGAGAGGACCAGGGGCCTGGCCCGGCCTCCAGGGGGATCGCACCATAGCCGGGCTCTCTGACAAACTCAGAAATCCCCTCAGCATCCCTCATCTCTCAACTCCGGGGCTTGCAAATGCTTCTGCCTCAACCAAGAGCATACTTCCCTCCCTTTACCTGACAAATGTGCATCCTTCTTGTGGCATCTTTGATATCACACCCTTTAAGAGTCTTCTCTGAGCTCCCCAGCCTGATCAGGTGCCCTCGTCTCTGGTCCCACACTGCTTTCTCTTTTCCCGCACCTCCACCTGTCATTCTGTGTTGTAACTGATGGATTACTTGTCTGCTGCCTCCACTGAATAGAAGCTCCACGAGATCAGAACTGCACCTGTCTTGTTTACTTTTGTCTTGTTCTCAGACTCTACAACAGTTCCTGGCACATGGTAATACATAAATGTTTGGTGAGTGAATTCCTTTGTATGAAGGTTTGCAGATTAAATCTGTAGAAGGGGAATGTGATGCTTATGGAATAGGAAGAATTACACACTATCTGTCTTAGATAATAATCTCCAGAGAGCATGTGCAAAGCCCCGGAGGCAGGAAGAAACATGGGGCACTGGAGGCATGGAAACTAGACCAGCATGGCTGGAGCATAGAAAGCCAGGTGTGAAGAAAATCAAGGCCAGACCACACAGAACCTATACATCAAGTTAAGGATTTTTTTTCTCTCATCTTAAGAGCAATGGAAGAACCACAGAAGGTTTTAAGTAAGGCAGCAGATGATTTGATTTCTACTACCAACAGTAGAATTTGTAAATTCACAGGTAGTAAATAACATACTTAATTAAGTGCCCTTCATTGTGCTAGATATTAAAATAAGATACGTAAGAAATTGTCCCTGCACTTGACATATTTTATATAAGGAAAACATAATCACAGTTTGACAAGGGCTTCAATAGAGTTAAGCTTAGACGGCCACAGGGCAAGCACCTAAAAGGCCTCTACATTTTACTCACATGCATAAAAAAGAGTGGATTCCTACAGGAAACCTTTAGTATTGCTCTCTACCTGGGGGCATATGACTAAAGGAGAATCACTCAACCCAGTGGAAGTATTTCTGTAGCCAAAATTTATAATAACAGATGTGAAGACTGAAAACATGAAATTATTCACAAGAAACTGTTCAGTCGGGACTTCCCTGGCAATCCAGGGGTTGAGACTTCACCTTCCAGTGTGGGGGATGCGGGTTCGATCCCTGGTCGGGGAGTTGGGATCCCACATGGCTCGTGGCCAAAGAACCAAAACATAAAACAGGGGCAGTGTTGTGGAAAATTCAATAAAGACTTTAAAAAAAGATGTTCCAGGGCTTCCCTGGTGGTGCAGTGGTTAAGAATCCGCCTGCCAATGCAGGGGACATGGGTTCAAGCCCTGGTCCGGGAAGATCCCACGTGCCAAGGAGCAACTAATGCCGTGCACCACAACTACTGAGCCTGTGCTCTAGAGCCCGCGAGCCACAACTACTGAGCCCACGTGCCACAACTACTGAAGCCCATGCACCTAGAGAGAAGCCACCACAATGAGAAGCCCGCGCACCGCAACAAAGAGTAGCCCCCACTCCCTGAATCTAGAGAAAGCCCGCGTGCAGCAACAAAGACCCAACGCGGCCAAAAATAAATAAATAAAGTAAATAAATTTATTTAAAAAAAGATGGTCCACATCAAAAAAAAATCTCTGAAAAAAAAAGGAAGAAAGAAACCGTTAAGTGAAGAAAAAGCAGAATTCCAATTCCAATATATACCAGGGATGGCAAAGTCTTTCTGTAATGGGCCAAATAGTGAATATTTTTAGGTTTCAAGGGCCATGTGGTCTCTGTCACAACTACTAAACTGTGCTGCTGCAGCATCAAAACAGCTGTAGACAACATTGAGTGAATGGGCGTGGCTCTGTGCCAATAAAACTTTATTTACAACAACAGGTGATGGCCAAATTTGGCTCTTGGGCTGTAGTTTGCTAATGCCTGGTCAATTCTACATTAAAATTATTACTAAATTATTAAATAAATATGTAATGTTTATGAACATAGACAAAAGGAAACACAGAAAATGGAAGCCCTCATTGTGTTTGGAGAATGCAATTATAAGTTTGGTGGCTCTCTATTGATTTTCCCTACTCAACATGTATTTATCCTTCTGGGAACAACACTCTAATTTAGGGGAGAGAGAACTACCTTTCTATCATCTTTAATCCATGTGATCCCTGGGGTTAGCCCACCCCCAAATCCAAAGTAAGGCACATGCCCCAGACCTGGCCCCCATAGGTCATCACATTGCCTTGGCCATGGCAATTCATTCAGAGAGAAGCATGTGCCCAAGCAGACCAATGAGAATCACTTCCTTGGATTTTTCTTCCTTAATATCAAGAACAATGAGACCTCCTACTGCTGAGGTTGCTGAAATCATGGTGTAAGAAGCTGGAGCTGCTCATGACCATCTTGCCACTCCAAGGGTTGTCCTGCTCAAGAACAATGCCCACACGTTGAAAACAGAACTGAGAAACAGAGAAATGCTGATGGATGTTCGTGGACTCTCGGGATCCAGCCTTATCTGAAACCAGCCCTATTCCTGGATTTTTCCATGGCTTGAGTCCATATGTGCTTTCTCCATCTCAGCTTGTTTCAATTCGATTTTTGTTTTTGTCAACCAAAAACCCAGAGTGAGGTCATTGTGAATGCTTTTCTTTCCTATTTTAAAAAATTATTTAATGTCACTATACTACCACTTTATGAACAAATAAAAAACATGAAAAGGCAACATGTTTTAAAATTTTATTTCTCAAATGCAAGTCATGCTCTATTTTTTTGCTTTTCCTTATCAGTTGAGTGACTGAGTCAGTTGCAGTTCTTAAATTTGACCAAGAAAATCTAAACACTCTCTCCAAAAATTGACTTGGATCCTATTTTGAAGAAAATATATAAAGACAGGGCTATAGTGGAGATCACAAATGATGACAATAGAAAATATTTCAGGAAAGACCATCTGACTCTGCAAAAATATAGTGACATATGTAGGACAGCTGAGAGTCTCCACGAGGGGATGAAAGTGATCTGTGACCATCACGTGGTCACAACTCTGTAGAAAAATGACTTTGGAAGAAAACACAAATCTAACAGTGTCACAGCTGTGCTTAAAACTCAGCAATGATCCCCAGTTGCATACTTGAGCCCAAACTCCCACAGTGGATATAGTTTTCACAGAATACAAATATGAGTGTAAAAGAATGTAATATTTTTTAAATTTTGTAACTCTAATTTCTTTTTTTTTCTCAAATCTCCTATCTACCTAATAGCAGAAAATGTAGTCACTTCCAGGTAAATGCCATCATTTGGGGCTAAACACAATTAATTCAAGATTCTACATGCACACACACACACACACACTCCTTCCTTCTCTCTTGGGCAGCCTCCAAAGACTAAGAGATTTGGGCATATAATCACATGAGGAGACAGAATCTGGTCTGTCACTGTACCCTACTCTCCAATAGCATCTGGTAATATTTTCTGGTCTTTGGTAGTGTTGGCTTTTATCTCCTGGCCTTACTGAGATACCCGTGTTAACCTGTGTCCCTGGTTATCAGGTCTACCACGGTCAAGACACAGCTTCCATGTCCAGGTCCAAGGGAGCTGCTCTGCCACCAACCCTCACAACCAGTTCCAGCAAGCAAGCAGTCAATGGCCTCGCTGCACACAAGTGCCCCCAAACAGTGGCAAAAAGCACTTCTACTCACATCCATTAGGCCAGAAAGAGGTGAAGCGGTCTCCTTCGTCCCACAAAAGGCTGGGCTATGCCATGTTATTCTCAGTGACACATGCGTGGAGAACCTTTGGGGTTCTCGTTCCTAAGAAAGAAAGGGAGATGTTAGGAGAAAACAAGTGCTCTCTGCCTCAGATGTTTAATACACAGCTCAAAATTGTTCAAGGTATAAAGACAATCGCAGAGAAGCAATAGGTCAGAGAGACTGAAAACAAAGAACAAAGGAGCAAAGGAAGACAACAAAATTAAAAGAGCAAAGGGAATACTAGTAATCAGAAAAGTAAAGGGTTTAAGAGTCACTGTGGCCAAAAGCTGAAATAGGAAGGAAAAAGCCAGAGTCGAGAACTGGGGGGGGGGGGGGGGGGGAGGTGGCAGATTCCAGAGAACAGAAGTAGAAGAATTGAGGCCACCTCAAAACGTGAACAAACTTTTCACAGTCATTTCTTGATCTTTAGGGGAAATAAACTGAGCGTGAAGCACAGAAGGTGAGAAAAACACGGCTTAAAAATGGAAATGCACCAAACAAAGTGGAAAATTCACATCAAGCCCATAGATTACTCTCAGAATAAAGGGGACCTTTATAGGGTCCAAAAAAAAAAAAGGAAAATGAGGTTCTCAAACTGGGAAATGTGAGTTGAGGAGGAACAGAAGCTTTGGGAAGAAACTAAGCAGGTGCTCCCACCGAAACCTGACCCTCAGATTGGCGAAACTTGGTTACTTGGTTTTATAAAATAGAAAATTACATGCAGGTTTTATCCTGGAATTTGATACCTGGCATTTCTCATTCTCTGGTTTTGCACCGGTTCTAATTCTGCGAGAGAGAAGGACCTGCCTGCTCTAAACAACACGCAAATTAAGGTGTGACTTTTGGCTCCCTTTTTTGTTATATATAGCTATCATCTGCTCTGAAATAAGCTGGACTTCTTCCACTGAGTTCATATCTCCTTCTGTCTTTTCTAAAATGCATTTCAAAGCTTCGTGTTTCTTTCTGGAAAATCTACCATAATGTAAAAACAGATTTTAAAGCTTATATGTATATTAATCAGGATGCCAACAACCACAATCTAATATAGTCCTTACCTTTTACTCACAATGTGAATTTTAATTAAGTGCATAATTAAGATCCGAAATGCAGAATATATTTTTGGTCCTGTTAACTGTGTGTAAGAAACTCTAACATGGAATGAACTTAGCCTCCCTGCTACAAAGACTTAATATGTTACAAATTAAGTGAATGGCAGCTACAATTGGGTTTTCAAAGGCAGTATGAAGCCTTCAAGACTGCTGACAGAAATTGGAAACAAGTTTTATGTTCATCAGTGGAGTGGGGGATGATCAAATAAATTATTGTACATCCATACCATGATTCCATATCCTTTCCTCAAAATAACAGTAAACTTAACAGGCACTGATATGGAAAAATTACCAAGATACATTATGTATAACAATATACATAGTATGACTCCTTCAAGCTAAAATATATGTGTGTATATGTGTATGTGTGTACATATATATGCATTCATATATGTGTGTGTTTATGTGCAAAGATGTGTTTGTATAATTGGATACATATTCAGACTTACTCAAAAACATGTAAAAGAGTCTGAAATAACAGACAAGAAATGCAAACAATGATCAGCTCTAGAGCAGGGCTTAGCAAACGATTTAGGTACAGGGACAGATAGTGAATGTTTCTAATTCTGAGGCCATACAGTCTCTGGCACAACTATTCAACTCTGGCCTTGTAGGACAAAAGCAGCTGTAGACAATATGAAGCGAAGTTTGTGTCTGGGTCTCAATAAAATTTATTCACAGAAACAGGCAGGGTGATGGGGCAGCTGGCGGTAGCCCATGTGTCATACTTTGCCAAGCCCTGCTCTGGAGGAATGAGTGAACAGAAATGAGGAAAGAAATGATTTCTTTCCTTCCGCTAACTTTGGGGTATTTTTGTTCTTTCTCTAATTGCTTTAGGTATAAGGTTAGGTTGTTTATTTGAGATGTTTCTTGTTTCTTGAGGGAAGATTGTATTGCTATAAACTTCCCTCTTAGAACTGCTTTTGCTGCATCCCATAGGTTTTAGGTCGTCGTGCTTTCATTGTCATTTGTTTCTAGGTATTTTTTGATTTCCTCTTTGATTTCTTCAGTGATCTCTTGGTTATTTAGTAGTGTATTGTTTAGCCTCCACGTGTTTGTATTTTTTACAGATTCTTTCCTGTAATTGATATCTAGTTTCATAGCACTGTGGTCAGAAAAGATACTTGATATGATTTCTATTTTCTTAAATTTACCAAGGCTTGATTTGTGACCCAGATATGATCTATCCTGGAGAATGTTCCATGAGCACTTGAGAAGAAAGTGTATTCTGTTGTTTTTGGATGGAATGTCCTATAAATATCAATTAAGTCCACCTTGTTTAATGTATCACTTAAAGCTTGTGTTTCATTTTTAAATTTTCATTTTGGATGATCTGTCCATTGGTGAAAGGGGGTGTTAAAGTCCCCTACTATGATTGTGTTATTGTCGATTACCCCTTTTATGGCTGTTAGCATTTGTCTTATGTACTGAGGTGCTCCTATGTTGGGTGCATAAATATTTACAATTGTTATATCTTCTTCTTGGATTGATCCCTTGATCATTATGTAGTGTCCTTCTTTGTCTCTTGTAATAGTCTTTATTTTAAAGTCTATTTCGTCTGATCTGAGAATTGCTACTCCAGCTTTCTTTTGATTTCCATTGTTATTTATTTATTTATTATTAATTTTTGGCTGTGTTGGGCCTTCATTGCTGTGCACGGGCTTTCTCTAGTTGCAGCGAGTGGAGGCTACTCTTTGTTGTGGTGCATGGGCTTCTCATTGCGGTGGCTTCTCTTGTTGCAGAGCACAGGATCCAAGCACGCAGGCTTCAGTAGTTGTGGCACACGGGCTCAGTAGGTGTGGCTCGCGGGCTCTAGAGCGCAGGCTCAGTAGTTGTGGCACATGGGCTTAGTTGCTCCAAGGCATGTGGGATCTTCCCAGACCAGGGCTTGAACCCGTGTCCCTTGCATTGGCAGATGGATTCCTACCACTGTGCCAACCAGGGAAGTCCCTTGATTTCCATTTGCATGGAATATCTTTTTCCATCCCCTCACTTTCAGTCTGTATGTGTCCCTAGGTCTGAAGTGGGTCTCTTGTAGACAGAATATATACAGGTCTTGTTTTTGTATCCATTCAGCCAGTCTATGTCTTTTGGTTGGAGCATTAAACCCATTTACATTTCAGGTAGTTATCAATATGTACCTTCCTATTACAATTTTCTTAATTGTTTTGGGTTTGTTATTGTAGGTCTTTTCCTTCTCTTGTGTTTCCTGCCTAGAGAAGTTCCTTTAGCATTTGTTGTAAAGCTGGTTTGGTGGTGCTAAATTCTCTTAGCTTTTGCTTGTCTGTAAAGGTTTTATTTTCTCCATCAAATCTGAATGAGATCCTTGCTGGGTAGAGCAATCTTGGTTGTAGGTTTTTCCCTTTCGTCACTTTAAATATGTCCTGCCACTCCCTTCTGGCTTGCAAGAGTTTCTGCTGAAAAATCAGCTGTAACCTTATATTTGTTGCTTTCCCCTTGCTGCTTTTAATATTTTTTCTTTGTATTTAATTGTTGATAGTTTGATTAATATGTGTCTTGGTGTGTTCCTCCTTGGATTTATCCTGTATGGGACTCTCTGTGCTTCCTGGACTTGACTATTTCCTTTCCCATATTAGGGAAGTTTTGAACTATAATCTCTTCAAAGATTTTCTCAGTCCATTTTTTTCTTCTCTTCTTCTTCTGGGACCCCTATAATTCGAATAGCTGGTGCATTTAATGTTGTCCCCGATGTCTCTGAGACTCTCCTCAATTCTTGTCATTCTTTTTTCTTTATTCTGCTCTGTGGTCATTATTTCCACTATTTTATCTTCCAGGTCACTTATCCATTCTTCTGCCTCAGTTATTCTGCTATTGATTCCTTCTAGAGAACTTTTAATTTCATTTACTGTGTTGTTCATCATTGTTTGTTTGCTCTTTAGTTCTTCCAGGTCCTTGTTAAATGTTTCTTGTATTTTCTCCATTCTAGTTCCAAGATTTTGGATCATCTTTACTCTCATTACTCTGAATTCTTTTTCAGGTAAATGCCTATTTCCTCTTCATTTGTTAGGTCTGGTGGGTTTTTACCTTGCTCCTTCATCTGCTGTGTACTTCTCTGTCTTCTCATTTTGCTTAACTTACTGTGTTTGGGGTCTCCTTTTTGCAGGCTACAGGTTTGTAGCTCCCATTGTTTTTGGTGTCTGCCCCCAGTGGGTAAGGTTGGTTCAGTGGGTTCTGTAGGCTTCCTGGTAGGAGACTGGTGCCTGTGTTCTGGTGGATGAGGCTGGATCTTGTCTTTCTGGTGGGCAGGTCCACGTCTGTTGGTGTGTTTTAGGGTGTCTGTGAACTTATTATGACTTTAGGCAGCCTCTCTGCTAATGGATGGGGTTGTGTTCCTGTCTTGTTAGTTGTTTGGCATAGGGTGTCTAGCACCATAGCTTGCTGGTTGTTGAGTGGTTCTGGGTCTTAGCGTTGAGATGCAGATCTCTGGGAGAGTTATTGCCATTTGATATTACATGGAGCTGGGAGGTCTCTGGTGGACCAATGTCCTGAACTCGGCTCTCCCACCTCAGAGGCTCAGGCCTGACACCTGGCCAGAGCACCAAAACCCAGTCAGCCACATGGCTCAGAAGAAAAGGGAGGAAAAAGAAGAGAGAGAAAGAAGGAAAGAAAAGAAAAGTTATTAAAATTCAAAATTAAAAAAATATTAAAAATAAAAAAGTAATAAAAAAATGAAAAAAGCAAGCAAGAAAGAAGAGCAACCAAAGCAAAAAACAAATCCACCAATGATAACAAATGCTAAAAACTATACTAAAAAAAAAAAAAAAAGAAAAAGAACAGACAGAACACTAGGACAAACAGTAAAAGCAAAGCTATACAGACAAAAATCACACAAAGAAGCATACACATACACACTCACAAAAAGAGAAAAAGGAAAAATATATATATACATATATATATTAAAAAATAAAAGAGAGGAACCAAATCAATAAACAAATCCATCAATTATAATAAGCTCTAAATAGTAAATTAAGAAAAACATAAAACAAGAAACAAATTAGATCCAGAAAGCAAACCCCAAGTCTACAGTTGTTCCCAAAGTCCACCACCTCAATTTTGGGATGATTTGTTGTCTATTCAGATATTCCACAGATGCAGGGTACATCAAGTTGACTGTGGAGACTTAGTTCGCTGCTCCTCAGGCTGCTGGGAGACATTTCCCTTTCTCTTCTTTGTTCGCACAGCTCCCGGGGTTCAGCTTTGGATTTGGCCCCGCCTCTGCATGTAGGTCGCCAGAGGGCGTCTGTTCTTCGCTCAGACAGGACAGTGTTAAAGGAGCCGCTGATTCGGGGACTCTGGCTCACTCAGGCCAGGGGGAGGGAGGGGTACGGAGGCGGGGCAAGCCTGCGGCGGCAGAGGCCGACATGACGTTGCACCAGTCTGAGGCGCGCTGGGCGTTCTCCCAGGGAAGTTGTCCCTGGATCCCGGGACGCTGGCGGTGGCAAGCTGCACAGGCTCCCGGGAGGGGAGGTGTGGAGAGTGACCTGTGCTCACACACAGGCTTCTTGGTGGCTGCAGCAGCAGCCTTAACGTCTCATGCCCGTCTCTGGGGTCCGCGCTGATAGCCGCAGCTCGCGCCCGTCTCTGGAGCTCGTTTAGGCGGCGCTCTGAGCCCCCTCTCCTCACGCACCCGGAAACAATGGTCTCTTGCTTCTTCGGCAGGTCCAGACCTTTTCCCGGACTCCCTCCTGGTTAGCTGTGGCGCACTAGCCCCCTTCGGCCTGTGTTCACGCAGCCAACCCCAGTCCTCTCCCTGCGCTTTGACCGAAGCCTGAGCCTCAGCTCCCAGCCCCGCCCACCCCGGCGGGTGAGCAGACAAGCCTCTCGGGCTGGTGAGCGCTGGTCAGCACCGATCCCCTGTGCGGGAATCTCTCCGCTTTGCCCTCCGCACCCCTGTTGCTGAGCTCTGCTCCGTGGCTCCGAAGCTTCCCCCTCGCCCACCCACCGTCTCCACCAGTGAAGGGGCTTCCTAGTGTGTGGAAACTTTTCCTCCTTCACAGCTCCCTCCCAGAGGTGCAGGTCCCGCCCCCATTCCTTTTGTCTCTGCACTCACACTCTATTGGCTAGAACTGTCGTATGGCCACACCTCGCTACAGGAGTCTAGGAGATGTAGTGCAACCATTGCCAGGAATAGCTTTGAACAATTAGCAATCGCTGCTACAAGTGCTACGTAAGCCCCTGGAGGGCGAAGACTTTTGTCTATTTTTTTCTGCCCCTGTGTTCCAAGTATCTAGAACAGGGGTCAGCAAACCTTTTCTAAAACAAGGCTAGATAGTAAATATTTAGACTTGGTGGGCCACACGGTCTCTGTCACAACTACTCAACTCTGCTGTTGTAGCATGAAAGCAGCCACAGTATGTAAATGAGTGAGCATGGCTGTGTTCCAATAAAACTTTATTTACATCAACAGGCAGAGGGCCAGATTTGACCCTGATTTAGAGCAGTGCCTGACACAGTGGGTGGTGCAGAATAAATGTTTGCTAAATGAATGATAGGGCATAAATAGTCCAATTTCACAGGTTTGTCCTGAGGAATAAATAAAATATTGCATGAAAAGATTTAGCAAAGTGCCTGATGCATAGTAAGTGCTGGATAAATGCTATGCACTCATTATTTGGAAATACGAAAGAGAAATAAGATATATTCCTCAAGGAGCAACCACTATAGTAGAGGAGATAGATATTTCCAGGAAAATAATTAAAATAGTGTTTGTGTGAGGTTATAGGAGTATGTCCAGGGCTCAGATATAGTATAGGGTGGTTAATTCTGGGGAGGAGAGAGTTGGCCAAGGGGAAAATCACAGAGTGGGAAAGACCTGAAAAGGCGTTGAAGAAATAAAAGCACCTGCACAGGCATTCCAGGAAACAAAAATTTCTTCCACCTTTCTGAGCCAGAAACTCATTAAAAGAAAGCTGATAGCAGACGCTAGAGTCTGTGTAGGAGATGTTCTGTGTGCCTGTACCAGTCCTCCCCTCCCACGTTTTTACCTTTAGTTCCCATTCTCCCTTCAAAGTATCAGCTCAAACATCACCTCCTAAGGGAAACGTTTCCTGCCTGCCTTTCCCTGCCCCGTGCCTCACAGACCAGGTCAGCCTCCACTGCTGGATGCATTTAGCATTTGTTCCTTGTAGCTTTATACTCAGCTGACTGTGTGCATGTGTGTGTGTGTGTGTGTGTGTGCAATGTCTATTTCCCCAGAGTACAATCAGCAGGACTGCACTGCTCACCACCTGGTTCCTAACTCTATGTGAGGCGCAAGGAAAGCACTCAGTCACTATTTGCTAAATGAAAGAATACATTTTGCATCATGTCCTCCAATGGGGTCTTGAATGTAGTTAATCGGGGCCTATAACTAAGGTCAGAACTACAGTTAAGAAGCTGGGTGGGCTGGTGATAAAGTTGACATGATTTGGTAAAATCTTGGAGTCTCAAGAGACAGTAAAATGCAATGGTGAAACAGCAGGCTCGTACTATCTCTGAAATTCCTCTGGAAATCTAAAATTATTCCAAAAATCAAAGTTTATTTTCTTAAATGGCAAGCTCTGGAGCTGAGCATCAGGGCTGCAGTCTTGGCCCTGCCGGGTATTCAGCATCATTGGGCGTTCACTCAGCCAGTCTCCTTATCTATCAATTAGGGATGGCAGGAATAAAGGCTTGGGCTCCACAGGGCAGTAAGGAACTTGCAATGAAGTGCTTGCACATGGGGAGTTTTCAGTAACTGTTAGCTACTCCTATTAGCATTTTTTTCCCCTCCTACCTCTTCAGAGTTAAACAGGAGAGCCATTCCCCTTCCCCAGGGGTGAGCCACAGCGGCAAATGGAGGTGACAGAGTACAGGACCAGAGAGATTTAGTTCAGAGTAATCATCTCATCACATTCTCCGGACCTTACTATGACTTCATTTCCTTGAGACGATTCACAGACGTTCACACACCAGTGCAGGGAAATAGAGCTACTCAGGATAAAATTAGGTCAATATTGATCGAGAAGGCCGAATGACACTCAAACACACTGCCATGTGCACCCATTTAGCTGTGATATAATTGACGTTTCAAAGTTAAGACCACAGGCATTGGGATGAGGACATGACTCACAGATGTATGTATACACATTTGTTTACCAACCCCATGGTATATCTATATGCACACAAGCCATGAATTAATTACCTGATAATTCAATATTAGATGCACATACAGACTCTCAAGCATACAATGTCGCTTCCATTTCAATAAAACGTGTGTGTCTGTGTTTTGTAATAAAAGCTTACATTGATCAAGTGTTTACTATGTTATAGACGTTGGACTAAGCATTTTATATATGTTAAGTCTGTTTAATAAATACAGTGATGTATAAGTTGGGCTTTATTATCATGCCTGCTTTACATATGAAGAAAATTGATGAGAGGTAAAGCAACTCAGCCCAGATAACACAGCCAAAAGAGGCAGAACAGGGATCCCAACATTTGGAAACCGTGCAGCACTGTCTAATACTAGCTACTCTTGGTGTTGGTGTTGTGAGCAGTTAGTGTATAGAGAGGAAGGCCCAGGGACTTCCCTGGTGGTGCAGTGGTTAAAAATCTGCCTGCGAATGCAGGGTACACCGGTTTGAGCCCTGGTCCAGGAAGATCCCACATGCCGTGGAGCTACTAAGCCCATGCGCCACAGTTACTGAGCCTGTGCTCTAGAGCCCGTGAGCCACAACTACTGAGCCCTCGTACCACAACTACTGAAGCCCGCGCACCTAGAGCCCGCACTCCGCAACAAGAGAAGCCACCGCGATGAGAAGCCTGCGCACCGCAACGAAGAGTAGCCCCCACTCACTGCAACTAGAGAAAGCCCGCATGCAGCAACAAAGATCCAATGCAGCCAAAAATAAATAAATATATATATAAATAAATTTATTTAAAAAAAAAAAGAAAGGCAGGCCCAGATTATAAGCGTAAAAAAATTTAGTAAATGTTCAGTGTTTAGGTACTAGAACAGAACTGGAATGATTCCAAAGAATAAAATGTAGCTTCATTTGCTATCATGACCCATTTGCCTGATCTCTGAAATGAATTCTAGCCCACCAGAACCAAGCCTGGATGGCACACACTGTCTCAACTGAAAAAAAAGAATTCTTTTTAGCTTATTAGAAACTCTGTGCATTCCTGAACACAGCTTATAAAAAATTCCATAGAAAGAAAATAGGTTCAATAAAAGACCAAATTCTAATTAAAATAAATAGAAACACTAGTCATAGCAGAGGTAAGAGAAAAAATAGGAAAAAAAAGAAAAAACTAAATCTGTGTGATTTAATCTTCTTATTGTCACATGGAAATAGAGAAACCATGACAAATGAATCTAAGCAGTATCTACTAAAGAGGGGTAAGAAAGGAGGGCACAAGAAAATGTCCTTTTACTAATTTGAGACATTTGGCCAGATAGTTCCAGAAAAACAACCAAACACTACTCTTGGCAAAACAGTTTTGCATTAACATTTTCTTCCAAAATTTTCTTGACTTTGAAACAGGAAAATGGGTAATATGGAATTTCTTGAGTCAAGGCCATGGACAGAAACATGCAAAGCTCCCTCTGATAAGTGAAATGGGGAACCCTGTGGCATCTGTACCCGTCACTTCAGGGCCAGGCTCTTATCACCTGAGTGAATGACACTGACATCCAAAGCCAGCAGCACCTACATCTCTTTGCCTGGGAGATTTCTTTGGCCTCTGGAGACAAGTTGGCCATTGGCATGGTAGATCAGAAGGACCAGAAGGACCTCGGGAGGCGACCTTCCACCACCAACTGACAGTTTTTCTACACTGGCTTCCAGATTTTCCAGGAGGCATTAAACTTTAGTTGCCTGTGGTGGTAGCTGTCTTGATGATGCAACTTTCCTTCCCTGTCTCACTCCTTACCCCTTTTTTAGTATTTCCTGGTACCACCTCCCAAGTAAACGACCTGCACTTAGACCTTTATCTCAAGTTCTGCTTCTGGGAGAACCCTAAATAAGACAGAATCTATGTACATGTTGAGGGGGAAGAAACTTGCAAGGACCCAGCTTTATTCAGGTCCCCAATGGGAGTTGGAGAGGGAGAATGGGGAGATACAAGGAGGTCAAGAAGAGAAAATAAACACAACCCACATCCTTTTGTCTCAAGCCTTTCATGGGAGTAGTTCCCATAAACAGAAGTTGGGATAAATAGTGATCCTATAGTTTGTATGTACATGGGAGACCCCACATGAGAACTCTCAGAAATGCCTGAGAAAAAGGTGGGTTGCAGGATCTGTGGGGCAGTGTTACCGTGCAGGTAAAGGCTATGATGCAGGTCAGTGATCAGCACTCTATTACTGCCCCTGGTGGCTGAGGCCTGGGAATCTGGGATCTCAGGGTGGTAGAGAAAGACAAGGCTGATAATTGTCCTAAACTCACAGATACACTTAAATTGCCATATTCTAAGCAATGTTTTTAAAGTTCTCAATTTCTTTCCATAACAGATGGTAAACTTCTAGAAATTACATCACAAAGGTAATATTGCTTGTAAATTTAAGTAGTTATGAACATTTTTGTTAAAAAAACTCTTGGATGATATATACATAGAGAATGTTTTTTAAATAACGCTGTAAGAATTAAATGAAGAGGTCAATATCAAAATGATTTACCCCTCAGCATAGGGTATGTATTTTGACACAAATGTAAAGGTAAATTTAAACCTTCTATACTTTCTAAATGTATTTTTAGATTTGGTGTTTACAAAATTCTATTTTTCAGATGGTTGTAAGCCTGGTGTCTGAGGTGGGTAGTCTGGGTTCAAATCCTGGTTCTGTCACTTATTGGCTCAGAAACCTTAGGCAAGTTACTTAACCTCAGTAGATCTCAAGATTTCATCTCTACGATAGGAATTAGTATAACGTTGTTGTGACCATGGGCAACGTATTCAGCCTCTCTGAGTCACTAGATTCTGTTATTTGAGGAAAGGCTGTGATTCCAAGTTAAGATGTTCAATGGAGGGCTTTATCACCTCTTACTGAATTTCCCTGGTGGGCCCCTCGTTTAGGGTATGTATTCCACAAACGCACATCTACAGAAAGGCAAATAGTTAAACAGGGCTAAGGGCTTTGGAACCAGAGGTTACGTGGCCCCTGAGCCTGAATCCCTACCTCTCCTGATCTTCTGTGAGAAGCCAGTAGTCTCTTAATAACCTCAGGCTTTGTCTAAGTTAACCAGAGTTAGTTTCTGTTGCTTACAGCCAACAACCCTAACTGATAAGATATTTCATTCTATTTCTGAGCTGAACTCTCTCAGGGTAGTTTCTCTGCCTTAATCACCAGTATGACCAAGAACTACTGACCAAGGACCACAGTATTAACCAGGGGCAGAGTACCAGCACTTTGGCAGTGGTTAGGGGGGTGGGGGACAGTGTAGAGCAAATAAAGGTCTACACATCTTCCTGGCTCTAGAGACGCCACAGAAGTCTACAGGGCAAATACAAGACTGGGAGAGGTGAAGAGCTCAAAATCTAGAATGAGGGAGATGTGGGTCAAATTCAAGCTCCACTGCTTCCAAGCAAGAGGGTACCAGGGAATTTACTCTTTGGGTCCTCAGCTTCCTCACTGGCAAAAGGCAGATAATCATTTTTTTCCACCAGACAAGGTTACTGTGAGGATTAAATGAGAAATAGTGCTCTTTGCACTCAATAAATGTGGACCAGTAGTGATGAAGGTGATGAGGGTGATGGGTATGTCTGGTTCACTGTGGTGAAACCTGCAGGGAGTCTGAAGAGCATCCTGGAAGAGGAGTCATCCCAAGGGAACAAGGATTCAAACACAGTGAGACTGGCCTCGTACAAAAGTCTTAGACACCTAAAAGAAGGCGTGATTCTAAATATAACATGGTTTGAGGCTCTTGGGTTTGTTTCCTGGCCAAGACCCTATTGGACTTTTGTCTCCAAGTCTGACGCAGAACTGGAAAATGTGAGTAAACCCTGAAGATGCTTTAGGCACGGGACCTCTGTAAGACATCGGGGTACCAGCAGATTGTCTGGGGCCCCTTTATCAAAGAGTATTACAGGGGGGCACCTCCACATAATACAGCACACCTTGGAGCCTTGAGAACTCAATTTCTCAGTATTCTCCTCCATAAGATGGATATCAAAATTTTAAATAAAGACAGAATCAGGAATAGCACTGCATAGCCAAGCCATATGGGAGCCTGAGGCATCAGGAAACAACAGCTGTACTGACCCTGTCTTCATTTTAAATTTTTGATATTTTGTTCATAGTGGATTTCTTTGCATTCATTTTGATTTTTTTCAATGTTCCATTAAAATATTTATCTTGATAATTGAGTTTTGGGGTACCCTTGAAATTCTGCACCCCAGGCGAGTGCCTCACTTGCCTCATCCTTCAGGGTACCCCAAAATATTCATTAAGGAGGGGGGCCACTTGATGGTGCAGAACTGGGCAGATGGAACCAAGGGGCAGAAAAAGGTGGGTTATTTCTGTCACTGTGCCCCCAACCCCCATTTGCACTCACCAATAGAGGTAGACAAGGGCTTTGCTGGAAAGCATTTCACAACAACTGATATTTTGGTAGAGTTGAAAAATTACCTTGGCAGTTAAATCTGCTTTTTGGTGCATGGTCAGGGCCTGGTTCCCTTTCCTGCCCCAGCCTGCCCACCCCCCAACCCACTGCCACCACACACACAACACAGGAAGTTTGTCAGCAGCTAATCTGAGCCCATCTACTACTGCTCTTTTGTCCGTAATGGCGTATCTCCACGTGGGGACACAGCAGTGCATACGAAATAGGACCTGCCCTCCTGTCCAGCACACACATGCGGAGGCTGAGGCCAGCGCTAACAAAGGCTAATTGGCAGGCTCAGCAGTCAGTTTCTGATGACACAGTCGAAATCATAAAAGACAGAGATGGGAACAAAGAAAGTTTAGAGGGAATAATAAAGGAAATAGCTATACCATGAACATTTGCCAACGAGAAGAGAGGGCATTTTGAAATAGAGGGGAGGAACAGCTCTCAGGAAAGAAGAAGGAATAAGAAACAAAGAGGTGGAAATGCCTTCCTTGATAGACCATGTTAAAATAAATCAATGCACCAACCAATACATAAATTGACAGAAGCGCAGATGAAACAGATAATTTGGCATGTTATATATTCTGATCCTGCCATATACTTGAATTCAAGGAGAGACACACATATACAAGTTAAATTTAGTAACAAGCAGAGCTCAAATTATAAAGTCAAATACTGATGCGACTTGAGGGAATGGCTACAATATCTGTTTACATACCCTCATTTGCCCTAGAGTTTTCCAGGAATATTTTTATCTCCTCATTTGTTACTTCACCCATTATTAAATTCTATAAAATGGAAAAAAAAAACCCTACAAACTCCTGGAAGGGAAGGAGAAAAAATAAAAACAAATAACTATGTTCCTTGTAGAGGTCAATGTTGTCTTAAGGGAAACTAAGCAGTTGATTTGTGTTCTTGCAGGAAAACCAATTTAGGATTTCTGCTTAAATTAAAGTGATTAAAAATTTTAAACTGCATGAATTTAGCATTTTGGTCTGACGTGTTTTTTTTTTATTTAATCAAACTCTGTGTATGTTTCCGGGGGGGGGAAGTATATATTCTTTAGCAGGAAAATGATGGATTTTTTTACTGCTTTTGTTTCAGAGAATTTCCCTGTCCAAGGAAATGACCTAGTTTATGGCTTTTCTGCATTCAGGGCATGTTACCAATGTGCACACAAAGACAAAATACATATATATATACATATATAGTATATATACTATATATATATAGTAACAATGGGAAATATCTTTTGGATTATTAAAAGAAAAATTATAAGCCCAGGTTTATGTATGGAAAATGCTCCAGACTTCTTTGACCAAAATTCAGTTCCATTCATATCTATCTGTCTATCTTCTGCAGGGAAGTCACAGTTCAAACCCTAGAGGAAGCTATAAGATGAAGCAGAGGTTGCAAACTGGTGGCCTGGGGGCCAAGCTGAGCTAGAGATGCAAGGTTTTTTTACCCTCCTGTTGTTGCACTGCAAAGAATATTAAATTTTACTTATTTAGCTGCCAACATTTAAAAATTAGGAGACTTCATATAAGATTTCAGTTTTGGCTTCTTTTTAAAAACCTGACAATCCCATAACATAAGGAGGTCTGCATTCCCACAGGAAAACAATTCGCCTGAGTAGTGGCTGCCCCCTTAGACTGCATGAGCTCACTCCATTTCTTCCCAGTCCCCACCACTCCCTAACATCCTTTGCATAGAAGCTGAGTCTCAGGTACCATTTATCATCATACTTATGCTATTGTTTTCCTTATAGTGAATTTAAGAAATATGAGTACTATTCCTTATACCCACATCTCTATCTAAAGTGGGAAAATTAAAACAGATCAATCAATTCATGTGCTTCAAGGAAAAAAAATTTCTCAATTTCAGCTTGCTTGATTCACTTCACTAGTAGGCCCCCATAAAAATAACAGCTAACACTTCTACAACTCTTACTATGTGTCAGGCAATTTTCTAAGCCCTTTACGTATTTAAGTGCATTTAATCTGTACATCTACTCTATGAAGTGGATGTTGTTATGATCCAATTACACAGATGAGGAAAGTGAGGCTCAAAGATGTTAAGTGACTTGCTCAAGGTCCATTGCTAGGATTTGGGAGGACCGTGTGGGCATTTGAATGCATGCCCCTTGGCATAAATATATGATACCAGCATATAATAAGAATAAGCTAGCATGTGTTACCTGCCTAGTATGTTCCAAGCACCAGAAAAGGCTCTTAAAATATAAATCGGTATAGAAAGAAACTTATGGTGGGTTGCAAAAAGGCTACAAATAAGATGCATTGAAGGTTAAAAAGAGAAAACTGTTACACTGAGTGCCCATAGGAAGCTCAGAAGTAGTTTTCATTGAGGAAGTGAAAGTTGTAATGGACCTTAAAGTGTAAGAAGGTGTAAAATACATAGGGATGTGCTTGAACACAATGGTCTTTAGCTGGAGAGAACTGAATAAATGGCAGATTGTAAATGGGAAAGTACAGGACACAGCCCAGGACAAACAGGGTCAAGGCCAAGGTAAAGCTGGGTCATATTTCTTCATATTTCTTGATATTTCTTGAAGTAGCAGCAATGCATCATGCATTTTGGAGGAGACGGGGATGAACAAACCTTGACACTGCCCTCACAGAGTTAACACTCTGGTAAAGAAGAATAAAGCGTGTGGAAGCATCTCCAATTCAAGGGGGAAAGTGAGAAGTAGACTAGAAGAGTGGCCCACTTATCCAACTGCCTGAGGAACGTCTTCATTTCACTGTCCTGCAGGCACGGCACCCCAACACAGGACAATGAGGACCCACATCTCCTGCCACACACCCCCTTTCCAGTTCAATGAAGGGTGGCTTCCTCCCAAGAGGACAGCTCAGATGATTAGCACCAATCTTCTTTTCTCCTTCATCCTCACTCCCAACATCCCAGTCACCCAGCCCTGCCAATCCTACTTCTCAAAGGTCTCCAGAATCCATCCTCTTCTCTTGCTTCTACCACTGCCTAGCCCAGGCTGCCATCTTCTCTTATCTAGACCATTCTAACAGCATTCTCATTGGATGTCTCCCTTTTCACAGTCTAGCCATGTTCCCTAAGTTTATAATATGTATTTTCATTTATTCATGGCATATTTTTCTCTGCTAGAGTCCACTTGATCTTGTGAAAAGACATGTTATGCATAAGGATATACAAACTGACATGTTATCAATGTAGAAAATCTATTTAACACAAACAATAGCAATTCAGATAACATAAGGCTGCTAATTATCTCTGCAGAGAGTGATATAATGGTTATGTTACATTTTTGGAGTCTACCAGGTCTGAGCCAAAGGCCACCTCCACCACTTACTAGTAGTATGTGACCTCAAGTAGTGTGCCTCTCAGTTTCCCCTTCTATAAACTGGGGTTAATAATAATACCAGAGAGACCTTCAAGATGGCGGAGGAGTAAGACGTGGAGATCACCTTCCTCCCCACAAATACATCAGAAGTACATCTACACGTGGAACACCTCCTACAGAACACCTACTGAACGCTGGCAGAAGACCTCAGACCTCCCAAAAGGCAAGAAACTTCCCACGTACCTGGGTAGGGCAAAAGAAAAAAAAGAAAAAACAGAGACAAAATGATAGGGACGGGACCTGCACCAGTGGGAGGGAGCCGTGAAGGAGGAAGGGTTTCCACACACTAGAAGCCCCTTCACTGGTGGAGACAGTGGGTGGGCAAGGGAGAAGCTTCAGAGCCACGGAGGAGAGCACAGCAACAGGGGTGCGGAGGGTGAAGTGGAGAGATTCCCACACAGAGGATCGGTGCTGACCGGCACTCACCAGCCCGAGAGACTTGTCTGCTCACCTGCCGGGGCAGGGAGCAGGGGGGTTGGGAGCTGACGCTTGGGCTTCAGAGGTCAAACCCCAGGGAGAGGACTGGGGTTGGCTGTATGAACATAGGCTGAAGGGGCTAGTGCACCACAGCTAGCCGGGAGGGACTCCGGGAAAAAGTCTGGAGCTGCCGAAGAGGCAAGAGACCATTGTTTCAAGGTGCGCAGGGAGAGGGGATTCAGAGCACCGCCTACACCAGCTCCAGAGATGGGTGCGAGCCGCGGCTATCAGCGCGGACCTCAGAGATGGGCATGAGACGCTAAGGCTGCTGCCGCCGCCACCAAGAAGCCTGTGTGAGAGCACAGGTCACTATCCACAGCCCCCTCCCGGGAGCCTGTGTAGCCCACCACTGCCAGGGTCCCGTGATCCAGGGACAACTTCCCCGGGAGAACACATGGCACGCCTCAGGCTGTTGCAACGTCAGGCCAGCCTCTGCCACCACAGGTTCGCCCTGCATTATAACTATAGTGCCCCTCCCTCCCCCCCGCCTGAGTGAGCCAGAGCCCCCTAATCAGCCGCTCCTTTAACCCCATCCTGTCTGAGCAAAGAACAGATGCCCTCAGGCGACCTACATGCAGAAGTGGGGCCAAATCCAAAGCTGAACCCCAGGAGCTGTGCGAACAAAGAAGAGAAAGGGGAATCTCTCCCAGCAGCCTCAGGAGCAGCGGATTAAATCTCGACAATCAACTTGATGTACCCTGCATCTGATGAATACCTGAATAGACAATGAATCATCCCAAAATTGAGGCGGTGGACTTTGGGAGCAACTGTAGACTTGGGGTTTGTTTTCTGCACCTAATTTGTTTCTGGTTTTATGTTTATCTTAGTTTAGTATTTAGAGTTTATTATCATTGGTAGATTTGTTTATTGATTTGGTTGCTCTCTTCCTTTTTATTTTTTAAGATATATATTTATTTTCCTTTTTCTCTTTTTCTGAGTGTGTACATATATGCTTTGTGTGATTTTGTCTGTATAGCTTTCCTTTACCATTTGTCCTAGGGTTCTGTCTGTCTCTTTTTTGTTTGTTTCTTGGTTGGTTTGTTTAGTATAGTTTTTAGCGCTTATTATCATTGGTGGATTTGTTTGTTGGTTTGGTTGCTCTCTACTTTATTTCTATTTTTTATGACTTTTAAATTTTTTCTATTTTTAATAACTTTTTTAATTATTTTATTTTATTATATTTTTCTTTCTTTCTTTTTTTGTCTCCCTTCTGAGCCATGTGGCTGACAGGGTTTTGTGCTCCAGCCTGTGCCTCTGAGGTGGGAGAGCCAAGTTCAGGACACTGGTCCACCAGAGACCTCCCAGCTCCATGTAATATCAAACGGCAATAACTCTCCCAGAGATATGCATCTCAACGCTAAGACCCAGCTCCACTCAATGACCAGCAAGCTCCAGTGCTGGACATCCTATGCCAAACAACTAGCAAGACAGGAACACAACCCCACCCATAAGCAGAGAGGCTGCCTAAGATCATAATAAGTTCACAGACACCCCAAAACACACCACCGGATGCAGCCCTGCCCACCAGAAAGACAAGACCCAGCCTCATCCACCAGAACACAGGCCCCAGTCCCCTCCACCAGGAAACCTATACAACTCACTGAACGAAACTAGGCCACTAGGGGCAGACACGAAAAACAACAGGAACTACGAACCTTCAGCCTGAGAAACAGAGACCCCCAAACCCAGTAAGTTAGCAAAATGAGAAGACAGAGAAACACACAGCAGATGAAGGAGCAAGGTAAAAACCCACCAGACCAAATCAATGAAGATGAAATAGGCAGTCTACCTGAAAAAGAATTCAGAGTAATGATAGTAAAGATGATCCAAAATCTTGGAAATAGAATGGAGAAAATACAAGAAATGTTTAACAAGCACCTAGAAGAATTAAACAGCAAATAAACAATGATGAACAACACAATAAATTAAATTCAAAATTCTCTAGAAGGAATCAATAGCAGAATAACTGAGGCAGAAGAACAGATAAGTGACCTGGAAGATAAAACAGTGGAAATAACTACAGCAAAGCAGAATAAAGATAAAAGAATGACAAGAATTGAGGACAGTCTCAGAGATTTCTAGGACAACATTAATTGCACCAGCATATAAATCATAGGGGTCCCAGAAGAAGAAGAGAAGAAAAAAATGGACTGAGAAAATCTTTGAAGAGATTATAGTTCAAAACTTCCCTAATATGGGAAAGGAAATAGTCAATCAAGTCCAGGAGGCACAGAGAGTCCCATACAGGCTAAATCTAAGGAGGAACACACCAAGACACATATTAATCAAACTAGCAACAATTAAATACAAAGAAAAAATATTAAAAGCAGCAAGGGAAAAGCAACAAATATAAGGTTACAGCTGATCTTTCAGCAGAAACTCTGCAAACCCGAAGGGAGTGGCATGGCATATTTAAGTGATGAAAGGGAAAAACCTACAACAAAGATTGTTCTACCCAGCAAGGATCTCATTCACATTCGATGGAGAAATTAAAACCTTTACAGACAAGCAAAAGCTAAGAGAATTTAGCACCACCAAACCAGCTTTACAACAAATGCATTTTTGCAAAGGAAATGCTTTTCCTTCTCTTGTGTTTCCTTATCTCTAGGCAGGAAACACAAGAGAAGGAAAAGACCTACAGTAACAAACCCAAAACAATTAAGAAAACGGTGATAGGAACATACATATTGATAACTACCTTAAATGTAAATGGATTAAATGCTCCAACCAAAACACACAGACTGGCTGAATGGATACAAAAACGAGACCCGTATATATGCTGTCTACAAGAGACCCACTTCAGACCTAGGGACACATACAGACTGAAAGTGAGGGGATGGAAAAAGATATTCCATGCAAATGGAAATCAAGGGACTTCCCTGGTTGGCACAGTGGTTAAGAATCACCTGCCAATGCAAGGGACACGGGTTTGAGCCCTGGTCTGGGAAGATCCCACATGCCTTGGAGCAACTAAGCCCGTGCATCACAACTACTGAACCTGCACTCTAGAGCCCACGAGCTGCAACTACCGAGCCCCTGTGCAACAACTACTGAAGCCCGCGCACTTGGAGCCCATGCTCCGCAACAAGAGAAGCCACCACAATGAGAAGCCCGCACACTGCAACAAGGAGTAGCTCCCGCTCACCGCAACTATAGAAAGCCTGCGTGCAGCAACGAAGACCCAACACAGCCAAAAATAAATAATAAATAAATTTTTAAATAAAAATGGAAATCAAAAGAAAGCTGGAGTAGCAATTCTTAGATCAGATGAAATAGACTTTAAAATAAAGACTATTACAAGAGACAAAGAAGGACACTACATAATGATCAAGGGATCAATCCAAGAAGAAGATATAACAATTGTAAATATTTATGCACCCAACATAGGAGCACCTCAATACGTAAGGCAAATGCTAACAGCCATAAAAGGGGTAATCGACAGTAACACAATCATAGTAGAGGACTTTAACATCCCACTTTCACCAATGGACAGATCATCCAAAGTGAAAATAAATAAGGAAACACAAGCTTTAAATGATACATTAAACAAGATGGACTTAATTGATATTTATAGGACATTCCATCCAAAAACAAAAGAATACACTTCTCATGTGCTCATGGAACATTCTCCAGGAACACTTCATGGAACATTCATGGAACACTTCATGGAACACTTCATGGAACATTCTCCAGGAACACTTCTCCATGTGCTCATGGAACATTCTCCATATCTTGGGTCACAAATCAAGCCTTGGTAAGTTTAAGAAAATTGAAATCGTATCAAGTATCTTTTCTGACCACAATGCTACGAGACTAGATATCAATTACAGGAAAAAATCTAAAAAATACAAACACATGGAGGCTAAACAATACACTACTAAATAACCAAGAGATCACTGAAGAAATCAAAGAGGAAATCAAAAAATACCTAGAAACAAATGACGATGAAAACACGATGACCCGAAACCTATGGGATGCAGGAAAACAGTTCTAACAGGGAAGTTTATAGCAATACAATCCTACAAGAAGAAACAAGGAACACCTAAAATAAACAACCTAACCTTACACCTAAAGCAATTAGAGAAAGAAGAACAAAGAAACCCCAAAGTTAGCAGAAGGAAAGAAATCATAAAGATCAGATCAGAAATAAATGAAAAAGAAATGAAGGAAACGATAGCAAAGATCAATAAAACTTTGATCTTTGAGAAGACAAACAAAATTGATAAACTATTAGCCAGACTCATCAAGAAAAAAAGGGAGAAGACTCAAATCAATAGAATTAGAAATGAAAAAGGAGAAGTAACAACTGACACTGCAGAAATACAAAAGATCATGAGAGATTACTACAAGCAACTATATGCCAATAAAATGGACAACCTGGAAGAAATGGACAAATTCTTAGAAAAGCACAACCTTCTGAGACTGAACCAGGAAGAAATAGAAAATATAAACAGACCAATCACAAGCACTTAAATTGGAACTGTGATTAAAAATCTTCCAACAGGGCTTCCCTGGTGGTGCAGTGGTTGGGAGTCTACCTGCTGATGCAGGGGACACGGGTTTATGCCCCAGTCCGGGAAGATCCCACATGCTGTGGAGCGGCTGGGCCTGTGAGCCATGGACCCTGAGCCTGCACGTCCAGAGCGCCTGTGCTCCTCAATGGGAGAGGCCACAACAGTGAGAGGCTCGCGTACCGCAAAAAAAAAAAAAAAAGTTCCAACAAAAAAAAAGCCCAGGACCAGATCGATTCACAGGCGAATTCTATCAAACATTTAGAGAAGAGCTAACACCTATCCTTCTCAAACTCTTCCAAAATATAGCAGAGGGAGGAACACTCCCAAAATCATTCTATGAAGCCACCGTCACTCTGATACCAAAACTAGACAAAGATGTCACAAAGAAAGAAAATTACAGGCCAATATCACTGATGAATATAGATGCAAAAATCCTCAACAAAATACTAGCAAACAGAATCCAACAGCACATTAAAAGGATCATACACCATGAGCAAGTGGGGTTTATCCCAGGAATGCAAGGATTCTTCAATATACACAAATCAATCAATGTGATACACCATATTAACAAACTGAAGGAGAAAAAACATATGATCATCTCAATAGATGCAGAAAAATCTTTTGACAAAATTCAAAACCCATTTATGGGCTTCCCTGGCAGCGCAGTGGTTGAGAGTCCGCCTGCCGATGCAGGGGACACGGGTTCTTGCCCCAGTTTGGGAAGATCCCACATGCTGCGGAGTGGCTGGGCCCATGGGCCATGGCCGATGAGCCTGCACATCCGGAGCCTGTGCTCCGCAATGTGGGAGGCCACAACAGGGAGAGGCTCATGTACCGCAAAAGAAAAAAAAAAAAGAAAAAAACCCATTTATGATAAAAATCCTCCAGAAAGTAGGCATAGAGGGAACTTACCTCAACATAATAAAGGCAATATATGACAAACCCAGGGCCAACATTGCTCTCAATGGTGAAAATTGAAACCCTTTCCTCTAAATCAGGAACAAGACAAGGTTCTCCACTCTCACCACTATTGTTCAACATAGTTTTGGAAGTTTTAGCCACGGCAATCAGAGAAGAAAAAGAAATAAAAGGAATCCAAATCAGAAAAGAAGAGTAAAGCTGTCTCTGTTTGCAGATGACATGATACTATACATAGAGAATCCTAAAGATGCTACCAGAAAACTACTAGAGCTAATCAATGAATTTGGTAAAGTAGCAGGGTACAAAATTAACACACAGAAATCTCTTGCATTCCTATACACTAATGATGAAAAATCTGAAAGAGAAATTAAGGAAACATTCACATTTACTTGCAACAAAAAGAATAAAATACCTAGGAATAAACCTACCTAAGGAGACAAAAGACCTGTATGCAGAAAACTATAAGACACTGATGAAAGAACTTAAAGATGATACAAACAGATGGAGAGATATACCATGTTCTTGGATTGGAAGAATCAACATTGTGAAAATGACTATCCTACCCAAAGCAATCTACAGATTCAATGGAATCCCTATCAAACTACCAATGGCATTTTTCACAGAACTAGAACAAAAAATTTCACAATTTGTACAGAAACACAAAAGACCCCGAATAGCCAAATCAATCTTGAGAAAGAAAAACAGAGCTGGAGGAATCAGGCTCCCAGACTTCAGACTCTACTACAAAGCTACAGTAATCAAGACAGTATGGTACTGGCACAAAAACAGAAATATAGATCAATGGAACAGGATAGAAAGCCCAGAGATAAACCCACGCACCTATGGTCACCTTATTTTTGATAAAGGAAGCAAGAATATACAATGGAGAAAAGACAGTCTCTCCAATAAGTGGTGCTGGGAAAACTGGACAGCTACATGTAAAAGAATGAAATTAGAACACTCCCTAACACCATATACAAAAATAAACTCAAAATGGATTAAAGACCTCAATGTAAGGCCAGACACTATAAAACTCTTTGAGGAAAACATAGGCAGAACACTCTATGACATAAATCACAACAAGATCCTTTTTGACCAACCTCCTAGAGAAATGGAAATAAAAACAAAAATAAACAAATGAGACCTAATGAAACTTAAAAGCTTTTGTACAGCAAAGGAAAACAAATAAGATGAAAAGACAACCCTCAGAATGGGAGAAAATATCTAAAATGAAGCAACTGACAAAGGATTAATCTCCAAAATTTACAAGCAGCTCATGCAGCTCAATATCAAAAAAGCAAACAACCAATCCAAAAATGGGCAGAAGACCTAAATAGACATATCTCCAAAGAAGATATACAGATTGCCAACAAACATATAAAAGGATGTTCAACATCACTAATCATTAGAGAAATGCAAATCAAAACTACAATGAGGTATCACCTCACACCGCTCAGAATGGCCATCATCAAAAAACCTACAAACAATAAATGCTGGCAAGGGTGTGGAGAAAAGGGAACCCTTTTGCACTGTTGGTAGGAATGTAAATTGATACAGCCACTATGGAGAACAGTATGGAGGTTCCTTAAAAAGCTAAAAATAGAACTACCATATGATTCAGCAATCCCACTACTGGGCATATACTCTGAGAAAACCATAATTCAAAAAGAGTCATATACCACAATTTCCATTGCAGCTCTATTTACAATAGCCAGGACATGGAAGCAACTTAAGTGTCCACTGACAGATGAATGGAGAAAGAAGATGTGGCACATATATACAATGGAATATTACTCAGCCATAAAAAGAAATGAAATTGAGTTATTTGTAGTGAGGTGGATGGACCCAGAGTCTGTCTTACAGAGTGAAGTAAGTCAGAAAGGGAAAAACAAATACCGTATGCTATCACATATATATGGAATCTAAAAAAAAAAAAGGTTCTCAAGAACCTAGGGGCAGGGCAAGAATAAAGACGAAGATGTAGAGAATGGATTTGAGGAGATGGGGAGTGGGAAGGGTAAGCTGGGACGAAGTGAGAGAGTGGCATGGACTTATATACACTACCAAATGTTAAGTAGATAGCTAGTGGGAAGCAGCTGCATAGCACAGGGAGATCAGCTCGGTGCTTTGTGTCCACTTCAAGGGGTGGGATAGGGAGGGTGGGAGGGAGATGTAAGAGGGATGGGATATGGGGATATATGTATGCATACAGCTGATTCACTTTGTTATAAAGCAGAAACTAACACACCATTGTAACGCAATTATACTCCAATAAAGATGTTAAAGATAAATAAATAAATAAAATAATAATAATACCAAACTTCCAGGTAGTTGTAAGGACTGAATTAAGTAGTCATAATGCTAAGGGCTTTGCACATACTAAGTGCTCAAAATTGTATTGTCTTTATTATAAAAGTTATTTTTTATTAGGTAATCCAAAATGTTGATTGTTTAATAAACCAGGTGAGCTGCATTGCTGCTCCCTTCCAGCATATAATTAAGAATTCCAGCATACCTGCAAATCCTCAGGGCCTTGAGTACTCTGAAGCTAACCAGTGTGTGGTGCCTCAATTAAGAGCAGAGAAATGGTTTCTTCTCTGTGCTGTCATTTTAAGTAATATCAATGTTTCATAAAACTTATTAGTATAAGTCTAGGTGAAACAAAAATAAGATAGCACACTGGGAAATTAATTTTAAACAAATTACATGAAAAATGCGAGAATTCATAATATTGTTTCTAAAACAGCCTCATCTTAATATCATATATTTTGTTTTATGAAACTCTTAGTTTTAGATTAATCATATTTTTTATTTACTACTTCATATAATAATTGGCTTATCTGTGATATTAATATGCATGAATTTTTTTAGTGCCAGACTGTGGAGGCATTTCACAGCATTATCAGGAATGTGGACACTTCCCTGCTCACCCAGCCTCAACTCCATCCCCATTCTCTGAACAAGAAGGTCAGAAACCCCTTTGGACTGTGTTGTATCTACAGAGTAAAGGAAGAAAGAAGGTGACCACGTCCCTATTTAATGGATGTAGGCTTTCCTGAAGAGCATGTCTAAGGGAAGGAGATTTCAATTTAAGTCACGTTCAGAAATTGGCTTCTTATATGGTGCAAAACATTCTAATTTCTGAACTAAACCTATGTTTAGTAACAGAGCAACTGTAGAAATTTCTATTAAAATGAGTGATCGAAAAAAAAATCATCTAGGGGCAGAGGAAAACCCCTCCCAGTTCAATAAAGTTTTAAGTGATAGTGGGAGATAAAATAAAATTGCTTTATGTTTACACCCCATTATTCCTAACTTGTTTAATGTTCTATTATATACATAAAGCCACTGCTTAGCATAATGTCTTACACATGGTAAATTCTCAATAAATGTCCTTGAAAGAATGAAGACATCCTTGAAAATTACCATTTCAAGATAAAAGAGAAGGAAGAGAGAGAGAAGCACAAGAGGACGAAATCCACATAGGTCATTTCTAGCCCACTTAAATTTAAACGGACATTAAAATTATCAGTCCATTTATTCCTGAGCACTTGAAAATTTCTCCTCTGCATCCATTCCTGTTATTAAGTCAGTGAACAAATGAGGTTGATAAGAACCCAGAGTTCCAGGAAAGAAGGGGCTTAGGACACGTATCTTCTCCTTGAAGAAGAGCAGTATGGTACTACCCCAGAATTCCAACAGCTCAAGTTTTCAACTAGTTATTCTATCAAAACATAAGCCTCCGTAAAATAAGGACTCTGTCTATACACATTTCCCAAAACGGCCAAACTATTTCTCGAAACACTTATTCAAATAGTATCTCTGCCTGCCAATGGGGATTTCCTCTCTTCACTTTTTTTTCTTTCATGTTTATTAAGATATAATTGACATACAGCACTGTATAAGTTTAGGGTATAGAGCATAATGACTGACTTAGAATCATGAAATGATGACCGCAATTAGTTTAGTGAACATCCATCATCTCATATAGATACAAGATTAAAGAAATAGAAAAAAAAATTTTTTTCCTTATGATGAGAACTCATGGATTTACTCTCTTTCATATATAACACAGAGCAGTGTTAATTATATTTATCAGGTTGTACATCCCTGGTACTTATTTATCTTACAACTGGAAGTTTGTACTTTTTTTTTTTTTTTTTTTTTGCGGTACGCGGGTCTCTCACCGCTGCGGCCTCTGCCGCCGCGGAGCACAAGCTCCGGACGCGTAGGCCCAGCGGCCATGGCTCACGGGCCCAGCCGCTCCGCGGCATGTGGGATCCTCCCTCAGCGGGGCACGAACCCGCAGCCCCTGCATCGCCAAGCAGACTCCCAACCACTGCGCCACCAGGGAAGCCCTGGAAGTTTGTACTTTTTGACTGCCTTCACCCAATTCCCCCTCCCCACACCCTTACTCCTGGTAACCACAAATCTGATCTCTTTTTCTATGAGTCTGTTTGTTTTTGAAGTATAACTGACCAACAACACTATGTTGGTTCCAGTTACACAACACAGCCATTCGATACTGCTATCCATTTCAAAATTATCTCCAAGGTTAAGTACAGTTACAATATGTCACCATACAAGGATATTATATAGTTACTGACTGTATTCCCCTCACCATCTTCATTTCTTCTTGAGGGCAGTTAGGATTTGGTCTCTAAGAACTAGGAAATAAGGGACATGTCAGACGGAGATAATAATTGTGCAGAGAGATGTGGAAGCAAGGAGATATTGGAGACGTTACCTGGTTTTGTTATGACCCTCTGGAGTCAGTCCCCAACAAGGGGCCTCCTGCCCCGTGTCACTCAGGACAACAGAATAAGACCGAGCTCAGTTCAGAAGCAAAGGAAAGCTTTGTTGTTTGATCCAAGAACGCAGAGGCCAGAGCTCACGCTCGGGAGCACACGCTGCCCCACAGGCAGTGGGCAGGGCTGCTTTATAGGGTCTTGTCAGCGGGGCGGGGAGAAGGCGGAATTCTCGCGAGGCTGGCAGTCTCTCTGAGGCTCACGGCTCCAGATCGCAGTGCCGGGTGCAGTGTCTCTGCGCACGTCCCGCCGCCGCCATCTTGGATTGAGTGTCGAGTGCAGCGCTTGTGTGCACGGCGCCCCAGCTGAGGTTGCTGGCACAGTCTGAAGCACCGGGTGCGAGACCTGCAAGGCCTCTGCACGTAGCAGCCTGTGAGCCAGTGAAACCAGATGAAGCACACAGGAAAAAAAGGTTAGGCTTTATTTTATTACCCAGATTCTGTTTTTATTTCCTGGGAATTGTTCATGGGCTTTGCCGGTGACAGTTTGGTTCAGCGGGAACATAGGTTCTGTGGAACAGGAGGAGGAATAAATGTCAGGACATGACATCAAAATAGTAGACCAGGGCTTCCCTGGTGGCGCAGTGGTTGAGAATCTGCCTGCTAATGCAGGGGACACGGGTTCGAGCCCTGGTCTGGGAGGATCCCACATGCCGCGGAGCAACTAAGCCCGTGAGCCACAACTACTGAGGCTGCGCGTCTGGAGCCTGTGCTCCGCAATAAGAGAGGCCGCGACAGTGAGAGGCCCGGGCACCTCGATTAAGAGTGGCCCCCGCTGGGGCTTCTCTGGTGGCGCAGTGGTTGAGAGTCCGCCTGCCGATGCAGGGGACACGGGTTCGTGCCCGGTCCGGGAGGATCCCACATGCCGCGGAGCGGCTGGGCCCGTGAGCCATGGCCGCTGAGCCTGCGCATCCGGAGCCTGTGCTCCGCAACGGGAGAGGCCACAACAGTAGGAGGCCTGCGTACCGAAAAAAAAAAAAAAGAGTGGCCCCCGCTTGCCACAACTAGAGAAAGCCCTCGCACAGAAACGAAGACCCAACACAGCAAAAATAAATAAATTAATTAATAAACTCCTACCCCCAACATCTTCTAAAAAGGAAAAAAAAAAGAAATAGCAGAAAATTTTGAATTAGGCATGAGCATGAATTAAAAAAAAAAAAATAGTAGACCAAAACTATGCCAGGCATTTGTAAATCTATTCTGCCAGAGGTCCCAACACTCATCCTGTTAAGATGCTACCCTTTGGCAAAGGAGAGTTTTCTCCCAGCATTGTCCCCCTCTCTTCCTCACTTTTAATCAGGTTTTCAGATCTGCATTCGATAGCTCGGGGCAAAACTCAAGATGTTCTCAAGGTTTTTTGGCTCTCTTTTCCCAAAATCCTGCAATTAACAAACGTGACTTTTAAAAGACAGAGAGAGGAGGTTTGCAAACAAACCCAAAGCATATTGGACAAAATATGTAGGAAAAGGGGTTTCCCCAGAATAGAAGGCAAATCCTACCAGGCTGGAGAAGATGAATTTAAGCAAAAGAGAGAAGGAAGGTGGTCCATGGGCTCAGAAAGGTGGGAGGCCTGTACCTCACTTCTTATAGCCCACTAAAGAGGCAGCAAGTCCCAAAATGCGAATGATCACACAGCAAGTCTAGGTAGATGGGGCCATAAGCATCTCCCCCAAAGTCCCTTCATCCCAAACATGGCAGAGTGTTAGCAGGAAGCTGCTGGGTTTGTCAGGCAAATTGGGCAGTGGACATGCCTATGTGGTTTAAAGCCAGTAGATCAAGGGACCCACCTCTGATGCCTAGACACAGTGCGAGGTCCCCAAACTGTGGCACAAATCAAGAAGGATCAGGACTCATGGCTGCAAGCAACAAAAGCTCATTCTGATTAATTTCAGCAGAAAAAAAAAAAAGTTTTAAAGTATTCTCTGTAGCTCACAGAATCTCCCAGAAGCTCTGAAGAACCAGAAGCTGTGGAGACTTTGCAGTCGTAACAATGCCTAAAACTGAGCTGTGAGGCTGGTCCCATGGTGATGCCCACTATGGCCAGCATTGGGCACAGACCCTGTAGTTTAAACAGTGCTGGACATTGGACACTGACGTCAGAACTTCTACCTCTGCCTGGACATGACCACTGCTATTGCTACAGCCTACTGCCAGAACGGATCCTGTGCAATCTCTGCTTTTCCTGTCACAAGATTCTCAACAGAATCTGGAACTTCCAAGGAGACTGGGAAAGCACCTTTCCATCATCAGAAGTGGGAGGTGAGCTCAGCTTTGTAAACATGAGGGCTCCTCAGACTTGAGGGAATTCAGATGCTCAGCAACCAGAAACAAGGACAAATGTCCATGACAGAAGGGAATCTCCAGGAAGAACTTAGTTTAATTTTTCTGCCAACTCAGCAGAGTGGGAGCTCCCAGTTAACAATTAGGTTGAAATCTAGAGACTACAGTTCCATTGTGCATTTCACTTTGCAAACTAAAATTGATACTCAGTCCACCATGGTGGTGTGAGATTTTCAAAAGCCCAAGTCGATGAGCTACAGGTTTTGTGTTGGTTACAACCAAACTGTCTAGTACAGCAGCAAGAGCCCAGACTCTCTCAGTTTCTGACTGGAGATTTTTTTGTTGTTTACAGCATTAATTAAGCACCCTATGCATTAATTTCCTCTGTTTCAAAATGGGAATAATAACAGTACCTACCGCATAGTGTGATGGTCAGGTTTAATGAGCTATCTGGAGGATTCCATTACAAGCCCCAATTCTTTTTCATCCCTGTGTGTACACCCTTTGCCAGATCACTTTACAGTGTTTCTCGATAAAGAGGAAGAATCCCTTATACCTGGGTTGACCTTGTGACTTGCTTTGGCCGATAGAATGCGACGGAAATGATGGTGTGGCAGTTTGAGTCTAGGCCTCAAGAGTCTTGTGTATCCTGCTTGGCCTTCTGCCACTATCATGAGATCGTGCCCAGGCCAGCCTGCCAGAGGATGCAAGATGTGGAGCAGAGGCAAGTCATCCGTCACCCAGTGGCCCCAGCTGACACCCACATATGTGAGCAATCCAGACAAAGGCCACTTAGCTGGCCACCCTCAAGCAAGAGTAACAAATGCTTACGTATATGTCGCTGAGCTTTTGCAGCAATACCTTAATGATACAGAATGGTTAAAAGAAAACAAAGAATGTTTAGCAAACAAAAAAACCAAGCACGTAGTAAGAACTCTATCAATTTAACAAGCATATCAAAAAGGAGGCATCCTGTAAACGCTAGCAGCTGTGTAAGTTGTTTTTACATCTTTATTGGAGTATAAGCGCTTTACAATGGTGTGTTAGTTTCTGCTTTATAACAAAGTGAATCAGCTATACATATACATATGTTCCCGTATCTCTTCCCTCTTGCGTCTCCCTCCCTCCCACCCTCCCTATCCCACCCCTCTAGGTGGTCGCAAAGCACCGAGCTGATCTCCCTGTGCTATGCAGCTGCTTCCCACTAGCTATCTATTTTACATTTGGTACTGTAGATATGTCCATGCCACTCTCGCTTTGTCACAGCTTACCCTTCCCCCTCCCCATATCCTCAAGTCCATTCTCTAGTGGGTCTGTGTCTTTATTCCTGTCTTACCCCTAGGTTCTTCATGACTTTTTTTTTTCTTAAATTCCATATATATGTGTTAGCATACAGTATTTGTCTTTCTCTTTCTGACTTACTTCACTCTGTATGACAGACTCTAGGTCGATCCACCTCATTACAAATAGCTCAATTTCGTTTCTTTTTATGGCTGAGTAATATTCCATTGTATATATGTGCCACATCTTCTTTATCCATTCATCCGATGATGGACACTTAGGTTGTTTCCATCTCCTGGCTATTGTAAATAGAGCTGCAATGAACATTGTGGTACATGACTCTTTTTGAATTATGGTTTTCTCAGGGTATATGCCTAGTAGTGGGATTGCTGGGTCATATGGTAGTTCTATTTTTAGTTTTTTAAGGAACCTCCATACTGTTCTCCATAATGGCTGTACCAATTCACATTCCCACCAGCAGTGCAAGAGTGTTCCCTTTTCTCCACACCCTCTCCAGCATTTATTGTTTCTAGATTTTTTGATGATGGCCATTCTGACTGGTGTGAGATGATATCTCATTGTAGTTTTGATTTGCATTTCTCTAATGATTAATGTTGTTGAGCATTCTTTCATGTGTTTGTTGGCAGTCTGTATATCTTCTTTGGAGAAATGTCTATTTAGGTCTTCTGCCCATTTTTGGATTGGGTTGTTTGTTTTTTTGTTATTGAGCTGGCAGCTGTGTAATTTGACGGGGCGGGGGGCTGATAGTCCATATAAAATCATCAACGAGATTTTTCAGCCAAGGGCACTATCCAAGGCATAGATATTCTTAATGTCACAGGTAGGAAATGTCGACACTCTCCCTAAAACACGGGTCTGAGTGAAGGTTAAAAAATAAAGAACTTGCAGACCCCAGCTATCTAGACTTGATGTCTACTAGAAGCATATTTGGCCTTGCTGACTCAATATATAAGTTACATGTGATAAAATAGACAATTGAAGCTCAAAATCCTATTTAAGCCCCAGATCAATGGTTTAACTCTTATGTCAGGACAGGCAGACACCACTATGTGATGGAAATGTTGTTTGGGAAAAAATGAGTTTTACTGGTAAAAACCAAGACAACCACATCTGTTTTTACTGGTTTAATGTCAAACCAGCACTTCAAAAGGTAAATTCCAGATACATGTGAGTAGATTGTGGTGCAAGCAGATTGTTTTTATTCTCTATTATTGCATGTTTCATCTTACCCCAGTCCCTTCCCTTACAAACTTGTCGTCTCCCAAAAAATCACTGTAGGAATCACAAAATAGTTTTACTTTGCAAATCTACCGAGAGATTATCAAAAATCTGTTCCTTGTGCTTCATTGTACAATGAAGTCGAAAATTCAGTAAATAGAGCTCGGTGGGCCTACTTTTTTCTCCTGACTCCAGTGATTATCATAATTTGATTTTATAGTTTTCTGTCCTAAGCTACCAGCTGGGGAGTAATCTTCACTGAGTCATGAACTTTCCCATCATTAAATGTCTGCACCTATTTTCAACGTATCAGAAGTGTCCAATAACTACATTTTATCTGCCTTGAATAAAGTCGAGTTGGGACACAGGGGAGCATACATATAATAAAGTTTCCTTTATGCATTAGCAAAGTCCTTGTGGATTAGAGTTCCAGCTTTGTCTTTGACTACTTTTTCAGGAGCATAAAGATCGTATAACACATCTTCCATAGAGACCAGGACATATGTTTACAAGGGCAGAAATCTGAGTAATTTCCCACCAGTCCAAAGAGAATATTAAACTCTTCTGTCATTCTGTAGTATATTATTTATGGTCCCTCTTTTGTTGGCTTTTTTTTTTCATTTGTAAGTTCAACTCCATGTCCTGATAGAAGGTGATAAAATGCTCCATATGTTAAAAAATCTTATCACTAAATCAGGAACAATACTATAAATTTTGGCCTTTGAAATCAAACTGACTGGTGAGGATCATTTTGCTCCTGAAATATTACAGTAGTGATCAATTTGCTGTAAAACTAAGCAGTTTAGCTCAGCAATCTATAGTTGGAAAGCAAGTTGTTCAAGAGGAAAGTTTATACCCAGCCTAAGGGATAAATTAAATTTTATGGGGAAAATATGCATTATTACATGCTTATCTGTTTAACCTATTATTCTTTTCCACATCAGTATAATAAATATTTTTAATCGTATATTTTATCTCACATACATATAGTGATATGGTAATTTTATTCCTCCTGTATTGGCCCAAACATGTTCAATTAATCACAGAATAGAGAAGAGCTTTCAAATCTTTTTTTAAAATCCGATGCGCTTAGCAAATGTACATTCCCAGTGAGATGGAGTTGCTTTGCCATAGGAGAATAGTTCAAATTCTATTTCCTTGAAGGGCGAGCGTCGACTGATCTATTTTATCCTTTTTCCCAATTTAAAACCCCTTCTCCTTGCATAGCAGCTCTCAGCCAAAAATGCTTTGGCCTTACTTGATTCCATTCATAAGGAGTGATTTCACTTTGAAGATTTTTGCCTCAGAGTACATGTTGGTTGTAAGAAATCAAAATTAGAGAATATGAATCCAGGGCCTGTGCATATAGAAGTAGTAAATCATGAGAGCTAACATTAGTTGAGCCTCAGTATTTGTCAGGCTGACTTGCCTTATTCCATGTCATTCTCACAAAAATTCTATGGGGTAGGAATGCTGCTATGTCCATTTCAGAGATAAGGAAACAGGGCTTCAAGAGTCAGGCTAAGCAGTGCCTGGAGCAGAAGGCGAGAACCACTTAGGAAGCCATTGCTATAACCCCCAAGAGAGAAAATAGCAGCCTGAAACAAGATGGCAGCCATGGAGGTGAAGACAAATAGATGAATTCAAGAAATATTTGGAAGATGGAATCAACAAGATGTGATGGTTTGGTGGCTGGTGCCATTCCCAGAGAAATGCATTTTCGAATGTTTGCCAGCAAGCTCTATCTATGCGTGTACGAGAATAACTTAATACAGAAAAACCCAGGCATGTTTCTACATTTTCTCTTCATCCCATCTATCTTGCATATAAATGAGTATACAAGGAAATGTTACGTCAGACTTCAAAGGGGAGAAAAAAGGTTGAGTCTGAAGCTTATTCTAAAAGCATGAACAGTTCATTGCATCATGGTGACTCTCAGTGGGGAGGGGGTGATTCTCCATGGTGTTTCTACATGTCTTGTGACAGGTTTTGTCCCAGACTGTCTTCTCAAGGATGTTTGTTTGTATAGCATACAGCCTTGAAAAATAGAGATAGTGTCTTCCTCCAGAGCAGAAAGCAGATTTGTTTCCTGAACTAGAGAATAAAGGTAACGCCCCCCGCTGAGGCAAAGGGTTGAGCAGATATGCCAGTAGCCCCTTTATAATGATATTGGAAGTTTCTTAAACAGGGGGGTCCTCAGCTATAGCATAAACCTGCTGCATGTGCAAAATCTACCTAGGCCACTCCACAGTGCTCACATGGGACTTGCAGGCAAGGGGAACAGATACAAATAGGAAGCTCATGCCTTCTGCTGTGCTATGGAGTATCAAAATCTTTTTTCTCTGACCCAAGTCTTATGTCTTCTGCCAGCATCCATGAAACTGTGGCAGGCTCACTTGTCAGCTGGAAAGCAAAGTAAAATCTTATACCCTCCACAGATCTTGACAGTGACATTGCCCATTATCTAGTGATTTTTTAATTAATTTATTTTTAAAACTTACTAAATTAACCAGTATTCCTCCATCCTCTCCAAAGGACCTAGAACAGCGTATTAATTTACATTGCTCAGGTTCCACCCTTTTGGATTTCTGCTTCCTTTCTTCATTTTTCAGTAGGTAAAATTACATGGCACATCAGTATTATCACAACCCCAAAGTATGAATTATCACAACTATCTATACTTATAAATGCCTTAACAACATTCTAAATAGACTTTCATATAAACAAACTAGCGTAAGCACTCCATCCATCAATAAATGTTTACTGAGAGCCTTCTATGTGCCAGACACCGCACATGTCATAGTGAAAAAGACAGACACGATCCCTGTCCTGGGAGAGCCTCAAGTCTAATTAGAAATGCAAATAATTGATCAAGCTATTACAATGAAAGGGATTAAGCATCATGCTAGAGAGATGGTAGCTGCCATCCAGGGGAGCTAACCTGTAAGCTGATATTTGACACCACTCATGCATAGCGGGGTCAGCCAGGAAAAGGTGAAGAGGGTTGTGGAAAAGTGACTCAGCTTTTGGAAACAGTTTATGCAAAGTCTGTAGGAAAGCAAGGACACAGCGCATTTATAAAGTAAGAGTGGGACAAGGAAAGAGATGAGGGGAAAGGTAGGCAAAAAACAGACAAGGGAGCTTTGTAATCATGAATAAGGATTCAGGTCTTACCCTACAGGCAATGAGAACACAATAAAGGGTCTTAAGCAAGGAAATGACGTCATCAGATTTACTTTTCTTTTTTTTTTTTTTTGGCTACGTCGTGCAGCTTGTGGGATCTTAGTTAAACCCAGGCCATGGCAGTGAAAGTTCCTAATCCTAACCACTGGACCACCAGGGAACTCCCCAGATTTACATTTTAGAAAGTAAAAATCACTATGGCTACTGAATTGAGAATACATCGGCGGGGATGACTAGAGCAGGGATTCTCGGTACTGTTGACATTCTGGTCTGGAGAATTCTTTGTTGGGGAGGGGGGCTGTGCATTGTAAGATTTTATCACCATCCCTGACCTGTACCCATTAGATATCAGTAGCATCCTCGTGATTATGACCCAAAAAAAATCCCCTGGGAAGCAAAATCACCCCAGTTGAAAACGACTGGGGGGAAGGAGACCAGGTTGGGAAGCCATAAGCAGGAGAGAGGAAGGCAGGCTGGACTGTAGGAATGGGGAAAGGAGATGGATCTAAGAGAAAGGTAGACACACCCTTTAGATTTCCCATCATCTGTTTACTCATCCCTGAGAAGGATCTGCTTCAGTGACCCACCCCTCCACTTGTGTAAGGAAGTGAATTTTACTACTCGCTTCTGCCTCTTATCCTGAGCAAAACCTACTGTGGTGTGTGTCTGTCTCATCCCTGCTAAGTTGTATACTTTCATACATATGTATGCATAAGTTAAGTTTTTGCAAGCATAATTTAGACTTTTCAAAACAGTGACACAGTAACAAAGAAAAATTGAGACATGCATGCATTTTGAATATTGATTCCAGTTTCTCACATACTACCCCTGACATTTTCCATGCTGCTTTGTTTTAATGCGTTTGTTTTCTCTGCTTTCCCATGTCTTGCCCAACTTTAAAGGAATCTGCAGCTAACAGGCAATTAGGCCCACCATTAACTATAGAATGTAAACACTATTCCAGACCAACCCACCAGAAAAATCTGCTGGTTACTAAATAGGGTTTTCATAGGCTAAGGGACAACTTAAATAACAATATTTTCATAAAGTTTACTTTGGTAGAAATGGAAATTATGTTTACAGGAAGTGAACTGTGTACTAGGAGCTTTGCAAATATTACCTCAAATGTTAAATCTTCACAAGTACTATAAGGGAGCAATTCTTTATCCCATTTTATATTTACAAAATCTGAGATGAGACTCAGAGAAGTAAAGGAACTTACCTAAGGCCACCCAACTAATAAGCTACAAAGCCAGAATAGAAAGGCAGTAGAGCAGGGCTGAGCAAACTTGTTCCATAAAGGTTTGTAAATATTTTTAACTTTGCAAGCTATTCAGTCTCTGTCACAACTACTCAACTCTGCCCCTGTAGCTGGAAAGCATACGCAGGTGATATGTAAATGAATGGTCACGGCTGTGTGCCAATAAAACTTTATTTATAGACAGTGACACTTCAACTTCATATTTTCACGTCAAAAAATGTAATTTTTCATTATTATTTTTGACTATTATAAAAGATAAAAATAATCATAGACCATGGCCAGACAGAAAAAGGCAGTGAGCCAGATTTGGCCCACAGGCCAGAGTTCACCAAGCTGTTGGCAGAGTGTGGGAAAGAACACAGACTCTGGAGGCTGTCTCCCTTGGTGTGAATTCCTGCTCTCCCACATCATCTTAAATATAGAAACTTAATGAGTTACTTAACCAATATCTCTGTACAACAGTATCTCAGTTGGGTTCCCCCAAGACAGACCCTGAGACAGGTTTTGAGGACAAGTAGTTTATTTGGGAGGTGATTCCCCAGAAGCACTGGTGGGGATGTAGGAAGCAAGACAGGGAAGGGAGGGAGCCCAATATGGAAAGTTACTGCTCATCAAGGAGCTGGTTACTGCCGGGGACAACTGGACACAATCCTGCCAGACCCTCCAGGAGACAAGCCTCAGCACTGCCCCGCCTAGCAAGGAAGGGGGATGGGGGGATATTCATCCTCTGCCAGCCGTGGTGGAGGGCTGCTCTCAGGGGTAATGACAGGGCAGTACCTCTACACCCATGTAGATAGACCATTCGCTGGGGACCAGAGAAGGCCCTGGGGCAGAGTCACAGCATGCCTAGGGAATTGGGGGGGGGGGGGCACTGAAAGGTCCCCTGCCACTCAGCTTCCTCATCTGCAAGTAGGCATAATAATAAGGCCTACCTCGTGGGTGTATTGAAAGATTAAATGAATAATATATAAAGTGCTTTAAGTCTGAGACTAGGAAAGGTGGGTGAAGCACTTGCCTCAGGCATAGAATTTAAGGGGATGCCAAAAAACTCAGTAATCAAGATCAATCATATTTTGGGACTTCCCTGGAGGTCCAGTGGTTAAGACTCCATGCTTCCACTTCTGGGGGCGCAGGTTCGATCCCTGGTCGGAGAACTAAGATCCTGTGTGCCACATGGCGTGGCCAAAAAACCAAAACAAAACCAAAAGAGTGTTAACTTTATTCTAAAAAAAAAATCAATCATATTTTGATGCAACATTTTTTTAAAAAAACAAAGTTATCAGAAAAAATCCATGATGAACAAAATATCAAAATGTTACATAAAAGTAGGATCAGTAACAGCTCTGTGTGAATCCATACTGGATTCTGAGTCAAAACAAAAAAATATACATTACCATAAACATGCTTTTATGTATTTTTAGTGGTTAATTTTTTTCAGAATTAGATTTTGAAAATGTTGATGATGATTTTGCTTCCATTCAAGGAGAAAAGTGATATTATCATCAATTCTGTTTGGAGTACAAATAAAATATTTAAACTTAATGTTATGCATTAACAACTGCTTATCAATTTTTCAGTATTTTTTTCAACTTCTTTAATGCTCTGGAAAAAAACTAACAATTAAAAAAATACACATGAGCATCATATGGGAAATGCAAATTTTCCTTTTTTGCCTTAGGTTTCAATATGGCTCCACACAGCACTGTCTTTATTTAAATTTTGGATATTTTGTTCATTTTGGATTTTATGTTAATTTTGATTTTTTAAAATATTGCACAAAATATGAGTTATCTTGATAACTGAATTTTCTGATGTGCCCTCCCCCCTAAATTTTGCACCCACAGTGAGTGCCTCACTTTCCTTACCCTAGTCCTGGCCCTGGTTAGTATATACCTGGCAAATAAGTGCTTAATAAATATTACAGCTCATCTTCAAACCCAGTTTATGCAGCACCACTATCAGTGTTCTCTTTTTTACAGCCCCCATGCTGCTTCCTTGGTCTATCAGGATAACCACATATTCACATCATTATATCTTTTTTTTCATCATGGCATGTGGGAAAAAAATGCAGCCTTTTATTGAATATTTCTGAAGCATATGTGTTGATAACTGCTCACATAACCTGTTATGGAGGGGGGGAAAGTTAGCAAAGCCAAGGCAATTATGGCTGGATAATTTGAAGGACCCACTTTTTCTTGACAGCAAATTAATTGATGTTATAATGGGTATGTCACCCTGTCATCCATCAACATTTAGTGAGTTCTGACAATGTGCTAGGTTACACGTGAAACAGAACACACACACACACACCAAAATCCCCAACTTATTCCTTGCCAAGTGTGATCCATTGATGATATGGTTTGTAATGTATATTTTTTTAAGTAAAAGGGAAATAATATTGCCTGTACTCCCTGTTTCATCTTAGCCTGCCTCTCACCCCCTCCCTCTTTGTGCCCTCCCACCGCCTCTTTCTTTCCCTCTTCCCTCCACCCTCCCACCCCAAATTTATCTTAGCACAATGGTTCTGGTTCGTTTTGAACACGAGTTGTAATCAACTTCTGAAGTGGAATAAAGAGAATTCTGATTTGTGGGAGGAAGTAAATTTGTCTGATAGATGCATTTTAATGACTTCTGCTTATTAATGACCCAGGCTTTCCAGAACCACATTCAAGAATTGAAGCTGTAATCGGCTCTGCTGATTTGGCCTCACAACATATCACTGTAGAAGCAATGAAAAGAATCAGCAGCAGCTGCCTAACCGACTAACCCCCTGTGCTCTCTTCTCTGGGCCTGTTAACAGAGAGATGCTGGGGTCTGGAGAAGTAAATAAACAATAGCTTTGTTGAAAGTGCTCCTGGAAGGAAAAAAAAAAAGCCTATGACTCAAAAGAAAAAAAAAAAAAATACACCAAGTAATTACAAAAGAAACTTCATTTCCAATTGCTGAATAAGACATTAAAGAATTGCAGGAAGCAAAACCCAGTACAAAAACAGCTATTTAATTTTTAGAGTTGTGGTTAGAAATCAAAATGAAAGGATGCTCTGGAGTGGATTTATAACTTTGTCCATAATTCCACATTCCCATTTTTTTAATTTGTTTTGGGCAACACATTCCAGTATCAGATTGAGACCTACAATAGTGAAATTTCATCCTTAACCCCACATTTCCTTTATTCCAGCAGCTCTAGTTACAACCTAATGTTATTTTAACAGTTTTTCTTTAATTTAATGATATTTAATTTGCATTCGTTCAAGTGACATACAATAGATCATGCTATTACCATGATTTATATCAGATGAACTGGCATAAATTCAACATTATAAATTGCGCCTGTAAATGAAACTATTATTTTACAGGAATTACTGAGCAGAAAGGGTAAGGACCCTCCAGTCAACCTTAGTCAAACCCACTCTTTAGAGTTTTATATTTTATGCCTGCAATAAATGCTTTTGTGAAAGCGCATAACCCACAAAAAAGTCATCCGAACTACATTAATTACGATAATACTATCCAAAAAGCTGCAAGGGCCTATTTTTGTGACATCATTCTTTGATTTCTTGCTGCCTTAAATTATCCCTTTGATGGCTGTGGAGATTAACAGTCATACTTTTGTCATTAAATATAAGGCATTTTAAAGCTTAATCCACCTAAGTTCTAATTGATACTGCTTTCAGTTGGCAGATAGCAACCTGATTTATAATTTAAATATGCGGCATTATATGCATCTCTTCAGTATAATGAAAAAGCAAAGTTCCTCTCATCTTTCTCAGCAATGTTAAACATCAAGGAAAAGTCGCTTTCTTTTTTCCTTTTATATCCTGAGCCTAATTGAAAACTGTTCATTGAATTTCAACATGATAGAAAAGTCTTTTTATCTCTCAATTTGTCCATTAGCGATTATAATTGAAGTATCTGCTACACAGCTGAATTGATATTGTTCTTGTTTAAATTCTGAATTACTCTAAATCTTTCAAAAGACATCAAAAAATATATATGTATATGTATGCACACACACACACACACACACACACTTGCATATGTATGTGGCTGAGGAGATATCAGCTAACGACTTTGCTTAAATGGAACATTAGACTAGCTCACTCTCCATGTGGATAAAGCCACACAAAGAAGAAAATCATCTAATTTTGCTGGAGAATGTGTTGCATAATAATCTTACCGGCATGACCATAAGGTTTGCTAATTGCCACATCTGTTTAACATCTGTCAGAGGCTTCCCACATGTTGCCAGCAATATTACAACACAGTACATTACCATGAATTTTATTGTTTTCAACTGTTATTTATTTGTCATAGACATTACTACAGCTAATGATGTCTATTTATGTTATACCACTAATTATTTTCTGTTTTTTTAGAAATCTCTATTTAATCTACTTTCTCAGTTTGGATTATGCCTTTCTTTCCTGCCCCCCGTCCCATGACCCCTGGCTTCCTGTAACCTCCCTGACAACCCCTTCATGTTAATGATACTAATTCTTCTTCATCCAGAGTCATAAATATCCTAATGGGTTTGTGGAATTGAAAAAAAAAAGTTTGCAAAATGTCTTCATTTCTTAATGGCACTGCTGAATTCTTTCACTAAATCTCTAGGCTGAGCCCATGTTAGTGATGATAAATGTACAAATATGTCACTGTTTAGGCTGCCTTTACGGAGGCAGAGTGAGTCTTGCTGATTTTTTAAATTATTTTTATACCTCACCTGGCTCCTCACTGCAGTGCCTCTTTTTTTTTTTTAAGCACAACAAACCACGGCGTCTATTAAGCAGAAAGTAGAGATTGACAAACTGCAGACTGAGCAAAGTACGCATGACCTGATTTAAAATGAATTGATAGGTGTCACTGATCTCTGTTACGCATAGCATATGTGAATGCCATATGATGTATTATTTATCCATAGTAGATGCCTTTTTGTTTCATTAATAAACCTGTATATCAGAGGTATACAGTACCAGTGATTAGTGTGAGGCAGTGCAAAACGACATGGTATTTGCCCGCCATTGCTCAATTATTTTCCTCATTTTCTCCCTGTGTCTTTGCGTGAATTATTAAGACCTTGGCTGTTTATTTAAGAATCTAATTTTAGTGCGTGTGTCCAACTGAATTCTGTTTTCTCCTCTAATGAAGGAAAATAGTGTGAGAATTTCCAATCTTGGTCTCTGATTTTAGATACGCAATGCACAGTGCAAGTCGTAAAGGTCACTCTGCTTTTGAACCATATAGTATAGACATTTGATGGGCCTAAAAATCCATTTTGGTTACGCATCACATCTTGCCAGCAAATTAAAGCAGCGCTGCTTGGTTAAGTCAAGCACAATTTGCATTCGCTTAGAGAGAAAGAGATTAAAGGAGCAAGGATCTGATTTGAGCAACCCTACAGGAAATCTGTAAAAGGAAGGTAGGTGATTGGAGATAACTTCTTGAAGTTGCTGTGAGTGACCGTTGTTCATATCGTGATGTCTAACGTTGCCCATCCTAGTCACCACATTGGGATGACTTTGGTTTTCACGTCTAGTAATGCACATTCATTTACAACCAAATCATGCCACAACCTGCATAGAGATCTTTGAGAATGCTTATTGAGAGAGTAGATAGAGATGACCTTACACATAAAATTTGCTTTGCTTTTCTAAATATGAACCGAAGGATAACATTTTGTTATGGATTAAAAGTGATTGAAGATGATATATAGATGTATAGTTGGAGGGTTTTCTTAGATTTTTTTTTTCATTAAATGATTTTTTCAAAGATAAGTCTGAGACGAAGTTTCTTTAGCTTGTTTGTTCAAGATCTAGTGGAAGGAAAATAAGTTTTCAATGTCCACATTGCTTTGAGAGAGTAGTAAGTGCTGCAGAGTCTGATAAGAAATCTCACATGGTGTAAATCAAGCAGTGTCTGGAAGCATACAGTCCTGCCACAGTCAAATTTAAATTAACTAGGGAAATGCAACGTGGCAAAATGAAAAAAATCACCACGCACATCAAAAACACCTTTTTTAGAACCAGGCACACTCCTTCATGGCTAGTGGGAGTTTAAATAAATTCAAACTTTTTTAGGGCAGTTTGGCAATAGCTTTCAAAATGTATAATGCTGTTCCATTTGACCCCAATGTTCTTCTGATAGGAACACACGCACTATAGATATTCTTGCACAGGGGTACAAAGTTAAATGTACAAAATCAATTTTGCAAAGTTGTTTGTAAAATTAAACATTTTAAAATAGAAAACTGGAAACACTTCAAGGTTGATCAATAGGGGAATATTTGCACAAATCATGCTTGATCCATTGTAACAGAAGAATATTGGAAGTAATCTAAATGATTATTATTAGGAGAGTAGACAAATGATGGGTTCATATAATGAGACACCACACAACCATTAAAAATAATACAGAAGAACTATGGTACTAATATGGAAAGATGTACTAGATGATAAGTAAAAAACAAGCTATGTATAATATGGCCAGCGAGTGTGTGTATTTATGGATGTAAGGTGTGTTGGATGTTTAAAGCTTTACACATCCACTAGAATGTACATCCCCAGAACGGAAGGGATTTGGCCTGTCTTGTTCACCAACATATTGCCTACATCTCTATATCAGTGCCTGGCACAAAATAGAGACTCAATAATTGCTTGTTAAATGAATAAATGAATTCTCATATGCTAGTACAAGCATAAAGGTCTGCATTAAAGATATGGAAGGATACAAACCAAATGTATAAAAAATAAGGCACAGGATTAAAGGAGACAGACTAGGGAAGGTTGTGTTGATTCTCTACACTGTTGGAGCATTTTTAGAATTGAGTATTTTTCAAAAGGCTTTATCAGAAAAAAAAAATTAAAAGACTTTCAAAATATAATAAAACCGAAAAATGGAAAGCCATGTTGTGGCTCCCATTTGCATTTTTGTATGACTGTAGGATCTGTCACAAAGATCACAGTCTCTTCCGTCATGCCCCATTTCCTCCTTCCGGTTAGAAAAGAGGGCGGGTGAGGACATGATGGGCAGCATTTACAAGGAATAAGATGCTCTTCTAAAGTTCCTGTGATTGCACATTTGGGGGGCTGACCTCAGCTCTGTGGATGCTGACCTTGTGAAATACTCAACAGGAAAAGGCTTGAACAGAGCCATCAAGGACAGCTCAATCAAGGTGTCCGACTGTCTGGAGCAGCAGTGAAGAGAGAGGGGGATGGATGGACATGTTAAAAATTAATAGAAAGTATATTAAAGGACATCCTGTTTAAAATGGTGGGTTGAATTCACCGGTTTATCTTCTCTTCTTCTCAAAACCTTGCTAAAATGATGGTAAAAGGATTAAAGAGTTATAAACTCCACAAGGACAAAGAGAGTGGAAGAACAGACAATGACAGGAGAGAAATGTCAGCCAAATTTTGAAAGATGGAAAATGAATGAACAAGTGGTAAGCGACTAGGTCCCAGTACTTTCCCATTAGCCCAGGACTGGGTGGTGGGGAGGCATCGTAAAGCCAGTTCAGCTCCAGCACCTGGAGAACTTTGAGACTGGGAGGCACCAGTTACTTATGAAGGCGGGAGTGCAGGCTTGGAGTGAAATCAGGAAAACTCTAAGGATTTCCTCTCCCACCTTCCTCCTACAGAAAGGAAAGTTATTAAGGGCATGAGTTTAAAGACTCTGGAGGGAAGGACACCCAGCACAAAGGAGGCTGAGAGTGACAGCCCTTTATGATACAATCAAGCATACTGACAAAGACCCTCACCATCCTGTCTCTGCTCAGCTCCCAGTCTGGGCTACCAGGTCAGCACTCACCTGCCTCCCAAGTGAGAGGCTCACTGTTTCCTCTGTGAAAAAAACTCACCTAAGAGAAAGGGAAACTACAGATACTGACATCCTGGGGGATTTCCATGAAACAGGCAAGTCACAGCCCATTGCTCCCACTCAGAGGCCCACCTGTCAACAGTCCATCCCAGACATAAAGCATTAAGTGTGCTTTTAGTGCCTCACTTCAGAATACAGATGGACATCCAAGCATCATCATGTATTTGAGAAAAACCTCTAAGATAAAATTCAGAGATGAAGACATGGGGAAAAGGAGGAATGCTAAGGAAATAGAGACTGTAATGTGCAAGAAAAAAATGTCAAAAACACTGCAATATCTTCAGAGTGTTAAAGCATTCATAAATAAAATGCATACAACGATAAATAGCTTTTGGAAATTAAAAGATAGAGTGCAACATTTAAAAATTCAAACGATAGTTTGGAAGACGATGGTGAGAATTCTCCCAGAAAGTAGAACTAAGGAAAAAGAGGTAGACAATAGAGAGAAAATATTAAGAAGAAAATTAAAGATAATATCCAAATAATAGAAGTTTTATAAAACAACAACACTAAAGATTAGGAGTGAAAAGGGGGAACTAACATAAGAAATTTTGGAACCCATTAGTTACCCAGCTCAGTAAGTGAGAAAAGTCCACACCAAGTTATATCATCATAAAATCTCAAATCCTAAAAACTTCCCAGAGAGACAGAGATTAGAAAAGCATCATCACACATCACAACAGCCATGCTGAAAACTGGAAGACAATACATTTCTTCAAAATGCTAATGCAAAAGTATTTCTTTCCAAGAATTCCGTAACCAGCCAAATTGTTACTCAAGAATAAAAATATTTTCAAACTTGCAATCTCTCAAAAATTGAAATCTCAGATCCCCTTTCTTTAGAAAAAGGGGGCCTTTTTTTCTTTTTCTCCAGATAAAGGGGGTTTGTCTGCCTGAGAATGAAGGCAACCCAGAGGAAAAGAGAAAGGGCAGTGGGGAGGGAAGATGGAATCTCACCATCATCATTTGAGCCCTGAACCCAAAAGTGACAAGGAGTGTGGGTGTGTGACCTGCACCGCAGTTTTTGGTTCATTCTGACTAATGCAATCCCTGCTAGTTAGAGCCCATCCCTTTCTACCTCATCCATGAGTTTTTCTGAATTGTGCCAACCAATACGGATCTCTCTTCTTCCTGATCATGAATCATTTTAGCTTATGATATTAAACCAGTAAGACACTTTACTTCTAAGGCATTACTTCCGTAGCATGTAGGTTTTATGTTTCTCTCCTACATATAAGCCTGTCTTTCCCAATGGGTTAAAGCTACTCTTGGACTGAAATGGTGAGTTCCTGGATCCACCTCCCCCTCACACCCAATGGGCCACCAAGTTGATTCCACTTCACCTCCTTTGCTCCTCCCACCTTCTTTCACCTGAATTCCTACTGACCTCCTTGCTTTCAATTCCCCTCCTCTAGAATCAGTCCTCCACACGGTTGCCCAGCCATTCTAAAATGCCAGTTGGATCATGACCCTTCTTCCTGTTTGAAACACCTTAATTGCTCTCAATGGCAGCAGGATAAAATCCAACATCCTTAACACATCATGCAAGATCTAGCCCCCAACTGTCCGCCTCCCCCTCCCACGTGAGTCATCTGAAACCACTTAGAGCTACTTCATACCCCTATGACTTTGCAAACCCTGTACCCTCAGCGTGGCATGTCCACCCCTTTAGTCTGACAAGTCCTCACACATCCTGCTAGAAACAGCGCAGGTAAGTCCTGCTCTCTGAAATGTCCACTTACCATATCTTTTACCTCTTGTGACATGTTGGCTTCCCACACTAGGTGATGAGTTCATTTCTGTGCCCCAAAATTGAGACAGGCTCTGTCCTTGGTAGATAATAAATACTTAGTGACGGATCAATGAATTCTCTTCTAGAACCCACTTCCTAGCACTTTTGTGGAAATACACCTCAATAGATATCTAGTAAAATAAATGGAAGTTTCTTTACTCTCTGTAGGGTGCTTTTGTTAGCTTTGTCTGGCCCACCGTATTCCCCATCATTCCGGTGCTGGTGCTAGAATGATGATTTTTTCTTAAGGAAACTCTCTCTTGGTCTCTGCCACCTCTCCCTTGTCTTGCCAGCTCATGAATGCTGACTGTTAAATTTTTAGCAACCTTCTAAGCCATTTGAGACTGTGCAGGTTGTCTGAAATCAGGCATGGTGGGAGTGTTTGCACGTAGAAATGTCCCCTGCCCCATCCCCAGAGCCAGTTACTAAATATTTACCAGATTTCAGCCCATGTGGTTTGACGGGAGTTGACCCCACCCACAGCCCACCCAAGGTGGGTACTTGGCTCAAGCCTGGCCACTCAGTGTGGGCCAAGCCTCCCAGGGCCACAGTGATTGGTTCACAGAGGGACACGTTATTTTTGCCTGACCAATGAGAATCTCTCCTGAGATGTTGCTCAGACTACTCAAGAGAGGTGCTCCAGGCACTGAGATGGGCATCTCTACAGAGGACAAATAATCCCCGAACTTCTGGGCTGCCAGGAGGGGAAAACCTGTCCGGGAATGAAGCCAACGTAGGGCCGGGGTTGGAGGCGGGGGAGAGCGAGGGAGGTGAAACTAAGTCCTGACATAACCGTTTGAGACCTGGATCCAGCAATGACTCAGCCGGTTCTCGTTCCTACGCATTCCAGTTTTCCAAGTCAGTAAAGCCCCTTTTTTCCTCGGGGGGGTTTGGGGGGGTTTTTTTGGTCACTTGCCATTGAACATATCCTGCCTGACGTATAGTCTATCGCAGCAGGTCATGTGAATTCTCCTGTAATGTGGAAGGCACCTCTTCAGGGGGTTACCTTGCTGTAGTCAATGACCTTGCGCTGGGGACTGCCCCTCGACATGGACCAGGGCCCCCAGCAGCAGTCTATACACCATGGCCTACCTCTCCCGGCCACAACTGAACCTCTTCCTCCCCTGTATTTGCAGGTTTCAATGGGAGGTGTTTTAGAGTTAAACCACATTATTGGGAGCACTTGAGAGAAAAGAGCCACAGCCTTCACTTCACTAAGTCCCAAGCTGCCCAGAGGCTGCCCTGCCCATGGCTGCTTCCTTGATTTTATGAGAAACCCCAATAAATTCCTTATTTCAGCTTAAGTTACTCAGAGCTGCTTTCTATTAACTGCACTTAAAAGATATTAACCTTTCCCGAAAGGTAGTTCATGAACAGCTGGGGTACAGGACAGTTTTAAGTAGCATAGAGATGTCTACTTCTAACTATTGTGTATTTATTTTATGTATATTCAGAAAGATAAAACTAACACATCTAAAGTGATTCCATGGATACCTTTACTTAGGATGAAGCTGAAACAGGTATTTTTTTTAATTTGTCAATTTCAAGAAAACATTCCATAAATATACCCATCGGGGTTCTTGGCTACAAGCCACAGACCAAATCTGGTTAACTTAGCAGAAATTAATTTGTTGGCAGGAAATCAGGAAGTCCCCCAAAAGAGAAGAAGGCTGGAAAAATGAGCAGGAACCAAGCAAGGGAAGTTGTGTCAGAGGAGCCACTTCAAGGTCACTCCAGAGGGACCTTAACTCTTGTTAATACACAATTACCCAAGCACCATGGCCACTGCTGCTGCTGGATATTTCTGCCACTGAGTTCACAGCACCGTCCCAGTGCCTTTGCTACAAATACTAAGTGAAGTACCTCTACGTCCCTCAGGGTTTAAGTGCAACAGGGTATGATGTGAGCCAAGCCAAGATGCTCACGCCTGTACCACAGTGGGGAGAGAGAGGGAGTATTTGCCAGTGGGTCTCAAATGTGGCTGCTCAATGGAACCATCTGGGGAGCTTTACAAAATGCTGTAACCTGGTCCCACCCCCCCAGGTTCAGACTGTATTGGTCTGGAGTACAGCCTGGGCATCAGAGCTTTGAAAGCTTTGTCCAGGAGGTTCTATTGGGCAGCCTAGGTTGCAAAGCACTAGGCTAGGTCGCCTAGCTTTCATAGTGGGCAGTTTTATTCACTGAAGGGAGCTCGGCCTTATCTGAACTTCTTTCCTACATTCCCCAATTGATTTCCTCGCTCTCCTTATATGCTCTAGTGCTAATGCTGTTTTCAGCTCTTTCAATTATGCGATTTCCTTATCTTTATACTGTTGAGAATACCTTATAAGATTTCTTAAACAGCAGCTAAATTTATCTGCCTGTCATTTTGTTTTCATTATCCATGATAGCAATCTCTCGCATAGCTTATGAGATCATATCAAGTGACTGGTTTTAAACAAACAAACAAAAATCCGCAGAGTCAACATTTGTCCCAAGGTGTATAGGATGCTTGTTGCTTAGATGGCTTTGGAGTGATCTGCATCTGATTTGGGCGTTCACCCTGGCCCACAAAGACTTCTCTCCTGAGCCTATGAATGTTTGTTCTTATCTACTGTTCCCCTTATCACAAATACTGGTGTACTGTTTTCTGGAGTGTGTTGCTGTGGCCCAAGTTTTGCTCCATAATGAAAGCAATAATTCTGAAAGCATGCCGAAGGAATAAAGACACATGGTAATTGTCAGAAATTCTTCATTTTGAACGTGAATTGCTCATCGTGGTTGACAGTTGATGGCTTTTAGCTGTAGAATGCCTGTAAAAATAACAAGAATTTTAACAACCTAACTTCTGGCTTGCTTTCAGGTGAGCTTATCAACAAAGGAGGTCTGGATCCATGGAACACATGAGATCAAACTCAGAGCTGTGTTGAACCCCCATGATTACCCACTTGGCTACCTGGGTACAGTGTTCATGCGTTTCTACTTGCCACCATCTGCCCCAGAGTTAAATTCGTATGATGCAGCTAGCCAGGCTTCTCTGACTCCTCTAACCCAGGGCTTCTCCACCTCAGAATTACGTTTTGGGCCAGATAATTACTTGTCGTGGGGACTGCCCTGGTCATTGCAGGATGTTCAGCAGCATCCCTGGCCTCTCTTGGTCCACAAGATGGCAACAGCACATACCTCTCCCCAGGCTGTGGCGACCAAAGATGCTTCCCACCACTGCCAAATGTGCCCTGGGCAGGGAGCAAAATCACTTTCATTTGAAAACCACTGTTCCAGTTCTTGCTGCATATTAAGTTTACCCTTGACGCCATCCCAATGGAATCAGAAGCTTTGGGCATGGACCCCAGGCACCAGCACTGGAAAAGCTACCCAGGGGTTCTAAAGCACAGCCTGGGTTGAGAATTTCCATCCTAAAGCAGCTAGTCTAATATTGCTATGGAGCTTCTTAAAGTCCTGCTCAAATATTTTTATAATCGGACCCTCCACTTAGCAACACATGAGCAACTACTACATAGAAACAATATTAGCTATAATGTCAAGTACCGTCTCGTGGAATTTGCAATTTAATGAGGTCATGAGAGTGCGAGGGAAATAAATTGTTTTTCACGTGTGAGTACATATGGAAAAATACCTAGAAAGGAAACCTAAAAGGAATGAGGGAAATGAGTGCTGATCTGTGAAAGGAGGGCAGGGGAAGCTAATAGACAGGTTGGACCCCGGGGAACTCATCAGGGGTGAATATGCCCAAGACCCCTGAGAGGACAGGAGAGGCATAGGGCATTTTGATGTTTTGAAGATCCTGGTGTATTTTTAATTGTAAGGGGCTACAAAAACTATACTATATGTTCAGCATTTACCTTTTTAAAAATATCAGCTTTATTATAATGCACACACCATAAAATTCTACATTTCAAAGTGTACAATCCAGTGATTTTTAGTGTATTCATAGAATTGTGCAATCACCACCACTATCAAATTTCAAAATATCTTCATCACCCCAGAAAGAAACTTCATACCCATTAGTAGTCACCCTCCCTCATTCACTGCTACTCCCCAGACCCTGGCAACCGATAATCCACTTTCTGTCTCTATAGATTTGCCTATTCTGGACATTTCATATCAACAGAATCATATAATATATGGCCATTTGTGTCTAGCTACCTAGACAGCATCTAAAAACAAAACAAAGCAAAATGAAAGGGAAAACAAAACCTTCCTCCCAAGAGGCAATTTAACCTAGAGCCCAAGAGATAGACTTTGGCACCAGACAAAAGTCAGATTAAATCAAGTCCTAACCCTCTAGCTGTTTGATCTTGAGCAGACAGCTTTGGTCAACCACCTAAAAGCATTCCCAACACCCTTCTCAGCATGTGGAATCCTAGTCCCCCAACCAGGGATCGAACCTGGGCCCCCTGCAGTGGAAGCGCGGAATCTTAACCACTAGACCGTCAGGGAAGTCCCTAAAAATCGAGTTGTTTGCTTTTTTTTTTTTTTTCTAACACCCTTCTCAACGCCCAACTCTTACCATAGAGACTGGAAAGGCTAAATAGGCATTGTCCCAAGTCCTCCAGTTTTGCCAAAAAGAGAAGATGGGAAGTCTCAGACAGCTCCTAGGAAGGATATTTCCTTCTGTGATTAGAGAGAGATGTACCAGAAGAAAACACTGTCATTTTTCCTCCACCCCTTTCTTCCTTTGAAGGATGTGTGAAGGCAGGAAGCTTGGACAATGGCTGCCATATTGTGACCATGAGGGAAAGACCAAGAAGATCACAGAAATGCCAACCCAGATTCTAATGTGTTGCTACTGAACCAGTACCAGCAACTGCCTTCTCACTGATTTGTTATGCCCCAAAAATAAGCCCTTGTATGTCTAAGCTACTGTTAACTTGGGTTTTGGTTACTGGAAGCATCAACTATCCCAAACTGGAACAGAAAGTTATTTCTATGCATAATTTCACATGTTGGTGGGCAGAGCTTCCTCACCTATGTCCCAAGAATCCATTACCATTTGTTGAAAATAAGGAGTAGTTTCCTTTTGGGAGTGTCTCTTCCCTTTGGGGAAGCTCATGGGACTTCCGTCCTGTTCTCCTTTTGGTAAGATATGAGCCTGTTAGTCAACATACACTCATCAGAAACCCCTCCCTGAAATTTGATTTTTGAAATGGAAAATTATTGGAGTTCATTCTTTCCAGTGGGAGCACAATGACTAATGAGTCTGTTTCCACCACAGGGCTGTTCCTGTATTTACCCATGTGTGCATTCATCCATGCATTCTGAAAAAAATTTATTGAACACCTAATATGTGCAGTGTGAGGACATGGAATAAACAGACAAATTCAAGTAGCTTATATCCTAAGAGAGGGAGTTAGACTATAAATACATCTGTGTCTTATATAACATGACATGTGATGAGGCTATGAAGAAAAATAAAGTAGGCTGAAGGGGATAGATTGTGAGAGAGATGGGGAAAACATGGCTTCTATTTTAGAGGGCAATCAGAGGAAACTATATTTGAACAGAGAAGCTCTGCAAAAGTGTCCCAGGCAGAAGGCAGAGCAAGTGCAAAGGCCCTGAGGCAGGAGCCTGCTTGGTATGTTTGAGGAACAGAGAGGAGGAAGTCAGTGTGGCTGGAGCAGAGGGATGGAATGGAAATATGATGGATGAGAAGGCAGGTGAGGTGTCAGGAACTGGATCAAGTCAGGTCAAGCCATTTACTAAGACGTGAGGCAACCATTTTAACTTAATCCCTCTGGCTGCTGAGTGGAATGTAGACTGAGGGAGAAGACAGGGAGACCAGCGAGGAGGTGATGGTAATATTTCAGGTGAGAAATGATACTGCCTAGAACCAGGGTTGTAACTGAAAGGGAAGTAATCAGATTCCATATATATTTAGAAAGAGCTAACCAGGTTTACTGAAGGACTGGATGTGAAGCGTGAGAGAAATAGGAGAGTCAAGGACAATTCCAACACGCTGGCCTGAGGAGCCATTTACTGAGGTGGAGGACCACAAGTAGGACCAGGTTTTTGGTAGACGGGGTGATGTCAGACACTATGACGGCCGTCATTACTGTGGGTCTGCTGTGTAGCTCTCTGGGGCTCCCTCTCGGAAAGTCTGGTCCCTCAACCTTCCCACTGATTCAGGGCTCCCTGTATCCTTCCAGTAATTTGGCTTAAGTTAACCAGAGTTAGTTTCTATTCTTTGCAACCAAAACCCTGTAATCGATAAAAGGGGCTCACTTGGCTCTTAAGCGTCAGCACAGGACCCTAAACACCATTCTTACTGTAAGAAAAACGTGTTCTGAGCAACAACCAACAAATTCACAAATGAACTTTCGGACGCCACCCATTTCTCCACGGGAGGCTGACTTTTCCTCTCCTGGCATCTCTCCTCAGAGAGACAGCTTCTGCCAGTACAAGGTGGGGAAGTGTCAAATACTATTAAAACCTGATTGCTAATTCAAATGCTATTGTGCTTGATATGCTTGTCATGTAAAAGTGCACAATGTAGCTTAATAAAATTGATAGAACTCCCTTTGAAGATATTTTTGTCAGAGAGGCACTCAATAAAACTGTTTCCATCAGGCTCTTGTGCCTCTTCGATATTTTGCTAGTGACACATTTTAGTGAACTAGTCCAGGGCCTAGCAAAGCATGTTTTGCAAAGAATGTTGGAGGGGAAGAAGGAGTACTCAGATTTTTCTTTGTTTTTTTCAATAAATTATTTATTTATTTTTTATTTTTGGCTGTGTTGGGTCTTCATTGCTGCGCACGAGCTTTCTTTAGTTGCAGTGAGCGGGGGCTACTCTTCGTTGCAGTGTGTGGCTTCTCGTTGCGGTGGGTTCTCTTGTTGTGGAGCATGGGCTCTAGGCACGCGGACTTCAGTAGTTGTGGCACGCGGGCTCAGTAGTTGTGGCTCATGGGCTCTAGAGCACAGGCTCCGTAGTTGTGGCGCAGGGGCTTAGTTGCACCGCGGCATGTGAGATCTCCCGGACCAGGGATCGAACTCATGTCCCCTGCACTGGCAGGCAGATTCTTAATCACTGCGCCACCAAGGAAGCCCTCAGATTTTTCTTTTTATTTCTTGTAATTAGGAAGCCCTCTATCAACTGCCTAACAGTAAAGTTCATCTGGTCACTGGGAAACCATATCAAAGCTGTTTTGCTTCAGAGTCGTGTGCAATCCAGTAAATAACCCACAGAGGTTGCTGTCAGTAACTCAAAAGTAGCTAACTGTAAATACTAAGTCCATTAATCTGTTCAAGGAAATGTTTCTTTTCTTCTTGCCTATGTCCAACAAGTGTTTTCGGCCTGGGACCCAAGAGAATCACAGATTTGCACTCACTAACAAGATGGTGGACCTTAACTCCCAGCTTTGGACACAGCCAGCATGCAACAGAAGTAGGTAAGTGATTTCTTAGTGGTAAAACTGACCAGCCTTGGAAGGATACTGACCTGAGTTCAAAGCTGGGCGGTCTTGGACAAATTATACCATCCTGAAGCTCAAGTTTCACATCTGTAAAATGGGGATGGTATACTCTTGAGTGAGTGGTAGTACTCTTTTGAGTGTAAGTAATGGGAAATTCCATTCAAATGGGTTTAAGAAAGAAAAAGGAGATTAACTGACTTCAGTATATGAAAATATTGAAGCTAGAGCTGGCTTCTAACCCAGCCACATTTGGAAGCTCAAAAATCTCATCAAGGGCCTCCCTGGTGGCGCAGTGGTTGAGAGTCCGCCTGCCGATGCAGGGGATACGGGTTCGTGCCCCGGTCTGGGAGGATCCCATATGCCGCGGAGCGGCTGGGTCCGTGAGCCATGGCCGCTGGGCCTGCGCGTCCGGAGCCTGTGCTCCGCAACGGGAGAGGCCACAACAGTGAGAGGCCCGCATACCGCAAAAAGAAAAAAAAAAAAAAAAAAAAAAAAAAATCTCATCAAGACCTGGTGACTCTGTTTCTTGTCTCTGTTTTCCCCTATATCAGCTTCACACTCAGGCTGACCAGCTCCATATGGGAGCAGGATGGCAGCCAGGTGCTCCTGGCTTACATACTTTTCTAATGAAAAATAGAACACCCCCTCCAGCCATTTGACCGTTGGCCCAAATTGTGTCATGTGCCCATCCCTAAGCCTATCCCTAAATCAGCAATGCTTTGGTTATCCACATGCCCATGGTGGAGCCATAATGGTGTCAAGAGTACTCAGATCACATGGATAAACTGTGGGGAAGACATTGTTTCCCCAGAGGGAAATTGTACGCTGTTACCAGGACATGGAAGAAGGCATGCTGGATAGAAATGTCTGGTACCAATATCCACGTTATTAGGACTGTTGAGCATTCAATAAGACAGTATTGGTCTAACACCTGTGTCAATTAAGAGTTCTTTTGGTTCGGAGGTGATAAAAATGTTTTGGAACTAGATGGGGGTAGTAGTTGCACAACACTGTGAATGTGCTAAATGTCACTGCATTGAATTCGCTTTAAAATGGTTAATTTTATGTTATGTAAATTTCACCTCAGTTTTTTAAAAGAATACTTTTGGCTGCAAATAAGAGAAAACCCTGAGCCACTGGCCTAAAAAGTAGAGATTTATTTGTCTTATACAACAGGAAGTCTGAAGGTTTATAGGCCAGGGCTGGTCAATGAAGCCCTCAGACCTTTCCTTCTTTCTGCTCCATCACCCTCAGCATAAGGCCTTTATCCCCATGGTCACAAGATGGCTGCTTCTCTTCCAGCCATCACATCTGTATTCCAGATGGGAAGAAGAATAAAGGCAAAAGGACAACAGGGGGAAGGTAGGAAGGGACTGCACATGTATCAGGAAACTGAAGTTTGACAGAAAGACCAGCTCAGTCTTCCTGACGAGAACTGTGGTAGATGGCCACCCCTGGTTGCCAGGGAGATGGAGGAAGAGCACCTTTTTTATCTGGACACATTGCGTGCTTAAGCAAAGTTGGGGTTCTGCTAACAAGGAGGAAAAGAGAACAGATACTAGATAGGCCACTAGCATTGCCTTCCATGTGCCTGCAACAAAGAAGGACTTCAACAGAGGCCAGTGGAGGTAGAAGGAGCAGGTGTGGTATTGAAATTCTGAAAAAAAAGATACAGTCCTCCTTGTCATTACCTCCTAAATCGCACTGATTTTTCAGGTGTGAGTTTAAATAGGTTTATTTTTAGTCTTAAATACAAGCTGATTGAACAGGGCAAAATGAAAAGGTAAGTGAAAGAGACCAATAATCCTCTTACACCAATCACTTGCCTTTTTTCTTGTCTTTTCTTTTTTTACTTTTCATTTTAATGAACTGCATCTGAAACAGCAACCCTGACAAAATCTGAGACACAGGTTTACCAGATTCCAGATTTACTGCCTTCAAGTTCCCCCAAAGAATCATTATTTGTAAACACTTTATTTTTCAATCCTGATACCTCCCTGTGACTCGTGTGTTCCCACAGTAAATTAACGTACTGAGAATGACTTCTCACTTGAGGTACAATGGAAACATGAGAAATGAGTTTTAATAAAGAGGGTTTGAAGAGGGCGTCTGAGGGATAGCAGAGGAGGGACTTGGTTTACATCCAAACATTGAAAGGACAGCAGAGAACACATGAAGAATCCCAGCCATTACTCTCATCGTGGAACTTGTATAGCTTGATTGTCAATGTTTAGCTAACTATAAAAGACGGTTGCTGTATGACTAGATGTCATTTACATAAAGTAAGAATTACACTCAATATGAACAGAAACTTCATTTTCTAATAGAAACATATTTCAGCTTTTTCTCATGAAAAATAATTATTGTGTATTTTTGAAAGTCAAATAATAAAGAAAAACTAAAGATCCTCCTCATAGTCCCAACCCACAGGGAAAACTACTGATCAAACATCCATCTCAGGCTTATTTTTATATCTATTTCTACAAACATACACACATTTTTAAAACAAAAATGGAATCACATGATGATGCTGGGCAGGGAACATTTATTTTCTGTGTCTCACATTTCCCTAAAGAGGGACCACAATCACAGTGACACTCCTGCTCCCATCCCACAGAGGAGTGAGTTACTTGATAGACAGGTGATAGCCATTGGTCCGCATTGCTCAGATGGACGGGCTAACATATTAAAAGGCTAATTGCAACTTGCTCCCTTTCTTCTCTGTCCCAGAACCGTGCAATCTTTGAGGCAACAATCTTTCACAAACATAGCTTTTCCCTGGATGGGCTGTGCCCAGGTGGATGCACTCCTAAAAACATCCTCCAAAAAAATTTTATCAGAAATAAAGCTGATGTTTTTATCCCCATCTATCTGAATTTCCTCTGTACCCATCTAATTATTTCCCTAGGTAAATTTCTAGAAATGAAACTGCTGGATCAAGACACATGGACATATGAAGTTAGTGAATTACTTAGCTAGTTATTGCCAGGTTTCTTTCCAAAACGTTTATACTGATGGAACTGCAAAAGTCTATTTTTCCACATCTTTATCAGCACTAAGCGTTTTTAAAATCTTTTCCAGCTCTCTGAAATAAAAATAATGTTGGATTTTATTTGCAATTTTGTTATTACTGAGGCTACATAATTTTTCATGTGCTTAATACATTCTTTTCTGAACTGAGAAATTAAATTGTATTATTATATAGCCAAGTCCTAATAGACATTTGTTCAGTGTCAAATTACGTCCCAAATACCTCACAAAGCCTCGTCTCCCACCACTCTCAAATGCACTCATCCTAAAGTCAGGATTCAGAGTTGCAGTAGGAGCCACCTCTGGCTGTTTTGAGTGGGAAATGATATTTTGTGGTCAGAGAATCTTCATGAGAGACTGAGAACCAGGCTTGGAGGCAGCTCAGCCAGGAAGAATGCCCACGATGCCACTGCAGAACTGCTCCAGGGGGACACTGATGTCCCCTTGCAGACTCAGACCCTACAGCTTGCACCACGTACATCACCCTGTATGCTCTGGACACCAGTCCTAACGTCCCTGCGGCTGCTGCCTCCAGAACCTGATGGGGCTCCCACTCCAATCACCAGAATGCACTCCACGCGGTGCCTGCTTTGTCTCCCTGGCAGGGTCTCAGGATCTGCAGTGGCTGGCTGACTGTGGCTATACAAGAGCTGCCAGGGAGGCTGGAAAGGCGAGCCTTCTATGGTAGGTGACAGTTCTTACAACGTGGAGAATCTCCCATGCCTAGGAAGGATGCAGAAAGGGTTTGAGCTGCCAAAAAAATGGAGTCTGCCACAGTTCTTGAGGACCTGATCCACATGTTACGGTACCTTTGGACCTTCAGAAGCTTCCATCTGTTCCATCCAAGTCAGCCAATTCAGAGTCACTCCCATCCCCCAGTACACCTATTATCCCATTTTTATACATGCTGATACCTCTCCCTGGGACGCTGTCTCTTTGTTCTGCCTGTCAAAACCCTGCTGGTCCAGGCTACACTCCATTAAAAATTACACTTAAGATATATTGCAGGATCTGAAGTTTCAAACTGTCTCAGAAGAAGAAAAATCAACTTGTCTTCTGCTGCTTTCTTGCTCCATTTAGAGGAAAACATTTGGCCCATTCTTCTGGGGAGGATAACGTTCTCCAGGATGGAAGACAAACACCATAAAGAGACCCCCTAAAGCAGAGGCGCCTGTCCTCCCAATGCTTATGTTATCTTCTTTAAGTTTGCTTAATGAGCAAACAGAAACTTATTCCTTAACCTGGAAAGCCTGGAATCCTCCCAGCCATCCCTTACCACCATTCCTGCACGAGAACGATGGAGCCCTGTGGAGAAAAATCCCCTAACAGTGTGGATTGACATCTCAACAAGTGTAGAAGGATGTAACATGTTTTGATGGGTACATTCCACTTTTTTGACTTTCTCTTCACTACACTGGATGGTGCCTTCTAGAAATGGTGATCAGCCACTTGTATATACCAAAGACTGAGCCTGAGGAAGGAGTATCTAGTTTCATAGTGTTCGCAATTGGAGCTCCTTTTAACAGGCAATCAATCAGGCCCTTCCCAGATGCTCTCAGGTTAGCCGGTGGGGGGGCCTCTGCATCCGCTCTTGTCAGCTGAGTCAGTCTCACTAAGGACCCTGACAGCTGCGATGAGTGGCCCCCCCATTATAAAATATGCACTGGAAAAAAAATACCCAAAAGAAATATGTCAAAATTATAGCAGTGTTTGCCTTTGGGAGGGCAAATGAATAGGATTTCTTAAAGTGTTTTCTGTTTTCTAAATTTTCTACTAGATGCATGCATTTCATTTTCAAACAATAGTTCATCCACTCCAACTACTCCCCACCCTGGCCTTCATCATCACGGGTGAAAGGTCTGCCCACCTCTCAAGACCCATCAGGGATGCCACCTCCTTCAGGAGCCTCCACAGCTGGGTGATTCTCTCTCTCTCTCTCTCTCTCTCTGGCCTAGCCTGCTCCACCGTCTCCCACTCTTCTGGCTGGGATTAGATTTAGCTGGATTCTCAATTTACTCTGCCTGCTAGCTGCCCTCTGTGAGCACAGACTCTATTTAACTTTTTTTTTTTAAATTTAAAGCCATGACTGGCACAGCAGCTTACACAGATCAGGAACTGAACAAGTATTCAGAGTTGAATTCTCATTTTTTCTTTAATGAAGGTTTACCTCGTCAGATTAGTGGTCTCAAATGCCACTTCTCTCTGAGAAACGGAATCAGCTTGGGTGCAGTCATATCCTTGAGGAACCAGAGGCTGTGATTTTTCACAAAATCCACATATGGAGGCTCAGGGCTTTCCCAAGTTCTCACAAGCTTCAGGTGATCCTGGAGGACCACCCCCCCACCAGAGATCCATTCAACAGACCCACCAACATGGGCACCAAAGATATATAAACAAAGGTGTCCCCTGCAGGGTTGTGTGAAATATTTTAAAAATTGGATTCAACCTTAATCTTTGAATATAAATGAAAGAACATCCACAGAGGCTATGGAATATTCTCCAATGGTTGTAAAGACTATGTTAGGTCTACACATAGTAAAATAAAAAGGTCACCAAGACACATTGTTAACTAGAAACAGCAATATATCATTACATAGGCTATAATTACATAAGGTAGAAGTAATAACTAACAGTTTATTATTTTTTAACATTATTTTTTAACATCTTTATTGGAGTATTTGCTTTACAATGGTGCATTAGTTTCTGCTTTATAACAAAGTGAATAAGCTTTACATAGACATATATCCCCATATCCCCTCCCTCTTGCATCTCTCTCCCTCCCACCCTCCCTATCCCACCTCTCTAGGTGGACACAAAGCACCGAGCTGATCTCCCTGTGCTGTGCGGCTGCTTCCCACTAGCTATCTATTTTACATTTGGTAGTGTATATATGTCCATGCCACTCTCTCACTTTGTCACAGCTTACCCTTCCCCCTCCCTGTGTCCTCAAGTCCATTCTCTACGTCTGCATCTTTAAAACTGTCCTGCCCCTAGGTTCTTCAGAACCTTTTTTTTTTTTTTTAGATTCCATATATATGTGTTAGCATACAGTATTTCTTTTTCTCTTTCTGACTTACTTCACTCTGTATGACAGATTCTAAGTCCATCTCCCTCACTACAAATAACTCAATTTCATTTCTTTTTATGGCTGAGTAATATTCCATTGTATATATGTGCCACATCTTCTTTATCTATTCATTCTAACAGTTTATTTTTAAAGTACAGATACACATAGGAAATGTCTGCAGTCTATACATGTACATGTGAACGGTGATTACTTCTGAGGAGGGAAGAGGATTTTCAGGAAGGGATAAAGAGGGACTATAATGTTTACCTCTATGTTAAAAATTATGTCATGAAATGATTATTATTTGAATTTTTATGAAAACATGTTCCTACATTATATGTGTAATTACAAAAATTAAAAAAGAATTGTAATTTCAGGACAAAGTTAGAATTCTCAAGCATATGCAGATGAAGTTTTTTGTAGAACACCATGGAAATCAATTTATAAAACTTTAAGTAACTAAATTTTGCATGTCTGCATTATGTCAATATCATATTAAGCTATAGCCTTAAACTGTAACAGTTTAAGAAAAATGTAATGCAGTGAAACAACTTAAATTGAGAAACTCCTATTGATTAATTTACTTCTCTGAAAATCAGGAGGGAAAGTCATAATTTTTTTGTGTGTGTGTGTGGTATGCGGGCCTCTCACTGTTGTGGCCTCTCCTTTTGCGGAGCACAGGCTCCGGACACGCAGGCTCAGCGGCCATGGCTCACGGGCCTAGCCTCTCTGCGGCATGTGGGATCTTCCCGGACCGGGGCACGAACCCGTGGCCCCTGCATCGGCAGGTGGACTCTCAACCACTGCGCCACCAGGGAAGCCCCATAACTTATTTTTAAAGGAGGCATACCTCAGTGTGGTTTCAAGAATACTAGCATCTCATACAGCGTAGTTTGAGAAGCCCAAATCTAAAGAGAAAGGGAAAGAATTTAGAAGAATAGAAAAGTAAGCCATGATTATCAAGGAGCTAAGACAATACAAGCTAAACAGACTGAAATCCTGAAAAACAAATTAAAAGAATGTCCTGGAAAATTGGCTTAGATAACAAAAATCACTCTGGAAAAACTGGCAGAATCACCCACCTAGACCACACTGCCTCTCTTTGTCTTTTCACAAAGGATCTAAGCGGACGGTGTTAATATTTACAATAAATTTTCTTTGTGCAGTAACATATATAGAGAAACAATAGTCAAAAGACCTATGGGATTACAGTAATTTAGACTTACGTCTTTGCTGCTATCGTACCATAATACCATGGGGATTTTATACATATTGAAAGACTCAGGATCATGTTATACTTCTTAAAGTGGAATTTCACACATATAAGCTGAAAATAAAACAATGTCTGGGAGAAAATTTCATAACATGTTCACGAAGAATTGTATCAGAATTCATAGCATTGTAGTCATTTTTTAAAATTATTTTTACAAAAAGGAAGAGAATGTTAAATATGCAACTAAAGAGCGCCCTCTAGTGGGAGATAATGTTTATACAAAATACTCAGAATTTGACCTATTTCCAGAAAATGTTGCAACTCAGATTTGCTATGGATAAAAGAGACTATGCTTAGAATATATTGCTTCAAATCACAGTATACTTTGTTAAAATCATTACATTTCACAATGCTTTTTCTCTTCAACTATGAAATGCAATTGGTTAGTCTAAAATATCTTTCTCAAATCACATCAAGATTGGAAACAATCACTTTTTCTTATTAAAATACCCTTCTTTGTTTAGAAATCCTTGAATCTTGCAAACATGACTTCAAATGAATATAAGATGAGGACACATTTGCCCCTCTTAAAAACTTCTCTTCTGGGCTTCCCTGGTGGCGCAGTGGTTGAGAGTCCGCCTGCCGATGCAGGGGACACGGGTTCGTGCCCCGATCCCGGAAGATCCCACATGCCGCGGAGCGGCTGGGCCCGCGAGCCATGGCCGCGGAGCCTGTGTGTCCGGAGCCTGTGCTCCGCAACGGGAGAGGCCACAGCAGTGAGAGGCCCGCGTACAGCAAAAAAAAAAAAAAAACAAAAACAAAAAAAAAACTTCTCTTCTTTGGCCTTCAGTACAAATCTGCTGATGCTGACTTGTGGCCTGATGCTGACAGTGATAACGACCAAATTAAAATCCCTCTTTAGGGAGAAATGAAAGGTGCTGAGGAAGCCTACCACAGCATATTTCAGAAAAGTACCCAAGACTGGCCATCTTTATACAACCATTAATCTTAGTTTTTCCCTATTCGGTACACCAAAGAACTCATCACACAAGTAACGGGGAAAAGATATTAAACCCTTAAACACTGAGAAGGTTTAACATATGATCCAAAAAACCAACAATAAGAGTTTCACCAAAACAACAAGGTTCTCAAAGAACACAGAAACACTGAATTTTTGAATCAGGAGAGCATTTAGAGTTTATTTTGCTCAGTATCTCACCCTCATGATTTTTACCATGTTAACATCCCATCTGTACAGTTATTAGCTTAATATTTGTCTTTAATCAGTTTGACTTTCATTTAAAGACCAAGATCACATACCATAAATAGAAACTAACCATAAAAATAGAAGAAAACAGTAGTATTACATTCTAGAAACTGGGTTTTGCATTGGCGGTTGCAAGAGAAAAAAGTGTTTGGGACAAAATAGCACCCAAGGTAGACTTTCTCATCCATATTTCTAGAAGGACTGAACGAATCAGGATTCAGTGCTATTTGAAGCTGTGTTCATGTAGCACTAAAATCATCTCTCATTCTGGCAGTGGTCCATGTCCACAGTTTTAGGAAGCTTTCCTCAAACTCTAGCTTCTCACATGATTGGCAGAAATAAAACTCAAGAAGGGAAACTGCCTTGCCCAAGACTGTTGGAGGGACCTGGCTAGTGTCTGCCCACAGCCCCTCAGGCATTTCTATTGTTGTGCTCTCTAGAGCAGCTTCCCACTGCCAGCATCCCATCTCTTTGTCTAGGGGTTTGCTCTTTGCTCCTGGGGTTCCCACAAGGGATGTGGCTCCATTTACTCACAGAACTAACTTGCTTGGTAGCACATCTTTTATTGGCTGTTCTCAGTCCTAGTCTCACTGCCCCATTCCTTTATGTGTGTTTCCTGGGGTCACCTCCCAAATAATCTACTTGCACTTGGATCTGTATCTCAGGGTCTGCTACTTAGGAAACCCAAATTAAGACAATTAAGTAGTAAATGAGCAATAGAGTCTGTTTCTTAAGCCCAGTTTTCCTACCTCCACATCTAGGATGGTCTTTATTTGTCTCCTCCTTGCCATTGCTTCCTTGCCCCAAGGTCTTTGGACTAACTGAGCCAAATCTAAAAAGATGGTGGCTTTCAGTCATGAGTGTGCCAGTTAGAAGGTGCCCAGGGCTCAGGGGGTTCCTTGCAGTGAAGAGTCCTAGGCAAACCAGGACCCATTGGTCACCCTAGTCAGCTACCACCTTTGTGTGGAGGGGGCTACAGTTCTGAATTTAGAGACCCCAGCCTTCTATGTGTAACAAATAGGTACAATCCATAAAACATAACTTCAGTAATGAAGCATCTGGAGTTCCTCAAGTTATGCTACATATTCAAGTGGTATCATTGACGATTCTATACTCTACTAGGTATGTGTTTATTTTCCTGTGTATTAGAAAAGTATTAGGGAAAATTAGCACAGTAAATCTGTGATTTTATAGACATTCATGTCAGAGATGCTCAGATAGTTATTTACTTTCTTAAGTGAGCTCATTAAATAAAAATAAATAAATGATTGTACACATTTTATATATCCATGGCAAAAAGTCTTGTACAAGTTTGGGGAAATGAGCTATCTAGATAATTCTAGAAATCATATATTTATAATTTTTTAGATAAATTAAATTCAGTCTTTTAATCTGTTAAGTAACTAATCAATTGTCCTTAAGTAACCATTCCTCTTAATCTATTAAAAATAAGGATTCCTAAAAAAAAAAGAAAGAAAAGAAAAAGGATCCCTATTTGTCAGAATCACAGACAAATGAATCCAACAATCTCTATCAGGCAGCATATATCAAGCACATTTCAGCTACCCTATTTGGGGGACCCTTACTATATGCAGACAGAAAGATTCAATTACTGAGTGAGTTTCAATTACTGAGTAACTGCTGGGTGCCAGTCATTGGACAATCAGAAAATACATACTGAGCACACATGCTTTATGGTCCTTTATGCAATAGGGAGGGAAGCAAACACAACCCCTGCCCTTGGGGAGTTATCAGTCAAGAAGGCAAGATAGACATTAATTGAATACTAGTTACACAAATAAATATGCAATTATTTTAACTGAGGTAAAAAAATAACATTCAGCAAGTTGTGTTCAGATACGCAAGGGAAAATGTATCTTTATTTTCTGTTTCAGTCCCCAGGGGGCAGTGGGGTGGCCAGATGAGAGGGACATGCAGAAATAAAAATTAAAGCTTGCTCATTAAGGTATCTCTGTCTCTCTGGTTTAAATGCAGCCTCTTTGAGTTCAAAATAGTATCTTTCAAGTAACCTTCTCTCACTTTTGGCTAAATGTTGCATTTTTCTGGGTTTCTCCCCCACCTGCTCTGTAAGATCAACTTTCCTCTCTGCAAAAAGGTGTAGTACTCTAAAAAAAAGAATAACCCAAGAAGGGACCCTGTCTTAGTCTATTCAGGCTGCTATAACAAACCATAGGTTCAGTGGCTTTAACAACAAGCATTTATTGCTCATGGTTCTGGAGGCTAGAAATTCAAGATCAAGGTGCTGGCATATCTGCTGTCTGAGATCCTGTCTCCTGGCTTGCTGCCTTTTCCATGTGCCCTCACATGGCTAAGAGAGAGGAAAACAAACTTCCTCATGTCTCTTCTTATAAGGGCATTAATCCCACCATGAGGGGTCCATCTTCATGACCTAATGACCTCCCAAAGCCACCATCTCCAAACTTCTGGTGATTAGGGTTTCAATATATGAATTTGACCCATAGCAGACTCTAATGATCATTTTCTATGGCTCTTCTTTCTTGCTACAGAGGGCCACCCTTCACCCTTCTCTACCCACCATTTCCATCCCAGCCTCATGGTCCATGGTCTGAATGTATGCACTCCCCCCAGAATCTCAGAAATAAGGCCACACCACTTACGTCACAAGGTCACTAATTTAAACTCTACCACTCAATGTAAATAGAGCATCGTTGTTTTCTATAACTGGCCTATTCTTCCTCTAGAGCTTAGCTTTCCAATATAGTAGCCATGAGCCACATGCGACTATTTCAATTCAAATTGTACTTAATTAAATTTAAATAAAATTACAAATTCAGCTTCTCAGTCACACCAGCCACATTGGAAGCTCTCAATAGCCCATGTAGCTTGTGGCTACTAAAATTGGACATGACGATACAGACCGTGTCCATTATCACGGTCTGTATTAAACAACCCAGGTCTGGCGCACACAAGAGGGAAAAGCAAACAAACTCGCCCATCACTGTATCTTAGCCTCTTTTAGTTTTAAGACAGTCTCTTCCCATTTAAAGGAAGTTCTTGAGTAAACTTTGTTTCTCGAGGTTTCTCCTCTCTCATCTTCCGGCAGATGGTATCTGGATCAAAGTCTCTCAGGGATTCAGCAAAGTACTGAAGGTAAAGCTGGACATCCGCAAACACCGGAACCTGAGGAACTGAGGTGAAAGTTTCTCCAGATGTGGGATAAGGAAGCCCACCGATGACAACTGAGTTATGCCCTTTTTTTTTTTCTTTTTTTGCGGTACGTGGGCCTCTCACTGTTGTGGCCTCTCCCGTTGCAGAGCACAGGCTCTGGACGCACAGGCTCAGCGGCCATGGCTCACGGGCCCAGCCGCTCCGCGGCATATGGGATCTTCCCGGACCGGGGCACGAACCCGTGTCACCTGCATCGGCAGGCGGACTCTCAACCACTGCGCCACCAAGAAATTGTTGCTCAGAAGTGTAAGCTATTTGCCTAAGGTCACAAAACCAGTGAGAGGTGGAGTCAGAATTCAAACTCTGAGATCGCAGCTCTGTCCACTCCATTGCATTGCCTTTTATATTCTTTACAGTGCGTTCAATCTCCTTGCTAAGGGCACGACCCAGCAAAGTCTTGGTTGATCAATCCTCAAGAGAAAAAATCTGTGCCAGTTTTCCCATGGTCCCCATAGTCCAGGACGGGGAGATGCATACACCTAATGACTCCTGAAGAGCTCAGAGGACAGGCAGCTGGTGTAGGAATAGCCCAGCCACCTGATCACGCAATCTGGTTAAACCCAGTTAGGCCTGTTGTTCTGAGGGTGCTTCTCCATCTCACCAACTCTTCTACTGTTAAGGAGCTTTAATTGTATTAGACTTGCCCATATAACATCTAGAGATCCTGAATTTTATGTTGTCAACTCCTCATTCTGGAATCGTATTAACTGAGCACAAATTGCATGCCAAGCACTGTGATAAGTACTTTCCAAGATCATTATCTTATATGGTCCTCACAGTAGTCCTTTGGAGTTTATATTATTATTCTCATTTATAGTTGAGGGAATGAAGCTTAGTTTCAGCCACTGACCAAGATGCAAACACAGAGCTGTTTGGTATCTAAGCCGTGCTTTGCCACAGAAGGAAATCAAAATTACCTTTGAAGGCATACCTCTGAAGTAGAGATCAAAACTGTGGGAACAAATTATAGCTCTGTCAGGCACTCACTGTGAGATCTGGTGCCAGTCATTTAGCCTCTCTGAACCCACAGTTCCCAATCTATAAAATGAGGGTGGGGATGCCTGCTCCCCACTCCAGTGTGGTTAATGAGAAATGTATATGCTCTTTCCGTTATTTGGTGGCAAGCAACAGAAACTGTTTGACCACTGTTATTTGGCCAGCAAAAGCAAAAAGGGAATTCACTGGAAGGAGATTTGGGAGCCTCCCGAATTTATGGGAAGGCTGCAAAATGGGGCGTGAACAAAGGTCAGGAACAAAGGCAGGAGCTAGTGCAGAGCAAGAGTCAGGGGTCATTACCCTTGGACCATCTTTCCATCTCTGAGTCACTTCATTCACAATTCAAAGTCCTGGGTTAAGAGAATCTGATTTACTGACCTTAGGTCACTTGTCCACCCTTGGCTGCACTGGAATAATTAGAAGTTTTCTGGAAGAGACCTCTTTGGCCTCCACAGTGGGAAGTGAGAACCCTTTGATTAACCATGCTCATGAGGGAAAGATAATATCTGAAAATGAAAACAGGATACTGTTGGAAGAGGGGGAAAATCCTGGGGTTGACTATAAGATAAACGGTCACAGAAACGTAAAGTAGTGGTAATATTACCATTTTTCTTATGCTTACCTGGAAGCCCTGCTCTACACGTTTGGGGCAGAGGGGGATTGGAGAGGGGCAGTATTTGCTCCCTAGAGAACTTCTTCACACTCTTTTTGTTTCCAGCATTATTGCAAAAATTTATATACTTAATTGCAAACATAGGCTCTAAGTTTCAATTTATACAAATACAAATTCTTTTCCCAAAAGTATCACCCATAAATAGCAAAAAGATAAGTAAATAAGAGCATGTTAAGCATGAGGAAATCCATGGGCTTCATGACTCATGTATGAAATTCCTGATGATAAAAACATGATCATATGATCATGCATTTTTAAGGCAAAAATAGTAGATCATGTGGCTAGAATAAATGTGAGGCATGACCATTCAGTTGGGAAAGAAATGTTCTTTTTTAGGTTCAAAAGAGAATGAATCATGGCCTGAAAGTCCAAGAACATAAATTTTACCATCATCATTACAAAATATTACTATTGAAACCTAGGCCATTATGCAAAAAACAGAGGTAGTTCCTCAAGGGGAAGTACTTCAAACATTAATGTAAATAATAATGTTTTAAAGTTAAAAATGTTACCAAGAATGCAAGACTTATATACATAATACTTGACTTCCTTTTTTTTTAAATGCCATTCCAGGAAAAAATGTCTTCTCTTGGGCACATATATAAAGGTTAAGAAATATTAGCAGATCATATGTATTACTAGTTTTGTTTTTCTACCATAAAACAAGAAAAAATGTAGAACAATTAAAAATTTTTTCATGCTTCATCCAAATGATATGTCGAAATATGCCCGAAAGAAAATTTTTTAAAGAAACAATAAAGTTAATACAGAAGGCCTCCTACTTCTGTGAATTTGTTGAAGAAGGAAGAAGAGTGGTAGGGGAAAAGAAGAAAGAAAATGAAAAAGAACCCGAAGTTGTAATGCTAAAAGAACACCTTTGCAACTCAAAAATTCATATTTGGTTACACTGTAAATACTAGAGCCAAACTGAAGTAAGTTACCTCTGAGAATTTTTTTTAATGTTTGATTGACGGTATTTGAATAATCCATTTAAACAAACGCCAGTTGAATTTCAAAATGATTCAGCATTGCGTGAGGCAAAACTGTAAGAGGGACTTACTATTTTAAATTATATGATATGTTACTGTCAATAGAAGTATATCCAACATGTGTCTAAATTTTGCCTACACAGCTAGAAAATAATAGATAACAAAAGCTTTTAAGAAGTACATATTCGTATACATATATCCCCATATCCCCTCCCTCTTGCGTCTCCCTCCCACCCTCCCTATCCCACCCTTCTAGGTGGTCACAAAGCACTGAGCTGATCTCCCTGTGCTATGCAGCTGCTTCCCACTAGCTATCTATTTTATATTTGGTAGTATGTATACGTAGAGCTGATTCACTTTGTTATACAGCAGAAACTAACACAACAATGTAAAGCAATTATACTCCAGTAAATATGTTTTTTAAAAAAGTACACATTCGTATAAGTTCCATTTTCTATTATCTATTGATACTGTATCTCATGTTCTAATACAGTGGTTGTTCTGATGACACAAATTACACAGAATCTCACTATTTTCCCCCAATTTTACCCATCATTCAAATTCCAAGTCAAAGAAAAAGTTCCTCTAAATGAATTTTAGGACCTCCTTCCCCTTCTGTTAATTTTTTTTCAAGGCATTAGGCACCTAACAAGAGAAAAATACATTCTATACATTTCACAGTTATGTGAAAATATTATGCTAGTGGAAAAAGCTGTAGAGTACTGTTTTTCAAGTCTATATCAACAAACATCACCCAGGGTAAAAACCACAGTGCTTTATCTATAATGCTTGGACTGGAGGAACTAGCATAAGATTTGTAGAGTAAAATCTCCACCAAGAATATTACACTGGGTAAGATTTTGGTGTGTATGAGTTAATAAATTTCTTGTCAGTCTGGCCCTTAGGATTACTCTTCTGTCTGAGTTTTGGTTTTGTTTTCTCTCTGTCCCTCCCTCATGGAGTTGAACCTGGAAATAGCATCACTCTTGAGCTCGTTAGTTTGATAAACTGGCCTAAGTGTGCAGCGATAGTGGGTACCTCCAGCACAGAAGCATTTATGGGTCTCCAGGGAATTCTGAAAAACACTAGGAAGTGTTTACGTACTGAATCACAGCCAAGTGTTCTGAATCTTTAATTTTTTTTCCTATGAGGATGTCAGCACTAAAACATAGAACATGCTTTTCCCACTTGGTTTCTATTACTTGTAAAGCATTCAAGAGCTTATAGGCTAGAATTACCTCCTTCCCAGGCAAGAGAACAGGCAGAAATTCTAAGATGCATTAACAGTCCCTCTGCTGGTCTTCTTTTACATTTTTGACCCAACAGTATAATAAAGATGACTAAATACTAAACCTGACCATTGTGCTTCTGAATCCATCATATTTTTTATCATATTTATCCATGCAGTGTTCTCATCTTTGGTGGTTTAGATAATGCATGTTGAAATAAATTTCACACGATAACTAGTTTGTTTTCAGATATGACACATCCATCGTCCAAATAACCAGGCAATTATGGCATTGCAAACCTTTGGAATAAATGATTTGTTTTAAAGATGGTTTAGGTTACAGTTAAAAATTAAACTTCACAGTAAAGGCTGGAAAAAACAAAACAAAATTAATGTTTGGAAATAAGAATTTAAAACTGAAATTTGGGTGGAAATGACTTGTTTTGTTTTGTTCTGTTTTAATTAAGCACATGTATTATTTATGTTGGAATACCTCAGACAACCGCTGGTGGGGGAAAGAGGGATTACAACTGTATTTTCTCAGATCTAGCTTATCTATCTTTGCTTGCTGACTGCATTAGCATTTTTTAAAAATCACCGCAACAATTGAACATTGAGATATTTATCCATAATCAAATAAGCAAAAATATAGGTACAAAGACGTTGAATGAACCAAAATATAATATTAACAAATTGGAGACAACTGTCCATCAACAGGGAATGACTAATAAATTTTAATTAGTCATATAATTGAGATATAGAATGCTTTGCAGACACTTTGAAAAATTGAGCAGATCTGCTTATACTAGTGTGGAAGCTTATCCGTGACACAGAGTTGAAGACAAAAAGCATTCTGCATTCAGTAAGAATAGTAAGATGTCATTTTAAAATAAGCATTCATAGATATATTTGAACATTGCTTGTATTATTATAACAAAAATATATTCTTTGCTCACTGTATTATTTTTCAAATGATTATTTAAAGGGTCCAGAGGATACCAAAAAACCTGTTAATAGTTATTGTAGTGAGCAGGATGTGAGAGAAACACATTCACTCTTCACGTGTGTCCATATTACTCTTTTTAAACAAAAGACCCCATATTGCTTTAAACAATACTCATTTTGTCCATACCCTGGTTCAGCAAAGGATGAAAAAAATGTCATTTATGTGAGGTATAAGGGGATAATATTAAAATAAGTGTGAGTAACAGGGACTAGGGAAGGAAAAAGTATGAATATCTAATGAAAGAAATGTAAACTAATATAATAATAATATCTAACTTGGCAAAAAGGGTATTTAAAGTATTTCACCGGACGGGAGAAACAGAAGTTGGCACAAATTTATAGAAGGCACCTCAGCATTATATAGCATGAACTTCACAAACATTTGTGCTCTTGAATCCAGTGTTTTAATTTCTAAAAATTTAGCCTAAGCAAAGGGTTGATGCTAACAGCACTACTTTAAAAAGCAAAGAGCAGGAAACAACCTATATATCTGGTCAGAGAGGATTAGATGATTTTATTGTTATTATTATCTTACCTTTATTGATCATAATATACTAGGCATTGAAATATGCTAGGCATTGTTCCAAGGGTTTAATGGACCTTCTGCCATGTACTCTTGTAACAATCATATGAGATACACACTGTTTCTTTCTACTTCTATAGGGGAAAAAAACAGACATGAGTTGTTCCATAACTTGCCCAAGGTCCGCAGCTAGTGAGGAGTAGAGGCGGGATCAGAACAGACGGACAAGATGCCAAAACCTGTGTTCTTAACCCACACATTACTCTATCTTCATCTGATGAAGTACAAGGGAGCCATTAAATATCATGGGATGTTACTGACCTGGAAAAATGTTCATGATGTCTCGTTCCATAAAAAGAGATAATTCAACAGTGTGTATAGTATGATGATACTTTGGAAGTGCACATTCACATACAAACATAGGGTTTTCTAAAATTAACATATATCCCTTTTATGATCAGAATTAGACATAAAAGAAGTTATTTTTAATCATTTTATGAATGTTTAGTGACATAGTAAGCAAAAACACAAGATACCAATTGCACATATTATAAAATATGATCCCAAATGTTGAAGCCCCAAATCCCCATGCCAGTGGGCCTTTCTAATTGATGTCTTCATCTGCCTCTGGTTGATATCTTATACATACACACAAACACACACACCCACGCATGCATACAGACACACACACACAAAGGCAAAAGATGGGAGAACAATACATAAAAACATTATCAGTGGTCCTCTGAGAGGTGGGATTTAATCTTTTTCATTATACTTGCAAAAATACTTTCCAAATTTTTACAATACAAATGTAGAATTTTTAATTATAATTAATACATATATATATAATATATATGTAAAGCAATACAACAAAGCTTTCTCTATTACACATCTATTTGTATTATATTCGTAACGTTGTATTTTGTATTGAAAAAATTCAAACATACACAGTAGTATGACGCCCCATATACTCATTATCCAAATTCAAGGATTATCAAGAATTGTTAAGACTGTGCTGCATTTACTTCAATTTATCAGGAAAGAGCTCAGGAGCAGGGCCAAGTTTAGAGTGAGGCAAGTGAGGCACTCACCTCAGGTAAAAACTTTAAGGAGGCCCCAAAAAGCTCAGTAATCAAGATAAATAACATTTTAATGCAATATTTTTTTAAATTAATCAAAAAAACCCATGATGAACAAATATTTAAAAATTAAATAAGGACAGGGTGTATCCCTCTACTTGCAAGACTCACTCACCCTAGCCCCAGCCCCGGCTGTTAGAAAGGGGAATGTGAGTGGAGGAGAGGGAAAATGAGGATGAAGACAGTGAGGAAAAGAGGGCTCAGTACTCAGAGGCAGGTCCTGGTGTGAGAGAGAGAGGAGGGGCTTGCCCACAACACACCCAGAAGCTTGGAGGTGAGCCGGCCCCCCCAAAAGGGAGGCAGGCTTCAAACCATCCAAGGACTAGGGAGGCGCCCTGAGAACAGGCTGAGGTCTCTGGGCTCTGGTAATTTCTAGTAAGAAATCTTGCAGTACTATCGATACCGTATCACAGTAGAGAGGAGGGTGGGAGCTAAAGGTCAGTCTGCCAGAGCCCCCGTTTACATCCACGATGCTTTTCACCAAATCCATCTCCAACTGAGTACTATGTCAATAGACACATGAAAAATTATAAACTAAGTATAATTACAAAAAGAGAGAGAGATTCAGTTCATCTCTTTGTATCATCTTAGAGGATGGCAAAGAACACTACCAAAATTGTGAAGCCTAAATTAGGAAGGATTCTTGGAGGATATACATTTAAGGTAATATTTAAAGAATGAAAAGAAGCACATGTGCTTTCCATTTTTAGCTGCATAGATATCCTGGCAAACAAACTAAATTAAAAGACGGTACAATCCTTATCGTGACAAACAAAAACCCTGCCCCCTCTCCCACCAAAAAAATAAGTTTTCATGAACAGAAAGTTCTGGTGATGTGGCCATTGACACCTCCTAGCCACTGGTTTGCAATCTAAGACATAGTCTGGAATTTCCCTAAAACTTATTGACCACCAAGTAACAGATATGGACCAAAAGGAAACTCCCAAATAATACATTTCAGAAGAAAAAGTAAACATCACCTCAGAGGTTGAACCTCAGCTCTGACAATATCCTTAATATTTTCTGAACACTTCCCCCAAATTAATAATTATACATATTAGGAAGGAAGCAGACAAATTACTGTTTTAACATAATTAATTTGACATTTATTCATTGTTGTAAAATTATTATTGTCACATAATCATACTTTAATGTGCACATGTCAATAAGGCAGACCAAGGATGAGGATTTTAAATAGTTTTGAGAAGGAAGACAATTAACTTTTATGATTGTTGCATAAACGTTGCATTGTGTCAAAGTAACACATTGGAGGAATTCAAATGGCTTCATAAAATCGAAGAGTAGGAAAGTCATAATTACACATATCAGAGAATGATTGACTATTCTTTCTACAGAATTCCTTTGCTGAAGATTAAAAAACTTGGTTTTTGCCAGAATGTTCCAAAATTTGCACCATCAGTGGGACAGGAGATAAATATGATTCTATTTTAATTGTTCTGTGTTTATTTTAATTTATCTTAGAAATATGACTAATGTGCCAAGCCTGAGATGCCACAGTAGTATTGCTTATGATGAACTTTTGTTTTAAAAGAAGTTCTTATAAAAAAAAAAGTTCTTGGGCTTCCCTGGTGGCGCAGTGGTTGAGAGTCTGCCTGCCGATGCAGGGGACACGGGTTCGTGCCCCAGTCCGGGAAGATCACACATGCCGCAGAGCGGCTGGGCCTGTGAACCAAGGCCGCTGAGCCTGCGCGTCCGGAGCCTGTGCTCCGCAACGGGAGAGGCCACAACAGTGAGATGCCCGCGTACCGCAAAAAAAAAAAAAAAAAGTTCTTATAAATGAAAATAAAACTAAGTCATTGTATAAGTACTACACAGACTAGAACAGATGATGTGAGTATATAATGTCTCTGAGCACCCCTTTCCCGTTTTCCTGCACACAGACTCTCAACTCGTACCTACTTGCCATAGCCCTGCACTTGGGTTTTTTGTCCACTTCAAGCTGCCAAAGGCAGTTCTGCCTGGGATCAGGCAGAGCTAGAAATGCCTTAACCAAGCCTTTAACTAATGACCAATAGGTGCAAGGGTATAAACCAGCTTCATCCAATACATAATGCCATCCACCTGTGTCATTCAAAATTTTCTAGTAACTACTTTTCACAAAAGCACAAATAAACAGGTAGAAATAATTTTCATTTATTTGTTTGTTTGTTTTTGGCTGCCTTGGGTCTTTGTTGCTGCGCACGGGCTTTCTCTAGGTGCGGCTAGCAGGGGCTACTCTTTGTTGGGGTGCACAGGCTTCTCATTGCGGTGGCTTCTCTTGTTGTGGAGCACGGGCTCTAGGCACGCAGGCTTCAGTAGTTGTGGCTCGTGGGCTCTAGAGCGCAGGCTCAGTAGCTGTGGCGCAAGGGCTGAGTTGCTCCGCTGCATGTGGGATCTTCCCAGACTAGGGCTCGAACCCGTGTCCCCTGCATTGGCAGGCGGATTCTTAACCACTGCGCCACCAGGCAAGCCCCGAGGTGGAAATAATTTTAATTGTGCATTTCATTTAACCCATTACAGTACAAATATATCATTTCAACATGTAATCAATATTAAAAATTACTAATGAGGTATTTCACATTCTTTTTTTGGTACTGAGTGTTCAAAATCTAGTGTGTATTTCACACTTACAGTACATTTCAATTTGGACTAGCCATATTTCTAGGGCTTAGCGGCCACATGTGGCTAGGGGTCTGCCATATTGAACAGAACAGATCTAGACAGATGCTATGGACTGAATGTTTGTGTCTTCCCGTTTCTCTCTCTGTCTCTCTCTCTCTGCCATGTGAGAATACAGTAAGAAGGCAGCTATTTGCAAACCAGGAAGAGAGCTCTCACCAGAAACTGAATTGGCCGGCATCTTGATCTTGAACTTCCCAAACTCTAAAAGTGTAAGAGACAAATTTGTGTTGCTGAAGCCCCCCAGTCTATGGCATTTTTGTTATAGCAGCCCAAGCTGACCAAGACAACAGCTGAGTATGAGCAACACTGTCCCCAGAGCTCCCTGGGGGATTCAACCAACATAAATTTTGGAGGGTACACAATTCAACCTACAACAGAAGCTGAGCCCTAAACTAAGTTATTTGTGTGTCTCTTTAAGCATTTCCCAGGTGGGAAGCCTTGAAGAAAAAAAAAAATGTTCAACTTGTGCCAGAAATGGGCTGTTATGAGACCCTATTGAAATCTTCTTGATCAATTCTGCTCACTTTTCTTTCTCCTTTTTACTCTAGGCCTGGTCAGCCAGGTGTACACACCAAAGTCATCCTTTTCTTTTTTTTAACTTGAGCCAAATATGCTAGGACACAAGACTAAAGAGTAATGACACCTTGAAGTGCTGAATACGTTTTTTGGGAAAAAAATGTCACATCCCTGCCAACAAAAAAACAAAGCAGACAATGAAATCTCTGGTAAAAATCAAAAAGGAAGTCAGTTGTGATGTTTCAACCATCGAGTCCTCTTTGCAATGTGGTAAAAGAGATTAAAGTCAGTAACTATCACTATATAACTTTCTTCTGTCTCTGACACCTCCTGGACGTGGCCTCATTAACACCAACTTTATTTCCTACAACTACAGGAGGTCTCAAGCACCTTTTATGTACTATGGTCAAACAGAAATGCTGACCCAACACAATCTTTGTTTCTCATACTTTTAGTTGAATTTCTGTTACATTAATAGGAACTTGGGGATTTGAATGCATTTTGAAAACCACATAAGTGATCCTGATATAATAAAAGCTTACTTTAATTCAGGCTGCAGGCTTCATTTTGAGTTACTATGTTAGTGAGTTTTTCAAGCACTTTTCCACACCAACCTTTTCATCTGAGGCACAGGCAATAAAATTCCCTTTGTGTCCCAAAGCAGAGAGAAGTTTCCTCTTGCTGTTGTACTAAATTACCACAAACTTAGTGGCTTGAAACAACACAAATGTACTATCTTACAGTCATGGAGGCAGAAGTCCAAACTCAGTCTCACTGGGCTAAATTCAAGGTGTTAGCAGGTCTGGTTCCTTGTGGAGGTGTTAGAACCAGTTCAAAGGAGGATCCAAAGAACAAACACGTTCACAGACCAGGGATATTGAATGAATGGGTGAAAAGAGGTGTATTGGTTTCCTAATGCTGCTATAACAAATCAACACAATTTAGTGACTTTAAAACACTAAGTGGCTTATTAGCTTACAGTTCTGGAGGTCAGAAGTCCAAGAACCAAGGTGTCAGCAGGGCTGCATTCCTTCTGAAGGCTCAATGGGAGAATCCATTTCCTGGTCTTTTCCGGCTTCTAGAGGCTACCTGCTTTCCTGGGCTCGTGGCCCCTGTCTCCATCTTCAAATCCAGCAGTGTAGCATCTCCAAATCTCTCTCTTTCTCTGACCTCTTCTTCTATCACCACATCTCCCCCTGCCTCCTTTTTATACAGACCCTTGTGGTTACACTGGACCCACCCAGACAATCCAGGGTCATCTCCCCAACTCAAGATCCTTCATTTAATCACGTCTGCAAAGTCCTTTTTGCCAAGTAAGGTAACCGGTCCATGGTTTCCAGGAATAAGGACTTGAACATCTCGGGAAGGGGAGAGAGAGCATTACTCTGACTACACAGGAGGAGAGACAGGAAGTTTGAAACCAACTCGCCCCTGATACGGTGTCAGCAAAGGAGGGGCGCGTAGAACTCCATCAACACACACACTCCCTCGCTGAGCTCACATCTCACCTCCACAGAGCCCAGTTCTAGGGGTTCTGATTATATACCTTTCCAAGGGTAAAGCCTTCCCTTAATTTTTTCATTAATCGATACATTTAAAATTTGTTTTAGTTTACAATACAGATAACTTGATCTTTTTCCTTTAAATGCACAGATCTATATATTTTAACCCATGTATAGATTTGTGTCAGCACCACCACAATCAGGACACAGAACAGTTGCATCACTGTCCAAAACAGACCCTCACGCTGCCCCTTGGTAGTCACACTTTCCCCCCACCCTTTAAAATCTTAAAATCTTTAAAGTGTGTTCACTTTTCTACCAGTATGAGAGTCACGATTTTAGCTTTTCTGAGAATTCTCTTGCAACACTGAGAATGCAGTGAACAAGTGGTAACTGAATCGGCAGACCCAGGAAAGCCAGATCCTGAGCCGGCAGTGGGAAAGGCCAGAAAGGAGTCCATGTATCCTGCGGAGCCCTGGAGATGCTCAGGAATTAGAGGCACCAGATACCTCTGCAAGCTGGAGGTGAAAGTGTGACCAAAAATAGGAAGAGTGCGCGAAAATCTAAGAAAGAGTCCGATCCCCCTTCTCCCCTCCCCCATGCCACATGCTGGGCATCCGACTCCCTTCAAACCTGGTTAAGTGACTGGACTTTGTGCTTTTGAGAGGATAAAAGAGGAAGAAGGTCTCTGGACAGGGACTAAACTGAAAATAGAGGGGACAGGGGAAAGGTGACATTCTGATTGCTGAGACCCCGGCCTTCCTCCCCACTCTTTCCAAGACCAGGCAAGAAGGCTGAACTCCTCCAGGCAGGTGAGTGGACAAGAATTCTCTGGAAATTTTGCCCATAAAGAAGAAAACCTAAAGATACTGATATGTGAGTGTAGCGAAGTGGGTGACCGGCAATGACACAGCCCCGCCAGGTCACTCCACAGCGATGCTCAGGCTGCCTCTTTCTAGAAGACAATTGGACAGCCAAGGAGTACGAGACCTTTGAGGAAAACTGAAAGACACAGGCTAAAAGAACCAAACAGCCAAAGGCAGCCTGCACGGAGGAAACCAAAACTCTCTCTCCCTAAAGCATTAACATCATCGATAAGAGAAAATACTGCAGCCACAAAATAAAAATCAGAGTTCATTTTTTTTAATTCAGATAACAAGGAAGAGTTCTGGGAAATTAAAAATATGAGCACAGAAATGAAAAACTAAGTAGAAAGCTTGGATGACACAGTTGAAGAAATATTCCAGAAAGTAGAGCAAAAAAATAATAATAAGATGTGGAACTTGGAGAGAAATGATAATTAAGGAAAGGAGAGGACCAGTGCAGGAGTTCCAATGCCGAATACTGGGAGTTCTAGGAAGAGAACAGAGGAAACAGAGGGATGAAAAAAAAATCCAATAAAATTCCCAGAACCAGAAGACATGAGTTATTAGACAGCAGGGATCCATGCAATGGGTGGAAATAGACCCAACCAATAAATATCATCATTAAAATTCAGATTACAAAGGGACAAGGAAAGGTAGAAGCTAGTGGAAAAAATACGAAGTTTGCATCTAAAAGTACAACAATCAGAATGGCATCAGACATATCATCAACAACATGGTAAACTCAAGGACAGTGGAGCAAGGCCTTCAAATTTCCGAGGGACAATTATAGTTGATCCTCATTATTAGCGGATTCAGTATTTGGAATTTATCAACTCATTACAATTTATTTTTATCACCAAAATCAATACTTGAGAAGCTTTTGGGGTCATTCAAAGACGTGCAGAGCAGCAAAAAAAATTGAGTCACATGAAGCATGCATTTCCAGCTGAGGCCAACCAAGGCAATGCCCTACCTTCTTGTTTCAGATCTCATACCTAACTAAGCAAGTGGCCTCTTCACAGTCTATTTAGGGCCATATTTTGTGTGTGCTTTTTGTTAGAGATTTCAAACTGTTTAAAACAGCCCACAAGCCTAGTGCTGAACTGCTGTCTAGTGCTCTAAGTACAAGAAGCCTGCCATGAGCCTTGCGGAGAACATCAGTGTGGTAGGTAAGCTTTGCTCAGGCATGACTATGAGCTCTGTTGGCAGAGAGTTCAATGCTGATGAATAAACAATATATATTAAATAAGCTGTCTTTCAACAGAAACACACATAAAATAAAGTTATGTATTGATGTGTTGATGAAAACGTCATGACCAGGGACTCAAAGGAACCCAACTCTGTATCTCCTCCAGAAGCAGCGGTTTGGTTTTCGCTAATTTGGTAGTCATGGTGACTGCAGGACACAACTAACTCAACACCAAGAATCAATTAGAATTGTAACCTAGGATGTTTCTTTAGTTTTTGTTTTATAATACAGGTAATGACTTTTTTCTGTCAGTGTACAGTTCTATGAATTTTAACACATGTATAGATTTGGGTCACCACCACCACAACCAGGATGCTGCATATTTCCATCACCCCCAAAATTACCCTGGTGTGGCCCATTTGTACTCAGAGCTTCCCCTCACCCTTAAACCCTGGCAATGATTGATCTGTTCTCCATCACTCTATCATTTTGTCTTTTACAGAGTGTCATATAAATGAAATGCTACAGTAAGGAACCTTTTGAGACTGGCTTCCCTCATTCAACCTAATGTTTTGGGATTCACCCAAGGTTTTACAAGTAGCTACCATTTGTTCCTTTTCACTGCTGAGTAATAGTCTACGTAGCCTAGAATTTTAAACTCAAATCAATAAAGTGTGAAGATACACAGATCTTAAAATGTACCTTCCTTATACTTTGTCACAGGAATCTACTACACACACACACACACAAAAAGGAGAAGTTAGGGAATAAACCAAGAGGTGAAGACACAAGATCTATAAAACCAGGAGATCTGCCATAAGGAAGAAACATAAGAAATCCCCAGGATGATGGTGAAGACAACGTCTTAAGACAATAGCTCTTCAGCTGCTCCAATCCACATTGAAGAAACTTCTTCAGAAGATGAAATTGATAGAAGTTGTAAAGTGTTTGAATACACTGAGAAGAGATTTACACAACTGGTGGTGACTAATTCAGATGAATTAATACACAGAAAAGTAAGCAGACAAGCAGAAAAGGAAAATTATTAACTCTAATGAAAACAAAAAGGTGTGCAGAACAGGAAAAGTAATCAGAATACCCTGTGGTGCAACTATGACCACTGAATATTTGTCTAAACATAATTACACTGTAATTCCTTTGGGGCCTGGGAAATAAGGATGGGGAGATCACTCTCGTTCATAACAAGCCTTGCAGAATTATTTAACTCTTTAAAATACATGCCTTTATAACATAGATAAAAATTAAAACTAAACTTAAAAATTTAACTTGATGAAATATTTTTTTTCTACGTAAGGCCCGAGAGAGAGAGAGAGAGAGAGAGAGAGAGAGAAAGCCATTCCTGATAATACCATCCTTGAAGCGGAAGTCATTAATTCCCTTCTTTGTCTAAAGCCAGTTCAAATTTGGGTTTCATTAACAAAAGAAAACTGACAAATACTAAAGCTATGGACCCTCCACACCAGGAAGCACCAGGTCTTCACTGTGGTCCTCCACTGAGCAGCTGGGACGGTGCAGGATGTGCCGAATGTGGTCCGGAAGATGCTCCACCAGCTGGACGTCCACATAAGCTGCAGAGCTCTCTGCTACGAACAGTGGCCAAGGCATCCTGGAGCTGCTGGAGGAGCTTGTGTTCCAGACGCCCAAGGAACATGGTACCCAAGCCGACTGCATGGGGTTGGTTGGGGGTCTGGCCAGATCTGCTAGCTGGTCCATTTCCAGATACGTAGTGGTCCTGATCTCTGCCCTTATATAAGTTGGTTACTTCACTGCATCCTCAGTTGTGCCTGTTTAGTGGATGCAGGCTACCAGCAAGTGATTGCTTGAACCACACCTCTGTGTTCTGCTGGTGGTAGTTCGTCATTATTGTAAAATATACAATATATTTCACCTTTAAGTCTGATTGGACTTGAAAGCCATTTGCACTATCACAAGAAATTCCAACATTTACCAGTGACAGGAAAGGATATGCTTGCTGTTGGAGCCTTTAAATAAAACCTTAGTATTGGAAATTTCTGAAAGTTTGTTATAAAAATAGTGTATGTTTTGGGCTTCCCTGGTGGCGCAATAGCTAAGAATCCGCCTACCAATGTAGGGGTTACGGGTCCGAGCCCTAGGTCCAGATAGATACCACATGTGGTGGAGCAACTAAGCCCGTGTGCCACAACTACTGAGCCTGTGCTCTAGAGCCCGCAAGCCACAACCACTGAGCCCATGTGCCACAAGTACTGAAGCCCACGTGCCTAGAGCCCATGCTTGACAACAAGAGAAGCCACCACAATGAGAAGCCTGTGCACTGCAACGAAGAGTAGCCCCTGCTCACTGCAACTAGAGGAAGCGCACACACAGCAACAAAGACCCAGTGCAGCCAAAAATAAATAGATAGATAGATAAATTTATTTAAGAAAACAAAAAAACATAGCGTATGTTTTTATATAGCTTCCTTGTGCTAACAAAATTTTGCATTGATGGTACCTATCATATATGTAACGTGATCATCATTAAAAAGACCCGAACAGGAATTGCATGGAGCCACTATAAGCATAAAATCTGATACACAGACTTTATGGATGCAAATTCAAGTTTCTCATGTAAAAATCTGATATGTTATAACAAGTTTTGTAAAATTGTAATACTTAATTGCTTTCTAAAATTTTCTATTTTAGTTTTTATATTTTAAGGAAATAACATAAAGAAATATGATTAATTTTCTTTTTCCAGCCTCCATATCAATGCCTCCAAATTTCTGCCATTTGACCCCATTTTAATCATGTACCCTAATGTGAAAAAAATCTTGGAGAGAACTGGCTGAAATCATAAGGACATCTATTATTATTACAATTAATGAAAAGTCAGGAGGTAGGCAGTCTCAGAGTAGGTTCGATGGCTCAGGAATATCAGCAAGAACCCAGGCTCTTTTTAGTTTTGCTCTCCACCTGCCTCAGCATCCCGGCTTCCACCCCCAAGCCTGCCACCTGGTGTCCACAGGACGGCTGCTGCAGCTCTAAAACCCAGGTCCACTCATGACAATCCCCAGAGCAAAGAGGATCAAGCTGGGAATGAGGGAGGAAAGGGCTTTCTTCTCACATGCCTCTTTCTTTTCAGGAGGAAAATTTTTTCTCAGAAGGTTCCAGGAGATTTCCCCTACATCTTATTGAGCAGAACTTGGTCACATGTTCCAATGTGTGTGTGTGTGTGTGTGTGTGTGTGTGTGTCTGTGTGTGTGTGTGTCTGTGTGTGTGTTTTGACACCAAATAATTCTCCAACACTAGCTGGGTGTCCTACTCAATTCTACAGGTACATAGTGTCAGATCCCACAGGCTAAAGGGCTCAGTCCTGCAAGATGGCCTCCCACTCCAGAAGCCAATCACAAGTCCACGTTGTCACCTGTGCTTCTGACAATAGCTATAGATCTATCAGAGGTTCCCAAGACCCCCCTCCTTGAGGTCAATTAATTTGCTAGAGTGACTCACAGAACTCAAAGAAATATTTTACTTACTTGTTACCAGTTTATTATAAAAGGACACAACTCAGGGACAGCCAGACGGAAGAGAGGCATAGGGCAAGTATGTGGGAAGTGGCCCAGAGCTTCCTTGCTCTCCCTGAATGGCCAAGTGTTCACCAACCTGTACGCTATCTGAAGCCTGTTCTTTGGGGTTTTCACAGAGGCTCTGTTACACAGGCAGGGTTGATTAAATCATTGGCCACTGGTGATTAAAGGGGGAGGTGAGACTGAAAGTTCCAACCCTCTAATCACAGGGTTGGTTCCCCTGGCAACCAGTCCCCATCCTTAGGTTACTTAGGGACTTTCCAAAAGTCACCTCATTAACATAACAGAAGACACTTTTGGACTTCTCTGGTGGCGCAGTGGTTAAGAATCCACCTGCCAATGCAGGGGACACGGGTTAGATCCCTGGTCCGGGAAGATCCCACGTGCCACAGAGCAACTAAGCCCATGCACCACAACTACTAAGCCTGCACTCTAGAGCCCATGAGCCACAACTACTGAGCCCACGTGCCACAACTACTGAAGCCCGCACACCTAGAGCCCGTGCTCTGCAACAAGAGAAGCCACAACAATGAGAAGCCCGCATGGAAGAGTAGCCCCTGCTCACCGCAGCTAGAGAAAAGCCCGCGTGCAGCAACGAAGACCCAACACAGCCATAAATAAATAAATAAAATAAAAAAAACAAACACTTTCATCTGCTCTCATCTCTTAGGAAATTCCAAGGGGGTTTAGGAGCTCCATGCCAAGGAAGGTGGAAAACCAAACACCTATTTCTCATTATAAATCACAACATCATACATGTCCACTGGTGGACTAATCACTAGTGAAAGGAAATGAGTATTTTCATGTATAGCTTAGAAGGAGGCTGGACACAGCCCAAGATAAAAGCTAGTCCTGACCAATGTAACCAGTCCAGCAGCTCCAGTAAACCCACTCCTGTCCATCTACTGAGAGGATTGACGTTATCTATGCCTTGAGGCATAACTGAGGAAAACTCTATGATGTTGGCAGCCAAAGGCATCCTAACTGAAACAGGCCAACAAGTCAACCAGTGGTTACAAAACACTGTGGTAAGTGCTAGAATATGGCCACACAGAAGGATCTAGGGAGAGGCTCCTAAATCTACCTAGGAGATCCTGAAAGAGGTTCCGTAGAAGGGGACCTTGAGCTCAGATTAAATAAGGAGATATGATCCTGGTAGATAAAGTGAGAAACAGAATTTCAGTTGGGAAACAGAATAGAACGTATATGGTACAGAAACTTGGATGAGCTTCAGATAATTCAGTATGGTAGGAGTTGCTGGCTTGGTCTGCGTCACATGACAGCCTTTGTGACCTTTGGGCTGGGGGGCGCGATTAACATTATGTGGAGTAAGAGGAACCTTTCTCAAAGGAAGTCATGGAAAGAAGCAATCCTGTTATCAGAAGTAAGAAAGGGATACTCGGAAGACCAAACAAAAAAGTCCAATAGAGTTAGCTAAATAATAATACACTGAATTAAAACCTAGGTCTACAGATGTCCTGGGTGATACATCATCTGAGAAAAAGTAGAGAACCTTTTCTGTGGCAGACAGCTATCCACCCATCAAAACTTGCCCCACTCCCACTCTAGAAGGTCCACATCTCCTTCAAGGAGACCTCCTTCCACTGACAGCAACACCCATCTTAGAATGGAGAATGAGAAATTAGTTTCTGTGACTTTGAGCCTTTGTATTTTGGGGACTATTGATTTTGTTAGCAAGTGTGGCCTAACTAAAATACTTACTGGGACACTGTAATGAAAATCTGGATTATCAATACAATTGTGATATGACTACCTTCTGAATTGGCTGTGAACTTGGATGGGTCAAAAGCATGTAAAAGTAACGAACGTTTCAAGAGTTTTTTGGCAACACAAAAAGATTATGATGTTATCACGGGGGGGGGGGAAGGTAATGTGAGAACTCTGTACTGTTTTTGCAACTTCTTGTGAGTCTTAAACTATTCCAAAATAAAAAGATATTAAAAAGTATTCAAGGGGCTTCCGTGGTGGCGCAGTGGTTGAGAGTCCGCCTGCTGATGCAGGGGACACGGGTTCGTGCCGCGGTCCGGGAAGATCCCACATGCCGCGGAGCGGCTGGGCCCGTGAGCCATGGCCGCTGAGCCTGTGCGTCTGGAGCCTGTGCTCCGCAGCGGGAGAGGCCATAACAGTGGGAGGCCTGCGTACCGCAAAAAAAAAAAAAAAAAGTATTCAAAAAGGTAAAAAATATATATATTTTCAAGTTTCCACCGGTAGTTTTGGATTCCCACAAGGGAAGGACCTCAGTTTCCCATTTTGTAAAATGAGAATTACAGCAGTGGTTTTCAAACCATAAGGTCACTGAGGGTGTTTCAAAAGCTCAGAAGATATCTGATTTGAATTTTGTCTTTAACATATTAAAACTATTTGAAGACACACAGGCCAAAGCATTAGATGCTAACTTTTAACACATTGGGGACCCCCCACAAGTTCACATGAACTGTCACATTAGCTCTTTGACATTCAGACTTTGGAACAAAGTGTCTTCTTAGCCATCTATGCATTATATTTGAACCTCTTCTGAATCAGTAACTACACATTTTGTAACTACATTGTTCTGTTTTGTTGGAGATAGGTGTTAGGAGTTTGTTTTGTTTTGTTGCTTAAATTCAGAACTGTATCATAATTAGAGAAATGCAAGTTAAATTTACAACATAGCATTTTTTTTTTTACCCACCAGATTGACAAAGATCAGAAACTTGATAACACTGTGTGAGTTAGGATGTAGGAAAGAGGTGTCCTAACAAGTTATTGATGGGAGTTCTAAGTGCCATTGGAAAGCATCAAAACTTTAAATGCATATACCCATTGACCTAGCAATTCTATTTTAGGAACATATCCTACAGATATACTCTCTTCTGTACAGGCATAGATACAGATATATATTCATTGCAGCTTTGTCTGTGGTAACAAAAAAACAAATGTTCACTAACAGGGAATGTTAAAGTAAATTTTAGTATATGTATATACACAATGGAAACCTGAAATCTTCCTAAAGCAATGAGGCAAATCTAGATCCACTTGTAAGCAATATTTTCCAAAATACATTGTTATGCAAAAAAAAAGCAGGCCGTAGAGTGTTGTTTGCATTATGGTATTATTTGGAAGAAAAAGAAATGGATGGATATACATATACCTTTCTGAAGAACACCCCAGAAACTGGTAATAGTGACTATTTCCTGGAAAGGAAACTGGGGGGCTGTGAGAGGTTGAAGGGGCGCCCACTTCTCACTGTATACCTTTTTATACTGTTTGTCTTCATGTTAAGATATTAACATAAAAGAGTGAAAAAATCAAGCATGTGTATGCTTGCTCGTATGAAATTATCTAAGTGAATATACTATTAAAACACAGGTGTGCCACCCTCAGATGCCAGGCAAGACTCAAAGCCAGCTCTCATCAAAATAATTGGTTGTATAATCACCACTTAATGCCCGACAGGTTGAGTCTTGATTATATCCTATTACAGTAGGTTTTAGCACTTATTTAACTTTCAAGTGTTTCTTTATTGACCTTCATTTTTATGTGAGGACTGCATGCAGTTGTTAAATATTGTTAGTGAATCAATTTTGGAATATAAAAAATTTTCCCCTGGTCTGCTCCAAGATTTCAGATCAGGTTTCAGTGAAAAGGTCAGGAGGGGCTTGCTAGTGTCATCCACGACGTCCCTCCATGCTACGTGCCTGGAGCCCATGCCCCAAGATTCTATTCCAATGCATCTGGGTGGTGCCTGAGCATGTGTGTTCTTAGCAAGTTCCCTTGGAGACTCTAAGGCACTCTCCAGTTAAGAATCACCTGCCGCGTCCAGAAAAGCAAGAAGAAAATTATAAGCCCCGCAAACCTTAATCCAAACCTTAAACCAGAGCCCAACCAGAAAGTGAAAGCAACTCTGAGGATTTAAGTAAAGTTGATGTCAGGAATTGATTCACAGGTGATGAAAGAGCTGAAAGGCTAAATGGGAATGGTTAGGCAACCAGAGATTAGTAACGGCTGGAAGTCACTACCCCTGCTCCCCAGGGAGAAGGCTGGGGACCAAGGGAGGAGGACATGTTTTCAGACACCAGGAACCAGTCACCTGCCAGAAGCTGAGGCCACACTGGGCCCTTCTGGGATCCGGGGCCATAGCAGAGACACAGCCACTGCCACCCAGATAGGGAGAGTGGTGGAGAAATACTCTGGTTTCTCCCTTCCATCCATTAGGCAAACCCAACAGGAAGCTAGAAGCCCCAGGAGCCTGGAAATTACAGACAGGGGTCAGCTCCCCTGACATGCAGAGCTGAGCAGGGTGGCAAGGAACGGATCAAAGGGCAACAGACTCAGGGTCAGCTCAGCCTCGGTAAAATTTATAGGTGAAACTTCAGGCCAGAATTTTCTGGTAGTACTTTTGAGGAAACTGAGTGGAGAGGTTGCTGACGCAAGTACTTCTGAAAAATGCAAAGCTAGCCATTCATGTTAGCCTTTGTCTAGGAAAATAAAGGAGACTAAAAAGGTATTTGCATACCAGTTACCACACAACTTAAATGGAATCTATAATTTTTCTAGATTCTGTTATTGTACCACACTTTTGTCTGTATGTTTACTGAAAAGGGAAAAATGCTTTTCTGTAATAGTCAAAGATTTGCTTTAATAGTTATCTTCCAAAGTAACCATGATACTAACCACCCATCCATCCATCACTTTTTAGATACCAGGCACTTTTATAGACGCTGGTATACAACAAGGAAGAAAATAAAAGTTTCTGCCTCGAGAACTTAAATTTTAGTCAATTGTGCATGTTGCCATAGGAAACTAAATTTGTTAAAATGTCTACTGTCAAAAAATTTTTGATCACTTGAAATTATAAATGATTTTGTTAAGAGAAGGATATCTTTGCTCACAAAACTTATGACAATTACCCAGTGACTATGGCCTCATTTTTCTTGTTATGATTAATATTACCAGAATTTTAAAAATATTGTGTATTTTCTTAATAATTGAAGAAAGTATCTGGAAATCTCCTGCCAGGAATCATTTAATGAAGGATATAATTCTAATTGATTGACTTTGAAGCATATGCAAATCTCTATTCTTCTACAGTTTTGATACTTGCCCTCAAGGATTCTTAACTGAGCTGGTCCTTTATTGGCCTTTTGACTGGAGGAAATTTATTTAACCTTTAAGAGGCTCAGTTTCTACATCTATAAACTAGTATGATAGTGTCTATCTCTGTGTTGTTCTGAGGATTATATGACATAGCACAGGTAATACAGGTAATTCCTTGGTGGAGATTTTTAGTCAAAAGGAATATTTAAACCATAGTGGGGGTAAATCCCTTTTTCTATCAGAAACATGTTGGAAATTTTGTATAAATACATTTTATATGAATGTAAAAATTCAAATACATGCAGCACAAGGACAGTGATCTAGGGGAACTGATACTCAGTCTTGATATCAAGAAGTAATAAGGAGGAGTAGAGACTGGGGTAAACTGGAGAAGTCAGGCTTCATCCAAAGGAGCAGCTTCTCAGACCTAGCCAAGCGCTACCATGTGATATTTCAAGTCCAGATTGGAATGCCCACTGAGGCAAAGAGATTTTTATTTTTAATCCCACGTTCATTAGGATTTATTGAATGTAAGGGGCAAGGGAAAACAGGTAATAAGTAAATTGTCATCTATCTCTATAGACAGATATACAGATAGACTGATGGATTGATAGATAGATACAGATAGAGATATTCCAGATTATACAATGTTAGGTTTGATAAGTTCTAAGAAGATAAAGCAGACCGGAAGGAAACGGGGAGCCATTGGGTGGTGGAGGAGGGACTGCAGGATTAGAATGGTCTAGCCAAGGAGGGCCTCTCTAAGGATGGGAATTTGAAATCAGGACCTGAAGGGGATATGGAAGGTGGCAGGTGGATACAGAGGGAAGAGTAAGCACAAAAGCCTTGAGGCTGGAGAGTGCTTGGGGCTGCCGCCTGAGGGAAGGAGAGAGTAGTAAAGAGATGAAGTCAGGCAACCGGTCAGATCAGGGAAAGCAGCGTCCACCAATAGCAGGAACTTCACCTTATAACTTAGAAATGCTCATCCTCGGCCCTCACCCTAGACGCACTGAGTCAGAAACTCTGGGGTGGGCCCAGCAGTCTCCGTCCTAACAAGCTCTCCAGGTGACTGTGATGCACAAAAAAGTTGGCAGACCCCCGGAGCAGGGGGCTTACAGCGATTGATCCCAGTTGTTACTCAGGCACGTGATCACGGTCCTCTTTATTTCATTAGCTGGGCAGGGGACCCGCCCAGCGCTCTGCTGATTTGCCGGGCGCTGACGCTCAGCCAGGGTTCACCCCAAGCCCGCGGCGCCCCACGCACCCACCCAACTGCAGCCCGACTCGGTCATCTCTGCAAACCACCCGGGCGACCCGGGGGCGACACGGCTGCCCGGCCACAGTGGGGACCAGACGCCCAGGGCTGCAGGTGCAAAGGCGCCAGAGCCGGGGAGGCCAAACGCGCCGACCCAGACCGCAGGGGTGTGAGCTGGGCGCCGGCTGCCGCAGCCCGGGGTGCGCATCCCTCGCCGCCCGTGGTCGCCCAACCCGCGGAGACGCGTGTGCGCCATCCGGCTCCCGGGGGCGCGGTGCAGGGCCTCGCGGCCCGGGCATCGGGATTGGACCGCTGCTTCCCCCGGGAGCCGCTGATGCAAAGGCAGGTTGGGGCGGCCGAGCCCGGCCAGCGCCCTCTAGGCAGCGGAAGTGGAGCTTGCTTTACATCCGTCCTCCCCGCCTCGCAGAGTTGGGAGAAGGAAGGCTGGGAGGTGTGGAAAAATAAAAGGAAAAGTCCTTGCACCATGTAGACCCGCGCCCCCCTACCCTGGCACCCCGGCCGGCCGGGGACCTCCCAGTCTGCGGCCATGAACGCGAGCAGCGAGGGCGAGAGCTTCCCGGGCTCGGTGCAAAGTAAGTGCTTTTCCGGGCGCAGCGCGCGCTCCGGGGCCCAGTGCGCGCTCCGGGGCCCGGGCCCAAGCACGTCTGCGACGCAGCTAGCAGGCCCGGGGCCCCGAAATCAGGGTGACGGCCCGGAGCCGGCGTCTCGGGGACCGCGGCGGGCGCGCCGTGCGGGAGGCGCCGGAGAGGGCTGCGGGGGGGGCCCAAGCCGGCGCGAGGGGGGGCCGCTCTCCAGCCTCCGGAGATCACTTGGAAGGGAATGGTGGGGGAGGGCGTGCCGTTCAGACAGTCGTCACCCCCTTGGGGCATTCCCCGCCCCCCGGCGGAGTTTGAAGGTAGATTTGGGGTAACCGCGGCAACGCCGATGGGAAAACTTCTGTCTCGGCGGCCCCAAATTCTGGAAGTCTGGGGCTCGGGGACTTTCACGAGGTCTGCCGGCTTACTGCAAAGCCTTTTCCACATTAAAGGTGGAGATCTGAATGGGGAACAGGGCCGTGGTCGTTTTGAGTTTGGGGTTCATTTTAATTTTCTTGTTGAAGACAGCCTTTTTCAAGTCCATGGTTTCGCCCGGAGCATTGTTTCCCAAAGTGTGGACCAGGGACTAAGCGCAAACCAGCCACCTGGGAGCTCGAGCGCTTACTTAAAAAAAGAAAAAAGGAAGAAAAAAAAAAAAAAAAAAAGCTCTTTGCGCCCCACCCATCAGGTGGCGGGGTGGGCTTGAGGGGAGGAGGGCGGCCTTATCCTGGGCGATTCTGATGCACCTAAAGTTTGAGAACCCGTGGCACCTAGTAAGCGCTTAGCTTGTTAGCTGTTACTGTTTACAATTTTGGAGACATTGGTTTCCAAACTTGGCTGTGTATTCCATGCATAACTTGTGAAAAGCGCAGATTTCCCTAAACCTCAGCCCGCATTCAGCCCACCACCATTATGACTCAGTATCTACGAAGTGGCGCTCAGACGTGGCCATATTTAAACAACCCCCCACCCCCGGCCCGCCCCCTTATTCTGTTGCGGAGACAGGTTTGGAGAACTTTGCAAAGATAAAGGAATTCTTTTTGTTGATGATACGCACAAATTGTGCCCATTGTTTGTTACTGGGTCTCAATACAAAGTTTCGGAGGGAATACTTTCAAATTCAAATAGGGCACCTCAGTAATAACCCCACCAGGTGACATGCTGGGGGAGGGGATCCTGTGCTGGCCTGTTACAAGCACCATCTCATTTAATCCTCATAACCATCGTATGAAGCAGAAACTTCTCCCCATTTCTTCCTGGGTATCAGTCCTATTTGATCATTAAGGAATCCCCAGCGATGCAATCACTACATCTCTTGATTCCTTGTCTTCCTCTTAGCTTGGGCACCTTAGTAGCTACAGGAAGGCAGTGTTCCAGAGGAGAAGAAAAGTGTCCATTCCTTCCATCCATTGATTTCGGTGTTTGCAAGATGGCTTATAAAACATTACCATGCTCAGCCCAGAGGATCTCTTCATAGCAAGTCAACCAAGTTGTATTTCTGCACAGAGATGTCTTATCTTGGTTGGAAGGGGGAAATTGGACGTAAAGCAAATATTTTATAAATTTTCCAAAAAAGATTATGATGCATGGATGCCAATCATATGTGTACAAAGGTAGTTCTCATACTGTGTAGACTGGGGAAAATTGGGAATAATATACAAACCTTACAGCTACTGAGAAATTATGAGGCTTGGAAAACATGGAATAATGTGTTGTCATTAAATAATTATTTTATAGAGATTTTAGTGATATAGCACAATGCTTGTGCGATAGCATGTGGGAAAAAGATTAATGTACAATGCACTAGGATCTTAAACAATTTTTAACTGAAAATGAATGGAAGAAAATATTTTGTAATGTTCATGGTACACATGGGTGGAAAAATTGTGAGTGATTGCCCTCCTTGCTTCTCCTCTTCCAAATTTTCTGTTATAAACATGAGTTTCCTTGTAATAAGGCAAAGAAATTTTTAAAAATAAAAATTAAGGTAGTCATATTAGTTAGAGACTTATTAATTGTATTTCTTTATCTAAAAAACATTTATATAGCACTTTCTAATATAGTGCCAGGACTGTGGTAAGTGCTTTGCAAATGTTAATACAGTCTTAACTCTTTGTATTATTACTATTGTGAAATAACGCCTCTGTCAGTTAGGAATGAATTTTGGTTACAAGTAACAAAACTGAACTACACTGGCCTAATGAGAAGTCTAGAATTGGTTGATTCCAGGGTTGATTCAGGAGATCCGTGAAGTAAGCTTTTGTAGAGATCTTAGCATTTATCTCATGGTTACAGTGTGGCTGCAGAAGGCCCTGGCATCACATCCGCATTCAAGGCCAGAAGAAGAGGTGGACAGTGTTAACCATGTCAGATCCCTTTTTATCATGAAAGCCACACTTTTCCCAGAAGCTCCTCCAGCGTTGTGCTGGAGGGGTTCCCAAGTATGTAGTGGACCAAGATTATTTAGACTAGTGGTTCTCATAATGGGGTAGGGGGTTGGAATAGTGGGGACATTAGTTTTCATAGTGACTGGGAAGTACAGCTACCTTTTAGTTGGGATAGGAGACGGCTGCTGGTCCTTTGACGTGTAGGGTAGCCCTGCACATTGGAGAACCTTCTCACATAAAATACCACTAGTGCCCCTGTAGGCAATGATCAGGAGCATCACTTGGGTCTGGGTACATTGCTGCTAGGGCAGAACTGGGATTCTGTTTGCAAGAAGAGGGGAGTGGAATAGATATTGGGCCAGCAACTAGCTATGTCTGCCACCATGCCTTTTTTTTTTTTTTTACCATGAATCTGGTTTGTGTTGTAATTTCAAGCTGTTTGGAATTAATCTGTGACTTCCCCTATGTCCCATGGAGTTCCAGGTGGCACAACAGTGCTGGTTGAGCTGACTCCCGACATCCACATCTGCGGCATCTGCAAGCAGCAGTTTAACAACCTGGACGCCTTTGTAGCTCACAAGCAGAGCGGCTGCCAGCTGACTGGCACGTCTGGTTCGGCGCCCAGCACAGTACAGTTTGTATCAGAGGAAACGGTGCCTGCCACCCAGACTCAGACCACCACACGAACCATCACCTCTGAGACCCAGACGATCACAGGTATGGCTGGGGGATGGGGGAGTCACTTAGAGTTGGCCTGGCTATGTCCCAAACGCCTCCACAGAACTTGTTAAAAATATAGATACTGGGCTTCCCTGGTGGCGCAGTGGTTGAGAGTCCGCCTGCCGATGCAGGGGACACGGGTTCGTGCCCCGGTCCGGGAGGATCCCACATGCCATGGAGCGGCTGCGCCCGTGAGCCATGGCCGCTGGGCCTGCGTGTCCGGAGCCTGTGCTCCACAACGGGAGAGGCCACAACAGTGAGAGGCCCGCGTATAGCAAAATATAGATAGATAGATAGATAGATAGATAGATAGATAGATAGATACTCAGGGCCAGCCCCCTAGGGTTGCTGATTCATTATTTTTAACAAGCTCCATTGGGAAGCCAGCTGCCCAGCCAGGTTTGGGAACCGCTAGGTTAAAACATTAAGTGGTAGCAGTTATAAATTGTTGTCATGTGGTAAACAAAACAAACAGACAAAAACCAGGTTTCTAAAACAAAAACCTACATACTACGAAAAAAATACTCGCAGGAAATGGTAAAAAGGAAAAGGTGGTAATTTGGGGTGGTGGGAGTATGTGTGTGATTCCTGAATTTGCATTATTTGTCTAAAGGGACAAAAAAAAACCTTTAAATGTTTTTTTTTTTAGTTTTTAAATCTATAAACAGGCGTTGATGCCTCCCCTCCCTTGTGCTACCAACCAGGAAAACAGAAAAGTTCATCCTAGTTCTTGGTTGTGTCCAAAATAAATTGCAAATGGATCTAAAATTTAAATGTGCAGCATGAAACCACAAAAGTTCTAGAGTAAAAATTATACACACAGAGACCCAAACACTTACACGCGTGCACACACACACACACACCTATACTTATACCTATATAATCTGCCTTACGGGACCAGACAGATTACTTTAAAAATAGGAAGTAAGCCATTTTTGAGATAGTTGGTAGACACACTGCTGGATCTGGTGGGGAAATGGAGAATGTATTTGTTAGCTAAAGGCATTCCAATTTTTAAATTAAAAAATATATTTATTAATACTGTGCCTGCCAAGGAAGACAGGTTGTGGGATCCCTCCCCCAAAAGAAAAAGAATCATGTGATGAGGTTGCAAATAAAGCTACCATTTTTCCAAAGGAAAAACAATGAAAAGTCTAAAGACAACTGGGGAAAGAATAGCAGCGCGTGTGTGACTAAGGCCTAATGTCCCTCATATATAAAGAACTCCTAAAAATCAATAAAAGAACCAAGCGGAAAAGTCAGCAAAGGGCAGCAGATGATATTCAAGAGCCACTAAACATAAAAGGATGCTCCATTGCCTTAGTAGTTAAAGAAATGAAAATCAAATACTGCTTTCCTTTACTTTCTGGAGATGTAAATTCATATAAACTGGGCAATTTTGTGATATCTTTCAATTTTTAAATCTTACATTAAAATCTTCCAAATTTTAAAATGTACAGAAACACGTTTACCCAGTAAGTGCACTTCTAGGTATTTATCCTATAAAACTTGATAAACAAATGTACATGGGTATTTGCTTAGCTTATATACTGTAAAGAAAATGGAACCTTTGTATGTATATGTCAAGAGGAAATTAGATGAATAAATACCAGAGATAAATAGTGAATAATAATCTAGTAATTTATTAGATGAATAAATTCAGACAGTGGAATGTGACTTAGCATTGAAAAGAGAAGCTAGATCTCTGTACAGACATAGATTCTCAAGGTAAGTGTAAAAAAGCATATATATGCATACATACATAGTATTATATTCACGGAAAGCTGCTAGAACAGGAATGAAGCGAGTAATGTTAATGAGAGAAGTAAGCTGTGCATAAGGCATTAGGGAATGGTGAGGACTGTGGTAAAGTAGAGAAAGCTGCTCTTTGGATCCAGTCAGATATTTGGGTTTTTCTGAGAAACTGAAAAATGTAAAACTTCTGAAATTTTAAAACTTTATTGGCCAAACAGAATACATCTGTGAGCCTGATTGAGCACACCAGCAGCTTCTGGCTTGTTCTCAGTGTTTTGCAAGCAGTTAGTCTGGTGCCGAGGTGTGGAGAACATCTGAAGTGGGGGTACTAACTTTAGCCCTATCAGTTGTACATTGGTGTGGAGTCTGAATTTTTCAGCAACAAGCAAAGTTTTGTGGTTGTTTCCTTAATGCCTCCAAAATAATGTTTCTGCTGAATTCCTTAAGCATTGAAATATAATTGATCACCTCACAAACTTTGATAAGATTACCTTGAGGTCTTCCCACTTTCTCCCAAATTTATTTTAATTCTCATTTTAAAGGAAGTCACCAAGAAAATGTTAAAACTGAAAACCACCTTAGAGATGAGCCTGGTACAACCTTCTCATTTTACAGCTGGACAAAGTAATGCTGCAAGTGGGGATGAGGCACGGCCAAGGTCCCATCACAGGTTCAAGACGGTCCTGGGACTTAAGTGCTTTGGCCCTTAACCTCATGGTCTTCTCCCTAAAGACTCTGTGTTGGGTTCCCTGTCCTCAAACACAAACTCCCAGTAACCCCACACACTGGGTGTAAAGCCTGGGACACAAGGCCCCAGCGTGAGGAGACCTCAAGGCCTACACTTTATTGGTGGCCATTGCATGTTTCTGGTTCCGAGCCTTTGCTTATGCTGTTTCCTCTGCCTAAAATACCTTTCCTGCCTGGCTGACACCAACTCAACCTCAAAACTTTAAGGTTCATGACGGACTGCCCACAGAGGATCAGGCTTCATCTCAGGACATTCCCCTCCCCTCTGAATTGCAATAGCCTTGCTGATGTCCTTTCTGTTTTCCAAATGTGCCACATTTCCTCAAGCCTGGGAGCCTTTGTATGTGTTGTTCCCTCTGCCTGGAACTGACTCAGTTCTTATGCGTGTGTCAGAGCTGGGCTTAAAGGCATTTCCTCAAAGAGCCCCTCTTTGACAACACACGTGCATGCGCACGGTTCTCCCAGACCAGGTCAAGTCCCAGTACTTAAATGATTATTTGCAGAACAAACTTCAAGGTCTGTCCCATTGCTGAACCTTAAGCACCATGAAGTCAGGAGCTGCACCCCTCGTGTTCACCGTGGATCCCCCGGCACCATAGTCTAGGCACTTATTCTTTGTGGAGTGAATGCACAGTTGCCCCAATCTCACATCCATCAGTGAAGCTGACCCCACACCAAATAACTGCCCCTTCTCTTTTTTTTTTTTTTTTTTTTTTTTTGCGGTACGCGGGCCTCTCACTGTTGTGGCCTCTCCCGTTGCAGAGCACAGGCTCCAGACGCGCAGGCTTAGCGGCCATGGCTCACGGGCCCAGCCGCTCCGCGGTACGTGGGATCTTCCCGGACCAGGGCACGAGCCCGTGTCCCCTGCATCGGCAGGCGGACTCTCAACCACTGCGCCACCAGGGAAGCCCAACTGCCCCTTCTTTTGTCCTAGTTCTCTGCTCAGGGATGTTCACCCTCCTCTTAGCATTTCCACTACCCTGCCGCCATTCACTCTGGCCATGCCTCAGTTTTGCCAACTGCCCTCTACACTCAGGCCAGGCCTGGAGCCCTCTTTGTGCCCAGCTCATGGTGGTACCTACTGCACAGAGTTGACAGGAGCTCCAAGCTCCAGAGGCGGACTGCTGGACATTTATCCCAGTCTGCCATCCTGGCCTGTGGACAAGTCGCTTACTCTGCTTAATATTCCTCATCTGTAGAAAGGGGTTATAATGGTACTTAATACTATTAGGTAGTAGAATTAGTTTCCTAATACCTAATGTCATTGGGTTATTGTGAGGACTCTGCAATAATCCACATAAAGGACCTGGGACAGTCATCTCAATAAACAACCGCTTTTATTAATGCAGAGATTAACGCATGGGATGAGATTTGCAGGATGCCGGGTCTCTGCCTGATCCAGCTGCTCTCCCTGATTGCGCCTGCATTTCTGCCACAAAACAAGCAGAATCTTGCTTTTTTTCCCTTTCTTTAACACTATTTAGTTTGGTTTTCTGGGCCCAACTTCCCCCAGGTTTGGGCTTCAATGTTGCGCTAGCCGCAGTTTCCAGACCTACCTGTGAACCAGGATCCCCGGGGAGCTTGTTAAAGATACTGGTGCCTGGGCTGCACCTCTGAACCCGAATCGCCGAGGCTTAGGCATCTGCATTTTTAACAAGCTCCTGGGGGATTCTGGGCCTCGACCCAGTTGGAGAGTCGCTCACTGCCCAAAGCCACAGTCTGACCCCTCACCCTGGCAGATTCCTCCAGATACCCACACCCAGTTACTGTCCAGGGCAGTTTGTCCTTCTTCAGTCCTTGATTAAACCAAACCCTTCCTCACTCAGCTCATATGTCTTGTCTCAGCCCAATAGTAGTTGGATGTAAAGTAAAATTTATTCTCTGTCTGCTAGCTTTGAAAGTTGCCTACTGTTTGGCAGTTAATTTAAGAACTTTTCTATAAAAGCAGTAAAATTAGATATTGATGCTGGCAAAAAAAATAAAAATAAAATAACATCCTACATGCATTTTCTAAGTTTACGGCTTAAAATCATGGGGCTTTGGAGTCAGGTCCCCAAGTTTGGTCTTGGCTGCACAGGGCCTTAGGAGCTGTGTGACCGATGCAAGTTATAATAGCTCTTGGTGTCTCATTTTTAAAGTGGGGACAAGAATAAATAGAAAGGCCACAGAATTTGGTAGTGAAGAGTCTAAGGTCCTGAGCCAGACTGCTTGGGTTCAAATCCCAGCTACATCACTTGCTAACCAGGTAACCTTGGGCAGGTGACAGGGTTTCAGTGTCTTCGTTTCCCCAGCTGTAAAATGGAAGTAATGATGGTTCTCACCTCAGAGGGTCTTAGCTGGGCTGCCATGGGCACCTACATGGAAGACACTTAGAGCTGTCAAGGTTAGCTCTCATTACTTACCGAATCAGGGGCTGTGAAAATTAAATGAAACAGCACACGGAAAATTTTGCACAGGGCCTGGCTCATGGCAAGCCCCCAGCCAATATGAGTTGAATTATCACTGGACCTAGAATGATCTTTCCCACCTCTTCTGCTTAATTCCCACTTTTTAGGTCCCAGGTTAAAAGTCACCTCCACCTAGAAGCTAGCTATGATTTCTCCCTCCCCCCCCACCCCCTCACCCCTAAGGTTAGGTTCTTCACTGCTTCCTCACCTAGCACGTATCACAGTTGCAATTAATTTGTTATTTCGTAACAAGCAGTCTTTAGCCAGAAAAGTGAATTCAGGTGCTCCTGGGGATCAGGCAGTGGCAGCAAATGCAACAGCAGATCCACTGTGACGGAGAGTGGGCTGGCCTTTGGACAATAAGCGGAGGAGGAGGAAAGCAGCCCCTGAGAGCCAGGAAGCAGCATCAGCTGGGCCTTGGTGTTGCTGGGAGCTGGGCTGACTCTGCTGGTGGGCCGTGCTGTTCTCCTGTTGAACGCAAACAGGTTCACAGAATGTCTGCATGAGACAGGGCCACTCTGATTGTGGTGGGACAGGATGAAAACAAAACCCCTCTGTCATCATACCTGAGCCACAGAATACCAGACATCCCCTCCTCCCCCACTGATCTGAGTGACACTGCTGCTTTACCTATCACAGCTTTAGCCTTCTCTGCTTCTCGGTAATGGTTGCTAAGATATCAAATCATAGACTTGTCCCCACTTCCTGACAGCCTCCAATGCAGGCTTCCTTGAACTGCCCCCCCAAAATCATCTAACATGAGCCCCAAACCTCTAATACTCTTTAAGTCCTTTCTAGCACCCTCTTACTGAGACCCTCCACGGCTCCCGTGGTATGAGGTTTCCTTCATTATAATGACTAATCAACCTATCCAACTACAGGTGTGTCCTTGGTGGTCTTTGGCCAGAGGTCATTGACCTAGGGAAGACCCAGCCCACCTTGTTGATTTTGAAAGCCTTAAAAAAAAATTCTGAAGGCTCAGTTTGGCCTGTGGGCCCCCAACTAGTAGTTTAATATCTAGTTTACTAGACTGTAAATCTCCCTGGAGCAGGAACTAATCAGTCTTGTTTTCCTGCCACCCAGCACCAGGCCTGGCCCATCCTAGGCACTCAATCAAACAGTTACCAAGCGAATGCAGGAAAGGGCAGCTATAAGGATTAACTTCATTCATGTGCAGGAAGTTCATGGCGGGCGCCTGCTCCATCATCAGGGCCCAGTGAGGGCAGCTCTGGGACTGTCGTGTGCCAGATGCTGGAGCCGAGATAATGGAGATGCTTCCCTCGGAGAATTCCAAGCTCATCAGGGAGGGGAGGAGAATTTAGTTGTAAGACATACAAACCCAGCCATCTGTGACAAGTACAGCCTTGTGCAGGGAGTTCATGGAGTAGATTGGTCCCAACGGGGAAAGCCAAGGGAAGAAATGATGAGTGAGATCAAATGTATAATAGGCCTTGAAAATCTCACCTGCCTTGGGGAAGAAGATGGGGGGCGGGGGGGCGGGGATTTCCTCCTGGTGGTCTGGAGGTGGAGAAGCTGATCTTGCTTCTGAAGGCGAGATCTGATAACAGTGGCAGGAGATGACACAGGGAGTATGGGGTAGCAGCCGTGCTTTGATCTGGTCTTTATTGTGAAGAAGCTGGGGAGCCATTGAAGGTTGCCGAGCGTGGGAGTGATTTAGTAAGGCAAACGATGTAATGATTTGCCGGGAGAATCTGGCAATAATAATAGCTAATTCTCATGTACTGCTCATTATGTGCCATGTACTTTTTTTTAAAATTTATTTATTTTTATATTTAGCCACGTTGGGTCTTCATTGCTGCGCACGGGCTTTCTCTAGTTGCAACGAACGGGGGCTACTCTTTGTTGCGGTGCACAGGCTTCTCATCGTGGTGGGTTCTCTTGTTGCCGAGCACGGTCTCTAGGCTCGTGGGCTTCAGTAGTTGTGGCTCGCAGGCTCTAGAGCACAGGCTCAGTAGTTGTGGCCCACAGGCTTCGTTGCTCTGCAGCATGTGGGAACTTCCCGGACCAGGGCTTCAACCTCTGTCCCCTGCATTGGCAGGCGGATCCTTAACCACTGCGCCACCAGGGAAGCCCCGGCCATGTACTTTTTAAGTACTCTATATGAAGTAGTTTTTCACGACTTAAATTGTTATGAATTTAAATTTAACATTTCCTTTTAAAAATTAAATTTTCACAACATAAATTAGGTACTAAGAATTATTATCCCCATTTTACCCATAATGAACTGAAGCACAGAGGAATTAAATAACTTGACCAAGGTGACAGAGCCAGAAAGGGGCAGAACGGGGCCTGAAAGCCAGGCTACCTGGCCGAGGAGTCTGCACTTGACTGCACCCCATCACCCCTTAGTAGAGTCCTCATTGCAGTGTTTCTCAAAAGAACCACATGGAGCTTTGGTGAAAAATGCAGACACCCAGCCCCCTCCCTTAAGCGTACCATCTGGGTGGGTCTGAGCAGGGTCCTGGGAATCTGGACCAGCCAGTGAGGGCTTGGGTCAGTTCAGGTGCTTTCAGTTGCTCTTAACAGCACTAAACTACAAGAGGGCTGGATTGTAAAACATTCCTTATCTCAGGACAAGAACGGCAGGGCAGACCCGGGGTCTTTGCATCTTCTTGCTGTCCTCGGCAGTAGTCCTCCTCATGGCCACAAGGTGGCTGCTGCTGCTGCTGGTTTCAGCCTCAAGTCTTCACTCAGCCCTGCCCATGGATGGGGAAAGGGGCGGCTTCCCTTTACCAGAGAGGAAATGCTTCTCCAGAAATTCTAGATCCCGTTGGCCAAGATGCCCCATTCCACTGTCTTGGAAGAAGCTAGGCCAGCAAGGGACAAGGAGGAGGGGCTTGGCAGTGGAATCCAATCCCAAGGCCCCTCTGGACAGCCACACTCCTGCCACTACCTTGTTAGAATAGTCTAGAGCAGGAGTTCTCAAAGCTGTTATGCAGAAGAATTACATGGAAAACTTGTTAAAAATCAGCTATAAATATACCCAGACTATACCTAGATCTCAGCATCAGAATCTTTGGTACATGATCAATTTTGAGAAGCACTGGACCAGGAGGAGAAAGACAAGAAAGGATGGAAATCTTTCAGTGGCAGTGTCAGGCACATGGGTGCTGCTTTTTTCAGAATGAAAGTCCACGTCAAGCCACATATCTTCGCCCCAATTCCTAATTCCAGGGCAAGGGGGTCTGATTGGTCCAGCTTTTGTGCAGGTGTCTGCTTCCAGACCATTCAGCTGCGGCAGAGAGAGGGCGTGAGGGTCACCCTTGGGACGGGGGACAGATAGGCTGATGTGCTGGGGCAGGTGTGGACCACATTCGGGAAAACCCTTTGGAAGAACATGAGACTTTTCCTTACAGAGAGAGGTGGATTTTTCTCCCAGCAGGTGAATTCTGAGTTTGCATTTGAATCAAGACCCTTAAGTGTGAGTCCTAAGCATGGCCTATATTGGAAGAAACAGGAACAAACAAACGATAGATTTGACGATATGACAATGAAGCAATTTCCTTAATCTGTAAAGATCGGGTCTTCCCCGGTGATGCAGTGGATAAGAATCTGCCTGCCAATGCAGGGGACACGGGTTTGATCCCTGGTCCAGGAAGATCCCACGTGCCGCGGAGCGACTAAGCCGGGTGCCACAACTACTGAGCCTGTGCTCTAGAGCCCGAGAGCCACAACTACTGAGCCTGCACACCACAACTACTGAGCCTGCCCTCCAGAGCCCACGTGCTGCAATTACTGAGCCCACGAGCTACAACTACTGAAGCCTGCATACCTAGAGCCTGTGCTCCGCAACAAGAGAAGCCACCACAATGAGAAGCCCGCACACCACAACAAAGAGTAGCCCCCGCTCACCGCAACTAGAGGAAGCCCGCGCGCAGCAGTGAAGACCCAACGCAGCCATAAATAAATAAGTAAATAAATAAACAAATCTTTAAAGATCATTTACAAGTCAATGAGAAAAACGTAAAAATTCAATAGAAAAAGAAAGAGCTAACAGCAAGAATAAGCAGTTCATAAAGAAGGTATATGGGGCTTCCCTGGTGGCGCAGTGGTTGGGAGTCCGCCTGCTGATGCAGGGGATGTGGGTTCGTGCCCCGGTTCGGGAGGATCCCGCATGCCACGGAGCGGCTGGGCCCGTGAGCCATGGCCGCTGAGCCTGCGCGTCCGGAGCCTGTGCTCCGCAATGGGAGAGGCCACAACAGTGAAAGGCCTGCGTACCGCAAAAAAAAAAAAAAAAAGATGGTATATGAATGAATAAAATATGGTGGAAAAGAGATTCATCTTCACCAATTATTAATGAAACGCAAATTAAACTAAAATGATCTCATTTTGTCCTGTCAAATAGTCTGTGTGATAGCCAAGGTGAAGGGGAGAATGTACATTGATTTAGATTTTCTGGAAGGATCTCATAATTATGAATCACCAAGCAATAAAATGACCATTCCATTTTGACCCGGTTCTTCAGCTTACAGGAAGGTATCCAGAGAAACTAGAGATAAGTTAAAATTTTTGGATAGGTATTATTTATAAAGGTAAACACCTAGAAACCAACTCATTGTCCAAAAAGGGGGAATGGTCAATTTAACTGTGACAACCAACATGATGGCATATTATGTAGCCATAAGAAATTGTGTTTTGGGTGAATGAAAACGTGGCAGAATGCTTTCACATAGCAAAATTGTTTAATAAAATTGCTTAATTGTTTAATAAAAAAGAAAAGAATACAAAACGATTTAAGCCACGACCCCAGTTTTACACTTTTAAAATCTATATACAAAGGCTACGTTAGCCATTTGGTCCATCATTAATTCAACCAATGTTCTCTGAGCCCCTGCACTGCCAGCGTCTGTGTGAGGTTCTGGGAAACAGTGATGGAGAGAAACAGGTATTGTCCTCACCTGGCTCATCCAACCAAAGGAAGAGAGGATGGTCATTAAATACTTTCCCAAATAACTATTTAATTACAGTAGAGATAAGTAGTTTGGGGAAAAAGTACAGTATTTAATGAGCATATCACAAGGGAGTATACTGCCATATGGGGACAGCACTGGGCAGGTTTTCTTTTCTTCTCTACACTTTTCTGTACTCCCTAGATTTTCTACAATTGGTGTTTACTTTTGTTTTGAAAAAATAATACATTTTTAATTTTAAAAAAGAAAAGGTTTTAAAAAGTGGAGTTTTTAAGTCGGAGAAGCGAGAAGCAAAGTGGCTTCAGAGACATGAAACCTTCAGCTATTTGAAGAACAGTTTTGTGGGAGGAGCTACAGTTGGCCCATGTGAGCCCAGCGGGTCTAAGACCCCAGTGGGTCCTAACCACAGAGAGAGATTTTGGTTCCCTGTGACATTCTTACTTTTTAAACAACAACATGAGTGAATAACTGAACACCCAAGGTGCTCCTGCTACAGACCGGGACTGCGTATAACAAACCGCGCATTTCAGATGCACACCTGGGCACACAGGCAAGCCAGGGAGATCCCCGGCGGCAAAAACAAAACCAAAGGCAGGCGTGAGGCTGTGAGCTGCTGGGGGTTGTTGGGGGAGGGCTGGGGGGGGCTGATCTCACTAAGCACTGGGCTTGATTATAAGAGCCATTGAGAACATTCTTCCCTGGGGATAGGTCATGCCTCTGCTGGAAGCAGTTCCCCCCTCAGCAGATCTGGGTGCTTGGGGTTGTCCCTGCTGCCTTCACTTCTGCTGGACACTCAAATTCCCCAAGGCCACTGGCACTATTTATGCCAAATCTGAAGACAGACAAGGGACCCCCCCCCACCAAATGACCCCTGCATTTGGGTACCTGACTCCCTATGCTTCCTGCCACCTCCCCCAAGACACCAAAAGCACAGGCAACAAAGGCAAAAATGGACACGTGCATCTAAGGAAACAACCAGCAGAATGTAAAGGCAACCTACTGGATGGGAGAATATATTTGCAAACCATATATCTGAGAAGGGGTTACTATCCAGAATACTCTCGTGTTTCCCCTTTGCTGTGACTCACCACGAAAGGGATGCTAAGGCTTACGGTGGAGGGGCAGGTGGACAGTTAGGGGACGAAGCCCCATCAATCTCCCTGGAGGGCGGGAATTCCAGGCTCAGGATCATTCAGGACCCAGCACTTACCTCCCAGGAGGGTTACGGACTTCACAGCTGAGCTGAGCCACAGGGAGGGCCTGGCCACTGTCACAACCCCTCCCCACCCCAGCGTCTTCCAGCCTTTTTTGTTCAAAAAGTGGTAGAGCAGAAAGTTGGGAAGTCATGGTAGCGTGAACAGCCATCCTAGTTTTATTTAGCACTGAAGGTCCTGTATCCCGGGGAACCCTCAGTCCCAGGCAAACGAAGGCAGTTGGTCTCCCTGAGTCTTGATCATTCCTGTTGAGAGTTTGGTGTCCAGTTCTGCTCAAGTGTAGTAACTAACATTTATTAAGACTCAGCTGTGGACATATCCTGCGCTACTGATGCTCTCATGAAACTTTGCGATAACCTTATGAAGTGGGCACAGTGATTATCCCCACTTACAGGCGAGGAAACTGAGGCTCAAAGAAGTCACGTGACTGGCCTGAGGTCCCACACCTAGGAAGTAGCTGAACCTAGACTTTTATCCGTTCAAAGATACATTGTAACATCTGAAATGGGGGTGCACCTTGGAATCAATGAGATCGCTGCCAGCCAAGAGGCAGTCACCAAAAAGTTGTCTTTGCGCGCTGGTAAACAACCTTGACTGCACTGTCATTGATCACTTTTTTTGTCACTTTGGCAGAGTTGTGTGCATTTTTTGGCGCTACATTTGTTGTGTTTAATTGCTGTTTGAAATGTCTTCTGCGATATTGCAGGATGATTCAAATAGAAGATGAAAAGTAACCGTGCCCAGAAATATCTGGAAACAGTAGCAGGGGGTCAATTTGATATTAATGAAGCAAATATTTATTGTTGGAGGAAAAACTGTAGTTTTTGCAAAGCAACAACCAAGAAAGATGGAGTCCCTCAGTTAGACAAAGCTGGGTTAAGGTTTGCTGCTGAGATGCGTGGAAAAGGATCCCTTACACCATTGGTTCTCAGACTTGAGCATCTATCAGAATCACGTGGGCAGCTTGTTAGAACAGATTGCTGGGTCCACCTGAGAGTTTCTCATTCAGTAGGTGGGGGTGGGGCCCGAGAATTGCTTTTGTAGCAAGTTCCTAGGTAAGTCCAGTGCTGCTGGCTGGGGACAATGCTTTGAGAGCCAAGCAGAGCAGAGGAAGCGGAGCAATAGCTAATCCTGCAGAGTAGATGAAACATCTCAACAAGAGGCAGGTGTGGTTGGTTAATGCATCAAAGAGACTTGGTATGAAGATGGAACATCAGTTTGTCAGACTCTTTCGGCCAGCTTTAAACAAAAGCCACTTCCCCTGACATATTTCAATTGAGGAAAATGGAAACCATGATTTTGCTCAAATACCAAATGCTGATAGAACCCAGCTATTCTTTGACATGCATTGGAATGAAGTTGTCATTGCCAGAGGTGCCCAAGGAGTACAGGTCAGGAACCTGAGTTTCCTATCAAGTATCCAAAGAAATCTAAAAGAATTCATTCAATGAATACTATAAAATGTCTAAGGAATATCTATACATATATAAATACCTAAGGAATATGAAAACATTGCATTATAATGTGTTGAATAGGCAACTTTTAAAAATTTATTGTGTACAAAATAATGCTGCATCGTACAGTCTGTAACATTTTAGATTCAAAGAAAGATGATGTTTGTTTTAAGAGAAACTGTAACTAACACCTCAAACCTGTGGAGGGAGTATTACTGCTTCAGGCAAAGCCAAAATAGGGAGTAATGTCAGGCCCATGTTGATTTAAAGAAGAGTACTCTGTAAGTACAATGGCAGAAACGTCAAAGGTGGTGCCTCAGTGACTGAAGTTTGGAAACAGAATATGACATTGGCTCTCAAAGCCATCATTAGGGCCTCTCAGCCTGACAAGTTCATCTAATGAACAAGCCCCCATGGTTGTATTTACTCCTATTTGAAGCCAAATCTCCATGTGACAATTATATGTAATAAAGGAAGAAAGAAAATACATATTCCCAAACCATAAATTTAATTAACAAAGTAGTCAAAAAAATTATAATTGAAAAAAAGAAAAAAGAAATTTGAGACTGCCTATTTTACCTGTTATAATGACAAGTTTAAAGACAAAGATGATAAAGATGTTTGGTCTCCTTTTTATTCTTTTTTCCTCAAAATTTCAGTAAGAATACAAGGTTGGTTTGTTTGTTTTAGGAGTACTTGTGTTAAAAAGTATTTATGTTTAGAGAGTATTTGTAGTTTTGCCCAGAATTCCTTCAATCAGTTCCTTTCCAGTTGTTTGTTAGGATTTTGTGATAAAGCTTATGAAAGTAACTAATGCTTTTGGCTGAAGTTAACAGAAAACCTACCTGGTAAATGGTAGGGACATTTCTTTTTTATTTAGTAAGTCTAGATTTGAATGGTTTTCAGGGCTCTGGCTTAACATCTGGTTTTCTTGCTCTCCCTTTATGGTTACAGAATGGCTGCCACAGATCCAGACATCACATCCTCACTCCAGCATGTCCAAAGACAGAAAGTGGGGCAACTAGGGCAGCAAGAATGAGCTTTCCTCAACTACCTCTCTTTCTGCCCCCACCTTTTCTTCAAGTCAGGGAGAAAATCTTTTCCCAAAGCCCTGCAGCAGATGTTCTCTAGTGTCTCATGGGCTAGAACGGGGTCACATGATCACTCCTAAGCAGCAAGGGAGACTGGGAAAGCAATCTTAACATGTTCATTCTCTACAAAGGAAGGTGGGCAAAGGGAATATCTATTGGGTATTCATATTATGAAAATTAATAATCATCATATCTTTTAGTTTCAGCTCCAGAATTTGTTTTTGAACATGGCTATCAAACATATCTGCCCACGGAAAGCAATGAAAACCAGACAGCCACTGTCATCTCTCTCCCTGCCAAGTCACGAGCCAAAAAGCCCACGGCCCCAACTGCTCAGAAGAGGCTTAACTGTTGCTATCCAGGTAAAGGCAGCATCTTGTCCTACTTTTGTAGAGAATGTGACATTTAACAGGTCCAGGACTCAAACTCGTGAATTCCTGACAACTGGACGTAGATGTGCTCCAAACTGCTTGGCTTAAAAAAATCAACCCACAGCATTTACATCATCACATACGACCTGTCTCTCACTGTCTCTGGTCACCATGCACTGGGCTCTAAGACTTTAATAGCCATGGGCCTTTCTTTGAATGGGACTAGTGAAAATTTCAGATTACTGTGAATTTTTCTTTCTGTGCTGTAACTTAGGAAGACATCCAGAAAAATTATTCCTTCCTTACTTTAAAAAAAAAAAACAAAACCTTTAGGGGGCTTCCCTCGTGGTGCAGTGGTTGAGAGTCTGCCTGCCGATGCAGGGGACACGGGCTCGTGCCCCGGTCCGGGAGGATCCCATATGCCGCGGAGCAGCCGGGCCCGTGAGCCATGGCCGCTGAGCCTGCATGTCCGGAGCCTGTGCTCCGCAGCGGGAGAGGCCGCAGCGGTGAGGGGCCCGCGTACCGAAAAAAAAAAAAAAAGATTTTACCAATTGTCTCACTAATGTCCTCTGTATCAAAAGAAAAACTGGTCCAGGATCCAGTTCATAATCACACATTGCATTTAGTTTTCATGTGTCTTTAGTTTCCTTTAATCCTAAGCTTTTGTCTTTCATGACCTTGACAGTTTTGCAAAGCACGGGCCAGTTATTTCATATTGAATAAAATGTTCGTCACTCTGGGTTTGTCTGATGTTTCCTTATGATCAGATTTAGGTGAAGCAATTTGAGCAGGAAGCACAGATGAGATATTATGTACTTGGTACCTGGTATCAGGAGCACACTGATACCTGTTGGTCCCGTTACTGTGGGATTAACTTTCATCACTTGGTTAAGGAAGTTTCTGCCAGGCTTCTCCATTCTAAAGTGACTGTGTTTCCCTCTGTCATTGATTTTTCCTTGCCTTCTTAAGGTTGCCAATTCAAGACTGCCTATGGCATGAAGGATATGGAGCGTCATTTAAAAATCCACACGGGTAAGTGGTTCACACACATCCCTTCTCTGTGCTGGGAGCTGGGGATCCAGACAAGTCAGACACATGATATGTTGCAGAACCTCACTGGTCATCATGGGAATACAAACACAAATGAAATAAAAACGAGATGCTGTTTCTACACATGATTTTGGCAGAAAATGTTTAGAGCAATAAAATCCAGTGCTGGAACAGATACGAGAAAACTTAGAAGTGGAAATTTGAACCGGTACAGACATTTTGGAAATTGATCTGCCAGAATTAATTAAAATTTAAATGCACATATTCTTCTCATTTGGAGGAGATGATCCTGTAAGTAAGTGTGTGTGTGTGTGTGTGTGTGGTGTGTGTAATGACTGGTAAACAGACGAAGAAGGGGGAGAATAGTGACTTTTCATTCATGTATCTTTACACTGCATCATTGGATACCTGAGTGTGTTTTGCAATTTTGAAAGGGGAATTTAATAAATACTTTTTTTAAAGGAGAGAAAAGGATTGCATGGAAAAAGAAAACTGTGATTGTTTCTGGTAATTTTAATTTTCTCTAATGTATTATTTTTATGTCTCCCAGACCTTCTGCATGGAGAAGGAATTGCTTTTAGACTATTTTTCATGAAGTATTAGATGCTCATAATTCAGATGATACAGTCATATATAAATTCAGTGAGTGTCAATGTGTATAAGGGAGGGACACTGAAATTTGGCATGGGCATCCCTAATTGCCCAAATTCTGCTACTTAGCTTCAGATAAAATATCCGTGAGATAAAATAAAGAAGATAAAATATCCAGCAGTTATCTCTGATATTCCTTGGCCACGGCCAACAATTGCCTTGTTGCACTGGGATCACCATCATTTCTAATCAGCCTCACAGCGTCATGTCATTTGGATTTCTTCTAGTTATCAGAACCTGAAGTTACTAAGTTTTAGGTGTTGGGAAGCATTCTCAATGGAACAAGCGATGAATCTCTCCTGGTGGGTGCCCTGTGTTGAAGTTCCAACAGTCACACGTAGCATATTCATCATTGTAAGAGTAAAGTGCTGTCATTATGCATGATAATTGGGGAAGCATTATAAAAATATAAGTGAGGACAGCAACCTGGAGTCCATCGCTGCAAATCTTCAGGAAGCATCCTCTACTCACAGTTAGCCAAGCTTGGGTTTGTAGGATGATTTCTGCATAACTGCAGCATCTCTGTCAACATCTTCAAGTCAGAAGTTACCTTACCTTAGTTACTTTCGGAGAAGAGGTCATGGCCAGGAGCAACAAGAGTGGGGCTCTTTACCAGCAGAGCTGGCCAAAAACCATCCAGCTCCACCGACATCCGGCATCTGCTCGGTGTTGCACGTACACAGGATGGCGCCCCCAGAAGCTGTTTAGCAGCTGACAGTAATGAGAAATTATTGTTCCTGGATTTTTTAATTTGACTGTGACTATTATTATTTTTAATAATAAAATTACAATCTTTAATATACTTCTAGATGTATTCTTAAATCCCAGATATTTGTTCTATGAGGATAGTGATCAACTTTGGCTGACAATTGATTTTAGCACTTAGGTATTTAGGATTTGGCCAAAATACATGTTTGATATGTAAAGAGTGAAAATCCTGACTCACAGCCCACATCCTTCTTATCTGACACATGCCCAAAAGTCACCAGTCTTAATAGTCCAGTGTGTCTCATTCTTAAATTTTGGCATGTCTATACCAGGCTTAAAAACACACAATTTACTTTTTCCATCTCTTATTAAGTTAATAATATATACACTATCTGCAACTTTCTGTTTCTCCTTTAATGCTGGATGTCTTTCCGTGTCCGTATGCATGTATCTACTTCATTCTTTTCGATGGCCAAGTAGGAAATTGGTTCAATAATTTATAGTACATCCATATAGTGAAATACTTCAGCCTTAAAAATCATGTTGTAGAAATTTAATGATGTGAAAATAATTGAAATTATTTTAAGTGCAAGAAAGTAGTCAGTGGAGAGGCAGTGTTGCATTTGGCTAAGAAAGCAAGACTGTCCTGGGTTCTAATCCCAGTTGTTGAGAGAATTAAGTAAAATCATTCAGAGGCACAGTACCTTCCAAAAAATAAGTGTTTAAATTGATGTTGGCCAAGAAGGTTTTTGAACCCCAAAATGTGCACACACACATACAAGATAATTGGAAAAGTATACATCAAAAAATTAGCAGTTGTTCACGGGTGGCAAGTTGACAATGTGCGTTAGTGAGTACAGATTAAGCTGCTGTAGCAAAACAGCCCAGCACCAGCTCACACAAGGTAGGGGTTTATGTCTGTCTCACGTAGCTGTCCAGAGGTAAGCAGGTGGTCTAGGCAGGTAGGCAGCTCTGTCCCCATCATCCAGGGATTTAAGTTCTCTCTATGTATTACAGTACATTAGGTTACGTATCCACCATCCGCAGGTATGCTGTCCTCACCTGCTTGTTCACCCTCATGTCTTGGTAACAGCTGGCAAGACAGGTGGAAAGAGAAAAAGTAAAAGGCAAGCCACTTCCTTTTACGAAAGGGACACATTTACCTTCTCTGCCATTTGATTAATGAGGACTTCATCACAGAATCACCCCTGGCTGCAAGTGAGGCCGAGAAATGTATTCTTTGGCTGGTCAGACGTGAGCTCTACTAAAACTTAGAGATTCTGAGTTTTAGGGTGTGTCTGTTATGAAAAAGAAAAAAGAACTAATGGGTATGAGACAATGTTTCTTATTTTACTTAGCTGTACTTTAAATTATGAGTTGCCTTCTATTTTAAATTGTTAAAGAATTCATCTTCAATGTAGGAAAAATTAGAAAATACTAATAAACAACATAGAAGAAGCAATTCCTCCTCTCCCAAGATGTTAGCTCTTTGCCCGTCATCCGTGTAGTTTTGGGGGGAGTTCTAAATATCCTTGGGTGACTGTGTCTTACGCTTTTCAAAGGCAGTGGGAAATAAGCCTTTTTCCCTTTTCATCTTGTTTCCTGATGCCATCTGTGCACGTTTGAAGGAGACAAACCCCACAAGTGTGAAGTCTGCAGCAAGTGCTTCAGCCGGAAGGATAAGCTGAAGACCCACATGCGGTGCCACACGGGCGTGAAGCCCTATAAGTGCAAGACGTGTGACTACGCTGCCGCGGACAGCAGCAGCCTCAACAAGCACCTGCGGATACATTCCGACGAGCGGCCCTTCAAATGCCAGATCTGCCCCTACGCCAGCCGCAACTCCAGCCAGCTCACCGTACACCTCCGGTCCCACACAGGTACGTCCTTCATGTGGTCCTTACGCTGCGCTCCCAACTGCCTGTTGCCTAAATCACCAGCACCTTCAAGCACTGAGTCACAACCTAAGTAAAGGACTTGGGCATGTTAGTTCATCCCGTGGTTTGCAGTTTTGCTTTTCATCTGCTCAGAAGTTGCTTTCTCTGTAAAATAGGGAAGAACATCAAGGTTATAACTTTATACACATCTTTATGTAGCTTTAGACCCTATTCACTAGTATTTAATTGAGGAGGTGCGCTAAATGAAATATAGATATAAGCAATGCATTTTTAATCGATGTCTGCATAACGTATGGTTAGGCATTTCAGTCTTTTGAAGACTACTCTGATCAGTTCAGCATGGGACAGCTTGATGAAAAAACTCAGCTGAGTAGGTAACTTAACAAATGATGTATGTTTTCCTTTTAGCAAGTGTGTCTCTTAGCTTTTGATACAGTGGTACTGTGTAACCACCACAAAATCTCAGCAGCATATTATAAAAGCATTTATTGCTCACATACTTCAGGTCAGCAGGGAGTTGGCTAGACATTCCATTGATCTTGGCTGGGCTTAATCACATGTGTGGGAAAGGCTGGGTGTCCACTGACCTTGGCTGGGGATCTGCTGGCTGTCTCCTTGCCTTGGCTGGGGCAGTCTGGCTCTGCCCACATGTCTCATAGCCTCCCTCTGGGACCAGTGGGCTACTCCAGGCTTGTCCTTCTCATGACAAGGGCAGACCTCTGCATGGAAGACAAAACAAGTATGCCCCAATGTGTAAGCTCATTTCAAGCCTCTGCTTGCATCCCCTTGGCTAAAGTCAAATGGTTGGGCCTGGTGTCAAGGGGTGGGGCTGAGCTCACCCACAGTGGAAGGTCATCCCAGGGTTACATGGTAAAGGCCATTTTTGTTGTTGTTTTTTTGTTGTTGTTGTTTGCGGTACGCGGGCCTCTCACTGTTGCGGCCTCTCCCGTTGCGGAGTACAGGCTCTGGACGCGCAGGCTCAGCGGCCACGGCTCACGGGCCCAGCCGCTCCACGGCATGTGGGATCTTCCCGGACCGGGGCACGAACCCGTGTCCCCTGCGTCGGCAGGCGGACTCTCAATCACTGTGCCACCAGGGAAGCCCGCAAAGGCCATTTTGCACCAACCTTCATTCACCAGTTCACCCCACCATCATTCTCATCTCTCTGACATGCAGATGCATTCATGGCCTCCCAAGACCCACACAAGTCTAGCCAATCATAGGATCAGGAGCTTGCAGTCTCCATCAGGTATAGATATGGCTTCTCTTGACCTAGAGCCTTCTGCAATAAAAAGACAAGCTGTCTGTCCCCACGCTCCCAGCATGCAGCGGTGAAACGCAGCCAGGATACTTACAATATTCCTGCTGTTCCAAAGGGGAAGAACAGGAGGCGCTTGGCAGTCACTGGTGCACAGATTTCTGAAATCCCTCTGGGCAGATGTTTCTAGGTCCCCCCACTCTGGGAACAGGGAGTGTTTCTTGGTTAGGCGTTGACCCGGCTGCCTGCTTTTTTTTTTTTTTTTTTTTGTGGTACACGGGCCTCCTGCTGCTGTGGCCTCTCCAGCCGGGGAGCACAGGCTCTGGACGCACAGGCCCAGCGGCCATGGCTCACGGGCCCAGCCGCTCCACGGCATGTGGGACCCTCCCGGACCGGGGCACGAACCCGTGTCCCCCGCACCGGCAGGCGGACCCCCAGCCACCGCGCCACCAGGGAAGCCCAAGGCTGCCTGCGTTTTGACTCTGCTCCCTGGAGCAGCCTTTCATCACCTCCCTTAACCGCCTCTGAAAAGGAGTGGAAAACGTGCTTTTGAGAAGCTTTCTCAGCCTGCTTCCTGCCTACCAAAAGTTGGGATCTTTTTAGATTTTAGTTTAGTCTAGACTGACAGCTTTGCTGATAGAGCTATCTTAAAAACGTTGTGAGTTTCCTGTGTATCTGTGTGCCACAAGCCACACCCATAATTCTTTTGGAGACTTGCCTTTCCTCTAAACTCAATTATAGGCACTTTCGGCAAATAACGTTCTGTAGGTTGAAGCCGGTGAGACTTTTAGGAATCCTTGTCCAGCTGAGAGGACTTACTTGGCACCAACTTTATTCTTTTGGAGATTTTGACAAAGAACCTTATGCTTACACCCTTCATTGCTCATTCGTTCTTCCCTCTGCGATCAGTTCCCTGGATATGATCTCTGTCCCCAGGATTTTGTCTTACTTTGAAAATCTTTTGCTGGTTGAAGATGGGAAACTTCATCTAACCCAGCACATCTTTGATTTTCTGTATTCTCGTTAAATTCCATTTTGAAAATGGCCAGTTCTTTTTTGAATTTGTCTCTTTCTTGTGGGACCTTATCGTATGCAGCTTGTAAGACACCTTCACTGTTCTGCTTAGAACTAATGAATCTCTTTGCTCAAGTCCAGAATTCAGTGGGTACATTTTCTATCTTCTAAGTTACGACAGGTGACAGTTTTCCCAAATGCTTGTCATAAAATGTGTGCACTGCCCCTTTTCCAGCCTTTACCTGCACCCTCAAACCCAAAGCTACATATTTTAGTTTTCTGTTACGGCAGTACTCTGTTTCTCGATGCCAGTATGTATATCAGTTATCTGTTGTCACAATAATGCAGTGTAACAAAAAACCCCACAGAACCTCAGTGGATACAACAACGTGCTTTCTCTGTTCATGTTTGGGGATCAGCTGGGTGTCATCTGGGCAACTCTGCTGGTCTTTGCTGGGCTCACTTACAAATCTCAGAATCTGCTGGCTGTGGGCTGGCTGTCCACTGGCCTTGGCTGCAACAATCCAGCTGTGCTCCACGTCTGTCGTCCTCCTCCTGGGATCAGCGGGCTAGGACAGGATTGACCTTCTCCTGGCGATGGATGACAGAGGTACAAGTGAGCAAACCCCGATTCACAAGCCCATTGAAGCCATTACTTGTATCAAGTCTAGTTAACATACCATCAGCCAAATCCAATGATGTGATAGAGCCTATTTTATTAGGGGTCATGGCAAGTCATCCTGCCCCTGTCGGGAGAGCATACATAATTACATACATGGCAGAGGCCATGGCTACAGGGAGCGATAGGAGGTGGGGAGGTCTGGGGACATTAATCTACTACAGCAAGTTAAGACATTGGCATAACTGGCGCCCATCTGACTTTCTTCAGAAATCTCCTCAGCCTAAGTTAGAGGCACTGAAGGATTCATTTAGGGAAGTTGTTCAGAATCATCTTGACTTAGGAGGGTAAACTTAACCATTTCATTTATAATAGCATCTTTAAGTTGGTCTAGAAAAAGTGTATTTTCTAAAAATCTAAATGTATGCCATTTATGCAGTATCTCCATGGAATGTTCATTTCCCTTTTATAAATCTGTGGCACTTGTAAAATTTTACAAATTGTAAAATTAATAGGATTTTGTCTTTACCCTTCCATCACTTTGATCGACTATATTGTCTCGGTAGCAACCTAAACTCAAGAAAGATCTGTCAGCTTAAATATATCAGTTGCTTGTTCACGGAGCAACATTCATTAAGTCCTCACCAGGCACCAGACACTGCGAGGGTCAGGTAGTGGGCAGGAATGAACGGAGTCATTAGCTTTGGGGAGCTTATGGTCCAGTGGCACTGGTACTGACCAGTCTGCCTCATTTAAGAAATAGATCTATGGTGAAAAGGAAAAAGAAGAAGGAAAGAAGATAATGATGATGAAAAGATTTAAACCCTTTGCCTTCACGTCAAAAAGTGTTGTTAAGCTCTGCGACTCAGCTGTGAGATTTGGTTATCTGGTTTTTCTGGATTTGACCTCTGCTAAATTGCTTAAAAAAAAAAAAAAAAAGGCAAACAGATCGTCACTAATTTGGGCAGTGATGTAACTGGAAGACCTAGCAGAACATTCTAGAGCAGTGATTCTTCCTCTGAGTCCATAGACACCTCCACCCAGGGATCCATGAGTAGAATTTAGGAGGACCCTGAACTTGGATGAGGAAAAAAATTACATCTTCATTTTCACTCATCTTACTGAAATGTGATGTGTCCTTCAGTTATGAAAATAGGCATCTAGTCTGATTACAGTGCATGTGAACTTGTCGCCAGCAGAAATCACAGATCTTTTTATAACGTGTTTTTGATAGATCAAAACATCGTTTACACTCTTCTCTATTTAGAAATCGGTGTAGTCACTAGACCCACCGCTAGAGCTTGTTACTTAATGCACACACATTGCCAAATCACAAATTTTAAAAAATTATTTAATAATTTTCAATATAATTAGTTTCTTTTGTATTCCTTTTGATTTTTATTTTAGTTTACTTTGTGCATTTAAACATTACCCCGAGAAAGCGTACATGGGTTTCATTAAACCTCCAGAAAGGGGTCCGTGGCACAAAAAAGGTTGAGAGCAACATTCTAAGGCAGAAGTCAGCAAACTTTTTCTATAAAGAGCCAGGTAGTAAATATACTTAAGGCTTAGCGGGCCATACAGTGTCCATCACAATTTACTCACCTCTGCCAGTTGTAGCATGAAAGCAACCAGAAACAACACACAACAAATGGACACGGCTGTGTTACAATAAAACTTTATTTACAAAAACAGGCTGTGGGCTAGATTTGGCTCACAGTCTGTATAGCTTAGCATTCCTTGTTCTAGAGTTTCACGTGAATGATCTCAGTGGCATTTAGTCCTGCAAAGCATTGTTTAGTTTGGGGCTTCTTCCTTTTCTCGAAGCTTGTTTAATTTGCTCCATCATTAATTGCATTTATTAAACAGCTCATTGTGATGTTATAGGTCTTATACCAAAAAGCCAGAACACAGTCCCACTCTTTTGAGCTTATGGTAAGAAAGCAAACATTGGTCATATGTACAGATAATCACTTAGCATCCAAGAATACCAGCTTTGGCTACATACTCTAAGATGTTAACCAGTATATGACATTCTGGAAAGGGTAGAACTATAGAGACAATTAAAACTATCAGAGATGTCAGGGTGCCGGGAGTGGGGTTAGGGGTGAGTAGGTGTAGCACAGGGCATCTTGAGAGAAGTGGCAGTATCCTGTCTGCTACTGTAATGGTAGATATGGAATAGTATACATTTGTTGAAACCCATAGAAATATACAAAACAAAGAGTAAATCCAAATGTCAACTATGGAGTGTAGTTAATAATAATCTATTAATATTGGTTCATCAGTTGTAACAAATGTACTGCATTAATGCAAAATGTTAATAATAGGGAAACGACGTGCAGGGGAGAGAAGAAGCGAGCATATGGGAAACTCTGTACTTTCTGTATAATCTCCCCAAACCTAAAACTGCTCTAAAAAGTGAAGTCTTTTAATTAAAAAGAAAAAAAAAAAAAAAAAGAATACCCGCTTTGGAATCAGCCTGGGTTGGAATCCAAGCTCTGCCATGTACTACCGAGTGACTGGAAGCAAGTGATAGAGTCGCTCCAGGCCTCAGCCTCCTCACTTGTACAGTAGTGTTGATAATAAGATTGATAATAGTACCCACCTCATGGGAATGTCGGGATCATCAAATGAGACCTTGTGGAATGCCCAGCAGGGCGCCTGCCATCCGGGAAGCCACCGAAGAACCTTAGCTGCTGTTGTTTTGCTTGCTTAAACAATATTGCAATGGGCGGGGTCACCAATTCGCTTGAATTATCAGATGATTGGGACTTGGCATTCACTGAGGAAATACATTTGGAGTATCATGTCCTTTCAGATGTTGCAATTCCGCTTTTCCTGTTCATCTTTCACCGAACATGAATTAAAAAAAAAAAATCAAGCAGCTGGATTTTGTAACTTCACGAGTAAAGAACGCAGCTGGCAATGTGGGATAAATAAGTTGTGCGCAATAAACACGTCTTTATTAATAAAAATCTGCATGAAGTGTAAGCTGGGCGTTTCAATCATTGTAAAAAGAATATTCTGATGAGTGAGCATGGAGCTGACTGATTTGAAAATGTGCCCTTGAATCTGTTACAACATGTAACTCAACCAAAATCAACGGATTATGCAAAATTATGCAACTGTGAATGGTTCCCTAGCAGAGCGAACACAATAACCATAGGAACGATAGCTTGATTGTTTTCAAGGATATACTAAGTGTATTCGCAAATCTTATGTTTTTTACTGGGGACAGTTAAATAGCTTGATTTTCAGTCTCCGTTCTTCTTCTGGGTGTTATAATGGTGGTGGTGGTTTAAGTTTGGGAAAAGGAGAGAAGCCCCCGACCCCTCTTTTTTTTTCTCCCAGGGGCTGCTAGGAGCTGCAGTTAGAAGGTCTCCACCCGCCTGCCTTGGTATAAGCGATTTTCTGGTGTGTGCTTCGGGGGGATCCGCTATGGTTGTTGCCTGCCTGTTCTTATCGAAACTCACCTTGTGTTGACAGGGGACGCCCCCTTCCAGTGCTGGCTCTGTAGCGCCAAGTTCAAAATCAGCTCGGACTTGAAAAGGCACATGCGCGTGCACTCGGGGGAGAAGCCTTTCAAGTGCGAGTTCTGCAATGTCCGCTGCACCATGAAGGGGAACCTCAAGTCGCACATCCGCATCAAGCACAGCGGGAACAACTTCAAGTGTCCGCATTGCGACTTCCTGGGGGACAGCAAGGCCACGCTCCGCAAGCACAGCCGGGTGCACCAGTCCGAGCACCCCGAGAAATGTTCCGAGTGCAGCTACTCCTGTTCCAGCAAGGCCGCCCTGCGCATCCACGAGCGCATCCACTGCACCGACCGCCCCTTCAAGTGCAACTACTGCAGCTTCGACACCAAGCAGCCCAGCAACCTGAGCAAGCACGTGAAGAAGTTCCACGGCGACGTGGTCAAGACCGAGGCCTCGGAGAGGAAAGACACGGGCCGGCAGAGCAGCCGCCAGGTGGCCAAGCTGGACGCCAAGAAAACTTTCCACTGTGATCGGTGCGATGCCTCCTTCATGCGCGAGGACTCGCTCCGCAGCCACAAGCGGCAGCACAGTGAGTATAATGAGAATAAGAGCTCGGATGTGACCGTCCTGCAGTTTCAGATCGACCCCAGCAAGCAGCCCGCCGCGCCCCTCACTGTGGGGCACCTCCAGGTGCCCCTCCAGCCCAGCCAAGTGCCCCAGTTCAGCGAGGGCAGGGTCAAAATCATCGTTGGCCATCAGGTGCCCCAGGCAAACACCATCGTCCAGGCTGCGGCGGCCGCAGTGAACATCGTACAGCCCGCCTTGGTGGCGCAGAACCCAGAGGAACTGCCCGGGAACAGCCGGCTGCAGATCTTACGCCAGGTCAATCTGATCGCCCCTCCTCATTCCTCGGGGTGTCCGAGCGAGGCGGCGGCGATGCCCCAGCCGGCTGTCCTGCTGACCACTCACGACCAGACGGACGGAGGCACTTTGCACCAGACCCTCATCCCCACGGCCCCGGGCGGCTCCCAGGAAGGCTCTGGCAACCAGACTTTCATCACCAGCTCGGGCATTACTTGCACTGACTTCGAAGGCCTGAACGCTCTGATTCAGGAGGGGACCGCTGAAGTGACTGTGGTCAGCGACGGAGGCCAGAACATCGCCGTGGCCACCACGGCTCCGCCCATATTCTCCACCACCTCTCAGCAAGAATTACCCAAGCAGACTTACTCCATCATCCAAGGAGGCGCCCACCCAGCTTTGCTCTGTCCGGCGGATTCCATACCAGACTAGTGCTTATAAAACAAAAGAAAGGGGGGAAAAGGAGTGACCAAAAGAGAAGGCAGAAATGGAATTCTGTAAGAGGTTTGCCCTTAATGTTTTTAAGGATTGTTGTGAAAACACCCCGCCCCCATAATAAATTGTAATTTTATACTGCTTACTGAAATTTTTTTATGCTGCGATAATTGTGAGACCTCTGAATCGCGGTGTTCTAAGTGCTGTAGAATCTTAAATACTACCAAGAGGATCCCGATTACGGGTTGGAATGAAATGAATTGAGTAGTGAATACATTTGTTTGCTTCCAACTTGATTTGCCAACTCTAATAAAGGTTTTTTCCATCTCATTAAATTTGTGTAGTAGATGGTGCTTCTCAGCCTCTCTTAAGTCCCCATTCTGAAATACCCCCAATGTTTGGGGTAATAGTGTTTTAGTACATGGATACAAATCTATCGGCATGAAGGACCATTTTCTACATAATGTTACATGGATTTTTGATCCAAAAAAAAAAAAGTTTAGCGTAAATGAGGGAAAAAAAGGAATGGTTTCCTAATAAATTGATACATCATTAAAACGTAACAAGTGTTAGTGATTCTTTAGAGTCACAGTATGATTTGGGTTATTGGGGTTTGAATTATATAATTAAAGAGAACTTGAAGAAGCAAAGCTTCTTAGTCCTCTCTCATAAATAGTATATAAATGCCTTACCTTCTTCACAGTCAAATATGTGTGGTGCCTAAAGTGACCCAACTATCATTTTTATTTTGAAACTTCAGAGTGACAAACCTGACGTTTCTGTTTAGATGCTAATATAATTAACCTTTAGGTTAGGTTAATTATAATATTAACCTTTAGGACAGTTTTCTAGGATGGCATTGTTTTAGACAGTAATATACGTGCAGTCCCAGGGATCAGATGAGAGGGATTGGAAAAGCACCTAGGTCCAAAGCATGGGCTGTATTGAGGAGAGGGAAATTTCAAATTTCAGTCTGTTTTGAATTGAAATGCTGTGTGATCAGTAGGTGGCGCCAGACAGCGATCTCAAGTTACCCGTGCTTGGCTCCAAAGACCTGAATTTGGGTCTTCATCTCTGATTTCCAGCTTCTAGAATTATCTTCAACTCAGGGTGGGCTCTTAAATAAACACTGCATAAGTGAAACATGCTGTCACAGCATGAGCAAGGATTGGTGAGGAGGGGAGGTTACTCTTGTGAGAAAAGCATATTTAAAATGTGAGAACACTTTAGATACATTTTTACCAGGGTAATCAACATTTTAATTTTATTCCCTAACACACAAACTTATTAAAATTCTCATGCATATCAATTCACTTTTACATAAAGATATTATTCCCTTCCCTTTTTTTTTGTAATAACAAACTAAGGAAATATGGAAAATGGTGATGCTGAAAACCTTGAGAATTGCCTTTTGGAAATAGAAAGTCAGCATCCCTTAGGATACACATACAGGGACTTCCCCAGTGGTCCAGTGGTTAAGATGCGGTGCTCCCAATGCAGGGGATGCGGGTTCCATCCCTGGTTGGGGAACTAAGATCCCACATTGCTGCGCAGCGTGGCCAAGAAAAGAAAGAAAACACATACATACATATATATCCTCAAGCTGGGCTTTGTCTTCTTTCTTTTTATTTTTGATCCTTCTTCTTTGCCAGAAATTATTTTCATATCAGCAGTGATGATAATGCATCATAACTATGGTTTGGTAAGAAATCAAAAAAGCTTGCAGCTTACTCTGTTAGTATTTTAGTAATTTTATCACTTTAGAATTATTGCTTGCAGTTCTTTAGGAAACTATTCAGCCATTGGATTTTACCTGGGAAACTTCTATTGTCATGAACCTGTGTTCTACATCTTTTTTCCCAGTGTGCCCCTAGTTTCAACTTTTAAATGATTTTTTTCCTGATTATAAATGTAATGTGTATTCAAGATACAAAATATGGGAAACACGTTATAGATCTTCCTCGACGTACGAACGGGTTATGTCCTGATAAACCCATTGTAAACTGAAAATATCGTTAAGTTGAAAATGCATTTAAAACAGCTAACCTACCAAGCATCATAGCTTAGCCTCACCTACCTTAAATGTGCTCAGAACATTTACATTAGCCAACAGTTGGGCAAAATCAGCCTATTTTAGAAGAGAATATTGAATAGGTCATGTAATTTAATGAATACGGAAAGTGAAAAACACAGATTGGAGGGGTACAGAATGGTTGTAAGTGTATCAGTTGTTCACCTTTGTGATCCCATGGCCGACTTACTGCCACTGCTCAGCATCGGGAGAAAGAATCAGACCACATAGTGCTAGCCCAGGAAAAGATCAAAATTCAAAGTATGATTCTATTGAATGTGTATTGCTTTTGTACCATCGTAAAGTCAAAAAATTGTTAAGTTGAGCCATTGTAAGTTGGGGGCCATCTGTATGTATATTATTAAGAAAAATTTAAAAGTCACTAATAATTTTACTATCCAGATGTAAAAATTGTGACCATTTTAATGGACTTCCTTCTAATCTTTTTTTTCTATGGTTGTGTATGTTTTCTATTTTTTAAATTTATTTATTTATTTATGGCTTCATCAGGTCTTAGTTGCGGCATGTGGGATCTTTCATTGTGCTGCGGGCTCTTTGTTGTGGCGCGTGGGCTTCCTTCTAGTTGTGGCATGCAGGCTTCTCTCTAGTTGGGGCGTGCAGGTTTTCTCTCTCTAGTTGTGGCACACGGGCTCTGTCGTTTGTGGCACGCGGGCTCTCTCATTGAGGCGTGCGAGCCCAGTAGTCGTGGCACGCGGGCTCAGTTACCCCACGGCGTGTGGGATCTTAGTTCTCCCACCAGGGATTGAACCTGCGTCCCCTGCATTGGAAGGCGAATTCTTTACCACTGGACCACCAGGGGAGTCCCGTATGTATCTTTTCTACTCCAGTTACAGAGTTGGGGTTGAATTGAGCATACTATTTTCTTTTTATATACTATATTTCTCTTTATATCATTATATCTCCACGGAAGTTCTGCCCTCCATATATACATATAATGCACATACACACACATGCATATTTGGATTTTTTAACAAACTACAACAGCAAAACTTGTTCCTTGTGATAAACTATATAGAGAATTGTACAAAAACCAATCCAATAATCTCCAGCCTATTCTCACCCCACCCAAGGTAAGTAAGAGACCCAAGGTCTCTGTGTTCATACCAACTTAAAAGATAACCTAGAAAAGGCTTTCCCTTATTTTTATAGTAATTGTATCACACTATGTACATTTCTCTCTACCTTGGTCTTATTATTCCGTTTATTAACAGTACTGTGTGTCAGTACAGCTATGCCTAACTTTTTTTTTAAGCAAATGGTAGACTATGACTTACCATGTTATAAGCACCATGCTTTATTCACCCATCTCCATATTCATGGGTATTTTGGTTGTTTGGGGGTTTGTTTGCCATTACAAACTGCCACAGTAAACATCCTACATAGTTCATCTTATTTAGTTGTGCTTTCTTTTCTTTCTGTAGGTTAGAGTCCCCAGAGTGAGTTTCAATGAGTTTCTGTAGTTTGTACTTGCATAGATTCAGATGATTTTTTCAAAACGATAGTCTCGGTGATCGTCTCGGTGGTGGTGGTGGTGCGGGCTCCAGCTATCACGAATCTTGTTATCAATCTTTTGAAGTTTTGTAGGTCTGATGTGTGAAAATGGTAATCTGGTCTTTGTGCATTTCCTGAGCTGGTGTTTTGATCTGCATCTCTGTGACATCTCTGCATAGACTTGTTGATTATCTGCATTTTTCTTATCTATGAACTTTAAACTCATACTCTTATTTTCTCCTTGGGTTGCTGGGCACCTGGGGATGTGAACCCCATGTCTGTCAAATGGTGCTGAGTTTTCTCCCCTCCTATCCTTTGTCTTTTGACTTTCCTCATGGTGCTATTTCCATATAAAAATAATCATTTTGTATGCAGTCAGATTCTTCTAGTGCTCTATTTGTGGCTCCTGTAGTTTCTAAGAAAGTCCTCCCTTCCCTTGAGATTTTTTTCTTTAATATTTTCATTATTTGTTTTCAGTTTCTGCAGACAGAATTCATATTTATGTGTGTATGATATAGGAGTTTAGCTGCCCAATTATACCAGGACCATGTGTTAAACAAAATGTTATTTTCCTTGGAACTGAAAACTTAATTTCACCTTTAGATGAAGTTCCCAAATATACTTGGCTCTATCTCTAGAATCTCTGTTTTGTCTCACTGATCTTTATATCTTCTCTGGGTTGCCAACATTACATATTTGATTATATTAGCATTAAGGTAAGCCTTAGTATCTTTTAGACTTGCAAAGCCTCCCCATAGCTATTATTTTCCAAAATTTTCTTAGCAATTCTTAAATATTCATATTTCTAAACAAACTTCATTTTGTCCATTACCCGTCCCCCCATAAAAAGTAAACCTTTTGAGGATTTGTATTAGAATTGTATCTGTATGGTTACATGAACTCATGAAAAGAATGACTTTAAAAACTGTTAAATCTGGGACTTCCCTGGCGGTCCAGTGGTTAAGACTCCGTGCTTCCACTGCAGGGGGCACGGGGTCGATCCCTGGCTGGGGAACTAAGATCCCACGTGCCACACGGCACAGCCAAAAAAAATAAAAAATAAATGTTAAATCTTCCACCCAAAAACTTTTATTTAAACCCTGTTGTAATATATAGTTTTCTTCATATACAGTCTATTCTTATTAAATAGGGCCTGTATTGTTGTTTTGAATTCTATTGTAACTGTAAATAGGATTTTTTTATGTTAAAATAATTATTTGTTGCAAGCATAGAGAATAGCTATATTTGGTATATTTGTCTATATTGTACTACCTTAGAAAAAAATTTTTATTAATTGACAGTATTTATTAGAAACTCTTGGTCGCTGATAAATATGACATGATGGTTGTGGTATAGTCACCTCATTCCCAGGTGTTTTTTTCTCGTCCCTTGCAATACTTATACTACTTATTTTGCAGTCTTGTCCTATTGTATTAGTCAGAACCTCCAAACAATGTTGAAACAGCTGGCATCCCTGTTGCATCTCTAATTTTAACTTGAATGGCTTTAGAATTTCCCAATTTAATATAATATATGCTATTCCTTGGGTGACAGTTTTTATAGTACTTAGTCATTTTCTTCTCCCATTTTCAGAGTTTTTATCAAGGTGGGTTGCTGATTATTGTCAAATATCTCTTAACTATCTCTTGACATAAATATTTGGGTTTTGTACTTACATATGTTGATATGTGAATTAGTGTAGGACATAGCCTGGTACTGAAGCCTCTTGCATTCCTGAAACAAACCGTCTAGGTCATGTTGGATTATTCTTCTAATACATTCCTAGATTTCATTTACTAATATTTTCCTTGAAATTTTTATAACCATATGTGTAAGTGCAGTTGAATGCTGGTTTTCTTCTTTGTTCTCTGACTTTGCTTGTTTGTTTGTTTTAGGTTATGTTTCTCTGAAAATAAATTGAGGCTCTTTCCTCCTTTTTCAGTGACCAGCAATAGTTTGTTATTTCAGTAATTATCTGTTTATTTTCTGGGCTGATACCCTTTTTCATTGTACATTCTTAACAAACTTTCCATTTTTTTCTGTAATTAATGGTCTATTTGGACTTTATGTCTCAACCTGATAAATTTTGGTAATACATACTTTGCAAAAGAAAAAATCATTCATTTTGCTCTAATTCCACTTAACATTCTCTTAAAATTATTTTAGAATCTTTGGCTTTTTTTTTTTTTTTGATCTAACAGTGCTCTTGTTACTTTTTTGGGGGGGGTGGTTTTGGGGGAGTTTAGGGGGCTTGGGGTGGGTTGTGTTTTGTTTGTATTTTCAGTTTTCTTAGGTAGTTTGCCAGGAGTTTATCTGTTTTGTCATTTATGTAAAAGTAAAGCTTTTGCTTTTATTTATTCTCTCTCTACTCTTCCATTTTATTCATTTCAGCATTTATCTTTATTTCAGCATTATCTTTATTAATTCTTTCCCCTGCTTTTCTTTCAGTTTATTTTGTTAGTCTAATTTCCTGTATTAAGTTCACCTATTTTCAGTCTTTAATAATGGGAAAGCATTTAAAGCTGTATATTTTCCAGTATGACTTCACCTATGTTAAAAGATCATTTTTTTCAAAGTTAAATCATGACTGCCATACAAATATAAAGTGAGCATGTGTTAGCAATTTTATTTACTTCATTAATTAATGAGGAAATCAGTAAGTTGTTACAACAGGTTTGAAGGAGAATTCAATGAATGCTTACACAGGCAATCAGGAATGCTGAAACAAATTTACAGACAGATGCAAAACTGGTTAGGGTCTACAGGGCAACCATCAGTTGCATTCCACCCACAAAGTGTGTTTACATTCTTATATGATTTTTGCATTATTATATGTTTCTGTAACTCACAAAGTTGTAAAATAGCTCAAAAACACTAAAAGGCATTGACCGCTATAGAATTAGATAACCCAGAGCGGGGATATGACGGGACAACCAGTAATCTTTTTTGCCTATTTCCAAGTCTTTCAGAAATTTTCATGACATCCATATCCCTATAGATTTTTATATGAAGTGTCCTTTCATAAATTTCTAGATACTTCATTATTTCAGTTTTAGGGTTGGTTGGTTTGTTCAGTAAGTCAGGGGGATAAAACCCAAGAGTTATATAAAGTTTTATTTCTTATTTTTCAAGTAGTTACAGTTTGTGAAACTATATTTTCATTTTTGGTTTCTGATATTAATGAGTTTTGATCTGAGAATATGACCTGTAAAATATGCGCTTTTTGTAATTTATTAGTTTTCTTTATGGCCATGTACATGACCAATTTTTGTAAATGTTTGAGGAGATCTATGAATCAAGCATGTTGACTTTGTTATTCAGATTCTCTTAGTTTTTGTCTGCTTGATAAACTTTGAAAGAAGTATTTTTAAGCCTCTTACTATGGCTGTGTTTTTTGTCATGCTTTTCTTGTATTACTGTGTTTTGTTTTATTATATTTTGTCATATGTTGTTTGATGCAGGTAAGTTTGCGGCTATTATATGTTTGTCGTCAATTTTACATTTTACCCTTTAGTATATGCCTGATCTTTCTATTTAATAGCTTTGGGCCTTAAATTACACTTTATTTAATAACAGTATTCTAAGTCTTATTTTATATTTTATTACATCAAGGAACCATCAGTGGTTTAATACATTCCTTTAATAGCGTGTCTTTGTCTTTGGTTGGAGAAGTCAAACTGCATTTCTCATAGTAACGTATACTTGGTATTATTCATTTGTCTTATTTAATATTTACTATTTATTAAACTTTGTAATTTTCTCCTTTTTCTTTTCTAACTTTTCACTTTGTTCTTGAAAGTTCTTATATGTTTCCATTCTGCTAATAGTTACTTTCTAAACTCTAGCGATTATTTTTAAATCGATTCCTCTATTGCTATATCAGATATAAATATCAACTAGGCCCAAACCTTTCATTAAGAAGTCTCCTCCTCACAAGAGGAGGCCGTTGGGCCACATCTCTTTCTACAACCCCTCTCTCCAAATCCTGGGTGTTGCTGAGGTAGCTTGTGAGTTTACTTCCAGGCTTTTGTTAAGTTTTGCCCTACAGTATGTCTCGTATGTTCTAATTCCCAAATCACCACATCAACTGCGATTTAACCAAAGATTACAACATTCATTGTTCACCATAATTTCTTATACTCTTCTTCCCGTATTTCACATCTTTACTCTGAGTTTATCCTTATTCCGTTAATTTCTTGAGTATATTCCTTAGAAAGGGCACATAGGCTGGTATTTCTTTTGTCCCAGCAGATGAATGATACCTTTGCACAGCGGATTCTTTTCTTTTCAGTAATCTTTAAATTCTGTTCTCATGGAGATGAGAAGTTTGATACTGATCTGATCCAAATTCTTGAATGCCCTAAATCCAGCGACCAGCAAAGTTGAGACAAAATGGTAGTGTTGCCAGGAAAAAAAGTTGGGAGGTCTCTCACCTCAGCCAGTCAGGTTGAGAGAACCAATCTCTGAAATTTCCAGAACAGAGGGAGGGGACTGAAAATGGGAAACATTACTAATCTTGAAAAATTTTTGTTGTTCATTTCATCCCACTACTCAGCAACAAAATTATAGTTCTATAAATTGAAACACATTTTTTATTCCCTTTGACTGTAGGGCTCCAAGCTTTAAACATTTATTTTACATCAAATTATCATTCAAAACAACTTTTTGTTGTTGTTATGTTGTAAACTACATAAATATATTACACATTTTGATAAATAATTAAAATAAGCAAAATTATATCTTAATGAGATTGATAGGCCTAGTTTTTAATCAGCTTATATATCTGTGATGAATATTACTTAAAAAAAATTTTTTTTACCAACTGCTAGAATGAGATACAGATCTCTTTCAGTTATAGTCCCAATTTTCTTTTTTTATTGATGTAAATGCTGAGAAGTCTCATTCGCATAAATAAGGATAGGGACATAGAAAGTGTATTGTTACAGCAATGCTTCTCAAATATTTTAATTCCTTCTGAGTTAAATGCCAGAAAATCATACAATGATCAATCATAATTATTTGGGTCAATTTCGTTAAAAGCAAAGAACTCAAAACCACCTGGGATTTCTTTCCCAGTCATGGAGCAATTACTTTCTCAACCTCGGCACCATGAGTCGCCTTCTGGGTGTACTCTTAGATGATCAGTTTTAGGGAAAAGTACACATCAAAGTTGAGGATCTGAGAATTGATTTCCTCAATCATACCCATACACCTCTTGAGAAATCTTTGTATATTCCCCAAATACAAGAACCCCAGTTGAAGGCCCTTGCCCTGGAGCAGGGTTCAGCAAACTTCTTCGGTAAAGGACCAGGTAGATGCCGCGGAGCAACTAAGCCCGTGTGCCACAACTACTGAGCCTGCGCTCTAGAGCCCATGTGCCACAACTACTGAGCCCGCGTGCCACAACTACTGAAGCCCGCGCACCTAGGGCCCGTGCTCTGCCACAAGAGAAGCCACTGCAATGAGAAGCCCACGCACTGCAACGAAGAGTAGCCTCCACCCGCCGCAACTAGAGAAAGCCCGTGCACAGCAGTGGAGACCCAACACAGCCAAAAATAAAGAAAAAATAAATAAATAAATTTATTTATTTTAAAAAAGGACCAGGTAGAAAATATTCAATACTTTTCAGCTCTGTGGGCCACATGGTCTTTATTGCAGCTCTTCACCTCTGCTATTGTAGCATGAAAGTAGCCAGAGACAATAGTAAAGGAGTGGGTGTAGCTGTGTTCTGATAAAACCTTATTTATGGACATTGACATCTGAACTTCACAAAATTTTCAAGTGGCACAAACTATTATTTTTCTTCTGTTTTTTTCCAACCATTTAAAAAAATGTGAAAACCATTCTTGGCTCACAGACCACATAAAAACAAGTGCGTTGGACCATAGTTTGCCAACCCTTGCCCTGGACCCTGCACATAATAGGTACATAACAAATATTTATTAAGTAAATAGTACTAATGATTTTCAATGATAAAAAGCTAACATTTATTGACTCAGGATATGCCAACACAATGCTAAATGCTCTACCTAATAATCTCATGTAATCCTTCCAACATCCCATGAGGGAGGATTACTATTATTACCCACATTGTGCAGAAAAGATGTTTCCCAACTTTCCTGGTTTAAGAATCACCTGAAAAACTTGTTAAAAATGCCCACAGCTACAGCCCAGCTTTAGAAATCCCAATACAGCACATCTGGGTGGGACACCTGAGAATCTGTATTTTAAATCTAGGACCTCTGGCTATTTTTCTGATCCAGACAATATGGGAAATACCACAGTAAAGAACCAGTGGCTCAGAAAAGGTAAGAGATCCACCCGGGGTCACACAGCGATTAGGTGATGTTTAAACCAAGAGCCAACACTCAGATCACCTGCCCTCGTTCTAATCAGCATGTTTTCTCTAGTCATGACCTTCACCCAACTTGCTAAATCTGGGCTTCTTTGCAGGAATTCATTTCCCCTCTACTCCCACCCACCCCTGGATCTCCCTGGAGTGGTAAGTGGGACTGGGCAGGCCTTGCTGGGGTGCCTGCCACGCCCACCCCCAGATGTGAGTTACAGGCCTGTTTTGTTGCACGTCAGTTTACCACTGTAATTTGGGAAGTTCAGAGTTACTATCTCTGCTCTGAGCTTCTTATACACACCAAAATATTTCAGTTTTGTGTCCCACATTATTCTGCTGTGCTTGGTCTAAGAGGTCAAAACATAAGGCAACATTTTCCTCACTGGCTCTGAGACTCAGTGCCTTCCAAGAGAACATACATGAGAGGAATAAAGTGCTGGAGATGCCTCAGCTTTTAAGAGACTTTACACCTTTTCTTAAAGAGGATTCCATTCATTTTGAGCTAACTCTAAGTTACCATGTGTCTTCAGAAAGATTCGCAGAGGTCAGATTAATTTGAAAGATCGGTATGCTGAAGGCTCAATGAGAACTTAAATTTTTTTTCAGTATTAAAGTTCTTGCAAGTTAGCAAATCAGCAGTCATCTTTACAGAGCTTCTTTCCACCTAATCCAGTGTAGACAGCATAGATACACCCAGATTACCTGTAAGCAGGTGAGTAAGTACTGTCATTCAAAGACCTTGCAAGCCTGGGTTGTACAGCAGGCCCATGGAGAAGTGCAACAGTGGATGGTAGTGGTTAAGAACAAGGGCTCTGGAGTCAGAAGAAGGTGGGTTCAAATCCCAGCTCCATATTTTCCCAGAGATATGACCCAGACAAGTGACCCAACCTCTCTGAACCTCAGTTTCTTCTTCTGCATAATGGGGATAATAACAGTTCCTACCTTATAGTTTTGTAAAGAAGGATTAAATAAAATAACACGTTAAATAAAATAATACATGTTAAGATATAGAAAACAAACTTGTGATACCAAAGGGGAAAAGAAAGGGAGGAGGGACAAATTAGGGGTGTAGGATTAACAGATACAAAATAAAATAGAGAAGCAACACAGATATACTGTATAGCACAGGGAACTGTACCCATTCTATTGTAATAACCTATAATGGAATATATCTGCAAAAACACTGAATCACTATACTGTACACCTGAAACTAACACAATATTGTAAATCAACCATCCTTCAATTTAAAAAGAAAAACAAAAATAATAATACAGGTTAAGTACATAGCACATAGTAGGCAGTCAATTAATGTAGCCATATAGGTAGCAGCGCTAACGATCTGCTTTCTCAGTTTTTCTGTATCTTTGGTTAAGCCGTCAATAGCTCACCTTTGTCATCATGAGGGCTGCTCGGGATCCACCGGCTTCCTGTGTAGAAGACATCTGTCATTGTGCTCATCCAGGTGGAAGGCAGTCGCCTACCCACCGCTGTACAAGCTGGTGAGCATCAGCTACTCCCACCACTTCCTTGCAGCCTGAGGACAAGCACAAGCCCTGGGCTTGGCCAGTCAGGTATTCCTGCCTAAGACCAAGCAAGCAGCACAAACCATAGGGAGGTATTAAAATTCATCCACAATAGCAGCCTTTCAGCAGAGGTTTAAACAGTGCGTGATGACAGCAGCAGCGGTTTCTGCGAGCAGTGGGGCCCAGCTTAGGGGTTTCCAGCATCAGCATCAGAGATGTTCCCCTGCAGCATCCCCAACAGACGTCCTTGCAGGGCACCTTTTTCTGGCCTGCCTCACTTCCTGCCCAGAGCTGGGCTCTCAGGTCCCTCACAAGCTGCCAATCAATCAATTCCTGTTCTGGTTCAACTGGCCAGCAGTTTCTGTTGCTTGTAATCAATGAACTCTGATTGATACACTCCCAAAGAGGGAAGCTCTGATGGGCTCTGTTGTCACTGACCAATAGTGAGGACTCCAACTGGGCAGAATTGGGAGCCATATCAGCGTAGAAGTCATTGCTTTAGACTCAGCCTTTGCACTTAGCTAAAAAGCCAGCTCAGGGGCTTCCCTGGTGGCGCAGTGGTTGAGAGTCTGCCTGCCGATGCAGGGGACACGGGTTCGTGCCCCGGTCTGGGAAGATCCCACATGCCGCAGAGCGGCTGGGCCCGTGAGCCAGGGCCGCTGAGCCTGCGCGTCCGGAGCCTGTGCTCCGCAACGGGAGAGGCCCGCGTACCGCAAAAAAAAACAAAAACAAAAAACAAAAAGCCAGCTCAGATGTTTTCAGTCTAACAGTGCAACGCTTGGCACCTTTAAGCAGAAAGATACCCCTACCACCACCACGGGAATTCTCCTTCCTTCTGAGAGCCTGATGGGTACCAATGCTTCAGAGCTGGCCTTTGACTTCATTATAGAAGGGGAACTTCTTACAGGAAAAATGTCCAACAATTTTTTCTTGCACAAAACATTTCAAACATACAGCAAAGTTGAAAAAAAAATGTTTGGTGATCACCCACATTCTTTCCACAAAGACTCTGTCATTAACATGTTACTCTTTTTGCTTTATCATATATCTCATTACGATATTTTTAATTGAAAAACTAATACATGCAAAGAGTGAAAAAATTCAAACATTCCAACATGGTATATGATGAAAAATTATTCTCCTTTCCACATCAGATCCCCAACTAATTTCCCCAAAAGCAATCACGTGTTTACATATGCTTATATGTATAGTTTTTGTTTCTTCTTTTTCCTGATTTCCTTTTAACGGCCCCTTACTCAACTTACCGACTTGTCATTTGCCTTTCTTTCTTTTTTCTTTCATTTAACAATATATCTTTCATTCAGGATTCATTCATAAAGCTTATTAAGCACCTACTCTGTACCAGGCACTTTTTCCATAAACCAGGCACCCTGAATGGGTGGAGTAGTTCTGCTCTCCTCCCACAGGGCCAAAAATTCAGAAATCATCCCATGTCACCTCATGTGAAACTAGTTCTTTTTTTTTTTTTTGGCTGCATTGGGTCTTCGTTGCTGCGGAAGGGCTTTCTCTAGTTTTGGCGAGCAGGGGCTACTTTTCGTTGCCGTGTGCAGGCTTCTCTTGTTGTGGAGCACAGGCTCTATGTGCACGGGCTTCAGTAGTTGTGGCACATGGGCTCAGTAGTTGTGGCTCGTGGGCTCTAGAGCGCAGGCTCAGTAGTTGTGGCGCACGGGCTTAGTTGTTTGGCGGCATGTGGGATCTTCCCAGACCAGAGCTCGAACCTGTGTCCCCTGCATTGGCAGGCGAATTCTTAACCACTGTGCTGCACCACCAGGGAAGTCCAAAACTCGATTTTTTAAAAAATAAATTTATTTATTTAATTTTGGCTGCGTTGGGTCTTCGTTGCTGCACGCGGGCTTTCTCTAGTTGTGGTGAGCGGGGGGCTACTCTTCCTTGCGGTGCATGGGCTTCTCATTGCAGTGGCTTCTCTTGCTGCGGAGCACAGGCTCTAGGTGCACAGGCTTCAGTAGTTGTGGCTCGCAGGCTCAGCAGTTGTGGCTCGTGGGCTCTAGAGTGCAGGCTCAGTAGTTGTGGCGCACAGGCTTAGTTGCTCCATGGCATGTGGGATCTTCCCGGACCAGGGCTTGAACCCATATCCCCTGCATTGGCAGGTGGACTCTTAACCACTGCGCCACCAGGAAAGTCCAAAACTAGCTCATTCCTAAAGGGACTTTTAAACCAGGGCTTAAATGCCTATAAGACCCAGGTAATAACAAATGTATGAAGGCATCTGCAACACAAAACAGTAAACATTTGGAATCCCTGGTGGGCCAGTGGTTAGGACTCTGTGCTTCTACTGCAGGGGGCATGGGTTCAATTCCTGGTCGGGGAACTAAGATCCCGCATGCTGCATGGCAAGGCCAAAAAAAAAAAAAAATTATGATGTAACAATAAACGTTTGACCACCAGGTGTGCAGGAGATCAGAGTTGGAACTAAAATGTATTAGTTATGAGAATTCTTGGGTATTTTCTCTGCTATAAATGAAACTCAGCTATTCCACATTTGGTTGGTTGGTTGGTTTCTTTCTTTTGTTCGGCACCTTGCCCTCTATTCTGTATCTTTTACACACCTCATGGTTTCTACTTCCGTAGGGTTTTTGCTTCCTCCTGACTTTAGGTGAGGGGAGTTCCTCTCTGGCCTTTCTCTATATCTTGACCACATATTTCCAGCACTCTGTTGGTTACAAGGAACAGAAAACACACTAAAACTAGCAGAAGTAAGAAGACTTCCTGGACAGATACTAGGTAGTTTCCAAAATCGAAGAAAGAAGCACAGGGTTCAGGGCTGCTCCCCAGACCTTGAAACCTAAACCAGGGAGATGGTCGTGTGTAGCCTCTTTTTTCATGATCATGCTCTTCACTGCTGGCCTTTGCTTGTTCTTATTCTTTCCTCCTAAAGTGGGTTTTGTAAACTTGCTAGAAAGTTATGGTCACAGTTGGCAACCCCAACTTAACATCAGCCCAATGCAGCAAATCCAGAGGGCAGTCCTTCTGTATCTGCTTTTGTACATAAACACGCCAGGAATGGTGTGCCCAGTGCCAGAGCACATCTGTGGTCAGGAAGATACAGTGGGTTAGGCTGAGCCCATCCTGGTCAGTGGCCCACTCATCTGGCCATCAGTGGCTTTCCATAAGTGGCACCCCTACCAGAACTAGTTCCCCAAAGAAAGGAGGGTAGCATGGTTAGACAAAACCATGAATATTCATTGCCAAGGCCCTGAGCCTCGGGTCCCTCTGCTAACTACCTCCTTCTCTGCACATTTTCCAGATTTTCCTTGGGGATCCACTCCACCCCCTCTTTCAGCCTATATGCTTCAAATGGGGCTAACACACCCCCTTCATGAGGGGAGGGCACGTATCCCATGCTTGGCCAATCACAGTACCCCGTGACCTTGGTCAAAGTTATAAGTCCAAAAGCAAGGGTTAGCAAGTTTATTCTATAAAGCAACAGAAAGAGTTGCTGGTTTCAACAGAAATAATTGATAGTAAATATTTATCATCTCTGTCGTAGCTACTCAGTTCTGTAGTTCTAGCACAAAAGTAGCCATAGATAACATATAAATGCATGATGCTCTGTTCCAATAAAGCCTTATTTACAGAAATAGGCAAGTGGGCCAGATTTGGTCCACAGGCCATAGTTTGCCAAATCCTGGTCCAAAGGACGGGTATATCTATCACCCAAACCAGTCAGGCACAATGTAGGTATTCAATAAAATATAGAATAATGGTTATTACATTTTTTAATAGTTTTTAAAGTTATTATAGTGTAAGGGTAGTAGGTAGATGGCTGCCAATAATAAATAATAATAACTAATAAACTTGATTCTTTACTATTTGTCAATCCCTTTACATATATTTCCATTTTAATACTCAGAAAAACCATTTGAGGTAGGTAGAATTATTATCCTCATCTTACAGATGAGGAAACTGAGGCTTGAGGAGGTTTAGAGACTTGTTCAAAATCACACATCTCTGAAGAGCTGGACTCTGGTGATGAGATAATATATGTAAAATATGTTCTAAAAGCTACTTAGCACATGATGAGCCTCTGTGAATATTCTTCTCATTGTCATCGTCATAGTCATCACTACCACCACTGTTATTGCGTCTCAGGTTAGGAGAGGTTGAGTAACCTTCCCAAGCCAGGCCTAGGATCTGCCTCTGGATATGTCCAAGTTTAAAAGGGAGAGAGGGGAAAGAGAAATAGGAAATGGTTTAATTATACCCTGCTTGCTATACAAAGCCTTTGCATCTACTGCCTACCCATGTCCTGTCTCCAGCACTCCACCCACCTCCAGCCAGACCGAGGTTCCTCAAAAGTGCCCTAGCTGGTCTTTGCACAAGCTATTCCCTCTACCTGGAACCCTTTTCACCTCATTTCTCTGTCTGCCCAAGACCTGCTCTTCCTACACCTCTGGGGTTATGAATCTGCCTCTTGCAGGAAGCTTTGCCTGACCACTGTGTCTTTTTTTTTCTTTTCTTTTTTAATACAGCATGTGTGAATCTTTATCACACTGTATTGTAACTGTCTGTTTACTTATTTTTCCTCTTGATTACCCTGTGACTTCCTTAAAGGCTTACTGTTGCATTCCTAGATGTTAGTATCATACCTCACACCCAGATAGAACCCAGTTAATGTTTGTAAACAAGTGAATGGTTCTGGAACAAGCCCTGGTAGAATATGTCAGTCAGGGAGACTGTATGCTGTAAGATATGGAACACGAAAAGAACCTGAAAATGACAGTTGGTCTGGGAGATTTCAGTGTCACCAGAAAAGGACTGGAAACTCATTTTTCTCAAGAGTAGGTAAGACAACTGACCAGCTCAGGCCTGCCACACCCAGCTGCACATCTAGAAGCTTAGAATTCCTATTCTTGGATAACATTCCTCTACAGTTCAGGAACTTCCAAACCTGTAGGTGTTAGCAGGTGAATTGGAGGCTGTTTTCACTATAAAGATCCTGATCCACATTGTTGCTTATACAGTATCCTCTTCCAGTATTTCATCTCATCATATCAAATTCTAATCCATGAAGGGAAGGGGCTGCAGTGGGGGAGGAGAAGGGAAAGAGAAGGAAGAACTGAGGATCTCTATCATGGTTATTTCCATTTTCAACTAAGACTGTGCCCCAGTGACTTTTTAACTAGCTTTTTTTTTTTAAAGTTATATATGCTGATGGGAATATAAATTAATATGGCCACATTGGGATAGAGTTTGGCATTTCCTAGGAAATTTGAACATAATCATATGCTCTGATCCAGGCATTCCTCCCACACTGCATTTCTCAAACTTACCATGCATGAGAATCACTAAGGGATCTCGTTAAAATGCAGATTCTAGGCTTAGAGAAACTTACACATGTGAATCAGGAAAGCTGTGCAAGAACGTTCATAGCTACCTTGCTCATAATTACAAATTGGAGACCACCCACTGGCAATGAAGGTATAGATGAAGTGTGATATATTCACAGGGCGACAATGAATGAACCACAGCTGCCTGCAGCAACGTGTTGACTCTCACAGGCTTAAAGGAGCAACTGAAGGAAAACTAGTCATACTGTTCAACAAGTGGCAACACTAAGCAACGTATTTAGGGGACAAAACTATTTTTAAATAATTATTACACAAAATTAGCGATCCTGGAAGAAGGTGGCAGAAGGAAGGAGAAGCTGATGGATAGGAATATGTGAAGGGCTTCTTTAGTACTAGGAATGTTCTGTATCTTACGGTGCTGATGGTTACTCAGGTGTTATTCCTTAAATTGCACGTTTATGTTTTATACGTTCTTGTATGTGTGCCAAATTTTAAATTTTCAAACTTAAAAGACTATAAAAAGGTATATGGCAAGATGTCCGTCACTCAGACAACTGCATCACAAATACTGCTGTCCTGTCCCCAGAGATAACTCATGTTACCAGCAATGTGGTCTCCTCTGCATTCACACGACACAAGTTTATGTGTGTATGTGTGTATATGTATATATGTTAAATTTTATAGAGAGAGATACTGTTACATATATGTATTTACATACATATATACACATACACACAACAGCATTATTTGTGTTCTTTTCTGTCCTTTGAATATTTCACCTAATACATCTTGAAAATATTCCATCAGTGCACAGAGAAATACATTGTTCTTTTTAGAGTCATAAAGAATTTATTCTATTTTATGATAGAACCATAATTTAGTAATTTTAATTATTAAGTTTTAACCATAAAGCAGTAGGTGAACACACTCCCTATTTTTAAAAAATGTTACTAAGGATAATGTTCTCTTACGCATACCTGTGGAAATTTTAGGTTCTCCAATCCTTCCCCTCTGAATCTACTCCCTGCCACCACCTTGCTTAACTCATAGCCAGTGTGCATCCTGCCAGGACTTTTGTCCTCTGGATTTTCATTTTCACCACTGAAAACATATGTGGACTTGAATATGTGTTTATATCTACGTAGAACTTACTTTTCCTCTTCAATGCAGTATAGCTGGAGCTCTAGCTATCCCTATAAACATAAAACTGGCTGATTACTTTTATTTGCTGCCTGGTATGGCTAAACCACAGTTGAATCTAACCATTCCCCTATTGTTGTACACTTAGGTTGTTTCTCAAGTTGTTTGCGATGACAGTAGTGTTGCAACAAACATCCCTGGACTCGTCCCCTTGTGCACACGTGCAAGCATTTCTCTATAGAAGAAGAGATCAACCATTGGGAGGGCATATCTAAAGATTGATTGCCAGATTGCCTTCCAAAGTGGCTATAGCCATTCACACTCCCACTAGCAATGCATTAGAAGACTAATCTCCCTTCACTCTTAGTAAAAGTAGATGTTATCAGCAGTCTTAATTTTTATTGAGCTGATAGGCGAAAAAAAGGAGGACTTTATGGTGAGTATTCATTCCCTTATAGTTAGTGATGCTGAATGCCTCTTACAAGTTTGTTGCCCAGAATCTGCATTTGACATGATCCCCAGGTCATTCTTCTGCACATTAAAGTTTGAGAAGCACTGGAGTCAGAATCTGCATTTTAACAAGGTCCCCAGTGATGCCCATGCACAGTCTGAGGAGGAATAGCTGGATCACAGCATACGCTCACTTTTACTAATATGTGTGGGGTTGTGTTTGCCTTTTCTATTCAGACAGGATATAAAACAATACTTCAATGTATTTTTAACTTGTACTTCTTTAATCGTAAGTGAGCTTGGACTTTTTTTTTCAAATTCTACAGGCATATTTTTCTTCTCTGGAAACCAGGTAGTCACTGAATCTTCTTACTTTGCTTCAAACACACGAAAGCTGATCTCCTGGGGGCTTTTGCTGTTACGGTTTTCTCTCCCTGGATCGTTCTCTCCCTGGTTCTTCCCAGGGCTGCCTATTATATTCAGGTTTTAGCTCAAAGGTCACTTCTAGTGAAACTCAGGTACCGCCCCTACTACCATTCTTCATCTCGCCACCCCGTTTCACCTTGACCGTGGCCCCCACCCCTGTCTGAAATGACCTGCGCACTCAGTCTTTCCTTCCTTCTCTGACTGCCCTGCTGGATCTTGTTTGCCTTGCCTATCCCTCCATACCCAGCACCTGGAACAGAGTCAGGCAACAGTCTGGACTCAAATTATCATCAGATGAACAAATACATGAACTCTCGGCAGATGAAGAAATGAGATTTGCTCCTGTCCAGCTTTACGCCCCACTGGGGCATCACTTTTACCTGGATAAACATTTCTTGATTCATTCCTGTATCCACAGCAGAAAATACTAGGTAGTAACGACAGAAGTCGAGTGAGGTAGCTTTAGGAGAACACGACCCAAGCAGTGTGCTCAGCCCCACGGGAAGCCCAGGACAATCAGAGAGACAATTATGTTTTTATCTATTTCTCTTGAAAAAGAAAGCAATTACTTGACCAATGTTAAATAATATTGTAGTACTCATTTAGTATATAGAGAGAAACTGGTATAAAGGCATGGAAATCTGCAACTCAGAAGGGTTGAGTAATGTCAATACAGGCTTGTGTGCTTCCAATTTATTCCCACATAAAACAGAATATCTGTCCCAAGTTCATTGGAACCACCAATTCTTCTGTTTTTTTGTTTTTTGTTTTGGCTGCGCCACACAGCTTGTGAGATCTTAGTTTCCCCAACCAGGGATCGAACCTGGGCCCTCAGCAGTGAAAGCGCCAAATCCTAACCACTGGTCCACCAGGGAATTCCTGGAACCACCAATTCTAGATGAGCATTAGCTATTTTTACAGATAACTGTAACTCTTACCCTACTCTTATAAATAACTTAACGTTTAGAGAGTGCTGCCTCTGTAGTAGACATCGTTCCATGTACTTTATATATATGTATTCATTCATCCTCACAACCACCCTGGCTGTATTAGCATTGCCATTTTATTGAAGAGAAAACTGGGGCACAAGGCAGCTTTCTCAAGGTCACATGGTAGAAGAGCCAGGATTCTCACCCAGGCTGGCCCCAGTCCATGTGCTTCATAAGGACAAGATACTGCCTCTGGAATCTTTGTAATGCTTTGTAAGATGTCGAATGACCAGGAGAATCGTCTTATAATTCAGAGGTACACTTCACCTCTTGACAAAATACTTAAGTTATCAAAATTACAAATATACTCCGTTTTTCTTTTACAAAGGGACAAGCGTTGAAAATTTATTGACTTTTTTTTTGAAGAAAGGGAACTACCTAACAACCATTTAAAAAAAAAAAATCAGGATACAGGTGATATACATATAAAGAATGAGAAAATGCTTTCCAAGAGAAACATGCTATGGAGTGAGTATTTGAAATGCATGTTTGGCCATGATTCCCTCGTTAGGTGATTTTGTTGCTGAAAATAATGAAAAGTTGTCACCTGGAAAGACCTCTATCTGCGTGTTTAAATTTGGCAACAGAATTTCCTAATCTGTTTAAACATCTTCTAAATAAAGAGCTTCAGTGGGTTTGAAATCCAGTTGTTAAAGATATAGTTTAGGTTAACCTCTTCAGGTTAATTTGTAGAAGCCCCAGGTTGATTATCAGGGGAAATGAAAATTTACGAGCTGGATTTCAAAGAAAATAGTCAATTTGTGTAACTGGTGAATGGGATTAAAAAGGGAGAACCATGATTTAAGCATAGCCAATGATACTTTGTTTTTTTCTATATATCCTGTGAGGTTTTTTTTTTCTCTTCAGTTTTTCAGTGATAACCCTTGAAATCAAGCCATTAAAACCAAACATGGTAATAAACTTAATTTAGGACCATAACGTTGAATGGATGTATTGTAGAATACTAAAACAGTGCCTTCAAAAAAGGAAGCAAGTTTTAATCTGTTGCTGTCATTATATTTGTAGAAAATATTGATAATTTACTTTGCCTTTTGTTGAAATATATTCAAGGAAAATGCAAATCAAAACCATAGTGAAGTATCATTGTATGTCAGTTTGATTGGCAAAAATTAAGACATCTGACGATACGGAGTGTGGTAAAGGATGTGACTCCACGGTACCTCTTACCTTGCTGGGGGAAGTGTAGATTGGTGCCTCCACTGTGGCATCAGTTCTTACATAGTCACTTACAATCCAACCAATGTATACATTCATTTAAGAAACTGACACTTTTTAGAAAGATCATAGCTGCATTATTCAAGTGGCAAAGACTGGGAAACAACCCAAGTGCCCATCAACAGGATGGCAGATGAACCAACTGTGATATTTTCACACCATGGAATATTACACATCAGTCAAACTGGTTGAACAACTGATAATTTGGATGATCTTAGCAATATAATAAATGCGGGGGAGGAGTAATTACTGGAAGATTACATACCCTTTTCATGAAGTTCTTTAAAAATTAAAATTTAAGGAATACATGTAGGTGCAAAAAAGACTTGCTAAGAAAAAAAAGCAAAGGAATGAAGAATGAAGGGTTTAGGTGGGTGGCTATTAAATTCGGGGAGGGGAGGAAGGGGAATATATGAGAAAGGCAGGTTATGGTTAAGGTCCTAGCTTGGGTCAGTGAGTTCCCTGGTATTAATCATATCTTAATAAGCCAAGCAACAACCAACCAACCAGACAAATACAGGTCAGCGACAGATCAGGGATGACAACGGGTCTTGTACCAAAGATTGGTTAATCCAGTTGTGTGCACCTGAGCTGAAGAAATTATTTCTATCCATAGCAAATACAAACCCAGGTACACACCTCAAGTAGTAAAAAGCAGTATCAGATGCCTCCCAACCTCCCGGCTGGGTGCATTTCCTTCTTCAACTTCCCCAGAGGCAACCATTGGCCCCTAGAGATCCTTCTGAGACATTCCAAAAGGTCACACGATAAACAGAAGCACACACGTATGTTTTGAAATGGCTTTACATATATGTGTACCTAGACACATATACACACATCCCAAAGAAAACGTTAAAAGTTGCTTTTTAAAAATTTATCTCGAAAATTTAACCTCGAGTGACTTCACCTGGCTTTACACAAACATCCCTACAATCAATTCACACACAACTTGAAAATCAACGGGAAGTTTGAGGAAAACTGCTCCTTTTTAAAGAAATATAAAAATGCTCTTCTTGCAGACAGTCCCCTAGGGTTTGTCAAGGGTAACCTCACAGAAGGTGAATTACAGGACGCTGCGAAACCCCACAGGGCCGGAGCAAGCCACGGCAGAAAAGCTCACCGCGGCGATGTTAGAAATACGGATTCCCAGTCCCCGCCCCACGGATTCAGAGCTGAACACGGGTCTTTTTTAACCAAGGCCCCCACGTGACTCTCAGGTTCGGGCAAGCTTGCGGCACAGCCCCGCCTTAAGTAACTCCCCAATGGAAGAAAGTAAATATCTGGGGCTTGTAGGTGGCTTTCTTGCTCCCTGTTGGATGTCGTTTACCTGGTGCAAGGAGGGGTCCCCTCGGGTCTCATCAAGGGCCCAGCCAGTCTGAGCACGAACGCCAATTAGCTCAACCCCCCGAGGACCACGCCTCAGCCGCCTGCTGGGCGGGGCCCACGCCCCTGTCGGCCCCAGGCCTCTTTCCTCCGTGTGGTCTCAGACCGGGGGCCGGGGGAGAGACGCTGCATGGAAATGCAGATGCCTGGGCTCCGCCGCCTGAAGCCAAAACTTCCGGAATCTGCATTTTTAACCAACTCTTCCAGGACCAGTAAGTTCACCCTGTTGTTGGAGATGCACGAGCCTCATTTAAATTTTAAATTCGAATATGCAGCCACGAGTGGAGGTCGTGCTTCGCAACCTTGGCTGTCCTTCAGAATAACCTGGGGAAGCTTTTTAAAATATATATACACCAATGCCCAGGTTTCAGTCCAGACCAATTAAGCCAGAATCTAAAAGCGCGGCCTCTGCGGCAGCAGCCGCAAGGACATCACCTGGGAGCTTGTTAGAAATACAGACGCTCAGGCCCCACCCCAGACCCACTGAGTCAGAATCTGCATTTTAACGAGATCCCTAGTGATTCGCGCGCACATTAAATTGGAGGAGAGCGGTGCTTCTAAAATTTTAATGGGCAAACGAAATCACCTGGGGATCTCGTTAAAATGCAGATACGGTTTCTCAAACTTAAATGTGCATGCGAATCACCTGGGGAGCTTGTTAAAATGCAGATTCTGATTCAGCGGGTCTGGGGTGGAGCCCGAGAGTCTGCATTTCTAACGAGCTTCCCAGGTGGTGCGGGCTTCCCGGGTGTGGACCGCGCTTCCCCAGGAGTCCCGAGGTCTTGGCTCCGGGCCAATCAGCCGTCAGGGCTCTTGATAAATCGTCCTGCTCGGCTGAGGAGCAGAATTGCCGGGACATGCGCGCTCCGGCCGAGGGGTGGGTGGGTGGTAATTTCCGAACTCCGGGAATTGGTTGTGTGAGGCTGGCCACTCGTAGGGACTCGCCAGAGCCCTGGTCTTCACGCCATGTCGCGGCGCAAGCAGGCCAGGCCCCAGCATCTAGGCTCCGAGGAGCCGCAGCCTGAGCGCCAGGAGTTCGCCGAGGCGGCCCCGGAGGTGCTGGGGGAGCCGGGTGAGTAGTGCTGCCCGGCCCGGGCCTGGGGGGCTGGAGGCAGTTTCTCGGACGTTCCCCAGAGCCGCGCGGGTGCGAGGTCCCGGCCACCGGGCGTGGAAGGGTGGGTGAAGCTTCCAACCCGAGTTCTGGGGCTCGGGCCTTGCTGACCCCGCCTTTGTAAATTATACCCCCCCTCCTCGGGTAAATTACGTCGCTCCCCGAGGGGATTCCTGCATCCACTCCCCTCCCCCCAAGCGCTATGAAATGACGGTTCATCTCCCGAACACGTTGGAAGGATGCTCTGAGACCCCTTTGGAGACTGTCTTCGGGGTGCGCCGGCACCCGGGTGCCCGACCTCCTTGGCGCTGGGCTGGAGCTGAGCGCCTGGAAGGTGGGCGCTCCGAGACCCGCGCCCCGGGCGTTTTCCTGAGGGATGGGTGGGGGGGGATGTCTGAAAAATGTCTGAGCTTCTGCCGGGACCTGGGGCTAGGTGCTGGAGAGAGACACAGCAACGAACAAGGAGAATAGAATTCCGACCCCCCTGGAGCTTCTGGCCCAGTGGAGGCGAGAAAGATGGCACATGAGATAAAGCGGCGGAGCGTGAGGTGTGTTCGCGCGGAGCGCCGGGGGAAACCTCAAGCTGGGAGGGGGTTGTCCCGGGAAGGCCTCTCCGTGGAGGGCACCGTCGAGGAACACTCTGGAGGTTGTAAGTGAGCGAGCGGTGGAGATGACCGAGGGAAGAGCTTCCAGGCAGAGGGAACAGCAAGTACAGAGGCCTCGGGCGTCAGCGAGGCTGGAGCTTGGAGGCGCGTCCGACTGAGGTTTTGAGAAGTGACGGGAGCCCCGGGCTCCTATAAGGACTGTGACTTCTACTGTAAGCGAAGTGGAGCCATGCTGGGGGCGGGGAGTGAGCAGGGCAGTGCCGCGGTGGGATTTAACAGGCTCACCCCGGCTGCCGCCGGGCTAGAGGGGTTCCGGGAGAAGCCTAGGGACCCCGGACTACCCTAGGCCCGCGGGGCAGTATTTCTCACCCGGTGGGCCTTGGAACTTCTGCTTCTGAAGAGCCTGCAGGTGGGGAGCTTCGAGAACTAGCTAAGTTCTCAGGCTCCCACCACCCCCTGCGCTGCTGTAATCTCAGGGGTGGGGTGGAGTCAGGGACTCTGCATTTCTTTCTTTTTTTTTTTTTTTACATCTTTATTGGAGTATAATTGCTTAACAATGGTGTGTTAGTTTCTGCTTTATAACAAAGTGAATCAGTTATACATATACACATATCCCCATATCTCCTCCCTCTTGCGTCTCCCACCCACCCACCCTCCCTATCCCACCCCTCCAGGCGGTCACAAAGCACCGAGCTGATCTCCCTGTGCTATGCGGCTGCTTCCCACTAGCTATCTACCTTACGTTTGGTAGTGTATATATGTCCATGCTTCTCTTTCGCTTTGGGGGACTCTGCATTTCTAAGGCGCTTCCCCTTCCGATTATCGTGCACTCAGGTAAGACAATGCAGGTTCCCACTTGACGGTCCCTCAGCCCTCCACCTTCCCTCCCGCCCGTGGGTCGCTGCTGCCTTTTGCTTAGCAAGGGGCTAGTGAGAGGAGTTTTAGCAGAACTCTTCTCTCCCTCCCGCGCATTTTCCTGACTCGGAAAGGGAGAGGGGGATCTAGTCTCTTCTGCCAGAAGGACCAGACTTCCAGCAGCAGGTGTGTCTGGTGGGCTTTGATGACCCTACGCTCCCAAGGAGGTAGTGGAGGAAAGCGGAAGCTTAACAAAGTCACTCCTAAACTAATAGTTTGGCATCACGCTTTAGTTTTAAATACAGTCCTAAAAAGAAAACCAACCCTTTAGATAAATAGCTAATTAAACAAAATGTTTCAAGAAATGCTTAACGTGGCCTTTGGAGGGAACTGGGTAGCTGGGGAGTGGGGTTGGAGACTTCTCACAGTAACTTTTGGATTATACCTATTAACGCTATATTACCTATTCCAATGAATAAAGTTTCTTAAAAAAAAAAAAAAACTAAAACTTGTCTGGATGGAACTACTATAACCAAAATATCCTGTCTTTGTGCTCAAGGTCTAGAGTGGCGATAGGCAGGTGGAACCGGAGTGGGGTTCCACCCTAACCCTAGGGTGGGGTTCCTGGGGTGGGAGCAAGTCTTCTGCTGATCCTCTGTAAAAGAATTGGGGAGGTATTGGGGATGTTGAGTCTTTGGGGGAAGCGATTATAAAAGACGATTACTGAGTAAACCCGGTCTGTTCAAAGTGAGTGCCATGGGCTGCTTTTTCTTCCTGCAGACAGCGCTTGGAGGGCACCTCCTGGAGCCTTGCCTTGTGTTTGGAGGGGTTGGGGAGGGTGCTCTGTGTTGTGCAGCACAGAGCTGGTGCCAGGGCACCTCAACACCAGCCGCCGCTGGGGGGAAAAGCAGCCTTGCAACTGATGTTCCCCCTCCATGCGTTTTAGGTCTGTTATGATGCTGAGCTAGAAGCCTGCCTTTTTTTTTTTTTTTTTTTTTTTTAAGGTTGGGCCACTCTTAATTTGCACATGGCTTTGCAACTCACCTAGCTTTTGGAGGAGATAGAACAGAGCAGGTCAGTTGGTAGACTTCAATCACCTCAATCATAAGAGGGGCAGGAAAACAACCTTACCAAAGGAACATCAACAGAGGGTTAAAATGGCCGCTGTGCTAAACTGAGTTCTGTCAGATGTGGCCCCAACCCCATCTTTCAGACTAGAAGGGCCTCTGCCCCAGCTGTACCTTTCTCAGGAGAGTAGGCTTCTGACCTTCCTTGCTTTCCTGGATGCTTAAAATTGAAGGAGGAAGTCGCCTTTAGAGGCTCTGCATGCCTCTGCCATAGTCTGCCTTAGTGACCCTTTATAGCCTTGGGCACAGTTTTCTGATAGCTTTAACCCATTCATCTCCCTTCTACCTGTCTTCAAACTTGGATTGCTCAGTGTGTTTTCCACTCTCTGAGAATCTGGTGGCTCGCGTGTGTACACATCAGTGAATAAAACCAGTAACATTTATATAGTGCTGACTTATGTATAAGGTTCTTTTACGTATATACATTAAAGAACTTAATCTTTGTCTAAACCTGTGAGATGGGGGCCATAATCCTTATTTTACAGATGTGGAAACTGAGGAACAGGGAAGTTGAGTAACTTACTCAGGGTCACACAGCTAGTAAAGGGTAGAATTGGAATTTGGAGCTTATCACCTGGCTTCCCAGTCAGTTTGCTAAATCATTGTGCTTTACAGCCTCTCACTTAGATTTCAGCTTTTCAGTCTTCCTTGGTTTCTGTGGGATTAAAAACCCTCAATAGTTTAATGGCTTTCTTTAACATGTGAATTGCTAAACAAGGCAAGGTTTTGTGTCTTCCTCTGAGGGGCAGAGTGATGGACTTCAGATCTGGCAAGTGTGGGTTCTAATTGGCTGACACCATCTAGCCCTGCGGCCTTGAGCGGCATCTCTTCCGAGCCAGTATCTCTTCTCCAAGAGCAGAGATTCTCAAAATGTGGTCCCCAGACCAACAGCATCAGCTGGGACCTTGTTAGAAATGAAGAATTGCCGGCTCCACTCCAGACCTACTGAGTCAGGAACTGCAGAGGTGGAGCCCAAGCCACCTGTACCTTAACAAGCCCTCCAGGTGATTGTGATGCACAGGTTTTTGAGTAGTGCTGGCTTGGAGTTATACTTCTGCCACTTTAATGAGCATAGGCATCACCTGGGGATCTCGTTAAAGTGCAGATTCTGTAGGTCTGGGACCTGAGGTTCTGCATTTCTAACAAGCTCTCAGGTCATGCTGATGTTAGTGCTCTGAGGACCACCCTTTGAGTAGCAAAGGCTTAAAGAGTAGTATGAGGATATCACTTGGAGTGCTTTAAAAATGCAGGTTCCTGGGCCCACCCCCAGTTAAGTCTGGATGAGGCTTTGGAAACTACATTTAACCCGCAATTCAGGTGATTCTGATGTAGGTGTGGAGGCCGTCCTGTGCATCATAGGATGTTTAGCAGCATCCCTGGCCTCTGCCCACTAGGTGCCACTATCGCACACATGTGCACATGATCATGACAATCAAAAACATCCCCAGGTATTGCAAAATGACCCCCAGTTGAAAGCTACGGGACTAGGTCAGTTCAGACCCTGTTAAGGGGCTTCAAGCACCACAGCTACTTGGATGTGATAACTGCAGTCCTTTACCTGAAGCCCTGTAATAGCATTGACTCAGTGGAGGCCGGGCGCTGTATCAAGAATTTACATTGTTCATCTCTTAACTCTGAGGCAGGTCAGTGGTACCTTTTTACAGATAACCTTTCTGAGCCTCAGTTTACTTAAGTTGCCAATAGTCACACAGCTAGTACGTGGCTAAGCAAACCCTATGCCTGGAACTGAAGCCCTTGTCAACGTGTTCTACAGCTTCTCATGGTAAGAAGGTTTACCTTAACAAACCTAGCAAGAAAGATGGAATCCACCTCCTATAACTGGGGCCAAAGGTCCCTGACTCTGGCCTGTAATTCATAAACTAGTTAATATATTTTTTAAGACTTAAGATATTGACAGCACCTCTTTTTACCTTGGTCTTAAATCTATTTGGAGAGAAATCACTTTACAATCTTCTAGGAGTACTTAGGCTTTGTTGTAGAAATTTTTAAACCTGCATATTAGATTGAACCCTATGAAATTATCTGATCATTTTGGCCCACAAAAACAGCAGTTTCACCTAACTTAGCCTTACTAACAGAGAGAATGATACAATGAACTTCGTGGACTAGATGCTCAGTTTCAACAACTAGTTACACGTGGCCAATCTTATTTCTTCTGTGCAGCCATTCCCCTCCCTGGATTATTTTGAAGCACATCAGACATATACAATTGATAAATAGCCATCCGTAAACTACTAGAATGATTTTTAAAACTTTAATTTCATCTTCACGCCTTTAAAAAAAAAAAATTCCCTTATCAAACTTTCAGTTAGGGTTTGCACTTCCCATGGTCTTAAATGGCTTTTACAGTATGTTTAAATCGGGATCAAAAAAAGGTCCTGATACTACAGACCATCTCAAATCTTTTAGTCTCTGATTTTTCTTTCTCCTCCTCCATCTTTCAAGTTGAAACAGTGGCATTTTGTCCTGGAAACCAGTGGCACCTGAAGTGTGGTCTGTGACCTGTTACTGAGTTGAATCAACATAAATTCAGAAATGGAGAGTAAGCACTTAAAAACAGCTTGATATCCACCTTTCTGTCATATCTAATAATGTTTGGGCTTTTATTGTCTTATTTCACTTTTCTCATAATTTGTCTTTATTTTATAAAAAATACTGGTCTGACGGATCGGAAATCATTCTGTGTACCAGGTCTTCCCCATGTTGTTCGAGAAGCGCTGCTGCAAAGTTTTGCAGTCTGGATCTTGGCAGTTGGGTCCCTGTCACGATACCATGTTCCTTTGTCCCCTGTACTTCCTGGAAATTGGTAAAGAGGAAGAGGATTGTTAAGACCAGAGTGTGCGTGGCTTCTAACTTGTGATGTTTGGGTTTTTGTTTTTGTTTTTGTTTGTTTGTGGGGAGGGTGGTAGGTGAAATAAGGCCAAACCTGCTCTAAGACTTACCGTGGTGCTCATATTTGAGAAATTAAGTAACACTTATTATTGTCTCAATTTCAGCTTCAGAACTAGATAATGATGTGCCAAAACCAACCTGTCCCTCCGCTGACAGCAGTGATACCCAGAAAGCCCCTGTCACAGCTCTTCCCTCTGAGTCAAAGGAGCAAACAGCGACCCTTGGGGAGAGGACCTTCAACTGCTGCTATCCAGGTAAAGCGTAAACTCGAGGCGCTGAGCCCCTTCTCCGTACGGGGCTCGGTCATAGGAGCTCAGCATCAGTTCGCTCACTGACTCAGCACATGACTGGCCAGAATTTCAGATTCCTGGTAGCTTTCCTCTTTGAGGTTATCTATATGAAGGGAACCTGTTTTTCTTTTCTAGGTTGCCACTTCAAAACCGTTCATGGCATGAAAGATTTGGACCGCCATCTAAGAATCCACACTGGTAGGTATCCATTCATTTGTTCAAAACTTGAAAGTTGAAAAAAACCCAAGGATGTGGATATGAACGAAGTGCTGGGCGTATAGTGGCGAGCAGGACAGAAACAGTCTCTCTGCCTCATGAAACGTAGTCTAGTGGGAGGGTCTGGGACCTAAAAACTCATGAAGGCAATAACGGTAACAGGCGAGGGGGAAAGTACCGGGACTGTCATAGGGGATTTGATCCAGGCTGGTCATGACGGGCTTTTTGGAGGAAGAGACTCTCAGGTTAAACTATGATGAGAGGTGGCTAAGGGACTTGCCGGGCGGTCCAGTGGTTAAGATTCTGTGCTTCCACTGCAGGGGGCATGGGTTCGATCCCTGATCCAGGACTTAGATCCTGCGTGCTGCATGGCGAAAAGAAAAAAGAGAAAAACAGAAAGATGGCTGAGTAACCAGATGAGGAGAAACAAGGGTTCCAGGCAGAGGGAACCGCGGTGCAAAGGCTTGGAGGGAGCAGAAGCAGGATGGGTGTGAGGTGAAGTTGGGGAGGCGGGTAGAGGGAGGGGAGGGGGGCACAGAGGCCCCTTGGCCATAGGAACCCTAGATAAGAGCAGTGAAGTTGCTTCTCGAAGGTGCCTTCGGAGCAACCAGCTGCTAAGAATACAGAGAAACCACACGTGCTGGAGCAAAGGAACGCGTGATCACGAACCAGGCTCTGCACACTGCGTACGGCCTGTTGTCATGCCCACTTGTCTAACTGTTATCTGTGGCTGCTTTGTTACCAATAATGTAACAGTAAGTCCATTACATATTAACAATTTTTTTTTTTTTTTTTTTTTTTTGCGGTACGCGGGCCTCTCACTGTTGTGGCTCTCCCGTTGCGGAGCACAGGCTCCGGATGCGCAGGCTCAGCGGCCATGGCTCACGGGCCCAGCCGCTCTGCGGCATGTGGGATCTTCCTGGACCGGGGCACGAACCTGCGTCCCCTGCATCGGCAGGCGGACTTTCAACCACTGCGCCACCAGGGAAGCCCCATATTAACAATTTTATGAAAAATAACTTTTCTGGCCCTACAGTGGGGTTATTGAGTAGTTGCTGGAGACGGAGACTGCACAAAGCCTAAGATGTATTACACTCTCTGGTTCTTTACAAAAACTTCGCCAACCTCTGGTCTCCAGTGTAGACTCTGTAGTAGCCTGTGTGAGTTGGGATACTGATGGCTTTGCTCTCAGAAGCCAAACTAAGTGACTGAAACACAATCAGATTTATTTCTCAAGTACAATTTAAGAAGTAAATAGTCCACAGCTGGTGGAATAGCTGGCGGCCTAAACATACAGCTTCGTCTCCTGGTCCAAGGCAGCTGCTCTAGAACTCAGTCTCTCAACCAGTGGAAGAAAGAAGCAGGAGGAAGGGCTCACAGCATGCCTCCCCTCAGGTCATGCCCCAGAAGCAGCATCCCCTGTGACTTAGGGGGATAATGAGCAGAACTTAGTCGTGGCCACATCAGGCATGAAGGGGGCTGGAAAATGGCTTGAAGAAGGGCTGCCAGACGCCCAGATAAAGCCCTGAAGCTCCATCGTTAAGAAGGCAGCTTTCTGGGGCTTCCCTGGTGGCGCAGTGGTTGAGAGCCCGCCTGCCGATGCAGGGGACACGGGTTCGTGCCCCGGTCCGGGAAGATCCCACATGCCGCGGAGCGGCTGGGCCCGTGAGCCATGGCCGCTGAGCCTGCGCGTCCGGAGCCTGTGCTCCGCAACGGGAGAGGCCACAACGGGGAGAGGCCCGCGTACCACCAAAAAAAAAAAAAAAGACAGCTTTCTGGACAACCAGTCTCTACTGGAAATGGGCATCGTGCTATGAAACTAGAGAACAAAGGGTCAACTTTGCCTGGGAAGGGTGGATCATGAAAGGCCTCCTAGTGAAGCCTTGAAAGACAAGGCTGCCAGGATGATGTCGGTAAGACCATGCAGACTGTGGGAGCCATTTGAACAAAGATGACCCCCGCTTCCTTCGCAGCAGGGTGGCCTGGCTAGGCAACTTCAAAGTGGGTGACTCTGCCCTGAGGATAACTGAGCCATCCTCCATTGGGGCGCTGCTACTGCCATCTAGTGGCTGGGGGCCAGAGGTGCTGCCGAAATCCTGCAGTGCACAGGACAGGCCCTACAAAGAACTGTCAGGCCCCAATGTCAACAGTACCAGGTGGACCTAGAGAGTTAGGCAGGGGCTGGATTAATGTTTTATTGAGGTGATACAGAACATGACGGGGATACAGAACGTATAAGGCAAGGCCCTGTCCTTGGTGGGGTTCACTGAGTCAGGGATGCATATGTAGGGCAGACCCGTGCTTCTCTGGTAGGTGTACACTTGAGCTGCTTCTCTGGATCCAAGGCAATTGCTCTATTTCTCTGAATCTCTTACCCAGTGGAAGATAGGAGTGGGGCCTGGGGGGCTCACAGCATCTTTCCCTCTGGGCATGACCCAGAAGTAGTATCCCTTGTGACTCATGGAATAGTGAGTAAGCAACTAAAGCTTGCATAAAACCAAAGTATTGGGCTTCCCTGGTGGCGCAGTGGTTGAGAGTCCGCCTGCCGATGCAGGGGACTCGGGTTCGTGCCCCGGTCCAGGAAGATCCCACATGACGCGGAGCGGCTGGGCCCGTGAGCCATGGCTGTTGAGCCTGCGCGTCCGGAGCCTGTGCTCTGCAACGGGAGAGGCCACAACAGTGAGAGGCCCGCATACAGCAAAAAAAAAAAAAAAAAAAAATTGTGAATCAGGGCTTCCCTGGTGGCGCAGTGGTTGGGAGTCTGCCTGCCGATGCAGGGGACACGGGTTCGTGCCCTCGTCCGGGAGGATCCCACATGCCGCGGAGCGGCTGGGCCCGTGAGCCATGGTCGCTGGGCCTGCGGTCCGGAGCACAGGCTCCGCAGCGGGAGAGGCCACGGCAGTGAGAGGCCCGCGTACCGCCAAAAAAAAAAAAAAATTGTGAATCACTATGTAGTACACCTGAAATATATAGTACATCAACTATACTTCAAAAAAAAAAAAAACCAAACAACCCCGATCTGAAATGTTACAGGTCATCTTGGGCAAGAGAAGCGAGGGTAGCCAACCAGACACTGGCTCTTTTTTGTTGTTGTTTGTTTTTGTTTTATTTTGGCCACACCGAGTGGCCTGCAGGATCTTACTTCCTGTACCAGGGATCAAACAGGGGTCCTAACCATTGGACCACCAGGGAATTCCCAAGGCTCTTAAAATCACTTGCCTAACAGTGACTCATCAGTTTTGCTCCTCTTCCATTGGGCAGAGCCAGTCACATGTCCAAGCCTGCAGTGATGGGACCATACAGCATAATTCTCCTGGAAAGGACAGTGACTATTTGAACAATGAACAATTTACCTTGGGGGTACATCTCTGACATAGCAGTTTTTCTAAATTGATATTGCTCCGTTTTCTTTCTTGATTCAGACTGTAATTTTATATCCTCTTGGACGATCACCATTTTATTGAGTCTTCTAAACTGATTGGGGTAAAGTCCTACTTAATAATCATGATTGAGTTTGTCTATTTGTTGCCCCCTTTCTCCTTTCCAATGTCTTAAAATGGTTCTCAACCAGATATAGTTTTGTCCCCCTCCCCCCAGGACATTTGGTAATGTCTGAAGACATTTTTGATTCTCAGAACTGGGGAGGAAGGTGCTACTGGCATCTAGTGGAAAGGGTCAGGGATGCTGCTAAACATCTTAGTGCACGGGACAGGGCACAGCAAAGAATCACCTGGCCCCAAATGGTTGTAGTGGCGAGATTGAAAACCCTGGCCTATTGGTACCTTTTCTTTGAGCAAACCTCCCTTTTTAACAGCCATTTTTTGTTTTTATTGATCAAGTGCTGTTCATCTTCATTTCTTCTAGTTTCTTGAGTTGCATATGGTTCGCTTGCTTTCAGCCTTTTGTTTAAAATGAACTGAAGTTCACAGACATTCTTCTGAAAAGTGGCTTGGCTCTGGGCTTTGATACATGGAGCTCCCCCTGTTCATCTCTTGGGAGTTTGTAATTGGATTTTGACTCTTGAGCAAAAGTTGTTTTAAAACATGTCCTACAATTTGCAAGCTTTTCTTTGAAAAACCTTTTGTGAAACCGTGTTAGATTCATAAGTTTGATTCACATCTACTTAGTGAGTTCTGTCTCCTCAGTATAAAATTTTAAGTGGCTTTCACCATGATTTGTTTTGCCTAATATTGATATTTCTGATGTCTTTTAGCATTTTCCTAGAGAATTTTTCTATCGTTTTCTACTTCTCTGCCATTTTTATTTGGGTATCTTAAGAGCATTAAGCTGACTTTTTTTTAAAATGTAATTGACATTTTTAATAGGAAATTTAATCCATTTGTTTCTTGTACTAAGTGATGTTTAGTTTGATTTTTACCTCATTTTGTGTTCTGTTGTATCCCTTTTTTTATGATTGGTTCTCTTTGGTGGTTTGGAAGCAGTACTTTCCATTTCATTACTTATATCCCACATCTTATCCACTTACCTTTTTGTTGTTCTGACGTACACGGTTCATGTGTGATACCCTGCGTCATCTGTCAACTGGCTTTATTTTTTCTTCCATGGAATGCTATTTCAAGTACAGGATATAATTTCTGTGGAACTTTGCAGATACTGTTCCCATATTGCTACCATCCAGTGTTGTCTGAGGAGTTGTGTGCTCATCTGGGCATTTTTTTTTTCTGAAAGCTTTAAGATCTCGTCATTCCTAGGCTTCCTACACTGTACCACCATGGCTCTACATAAGCCATCTTAAGACACATGTCTGGGGAATTCCCTGGAGATACAGTGGTTAGGATGTGACACTTTCCCTGCTGGGGGCCCAGGTTCGATCCCTGGTTGGGGAACTAAGATCCCGCAAGCTGGGTGGTACGGCCAAAAAAATTTTTTTTAATTAAAGAAAAAAATCCATGTCTGTTTTTAGTGTTGAAATAATTATTTTCTCTAACTTCAGGTTCTTGAGTTGGGCATGTCTTTGTGTTCTGGCTTTCCCCAGGCATTTGGTTATTGGGTAGATTTTTATTTGGATGTGATCAGTCTGGAGTGGTTATGTGGTGGCAATGTTCTGGGCTTGGGGTTCTCTGCTCTCCAGGGTACCTCTAGGTACTTGGGGCCTTTAACATTGTTTCTCCAGCCTAAGCACGCTCACTTCCTAACAGCCTGGGAAGTAGATACCATTGCTGCTTGTGGTTTAGTACAAGTAAGGGAAGGGTCAACCTCACCATTCTCCATGTGGTTTATCAACTAGTGAGCCAGAAAGCTGTTCTAATACCCTTCCACCTGCCCCCTCTGATCTTGAATACTTCTATGACCACTCTTGTTTTCCCAAACAAGGTTTGGCCTATGATTTTCTTTCAGTCTGATATTATCTCTGTTCCTTAGGAGCCTTCAAAAGTTCTGAGCCATGAATGAATAGTACACCGACTTGTTTCCCAATGTGCTAATCTAGACCTCAGTGTCTTCCTATCTCTGGGCATTTGGTGAGAAGGAAGAAGCAGACGCTATGCTCAGGCTACCACCTTGGTCACATCCCTTTGCAGTCATCTTGGTAGAGAAAACCCTTAAAACCTTGACTCTTCCTTATGTGTTTGAAGGAGACAAACCCCACAGGTGTGAGTTCTGTGACAAGTGCTTCAGCCGGAAGGACAACCTGACTATGCACGTGCGGTGCCACACCAGCGTGAAGCCCCACAAGTGCCACCTGTGTGACTACGCTGCCGTGGACAGCAGCAGCCTCAAGAAGCACCTGCGGATACATTCCGACGAGCGGCCGTACAAGTGCCAGCTCTGCCCCTACGCCAGCCGCAACTCCAGCCAGCTCACCGTACACCTCCGGTCCCACACAGGTACGTCCCACACCTCGAAACCTTGGTGTCTCCCCTGTTCTCTAAGTCCTTAGCGGTCATTTAGTTAAAGCACAAGCCACTTAAAAAAAAAGCACAAGCAACTTAAATGACTTCAGGGTATAAGCAAAGAAATTTGGAACTTCTGTGTTGATTGTGAAGTTTGTGGTTTCTTCTACCGGGACAACAGCTTTCAGTAAAACATGAAAGTCTGACGCCTGGGTTCTCTAACTTGACTACCTAGAATACCACTGGGGATGATAATCCAATTCAGCAGTCAGGAAGCAAAGGATGTATCTCAATAAAAGTCTGATGTATAAACTAGGTGTTTCTGTCATTTAACTTAAACTCTGATTGCGTGGCTTAATTCAGAAACATGTAGCAAACTCACCTGAATGTAACTGCAAGTCACAAACTTCTAGTTCTAGAAGTTAGACTTTGCAGAAAAGCTTTTCCCTCCCTTCTTTGTGAGACCCTGTTGAAATAACAAGATAGAACCAACCAACCCAACATGGCACAGAAAAATGGGGATTGGGAGGCTCATAAGGAGAGTCATAAAATGAGAATTTCCAGTGAATTCATGGAAAATGACAAGCAGACAGGCATATACTGACATCTAAAATTGAGCGAAGAAAACTGTGTCCCAGCAGACAAATGGGAGGTAGCTATAGTGTTGGGAGCCAATCTTTCCAGCCAATTTCTGTCTGCGTTGAGCGTTCTGGACTTGGAACTGGTGTGTAGGCCGCAAAGGTCAGAGTTCAGAGGAGAAGCTGAAGCCTATTAGCAAAATGGTCTAAACTATCCAGTAACAGGTAAAACCCATGACACCTATGTCTAATCCTTAAACCAGTCTACTCTTCCTAACTGTAAAATGTCAACTATGGATACTCTCATCATCTGCAGAAAATGAGTGGTATGAAATGTGCCAAATCTAACAAATAACAAATTCTGGAGATAACAGAGTACTTGGGTAACTTACAAGAATTTTTCAGTTTTCTTTGGTATCTACCCACTGGCAGAAATGTTGCATCCAAGAAGAGTTTTATGAGCAAAGGTAGTCAGAACAAAGAGGTATGAAATGAAACTAGGGTTGCTGGCTATAAAGTTAAACTTTCCAGAGACCAGGAAAAAAGTTGGAGAACTAATGATAAGAAGATAGAAGTCTGGTTTCTGACTAGGTCTAGGAAGAAAAGAGAAATGAGAAAATCAAATGAGAAAAAATTTTCAATTCTCAGGGGCCATGAGAGATGAAAGGGCTTACAAATGCCACACAGGACAAAGGGAATGGCTGGAGAGATCCATACCTAGAAAGACTTTTCAGTAATATTGGCTTCTCGGAGATAGCGGAACAGTGCCCACAAAATTGAGAAATGATTTGGTATGTAGACTTCTATACCCAGTCAAACTATCTCAAGTGTGAACGTAGACTAGACAACAATGCGCAAGGACTTGAGACTTCACTCACAGCCACCAGGCTAGTGGAAGTTACTGGAAGATAAACTCTAGCAAAACAAGGGAGGAAACAAAATTTGGCATGAGATATTTGATATGTGAAGATCTGAATGAAGCTGAGCGGGGTTGTAATAAAGGGAAATATCAGGATGATTCTTATATAGAAGGTTAAGAGGAAATTCAGCGAATCAGAAACTCAAAATCCATAAGAAATTCCATGTAAAATGTTACATAATTAAGAGACTGGATGGCTTTTGAGATGATGGTGAGATTCTTTTTTCCCTCAATGCACAAGCCAAGAAGCAGGATAAAATGTGACCCCCAAGTGAGCATGTAAGAAAAGAGAATCAAGGGAAGGGCAAGATAGGGGTATGGGATTAAGAGATACAGACTACTATGTATAAAATAAGCAACAAGGATGTACTGTCCAGCATGAGGAAATATAGCCATTATTTTGTAATAACTTTAAATGGAGTATAATCTATAAAAATATTGAATCACTATGCTGTATACTTGAAACTAAGATAATATTGTAAATCAAAATACTTCAATGTAAAAAGAGAATCGAAGTGAACTTGAAACTAGCCACACGATCAACTGGCCCAGGTGGAAGTGGACGTAATCCCAGTGCAGAATTTGGCTCAGGTGAATGTCACATACCCAGTCATAATAAACATTACCTGTGGTTTGTGTCTAAAGTTTAAAGCAACTAGTTAAAGCATGGGAATTAAGTCAGAATGCAAACCGAACTTAAATGTAAAAATAAAGCTCTTTCTCAAGCAGGAAGAAGGTAGTGTGACAAAGAGAAAGGAATCCTTAAACCTCGCAAGCTGATGGACCAAAAATTGAAGCTATTAAAAAAAAAAAAAAAAAGGGCTTCCCTGGTGGCGCAGTGGTTGGGAGTCCGCCTGTCGATGCAGGGGACACGGGTTCGTGCCCCGGTCTGGGAAGATCCCTCATGCCGCGGAGCGGCTGGGCCCGTGAGCCATGGCCGCTGGGCCTGCACGTCTGGAGCCTGTGCTCCGCAACGGGAGAGGCCACAACAGTGAGAGGCCCGCGTAACGCAAAAAAAAAAAAAATTGAAGCTATTACTCATTCTAGAAAGTAAGGCTAGAAGAGTCAAAATCACAACAAACAATGCAGGAGAAGTTTGGGGAAAGGATGGATATGTAGGATAAGCAAGAATCTCATCTTTGCAGATAGTCAACTGACAATGATATTTAAAGTAACAACCTCCAAAAGAACTAAACTCTTAGCAGTGCCTCCAGGGAGTACAGAGGAGGCTGTGGCATTTCATGATTGGTCTTCTCCTGCTGCCATATTCATGGGTTAATTTTATAAATAAAGTTCATTCTGCCATTGTGAAACTACAAAACTTTAATAATACAAGCCAGTTAACTGATGTAATAATACAGGTTAAACACTAACGTGAGCACATTTATAAGTCTTAGCTTGATTTGGAACAGGTGTGTGTAACATAAACCACACCTCTTCCTTCCATGTCCAAATTTGGGATGTCAAGTGAGTTTAGATCTGAAACAGAAGTGTCATGAAGAGTGTGGACTTGGATGCCATGATGCCTGGATTCAAATCCCTGCTGTTTGGCCACGGTCAAATAACTTGACCTCTCTGAGCCTCTGTTACCCCATCTATTAAAATGGGGTTAGTAGTACCCACACGTAGGATTGTCGTGAGGATTAAGCAAGTTAATATACGTGGTAAGTGGTGGTGTGACGAGGTGACAAGTCATTGGAGTTCAAAGACCCAGCTACCTCTCTGCGGCCAGGTGTTCTGAGGTGTGTTTGGGGGGAATTCTGTGTTGCCTGCCTGCTCTAATGGAAACACACCTTCCGTTGCTAGGGGACACCCCCTTCCAGTGCTGGCTCTGTAGCGCCAAGTTCAAAATCAGCTCGGACTTGAAAAGGCACATGATCGTGCACTCGGGGGAGAAGCCTTTCAAGTGCGAGTTCTGCGACGTCCGCTGCACCATGAAGGCGAACCTCAAGTCGCACATCCGCATCAAGCACACCTTCAAGTGCCTGCACTGCGCCTTCCAGGGCCGGGACCGGGCCGACCTCCTGGAGCACAGCCGGCTCCACCAGGCCGACCACCCCGAGAAGTGCCCCGAGTGCAGCTACTCCTGTTCCAGCGCCGCCGCCCTGCGCGTGCACAGCCGGGTCCACTGCAAGGACCGCCCCTTCAAGTGCGACTTCTGCAGCTTTGACACCAAGCGGCCCAGCAGCCTGGCCAAGCACATCGACAAGGTGCACAGGGACGAGGCCAAAACCGAGAACCGGGCCCCGCCGGGCAGGGAAGGGCCCCGAGAGAGCGGTGGCCAGCACGTGGCCCAGATAGTGACCCAGCGGGCCTTCCGCTGCGAGACCTGCGGCGCCTCCTTTGTCAGGGGCGACTCTCTGCGGTGCCACAAGAAGCAGCACAGTGACCACAGTGAGAACAAGAGCTCGGGCTTGGTCACTTTCCCACCCGAGAGCAGTGCCTCGGGGCAGCTGGGCACCCTGGTCTCCGTGGGGCAGCTCGAGACGTCCCTGGAGCCCAGCCAGTGCCTCTAGTTACACCGGAGAGGGTGGGCGGCCGTCCGGAATGCCAGACACGCACCCCTGCCCGGCCCTCTGCACTCAGGCCGTCGAGCCAGACTTGAGTCACCAGCTGCGGGGACACCTGCTCCAGCTTAATAGGCCCGCAGAGGCCATGGCCCCAGTCACCGTGGCCTGAGGGCAGGCAGGCACCAAGGCAACGCTGTGGAGACCCTCCCCAATCCGTGTCCCTGTCTTCCCTCCAAGAATCGTCCAAGAGGTGGTCTCGGTTCCAAGGTGGTGGGCGTCCATCGAGCAGTGCCACCTCCCATAGGGATAGTTTCTTCGCGATGGATTCCAGTTCTAAAACCCATCCATCTCCGATGGAATTATGAAACTAATTAGACCACATGGAAAAACTAATACTACACTCATCTGTAGGGCGGGAAAGGTGAAGGGGATGGCGGGGTACCTGGAGGGCCTGGGGTGGCGGGAAAAGTTCTATTTCTCAACCTGGGTGGTGGTTTATGAGTATTCACCTTCTGCGTTTTTTGTGTGGTTCCTTTTATCTGTTGTCTTATAATAAAAAGGCAAGCTCCTCTGTAGAATGGTGTCAGAGGGCCACTCCATTTTTATGGTCTCCCATAGACAGGTTATGGTGTGGGGTTCTGCGGTGCTGCCCCGGCCCCGTAGTCATTTCTCTATAAATGCACGTAGGAGGTCTGTGTCTTAGTGCTGTAGTGAAGCGAAATGCAGTTTGATCTGTAGGTGGCGCCAAAGATCAAGCTGACGCTAGCTCAGCCTGTAATTGTGTGTGTTCTGAAATTCAACCTTGGCCTACTTGTGTTCATAAAAAGAGATGAGGGGCCCAGTGGGTCCTGGGCTTGGTTCTGGGACATATGATGCGTGGGAAAGCCTGAGACTAGTGTCTTTCATCACGGTAAGCCCTTGGTGTTTGCTGAACCAACAAACGAGAAACCCCAAACCTCTTGTAAATGGACGTTTCACTTGACGGAAACTTAGGAGGCCATGGAATGCCAGTGGATATATAATTTATCCAAAGTTGCTTTGTTCTTTTCTTCAAATACAGTCTTTGTTTAATACAAATTCTTGTGTGCCCTCATCAAGCTAAACATCTGTGCTTTTAAAACATTGAATAGATCCATTGTTTTTGATAAACTAGAAACAAGGATGTGAAAACATTTTTTTTATAGATCGTATGCAGGGGACTATGTCACTTATGAAATAGAGGTACAGAACTTATTTTAGAAATTTTGTTTGAATGAATCTGATTCCGTTTAAGTCTGACTTCAGGCGAGTTATAACGCACTGTTGGTCTTTCTGTGAGAAGAAGAGATGGAAATGATAGCAGAGAGAATTAATCATTTCTTTGCTTTAGAGCTATTTTTGGTTGTTCAGAAGTGTTTTGTTACTGAATGCTGGTGCATTGTACAGATTCTTTTGTCACCTTTCTGCCGTTTGTCAAAGAGTCTTATCTGTGTTTCTGTTCTAGTAACAGAAGGGCTGTTGACCTTTCAAGTGGGAACCGATAGATCGAAATCGTATAGACGTTGCTTGTACTTCTGGTGTTATAGCTCTTCAGATACACAGGAAAAATATCAGCCTCTTTAGAAGACATTTTTTCATAGCTGTATGGGCATCAAGGGTCTTGGATCCACGCTGGTATCACCTAGCAAATTTGGTTGCCCAGTAGAGCGGAGGTCAGCAAGAAGTTTGGGATCAGATAATATTTAATATAAATAGTAAATATTTGAGGCATTATGGAGCCTTTGTGACTAAACTCTCTGCACAAAAGCAGCCAGACTATAAGAAAAAGAACATGTCTGTGTTCCAACAAAACTTTATAAAATGAGGATGAGACTTAAAATATACAGCTAATCACCAACTAAAGCTGGGGAGCAGCCATAGTAGGTAAGAGGCCGCTGACATGGTTTCTGCACCCAGCTCTGTTTCGCAAGGTCAATATGGATCTGAAAGGGGAAACTGATTAATGAATATGTTTGCAGTTTGACATCACCTGGACCAGGGGTTGGCGAACTTTTTCAGTAAAAGATCAGATAGTAAATTTGGGGGGCTTTGCTGGCCTTAGTCTCTGTTGAAACTACTCCACTCTGTTCACCTCTGTGGCACAATCACTCAGCTCTGCCATTGTCACCGAAGCAGCTGTAGATAACAGGTAAGTGAATGGATATAGCTGTGTGCCAATAAAACTTTATTTACCAAAAGCAGGCCATGATTTGGAGGGCCATCTTTTGCTGACCCCTGAGCTGGGCTATTGAGTGCAAGCAACTGGGTAATTGATGATGGGTGAAAACACAGGAGAAATACTGAGAATGCCAAGTTTCCTGGGATCCCTTTAAGCAAGGTACAGCTTCATGCAAGAGATAGGCAAGTTCCAGCTTAGGCACGGGGACAAGCTGTGTCCTTTTGATCCTTAGTCAGTGTAGCTATAAAATCTCCAGGGAAGAGTCCAGGAATCAAGATGTTACCCTCTTGCTCTCCTCTGATTAAGGTTTCTTGCTGCCTTCTAAACATTGTAGAACATGAATTTTTTGTTTGTTCCTGGGTTTAATTTCTTAAAAAGTATGCACCTCAATTCCTGTTGCTATGTTGTTGTGAGTCCTTACTCTGAGCCAGACACTGTGCTGAGAACGTGACCTGTGTTAACTCACCTACTTCTCCCAGGTGCCATCCAGAGCTGGAACTAGAGTGAGACAAGGGAGGCACGTGCCTAGGGCACTCAAAACTCAGTAATCAGTCGTTTTGAAGCAATATTTTTTTAACTGGCAAACTGTGGCCCACAGGTCAGCTGCTTTGTTTTTGTAAGTGGAGTTTTATTAGAAGTTGGCCCGGGAATTAAGGCAGGACCATGCAGGGGAAGACTTGGGCCTATCTTTAAGAGTGTGATTTTTTTGTTGTTTTTTTTTTGTTGTTGTTGTTGTTTTGCAGTACGCGGGCCTCTCACTGCCGTGGCCTCTCCCATTGCGGAGCACAGGCTCCGGACGCGCAGGCTCAGCGGCCATGGCTCACGGGCCCAGTCGCCCCGCGGCGTGTGGGATCCTCCCGGACCGGGGCACGAACCTGTGTCCCCTGCATTGGCAGGCGGACTCTCAACCACTGCGCCACCAGGGAAGCCCGAGTGTGATGTTTTTGTTCGTTGTGGATTCTTCCGCGTTATGTTTGGTTTTTAGGAAAATTGCATTAAAATAGTCACCTTGATCAGTGAGATTTTTGGTGCCACTTTCTGTTTGCATCAGAGGGGATTGCCTCAACCACCTCACCCCGGTCTCTGCCTCTTGTTCAGATACGAAGGTGAAGAAACTTCTGTTATTTTGTTAGAGTAATAAGTTGATCTGAGTAAGGTGATGACACAACCATCCAAAAGGAGCCTTCTTTTGTTAAAAGGTAACAGGGTTGAGGAGGAAGGAGGTAAGAACAACCCTGCCTCTGGCACTACTGTCTGGCTGACGTCCAGCTAGAGATTTTACCTCAGATTCTCAGTTTGCTCGTCTGTAAAATGGGCCATTTCAGGCATTTGGCTTAATGATAAAGTCGACTGGTTTAAAACACCAAAACAGAAATTGGCTCACCTGTGTGTCTTTTTCTCGTTTATTTTGTTTGGGGCCAGCAGATGGGGACAACCAAGAAGTAGTACTGTGTGACCTTATGACACTGGGCATCGTGGTTTCTATCTTACTTCTCAGCCCCGCCCCGCATCTTCAACACATGGTCCAAGGTGGTGGCAACTTAAGCTCCAGCCAAGATAGGAGGGGGAGGCCATCCTCCCTCTTCTTAGCACTGCTGGAAGGTTGCACATAAACTTATGCTCACCTCTCCTGGCTACATGGCTGGTCATATGCCATGGCTGTTGCAAAGGGTGCTGGGAAATTGTGACTCTGGAGTAGCCTTTGCCGAGTTAACCCCCACACACACACCCGCAAGGAGATGCTGAGTCATGAGTATTCTCTGCCCCTGAGCAATAATGCAGGCTCTTGAAGGCTGGAGATGACTTTGCTGTGAAACACCTGGCATGGGTCCTGAACACCCAGGGTATTCTGTGCATGAACGTTTCTGTTTTATCAGGGCTTTGTTGGGGCACCCTCTGTCTGTTCTTTGTGCATATTGGCCCATGGCATTCTTCCAAGGCTTTCTGTCACTCTAGTCCGGTGGGTCTCAACTGTGGCTCTGGGCTGCAGTACCTGGAAAGCTCTCAGGTATTTGGATTCTGTCTCTGTGGGGAAGGTCCTGGGCATCAGTACTTTGTAAAATTCTGAAGGTGATTCTGTTGTGCAGCCAGGTGGGAGGAGCTGCTCCAGTGTAGGAGCAGGGCTGTCTTCATGGGTGCTTGCCGTCTATGCAGTCACGAAGGGCCTCACACTCGGGCGCATGTTCTGCTTTTGCTGTCTTGGAATTCTTAATTTTTGAACAAGGGGTCCTGCATTTGCATTTTGCATCAAGCCCTGCAAATTACGCAGCCAGTCCTCTGAGGAAAGAAAACATGCCTAAGAAGGGAGCCTGTGTGCATCACTGGTACAGAAAAGGTCTCAAATTTTGAAAACAAGACTCCTGGCTGGGGCTGGCCAGTGAGGGCTCTGGGTGGGAGGAAGGAGCGCCGTGAACCATGAAGTTCAAACATTTCCCTGCCGGATTCCATTCAAACCTTACAATGAATAACATTTATATTTGCTGTTACAAGAGAAAGCTAATCTTCAGAAAAGTTAACCTGCTCAGTGCAGCTAACACAGGAAAGTCAGACCCATGTGTGCTGGACTCCTGTGCCTGTGTGTTATTTGCAGCCTGACTCTCCACTTGGACTAGGGTGTCTTCCACTGGCAGAAGTAGGGGAATCGGGGACGGAGCAATTTGAGTTCTAAGTGTCGAGGCAGGAAAAGGACAAGGTCTTTTGCACGAATGGTGAGGTCGATAGTTGGATTGGAAAAAATTTTGAATATGGGCGTTGTTGAATGATCGGAAAATGTCCCTAGGCTGTCTGCCCACATGCTGGGGGCAAGTATTGCTGGAATGACCCATGTTACATTCCCCCAACAGGCAGGTTACAAAATGGTTGAGCAAATTTTGCTTCGATACTGATCGTTGGTGATAACCGCACTTGAACTCCCAAGAGTATGAGCGGCCACCTGAGCCTGTGCTCAGCCACTCTCAGGGGCCTCGTGGATAGGATCTTGTATATGCCCCACCTTGAGACGCTTCTGTTTTAATAGAGAAGGAAGTGAAGGTAAAGAACCCAGGTCCAGCAGTTGGTCAGGATTAGAACCAGTGTCTGCGTCCTCCAAGTGGAGGTCCTTCGAATACCCAGCGCCACCTGCTTGGGAGACCTGCCTTAAGGCCAATTTTCTTCACTGCTTTTTGAGTCATGGACCCCTTTGTCAGTCCAGTGGAATCTCTGAATCCCTTCTCTGAGTGATGTTTAAAAGAACAAAACAAAATGTATAGGTTTGCCAAGGAAAACAGTTATATTGAAATAGTTATCAAAATATTTCTTGGATTATGGGCATTTTTATTAGCATTATGTTAAATGAAGGCTGTAGCAGCAGACCTAGTTAGTAACCATAGTTGACCCTTGAACAGTGCGGGGCTTAATCTTAGTCTAATTTATAGTCGGCCTTTGGCCTTCCATGTCCGCAGTTCCTCCATGTTCGTGGATCCAACCAACCATGACATGTAGTACTGTAGTATTTACTTTAAAAAAAAAAAATCTGCGTGTAAGTGGACCAGTGCAGTTCAAACCTGTGTTGTTCAAGGGTCAGCCATACTCTTAATTCTGAAGGAGAGGTGCACATAAATGTTATTTCAAGATAGCTACAGCAACCAGAATGTTATATGAAAATAACTGATTTCTTTTGCTGACTGAATCACTGGTCCTGTTAATGCTTCTGTGGCTTGGTACCTGCATCCCAAACTGACAAATGCTCAATTTCAGTTAGAGGCGAGCGAAATAAGATTCCTCTTCTTTCCCATCCAGATCCCTGGACCCTCTAAATTCTATCCATGGTCCCTTTGCTGCTAGGTTAAGACCTCTGATGCTAATGGAATTTCTGGGGTCTGGTTTTCTTGGTAGAATCTGAACTTGCAGTTCTTTCCATCATAACTAGATCTAGTAGCGCCAGCACTTAAATATTTACCCCTGCCTCCCCTCACCCACCCCCCAAAAGACCTTGCATTAGGAAGGATTCACCGAACAAGGCTCTTTGTAATGCCTATGTACAGCCCTTCTCTGATAAACTGTTCTTAAGATGGCTCAATTCTCACCTGTTAGTTTGAGGGACTTTGGTCTATAGAAAATAGACAGTGTATGTTTGTCAAACAACTCTGAAATTCTCGAGGCATTACACATACTCATGTGCTCTCACACTGCACCACCTATTTCTGGAAAGGTCACAACGGACTGGCTTCAGCCTAAAGCTAAGGGTAGGGTTTTTACCCAACGCTGAGAGAGTAACACATGAATAACAGCAGATAATTCTAGTATTCAGCGCAGGGTTATCTGCTCTTGTTCATTTTAAGCATCCTGGGAGGGAAATGGTTATTTCAATTGTATTGGTGGTTACTTGTGGATTTGAAACAATCTACCTTCATTACTTTTAGTTTTGATAAATGATCCCTTTATATTTAAGAGAAATTCACATCCTGTGTGTAATTCTTTCAAAACACATAGACATCTCTAGATTTTGAGAAAAAACTGGACATATTTGCCTCTTATTTAATTGTCCATTTGTCCCTCATTGCAAGAAGACATTTCTAACATCAATATCTGAGGGAATCAATGGTACAGACATCGTTTAGAAATTGTCTTTAAAAGAAAAATCTTTATTCCAGATACTCATTTCTCTCCTGACCCTAGCCCAGTCTCCAGCCCAAAGGCCAGCAAACTTTTCTGTAAAGCTAGTAGGAAATATTTTAGGCTTTGCAAGTCGTACGGTCACTTGCAACTGCTCAGCTCTGGCCTCACAGCACAAAAGCAGCTGGAAATGGTACGTAAAAGAATGTGCATGTGTTCCCGCAGATCTTTACGGACACCGAAATTGGAATCTCATGTAATTTCACATCACAAAATATTTTTAATTTTCTCAACCGTTTAAAAATCTAAAAAACCTTAGCTCGTGGATTATACAAAAACAGGTGATAGGTTACATGAGAAACACAGGGCAAAGTATACAAGGGATCTCTGTTACTTTTATAACTACATGTGGATCTACAATTATCTCAATAGAAATTTCACTTAGAAAAATAAACCAACAGGTAGTTGGCTAGATTTAGCCCCCAGGCTGTAGTTTACTACCCCTGCCAGCCAGAACAGCTTATGAAAATATGATACATAATTTTAAACTGCTCTCCTATTTCTTGATCGTTTTTGACGTGAATGGAATGTTTGAATAGGATTTTTTTCTGACGTGTGCTGTCTCCAAATATTGGTTTTATATTACAGTTCAAATACAAAAGCCTTAGCCATGTAGCTGTTGTAATTAAAGATTCTAGTGTGGCTTAAGTATCTAAGTGATACTAAGTAAATTTACATTTGTCAAATGTTCACTTAACTAAAAAGCTCAGCATATCCTCTCTCTGAAATATGAAAGTCATTTATAAGAAGTCCTCAGTCCTAAAATGTTTTCTTTTAAAATAATAATCTTGACTTTTTAAAAAAAAAATCAAGCAATACCAGGGGATGTGCAGTGAAAAGTCTCTCTCCTGGGCTTCCCTGGTGGCGCAGTGGTTGAGAGTCTGCCTGCCGATGCAGGGGACGCGGGTTCGTGCCCCGGTCTGGGAGGATCCCACGTGCCGCGGAGCGGCTGGGCCCGTGAGCCATGGCCGCTGAGCCTGCGTGTCTGGAGCCTGTGCTCCGCAACAGGAGAGGCCACAACAGTGAGAGGCCCGCGTACCATAAAAAAAAAAAAAAAGTCTCTCTCCTTTCACAGCCCCTCATTTTCCCTTTCAACAGGCAGTCACCATTAGCAGTCGGTGTCTATATCTATAAACGTTTTGGTTTAAAATTTGTCATCATGGCTGTCTTTTGGGGTTGGCTCCCCAAAATCATAATGATAGTAGCTGCCAGTGCCAAATGGTGCCTGAACCTCACAAACACCTTGACTCCAAACAGCAACTCTCCAGAGTAGGTGATGCTGGCCCCATTTTACAGATTGAGTTCTTGAAGGGAAGAGTCATCGGACACAAGTGGGTCATGGTGTTTGCATGGTTTTGTGCTTTGATGAAACAAAACCCTTCTGATGCTGAGTGGCTGTTGGTATGGAGGTTGGATGAGACATCAGAAAGATAAGCTACCTTCCGGTATTGAAAGCGTTCAGTTCTTAAGAACTGTCACTATTGTAAAGTGACTTTGTCTTCTTATTACAAAAGCAACATGTGGTCACTGGAGGAAATGTAGAAAAGCAAACTAAAAATTAACCTGTAGGGGCTTTCCTGGTGGCGCAGTGGTTAAGAATCTGCCTGCCAATGCAGGGAACATGGGTTCAAGCCTTGGTCCGGAAAGATCCCACACGCCACAGAGCAACTAAGCCAGTGCACCACAACTACTGAGCCTGTGCTCTAGAGCCCGCGAGCCACAACTACTGAGCCCGCGTGCCACAACTACTGAAGCCCATGCACCTAGAGCCCGTGCTCCGCAACAAGAGAAGCCACTGCAGTGAGAAGCCAGCGCACTGAAAACAAAGAGTAGCCCCTGCTCGCCGCAACTAGAGAAAGCCTGCACACAGCAATGAAGACCCAACACAGCCATAAATAAATAAATAAATAAATAATTTATTTTAAAAAATAAATTAACCTGTACTTTAGCCATCACAGCATCTTGCCGTTGGGGACACCTCCAACCCAAGGCAGGTAAGGAAGTTTTCCGTCGTCAGTGCTATGATGAAAAGCTTTGTGGAGAACTGTTGAATGCCTCCTTATTTCCTGAAGATGAGCTTTTAATGTAGCATGGTAGTTAAGAGCCCAGAGGCTGCACTCGGAGTACCTGGTTGGAATTCTGGCTCTGTCATTTCATTAGTTGCATGACCTTCGTCATATTAAGACCGTCTGTGCCTCATTTTTTTAAATCTATAAAATAATCGTAGTACCTACTTCATAGAGTTGTCATGAAGGTTAAATAAGTTAATCTATGTAAAGAGCTAGAACAGTGCCTGGAACATGCTAAACGCCAGATTGGACTAGCTAATCATAATTTATATTTTTTAATGAGTAGTTAATACTGCCAACAATTCTCAATTACCCAGGAGTTTCCTTAATCCTCAAATTGGTATGTGTGACTTTGGAATTAATTACATATTTTATGAATTGGATTTACTTTCTTAATAGTAATTTCTGATGCACCTACTTGAATCAGGACAAACCTACACAGACCTTGCCGTTTATCCTCTTCTCTTTGGTCAAGTAAAAAAATGCCTGTACTTTGAAAATAAATGGACATAATAAGTGAACATAATGGAATAGAAATCACCTATTCGTTGTAAACAAAATTTAATTCTACAGCCAGATAGTGGGAAACAGTATTCTTATGCCTTGCTAGGGGGAGATTTTGAGGGGGACCAATTTGGTGATATCTACCAAAATATTAAAATGTGAGTTCCCTTTGACCCAGCAATTATTCTTACAGGAATTTCTCCTGTGGAATTAATTCAAGTATGCAAATGAGTATGTTCAAGGATGTTCAGAGCAGCATTGTCCACAAGAACAGTTAGCGAGATACAACCAAATGTCCATGAGAATAGGGCTGGTCAAATGATGATACAGCCATGCAGTCCTGACCACGCATCACTAAAAAAAAAAAAAAAAAAAAAAAATGTGGTTGACCCATGTGTGTTGAGATACAAGTGGTTGAAGTTTAATTATTAAGTAAAATTAAGTTGCAGAGTACTCTGTACAGTTTAATCTCCATTGGTGTTTTTTAAAAAAAGTTATATACATGAATATTTCTTAAAGGATATGAAATAACTTTAATGGTGGCGTCTCTGGTAAGTGAAGCAGGCGTGGGAAAGAGAGGAGAGCTTTTATTACTTTAATAAAATCTATTCTGTTAGGCTTTTTACAACAAGCAAGTATTACAAATAAAAATAACTTTTAAATTTATCTTAGAGGTTCTCATCCACTTTGCCAGTTTATTCACTTTGATGCCCAGTTCTAAATATAAATGATACATTAAATGTGAGGGCTTCCCTGGTGACGCAGTGGTTGAGAGTCCGCCTGCCGATGCAGGGGACACGGGTTCGTGCCCCGGTCTGGGAAGATCCCACATGCCGGGGAGCGTCTGGGCCCGTGAGCCATGGCCGCTGAGCCTGCGCGTCCGGAGCCTGTGCTCCGCAATGGGAGAGGCCACGACAGTGAGAGGCCCGCGTACCACAAAAAAAAAAAAAAAAAAAAGATACATTAAATGTGTAAAGTCCTTTGGAATTTAAACATTCTATGAACATCTCATCTCTTGTGTTTTGCTTCTTCTACACTCTTCCTCTGCACCTCTAGCTTCCTACCCACCTTTGGACACTTTTTAACCTCATTTTCTGGAAAATACTTGGGTAACCAACTGAAAAGAGTTCTTTAAATGCAGTTTGTGAATTGCACAGAACGTCTTTCAAAATGTGAGCATGGAAGAATTGATCACCTTCATGGGTTTCTTTGTTATTTTCTGGCATTCTAACTTCAGGATAAAATAGGAATTTACCCAGTTAGAGCAGTAGTCATTTCAGCAGCTGACCTTGTTTCTGCCCAAAAAATTCAATCACAGAGTAGATCTATTCCCTGATTTCATCTGTAACTCACCTTGCACTCCTGTGCTTTCCTTTAACAAAATATTCTCAGAGAATGTGACCACACCTCTGAAGAACAGGGAATATTGTGCTGGGGGCAATACAATGCACTATTGATATTTCACTCCAAAAGAATATATTGACCTTAATGTTTTAATTTAAAACTATTGCAATACAGTCAATCATTTTTATCATATTAAATTCATGCTTATAGAAAATTTGGAAAATACAAACTAATACAGAAAATTACCTATAATCTAGTCCCAAATCCATAGGCAACAGTTGCTAACATTGTACTCTATTTTCTTAGTCTTTTGCTCTGCTTAGTATGTTTTTACATCATTGTGTAATACATGCTAATGTCTGCACAATTTGAAATTTTTATTTTCCCCTCTTTGTAACCTAACATGGCATTTCTCCACGTTGTCAAAACTACGTATAAATGTTACTTACCATTACTCTCTTGGTGGCCATTTGGGTTTCTTTTCATTTTTTTATTCTTAAAAATAATGCTACTTTTATCATAATGCATAAAGCTCTTTCCATATATAGCATTATTCAGCTAGATTCCCAGAAATTGAATTACATGGTCAGAAGTCATGAACAGTATAAAGGCTCTTGCTAAATGTTACCAAATTGCTTTCCACAAAGGTTGTACCAGTTTACCCTCATCAGCAATGCTGAAAGTCCAAGTTGACTTTCTCCTTCTCCAAAACTGTGTGTTATTTTGTTAAGTACAATGCTAATTTAGATAAGCTGATTATCATTATCGCATTAGTGGAGGACTTTTTAAAAATCCATCCATGATCGTATTTTTGCATTAGTTAAGTGATGTGTATTAAATTTTAAAATGGCAAAAAATATCACAAGTGTCCTGATGACCAGGTATCAATTTGCAAGTATAAAATCCACCAACCCCTTAATCCAACATCAGAGTAGGCCCTGTATAGACATAAAATCACTTGAAATTTCACCGCTAATAATAATATATATAATAATAATGTCATTATTTAGCACATAATTAGTGCAGTAACCAGCAAAAAGGAGAATTATTAAAAATCTGGACTGTTTGCCCAGGGATGTTAGGAATTTATACCATGTGCCTTGATTAGTGTAATCAATATGAAATACCAGTTGTATATAAATCGTAGGACTCAGCAAATGCTGTTACTTCTAATTGGACGATGACGTTTGTGATGACCAAAGCTCCCAGCATAATTAGTTTTTGGTGATGAGTCTGCTTGAAAACTGCCGGGCAGGGAACCATTTCCAATGGATTATCTTTCACTGCTAATAGCCTCACAGACTGTTTCTGTTCCTGTACTTAAATGTAACTCTTGAAAGCTGAACATAGCCATGATCAAGGAAGGAGATGGGGCGGGCACCACAAAAAAATAAATGCAGAGCTTTGCCGGATTTTCAGTAACTGAGGACAACCTAAAAACTGGAAATGCTGCAGTTGAAAAGCCCACGTCAGAAAATGAATGGGAGCCTTGGGATGGGGTGGGGAGGTGGAGGGGAGCAACTCCTTAAAATTGGACATATTTAAAAGGAGGGAAAAAGAAATGCTTATCTAGTGTCTCTTAAGGGCTACTCCTTGTGCCCTCACTGCTATATCACTTAGTTATTTGGGAAAAGATTCAGGATTGCTGCAAGGTAGCTTAGTTTAAGAATAGCCAAAAATGGGTGATATGAATAATCCTTCAGTGATTAAGGGTTTAAGAGGGCATGAAGATTATATACCATTTGTTGATTTCATTTTTTTTAACATCTTTATTGGAGTATAATTGCTTTACAATGGTGTGTTAGTTTCTGCTGTATAACAAAGTGAATCAGCTATACATATACATATATCCACATATCTCCTCCCTCTTGCGTCTCCCTCCCACCCCTCTAGGTGGTCACAAAGCACGGAGCTGATCTCCCTGTGCTATGTGGCTGCTTCCCACTCGCTATGTTGATTTCATTTTTAAAGCAGAAAATCCTGGTACCCCACATTCCTGTTTTTATACCTGTAGAATGGGATTCTGTAAAATCTAACTGAAAAACTGGCACTAAAAGAACAAAATCTTTAATAATATGATCTTACCGCCAAATGCCTGTAATGATGCCATATCTAACGTGAAGATTATATCACAGATTATATACCATAATACTGTCAGGAGAAAACAGAAAAGTTGACACCTTCAGTTCAGAAATATTTACTGAACACATACTATGTTCCTGGCATTGTGTGAGCCATGGAGAGACACGAGAGAAGGACATCAATATATGACTTTATTCCTTTCAAGTAATTGTATTTCAACTATTGCTATTATAAAAGTAATACATGATCATCTGAAATAGATTTAAATCTTACATGTAATTTAAAAAGAAAGACGGAGGGCAATTCAATAAATGTGGCTGGGGAAATTTACTATCAAGCTAGAAGAAATAAAGTTAGATTCCCTGCTGTAGTTACAAAAATAAATCCCCTTGATTAACAAAACCTGAACAAAAAAGTTGTGGAAGAAAATACGGAGGAATACATTTTTAGTTTATTCAAAAGACACAAATACCCTGAAAGAAAAGAGATTCGACAGCTCCAAATTTAAAACACCGATAATAGTAATAGCAATAAGGCACCAAATAGCAAATTTAAAGGCAAGCAGGATGCTTGCCACCTATTTTAGACAAATTACTAACATCCAGCATGCACAAAGCTCTCTTTCAAATCACTAAGAAAAAGACAATCCAACAGAGGAGAATATGGCAAGGGCTAAGGACAGAAAGATGGTGGGAGAGCACAGACATGTGGTCAGACCATTTGCAAGGGGCTGACTCAAGAAAATGGACTTGGACAGGTGAGCTAGTCTCCAACTGTAAGACCGGCAGACCTTTACAGTTGGTGATACCAAGTGTTGGTAAGAGTGGCTAAAATATAAAATATGGGACTTGAGGGGCCAGTCCTTGTAATATACGACTTGTATGTTGCTGCCTTAAGCAAACACACTGACTTGGACAAAACTGTAAGCCCTCCATGCCTGGTCCTGCCCTCTGCTAATTGTGGAAAGAGCAGAGTATAAAGCAGAGGCCCTGCAACTGCGGTTAGAAGCCTAGACTCACATCTCAGGCCAGCTCTGCCACTTACTGGCTGAGAGGCTGGGGGCAGTGACCCCCAAATACCTTCACTTCATCCTCACACTGTAAGATCTTGAGCAGGTTCATTAATTTCCCAGAAACTCAACATCCTCATCTAAATGATGGGCGCAGGGTTAGTGGGAGGATAAAGTGAGATAAAGCATTTGGCCCCTGGCCCAGATCCTGACACAGGGTAGGTACTCGCTTAATGACAGCTATAATTGGAACTTTGTATTCGATCCCCCATACATTGTATAATACCTGTGACAATAGACTCTGGGACAGGCACAAAATAAATACTAGCTAATTCTAGTGTTTTGCCTCAAATATTCACTAGAGATTCTCATTTTATATAATAATGAAATCAAGATATACATTTATATATCTTGTATGCAATTCAAGATGTATACATTGGTATACATTCATAAACATGGCCTCCCCTGCTGGAATTTCCCCTGCTCCCTTCTGGAAATTCAGGAGTGAAGTGATGCCCAATAATACAACTCCTACTGGACATATAAAATAGATTTTTACTGTGTACAAATAAATGGGTGTATAGACAGATTGCTCAGGGATGATTATACAGTTCATCTTAAGTATTAGGCATTTTTACTTGTATCTATATCTTACTTGATAACAATGCAAAGCAGAATGTAACATTTTTTTCCCTTTTCTTCCTCCCAACATACCTGTTGATCAACAATCCTGTTCATCATTTCTCCAAACCAGATCTTTTTTTCCCCGGAGCTTTAAACGTTTTTATTTTGAAATAATTTTAGATTTAGACAAGAGTTGCAGAAATAGTAGTTCCCAGAAATACCCTTCACTGAACTTCCCCAAATGTTAGCATCTTACATGAGCCCAGTACAACTATGGAAATGAGGAGAATAACCTTGCTACGATACTGCGGCAGCCTGATCTCCGGACCTTATTCAACATCTGCCAGTTGTCCCACTCAGGTTCCTTTTCTGGTCCAGGATCCCGTTCTGCATCCCACGTTCCTTTAGTTGTCCTCTAACAGATCCTCAGTCTTCCTTTGTCTTTCATGACCTTGACACGTTTAAAGAGTACTGACCAGTGTTGTGTAGAATGTTCCTGAATTGGAAATTCTTTGATGTTTCCCACGATTAGGTTGCAGTTATGCAACTTTTTTTTTTCAGGAATGCCACCCGTGGCTTTTTTCAGTGCGTCATATCAGGACTTACCTGAAGTCAATATGTCTCATTACTGATGATGGTAACCGTGGTCACTTGGTGAAGTTGGTGTCCATAGGGTTTCTTCATTCTGAAGTGACTCTTCTTCCCTTTGTCCTTCATAAGAGCCCTGGTGGGGAGATTCTTTGAGACTCTGCAAATATTCCATTTCTCATCATTCTTTTGCTCACTGACTTTAGCATCCATCCACCGTTCTTGGCTGTAACAATTATCCCTGTGGTGTTTGCTAAATGGTGATTTTCAAATTCTATCATTCCTTTCACATTTGTTACCTGGAATTTCTGTAAGAAGGCTCTGTCCTTTCCCCCCATTTGTTTATTGACTTATATCATTTATTATTCTCATTGCTTATTTAGTTTGTTCAAATCACTCTAGATTTGGCCATTTGAAGGTCCTTCAAGTTGGCTCCTGGGTCCTTTCAACATGGCCCCATAGTTTTTAAAGCACTTCCTTCCTTTCTGCTATCACAAGATGTTCCAGGTGCATCTTGTGTATTACCTGCCCCAGCTCTGAGATTAACTGTTTCTCAAAGGAGCTCTGGTTCTTTTTATTGGAGAATAGTATTTAATCGTGATCTGCATACTAGTGTATCCATTGCCACTGGGTGTCTCTAGACTGTATCTAGCTTGCATCTTCCCTCCTCTCTCCATCCCCACCACCATCCCCCTGGTACAAGTCATCATCGTATTTCACCTGGATAACTGCCTCTTTATGGATCCCCCTACTTCCAGTCTTGCCTTCCTCCAAGCCATCCTCCAAACAGTAGCAAAAATAGAATCTTCAAACATTAGCTGGACACCATCATTTCCTTGCATAAAACCTTTGCTGGGTGTCAAGATTAGGTCAGAATAACTGAAATCACTCTGTCTTCAGACACAGGGGGAATTGAAGCCTTGCTCAAGGCCCGCCATGTCTTAGCACAGGGTTGGCAAACTTCTTTTGTAAAGGACCAGAAAGAAAATGTTTTAGGTTTTGCAGTCCACTCAGCTCTGCTGTTGTACCACAAAAGCAGGCATAGAGGGCTTCCCTAGTGGCACAGTGGTTAAGAATCCACCTGCCAGTGTAGGGGACATGGATTCGAACCCTGGTCCAGGGGCATCCCCCATGCCACGGAGCAACTAAGCCCATGCGCCACAACTACTGAGCCTGCGCTCTAGAGCCCACGAGCCACAACTACTGAGCCCGCCTGCCACAACTACTGAAGCCCACACACCTGGAGCCCGTGCTCTGCAACAAGAGAAGCCACTGCAATGAGAAGCCCACGCACTGCAACAAAGAATAGCCCCTGCTCGCTGCAACTAGAGAAAGCCCACGCACAGCAATGAAGACTGGCAGAACCTGGAACCCATGGGGAAGGGGATTCTGGGAAATGTCAAAATGGCAACAGACAGATTAGCCCAGTGGCTTTCATGTTCCCATGGACTGAAATTCCCTCCATACCGTGGCTGCTTTCTCCCCTTGCTCACTGCACACACTCCACTATGTTCTCTCTCAGTTCTTCAAAACTGCCAGTCTCTTTTCCACCTCAGGACCTTTGCACATGCTGTCCCATTTGCTTGGAATGCTCTTTCCACCAGCTTTTTGATCTTTTTTATCTGTTAGATCTCAGATGAAAGGGTACTCTCTTGGAGAGGCCTTCCCTGACCCTTCTATTTATTTATTTTTTATTTTTTTCAAAGCCCCAGAATCTTAATTTTTTAATTGACGTATAGTTGATTTACAATTTTGTATTAGTTTATGGTGTACAGCAAAGTGATTCAGATATATATATTCTTTTTCAGATTCTTTTCCATTACAGTTTATTATAAATATTGAATAGAGTTCTCTGTGAAGCCCCAGAACCTTAATAATAGCTATTAAGCAGGTAAAAATATTGCATCCAATAATTCCTATAAGCTATCTGACGAAAGAGAGAGAGAAATGTGTGCCACTTATGCAAATAAGTGGAATATGTCCACTCTTTTCTGCCTGACCCTTCTATTTAAAATCACCTCCCCTTTTAGTAGAATCTGTCTTATCTCAAAGCTAAGGGACCTTAGCACCTTAGTTTTGTTCTTTGTCACCTCTCCAAGATTTAGAACAGTGCCTGGCACACACAGGTGCTCAGATACATACTAAATGAATGTAACACTTAGCATGAACGGCTAACATTTCACTTGCCTTATTATATACTATGTTGATTGATTGTTGATCTGTTTTCTATATCCATATAAGCTCTTTTAGGGCAGAGGTTAGGACTCTAGCATTTATTGCTTATACCTAGCCCCTAAAAAGTGCCTGGAACATAGTTGGTATTAAGTAAATATTTGTTGGATGAATCTCACACATTTTAAAAACCTTACTGTGGATAGTAAATACTAGATAATCATGGAGATCAGGTAAAATTACATAGCAAAATTTTCTTTTTATTAAGTATGTTCTGATGTCCATTCAGTGTCTAGACTTCTCATGTTTTCATGTGGCAACCCATCCAAGGAGGGGAACTCTGGATTTGGAAGGTCCCCTCCAAGCGTGGGACCAGCGTGCCCTGTCAGTTCTTTGCCTCACCTTAAGATGTCACTAAGTGACTTGGCCGTGGCTTCCACTGGCTGTTGCTGGAAGAGCTGGGAGGTCAGGCCAGGGAGGGAGGAAATGACCTGGTGTCATGAGCAAATCTCCCACTTCCTCCGGAGCCTGGCAGACAAGGTGACGATGTGCTGATGTGTCCCTCCTGCTTTACGGGGCATTCATTAGCACACCTGATATTCCAGAGCCCTGGAAACCTGTTTTCTTCTACAGCCAGAACTTTAATAAATCAGGCCAAGCCAGATAAATCATGTCATGTCACCACTGACTCCATGGTCGTGGGTCCAGACCTGTTCCTAGGCCACTAGGATGGACTCACATGTTCAGTAATATTTCTGCTTTCAGGAAGTGGTGGGGGAGCTGATAAATACAGGAAAGAAAGAACTAAAAGTAACAGAAAAATCCTAAAAGCAAAGTGGTATTCTGGATTGGATCCCAAAGCAGCGAAAAAGAACATGAGTGGGGAAAATTGGTTAAATACAAACAGAATGTCTAGTTTAGTTAATAGTTTTGTACCATTGTTAATTTCTTAGTTTGTTAACTAGGGGAAGCTAGATAAAGCATATCTGTACTATCTTTGAAATACTTCCATAAACCTAAAAGTAGTTTTAGAAGTGTACAAGGCAGTGTTGGCTTGGATAGCAGGGATATATTTTGTAGGCTCCTGAGGCAGTGAGTGAATTCCTGAAATCGAACAGACCTGGGATGAATCTTTACCTCTACCACTTACCAGCTGTGTGACCTTAAGCAAGTGACTTAACCTCTCAGAGTTTTAGTTTTCTTATTTTTAAACAATGTCCATGTCATTGGGTTGTTGTGAGGGCTCCATGAGATAATATCTCCTAGTATGGTACATGCACATCATAAATTCTCAATAAATGCTAGCTCTCCTTTCTCTGGCACTTCAGAAAAAAAAAAAAAAAAAGAGCAATCAGCTGTGCTTAAATATTTGGAAAATAAATAACAAGAGGTGAGATTTGTATTCGGTCACCAAGGTTGGCTCTTTTGTATTAGAAAAGCAGGAAGGGGATGAGTGCCCCACCTGAAATTGAGCCAAAAGAATCACATTTAGTCAGTTTCTAAATCTATGAAAAGTATTTCTTAAGCTGTTGAAAGGCATTTTTCTATTAAAACTGGTCTTTAAAACTTGTGATTTTTTTCAAAGATAAAATTAGAGATGAGCAAAGCAGTACTTGTGAAGGTTATTCACTGCAGCACCGATTATAAATGCAAAAGATTGGAAACCACGTAAATGCCACCAAGTAGGGAAGAGTCTGGCTAAATAACTTATGGTTCATCCATTTCATGGAATTCTCTGAAGACATTTTTAAAAATAAAAAGCAAGTGTCTGTATATATACATATATATTTAAATGACATAGTCATACACAAAGATACATTGACAAAAAAGAATAGGGTGCAGAATGTGCACACAATATGCTATCATTTATATATCAAAAAGAGTATATGGGGCTTCCCTGGTGGCGCAGTGGTTGAGAGTCTGCCTGCCGATGCAGGGGACACAGGTTCGTGCCCCGGTCTGGGAAGATCCCACATGCTGCGGAGCTGCTGGGCCCGTGAGCCATGGCCGCTGAGCCTGCGTGTCTGGAGCCTGTGCTCCGCAACGGGAGAGGCCACAGCAGTGAGAGGCCCACGTACCACAAAAAAAAAAAAAAAAAAAAAGAGTATATGTATTTATTTCATACATGCATCCAGTATCTCTGGAAAGATATGCAAGAACCTGGTAATAGTGGTTGCTACTTGATCTGCACCAAAGAAAGGGACCATCTATCTTGTTCAAAGTCACATTCATCTTGTTAAAATGTTGCTGCCAATAAAATTTTACATTTTTTGTTTAGGAATGTTTAACCAGAATTTATAACATACTTACTTCTTCAATATATTTTTTAACTTTTTATTGTGAAAAATTTCAAACATATACAGAAGAGTGAGAATCATAATGATCCTCCCTGCACCCATGACCCAGCTTCAACAATGATATAACTTCTGTTGCTCTGATTTTGTAGTATAGTCACCTTGTTTTCATCAGTTACACAAAAATTAATAATTGTAATAGTGACTCAGTTCTGACCAAAGGAAGTTAAATTTTTTAAACTTATGTATAAATTTCCTTGCTGAGAATTTTGATAAGGTGATCAATAAAAGACTTCTAAGCAAAAAATATTTATTACATTAATATAAAATTCCATGAGGATGTGGAATTGAAGTGCAAATTTAAGGAGAAAACTCCTTAAATAATGACATAAAATTTCAGCTATTAAAGAACAGCTTATTCATGTATGATTTAAGTGGGTGACAGTGGAGGTCAAGGATACATGATATTTAGATTATTTTCAATACATTTAAAGAAATTCTGTAACAAATAATTATAGTGCCAGAATCCTTTTAAGCTGTTTAAACATAGGAAGATTTAGATATAAACTTTAAAACATGTAAGGGAGTACATACTTTTAAAAAATTATTTTATAGAGTATGAGAGAAAAACAGTTTGAAGATCACAGCTCTAGAAGACCTGATGTTTATTTCCAAGTCTCAGGGAGCTGTTGTGTTGATGGGATAGAAGTTCATGCCTGCCTGAACCCTGAGACAGCAAAGGGAACCTGGAACCTGAGATTGAGGTCTGATCAATGTGTCTCTTTCCCACTATCCATCATGACTGAGTTGGATTATTTCAGGAATGCAAGGTTGGTTTAACACTTGAAAATCAACCAATTTAATTCCCCCATCCAAGCCTAGGGTCACAGATGTTTAAGTCTCCTTGGCCATTGTATATATATAGAAATAAACACCACTAGCCACCATCCCTTCCTTTACTTATCAAGCAACCTGTTGAAAGCAACCTGTTTTCTCTTGAAAACTTTTTGCTTTCTTCAATGCATGGATAGTGGAGGGTGAAACACATGTGTACTCTAACCAACTACCTTGAAGGAATGGTGGCCACTCTCTGTCTCTCCTCCCTGGCTGCATATTCTGTCTTAACACAGTGTTCTTCCAAGAGTGGTTTTTCTACCTGCAGTTGGAATCCCTGTAGATTCCTGGGCCCCAGCTCAGAACCACTGAGTCAGGCTTTCTGGGAATCTGTGCTTTAAACATCTCCCCTCTCCCCGGTACCCTAAAGTTTATAAAATGCCATTCTAACTCACTTTCACTCTTCACACTGTTCAGAAAATAAAGTCTCTATTTTATTTCCACACTGGGGCCTTCCCTAAACCCTGTCTTGGCCTTTCTGCTACCTGACTGTTCCTCCTCTGATCCCTTTGAGGGTTTCACTTCCTTCCTATATTCCCCCAAATCCCTATGCTCCCCAATACATCTGCCTCCTGCCCCGTTCTCTTCAGATTTCGGTTGCCTGCCTTTCTGCTGATGATTCCCAAGTTCCCATCACTAATCCCAATGATTCTCCTAACAGTGGCCAGCTTTACTGAGTACTTACTGAGGAATGTGCACTAGACCTTGACTTTGATTAGCTCATATATTGCCCAGAGTAGCCCTTTGAGATAGGTCATCATTATCACCCTCTTACAAATGATAAAACAGAAGCTCAGAGGGAGAAGCAACTTTTTCCAGCTTGTAGCAATTAAAACTGGGTTTTGAACTTGGGACAGTTTGACCTCTTAACCTCTCTGTGGATACCTCACCTGTGTTCCAAAATGCCTGACACAGAACTTGGTACCTTCCCTTTGCATTCTCCCTCCCCAACTCCTAGGCCAGATATCTTCTGTTTGCCCTTCCAGAACCACAGGATGTAACCCCATGTCCTGAGTCTTCACATCTGGAAATATTCCCTGCAGATCTCTAACTTCATCCTTTTACTCTCTTATCTCGCATTTTTTTTGCCACTCACTCTCCTATTACTAAAAATGAAGTACAGTGAAGATCTCTCAAAAATTATCTGAACTTAGTGACAGAACCAGAAACAAAGTAACATGTCTAGGTATGGAGGCTTCTCTACTTGTAAACAGGACGTTGCTGAGTCCATATTATGCAGTCTAAGTGATGGAACACAGGTAACCCTTGTTAAGGTGTGAAGTGAAGGTGTAACTATAACCTTCACTTTCTTTTCTAACCTAATCACATACCTCTTCTTCCCCACATGTAACTCTGTCATTGCTTTAGTATTTATCAAAAATGAAGAATGAATGATCATAAACCCTTCAAAAGTAAGCACAAATAGGAAAATGCGGTAGACCAGAAGGCTGATCATGCTGGCTTTAGTAATCAATCTAGCCTAAAGATTTAATCCTTCCAAATGTGCCTTTTAGTTTTTTAACTTGGATTATTTGTAATATCGATTTTTTTTTCATATAAAAACCCAGAATTGGGCTTCCCTGGTGGCGCAGTGGTTGAGAGTCCGCCTGCCGATGCAGGGGACACGGGTTCGTGCCCTGGTCTGGGAGGATCCCACATGCTGCGGAGCGGCTGGGCCCGTGAGCCATGACCGCTGAGCCTGCGTGTCCGGAGCCTGTGCTCCGCAACGGGAGAGAACACAGCAGTGAGAGGCCCGCGTACTGAAAAAAAAACAAACAAAAACAAAAACAACCCAGAATTTAGCATTCTCTTGAGAAATCAGACCGTCCAGCAACAGCAGGTCCACTTTCCTACACGTCAGTAATTGGTAAAGGCAAATGTTGACAGTTCTCTTTAGACAGGGCATGGGCTCCCCAGATCACTGCGTCTCCACCATGTCCTGTCATCTCTCTGATTCTGCCCCTTAGTGTCAGCGGCCCTTCATCTTCCCACTTGGCGTTGTTTGTTTAATCTAGCCTGCAGTCTCCCTTTAGACTTGGGCAAGAGGAACCTCTGCCCTGGACTCCTCACTTTTGTGGCTCTGAATATAAAACACACACAAAAAATATTTGCTAAAAGTCATGGGCAAGTCTGCCCCTCCACATCTGGTACTCAGCGATGGCATTGTGCAACCCATGGCATTAAACAGGCACGCTTGTGACTGACACCGTTCAGACCCCGGGAAACACTTCACATCTCTGGTCCTATTCTGCAAAGCAAAAGGCACTTGCCTCTGAATGCCTTGAAGGTTTGTTGTCATACTGCCGCCAACATCAGACAACACTGCTTCACGGTGCATGGAGGATTTGAGCACGGGAAGCACTTAGGAAAGAGAAAAGACGACTGAATTAACTGTCGAAGCCTTCTCCCATGCCATAAATGCATCAGATACTTGTATAGCCCATCTCCATAGCAATACCAGAGCAACCCCTTTCTTGTTTCTCATTGTCCCAATTCATTATTCTAGAGGTGCTTACAAAGAGCACAGTATTTGTACCAGTTACACATGGCAGCAGAGGACATTTTGTAATATTAATTCATATAACTCTTCAATTTGCTTATATCTTGGTCCTGATGTAACAGGCTTAGATTCTCAACATTGGCAGCTAGACGAACACTGAATGCTAAAATTGAAAGTAGTTTTATTTTTATAATAAATATTTAATGGGATTTAACAAATTCTTTTAACTATATATATATATTTCAGCTATGTTTAAATAATTTTTATGTAAAGCTTGATCTCAATTATCATTTGTATTTTACCTATCTTAAATAATTTTGAATGTTTTGGTAGAAAAATATTTTAAAACATTTGTGAAGTATTTATAACATCTAATTTTTAAATGAGTATTCACATTTTTTATACTTTGATAATTGTATTTGATTTTTTTTCCATTTTTTAAGATGATTTTTGACAAAATCAGGGGTCAAAAAATGACAGGATTTTATTTCGAACAGCCTAAGGGCTATATTTACCCCATGAACTAAGAATGGTTTTGATATTTTTAAAGGTTTGTACAACAAACCAGGAAGAATATAGGAGAGAGACCATATGCAGACCACAAAACCTAAAACATTTATTATCTGAATCTTTACAAAAATATTTTAGTCTTTGGTCAATAGAATATAAATTATGTAAAACCCTGACTGTAACTATACATTTTATGAGTCTACTGAAATGGAAACAACAAAAAGAAATGGGATAAATAATAACTTATGAATTATGTTTGTTACTCATATGAATATCACAGGCCCATCAACAGAACACCCAGACATGTGCAGTAATAAGTAAATTCTCTGCTCTGTGGTTGTTTGCAGACTTTGAATCATATATAAACAATAACTTGACACATATGTTTTGCTTTTGTCATTATGAATGTATACGTGTCAAAGCAGGAAGATTAAATGTTTTGAGATTTGTTTAATGACTTGCACGCCTCCTGGCATACGGTGTGCGGGCCATGACCCACAAATGTTGTTGGCAGATCTGCCTGTCTGTTTTCCTCTGCCCCCTGAGTGCATGTGAGTTTCAGTATTGCCTTAGCCTAAAAATTTTGACCAGAACTCATGACAGATCTCAGTACCTATCGCCCTCTGTTGGCGTTGAGCAGAGTTGTCACACTTTTGCTTCCGCGTGGAGTTGTGTTCAAATCCAGAAAAGCTCGGAGTTGAACACATAACTAGAGGAGTTTCTGTGCTTTGTATTAATATCCTGGTTACATAATAACTTCAAAATACTTGAAGCAGCAAAAGTGCTTTATGAGGCAACATTTTTTTTTTGAGGCAACATTCTTATCCCAGAAAAAAAGTCATTTTGGTCAAATCCTATCTTTCTTTTTACTAATCATCATCATGTGCTGCAAATGCTTTGGGCCAATGTTTCCATTCAGTCTCTCAGACCTTTTTATTGATATTATTTTGACACCGGGAAAGAGACACATCTTCCAGTTAAGTGATGGAAGAAATAACACTAAGTCAAAGGATGGGAGGGCATTGATAACCCCAAAGAAAGACTCAATCCCCTCGCCACTGGAGGCAAAATAAGACAGACGGAGAAGGGGGACACGGAGAGGGATGGTAGGGGAGGAGCTGGGAAGGGAGAGTGAGAGAGGATGCCTCTGGGCTCCGACCCCCACTGGGTCCTTATCAGCTGCCTCTACCTTAACTGCTTCCTCCTTAACGCTTTCACCAGCTACACCGGTTACTTTCTTTCAGGGTGGAAAGAGGTATTGCTCCTTTTAAGGGTGAGCCTTAGCGAATCGGAGCTTTGGGGTCTTTCTCCTGAAGCCCCGCTGACTGACCCCCAAGGTCTGTCAGTGGTCAGACCCCACTCATGAGAGCAAACAGACCACCCTCCCCGAGGGACGCCCCTGAAAATGTTTGCGACCTGTTCTGCTCTGGGATTGAGTCCCAAGAGGTTCTGAAAGTGCAGTGAGAGACTGTCTCAGCACTACAGACCCGTGCAGAGCCGTATCTGGATCCTATTCCTTAAAGGAATCAGGAACGTTGCTCATCCCACATTTGAATCTACATCTGACGCTTATTTTGTCCTGCGTTGTAACTACTCAGACATTTTCCTACAGTTGCATAAATTAGTTCTTGCCTGTGGCTTTCAGTTTCACACCTTTTAAGGATCTTTACCATAATCAGAGAACTAATTTATGCAACTCTGGGTTATTATACTTCTGAGTGTTCCTTTTAGGGTTCAACCTATAAAAGCCAGAAAGGAAAAAAAAAATGTTTGGTCTAAGAAATTAAGAAAGATTTTCACTTTTGCTGGGGAGTACGTTTAATTCTGTAACTCACTTTCAAAAAATACATTGAAGTAGTATTCTAGCACATTTGCTACATTTTCAACATTCCTAAAATTGCCCACAGTACTTTAAAAAAAAAAAAACCCTCTAATCACATTTCACGTTGACTTTCATTTTGTCACTTTGAATTGGGGCAAAAAGTCTCAAGATCTTTTCTGTTTTCTTGTTTTTGAAAATAGCGATTCCAAAGGAGGGGCAGGGGCCTTTTTCCCCATATAGGATTTTATTTTTTAAACTCAGATCCACTGTTCGGACATGCTAAGACATCGCGGAGTCTTTTCGTGCCTATACTTTCCCTTAATTCCATCATTGACATATTTTGATGTCTGTAAACCCAACAGAAGGAAGGGTCCCCAGTAACCAGACGTAAGTCAGTATAAAAAAGGAGTTGGGGGGTCTTGGGGACACTGACTCCTCTTCAGAATCCCCTGAAGAGAGATTGACCATTGACAATTTAAATCTTCAATGCTTTATCTCTTTGTTTGAGTCTCGGAATGCCATTGATACCTTCTTTGTATTTATAATTGTTTTAATTAGCCACCCAGCAGGGGCCCCTCTCCCAGCTGGATTATGGGCAGCACAGCAGGACCTTACAACCCAGTTAAAACAAAGCCCAGACTTTATGGCTCGCTTAATTTCTTTTATCTGTATCAAAAATTTTTGTTCTTTTTTCTCTTACTCTCCCTCATTTTCACTCTTTTTCCCCTCCCCCTCGTGTTTGTGGGGTCAGGAGCAAAAAGCTTAGACTCCCAAAATGGCTTTGCTTTTGAAGAATCAAAGAATTATGGAAAAACCTCTACAGTGAATATTTATCAGCAGCTCACATCTCAAGGAGGAAAATAGCGCAGATGTGCTTGTCCCCTGCTCTTCCTAACGTGCCATAAACCTCTACCGTGATTGTGTCTTGAGCATTAGGCTGAAATTGATGTCGGTTGCTAAACTTTAGTGGGCGGAGGGGAGGGGAACGTTAGCAAGAAGGCTCCTCTGTTGTCCCTGGTGTTGTTTGTTCTATTTGACCACATCCTTCTTTTGTGGATGGAAATCTGGAGGATCAATTATGATGCAGATCTGACACCATTTCCATTTGTGGGAGTGGTGAGGCCAGGGATGTTTGGACTTTTGGAAATTCTTACATTGTTAAGATTGTTTTTCCTCCACTTTGAACTGGATGCTGCTACTTTGGTGTGATCACAAACACACTGCCTGACCCAGAGCATTTCATCAGAAGAAACAGAAACATAGAGCTTGTTTGTGGCTTTATAGAAATTGCCAGGGCCTCTCTTTATTTGTGAATCTATAGAACTGCCAGTCTAGAAATTAAAACAGGACTGATCCCTGTGGAAACATGCATCACTGCTAAAAGTAATCTTGCACTATGCTGCAAATAATCTAGTTTAATTTTTTTCTAATAATACCCGAAGTAACTTATTTGCATTTAAAAAGAAATGATAGCTCCAGTTATCAGATATGGAAAAGGCTTTGAACTGGCTTCTGTATTTCTGTACAAAGGTCTTAAATGTTGTTGAGCCCTACCTTTATTTCTAGAATTTTCCAGCAACCAGACAGGGTTGGGAGTGGAGGGGTGTTGTTTTCCGTTTGTGTACAATTACCCAGTATTTGGGTGTCTTGAAAACCAAGGATGGTTATAATTAAAATTTTATCGTGTTACCTGGATCTATTTTTGGCTTTGTAGACAATCAGAGACCCAGACATTCACTTGGCTTTGTAAAACAGCAAATATCACAAAGACCATGAATAAATACCCATAGCAATTTGTTGGGTGCAATTGTAAGGCTTTGAAATTCAATGACAGGATTGAGAAGAGGCAGGAAACCCTGTGTGAGCTAGAGGCCTAGGGGTTGGGAGACTCTTTCAGGAGCCTAGTGTCGTTGAGGGACACTAAATTACTAAATGATTAAAGAATGATGCCCAACATTGTCACGTGCGACATATGTATATATTTATGTTCATGAAGATAGTATAGTTTGATGGTTGCACAACATCACAAGTGAGCTATGCCTCTTAATTATACACTTTAAAACAGTTAATTTCATGTTAGGTGAATTGCATGTCAATAAAAAATAAAATGAGACAATCTCACCAAAAAAAAACAACAGGATAATTAAGATTTGGAAAGCACTTTACAATTTACAGATTTTTTTTCTTCTATTTTTTAACATGCACTGTCTGGCTTAATCCTCATAGGATAGGACCCCTTTGGGATCCATGTTTTGAATATTCATCTCATTTCGTATCCAGGTGAGGGGACTCGACTCACCTAGAGTCACCCTCTAGTGACAGCACAGAACGAGAGACTTAGAAATCCTGCTTTTCTCTACTGCGCTTGCTCCATCAGAATGACAAACAACAGCCTAGTTTTCTACGTGTCGATTTACAGGTTTTGTGGATGCTTGTTTGCTTGCTTAGATGGTATGAGAGTGGGAAATGTGGCGCTTAGAAGCCAAGCAGATCTGTGCTGGGAGCTGCTAAGTACTTGCTCTGAGCCCCTCCTCCTCCCCACCGGCACCCCCCTCCCGTGCTCATCTCCACCTGGGGCTGGATCTCACCCAGCCTCCCAGGGCTGCTGTGTGATTTCCAGAGCCAGCCCAAATGCAGTACATTATAAACATGCTTTATAGTGTATCTGTCATGCAGCCAGACCTCAGTAATGGAGCATTTTCACTTCTATGATGATGGTTATAATCGCTGTCATTTTTATGCCTATAAATGTGACAACATTGACCCACAATCAAAGGCAGAGAATTCTTTTCAATGTAGAATATGGTTCAGGTCATCAGCACTTTTAATCTGTGTACAGATTAAAGATAAACAGGAATATTTTTAAAATCACTTATTTGGGAGATTTTTATTCCCCTCACAGATGTTACTGTGAATATCTGTATGTCTGTATAAGTATATACGTATCCATACAAGAAATCCCCATCACTGTAAAATATTATACGTTAGCATAGGCATGGAAGGAAAAACGCTGGAGAAACCCATGGTCTCTGGAGTGGGTGGGCTCATGGTCTTTCCTTTCCATGGAATGTATTTTGTAACGCTTGATTTTTTGTTTGTTTGCCTTCTTCATCCTATATCACCAGTCCTGGAAGCATGCCAGGCACAAAGTAGACCCTCCATACATTTTTTGTGGAATGAATGTATATAGCAAATATGTAACCAGGAAAGCAAGGAAGGGAATTACACAAAATAAGTTTTACGAAATCACCGCTTTTAACACAGTAAGGAAAATACCCTATGATAATATACTGGTCAAATTTCCAACAAAAGATGTATTTCCAACTTTATTTTTCACTTTCTTTTTTCTTAAGCCCGAACTGAAACAACAAAAGGCATGTTTTTTTTCAGAATCTATTAGAGGCACTGAGCTCCTGGTGGAACAAGCTGGATGGCTCTTGTCCTGGCTAAATTCTATTAGCGGTGGGCCACGCCGGTGGCTTTGCGTTGCCTTGCGAGCTTCAGACGGTTCGACTGCACCTCCTGAAGTCCCTCTCCGTGACATCATTCACATCTGTGGCGACTTAAGCCTCCTGTTTCTTTGAAAAAGGAATTTGAGAATATGAAGGGTTTATACTCTCTAAACTAATTAGCAGTGACCAGTAACTTGAGGAGGCCAATGTGCCCTCTAGGACACTCAGTTTACCTGGGGGTCTCGCCAGGTCCATCCAGCCATTTCTAGATACGTTACCAACCCCAGTGAGGTAGGAAAGGAGGCGTGCACGTTTTTAAAACAGAGAACTAATTAAGTATAGTTCTTCCAAGATTTCTTTTTGTATCATGTGACCTGGAAAACAAATGTAGCTTCCGGTGTTTGAGAAATGGATTTTCAAGGAAAAGGTGGTGCTTTACGGAAAGAAGTTTAATTATATAAGGCAATTAGTGAGATCGATACATTAAAAGAGAAGACAATAAGTGGGTTTTCTTGCATAATTGTAACATACAAAGTATGTATTTATAACATACTTAAATAATATAGTGTGGTCCATTCTGATATGGAACAAACTTGAAGATATAGTAAATAAGTCCAATCCAGGTATAAAATGGTGTACATAAGAACTGAAATTTGAATGGCTAGGATGGCAAGAAAAGACAGCAACTTCTACGTACCCACTGAACCCAAATTGGCATTTGTCATCAGGATCAGAGGTATCAGTGGTGTGAGCCCAAAGGTTCGAAAGGTGTTACAGCTTCTTCGCCTCCATCAGATCTTCAGTGGCACCTTTGTGAAGCTCAACAAGGCTTCAGTTAACATGCTGAGAATTGTGGAACCGTACGTTGTGTGGGAGCACCCAAACCTGAAGTCAGTAAATGAACTGATCTACAAGCGTGATTATGGCAAAATCAGCCAGAAGCGAATTGCTCTAATAGATAACGCGTTGATTGCTCCACCTCTTGGCAAATACGGTATTATCTGCGTGGAGGATCTGATTCATGAGATCTGTACTGTTGGAAAACGTTTCAAAGAAGCAAACAACTTCCTGTGGCCCTTCAAATTGTCTTCTCCATGAGGTGGAATTAAGAAAAAGACCACCCATTTTGTAGAAGGTAGAGATGCTCCCAACAGGGAAGACCAGATCAACAGGCTTATTAGAAGGATGAACTAAGGTATCTACCATGATTATTTTTGTAATCTGGTCAGTTAATAAACAGTGACTGCTTTCAAATTAAAATGAAATAAGTAAATAAAATAAAATGGTGTACATAGTATTACAAAAAGCATATAGGTTTAGCAGCATCCCTGGACCACTAAATGCCAGCGGTACCCCGCCAGCTGTGATAACCAAAAATATTTCCAGACAGTGTGAGATATCCCCTGCTTAAGATCATCCCTGCTTAAGAACCACTGGGCTAGGGAATTCCCTGGCAGTCCAGTGGTTAGGACTCCACGCTTTTACTGCCGAGGGCGTGGGTTCAATCCCTGGTCGGGGAACTGAGATCTTGCAAGCTGCATGGTGAGGCCAGAAAAAAAAGAACCACTGTGCTAGACTGTGCAAGTCATCTGAAGATTTGGTGACTGTTTTCCAGTTTTTCATCTCACCAACTTTTGGGGAGATGCTTGCATTTCCTATAGTAATGATTAATGCACTGGGTAAGCAACATGAATGGATAACTTACAGATTTGTAGAAATGTTAATCCTGAAGCTCTTTTTTTTTTTTTTTTTTTTGCGGTACGCGGGCCCCTCACTGCTGTGGTCTCTCCCGTTGCGGAGCACAGGCTCTGGACGCGCAGGCTCAGCGGCCATGGCTCACGGGCCCAGCCACTCCGTGGCATGTGGGATCTTCCCAGACCGGGGCACGAACCCGTGTCCCCTGCATCGGCAGGCGGACTCTCAACCACTGCGCCACCAGGGAAGCCCTGTCCTTTTTATAATCAATACTATTGTTTTTTATGAATTCTCAACCATGGAAAAATTCTTAAAGACCTTCACCTCCCTCAGCTGGACTCTCCTTCCTCCTCCTAAAATATCCTCTTCTGCTTCTCCAGCCCTAGCTCCAGGAAGTTAAAATACAACCATTTACCTGTTACAAATGACTAGCTAAAGTAATCCCCAGTCTTTATGGCCCCCAACTTTACTTCCGAAGAGCGTTTTTACCCAGCCCTAGAAAGTATTACTTTCTGCTTGAGTGTAATTAAAATCCCAGTCATCTATTCAAGAATGCCATTGCCAGTACGATATTAATTGTGTCTGGGAGCTGGAAAGTATTCTTCCTAACAGGACTTAATGGAGCGTACAGGTCCAAGAGACATTCATAACCATTGTCCCTTCTGGAAATATGACACTGGGGAGATGGATCATTCACTTTCACTGTTTTCGGATTTAATGGAGGGTAAAGTTTTTAATCTACTTCTTGGGAGCTTAATATTTCTAAGAAAGAAAAGACGTCTTACAGTCTCAAGAGCCAGGTGGAAGTCTCTTTTTATTTTTTATTTTTTCGTTGAGTTTACAGACCTTTTCTGGGTTTTCTTATGGGGATTTATTCGTCATTACATTAATTCTAAACAACGTTCATTTTTCCCACTCTTCATAACCAAATAGGCAGCACAAAAATGTTATTTTTTTTTAAAAGGCTCAAAGGAACAAAACAAATCGTTGTGACTACCAACACACAGGGAAAGCCACAGAGACATTGGGATATGTGTGTCTTTTGCACACCTTTATGATGGTGAAACTCGGAGCAGAGCTCAGAATTGATTCTGGAACATCGGGGCCAACACCAAATCCGTGGAAGGCATTATATTCCTTAAGTGGATTCTGTTAGGAAGGCCTAATTCCCTAACATGACTTAAAGTCTGAGCCAAATTCCAAGCCAATGTTTCAATTTTGTTGGGTCAGAATACCTTAGATAATCCTGTGTTGTTTTGGTGTCTGCGATTTCTGCTTGTCGGTTTTTGTCATTTGCATGTATGTGATTTATTTATTTAAAAGAGGTAGTCCATTCACGGGATTGAATATTCAAAAGGTACAAAGGGCTGTGCAATAAAAACATCTGCTTCTCTTTTTCTGCAAGCACCGATTCCCATCCCATCTCAGGCACCACCGTGAGTTTCTGGTTTATCTTCCTGGAGATTTGTATACATTCACAAGCAAAGGTTTTCACATTGTCTTTTTTATTGGTTGCTACAAATGAAGCATATTAGACACACTGATTTTTATCTGCTTTTTCCACTTATATATGCACCTTGGACATCGACCCCTATCATCAGTATTAGAGAAAGCTACCTACCACATTTTTAAAAATAGCTGCCTAGTATTTCAGTATGCAGCTGTACTTAATGTTTTTAACCATTGACCTACTTACTGCCATTTACATGGTTCTACTCTTTTCTATAACAACAATACCACAATAGTTATTTGTAAATACAAAAGCATAATGTAGCGACTACCTGAATACCACCCGCACCATCTGAATTAAGAAAGACTCCTCTACACTGCACCCCAGATTAAAAAGCTGCTCTAGAATTTATTATTATTATTATTTTAAACTAACTTTTGTGGAAAGCTTTGTATTTACTAAGATAAGTCATTGTTACAGACTGAATGTTTGTGTCCCCTGCAAAATTTGTATGTTGAAATCCTCACCCCCGATGTGATGGTATTAGGAGGTAGGGCAGGGAATTCCCTGGCCGTCCAGTGGTTAGGATCTTTCACCGCCAAGGGTGCGGGTTCAATCCCTGGTAAGAAGAGACACCAGAGAGCTTGCTTCCTCTCGCTGTGGTCCAAAGAGAGCATGTGCGGATACAGTGAGAAGACAGACAGCCATCTGCAAACCAGGAAGTGGGCCCTCACCAGACACCACATCAGCCAGCACCTGGATCTCAGATTTCCAGCCTCTAGAACTGTGAGAAATGTTTATTTTTTAAGCCACTCAGTGTATGGTATTTTTGTTGTAGTAGCCTGCATTGACTAAGACTTTCATACACTTGTTTATCTCTAGAGACCCTAGAATTGAAGGAAAAAACTCTTATTGCAAGCTACATCAGTCAAGTCTCCTTCAACTGTGAGAGAAACCTAGCTCACATTGGCTTAAACAAAATAGGAAATATACTGGATTACGTAACTGAAAAGGCAGTTGCTGTCTGGGCTCGCTTCAGGCATGGCTGCATCCAGGTGCTCAGATACTGTCCCACAGGCCCTGCCTTCCTCTTAGGCAGGCTCTATGTGCGGGATCCTAAGGAGCTCCAGGCTTACATCCTCCCAGCTTCCAGTCCAACACCAAGAGGGTATATCCTCAGGGTTAGATCAGGAGTTCTAAATAAGAATTCCATTTTGCTTTTTCTGAATGGCCTGGGATGGGTCATGGGCCCACCTTTGATACAGTCAGTGTGGCCAGGGACATTCAATACTGGAAGAGAGCCTCCCTGTTTACTTGTTCCTATCTTTGTGTGGGACTGAGTGAGAATGTGATGGCTATGGCAGCTTCTGGCAACCATGTGGCAACAAGTCCGAAGATGGAAAACCAGTGCAAGAGGAGAGACAGCAAAAGGATGGAGAGACCCTGAATCCTGGTGGCTTTGATGAGCCACCAAACTCACCCGGAACCACCTACCTCCAAGACATCTTGTTATGTGAGATCATTAAATATCCTTAGTATTTAAGCCATGGTTACTTGTAGCTGAAAAGATCCTAATGGGCACAGCATCCCTGTGAGATAGGCTTTCTTCTTTTCATTTCACAGTTGACGAAACTGATGCTCAGAGAGATTAGGGTTCTGGCTGAGAACAAAATTTTAAAAAATAAATGAAAGAAAATGGTCCTGTTGCTTTCCACATTGCCTCCCTCACTCCAGCCCTGTTCCTCTCAGTCTTCCCCATCTCATGTTAGGGTATCACCAATCGAGGCTAAAACCAAGCTGCTAGAAGTGATTCTTCTCTTCTCCTCACCCAGTCCACCTGGTCCAACATCACAGCCATCATCCTGGACTCTAAACCCATCTGCCTCTCTCCACCTCTACCACCACAGCTGAATCCAAGCCCCGGTCCCCGTCATCTCCCACCTGGCAACCAGCAGGCGATCCTCACTGGTCTCTGCTTCTATTTCTGACTCAAACATTGTGTTCTCTACCCAACAGCCAGAGCAAGCTTTTAAAATGAAATCAGAGGATTTCCATCACAGCAGAATTACAAACAAACAAACAAATAAAACCCTAACCATGGGACTCCCCTGGTGGCGCAGTGGTTGAGAATCCGCCTGCCAGTGCAGGGCACACGGGTTTGATCCCCGGTCCGGGAAGATCCCACATGCTGCGGAGCAACTAAGCCCATGCGCCACAACTACCGAACCTGTGCTTTAGAGCCCGTGAGCCACAACTACTGAAGCCTGCATGCCTAGAGCCTGTGCTCCGCAACGAGAGAAGCCCTCGCACAGCAACAAAGAGTAGACCCCCCTCACCGCAACTAGAGAAAGCCCACGCGCAGCAACAAAGACCCAAAGCAGCCATAAATAAATAAATTTATTTATTTAAAATAAAAAACCTAACCACGTCCCTTGAATAAAGTCCAATGACCTGGGCCCAGCTCACCTCCACAAATCCATTTTCTGACACCCTCCCCCAGCCCAGCCTTCACCCCAGTGTCCTTTTAATCCTGGAGATCTCTGAAAGGGGCACTGGAGCAGCTTGGGTCCTACATCCGCTAGCTGAAGGATGAGGGCGTGATTACATCACTTTGTGGAGTCCGTTGCCCATAAGCAAGTCTACTGGCCTCTGGGAAGACAAACTCATCTTTCAGCCAAAACATTATTTGGTCCAAATATTAACATTTTTGTCTAGAAAACAAAAAGTTACCTCTACTGGGAAGCCTTCACTGCAGTTCTCAACTGGGGGCAGTTTTGCCCCACAAGGGGCCTTTGGCAATGTCTGGAGACATTTTTGATTGTCACACCTGGGACGTGCTAACAGCATCTAGTGGGTAGAAGTCAGGGATACTGCTCAACATCCTACAGTGCTCAGGACAGCTCCTACCACAGAGAACAGTCCAGCCCCAAATGTCAATAGTGCCAAGATTGAGGGACCCTGCCCTAGGAAACGGTGGCCCCTTTTGGATGGGGACCTCCTCCCTTCTTGTACTGACCTCCTGACTACAGTCTTTTCGACCATGTGCCCTTCACCCATCGTGGGCCCCCCCTTCAGGTTCTCCCTCTGCAGACCCAGTGTCCACTGCTTGGGGTTCACAGCCCAGGGTCCCAGGGAGGATGGGTGTGGCACACATATTCTAAGAGGAGGCTGTCCTGTGGGATCATTGTGAACCCCCTCCCCACTGTGAAATGTGCTTGCTGTCTCCTCAGAATGCCCCACACCTTAGCAAGTCTTTGCACCCCCATTTCATCCGTTCTCCTCCCTAAGCTCCTCCGCCCGACCCCATCCTTGGGCCACTACCCAGCCCTGGTCTACAGAAGGAGCCCCCTAAGGAGGCAAGGCAGTGACATTTAAGCTAACCCAAGGACATTAGGCAGGAAGCAAGGGTGCACTGGACATTGGTGGGGTGTTTGTGGCTGTTACACTAACTAGGGACTCTCCCCTGGCATTTAGTGGACGGGGCCAGGGATGACAGATGTCCTCAGTATGTGGGATGGCCCCACACCACAAAGAGATACTACCCTCTCCAGCTTTCTGTTGTGGAGCATTCATGTAGGACCTGTAGGAACATCTGTAAGATATTCACCTGTAAGAACATCACTCTTGCTCTTTTGTCCTCTGTGCTTATCTGTAATTGGCCTTGGCCTGTTATCATGGTGTTAATTAAGGTCAACTTCCATTTTCTCTTATCTGATACAAATAAGCCTGACCTATGCATTCTTGTTGTAATGATGCCCATGCATGCCCTTTGCTCTTTCTTTTCCTATTCTGATTGGCTCCTAAATCCAAACTTGGCCATTATTGGTTGGAATAATTGTCAGACTTATTTCAAATGTCTCCTAGCCTAGTATCCCAAGCACTTCCAAATGGAAATAAATATTAACATTTCTGTCTAGAAGACAAAAAGTTACCTCACTGGGAAGCCTTCACTGCCCCCCACCCCCCATCCTCCTCAACCCTGTCTCTGTGCTGAGAATGTGTCTTTCCTGGAGCTCATTGCCACGGTAGTTAAATTGTTTTATCTGTATCTTTGTTTAACATCTGACTGCCCCCTACCCTGCAAGCTTCCTGAGAGCAAGAACCCTGTCTTTCTTATTCTTCACTGTACTGCATTGCTTGGCATGTGTTCTAGAACGCAGGAGATGACCTGTATATATTTGTTAGATAAAAGAGAACGGACAGAGGAAGGGAGGGAGGGAGAGAGGAAAAACTTATATCCAGAGCTTTGTTTTTTGAAAAGATACTAAATAATGCATTGAGTCTCCTTTTGGGGTTTGGAGGGACACCTGGTAGGTTCACTGTAAAGCGCTATGTCTCCTATTTTGCTAGCTTATATATTTATTATTTATTCCCTTGAGGGGAATTTTTGGAAAGCGGTTCCTGCTTTAAGAGACCAAGCAGAATCGACAAAAGTGAGTGGCCACTTTCTGTACGAGCAAAGTTTGGAGTCATTCTTCTGACAGGTGGCATCACAGTTCCTACTCTGGGCCCAGCAAGTCCCTGGTCCTGCCCTCAAGCAGCTCACATGCTGGAGGGCAACTCAGACTCAGAGACAGGTCGTTACAGAGCTGTCGGGGCGGGGGAGGGGGGCATGGGGGGCAGAGTGCCCAGGAGCGCTAGACAACATGGTGAGGGCTGGTGTGTTATCCAAACATGTCAGTTTCCGGTGACAAATGGAACCACCAGGGGGGTGACAGCCTCCTCCAAAGCAAGCATGGCATGTGATGACTGGGAGTTGGATGCAGTGTGTTAAAGCCGTGGCCATAAATCGGAAGATGTTCAAATGTGCCATCATTGGGTCAGGTCAGTCTCCAAATCTGTCAAACCACTTACTCTTGGCCCCGGGTCAGCCTTTGTAGAAAGAATTGTTTTCCTGAACTGCCCTCATACTTCATTTCCTTACTGTCTGTGATCCCTTAAGTTTGGATGAGTCTAGATGGTTTTATAAAAGCTTTTTCTTGAAATTACAAAAGTAGTAAGGGAACATTGAAAAAAACTTATAAAATACACACACAAGAAAAAATTGTGTTCAGTTTTTAAGATAAAGATTTCAGTGTCATTTCTTTGCACAGATACTTTTTAAACAAAATGGGATTTTTCTGTATATACTTTTTTTTTTTTTTTTGGAAATAATTGTAAACTCCTAGGACATTGCAAAGAGCATAGAGAGGCCCCATGTTCCTTTCACCCAGCTTCCCCCAGTGGTCATGGCGCACATGACCATAGTACAATGTCTGTACATACTATTGTGTAGCTTTTTAAGAAAATTACTACTCTGATGTGAACATCTTTCTGTGTGTTACTCTCTGTTCTCCCAGGTGCCACGCTTGGCCTCTGCGGTCTAGTTTTCACGCTGCAGCCAGAGGGATTCAGTTAAAATCTAAGGGGGATGGCAGCCCTCCTTTACTCAAAATTCCCAAGGGGATCTCACCTCACTCAGAGTCTTCACAGTGAACTAGGAGGCCATGATGATGGCACCAGTCTCCCACCCCCAACCCTCTTAAAGTCTGGTCACTTTTACCACTCTTCCCCCTGACTCACTGTGCATCAGCCATGCTGGCCTCTTTGCTTTGTCCAACATCTCAGATGTGCTCCTGCCCCAGGGCCTTTGCACTGGCTGTTCCCTCTGCCTATATGCTTTTCCTCAGGCATATAATTGATTGTTATATCTATTTATTGTATGAACAGCTATATACCTAATAAGAGTTCAGTGAAATATTCACTGACGTACAAATTAATAGTGATTAAGAGCTTGGATTCTGTGTTTGAATCCCAGCTCTGCCACTTAGCTGCGTGACCTGGAGCAAGTTACTTTTCTGTGCCTCAGTTTCCTCATTTGTAAAATAGGGGAACATTAGTTATCTATCTCACAGGATTTAGTTACCTTAGCTAAAGATTACCTTAGTTAATGCATGTAAAGAGCTGGTGCAGTCTGGCATAAAGTAAATGGTAAGCAAATGCTAACCACAGTATTGTTTTATAGCATTGCTGTTAATTATGTACCATGATTGATTTTAACAATAGCTGGATATTTAGTTGCTTTCCATTTTTCATGGGCTTACAGAAAAGTACAGTGAGCCTCCTTATAGCTAGAACTTTGCACATGCTCCTAATTATTTCTTTAAGAAAAAATATTCGTGATAGCTTTCTTTTTCCACATAACTCCTCTCCCCAACCAGGCTATTTCTTGCTGGATAACAGTTCCTTTTGATTGTTTTTCTATCACCAGTGTCTTATATCTCATAAGTTGCACAAATAGCCCTCAAGCAATTGTTGTTGAATAAATGAATATTTAAGTGAATGAAAAATATACTTTTCCTAATACAAGCTGACACATTAGTAAACTGCACATTTGTGTTTCAGAAATGGCACATGGTAGGTACCTGTGGCAGAGACTGCCCTTGTCCTCAAGTAGTCATTCTTCTCTTCTATAAAAGCAGAAACCCTGATTGATGGTAGGACACATTGGTGTCCAGAATAAAGACTCATTTCCCGGCCTCCCTTGCAGCTAGATGTGGTCATGTGACTATGCTCTGGCCAATGATATGTGAGAACTTCCCAGAAATGGCCTTAGAGAAGGAACATGGTCTCTCTCCTTCCTCTTTTCTATTAGGTAAATGTTGATATGGTTCCTGGAGCTCTTGCTTCCTTATTGGACAATGGGAATCACAATTTGAGAATAGTAGGACAGCTAGATGGAATGAGCTTCAATTCCTGACAATCATGAAATCACCATACTGGCACTCTACTGCCTGTATGTACTTGAGAGAAGTAAACGTGTCTCTTTGTTTAAACTACTGTTACTTTAGGTTTTCTATCCTGCACAGCCAGACCTAATCCTAACTCATTCAGGGCTCAATAAATATTTCTTGACTAAATGAATGGAAAGTTTGTACCTACGTTCCTGGGTTTGCATTTAGCAAAGCATTTTCTCAAGCTTTGTTTAATTTGGTAAAAGTGCTAAATTAAGTTTCCAACCTTGTACCTTCCAAAATCTACTGCTAGTCTCTGGTATTTCTATAATGTGATGTATCATGTAGGATGATTCTGTATACAAAGATCACTCAGTTTGGTTTAGACAAAGACATTTAATTATCTCAGAAAACAAAAGTCTTGCATCTCCATTTGACATAATGATTCAATGATGTCATCCAGGACACAGGCTTTTCCTACAGTCTGTTTCCCCTTTCTCAGCATTTTACTGACGTCTTACCTCATGGTCCCAAGATGGCTGCCACCACAACCAATATCATATTCTCACACAACAAAGGGAAATGGGAGTGGGCACAACAGTGCTTGTTCCTCCTGTGCCTTCCTCTTTTTGTCAGGGAGGGAAATCTTTTCCAGAGGCCCCCCAACTGGTGTCTATCTCTTTGGCCAGACTGGGTCACATGACCTCCTCCACAGTAATCACTGGAAAGGCGACAGAATTGCTCTGATTGATACAGACCAGCTGGTCTTCAGAGTGTAGTCCACAGAATCCTGCGGTCTCTGAGACCCTCTGAGTCAGGGGAGCTGTGAAGTCAGAATGATTTTCATAATAACACTAAAAAGATACTTGCCTGTTTTCATTGTGTGGACATTTGCACAAATGGCACAAAAGCAGATATGAGAATCCTGCTGTCTTCTATTAAAGCCAGTCATTGAAGAGATTTGCATAAAATGTAAAAGACTGAGGGCCACTCTTCTCAGTAAATTTTTTTAATTTTGAAAAATATATTTCATAAATTTTTTATTACCATGTAATGGGATTATTATTGTTTTAAATGAATTACAGTTGTACCTCGGTATCCTCTGGGGATTGGTTCCAGGGCCCCCACAGACACCAAAATCTATGGATGCTCAAGTCCCTTATATATTGTAAAATGGTGTAGTAGGGTCAGCCCTCAATATCCACAGATGCAGGACTCACCCATGCAGAGGGCCGATTGTAATAAACAAATATTTTAAATTTTCTCAGTTTTCATTTCTAAGTTGGTATCTTGAGATAAATCAATTTGAGAATTGTTAATTTAGATGAATCCAAGAGATAGACACCATTTGGTCTGCACAAAATCAAGGTCTTGTTATAAGGAATGAGAGGAAAATGGTTGTCCAAGAGACAAGCAAGAATGTCTGCCACACTTTCCAAGAACTCAGATTATATATCTGAGTTCAGTTACATATATCTGAGTTCACATTACAATTATATGTGTATTGTTAAGTACTTGTATCTATTTTTTTTGTTATTTGAATATATGGTTTATATTAAATTTATATTTAATTTCATATTTAAGAGTTTAGACCCAATGGTTCCAGCACTAATTAGTTATATAACCTTCAACAGTGCCTTCACCTCTAGGAGCCTCAATATCCTAATCTGTAAAATGGGATAATGGACCACTCTTATCATTTTTGCAAATTCACTCTTCTGGTGGGTTAAAGAGATAAAGTACAAGAGCACCTAGTACCATTCCTGACACATAGTTAGTAGTTGCCATTAATTCTCTCCTTTTTTTATTTTTATTTTTTAACTTTTATTCATGTTCTAAGTCACAATCATTCTCATAAACTTTTGGTTCCTTGAGAAACTGCGGCCTACAAGGTGATGTTTTAATATGACATGTGGTGAAATAGCCAGAATGACATGTGTGGCCCTCACTGTCAGCGGAACATAAAATTGCATGTGACCAGGCAGTGGTGAAATGGTTCTTCCCTTCTCCAGCTCCTGATCTATTCTCTCTCTCTCTCTCTCTGTCTCTCTCTCTCTCTCTCATACACACACAGCTACCTAAATATATACGTATGCATCTGTATTTATTTATTTCATGCCTGACTTTATATCCTGTCATGAGAAATAGAACCATAAATAGATCCAGCAATTTCCCACCATCTTTGATGGGCTTATTGCATTGTCCCCACCAGGAGTAAAATTGTTATTTAAAAAAAGGCCTGAGGGGCTGCTTAATGGGCACGGGAGTTTCCTTTTCATTTAATGAAAATGTTCTGGAACTAAATCATGTTACTGGTTGCACAACATTGTGAATGGACTAAATGCCACCGAATTTTACACTTTAAAATCAAGTGGTAAATTTTATGTTATGTGTATTATACCACCAAAAAATACATAAAGCAGTCCAAGAGGCTTTCTGGTCCATTTTAGGGAGACTTGGAGAGGGGGTAGGGTTCCCCAAACTCAGACCTTCCACCACAGTGAATCCTCCCTCTGATGGAGGCTTGGGGCCCTACTCACAGACTCGCTTCCTCTTGGACCGACTGGTCCATCTGCCTGTCCCACCTCTTCATCTCCTCCTGTCCTGGAAGCTGGAAACATTACAAATACACCCCCACAAATGTCTTATGTAGAATGATCTGCAAAGCTGTGTCTCTGACCAGAATGGAGCTGTTGTTGCTAATGCCTAACGAGGATCACCTTCCGAAGCTGCACCAGGACGTGTGTTCACAGGCAATGTCTTCATCCTTCCCCATTTCAAGGGGAGGGGATGGCTTCTTGGCACTTTTTGGAAATCCAAGATGTGTACTCCAACTGTTCAAAGACCTGCCGTTTACTTACTGTACTTGTGTTATCAAAGACCCCATAAAATCAAGCGATTTCCTCTGCTTTTGTCCAGGACTCCGGAGAAAATGACACTCAATCACCTCAAATTCCCTTCTGTCTGTGATCCCCTCCGAGAAATAAAGCCATAAATATGTTTAGTTTTGTTGACATTCACACCAGAAAGAGCAGAGAGTTCCAAGTAGTGCGGTTCCTTTCCTATTTTATTACCAAACAGCAAGAAAAAAATAGCAGAGGGGCTTTCTTGGCAATTCAGGGTAAGACAGTGTACTTGTTTTTTTCTCCCCAAGGGGAGGAGCGTATCTTTTCACACCGTTGCCAAAGCCAAAAAAAGGCTTCTGAATGCACTGATGCTGCCCAGGGCCATTCAATAAAATGCTTAGAGCACCTCTGCCCCGGAGCAGGGAATCGGGGGATGTGAAAAGCGTTCCCCAACAGAACTGCGTCCTCTCCTCCGCCTTGCCTCACGTTTGAAAATATCAACAACATTCCTGTCCACTGTAATCAAATACTTACGCAAAAAGCTATGGAATGCGCAATAATTTGTCAGGCGTCCTTTTAGTGAAGTCCGCTAGAGCAAACTCTGGTGGGCCCCCTTGACCCTGAGAGAGTGTGCCCTTTAACCTTATTTGGGCCTCTTTTATGTGGGGCTTCACTCTGACCAGATGGCTAAACTATCAAAGGATTTTATGAGTAAAAACTGCTTTCTCGACTCACAAGTTGTATATTTCTTTCCATGTTAATGTGAACTATCAACCCAGAAGCTTTAAATTGAAAACACAAAAGGTGTCCTGCAGCTGGGCCTCCAGCCTCCCCGCATTGTGTGTGAGCACAAGGGCTACGGGTGTTTGCAGAGAAAACAGCTGACACCCAGATGAGGACAATTTCAGCTAAATATTTAAAATAGCCATCAAGAAAGGAATGATTGATTGATTTTTTTTTTTTTTGGTTCCAGCCATGATCTTTTATCAAGCTGCAGGCAAACATGCTTCCTGCATAAATCCAAACTGTTATCTTTCTCTCTCTCTATCCCATGCTTCCACCTTTCAGGAAGGCTGGGTGAGAAAAAGTTATTAGACCCAATTGCACCTGGAATCCAAAATAAAAAATGTCGCCTCTCAACGTTAGATTTCAAGTTACATAGTCCTGAGAGCTTGGGTGGGTGGTGTGTGTAAATGAATAGTTTGTTTTGTAAATTCTTGGAAATGTTCCTCAGAAATGAGTTGACTCAACAAATATTTATGAGCGTAACCCATGAGGCAGACAACCATTCTAGCACCAAGCAGATTGCTTGAACCAGAGCTGGAGGACTCCTATCGAGAAGATGCTCATTTATGTTGTGTGCTGAGAAAAGCAACAAAGAAATAAACACCCCAAAATGGCAGGTGGTAATAAGTGCTAAGATGAGAACAAGACAAGGCAGTGTAATGGGGCCATTGTGTCGTACAAGGATGACTCTCAAGTCTGTATGGTTAGGAAAAGCCTCACTGAGAAGATGTTAAAGCAAAGATCTGAGTGAGAAGGAGCCAGCCTCAGGAAGACACAGGCCAGAGCTCTCCATTCAAAATATAACACAAGGGTTTCCCTGGTGGCACAGTGGTTGAGGGTCTGCCTGCCGATGCAGGGGGCACCGGTTCGTGCCCCGGTCCGGGAAGATCCCACATGCCGCGGAGCGGCTGGGCCCGTGAGCCATGGCTGCTGAGCCTGCGTGTCCGGAGCCTGTGCTCCGCAACGGGAGAGGCCACAACAGTGAGAGGCCCGTGTACCACAAAAAAAAAATAATAACACAAGCCACATATGTAGTGCTAAATTTTCTAGTGGCCAGCTCTAAGGAGGTAAAAAGAAATGGGTAGAAATAATTTAAAGTTATTTTTATTTTAATGTTTTTAAAATATTAATTATACTAATTACTATTTAAATGTTTTTATTTAAAAAGTTATATTTTACTTTAATGATATATTTTATTTCATTTGTATTATATACAATTTTATTTTATTTGAGTTTTTTAAACTATTTTAAATTTATTTTTATTATTTTATTTATTTTTACATGTATTTAATAATACATTTTGTTATATTTAACCTCATATGTAATGTTAAATTTTCTAGTAGCCAGATTAAAAACGGTAAAAAAGAAACAAGTGAGATTAATTTTTTTTTTTTTTTTTCCTTTTTGCGGTATGCGGGCCTCTCACTGTTGTGGCCTCTCCCGTTGCGGAGCACAGGCTCCGGACGCGCAGGCCCAGCGGCCATGGCCCACGGGCCCAGCCGCTCCGCGGCATATGGGATCCTCCCAGACCGGGGCACGAACCCGTATCCCCTGCATCGGCAGGCGGACTCTCAACCACTGCGCCACCAGGGAGGCCCAGTGAGATTAATTTTAATAATATATTTTATTTTTACTAAACTCAGTGTATCCGAAACATCTTTTCAAAAATGTTTTGAAAAAAATAACAAATGAGATTTTTTTACTTTTTTTTTTTCCCCCACAATAAGTCTTTGCAGTCTGGTACAGGTTTTTTACCGACAACACATCTCAATTTGGACAGTAAATTTTCATGAGAAAGATTTGATCTGAATTTCAATTTCACCAAGTTTACAATTGAAAAGGTAGATTCACATGCACAAATTGTACTAAAGATACTTAAACGTGTTCTAATAATTGGATGAAGTATCCGTTTTGAAGTTTTAAATTAAAATGAAGTAAAGTTAGAAATCCAGTTCCTCAGACACAGCAGCCCCATTTCATGTGTGGCCCCCGTGACACGTGGCGATCAGGTGGACCAGCTCAGGTTTGGGGAGGAACATCAGAGCTTCAGAAGGGCAGCTCGGGGGAGGACCAGTCAGCGCAAGGTCTGGGGGCTGGAGAGAGCTTGCTGTCTTCCAGGAGCAGAGAGAGTGACCACAGTGGGGAGCAGAGGCAAGGATGGGCTCCAACCAGGTCCCGCTGGGTCTCACAGGCTGTGCGGAATGCTCGGATGTATCTTAAGTGTGACTTGTTAGTCCCCAAATCGAAGGCAGGGGCATAGAGTAGAACTAAGTTTATTGTGATACTTTGGAGAGTAAGGTATCAACTTCTGGGAACACTGCATATGTACACACCAGACAACCTAGGAACACACACCAACAAATGTCACAAGGTCGTAGGGAGGTTCACAGCGCTGCTGGAAAAGCAAAATACTGCAAACAGCCTGAATATCCACCCATCTGAGAAAGGATAAATAGAACGTGATATGTTCCTGAGAGGAAATACGATCCTGCAGTTGAAAAGGATCATATGTATCAACATGATACATCTCAAGAACAAGAAACTCTTTATAGAAATTAACTTATAACATTTAAAGATACAGATATATAGATAAAGGTATACACGTAGAATATTAAAATCATTGTAACATAGTCTAGAAGGAAACATCAATATCGTGATAGCAGTCACTTTTGGGGGAGGCCTTCAGAAAAGGTACAGCAGGCTTGACTTAATCAGTAATGTTTTATTTTTTATTTTAAAAATATCAGAGATTGCAACAGAATGATTCTATTTGCTGATTTTGGGGCAGTGGGAATATAAGTGTCTGTTCTACTATGCTCTGTACTTTTCAGTTGATCTGAATATTCTCCAAATTTTAAAAAAACCTATCAGAAGAGAAGAGAAAGGAAACCTTTGTCACCTTCAGTCCTCATATGCAGTCCTCTCTGCATTTTCTGTAACCTTCCAGCACTGACCATGGCTTAGAATTAGGCAGTACGGATCTATTACATACTGTGTTTACTTATAACCTTTTCTGGGGGAAAAAAAAAAAAAGTTGCTGGCCTGGTTTTGCAGTGTCTGAGGCTGACAATCAAGAGGATTTTTAACTCTTTCTTCACTAGCATCAAACCACCTATTTTTTTTTCTCCCCCCTGTGGCTTCAGGATTTTTTTTTTTTTTTTTTTTTTTTGCGGTACACGGGCCTCTCACTGTTGTGGCCTCTCCTGTTGCGGAGCACAGGCTCCGGACGCACAGGCTCAGCAGCCATGGCTCACGGGCCCAGCCACTCCACGGCATGTGGGATCTTCCCGGACCGGGGCACAAACCTGTGTCCCCTGCATCTGTAGGCAGACTCTCAACCACTGCGCCACCACGGAAGCCCTGGCTTCAGGATTTTGAGGCCTCACATGTCCCTGTACCTCTCATGGTTTGGAGCATTGAAGGCCAAACGTGTTCCACATTGAGCAAAAAAATAAGTAAGTGGAAATTCAAGAGTTGGCATCACCATTCTCCACTGCTGCAAAGAAAGTAAAGAAATTCCTCTTCTCTGATTTCTGAAGCTATAACTTCTGTTATGGACTCCATGTCTGTATCCTTCCCAAAGTTGCATGCTGAAACCCTAAGCCCCAGTATGATGGTATTTGGAGGTAGGGCCTTTGGGACATCATTAGGTCATGAGGGTGAAACGCCCAGGACAGAATTAGTGCCCTAATAAGAGGAAACACCAGGGAGTTTGCTTCCTCTCTCTCTGTTCTCCACCATCGGCAAACCAGACACCAGATCTGGTGGCACCTTGGTTTTGGACAGCCCAGCCTCCAGAATTGTGAGAAATCAATGTTTGTCGCTTATGCCACCCAGCCTGTGGTATCTTGTGACAACAGCTCGAGCTAAGACAACTGCTGATCCAGCCTTTCTATAAAGCTGTGTGGCCCTCAGCACTCAACTTCCCCGAGCCTTAGTTTCCTCACCTGTCTCCTGGGGATAATAATCATCGTTATCTCCCTCATAAAACTAATATGAGATACAAATGCAATAACGTGTGTAAGGTCCTTGGCACAATTGGTGTTATATACATATATGTTAATTATTCCTGTATCTCTCTTTTTGTTGCTAACATTTATGTGACCGGATGACTCTAGTGGATGCTGGCTAAGAACATATGTTTGTCAAATAGGCGTGTTGGAAACCTACTCACACACTTCTAAGCGAACTTGGGTCACTTGGTAGCCGTAGGGTAGTTGAGAGAACTGAAGGAGATAACCCGTGTAAAGCCCCTCCCTGGCAGGGGCCCTGGCCCAAGGTTAGTGCTCCAGGAATGCGGGCTGCCAGTGAAGGCGCTGATATGCGGAAGGAAGGCCCTGGTTCCTATTCCGTGCAGGACAGGAGCGGTATTTGCAGCAGAGAAAGTACTAGCATTTCAGAGAGGACTGCCTGCTCACGTGCAGCACACAAGCTGACTTAATCTTGCAAATTCATTCAACAATTTCTTAGAGACGAATGTTATTCTGAGCTGCATCTCTGTCAACCACCACACATTCTTTTAAAAAGCAGCCTTTGGGCTTCCCTGGTGGCGCAGTGGTTGAGAGTCCGCCTGCCGATGCAGGGGACACGGGTTCGTGCCCCGGTCTGGGAGGATCCCATATGCCGCGGAGCGGCTGGGCCCGTGAGCCAAGGCCACCGAGCCTGCGCGTCTGGAGCCTGTGCTCCGCAACGGGAGAGGCCACAACAGTGAGAAGCCCGCGTACGGCAAAAAAAAAACAAAAATAAAATAAAAAGCAGCCTTGTATGTTTAAAAGAATGATTAGGCGTCCCGTTTGTCGCTTTCTTAAGTTGCTCTAGTTGTCATTGTTAACCCATCAGGCTTGCTTACCCAACCAGGTTTATCAATGGCAAATGTTGAGGGCTTCATTGAGTTATGACTATAAACATAAGGGATACGAGAACAAGGTGAAAGGTGGCTTCTTTATAACAGCTGTAATTTATCCAAGATTTTGTCCTGGCCTTTGATTTGGGGGCTGAGGATCTAGTGTCCCCCTGATTGCATTAGGAGCAGCCTTAGGGGTCAGCCGGAATCCCTAGGTCCTGGAATCAGTTAGAAGGCTGGAACATGCACATTTGTGAAGGCAGAGGGAAGAGGCCTTTATAGCGATCATCCTCCAAGACCCAAACACCAGCTCTCTGCCCAGGCGACCTTGGGAGAGGACCGGCCAACTTCAGGGACGTCCAACCTGCTCTCATGCTCAGAAGGTCCCCTTAAATGCTTGGTTTAAGGCTCTGCTGTTGCCATCTTGAAATTCTTCTTCTTCTTTTTTTTTTTTTTTAATTAATTAATTATTTATTTATTTACGGCTGTGTTGGCTCCTCGTTTCTGTGCGAGGGCTTTCTCTAGTTGCGGCAAGTGGGGGCCACTCCTCATCACAGTGCGCGGGCCTCTCACTATCGCGGCCTCTCCTGTTGCGGAGCACAGGCTCTGGACGCGGAGGCTCAGCGGCCATGGCTCACGGGCCCAGCCGCTCCGCGGCATATGGGATCTTCCCAGACCGGGGCACGAACCCGCGTCCCCTGCATTGGCAGGCGGACTCTCAACCACTGCGCCACCAGGGAAGCCCTTGAAATTCTTAATAAGGTTTTGTTTTTGTTTTTGTTTTATTTATTTATTGGCTGCGTTGGGTCTTCGTTGCTGCTCGCGGACTTTCTCTAGTTGCGGCGAGTGGGGGCTACTCTTCGTTGCAGTGCATAGGCTTCTCATTGAGGTGGCTTCTCTTGTTGCGGAGCACGGGCTATAGGCATGCAGGCTCAGTAGTTGTGGCACACAGGCTTAGTTGCTCCACGGCATGTGGGATCTTCCCAGACTGGGGCACGAACCCATGTCCCCTGCATCGGCAGGCGGACTCTCAACCACTGCACCACCAGGAAAGCCCTATACCAGTCATCTTGATAAGCACTTCATAAGCATAATCTCCTTTAATTTTGATAGCAGCCCTGTGAAGTGAGAGTCATTGGTTCAGCCACATCTTAATTCTTCTTACAAATATAAACTATTAAGTAAGAAAAAAGATAGAATAATCCAAAGAAAGCAGAAGGAAGATGGTAATAAAGATAATTTTTGAAATAACAAAATAGAAAACAAAGATTTTGAGAGGAAAAAAACTAGCCAAGCCAAAAGCTGGTTCTTTGAAAAGAAGAATATCTAACTAGACCAATTAAAGCAGATAAAAAACATGTAAATAAAAATATTAGGGATAGAAAGAGGGCTTAACTACAGATACAGAAGAGAATGATAATTACAGTTGAATACTGTGAAAGATTTCATGCCAAAAAAAGGTGAACTCTTGGCAAAATTAACTTCCTAGGGAAACATCACTTATCAAAACTGAACCAAGGGACTTCCTCGGTTCAGTACACATGCATATCATATGTACACATGCATATACACATGTATGCACACACACCAGGCAAGAGCAGGTTTACGGGTTAGTTGTACCAAATATTCAAGAAACAGGAAAGAAGAAGCCGTTTACTGCTGCCTGATACTGACAGCTAACATTTACTGTGTACCAAGCACTGTGCTAAAGACTTTAGATGTTTAACTTCATAAAAGGTGGGGATTAGTATCCTCATTTTACAGATGAGGAAACTGAGACCCAGAGATTTTAAGGAATTTGCCCAGAGTCATGCAGATGGCAGGTGGTAGAGAGAGCTGGAATTGAATCAGTTCTTGTGTCAACTCTACAGTATAGCATCCATTGCCTCTACCTTCAACTCCCACCCAGAACTGGATGAGGGAAGCCATGTGGTCTCCGTCTGAGAGACAAAAGAGCAGGACCTTTGTGGGCTCAGGCTTGACTCAGTGTCTATTTCAGTCCCTGGGATATTCACCCAATTAGAGCACCTAATGGGGTTCCCTGCCCCCACCTAGCTCACATTCCACTGTTTTCTTAAGCAGTTTTGTTTGATCATCCTCTTAAGAGATAGCAGCTTTGTCATAGGAGGGCATTGTCTTTTGGAATCTAATCAAGCTTGGAGGTAGGACCTGATGAGTATCTCAGCCCCATGATTAAGAACAAGAAGACAGCTGCGGGCTTCCCTGGTGGCTCAGTGGTTAAGAATCCACCTGCCAATGCAGGGGACACGGGTTCAAGCCCTGGTCCAGGAAGATCCCACGTGCCGCAGAGCAACTAAGCCCATGTGCTACAACTACTGAGCTTGCATGCACAACTACTGAAGCCCGCACGCCTAGAGCCCGTGCTCCACAACAGGAGAAGCCACTGCAATGAGAAGCCCCCGCTCGCCGCAACTAGAGAAAGCCCCGCACGCGGCAGTGGAGACCCAACGCAGCCAGAAACAATAAATAAATAAAATAAAATAATAAAATAAATAAGTTTTTTAAAACTAAAAAAAATAAATAAAGACTATAAAAACATCTTATGTGTGCGAATTTTACAGAAACATGTGACCGTGTGAATAGATGCTATGCTCTTACTAGGGCCACTGAAGGAAACTTGAAACTTAGGTTTCACATGCCTAACACATCTATCTCAACCTCTCTTAAATCATGCTTTCTGGACTTACCTGGTGGTCCACTGGTTAGGACTCCGCACTTCTACGGCAGGGGGCACGGGTTCAATCCCTTGTCAGGGAACTAAGGTCCTGTATGCCGCATGGCCAAAAAAAAAAAAAAAGTGCATTCGAAATTAAGAGATCAGGGCTTCCCTGGTGGCGCAGTGGTTGAGAGTCTGCCTGCCGATGCAGGGGACACGGGTTCGTGCCCCGGTCCGGGAAGATCCCACATGCCGCGGAGCGGCTGGGCCCGTGAGCCATGGCCGCTGAGCCTGCGCATCCGGAGCCTGTGCTCCGCAACGGGAGAGGCCACAACAGTGAGAGGCCCACGTACTGCAAAAAAAAAAAAAAAAAAAAAGAAGAGATCAGCACCTTAAAACAATCATATATATATATATATATATATAGAGAGAGAGAGAGAGAGAGAGAGAGAGAGAGAGACCACTATCTAAAAACCTCATGGTAACTGCAAAGAAACTGACACTGGTACATGACTCCTAGCTGAACTCCAGACTTTAATTTGAACTTCATAAAAGGAGCATTTTAAAGGGGCTTTTCATAGCTGACATTTGTTGAACACTTACTATGTGCCAGGCATTGCACCAAATACTTTGTCTTGTTTCATCGACACAGCTCCCTGGTGGGGCAGCCGGTTTGATTAGCCCCATTTTACAGATGGGGACACTGAAGGCCAGAGACCGCAATGCTTATTAAGATGGAGTTTGAATCCAGGCAGCCCAACTCCAGAGCCCTCACTGCAGACCACTGCATTAAGGAGTTTCCTTTTTTTTTCTTTTTTTCTTCGGCGGTGCAGCGTGGTATGTGGGATCCTAGTTCCCTGACCAGGGATCTAACCCGCGCCCCCTGCAGTGAAAGTGCCGGGTCTTAACCGCTGGACTGCCAGGGAAGTCCCTTAAGGTGTTTCTTGTACCTTCTCCTGAGGAAAACATTCTCATTCTATCCCTCTCACCACCCAGAAAACTCAGCTCAAGACCAGAAACCCCATTCATTCATTCAGTACATATTTTGTTTCTTCCTCAACTTCCCCAACCCTCCCCATCACCACCATTAATGATCCAGCCCCTTCAGTGAACTCAGATAACTTGAAACAGCAGCATCACCAACTCAGTGACCTCAGAGCCCAGGCACAGATCAGAAATGCGGGCAGCAGGCCAGGTGGGAACTCCAGTGGCCCGGAAAGCCAGTCCGTATCCAGCGGTGCGTCTGTGTGTATGTGTGTCTCTCAGCCCGTCTGTGTGTGTCTCTGTCTCTTGCCAATGCTCTCCATGAGGAAATGCAGGCCCCAAGTCACCAAATCTTTCCAATTTTCAAGTAAAGCCAGAAGCTCGAATTTTATATTAATTTTACCAACCTTTCAAACTCTTTGTAGGTCAGACAAAATCTATCCGTGAGTCAGAGGTGGCCTAGAGACCACCAGTTTACAATTCCCTCATCATTAGAATGGGGACAGGAAAAGTTACTATGAGAACCAAGCCAGTTAGTATTTATAAAGCAATTTAGAACCATACTGGACACAACATAGAAACTGTTTGCCTTGTTGTTGATGTTTAAATAATAATAATAAATGAATTAGCGGGAGAAACCTGTTCAAGCGGAGTCATTGATTGCATCCCCCTCCCTCCACAAACCCCTCCGTGTTGACTAACTGAATCTTTCAACTTTCAACTATTTTTAGTCATGTTGACACAGCCTTGGTGCCTGCATTTGAGCTCAGTGGGGCCTCACCCCACAGCCATGTGGCCTCCGTTCACATTAAAAGACGCAAAAAGGAAAAACTTTCCACCCCCGGGGATGGTCCTCAGCGTGTGCCGAGGCTCACCATATTCCAAAAAATGATGAGCTCTGCCAGAGAGAATTTGCTCACTGATGATGCCACCTGAGGTGCCACATTATGCATATAAATATCTCCTTTTTCTCTTATTACAATCTTCCATCTGAAGATGTGAAGCCAGAGAGCTGATCTTAGGTCAGGTCAGATGATCTGCCCTCCGTGTTCTATTTCTGATACGAGGAATCAAGAATAAACTGCAGCTCAGGAAGGCCTGGAAGCCTCTATCTCTGAATGCTGAAAGCTTGTCTCATTTTTAGTTCGCTGTAAAATGGGAGAAGTTATCCCCAGATGTTGGTATCAGTGGGGGACGGAGAGCCCCCTGCACTTCTCGTTGATACGGTGCCTGGCGTTGGACAGTGAGGAGCAGATGTTTTGAAAACTCACATGGGGCCGGGGCTGCCACTGGGGCAGAAATAAACCTGAAACTGTCAAGGGAATCGTGGCTCCGTTGTGCGCTAGGTCGCCCAATCTCCAAGCACAGGGGTGGCCTGGGGGGGGGCTTCGTCCATTGTCTAAGAAACCCCCCAGTTCTGGGACTTAGGGAGCTTCTTGCTCAGGTCCTGGGGAATCATCACGTTGAAATGGAATCCAGTGGGATGGTCCTGTGAGAGGAGAGAAATCAAGCAAATGGCCAAGGCCACCCCCCTTCTGCTTTGTGCCTTAGAACCATGTAATGTGACATTCCCAAGTTTGTGTTTTCTTTAAATTTCAGAAATTAGCCACACAAGTGGTTTAGTTGTTTCACTCACCTTCTTCGGAGCCCGCTTATCTAATTCAATAAGATTTGGAATTTTTAAAATATACAAATAGCAATTGTACTACTTATTCAAACCAAACCTCCAAAGCATGCTGGGGTTTTTTTTCCCCTTGAGCCACTGGTAGCCCTTTAGAAACATTTCCAACAGATTGCATGAGTGAGTGAGTGAGTGAGTGAGTGAGTGTGTGTGTGTGTGTGTGTGTGTGTGTGTAGTGTGGGCATGTGGGGTTTTTGTTAAAAAATTTTAAAGGCACAGAGGGTAAGTTAGCAATCTAAATTTAAATTAACTTCTTGAACTATGCATACGTCCAGGCCTTATTATTTAATTTTCTTTCTTTGTGTGTGTTTTCAGCTAACTGATAAAAAAGATCAGTCACAGGCCTGTCAGTAGGATAGGGTAAGGTGGTACCTTAATATTTGTCATCTTTGCCTAACTTACCCTGAGAAAACAAACAGCAAAGAAAGCAGCTTTTCATGCGTTATCAGCCATCCCAAACATCTGGTTTCCCCCCCAAAATAAATCACTCCAAGTCAGTGAAGGCTTAGTGATGATTTCATATAATTCTCTCTAAATAACACCAAAAACACCCATTAAGGAACCTAATAGATTAAACATGGCGTATAATCAGCTAAAGGTTTAATTTTTGTGTTATTTGCCATTCATCCTGCTTTTGGTTAAGAAAGCTTTTGTTTTACAAAAGAATTTAGCAAAGGATCTGTACTTAGTAGGCATTCAATGGTGTTATATTAATGAAAAGCATTCTTAAAACTTAAAAAAATTAACCGGCTTAAGATACATTGGAGACAATGTACCAATTAAAAGTTCAGCCTATTTGATAAAAATAATCAGAAATTTTATTTATATAACTTGTGGGGTTTTTTTAACGGGGTGGTATAGTCTCATATTACAAGATTGAAAAGACACAACAGAGTCTACAGCAAAAAGTTCTCCCTCCCAATGAGCCAGTTTCCAGGTGAGCCCATATTATGCCTGGGGTTTTATCAAAGAGCAGGCCAGGGTTTCCCTGGTGGAGCAGTGGTTGAGAGTCCGCCTGCCGATGCAGGGGACACGGGTTCGTGTCCCGGTCCGGGAAGATCCCACATGCCGCGAAGCGGCTGGGCCCGTGAGCCATGGCCGCTGAGCCTGCGCGTCCGGAGCCTGCACTCCGCAGCGGGAGAGGCCACAACAGTGAGAGGCCCGTGTACCGCAAAAAAAAAAAAAAAAAAGAGCAGACCATCCTGTGTACAATACCATATTTAAATGCTCCCCAAAGGCTCTTATTCGTCTAATTGAGGTTTTCCTCTTCTGGGTTTCTTCTAATATATGAGATGGTAATTTTAGCAGGACCTATTCAACCTAAAGTAGTATCCTTTGGCCAAGAGAAGCTGAAAACTGAGTTCTGAATAAGGTAATAAATGCATTACCAAGTGCTTCTGCCCTTGCTCCAGAATTTAAATTTGCGCCAAGTGTTCAAAGCCACTAGCATCTGCTATGATGCTGTGTCTAGGCATCCTGCATGGGAGCCCTGCAGAAGGAGGTTTGCAGGAGAGAAAGCAAAGTGATTCTTTTCAAGACCCTGGGAGTCAAACAGCTCTTATGCCAAGTTCCTCACTCTCTGGGGTCTTCCACCAGATTCCACTACCCAGTAATGTGTTGTAGCATGAGTTTTGTTCCTTGGATTATGTCCTGCCCACAGCTTCCCGAAGGACTTAGACTAAGTTCTGTAGGATATAGAGTGGCCGTGATCACGGGTTCTGCTCCCATCTCCCTCCTTGCTACCCAGGAACACGCCAAGCAGGTTCCCACAGCAGGGGCTGTGTATGTGCTAATCCCCCTTCCCTGAATGCCCTTCCCCCACATTTGCATAATCTCATCATTCAGGTTTCAACTCAGAAGTCCCATCCTGGGAGAGCCCTCCAGGGCTACCATTGCTGAAGATCCTCCTTAGTCATCCACCCACTCCATCATTTTCTACCCAAGTACCAGTTTTACTTCATTATAGACATTGCCGTCGGTACCATCCTGTCGTTTATTTCTTTTTTTTTTCCCCATCTTTATTGGAGTATAATTGCTTTACAATGTTCTGTCATTTATTTCTTTTTTTTTTTTTTTTCTTTTTGCGGTATGCGGGCCTCTCACTGTTGTGGCCTCTCCCGTTGCGGAGCACAGGCTCCGGATGCGCAGGCCCAGCGGCCATGGCTCACGGGCCCAGCCGCTCCGCGGCATATGGGATCCTCCCAGACCGGGGCACGAACCCGTATCCCCTGCATCAGCAGGCGGACTCTCAACCACTGTGCCACCAGGGAGGCCCTGTCATTTATTTCTTGATTGATTTATTCTCATGTTTATGATCCACACTCCCCACCAGACTGTGAACTCTATGTGTGTCTGTCCCATTCATGGTAAAATCCCAGCAACTAACAACATAGAAGTTACTCAACAAATACTGTTGAGTGATTGAAACATATCGACCCTTTCTCTTTGTCAAACATACAAAAGTGATCCATACTTGATGGGTTGGAATAGCTTTATTTGGTTTTCTATTGTTGGGGGTGGAGAGAGAAAGCCTCCGATAATTATTATGCAATATTCCACATAAAATTGCATGGAGAAGTCACAAACTCCTAGATACCATTCTAGTCTGCCTCTTGTCACCTGTGTGACCTCAGACATCCCCACAGAGCCTCAATTCTTCATCTGTAGAAAGCAGGGATCAGAACAAATTTACAGGATCAGAGGAAGAATTAAAGAGTAAAATTGAATTTTTTTTTTAAAGGCACCATTCTGAATTAGGCATTATCACCATGTGACATGTTTCTCTGAAGATGAAAAGGGGTCCGTCCCACTGTCTTCGTAGCACCGATCACTCGTTAAAAGGATTTGGTTTATTCATTTTTCTTATTAGTTAATCTACATTCGTAAGCTTCTACAAGCGGAGGGTTTTGGTCTGTCCCGTTAGTTCGATGCTTAGATTACCATTTATTTAGCAGTTAGTTACCATTACTATTTCTGTAGTAGTAGTACCTTCCTGATAGGGTTGTTTTGAAAGGAAATGAAATAATACACATAAAGTGCTTGAATGATGTTTGGCAAGTGGGAAGCGTTTAATAAATATTAGTGATAATTATTATTTATACTATTATTTTGTGAACTCAGATTTTTGATGCTTTGATTTAAATTAGGAGGGAATTAAAAGTACCTGTGTTTGTCTTTTAAGTCCCTGATCCTGTTTAAATGGCAGGGATAGATGGCATCAGGCGTTTAAGAAGTAGCAACTGTTGCTTAAAACCATCAGAATCTCGGGACTTCCCTGGTGGTCCGGTGGTTAGGACTCCATGCTCTCACTGCCGAGATCCCAGGTTGGTTGGGGAACTAAGATCCCACAAGCTGCACGGCACGGCCAAAAAACAAAACAAAACAAAACACAAAAAAATCATCAGAATCCCTATATAATCAGAAAAAAAAAATAGCTTAGGGAAACTTCAAAGAATGTACCAGACAGAAGTCATATGTTAAATGAGACACTTTACTTTCCACTAGGAAGATCATAACATATTGGTTGAGAACTATCTTATTCCAGTACCATCTTCTCTTCATTATGTTTAAGAAATAGGAGGGGGAGTAGCAGGAAAATAATGCAAAATGTTACTAATGAGAGAAGGGAGAAGTAAGAGGTGAATGGGGATCTCTGCTTTAGGAAAATTCATTTTCATCCAACTTTGATAGGCACTTTTAGAAATATAAGATTTGAGGTTGGAGATGAGAATTATCATTTTCAACATTGTCCTATAACATGTTGCTATTCAGTGTCATTTTGGGATTGTGTCTAGCAAAGGAAAAAGAAGTGATTCTCTACCAAGAAGATTTGTGCAGTTGCCTAGATTCTATGTAATAAGCATCCATAAATCAGTATATTAATACTTTGTGGTAGTAGCTCCTAGAAATGCATTACCACCATCTCCATCAGGCAACAATTATTAAGCATCCATATGCTGACTCCAGGAAAGATCTAAAAATTAAGTCTAGGACAAATATGTGGATGTCCATGAATAGAAATAAAGCCCTGTGATCGCATGTAACAAACTGACAGAAACAGCTACCTTCTGTGGAGATGGGGACTAGATTTAGGAACAGTAGTCAAGAACTTTTAGCTTTATCTCTGAAATATGAATGTTCTTCAGTATGAATTGGATTCATGCATTGCTTGTGTAATTAAAATTTGATTTTTTTAATTGTAAGACAATCATGCTAGAAGTATAAAAAGTAATAAAAGCAGTAGTAGCCACTAAAAGAAAAAAAATGCAACCAAGCACATTGGTTTAATATTAGCATTACTACACTTATGTTTATTGTACAACATACATAACTTGCGTGTCTTTCCTTCAATTAATAATTATGATATTTTAGAAATGAAATTTGAACATATGATAATATTTAACGCTGACATACATCTGAAACCCTCTACTCATGCATCCCTCCTCCTAACCACCCTGCACCCCACCCACAAAAAAAAAAAGTTCCTAGTTTTGACGAGACCAGCAGGCATCTTTGCAGTCAAAATCAACAGGCAAAGCTGTTTAGCCTCTTGTAACTGCTACTGAATCCCTGACTCACGGCACTCCCAGTTTGCTCCTTGATTCCCCTGAAAAACGTCTTATCAGATCAACAATGATTTCTGTCAAAAAAGAAAAATCCCCCGTCTCCCCTCCAAGTGAGGGGTGTCAGTCCCTGGGCGTAGATTCTAAAGCTCCAGGGCCGTGACGGGCCGAGGAGTCATGGTGCGTCTGAAAGGATAAGGGAAGATAAAGTGTATCAAAGGAGTCTTGACACATGGGATGCTACGCAGGCCTGTCTCCCCAGAGCATCTCTGGCGTGACTGACAGGGGATTAATCCACGGGAGGGCGGTAAACAATAGCGGAAGTGGGTTTGAGGCCCAACACCTGGATGTGAGGTCGGATGCAGCGCGGGAGCCTTCGAGGGAGCGTAGCCCTCTCCACACCCTGCCTAACCGCCCTTCCGCGTCTCCGTGCTCTGGCTTGGCACCCTTTCTCTTAGATAAACGTGTTTGAAAAATAGGTCGGGATTTTTTTGTTTTGGTTCTGTGCTTGGGGGCCAGGGAAGCAGAAGATGTCAGAGATTCAACAGTCGCCTGCTGGCAGTTCTTAACAGAAAGGGTTTCCTATGACAGCCACATGCAGGGGATTGGTTTGGATCCAGACTCCGACAAATCAAGAGTAAAGTAGACATTTCTGAGATGATGCGGGCCACTGGAAGATGGGCTGGGTGACACCAAGGAATCGTCCCTTTTGTTAGAAGTGATAATAGCATCGTGTGGTTTTTTTTCCCTGAATAAACTGGGTTTTTATTTCTGAATACTCACATGTGTAGGGTGAAGTGACATGAATTCTATGACATGCTTTAAGATACTAAGAGTGGGGAGGGAGGAAGGAAAGGAGCCTAGCTGAAGCAAGTGCAGCAAAATCTTAATAATTATTAAATCTGGGTCATTACCTAGAGCCTAGAGCATTCACTGTACTGGTCATTCTATTATCAGGTAGAGTTTGAACATTTTTACCCAAATAATAATGATAATAGTATATATATATTATATATATATATATATATATATATATTTTTTTTTTTTTTTGCGTTACGGGGCCTCTCACTGTTGTGGCCTCTCCCGTTGCGGAGCACAGGCTCCGGACGCGCAGGTTCAGCGGCCATGGTTCACGGGCCCAGCCACTCCACGGCACATGGGATCTTCCCAGACGGGGGCACGAACCCGTGTCCCCTGCATCGGCAGGCGGACTCTCAACCACTGTGCCACCAGGGAAGCCTGATAATAATATTTTGAAAGTGTTCTGAAGAATGGTAGTGATGGTGTGAAAATCTACCAAGCCCTGCATCAGTTGGGTTTGTTAAGCCCTCTGAATCATGGACACATTCTTATTGGTGAAGTCAAGAAAACCTTCTGAAAGTGATGACCGTTATTGTTGGTGACAAGCAAAACTGGAGTAAACTGAGATCGTTTTAGTTCCTGAGTTGCGCTGCCTCATTAGGAATACCTGCTCCCTCTTCCTGAGAGCCTGCTCTACGTGCACGATCTCATTTCATCCTCACATGGCTCAGAGAGGTTAAGTAATTTTCCCAAGGTCACCCAGCTAATAAGTGGTAGGTCCAGAGGTCAAACTCAAGGTAGTCAAGTTTTAGATTCTCTGCCCTGCCAGGTACCCACTTTCTGACTAGAGGAGAAAGGAAAGAGGAAAGTCACACGCTTTGCTGCTCTGTCCTTCTTTGACGTCATAATTATTATTAAAAAGTAGTTATTGGGCTTCCCTGGTGGCGCAGTGGTTGAGAGTCCGCCTGTCGATGCAGGGGACACGGGTTCGTTCCCCGGTCTGGGAAGATCCCACATGCCGCAGAGCGGCTGGGTCCGTGCGCCATGGCCGCTGAGCCTGCGCGTCTGGAGCCTGTGCTCCGCAACAAGAGAGGCCGCGATAGTGAGAGGCCCGCGCACCGCGATGAAGAGTGGCCCCCGCTTGCCGCAACTAGAGAAAGCCCTCGCACAGAAATGAAGACGCAACACAGCCAAAAATAAATAAATAAACAAAGGTGGGGTTTAAAAAAAAAAAAGTAGTTATTTAGCTTCAAATATCCCATTTGGATTTTTTCAAAACTTAGTGCAATCTTCTTATGGATTCAGTCTTTATCCATAATTTTGAAATTTTGTTCATCGTGGATTTTTTTTAAGGCACTGAGCTTCCTATGTGTTATCTCATTTAATCCTCCACAACCCTGCGAGGTAAATATTACTCCCATTTCACAAATGAAGAAACAGAGACACAAAAGATGAATATCTGCCCAAAGCCTCATAGCTAGAAAGGGGCAGATCGAAACACTGCATTTTTTAAAAAGCATTGCATTAAAATATCATTTATCTTGGGCTTCCCTGGTGGCGCAGTGGTTGAGAGTCCGCCTGCTGATGCAGGGGACACGGGTTCGTGCCCCGGTCCGGGAAGATCCCACATGCCGCGGAGCGGCTGGGCCCGTGAGCCATGGCCGCTGAGTCTGTGCGTCCAGAGCCTGTGCTCCACAACGGGAGAGGCCACAACAGTGAGAGGCCCGCATACAGAAAAAAAAAAAAAAAAAAAAAATCATTTATCTTGATGACTGAGTTTTTTGGTGTCCCCGTAAATTTTCTGCCTCACCTTCGTCCCAGGCCTGCTTGCTTGGTAGCTAATGACATATTTTAAAGGTCTTTATAAGTAAAGAAATTAAATAGCTGGGTTGGGGCTTTGGCCCTCACTACTGTGCATTTCTCCCAAGCAGAGACCATATCTCGTTCATTTCATGACCCTAGCTGTTAGCACATGGAAAGGTCTAATGTAAGTGTCCAGTTAAAGCAGAATCTCTGATTAGCACGATGTTTCCTCCTGTTCAGAAATTCTGCCAAATAATAATAGTCTAAAGATGACAACGATGGATGAAAACAAACAAAGAAACCACAGTCATTGATTATGTAGCTGTTTCAACTCATTAGGAAAGAAAAACTAGCATTTAAGCACTCAGAGCTCTAGAAAACAATATTCCTAAACAAGTCTTAGAAGTAGGAAAGGAAGCCCATGTAGACAATTTGCCTAGGAATTGTCAGTTATTGTAGCTGAATGTAGGAAAATGCTGGCTGAAACTTTTGAAGGAAGAACAAGCAGAAACCATGAAAGAAAAGTACATCATTAATAATAATTTTTACAATAGTGATAGTTTGTCCTTTTAGAAATCAGAAATTCCAGGCTATAGCAAGAGAACACTACATCTTTGGGGAACTGGCATGAAATTTTTTTCAACTTTGGGTCAAAAGGACTGTAACAGCAACAAGCATAATCATGATCATAATTTATTGTACAATTAATAATATGTACAAGACACTTAGCTAAACACTTTATATGCATTAACTCATTTAATCCTGTGATGAGTATTACTCCCATTTCATAAATGCAAACATTTGCCTAAAAGACTCCTAGTTAGAATCAGGCAGAGCAGAGATTTGAACCAAAACACCATAGTGCCCTGCCCAACCATTTAAACCAGGAAAAGAAAAATCAGTTATTTAATTTTTTTAGAGGTGTCCCAAATTCCTTTAAATTGTTTGATTGGAGCTCATGCCCTTCTGTTGGCTTCTTCTGAGCCTTAAACTATTAGCAGTAGAATCTTCCAGCCTGATCCAAAACTTAAGATAACTTTCAGTATTCAAAAGGACCTAAACTTTTCTCAGCTCATTGTGGGTTCATTCTTCCCAGAAGATAATTAAACATTATCCTACTGACCCTAAACCAAACTGTCAAGTAAAATAATAAAAAGGAATCAGTTGCCCAGAAAGGTGGTTCTGATTTGTGGCCCACGGAACCCATCCCAGCAAGTGGCACTAGGGAACATTTTGGGGGGGGGGATAGTTTCAGAGAAGACCTTCCTTAGATCAGTATCAAAACTGAAGAGTAAGGGACACACATTGGACATTCCTTAACAGAACACAGTCACCAAGGGAGAAAAAAAACAGCTGAAAAGGCTGATTCATTTCCCTGTAAATTGCAGGAACAAATTCCATAATCTCTCCCAATGCTACCAAATTTCATCATTCCCAGATGCACATTTTTACACATTTTTACATCTCTGACGTTAGGCCTGCCTCTTAGAATGGAAGGCATGCCATAAGTTAATTAGCCTCAGTTTTTCTTTCCTAGCGGTACGTAAAATAATTATGCGGTCTACAGTCTATGGTGTCTTGGATTCGATGAAATCATGTGTTAGAGAATCAGTCTTTGTGGTTCTCCCTAAAAATCCCAGTTTATATCCGCAGAATCCAAAACTTTAGTACAGACGTTGGCTCATAATCGTGAAAAACAGAGGCTATGGAGCCAAAATATATTTAAACTAGTGGAAGTAAAAATAGATTGGTGGATTGCAGCCTCAAATTGCTTATTAAAGAAGTCAAGCTGAATCGTTTCATTAATTCACTGCCCCCTGCTCCAGCCATCCGTAATTTTAAATCTGTTGAATGTGATTCGGTTAGAATATGGGGGTGGCTCAATTTTTCATATCGGCTTGCAGAAGTTTTGTCTCCACTCAGCACCAGGAGTTGCGGACACAATGGCATGCATGAATCTTGTGTATCAGTAAAGAGAGCCCCTTGAACTCCGCCTGAGGGGAACAAAGGGTTTCCAAGATGCATCCGAGTAGCAGATGTTGAGTTATCTGAAGGGTCAGAATGCCAATTAGATATTGAACATGGCAGGAGGAGGGTGGAGTTTCCAAAACAAATGAAAGATGAATAGGAGCCGTCCTGAGTTTAGGCTCAGGTCCTGCTGTTCTTTTGTACCATGATTTGTGGCAAATTTGTTTTGTCACTGAGGCATAGTTCCCCTGGGTCTTAAAGTGATTTTGTAATCACCAAAAGAATTTTTTTTCCTTTAAATGTCCTTTTCCTAATCAGAACTGGGTATCAATTTATTACCTTAAAAAATACATTTGAACAGCTGCATATTATCGACATGGGAGATGTACAAAAAAGAGTGATCCTATATGAAAAAATAGAAGGCAGACATAGTCAGGAAGGAGGAAATAATTCAATTTAAAAAATTATTGGAAAGAAATCAGGAAATTTTTTTTTTTACTTTTTTCTAAAGATTAAAAACTTATCATTTGGTCCAGCAATTTGCAGATTTTACTGATTTTCTGTTTTATAGAATAAGGATATCATTTTAAATCTAAGAAGCCTGCAAATGAGAGAAATGTGGGAAACCTAAGATACAAAATGCTTCCATAGTTAATTATGTATTTATATTGGTGTTACCATCATAAATCATTCTTAGAGAAACAAAACCAAGTAGCAGGAGAACAACAATGGCGTTCTGTTTAAATAATTTCATTTGGTTCCTGAAATACTTCTGGCTATTTTTTTCCTTGAAACCACCCACATTTAGTAAAATTATATCGCTGAGCGGACCCTACCCTGCTCTCTCTCTCTCTTCTGACTTCTGGCGAGTACTAGACCGTGGAATACCAAAGGCAAACCAGCAAAAAAGGAAATTGGGATTGCATTGATTTAAATCAGCCAGGGCTGTGACCAAATTATTTAGTTCTCTCTTGACCTTTGGAGGTCAGATTTGACTATTTATGCTATCTGCTAATGCTTTACTATTTTTCATTGCTTTGCCTGTTAACAATTCTGACCTACAGCCTTTCCAGCCTGCGGGGTCGTTATATTAAACAATCACTAATTACTTCTTGAAACATATGCTCCTGTTTTAAAATGTCATTGAAATAAAAACCCAACCAGAAGCCCTATGTTCATTTCATGAACGAAAACAAAATGTAAGCATTTGAATACTTCTGAGAAGTCAAACATTGCCAAGTTTGAGGAATAAGGGGAAAATAACCTACCTTACTCTCATTATTAACTTGGAAATTGTTTAAAGATTACTCCTTAAAATGAGTATCAAAAGCAGCAGGTATTCTCCTTCAATCACATAGTCAAATATGCTATTTTAACATTCCTGCAAAGAATATGATTTTATACTTGCTAAAGATCTTAAATGCAAAAAAATGTTATGTAATTTTTTTCTCTCTTCCTTCATCTACTCTACAAATGTGGATATTAATTATGTGCCAGACACCATGTTAGGTCTTGGGATATATGAGTGAGAAAGATAGTCAGAATTCTCTGAAAATTGGCCTTTTTGTTATCTTCCTTGAAAATGTTTCACTCATTAGAGAACAAATAAAAGACAAACAGGTGTTCATATTAACAACATTTACTGTGGAGAGAGGTGAATATGAAGTTATGGGTCAGGGGACATGGTTTACTTTCCAAAATTTCTCTCAGATTGTATTTGAGACATAAAGAAAGTTTTTACTGTCCACAAAATAAAAGATGAGTAATTTATTCTAAATCAAAATAGCCAGAGACAAAGAGCACATTAAAGTAATTCAACTAAAATCATCATCATCATTATGCAGTTAACCCATAAAGTTAAAATTCCATGCAGGAATTTCAAGGGCTCTGGTTGAGGTGTTAGTGTGTATCCATCCACATGCACTTGCCTTTAGAACTCAGAGATGTGTCGTGCCAAGGTAATCTAACAAAATCTCTCCTCTTGATGACACAGCTCCACGAAAACTAATGAAATATGACAGGAAAGGGGTACCCCGTCAAATTCCTGATTTCCTGCACTTTACATTCTTACACATAAACCTCTAATTCATTTCAGAACACAAAGGTCACTGCAAAAAAAATCTGAGGCTAAATATACCCTTTTGTCCAGCAGAAGGGTAACAGAGATCTTTTTTTGTTTCTTTTTACCAAAATGTAACCATAGCCAGGTGTTTCCCATGTCTGACAACCCACATCAGGAGAGTGTTTACATACCAAAAAATTTTTTTAAAAAAAAGCATTAAACAGTCTTTTAAAAACTTATTTGGAATAATGTTAGATTTACAGAAAAGTTACAAAGTTGATACAAAGAGTGCCTGTCACCACACTTCCTCTATTAGTAACATCTAATGTACCCACATACATTTGTCAAAATGGAGAAATTAACAATACTATTAATTAGACACACTGTGTGGATTTCACCAGTCTTCCCACTGATCCTTGTGCATGATCCAATCCAAAAGCCACATTGCATTTAGGCATTTATCAACTTGTAAATTCAAATATTTTTATGGTTCACTTATCAAAAATAATTTATTTGGAAATTAGTTAATTTTAAGAGGCATTTTAGGAGTAAACAGAGTCTGGATTTGTTTTAATCAGTCAGATCAAGCAAAAGAACTCATGTTTTACAGACATTTATTATTGAGCAGGATATGTGTTTTCTCAGCTGAGAAATTCTCTTACCCAAGTAATAAAACATATTGTCAAATTTTAAAAACAGAAGAAAAAGAGATACCCTTAAAGGTTAAAACCACAAGGTACCATTTCTCACCCATCACATTTACAACAATTAAAAAGATTAACAATACTTTTGGTCAAGCTTTTTAGCTTCTCTGCACCTCAGTTTCCCTCTCTGTAAAATGGGGGTAGTCATTGTTCTTACCCCATGGAGAAGGGGGATAGCAGAGTGGTGAAGAGTGTGGACCCCGGAATTGCGCTTTCTGGCTCAATCTGGACTGTCCCACTTTTTGGCTGTCTGATACTGGAGAAATTACTGGACTTAACGTCTGGTGCCTCAGTTTCTCATCTGTAAAGTGATAATTACGATAGTATCTACCCCGGAGAGTTGTTACAGGGTCGAAATGAGATGATATTTGTAAAACACTTAAAACCGGGTCTAGCATATAAATCCTAGAGAAATACTTAGTATTATTTGGGGGATTTTTCTAAGGATTGACTCAGTTAACACATGTAAAAGCCTTAGAACATAGTGTCAAATTAATGTGAGTTCTAATTATCCAGTGTTGATGAAGAGGGCATTCTGCCTTTGAAGTTCAAATTTATAGCAACTCTGATCAAAAGTTTACATTTGATCCAGAATTCCACTTATGGGAGTCTAGCCTGCAGAAATACCTACACAAGTGCACACAGATGTTTATATGTATAAGATGCTCATTACAGCATGATTCATAAAAGCACCCCACCTACCCCCCTGCAAAAAAATGAAAATATGGAGACAACTTAAGCTTCCATCACCTTGGGAATAGTGAAATGCCCTATTCTGCAGCTATGGAAGAGAATGAGATGCAGCTTTATTTGCATGTATGAACTTTGCAGGATAAACATGATCAATTCATTGTTTTTCATCTATCCATTTATTGATTATAGTAAATATTTACTGAGTGCCTGTTGTGTGCCAGGTTCTGTTCTGGGTGCTGGGACACAGTTTTATAAAAGACACACAATTTCTGCCACCATAGAGCCAATATTCTAGGGAGGACACAACCAGTGAACAAGTTAACAAGTAAGTATCCAGCCAGATGTCAGAGATGAGAGCTAAAGAAAATGAAGTCAAGGAGGTGAGGAATGGAGGTGGAGGAGGGGACTAGCTTCCATAGGGAAGTCAAGGAACGCCATCCTAACGTGCTCAGATCTTAGTACAAAAGGGACGCAGGCCAACAGGTACCTACCTGGAGGATGAACGTTTGAGCAAAGGAGAATAGCAGATGCAAAGGCTTATGGTTTGGAGTTCTGAGTGCAAGACAGGTGGGAAAAGATAGCATAGATATATGCATATGCATGGCTTCTATTTTTGACCAGGGGGAAAAAAAGAGATAAATAGATGAGGAGATAGACGAACAAATGTCCACAAGTAGAAAAAGATAAGAATACACCAAACTGTTAATAACGTTTACCCCACGGCATGGCAGAAATTCTTTCATTTATAAACTGTTCCTTTGTAAACGTCTTTTCCTTTACAACCATCTATCTTGTTTCTGTTTTTCCAATGAACATGTATTATTTATAATGTAGAAGACACACAAAATAAATTTCAAGAGTTCTAGAAGAATGATGGTCTTATCTTTTCTTGAAAGAGTCTAGAATAGGGTTTCTTAGCCACACTATTGACATTTGGGGATGAGTAACTCAGGTTGGGGACCTGCCCGGTGCATTGTAGGAGGTTAACAGCATCCTTGGCTTCTATCTTCTAGAATCCTGTAGCACTCCCCAAGTTGTGACAACTGAAAATAACTGCAAACATTGCCAGATGTCCTCTGGGGGTGAAAATACCCACACACCCTGACCACCACCTTGGAGACCTACTGGTCTGGGGTAACACTGGGTTCTGGAGGCAGCCTGCCGAGGTTCCAATCCCAGCTCTGTGGCTTGCAAGCTGCAGAACGTGTTATGTCTCCCCTCTGTGCCTCAGTGTCCTCATCTGTAACATGGGCATAATCCTATTGTCTTCCTAGGCTTTCTATATGGATGAAAGGAGCCAGTTCATATAATGTGCTTAGTACAGGACGTGACACACAAAAACACGGGGTAAATGTTATCACTGATGTCCTTTGGTGTCCCCCTACCATCTGAGACTCCTTCAACAAGATAGACCAAAGCCTTCTTCACGTTCGCCCTCAGTCTCCCTGCCGAGCAGCCGAGCGGCTGTTTTCAGCCTGAGCCGGGCTCTGTCGCTGTGATAGAAAACTCAGAAAAGGAACAAGGGCAGGAAAAGAGTGCCTCGAACTCATTGTTCAGTTTTGGGGAGACGCCCTTGTTAAAAGCTTCCTGCATCTTTTGTTTTAAGGGGGAGGCGAGATTTATTTTAACGAGAGTGGGTTGAGTGACTGCGAGTGTAGTGTTCTTGCCACAAGTAAGTGTTTCCAAACCTGTCTGCGCGTGTCTTTACCAAGAGGTCATTGACCAAGAAATCATGTTGGCCACCCTTCCCCTTCCACCCACCCCTGTTGGGCACACACGCGCGCGCGCACACACACACACACACACACACACAAGATAGCTTATTTTCCCCAAAGCAAACTGCATTCCTCTATGAGGCCGACTCATCCCCTACCCCGATCTGGTCCACATTTCGCTTCGGTGGAAATTAGAAACCATACCACTTTGGCTCAAATTTTGGACTGCCCTTTGTTTCCTTAGATTTTTCTTTGCTGTATCTGTGGTTCTTTGTTTGTTTTTTAACTTTGAACTGTCCTCATCAATGCTTTCCTTAATTAAAAGTAAATGTATATATTTTTTACATATGTTTACATATATTTTAGATTTCACTTGTGTTTATATATTATATATGTATACTTTCATATGTATGTTATTTATAAACAGGTTTATTTATATTTAATACTATTTTATATTAATATGCTATTATTAAATAAGTTAATATTCTATATTACATATTCTATATTACATATATTGCATATTCTATATTATACAGGTGTGTGGATGTATTTTTTTTAATTAAGTGTATATTTAAAGCAGTGGTTCTCAACCAGGGGCAATTTTTGTCCCCTCCATCCCCAGGGACATTTGTCAACATCTGGGGACATTTCTGATTGTCATGACTAGGGTCCTGCTACTGGTATCTAGTGGGAAGAGACCAGGGATGCTGCCAGACATCCTACAGTGCTCAGCACAGCCGCCACCACAAAGAATTATCTCACCCAAAATGTTAATACTCCCGAGACTGAGAAATCCTGATTTAAACAAATGAATGCCATGCAGCCATCAGACTGATACCTAACATTTCCTGAGTGCTGAGAGTTTTACATACATCATCTCTTTTTTTAATCCTTTTTAAAATCCCTCTATCATTGCCATTTTGCAGATGAAGAAACCAAGGCAGACAGAGTTATGGATCTTGCCCAAGTGCACACAGTTAGTGAAAGGAAGAGCCGGGATTTGAATCCAGAAGCCAGGGTCTTACCTACTGTGTTATGTGACCTGGAAAACCTGCCTTGGGTATACTGTTAGGCAAAAAGAGGCAAATTAATAAGCATGGTTCCATTTCTAGAAAAGAATCACCGTGCTCATTGTGGAAAAATCAAACAGGAAGAGCATCCATCATGCTTTAGCTGGTGGTCCTCCTGGGCAGTATTGGCTTTAGGGAGGTACACTGACACACATAGATACACACACACACACACACACACACACCCTTGGTCTCTTGTGGTAGCCTCTAGTTACAAATTGCACGTTTCCTACATAGCACTCACTACATCCTATAATTTTATATTGCCTTGTGAGGTTACTTGATTGTTATCTTTGTCCCCCACTACAGTGTTGCCTTCTTGGAAGCATCTTCAGTGCCTGGTTTTCCCCTCTGTTAATTCCTCAGCTCAGCTCAGAGCTCAGCATGTATTTGCCAGATGGATGGTTGGGGTGGGATTATGGGAAACTGTTCCTTCGTACGTGATAGAACCCTGTAATGTTTGAAGTTATTTACTTCAAATGTATTCTTTTTGAGATCAGAAAAAAACAGTATTGTTTATGTTTTTAAACACAAATGTGGTCTATCCATACAATGGAATATGGCACAGCCTATAACAGTAAAGTTGTAGGTAAAGATTTAATGCATGGAATGCATATTGTTGCATTTGAAGAGGGAGAGAAGTAGAAAAGTGATGTGTGTATGGTTGTGTGTGTGTATTGATGCAGCAAAAACAAGTTAGGGAACGTAATTTCTTTTGGTGGGGAGCAAATATGGGCAATTTTGCTTTCCTTTCTCTTTTTTTCTTATTAAACTTTTTCTAGATTTTCTACAATGAGCATGCAATTCATTTTGTAATACGGTCGGTCCTGTGACACTCATGTTCCTAAAAGTCACCGTGCTATGCAGAATTGCACAATAAAAACCATAGGGCTGATGGAAAAACGGGAGTGGGTACAGTGACACCTTTTTTAAAAAGACAGGAACCTGATAACAACGGTATCACCGTTTTACATATATTAAATTGTTAAAAAGTATATAAATACTTTAATAAGTAACACTTTACCTTGAAAAAGACCTCAGCTTTACTTATAGAAGTGGACGTTGGAAGGTTTCACCTGTGAGGTACTGTGACGGGGAGGGAGAAGGGTTATCTGATTTTGAACAGAAAGTTTCACACCAGGTATGGAGGGGTCCGGCTCGTAACACACAGGGAACTGAGGCAGCTGGTGGGCACTTAGATGTGTGTGCATGCATTTTGCGTGTCCCTGTCTCTGATCACCTGGGTGCAATTTCCCACATCCATCTTGTGTTTCTTGCAAACGAAAGTGCACGTAAGCAAATGCAAAATTCATGCTCCAGCTGCCTCTGAATATATGAATCACGATAGAACAGATTCGTGTTTTCAAAACAAGTGTTAGAAGAGAACTGACTGTATGAGGAAGGAAAACATTTCAAGTCACTGAAGTACTAATATTTATGGATTATAACTTGACTTTTGTACTTTTCCACCAGTTGTTACTCAGGCTTTACAGGAAAATAGTAGACGGGCTATGAAACTTTAAAAGTGGTAATAACAAATGTCTATGGGGCACCTACTACTCACTTTTTATGTTCATGATCTTACTTAATCCTCCCCCAAACCCTTGAGGTGGGGACCACATGGAGGAACCTGAAGCACAGAGAGGTTAAGCAGTTTGCCTAAAGTCACACAGCTGTGACGTGCCAGAGCCGAAATTCAGACCCAGGTCTTCCCTGACCCAAGATCATGCCCTCACTCATTATTCTATATTAATCTGAGTTGGACATGATACTAGTAGTGATGGTCACATGTCAAGCTATAGGAGGCACAGCGTAAAGGATAAAGGATGATGTAGCTTCTGGAGGCTTGGCTTAAATGTGATGGACAGTGTGCCAGGGCATGTGCCAGCAGTCCTGCCAGGAATACCAGCTGATATGAGACCATCCTCATGACCCTCCAGGACATGTCCAGCCCTGCACACAAACTCTCAGGTGTTAGATCAGCAAATCATATTAACATCGAGATTTACAGACCTGAAAAGGCAGGTCGTACCCCACTTTGCTGTTCAGAGCACTATTTTACCCTACAGGACATAGCAAGTATCTGAATCATCTCCGAGGCAGTTTAGTGTAGTGTTAAGAGTGTGGGCTCGGGAATTCCCTGGTGGTCCAATGGTTAGGACTCTGAGCTCTTGCTGCTGAGGACCCAAGTTTGACCCCTGGTTGGGAAACTAAAATCCCACAAGCAGTGGGGTGTGGTGCGGCCAAAAAATATATAAAAAATAAAGTGGAGAAAAGTTTAAATACATTTAAAAACTGGAGTGTGGGCTACGCATATGCCTGGGGTCCAATCCCAGCTTCACTACTTGCTAGCTGTGTGACCTTGGGCAAGTCACTTTACCTCTCTGTTTCCTCACCTATAAAAGAGAGGATAATAATAGAGTGGTTGTGAGGATGCAACAGGTTAACCTGGATAAAGGACTTAGATCAGTGCCAGCCATAGTGAGTTCCTAATAACCGTTAGTGGATAAAGTGATTATTGCCACCCATGATGGCCCAATATTGCTCATAAATAAAATTTTCTGATCAGAAATTTAATCTGGTAGAATACCATTATGTCTCAGTTTTTCTTACATAGATGCAGAAAATAGGTCCAGCCAGTGATCTCCAAAGTTTAAATCATGCACCCTAGTAGTTATAACATTTTTAGTCCACTCCCCGTATATGGGTGTGTTTATTTATTTATAAACTCTATGTATTTAGAACTCTACCACTTCAAACACTGTAATAGCTCTCATTTCACTCAGAGGAAAAGCCAGAGTACTTATAAGAGCTGCAAAAGCCCACTCCAAATGAATTAGCCTCCTATTATTTCTCTGATTTCATCTCAAAATTCATTCTGCTCCAGCCAGCTCTGGTCTCCTGCTTCTTTGCAAACATCACTCAATCACGCATGCTCCCACCTTTGGACCTTTGCATTGGTTGTTCCCTCCACCTGGGAGCCTCTTTCCCCTGATTTCTACAAGACTCACTCCCTCACCTCTAAGTCTGCACAAATGTCCCCTTCTCAATGAGACCCACCCATCTACCTACATAAAATTGCAACCACCCTCGCTGACTTCCACGCCCCCGTCCTGTTATTCTTTTCTGCTATAATAATCTGTACCTACTAATATAGTATGTAATTTAATTACTTATATTTATTATTTGATATCTTTCCCTCCCTGCTAGGGCATAAGCTCCCTGAGGCCAGGGAACTGTGTTTTATTCACCAATGTAGCTCAGCCCATAAAACAGTGCCTGGCACGTAGTATGTGCTCAATAAATATTTGTTGAGTTAAACCATTGGATGAATGAATGAATGATTTTCTTCATGCATATGAATCTTTAGGCTAAATCCAGCAAGATCATTTTGTTCTGGTAGAAACTCTTAAGTTGTCCCTCAAGATCCCAACTCTCTTTCTTCCACATAATAGAATTTTCAGCTGGGCTGAAAATTTTCACCAAGGAAAAAAGGCTACATTTCCAAGCCTCCTATCTAGTTTAGCTGAGGTCATGTGACTACACTCTGGCCAATAGGATGTATAAAGAAGTGGCAGGTGGCAGATGAGTAGCTTTGCTGTCTTCTCTGCTCCTTCCTCCGTCTTGCTGCCTGGAACTTGGCTGCTGACATCTGGGGCCCTGAGGTCAGTCGAATCTGCAAAGCAGAGAAGACAGAGAAGCAGCTTGGGTCCAAGGAGTTCATAGCAGCCCTAGACCACCTACCTAGCTTTCAATGGAAAGAAAATAAACTTCTATCTTGTTAAAGACACTATTTTTTTAAGGGCTTTCAGTATCCCTCTCAGCTGCAAATACATAATCCACTACTTTTAACATGGAATAAAAATTAAGTTAGGCTTCTGTTTAACTTCAACGTGCAATTGGCAAGCTTTTCCCAAACACCCCGTCCAGCAGAGCAGTCCCCACTAGTTGATTTCTGTTGCTGAGCCTCCAATGTCTAACATTTCTGGAATCTGAGTCATGTATACTCCCTTGTGTTATTACACATAATATATTGTTATGACTTTAATCAAAGAAACATTTTTTCACTTGACATATTAGTCGTGTTGCTTCTGGATGGTCAGAAACAGCCAAGAGTGCTAGCTAGGACTGCATCATTTTTGTCTGTTCCTTCCTCTGCAGACTGGTTTAAAATCAGATCAGCTAGATCCAGGCAGATACTGGGTCTTGCTTTCATTAGTTTCTGCATTTCATTTTTCAAAAGGAATCAGTTTCCAAAGCAGAGGAAGGAAATAAATACTGTTTACTGGGTTTTGCTACTGAAGTGATGTAATTTACATAACAGCAAAATTACAACCTAGAATCCTAAGTAGCAATTATAATCTTAAAGAACAAGACAAAATTTTACTCTTAAACCAACAGCAAAACTAAAGAGCGGGGAACATTGGTAAACTTCACACAAAATTTGACTACTAATTTAATCTCATTTGCCTAGAAGGAAAAAAAAAAAAAAACAGGCATTCTTTGACACTAAAATTGAAATAGAGAGAACTCTCACAGACAATAAATTCAATTCTAAAGGCCCCAAAGCGGAACAGTAGACTTGGAAGGACCCAAAAACTCATAGGAATGAGGTTGCGGATTAACTTTCTAAGCCTAACGATGGATATGATCCTCCCCTAAACAAACAAACAAAAAAGCTAAGTAGGAATTCTCATTTCATCCTTAAGACCATCCTAGTTTTATTGTCTTGGACACACTCGGAGCAGTTTTATAACCCTCCCATTTGTTCTAACGCTCACAAACCATGGTTTAATTTTAGGTAAGTTATTAGTAAGCAAATTTTGGTCCTAAAAAAGGTGAACTTTCTCTTCATTCAGGATATAGTAATTGAAGGAAGTCTTGGATTAGGGGACCAGTTAAATGCCCATCACCGTGGAATATGCTTTGGGAAACTTTGGCAAGGTCAGTTTTCCCAAAGTGAGGAATGGGCTCGAGGGGGTGGTCTGGAGATGAGTTTAACTCCTGTGCTGGACAGTTTAGGTGGGGCATGGATAGGGCATTCAACAATGCTGAGAGGGTTCACCGTCAATCTGCCTGATTACATTAGGAGAAAGCCTCTGTTTGGTGCTAAGAGATCCTTAATGCCTTTCCACACTCACTAATTTCCCATTTAACAAAGAGTAGCAGCCCTCAGGTGCTGAGGCCTTAGTAGATGAGCATGCCTAACTAGGGTTTAATTTTTTTTAATTCATTTGCACCGTTACCTTCTATTTATGATAACTGATACTGAGTTCTTCATCATGACAGTGACAGACAAAATTTCCTTTTAAAATAAATACGTTTAAGTAAAAGCACATGAGTTAAACTGTTTTATGTGTATTAAGTAAACTATTGAATACTCAGACGTGGCAAGAATTTGATGGCGCTGCAAGAATGATGAACGCCGGGAAACGCTGGACTGGAGATCCTTTCTCTCCCTTTGTCTTCTGCCGTCCTTTTCGTATCCTTTAGGGGAGAACTCTGCATTGTGGTCCATACACGGCGTCCTGCCATCTATCTTGAATGACAAACCAGTGAAGAGTGGTTTTTCCATTTTTAAATGGTTGAAAAAAAGAAAAAGAATGCTTTGTGACCCCTGAAAATCATATGAAATGTAATTTTCAGGATCCACAAATAAATTTTTATGGGCACACAGCCACACCCGTTGTTTATGTGTTACAGTCGCTTCCTCAACATAAAGGCAGAGTTGAGACCCAGACAGTGAAAACAAGGTATCCAACTATTGGCAAAGCTGGGGTTTGCACACCTGTTGGGATTCACCCAAGGAGCATCTTATTTTTTTAAGGTTTTGTACTTTGCAGAAGGCTTTTCCCATTTATGAGCTCAATTATCCATTGTTCCCTAAAATGCTCTGGGTGAACCACATTGGTTTTGCTACCTGGCTTTCAGCCCTTTTCTTCCAAAGAGAGGAACGAGGTGAGGGAGTGCCCAGCGTGCGTCTTACTGAACTGCTGAATGAATGAAATGATACGTTACTTATTTTATTTTTGTGTTGTTTACTTCACTCATTATAAATATAGTCCATGTTCATAGACGAGAAGGAGAAAAATATAGAAAAGTAAAATGGAAAAATCACCTGAAATCCTACCACTCAGCAATAGCAACTAATATCTTAATACACATACACGTGTTTTTTTAAGCTGTAATCTGTGATGATAGGGAACAAAGTCATCAGAAAATCAGAGCCCTCTGTGAACACTAATGAACATAAATCTTTTTACCTTGAGCTTCTAGAGTGTGTAAGCTCAACTCAAGACGCCTGTTGAGAAATACAAAAGCACAAATTCTTCTATGGTTTAGTTCAGCTGGATGTTAAGGTCTTTAATCATGTTGTCTGATAAACCTACCTGGTTTTAACTTTAATATCACCTGGTTGGTGAAATACATGCTCACATGGAAAGATAACATTATGTTCACCTGGATTAATTAGTCAGAGTTTCCTCTCCTGACCTATTTCTTTAGGCTGTACTTTTATTTGCATAATTAAAAGGTGACTTATAAGCTGGAAAAACAGGTTTGATTTAGTTCAGATGTGTGACAACTGGTCACTTAGAAAGCATTCCTCTTGCTTCCAATATGGGGTAATACTTGTCAAACTAGTAACACGAGTTAGTTTTTTTTTTTAAATACACAATCAGTAAGTTTAAGTTGATTGTAATTGTGTAAGGAAAAAAGAAATTATTCTTAAAATAACGTGGAGGTGGTGGAGTGTGAGCAGAGTTTTAAATTTCCGTTTAAAGCTGTACTGTCTTCAACAGGCTTTCTATGAGTAAAATATATAGAATTGTAATTTTAAAATCATAAAAGACATGGGACCAATAATGATAACGTTTTCTATTTGTTTTTACTTGGAAAACAGACAACATGGCCTACTGAATTTCACTGTCTATGAAACAATTCTGGGTTTTTTATATTTATTTATAGTCTTTTTTCTTAAGTGTTCGTTTTTCTCAATTAAAATCACAGAATCCTGCAATTATGCTTCTGACTTTTTCTTTTAATGTTTTTCCCTGATGTAAAAACATCTTATACTCATTATAGAAAAACTGAAAAATACAGAAACATGTAAACTTATAATGAAGAAAATTAAAATTACCCCATAACTCAGAGATGATTTCTATTAATATTTTGGGGGATATTTCTTTCTAATGTTATATATATGTAAATGTTTTATATATGTGTGTGTGTGTGTTTTGTATACACACACCGACAATTATCTTTTTCCATGTTACTACGAAGTGTAGATCATATTGTATCAGTTATCATTATAATCACTTTCCCATGTTGCTGCAAATTCTTCTTTTTTTTTTTTTTTTTCGGTACGCGGGCGTCTCACTGTTGTGGCCTCTCCCGTTGCGGAGCACAGACTCCGGACGCGTAGGCTCAGCGGCCATGGCTCACGGGCCCAGCCGCTCTGCGGCATGTGGGATCCTCCCGAACCAGGGCACGAACCCGTGTTCCCTGCATCGGCAGGCGGACTCTCAACCACTGCGCCACCAGGGAAGCCCTGCAAATTCTTCTTAATTCTCATTTGTAGAAGCTGGGTATGACTTTATTGAATATTAAATGTACCCAAGCTCATTTCATTATTGTTCCATTGTTGGACATTGAGATCTCCTTTAATTGGGGGGTCAAAAAATACAGCCTTTAAAAAATGTAAAGTCTGTAGAAGTGCTTATGACAAGAGGAAAAATGTACATATTTGCAGGTGATAAGAGCTGACAGCTGGGAGAAAACAAAGATAATAGACTTTGGGGATATAAGCTATTTGTTCCTGTTAGATTTCTATTTAATAAACAAGTGTTAATTCCCTATATCTTCGGACTTTTGAATCACTCAGTAGGTAAAAGGTTTTTCTTTTCACTTCAAATAATGATAAAATTCCGTACAATTTTAAACACTGACTTCAGATGTACTGGACATTTCAAATGATACATCATTCTTTTCATTGTTATTTATAATAATAGTTATTGAGTACCTGGCATGGATTTTCTATTTGTCGTCTAATCCAGAGGTCAGCCAACTTTGTCTATAAAAGGACAAAGAGTAAATATTTTCGGTTTTGCAAGCCATACAGCCTCTGTGGCAACTACTCAACCTGCCTTTGAATGGAAAGTAGCCAAAGGCAGTGTGTAAAGCGGTGGGCGTGGCTATGTCCCAGTAAGACTTTGTGGACACTGAAATTTGAATTTCATGTAATTTTCATGTGTTACAAAATATTATTCTTCTTTTGATTTTTTTCCCCAGCCATTTAAAAATGTAAAAAACATTATTAGTTCACACCTGTGCCAAACAGTTGGTGGAACGTATCTGGCCCATGGGCCAGTTTGTGCAGTCCTGTTCTAACCTAATCGTCTCAACAAACCTATGAATAGAAATGACTTTGCATCATTTTGTGAATGAGGAAACTGAGGCTCAGAAAGTTTAAATAACTTGCCCAAGGTCACACAGCCAGAAAGTGACAGGGCCAGGATTTAAACCCAGCTCGCTGATGGCAAAGCTCTCATGCCTTTTCAGAGCTGGGTGGTTAGAAGCAATCATGTGACCTCTTCATACCTCAGTCTTCTCGTCGGTAAAATGGGAATCATGGAAAAGTAGCTTTCCATCAAACAGCAGTGAGAATTTGTTGTAACAAAGCTTTTTCTTGGCAGTACTAGGAGGTGAAAAAAATGCAACCAAGTATTATCTTGTGTTATAATTACTTCTATACAGAGAGGTAGTGACTGAAAGGGTAGAGTTTGGAATAGAACTGTTTGGGTTCAGATCCTGTCTCTACCAGGACCTCAAGCAATGTAAGGTCTTGTACCTTAGTTTCTTATCTATAAAATGGATGATAACCATAGGTCATTAAGGGATTAAATGAGTAAATACAGGTAAAGTAGGTAGATCTGGACTAAGTAGACCTGGCACAGTCAGTCAGTTTGAGCCAGTATCTTTCTCTCTTCCTGCACTTCCTGAATAATTCATAACCACAGCATCTGACTTTGCAGCCCTCACACAATGTCAGGCACATCAACATGAGCTCCAAAAATGGCGCTACAGAATGAATGAATGAATAAATGAACAAACAGAATGAACGAATGAATAGATGAACAAACAGACAAATGAATGAAAAAAATAGTGAAAAAATTAAAGTCAAAATTTCAGTAGTGGTTAATTTTTCGAATCTGGTACCATGAGAGCCAGCTTTATTTCTTCTTTCTAATATATTCACTGCATCCTCAATGTAGTTGATGGTCAACATAGACCTTGTCCTGTCTGGGTCATTAATCCATGTCCAGTGCATGCTTAGAGATAGAGTTCTTAGTGTCTTAGAGGATCTTGTGGAGGCCCAACTGGGGCAGAAACATGTTTTCAGTGTTAGAACTAGAAGAAACTCAACAAATGACCTTTTCCTGTGGTTCCCCCGGAGTTAAATGTCTCTGATCAAAATGTGTGGCAAGATATAGGATTCCCAACTTTTTATTATACAAACCCAAAGGACCTTAAATTAAAAGAGTAGCAGCTACCAACACCATCATTTCACTTTAGGATGGGTATTGTGAGACCAAAATTAGGGAAAAAAGGACAATTTCTGAATAAAGGGTATTCTTTTCATTGAATAAATCTAGCTCTATTTTTAAAAAAATAAAAGCAAAAATTCAAATCCTAGCTCTACCACTTCCCAGCTCTGTGGCCTTGAAGAAACCACTTCTCTTAGCCTCAGTGTACTCATCTATAAAATGGGAAAAATACTACTAATAATACCTGCCCTAGAATGTGGCTGTGAACATTCAATAACATGTTGCTTATAAACAGCACCTTAGCGTGGTGTACATCAAGGTTTCTCAACCTCAGCACCACTGATGCTTTGGGCCAGGTCATTCTCTGGGGTGGGGTCTGTCCTGTGCCTTGAAGGATGTTTAGCAGCATCCCTGGTCTCCACTCACTAGATGCTAGTAATAATCTCACCCTCCCTTCTCACCCAGTTGTGAAAATCATAAGTGTCTTCGGACATTCCCAGATGTTCCCTGAGGGGTAAAACTGCCCCTGACCTAGAACCACTGGTTTGCATATCCACCCCCACCATGACTGGTCCAGGTTCCTCATCTGTATTTAGAACCACTGGTATATTCCAAACCTTGCCTGTTACAGATGAGGAAACCAAAGCCCAGAGGGATCTTCCTGTAGTTATTGCATTTGTTTCCTAGAGTTGCCATAATAAAGTACCGCAAACTGAATGGTTTAACACAACAGAAGTTTATTTTCTCAGAGTTGTGGAGAACACAAGTCCTAAATCAAAGTGTCAGCAGGGCCATGCTCTCTCCAAAGGTTCTAGGGAAGAATCCTTCCTTGCCTCCTTCAGTTCCTGGTGGCTCCTTGCATTCCTTGGCTTGTGGCCACATCACTCCAATCTCTGCCTCTGTCTTCACATGGACTTCCTTTCTGTATCTCTATCTTCTCCTTTTTTTATAAGGACCTTTGTCATTGGATTTAGGGCCCACCCCGATAATCCAGAATTATCTCATCTCGAGATCCTTAACTTTATTATTTGCAAAGACCCTTTGTCCAAATAAGGTTATATTCAAGGTACCAAGGATTAGGACTTGGACCTGTATTTGGGGGAAGCACAGTTCAACCCCCTGCAGTTATAAAGCTTGTTGGTGATAGGGCTAGAGCCAAGGCTGAAGTATTCTGACTCTCAGGATGATTACTTAATCTCTCTAAATTTCAATTTCCTTATTTGTAAAATTGGCTAACTAAGGGATCCACTTCATTGGGTAGCTGGGTTCATAGCAACCCAGTGTGTGATCCTAGTTTTACACATGAAAGTACAACGTCTGGTTTATAGCAAGTGCTCTGGAAAGGTTAGCTATTGGCTGTCATAGTCATTATCATCCGTTTTATTATCATTTGCTCTTCCCTTCAGTTAAGTCAACAGAATATCAGTAGGGAAAGATGGCCTCAAGCTACAAACTAGATGTAACATCAACAATTGAATTCTTTGTCTTATAGTATTATTTCCCCCCATGGAAGTTGGTGCAGGATGTGGAACCAGGGGTTCACCTTGGAAAGAAAAGTAATAAGTTATGTCAGAAAAGCACACTGTGTACTTTTCTCTTCATTGCCTGTAAACCGTCAAGAAAGATGACATTTCTTTTTTTCACGATTAGACTCGAAACTCCTGACATCAATGTTCAGTTACTTTTAAACAGACAGATGGTCTCGGGAAGGATTTTAACCCAGAAGAATGTGTGTTCTGCGCAACTCTCTTCTTCTGGGAAGTTCTGACTGGAAGAAATTTACATACAAATTGATTTCATGCCCTTTTCTTTGTCAAGCTTAAGGCTGTTTAAATTTATCTCTTTCCATCTTTAGTAACCCCAACTGAGTTACTAGTTAAAATATACCCTGCTAGTCTCACTAATCTGACTACCTGTAATTGGAGAATTTAATTACCAGCAGTACTTTTGTAATGGAACAATCCTGCCTTGCAGTTTAGCATCTCAGTTTATCTCCTTGGCGGCAGCAAGGTTATTTGAAAGCCTGAAATATGAAGACACAGGGCAATGCAGTAGAGAGTCTAGGGATTTCTGGAGTGAACTGCACTTAGCCAGCTTCACAGGTGAACTTTGCCTGAAACAAGATTGCAAGCAAAGATCTTGATCACATACGCAACTGCTACCTTCCCTTTCTTCCTTGAAATAAGACCTCCAATTTTATTCAGGTATCTGGAGGTGGGTGCTCAAGGAAAGTGAGCTCCCACCACCTTTCCACCCATCCATTGAGCCCTTTTGCCAGAGAATGTTCTAGAAGCGGGCATGTAACCCAGTTCTGGCCACACACAAAGGGGAAAACCTGCTGGAGGACTTTGCAAGAAAGTTTTCTTCCGCTATAAAGAGGGATGCTCAGGGATAGATCCCCTTTTCCTTCCTTTAACATTGCTGTAGGAGGGAGTGCTGCGGCTCCAGCACTTCCTGTGTCTATGAGGACACTCGCTCAGGGCAAAGCGAAAGTGACAAGGTGATGGGGTGGAAAGATGGAGAGGGCTGCTTTCTTGATGGTGTTGGTGATCTCCTGAACCAGTCTTGGAACAGCCAACCTCTGGGTTTTGTTAAGTGAAGAAAAAGATGGCCTTATTGTTTGAGCCAAATTTCGTGCATCTGTTGGGACTTGTGGCTGAAAACATCCTGATAAAGGGAATAGTCACAATATTTCCCTCTCCTGGCTCCCTTGACAGAGTGAGAAATGGAACTGCCTCAAACTTTAAATAAGGCATATTGTAGAGATAAATTTAAACAGCCTTAAGTTTGACAAAGAAAAGGGCATGAAATCAAACTTATGTGATTCACCTCCACCCTGGTGGCTAAGGACACAGGCTTTGGAAGTCACCTGTGCTGGGTTCAAAATCCCACTCAGCTACATACCTGTGACTTTACCTGTAAAATGGAAGTAACACCCAGAGAGAGGGCCATTCACATTGCTGTCTGTATGGAGGGTGGTCTCCTCCCTCATGTGGTGGTTTTGTTTTGTTTTGTTTTGTTTAATTGTATTAGTCAGCTTAGGCTTCCATCATAGAAAATCACAGACTGGGTGTTTTAACCACAAAAATTTATCCTGTCATACTTCTGGAGGCTGGAAGTCCAAGATCAAGTTTGGTTTCTGGTGAGGGCTGTCTCCTCGACTTGCAGATGGTGCCGTCTTGCCATGTCCTCACGTGGCCTTTTCTCTGTGCGTGTGGATGGGCAGAGAGAGATCTCTGGTGTCTCCTCCTCTTCTTAGAAAGATACCAGTCTTGCCTGATTAGGGCCCCACCCTTATGACTTCAAGACCTTAAAGGCCCTGTCTCCAAATAGTCATGTTGAGTGTGAGAACTCAACACAAATTTTGTTTATTTTTTAAATTATTTATTTATTTATTTGGTTGCACTGGGTCTTAGTTATGGCAGGCAGCCTCCTTAGTTGCGGCATGCAAACTCTTAGTTGCAGCATCCATGTGGGATCTAGTTCCCTGACCAGGGATCGAGCCTGGGCCCCCTGCATTGGGAGTGTGGGTTCTTAACCACTGCACCACCAGGGAAGTCCCCTCAACATGAATTTTAGAGGGACATAAGTTAGTCCGCACTAGTTATCAATTTCCTAATTTTCAAATTGTTCGTAATTGTTTTCTTTAGGCATATGTTGAAAAGACTGTTTTTCAAAGCAAATTGAGAGATTGGACTGGAAGGTTTGTGTAACATTCTAGGCAAACTGTAGGAAAACGCATTTTTTGAAAAAATGGATTTAAAAAAAAATACAGATTTTGGTTCCAATTCCAGCTTTACCATTTATTTAGCTGTGTGACCTTGGGAAAGTTGCTTAGCTTCTCTGAGCCTAAGTTTTCATATCCATGAAATAAAGATAGTACTGTACCCATCCTCCCCACCTCTACTGGGTTATTGGGAGGAATCAGGGAGCTAACATGTGTAAAGAACTTAGCACCGTGGCTGGCAAACAGTAGGCTCTCAAGACATGATTCCTTTTTTTTTTTTTTAAGAAATTTATTTTATTTTATTTTTGGCTGCATTGGGTCTTCGTTGCTGCACACGGGCTTTTCTCTGGTTGCGGCAAGCAGGGACTACTCTTCACTGTGGTGCATGGGCTTCTCATTGGCGTGGCTTCTCTTGTTGGGAGCACGGACTCTAGGTGTGCGGGCTTCAGTAGTTGTGGCACACGGGGCTCAGTAGTTGTGGCTCACAGGCTCTAGAGCGCAGGCTCAGTAGTTGTGGTGCACGGGCTTAGTTGCTCCGCGGCATGTGGGATCTTCCCAGATCAGGGCTCGAACCTGTGTCTCCTGCATTGGCAGGCGGATTCTTAACCACTGTGCCACCAGGGAAGCCCAAGACATGATTCTTTAGGTTTTAAACACGAGTGCACTCAATTAGATGAAAAGGAATTCAAGTTGCATTCTAGAAAAAAATTACCATTTCTCAAGGGAAAATAAAGAGCTGTATAAGTAATTGTTGGCTATTTTTACAATTCTTTTTGGGAATGCAAAGGGAAGATTGATTTTATCATTCTTTTTACTGTGACTGTAGATTTAAACAGATCTCAGAATTCCCAAAAATGCATGTTCTTAAAATGACCCCCAATTTGTTTCCACTGAGCCTGCAAACATAGATATCTCACTAAGGACCCAGCTATAAATTCTTTCCTGGAAAACTTGTATATAATTTGTACTTTAGCCTCGGGGCTAATATCTCAGAATCTCGATGTGTTATTTGAAAATCATCTTTGGGACTTCCCTGGTGGTCCAGTGGTTAAGACTCTGCACTTCCACTGCAGGGGGCACGGATTCGATCCCTGGTGGGGGAACTAAGATCCCGCATGCTGTGCAGTGAGGCCAAAAAAAAAAAAAAAAAAAAAAAATCATCTTCTCTGCATCCTCTCTCTTATAACTATTGAGTAAGCAGATTGTTGAGAAAGTAAAAACCTTCCAAAACTCAATCAGGGAATCATTGTGTAAGTAAAGAAAAATATAATGTTTTCTCCAGGATGGCAAAAGGTAGCCACTCAGATTTGGTTAGCTTAAAACATGTTAAATATCATCACCCCGTTTCTAAACTTTGCCAAAATTCTTCAGCTGTTTGTGAAGGACTGTAGACAGAGGATGTTTTTTCTAATTATTTGCCCTTGGGACTTGGATTACCTGGCACTGAAACTAGATACAGTCTTTCTGAAATGGAGCCTCAAGCTATAGGCCTGTTCTCCTATTTTCAAATCCTCTACTGTGTAACTTCTGGTTTGTTGCTTAACCTCTCTTTGCCTCAGCCTCCTCATCTGTAAACTGAGGATTATGGCGGCCACCACCATATAGGAGTATGGTGAATATTGAATGATTTAATCCATGTAAAAATATTTAACATAGTTCCTGGCACAGAGTAAACATTTGCACCACATGAACACTTAACTTATGGGCAAAGTCAACCACAGGAGCTGGGGAAATTAATGAGAGAGAATAATGTGTTCAGCGTAAGTGATTCCACAGGCCGATGTTCTCAAGGGGCCCTGACATGAGCTGGGGTTGGGGAGGAGCCTCCAGCAGCCTCGGTCCCAGGTGCAGACATCTCACCTCCAGGGGTCAGGTGTTTAAAAATGCATTTATCGTGGAGCTGTGGTCCCCACAGGGGTAGCCAGCCACGTCAGTGGACACTCAACCAAAGGGACAACCGTGCATCCCATAACTGTCCTCAACCTGAAGGCCCTTCCTAAGGGGACTTCAGAGGTAATTTTGACCCTGTATTTCACTGGTTATAATTCAAACATTTTCCCCACATTTTAACATCTCTGAAATCAGGATACATCTATAATCATTGGTGTGTCATAGTTTAATTGAAGGCATTTTCTCTTCTCTAGGGATGTATAAAATAACAACATGAAATAAATAAATAAATAAACAAATAAATAAAATAACGACATGATATATGTACATGTCACCCTGAATGCCGACTCTGATCACTGGCACAGGAGCTAATAACTCCACTGTATGCATCAGCCACTATTACCCTTACAGTTTGTCTTTCCCTACCTCATCCACTCCCTAAATATTCTGCTTCTGGGAATGTATTCCTAACTCAGTTTCACAAGTCACATAGTTGTAGACAGAACAATCAACCTCTCAGTGGCCGAATTCTTCCGTATTAGACATCTTCCCTCTTGCTCCCTCACCAAGCCATCCTGCAGAAAGGTAGGATGCTAAGGAGAGACACACGCTCCTTGCAGAAAACCCACATTCATTCAAAGGCAAAGCAGAACAAAAGAACACCAGTAAGCTACCCCCGCCATGGCCACTTTGTAGGAAACCATGAAAATCAAGCCGGAGCAGGCTTGTGAACAAAAGGTGAGCAACGTGAGCTTAGCTAGGTGGAAAATGGAAACAAACAAATGAGTAAATTTCCACAGAATGTCTTTCGTAAAACACCTTTCCCAACATCACCACCCAGCCCTGAAAAGACAATCTGTTCAGAGTAACTGGGACTTTTGAGATGGACGCTTTTACTGGAATGTTAGAAATAGAAAAGGGCCTTGATAGGAAAAATGAGATTGCCACGTGAGAGGTAATTTATTTAGCATCATTTATATCATGAGTCACAGCTAACCAGAGTTATCACTGCAGCTCTTGGAAAGAAACTATATGGAATAAGTCCCCGTGCGTTTAATTCTGCAACCCTCTCCTTCCTTCCTACACGATCAGGGCTCTGGGATAAAAATATAAATTGAAAGAAAATATAATGGACTCTGAATGAGCACTTTGCTTCCTCCTCTGTAACTGGGGAACCGTAATGATAATTCCTTTTTCATTGAAGTTTTGAGAGGATTCAAAGAAAGATACTCTTTGAGAATTCCTTTTTAAGTGTAAGTCACTGCTTCATGTGTGTTATCAATAGGCCTTAAGAGAGGTTCAGACCTGCGCTGCCCAGTAGAAATATAGTGTGAGGGGCTTCCCTGGTGGCGCAGTGGTTGAGAGTCCGCCTGCTGATGCAGGGGACACAGGTTCGTGCCCCGGTCCGGGAAGATCCCACATGCCGCGGAGTGGCTGGGCCCGTGAGCCATGGCCGCTGAGCCTGCGCAGCCGGAGCCTGTGCTCCGCAACAGGAGAGGCCACAACAGTGAGAGGCCCGCGTACCGCAAAAAAAAAAAAAAAAAAAGAAATATAGTGTGAGCCACGTGTAATTTTAAACTTTCTAGTAGCTTTCTTTTTTAAAAAGTTAAAAGGTAAAATTAATTTTAATAATATATAACCAAATATAGCAAAATAGTGTTTTTTAACACATCATCGATACAAAAAATTATTAATTCAATATTTTACTTTTTTTCATACTAAGTCTTTGAAATCAGGGGTGTATTGTAAACTTAGGGTACATCTCAACCCAGACCAGCCACATCTCAAGTGCCCAGGAGCCACAGGTCCCAGGGGTGCCAGAATGGACCGCACGCATCGAGAGCTTGTAAGAATGATCTCTAGCTCCTTCCCCTTCTATTCAAAAAAACTTTTAAATTAAAGTTGTTGAAGAGGTATTGAATATACATGATACAAAAGTTCAGCAGGTATGAAATTCTATACAGCGTAAAGTAAATCTCAGTCCCTCCTTTGTCTTCCAGAAAATGAGTTTCTGTCCCCAGAGGCAGCCACAGTTAATAGAGTCTCAGAGTCTCCTGCCTCCTTCTAGAAATATTCTAAACAAATAAAAGCATATATTTATGTACATATCCATACACACGTGTCTACATAGTTACCTAAATATATACATATACATATTTTTTTTACTCTCTTTTCTAGACAAATGTGAGCATTCTATACGCACCATCCAGACCTTGAGTTTTTTCACTTAACACTAACCTTGCTACTTACTAGTTGTGTAACACTGGGCGAGTTATTAAATTTCTCTGTGCCTCCATCTCCTCCTCTGTGAAGTGGAGGGGACCATACCTAAATCCTCCAGAGGGTTACTGAGAGGATTAAGCAAGTGAAGAAGCACCTACAACTTAGAATAACACCCGGCACATTCAATAAATATTAGACTTTCTTTTTAGTAGCCACAGTAGTCCATTGCATGGCTCTAAGTGATGGAAACAGCCCCCTTTCACGGGGCTGTTTCATGGGCGCTTAGTTTACTTTTCCTCCCAGTCTCTTGCTCTGACAACATCTCAGTGACTAGCCTTGTACATATGTAATCTTGTCCATGTGCAAATACACTAGAGGATCAATCCCAGAATTAGAATTTCTGGGTCTGAAGGTACGTGTGTGTTTAAGTTGGGTTTCACGGCCATTATCTTCCCGGGAGATCCCACCAGTCTACAGTCCCACCGGTGGCGTGGGAGGGGTGCCTGTTTCTCACAGCCTCACTCTCATGGGACACGTCCACTTTGTTTTTCTTCTGCCAGTGTGATAGGTGGGAGACACTACATCATTGAGGTTTTCATTTGTCTTTCCCTTATGGTGAGGCTGGGCGTCTTTTCATATGTCTAGGGGTTACTTAAATTTCCTTTTTTGGAAAACTTTGCTCATTTTTCTGTTGGATTATTGCACTAAACCTTTTTTGACCCTGTCTACCCCACAAACCTTCAGGCCCTCTCTCTGCAGACCACCTGGATGCCTTTTCCCCCGCACCCATCCCTGGAAGTAATCTAGACTGCCTTTCTGGTGTTATCTTGAGCTATAATTTCAATCTCATATTGTTCAGTTTTCGTCCTTTGTCAAATCGTAGTATCTCTAGGGCAGGAGTGGACTTCTTCATGTTCTGAAAATGCCCGGCTCTCAGCCATGAATGAGGGAGGCATCTGATGAATACTTTTCAAATTTAATTTTGTAATTGAAAATCAGTGGCAGATAGTTATAGAAAAAAGAACATCACTCTCCCAACATTTTATTTTTCAAATTATTCAAATTATTTAATTTAGTCCATGATTAAAATTACAAAATGATTAGCCCTTATTATTTTAAAATTATTTAAACTATTGGGGTTTTATTAAATTATTAAAATTTCATCACCTCAGGAGCAAAAACAGTTTCTCTCTCCCCAAAGAGAACTAAACAGTTCATTAAACACCTTTAAAGATTTTACCTATGATGATACAAACTTATATAACAAGTATAGGTGTGTGTGTGTGTGTGTGTGTGTGTAAACAGAAACACATATGGTTTGGGAAATGTTGTTAGCAAAAATCAGATCCTACATTTTGTTTTTCAATTTGTGATTCTTTTACTTCAAGCATTTATTCAACAAATATTTATTGAGCTTTTACTATGTGCCAGGAGTCATGTTTTGTTTTTTGCTTGGATGTGCATTTCTTTCCTGTTTTTGTTTTTTAGCAAGTGATTTCTGTGAGCAAGGAAGTTTGGGAAACAATGAGATGGTCACAGAATCCTGGGTTTACAATAACCTTCCAGATTTCTTTTCCCCTGTCTCCAGAGCATCTGACAAATCCAAGTCAGTCTAGAATCTATCGTAATTTAAAAGGCCTCCAGTGAAAGCGACTTCACTGCAATCTTTAGCACCTCTCCTAGAGTTTGCTCAGTTCTGTGTTCTTTGAAGGAAATGATCTCTGTAACAGATAATAAATGATGCACTAAAGTGCATCATCAGGTCCATAGCATGGACCTGTGTCAAAGGAATAAAACATGTGACATATTAAATTTAGGAGATGTGTTAGGTTCAAAGAATCTAGTCCCAGTAGTTGTTGAATCTGCTTGTGCAGACGTGTAACTTTGCTGTAGAAGACATTCAGCTCCTCTGAGCCTTCATTTTCAAAGCCAGTAGCTCTAAAAGCTAATGTATAGAGGGAAAAAAAATCAAGTATGATCAAAAATTACCCTTGACCATCCTTTCTGTTATCATAGCAGAGCAGGCAGGGACCAGACACATCTCAGGACCAGGAAATGCCAACTTCATCTCTTCCTTGAAATAGTGCACATGATTGCCTGGGTAATTTAAATCCTTCTTTTTTCTCCCTCCCTCTTTTCTCTCCACACACATATAGAAGAATTCAGGGAGGTGAAATGGATCTAGAGGTGGCTGTACTTTAATAGTAACTACCTGTATGCTTTCTCTGAGGATTAAAAAAATAATTCGTGTAAAACAGCTGGTTCAGGGCTTGGCACGTGGTAAACATCCAACAAATTTTAGCTCTCATCACAATTCCTACTATTACTTCTCTACTGAAAAAATGTTACTTCTTTTGAGACATTCTTGAAGCCAGATTTCACATTTCATTCTGTCTTAGTCACCCAAGCCCACTTCCAGCAACAATGCAGACATATAATTTTGTCTTCATCCCATGAGTAGTTTCATGGCACAGTCACTGACAAATAAGTGATCGATAAACACTTGTTAAATGAATTACAAAATCTGTGGTTCAGGGCTTCCCTGGTGGCACAGTGGTTGAGAGTCCGCCTGCCAATGCAGGGGACACGGGTTCGTGCCCCGGTCTGGGAAGATCCCACATGCCACAGAGCGACTGGGCCCGTGAGCCATGGCCGCTGGGCCTGTGTGTCCGGAGCCTGTGCTCCGCAACGGGAGAGGCCACAACAGTGAGAGGCCCGCGTACCACAAAAAAAAAAAAAAAAAAAATCTGTGGTTCAGAAGTGATAAGGGCAAAATAAAGGAGGAAGATTATCTGATAATAGCACTTGCCTAATACCGTCAAGATTTAAAAAAAATAAGTCTGATGTTTAATAAATGTCTAAATTGGCTTTAGCTTTTAAAAAGGCCATATACTCTTACATTTATTCTGTATTTCTTACACTCCTACCCTGTGCCAGGCTCTGAGCTAGGCCTAGAGATCTGGTAATGACAGATAAGAGCCCTTGGAGACCCGTAGGGGAGAAAGCAATAAATAAAGACAGCCCAAGAGATTATTTCAGATTCCAATGCATCATACAGGAAATAAACAGAGAGATGGGATAGAAAGTGACTGAAGAGGAAACCAACCTCTACAGGGATTCGGGAGGGGCCTCCCAGGGGCGGGTATATTTGAGCTGAGATGTGCGGTGATAACTTAGTGTCAAAATGTAGTACCAGTGTAAAAAATAAAAATGTTTAAAGGTGTGATATAGTCTGAAGATAACAGCTTCATTTGCATTCTCCCCTTTAAAGAGAAATCATGGCAAAGCATTTAAAAGTCTGATCTAGAAAGAATGCAGACAAAGGGGACCCCCTATGAACTGCTATTTGGGAGTAGAAATTGATACAACCCTTTGGAAAACAATTGATGACATCTAGTTAAAGCTGAAGGTGTGGGGCTTCCCTGGTGGTGCAGTGGTTAAGAATCTGCCTGCCGGGCCTCCCTGGTGGCGCAGTGGTTGAGAGTCCGCCTGCCGATGCAGGGGATACGGGTTCGTGCCCCGGTCTGGGAGGATCCCATATGCCGCGGAGCGGCTGGGCCCGTGAGCCATGGCCGCTGGGCCTGCGCGTCCGGAGCCTGTGCTCCGCAACGGGGGAGGCCACAGCAGTGAGAGGCCCGCATACCGCAAAAAGAAAAAAAAAAAAAAAAAGAAAAAAAAAAAAAAAAAAAAAAAAGAATCTGCCTGCCAATGCAGGGGACACGGGTTCGATCACTGGTCTGGGAAGATCCCACATGCCACGGAGCAGCTAAGCCTGTGCACTGCAACTACTGAGCCTGCACTCTAGAGCCTGCGAGCCACAACTACTGAGCCTGTGCTCTAGAGCCCGCGAGCCACAACTACTGAATCTGTGCTCTAGAGCCCGCGAGCCACAACTACTGAGCCCATACACCACAACTACTGAGCCTGCGCTCTAGAGCCCGCAAGCCACAACTACTAAAGCCTGCGTGCCTAGAGCCCGTGGTCTGCAACAAGAGAAGCCACTGCAATGAGAAGCCCACGCACCGCAATGAAGAGTAGCCCTGGCTCGCTGCAACTAGAGAAAGCCCATGCACAGCAATGCAGCCAAAAATAAATAAATACAATAACAATAAATTTTTTTAAAAAAAGAAAAGATTAAAAAAAAAGGCTGAAGGTGTGAATTCCCTACCACCCAACAATTCAGTGAGTTATGGTCTTTAGATAAACCCTTAAAAATATCGCCTCTTGGGGCTTCCCAATGGTTAAGAATCCGCCTGCCAATGCAGGGGTCACGGGTTGAAGCCCTGTTCTGGGAAGATCCCACATGCTGCAGAGCAACTAAGCCCGTGCACCACAACTGAGCCCACGAGCCACAACTACTGAAGCCCGTGCGCCTAGAGCCCGTGGTCTGCAACAAGAGAAGCCACCGCAATGAGAAGCCCGCGCACCACTACGAAGAGTAGCCCCCACTCACCACAACTAGAGAAAGCCTGTGCGCAGCAATGAGGACCCAACACAGCCAAAAATAAAATTAATTAATTAATTTAAAAATATATGTCGCCTCTTAGGGAAGTAAGGGAGTAAGTAATTGTAAAGTCAAACTATAAGACAAAAGGAATTAACTCCACAAATATTTACAGAAGACTTAATATATGCCAGGTACTAGTCAAGGCTCTAAGAAAACCATGGTGAATGAAACCATCAAAGACTGTGGCCTCATGGACATAATGGAGGAAGACACACCAGAAACAAATAAAAAGCCCCAGCACTTGCTGCATACTTAATGTATATACCCAGTTTGTGATGCTGGTTTTACGTAAGAGGAAACTGAGCCTCAGAGAAATTGTCACTTGTCAGCTAGTAAGATGGAGGACATACTAGCCCAATGCCTTAGTCCCTGGACTCCACTTGAGTCCGTGTCTACCCTCCCCACTGGACCCCATGGGAAGACAGATATGAGTTTTCATTTAGCACGCTGCCCACTGCCTGGCTGAGAAAGAGTTGCATAGTTTTGGGGTGAGAGTAGGGAGATTGGAGAGCCATCCAGAAGTAAAATCTTCAGAAAAAACTGACAGAAGAAACAGATTTCAGAATTAGCTACTCAGATATGGGAAGAGAACCCATGGAGATAGGAAGAAGACCCCTTTCTCCATGCTGAGCCCTGCCTTGGGCACCTTACCTGCCTTCTCTCCTTTCATCCTTGAAGAAACTCCCACAGCTAGTCCTTGGCAGCTCTAGAGCTTGGACCTGGCCGTCTCCAGAATGTGCTCAACCACTGAAAGAACAAAATCGGACAAAATTCTGACATGCCTTCCATAAGGGGGCAGTAGGAGGAAAAGTGAAGGTGGGCAGAGGAAAGTCAAACTCAGGTGTCCTCTGTTCATGTTCATCCTCCACTGAGGAGCAAGTCCTGGTTTGGGAAGCAGCAGCCCACAGGTTGGAAAAAGGAACACGGACATCATTGTGCCCAGGGGTCATGCCTCCTGCTTCTGGAAGAGAATGACCCTCATGGGGACACTGTGCTGAATTTGTCTTTTGCTACATTTTGTTTCTAACAGGAAAGTGTAAAAATACATAAAAGTAGAAATAAAATAATATGAGTATCGCTGTACCCTTCACCCACAATAAGTGACTGTTAATATTCCATATTAGCTTTAAGACATTTCTATTTTTTAAGTTTTCAGATAGGTGATTTCCTTTTATTTCCATCTTTCTTTGCATTTACCTTATTTCTCTTTCTGCTAAATTCCTAAGTTAAATGTTAACTTATTTACCCTCCATCTTTCTTTCCTAAAAAATTCATTCAAAGCTCTATATTTTCCTTCTATCACTGCAGGTGCCTCTCACATTTTTTTAAAAAGGCACTTCTGTTTATGTACATGCATGCATAATTCTATAATTTTCATAAATACATAATTTTTTAATATCACAATCACCTAATTTTCTTCCTTTTCTTCCCTTGATTTCTGCCACCTTCTCCCCTCTCCTCCATAACACTCTTGCTTCCGAACACCCAGCCCCCATACACAACCAGTCTTCACACTGAATTTCCTATCATTTCATATTTTTATCCAGGTTCAAGTAATCCTGGGCAAGGATAGTTTATCATCATTTGTTTTACCAAAATGGAGTAGTATTTTACACGTTAGTGCATTATATTCTTGTCACTCAACGATACTTAATGGAAATTCGTTTGACACAACTCTTACAGATTTATTCATTTTTGCTTACTGTCTGTACAGTCGTCCCTTGGTAACCTCGGGGGAATGGGTTCCAGGATTACCACCCGCCATACCAAAATCCACGGATGCTCAAGTGCCTTATGTTAAATGGCGTAGTACGGTCGGCCCTCCGTATCTGTGGGTTCCACATCTGCGGATTCAAAGGGCCTACTGTATAATATAACACAGTGTGAATACGCCAGTATTTATTCCTTTTGTTTCCAGTTTTTTGCTACCATTAACAATGCTGCAATACACATCTTTCAGTATTAAAAAAAAAAAAAAAATCCCAGGTGTCCTAGGAGTAGGAGGTTGCTACAGGGCCCCTGGGGCAGGTGTGCTGAGAGGCTCACTAGCGAGGGCTCTTCTCTGAGCTGCCTTCCAGCATCTGCACAATAAGGTCAGATTAGAAAAGGACCAGGGTCCCTCCCTGCTGATGGAAGTTTTTACAGTCAAATCATTCATTCATTCATGCAGTCACCTCGCACAAACTAACTGAGTCCCTGGGATGTTCAGACACCGACCTAGGCCCTGTGACTTGACCACAAAGAGGGCAGAGCTGCTGTGCTGGTGGGGAGAAGCAGGTGATAAACACACAAGTAAATGGTATCAACTCCGCATGTTGAGAAGGGCTGGGAGTCGCAGGATGATGGAGCTGGTCTCTCTGCACAGGTGGCATTTACAGAGATGTGACTTGGTCAGTAATCAAAATGAGTCTTGTGGTATTAAATTAGTGTATATTTTGATGTGTCCGTAGTTCTTTCCTATCGCTGAGTCTCCAGTGAGGGCACTCTTGCAATCAGTCTAGTTTCTAGACTTTCAGAGTCTGGTCGGGTAAATCAGAAGCAAAGCCTGAGAAATCCCCATTTTTGGAAAACTCAGCAGGTGATTCAATGCACGGTCAGGTTTGGGAATGACTTCATGATTGTCAGGAAGCAGAAAAGACTAGGGAGGAAGGAAAGTGGGGTATTTGAATGGAAAAGGCTGGCTCCGAGAACTTTCTCTCCCCCAACCCCATCCAGAAAGATATGCCTTTCAAAATCTTTAACTGCAAAGAGAGAAATCCCACAGGGACCCCCACCCCCTTCCCCAGGAAACACCCTAGGACTATTTCTAGGGCTTGATTCATTTGATGTGCAGTTAGAGAAGTGAAAAACAGCGGTGGGGCTGCCGGAAACCCAGCAGAAAGAAAAATCTCGAATTGCAAATGTAAAACTCCCACCCTCTGACAAAGATTATGCTGATGGCACTGAAAGCCAAAAACAGAGGCAGAGATGACCTGATACTGGAATATCCAAGAAGTGAAACGCCAGGGGGCAAGTCAGGATACCATCCCCCTACCCCATTATTATTCTGGAAATAATAATACCTACCTCAAAGAGTTGTCATGAGGATTGAAAATAAGACCGGTGTCATGTCCAGCGTTGAGCGGCCCTGGGTGCTTCCTTGGGGCTGGTTTCTGGCAGCTCCCTTCCCCCAGGCAAATTCTTCCTCCGGTGATCCTAATGCATCCAAGAAATCCCTGTGGTTACTGTGGACATGATCTGGGGCCTTAGCTAGTGGGCTGACCCAGGTGGCACATTGTAACTTTACTCCAACAATTTGGAAAAACGAACAGAGCCGTTCTGACCTTTTTCATTTCTTTTGCTTCTGCATCCCTACCTCAAGCCTGCACGCTGGTTATGACCTACAATCTTTATTAAAAACCGTGAGGATGCTCCAAACTGCACACGCTCAAACAGGCCAGGGCTTCTATCAACAGGTTCTTTTTGTTTTACCGCCTTCATTTCCGAACTTTGCTGATAATTGATGTGAATGCTATAAAGGAGCTTTCTTTTGTTAGGATGTCGCTGATTTTCTCCTGTCATTGGGCTTAATCTCACTCCGAAAATTTCACTTTAGTCCATTTTAGGATAGTCCCAAAGGAACCTTTAACAGCTGTTTCAAGGCAGTGTTGTGAAAACAACCCAAAATGGTCCCTGGTTTGCTCTGTTTACACAACTGTGAGGGGATGGGGAGCAAAATGTTTGGAAGTCATTTCATTTAAATTTTCTCTTTAAAACGTATTAAAATATGAGTCATTTTAATACATAGATACATGTTATTAAATATGTATTTTATTTATAAATACATATGCATTAAAAAATTTTTTTTGGTTGTGCTGGGTCTTCGTTGCCACACGCAGGCTCCTCTGTTGCGGCATGTGAACTATTAGTTGCGGCATGCGAACTCTTAGTTGCCACATGCATGTGGGATCTAGTTCCCCAACCAGGGATCGAACCCCAGCCCCCTGGATTGGGGGCTTGGAGTCTTAACCACTGCGTCACCAGGGAAGTCCTTAAATATGTATTTTAAATATGTATTTATGTAATATGCAAATGTTACATATTACAAATATGTAAATATGTACATAACACGTATGTATTAAATGGTACTAGGTATTAAAGTATGTATATTATTGTGTATTAAAATACATATTAAATATGTATTTAAATACATAAAATATGTATACATACATATATATGAACCAAGCACTTGCTTCAAGTGGTACCTTTGGATAATAGGGAATTTTTGTATGAGTGTCAGCACTGACATTCTTCCAGAGATCGATTTCTGTTGCCCCATCTGAAACACTTATTGGATATTTTTGCTGTTTATTGATTTAAAAAATTTGGAAAAGGGCAGTGAGAGGAGATACCACCTCTTGTCCAACCACTCCCAAATCAGGGCTCTAGCACTGAGCTTCCTTCTAGCCCTTTTTCCCCCCCGACAATAACTATTTTAAACCTTTAGTCCAGCACCTCTGTTTACCGTTCCTCCTTGTATCCCATTTACCCATGGTCACAAGCTCTGCCCAAATTGCTATCTTAGAAAACTCAAAAATATTTTTGAGGGAAGGGACGTGGGGGGCGGAGAGACGAATGGGTAACAATTCAGAAAAGCAGTTACAAAGTTAAGAACGTAACTTTTTTGCTGTATAATCCGTCATCTGCGCCCCACCCCACCCTCATAAGACCCTTCCCCCTACACTGCACCTTCCTGAGGCACTTCACACTTTGTACCTGGGATGAAAAGGGAGGGAACTTACAGCCCTCAGTGAAAATGTTCAGAGTCAAATTATATACTCTTATGGTAAAGAGAGGGGAATGGGCAGTGGCAGGAGCATGGCTTTAACAATTCCTAGGCAGGCTTTCGTCCTGGCCGACTAGCTCGCATCATGATAATACAATTTTGTATGTTAAACAACAGATGTCAAACAGAAGAAAGAGACGGGGTCTTTGCTTTTCTTCTCCTGTGGACCTTGCTCCCCCAAAGCAGCCATTTTTTCAGTTGCCATGACAGTGGTAATAGGAGTTTATCATTTTCCCATGCCTGCTGCATGCTAATGCCGAATCAATTCACGAATGTTATCTGGTTAAGGGAAGAAAGGGTCCAAACCACAATCTGCCACTGTGCTGCAGAGGGAGACATGACCAGTGCCTTTTCGCTCTCCCCACAATCCTCAGCTCCCGCTTTATGGGGCAGTTTCTGTAAAGCAGTTTTGATTTGCCTGTCTATTAAGATACATAGTCACAATCAGCCATAGAACTCCTGATGCCGTATGTGCGAATTGACAAAGCAGGTTACCATTGCTTTGTTTTTTGAAAAGAAGTTGTAAAGGACAAAGATCATCTAGATAGTAACCATAAGTAATGTCTATAAATCAAATATGTATATTAGATATATAACAATTCTACTCTTTCTTCCTGAATACTGATCCCACTTTCAAAGCATCAGACCCATTTACACACTGAGTAGAAGATGAAAGCTCCTTTGAGACTTATCAAAAATGAGAAAATCATAGTATTTTTATAAGAAGAGCACCTTCCTTCAGTGAACAAAGATGATGTAGAAATTAAGAAATACCACACTTGGAAGGACTTCTTAGAATGAAGGAAATTTATTCTGAAAAATGGACATAAAGGAAAAATGAAAAAGTGGTTAAACCCAGATGATGGGTACACAGATGTTCCTTATATTATTCTTGGTACTTCTCTGTGTGTTTGAAATATTTTATAATTCCTAAAAACTTTATGAATCAAAGTCTTTCTGTTTGGCTTTTAATTAACAGTGTTTAAGTCATAGCCAAATGAGGAAAAAGGGGGGAAAAAGGGAGAATAAACAATGTAGCAGGGCAGAAGCAAAACTAAAGCCCAAAGTGATTTACAGCGTACTTAACGTTTATTTCCCTCTTAATTTCTAACAGAAAGTGGTGGTGGTTGTCCGCTGATGTTTGCTTATTTTTTTCTTCCTAATCCCTTAAAAAAAAATTCTTGCATCAGTTGACCGCTAAAATGATTACTTCAATTGTTGATAGAGTTTATTCTCCGGAATTGAAAAACCAGTTGCTTTTATATGCATTGTCTGCCTTATTTTTTAGGCATCTGGCACATTTTATTCCTTTTTTGTTATTTTGAGTTGTTCTTTTATCATTATCTGCAGGAAGCAGCATTAGCATGCCCAAGATAAGACGGGGGATCCAGATGTGCATATCAAAGGATGAACAGCTACTTATTAAGAAAAACTTTTCTTTTTAAGCCCAGCTTCTGTTCAAAGGCATAATAAAGCCTATGGCGTTAGTGACAAACTGGTAATTCAATGCCTTGTCACCGCCATGCATTGGAATGGGGGGAAAAAAGGCAGGTCAAAGAAATTGGTAAGGTCCACACTTTAGAATTCTGAAAAGACAGAACTGGTAAAAGTTCATCTTCTCCAGCTGTATGCATTTATATCCTGCTGTGTTTATTCACTGTTTTCTGGGGGAAATGAATGAGCCACAAATGGGCTGGCTGGCTGTTATGATTAGGGATGAATTTTAAATCACCAGGTTATTTTTTAGAAGAGTGAAATGTGTTTACATTGAAAGCATCTGATTCCAATATCATAGACCGGCATGTGCTTTCTCTGCAATCAAAACACGCTTAGTAACACGCGAGGCGTGCATTTAGGTGAAAGAGCCCAGCGCTGTAATAGTTCATAAAGTAAATCTGAAAATCCCTTCCACTGTTCCCCTGCTTCTCATGTTAGATCACTCCCTACCCTCTCCGTGTGCATCTCTCTGTGTCCCTTGTGGGAACTTACATTCATAGATGCACATAGCTACACACATACATTCATAAAGGCACAGATCTACACACTATATTTAGTGGTGGTGTTTTTTTTAATTAATGCTGCCAAACCATACATGTGCTTCCTTGATCTCGGCAGTTTGATTTGTCAATCATTCCAAATCGGCACACATAAGTCGACCTCATTCTTTTTCATTTATACATTAGTGGTCTGTGAGTTGACTTTACCGTGATGTCCATAACCACTTCCCTTTTGGCGGCCATTTCAGTTTCTTCCAGTGTTTCCCAATTGCAAAAAAATGATGCAAAAAATATCTTCACACATATATTTTTGTGTGCTCGTCCGCTGTTCTTTTTGCACATTACTTTTCTCTGTTGTCCAAAAAATATTTCTTTTAGCCGCTGGGGAAAGTTATGCATCTATAAACTTAAGTCTAAAGCAAATTAGAAATAAGTTAGTCTCTTACTTTCTCTTAAGATTAAGAAAAACTGTAGACTTCAGAGAACTGTAATATTTACATCAATTTTGAGGGCATGTAATATCACTTTTGTTCTTGGGTTCTTAAGCCGATTTCTATAGTTGACTCAAAATTGACCTTGACTAAAGTCATTTTTGTACATAGATCTTTTTTAAAGTTAGCTGAGTCTTAAGTTTGTCAGTGAGGCTATTGCTAGAGTTTTAAAAATATATAACTAGCCCTCTTGTTTGGTAAATAAAGAAGGAGGTAAAGAAAATTTGCCCATGGCATAGATCTGCTGAATGAATTTGATCACAAAAATGATAAGATAGTGGCCTGAATCCTATCAACATATATACATAAGGATCTACATTGGGGCAGTATTTGTAATAGTAGAAAGAGGAGAAATACCTCAATATCCATTGGCGGTTTCTTTAAAAAATTATAATACATGCAAAAAATAAAATAATACCAAAATGCATGAGAAGCCATCCCAACAGGAAAAGCATCTGCTGTACTGCTAATTGAAAGGTAAATTGGGAAGCTACATGTGCCATGTGATCTACTTGTGGATGGGATGATTGGAGTGGTGGACAGACAGATGGATGGACTTATTAATAAGAGTTATCTCCAAGGTATGGAAGTGGTGAGGAAAAGGAAGAGAGAGGTTAGGTGTTTACATTTTTTCATATTAAGTTATTTACAGTGAGCATGTAAAGGTTTTCTCATTTAAAAAAAATCACTATTTCACTATTGCCAATTGTCCCAAAGACTGGAGGACAGGCTGGTTCTAACATTTCACTGGTTGATTTTTTTAAAAGAATATTCATTAAAAAGTATGAAATTATTTTATATCCTTGTCATTTAACTTTTCATGGGTATATGTCCACATAGTTCAAAAGTCCAAAACTAGAAAATGGTTAAAAAAATGGTTCCCTCCCAGAACTAAGTTTCCCTCCCCCAGGAGTAAACACTGGTACCATTTTTATTTTTTATTATTATTTTTTTATTTTTATTTTTTTAAAATTTATTTATGTATTTATTTTTGGCTGCATTGGGTCTTCATTGCTGCACGTGGGCTTTCTCTAGTTGCGGCGAGCGGGGGCTACTCTTCGTTGCGGTGCGTAGGCTTCTCGTTGCAGTGGCTTCTCTTGTTGCGGAGCACGGGCTCTAGGCGCGCGGGCTTCAGTAGTTGCAGCACACGGGCTCAGTAGTTGTGGCTCGCAGGCTCTAGAGCGCAGGCTCAGTAGTTGTGGCACACGGGGTTAGTTGCTCCGCGGCATGTGGGATCTTCCCGGACCAGGGCTCGAACCCGTGTCCCCTGCATTGGCAGGCGGATTCTTAACCCCTGCACCATCAGGGAAGTCCACTGGTACCATTTTTATATGCATCTTCCTAGGTATATTTTAAGCATATTCAAGGAAATGCATATGTGTGTATATACACATATATACTAAGTTTATATAAGTGTAAGAAGAAGTATAAAAATATTCTTCTGTGGGAATTCCCTGGTGGTCCAGCAGTTAGGACTCCACGCTTTCACTGCCATGGTCCTGGGTTCAATCCCTGGTCACGGAACTAAGATCCCATAAGCTGTGCAGCACAGCCAAAAAGAAAAAGTCTTTTCTTTTCCCACAAATGGTACCCTACTATTCAAACTAGTCTATATTTTGTTTTTTGTTTTTTCACTTAACTATATATAAAGAGAATTATTTTTTAACAGCTAAATGAGTGACTAACCACAGAGCCAAAAGCATCCTTGGGTTTTATGCGACTGTTTCTAAGTCAAGAATTACTCGGCCAATGGTTGGCACACTGACTTGTATGAACATTCAGAGTACTCTTGGACTCCAGATGGCCGTGGTCAGAGAACTAACAGGGGACTAATGGCTGTGGTTGGGGGACTTCTCAGGAGAAAAGACATCAAGATGCAATGTCAAGATCCCAGACTTTTCAACCAGTCAGTCCTGGGTTCACATCTAAGCCCTCCCACCTACTTACCAGTTACATATATGACTTCACGCATGTTCACATCGCTAAGCCTCAGTATCCCTGTCTGTAAAATGGGGATAATGACACTCACAACCTCCCAGGCTTGTAAATGAGAAAATGTAAAATGTCTGCCTCCCCCGTTACAGACCCACTACGTAACTCTTCCCTAACTGCAATCACTACCATTAAACAGAGGGAGATTGAAAGAAGTCAGTTTGCTTTTTCCCGGGAAAGTAGTCCTGGACCAACATATTTTGAAAGTAGCCCCATTTTTCCTAGAGAGAGAGGGTTATATGGAGGGAGGGGCAATTCGTATTATCCAAAAGTTCCCCCACTTGCTTCTCGTACCGACCCCTCACACCACACATGAATACCCTGCTGGAGAGCTGGTTTAGGACCCTGCATGAACTGTGTTCAGCCTGGTTAATTTCTGGGCAGTTAGGTAGCTTTTAAGCTGTAAGACGTTTTACGTTTGGAAATCAATGTCCTTTAGGAAGGACTATAGTGGCAATTTTCAAACATGAGCATCCATTGCAGAGGGCCTTTTCAACCCCAGATTGCTGGAACCCACCTCCAGAGTTCCTGATTTCGTAGATCTGGGATGGGACCTGAGAAATTGCATTTCTAACAAGTTCCAAGGTGGTGCTGACCCTGCTTATCTGGGGACCCACTTCGACAACCTTGCAGTGTGTGCTCCAAAGGTAGGGTGGCTGGCCTTGCCACCCACTGGTTACGTGATCTTTGGACAGATTGTTTAACCTCTCCCCAGCCTCAGTTTCCCCATCTATACAATGGAAACAATAGAAATATACAGAGGGCAGCTGTAAGGGTTTGGTGAGTTCATACACACTTAAGCATCCCGCCAAAGTAATTGGAGCCTCTTATTCATACCTGGTAGTGCCTCTGACACCAGGTCAACCGTTTAATCAAATACCTTTCTTTACTCTTCTTTCAGGAATAATAATAGCCATCATTTTCTTGAACACTTACTTGGTGGTCAAAATATGCTTCCTTTCAGAATAGGCAAATTAGATTCCTGTCTTATACTGCAGAGCAGTTTGCTTTGAAAGGGCACTAAAACTCTCCTGGAGGGCTTCCCTGGTGGTGCAGGTGTTAAGAATCCACCTGCCAATGCAGGGACACGGGTTCAAGCCCTGGTCCGGGAAGATCCCACATGCCACGGAGCACCTAAGCCCATGTGCCACAACTACTGAACCTGTGCTGTAGAGCCTGCAAGTCACAACTATTGAGCCCACATGACACACTACTGAAGGCCGGGCGCCTAGAGGCCATGCTCCGCAACAAGAGAAGCCACCACAATGAGAAGCCTGCGCACCACAACAAAGAGTAGCCCCCGCTCACTGCAACTAGAGAAAGCCCGCGCGCAGCAACGAAGACCCAGTGCAACCAAAAATAAATTAATTAATTTTTAAAAAAACCAAAACTCTCCTGGAGAAGAGAAATATATTCAATATGTGTTACATGCATTATACACATATAATGTATTACATTTGTTACATTATATGTATATATATGTATGTGTGTGTATATATACATATCTATAATGTAATACCTCTACACACACACACACACACACACACACATTCTATTACTGATCTGACACAGCCTAACATTGTCTCAATGGGTAAAGGCACATCTTATCTTTGAGGGGTAACATATTAAAGCCTTCTAAGTTTTACTTCTAATGATCCCACTCTAATTAATTAGCTTTATTCTCAGAGGACAGAGCTGTGAGGGAAAGGTAGATTCCAGCTGGAGGGAGGTGAGGGAAGGAATGTGAAAGCCAGGTAGAAATGGGGAAACAAAAATTGGGCAGGCGCTTCTTTCCTTTCTGATCTCAACTTGAAGTTGAGATGGTCAAGAGCAGGGCAGCTGGATTTGGACTACTTATGTTTCAATCCACTTTGACCTATCTGATCTTGAGCAAAGTGTGCCCTGGTGTCCTCATCTGTAAGCTGGGGTAAAGATGGAAGTACTTAATTACAAGGGTTTTTTCAAAATCACATTCATACATCCATTCAGTCACTGCCTATTTCTCATTGACCCTTTGTCCTGCATGCTGGGGCTAAAGGGTTCACCAAGACCAACAAGGTCCCTGCCCCATGGACTTGCAGGCTGTTGTCCAGTTGGAGGAGGGGACATGTAGGAACAGTCAGTAAATCCATAAGCAAATAGTAAAGGAGACGATGTTGGCCAGCAATAGTGCACTGAAGAAATTGTGATGTGACTCAGGACAAGGGGACCACTTTCACTGAGGTGGTCAGGGAAGGCTTCCTGGAGGAGGTGGCTTTTGGGCTGAGACTGGATGATGCAGAACCGACCATGTGAATATCTTGGGAAGGACAAGCAGCGAGAACAGCCAATGCAGATGCCCTGAGGAGGGAATAAGCCAGGGCTGGAATTCCACAAAGAAGTCCAGGACAGTCAGAACCAGATTGGAGGAGACCTCACTGGTGCAAAGAGAAAGTGAGGGAAGGCACTGAAGGATTTTTTTTGTTGTTTAGATGTGGTTTTGTTGGGTCTTCTTTTTTTTTTTTTTTTTTTTGCATTTCTTAATAAGACAATTTAAATGTATGAGGTTAAATATTAAGTTACTTTTACAAATTTCTAACAACTTATAGCAAACATAAGTAATCTTTATTGTTTTAAAGTTTCTATCCATGTCAAACTTCAATGATGGTTTAAGTAAAAGTGGACCTTCTGTTGAAATCAAAATACAGTACTGCACCTGGTGGCTCAGTGGTTAAGAATCCGCCTGCCAATGCAGGGGACACGGGTTCGATCCCTGGTCTGGGAAGATCCCACATGCCGCGGAGCAACTAAGCCCGTGCCTCACAACTACTGAGCCTGGGCTCTAGAGCCCGTGAGCCACAACTACTGAGCGTGAGTGCCACAACTACTGAAGCCCGTGTGCCTAGAGCCCGTGCTCTGCAACAAGAGAAGCCACCAATCACTGCAACTGGAGGAAGTCCACACACAGCAATGAAGACCCAATGTAGCCAAAAAGATAAGTAAAATTAAAACAAAATACAGTACTTACACTATTTCATTTTAGAGGGTCCAGTGACATGAAAAGAATGTATTCCTAAGAATTATATTAAGTGAATCCATATTTGAAAAAATACGACCTAGGCCATAAAACTTGAATGTGAGCAGTTATAGCATCAGCTAAAGATAGCAGTTAAACCAGAAGGAGATAAATCAAAATTATTCTTATAGACAGAAGACATGGGCGTATGTCTAGTTGTGGCTGTGGATGAGGATTCACAGCCCAGCTGCTATGAAAGCGGGATAAAACCTGCCTGTGACCCCCAAACACTGAGCCCTCCCAGCATGACCTTCCAGCTTCCCGGGGAACCTGGTGACCCAGGGGATCCCCTGATACTTCTGGGCATCCACGGGCTACGTGTGGTACAGGAAGAGCAAACGCTCCACTTGGGAAAGGTTGGAACTTGAACTGGAGGTTAGCCGGTATTCGCCTGATATGATCGTTTTCCTTTCTCAGCTCATTGAGCTTCCTCTTGGTAGACAGAGCTGCCATCCACCTTTCTTGGGCTCTTTTCTCATAGAAGAGGATCTCGCTTTGCTAGGAGAAAGTGGTTCTCTCCAATTCTTTTTTTTTTTTGCGGTACGCGGGCCTCTCACTGTTGTGGCCTCTCCCGTTGCGGAGCACAGGCTCCGGACACGCAGGCTCAGCGGCCATGGCTCACGGGCCCAGCAGCTCCGTGGCATGTGGGATCCTCCCGGACCGGGGCATGAACCTGTGTCGCCTGCATCGGCAGGCGGACTCTCAACCACTGCGCCACCAGGGAAGCCCTCTCTCCAATTCTTAGTCCATGTCTTCCTCCATCTTCTTGTAGAGGCTGCACTTCTGACATATATAGGCCAGTCTTTCCCGCACTTTGGGACATTTCTTCTCCATCTCCAGGCCATGTGTTTCCTCCTCAGTTGATTTTCTCGGGAGCTGCTTTACGTGCTCTTGATGTAATTCGGGCAGCATTCCAAGTTTCAGCTGAAGCTTCTGAATCTCGCTTTCCAGCTGTGCGTTTTCAGACTGCAAGGATGCTTGCTTCGATTGGAGACTTTTTAGTTGTCCCATTAGCTCTTCATTGATTTGATTTGATGCACACAGTTTTCTGGATATTTCTTTTTTTTTTCCTCTTCGTGCCTTTTAAAGGCCACTTTTAAGTTAACAGCATAAATGAGACTCTTCAGATCAGCTTCCGACAAGTCCATTGGATGATGCTCATTTTCTGCTTCTCTTTTTCCCTCTGCTTCCAAGTTGCCCGTCTCTACATGACCCTCTTTCAAGAGATCAGGCAAATGTATGATTTCAGCATGGTTTTTTTGTTTGTTTGTTTGTTTGTTTGCGGTACGCGGGCCTCTCACCGTTGTGGTCTCTCCCGTTGCGGAGCACAGGCTCCGGACACACAGGCTCAGTGGCCATGGCTCATGGACCCAGCCGCTCAGCGGCATGTGGGATCCTCCCGGACCGGGGCACGAATCCACGTCCCCTGCATCGGCAGGCGGACTCTCAACCACTGCGCCACCAGGGAAGCCCTTCCCCTTTCCTTTTGATGAAGGTACCATAATTTCCTTGATCATCCTCGTATTGATAGACAAGCAATTTGGCAATGTTTGCCAAAATTAATCATGTATCGTTGTTTTGGGGGGTTTTAAAAAATATTTATTGGGCTTCCCTGGTGGCACAGTGGTTAAGAGTCCGCCTGCCGATGCAGGGGACATGGGTTCGTGCCCCGGTCCGGGAGGATCCCACATGCCACGGAGCGGCTGGGCCCGTGAGCCATGGCTACTGAGCCTGCGCGTCCGGAGCCTGTGCTCCGCAACGGGAGAGGCCGCGGCAGTGAGAGGCCCGCATACCGCCAAAAAAAAAAAATTTTTATTTATTTAATTGGCTGCACCAGGTCTTAGTTGCGGCACACAGGATCTTCTTTTCAGCGTGTGGGATCTTTTAGTTGTGGCATGCAGGACCTAGTTCCCTGAGCAGGGATCGAACCCAGCCCCCCTGCACTGGGAGCCATGAAGTCCCTAATCATGTATCTTTGACTTTGATCTAGCTATTCCATTTCTAGCAATTAAGCCAGCAGATAGTCTCGCAGTTGTGAAAAATTCAGTATGTACCAGTTTATAATCTGCAGTAATATTTATTACATAATTAAAAACATGGTAAATTTTTTTTAACATTTCTAATGGAAAGAATCTATGAAAGATGAGAAGCCAAAGAGTGCTCGGTTTAAGAAAAAAGCTTCTGGGACTTCCCGGTGGTCCAGTGGGTAAGACTCCGCGCTCCCAATGCAGGGGGGCCGGGTTCCATCCCTGGTCGGTGAACTAGATCCCACATGCATCCTGCAACTAGGAGTCCACATACCGCAACTAAGAAGTCCGCATGCCGCAACTAAGAAGTCCGCATGCCACAACTAAAAGATCCCACATGCTGCAGTGAAGACCCAGCACAGCCAAAATAAATAAATAATTTTTTTTAAAGAAAACAGTTTCCAAAATAATCCAGATTTGTAAACCAGCTTTAACACTTCGTGGAGAAGCTACTTTCCCTCTCTGAGCCTCAGTTTGTTTATCTATAGAATGGGCGTAATAGTCATGCCCATCTTACAGGGTCATAGTGGGGCATTCAGTAAATGGTAGCTGCCACGATTCTCACTGTTGTGATGATGATCATTATTATTACTTACTTTAATCTTTGTTTTGGGTAAAGTATATCTGGTGGGTTCTCTGGTATGGCACAGAGTCAGAAGCCTGAAATGAGGAAACCACTATTCCACAACTTCCTTGGATGTCAGAAATCCTCACCTTTTCCTCTGGAAATATGAGTATGGATGACATGTCACATAGTAACAGGCTCCGGATTTATAAGCTGCAACATCTACCTCCCTGTTTCATAAGCAGTCCAGTGACCTCCAGATTTCATTTAAGTTTTCTATTATTTTCCTCTGAAAGGGACAATGGAGCTCTTGTTTGAACAGCTTTGGTGAGCCCAGAGGAAAAATTGGTCATTATGGGGAGCACAAAAGATTTGCTTTCCATACATTAGTTTATCAATTGCTTTCTTAATGCAAAGTTGGGTAGGAGAGTATAGACAGTGAGGGTGAAAAAAAGATTATTTTGAGTCCACAGCTGGATGTCAATATTTGACAGGGATAAATGGGATTTAATATCACGTCTTTGCAAAGATAAAGTCTGTGCAAGTTAAAAATCCTTCGTTGCCCATTCTCCCTTTGCACTGGCTTTTAACCGTCACTGTGCTGTGTTTGGTTATGTTTATTAGGTCACGGGAAGGCAGAATTGAGAGACAGAACAAGGAATTGGCTTTGCTGAGATGTCGGCTATTATTTCTGTCCTTTCAAAATAAAACGTACACAATGAAATGAAAACCCTTGTTGAGGTAAATCTGGAAAGTGCAGTAAGAAGCCGCACAGCTGTAAATGGGGCATTCTCTAATGGGCTCAGGCACACAGTTTTTGGCTTATCAACTTTTATATCAAAAAGAACAGGGCATCAAAAGTTGTGGTTTTATTCTTAGATTTTATATTTCTATTGAAAACAAAACAAAACGGGAAAAAATGCTGCCAGATAGATGCCTTGACTCTCTTCTGGAGAATAATTGTTCAAATTAACCCACTTTGAATGGTGACTAACATTCTATAATAATATAAGGGGGAAAATGATTGGTGCTTTTTCTTAAAAATTAGTATTAATGCTATAAAAATAAGCTGATTTTATGTTACTTCTAACCAAATGCAGGTTGTAATGACAGCTCTGCATGAATTCTGAGGATGTCCTTAAGAATGAATAAAGTGTTCGTTCTTTTGTTTTGGGGGTTGGTTGACGTTCCTGACAAAATTGTAGGTTAGTGTATGGTAGGCCATTCTTTTTACATTCAACTTAGTGCTGAATAATAAAATTCAGTCAGTTTTGGAAAAAAAAAATTATTCACAGGCTTAATTAGTTTTCCCAAAGAACTCTTGTGATCTTTTCATGTTGAAACTGTTCTCTTGCTACTGTCCTCAAGGTATGCCTCCTACAAGGGGAATGATTGAGTTCCCAAGAAGCTGGACCGAGAACGATTTTCTGTTTATTGACTTCAGCTTTCCTTTGATTCTCTTTATAAAATCAGAGTTCTGTTTTCTTAAAGAAAATAAGATGATTTTCAATGATAGATTTCAGTGAAATCTTTGAGAAATCCTGGCCTTTGAGGTCACACATACCCAGGTTAGACCCCCACTGCCATGAGCTGTATGATGTTGGCCATGCCCTTCAACCTATCTGAGCCCCAATTCTTCATCCATTCAAGAGGGATAATGATCAGAGGGCCAGTAGCCACTCCTGATCTTTACGTGGAGGGGGCTCAGGGCTGCAGTCTTGCTGCAGAGAGGATAAGTGGGTATTAGTGAATTTGTTTTGAAACTGTGTTTCCATAATAAACTCTCTATACTTCATTGTATTTGGAGTGGCTTGTGGGAAGGTAAAGTGGGAAAGGCCAATTGAAATGGGGGAGCATGTGGTGAAGTCCCTCTAAGCCACCCTTGATGCTGTTACTGATGTGGTGGCAATTACATGACCTGTACAGACCACCTGGCACATGATGATAACCTGCAGCCATCACTACTGATTACAATTTGATGGTACATTACATATTACTGTATACACAAATTAAGAATACCAAGTGCAAATTTGTGTCGGGGTGTGTATAGATTAATTGTTTTGAATAGATTAAAAATTCACACGTTGCCAAATCAAGAGGTACACAAGAAGCAGAAGGGAATGGATTCTCCCTCCCGACAGGTACCCACAGAAGCACCAATTCTCCCAATCTCTTGTTTGTGTTTCCAGAGATAGTCGATGTATATATGATCTGATAGGTGTATGCATTTTTTCTTCTCTTTAATATACAAATAGTAGCATATACTACAATTTCTGTACATATAAACAATAGACCTTGAAGCTCATTTCTTATCAGCATATAGTCTCTTTATTCTTGTACAAATGACCATAATTTGTTTAGCCATCTCCTATTGAGGGATACTTGCATTGTTTCCAATCTTGTGCTATTACAGATAATGCTACATTGAGGAACACTTTTCATGTAAGGGATTAGGTATTTGCATATGTGTAAGTATGTCTGTAGAGTTACTGGTTCAAAGGGCAAAAGAGTTTGTAAATTTGATTGATAGATATGAGAATGGCTGTTTCACCATATTCTTGCCCAGATAGTGTGTTATAAAACTTTCTGATCATTTGTCATCTGATGATCTCAGTATAGTTTCTTTTGCATGCCTTTTTTTTTTTGGCCGCGCAGTGCATCTTGCAGGATCTTAGTTCCCCGACCAGGGATTGAATCCGGGGCCCCAGCAGTGGAAGTGCTGAGTCCTAACCACTGGACCAACAGAGAATTCCCTACCTCCCTCTTATTATAAGAAAGATTGACCACTTCTCTTATGTCTAAAAGCCATTGAGATTTTCTTTTCTGTGGACAATTATCTATATATCCTTTGTCAATTTTTCTGTTGAACTCTTGTCTTTTTTCTGATTGATTTGTAGGGACTCTTTGTATTTTAGGGAAATTAGTACTTTGTTTCATGAGTTGCAGTTTCTTTTCCCCAGTTTCTTGCCTTTTGACTTTGCTAATGGTAGTTTTTGCTAAGCAAATATTTTTGGTTAGGAGTTTCTGAATAATGTGTCTTAGTAAAAAAGACCTCCCCACTCCAATATTATGTTAAAATTCCCTGATAAGTTTCTTCTAGTGCTTTTATGATTTTGTTTTTACATATTTAGATTTCTGATTCATTTTGAATTTATCCTTGGGTTTGATCCAAAGTACTGTTCCAACTTCACATTTTTTTCTAGATAGCCACCGTTTATTCTGCAATTCATCTTTCCCCCTACCGATTTGAAAGGCAGTCTTTATCAAATACTAAATTCCCACATGTTCTCGGACTTATTATACAGGATTTTTGAGATTATCTTATCAAGTAATATGGCCAAGCAGGAGCATATGTATGTGTGTACTTTAACTCATTAACTTAAAATTGCAAAGGGAAACAGTGACTACTTGCCAAATCAGAATATATCAGAATCGAAAGGCTTTTAGGGAATTCCTCAGCAGTCCAGTGTTTAGAGAGCAGTTCTTTCACTGCTGGGCTGAGTTTGATCCCTGGTTGGGGAGTTAAGATCCCACAAGCCACCTGGCGTAGCAAAAAAAAAAGTCTTTTATATTCATTTTAGATGCGTGTACATGTATGTGTGTGTGCGCACGTGTGTGTGTGTACACACACAGAATTTCTGTGGCTGTGAGCTATGGTGGTCTCATTTGTCTCACCAAGTCATTAGTTTAGGAATAGGGACGTGACACCACTTTGACCAAAAAGATGGTGGAAATCTGCTGAGAGGGCTTCACCCTTGAAGAGGGATGAAAGGCAGGGACTTTTTTTTTTTTGCCCCTGGTTATCACTGTCTCCCTGTGACTTCTAGAACTCTGCAGCCATCTTGGGGCCATGAAGGAAGGCAGCCCAAGAAAACAAGCCGAGGATGGGAGCATGGAAAGAAGAAGAAGAAAGAAAAAAACCTGACTCCCAAATTAACTAACTAAATCACCACCACTAGAGACATCCTAATACCAAACTCCTTGATAGATGGTTAATCAATGACCTTATTGTCCAAGCCCTGCTGAGTTGGGTTTTCCATTATTTGCAGCTAAAACTGACCTAACATTCCAGCTTTCACATGATACTGAAAAATCTAGAACTTTCTCTTCCCCTCTTTTGAGCTGAACTGACCCTACCCTCTCTTTGAAGTCACTGAGTGTGGAACAGGTTGAGAAGGGAACTGTATTAAACTCAACAGTTCAAATAAAATTATAAAAACACAGGGTACCTTTGGTGTTCTTCAACCCAAATATGTGTCAGCATCATGTGGCTTCTCAGAGAAAAAGCTATTTGTTTCCTTATAACAAACAATACTTCCCTGCTCCTAGTACATAATTTTATTATTTTTTTCTCATTGCTTTAAGGATGATTTATTTAGAAATTGGTTAAAAATCACTTCAAGTGTCTTGAAGCTATTTTGCAGACATACAGAGTTACTCTAAAGAGTATTGAAAGTTAAAGCAAAAAGGATTCTTTGAGATTCTCTAGAGCAGTAGTTTCAACCTTGCTGTACATGGAAATCAATTGGGGAATTTTTAAAAGAAAACTAATGGCTGAGCCGTACCCCCGGAGATCCTGATTTTATTGTTCCAGGATGTTACCTAAGCACCAAGATTTTTTTAAAGCCTCTCAAGTGTTTATCACTTTAATTTCATAATATTTTTCCTCAAACTTTTATTTAAAAAAAATTTTTTTAAATTACATGAATAGTAAAATGAGCTGTGTATCTTCACCTAGAGTGACTCATGGTTGACATTTGGCCACATTTGCTCTGAATAATTCACTTTTCAGATTCATTATAGTAAGTTTTATCCACTTTAATACATTTATAACAATAAAAATGAATCACCGAAAATAAATTAAAACTCTTGCCTTATGGTCTTTTCTCCTCCCCAAAACATTTACTTTTTACAAGCAATACATTGGCATCTTTCAAAATTTTTAAAGTATAAAAAGATGTACAGTGAAAGGCCTTCTTGCTTTTTTGTTCCCCTACCTGGAAGAAACCAGCCTTCTCTTCTCTTGTATGTCATTCTGGAGATATTTTATGCTCTCTTATCCTCACTTTGGAGCGAAATTTGGCCAGATCTCCTGTATTTTCTAACACACGTTTACCTGTTATCATTGTTATTGTCCAGAAGTACCTATTTCTTAAAAAAAAATTTTTTTTTTGAATGGAAGAATTCCTTGCTGGTGGTTAAAGATTAATCAACTGCAGAAGGTCTAATGAAAGGCCATACCGCCCCACCCTGCCCCCAGTCCCATTCCTCAGAGGAAACCACTTTTAACTCTTCCTGGTTGGAGTTTTTCTAATTCTTATTCCAAATTCCAAGTATTAGATTTACACCACTGGTTGTGGAGTATCACCTGGAGAATTTCATCTCTTGACTTCCTGCAGAGAAGATTAAACCTTCTCTCTCTAGAGTCATTACCTACTCTTTCTCCCTTCCCGCTATATAGATAAAGGTATATCAGGGGTTTTTTGTTTGTTCCTAAAGTAACCTTTTTGAAAGACAGATGCAAGGTAACTATTTTCTGGCCGCTTAGGAGCTGAGGATGATTAGTATGTTAGTAGCCCTCTTTCAGTGTTTCTAATATGCCAGAATGCTTTGAAAATGTTCTTCTTATGCTTAAAAAATTGGGGTAAATATATTGTTTGGTTGGTTGAACTATAGTGATAACAAGCCAAATCTTAGCATATTCTTTATTTCTCTAGGACTTGAGAGATGACCCTCTTGGATTATCACTGAGTGTGGATTTATATCGTGGACTTTTGTGTTCTTGTAAATAGGTAGCCCTACAGATCAAAGTCTTAAGAGTTGTTATTATAGTCTTAAACACTATCTTTATTTATTCATTCAACAAATACCAGGAAGAGCCAGGAGCTCGTGATGCCAGGATAAGGAAGACTCAGCTGTTTAATGAGTACAGGGTTTTATTTTGGAGTAATGAAAATGTCCTGGAACTAGAGAGAGGTGGTGGTTGCACAACACTGTGAATGCGCTAAATACCTCTGGAGTGCTCACTTTAAAATGGTTAATTTTATGTTATGTACATTTCTCCTCAATTTAAAAAAATGGGGGCAGGGACAGTCCCATGGTAAGATAGGTTGGAAAAACATCCTATTGTGTAGCCCTTTTAGACCTGTACATTGTGTCTGTCATATCAAAGTATCTGAGAAATCCTGCAGCAAAGTTCCCCAACTTCCTCTAACCCAGGTTTGGAAGATAAGCTCATCCTGGAACTTCTTTCAATACCTTTTAACACTCTTTGGAAACCACTTTTAAGGAAATTTATTTATTGACCTGGAAAGACGTTCATGATGATTTAGTACATGAAGCAGTCACAAAATGGTTTGTGCCGTATGGTCACTTTTTGGTGAACATATGTAAGTATATTTAGGCATAGAAAATACACTGACATCATTTATACCAACAGAAGTTATCTGTTTTATATTCTTACAAGTAAATTTCTTTTTCTTCTTTTTGTTTATCTGTATTTTAAAATGTGTCTACAAGAGTATGTATGTTTTAAGTAAAGTTCTTTTTTTTTTTTAAAGAAAAGAACTCTCCTCTTATAATTTACCTTTGCCCTCTCCTACCTGCAGAAGTTCCTGATTTTCGCGCTTGCATCCTTACAGACTTTATAAATTGGACTCTGCATCCATTAACATGGCAGAGAGGGTGAAATTTCGCAATGTGAACACAGCTTCAGACTCTGGTCCTTTAGAGAAGCATGTATCTGCCTGTGCCATAGTTTTCCATTCTGTGAAGTGGATTCAGCTCTTGAGTTGTTGTAGCTAACAATTAATTAACAATTGCATAATCCAAATAAAGCCAAGGGCTCCATTCAGCCCAGTCAACGCACAAAGACACATTTAAAGAAGCACAATAAGGCAACAAAAATTAACTTACAAAGAATTCTTTTTTTTCTATCTAAAAACAATTAAAAAGGGATCCATTTAAAGCCAGTAGCACTCATATTCCCTGTATTAGTTTCCTACTGTTGCTATAACAAATTATCACAAACTTAGTGGGTTGAAACAACAGAAGTCTACTCTCTTAGGGTTCTAGAGACCAGAAGTCCAAAATTAGTCTCACTGGACTGTCAAAATGTAGCAGGGCTGTGAGGTACGCGGGCCTCTCACTGTTGTGGCCTTTCCCGTTGTGGAGCACAGGCTCCAGACACGCAGGCTCAGCGGCCATGGCTCACGGGCCCAGCCGCTCCGCGGCATGTGGGATCCTCCCGGACCGGGGCACGAACCCGTGTCCCCTGCATCAGCAGGCGGACTCTCAACCACTGCGCCACCAGGGAAGCCCTAAAGGTTCTTAATTTAAGCATCTCTGCAAAGTCCCTTTTGCCATGTAAGGTAATATACCCACAGGTCTCAGGGATTAAGATGTGGACATCTTTGGGGGGTGGTATTGTTCAGCCTACCACAGTCCCTATCATTTCTTTGGAACCTTCTGCTCTACCAAAGCCTGTAACCATCTTCCCCACATGCTGCTCTTCTTTATTCCCAAAGGATCCACTGAGACTTCTGCTCTTGCCCACCTGTCCTGCCTGGAGCTCTGTTTCCAGCAGAGGACCTGGCAGATTCAGGCCCATCCTTCCACCCTGATCCTCCCTCCCCCTCGTGCACACAGCCCACTGCGGGGTATGGCTGTCTTCTTGATCCAGCAGCTTTTCTTATAGAAAATCCTGATAACAATAGTAACTCAGTTGTCTGGTGCTAAGTCATTCATTACGTTCTCCATCTGTGATGCTGAGCCCTTTATTATGTATTGGTTATATTATTGATTAAGAATCCAAACGCAGAAGTACATTGATTATTTATTAGTCATTGTGATGATGCTGATGTCCTAAGTTTCCATCCTGTGGTAGTATAAATAGTGGTTGAGTGTACCGAAACTACACTCTCTGGGTTCAAATTCCACCTCCCCCACTTCCCAGCTGTGTGAGCTCCGTTATCCTCTCAATGCCTCAGTCTCCTCACCTGCTAAAAGGCTATCCAAAAAATATCTGCTTGTGTTGAAGAATAACTAAAAGAAAGTATGTACTGTGTCTGGCACATAGGAGGTCCACAGCATATTTTAATTCCCTTCTCCTTAGAGATCAAATGTGACATATCAGGCCGAACTTTCCCCTTATAGCACTGTCAGCTGGTCCCAAACTGTGAGACAATAGAATTACTTCCATTTTCACAGATGGAAAGGCTCATGATGATTTACCCAAAATAGTAAGCAGTGAGTGAAGGACTTACCTAGGGCAAAAATTAAATGTGTGTACATACATATATACATATGTATGTATATATGTGTGTATGTCTAAAGTTGGGGTAAAATAGATCTCAGAAAAGTATATGACAAAAAAAAGGAGAAAGAAATGACAAACACTGTTAAAAGTAATGTATAGTCACAATTTAAAAAAAAATTAAGTACAGGGAGTTCCCTGCTGGCCTAGTGGTTAGGATTCTAGGCTTTCACTGCCATGGCCTGGGTTCAATCCCTGGTCGAGGAACAGAGATCCTGTGAGCCGTGCGGCACGGCCAAAAAAAAAAAATTTAGTACCAAAAAGTACCCCCCCCCAAATGAAAAGCTTCCATCTGACAATAACCAGTTTTAGCATTTCGGCAGCCTCCAACTGTATATTTCTCTGAGCATATGTGTGCCGTTTGGATGGATATAGTTTGTGTATACATTCTGCTCTGCCATCTGTATCTGTACATTTCAGCGATATGCCATGAGCATTTTTTATGAATCTCTTTTATCTTTATTTTTTTTCGTTTACAGACTAATAGCTGTCCTTTTTTAGCTTTCTATTTTGAAGTAATTATAGATCACAAGAAGTGTAAACATAGCCCAGAAGCGTCGCTGGTACCTACCCCTCAGCTCCCCGCAATGGCGCCCTCATAACTACAGCACATTATCAAACCCAGGATGGTGCCAAGTTGATTGGCACAATCAATTCAGAAGACAACAGACCTTACTCAGAGGTCACCGCTTTTTACATGCACTTGTTTTTGTTTTTGAATTTGTCTCTAGGTGTAGATCTATGACATTTTATCTCTACTTGCCCTTTTAAAAAATACAATCAATACAGAAACATGAAGTGCAGAATATTCAAACCTACTGTGATGTTTGGGATATTTTCCCCAGGTTATTCTCAGCGTATACGCTGTTTTGTTGGGTTTTTTTTTTTTTCTTTAAACAACAACAAAAAGGATCTTCTGAGCTATATATATATTTTTAATTTGCATTTTTAAAAAATCATGGACATCTTTCCATGTCAGAACAAACTCAGATCTGCTGCAGTGTGAATGTTTTTAGGTTAAAACATCTGCACGGTGGTTGTGGATTTCCCATGGAAGTAGTAGCCCAGTTTATGCCCAGGCTCTAAATCTCTTTGGAAAACATTATGGGGCCCCACCTGTCAGACTTTCAGAACCTGAGCCTTGGCACTTCCCAAGCTGGGTCCATCCCTTCCCTGGCACGGAGGGGAGGAACTGCTTCCCCTTAGAGCCGGCAGGCCCCCGGATACACCTTCCAGTACACCCCGGATACACCTGGCTGTGTGTGCCGCTCCCACACCTGCTCGGACCTGAATTACTATTACCATTTACTAAACATTTTAATGAGACCTCCACCTTAACAACTCCCAGCAAGATCATTCTGGGGACCCACCCTTCCCCCACACCAAGGCAGCTCATTCCAGGATGGTTGTGAACGGTTCCATTTCTGCTTTTATGCATTTGGCATAAACATTTCTTGCAGCTCATAAACACCTTGGCCATTTTACCAGTGTCAGGAAAGATGTTTATGACCCAAATATGAAAACTTGGTGAGAATTAACACTTCGGCAAACGGGCCGTGTTATTCCTGGCAAGAAATATCTTCTAAAGAAGACCCAAAGCAGGCAGGGCCCGGGTGTGAAAATACACGTGTTGGAGACACACCTATGCTTAAAATTCGAAAGATCAGCTATGATTCCAACTCTTTACTGCTGTTCAGTAACGGGGTAACTGTGTGGTTTCTAATTGTTATCAGCTTCCTGTTTGGGTGTTTTTATAGCATTATTATGTTGCCAAGTGAATGAGGCAAAATAAAATAGGAAAAGAGATGTTGGACCAGGAGATTAATAAAAATCCATTTTGTCACTCGACAGCCTCCCCCAGAGCGGCTTCCTTTTCCAAGGCCCTGTGAGGCTCTTTGTATTGACAGATGCCATTTGCCCATTTACGACGTGATAATAAAAACCTTCAGCCTTATTCAGTGTTATGCTTTTCCTCCCCTGACAGGAGGGCACCAAATGGCTTGGAATCAGCAGGCATTTTTTCATTAAAGATGATAACTTTACATGAACCACATTCAAAAGACGCTTCAGAAAAGTAGCAGAATTTGGTCAGGGAAAGAACGATCTGTGGGAACAGGCTAACACTCGGAGAGACTCAGAAATAGTTGTATTTGTAAAATGACCTGGATTTTACACAAGTAAAGACTATCTAACAAGCATAGGTGAATGCTGAACTACAAAATCGTGTATTGCTGTTCTTAAACATGAGGCTCTGCTCATTTTTGCAGTCGTGTTACGTGTCTGAAATAAGACATTTAAGCAAGAGTTGCCTAACTAATATCAACTTGTAATCCATTTTCTACTATCTTATGCAAAACCTTTTTCTTTCCTTTTCTATCATTAATTCGTACCTGGTATTTGGCACGGAAGATAATTGAAAATGCAGTTCGAAGGTTTCGTGGTTTTTTATTCCACAAATTTACATTTCATAAATTTTCATTGATCTCAATCATTTTCAAACTAAAACATTTTTTAGCCATCAGAGCTATATAGAGCTTTTTTTTCTCAACATGTATTATCATTGGTGCTTCTCAGTCACTGATTCAAACCATAACTTAATTAAACCCACTAGTTTCAAACTAGGCCATATGAGACCGTTGGGACTCAAATTGTTCTAACCTATATATGTCATAAACCATAACTGAGAATTGCTGGTAGATAACAGATGTCTTTTAAAGAACATGGGCAGGTTTCTCCCATGTGTTTTCACATTAACCTGCTAGAGGCTAGGCACATATTTTTATAGACCACCGACTCTTGTGTATCTTTCCTGAAACGTCCCATCTACAAATAAACCTGTATGTTAAATATGAGACATGTCCTTGGTTGAAAAGCACAAATGGGATGGCTCATATTCTCCATATTCTGTCATTTGTGGTTTGTTTCCTTAACCATAACTATGGATCAGTAATTTGGATCAACCTCAGCCTTTTAAAAAAATATGTTGTGTCTATTATTTGGAATAATAATAATGGCTAAAATTACCGAGCACGTGCTGGTGCCAAGCCTAGCGCTAAACCCTATCGGAGCATTGACTCATTTGTCCTCACCGCCCACCAATAAGTAGTCTGAATGTCCTTGTTCTACAAATGGGGAAATTGAGAAGCTAAGCAGTCAAGTGGCTGAGAAATAATTAGCGATGGTCCTATTTTTTTTAACTTTTTTTTTTCATCTTTATTGGAGTATCATTGCTTTACAGTGTTGTGTTCGTTTCTGCTGTACGATGGTCCTATTAATGGAAAGGTTGTTTCCAGTTTTTTCTATCACAGTGCAGTGGTGAGGGTCCTTGTACATCTATTTTCACACACCCCTGTCATGATTTTTGTAGGCTTACATGCTAGGTGTAGAGTGGCTGCATCTATGGCCAGGCGCCTTTTTCATATTGAAAAGTGTTACTGCCAAATTATTTAGGCTTAGTATTTATTCTTCCTGTGTGCGGCAGGCTGTTTTTAGCTAAAGTCGTCATTTCTTTAGATAGATGATGTTAGATGATAGATGGATGGATGGATGGATGGATGGATGGATGGATGATGGTCAGATAGACAGAACCCATTTTCTAAGAGGTTTGAATGAATAACATTTTATGCTGCTACCACCCCCGCAGTCACCAAATGTAGAGTGCAGCCTAAAGGATAGGGATCGTTTTCCCAAAATTATGGGGAAACTATTTGTAGAGTACAAATCTCTTTCTCATTTCATCTCCACTTTGTTAGCAAGTTCCAGAAACCAGAAAAATTCAGTTGCTCTCATAAATTCATTCTGAGAGGCAACACACATGCCAAACAGCGAATCTCGGCAGTGGCCCACACTACAACAAGGAGAGCCTCCCTAAATTTCAAGCAGGAGTTGTTCCCCAGAAAAACACTTGGTCATCAACATTCCTGGTCCCTCCCCGCCTTTCTCAATGAACACAGAGCAGAGGCAAACTGTTTTTACTTCAAAAAAGCAGATCGATCTGAATACAACGAGGCCTTCAAAATTCACAGTTCAATGCTCATAAAATCTGATAGTGAGCAAGGCGGCTTAGAGCGTCTGCACACCTTCATCCTCAATGAGACAGAAACTCACTCTAGCAATTCCCCATGACTTGTCATCTGTGAGCTGGAAGATCAAAGGCTCGACTCCAGGACGGGAAATGGGGAGAATTAGTGTCCCACTAGGAGCCTCTCGCCGCCACCACGGTAAAGCCTGGTGGTTCTTCTTAGGATCATGAGCTATTTAGCTCTTAATTTGGGGTTTCATTAAGGGCACATCCACACTTGAATGAAGGGAATGGAAGGTTGCTGTTTCTTTTGAAGTCCAGCTGTTGTTAGAGAGAATTGTGATTCAGAACTATTCAGATTTGCAAAGCCCGTGGCTCGGTGCCTGGCACACAGCAAACACGTGGTAACTTTGGCCATTATTTTTAATATTAACATGACTTGATGGCAAAATTATCTGCAAGGTTCAAATAAAGTGATCTTATCCTACTTTGATAAAGTGCTTCAGAAATTTCTAGAATGGATCTGGCCTATACAGGATCTCGACAAACTTTTGCTATATGAAGTGGAGCTGGTTCACTACACCAGCACCTTACCCCCATGTGAGAAGGTGGCTGAGGCTCAGGGAGCTGACATCCCTTGCCTGAGCTGGGATTTGAACCCAGGTCTTTAGAAGCTTGCCCTGCCTTTACTCTCTTCTTCACACCTAAATCTGCATGGCTGAGCAGTTGAATTAGCTGAGGTTCCTGTACCCTTTCTAGTGCAGCCACTGAGTAGAAGAGATTGTTCTGCACATGTCAGTGATAGCCAAGCTTATCCTGTGGAAACCCACAGACTTTGGAGCCACATATACTTGGGCTCCATCTCCAACCCTGACACTGTAGCTGTGTGATCCTGGGCAAATCACTTTACCTCTCTGAGCCTCAGTGGCCTCATATGCAAAATGGAGATAATGGTACACACATTTCGGGATCCTTGGAGGATTAAATAAAATAATATCTGTAAAGAATCTACATCCTGGGCCTCCCTGGTGGCGCAGTGGTTGAGAGTCCGCCTGCCGATGCAGGGGATACGGGTTCGTGCCCCGGTCTGGGAGGATCCCATATGCCGCAGAGCGGCTGGGCCCGTGAGCCATGGCCGCTGGGCCTGCGCATCCGGAGCCTGTGCTCCGCAACGGGAGAGGCCACAACAGTGAGAGGCCCGCATACCGCAAAAAGAAAAAAAAAAAAAAAAAAAAAAAAGAATCTACATCCTGTTGGATGTGGAGACACAGCTCTCTCTAAGTGACCAGGCTTCCCAAAGATGTGCACATCCTAAGCCCCAGAACCTGTGACTATGTTATGTTTGTTTCCGGCAAAGGGGAATTAAGGTAGCAGAAGGAATTAGGTTTACTACTTAGCTGACCTTGGGATGGAGAAATGATGCTGGATTAATCCAGTGGGCCCAATGTCACCACAAGAGTTTGTTCGTTTGTTTGGTCTATACCAGGGGTCAACAATTTTTTCTGTAAAGGGTCAGATAGTAAATATTTTAGACTTTGTGAGTCAAGAGGCAATGTCCTCAACTCCTCAAGCAACCATTCTTGCCAAAAGCCTGAAGTCGTATTTTACACTTTACATCTTGAAATGTAAAAACCATCCTCAGCTCACCGGCTGCACTAAAACCAACAGGGGGCCTGATTTGGCCACTGGGCTCCGGTTCACTGACACATGGTATCTGTGCATGTATATATTTTATTTCCAAAAAAGGCTAATGCTGTATATATAGATAGATTTTTATCTAGTTTTAATTTTTTTAAATAAATTTATTTATTTATTTTTGGCTGCATTGGGTCTTCGCCACTGCACGCAGGCTTTCTCTAGTTGCGGCGAGCAGGGGTCACTCTTCGTTGCGGTGCGTGGGCTCGTCATCACGGTAGCTTCTCTCGTTGCGGAGCATGGGCTCTAGGCGCGTGGACTTCAGTAGTTGTGGCACGCGGGCTTCAGTAGCTGTGGCTCGTGGGCTCTAGAGCGCAGGCTCAGTAGTTGTGGCGCACGGGCTTAGTTGCTCCGCAGCATGTGGGATCTTCCCGGACCAGGAATGGAGCCCGTGTCCCCTGCATTGACAGGCGGATTCTTAACCACTGCGCCACCAGGGAAGTCCCTTATCTGGTTTTTAAAACGTATCATTTATGATGAATACCTCCTTAGAAGAAGTTATTTAACAATTCCATTTTTACAACTGCGTATTTTCTCTTAAGAAGTATACAATGTTCATTTTAATCTCACTCTATTTTTTAACTACTATAAATAATGTCATGCTAAATACCTTTGAACATAAATCTTTGTCCATATCTGTGATTATTTCAGAGGATTATTTCCCATAAGTAGAATTACTGCTACTTTATCCTTTTAAACAAAGCCTTTGAAAAAGTCAGTGGAATGAGATGTGATTTCGGCAGAGAGAACAAGCCCTTAATATAGTAAAGATGGACTTCCCTGGTGGTCCAGTGGTAAAGAGTCCGCCCCCCAGTGCAGGGGACATGGGTTCGATCCCTGGTCGGGGAACTAAGATCCCACATGCTGCGGGGCAACTAAGCCTGCATGCCACAACTACTGAGCTCTTGCACTACAACAGAGCCTGAGTGCCACAAACTACAGAGCCCACGCGCCCTGAAGCCTGCGTGCCACAACTAGAGAGAGAAAACCCTCATGCCACAACTAGAGAGAAGCCCGTGCTCCACAATAAAGAGCCCACTCCACAACAAAAGATCCCACGTGCCGCAACTAAGCCCCGAAGCAGCCAAAAAAATAATAATAAATTTAAAATAAATTTTAAAAATAAATATTATATATATGAAAAAGAGAGTGGGGGAAAAGAAAAGAATTAGTTGACAAGGGTCTGGCTCTCCAGACAATGCCAGGTTCAAATCCTGGCCTACTAACTGTGTGACCTGGTGCCTGCTACTTAACCTCTCTGGGCCTCAATTGCCTCATCTGTAAAATGGGGGTGAAAATAGAACCCACCTTCCTGACTACATGAGATCACACACACACCTGGCCCACAGTAACTGCTCAATAAATAATAGTTTTGATCATTATTATTACCCCAACTGCAACTCATTTTCAAGATTCTGGGAGGAACCTGAATCTACAGTGTTTCACTGACTCTTAGCACCCTGATTTTAACTCTAAAGTTTAAACTCAAAAACAAGAAAAAAGCCAATAATACTCTTGCTGCTAATGCCTAAGTATCCTCCAGTGTCAACAGACCCATTACATACTGGGTTTATCTGCACACAAGGTACTAGTCTAGCACCTGTGGGAGTCTGGACAAGGTGCTGAGCAAGTTGGGAATCTGTGCCTTGGTTTTCCCATTTAGGAAATGGGAGATGATCATGCCTCTCCTACCTGATTCATGAGGATTAAATGAAATAATTAGTTTGACACTCAACTAAGGAAAAAATGTCACATTTCTAGCACAGGAAGTACAGGTCCCTTAGCACCAGACAGATTTTGTAATTTAAAATGTTTCTGGGTAATTTCCAGTGGTTAGGATTCTGTGCTTTCAGTGCCAAGGGCCTGGGTTTAGTCCCTGGTCAGGCAACTAAGATCCTGCAAGCCACTCAGTGTGGTCAAAAAAAAAAAAAAGTTTCCATTTAGAAATGTAATATACTGCATGGTGGATCTATTTGTAGGGGATCTGGAACAGCTCATTGTCATGAAACACATTGATATTTCTGTAGCAAAAAAAAGTATATGAATGTTCACACAAATAGTCTTGCATCAATTCAGGTCAAGTTTTGCCACCAAATGAGTTAATATCAGGTGAGCTTTAGCTACCAAATGAGTTTTTAAAAGTTCAATTTTCTGAGCTTTTTGCCTTTAAGTAACGCTCTTCTAAGTGTATTACATAGGGTGTCTCCTTCAGTATGCATGATAAGCTTATGAGACAGATACTGTTACTGTGCCCATTTTACAGATAGGGAAACTGAAGCCCAGAGAAGGCGAGCAACTTGCCCAGGGCCACACAGCTGGTAAATGGCAGAGCTGGGATTCAAACGCAGGAAGCCTAGACCAGAGCAGTTCTTAACCTGTGCCTTAAGGATAGATTTTATGGAGTTGTGAGCCTGGTTGGGGGTGGGGGGGGATTATATTTATTTTCACTACCTTCTAACTAAAATTTAGCATTCCTTCAATTATGAATGTAGACAGCAAGCCACAGCAGCATGAACGATACCCATGAGTGCTGCCAACAGGAATCACAGATATTGCTTATTGCAGGGGTAGCAGACATCTCAAGATAGCAGTTAGGCTCATCACTACTTTGAAGTTACAGGAGTTCTTTTTTTTTTTTTTTTTTTTTTCACGGTATGCGGGACTCTCACTGTTGCAGCCTCTCCCGTTGCGGAGCACAGGCTCCGGACACGCAGGCTCAGCGGCCATGGCTCACGGGCCCAGCCACTCCGCGGCATGTGGGATCCTCCCGGACCGGGGCACGAACCTGCGTCCCCTGCATCGGCAGGCGGACTGTCAACCATTGCGCCACCAGGGAAGCCCTACGGGAGTTCTTAGAATCACCACTAGATATTGTCAGTAAATGAACTAATAAAGAAGCACATACGTTACTATGTCACAAAGTGTTTTAAAATATTTCAAAAAAAAATATTTCGATAGTTGTATTTCAATATAATTGTTTTCCCTTGTGTTTTTATCAGTATTTATGCATTTAAAAAGCGTGATGTTGGGAAGGGGTCCAGGGGCTTCACCAGACTTTCAGAGCAGTCCAGAACCCAGAAAAGGCTGAGAATGCTTGGCCTAAAGCTATGCTTTAACGTCTACACCCTGCAGAGTTAACGCGAATGTGCCTTGAAAAAAATGAGGAGGAGCGGGGAGGAGGGACCAAAGGCGTTATTGATCACGTCCGGGTGGTGGGATAAAGGCTGACTTCCTTTGTGTTATGCCCGTCTGTGTTTCTGAAATCATACAGTGAGCATGTTTGACTTCACCATTCAGGAGGGAACTCAGATATTTAAAGAAACAGAGCATTTTCTTTCGACCCATAAGACATCCCTAGCAGATACCAGTTAGTACTGCTCAGACCCTGATAAAGTAAACTCTAAATTAAAACTGTTGTTGAGATCAGACTTTAAGGGATTTCATGAGAGCCGGTTGATCCCATTTCTCAAATTTTAACTTTGAAAGAACAAAAGGTCCATTCCTGCCTCCCAGACAGACAGCCAGTGATTGGGAGAGTCCAAAGCCCAGGTGCCTTGAGATGTGCCCACACCACAAAAGAAGGTCCTATTTTTGCCCTGACTCGACTCTAGCACTTCACAGAAGCAACTATTGCTGAAGCAAAGATCGCTAATGATAACGTCTTCCTCCCACCGCTGCCCTGTGAGTTAACAGGGTGAGCCCAGGGTCTCTGGTGCCTTTCATTCTTCATCTCATGCTTCTGAGTCTCAACCGTCGTTCAGTTCTGCGTTGGCAGTTATTGTGGTCGTGGCTGAATCAGACAGGAGGGAGAACGGGGGTGGGGGAGCCGCCTGCCCAGGTGGTGGGTCCTCAGAACAGGGCGGGGAGAGAAGAGAGCGCTGGAGGAAAAGCAGAGAAGCCGAGACAGACTGTGCAGGTTAGTGATCCATCCTACTCAGCTTCAAGGGGGACTTGAACCTGGAATTTCTGAATCCTGTCTGGCTCTCAGAGAATAAAATCGAAGCATCATGGTGGGGTTTACAGGCTCAGCGTCACCCGCGGAAGGACCATGACCGAAACCCACAGCCCACATCTGCTGCCCACACACAGCCTGTACCAGATAACCCTCACCTGCCCGCCAGTTTCCAACCCCATCCTCTTCACTCCTAAAGCAACTTGAAAACACTTGTTTATAGCATTCACACGGCAACTCAGTTACCTGCCTTAGTACCTCTCTGTCCGGCTTCCCCACCAAGCTGTCTACTCCTTGAGGGCACAGGCTGTATTTGGGGGGGAGTTTATTACCATGGATAGGAGCATGGATTGGAATTCTGCCTCAGCCACTTCCTGGTTGTGTGATCTTGGGGAAGTCACTTCTCTCTAAGCCTTTGTTTTTTCATCTGTAAAATGGGTAGTCAGTGATTCAACTAAAAAGTATTAAGGGCTAACTCTGTGCTAGGAACTATTCTAGATGCTGGAGATTTAGAACGTGACAAAAACCACTGTCCAGCTGAAGCATGCGTTCTAGCTGGAATAGGTGGGAAAGGAGGTGACAGGCATAAACAAGCAAATAAATTCAATAATAACAGTAGGCACCTCATGTGGGTTATTAAGAGGGTTACTTGAGATGAGGCCTTTAAAGTGCTCAGCTAAGGCCTGGCTCATAATAAATGCCAACAGATGACAGTGTTGATTATTTTCTCTAGGAAAAGCATTCTTGACCCCACTAAAACGGGCACTCCCACCCTGCCCACCCCAGGCCTGGCTACCGGCCCTTTGTCTTGACTCTGACAGCACATCTGCACAGCTTGATCATGGCATTTACTACATTATACGATCATATTCTCTTAGATGCATATGGTTCCACATTGACCTCACCTACTTGAAACACGTACAGTGGATTTTTGCTTGTATTTATATCTTCAGCATCTCACATGGTGCCTGGCCCACAGTTGGGACCAAATAAATGCTTGTTTAGTCAATCAGAGATCAAACCTAAAGAAAACCCCAAGGCCTCAAATGGCATTAAAAAAAAACTTGTCTCAGGACTTCCCTGGAGGTCCAGTGGTCAAGACTCCACGCTTCCACTGCAGGGGGTGCGGGTTCCATCCCTGGTCGTGGAACTAACATCCCACATGCCCCATGGTGCAGCTACAAAAAAATTTTAATTTTAATTTTAAAAAACTTGTCTCAGACTTGCTCTGAAAAAGTCCTGTTAGTAACCAACCTCCAGATGGCCTCTGGTGGTCCTTACCTCCTCATCTATGTTCTTGTGTCACCAATACAAGATTGAGGAAATGACAATGTGTACATTCCCAGGTAAGGTCATAGGAGACATTGTAGCTTCTGCGTTGCTCTCTCTTGGATCACCTGGTCTGGGGGAAGCCAGCTGCCGTGCTGTGAGGACACATGAGAACTCTATGGAGATGCCCACGTGATGGGGAACTGAGGCCTCCCGCCAATACCCAGAACCCACTAACCAGTCGTGTGAGTGCACCATCTTGGAAATAGGTTTGTCAGCCCCAGTCAGGCCTTCATTGGTCCCCAACCCTGGCCAACAATTTGTCTGCAACTTCACCCAGCTAAGCCACTCCTGAATTCATAGGAGACCCACAACATTTTTAAAAGAAATGTATTGGCATAAACAACCAGCTCTGGACTGAAATGATCAGAGACAGTACAAAAGGAAAAGAGGCCTTTGAACCCTCAAACCTCTGCAGGCAGGAAGCAGGCTGCAAAACTACTCAGCTGCAAACAGGATCTGCGTTTCTTGGGAAAAGAAGAATGACTCAGAGAATAGATCCCTGAGTCCAGAGCGTAGATGCAAGACAAGTAATCACCCCCTCCAGGTCACAGAGCTAATAACGGTCGAGCCAGACTTCAAACTGAAGCAGTCTGGCTGTAGAGTCCGTGCTTCTCTCCTCTGCATTATACCATGTCTCTAATGGATGGTTGCATGGGTAGATAGATAGTATGATTTTGGTTCACTGAATTAACATTTTAAAATAGCAAGTGGTGCTCATGTAAGTACACAAAGAGGATTCCAGACACCAATGACCGGGCGTGTATTGATCTGATGATTGATGATCTTCATGACATTCACTCCAAGAATGATACAGCCTCTGATCCTGAGCCTTTTCTTTTTACACAAAGAAAAATATTAAGAGGACTTCCCTAGTGGCACAGTGGATAAGACTCCACGCTCCCAATGCAGGGGACCTGGGTTCAATCCCTGGTCAGGCAGCTGGATCCCACACGCGTGCCACAACTAGGAATTCACGTGCCGCAACTAAGGAGCCCACCTGCCGCAATGAAGACCCAGCACAGCCTCAGCCCCAGCCGTAGGCACAGCCAGCGGCACAACCCCAGCCCCAGCTCCTGCTGCAGCTCCTCCAGACTCCGTCCCTACGCCGACATCCTGGAGGTTGGGATGCTCTTGTCCAAAACCAACTGTCTTGACCGCCTGCGTGCCGCGCCCTGCAATGACCTGCACGCCACCAAGCTGGCGCCCGGCAAGGAGAAGGAGCCCCTGGAGTCACAGTGCCAGGTGAGCCTGCTCCTGGGCAGCGGCGGCTTCGGCTCTGTCTACTCCGGCATCCGTGTCGCCGACAACTTGCCAGTGGCCATCAAGCACGTGGAGAAGGACCGTATTGCAGGCTGGGGAGAGCTGCCTAACGGCACCCGAGTGCCCACGGAAGCGGTTCTGCTGAAGAAGGTGAGCTCGGGCTTCCCCGGCGTCATCAGGCTCCTGGGCTGGTTCGAGAGGCCCAGCGGTTTCGCCCTGATCCTGGACAGGCCGAGCCAGCGCAAGAACTCTTCGACTTTATCACAGAAAGGGGGGCCCTGCAGGTGGATCTGGCCCGCAGCTGCTTCTGGCAGGTGCTGCAGGCCGTGCAGAACTGCCGCAGCTGCGGGGTGCTTCACCGCAACGGCAAGGATGAGAACACCCTTATCGACCTCAGTCACGGCGAGCTCAAACTCATCGACTTCAGGTCGGGGCGCTGCTCGCGGACACCGTCTACACGGACTTGGATGAGACCCGAGCGTATAGTCCTCCAGAGTGGATCCGCTACCTTCGCTACCATGGCTACCATGGCAAGTCAGCAGCCGTCTGGTCTCTGGGGGTCCTGCTGTACGATATGGTCTGTGGAAATATTCCCTTTGAGCACGATGAGACCATCAGGGGCCAAGTTTTCTTCAGGCAGAGGGTCTCTTCAGAGTGTCAACATCTCATTAGATGGCGTTTGGCCCTGAGACCATCAGATCGGCCATCCTTCAAAGAAATCCAGAACCATCCATGGATGCAAGATGTCCTCCTGCCCCAGGAAACTGCTGAGATCCATCTCCACAGCCTGTTGCCAGGGCCCAGCAGATAGCTTCTGGGCAGGTTCTCCCCTCTCTGTCAGATGCTTAAGGGAGGGGAAGTGTGTGTTTCCAGCTTCCCAAGTACCAGTGACACATCTCTCAAAGTAGGACAGTGCTTGATACAGGAACAATATTTACAACTCATTCCAGACCCCAGGCCCTGGAGGCCGCCTCCCAAAGAGAGGAGGAGACTCCACCCCAGCCATCCTAGGCCTCAACTCCTCCCATAGAAGCTCTGCTTCTCATCGGTGTCCAGCACTGCTGGACTTTGCAAAGTCCCAGGGGTGGAGGGGTGGGGTGGGAATGGGTCAGAATACAGCCGTGGAACTCTTCCCTTCCTCAGGAGTTCTGCTCAGGGCTTCCCTGGTGGCGCAGTGGTTAAGAATCTGCCTGCCAATGCAGGGGAAACGGGTTCGAGCCCTGGTCCGGGAAGATCCCACATGCCGCGGAGCAGCTAAGCCTGTGCACCATAACTACTGAGCCTGCGCTCTAGAACCCGCGAGCCACAACTACTGAGCCTGTGTGCTGCAACTACTAAAGCCCACGTGCCTAGAGCCCATGCTCCAAAACAAGAGGAGCCACCACAATAGAAAACCGTGCACCGCAACGAAGAGTAGCCCCCACTCGCCACAACTAGAGAAAGCCCGCGTGCAGCAACAAAGACCCAACTCAGCCAAAAATAAATAAATAAATAAATAAATAAATTTTAAAAAGTCTGCTGAATGCCGTGATGGGTCGGGTAGGGGGAAATTGGGTTGGGGTGAGATAGGACTAGCACCATTTTAAGTCCCTGTCACCTCTTCCGACTCTTCTGAGTGCCTTCTGTAGGGACTCTGGCTGTGCTGGGAGAAATACTTGAACTTGCCTCTTTTACCTGCTGCTTCTCCAGAAATCTGCCTGGGTTTGGTTCCCTCTCTTTCTCCCCCGTCCTTTCCCCCCATCCTTTATATGAAAGGTGCCATGGAAGAGGCCACAGGGCCAAATGCTGAGCCACCTGCCCTTTTTCCACCTCCTTTAGTAAAGCTCCCAAGTGAACTGGTCTTCCTTTTTGGTTTTTACTTAACTGTTTCTAAGCCAAGACCTCACACACACACACACACACAAATGCACAAACAATGCAAATCAACAGAAAAACTGTAAATGTGCGTACAGTTGGCATGGTAGTGTACAAAAGGATTGTAGTTGATCTAATTCTTTTTTTTTTTTTTCTTTTTTTTTTCTTTTTGCGGTATGCGGGCCTCTCACTGCTGTGGCCTCCCCCGTTGCGGAGCACAGGCTCCGGACGCGCAGGCCCAGCGGCCATGGCTCACGGGCCCAGCCGCTCCGCGGCATATGGGATCCTCCCAGACCGGGGCACGAACCCGTATCCCCTGCATCGGCAGGCGGACTCTCAACCACTGCGCCACCAGGGAGGCCCTGATCTAATTCTTTTTTAATTTTGCCTTTAAATTATGTTATCTGTTTTTTGTTTTGTTTTGGTTTGGGTTTTTCGTTTTTTGTTTTCTTGGAAAGATGCACATTCGAACCTGGAGGTCAATGTTATTTATTTATTTATTTATGTATTTGGTTCCCTTCCTGCTCCAAGCTTCCACAGCTACTGCCATAGTTTTCTTTTCTCCCTTCCTCCTCTGACTTGGGGACCTTTTGGGGAAGGCTGCAACGCTTGCTCTGTTCATTCATAGGGTGACGGGACTCAGGCGGGACAGCTGCTGCAGCTTCCTGACTGCCGCGGGCCCCCTCGTCTGCTTACCCAAGGGGGCATGGGGTCCGTGGGTGATGGGGGAGGGGCATTGCTGACTTGTGTACATAGGATAGCTATATGAAAAGCAGTTCTGGATGGTGTGCCTTCCGGATCCTCTCTGGGGCTGTGTTTTGAGCAGCATGTAGACTGCTGCTTTTATCTGAGTGAAATACTGTACAGGAGAATGAAAGACATCTTATTTTTTTTCTTTTTACACTTGGTGGTTTTTTTTTTGAATAAAATACCTTTTGTCTTAAAAAAAAAAAAAAGGACCCGGAACAACCAAAAAAAAAAAAAAATTAAAAAAAAGAAAAAGAAGTGTTAAGGAAGGACACTAACCTTACTACAGCAGGTGGAGATCTGTACCCCATCTTGTTTTTAACACCCTGGTATAAATAAATAAATAAATAAATTTTGGGGGGGACAAACTAAGCTAGAAAACAGTAGTCCCCCTTTGTCCTTGGTTTCACTTTCCAAGGTTTCAGTTACCCATGGTAAACTGTAATCCAAAAATATTAAATGGAAAATTCCAGAAATAAACAATTCAGAAGTTTTAAATTGTGTGCCTTTCTTGTATGATGATGAAACCTTGCACTGTCTTCTCTGTCCCACGCAGGAGGTGAATCATCTCTTTGTCTAGCATATTTACATTGTATAGATACCCTCCCCTTAGCATAGGAAAAACATCATCTGTATAGGATTCAGTACTATCCTCTGTATCACATACTGGAATGTATCCCCTTGCAGATAAGGAGGGACCATTCTATCAGCATGTTAAATGTGGTTCTTTCAAGATGATGGGATTATGGGTGATTGTTTTCTACTTCCTATTGTTTATCTGCATTTTCTACAATGAATATGTGACTTGTATAGTTTTTTAAGTTATAAAGACAGTAAATAGTTTCCAAAAGCCAATTTAATTCATTTTATGCATGAATAAATTTTAATTCATCTTATTCATTTTGTGGTTTGAATGTGAACCAACTGAGGACCATGACTGGCTGGCACACTGCAATTGTGAACTGTCTACATGGAGTTTTTTTTTGCGGTATGCGGGCCTCTCACTGTTGTGGCCTCTCCCGTTGCGGAGCACAGGCTCCGGACGCACAGGCTCAGCGGCCATGGCTCGCGGGCCCAGCCGCTCTGCGGCATGTGGGATCTTCCCAGACTGGGGCACGAACTCGTGTCCCCTGCATCGGCAGGCAGACTCTCAACCATTGCGCCACCAGGGAAGCCCTCCTCTTCTTTTTAATGGCATCATTAGTTGCCATACCTTCTGGGGGCTCTTAGCGCATCAGAGTCCTGTTTGAAAAACTGACAATCCAGAGACCAAGGCAAGCAAACCCTGTGTAATCTATCACCTTCCCCAGAACAACAAACACCATTTTGACAACGTAATATCCCCTCCTGAAGTCGTCAGTTAAATAAATGCTCCAGGAAGTCAAGATGAGAAGGCTCAGCTCAGTTACCAACTAATTTGTTCATTTCTGATGGCTCATGTTCAAAATTAATAATAATGTCAGTTATCATTCTTTGACAGCTTACTATATTCCAGGCACCTGGATAAAAGCCCTACTTGCCTGCCTGACCTCACTGACACTCATAATTACCATGTGAGGTAGGAGCTTTACTACTTCCTGGCTGTGAGACCTTAGGCAAGTGACCTCACCTCTCTGTGGCTCTAGTTCCTCACCTATAAGATGGGGACAGTCATAGTATGTTCTTCATAGGGTTGTTGTGGGCTTAAATGAATATACTTAGAATAGTGCTAGACGCATTGTAAACGTTTAGTGAACTTAGCTGTTATTGTTCTTAATATCCCCATTGAAGAGGTGGAAAGACTGAGGTCTTAAGTAATGGACCCGAGGTCACACAGCTCTTTACTATAAACGGCCAGATTGTAAATATTTTAGGCTTTACAGAGCAGACTGTCTTTGACACAACTAATCAACTTGTAACCTGAAACTAGCCATAGGCAGTACATAAAGGAATGGACTTGGTGGCTTTCCAATAAATCTTTATTTACTAAAGCAGGTGGAGGCTGGATTTGGCCCATGGGCCTTAGTTTGCCAACCTCTGGTCTTAACTACAAAAACAGGAGCCTACAATGTTAATTGATTTCCAGGCTTTAGCTGCACTGAAAAGAATCATTCTTATGGCACAAATTTCTTTCTGCTTCTGCCGTATTTGCATTGTACATTAGCAGAATGAAAATTTCACGAATACATAGGGAATGCAGTATCAGGCTGGCAACTATTAAGTTCATTTGTCTCCCTTGGAAAACAAATGTATTGCTGTTTGGTTTTGATCTCATGTAGAACATGCATTCTATGGATTTTCATTAAAGCATGTGTTTAAAAAACATTATTGCTGTAAGTTAGGCAATGCTATCTTGATTGACAGGGCTAACCCTCCAGCCTGCTAAAACCGGATAATCAGAGATAGGTCAGATATTTAGAATTTTAATCAGTATGGCCTCCTCTAGTAATGTTTAATTCCACTCATCTGAGTCAGCATTTAAAGTTCCTTGAGAACGAAAATCATCAGCACTAAGTTTCTTTGTCAAGATCCATAACCTTGGGTTCTTTTCTTTCCATGGGTGAGTTTGGGCAAGTCTGAGAATAGGGCCAATCTTGGAAGCTTTGGGGAATTTTTTAGTTTTCAAGTACTAAGTTTGTATTTTGAAATTTGAGTCTGCTCTAGATAACTGTGAATCCCAGGTCTGAGTGATAAGCTGGAATGTTTGATTCTATGCTAAGATATTTCACTGTATAGAAGCCTGTAAAATGTTGCATCCATGGACTTTGGTTCTTCAGAAATTCCTTCATCAAAAAGGAAATTAATTTTATATTAATTTTAGCAATATTAAGGTATCACTTCAAATATTAAGTTCAGGAGGTCAGTTAGGAAACTTAGAAGAAAGGCAAGGAGAAAAAAACCCCACTATACTTTTACTCTCTTAATTTATCTCCTTTACGGAAGACTCCACCTGGAAAGTTAACTATTCACATTATAGATAATACAGTGAAATTTGATCTCCTGAACTAACAGAAATGGCTTAACTGGTTAATCAGCCTCATTCCTTATCTCCAAACTAACCTTCCCTCTCCTATTTTGAAAAATAAACAGAGGACTTATGAGAAGTTGGGTGGATCCCTGGGGGCATTCTAATATCTGTGTTCTGGCGGAATCATTGTTAGGATAAAAAGGAGGGAAAAGACAAAGCTACCAGGTGTCCTCACAAGAAGATCAAGGAAGCCATCAGGCCCCGTCTTCACACTCACAAAGGGTCCATCATGTGGACTTTCGACATGACCTTCAAATGAGGTCACACTCAGAGTCACACAGAAGCACTGATGAGGCTGAAGCAAGATCGTGTTCCTGCTTCACTTTTTTCCCTCAAAATATTCCTGTGCTCTTTTAATCACCCTCATTTATAATACACATGAACATATTGAGTACAAATATGTTATTCATATTCCTCATAGGCTCCTGAGCTTTCTTTCTTTTTTTTAAAATTAATTAATTTATTTATTTTTGGCTGCGTTGGGTCTTCGTTGCTGCGTGCAGGCTTTCTCTAGTTGTGGCGAGCGGGGGCTACTCTTCATTGCGGTGCGCGGGCTTCTCATTGCAGTGGCTTCTCTTTTTTTTTTTTTTTTTTGCGGTACGCGGGCCTCTCACTGTTGTGGCCTCTCCCTTTGCGGAGCACAGGCTCCGGATGCACAGGCTCAGCGGCCATGGCTCACGGGCCCAGCCGCTCCACAGCACGTGGGATCTTCCCGGACCGGGGCACGAACCCGTGTCCCCTACATCGGCAGGCGGACTCCCAACCACTGTGCCACCAGGGAAGCCCAGTGGCTTCTCTTGTTGCAGAGCACGGACTCCAGGCGCACGGGCTTCAGTAGTTGTGGCACACGGGCTTAGTTGCTCCGCGGCACGTGGGATCTTCCCAAATCAGGGCTATAACCCGTGTCCCCTGCATTGGCAGGCCGATTCTTAACCACTGTGCCACCAGGGAAGCCCCCTTTGTTCTATTTTTATTTTTTATTATGAAAATTTTCAAACATGCAGAAAATTCATTTATATCACTACACAGACAACCATTGTCTAGATAGAACCATTGTTGGCATTTTGCCATACTTGCTTCATGAACCATTTTTTTTTTCTTCAAGTATTTCAAATTACAGACATCATGAATTTTTGTCCCTAAACCCCTCAGGTTGTGTCTCTAAAACCATAGGGAGGGTTTTGGGGGGTTTTTTTTGGAATTTTATTTTATTTATTTTTTTATACAGCAGGTTCTTATTAGTTATCTGTTTTATACATATTAGTGTATATATGTCAATCCCAATCTCATAGGGAGGTTTTTTTAAATACAATCCTAATTTTCCCCCAAAATTCCCTTCCCAGCTGGTTTATTCAAGCCAGGATCCAATCAAGGACCATGCGTTCCACATGGTTGTTGTATGTCCTGTGTCCCTTTCAAAATCCAGAACAACCCTCCCTCCAGCCCCACCCTTTTGCTTTTCTTATGACATTAATTTTCTGAAGAGTCCAGGCCACTTGGCCTGTTCAATGGTCCACCTTCAGGAAGACTTTGTACAACTTTAAACTGGTATCTCATCACTGGACCGCAGTACACAGTACAGATAAGTCAATGTTTTTTAAATTATCTTCTGACTAGCACAGTTACATCACATTGCTTTTTAGGTTTCTTCCCCCCTCCCTTTTTTTTTGGTATGTTAAAAGTTATAATTTATAACTGCATACACTTAATATAGCACACAGATTTGATAATATATCATACAGTTGAGTTAAAATACCCTACTTTTAATTTTTCTGTATATATACAGAATATATATTATATATAACCATATATATCATTATGGCTATAATTTTATATACACAGTACTATGTATCATATATATGCAGAATATATTATGTATTCTGTGTATATATATTATGTGTATATACAGAATATGTATGCAGAATATATTATGTATACACAGAATACTTAATATGTTCTGCATACAATGTATATAGAATGTATGTATATTATTCTGTATATATGGAGTACATATTCAGAGAATCTTAAAAAAGTGGAAGTGACTTGTGACCCCGGTAGCCACTGATCATATGCTCAGTAACTGTGGGCTCATCCTAATTTGGGGGTTCTTGTTCCCTCTATTCATCATTAAATGTCCCCCACACCTAAATCAATTATTTATTCTCCACGATATAATATAGTCATTGTTGCGTCTGGAGCTGGCTGCCCTGGGGCATGTGACCTGTAATATGAATTTGTTTCCAACACCACCGGGCTGTTTCAGCCAGGCTTCCCCTTGTCTGCACAGACACCTTCAAATGCTTTGACAATCACTTCCTGGAGATTAAGCTGAATTATGCGGCCAGCAGCTCATGACTCTTTTTTCCCTTGTCACCTTAATTTCATGCCAACTTTTCTGGTATGGCAGAGTTTTCCTCCTTCAGTACAAAAGCTCTGTGCTTGCCAGCACTGTAGATTCTAATCTGTGTCGCCTGGGTGTAGATTCTAATCTGTGTCGCCTGGAAGGATTGTTTGATTTGGAGAGGTCAGTTGAGCCGCCCTAGACAGAGGACGTGAGCTGCATAAGGGGCCGTTGTATGAAGCTACTCAGTGCTGGGGTGGTTTGTTATGAAGGAAACAGCTGCTTTTTCAAAATGTTAAATTAACATTTCAAACTTAGGGGCACTCACATAAGAATTCAGATCATATTCTTTTGACAAATGGGAAGGTCTGGTTACTAGGCCTGATTTCCCAGGAGGCTACAGGCACCTGGCTGGGCCCAAGGACAGACTGCCCTGAGGGTGGAACTGAGCTTTCTAGTGGCCACTCCTCATGTTGCAGAGAGGGGAGCAGAGACCCCTGGGGGGCCGTGGAGATAGAGTCACCCGAGATGTGTTGAACTACCGCCAGGCATCAGACACGGGAGCAGCAAAAACAGACACAGTGCCTTCCTTTGCGTAACGTGGAAGATGAAATAGCGCTCAAGTGGACAGACATTAATCGTTCAGCAGAAAAGGACTGAGCCGTTCCGTGTGCTGGACACCCTTCCAGCAGGAGGTAGAGCAGTGAACGAAGCAAAGCCCCTAATTCCATGGTGCTCACGCTGGGGCTGGGGGAAGGGAGACAGACAATAAACAACATAATCTAAGCAAAACATATAGTCAGTTAGATAGCAGGAGAGCTATGGTTAAAAACAGTAGAGAGGGGAGCCAGGACTGATGGGTGGGAGCTGCCAATGTATATCCAAAGGTCAGCAAAGGTCACAGAGAAGGGGACCCGAAGGAAGAGCAGAACAAGGGAGGGAGGGAGGCAGGCCTGGAAATACCTGGTAGGGAGTGTTCCAGGCTGAGGGAACAGCCAGTGCCAAGGCCCGGATGTGGGATCACACCTGGGTTCCTTCTGGATTACAAGGAGGAGGTAGTAACGGGGAGAGTGGGAAGAGCCGTGGTCAGTGGGACTGTGGGATCCAGGCTCCTTCCGGCTCGAGCAGACAAGCCAAGTCATCTGAACTACGTGTTCACGGATCCCTCTGCCTGTGTAGAGCATGGCGGGGCAGGAGGCACCAGGAGAGCAGCTAGGAAGCCATCCCCATCCCCAGGCTTGGAGCAGGAGAGAATGGTCATTCTGAACACATTACAGAGGCGGAGACAGATTTGTGGAAGGCATGGGGACATCAGAGAAGGAAAGGATCAAGGGGTCCCCTGTTTTTTTAACCAAGTGGCCATGAGCCAAGCTGGAGAATCCTGTAAGAAGAGCAGGTTTGAGGGAGACCAGGAGTTCGGTTTGACATGTTACCTTTGAGAGCCTCTCTGGGCCGGCTTGGAAATATCCAGAAGGCAGTGGCTGTTTGAACCTGGAGTTTGGGGACAGGTGTGAGCACTGTGAGCACTCCAGGTGCATTGTTAGTGGATGTTGGTGTTTAAAGCCACAGAGGCTGAATGAGGCCATAAGTGGTATGAGTGTCAACGGAGAAGAGAGGAGGTCCCGGGACTTAGCTCTGGGTTCTGCACCGTGAGGAAGGCGGGAGGAAGAGGGAGGAGGGACTAAGGAGTGACCTGTGAACTGCGAGGAAAGCCAGGCAAATGTGATGTCTGCAAGCCCAGATGTGTCTCAAGGAAGATGAATTATGTTGATAAGAAAAAGATGAAGTCTGAGAATTGACCGTTGAATTTAACGAGGTGCAAGGGTTCATCCCCTTTCAGTTAACAAAATCATTCATTCATTCAAAATATATCAAGTGCGGGGCTTCCCTGGTGGCGCAGTGGTTGAGAATCTGCCTGCCAGTGCAGGGGACACGGGTTCGAGCCCTGGTCCGGGAAGATCCCACGTGCCGCGGAGCAACTAAGTCCGTGCACCACAACTACTGAGCCTGCGCTCCGCGTGCCTAGAGCCCGTGCTCCGCAACAAAGACCCAACACAGCCAAAAATAAATAAATTTATTTTAAAAAAAATATATATATATATATATATATCTCAAGTGCTGTGGAAACCAGTGTCCAAGATGGTCACCAGTGATTCTTTCCTCCCCACACTGACTAGAGCTGAGCTGTTGACAAATAGGATGCTGCAGAAATGAAGGTGTGTGATTTCCAAGACTTGGTCATAAGAGTCATGTGTCTGGAATTAGATAGTGGTGATGATGGCACAACTTGGTGAATATACTAAAAAAACACTGAATTTTATACTTTAATAGTGTAAATTTTATGATAAGCGAATTTATCTCAATAAAAGAAAAAAATATATATATAAAATGGAAAAATTAATGAGATGATATGAATCAGATCAGTCATGTCAGTTTCCACAATAAATGTGAATTAAATGAGTATTCTACTTAAAAAAAAAAAAAAGAAAGTGTTGCTACCAGCCTGCCCTCTGAGATCTCTCATTCTGGGGAAAGCTAGTGCCATGTTGTGAGGACACTCAAGTAGCCCCAAGGAGAGATCTATGCAGCTGGGAACTGAGGCCTTGTGCCTACAGCCAGATAAATGCACCATCTGGGAGGGGGACCCTCCTGCCCAGTCAAGGCTTCAGGTGACAACACCCCTGGCCCATGTCTTGACTGCCACCTCATGAGGGGCTCCAGGCCAGGACCGTCTGACTAAGCAGCTCCCAAATTCCTGACCCATGGAAACTATGAGATAATAGATGTTGGTTGTTTTAAGACACTAAGTTTTGGATAATTTGTTACACATCAATAAACAATACAAGCACTGACACTGCTTCAGGCACCAGCAACGGAGAAATGGGAAAGGCATGGGCATTACCCCTCGGATCGTTGCATTACAGGGGAATCAGCTCCCGTACGGCACTCATCACGGTGCATTTTATTATTTTGATTATTATTATTTTTTTATTTTTTGGCCGTGCCACATGTGGGATCTTAGTTCCCCGAGCAGGGATTGAACCTGTCCCCTGCATTGGAAGCGTGGAATCTTAACCACTGAACTTGCCAGGGAAGTCCCATCACAGTGTGTTTTATATCGCCATTATCCCCACTTCTCAGGTGAGAAAACTGAGGCTCAGCAAGGTCAATGACATGACCGCTTCGTTATTCATGACACAGAGAGACAAGGGCTATGATAGCTGCCTGAATCCAGGGCTGTGCAGTCACAGAGAAGGGAGCTTTTAACTCTCTTGGAAGCTGGGGAAGCATAACTCAAAGCTTCTAAGTGGGGGTGGGGGGAGATGGATCTTAGAAATCAGAAGCAAGAGAGGGCTGTGGGAGACTTTATATCTTTAAAAAGTATTTAACAGCAGAAAAGTCTCATTGTCTGTTCCATCTTTTCCTTCAAGTCCCAACTCCAATGTCACCTTCCCGGTGGAAGTTTACTGGAGATACTCCCATAATGCATTATCTATTTATTGAAAAACATTTATCGAGTCCCTACTGTATACCAAGCTTGTGCAAGGAGCCAGGAACACATCAGGCCAGTTCAGTCTTCAAGAGAATCTGTATCCAATTGAGAGATGGATTTGCTAATAAGTATGGCAATTTGAGCTCCACATATATCCAGGGAGATGCTGTATAGCTTCATGGCAAAGAATGCCAACTTTAGAGAAAAACAGACTGGAAGGTGGGGAGGAGGAAGGGTGTTGGGATTCTAATGGCTGTACAAAGGAAGAAATCCTCAACCCTTAAAAGATGGTTTCGTGGAAGAAGGGACATTTGAGCTGGGTTTTTTTTTTAGTTTTGGGGTTTATTTATTTATTTATTTGGTTGCACCGGGTCTTAGTTGCGACCAGCGGGCTCCTTAGTTGCAGCTCAGGGGCTCCTTAGTTGTGGCACGCAAACTCTTAGTCGCAGCATGCATGTGGGATCTAGTTCCCTGACCAGGGATCAAACCCAGGCCCCCTGCATTGGGAGCTCAGAGTCTTAACCACTGCCCCACCAGGGAAGTCCCTGAGCTAGGTTTTGAAGGATATATTAGTGACAAATGCGTGATCATCACATTGTGCTACTTTGTTTTTCCAGCTTTATTGAGGTATCATGGACAAATAAAAATTGTATATATTTAGGGTGTACAACGTGATGATTTGATATATGTGTACATTGTGGGACAATCACAATCAAGCTAATTAACACATCGATCACCCCACGTGGTTACCATGTTGTGCTATTTTTAATGTGAGAAATAGTGAAACACGTGACAAAAGAAATATCGTATGGGTACAATCACTGTGGCAGATCAGGGCAAAGCTTGTCCCCAGGATTTATTCTCCCCTTCTTTTAGATTAGAACTCCCGTGTTTCAGCTGGAGGCATGGCAGCTGAATATTACTTTTCCCTGTCTCCCTTTTAATGAGGTGTGGCCATATGCTTAAGTTCTGGCAGTGGGATGGGAGAGAGAATAAGATACAGAATTTCTTTAAAGGGCATCCCCTTGAAGAGGAAAGGTGTGCGTTCTCTCCCCCTGCTTTCCTCCCTGCTGATCATCACGTGGCAAAACATCTCAGACCATGAGATGAGAGCCACACGTTGGGGATGGCAGGGCAACAGGATAGAAGGTGCCTGGGACCTTGTCACCAGGAAACCACCATGTCAATCCCGGGCTCCTTATCCTCAAACTGTTGATAGAGAAGCAAACTTCTATCTTGTTGGCCTTTCTTAGAGCCACCAAGCCTGTGGCCAACAGATATGCAGACATCATGGATTAGCACCTCCAAAACCATTCACTAGCCTTCTTTTCTTTGCCTTCCTCTGTTACAGAGGCTAGGAGTCTAAAATACTTATCTTGGGAATTCCCTGGCGGTCCAGTGGTTAGGATTCCGTGCTCCCACTGCCGGGGGCCTGGGTTCAATCCCTGGTCAGGACACTAAGATCCTACAACCTGCATGGTGTGCCCCTCCAACCAAAAAAAACGTATATTCTGAGACTCCCATGCAGCCGGGCATTGCCATGTGACTCTGCTTTGGCCATTGAGATACAAGCAAGATTCCCAGGAAGGACATCCCTTTATGAATTTTTTTAAAACTCACAAAGAGAAAGCTTTTGTCTCTGCCTCCTTCGGCTGACCTGGAGCAGCTGCAGCCTTCTTGTAACCATGAGGACAAATGCCATATGATGAAGATGGCAGAACAGAAATGTGGGAACCTGTTCCCTAAAGGCATCCTTGAGCAATAGAACTGACCCCAGATTTCCTCTCCCAGATATATGGTGTCATGCCATATATATATGGTATATATCTTTATCTTCAAAAGCCACAGAGTCTTCTGTTACCTATAAACAAACACATTCCTGAATGATCCATCATGGAGTATAAAAGCTAAAAAGAATCTTAGAAAGGATCTAGCACAGTTAGGGTCAAAGTATGTTCCTAAGAACACTAGTGTTACGGAATGTTAGTTGGCATGCGTATTAAAAATGGAGAAGGTATTTGCCAAAGAGCACGGGAAGTTCTGAGTTAACGATGGCAAACAGGTTTTATTTCTGCAGGACTTGTCAGGGCCTTCAGGATGCCAGTGGACCTATGAATCTTTCTAAGGAAGGTATGCCTAAAGCTATTTGACTATAAAACTCCCTTTTACTGGGGACCATTTCTCTGATTAAGTTTTCTCAGGACACACTGAAGGACAGTCCCCATGTTTAGCATATGAGAACCTGAGACCATTAGCTCTCCTGACACCCAGTGAAGGATCCATGAGACCGCTATTGTCAGAGGTACACTTTTCTTTGTTTGCTTTTGGCTGAACCACACAGCATGAGGAACTTCCTGGACCAGGGATCAAACCCTCGCCCCCTGCAGTGGAAGCGCAAAGTCTTAACCACTGGACCGCCAGGGAAGTCGGCACACACTCTTCTTCATGGAGGTCACGTGAACTAATTACAGCCCCTCTCTGGAGTTTTCTAAGTCTTCTTTTTCTGTCTGGATGCTGGAGAGATTTAGTAGTCTATGGCCAGGGTTGCAGCCTCATGGGGACACGGGCCTGAAAGGGGACATGAAAGGCATGTCCCCTTTCCACATGCACCCCAAACCTCCATTTCTGGCTGACACTGAACTCTGGGCGGATGGGGGAGTGGGGTGAACGCAAGGTGGGACCTTACCTTCTACCTCCAGCAGTTATGGGCCTCTCTCCCAAAGGCCCAGGTCTCCTTGCAGGAGTTCTGGGGCAGGCGCTATTCTCCCTTTGACAGCACACAGTGCTTCCCAGGCCTGAGCAAAACAGCACTGGTGTCTTGACGTTGAGGGACTTCAGGACACACCACCCCGGAACATGCCGGTTTGGCATATTGACAATTTTGAGGTAAGGCACTTGGAAAACAGCAGATACCAAAAGAGATCTCCAACCTCCCCTTTTTCTTCCTGAAAGCAGGAGATGAAAGAATGCCTCCCCTATGAAACATGCCCACCCCCTCACTGCCACCACGGCCGCTGGAGGCGAAGAACATTCTTGTCACCAGAGACCAGGCGGGGGGGAGGGGGGGCTTTGAGCCCAAGAAGAGTCTGCACGAACTTTGCTGAAATAACCCTTGTCTGCCTTTAGCATCCCCATATAGTTTCCTTTTTTTTTTTTTTTTTTTTTTTTGCCATGCCGCAAGGCACGCAGGATCTCAGTTCCCCGACCAGGGATCGAACCCACACCCACTGCAGTGGAAGCGCAGAGCCTTAACCACTGGACTGCCAGGGAAGTCCCAAGCATCCCCAAATATTTTATTTTATTTTAATTTTTAAATGAATTTTATTTATTTATTTATTTTTGGCTGCGTTGGGTCTTTGTTGCTGCGCGCGGGCTTTCTCTAGTTGCGGCGAGCGGGGGCTACTCTTCGCTGCGGTGTGCGGGCTTCTGATTGCGGTGGCTTCTCTTGTTGCAGAGCAGAGGCTCTAGGTGCGTAGGCTTCAGTAGTTGTGGCTCATGGGCTCAGTAGTCATGGCATGTGGGCTCAGTAGTTGTGGCTTGCGGGCTCTGGAGTGCAAGCTCAGTAGCTGTGGCGCACGGGCTTAGTTGCTCGGCAGCAGGTGGGATCTTCCCGGACCAGGGCTCAAACCCGTGTCCCCTGCATTGGCAGGTGGATTCTTAACCACTGCGCCACCAGCGAAGCCCCCCATATATTTTAGATACTTTTTCATACTCTGTTCAACTGAGTATATAAGCACTTACGCCTAACTGCTTTCTGAGTCTTCATGTCCATGTAAAAGAATTATTAAATTATTAAATAAAATGTACACTTGACCGTTGAACAACGCAGGGGTTGGGGTGCCGACCCCTGGGCAGTTCAAAATCCAGGTGTAATTTTGCAGTCAGCCCCCTCTGTTTCCGTGGTTCTGCATCTGTGGACTCAACTAACTGTGGATCGTGTAGCACCGTAGTATGTACTTAGCAGAAAAAATTTGCATACAAGTGGACCCACGCAGTTCAAACCCATGTTGTTCAAGGGTCAACTGTATATGCTTTTCTCCTGTTAATCTGTCTTGTGTCAACTTAATTCTCATGCCCAGCCGGTGACCCTAAAAGGTAGAGGAAAAGTTTTGCCTCTCCTACAATATTATCTGGCTTAATTAACAGCCATATTTTCTTTTCTTTAAAGTAAAATATCATTAACTTTGCCTTGTATGCTTTGTCCTTAGATGCTGTTCCGTCCATGATAGGACCATAGCCAAGGATCAAGCTTCCTCTGAGCAGCGGGCCTGAGTCTTCCCAGGTAGGATCAGTGGGGAAGGTCAAGGTTGAAAAAAATTATCTTAGGAAAAGGGAGTCAGATGTTCAGAGAATGGATCAACCCTGGAGGGAAAGAGGAAGAGCTAAGAGACCAGCCCTGGGGCAAGGGGTTTCCAGGCTCCAGGAGTTGAGACTGGACCCTCTGCCCTCCTTGTCTTCTCTCTCCACCACACTCTTCCTGTTTTCCTTAGCCTCCCTCCTCTCAGCCCCCATCCCATTCTGTTCCATGGCCAGAGGCAGCTCTGGGGGAAACAGGGACATAGCTGAGCCTCACTAGTCACAATACAAGAAAAAGCTAAATCAACTACTGCTCCCATTTATGGAGAATTTTCCTCAACATGCTGTCAATACAAGCAGACTGAGTTGTATCGTGCTTAGCTTTATTGCTCTCCGCAGATACAGCATCTTTTATAAATTGAAGGTTTGTGGCAACCCCGCGTCGAGCAAATCTATCGGCACCGTTTTTCCGACAGCATTACTTTTAAATTAAGGCTTGTACTTTGTTTTTTTAGACTTAATGCAATTGCACACTTAATAGACTACAGTATAGTGTAAACGTAACTTTTATACACCCTGGGAAAACAAAAAATTTGTGTGACTTGCTTTATTGTGATATTCACTTCATGGCAGAACCGAGCCTGCAATATCTCCAAGGTCTGTATAAACTGTTGCACATGCAATGCATAAATATTCAGTATGTATATGCATATATATATATGCACACATATGTTACGCACATGTGTATCCTTTTTTGTTATTTATTTATTTATTTATTTATTCTTGGCTGCTTTTGGTTCTCCATTGCTGTGCGCAGCTTTCTCTAGTTGCGGCGAGCAGGGGCTACTCTTCCTTGTGGTGCGCGGGCTTCTCTTTGCGGTGGCTTCTCTTGTTGTGGAGTACGGGCTCTAGGTGTGTGGGTTCGGTAGTTGTGGCAGGAGGGCTCAGTAGTTGTGGCACACAGGCTCAGTTGCTCCGCGGCATGTGGGATCTTCCCGGACCAGGGCTCGAACCTGTGACCCCTGCATCGGCAGGCAGATTCTTAACCACTGAGCCACCAGGGAAGCCCACACATGTGTATCCTTAAGACAACCACTGAGGTAGGCACTGCTCTTAGCCCCGTGTGAGAAATGAAGAACTGAGCTACAGAGAGGTTAACGAACTTGGCCAAGGCCAAGGTGGAGAAGCCCTGGGTTTGGGTCCAGACAATCATGTTCCTGATTCCACCTGCTTAACCACTGTGCAATACACGGAAAGGTTTATAAACGTGTAAGGGGCATCATTAGGAAGTTTTTTTAAACAAGTGCACCTTTGATTCGAAATATGTATGCATCTGGGAATACTTCAAGCCACCAATTCTTCTGATTTCATATTTTTTTAATACCAAAATATTATACCAGCAGAACTATCGGTATTACAGTTCTTAAAAAGAGCACCATATACAAGGATATTAAAATCTCCCAAAGTGGCTTTGCAATGAGGAATTGCTAATTGCAAATAAAATTTAAAAGGAGGGGAGGGTGGCTGAGTAAATACAGTCCTAGACATGGGGTGTGTCGTGTGAGGGATTGGAATTCCACAGAAGGCCTTTCGGCGTGGCTGTACAAGTAAAGGGAGCCCTTTGCCTGCTATTTTATGTTTGATCAGGTCCTCCTGTTAATAAACTTGCAGGGTTCCTATTGGGCAAACTCCCAGCCATGCTGTAAAAATGCTTTGTCCCCAGAACATATTTAAATTTCAAATGCATGCCTAATATAATAAGCCCAAGCCTAGTGCGGGTTAAATTCTCTGCATAACTTGAGGGGTTATTTCATTTCACTCCAGCTCTTTGGAGTTCTGCATTTGGGTTTTGTCCACTGCCCCCTGCCCCCAAGCCTGTCTTCCTTTCTCTCTGCAACCTGCTAGTGGCAATTAGCCTAAAAGATATACCTTTGTGCTCTGGTTTGGCTTAAAAAGGCATTAATCTTGGTTATGGGGGATACGCTATGCTAATGTGTGTTTTATTTTCAGCAAGTCTTATTGATCTGCACTTTCCATTCTTCCTTATTAATGTCCAGCAGCCTAACTTTTAAAGGGTCAAATTTCAAAGAGACAACAACCTCTCCTTGGGAAGGACTCCCCCTCATATTTCTGGAAACACAAGTAGACTATTTGGCCCCTGATCCATATGCATGGATGGGTTCATGTGAGCGTCCTGGGGTTTGAGGGTTTGCAATGCAGGCCTGGAAGCTAAGGGTACCCGAAGGAACACTTCTCACTGTACAGCTTTTGTAGAACGCTAAGTGGTGGTAGTGGTGGAGGGATGGGGGGAATGGGGGTGGTGGAAATCAAAATCACCTCTTCTGAGTTTGAGGGTCTCTATCTTCTGTTTTGGGACTATCTAAATTTACCATTTCAATAGTTGCCTGATCCCAGGGCTGTACTGCTATTTATGGAAATTCTAAATGTAGTCACTTCAATGGCTATTGTTAACGACAGCAACACAAAGTTAAAAGGAGAAAGATACGATCGCTCCAACTTCTGGACTTATCCTTTTCAAATAAATTTCTCATTTTGGAATCATTTTAATTTTACAGAGAAATTGTAAAGATGATTTTGAGTTCCCACATGTTCTCTTTATCCAATTTCCCCTAATTTTAACATCTTACATTTCATGGTACACTTGACAAAATTGAGAAATTAACATTAGTAAAATACTATTAACTGAATTCCAGATTTTGTTATGATTTCATCAGTTTTTCCACTGACTGATGTCCTGTTCCTGTTTTAGGATCTAATCCAGGATACCACTTTGCATTTTTAGTGTTTTCTTTTTTTTAACTCTTATTTTGTTTTCATCACATTGACCTCCCCACATCATTGCTTTTTGTTTTGTGAGGTTTTTTTTTCTTTCTGTTTTTGCTATTAATAATAATAAAAAAAAAATCACAGGAGAGCACAGTCTTCTGAAAGGAACACTAGAGTCTCTTTATTTATTTCCTAAATGGTGATATGCATCCCACTGGTGGTACACATGAGATAATTTTAGGTGGTATAACAATGAACGTTTTTTATTTAAATAGTTATATTTTTAATGGCTTTTAGAAAAATATATAACAAGCCAATAAGTCCATTTTACAGACATCATTTCCCAGGATGAGGCTAAATGTGAAAAAGTGAGTCAATATCAAGATGGCTTAAAGGAAAATATTATGTAAGTGATTGTACAAGTGATTGTACAAATGATTCACAGATAAGGGAAGTGCTTACAGGGCTGAAATTTGGAAATACTTGGTCTCTTTCAAATCCTTCCTTATGCACACGAGGAAACTGAGACCTGTGCCTCCACTGCAAAGATCACTTCCTCCCCGGTGGCCCCATTCCCATGGAGGCCGCCTCTCCACAGAGCCAGGGTACAGTTCCTGGCTGGTCTGTGTGTCCTGCCAGGTGATGGGTGCAGTTACGGGCTTGAGGTCATTCTGGTCCATCAGACATGAGAGCAAACCTGCCAGGGGCTTCAGGAAAGTTTTCTTTTGTCTTAAAGAGGGATGCAGTCATCAATAGTGGGCAGGACCCGTAAGCCATGGCACCTCCACAGAATGAGGAGTTCTACACTGCTGTAAAAATGACCAAATCCCACTGTGGAGGGATTGCTAAGGCATGTTGCTATATGAAACAGTCTAGAAAAGTATACTGTTGACCCTTGAACAATACAGGTTTGAACTGCATGGGTCCATTTATACGCAAATTTTGTTCACTAATAAATACTACAGTGCTTCGGAGTTCATGGTTGGTTGAATCCGCAGGCACCGGGGATAAAGGAGGGCCGACTATGATTTATACGCGGATTAACCCCTACCTTGTTCAAGGGTCAGCTGTATATAGTATATTATTAACCATCTAAGAAAGGGAGGAGGTACAAATACAAATACATGTTTGCCTATATTAAAAAACAAATAGTGGAAAGATGAAATAAAACCTTTTTTAAAAAACTGGTTACCAACAGGGAAGGGAGGAAAATGAGAAGAGACAGGCCAGAACCTTCTCTGAAAACTACTTTGGTAATTTCACTTCGGTCCCATCTACGTACCTTACATAACTGAAACTTAAATTCAGTTTTTAAAAAAAGCAATCCCTAAAATTTGAAAACAAATTTTAAAAAAAGAAAAAGAAAGAGAGAAAGAAAGAAAGAACCTAACTGTATATTTACTTGGTAGCATAACTACACAGAGAGGAAAAATTTCAAGGGACTTAAGTCCCAAACTCCTTCTGAAATGGAGTAGCTCAGATCTCATAATTTGACTATATATCCTTGGCGGGGTGTGTATGCCCTAAGGACAAAAAACCCTGCAAAAACAAATCTTAAAAACGATTTTTCTTAATCATATTGTTGGTGGTCAAGTTGATACTGCTCTTCTTAGACGGTTATGTATATATTGTGGGATAAAGCAAATATTTGTCTCTTAGGTCAAATGATTACCTTAAAAAAAAGCCTTTTAAATAAAATTTTATTGCAAATTAATATGTATTTATTCTACAAAATGTTGAAGAAGGCAAGTAACCTTAATAAAAATCACCCATCCTCTTATCATTCAGAGGTAACCAATATCAGCCCTGTATATCTTTAACTCATTTTCTGTGCATGACTCTGTACTTCTCTTACAGAAATGACATCATGCTGAATATATGTTCAGAATATAACCCATTTTTCAATTTTTCAATTTTTTTTTTTTTTTTTTTTTTTTTTTTTTTTTTTTTTGCGGTACGCGAGCCTCTCACTGCTGTGGCCTCTCCCGTTGCAGAGCACAGGCTCCGGACGCGCAGGCTCAGCGGCCATGGCTCTCGGGCCCAGCGGCTCCGCGGCATGTGGGATCTTCCCAGACTGGGGCACGAACCCGTGTCCCCTGCACCGGCAGGTGGACTCTCAACCACTGCGCCACCAGGGAAGCCCCCATTTTTCAATCTTTTATTACTGTGTGACATTCTTTCCATATCTCTAACCTAAGCGTTTTTCTGCATCTGCTCGTCTGTAAACTCCTTAAGGGTAGGACCTTTGACCAATATTTCTCCAACTTTATTCACATACCCCAAACTCAAACTTTGTCATATATGCATTGCACCTCTTCAATTATTTACTTAATATTTTCCTTTAAACAACTCACATTTTTTTCTTAGCCTAACCTTATGCCATTGTGTTCTTGAAATTAGAGGCTTGATAAACTAGTTATACGTTCTGCTAATATGAATTAATATAAATACATAACTGACAAAATTCAAATGTTCATCTATGTATGGTTCTAAATCATCTTGTGCACAGCCAGAGATGTGCACCACATTTTGACAAAGTTCTATAGCGTCATATTTAAAGGCTAAATAGAGTTTAGATTTTTTTTTTGTCTTTTTTTTTTTTGTCTTTTTTTTTTTTTTTTGCGGTACGCGGGCCTCTCACTGTTGTGGCCTCTCCCTTTGCGGAGCACAGGCTCCGGACGCGCAGGCTCAGCGGCCATGGCTCACGGGCCCAGCCGCTCCGCGGCACGTGGGATCTTCCCGGACTTGGAACCCATGTCCCCTGCATCGGCAGGCGGACTCTCAACCACTGCGCCACCAGGGAAGCCCTAGATTTTTTTTTTTTTTAAAGAAGGTGATGTTGGTAGGAGTTTATTAATTAATTTATTTATTTTTGCTGTGTTGGGTCTTCGTTTCTGTGTGAGGGCTTTCTCTAGTTGTGGCAAGCGGGGGCCACTCTTCATTGCGGTGTGTGGGCTTCTCACTATCGCGGCCTCTCTCGTTGCGGAGCAGGGGCTCCAGACGCGCAGGCTCAGTAGTTGTGGCTCACGGGCCTAGTTGCTCTGCGACATGTGGGATCCTCCCAGACCAGGGCTCGAACCCGTGTCCCCTGCATTAGCAAGCAGGCTCTCAACCACTGTGCCACCAGGGAAGCCCCTAGATTTTTTTTATTATTGACTTTGTATATGTGTACACTTTCTATGAGTTTTAATGCTCTTTGAGAAGTGTGCGACCATCGCCACAATCAGAATACAGGAATGTTCGGTCAGCCCCCAAAATGCCCCCCTGCTGCCCCTTTGCAGACTTCTCTTTTCTGGACAGCCCATGATCTCCCACTGTTGGGTCATGGATTTGTTTCCTAGTTTTCTCTTTGATGATTAACGCACTTCCTTTAAGTATTGTTGTGTTTGAAGCCCTCTGGGATAGCTTCAAATTGTAATCAATCTGGGGTTTCTAAGCACTGATAGAAATATCCAGAGAAACATAACTTATCTATTTTTTTTCTTCTACTTTAAATTTCTGTATCCCCTCAAAATTTTATGCATTTATAAGGAAGTCATGGTTTCTGTTGTTTCTGAGCACAATTAAACAAAGATAAACGGTATAAACATTTCAAAGATGAAGCATCTTGGATCTAATACACAATCCACATGGGTGCCTGATTTTGGCTTGGGGATTTTCTGTTCCGTTCCCTCAGTCCTTCCCCATGCTCTTGTGATAGGCAAGCCACCCTTACATGAATAATATTTCCCAGCACACGTGTCCCCTCTCCACTAGTCTGTGTCCGTGAGAGACATCACTAATCAATCACTGCACTCTTCAACTGATCCCCAGTACAACTCAGAGTCCTTCTCAACCCAGCATTCCAGGCAGTTGGGTGGAGGTAGCACACCACGTGAAATGTTTTTGCTCTTCTAATTCAGTCTTAGGTTGAGGTTGAAATAATGTCTCTATCTTGACCTGTTGGGTCTCTTAGCCCACAAGTGTTCAATCCTCACACCTGAGTTCACTTATCCCCACTTGTAGACCCAGCTCCAAGGCTTTACTTAGGGCTGGGAGGAGGATGTAAGGAGTAGCACAAAGTAGTTCTTTGGGGTGATGGAACTGTTCTGTATCCTGGTTGTAGTGGTGGTTACAAAACTTGATACATGTGTTAAAACACATCAAACTGGACACCCAGAAAAAGTCAAATCAAAAAATGTTAACACAAGTGAGCGTGGGTGGTATTATGACAGAGGTGACTTTGAATCTACCCTAATTTATAAACAAATGAAGTATTGGACTAATTTCCAGCTTGGGTGCTCCACTGGGGGTGGTATACATCTCATACGTAAGTGGACTTATGTCCTGACCCCGTTGAGGCTGGGAAGTGTTGGTCAAGGGCAAAGAGAACTATCTGGTTTTGAGCTTTTCTATTTTGGTCACAGGTGTTCTCATTTCCTAGCAGACAGGGTCCTTCACAGTAGGGTAGCTGTTAACTAGTTGGGGACCCCAGAGCCTTCCCCTGCCCGCCTCGTTGCACTGTGAACTCTGCTCACACAGGCCTCTCCTTCACTCCTTTGCCACCTTTGGAACTTGGACCACAGGTGTCCTGGAAAAGCCACGTTTCACCCCTTCCCCTCGCTTTCCCTGGTCTGAATCCTGCCCATCCCTCCAGCTGCCTTCCCGTCCCCCGGCCAACCCGATGACAAGATGACTCCCATTTGAATTCACACAGTGCCTGTCCTGATCTGGGCCAAGGGAAGCCTTTCTGGAAATGGACTGGGTCAATGCAGGGTCAGTTCTTAGCGGGAAATATGTGCCCCACATAGTAATTCATTATGCATGCTCAACACACAACTGGTGTTTATTGGATCTATTCTAATGACCACCTAAAGCCATGGTTCTCCAAATGTGGTCTCAATCCAGCAGCGTCAGCAGCATCTGTAAACTTGTTATGAATGCAGGTCTTGGGCCCCAACTAAGACTTACTGAGTCAGAAACTCTGGGGATGCTCCCCGACAATCAGCCTCTGCACAAACTCTCCAAGTGATTGTTTTGTTTTGTTTTGTTTTTGGCTGAGTTGGGTCTTTGTTGCTGCATGCAGGCTTTCTCTAGTTACAGCGAGCAGGGGCTACTCTTCATTGTGGTGCGCAGGCTTCTCATTGTGGTGGCTTCTCTTGTTGCAGAGCACAGGCTCTAGGCGCGCGGACTTCAGTAGTTGTAGCACGTGGGCTCAGTAGTTGTGGCTCGTGGGCCCAGTAGTTGTGGCTCACGGGCTCTAGAGCACAGGCTCAGTAGTTGTGGCGCACGGGCTTAGTTGCTCCGCGGCATGTGGGATCTTCCCAGACCAGGGCTCGAACCCGTGTCAGCTGCATTGGCAGGCAGATTCTTAACCACTGCGCCACCAGGGAAGTCCCTCTCCAAGTGATTTTTTGCACTCGCTGAGAAACACTGAAGTTCGAGAACCACTGATCTCAAGCACTGGTTTATCCTGACTGCACATTACAGAGGGCTGTTAAATCCCAACATCCAGGTAAGAAATGATGGCATCTTGGACAAAGGGGAAGGAATTAGACTTCATCCTCCGAAGGGAGGAGGGTCAAGGAACTTGCAGATATATTTTAAAAGCCTCACATTCCCCCTTACCTTGCTTTATTTTTCCTTAGAGTTGTTATCACTCCTGACATATTATGTGTCTATTTCTCTGTGTGTTTGTTGTCCTTTTCTGTTCAGATGTCAGCTCCTTGTCTGCCTGGATTGCTCCCCTATCCTTTTGCTTATAACCATGCCTGATGCATAGTAGGTGCTCAATATATATATTTTTGAGTGAATCATTCACCATGTAGTAATGCCTGTTTCGTTTGGGGAAAAAAATCAGACTGTTTGCTGGGAATCCAAAGGGAAAAAAATGTCTGCTGACAGAGGAGGAGACCAGAGAGGCTTAAGAAAATAATGCCCCGTAGTGGCGAATACTCAGTAGCTGAGAGCGTCCAGCAGGGTTGCTTTCCCGGGGGCTTTGGCTATAGCAAGTCAGCTGTCCAGGAGGATAGGGAACAGCTAATGGAGGCACCTCAGCATCCAGATCCTGGACTTATTCCTGATCTGTTGTTCACGTGACAGACTCTTGCCTTCTCAAATGGGCTGCTTGCTCCCAAAGAGAAAGGGCTACGTCTCAGTGTCTTGGTGTTCGGTACACATAATGCAGTGTACTTAAAATTCATTGGCTACTTAATTGAGAGACACCAGGCCTGGTGGAATAATAATACAGCTATTGTTTATTGAGTGTAAGCTGGGTGCCAGGTACAGTACTGAATGCTGATGTGCATTACCTCAAAAAAAGTTGTGTCCATTTTATGATGGGGACACTGAGACCTAGAGAGATAAAAAGAAGGGTCTGGCACATGGAGGGGACTCAGTAAATAGCTGTCGAACGATTGGACTCCTGTTATGTCATTATGCCTCCACATTGTATACACCCAACCTCTGTTTACTGTGTGGAGATTATAATTGGAGTAGATAATTTTTCTCTTTTTTTTTTGGCTGCGTTTGGTCCTCTTTGCTGTGCGGGGGCTTTCTGTAGTTGCGGCGAGCAGGGACTACTCTTCGTTGTGGTGCACGGGCTTCTCATTGCAGTGGCTTCTCTTGTTGTAGAGCACGGGCTCTAGGCACGCGGGCCTCAGTAGTTGTGGCACACGGGCTCATTAGTTGTGGCTCACGGGCTCTAGAGCACAGGCTCAGTAGTTGTGGCGCACGGGCTTAGTTGCTCCGCGGCATGTGGGATCTTCCCGGACCAGGGCTCGAACCCATGTCCCCTGCATTGGCAGGCAGATTCTTAACCACTGTGCCACCAGGGAAGCCCCACAATTTACTTTTAAAGTTAAGGAAAATTTCCCAAATCAGGTGCCTTTAGAATCATGTTATCCTCACCTCCACCTCTGTCCCAGATAGAGTCAGTCTACTTAATTGCATCGTCCTGAAGGCAAAAACAGATCTCTGTCCCTCCCCTTAATGCCCATCCTTACTATGCTGATTCACATATATCAGATATTAGACTTTGGGAGGGAGAGGGGCTGGCAATTATAAGGGAAAAGTAAGTATTGGCCTCCTTCCTTTATATTTAGAGTGTTCTTTTTAAACAACAAAAACAAAACAAACAAACAACCTGGTTGCACATTGGTATCAACACAGACCATGTTTAAATTTGGATGCTGAATTCCTGGTAATTGAAGGGTTTGAATCATTCTCTCATGCTTTCATTCGTGTCTGTTGCACAGTGATTCTGTGCTAGTCATTGTGATAAGCACTAGAGTTACAACAGTAAGAAGGCACACTGACCTAGGCCTTTCAACCCACCAGAACAGCAGGGAATTAGAGTTCAGCTCTCCCTTGTCATTAGCTGAAAAAATTATTTTCTAAACCCATCTACCAAGAGCCCCCAGGCTGGCCTGTTAGCCCCACCTGAGTGGCTTCAAACCTGGCAGCCCCATCCTCTTCCTCAGGGTGCTTGAGATTCTGATAATCCCTCCAGAAGATTCTCTCAGATTTGTCCTCCAACCATGTTACCTGTTCATCCAGCTTGATGTGACTTGAAATTTCAGAATTTGATTTTATTTTGTGGGATGTATTTATTCTTTAAATTCAAAAAAATTCTGTTCATTATTTGAAAATTCAAATATTGTGTGAAATATATGGTATAAAAGTGAAAGTCTACACCATGTCCCAGAGAAAGCCACTATTACTAGTTTGGTGTATTTTCCATTCATTTTTTTAAATGTATAAATTAACATATATTATTATCTTTTAAGGGAATTATACTCTTCATACTATCTTTCGACTAGCTTTTTTCCCTAAACAATACATTCTAGATGTGTGCTGTTCAGTACAGTACTATAAGCCTCATGTGGGAATTCAAATTTAAATACATAAAAAATTAAATAAAATTAAACCTTTAGTTCTTCAGTTACAGTTGCCACATTTCAAGTGCTACAGGTGGCAAGTGGCTACCATATTGGGCAGACATAGAACATTTCTATCATTACAGAAAGTTCTGTTAGATAGCACTGCTCTACATAACTTTCCATGTCTATAGACTTTCTATTTCATTCTTTTTTTACCTCATCATTTTTCTTTGTATGAATATACATCAATATACTTAATCATTTCTACTGATAGACATTGAGTTTGTTTCCAGTTTTTCACAGTTGCAAACAATGCTGCAAAATACATCCTCATACATAAACTGTGCCTCACTTGTGCCCTGACTCTGCAGAATGAAATCCCAGCAGTGAAAATGCTCAGTCAAAAGTTATAAAACTCAATTTAAATTTTCAGTTTTTAAAATAAAACCTTTGTTCTCCAGGAGCTGAGACTGAGAATAGATGTCTCTATTGGTTAATCTGTCTGATTATATATCAATATAGGGTAGAAGAAAGGAAAATGGTCTGTGGCTTTGGGTAATTTTACTATCCACAAATTATAGCGGTACAATTTGTGAAGTTGCATCTTAAATGGAAATTTAGTTTTAAAGCCGTGTGGAAGGTAAAAAACACACAGAGTCATAAAATTGCCCTCAAAAAATCCCTTAACTTGTAAATAAACGTCATACCTTCTCTTAATAAGTCCGACATAGCCTGTCATTCCTCTGTGGCAGGAAGCACTGAATGTTTAATGGGCCAGAAGCCAGATGAAGAAAAGGCCCCACTTTGGCTATCAATTTTCCCATCCATGAAATAAGTAGGTTGAAACTCCCAGACACATTTCCAGACAAAATGGTCCATGACTCCCAAAAATGTACTGGCTAGACAATATCCCTTTAGTGACTGCCTGAAAGAAATAAACATAGCACCAGAAAAGCCAGATGTATAAAGAAAGTCAATAGTCATTCGATCCTAAAATGTTGTTAATGAATCCAGTATTATAACACAATGCTTCTCAAGCCACTCACTATTTTAGAATATTCAAATAGATTGTACATACACAGATTTCCACTTCTGGCCATGATGGAATAACAGAGACTAGATTTATCCTCAGTGCTTAAATAATTAAAAAACAGAACCACACTAAATATGTGAAGCCTACCTTTTCAGACATTGGGCAATAAGAAAATCATGACAGGTTGTCTGAGAAAAAGGAAACAAATTAGTGAAACTTTGATTGCTGGATTTCTGCCTGGAGGCACAGTCAAGAGTGCAGAACATTTCTCCAAAGAAGGCATACAGGTGGCCAACAGGCACATGAAAAGATGCTCAACATCACTAATGATTACAGAAACGCAAATCAAAACTACAATTAGGTATCACCTCACAATGGTCAGAATAGCCTTCATCAAAAATTCTACAAATAACAAATGCTGGAGAAGGTGTGGAGAAAAGGGAACCCTCCTATGCTGTTGGTGGGAATGTAAATTGGTGCAGCCACTATGGAGTTCCAGTATGGAAGTTCCTTCAAAAACTAAAAATAGTTACCGTATGATCCAGCAATCCTACTCCTGGGTATCTATGCAGAAAAGACAAAAACTCTAGTTTGAAAATATACATGCACCCCAATGTTCATGGCAGCACTGTTTACGATAGCCAAGACATGGAAGCAACCTAAGTGCACATAAATGGATAAAGATGATGTGGTATATATATATACATACATACACAATGGAGTATTACTCAGCCATAAAAAAGAATGAAATAATGCCATTTGCAGCAACGTGGATGGACTTAGAGATTATCATACTAAGTGAAGTAAGAGAAGAAAAATATCACATGATATCACTTATATGTGGAATCTTAAAAAAAATGATACAAATGAACTTATTTACAAAACAGAAACAGACTCACAGACATAGAAAATAAACTTACAATTATCAAAGGGGTAAGGAGTGGGGAGAGATAAATTAGGAGTTTGGGATTAACAGATACACACTACTATATATAAAATAGATAAACAACAAGGACTTACTGTATAACACAGGAAACTCTATTCAATATCTTGTAATAACCTATAATGGAAAAGAATCTGAAAAAGAATATATATATAGTACTGAATCATTTTGCTGTACACCTGAAATTAACACAGCATGGTAAATCAACTATACTTCAATTAAAAAAAGAAAAAATTTAATATTGTAAATATTAAATACACTTAAATATAAAACAAGAAAAATTAAATTTAAAAAAATTTTTAAGAATTAAAGTAGAACCTACACTTGTGTCCACATGTTGCCATTTATGGTGCTCATTATCATTTTGTAAATCTGTTCACCTCCAGTATTGGTGCCTTCAGAGGAGGAAGATTCCCCTTTCCTTTCATCACCAGTAGACCTGCCATTCATAACCCATCTCAACTTCTATCCATCTTAAAATATTTTGGGCTTCCCTGGTGGCGCAGTGGTTAAGAATCCGCCTGCCAGTGCAGGGTACATGGGTTTGAGCCCTGGTCTTGGAAGATCCCACATGCCATGGAGCAAATAAGCCTGTGTGCAACAACTCCTGAGCCTGCGCTCTAGAGCCCGTAAGCCACAACTACTGAGTCCACGTGCCACAACTACTGAAGCCTGCGTGCCTAGAGCCTTTGCTCTGCAGCAAGAGAAGCTGCCACAATGAGAAGCCCACGCACTACAATAAAGAGTAGTACCCATTCACCACAACTAGAGAAAGCCCATGCACAGCAACAAAGACCCAACACAACCAAAAATCAATAAATAAAATAAATAAATTTGTAAAAAAAGAAAGTAAATAAGGGAAGAGATCCCCCATCCCTTTAATTTAAAAAAAAATCTTAATTTCACTTGAATTTTTCAAACATGTTGGACAAAGTTTTTATTTTATAAAATGGTAATAAGCTGTTATAAAAACTACTAATACCCCAAATAAAACTGGATGCATGTCATAAGTAGATGATTCAAATTAAGGAGTGCCAATCATGAAAATATATTCAGCAACATGTAACCTTTTTTACAAATAAAGGAAATGTAACAGTAATGAAAAAAAAGAATGCAGAGCACAGAGGAAAATATCCTGAACAGCATGGCTGTCTCACTAAGTTAAGGAGACAGATATTGGAGTTCAGAAAGTCTGAGGTGACTGGAAGTTGTTGGACAGAATTCCAGAAAGAAAGGAACAACACAGAAAAAGAGCTCTAGTGACTTACATAAGGAATCCTTTTCAGTCTTTGCTGAATATTATGACATGTGTCCACAATATTGAGCAAAGAGTGACTGGGAAGCTTTAAGCTGAACAATTCTCAGATCTCAGGCAGAGCTGGATATTTTCAAATTCCTGCCATCCCGACTGGAGAGCTCTCATTGATCACTCAGGATATTTAGTAAAGACCACAAAAGGGCCACATCTTAATAGTGAGGCTAAACTACCCCTAGATATCCCTGGACTATTCTAGTTCTTTCCTGACAAAGGTTATAAACAAGCCTCAAAAGTATCACACTGAACTACAAGTAACTTAACTGCCTGCTAGAGCAAAGTCTAACATTCTTCAGAGGAAGGCAATGAAATACAGATATTCAACAATTTAAAATCACAATGTCCAGCATCTAATAAAAAAATTACTAGACAAGCAATAAGGAGGAAAATATGACCCATAACCAGGAAGAATATCAGTCAATAGAAACAGACCCAGAATAGAAGAGATGAGGGAATTTGCAGACAAGGGCATTGAAATAGCTATTATAACTCTGTTCAAATATTTAAAGGAAAACATGAAAAGTGGAGAGAGAAATGAAAGATAAAGAACTAAAAGGAGGGCTTCCCTGGTGGTGCAGTGGTTAAGAATCCACCTGCCAATGCTGGGGACACGGGTTCGAGCCCTGATCTGGGAAGATCCCACATGCTGCGGAACAATTAAGCCCATGCACCACAACTACTGAGCCTGTGCTCTGGAGCCCTCAAGCCACAACTACTGAAGCCCACACGCCTAGAGCCCGTACTCTGCAACAGAGAAGCCACCGCAATGAGAAGCCCATGCACCACAGTGAAGAGTAGCCCCCGCTCGCGGCAACTAGAGAAAGCCCACGTGCAGCAACAAAGACCCAACTCAGCCATAAATAAATAAATAAATAAATAAATAAATAAATTTTTTAAAAAGAAATAAAAGGAACTGCTAGTGGAAAAATTACTGTACGATATTAACAGTTTTTTAGATACTGCAGAAGAAAAGCTCAATGAATGAAGACATAGCAATAAAAACCATCCAAATTGAGAGACAGAAAAGACAAAAGATTGAAAAACATGGACAGAGTCACAGTGACCCATGGGCCAATATCAAGTAGTCTAACATATGTGTAATTGAGGTCTCAGAATAAGAGGAGGGAAGGAGGCATGCAGAAAAAATATTTGATGAAATAAAAGCCAAATATTTTCAAAATTTGGTGAGAACTATCAATTCACAGAACCAAGAAACTAAATGAACCCAAAGCAGGATAAAAATAAAACCGCAAGAAGATATATCATAATCAAATTCCTGAAGTTTTCCTCCACCATTCTGGTGTGTGCGGTCGACTCTGTTCTCACCATGTCTTCTCACAAGACTTTCAGGATCAAGTAATTCCTGGTCAAGAAAAAGCAGAATTATCCCATTCCTCAGTGGATTTGGTTGAAAACTGGTAATAAAATCAGGTACAACTCCAAAAGGAGACATTGGAGAAGAGCCAAGCTGGGTCTATAAGGAATCGCACGTGAGATGGTACACATATTTATGCTGAATCAAGGTCATTTGCGTCTTACCATCTCACCCTGAAAACCACTACTATCTGGACAACTGGATGTATTTTATTGGGAAAATGATTTTTCTCTATTTTAGTTTATCTGCACTAGTAGTTTGGCTCAGAGAATGTGAGAATCTTTTGTTGGAAACAAAAACAAAAAACAAATTCCTGAAAACCAATGACTAAGAGAAAATCTTAAGAGAAAGCAGAAAAAAAAAGTCATTGAATATACAGGAAGAAAGAGTTACATTTCTTGTCAGACATTATGCAAGTCAGACACAATGGAAGTGCTGAAACTGTCAACCTAGAATTCAATACCTAGTGAAGATATCTTTCGAAAATGAATGCAAGATAAAGATCATTTCAAACAAACAAAAATGAGAGAATTTGTCATCAGCAGAATGCACTGCAAGAAATGATAAAGAAAATTTCTCAAATGGAAGGAAAATGATACCTGATAGAAAATTGGATTACACAAAGGAATAAAAAAATGCCAAAAAAGTGATAAATATGTGGATAAACATAAAATACTTTTCCCCCCTCTATTTTTAATGTCTTTAAAAGATCATTAAAAAAAAAAGATCATTGAAGTACAACATGGATAAAGGGGAAAAGAAGAAATTTTACAAGGGAGAAACCTAACAAATACTACCTCAGATAGGCACTCAAAGTTAACATAAACAGTGTTGATAGTTCATACCCTTGATGTGATGAGAATGGCTTTACTGCCATGGTCTTCCTCCCACAAACATATGACATCAGACAAATCCCAGTTGAGGACATGCTACAAGATACCTGCGCAGTACTCCTCAAAACTGTCAGAATGAAAAAACATGAACAGTCTGAAAAACTGTGACAGCCAAGAGGAGCCTAAGAAGACATGACACTAAATATCATATGATATCCTGAATAGGGGTCCTCGCACAGAAGAAAGACATCAGATAAAAACTAAAGGAATCTCAATACAGCATGCACTTTAGTTCATAATTAAGTATCAATATTGATTCATTAATTGTAATAAATGTACCATGCTAATGTAAGATGTTAATAATGGGGGATACTGTTTTTACTGTTTAAAGTAAAATTGACTGTTTAAAGCAAAAATGTCAAAGTATTTTAACATTTATAACCAAAGTAGTAATAAAATTTATGACAAATAAAGCACAAAAGACATGTGGGGGAAATGGAAATATCTTACTACAACTATTGTATTTGATGGTGGACTGCAATGAATTAAAATACATGTGATAAACCCTAGAGCAACCACTAAAAAATAAAAAGATATAGCTAATAATCCAACAGTGAAGCTAAAATGGAATCCTAAAAAAAACTCAATTAACCCAAAAGAAGGCAGGGAAGAAGAAATACAGAGAAGATGAGACAATAGAAAACAAAGAGCAAGATTGTAGACTTAACTCCAATCATATCAAAAATTACTATAAATGTAAATGACCTAAGTATTCCAATTAAAAAGTCAGAGATTGTCAGCCTACATAAAAAGGCAAGACTCGGGCTTCCCTCATTGTGCAGTGGTTAAGAATCCGCCTGCCATTGCGGGGGACACAGGTTCGAGCCCTGGTCCGGGAAGATCCCACATGCCACAGAGCAACTAAGCCCGTGCACCACAACTAATGAGCCTGTGCTCTAGAGCCCATGAGCCACAACTACTGAGCCCATGTGCTGCAACTACTGAAGCCCACGCACCTAGAGCACGTGCTCCGCAGCAAGAGAAGCCACCGCAATGAGAAGCCCATGCACGGCAACAAAGAGTAGCCCCCGCTCACTGCAACTAGAGAAAGCCTGCGTGCAGCAACAAAGACCCAACTCAGCCAAAAATAAATAAATTTAAAAAAAAATACATCATGCTAAAAAAAAGGCAAGACTCAACTATATGCCATCTCCAAGAAACCCATTTTAAATATAAAAATATAGAGATTAGAAGTAACGAATTGAAAGAGATACACAATGCAAACACTAAGCAAAATAAAGCAGAGTGGCTATACTAATTTCATACAAAGCAAACTTCAGTACAAGAAGTATTACCAGGGATTAAATGGGACATTTCAAAATGAAAATGGGGTCAGTTCACCAAATGACATAAACCTAAATCTGTATATCCTTAATAACACAGAACTGAAAGAATAATACAGGTACATAGTATGGAACTCAAAACAAACAAAAATGTGAATTGTTTGTCACATTGGGAGTTTATCTGTGAGATAAATTTCTATCAATTGAAGTGCTGGGTCAAAGTACATATTGATTAAAAATTTGATGGATCCTGCCTAACTGCTGTCAAGGGGAGATGGTGGGGTAAAGGAACAATTGCTGTTAGCAATAACCTAATAAGAATAAGAATAATAGCTAAGGGACTTCCCTGGTGGCGCAATGGTTAAGAATCCACCTGTCAATGCAGGGAATGTGGGTTCGAGCCCTGCTCCGGGAAGATCCCACATGCTGTGGAGCAACTAAGCCCATGCACCACAACTCCTGAAGCCCGTGCACCTAGAGCCCATGCTCCACAGCAAGAAAAGCCACCGCAATGAGAAGCCCGTGCACCGCAACGAAGAGTAGCCCCCACTCGCCGCAACTAGAGAAAGCCCGCGCAGCAACAAAGACCCAACACGGCCAAAAATAAATTAATTTTTAAAAAAAGAATAATAGCTAAGATTTTTTTGAGTACCTACCATGTGCCATACTATTCTCATTTATTAACTTTTTACTCTCATGAGGGAGGCACTCTGCCTCTCTCCCATTTTATAGAAGACTTCTGGGCTAGCGGATTATAAAAGGGAGTGTGAATGCAGGGAGGGCAGATACTGCAGGTTACGCTTATCACAAATCCTGGAAATCTTCGCTTATACACATCTTTAATTTTTCCTGTGTGACTGGATAGCTAAAAATGGAGAATAGAGTAGCCAATTCATCTTCCACGACTCTCTCAGAGGATTGCTTTGCTTTGCGTTGCTTTGCATTTTAGCTCTAGAGGCTGGAAACTGCCTTCCAATACAGTTTTCTTAATGGACATTGAAATGTGAAATTCATGTAGTTTTCATGTATCATGAAATAATCTTCTTTTGATTGTTTCTCAACCATTTGGCCAGAATAAAGTGCTTCACCTCAGTTGAACACCATACCCCTCCCTTTCCAAGATTTTCACCTCAGCACCACCACCCTGCCCCCACCCAGCTTAACATGCTTCCTTCTATTGTGAAAAGAAAATTCCATGAATGCAGAAACAGAGACTCATGAATTTTCTTTTTTTTCCTCCTCAAGGTGCTTACCTAAGATGAGCTTTGTGATTGGAATGCAAAGGGGCATCAAACGGACTCCCAATCGCATTAGGGAAGATAAGCAGTTATCAGATGGTTTGACCGATTGGGTGGTTAAGTATTTTCCTGAGGAAGCCACTTTCAGTATTGCCTTCAGAGGGGCTTAACAAACTGGTTCTCGCCTCCTAAAGCTATGGTTTCTAACTTTTGCTTTTGGTGTACTAATTTTTTTTTCTGATCAGTTGCAGCCAACACGGGTTTTGATTTTACAAATTAGAAGGGCTGGAAAATTTCCCAATTATTTTGCCCACCAAGGCAATCTCCAAATCACTGAATGTGCTCGCCACTGTAATAACGGGTCATCTGTTTTCTAAAATGAGAGTATGGGACAAAATAAGTTTCTTTTAGGGCTTTCTTTCAAGATGAAATCTTCCATTTCTAAAAGGAAAATTCTAAGCTGGATTGAGAGCCACTGGCAATGCCTCCTAAAGTGAAAATTCTTGGGGACTTAAAAAAAAAAGTCTCAACTGCCCCCAAAACATACTAATCATTTTTAATCAACTTTTTCTTTTCTTTCTGACTACAGACATTCTCAGCATTTGGAAAAGCCCATTCACTGGACAAGTTGTAATATTCATTATAATCATAAAAATGACAAGGATTTTAAAAGCCAGATGCCAACCCAGTGAGAAAGAGCTTAACAGGACTTTTGGGCTGAGAAGCCCAGGGAGATTTTGAGTCTGCAGTCTTGAAGGGAAATCCTGACTCCAATTATAAAGCAAAGACAAAATCCCCTCAATCCTTTCAATACATCCAACTTCTCTGGCCAAATTGTGTTCTTTCTCCTCCCCACACCCTACCCCCTCCAGCATTTCCATAAACAATATGGCTATCGGGCCAAGCCTCTTGGTCAGCAAATAAAGGCAGAGAGCTAAGTAAATTTGCTTCCCAGCAATTATTTTTGTGAGGTCACGGAGTTAAGCATTAAAAGAATACTACTGCGGATGGGGGTATTCAGTAACTGTATGATTTGTGCTGCAAAACTGACAAAAGGAGCCAGCCACTCTTCTACTTTTATACCCACAGAAATCATTGACTATGGGGTCTTTGTTCCCTAAATTCATCTAAGAGGAATCTTTCACATGAACGCCCCTGCATTCCTGCTAATCCCCTCCTGCACTCTGCTTCCCAAAGAAAGTCCATTTGGTCATTTGGTCTGAGTCTCCACCTGCAATTTATCAGGATAATTATGACCTGAAAAGAAAAGAAAGAAAATAAAGCAAGAACAAAGAAAAAAAATAAAGAAAAATCCACCAAGATCTATAGTAACCAGAGCGGGAGTGAGCAAACTTTTTCTGTAAAGGGGCAGAGAGTGAATATTTTTAGCTTTGCGACTCATACAGTTTCTGTGGTGAGACTGCCCACCAATGTATGTGGAATAAAAACAGTCACAGACATCACTTAAGTAAATGACGGTGGCAGCTGGGTTCCAATAAAACTTTATGGACACCGAAATTGGAATTTCTGTAATTCTTATGTGTCATAAAAGTAGTATTCTTTTGATTGTTTCTTGACCATCTAAAAATGTAAAAACCATTTTTAGCTCATGGGTGGATTTGGTCCAGGGACTGTAGTTTACAGACCCTTGATCTAGAAGAATCTGGCCTTGGAAACCCCTTTTGGTCTGAATGATGTCGTTCATGTTTGATGGGTCTTGCTCTTGTCACAGGCACAACACAGCTGGACAATGATTTATGGATTTTAATATCCTATTCAAAAACGTAGTGAGGAATTCCAGGAATTTAAGCCAGGAAACTGGACTTCATGCCACATACACTGAAAAGTCCTCACCGGGCTTTTTTTATTTTTATTTTTTAATTTATTTTTGGCTGCATTGGGTCTTGGTTGCTGCGTGCAGGCTTTCTCTAGTTGCAGCGAGCGGGGGCTACTCTTCATTGCGGTACGTGGGCTTCTCATCACGGTGGCTTCTCTTGTTGCGGAGCACGGCGCGCGAGCTTCAGTAGTTGTGCCTCACGGGCTGTAGAGCGCAGGCTCAGTAGTTGTGGTGCGTGGGCTTAGTTGCTTTGCAGCATGTGGGATCTTCCTGGACCAGGACTCGAACCCGTGTCCCCAGCATTGGCAGGCAGATTCTTAACCACTGCGCCACCAGGGAAGCCCCTCACCAGGCTTTTAATTACAAATTAACCCATCCAAATCCTAGGAAACTTAGCATTCTGGTCAAACAGAGAACTGTCACCCAAGTGCCTTCCTGTAAACCATGTTTCTCAACCTCAGCACTATTGATATTTGGGGCCAGATAATGCCCTGCTGTGGGGGCCATTCTGTACACTGTAGGATGTTGGCAGCATCCCTGGCCTCTACCCACGCTAGATGCTAGTTGCATCTCCCAAGTTGTGACAACCAAAAATGTCTCCAGCTGTTGCCAAATAACCCCCAGGGGGACAAAATCCTCCCTAGTGGAGAATCACTGATCTAAATCAGCTCTGTCAGTAGGACTTTCTGTGATGATGGAATCAGTCTATATCTGGACTGCCTACTAACTATGAGACACTTGTGGGTACTGAGACGTGAAATTTGCTAGTGCACCAGAGGAGCTGCGTGTTTTAATTTATTTAACTTTAATTACTTTAAAGTTAAGTTTAAGTAGCTACGTGTGGCCAGCAGCTACTGTATTGGATGTGCTGCTCTAACTCGTGACCACCGCCCACCTGCCCAACCCCAAGGTAGGACAGGAGAGAATGCACGGCTTTGAGTTAGGAGCAGGGACTAGAGTCAGACACTGATTCTGACGTTCATTCATTTATTCCATCAACACGATTTATTGAGCACCTAAAATGTCTGGCACTGTGCTAAGGATACAAGATGAACAAGAGGAATACAGTCCCTGCCCCTATGGGGCTTTCAGTCTAGTGATGAGAAGAGAGAAAAATATAAATTTAAGTAAAGTAATTGGAAGTCATGATAGGGGCTCTCTGCAATAGAAAAAGCAGGTTGGAGGAGGTTCTCTTTTAGATCAGATGTTCTAGAGATGGCTCTCCAAGCGATATGTAAATTAAAATTGCAATGTGAATTGTTTGACACAGTACACAATGGAATAGAACAAAGGCCTAATGAATGTTAGCTGCTCTTCTTAAAAGCCAGCATTCCTTTTATGACCTTTTATGACATTTCTTCCTTGCCTGGAACGTTTCTAATCCTCACAACAGTGTTACATCTATTATCCCCATTTTACAGATGAGGAAAACTGAGGCATGTTAACTTGTTCAACAGTGCACATCTAAGATGTGATAGAGTTAGAGTTAGAACTCAAGCAGCCAAAAAGGGTATCTGTGTCTGCTATTAGATGAACTTTAGCAACTCATGTGAATTTTCCAGAGCACCCTGGGACCAAAATATACTGGTGTCAGTTTTTAAAGAGCCAGGCCTTACAAACTTATAATAATAAGATGTGCTTTTCTGTCCTGGGGAAGGACTTCTGCATTCCTCATCTCTTGATTAGAATCTCCCAGCCACTGAGAACTCTATGTAATAAATTGTAACTCGTCTTGAGTGTGTGAAATCTCTTGTTTCTGGGTGCTAGGAAAAACACTGACTTTGCTGCATAATTTCTGGTGAAATATGAGGCACTGAGTCAGCTAGGAGACTCTCAGCTGAACATAAGTGAGAAATTTCAACCCTCCAGTAATAGCCCTGAAACCTTGACCATCAGAATGAGGAGGCTGCCTCTTCTGACTGCATTCACACCAAGGTAGTCCTTGAAAGAGAGTCAATTCTCATCATTCCAGAAGTGCATATTTTAGCCTGCCAACTAAAATGTATTTGTAACCCCCAAATCAACACTCCCAGTTCTTTCTCGGTCTTTTGCAGACATGTGCAGAGCTGTCCAGACACATGCTCTGCCTTCTCGGTTCAGCTCTCATACTGTAAACGGTGTCCTTTTCTCCATCCATTTAGTGCCATATTTCTCACATCCTTGTGCTTTTTTTGTTGATTTCATTGTTCAAAATGGTCCCTAAGCGCAGGGCTGAAGTGCTGGCTACCTACCATTCCTAAGCTCAGGAGGCTGTGATGTGCCTTAGGGGGAAAACACACGTGTTAGATAAGCTTCCCCCCAAAACCAGTACTCGTCAGCAGTCACTCCCCGTCGTCCCCTCCCTCCAGCCCCTGGCAACTGCTGATCTAATTGTGTCTCTGTGGAGTTGCCTATTCTGGACACATTTCATGTAAATGGAATCATACAGAACATAGTCCTTTGTGTCTGGCTCCTTTCACTTAGCGTAACATTTTCAAGGTCCATCCATGTTGTAACACGAATCAGTACTTCATTCCTTTTTTGTTTTTATCAGTTTCTCCTTCTTTGTTTTTGTTTTGGCGTTTTTAAAATTTACCCTCTTAACAATTTTCAAGTGGACGTTATAGTATTGTTAACTATAGGCACATCCTTGTACAGCAGATGTTGAAAACTTTTTCATTTTATATTTATTTTTTATTTATTTTGGCTGCACCGGGTCTTAGTTGCAGCACGTGCGATCTTTAGTTGCGGCAAGCTAACTCTTAGTTGCACAGCGTGCATGCGGGATCTTGTTCCCTGACGAGGGATCGTACCCGGGCCTCCCGCATTGGGAGTGCAGAGTCTTACCCACTGGACAACCAGGGAAGTCCGAAAACTTTTTCATTTTGTTCGGCTGAAACTCTACACCTATTAAATAGCAACTCCCTGTTTTCCCTTCCTCCTGGTGCCTGGCGACCCTAAACCTGGCAACCACCCTTCTGCTTTTTATTTCTATGGGTTTGATTACTTTAGATACTTTATATAAATGGGATTATGTAGTAATTGTCTTGTCATTGGTTTATTTCACTTAGCATAATGTCCTCTAGGTTCCTCCATGTTGTAGCATATGACAAGATTTCCCTCTTTTTTTAAGGCTGAATAATATTCCTCGGTATGTATATACACTTTATTTATCCATTCATCCATTGGTGGACATTTAGAGTGTTACCATCTTGGCTATTGTAAATAACATAGCAATGAATATGAGTGTACAAGTGTCTCTTCAAGATCCTGTTTTCAATTCTTTAGGATATATACCCAGAAGTGAGATAGCTGGATCATATGGTAGTTCTATTTTTAATTTTTTGAGGAACCTCCATACTTTTTCCATAGTAGCTACACCATTTTATAATCACACCAACAGTGTATGAGAGTTTCAATTTCTCTACATTCTTGCCAACACTTGTTATTTTCTGGTTTTTTTTTGATAGTAGCCATCCTAACGAGTGTGAAGTATATCTCCTTCTGGTTTTGATTTGCATTTTCCTGATGATTAGTGATGTTGAGCATCTTTTCATATGCTTCTTGACCATTTATATATCTTCTTTGGAGAAATGTCTATGCAAGTCCTTTGCCCATTTTCTAATCAGGTTGTTGTCGTTGTTATTGAGTTGTAGGAGTTCTTTATATATTCTGGATATTAACCCTTTATCCAATATATGGTTTGAAAATATTTCATTGTTTGCCTTTTCACTCTGTTGATGGTTTCCTTTCCTGTGCAGAAGCTTTTAAGTTTGATGTAGTCCCATTTGTCTATGTTTTGCTTTTGTTATCTGTACCTTTGGTGTCATATACAATAAATCATTGCCCATTCCAATGTCATGAAACTTTTCCCCTATATTTTCTTCTGGGAGTTTTATAGTTTCAGGTCTCATGTTCAGATTTTTATTCTGTTTCGAGTTAACTTTTGTATATGGTGTAAGATAAGGGTTTATCTTCATTCTTTTGCATGTGAATATCTAGTTTTCCCAGCATCATTTGTTGAAAAGACTATCCTTTCCCCATTGTGTTATCTTGGCACCCTTTTTGAAGATCATTTGACCATATAACGGGTTTATTTCTGGACTCTATTCTGTTCCTTTTTTTTTTTTTTGCGGTATGTGGGCCTCTCACTGTTGTGGCCTCTCCCGTTGCGGAGCACAGGCTCCGGACGCGCAGGCTCAGCAGCCATGGCTCACGGGCCCAGCCGCTCCGGGGCACGAACCCGCGTCCCCTGTGTTGTCAGGCAGACTCTCAACCACTGCGCCACCAGGGAAGCCCTATTCTGTTCCATTTTTCATTCCTTTTTATGACTCCCTTGTATGAATGTACCACATTTTATTTATCTATTTATCAGTAAGTAGATGATTGGATTGTTTCCACTTTTTGGCTATTAGGAATAATGCTGCTATAAATATTCATGTACAAGTTTTTGCATAGGCATATGTTTTCAATTCTCTTGACAATATACCTAAAAGTAAAATTTCTTGGTCAATGGAAATTCTATGTTTACCATTTTGAGGAATTGCCAAACAGTTTTCCAAAGTGACTGTACCATTTATATTTCCATCAGCAATGTATGAGCATTCCACTTTCTCTATATCCTTGTCAACACTTGTTACTGTCCATTTTTTAAATTATAGCTACCCTAGAGGGTGAGAAATGGTATTTCATTATAATTTTGGTTTGTACTTCCCTGATGACTAATGATGTTGAGTATCTTTTTATGTGCCTACTGGCCATTTATGTATCTTCTTTGGGGAAATGTCTATTCAAACTTTTTGCCCATTTTTTATTGAGTTATTTGTCTTAAAAATAATAAAAATTTTTAAGTTGCAAGAGTTCTTTATATATTCCAGATACTCATCCCTTATCAGATATATGATTTGCAAATATTTTATGGCAAAGAGTTAATCAGGCAGTTAAATGATCAGATTAGTGTTTTACAAAGATGACTTGTAGGGCTTCCCTGGTGGCGCAGTGGTTAAGAATACGCCTGCCAATGCAGGGGACACGGGCTCAAGCCCTGGTCTGGGAAGATCCCACATGCCGCAGAGCAACTAAGCCCATGTGCCACGACTACTGAGCCTGCTCTCTAGAGCCCGTGAGCCACAACTACTGAGTCTGTGTGCTACAACTATTGAAGCCAACGCAGCCAAAAATAAATAAATAAAATTTGAAAAAAAGAAAAAAGATGACTTGTACAAGTTCATTCATCCTTAGCTGTTTACCAAGGGATAGAGTTGATAATGGTACCCCATGGATTTCTCTTTATGTTCAACTCATCAACTAGGAATGGTATGATTTTTACAAATATTAGTTGTGGCTAGAATAATGATACATTTATATGTATATAAGTCACCATGTATTAGACACTGTCTTAAGCATTTTACATGTTTTAAACTCATTTCGTCCTTCTGTAATTATTCTATTCCATTCCATTTTATAGATGCAGAAATTAAGGTATAGAGAATTTATGAACCTTGTCCAGGATCACACAGCTAGTGAATGATGGAGCTCAGATTAGAAGCCAGGTTTCTGGATCCCAAGTCTGAGTATTTAATCACAACACTGCAGTGAGACTCGGGGGCAGCTGGGGATCTTTCTTCTCATCTGAAATCTCATTCCTAGTTTGCAACCTAAGGTAGGCTCTCAGCCTCATCATTCTAAAATTGGGTTATTTAATTAGGTAATTCCCAGTGCCTTTTTCTTCTCGAAAGTCTGCGATGCCTTGGCCACATCTCTCTGAACCAGGCGTTTAGAGATGGCTTTACAGCTCTCAATCAATCTCATTTACATCATCCCAGAGAGGCAGTTGAGTGATTTGGGGCAGTTTCTGCAGTCACATGTTCTCGGGTTCAAATCCCAGCTCTGCCACTTGGAGGCTGTGTGACCGTGGGCAAGTCAGTTAACCCTTCTGAGGCCCAGGATCCTTACCTGTTACATGAGTATACTAACAACTGTCCCCCTTTTTAGGTTATTTAGGAAATTAAGTGACGTAATGCATTCACAGCACCTTGCTCATGGTTTACACCCAATTACATAATTGTAAATGAAAATAAATAATAGTAATTTAACAACCAACGGCATAGTTATAATTGGTTTCATTTTACTAATAAAAACATTTGGGGTCAGTGACAGTGAGTAACGGGACAGTCCCAAGGCCACACTGTTGCTAAGTGTCACTTCAAGACTTTCACTCTAGTCTTCCAACATCAAATCTTGTGGGGTTTTCCCCCCATAAATCTCCCCAGAGGACCTAGGAAACAAACATAGAGTTCACCTATGAATTATTTATTCAGTCAGACTCTGGAAACACCATAAAATCTTGCATGGCAAAATAAGTCACACACTTTTTCTTTATATTTCACTCAAGGGAACTATAAACATATGTTTTCAAGTTAAATATAAATGGTTTTCCATTGAAAGGAACTATGAAAATCAAATCGGGATTGTGTGAAATACTGATAGTACAATTTAATAGCAATGAAAAAATATCAATCTAAGATTCAATTATGAGATTTTTATTTTTATTTTTTTTTATTTTTTTTATATATATATTTTTTTGCGTTACGCAGGCCTCTCACTGTTGTGGCCTCTCCCGTTGCGGAGCACAGGCTCCGGACGCGCAGGCTCCGCGGCCATGGCTCACGGGCCCAGCCGCTCCGCGGCATGTGGGGTCTTCCCGGACCGGGGCACGAACCCGTGTCCCCTGCATCGGCAGGCGGACTCTCAACCACTGCGCCACCAGGGAAGCCCATGAGATTTTTAAATTGAGATATTGACATATAACATTGTGTAAATTTAAGGTGTACAACAACAACATGCTGATTTGATACATTTATAGACTGCAATATGATTACCATCAAAGCCTTGGCTAATACCTCTGTCACATCACATACTTATCTTTTTTGCGTGTGATGAGAACATTTAAGATCTAGTCTCTTAGCACTTTTGAAGTATATAAAACAGTGTTATTGACCAATTATAAGGTTTAACTGAGTAAAGTTAGGAAGGGTCAATATATATTGTGATATACAGGATTTTCTTTAAAGAAAAAAAAATTCCAAATGAGAAGGATATGAAGGATTAAATTATTTCCTTTTTCCTCAAATTATAAACTCCAAGATTAAACCTGAGGTATCTCTTCCCATTCCAGAGGCTGATTTGTTTTTTTTTTGTTTTTTGGGGTTTTTTTTTAACTAATTTATTTATTTTTGGCTGTTTTGGGTCTTCGTTGCTGCACGTGGGCTTTCTCTAGTTGCGGTGAGCAGGGATACTCTTGGTTGCGATGCGTGGGCTTCTCATTGCCGTGGCTTCTCTTGTTGCGGAGCACGGGCTCTAGGCATGCGGGCTTCAGTAGTTGTGGCACGCGGGCTCAGTAGTTGTGGCTCATGGGCTCTAGAGCGCAGGCTCAATAGTTGTGGCGCACTGGCTTAGTTGCTCCGCGGCATGTGGGATCTTCCCGGACCAGGGCTCGAACCCGTGTCCCCTGCATTGACAGGCGGATTCTTAACCACTTCCACCAGAGAAGTCCCCTGATTTGTTTTTCATCACTAATAGGTAATATATCTTTCTGCGGCGGGAGAAAAAACACCCAAACCCTCAGCCTTGAATGAAGCTTATTTCAGGAAGAATGTTGACTGATTAGGAAGGTATCACTGTATTTATTTGCCAAGGAATTCTTCTCCTTGTTGAGAAGCAAAAGGCATTGCTTTTATTTTCTTTCTAGCAGCATCACTGTTCGGTCCCTCACCAGTGAGGAAAGAAACATGAACAGTCAATCCCTAGGGTCCTTTGGTCCAAACTCAATGTAACACTGAATTCGTGCCGGGTGGACCCAGCTGAGTTTCTCTGCAGTGAGCAGCTTGCCAAGGAGAATCCTCGCAGGCATTTAATAAGGTTTAATTCAGCTTGTAGCTGAAGCAGCTTGGGCGTGTAAATTGCCGGAAGCACCCCAGAACTAAGGATGCGCCCTCGGAAGCTTTGTCAGGAAGGGGTGGTATCAAGGATCATAAATTGCCCTGTGGCTTTTCAGGATTTTATGAGCTCCCAGGCCTCTTGCACAATAGGCTGCAGGATGACTCTTAACACCTCATTAAGGTTGTTTTTTACCAAATGCTAATAATAAAAAAGAGCCCTAAAAGCCTGGCTCATTTTTATTCAGAATCCTCTCCTCTGGAATATAAAAAGATGTCATAAAATGGAAATACAATGGAGAGCCCACATCTTGGGTAGACTCATTAAAATGTTGGTGTTGACAGAAATCTGAGGAAGTCAAGGCTGGGCCCCTGGGTGGGAAAACTGTCTTGCCCTCCTGGTCAAGGGGCCTCCAGTCTCTGGAGAAATGAAAGGCCAGAGAGGCCTGTAATCCCAATATGGCTTCATCTCCAACTGAGAAATATCATTTCAAACTTTTTCTTTCTGATCACAGGACAGCTTTGCCAATGGGGCCTTTTCTTCAGCTGTCTCCAAAGTTCTTTTATTTATTGTATATTCTATGGCACCTATTAGGGCCAGAACGAATTAAAAAAAAAAAAAAAAGGTCAGTGCTACAAAGAGGGGTATATTCATAAATCCCAGGACAATGAGAAAAGTTACTGCATCTGAGCCCCAGAATTTGTTCTTATTTCTGGAGACTGTGGCGTGACACAAGGCAGTAGAATTGGAGACCCACTACGTCACTGTCCAGCTGTGTGACCCTGGCACGGGACCTCTTCTCCCTGTGCCCTGTCTCCTGCTCTGTAATCTAAGACTGGGAGTCGCAATGCCTACCTCTGAGATAGGTTCTGAGGATTGAACAAGATGATGCTGGTAATACGCTTGGTATGAAGCCTGGCAGACAGAAAGCCCTCGATGAATGGTACTTGGTATTCATTCATTCATGCATGCAACATGTATTTCCTGGGCACCTATTTCGTGCCTAGCACTGTTCCAGCATCAGATGAACACAAAATCTGTACCCTCCTAAACTGACCTTTTTTTTTTTTTCTTCTCTTCTTTCTTTCTTTCTTTCTTTCTTTCTTTCTTTCTTTATTTTGTGGTACGCGGACCTCTCACTGCTGTGGCCTCTCCCGTTGCGGAGCACAGGCTCCGGACCTGCAGGCCCAGTGGCCATGGCTCACGGGCCCAACCGCTCCACGGCATGTGGGATCTTCCCGACTGGGGCACAAACCCGTGTCACCTGCATCGGCAGGCGGACTCTCAACCACTGCACCACCAGGGAAGCCCCTAAACTGACCTTTGAGTAATTGTTCTTCGAGGTACGGGAAGCTGAGGGCAGGAGGGATCTAATAGCTACTGTGCCCCTTGCAAGGCGTGAGATTCTAGGTGAATCCCTCAAGCTCTGGGGTGACAGGATCCATCAGAAACCGTGGGCCTTTTCTTGGTTTTGACCAGAGTTTCCCAACCTCAGCACTATTGCCATGCACAGCAGAGAATTCTTAGTTGGGGAGGAAGGGGACCGTCCTGTGCATTGTAGGACATTTAGCAGCATCCCTGGCTTCTACCCACTAGATGCCAGTAGCACCTCCCCCCCAAGTTTCGACAACCACAGTTGTCTCCAGACATTGCCACGTGTCCCCTCGGGACAAAATCGATTCAGTTTCCTCATCTCTGAGCTGGAATAACAATCTTATCTATTTCACAGATAGTGAGATGTGGGAAGGGAATGAAATAAAGCCCTGCCTGGCGCATGTAAGCCTCAATAAAGGGATGCTTTCATCTCTCACCTCTGGAGGGGACTTTGGTGTAGCCAGACTTTCCCGTTGGTCACAGGTGCTCTGAACTCCAAGATATGCTGAATTTGGTGGGGAAATTTCACCTTGTCCTGTCTCGAGAGCACCCAGGCGGTGAGGTGAGCAGGAAGGGGTCTGTGCAGCCATGGCCAGGGTACATCTGTGAGTGATTTATTGACCACCTTTCCAACTTGGCCTTTGCTAGTGAAAAGGTCCAGACAGTTATAGAAAATTAGACTTGACTTTTGAACATGCAAACACAGTTCAGGTGCAAGTCTGACCCTCTGGGGCCTGCTCCTGCCCTCCTGGTTAACGAGGAAAGCATGCTTGCTTCCAAGTCCTTTTTGGTGGGAAGCTTCTGGAAACCCCAGAGATCCCCATTTGTGCAGGAGGCCAACTAAGAAACAAGAGGAAAGAGAAATAGAGCAATTCAGAGCATGGACTGTGGAGACATGGATATTGTTTTCAGTGTGACCTTGGGCAAGTCATTTCCACTTTCTGAGCCTCAGTTTCTTCATCTGTCAGATGGGAATCATAATAATAACACCACCCCCATTTGGTTGTGAGGATTAAAGGAGAAAAAGCAAGTAAAGAGCTATCTTGGCCTAACCCACAGTAGAACCCAATAAATGGTAGCTAAATATGAAAAAAAAAAAAATCTGTTGCCCTGCTGAGTCCCAGGCATTGCTTTGTCCTCAAGGCACAGAGGAAGTAGGTTGACCAAGCCACCCAGGTTTTGCCTGTGACTTTCCCAGGTTTAATGCCAGGAAATTCTTCACTACCTGGCAAACTAGGGACAGTTGGCCACCCTAAGGAATGACTTCGAAAGTGATTTTCTGGTTCAGTGTCCTGGGTAGAGAGCCCAGTAGGATACCACTGTGACTAGCTGGTGGTTTGGGAAAAGCTGTGAGCCCCTCACCACATGGGCGGCTCCAGGAGAGAAGATGCTTTGTTAGTTTCGAGGGGAGGTTTACAAGCACTCTTCTTGACGGTTTAATGGCCCCAGGTGATTTATCTTATCTGGGGAGCCATTGCTATAAGGAGAAACCTGCTTCTCCGAGCTTCTGCTTCCCTTTACCATCGAACCTTTCATCTTCTCTGAGAGTCGTCTCCATGCTCCATAAATAACCTTATTACGGCCACACAAAGGCAGGGCCCTGCCGCCTGCAAGACTGGACTTCTCCAATCGTGGTTTCATAAACCAGTGTGACCAGAACATGGGAATACTTCATAGGATCTACTGGGATATTTTAAATGCATGGAGAGATGCAGAGGGCCTAGGGTGGCACACGACCTGCTCTCAAAAGCGGGGACTTAGGGAGAAGTTATCCACTGAACTACCTTCCCCTGGATGTCTCTGGGTGCTTAAAACAAAGAATGCCTTCCCACAGTAAAAATCCTAGCAAGTGAGGTCAACAACAAGAATGTTTGTATATCGTTGTGCTTTAAACCAGTACTGTCCAATAGAACTTTCCACATTGACGGAAATGTTCTATAATCTACATCATCCAAGATGGTAGCCACTAACCAAAGTGACTCTTGGGCCCTTGAAATGGTGCTAGTGTGACTGAGGATCTAAATTTTTAATGTTATTTCATTTTAATTAATTTAATTTTAAAGAGCCACATGTAGCTGGTGGCTACCATATTGGGCAGTAAAGTTTTAAAATAATAAACAGAGATTTACAATAAAAAATATCACTGTGAAGGCTGTGCTTATAATTTCCTTTTCAGATCCCAAAAGTATGGAGGGAATTTAACAACTGTATCAGAACAGTGGTCCTATGCTTTTGTAATGTTACGTGTGCTGGTCATGTCAGAGTTACACATCAACTCAAGGTTAGGTATGAACCAGGTCACTGGAGCTTTGCTTTGCTTTTCATACCTGTGATGGTCAACAGAAAATTTGAACACTTAGAATGAATTAAACCTCAGAAAAGTTTTTGCTAAAACATTATTAAAATGTTAAATTACAGAATGAATGCATCTTGTATTAAAGATTGAAGAAAATATTCAAACAATTAAAAAGGTGTATAAAGTGAAAAGTGAACAGCAATATATACCACCTGTAAATTATTTCAGGCTTTTTTCTCCATACATTTTAAAAAGTATGTGTGTTTATGGAAAATCACTTATATATATATATAAATCACTTATATATATATTTTATATATATATAAAATATATTTTTATATATATCACATATATTTTTTTTTTACAAAATCACTGAGTGTTACCCCTCTTTTCTTTTAAGTAAATGTTTTATTTTGAAATAATTTAAATTTACAGAAAAATTGCAAATATAGTACAGAGTTCCCTTATGTCCTTCATCCAGCTTCCCCCAAAGTTAACATATTACTGTGTTATTGTGCATCTGTCAAAACTCAGAAATTAGCACTGGTAAAATAACGCTAACTAAACTACAGACTTCATTTGGATGTCACCAGTTTTTCTGTTCCAAGAGCCAACCCAGCAAACCACATTGCATATAGACTCTATTTTTTTAAATATAGATTTTCATTTACTACGTGGAGGAAAGCAATTTGAGAAGAGTCCTTCTTATCTTTTAACAAAAGTTTTAATAATCGTACATTTGGAACTATTTCAAATATTCAGAGAAATGCAAACAAATAATGGAACAGATAAACCTGTTTTTACACCATCCAGATTTAATAAACGTTAATACCTACAAGTCCATGATTCTTTACACTCACAGAATATAAAAAGCCCTGAAAACCAGTACCTGTAGCTGATGGAAGGCTATGTATAATCCTAATATTTCACCTAATTTGAAATACAGAGATTTTGTTGCAAATATAGCAATGTGTTTGATTACAGGGGATGCCCCAGGTTCCACGGGGAATATTGTGGATCTCTATCAGATTAGTTTCAAAAATCTTTTTATACAATTTTGAAAGGAAAAATAGGGCTTCCCTGGTGGCGCAGTGGTTGAGAGTCTGCCTGCCGATGCAGGGGACACGGGTTTGTGCCCCAGTCCAGGAAGATCCCACATGCCGTGGAGCGGCTAGGCCCATGAGCCATGGCTGCTGAGCCTGCGCGTCCGGAGCCTGTGCTCTGCAACGGAAGAGGCCACAACGGTGAGAGGCCCGCGTACCGCAAAAAAAAAAAAAAAAAAAAAAAAAAAAAAAAAAAAAGGAAAAATATTATAACAGATAGAGCTAACATTCCACCCATCTTTCATGAGCTCATTTCCCTCTATCCCTCCCCCAGGGAAAACCCCCAGCCTGAAGTTAGAGTTTCTCTTTCATGGATGTTTTAATGATTTTTACTTACATATACTTATGAAAAGAAAAGATACCATTTTGTATTCTTCACTACAAAAATAAGGCACACTTCATGAAGTTTCAGTTTTATCATTCATACTATGTCCTTTGATTAAAATGTCAGAAATCAATAGCAAAAGGATGACTATGGAAACCCCACACATTTGGAACATTTAAAACACATTCTGAAAAAGTCATGGCTAAAGGAAAAATCCTTATGGAATTTGGGAATTATTATAACTCAACAATAATCAAAATGCTACACAAATCTTAGGGGTTGCGACTAAAGCAGTGCCTAGAAGACTGTGAGGGAATTAAATGCTTAAGAACATAAGTCAGAAAAATAGCAGAATAATCTCAAAAAAACAGAGGAAGGAAATAATAAAAATAAAGGCAGAAATTAACAAAATAGAAAACAGAGATACAAAAGAAAGGATCAACGCAGTCAAGAATTTGTTCTTTGAAAGTCTAAGATTGACAGATATCCAGCTAAAATATCAAGGAAAAGAACAGAACAGAACAAATAAACAATATCACAAGATGGTAACTATACATACAGCAAAGTTTTAAAGCACAAGGACATGAGGAACAACTTTATGCCAATAAATTTGAAAACTTGGATGAAATGGTTTAAATCCTAGGAAAATATAACTTGTGAAAATGAGCTCAACCTGTAGAATCAGATTTTTAAAAGAATTTAACAGGCTGATTCTAATGGTTTTATGACAGAGCAAGTGGCCAAAAACAGCCAAGGAAAACAACTTGGGAGAAATGCACCTTGCCAAATATTAAAGATCATTTTCTAAATCTATAGTTAATAAGACAATATAGTATTGGTGTAGGGAGAGAAAACAAAACCAGTGGAATAGAGCAAAGAGCCCAGGAATATAGCCATGGAAAAATTTTAATTATAATAAGATTTAATCTATTATTAAGATGATAGTGTACCTCTGTGGGGAATGAAAGAGAGTCAATGAATGGTGCAAGATAATTAGTTATCCACAGGAAAAAAAATAAAATTAGATCTTGTCCTCATACCAGACATAAAAATCTATTCCAAAGGGTGAATTTTACAGTATGTGAATTATAATGTCAAAACCAAAATATATTCCAGGTGATTAAAGACTAAAATGTGAAAAGCCAATATTTAGGAGATAATATAAGGAAATATTTTTATAAGCTTGGGTTATGAAATGATTTCTTATGTAAGAACAAAAGACAATTCATAAAGAAAAAATTGGTAAATACAACTACATTAGAATCCAGTGAATTGATAAATAAAACTACATCAGGGGACATGACAAAGAAATTGAAAAGATGAGCTAGGAGAAGATTACATTTATAGTTATTAGAAGATTATCCAGAATATGTAAAGAACTTCTACAAATCAATAAGAAAAGACAAAGATTTAACTGAAAAATGGACAAAATACTTGAATGGGCACTTCTCAGAAGAAACATAAATGCCCAATAAATGGGTAAAGGATGACCAACCTCATTAATAATGAAGAGAATGTAAATTAAAATAACCAGGTTGGCAAAAACTAGTAAATTTGAGAGCATCAAATGTTGGTGAAGACATAGGACAGGGACATCCCTGGTGGCACAGTAGTTAAGAATCCACCTGCTAACTCAGGGACATGGGTTTGATCCCTGGTCCGGGAAGATCCCACATGCTGCGGAGCAACTAAGCCTGTGTACCACAACTACTGAGCTTGAGCTTTAGAGCCCTTGAGCCACAACTACTGAAGCCCATGCTCCCTAGAGCCCATGCTCATCAACAAGAGAACCCACCAAAATGAGAAGCCCGTGCACCGCAATGAAGAGTAGCCCCTGCTCGCCACCACTAGAGAAAGACCGCACACAGCAACAAAGACCAACACAGCCAAAAATAAATAAATAAATAAATTTATAAAAAATAAAAATACTCATGCCTGGGTCCCACCAAAGGAATTCCAGTTTAATTTGTTGGGGGTGAGGCTCAGGCGTAAGGATTTTTTGAAGTTTCCTGAGTGATTCTAAAGTGCAGAGGTTGAGGGAATTCCCTGGCAGTCCAGTGGTTAGGACTCTGAGCTCTCACTGCCGAGGGTCTGAATTCAATCCCTTGGTCCGGGAACTAAAATCCCACAAGCTGCACGGGGTGGCCAAAAAAAATAAGTAAATAAATAAATAAAAATAAATAAAGTGCAGAGGTTGAGAACCTCTGATGGGAACAAATAAAGGTAAAGAGGAGAAGAATTTTGAAGAGAGTCCTGGGCATGCTACACATTGCCCACAAGGTCTACTTTGTAGTCTGCTCTCCATTTGTCAGATCTCACCTGCCCCTGTATCTCCTCTTCCTGAGCTTCTCGCGTGGAGCTCGTCAATATCCATGGATGGATGAATTTACTGACTCTGAGGACACTAGAATCACTGGGCCATTGAATCTCAGAGTTTGAGGTGATGTTAAAGGTCATGTCACCTCTGTGACATCCCCACCAGGAAGTTTTCAGCCTCTGGTTACTCCTATCAGTGGGGGACTCAGTATTGCTGAGATGAAAGTGGGAAGGAGAGAAAAAGTCAGAGAAGAGCATCCCAGGTAGAGATTGGGTGGCAAGCTGGAGGCAAGAGAGACCACTTAGCACCAAGGGCATCTGTCTGGGGACAAGGCAACACTCCTTGTCTTGTCCTGAGGAGTGCTGTTCCCTGGAATGAGGACTCCTCCAGGGAATATTTATGCCATTCCTGGAGACATAATGGCCTTTCCAGGAAAAGGAACTTCTACTGTCCTTTGATTTCTTTTCTGTGATCAGATGTGGTCCTGGCTTGTAAGTATCTCACCAACCAACCCACGACCTGTTCAGAGAATCTTTCCCCACCCTGACCTGAGCCTCAGGTCCAGGCCAGTACATTCAGAGGGAGCTCACATTAATTTAAACGAATGGTATGGGACTTCCCTGGTGGTCCAGTGGTTAAGAATCTGCCTGCCAATGCAGGGGACACGGGTTTGACCCCTGGTCCGGGAAGATCCCATAAGCCCATGCGCCACAACTACTGAGCCCACGTGCTGCAGCTACTGAAGCCCGCATGCCTAGAGCCCGTGCTCTGCAACAAGAGAAGCCACCACAATGAGAAGCCCTCGTGCAGCAACTAAGAGTAGCCCCTGCTCACTGCAACTAGAGAAAGCCCGCGCACAGCTACAAAGACCCAGCACAGCCAAAAATAAATAATAAATAAATGAATGAATAAATAAATAAAAGAATACAGTATTTAAAATATTTTTGAAAAGAATCTTATGTTAGGGAATTCCGTGGCAGTCCAGTTGTTGGGACTCGGCGCTCTCACTGTGCGGGGCCAGGTTCAATCCTTGGTAGAGAAGCTAAGATCCTGCAAGCCGTGCAGTGTGGACAAAAAAAAAAAAAAAAAAAAAAGAATAGTATGTTAGTAAAGCTTAGAGAAAGACTATTATACCTTTCTCTCCACATAAAATGTTATGATTCTTGTAAGGACCCATTATACTTATGCAAATCCAGCTATATTAGCTCGACAAAAAACTAGATAGATAGATCGATAGATCAAAAGACCGGTCGATAGATGGATAACATAGATGATAGATAGATAGGTGGATGGTAACAATAATGACAAAGCGCACAATAATTTATAGGACTTTTTCCCTTTCAAATTTTACTTGGTGATGCAATTTGGCCTTCTCAACAACTCTGTGGAAATCATTTATTTTTTTACCCCCCTTCACTGAGGCTCAGAGGTTTTTCATTGCTGAGTCCAAGGTCCCAGACCCAGAATTAGTAAAGTTCAGAGACAGCCCTGGGTCTTCCCACAGTTCTCCCCAGGGACCCACCTCCTCCCCGCTGAAAAACCAGAGGGTCTGCCATTGGGGCACAACATGAAGATTCTTAATGCACCACCCCTTTTGCAGCCCTGGAGTTGTGTTCGCAACAGAAAAAGGAGCAGAAAAACGAGAAACTGAGACATCCACACAAGGGTGTGTGGGCTGCCATCAAGTCCACAGAGGGTGTGACACAGTCGGCTAGTGCTGCGTCCACTTTTTAGCAGAAATAGAGATAAGCTCCAGCCACCCTAAGTGATGCGCACACGCCCCATCCTCCCAGGCCCTTCCTTCAGGATCACGCCCTCCCTCCGCCCTCTCCCCTTCTGGAGGATGTGGAGGAGAGCCAGCTTGGACCATGGGGATGAAGGCACCACTTCAGGCATGACAGCAAGAGGGAAGGAGTGTCCCAGGCAATGGAGCTGCTAGCCCAGTCCTGAATTGCTTATATCTGGACGTTGCTACGTTTGAAAGAAACGACTAACATTGTAGTTTAAACCTTTGTTACTGTGAGTCTCTGTCAGAGCAGCTAAACCCACATCTTTTTTTTTTTTTTTTTTTTTTTTTTTTGCTGCATTGGGTCTTTGTTGCTGCACGCAGGATTTCTCTAGTTGCGGTGAGAGGGAGCTACTCTTCGTTGCAGTGCGCGGGCTTCTCATTGCGGTGGGTTCTCTTGTTGCAGAGCATGAGCTCTAGGCTCTCCAGCTTCAGTAGTTGCAGCCCGCAGTCTCAGTAGCTGCACCACGCAGGCCCTAGAGTGGGCGGGCTTCAGTAGTTGCAGCATGTGGGCTCAGTAGTTGTGGCGCACGGGCTTAGTTGCTCTGCGGCATGTGGGATCTTCCCAGGCCAGGGATCGAACCCGTGTCCCCTGCATTGGCAGGCAGATGCTTAACCACTGCACCACCAGGGAAGTCCCTAGATGCTGAGTTTTGAGTAAAAACCTGCAGGAAGTAAGGAGCAAGCCATACAGATATCTGGTAGAAAGGAACCACAAAGGTAACAGCAAGTACAAAGGTCCTGAGGCTGGAGCATGCATGGAGGCTTCAAGGAACCGCAGTGAGGCCAGTGTGATGGAATTGGAGAGAGTAAGAGTAAGACTAGCAGGAAATTACATCAGAGAGGGGATGGATCTTGCGTATCATAGTCGAGATTTTGGTTTTTATTCTGAGTGGGGTGAGAGCCAGGGAGGGTTTGGAGCAGAAGAGGGATGCAGGCTCATTTGGGTTTTAACAGGATCCCTCTGGCTGCATGAACAGACTGTGGGCTACGAGGGTAGAAGCGGGAGGTGGGTAGAGGAGGGAGGCAGTCCTACAGGGTGTTGTGAAGGTCAGATGGGTTAGTTCATGCTCAACCAGTTTTATAATGTTAAAAACCCCTGTCTGGCTTAATCTGTTTCTGTCACTTACAACCCCAAAATAAAACAGGCCCAATACCTCACATTCAGATACTTAATAACAGCTCATGGTAATTCCAAGCTTCTTTCTTCAGTCTCTCCTATAGACACTGAATCTCATAAGGACAGGGCCAGTGACCAGTGTCCAGGCCGTGTTAAGGGCCAGGATGAAAAATGGCAGCTCCTAGAGGCGGAGGCAAAAGACGGTCTGTGAAATGCTTCCCTGCCATTGAATGGTCGCCAGGAGGGAAATTTAAGAGTCAGTTTCTCTGGAGAGTTACTGCGGCCCCCAGCCCTGCTGCTCGGCCCTCAAGAGAGAAACCTGGAATTCCTTTCTAGGAGAGCTTTCCTTTACAAATCCTGTTAATCTAAGGAGTCCTGTTTTCTCTATAAATAAGGCAACAATCCCCAGGGTGGCCTGGGCAGTATCCTCTCAATGCATATGGTATTTGGTACAAAATGGAGGTGAGGGAGTTTGTGGAGAGAAGCAAGGAAGATGTGGAAGAAAGCCAGAGGAGCCTTTTACTTTTGAAGAGCGTGATAGACTGTCACCCTTGAACCCAAATTATGCTGTTTGTTTGTTTGGTGGGGGCTCTTTGACAAAAGGTGCAGCATCGCACTGTTACCGACTGTGTTGATTAAGCCATGTTCATCCACTGAGCTCTTAGCCATCCAGAGCCCTGGGAGATGAGTGGGTATCACATATCTTCCTAAACAACTGCCAGCGCAGGGACGGAAGTTAAACAGTTTCCCAGATTTTCTCTCTCTGTTCCCTTCAGGATGAAATACTCCCTACAGCCAGAGGCCTAATTCTGTCTTTTCATCTAAACTGGGATCTCCTGGGAGTCAGGGGTTATGTTTTATTTGTTTTTGTAATCTCAACGATCTGGCATAGAGCACCAGGCAAGGGAGGCATGAATGAGTGGATGATGGATGGATGGTTGGATGGAGAGATACGTGTATGGAAGGAAGGTAGGAGGAAAGAGAAAGAAGGAAGTTTGGAATGATGGGTAGAGGCAGGGAAAGGAAAAAGGAAGAAGGAAGGAGGGAGGGAGACACAGAGGGAGGGAGGATGGATACATGGATGGATAGAGGGATGGTGAGTGAGTGAATACATGGATGGATGGATGGATGACAGATAATAATAGTGAAATTATTTTTAAATTTTTATTTATTTATTTTTGGCTGCACTGGGTGTTCGTTGCTGCACACAGGCTTTCTCTAGTTGCAGCGAGCAGAGGCTACTCTTCGTTGCGGTGTGCAGGCTTCTCATTGCGGTGGCTTCTCTTGTGGTGGATGGAGCACAGGCTCTAGGGCGCGCGGGCTTCAGTAGTTGTGGCTGGTGGGCTCTAGAGCACAGGCTCAGTAGTTGTGGCGCATGGGCTTAGTTGCTCCGCGGCACGTGGGATCTTCCCGGGCCAGGGCTCGAACCCGTGTCCCCTGCATTGGCAGGCAATTCTTAGCCACTGCGCCACCAGGGAAGGTCAATAATAGTGAACATTTTTAAGCCCTTATTATGTGCCAGGAACTTTACACAGATTATTTAATTTCATCTTCCCCACCATTTTCAATATATGGAAAATAAGCTTCAAGAGAGCTAAGTCACAAACCCAAAATGACATAAAATTCTGCCTGACCCCTGAGTGAGCATGCTGAACCATTATATCCTGATGCTGAATATATGGATGGATAAATGAATGAATGATTTGTCTGCAGGCAGACTTTTCTTAAAGGATATACAAAAGCTAAACAAGAACAAAACGGATGTGTCCACTGTTACCTTTTAAAGCAACAAACAGAAAGTTTTCTTCCCATTGCTTTGCAAACCAGACAATGGAGATTGGAGCATTAAGAAGGAAAAAAAAAAATATATATATATATATATAGTGTGGGTGTTTAAGGAGATTCCAACTTATAAGTTGTTTTGGGGCCCTTGACCATAAAAGGGCTAGAAAAACTATGGATGGAGCCGTGGTCAGAGAGCCTAGGTAGAAAGTGGATTCTTCCCCTCGTTGTCCCCATGTGACCATAGAACTCACTTGGACTCTCCAGACCTCAGAATCCTATGGGTCCAGTGAGTTGCATGGACTGGATGATTGTGAAGTCCTTTTCCCAGACTGTTCAGTTTAAGATTTACACTCACCCTTGGCCAGGACAGGACAGAGTCCCCACTGTGCCAAGAGGCAGTGATGGGGAAGTGACAGCCTGCAGCCTCCGAATCAATCCGCCTGGGTGCCTGATTCTGACTCTGTGTGGCCTTAGACTACTGATTTCACCTCTGTGCCTCAGTTTCCTCCTCTGTAAAATTAGAGTAGACATTTATATCTTACAGGGTGGTTGGGAAACATTCTCACAGTGTCTGGCCACCGGTAACCTCAATTTAATGTTAGCTCTTGTTGTTTTCTTAAAATTTTTATTCCTTTGGGACATCCCTGATGGCGCAGTGGTTAAGAATCTGCCCGCCAATGCAGGGGGCACGGGTTCAAGCCCTGGTCTGGGAAGATCCCACATGTCACGGAGCAACTAAGCCCGTGTGCCACAACTACTGAGCCTGTGCTCTAGAGCCCGCGAGCCGCAACTACTGAGCCCGCGTGCCACAACTACTGAAGCCCGTGCGCCTAGAGCCTGTGCTCTGCAACAAGAGAAGTCACCGCAATGAGAAGCCCGCGCACCACAATGAAGGGTAGCCCCCACTCGCCACAAGTAGAGAAAGCCTGTGTGCAGCAACGAAGACCCAACAGAGCCAAAAATAAATACATAAGTATTAAAAAGAAATTTTTTTGGTTTCTATTATTCATTACAAAATTGAAGCTACGTAGGTAATTCATCTTTATTTTAGACTAAAGTTATTCAAATACAGAGTTAAAAATAAATCAAAGGGGGGAAGTGGCGGGGGAGCGTTGGTAGTGTGATGAGGAGATTGGGATTGACGTATATACACTAATATGTATAAAATGGATAACATAAGAACCTGCTATATAAAATAACTAAATAAAATAAAATTCAAAAACAATAAATAAATAAATAAAAGCTTACCTTTAGTGCCCCACAGGCCATTACTCTCCCCAGAAGTAACCACTTTGTATATATCCTTCTAGAATTTCTTTTTCCATGAATACAGTCATTCTGTGTAAAGGAGGGATTTCTGCAGAGTCGTCATGGATCTGCCTCACTATTTTTTTTTTTTCTTTTTTTTTTTTTTGCGGTACGCGGGCCTCTCACTGTTGTGGCCTCTCCCGTTGCGGAGCACAGGCTCCGGACGCGCAGGCCCAGCGGCCATGGCTCACGGGCCCAGCCGCTCCGCGGCATATGGGATCCTCCCAGACCGGGGCACGAACCCGTATCCCCTGCATCGGCAGGCGGACTCTCAACCACTGCGCCACCAGGGAGGCCCTGCCTCACTATTTTTAATGCTGCATTGTATTTCATGGGTGGTTTGTGTTACAGTTTATCTAGCTATTCTTCTATAGATGGACTTTCTCCTTTTCTTTAATTTTTAGGTTCATTAATAATACATGAATATATTCTCTGCAAAAAAGCTAAAATATTCCAAATAAGACTGAAGTCCCCTTTGATGGCCTGCTTGCCCATCTTCTCTTCCTCCCCTCCCCCATTAGAAACCCCAGCCATCCATTCGGAATGTAGGTTTCCAGGACTTTTCCAATGCATGTCCGTAATTATGCATTGTTTTGTGTCTTCTGTGTTTTGTCTTGCAACTTGTTCTAAGTCACTCAGTAATATATGTAGAGTTTCCCAAGTCTATATAAACCTGTCTCTTTCTCTTTAACTCCTGCAGAATATTTCTTTATTCTAGCTAGAGTTTGGATATATCCCATGGCTTAATCGTTTGGTTCCCTATTGATTGACATTTAGGTGGTTTCTAGTTTTTCTCTCTCAGCCCACTCCCGATCCACCAGTGCCAGGGACCTTCATCCATCAGTAATTTGAAAGCAGCATATGTGGTACAGAGTAACCAACCAATGAAAGCCCTGTGCTCATGGGACTTTAAACTTCGTTGCTTTTAGAATCTGGTGTATTTGTTTTCCATCAATTTAGACAATGTGACCTGGTGGGCTGCAGGACCAAATAGAGTTCATTTCATCCTAGTCTTACCACCTCCAGCAAAGTTACTTCTCCTTCAGAGTTTTCATACCCTCAGCTGCACCCCTCATAGGACTATTGTGAAGGCTGACTTAAATACTGTGCGGGTCACCTGCCCCTTGGGGGACCCTCAATAGACACGGAATGTCACTATTAAAATACAGCCCATCTCTTTCTATCTCCCAAAGGATCTGAGGCGCCTAGCTTAGACTTTTCATGCTGCTTTTTTTTTTTTTCACATCTTTATTGGAGTATAATTGCTTTACAATGTTATGTTAGTTTCTGCTCTACAACAAATTGAATCAGCTATATGGATACATATATCCCCAAATCCCCTCCCTCTGGAGCCTCCCTCCCACCCTCCCTATCCCATCCCTCTAAGTTGTCACAAAGCATTGAGTTGATCTCCCTGTGGCAACCTCTTTCTAAATTGACACTAAAATAACGAGCCAAAAAAAAATCTGAATATTTAGATTTCCTGCCAATTATAAATCAGCGTTATGTGGTGATGCATGACCCTCAAGAGAGAAGGACACTTCTAGGAAGCTAATTCTGACGATTTCGGGCTTTTCCCACTCACCCCAACCCGATAATTAATAGGAGCCAGGAAGAAGCCCCTGTATTTCTAAGTGCCGATTCCCGCTGTACTGGCACTCCAAACATCTGAAGGAAAAACAGTTTGTTAATTGCTGTCTAGACAGTTTATTGCAGCAATAAGATCAAAACCCAGAATCCTAACGTTTGTGGTATGAATCATGCAGACTAAACAATTGTTTTATTGCACTTACAGAGAAGTTGATTTATAACATCACTGGGTAATAAAATTCCTTCATGGTTTATCCAAAATTATTTTGCTTCTTTTACACCACTCTGTGATAATTCCACCTCTCTGGGCTGTTGAAATGTGTTCTCTGTCACATGTAAAGAGCTTCTTATCCGATGTCTTGTTGTCATCAAGGGCCAGGGGTCCATCCGTCCTGGTAAAGCCTTTGTGAGAACAGGCAGCCTGAATGGCGCGGTTGTCATAGCTGCATCTGCCCACGCCAAGACATCTGGCAGTCCCTGAACCTGACAACCTCTTGTTTGTTGGCAAAGGCCAATCTGATGGTTTCACCCCATTGACTAGTTCCTGGATGAAATGGACAGAACTGACCAGTTCTTTGGTGCCTCTGCAACCCTGGGCCAATGCTCCCTCTGCTTGCAGCCATGTCTGCACCCTGATAGCCTGTGGAATATGACAGAAAGAAGGAACAATCCAACCTGCATCCGTTATTTCCTCCCAAACCCCACAGCTGCCAGTGGAGCGGGGCTGCCTCCCTGAAACAGTGGCTCAGAAAGTCTAAGTGTCTCACTCAAGGTCAAATATTGGGAAGCATTTCTTCTTCAGGTTCTAAGCCCAGAGCTCTGTGACATGGGAAGCCAAGTGACTTGAGAGATTAGTATCAAATACATTGTAGTATCTTTCCTATAGGAGATATGTCCGTTTTGCTCTTCCCTTTTTTATCCCTGCCCTGAAGACAGTACAAATCCACAGTGAGGGGCAGCGAATCTCCAAACCCCTGGAATCAAATGATAATTTCAAAAATTGATGTGAAATTCATAGGACATAAAATTAACTATTTTAGGGCTTCCCTGGTGATGCAGTGGTTGAGAGTCTGCCTGCCAATGTGCCCACATGCCGTGGAGCAGCTGGGCCTGTGAGCCATGGCCACTGAGCCTGCGCATCTGGAGCCTGTGCTCCGCAATGGCAACGGGAGAGGCCACAACAGTGAGAGGCCCGCGTACCGCCAAAAAAAAAAAAAAAAAATTAACTATTTTAAAGTGAACAATCCAGGGGCATTTAGTACCTTCGCAGTATTGTGCAACCACGACCTCTACCAAATACAAAACATTTTCATCACTTGAGAAGAAAATCCCATATCCATTAAGCAATTGCTCTGTGTTTCCCCCTCCCACCCAACCCCTGTCAACCACCAATCTGCATTCTGCCTCTATGGACTTACCTATTCTGGATATCTCATATAAGGGAATCCTATAACACATGGCTTTTTATGTCTGGCTTCTTTCACTTACTGTCATGTTTTTGAGCTTCATCCACATTGTAGCATGTATCAGTACTTCATTCCTTTTTATGGCTGACTAATATTCCATTGTATTTATAGCCCTCGTTTTGTTTTGTTTGTTTGTTTGTTTTTTAATTTTTGGCTGCGTGTGGGCTTTCTCTAGTTGCGGGGAGCGGGGGCTACTCTTCGTTGCAGTGCGCAGTCTTCTCATTGCAGTGGCTTCTCTTGTTGCGGAGCATGGGCTCTAGGCATGCGGGCTTAGTATTTGTGGTGCAGGGGCTTGGTTGCTCTGCAGCATGTGGAATCTTCCTGGACCAGGGATCGAACCTGTGCCCCTGCATTGGCAGGCAGATTCTTAACGACTGTGCCACCAGGGAAGTCCCCCTCATGTTGTTTATCCATTCATTATGTGATGAGAATTTAGGTTATTTACAGCTTTTGTCTGTCGTGCACTGTGCTGCTATGCACATGCGTGTACATGTATTTGAGTGCCTGTTTTCAATTCTTTTGAGTATTGTACTTAGAAACAGAACTGCTGGATCACATAGTAATTCTATGCTTAGCTTTTTGGGGAACCACCAAACTATTTTTCAGAGTGACTGAACCACTCTACATCCCCACCAGGGGTGCATATGAGTTTTTAATTTTTCCACATCCTTGTCAACACTTATTATTTTCCATTTTTATTTTTGTGTTTTGTTTTTGTGAAGACAGCTGTCCTACTGGATATGAAGTGGTATCCCGTTGTGGTTTTGATTTCCATTTCCCTACTGACTAATGCTGTTGGGCATTTTTTCATGTGCTTTATGGCCATTTTGTATATCTTCTTTGGAAAAGTCCTTTGCCCATATTTGTCTTTTTGTTGTTGAATTGTAAGCGTTTTTCTAAAAATATATTTTAGATACTAGACCCTTACCAGAAATAGGATTTGCAATTATTTTTTCCCATTCAGTGAGTTTTCTTTTCTTTTCTTTTTTTTTCCTGTTTAACAATAGGAAAATTTATTGTATCACATTAAAAGAACGTGCCAAGGTAAGATGGCTCAAAAATGACTAATTTAGGGCTTCCCTGGTGGCACAGTGGTCGAAGGTCCACCTGCCGATGCAGGGGACATGGGTTTGTGCCCCAGTCTGGGATGATCCCACATGCCACAGAGTGGCTGGGCCCGTGAGCCGTGGCTGCTGAGCCTGCACGTGCGGAGCCTGTGCTCCACAACGGGAGAGGCCACAATGGTGAGAGGCCCGCGTACTGCAAAAAAAAAAAAAAAAAAAAAAAAAAAAGACTAATTTAGTATCTGAACAATGAATTAAAGATCCAGGTTTCTCTTCTCTTTCCATTCTGATGTAATATGTGTCTACTCTGCTCTTGGTGGCTCACCTCACGATTGCCCAGTGTTCTAGAGCCACCCTTGTTCTAGAAATCACATGCAAACATGATGATGTCTAGAAGAAATATATTTCTTCTGTGAGTCTCTAAGCAAGAATCTCTGTTACAGAAGCACCCATTCCCAGTAGAAGTCACCTCATCCCTCCTTAGGCAGGATTTCATGACATGCCCAGGCCTAAACTAGTCACAGATGAGGCCGTCAGGACTTGGAGTTGTCTTTTTCTAGATGATGTCCTTTGATGCACAAAGTTTTTTATTTTGATGATGTCCAAATTTATTCTGTCTTTTGTTGTTCATGCTTTTTGTGTCACATGTAAGAATCCATTGCCAAATCCAAGGTCATGTTTTCTCCCACAATTGTTAGGGTTTTAGCTTCTGTGTTTAGGTCACTGCGTCATTTTGAGTTAATTTTTGTATATGGTGTGAGGGAAAGGTCCATTTGTTTGGATATAGATTGCCAGATGTCCCAGGACAAATACTAAATTTTGTGGATACTCTTCAGGTGTGATTTTCAAAGGCACCTCTGAAGCTTGAAAAGGTTGAAGAACACCTCCTCCTGTACTCTACGATTCAAAATCCCATTCTCCCCCACTACAGGTTGTGACCTTTGCAGGCCACTTCACTTCTCAGAGCCTTCGTTGCCTTAGCTATGAAAGGGAATTATACTAATAGCATATTCCTCCTGGGATTTCCTGGAGCCCCCAATAAGAGTAGGTGCAAAGTGCTTGGTGTGATAACTGAGACATGTTGGACAAAGATAATTATTATTCATTCTTAGTATTAATAATTACATTATCAATAATTATATTATAATTATTATTTAATTCCTACCACTGTTATCAAGGTGATGTGTTGAAAGGACCTTTGTCCTTTGAAATTCCAAACGCTGTTGCCTGCTAGTAATATGGAGAAGAAGTCTGAACTATCTTCCTGAAGGGAACTTGCTGGTTTTTCTGGAACAATCTATTGTAATTACAAAGTACAAGGTCAAAAAGAAAGAAGAGGTGAGGAATCACTTCTTCTTAACTTCACATATGCTTCCTTGCCCTCCATGATACAAATGGAGACTTGGCCAAACCTGGTCCCCTCAAGATCCCCTGCTGCCAGCTCTGCCATTATCTTTAGATGTTCTGGAGAGCATGTTTGGGAAATAATATAAACTGTCAAACTTTCAGAAACAAACATGGGAGAAAATCTTCAGGATCTATGTGTAGGCAAAGAGTTCTTAGACTTGACACCAAAAGCACAGCCCATAAAAGGAAAAAGTGATAAATTGGACATCATTAAAAGTAAAGGCTTTTGCTTTGTAAAAGACCTTATTAAGAGGATGAAAAGACAAGTTACAGCCTGTAGAAAATATTTGCAAATCACATACCTGACAGTAGTATCCAATGTGAAGGCTCTCTGTGGTGGTAGAATATATAAGGAACTCTCAAAACTCAACACTAACATAAACATACCAGTTAGAAAATGGGCAGAAGACAGAGATTTCACCAAAGAGGATATACAGAGGACAAACATGCACATGAAAGATATTCAACATTATTAGGTATCAGGAAAATGCAAAATAAGATCACAAGTAAATATCACTGCTCACCTATGGGAATGGCCAAAAAAACAACAGCAAGGAAAAAAAAAAAAAAAAACCAAACCACATACCGAATGCCAGTGAGTATATGGAGAAACTAGTTCACCCATAAGGTGCTGGTAGGAACGTCAGAAGTTACAGCCGCTTCAGAAAATTAGTTCGGCAGTTTCTTAAAAAACTAAACATGCAACCACAATATGTCCCAGCAAGGCACTCCTGGCATTTATCCCAGAGAAATGAAAATTTATGTTCATACAAAAACCTGTACCTGAATGTTCATAGCCGCTTTATTCACTATAGGCCCAGATGTTCCTCAACAAGTAAATGGTTAAACTGGTACATCCATTCCGTGGAACAGGACCCAACACTGAAAGGAGCAAGCTCTTGATACAATCAACAACCTGGATGAACTTCCAGAGGATTATATGCATGAAAAAAGCCAATCTCAAAAGTTACATCCTATATGATTCCATTTACTTAATGTCCTTGAAATGACAAAACTGTAGCAATGTAGAACAGATCAGAGGTTGCCTGGGGTTAAGGAGGGGGTTGGGGGAGTTCCCTGGTGGTCCGGTGGTTAAGAATCCGCCTTCCAATAAAGGGGATGCGGGTTCAATCACTGATTGGGGAACAAAGGTCCCACATGCCACAGGGCAACTAAGCCCATGAGCCTCAACTACTGAACCTGCACGCTCTGGAGCCCACGAGCCACAACTAGAGAAGCCTGAGCACCACAACGAAGAGCCTGTGTGCCACAACGAAAAACAAAGATCCCACATGCCACAACGAAGATCCCACATGCTGCAGCTAAGACCCAATGCAACCAAATAAATAAATAAAAATTAAAGAAAAAAAAAAAGGAGGGGGTCAGGCGGGAGGAAAGTGGGTGTGGCTATAAAATGACAACATACAGGATCCTTGTCAGAACAGATGGAAACGTTCTGTATCTTGACTGTATCAATGTCGACATCCTGGCTGTGATAATTATACTAAAATTTTGTAAGATGTTACCATTATGGGAAGTACTTGGGTTCTCTTTGTATTAATTCTTGCAACTTTATATGAATCTACACATATCTCAAAACTGAAAGTTTGTTTAAAAAACATATAAAATATATAAATTTATATATATTTATATAAATATATTTAAAAATACATATAGTATTTAATCTTATTGAATTGTGTTTATATGTCAAAAATGATCTAATATTGGCACTTTCATATGGTTCAGCCTAATATTTTTTTTCCACTCAACTGAATTGGTAGCATCCAAAACACGGTTTGGCAGCTCACTTTTTCATTTCACTCCACCACGGATAGAATATTCCATATCAGTCCAAACACAGATGCCTCCAGCTGCAGAAATACAATGCCATGTTATAGGTGACCATAACTTATTTTGACAGTTTCCTCTAATGGACATTTTGGTTGTTTCCATTATTTAGCTTTTACATACAATGTTGTCATGTATTTCCTTGAACATATATCATTTGTCATGTGTTGAATAGAGGGTCTGTAGGATAAATTTCCAGCAGAATAATTACTAGGTCAAAGGATATGTACATCTTTTCTTTTAGTAAATGTTTCCAAATACACCCCCAAGGAGGTTGAACCAATGTTTACTCCCAGCCTCCCACCCACCAAGGCCATGTATGAGAGCCCATGGCCCCATGCTTTGCAAAGACAGTGTTATCAAACTTTCATATCTGCTAATCTGATAAGTGAAAAAAAGATATCTCATAATAATTTATATTTGCATTTTTCTTATATGCCTAGGTCAAGAATCTTCTCTTATACAGCCTACTAACCTAATCCACAGAATTCATTTGCCATCTCCTGAAGGGATTTTGTTTTATGTTTCTTTTTATCGCATAGAGTATTTGCATACAGTGGAAGATTAAGAAATACTTGAAGATTAATTGTCACACCTGGAGCCAAACTCCTACCCCCCCCCCCCCCGAGCCTCCCCCTCACCTCCTGAGGCTCCAAGGACAGAATGACAAGGAGAAATCAGAAATGTGCCTTAAGATGAATAGCAAATGGAACCGGACAGCAGGTGGGGTCAGATTCACTAGAAAGCCAAGGGTTGCTTTGCCTGAATTTTCAGGGATATTTTTATAGGCTTCTGGGGCACTAGGTTGAAGAACCCACAGAGCTTTGCACCAGCTAAAGAAAATACAGAATTCATAAAAAAATGGGTACAAAATGTATCATTATGGCAACCGGCACCTGCCACTGACCTGTACTTAGTTTTTAGGAGTCTTTCAATCCCAAGAGCAAAAGGTTCTTAACAAAATCGATAATTGCACGTTTAATTTTTGAACATTTCAAAAATTAAATGTATATATATGTGTATTATATATATATATATGTATATATATATATATAAATTTACAGGGCTGTTTATTACACCTGGTCACTTAACACAAACAATGAGACATTCATTGAAATGCTAACATTCATTGAAAAGGTATTTACATGAATTTACAAATGCCCTGGACCTCTCTTGATCCAGAAGAAAATAGCAGAAGCTTCTTATTTTGAAAAATGCGTGGAACTCAGGCTGATAAGAAACCTTTCATGCATTCATGAATGCTAACTAGGAAGATAGTTGGGAACATTCCAGATGTTTATTCCTTTCTCTCTCCCCTCCCCCCCTTGCATGCTCCTTGATAACCAGGATGGAACTTGGAAAGCTCTTTTATGAAGCTGTCCCATTGTATGCTAAGTTATGGTGGGCTCCAGACTGATCCCCTCACAAAAGTCCTTTGTTTGGGGATTCCCTCTATAAACTGGGACTCAGTGAATTATGCTCCTTCTAGGAAGCTTTCCTTGGCTGATTATATTTACCTAAGCAAGCATTATTTTCTGTCTTGTTCTCTTCTTTTTCTCAAGCATAATTCAGATCTCAGGAAAGCATGAGAAAGACAAGGCAATTGCTGGCAAAACAACGAGGTACTTCTGGCTCCTCTACCCTGAAAAGGATTGAGGTGTTTTCGTAACAAGCATGTGCCACTTTTTAAAAAATTGTATTTTTCGATAGAATTTTTTCCCTGGGTACTAGGTTTGTGGGCTACAGAGGACATGAAACGTCCTGATTTTGACATATTTTCCTTGTCTGCTGTTTCTGTTCACTTTTAGTTTTATTTAGTGTTATTCCCATAGTTGAGGGGTGGGGAAAAGAAGGATGAAAACAGCTATTTCCTATTCATCATTTTAATCCTAGAATAAGACCTTTATTGTTTTTTAAATGAGATGGGGGGATGGTTTAAGAGGAAAATTACAAAGATTTTTATTTGGGGTGCTCTCTTTAAAGAAAACTAGTGGGACCTTTAAGAAAAAAGGTTGAGTCACATAAAATGAGAGAAGCAAAGGACAAAATGGTAATAAAGGGGGCATTGGGGGATGTGCGTGTCCCGTTAGGATGGGGACCATCCCTCTTCTTCCATGCAAAGCAGCCTTCTTTTCGTGAGAAACCAAGCCCCTGGCTTATTAGGTTCACAATGAGTTCCCCAGATGTAGTTCCCAGGAGTAAGGATTCTCAGAGGAATAAAGAGAACCCTAGAGGCTTCTGTTTGTTTTGTTTTGTTCTTGTTTTAGTAAAGTTTTGGCGAGGTAATGCTTCCAAGTGGTTCAAAAATCACAGAGTATAACAAACAGTGAAAAGTCTCTCTTGACTACTGTTCTACAGTCACCTGTTTGCCTTCTCAGAGTCGACCCCTTCTAGTTTATTTTGTGCATTATAATATTCGGAGATGTGCGTGCATCAGCAAATATAAATATATATTCCTTTTCCAACTTTTCTTACGCAGTGTTAACGTATCTTATGGATTCTTTGGCACTTTCTCCCACGGACGACACATTGATCTGGGCCATTGTTTCATCTCAGTACGCAGAGAGCTCATCAATCTTTTCTGTGGCTGCATACTGTTCCACTGTAAATGTACCTTAACGTATTTAACCGTCCCCAATTGATGGGCGTTTAGGTTGCCTTTGATCTTTTGCTATTACAAACAGTGCTCCCTTGGTTGATCTTGATGGGACATCATTTCACACATGTGTGAGTAATTCTGCAGGGGCGGCCCTCCAAGTGGAAATGGTGGGTCAAAGAGTGTGTTATTAGCCCATAGGCGGAGAGGGAAGACTTGAGATGTTCGTTGTTATTTACAGGGCTAGGTTTTCCTGCCTTCTTTTTTTCACTACCTTAATATTTACATTTAGGTTACCCAAATAATACATTAACACTGTTCCCCCTGTAGCTTAAACCAATAAATAAACAATCCAGAAGGATACATGGTAAAATGTGAAAGTCCCCTTTGAATTCTCAACGCCCTACCCTTCACCTCCACATTCTCCTTCTCAAAAGCAATTCTCCGGGCATCCCTGGTGGCGCAGCGGTTGAGAGTCCGCCTGCCAATGCAGGGGACACGGGCTCGTGCCCCGGTCCGGGAAGATCCCACATGCCGCGGAGCAGCTGGGCCCGTGAGCCATGGCCGCTGGGCCTGCGCATCCGGAGCCTGTGCTCCGCACCGGGAGAGGCCACAACAGTGAGAAGCCCGCGTACTGCAAAAAAAAAAAAAAAAAAGCAATTCTCCTTCTCAAAGTTAACCACTGTGAGTTACTGCATGTAATTCCAGACCTGTCTATCCATTTACATTTCTATTCACATACATATTTCTATATAGGTCCAGATAGATAGATAGAATACACAAATAGGTGTTCATATATGTATATATAAATATAAAAGCTTACCGTAGTGCTTGTGAAACTTTTACGTGCTGAAAACTCACCTGTGGATTTTGTTAAAATGCAGAATCTGAGGGAATTCCCTGGTGGTGCAGTGGTTAGGACTCGGCGCTTTCACTGCTGGGCCGGGTTCAGTCCCTGGTCAGGGAACTAAGATCCTGCAAGCTGCATGGTGCAGCCAAAAAAGAGGGGGAAAAAAAGGCAGGATCTAATTCAGTGTGTCTGGGGTGAGATCTGAGCTTCCCCGTTCCTAACAGTCTCCTAGAGGATGCTGATACTGCTGAATTTGGGTATCTTTTTGGGTTCTATTTGTTTTGTTTTGTTTTGTTTTTCTATAAGGGAAAGCATATCTACTTATTGTTTTGGAAGTCACATTTTTTCCTGGCCAGGCCATTTGGGAAGGTAACACGGATAAGGCCTTGAGAACGTAATGAACAGTGTATGCATATTGATACTATCAACTTTTATGAAAGAAAACCCACTTTAATTGATTTTTCAACCTGGGAAGCCTCTGAGACCTTCCTAAGTTGATTCCATTGAATTCCAAGCATCAGGGGTGGTAATAGAAGCAGTTTTTATTTGCTGATGAAAGTAAGCCTCAAATGACTTGAGAATTGTTTCTGATCGGTTCAGTCTTGTATCTTGGCCCTGATAGTGTGTCTTTTGAGAATGCAACAGACACAAAGAGAAGGAAATGCTAGTTTCTCGACATCATTCATGTCACTGGCCAAAACCAGTTTCCACTGGGCATTTTAATTAACATAGAGAAAACCAAAGAGGACCACAGAGTCTTTCTTCAACGAATAGTCTCCTATGTCATTTCTCATCCATGCAAGGGAGGGGCAGATGGTTTGCATTTGGGAAGGTCACTGGAAGGTCGCTGCAGGATCTACAGTTGTTCTAGTTGCTTTAGCCGGAGGCCGGGGATCCCTCACTCACCTGCTCACCCCTGCTGCGCTCTATCGCCAAACCTCCATGCTACGTCAGGAACCCATCCGTCTGCACCTCCATTGATCCCACCACTGTCTCAGCTGTAGATTGGCAGGAACTTCCTCAATGGTCTTCCTTTTTTTTTTTTTTTTTTGGCCACACCGCACAGCATGAGGGATCTTTGTTTCCCCAACCAGGGATGGAACCCGTGCCCCCTGCACTGGAAACTTGGAGTCTTAACCACTGGAGCGCCTGGGAAGTTCCTTCCCATCCACTCTTACTTCCTCCAGTGGGTTCTCCAACTGCAGCCAGGGTGGACTTGACTGAATGCAAAATGAATGAATTCCCTATGTAAGACCCCGAAGACGTGCCCCATCAGGGCTTGTAGACTGACCTCAAGGCCTTTCCCACGTAGAACTCCCTCTTCCTCTCCAGTCTCATCACTGGACCCTCCTCCTTGCTCAGCATCGTCCAGCACCAAGGGCTTCAGTTCCTTTTACTCACCCAGCTACCTACAGACCACGCCGTTCCCTCTGCCTGGAATGCTTTTCCTGCCCTCTTCACCCAATTACCTCATCCTATAGGTTTCAACTCAAAGTTCCCTTCCTCAAAGAAGCCCCCTTGGACTAACCCACTCCCCCAGTAACACCCTGCACCTCTTCTTCATACCAGTTATGCCAGTGTGCAATGGTATCTCTCTAAATATTTGAGAGCCATTACTTGATTGAGATCGGTCTCCCTCCAATAGACTATGGGTTCCATGAGGATGGGAACCATGTCCACTTTTGTTTATTGGTGTGTCTCAGTGCTAACCACAGGACTTGGCATATAGTAGATGGTCACGTAATAATTCTGTTGTTCGAAGGAAGGGAGGAGGGAGGACTCATGGCACGTCGGCTGTTATTATTGCTGTGGACGCTGTAGCTAAAGTGATTTGGTGAAGATTCTGAGAAAGGAGGTAACGGTTTGGGGCAGATTGAGTTGAGTTGGTGGAAGGGACCAGAAAGCTCAGCTAAAACGTTTCTTTGCGGCTGGACCAATAGGAAGGATGGTGGGGAATGGTGGCATCTCAGGCTCACCTGGATTAGCACTTGACAGGGAGAAAGAACAGCCCCTGCCTGCATTTCAAGGCAATATCCTGACCTCCTGTCCACACACCAGGAAGTAAGAGTCAACCAGTCTCAACCAATCTTAAGTAACAATGTGTAGCAGGGAAGAGCACCCACCCAGGGGCTATTTGGATCCACACCAAGGTCAAATCTTGTCTTGGCCAGTCTTCTTTCACTTTGCAACCTCTCCCAGGTTACACACCAACCATGCGTGACCTCAGCCTGGAAAGATGGTGACAGTCAAGGGTCTCACTTTACGGGGTGCCACATAGATTAGAGTGGTCCACGCATCTATAGCACCAGGCATTGGTAAGCACTCAGGAAGTGGGATGTCCCATTGTCTGAGCCAGTCGTGAGCCACAAAGAACCACCTGGGGAAGCAGAGTGAAAAACCAACCAAGGCAAAACTGCGCATGAGGTCCTTTAGTACCTCCAAAGGGAAGGGTGGACAAAACTTCTGTCTCTAACAGAACCAACTGACCACCATAACATAGAGCCCTAAAATATAAAGACTTGATCATTTGTTCAGCTTTTTTTTCCTCCCTATGTATTTGTTTTGTTCTCTGCTATATCCACAGTGCCTAGAACAGTGCCTGGCATGTGTAGGGATGAGGATGGAGCAAGGGAGCCCCCTTACCTTGGATGCCCCAGGCACCCTCTTTGCCTCACCCTAGTCCCCACCCTGGCCTGGCATATGGTGGCTGCTCAGTAAATAGTTGTCAGATGAATGAATCCAGGTATGTGGAAACCACCAGATCTTTGAGCTGACCTCTTCTCCCAGGTGTTTTGACCTCAAGTTTGAGCAGCCTCAGGCTAACTGGATGAGTTTCTCTGATCCTTGCCTCCCAGGAAACAGACATGATGATCATCAAAACATCAGCGATAATATAGATATTCAGCCTTTCTGGAGCCCCCCCCCATCTCTGTCCTCTGCAGTTCTTCCCAGAACACTTGAAGGAGTTATATTTGTCTTTAAGGCACCAGGACTGTGAAGTAGGTCATGTAGGCAAGTGGGAGAAGAGACAGAGAAAACTGCTTGACCTCCCTGATGAAGATAATTTCCGTGTAGATAAGGCAGTAGGAGGGGCGACTTCATCAATGTGTTCATCCTGCTCCAACCTGCTTGCCATCTAATTTAGTTCTACAATTAACCTTTGCATCAGAAGCAAGGTTATGCTGTTATAAAATGTTGGGACATATTGCCTTTGCATTCCTGAATGCTTTCCTTCATTTCCTGTTATTTATTTAAAAAATTTTTTTTGCATCGCATTTTTAAAAATTTGATTTATTTATTTATTTATTTGGTTGTGCCGGCTCTTAGTTGCAGCAGGCGGACTCCTTAGTTGCAGCTCGTGGGCTTCTTCGTTGTGGCATGCAAACTCTTAGTGGCAGCATGCATGTGGGACCTAGTTCCCTGACCAGGGATCGAATCCTGGGCCCCCTTCATTAGGAGCGCGAGTCTTAACCACTGCGCAACCAGGGAAGTCCCTGCATCACATTTTTTAAAAACTTTAAAATTTATTATCTCCACGGAAGATTTTTTAAAATAATTCAAATTGTTGAGTAGGTAATATAGTCACATGATCCAAAACCTGAAAAGAATGGGTAAAATGGAAAGAACTCCCCACCCCCGCCCAGCTCTTGTTCCTCCTCCACCCAGGTCCCCTTCCATCATTTCTTATAGACTCTTTTTTTTTTTTTTTTTTGTGGTACGTGGGCCTCTCACTGTTGTGACCTCTCCCGTTGCGGAGCACAGGCTCTGGACGAGCAGGCTCAGCGGCCATGGCTCACGGGCCCAGCCGCTCCGCGGCATGTGGGATCCTCCCAGACCGGGGCACGAACCCATGACCCCTGCATCAGCAGGCGGACTCTCAACCATCGCGCCACCAGGGAAGCCCTAGATTTTTGCAAAATATCTCTACACAAATACAAATATGGATTCTTGTTTCCCTCTGTTTCTTTTACATATGATAGCATACTGTACACATTTTTCCCCCCCCGCAGCTTGCTTTTTTCCTCTTAATCACGTTATCTTGAAGATCATTTCATACCTCTTCCTAGGAGCTTCCTCATTCTTTGAAAGGACCACATTATAATGTACATAAATGTATACTGTATATAAGGAATATAAGGTAAAAACTCTGCATCTGTTCCCAGTCCCAGTTCTTACTGTCTGGAGTTTTTAACTCACCACTATTAATAGTTTGTAGTTCTTCTGTTTTTTTTTTTTGAAGTATAGTTGATTTACAATATTATATTAAATTGTGTACAACATAGTGATTTGATAGTTTTATAGATTATACTCCATTTCAAGCTATTATAAAATATAAGCTATATTCCCTGTGCTGTATGTGACATCCTTATATCTCATTTATTTTATACCTTGTAGTCTGTACCTCTTAATGCCCTTGCCCTATCTTGCCCTCCCCCACCCCTTTCCACACTGGTAACCACTAATTTGTTCTCGGTATCTGTGAGTCAGTTTCTATTTTGTTATATCCATTCATTTTTTTATTTTTTAGATTCCACATATAAGTGAAAATATACAATATTTGTCTTTCTCTGACTTATTTCACTAAGCATAATACCCTCTCAGTCCATCCATGTTATTGCAAATGGCAAATTTTCACTCTTTTTATGGCTGAGTAATATTCCATTGTATATATATACCACATCTTCTTCATCCATTTATCTGTTGATGGACACTTAGCTGCTTCCATATCTTGGCTATTGTAAATCTGTGGCAGTTCCTCTAGACCTTTTTGCATTCCAAATATATTCCAATAATTTGAGAATATTTTTGTAAACATTGTATTGGAAATACTAATTTTTCTGCAACTTCTTAAACATAATAATACGTTTTGGGCATTTTCCCCCTATCTTTATCTATAGTTTTAACTCTTTAACTTGGTTTTATTTTTTGATAGTGCATAGTATTCCACAGTGTGACTGAAACACACTTTCTTTAACCCTTCTTCAGTCGATCTGGCCAAAGATTTTAAATAATTTATTTCACAAGGAATAAAATTTTCAACATATTATGAAGGATAAGTACAATATGAAAAAGGAGGAATTCTCTGCAGCAGTCATGAGGAAGGAATCACACTTAGTATCATCAATAGAACTGAAAATGATAAGGATAATACCTTAACCAAGGGATGAAGGTTAACATCACAAATCCTATGACACATTGACAACACAAAGGCCTCAATAAGAAGCACTAAGAATACACTACTATGTGTAAAATAGATAACTAACGAGAACCTACTGTATAGCACAGGGAACTCTACTCAGTGCTCTGTGGTGACCTAAATGGGATGGAAATCCAAAAAGGAGGGGATATATGTATACATATAGCTGATTCACTTTGCTGTACAGCAGAAACTAACACAACATTGTAAAGCAACTATACTCCAATAAAAAAAAAAAGAAGCAGCAGCACTGAGAAAGACACATCACTTCTGTAGTATCCTTGCCAAAATTGCGTGGCATCTAATTATGAGAAAACATAAGATAATCTCAAACTAAGGAGCATTTTACAAAATAACTGACGAGAATTCTTTAAAAGTTATGAAAGACAAGGAAAGATCAAGGAACTGTCACAGCTGCCATACAGGATCCTGAAACAGAGAGAAAAAACCATCATTGGGAAAACTATTGAAATTTGAAAAAAGTCTGTAGTTTAGTTAATAGTGTTGTACCAATGTTAATAGTAATATACCAATGTTAATTTCCTAGTTTTGATCGTTGCAGAGTGGTTATATAAGATATTAACATTAACAAAAGGGAAAAGTGGTGAAAGGTATAGAGAAATCTTTGTAATATTTCGCAAAACATTATTTATATAAATTAAACATACGCAAAACAGTACTGTATATGCCTATACATACATATGTGTATATTTAAAGATATACAACATAAATAGAAGATGCAGAAAATGGATTTGAAGGACTCATTTTAAATACACAAGGGTGGCTGTACATGACAGAAAAGGAAATGGGATTGGAGATGGAGATGAAGGGGAAAATTGTAAAATAATTTGTAAAGGGCACCAATATTCTACTTCTGTATATTGGTCCTATGGCTATCCTTGCACATGTATGAAATTACATACACACATCCATATATACAAAGTTATACACACACTGCCCCACACTCACCAACCCAGAGCATTGCTTATAATCACAAAGTACTAGAAACAGCCTAAATACTTAGGTAGCAGTTAGGGCTCTGACCACCTTCATCATGGTCCATCCATATGGTGAAATACTATGCAGCCATTAAAAAGAACGTTGTAAATCTATAGGTGGGGCTACAGAATAAACTCCAAAATACACTGTTAAACAAACAGAAAAAACAAGTAAGACAGTGTGTAAACAGAAAAGCATGTGTGTGAACATATGCATGTTTGTTACCTGTGCATGAATTCTCACTCTCAAAAAAGACACAGAGAAACTGATTCCAGAGGGACCTGGGGCAGGGAGAATGGAGTGGCTGAGAGAGAGGGTAAGGGAGAGGGAGACCTTCTATCCCCACTACCGCCTTTTGAACCTTTTAAATTTGCTAACGCATTCATTCATTGATTACATAAATAATAATTTTAGGGACTTCCTCGGGTGCAGTGGTTAAGAATCCACCTGCCAATGCAGGGGACACGGGTTCAATCCCTGGTCCAGGAAGATCCCACATGCTGCGGAGCAACTAAGCCCATGCGCCACAACTACTGAAGCCCACACACCTAGAGCCCATGCTCTGCAACAAGAGAAGCCACTGCAATGAGAAGCCCGCGCGCCTCAACAAATGGTAGCCCCTGCTCACTGCAACTAAAGGAAGCCCACGTGCAGCAACAAAGACTCAACGCAGCCATAAATAAATAAATACATTTATTATTATTTTAAATAAATAATTTTAGAAGCATTTTCATGCGCAGACCAACAATGCCGAATGGAGGCATGTGATGCATTCCACTGTGTGCCCTGGATTCCTCAGAATAAATCCAAAGGCTCAGTGATAAAATGCAGACGATGATATCAGTGTGCATTTTCTTTCCTTCACTAGAGCATCCTTGGAAGAGCTCAGGCTCTGGAGCCCCCACTCCTGCTCAGTTAGCTTTGTGACCTTCAGCAAATCATCACACTTCTGTGCCCCAGTTTCCTCATCTGTGAAGTGGAGACAATGGTGTGACCTTCCAGGTAGTGGTATCGGGACGCTGAAATGAGATTGTGCACACGCACCGTTTAGACCTGGCCTGGCACAGAGCACCCTCCTAACGGCGCCACCTCTTCATGTTTCAACACAGATGACTTCAGGAATCCAAAGCACTGAGCATTAGGAGAAAGAAAAAAATATGTCTAATTCCACAGATTGTTCAAGAATCTGCTGGTGGTGGGGGGTGCCCTGGGCTCCCCCTCCTCGTCTCCGCCTGCTTTAAATAAAGAACCGAAGTCTCTGGGTTTCTGCCTGAGGCCATCGGGCCAGGGCAAATCTGGGCCATTTATTCTCCCTCTTTCAGCCTGTTCCTGTGTTTACACTACCCTGTTTAGTTTAATGCACATCCCAAGATTACCCCTAATACACATCCTCAGAAATGTTTATGGAAATTCTTTATAAGCAAACGGCTTTATTTCCCTTGAGTAGCTGCAGATACAAAGCAGCGGTCACTTTTTTTTATTGACGGGCTTAAACACCTCGCAGTGCTCCCGGCCTCCACCCCGAGTGGATCTGTCACCCCAGCCCACCCACGCTTTACCTCGTGCGATACCGCAGTTCTCAGGAGCCAATGCGTGCCCGTTCTAGGCCGGTCCCGGCTTCCCAGCCCCTAGCCATCTTTCCAAAGCAAGAATCTTGACAGCTCTTTCAGACAGCTGGTTCTTTCCTCTGCTGCTGGTTTTGTTCCGTGGGGGGGCTGAGGAGGGGGGAAGGAAGAGGGAGCAGAGAAAGGCCTATCATTTTGTACTGGTTTCCCCTCCCCCTCCCCACACAGGTTTACTCAGTGCCTATCAGGCGCCAGGCGCTGTTCTAGGCTCTGGCGATTCAGCCATGAGCAAGGGAGTTCTCAGCTATTAGATAGAGAAATTGCGTTCTGATGACAGAGGCAAACCATAAATAAACAAGTATAGACATGTGGTAACTCCTGAGGGTAAGTGCTATGAGGAAAAAACTATAAAATGATACAGTTAAGTGGAGCAAGCAGAACAGCCAACACCATCAGGAAAAGGTGGCCAAGGAAGACCTCTGTGAAGAGGTCATATTTGAGCAGAAGCCAGAATGGAGTGCGGAGAAAGCCAAAATTCTAGGAAGGGCATTCTAGGTGACAGGAATAGCATGTGCAAAGGCCCTGAAGCTGGATCTCCTTGTTGTATTAGAGGAAGAGCAAGAAGGCCCATGTGGCTGGAATGTAGTGATCAAGGGGGAGAGCTGTAGGGACTCGTGAGGGAGAGGCAGGCAGAGGCCAGCTCGTTAGGGCCTGGGAAGCCAGAGCAAGGAATGGTAGAGTTTGTCCTAATTTTAGTGGGAAATCATCGAGAGTTTTGAGAAGGAAAAGACATGATGGATCCATGTTGTTTTTTTTTTTTTTAGTTAATTTGATTGGAGTATAGTTGATTTACAGTGCTGTGTTAGTTTCTGCTGTACAGCAGAGTGAATCAGTTATACATGTACATATATCCACTCTTTAAATTATTTATTTATTTATTTTTGGCTGCGTTGGGTCTTCGTTGCTGCGCGCGGGCTTTCTCTAGTTGTGGTGAGCAGGGGCTACTCTTTGTTGCGGTGCACGGGCTTCTCATTGTCGTGGCTTCTCTTGCTGCGGAGCACGGGCTCTAGGGGCACGGGCTTCAGTAGTTGTGGTGCACGGGCTTAGTTGCTCCATGGCATGTGGGATCTTCCCAGACCAGGGCCCGAACCCATGTCCCCTGCATTGGCAGGTAGATTCTTAGCCACTGCGCCACCAGGGAAGTCCTGTCCGCTCTTTTTTAGATTCTTTTCCCATATAGGCCATTACAGAGTATTGAGTAGTGTTCCCTGTGCTGTACAATAGGTTCTTATTAGTTATCTATTTTATATACAGTAGTGGGTATGTGTCAATCCCAGTCTCCCGATTTATCCCTCCCCCCCTCCCCCCTTGGTAACCGTAGTTTGTTTTCTACATCTGTGGCTGTATTTCTGTTTTGTAAATAAGTTCATTTGTACCATTTTTTTAGATTCCACATATGAGCAACATCATATGATGTGATCCATGTTTTGAAAAGACCCCTTTGGCTCCTATATAGAGGATGAGTTATAGAAGGCAAAGCCACTGTTTTGTTGAATTTACTGTCTGAGAGAGGATGTTGATGACTTGTTTTGTGATCTAACTGGGAGAGAGGGAAGGAAGGGAATAAATTCAGAATATGCAGAGTAATAAAAGCCCACCCTTAGTCAACACTGTTCATGTGCCAGGCACTTCTGAAGCATTCTCCCACCCATTATTTCATAACATGCTTGCTGTCATCCTGCAAAGTGATTACAGCATTATCCCCATTTTTCAGATGATGAGATGGAAACACTGAATAGTTTAAATAACTTGTCCCAGGTGCTCCAGCCTGGATTTGAACTCATCTATGTTGGACTTTGTTATGGGTTGAATTGTGTCCCCTCAAAAAAGATATGTTGTCATCCTCCCCCCACCCCAGAATGTGGCCCTATTTCGACATAGGGTCTTTATAGAGGTAATCAAGTTAAAATGAGGGCATTAGAGTGGCCCTGATCCAGAATGACTCATGTCATTTGGGAGAAATTTAGACACAGAGACAGAAATGATAGAGGGAAGGTGATGTGAAGAGACACAGGGAAAAGATGCCCATCTACAAGCCAAGGAGAGACGCCCAGGACAGACCCTTACCTTGCAGCCCTCAGAAGGAACCAGCCCTGCCGACCCTTGATCTTGAACTTCCAGCTTCCATAACTGTGAGACGATACATTTCTGCTGTTTAAAGCACCTGGTTTGTTACAGCAGCCCTAGCAAACTCTAATGCCAGTGCTCTTTAACTACGAAGGCATGCTCCTCCTATTTTATGATTTCTTATTGAGTTGTCTGTCTTCTCTGCTAAAGTAGATGTTTCCTGGACAGTTGAAATCACGTAGAGCTTTCACCTCTAGTGCCTCCTATGTACAAGGCACCTGATGGATATGAAAGATTTGGGGGTTTTGGCTACAATATTGAGCTTGGCCTCTCTACAGGAAGCGTTTTCTTTCCCTTGGGACAGGAAGCCACAACAGCAAAAAAGTTCAAGCTCCTCTAAGGGTTTGATTTCTAACCTTAATCCGATTTTAATAAGTAAGCCCATTTCAGGGTCCCAACAAGAATTAGATGGCTCACTCCAACAGGCTAACAGGAGAGTTTAATGAAGGGCGTATTTACAAAGGTGCAGGCAGGTGTAGAGAAACCAGTAGGGGTAGGGAAGCACCCTGGGGCTATCAATAGCAGGGGGCTCTTGCCTCCTCTAGGCTGGAAAAGGCAACAGGAAGGTTGCCAGGTTAGAAGCACCTGGCAAAAGCTGCAGGAGAGGGCCACCCCACAGGAGCTGTGCCTTCAGTAGAGGGACACAGCCACTGCTGAACCATGGCCGGCCAAAGGGTCAACACCCCAAACTCACTACCTCCTGACCTCCCATCTCCAGCCCCTGCTCACTATTGTCTGAAGCCAACAAAAACCCAGATGTCACAGGAGCCAGGGACTACAGTCCCCGAAGGTCAGCCTCCTTGGCACAGAGCAGGAAAGAGAAAATGGAATCTTCTGTACACTTGGGATGTCTGCAGAGCTGACACTGGGAGCCAACAGACCCCATCTCTTGAAAATCGTCCTATTCCTGCTGGTTATTTATGTTGCTACCCTTTTGCAAGAACCACATAAAATATTTTACATGCTTTTAAAACTCATAAATGTAATTAAGCCAAGATGTTTCAACAAATGTTCTTGACAGACAAATCCTGCAGAAGATTCACTCTTAGCTGACGTCAGGACCAAAGGCACATCTCACGACCCACAGAGCATCTGACATGGAAGCCAATAAATTCATCCCCTGACCCACTCAGCCCCCAAGATGTCCAAGCTGTGGTTGGATCTCGAGACTGTATCTATTCCTTCATTCACTTCCTGCCGTCCATCTCTTGCAAATAATTAGTGCTCTTTGAAAAGCGGAATTCAGCCAGTTGGAGATGCATCGGTAAAGAGAGGTCCCTGCACTTTGTTCAGGCGTTGTGCCTACAACCTCCAATTCAAGCTTTCTGAGACATTAATAGAGACGCATGCTCCTGAGGCTTGGGCTGATAATCTCTAGGGGCTCAGAGTAAAACTCAGTAAGAGCGTAACGTGAAACCTGGTACATGGAAAGAGTAGCTAACTTGAGTACACACCATGTGTACGCGATTGCAGTCATCCTCGTAATGGGTGTATAATGTATGTATTATTATCCCCATTTTACAGATGAGTAAGTGAGGCCCAGAGGGAGCTGAACCAACTTGACTGGGGCCACATAGATGGCAGACAGAGCCAGGAGTCAAATCCAGGCAGTCTGATTCCACAGGACACTCTTAACCTCTATGTAATATCATCTCGATAAATGAAAGATATTCTTGGAAAAATAGGGCGGTAACGAATGTGTATGGCATGGGCTTGTGTACACGATAAATGGGTACGGATGATATATTTTGAACCTCAGTCTTCAGATATGGAACTCAGTCTGAGCCATGTTTCTGACACATGAGTATGCCCAATGACTACAGCTTAGCGTACCTGCAAGGTGTCTGGCACACTATACCAGGCACTGGAGATACAAGATTGGGTAAAATAGTTGTGGCACCTACTCAGGTGGCACCTTTACTCTAGAGGAGATAGATCTTGGTCATATAAACTCACAAAGAAGCAAAATTGTAGCTGTGATAAACGCTAGTAGAGAGGTATCCGGTTCTCCAAGGGTCATGTGTGAGGGAGCCTGAATTAGTCAGGGAGGAAGGGGAGACAGGACTGAAGACAAGATGCCTGAGCTAGGGCCCAAGTTTGAGTCATTAACAAGATCAGGGAAGGCAGAGGGTTCCAGGCAGGGAGGCGCAAAGGCCCTGTGGTAGGGAGAAGATCTGAAAAGAAGCTGGTGGAGACTTGGAGGCTGAAAGTAGGGAGGTCATGAAAATTTGATGAGAGTTATGACTTCTTTCCCTGAGAGAAGGATATGCCGGTATGCACAAAATTTGTTATACCATGGCAAAGGCTTCATGGTCCCATCCACAGACCTTGGACTTCAGCTTAAAAATTGCTGCCTTAAAGAAGAGCTTCATTTACACATGTAAAGGGCTTTGACGGAGAAACTATTATCATAATAACTGGTGATATTAAGTTACCTGATAACTTGAGCAAGAAGCTTCCACGCCTCCAGTTTAGATTTTTTTTCAGCCACACCCAACAGACCTCAAGCAAAACACTAAAGGAATTTAAAAAATAGAGAGTGGGGAGGAGACAGAAATAATTCAGAGGATATTGAAATGTAAGCATAACAAAAGAGATCTCAGAGACCTGAAATCCCAAAAAGAGATTGTTTTGTCCCACCTTAGAACACACCTAAAACCCCACCTGGGGATGCTTCCCTTTGATTTTCCAGCTCAGAAACCAGAATCATTTTAGGTAACTGGCCTGAAATCATGCCTTAAAGCCAAGGCTGAGGAGTCTGGCTATGGAATGTGGCAGATCTGGGTTCCAATGCAGACTGGGTCCCAGCTGTGGGAACCTCGGAAGGTCACTTTACATTTCAGTGCCTTTGTTTTCTCATCTGTAAAATGGGGAGAATAGTACATAGCACCCACCCTCTCCTCCTTCCTTTCTTGCTTACTCTGGGATTTTCTGGTATTTCTGCCAAACTAGTTTTCATCCTTCTGTTGCAGGAAGGGGAACCCCTTCCAGGGGCCAAGAGTGGGCTCTTGTCTAACCCTCAGAAATGAATTGTCCGTGGAGACACACGTGCTGACAAAGCAAGAGCCTTTATTGGGGAGGGGCAACTGGGTGGAGAGCGGAAGGATAAGGGACCCCAGGAGGACTGCTCTGCCATGTGGCTCGCAGTCTCAGGTTTTACGGTGATGTGATTAGTTTCCGGGTTGTCTCTGGCCAATCTTCTGACTCAGGGTCCTTTCTGGTGGTGCACGCATCACTCAGCCAAGATGGATTCCAGGGAGAAGGATTCTGGGAAGTTGGTAGGACACGTGGACTGGTGTCTCCTCTCTCCTTTTGACCTTTCCGGAATTCTTCCAGTTGGTGGTGGCTTGTTAGTTCCCTGTTCCTTACCAGGATCTCCTCTGTAAAATAACTCATGCAAGTGGTTACTGTCTTTGCCTGGGGAGGGTGGGCGGTTTCTGTCAGTGTTTCCCCTAACACTTCCTCACCTAGCTTGCAGAGACTTTCATTCCAACAACACTCTCGTCAAGACCCTTATGAATTTCCTGCCCCAAACGCTGATGCACAGCCCCAAATTAAACCAACTCTCCACTTTCTCCCTACCTAGTCTCACAAGTCCTCAAATCTCTGACTAGCTGCTCCCCAGTCCACACCCCATCACCACAAGTCACGATCTCATGCCCTTTATTGTGGGGGAAGGGGACTCCATCAGAAGGGGACACCCCCAACTTGCCCCAGCCCAGTACGTAAACCACTTATCCCTAGATCCATTCTCAGACATATCTGCCTGGCACTGTACCAGGCGGTGGGGCTACACCCCACCTTAGTAAACAGGACAAAGGCATTAAGAGGGGACAGGTAAGGAATAAATGTGAGTAAAATGCATGCTACACTGCTGGATTGTGCTGAGAAACCCGAGCAGGACAAGGGCATGATGCTTAAGATAACAAGGACCTTGATAGCAGGAGGATGCCAATACCCAAGGGGGGCAGGGGTGTGTCAGGAAAGATCTCTGAAAAAGGGACGGAACTGCAGAGACCGAAGAAGTGAAGGACTGAGCCCCATGGATCTCTGCACATGTCCCAGGTAGAGGAAGAAGCGAGACAGAGGAGCCTGGTTGGAGGACTTGGAAAAAGGCAAGGGAGCAGGTGGCAGAGTGGATGAGAGGCCGAGGAGGGAGACGGGAGATGAGCTGGAGAAGAGGCAGGGACCCACCGTGGAGGGACTTCACACCCTTGGAAGGCCTTCAGCTTCCCTCCTCCTGTTAAAGGACCTTCCAACTGAGATCAACCCCGTCTCCCAGCCCCTCCTGACATCTCAGAACCTTCCTTACTCCTTCTCCCTCTTGAAGACTCAAGCCTTTCTTTTCCTTTTTTTTTCTTAGTTCCTTGACCAGGGATCAAACCCGTGCCCCCTGAAGTGGAAGCACATACCCCTAACCACTGGACCGCCGGGGAAGTCCTTCGAGCTTTCCTTTTGAATTGTATCCTTCCCTCCAACATTTAAATCTCTCCCATCTTTAAAAAAAATAATAGGGCTTCCCTGGTGGCGCAGTGGTTGAGAGTCCGCCTGCTGATGCAGGTGACACGGGTTCGTGCCCCGGTCCGGGAAGATCCCACATGCCGCGGAGCGGCTGGGCCCGTGAGCCATGGCCGCTGAGCCTGCGCGTCCGGAGCCTGTGCTCCGCAACAGGAGAGGCCACAGCAGTGAGAGGCCCACATACAGCAAAAAATAATAATAAAAAAAAAATTTAAAAAAATACTCCCTTGCCCCCCATTCCCCTCCAGCTACTGTTCCATCTCTTTCCTCTCCGTAATATCCTCCTTATCAAAAGGCTTTTGCTACCATAGCCTCACTTCCCCTCGCTTTGGTCTCCATTATCCGTGGAAACTGTCCTTACACATGTCACCAAGGGTGCTCCCTGGCCTCCTGGCCTTTATCTCTAAATACAATAGGCATTTTCTCCAGCCCTTATCGTCATCTCTCAGCAGCATCGAGATACTCAGGAGTGTAGACAAGTCCTGCTTCCCTTCTGGAGAAGGCCCTCCGTTAACCATCACTCACCCCTCTGGGCTCCGCCTCCTTGCTGGGACCACATCGAAAGCCCCAAGGACCTTGTCACCTCTCACTGAACACTCTCTCCCCGGGGCCCATCTGCTCCTGCAGGTTCTAAACCACCTGTTCACCGGTGTCTCCCCAAGTTCTCTCTCCACCCCAGATATCCCGTTTAAGGTCCAACAGACTTCTCCAAAAAAATCCCTGCTGTGAGCCAAGCCCTGTTCTAAAGGCTGGGATTTATAAGTGAAAGAAACAGTCCAAAATCCCAGCTTCTTGCTAGTGGACGAGACAAATAAATATGCAAAGAATACAGTGTCTGGTATGAAAATTTTCTGCTATGAAAACAACAGAGCAGGGTAAATAAAGACAGCAAAGGATGGGGGTGCCATTCACTGCGGGGTTGCCCTGTGGATCTCGGGGCTTGGCACATAGCAGGTATTCAGGAAATAGCTGCTGAGCAGGTATAAAGTTGTAGTGGTACAAGGAGACTGATGAGATACAGAGTGTGTCATCTGCCCCGCACTTAAGAAGAGTTCAGTCTAAAATATTGATTGATGGGATCGATATTTTACAAATGTTTATTAAAATAGTTTCTCTTTGTGGTGACGATGACATTTATCATGATTCCTCTAGTGCCCTTAGTGCTCATAGTACACGTTTGGTGGCATGTGCAGGATCTCCTTGGATCCTTTAAAGAGTTCTTTCGGTTGGGTCAAAGTAAGCATCGTTAGTCTGAGTCAGGGGCCCTCTGGGAAGGACCGTGGTTTAGGAAGGACTGGTTGAAAGCGGGGAGGGGAACAGTGCTATAGGGCAACAGGGCCGACATGCATCAGGGCTGGCAGCTGTTGTCATATTTCATGCCTCAGTATCCCCACGAGCCATCTAGAGCAGGGGGTCTCAACTGGGGGCCATTTTTGTCCCCCTCTCCAGCAGACATGCAGCAATGTCTGTAGACATTTTTGGTTGTCATGCTGAAGGGACGGGGTGCTACTGGCGTCTAGTGAGTAGAGTCCAGGGATGCTGCTAAACATCCCAGAATGCAAAGGACAGCCCCCGGACAAAGCATTATCCACCCCCAAGTTGTCAATAGTGCGAAGCTTAAGAAACCCTGATGGAGAGTTTAGATGTAGGACAGTGGGAGGGGCACAAAGGCCCTTTGAGAATCTTAGGAGAGCTTCTCGCCAGGAAAATGCACCAGATTTGCTATACGTGGTCAGGGGGCTCAGTCATCCAGGGACCCATCTCCTGGATACAAGGCTGAGGTTATGAGCCCTTAATTTCACCAAGGTCCTCATTTCCATAAATAATGGTGTTCAAAGTCTCGGCAACTATGTGGCAATTTTTTTTTAAAAAAGCAGATATTATGTTTTCCTGACAACTGAGCAATTCATTTCAAGACGTTTATTTTTTATTATTATTATTTTTTTTGCCATGCCGCACGGCTTGTGGGATCTTAGTTCCCCGACCAGGGATCAAACCCGGGCCCTCGGCAGTGACAGAGCGGAGTCCTAACCACTGGACCACCAGGGAATTCCCAGAGCAATTCATTTCCACATGGATTATTCTTCTATAACCAGTGAGACCTCAGGGCCAAAAAACACAAAAGAAAAAGAAGAGGAGGGAAAAAATGGCATAGAAGAAATGATTACGAATAATAAAAGAAAGATCCATCCCAAAGGAGACCAGTCCCAGCCAGCTTTCAACCTTTCTTGAAACCTTGACACGAAGCTCACTCCACCTGGGGGCACTTCCTTTGACGAGACGGGAGTACCTTTTCTCCTGTTGGGTGTTGTCCAAGGAAGGCGGCCTCATTTCTGATCTTCAACTTGTCCAAGCTCATTCCCGCCTCAGGGCCCTTGCTGTTTTTAGAACATTCTTCCTTCAGCTCATCAGCTCTGGACTCAGAGTGGTCACCCATGAACTTCCTAACTCTTGGGACTCCCTGGTGGTCCAGTGGTTAAGACTTCGCCTTCCAATGGAGGGGGTATGGGTTCGATCCCTGGTCGGGGAGCTAAGATCCCACATGCCTCCCGGCCAAAAAACCAAAACATGAAACAGAAGCAATATTGTAACAAATTCAATTAAGAATTTAAAAATGGTTTTCCACATCAGAACTTCCCAACTCTTGTGGTCTCCATCTCTGGTCACTCTCTAATTATCTTACCCTTCACAGCATGTGTTTGTGTGTTGGTTACGTGCCTATTGTCTGTCTTCCCCACTGGGCTCTGAGCTCCAAGAAGCTGGCCCTTCATTGTTGAATCTTGGGGCCTAGAACCTTGCCTGCCCCGTGGGTTGCATGAAGGAGCAAATGGGTGACCGGCAGTCAGAGGAGCTGATAGAAAGCCTGGATTGGCTGCCTCCAAGTTGTGTGCCCTGAGACAGGTTACAGTTATTCCCATCCTCGGTTTCTGCATCTGCAAAATGGGAATAACAATACCTCTTTCTCAGAATTGTGAGGATAATTACATAAGGGCCCCAGCACATTGTGTTTAATTTAGTTGGAACCTGATAAATACTGGTCTTTCCTGATAAACTCTTCTCAAAGGTCCAGCCTTCCAGAATCTTCCCCCCATCTGCCCAAACACACCCAGTTCTTTTATACTCCCTATAAAAATATCCCAGAGGTATACAGGGCTTTCTGCATAGCTATGGAATTTTCTCTCAGGGGTCAGATACCGAGGAGAATGGTGGATTTGCTTAGATTCAATTAGCACTCCCTGGGTTTACGCTGACCTAATCGACTCTCATCTCCAATAAAGTTTCTGAAACTGAACTCACCACTTCTGACCCTCCCCATCTTGATATGCTCTCTGTCTTGGTGAAAGATGCTATCAATGCCCACCCCCACTTCTTGCCTCCTTCCCTCCTCCCACCCACTCATTCATTCATTCTCCCATTCATTCAATAGCTAACATTTATTTTTTAATACCTTTTGGGTGACACCACCCACAAGATAACTTACAACCAGGTTGTTTCCAGTCCTATGAATTAGGTGCCAAAGATGATGAAAATAACAACATCAGCAATAACGACTTGACATTTATTGAGCATTTCCTCTCCTGAGAGAGATTGGAATAGAAAACAGAGTTTGGCGAACATTTTCTGTAAAGGACCAGATAGAAACATTTTAGGTTTTGCGGACCAAGAGGCAAAACTAAGGATATTATGTAGATACTTACACAAGAGAGAAAACAAAATTTTAATTGATGAACTTCCAAATATAACCATACTTGATTATAATTTTTTTTTTCAATATAGGTTTGTGAGTGAGAAGAATGGAATTCTTTTGGAGAATAACATTGCTTGATTGGAGTTCAAAGTAAGTGTTTCTTATCCTCAACGAGATGGTGAAGGTTCCCTCTGTAAAGCCCATTGTTAGCTTGCAGGTCATACAAAACCATTGTCAGGCTGGATTTGGCCTTTGGGCTGTGGTTTGCTGACATGGTCCTGAGGAAGTTGCTTAGTTCTGAAAGTTGGCCCTAACCCTGTGAGACCTTGGTTGAGTCATTGACCTTTCTGTACCTCAATCTGCTCCCCTGGAAAATTAGTCTGATAGTAATAGTAATTACCCCATAGGGTACATGATTAAATACATGCAAAGTGGTTAAAACAGTGCCTGGTCCTGAATAACCAATTGCATAAACCCAGGTACTTATTCGACCCGATCTCCAGCCCCATCCTCAATACCCCCAACACTCCTCCAGGGCCTTCTGGTCCCTCGTGGCAAAGTCTCCTTTATCCTCACCCCTTTCTCTGAATGTCCCCACATCATTTTGCTCCAACTGACCCTGGGTTTTCCCCTGGGGACACAGCTTCCCCTCCGGCTCTCTCAAGGGGTGGCTTCTTCCCTATGACACCCAAGTCTACCAGCCTGGACTTGGGCTACCTGAGCTCTTTGCTTCTCTTCTCCTCAAACCATTCAGCCCTTGGAGACCCAGAATTCAGGTTTTCCTGTCCTCAGCCCTGTTCTCACTGCGTCCTCTGCAGACCTGGAGATCCTGCTCCTCAGCTTTTGAAGGTTTTGTTACCAGGCTCAGTATCTCGCTCACCTGTAATAATTCTTGACGTTTTCCATCTCTGTGAAGATAACCCCTTTGATTCCCAGCTGCTCCTTTCCTCGACGCCCCCTGCATGAGGGATCTTGTCCACACCCCGTCGCAGCGCGCACTCCTGGGCTCAGACTCTCCTCGATTCCAATAGCGGCATCACCCCCACCAGCTCAATGTCAAACACCTCTCTCTCTGACCCAGTACCTTTCTAGCTCAGTCCCTTGGGGACCCCAAGTCCACCAATTCCTTGACCTTCCTGTAACCTCCCCATTTACTGACTGTCATTGTTTCACTCTTCTACAGCCCTGTCCCATCCTATCAGGCTTGGGCTCTACGGTCCATCATGATACCCCCCTCATGTTCACCTGGGATGCCACTGCTCTTTTCCTGCTTTGTGGGCTTTCTGGGCTAAAACCCCATTCTGGGTGAAATGCAACTCTTAGCCCATTCTGCACCGGCACGGAAACAGCCGAAGAAGGTTGGGGGAAAACTCACAACCGTGAGAACTGGCTTCTCTTACCTGCATGACCCACAGTGGGGGCCGAGCTGCCCCCCACACTTCCCTCTCCCATTCATTCTCCATCTCTCCCGGAGGGCTGTTCTACCCCTCCTTTCTCTCCTCTGACACTCAGCGCTCTCTCCCCTTCTGTATACTCTTGTTGGTGGAGTACTTCCACACACACCCCCGAAGCGAAATCAGCCCACTTATCTTGGTGTGGGCCCAAGTGTTCTCCCTCTCTGCTGTTATGGATGGACTGTATGGGACCATATCATAGGCCAACACCACATCCCTCCCCACCTCCTTTAGATCACTGCTCGGTAATTGTTTCTTTTCTCTCCTGCATCATCAAGAACTCCTCTCCACTTGAATCCTTGCCCCCGTCATCCAACACCTGCTATAATACCTCCCTTAAACTCATATTTCCCCCTGAAGCCCCCCTTCCTGCCCCACTCCACCCTTCCCTCTGCCTACTTACCATGAAATATCTTCAAAAGGGTTGGTCCGGGCTTCCCTGGTGGCGCAGTGGTTGAGGGTCCGCCTGCCGATGCAGGGCACATGGGTTTGTGCCCCAGTCTGGGAAGATCCCACATGCCACGGAGCGGCTGGGCCCGTGAGCCATGGCTGCTGAGCCTGCGCTTCCGGAGCCTGTGCTCCGCAACAGGAGAGGCCACAGCAGTGAGAGGCCCGCGTACCGCAAAAACAAAACAAACAAACAAAAAACAAGGGTTGGTCCTACTCACTACCTCCTCCCATTCCTTTTCAACCCTTTCCCATCAGCTTTTGCCCCTACGGCCCCACTGGAGTCTCTCCGGATGACTAGCCATCTCTACGTTGCCCAACCTAACCACCAGTCAGGTCCACCTGCCTCGACAGAGCAGCACTGTGTTCAGACCGTGGGTCACGCCCTCCACTGTGAAGACTTTCCCCTCTCGGCCTCCTGGATGGCTCAGTCTTGGTTCTGATTAAGGAGATGACTGCCCTTCTCAGTCCCCCTTGTAGGTTCCTCCTCACCTCCCCCCCTTTAAACCCCAAGGTTCCCCAGGCCTCATCTTTGCCCTTGTTTCTTCCTTATCTCCCCTCACTCCCTAGTTGATCCCAACCAGTCCCAAGGCTTCAAATCCCACCTTACCCATGCAGATGTCTCCAGGCTCCTGGGCCTCACCCCTGAAGTCCAGACTGGTCTATCCAACTCCTGCTTTAACGTTTCCACTTGAATCTACAATTGACATCTCCAGCATAACAAGTCCCAAGTGAGTAATGAAGCCTCCACAGCCATATTGACTTCCCCCCGCCTTCCCTATTTCTGGACACGGCACTTGTTTTCTTCCAGGTGCTCAGGTTAAAAACCTAAGAATCAGCCTTGACCTCTCTTTCTCCCACCCACATCCAGTCTGTCAGCAAGTCCTATCAGCCACACAATCACAATATATTCCCGTCCAAACATTTCTCCCACCTTGAGCCAACCCTTCATCTTTGCCCTCCTGGACTATTGCTGTAGAGTCTCCACTGCCCTTTCCCCTCGAGCTGCAGTCCATCCCAGCATTCAGAGTCCTCCTTCTAAAACCTAAGGAAAGTCACATCATTCCTCTGCTCGAAACCTTCCAACGACTCTTCATCTCACTAGACAAAAAGCAATGTTCTTTTTAAAAAGGGAGGGCTATTTTACTGGGATTGTCTTAGCAGTCATATGAAGATGAAGCCCAGGGGCTTCCCTAGGGGCTTCCCTGGTGGCGCAGTGGTTGAGAGTCCGCCTGCCAATGCAGGGGACATGGGTTCATGCCCCGGTCCGGGAGGATCCCACATGCCACGGAGCGGCTGGGTCCGTGAGCCATGGCCGCTGAGCCTGCGCATCCAGAGCCTGTGCTCCGTGGCGGGAGAGGCCACAGCAGTGAGAGGCCCGCATGCCGCAAAAAAAAAAAAAAAAAAAAAAAAGATGAAGCCTATCTAAAAATTTCGACTCTTATGTGTTTTTGGTGCAGGACAATTAAGAGTTTCTTAAGCATTCTGCTAGTTACCCTTTTTGAGTTATTCTTTACAACTTTGAAATGTCCTGGCAGTTATTTGGGTATCTATTTGGTAAGGTGCCACTGTGATATGACATTTAAAATAAATGGAAGGGGGGAAAAAGAAAATAAAAAAAAAATGGTGGGAAGAAAAAAAGAGGTAATAGCAGCTTTTATTTGGGATAGATATATAATATACACAAACCTAGAAAAATATACTCAACACGCTAATCATTAGGGAAATGCAAATCAAAACCACAATGAGAAACTACCTCACCCCCATTAAATGGTGAGTATCAGAAACCAGAAAATAACAAGTGTTAGTGAGGATGCAGAGAAATTGGAACCATTGTATACTGTCAGTGGGAATATAAAGTGGTACATCTGTTGTTGAAAATAGTATGGCAGGACTTCCCTGGTGGTGCAGTGGTTAAGAATCCGCCTGCCAATGCAGGGGACATGGGTTCGAGCCCTAGTCCAGGAAGATCCCACATGCCATAGAGCAACTAAGCCCGTGCGCCACAACTACTGAGCCTGCGCTCTAGAGCCCGGGAGCCACAACTACTGAGCCCACGTGCCACAACTACTGAAGCCCGTGCACCTAGAGCCTGCGCTCTGCAACTAGAGAAGCCACCGCAACGAGAAGCCTGTGCACTGTATCAAGGAGTAGCCCCTGCTCGCGGCAACTAGAGAAAGCCCGCACGCAGCAAACAAGACCCAACACAGCCAAAAATACACAAATTAATTTTTTAAAAAAAGGAAAATAGTACGGCAGTTTCTTAAACAATTAAAAATAGAATTATACACACTACTATATATAAAATAGATAATCAACAAGGACTTACTGTATAGCACAGGGAATTCTACTCGATACTCAGTAATAACTTGTATGGGAAAAGGATCTGAAAAAGAATAGATATGTATAACTAAATCACTTTGCTGTACACCTGAAACAAAAACAACAATACTTCAATATAAAATAAAAATTAAAAAAAATTAAAAAATAAAAATAAAAATGGAATTATCATATGATCCAGCAGTTCCACTTCTGGGTATATGTATACCCCAAAGAATTAAAAGCCAGATCTTGAAGAGATATTTCTATACTCTATTCATAGCAACATTATTCACAATAGCTAAAAGGTGGAAGCAACCCAAGTGTTTACTGATGGATGAAGCTATAAGCCAAATGTGGTATATACATACAAAGGAATATTATTCCCTTAAAAATGAAAGAAATTCTGATACTTGCCACACCATGGATGAACCTGAGGATATTCTGCTAATTGAAATAAGGCAGTCACAAAAAGACAAATACTGTATGATTCCTCTTTTTATTTATTTACTTATTTATTTTTGGCTGCGTTGGGTCTTTGTTGCTGCGCGCAGGCTTTCTCTACTTGCAGCGATCAGGGGCTACTCTTCCTTGTGGTGCGCAGGCTTCTCATTGCGGTGGCTTCTCTTGTGGAGCATGGGCTCTAGGCACTTGGGCTTCAGTAGTTGTGGCACGCAGGCTCAGTAGTTGTGGCACACGGGCTTAGTTGTTCCACAGCATGTGGGATCTTCCCAGACCAGGGATCGAGCCTGTGTTCCCTTCATTGGCAAGCGGATTCTTTTTTTTTTGCGATACACGGGCCTCTCACCGTTGGGGCCTCTCCCGTTGCGGAGCACAGGCTCCAGACGCGCACGCTCAGCGGCTATGGCTCACGGGCCCAGCCACTCTGCAGCATGTGGGATCTTCCCGGACCGGGGCACGAACCCGTGTCCCCTGCATTGGCAGGCGGACTCTCAACCACTGCGCCACCAGGGAAGTCCCTGTATGCTTCCTCTTGTATGAAGTACTCAGAGTAGTCAGATTCACAGACAGAAAGTAGAGTGGTGGTTGCCAGGGCCTGGGGTGAGAGAGAAGTGGGGAGTTGCTGTTTAATGGGTACGGAGTTTCGGTTTTGCAAGATGAAAAGAGGGATGGAGATGGATGGTAGTGGTGTTTGCACAATAATGTGAATGCATTTAATACTGCTGACCTATATAATTTTAAATTATTAAGATGCTAAATTTTATGTTATATGTATTTTACCACAATTTTTTTTTTTTAATGAATTAGTTTATTTTTGGCTGTGTTGGGTCTTCGTTTCTGTGCGAGGGCTTTCTCTAGTTGCGGCGAGCGGGGGCCACTCTTCATCGTGGTGCGTGGGCCTCTCACTATCGCAGCCTCTCTCGTTGAGGAGCACAGGCTCCAGACGCGCAGGCTCAGTAGTTGTGGCGCACGGGCTTAGTTGCTCCGCGGCATGTGGGATCCTCCCAGACCAGAGCTCGAACCCGTGTCTCCTGCATCGGCAGGCGGACTCCCAACCACTGCGCCACCAGGGAAGCCCACCACAATTTTTTTTAATTGAAAAAAAAAATTAGTATCACTATCTCTAAGGCCATACATGTGCTTGCCCCCCATTACCTCTCACTCACTCCACTCCAACCCCAGTGGCCTTTTTAAAGTTCTCCAAACATGTCAAACACATTCCTGCCTCAGGGCCTTTGTACTGTCTGTTACCTCTGCCTGGAATGCCCTTCCCACAGATATCAACGTGGCTCTCATTTCCTTCATGTCTCCGCTCACATGTCTTCTTATCTTTCCTCATTACTCCACAAAAAAAGCATCCTCTGACGTTCTCTGTTGCTTTCACTGTCTTCATAGCATTCACTTCTAGCTGACACATATTAAAGGTATTTGTTTACGAAATGGCGAGTGAGGTGACCAGGGCCCCTTCTGTCATGGAGTGACTAGTTTGCAAGGCGACTTATGCCTTTCATGACTTCATCCCATCCCAGCCCCACTCTAGGCAGAGTGCATGTACCCTAGACCACCATTTTTGCATGACCCAATAGTGTTGACATTAGCTTTTTTTTGCCTTTTTTTTTTTGGCCACACCTCTTGGCTTATGGGATGTTAGTTCCCCCACCAGTGACTGAACCCGGGCCCTCGGCAGTGGAAGCACAGAGTCGTAACCACTAGACAGCCAGAGAATTCCCTTTTGCCCATTTTAGACTGTGACCACTTGAGTTTTTTCATGCTAAAATCCTCAGCACCCAGCCCAAGGCCTGGTACCTAGTGGACAAAATAATCCTTTGTTGAATGAATGAATGAATGGCCAAGTAAATAAAATAACTCTGGCCCCAAAACTATCATGTATGTTGCAGATCTACTTAATATTATGAGATAAAAACCTTAGATAAATATTCCTGCTGTAGCCTGAAAAAATGTGTATGATGATGATACATGTTTCCTGAAAACCAGTTTAAGCCAGAGGCTTTACGACAATCATTTCTAATTTTCGGGGCAATGCCACAAATAGAGATTAGTCTCCCCATTTACTGGGGAAGGAAACAAGGTCTGGAGAGACTGAGACAGGCTGGAGGGAAATTACAAAGGCAGGACCCACACCCTGGCTTGTCCACACTGCCCAGTTTAAGAAATGAACTTTCAGGGAATTCCCTGGTGGTCCAGTGGTTAGGACTCTTTCACTGCTGGGGGCCTGGGTTCGATCCCTGGTCGGGGAACTAAGATCCTGCAAACTGCATGGCAGAGCCGGAAAAAAACAAAAACACACAAACAAAAAAAACCCCAAAAAGCCCCCAAAACAAAACAAAAACAAACAAAACAACAACATTCAGATCACCTGAAAGGTGGAAAATAGATGAAAACCATTCTTGTTCTTCCCTGGGCTTAACTCTCGTTCTGCTTCTCAGGAGTTTTATTCCTTCTCTTCTGGTGTCTGTATTTCTTCCCCTACACTTTTCACCCCTTCCTCTCCCTCTCCCTCCTATTTTTCTTCTTCAACCTTTGCTTCTTTCTGCTCTCTTTGCTTTTCCCTCTTTCTCTCCATTTAGGTACCTCATCTCAGTCTCTGTAACCAGACCAGAGCCAAGTCATTTGTTTATTTGGGAGTCGGAGCTGAGAAAAGAAGTCAAAAATCTCTCCGCACATTAAAACCAAGAAAGGGACATTTTATATTCCCTTTCATGGTCAAAAGATGGTCCTTTCTTTTTTCCCCTTCACAAAATCCATTTAGGTGTTTATAGACCAGTTATCTTAACAATGACTGTCCTTTGCTTTTCTCTCTGTGACAATTAACATTCTTAATTGCCTCGCTCTCACTGGCTCACTTTTTGCGTGTTGGGCAGAGTTCTCCGAAAAGTTTATTTTCAGTTATAATTTATATTGCAATGACAGATAGATATTTATGACAGTAAACTTTCCTGTGTGCTGGGCTTTTAGCTCTTAAAGGTTTGTTATAATAAAGAATGCTCGTGGCAAATGGACCGAAGTGCCTCCTCGGTGATATTTTTTTAAAGACAAGTTCAGAATAGGTATTTTTTTGGAAGGGGGAGGCAGGATGTGTGTCTGGTAGGTAATCAAAAAAAGAAAGAAGAAAAAGCAAGAGAAAACTTTTAGGAAAGGTTGCAGGGGCCAGTACAGAAATGTTTAAAGAATGAATCACAACTGCTACAAAAGGGAATGCAGTGGAAAGCGCTTTTAGCAGAAAAATTGTTCAATCAATTGAACCTTCAACTTGTTTTTGAAAATCTATACATTTCTCCGGTCCAGTTACGAAATATGTGAATGTCCCGATAAGCATGTTTATGGTTTTACCCTTTTAGCTTGATCACTCACGTTACCCAGGCTCATGTCTTGCACAAGAGCCCACAAAGGAATAAGAGAGTATTTTCAAAAGCTCTTGAAGGGTTGTGAATTTGTAAAACACCAACATTCACTGCAGAAAGACTCATGACACGAGGTCTTAAGAAAAGAAATCCAAAATTTGGACAGAGCTGTGTGAACAGAAAGTTCATGGACTTTATTCTCTACAATAAAGACAACTCAGATATATAACAGGGATTGGTTAACTAGATTAAAGGTTCATCCACAAGTGAAAAAAATTACATGGTAAAACACATTAACAAAGATTTGTTTTTAGTGAGGTAGAAAAGGCTGATGATATCCTATTCAAGTGAAAGAAACAGAATGCCAAAGATGTATTTTCAAATGCATCTCAACTCTGTAAAAGTTATGATATTCATGGAAGAAAGATCAGAAGAAAATTCACTCAAATGTTATCTTTCTCTCATCTGCAGAAGAAGCAGAAAAATTACTCAAATCATCCCAACGAGTGAATATAAGATTGTATAATCTTTGAGAGAAAAGGCCAGAACGCAGGGCTTTGATTTAGTCGGGGGAGGTTAGGAAGGTTCCCCTGGAGAAGCCAAAAGGATTTTTTTTTAATTGAAATATAGCTGATGTACAATATTATACAAGTTACAGGTGTACAGTGTAGTGATTCACAATTTTTAAATGTTACACTCCATTTATAGTTATTATAAAATATTGACTATATTCCCTGTGTTGTACAGTATGTCCTTGTAGCTTTGTAAAAAATTTTTTATTGGAATATAGCTGATTTACAATCCTTGTAGCTATTTTATACATAATAGTTTGTACCTCTTAATGCCTACCCCTTTATTGCCCGTCCCCCCTTCCCTCTCCCCACTGGTAACCGCTAGTTGGTTCTCCATAGAAGATAAGAGGACTTTTTAAATTTATTTATTTATTTATTTATTTATTTATGGCTGCGTTGGGTCTTTGTTGCTGCGAACATGCTTTCTCTAGTTGCCGCGAGCGGGGGCTATTCTTCCTCGCGGTGCGTGGGCTTCTCATTGCAGGGGCTTCTCTTGTTGTGGAGCATGGGCTCTAGGCGCATAAGCTTCAGTAGTTGTGGCACGTGGGCTCAGTAGTCGTGGCTCGCAGGCTCTAGAGCGCAGGTTCAGTAGTGGCGCACGGGCTTAGTTGCTCCGGACATGTGGGATCTTCCCGGACCAGGGATCGAACCCGTATCCCCTGCACTGGGAGGCGGATTCTTTTTTTTAATTTATTTGTTTTATTTATTTATTTTTGGCTGCATTGGATCTTCATTGTGGTGAGCGGGCTTCTCATTGCGGTGGCTCCTCTTGTTGTGGAGCACGGGCTCTAGGCACGCGGGCTTCAGCAGTTGTGGCACACAGGCTCATTACTTGTGGCTCACAGGCTCTAGAGCTCAGGCTCAGTAGTTGTGGCACACGGGCTTAGTTGCTCCGGACATGTGGGATCTTCCCGGACCAGGGCCCAAACCCATGTCCCCTGCATTGGCAGGCAGATTCTTAACCCCTGCACCACCAGGGCAGCCCTGACAGGCAGATTCTTAACAACTGTGCCACCAGGGAAGTCCAGATAAGAGGATTTGATTGTGATTTAGTACCTAGTTTTATTAGAAAGTATTTTACTATTGGGGAAAAAAAAAGGATTAGGTATTTGCTAATATGGCCTTGAAATCGTGTTACCTATAGACCTGGTTTCTCAACTTCGGCACTACTGACATTTTGGGTCAGATAGTTCTTTGTTGTCCGGGGCTGTCCTGGGCTACTGTAGGGCATTAGCATGATCCTGGCCTCTACCTCGTATATAACTAGCACTCTTGTGTTGCCAAATGTCCCCAGTTGGGGGAGGAGGTAAAATTGCTCCCCACTGAGAACCACTGCCATGGACTTAGAGAGTCAACCTTCTCTGCAGCATGTGAGTGCTCCAGACTGACCTAAAGACCCGCATGCATGGACCACAGTGAGCCCGGCAAGGGACTGAGGGACAAAAAAACCCAGTAGCCTCAACTCTTTTATTCCTAGTCCATCTCCTCTTCAACTGAAGAAACTGCAGGAGAAATTCTCATGTCTGGAAATTCATTCCTGTTTTAATGAACTTGCTGGAATAGTTTTACTTTTTTTCTCTTTTTGAGTACACAGTTGTGGGCTTCAACATATCAGGGGTTATATTAACTGGGAAGACTAATTGGAGCTAGAAATTGTTCAGTACAAATTTTGGGAGTGATAAAATGGCAACAAGCAGAGAGATATCAAAACGAGGAGGCGGTATCATCAGTTAAGTAGTGATGATTGCAATTAGCCAGACTTTGCAATTATAAATCATCCCAGTAGAAGGGCTCTGGGCCAGGACACTCAGAAAAGTGGACGTTTGGCCCCATAAGAAAGCACTCCCAGTGAATTACAAGCATGATTTCTGAAGCAATATTAGCTCAACTTCTAAATCTCTAGATTTGAGCAGCTGTTTCCAGACATATAAAGCCTTCTCTTTGAGGCAGAAAGATATCAAATCGATGAGTCCATAGCCTCCAAGAAGTTGGTCCACGTTGAGAAAAAAGCCACTCTTTATACTTCCCGAATCCAAACTGTGTATTTCCCAAATTAAAGCAGCAGCGGTTACCACATCGGTCCACTTGACCATTTCCTGGCATGAGTAATTAGAGACCCAAAGGGGCAATACTTTTGCAGTGGCAGAACATGATTTATGGACACCAGCCTTGCCATTTCAGTTTTTTCAAGCTTAAGATGCTGGGAATCCCACATAGGAAAAAAAACCACACATGTAATTATGGCCCTTTCAATTATAGGGACAACCAAATATCTAATAGCCTTTTTTTTTTTTTTTTTCCCCCCGCATGGTTTGCGGGATCTTATGCCCCCGACCAGGGATTGAACCTGGGCCCTGGTAGTGAAAGCTGCCGAGTCCTAACCACTGGACACCAGGGAACTCCCCCAATTGCCTTCTGTTTTTTTTTTTTTTTTAACATTTTTATTGGAGTATAATTGCTTTACAATGGTGTGTTAGTTTCTGCTTTATAACAAAGTGAATCAGTTATACATATACATATATCCCCATATCTCTTCCCTCTTGCGTCTCCCTCCCTCTCACCCTCTCTATCCCACCCCTCTAGGTGGTCACAAAGCACCGAGCTGATCTTCCTGTGCTATGCGGCTGCTTCCCACTAGCTATCTACCTTAGTTTGGTAGTGTATATATGTCCATGCCACTCTCGCTTTGTCACAGCTTACCCTTCCCCCTCCCCATATCCTCAAGTCCATTATCTAGTAGGTCTGTGTCTTTATTCCTGTTTTACACCTAGGTTCTTCATGACATTTTTTCCCCTTAAATTCCATATATATGTGTTAGCATACGGTATTTGTCTTTCTCTTTTTGACTTACTTCACTCTGTATGACAGACCCTAGGTCCATCCACCTCACTACAAATAACTCAATTTCGTTTCTTTTTATGGCTGAGTAATATTCCATTGTATATATGTGCCACATCTTCTTTATCCATTCATCTGTCGATGGACACTTAGGTTGCTTCCATGTCCTGGCTATTGTAAATAGAGCTGCAATGAACATTGTGGTACATGACTCTTTGAATTATGGTTTTCTCAGGGTATATGCCCAGTAGTGGGATTGCTGGGTCGTATGGTAGTTCTATTTTTAGTTTTTTAAGGAACCTCCATACTGTTCTCCATAGTGGCTGTATCAATTTACATTCTCACCAACAGTGTATGAGGATTCCCTTTTCTCCACACCCTCTCCAGAATTTATTATTTGTAGACTTTTTGATGAAAGCTCTCCTGACCAAAAACAACTTCATTAGATATGCTGTACATATCATAAAATTCACCCATTATAAGTGTACATTTCAGTGATTTTTTAATAAACGTATATAATTAGGCAACCATCAGTTTGTAATTGCCTTTTTTCCCCAATTGTGGTAAAATACACATAACATAAAATTTTACCATTTAACCATCTTTAAGTGAACTCTTCAGTGGTATGAAGAACATTCGCATTATTGTGCAATCTCCAGAACTCCTTCCATTTTGCAAAACTGAAACTCCATACCCATTAAACAGTAACTCCCCATTTCCCCCTCCACCCAGCCCCTGGCAATCACCCCTCTAATTTCTATCTCCATGAATTTGACTTCTCTAGGTACCTCATAGAATTGGAATCACACAGTATTTGTCTTTTTTGTGACTGGCTTATTTCCCTTAGCATGATGTCTTCAAGGTTCATCCAGGCTGTAGCAAATCAGAGTTTCTTTCATTTTTTAAAAAAAATATTTATTTATTTATTTCGTTGCACCAGGTCTTAGCTGTGGCTCGCTAACTCCTTACCTGAGGCATGTGAATTCTTAGTTACAGCATGTATGTGGGATCTAGTTCCCTGACCAGGGATCGAACCCGGGCCCCCTGCACTGGGGGCATGGAGTCTTAACCACTGCATCACCAGGGAAGTCCCAGAATTTCTTTCATTTTTAAGGCTGAATAATATTCCATTGTATGTATACACCACATTTTGTTTATCCACTCATTAGTTGATGGACTCTTGGGTTATGTCCACCTTTTAGCTCTTGTGAGTAATGCTGCTATGAATTTGGGTGAACAAGTATCTCCTCATGTCCCTGCTTTCAGTTCTTTCAGATGTATATCCAGAAGTGGAAATGATGGATCCTACCGTAATTCTACGTTTAATTTTTTTAAGAAACTGCCATACTCTTTTCCACAACAGTTGCACCATTTTACATTACCACCAACAGTAGTTGCCTTTTAATACTCTATTTTATTTTATTTTAAATATTTATTTGGTTGCACTGGATCTTAGTTGCGGCTCGTGGGCTCCTTAGTTGCGGCATGCAGACATGTGAACTCTTAGTTGTGGCATGCATGTGGGATCTAGTTCCCTGACCAGGGATCGAACCCAGGCCCCCTGCATTGGGAGTGTGGAGTCTTATCCACTGAGCCACCAGGGAAGTCCCTTAATAATCTATTTTATATTCAGGTCTCCAAAGTCATTCTCCAAATTCATTTATTGTGACTTCTGTGTTCTGTTACTGTGGCTAAGTACTAAGGACATAGTGGTGAAGGTGTCTGCCCTCGTGGAGCCTGCAGTGTGGAAAACAAGTAATAAATACATAGACCATTCAATCTATAATTATAAACTTTGAACTGTGCTATAAAAGGAAAGAACCAGCTTCTAGAAGATCGACACTAATAGGTGAGACCGTTCTAATTTGGATGAGAAAAAGCTGGTTTTAGGAAGAAAAATTTGAACTGAGACTGGAGGCTTAGTGGAAGTGGGCAGGTGAAGAGGGGTAAAGAGTAGAAGGGAAGAAAGTTCCTTGCAGAACAGAGCAGAGGTGGGATTTTGTGGACAGTTGGAAGGTCTGAGTTCCACAGAGACCTATACCCTTAACTGGAAAGTTCCTGAATTCATACATTTAGCATACAACTGTTAGTACCCACGAGGCGCTGATGGGAGCTTTGAATTTGTTTTGCCATGGATGAAATGGGAATAAAAAAGGATTTTAATAAGGCTGAGATGGGATTATGTATCCCAGATACCCTTGGACACAGTAAAGCCTCAATGTTCATAAACTGCTTGAGGAAAGATATAACAAGAAGTCAATTTCCCGACAATTTCTGCCTGGGGCAAACAGTGAGAAGGACTGGATTATACATAAACCCAGTCACCTAACAAAAGGCATTACAAAGTTTAATACCATCCTTTACAATGATCTTTTTTTTCCCCCTGACTGTGATCACACCCAGGTCTTTTGATTTTAGGGAATATTAAATCATCCAAAAAATTACCGTGGATTTAGGGACTGGCCTTCTGCCCTGCCATGCTCCATTTACTCCGCCCCCCCCCCCCCCCCGCCCACATTGTTCTAGGGTCTTACTTCACCTCCGGCTTACTAGCTCCTGGCTCATCAGCTGGAAGTAGATTCAAAAAGTGTACTGTGCCTTTCTTTTCTTAATATAATATTCATGGAAGGTTTTCCTTTGGGGAAAACTTCTTTTTGACTTTCTCTGTAAAAGTTATTTCCACAGACTGTGGATTTTTCAGGACAGGCTTAACTTAACATGTTTTCTTTTACCACAATTTTTACTTGTTTAGCTATCTTGTCCATATTCAGCTACCGCTGAACGACAAGCATTGGGATGTGATAAAAGAATTTTGAAATCGGGCTTAGGGATTGAGCTCATCCACTTCCTAATTAAGTTATTTCATGTCCTTAAACCTCAGTTTCCTCATTTTCAAAATGGACAAAACAATGCCAATCTCTCTTGGAAGATAAAAGGAGAAAGTGTGCATTTAGTGCAGCCTGTGGCACATACCAGGAGCTCAATCATTATTATTATCACTTGGAGACTCAAGTGGCATAATTTTAATACCTTGTTCTAAGCAGAAACGGCATCGTGTTTTCACTATCACCAACTAAAATAAGTATAAACAACTATATCTTAAATTAAGTTTTTCTTAAACCACTAACATTTCTTGAGCTGTAAACCTAGTGCACACGCATTTAGATTGGTAAATTACATCTACCACACTGCCTTACACAGAAAAGGTGTTGGGAATATAAACAGATTAGTCAGTGAGGCAGGTGTTAATTGACTTTTTTACTCAGTATGAGAATTCTAAACAGCTTCCATGTATTATTAAACCAAATTCTTACTTTTCCAACTTGGGCTGTTGACTGTAATTCTATCTTTTTTGGTTTAGGGGACTTAAAACAATGCCAAGCATTTTCAAACAAAGACTCAAAACTTGGAGGTTAACCTTCTTTCCTTCAGTAAGTTTTATTGATGGCCATGAATATCAAAAAGATGATCAAGCTGATTTATTTTCTGCCTTGGGTTGTCCAAACACCCAGGTGAACATATTTATCAGCTTAGCATTCTATTTTGCTTGCATTCCCGATGAGCTTACAAGAAACTGTAACAAGCTGGGAAGCTGATGAATAACTAATCAAGAAAATGCAATGCACAAATGTGGAGGAAGGGTCTATAATTGCACAGTTCCTTACAAGGAAGTAAATGCTAAATACAGATGCATGCCCAGAGGCACCAGGGAAACACTAATCAAAGACTTAGAAGGCTAAAGATTTCATCATTTATTCAACATTTATTGAGCATTTACATCATGCAAGGCAGTTAATGGAATAAAATACATAGAGATTTACTGTACGGGTGTGTATACATGTAATATTATACACACATACACAATTTTAGAAAATTCCAGGCATCTCCATGTCAGGATGTTGCAATCACTTTGAACTACACATCTTTTCCATAGTAAAGTCCATATTGCAAAAAATTCCGATAATGATTAGTTTGGCAACACCCAGTTACTATGACAATGCCCATTGCTGATCCATGGGAGATGTAAGAGGATTGTCTCAGTAATAAAATGATGTTATCAGACATTTATGGCTTGTGGGGAAAAAGTGCAGTCCCTCCTTGTTTTGATATTATCTCTGACTATACTTGCTTTTAATCTACCTTTTCTATACTTAGTATCCAGTCATTTTAAATTTAAAAAAAAACAAACCCAAACCCAAACCAAAAATCAAGGTCTGCACTGTGACAGTAAACCAAACCTTTTGAGTATGAATCCTGGAGGTTATTATTTAGCATTTAAAGGAAATAAATCATGGTGAGGGGATAATCTGAAATTTGGGAAATTTGAAGGCCACCTTAAGAGTTGAAATGGGGTGGGAAGGTTGAATATACCACCATTTACCATTCTTCAGATACCTCCAGACTCAATTTAAACATTTCAGTGAAAAAGGAGATGGGAGGAGACACGGGTCAAATCTCAGTTTTTTGTTTTGTTTTGTTTTTGTTTTTTTGTTTTTTGGTAGAGGTAAACACTGAGCCAAAATATTTCACTGAAAAGACCTTCCTCCCCGGCTTGCGAGGATATCAACCTTACAAAAGTAATTTTTGGAGCACACTACCAAATACGCTCGTTCCAAAACTGTTACGGAAGCTCCAAGTTTTTAGTAAATATACAATCATTTTTCTTGTTCTCTCCGAGGATTCAGATAGCTGAAGCGAGGATGGGTCCCCCTCGGATTTCGTCCACGGTCCAGCCAATCTGAGCCCGGATGCTAATTAGTTGCTCTCCCCCGATGAACACGCCTTTGTCGCTTGTAGGGCCGGACTACAAAGCCCAGAATGCCTCGCCCCTCCCTGATCAATGAGGTCTTATTTAAATGATCTCTGAGGTCTTGGACCCAGGCCAATCAGCTGTCAGGGCTCATGATAAATCGCAATGCATTATTGATAATAATAATTACTGGGACATGCGCGTTCCGGCCGAAGGGGGGTAAATTTCCCAACTCCAGGAATTTGTGGCGGAGTGGGCAAATAACCGCGGTTCTCCAGGCGCCCCGATGCTCGCACCATGTCGAGGCGCAAGCAGGCGAAACCCCAACACATCAACTCGGAGGAGGACCAGGGCGAGCAGCAGCCGCAGCAGCCGGCCCCGGAGTTTGCAGATGCGGCCGCAGCGGCGCCGGCGGCGGGGGAGCCGGGTGAGTGGGGCTGGGGGCGCACGCCCCGGGCGGGCAGTTTCCGGGACGTTCGCGGGACCCTCGAAGGCGCGGACTTTGGGGAGCCAACGGCTTCCACCGCAGACTGTGGAACCGAGATCTGGGGGCTCAGTTAGTTCCAGAGGAGAGCGGCAGCCTCATTCCCCACCCCCACCCTCGTTAATTTTACACTTCTCCCCTTTTATCGCTTCTCCCCTCTTGTGTAAGTTTCACCCCCAGGTCTCGCTCTTATTGTAAAATTGACCCCCAGCCTCTCCTGTGTCCCTCATTCCTGAAAGGTTCCCTTCTCCTTGTCCTCTGCTTCTCGTAATTGGTTCCACTCCCCTCACTAGTAGCCTCCCCCCCACTTGTAACTTAGGCTCCCCTCCTCCCTCCCTGGCGCTGCTTTTTAAAAGAAAGACCCCGTGGGTCCCCACTCTTTCCCTCACCCGTTAGGGTCTTTGTAGGAAGCTGGGGAAGGGGCGCACCCTAGGAAGACCTCCCGGGGGAGCACGATCTGTTTGTTGCACGCGCCCCTCCCGGGCCAAGAGGGGGGAGGGGGCGCGACCTCTCCCCACCCCCAGGAGCTGGGGTGCGGGCCACCAGCGCTGCGGAGGGGATTGGAGGGCCCGAAGAGGTGGAGGAGAAGAGCACAGTATTTTCCTTTTTAAAAAAAATTTCTTTTTTGGTTTTCCTCTTTTCTCCCGGGGCTACGCCGCCTGCCGATCTTCGCCCTAACCTTTCGGGGCCTGACCTCCAGCCATCTTTGATTTCCGACTTCCTAAAAATAAACCGCGGCCGGCGGGAGGGGTGCGGGCCCCCAGGGGCGGGGGTCGCGGGCGCACAGCAGCCCCGCTGGGGTGCACCAGCCTGGCGTTTTGCGTGGCTTTTCTAGTGCGCCCGGCTTTCCAAACGCGCGCCCCGGGGGCCAGAGGGGAGAGGTCGGGCCAGGGCCGGGCGGTCGTGGCCAGGGCGAGCTCGGGGGGCTGACCCGGCCCACGCTTCCGCGCCGCGCGTCTTTAGGGTCTGGAGGAGTTCTGGACCCCCCAGCCCGGTCGGGAGCGGCCAAGCAAACTCCTCTCTTCCTAATCATGTAACCCAGGGGGCTTTAGGAGCCAGTCGATTTCCCACTATCTCCCCTCCGTCCTGGCCCGCCAAATTGTCGCCTGATAAGTTTTTCGCGTACGCGTGGGGGGAGGGGGCGTTTTTAACGTCCTCTTGGGCCTTGTTGGTGGCTTCTCTCCTCGCCGCCTGCTTTCTAATTTCCCAGCCCGTGATGGGGGTGTGCGCGGCAACCCCAGACTCTCCGAGCCACAACTCCGATGGGAAAACGGTTGCTACGTTTTGGTTACCGTACCTTTTATTTCGGGGAGGGAATGTGGTAAATTTCCTAAATTTATAATATAATGTAAATCCCTATTTCCCCCCAAATAGCATTTTTCCAGGGCAAATGAAAGAGATCGGCTTGACCGAGGGGGCGGCTGTGCGTTTTCGGGCGTCCGATGGTCAGGGCAGCGTGCACCCAAGGTCGGAGGAGGGTGGACTCTCTTTGTGCCTTGGGAGGGGGAGTGCGGGGGAGAATGGAGAGGCTTCGTTGCCTGGCCCACCTGGAACAAAAGGGTTAACCCTCTGCCCGCCCGCTTCCTCCCGAGAGGAGGGGCGAGCTCCTGGCTCTGACCCCTCCCCTGGTCCTGCGCTGACCTCCCCTTCCCCCTACCCGCTTCATTTTGGGTGGGCGCGCTCAAGTGGGGCTTTTGGTGGCGTTTGGCACCTTACGGGGAGCTTCTTAAATTAACGCTAGCTGGAGTTTGCAATCAGTTAACCCGAGCTGGTTAGGATCGCTGGCCTGGCTGTGCGCTCCCTCCACGATTTGGGAGGGGGAGTTGCTATTGATCGCTTGGGTTGGAGTGGACGGTCGAGCTGCGCGCGGGCGCCCCCTGGAGGCCCAACCTGGAACCGCGCCCTTTGCTGAGAGGCGGGTCCCTTCGCAGGTACCGGCTCACACCTGATGGGTGGGACAGGCTGGGGCAGGGGGATGGAGAACGCTGGGCTGCGCTAGGCTAGGGACTCCAGTCGGTTGCTTGAGCTATCCTTGGCTGTGCCGGGTTTTCTTTGCCAAGTCTTTGGAATTCTTGGAAAGAATTCTTCGATCCTCGAATGTGTTTGCACAGTCCCCCAGTTGCCACCATAGGACAGAAGGTAGTTTTCCCAAGCAGTACATTTTAACTGATGCATTTTGTATTTGAGCAGCCTGTATGTATCATTTTAAAAATCCAGTTTAGACTGGTCTTATTTTGCAAAGCCAATTTGAGACCCACTTATAAAGAATGTACTTTTTGAGGGAGGAAAATGAAGTCCGGCAAAAAATTAGCAGATCAGAAAATCTGCAGGTGGTCAGGGGACTCAGGCTACATACAGGAAAATTAGCATTTTCTCAAAAGAGTTTCAAATGCCCTTTGTGCTAAACTGGATTACAGCCATCAACGATTAAGATTCCCAAATTTCAAATAACTGCCTAGCCCCAGTTTCTAAACTGAAATGACCTACATTGGCGGTAAGGATTCTGAGAATAGGGCACTTGGGAGCTTATATTTTAATAGAGGGAGAGGGAAATCTTGTTGATCGAAGTGTTAGTTCATGTTGCAGGCCGACTTTCTGTGTTTTCATCTGAGTTTCTGAAAGGGGCTGCAACTTGCCCACACCGCTTTTGTTCCGTTAAAAAGAAATTGCACAAGTCAGCGCTAGTTGGTCCTTCAAGCCTCTGCTGCCTTCCTCACGGTGGGGAGTTGGGGAGCCATCTTGGGAGGGAGGGATAGAGTTAATGCTTCCTCTTTTAAAATGAAGTTAGGTTTTGGTAAGATTTTAGAGTGAGGTGTACATTCCAATCTGGTTGTATGACTTTCAGCTGTGTAACCTTGATTTCTGAGCTTTTGGGTTCTTCCTGTGTACCATGGAGATGAAGCATGCTGTTTATTTAGATAGTTGCAACTATACAAGACCCACTGTGTGCTGGAAATGTGATCAGTAATTAATTTTGTTCAAAATAACAATGTTTTATTTTTTATTGTGCCAAGATGGCACTGAACTGCCAAGTTGAGATAATTCTGCAGTTTTATCTGTAGCCTACTGTGTGCCAGACACCAGGCTGGGGACCTCAACGACATTATCTGTAATCCTCATTTTTACTCATTTTAGAGTAAACTTTAACTCCTGGTTGCAATGGCTTGCCCAGGGTTGCCTTGTCCTGTTTGAGTTGAGCCTTGCTCTAAATCCAAGAAGCTGTGTTTATCGTGGTTTTAGAAGAGTTGGTTATGGGATGGGATTTTCTATCAGATGAGGGAGGTATGGTGAGTGTTCGGCTGGTTGAGTGTTATCTCTCCTCCTCCCTTTTAATTTTTGAGATGTGCCTTTGCAGGCTTTAGAATAAGAGGTCCTGCAAGTCGAAAATAAAGCAGAGTTTGCATTTGGTGCTCTGGGCTTTACTGCCCTGGAAAAAATGATGGGAAGAGTTCAAGATACTCCCTTTTTCATCATCCTTAACCTACTGTGTTTTTGATTGTTTAAAAAAGCATCTAAAAATTTTAAAAGCTCTAATTCCATGTAAGAACTGCATCTCTGATCGATGCCATCTATTTTTTTTTCTAGATTTCAAGTCTATGTCAGGCTTTGTTCCAGGGGGATCTGGGGAAGGAGGCAGCAAAAGCTCCTGCCTTCATGGAGTTTACAAATTGCTTAAAAGATGAGCTCCAGTTGAGGCAATATGGGACGTATCTCTATAGTGTAAATAGCAGAGCTCGCACACCTTAGCACAAAGAAACTTTGATTCTTTTACTTTTTCCTTTTCAGCAGACTTGAATTTTGATCCAAGACCATGTGGAACAATTTTTTTTTTGTACCTTAATTAAATAGAAAGTTAATTACTGCTCTAATTTGCCACCTACAAATTGAGTTAAGGGCTATTCCTTAAGTGTTTCCCGGATTGCTGAATTCAGATGTAAAATTAAACTGGTAAACCAGTTTCTTTGAACTGGTTCAGTATTTAAGGACATCTCAATTTCCTTTTGTTTTTTGGTAAGCAGTTATCCTGCCGGTGGGGGTGGGGTAGAAGATGTTTATGTACTCTAGATAATCTGCTCATTGTAGTTCTTTTAATATAGGAATGGGGGGGGGGATAAGCTTGAGGCATAATGCTTTTCTCAAGATACACAGGTTTGTTTCTTAAGCATTTTCACTGGCTCCAGAATTTGATTGGCCTCTGGCAGATGAGCTTTCTTCCTATACAATAGTAAGAGTATTTTCTATCCATTTGGCAGTGATTGAATCTAAGCCCCCTGCTGGGTTTACTGCATTCTTCCAACTTATTGGATAACTAGATGCTGAGAGATAACATTCCTAAAATTCGGAGTGGGGGTGGGGTGGAAGGAAGGAAGATCTAGTTGCTGTGTAATCCCTCTGAACTTTGCTTTTTCCTTTTGGGAAGGGTTAACTTAAGCATACCCAGCAATTGTTCATAACAGAGTCCTCTTACTCTTTGGCAAATACGCTTTCAGTATTTGCCAGTGGTGGTCTGGATGTCGAAGTACTTTTTACTGCACCAGCAAACAGAGCTCCTGCTGTTTGAAGACTCAAGTGGGATGTTGCCGGTATTGCTTGGAGGCTACAGAAGAGGCAAGCCTGTGTATACAGTGCAGGCAAGCTGGTGTTCAGGTTGTAAATCACTCTTGGGAACTGTTGGATGCTTCTCGGGCAGGGAGCTTAACCTTTTTTGTGCCACATTCACCCCTTCTCAACAGAATGTATTTAAATGCATACAATAAGATACATAGAAATACCAAGGAAATAAATTGCATTGAGATAACACTTAGTAAAAATGAAAACATTTGTGATATAGTAACATGTGCTTCTTTATGAACACAATAAAGGAGATCTAGCAGTCAGTCAGGTAACCAGAATTTCCAGTAATGCGACCACGCTGACATCATAGGAAAATACCTGCTTTCTGTTGATGACATAGGCATGGGTTCTGCAAATACCGCTGAGGTATGTTCCCCATGCTCATAATTGAAAGAAATGTTAAGTTTTAATTCAGCTGAGTGAAAATAAGGTTGCCATTTTTTTTTTCGTCTAATTTCATCGGCCCCAGTTTAAAGAGTTATCTCCTTTAAAACCTGCATTGTCAGTAAGGGAATATTGTCCCCAAGGGGATGAAAATTGTTTCTTTTGGGGGGGCAAAAATGTTTATTGATGTTACAATGGTTTGTGGCCTTCCAAAGGACCATAGTGCATAAACAGATAATATAGTATATTGGTGGTATTAAAATTTGGGGAGGGGGTGATTAGGGAAAAAAAGCTTTAAAAGCCTTCCTAGAGGGGTAAAATGAAAAAAAGTTGAAGAAACTGCTCTAGAAGAAACAATTATAAATTAGGCCACTAACTTTAGTTCCCTTCTTCAATAGTATTTAAGACTATAATCCCTGCTCTTGTGTTTTACCCGTATGGCACCTTGAGGCAGTTATTTCTGAGCCTTAGTTTCCATGTTTGCAAATTGGGAACAAAGATGCTTGTTTACGTGGCTACGAAGATAAGTGAGTTAAGGTATAGGAAGGAGTCTGAAGTGAGTGCTTTGTTGCAGTTTGTGGAGGATGGTAGTAGTTTTGCTTTGGCCCTTAACAAGCATTTGTACATGAGCTTTGTTAGAGATTTCCAGAAGTAGAATGGCTGAGAAAAGGGGTGTAACATGCTAATTAAAAAGAAGCCAAAGTACAAAAGTGTATACATTTATTTATTTATTTTTTGTGGTCAGGCTGCACGACATGTGGCTCCCTGACCAGGGATCGAACCTGCGTCCCCTGCATTGGAAGTGTGGAGTCTTAACCACTGCATCGCCAGGGAAGTCCCAAAAGTGTATACATTTTAAAGTTTCTCTTCCACCCCAGGCCTGTGCTTCAAGAGGCAGGGACCAGCCACAGCATCTATTATTTCAAAAGTTTCCCACGTACATACTTATATCTTTATCCCCAAACACAAAGAGGGGGGAGCACATTATCTGTACATCCTGTTCTCTACACTTTTTTTCCTCTTGAAATCAGTCTTGGGCGGTTGTCTTACAGAGCAAGCATATATAATAAAGACCCACTTTATTTTTGAAGGCTACAAAGTAGTCATCTTTTTCGTGTACCCTGATTTATTGAATCAGAACCGTACTGACGGACCAGAGTGCATCCTTTTTTGTTTAGGCTGTTTGTTTCTATGAAACTTGTATCCTGGTATCACAGAAAGTAAACTCCTAACAAGGGAATTGCTGGGTAGAAGGAGAATTGCACTAAAATGATGATGTTGGTGGATTGTGCTCTGAAGAAGTTGTATGTATTTATAGGCACCAGCCTACTGGTGTATTTCCCTCCCAAGAGAAACTCTTTAAGTTCCACTTCTAAAGTTCTTGACACATAATTGCCAAAATTGCACTTCCAGAAAGATTGTGCCAGTTTAACAACACACCCCAGAAAACACCCATTAGAAGTCTTGGGAAAGTGTACCAATAGATACTATCTTAAGGATTCTGGGAATTGATCAATATCTTTAATTAATTAATTAATTAGTTTATTTATTTATTTATTTATTTTTGGCTGTGTTGGGTCTTTGTTGCTGCGCGTGGGCTTTCTGTAGTTGCAGTGAGCGGGGGCTACTCTTCGTTGCGGTGCGCGGGCTTGTGGCTTCTCTTGCTGTGGAGCACAGGCTCTAGGCACGCGGGCTTCAGTAGTTGTGGCACTTGGGCTCAGTAGTTGTAGCTCGCGGGCTCTAGAGCACTGTCTCAGTAGTTGTGGTGTGTGGGCTCAGTAGCTGTGGCGCACGGGCTTAGTTGCTCTGCAACATGTGGGATCTTCCCGGACCAGGGCTCGAACCCGTGTCCCCTGCATTGGCAGGCAGACTCCCAACCACTGCGCCACCAAGGAAGCCCCGACGAATATCTTTAACTTGATTCTTGGAAATATGATTGCTTTGGAGCAGTTGTGGAGCCAGAAGGAAGGAGGTACCTACCTGCTACACTCCACATGGAAGTAGCAGGCGTGTATTGTGTCCTAAGTTAACCTCCCCACACCCCCAAACCTGACCCCTCAAGCTTTCCTGTCCCTCCTGGGGTTTCTGTGAGAGGAAGGATAGTCGCCAGTCTCAACAGAAGAAACATATGCTTGGGAGGAAGTGTATCAAGGAAGAGTTCAAAGGGAGGGTCTGGGTCCTGCGTGCCTGGGTTTTAGTGTTGGCTCCGCAGTTTACCACATGCCCTACCTTGGGGAAGTTAATGTCCTCTGTGCCTCAGTTTCTCCCTCTGTTAAATATAATAGTCTCTACCTCAAGAGTTGTTAATAATATGTAAATTACACCTGGTACATAGTAAGCGCTCAAAAGTTTATCTATGACTAGATTTTTCATTGTGTTGCCTTGGGTATAAGTCACATTACCTCCAAGTCTGTTTTTCTTATCTGTAAATGGGGCTGATGTTTAATAGGGTTGGAAGAGTATAGTATGGAGCACGGGGCACCTGGAGGTTCTAGTCTGGACTACAGGAGGCTATTGGGCTGCTCATCTTTTCATCAGCCCCCTTAGCCCCTGCCTTGTACTCAGTAGGAGGCGAGAAGTATTGTTAAATGAGTGAGGCTTTAAATGACTGGTACAAGCCTTATTGTGTTCAGCAGCCCTAGTTGCCCAGGTAACCAGATAAGTCACCGAAATAGAAAAGGTGGAGAAACTGATGTTCCCTGAATACGTACAGTATCTGCACTTTCAGGTCATAGGATGGTGCCAGGCTCACAGTCAGCACTCAACAAACATTTGTTAAATTAATCACATCACTTAACACAGGCATCTAACTTACGTGGTTGTCATGATTTTACACCTTTAATAGAAATCCTGAGGGGTAAGCCCACCGTATCAAACCTGTTTTCCATGGATTGATCCTGACCTGTTTGCTTTCTCTTGGCTCACCCCCAACCCACATACACCTTGCAGAACTTCTGATGATTTAGTCTGAAATTAGGAAAAGTTAAGTCAATTTATTAAGGCCGTGCTACAGAAATGTAAAAGAACCAGTGTCTGAAAATCTGATGGAAAGCATAGATCTTTCTCAAGAGAAATACACTTTGTTGCAAGATCAGCCCCTCCCCAAATTGTTGACTGACTCCTCAGGCAAAAACCCATGCTGTTGGGAAATGTAATCACCCAAGGAATTGAGGCAAAATGGGTTAGTTGGCTTTACAAAGTGATCATTTTATTTCAAAGATAAGTGGATACTGCCTGGTCTTACCCCCATGCATTTGTACATTTCAAATAGGTTTTGTTTTAAACAAAAATGGACACACCTTACAAACTATTCTGTAACCTACTTCCACCTAACTTCTGTCTCCATGTCAGGACATACGGAAATTCTGCATCATTTTTGTACTGTGGGTAAACCAAAATTTACCTTTTTTTTTTTTCCCTTCTTTTGTGGCTCTAAACATTTCTGTGAAAAATATCCTTCTTCCTCCATGGATTTTTTTTTTTAATAAGTTTATTTATTTATTTATATTTGGCTGTGTTGGGTCTTTGTTGCTGCGCGCAGGCTTTCTCTAGTTGTGGCGAGCGGGGGCTACTCATTGTGGTGGCTTCTCTTGTTGTGGAGTGCAGCCTTCAGTAGTTGTGGCTCACGGGCTCTAGAGTGCAGGCTCAGCAGTTGTGGCGCACGGGCTTCGTTGCTCTGCGGCATGTGGGATCTTCCTGGCCCGTGTCCCCTGCGCTGGCAGGTGGATTCTTAACCACTGCTCCACCAGGGAAGTCCTCTCCACGGATCTTTGTATACGCGCGCAAACGTCTGTGGTTTGGATCTGTGCACCTGGAGTTGCTGGGTCTGAGGTGTGCCTATATGACTTCTCAGTGGTAAGGTGTACATATAATAGGTTAGGCAGGAAATGAGAAAAATAAAGTAGCTTAGAGATTCTCCACCCGCCAAGACTCAGGCATCTGGCTAAAGCACAGTCCCCTGACAGGCATTGTAACGTGCAGACTAGCAGTCACTGTGAAGGACATAGGACCCAACTGCAAAAGAAGTCCAGGGACCACTCATTTTCAGGAATAGAACTACCCAGAATAGGATGGTTTTTTGATTTTTGTGTAACAGAGTAGAAGTTGCAAATGGAAGGTGAGGAATAAAGTCCATCATTCCCATCCCTTCCTTCCTTTCTTGGGCTTCCTTCTTTGTTTAATGGCTTATTAATCCTTTAATGTCCTGTTAAGGCATTTCTATAGGTTTTTCATAATCAGGAAGGTCAGTGAAGTTTTTTTTCTTGGACATGCAATCTTTCCTTTTTTCTCAGTGTGTTTTTTCTTATATGAAAATACTCCTCGGACTATCTGCTTGATCTTCCCGTGTACGGTTCTCCATATTTTAGGTGAATTTATTACTGCTCTCATAATTTTTAGCACCTTTAAACTTTCATTGTCCCTGGTGGGAAGGTACACTTACCACATTGTCTGAATGAGTGACTTACTGCAATTTCACTTTCGATGGGCCCAGGATGGAGATAAGCGGCCATGAATTGAAGAGGTTTCCAACATCATTTTATGGTGGCATGAGATCCATTTGCCTTTCAAGCCAGCTCTCAGCTGAGGGTGAGGGCCAGAGCTCCAAGGGGATTATTTTAATGAATTGTATGCATTTCCCAGGGCTGCCTTAATAAGTTGGCACAGACTAGATGGTTTAAGACAGATTTATTCTCACAGTTCTGGAGGGTGGACAGCTGAAATTTAGGAGTTGCAGGGTTCCTTTTGGAGGCTCTGAGGGTGAGTCTGTACCAGGCCTCCTCCCTACCTTTTGTTGGCTTCCAGCCGTCCTTGGCTTATAAAAGCCACGTTAACTCCTGCCTTGGCTTCACATGGCCTTATTCTGTCTCAGGTCCCTTTCTTTTCTCCTTAAGGACACCAGATACTGGGCTTGGGACCCACCCTAATTACAATTGCAAAGATTTCCCCCCCTACCCCAAAGAAGGTCACTTGCACAGGTGCAGGGGTTAGGATTGGACATTTTGGGGGGTTATGATTTGACCCCCACTACCTAAGTGATTGGTTCACTGGAGACTCTTTGGATGCCTTGTTCCCTTACACAGTTTTGTGCGTGTTGGGACACAGATCACGAAGACCTCTGGATTGTGAGCTGTGGTTTTTCCCAAGAAATCGCCCCACATCCTTTCTTGGGTAGAGTTCTTAGCTTTTTCTCTCTTGTCGCAGGTACTCCAATGAACCCCCCAGGGAGTGGCGATGATGTGAACGTGGACGGAGCAGGGATAAAGAGGGCTCGGCGGGAGGAGACTCACATCTGTGAGAAATGCTGTGCCGAGTTCTTCAGTTTCTCGGAGTTCTTAGACCATAAGAAAAATTGCACTAAAAATCCACCTGTCCTCATCATGAACGACAGCGAGGGGCCGGTGCCTTCAGAAGACTTCTCCGGGGCTGTGCTGAGCCACCAGCCGCGCAGCCCAAGCAGGAAGGACGGTCACAGAGAGGACGGTGGCAGCTCAGGGGACACGAGGGAGAAGCCGGGGGCAGAGTCCGTCGTGTACTTAAAGACGGAGGCCGCCCTGCCACCCACACCCCAGGACATAAGCTATTTACCCAAAGGCAAAGTGGCCAACACCAACGTCACGCTTCAAGCACTACGGGGCACCAAGGTGGCTGTGAACCAGCGGGGCGCAGACGCGCCCCCAGCCCCACTGCCCGGCGCCAGCAGCATCCCCTGGGTCCTCGAGCAGATCCTGTGTCTGCAGCAGCAGCAGCTCCAGCAGATCCAGCTCACGGAGCAGATCCGCGTGCAGGTGCACCTGTGGGCCTCCCACGCCCTCCACTCCAGCGGCGTGGCCGGAGCCGACTCCCTGAAGACGCTGGGCGGCCACGTGTCCCAGCAGGTTTCGGCGGCTGTGGCTCTGCTCAGCCAGAAGGCGGGGAGCCCGGCTTTGCCCCTGGATACCTTGAAGCCAGCCAAGCTACCTCACACCAGCATCCCTTCCGCTGCCAGCTCCGTGTCCCCGGGGCTGACGCCGTTCGCCCTGAAGCCAGATGGGACCCGGGTGCTCCCCAGCGTCCTGTCGCGTCTCCCGGGGGCGTTGCTACCTCAGGCCCCAGGCTCTGTGCTCTTCCAGAGCCCCTTCTCCGCGGTGGCGTTAGACCCGTCCAAGAAAGGGAAAGGGAAGCCACCGAGTGTCTCCCCGGTAGATGTCAAACCCAAGGACGAGGTCCTCTACAGACACAAGTGTAAGTACTGTAGCAAGGTGTTTGGGACTGATAGCTCCTTGCAGATCCACCTCCGCTCCCACACCGGAGAGAGACCCTTCGTGTGCTCTGTCTGCGGCCACCGCTTCACCACCAAGGGCAACCTCAAGGTGCACTTTCATCGGCATCCCCAGGTGAAGGCAAACCCCCAGCTGTTTGCCGAGTTCCACGACAAGATGGCGGCAGGCAGTGGCCTTCCCTACGCGCTCTCTGGCCCTGTCCCCGTAGATGAATCCGGGCTCTCCTTAGACAACAAACCCGTCCTTGCGACGGGGACCCCCAATGTAGGGCTATCTCAGAATCTCTCTTCGGGGACTAACCCCAAGGACCTCATGGGTGGCCCATTGCCCAACGACCTGCAGCCTGGGCCTTCTCCGGAAAGTGTGGATGGATCCGTCCTACCTGGGGTGGGGCCCAACCATAATTCCCCGAGGGTTGGTGGCTTCCAAGGGAGTGGGACACCCGAGCCGGGGTCAGAGACCCTGAAACTGCAGCAGCTGGTGGAGAACATCGACAAGGCCACCACCGACCCCAACGAATGTCTCATATGCCACCGTGTCTTAAGCTGCCAAAGTTCCCTCAAGATGCATTACCGCACCCACACCGGGGAGAGGCCGTTCCAGTGTAAGATCTGTGGTCGAGCCTTCTCCACCAAAGGCAACCTGAAGACGCACCTCGGGGTGCACCGGACAAACACGTCCATAAAGACGCAGCATTCGTGCCCCATCTGCCAGAAGAAGTTTACCAACGCGGTCATGCTGCAGCAGCATATTCGGATGCACATGGGCGGTCAGATTCCCAACACGCCTCTGCCGGAGAATCCCTGTGACTTTACGGGTCCCGAGCCAATGATGGTCGGTGAAAATGGCAGTACAAGCGTTGTCTGTCATGATGATGTCGAAAGCATCGATGTAGATGAAGTCTGCTCCCAGGAGGCCCCTGGCAGCTCCTCGAAGGTCCCCATGCCCCTTCCCAGCATCCACTCGGCATCACCTACTCTAGGGCTGGCCTCGGTGGCTTCCCTAGATGCCCCAGGGAAGGCGGGTCTCGCTGGTCTTGTCCTGCACCGACAGAGCAGCCGAGAAAATGGTTCAGTGGAGAGTGATGGCTTGACCAACGACTCTTCCTCCTCAGTGATGGGGGACCAGGAGTATCCGAGCCGAAGTCCAGATGTCCTGGAGACCACATCCTTCCAGGCAGTCTCCCCAGCCAATAGCCAAGCGGAGAGTGTCAAGTCCAAGTCTCCTGATGCTGGTGGCAAAGTGGACAGCTCCGAGAACAGCCGCACTGAGACGGAAGGTGATAGAGCTTTGGATTTAACTTAGGTCCATTCTGGGCACAGAGTCATCCAAAAGGAACCTGGGTTGAACTTGACAAATGGAGAGTGTGGTATATGTGAAGTAGCTCCTCTGTAGGGCGATTAGCCTTTCTGTGGGTACTTCTGGATAGAGGGCAATAATAACTACCTCTGTCGTAGTAGAGACATGCTTTTATTTACGACGGTTCTTGCAAGCTGGGTGTGGACAGCGTACTTACTTTTGGTGGGTTTTTATTTTCGTGTTTGAGCCCTGTGAGGGCAACATGGGTAATCCTAAGTAAATGCTCCAGTAAAGAGTATTTGAGAAAGTGGGGCACTGCTTTTTGGCCAATGAGATAAGCCATAGTTCCTTGATTCTGAAATCCCACTCCCTTATGTAAAGTTCACAAACTAATAACTCTTGAGGGAGAGGAAAGAATCTAACCTATTTTAAAACCACCCCATATAAAAGGGGTGCCTATTGACGGCATTAATGGCAAAAATGGGGGAATAGCAACATCGTAGAATCAGAAAGATAGTGCCAGGGCCTACTTTATAAAGGTAACTGTATGCAGGAATTTGAACTTGGAATTGCATTGCCTGTGACTGTTGCCGATACCTTTAAAGCCAAAACAGTAACCTTCTCTGAAGTGTTGGAGTCATTCTCCGTGCAGATAAACAAGTAAAAGGAAAGCTGCTTCCAAGGTGTCAATTTCCTGAACGCTATTTCCAGGCTGTCAAACAGTGGGGCAGTTGTGGTCAAAGCTCCTTTTTTTTTTGGATTGAAGAACGAATGACTGTAGGGTGATAATTTGGGTTTTTTTTTTTTTTTTCTGTGCACACCAGGTCGGAGCAGTGGCGCACCGACCTTTATGCGAGCCCATCCAGCCTATGTCAAAGTTGAAGTTCCTGGTGCGTTTGTTGGTCCCGCGACCATGTCCCCAGGCATGACACCTTTGCTAGCCCTCCAGCCCCGACGACAGGCCAAGCATCACGGCTGCACAAGATGCGGGAAGAACTTCTCATCTGCCAGCGCGCTTCAGATTCACGAGCGGACTCACACCGGGGAGAAGCCTTTCGTGTGCAACATTTGTGGGCGAGCTTTTACCACCAAGGGCAACTTGAAGGTGAGTTCAAGCCTCGCAGTGCAGTCAAAAAAGAAAAAAACGAAAAAAGAAGGAAGAGACTTTCTCACATTACAACATCTCTGAAGTTGGGATGCTCATTGTAGTCAGTGCCTGCATGAAATCGTTCAAGTCTAGAAACACAGATGATGTTTGTCATGTATTGTAATGTAGTGTCGGTAAATCCTTTACGGATTTGCCTGTGCTTTCAGCCTTGATGACCATCCTGTACGTTGGTTTTTGTTTTCCTGGCCTGCTAGGTTGAAATAAATACCACGAGTTAAACATGTAGATAGTGCCACTGGAGTTAAAGGAAGAAAGCCTCCAGGTTTATTGGCCTTTCTTTGAAACTGAACAGCTGGGTTTTTCCAAGGAATACCCTGTGTCTATTGTTAGGAAAAGTTGGTTCCACCTAAGATATTACCTGGGAGACTGTCCCATGTAAGGATCGAAAGTGGCCTGTGTAAGGACACAGGATGGGAAACCTGGGTTTCCCTCATGGTCCTGCCTCTACTTTGTTCCAGGCGTGTTTCTCTGGACCTCTTTTCTCTAGCTAGCTCCCCAGTGAGTAGACTAGTTGAATTCTTTGTAGTGAGAGTAAAGGTTGAAACTTCATCTTAAAGTTGACCTAGAAGACCTCATATCATTTTAGAAATTGAAAGTACTTATTAAAAACACTATATTCTTTGAATTTTTTAGTCTAGGTGGCAGAGATGTCAGGGGAGGAACATAGAAGTAATTCAATCTGTAATCCCAACTTCCAGAAATATAAAGCTTCAGTTTGTTCAGGGGCCTTGGAATCAGTCTGGGGAAGGTTTGGAGCTGCTATTGCTGCATAAGTGGCTTTGGGCAGGTGGCTCCTGTGCCTCGGTTTCTCAGGCTTGGGGATCATGGTAATGACCTCAGGGTTGCTTGGAGATTAATTGAGTAGTATTAGTGTTTCACATGATACCAGGAACATCTTAATAATTTCTTGGAGTGATGAAGATCAAGTCACTTCTGAGCCCGCTGGGATGACTACTAACTTCTAAGCATGTCAGTGAAGTGACGTGAGAACGCTTGAAACCCAGTACCCACCACGTTCTTCAACTCTTTATAAAGAAAGGGATTTGAAAACTCAAAAGCCAGACCAGGAAAATAATCGCAGATAGGAGGCCGGCCAGGTTGAAGAAGCAGTAAGTGGTAGGGTCTCTTTCCTCTTCACAAGAGTCCTTGCCTTGTCTGCTACCACAGATGGAATAACATTCATTCCCCGTGGCCTCGTGTAACCTTCCCAACTAGGCTTATTTTTCTCTACAGCAGTGATTACTCTTCTTGAGACACTATGTATTTAGGATGTCAGCTCCATCAGGCCAGGGTCTGTTTTGTTCAAAGATTATTTTTTTAACTCAAATTTTTATTCAAGTAATTGTCGATTCATGCAGAGGGAGAAGTCATACAGAGATGCTTACCCACTTTGCTAGTTTCTCCCAGTGATAGAATTTTGCACAACTATAGAATAAATAATAACCAGGATATTGACACTGATGTAACCTACTGGTCTTACAGATTTTCCCATTTTACTTGTACTCCGTGTCTGTATGTGTTAAGTTCCGTACCATTTGGTAACTGTGTAAGTTTGTGTGTTCACAAGTTGTAACCCTAGCACTGGGAACAACACTGCTGTGTAGTAGGTGTTGACAACAACTGTACACGTGAACAGTGGTATGGGGAAAATTGGAGTGTGTCTTCCCCACCTCGGTTGCCCTTACTTGCCTCTAGGCAGGAATGTAGATCCATGGTTGCCAGATGATCTGATTCTTTTTTCCCGTAAGAGAATAGGCATCTGTATTTCTTTTTTTAAAATAAATTTATTTATTTATTTTTGGGTGCATTGGGTCTTTGTCGCTGCACCCGGGCTTTTCTTTAGTTGCGGCGAGCGCGGGCTACTCTTTGTTGCGGTGCGCAGGCTTCTCATTGCGGTGGCTTCTCTTGTTGCGGAGCACAGGCTCTAGGCGCATGGGCTTCAGTAGTTGTGGCACGTGGGCTCCAGAGCGCAGGCTCAGTAGTTGTGGCGCACGGGCTTAGTTGCTCCACGGCATGTGGGATCTTCCCGGACCAGGACTGGAACCCGTGTCTCCTGCAGTGGCAGGCGGATTCTTAACCACTGCGTCACCAGGGAAGCCCAATATCTGGATTTTTTTTTTTTTTTTTTTTCTTTTTGCGGTATGCGGGCCTCTCACTGCTGTGGCCTCTCCCGTTGCGGAGCACAGGCTCCGGACGCGCAGGCTCCGGACGCGCAGGCTCAGCGGCCATGGCTCACGGGCCCAGCCGCTCCGCGGCATATGGGATCCTCCCAGACCGGGGCACGAACCCGTATCCCCTGCATCGGCAGGCGGACTCTCAACCACTGCGCCACCAGGGAGGCCCCCAATATCTGGATTTTTTAAACATAAAATCTAATTTTAAAATATACGTTTAGATAGACCAAACCCCTAGGCAGACTTGACTTTGGTTTGCCCACATGCAGTGCCATCTCTGTTTTGGTGGAAACCTTTCTGTCCCTCTTCCCACAGGTCCATTATATGACGCATGGGGCCAACAATAGCTCAGCACGCCGTGGCAGGAAGCTGGCCATCGAGAACACCATGGCTCTATTAGGAACGGACGGAAAGAGGGTCCCCGAGATATTTCCCAAGGAAATCCTGGCCCCTTCGGTGAACGTGGACCCTGTTGTGTGGAATCAGTACACCACCATGCTCAATGGTGGTCTGGCCATGAAGACCAACGAAATCTCTGTGATCCAGAGTGGTGGCATTCCCACCCTCCCAGTGTCCCTGGGGGCCAGCTCTGTGGTGAATAACACCGCTACCTCCAAGATGGATGGCTCCCAGTCGGCCATCAGTGCCGAGGTGGAGAAGCCAGGAGCTGCCGACAGCGTCCCCAAACACCAGTTCCCTCACTTCCTGGAGGAAAACAAGATTGCCGTCAGCTAAGCTACAGGAGAACGCACGTCGAAGGAGCAGTGCAGTGATCTCTAGAACTGTCCCTTTTTTGTTTGTTTTTCTTAAAGACCCCCATCTCCTCCAGTTTTCTTCCTGATGTGCAAATAATGTTTACAGTTGTGACCACAACCTCAGGCACATCCTACAATCACAATGTTGCTATGCTGCTTTGCAAAAACAAACAAACAAGAAAAATCAAAAAAAAAAAAATAATTCATACTAAAACAAATATAGACTAGTATTTTTTTTTAATTTTGGAAAGAAGCGGGTCTTGCAAAGTAGTTTTGTTACTTGCAACAAACTATATACATAAAACCTTTGTACAACCTAGAGTAACTGTTTCCAAAGACTGTCACCGATTTCAAGTTGGAAGGTGTTGAACCACCATGGAGAAGACAACTGTTTTGCCTGGTTGGGGGTTGGGGGGAGGGGTGGGTGGGTACTGTATACTTACTTCTGCGGTGACTGTATGCGGGTAAATGGACAAGGTCTGTCGTCTGTTTAGGGACCTGTTTGGTATTCTCCCAACCCTACACCCATTTTTCTTTTCTTTTTTGAATGTACTTTTTTTTTTTAAACCAAGGTTGTAGAATTCCAAATTTTTTTTCAACCTTGGAACCTTAAGTAGAATGCCCTCAAGTGGACAGATTTTAGTCCTTAGAAAGTCGGTGTGTGTGTTGCTGCTTATTTAAATACAGTTCAGTTGGAGCCCCAAGAGTGCCAAGGTGTCCTCCCTATGCTTTCCAGATGCCCTTCTTCCTAAAACCAGGAGAGGTGAGCACCTGAGCAGGGAGTCTCAGGTGACTTAATTTAGTCCACCGGTGCCTACTCTGAAGAGCTGGGTGTCCGTTCTTGAAGAAACAAACTCACCGGAAGGGCGTGTCTTATTATATACTAATAACTTCTTATACTAATTTGTACCAGAAGTTCCTTGATTGTGACTTCTGCCAAGTAATTATGAAGATTTGTTTTTTTTTCTGAGTATTGCATGAAGGCTACCAAGTTGGAACAGGCAAGTCCTGGATGTGAAAGCTTTAATTTATCTACCTCATTCATGTGTTATTTTTGTAGCTATAGTCTCTATTTTCTTATTTGATGACCGCTGAAGTGTTCCTAGGCCCTGTCGTAAACCTAAGAGTTGATGTATTGGTGGGAGCAGCTGGATGTTCAACCTGTTGTGATTCTTTTTTTCTTAATCCCCCTTTTGTGTATGTGATATTAAGCAGACGATGAAGCGTTCGTTACTCTCGAGGATTTAACAAGGAAGGAGAAAGAAAGACCCACATTTCTGGGTGAAGTCTTTGCCCCTCTATGTGGAAAAGTGGATTGCGGCTGTTCTCAAGTCTGTCTCTCGGTAATTGCACCTGACTTTAGGATCCAAAAAAAAATTTTTTTTTTGTTTTGCCAAGTTGTGCCTTTCCTTCTGGAATTGTAAGTGAACACATAATAGTACCTGTTTACACTGTGAAGTGGATATTGTTACAGAAAATACACCAGAGGCTTTCTCACTTGTTAAGCTAATAATGCCTTGTGAATGTATGATCTACGGAGAAACCCCTGTAGTTTTTACCTGCTGATGCTGTCTGTCTGTTGGAGAATAAATTTTGGATGGTTCTTTTTTTCACCACCAGGCGTGTATGTAAGTTTTTCTGGTAGTTTCTGCTCTAAACTTGAGAATCCTGGACTTTCCTGGTGGTCCAGTGGTTAAGACTCCACGCCTTAAATGCAGGGGATGAGGGTTCGATCCCTGGTGGGGGAACTAAGATCCCACATGCTGTGCAGCGCAGCCAAAAAATTGTTTAAAAAAAAACCCCTGAGGGCCTCCCTGGTGGCGCAGTGGTTGAGAGTCCGCCTGCCGATGCAGGGGATACGGGTTCGTGCCCCGGTCTGGGAGGATCCCATATGCCGCGGAGCGGCTGGGCCCGTGAGCCATGGCCGCTGAGCCTGCGCATCCGGAGCCTGTGCTCCGCAACGGGAGAGGCCACAACAGTGAGAGGCCCGCGTACGGAAAAAAAAAAAAAAAAAAAAAAACCCTGAGAATCCTTAATTGACAATCATTTCCAGCTCCCTTGGGACCCTCTAGGTCCTGAAATTGAAGCTGCACATCTGGTTACATCTGTGCCTGACCCACTACTCAAGCACACACAACTAACTACTTGCTGGTTGGTATCTTTCTTTTTTAAGGCATTTGATTAGAGTCCTCTCCTTCTAGAGAACTTTGCTTGTGTTCGCTTGTAACTGTGGAAAATTTATCAGGCCCTAGACGATCCCACACCTCAACCCATCCATACCTGGTTACACGTCACTGGGCAGAGAGACAGGTTCTGGTTTTTTGTTTTTGTTTTTTTTGGCCATGCCACACTGCATGCGGGATCTTAGTTCCCTGACCAGAGATCGAACCTGTGCCCCCTGCAGTGGAGTGCAGAGCCCTAACCACTGGACCGCCATGGAATTCCCAGAGAGACAGTATTTTAATCATCTCATACTTACAGGCTGGCTGCTTAGAAGGGGATGGGCTGAGAATCACATAGGAGGTGGGATTTAATTCCAAGGGAAGAATGTTAGAGAGGGTGGTGGGAAAAATGCTCCTTGAGAGAGACGCAAGGGCAGGACCATGGTAATGTCCTCCTGGCACAGTACCCTCTTGTGCTGTGTTGTGTCTTTGCAAGACACAGCAGCATCAGGCTCATGATGTAATGGATGTGGGTACCGCAGCATCCTGGAAAAAGGAGTCTTTTGACATCCAGGGAAAGTCTAGGAGTTGTGTCCGTATCGCCTTTGACCTGTTGTGAGCTCTGCGTGTCAACTTCCTTTGCAGGTGGATGCCCTCCTCCCCGAGGTTTGATGTTCTTTGACCTCAACTCATCTAAATTTAGGGTAAAGCAGCCACTCTTGAGAGCAAGGTAAACCCAATCATTTAGATAATTGACATGGAAGGATCTAAACCAGGGGTCCCCATCCCTGAGCAGTGGACTGGTACCAATCCACGGCCTGTTAGGAACCGGGCCACACGGCAGGAGGTGAGTGACAGGCGAGCAAGCGAAGCTTCATCGGCCGTTGCCCGTAGCTTGCGTTGCCGCCCGACCCTTCCCCCACCCCTGTCTGTGGAAAAACTGTCTTCCCCCAAACCAGTCCCTGGTGCCAAAAAGGTTGGGGACCGCTGATCTAAACTAATATGCCCTAGTCCCAAGTATTTAGAATTTTCATCCTTTCTCACACTTGATACCACCCTACAGCTAAGTTGTATGTCTTTCTAGATTCGAATGTATGAGAATTATTTTACTTAAGTGAAAAATATGTTTCCTCTTCTCACATATTAGAGACGTCTTTCCAAGGTAAAGCACATTTCTGGCTAATCCTTTTTAAATATCTGCAATAATACAAAAATGTTTAATCAGCTATTGCTAGACAGTATTCATGTTTCCTTCAGACTTTGATTTTGATCATCTTTGTGGTCTAATTTTTCTTGCACTTGACTCCAGGGTGAATTCCTCCTTGAAGGATTGCTAGGACAAAGATGATGAATGTTTCCACGTGTGTTTGCAGTTGTTTTCATAAGCGTGTGTGTGTGTGTGTGTGTGTGTGTGTGTGGCTGTTTTCTCAGCCTTAATCTTTGAAGCCAGAAGAATAGGTTGTGAGCAGTACAGCTGCCATAGAACGTATTCTTTTAACTTGAGACCTGGCTGCGTTGTGTCTTCTATGGGTTCTGTGTATTCACAACAGTTTTTGATACTTGATGGATGATTTGAGGGAGTCCCAAAAGCCTTCTGACTTTAAGAATAAACTTCCCGTTATTTGTCAGTTATATCTCAGTAAAGCTGAAAAAAAAGAACTTCCACCTTTCCTGCTGGCCCTCCGCTTTCAGTTGGCACGCCCAGAACCTGCTTAAAGACAAGTGTTCTGGGAAAGGATTTGTTGCTTTGCATGAGGAACATGCATTTGCAGAGGGCCTGGAGAAAGCTTGGGAGAGGCCCACCTCCAGGTGGAAAACTTGCACCTTTATGGCGGCAGAACTTGCCAAGAGCCACTGAGTCAGGTGACAGTTTAGCTAAACCCTAACATCAGGGAAGGTGTTGAAAATCTGCACATTTACAGGAAGCCCTTCAATAGAGTTTCAAAAGTAACGCCTGTTGTTTACAACTCAGCAGATCCCTGAGCCCAAACAGGAAACTTACATGTCAGGATACATAGAAAGTCCAGAAGCAAAATTAGCCAGGAGTTAGATGAAACAGGTACATTTCAAATCTGGGGAAAAGGAGGGTTCATCATGAGAACACTGGCTCTTCACTTGGGCAAGAAGTCCCAGCTCAACACTCTGGCGGGGTGCCTGCCCTAAGACAAGATAACATGGAACCTTGGATATCTTGTCTGCAAAATGGGGATGATATTTGATTCATAAGACAATGGCGAGGTGATGCATTTTTATGCTCATCTAATCTGAGATATAATAATAAGTGTAAAATAGTTAGCCATCACTGTTTCCCATTTAGTTCAGAAAATCAACACTATCCTACTTAGTTGGGTATGATTTGTCCCAACTCTGGATCAGGCGGAGTCTCCTGGTTCAATCTCTTGGGACTGAGGAAGGAAGTCACGTGGGTCAGAAGCCCCCAGGCGGTGGGCAGCTCCTTTACCTTCAAGGTGATGTGGTTCTTTGCAGCTCATAACACATGGGACATGCATGAAATGACATACGTCATCATTCTCTGATTAATGAAATGTGAAAAAAAAGTAGGCTGGTGGGGTAATTTCTAAGGTGGGTTTTCTGCGTGTCTTCTTCAAATATAGATACATGAGCAATGGTATTTCAGCAGTAGTTACAATTTCATTGGTTCCTACCTGTACATTTTACCCCCTCTCCACCACCGCCTTTGACAAATTACCCCAGGACACTTGGATGCCTGTGGTTGGAAGTTACAAAATGGCAGAACCTTGCTGGTTCTAGGCCCTTTCTTGGTATTGGGAGCCTATGTTGAATCCATCAAAGAGCTATATTTGGCTAACCTTGCGACTCCGACCTTGTCTTGACTGAGACCTAAACACCACAGCAGCTAATTCATACCTTTACTTTCTTCTCTCCTTGGCACCACTGATTTTATGGATTCTGTAACCATGTAAATCATTTAAAGGGGCACTTTTTCCAGAGGAGAAAGCATATACTTCTTGTGGAGTAATTATTCTCAGGCCTAGCTATTCCCCCAGTTTTGTTTTCTTGTTTCCAAACAAAATCATTAACTACTTAAATAAGGAATGCTCATTTCTCTTCAAAGAAAATGAGTTAACTTTCAAAGTTATTAAAGTCTCGTAATGTGCTCAAAGAAGCAACTGCTTTTGGTTGAGGGGTTTATTGCTCTTGGCATCCATGGAAATTCAAGACTTTTGCCTAAAAAAACAAAACACCAAAAAACCCCAGGTCCTTCCTTATCACTTTTCTGTGACTAATTCCAACTATTTCTTTTTTTTTTTTTTTAAATCCAACTATTTCCAAATAAAAGGAAAATGGAGAATTAGCTAAGCTAGGCCAAAATGAGGATAAGTACACTTACCTCTCGAAAGTGGACGTTGCAATCGCGGTATTAAGGTAAGACCTCGCAAATGTGTTTAAAAGAAGCATCAAGCTCTGCACTTCAAAGTCTAAATATTTGAAAGTGACCTTTCTGGGAGAAGAATGAACATCCCAAATGACTTGTATTTCTTCCCCTCTCTTCCCCTCCCCTGTCATTTTGCACTCTCCAACCCTTTGTAAACAATCTATTGTTTTAAGGAAAGAAGTAAGTTGAAAGAAATGCCAGTGTTCTAAAGACAAGGTGTGGAACAAAGTATACGAAGGTTTATTTTATCCTGAAGGGATAATTGTGGGTCCTTAAATTAAAAACAGTGAAACAAATGACCTTCTCTGGTGGTAAGTGCTGTAGATATACCTGGAATAGAAGGGAATTGCTTAGGGTTGCCAACTTTTTATCAAGTAAGAATGATAAACAAAAGCACAATATCTCTTTCACATTGCCCTGTTCTGTTATCCACATGGCATTTTGCACTCTCTGAAATGTTTGCTTATTTATTTTCTGTCTATCCTGTTGAAGTATAACATTTTAGAAGGGGGAAATCAGGACTCCTACAAATGTAAAATGAACGTGTCTAAGACTGTATCAACAGTTTTACAACTGATTGAAAGGAGAATTGAAAGAACTCCCCAATTTCAGGCAGGCAGGAAAGTTGAAGTGAATTTACATAAAGAGGCAAAACATGGTCAGTATCCACAGGGCTAGAATCAACTGCATTCCATTGGACAAAATTCATTTGCATTTCTATGGAGAAGAATCATTTGTGTTGCTATTGGGTTTTCTGCAAGTTAGAGAGTTGTAAAAGAGCTCAAAGACAAGGAAAGACACAGGTGACCCGGAAGAGGGTGCCAGACAGGTCATCTGGTCATCTTGCTGAAGATGACCAGTCTTACCTCTAGTAGCCAGCAGAGCCCCCAGCCCTAGGCAGCAGGGATTGTGTGTCTCGTTAACTGTATCCCCAGGGCCTGGAATATTGTAGGTCCTTGGTGAAGATGACTTGAATGAATTGTTCAGTGGTGTTTTCCCTAAACTTCCTGTGTCTTTTTGGAGGTAAAAACAGTACCATACAAACAAAGTAATGTTATTAAATCCTAGCTAGATATAGGTGCTTGTGGAAAGCACTTACAAAGTTCTTTCCCCAAAAAGGGGGAGTGGGAAGATAAGATTAGTGTTAGAGACGCAGTTTTACTAGAGATTTAGAAATGATTTAACATCACACTCTAGCCCAGTGGGTCTCAACTCGGGACAGTTTTGCCCTCCAGGGACATTTTGCGGTGTCTGAAGACATCAGTGGAGGTCACAACCAGGGAGAAGGGGGTGAGCTGCTACTGGCATGTAGTGGATAGAGATGAGGGATGCTGCTAAACATCTTGCAATGCACAGGACAGCCTCTCACAGTAAAATATTCAGCCCTGATGTCAGTAGTGCTGAGGCTGAGAAACTGTTTTAGGGACTACCTAATGAATGCATTCATTGAGAGAGAATTCATTCAGAGAGAAGATTCTAGGCACCAAAAGAACTTCTTCCTTCCCCAGCCTGAGTTTACCCAAAACATTTTAAGTCATTGTTCCTGTTTACCCTGACTCCGTTTCACCCATTAGTGCCCTTGACTTCTTGTCTTCTTACCACCAACACTCTGTAAACAGCTGCAGCCAGCTTGGGGATCTGTGAAAATGAGGGTTCAGCGTGGGCTGGACTGAGTCTCAAGATAGATTATGGTCTGGGCCCAACATGTGTTGGTGAGGTTGGGTGACCTCTGTGGCCCTCAGTCTCTCTGATTTCTGGAAAGAAGAGGCTAGACTAGGTTGGTTCATCTGTCAAAGATCTTTCTGCTCCAGATTTCTAGGCGTCAGTGGCTTCTTGTACCCGGGGCCTCTTGGATGGAGATGGCTGTCAAACACCACAAAAGGGGCAGCTCCTCAGAAAGCAGGACCCTGAGGTGACCATTCCTAGGACCACAGGGAGAAGAAGGCAGGGCTGGGCCCGGAAGAGGGATGCTGTGCCCCTCCTCCCATCGTCATCCCATCACCGCCCCAGCTCTGCGGCTCTCCCCACAGGCTCTCCGCTATCTCACGCAAGCATCTGGATCTCTCTCAAGAACAGATAAAAGCCTTTAAGTGCCTCCTTTCCTGAGGGATTGCCTTGCTGGAAGGGAGTCTTTTAAAATGTCTTCTGTATTGATTATAAAAGTGCACTGAAAGAAATTTGGAAAATGCAAAGGCAATAAAAATGGCCTCTTTTCATATGAAAATGTTATTACCTTTGGAGACTGAGGGGGCTCTTTGGTCTTTTAAAAATGTATTTACTTAAAGAAAGACATTGTAAAAGTGATACCTGTTCACTAGAGAAAAAGCAGAAAGTATAGACAAAACATAAAGAAGGAAAATTTTAAGATCCACTTGGATGTACCACAGTAATGCGAAATGTTAATAAGGGAGACTGCTGGGTTTGGGGTGGGGGTGGATATGAGGTAAGGTAGGTATGGGATGGGATATGGAGCTCTCTGTACTAACTACTACAAAAAATAATCTAGTGACTGAATTATATTTCAAGAATCTACCTAGAATCTTTTTGTCCAGAGACCACCATTTGATAACACTGTGGTGTTCTTTCTTTAATTGGGAAAAAAATAATAATATTCATTGTAGGAGGAGGACAAGAAATTGTAATAGCTAACCTTGATGAGAATTGACCTTGTGGCATGCTCTGCACTAAGTGCTTTTCATGTTCCTATTATTGCCCTGAATTCTTCCAACAATCCTGAACTGCCCACCTTCTCCCTCTGTGTATGCACTCTTCGAATTGCTTTATGTACATGATTGGCTCATTTAACCCTTCCAACAATCCTCTGAGGCTGGTACCATCCCCATTTTACAGATGAGGAAACTGAGCCTCAGCAGTTTGTAAGTTGCCTCTGGTTCTACAGTTGGGAGATGGTGGAAGGGATACAGGATCTCAGATGAGGGAGCCACTATTATTACTGCATATTCTAGACAATGAGGGCACAGCCTGACAAGGGTGGCCACAGGTGGGCTCCACAAGGATCAGAGGGAGCTGGAAGATATTTGGAATCAGGATTAATAGGTACCTGGAAATGTCATGATAACTGAATCCATTGGTCACTGGAGGGCATTTTTCCTGCCTTCTGGATCAGGAAAGACCGGGCCTGGGAGCCCAGCTGAGTTCCTTCCTAATCACGTTGCTTCGTGCAGGCCACCCTTGAGTTTCTGTTTCCTCACCTGTGAAATGGGTGTGACCATTTAGACTCAGCTGGCAGGGCTGGGAGGATTAAATGTGGGACTCCACGTGTGTTTTAGGTGCTTGATTAAAACAAGAGCTCACATTTACTGAACACCAGCTGTGTGGGGGAACTTGGATTAAAGGGCCAGAATCTCTTCGGTCTTGTCTGTGACCTTGTGTGGTAGTGGAGTGGAGAAAGGGGTCTGAGGTGGGTGGGGTTTGAGAGGGGACCTTAAGGGAGCAGGTGGGAGGGGGTGGGGCCTCCTCTGATGTCATAATTGGTGGGTCAGCATGTTTACATTTCCTCCACTCAATGAGCCTTTACTGCGAGTTGACTGTGTATCATGCTGTGCACCTAGCACTGCCCTAGGTACAGGATGCAAAGCAGACGGAGTCAGTTAGCCAAAGAATGCTGTGTTCCCTTCAAAGGTGCCATGCAGCAACGTCTAATGACATGCTTTTCTTGAGGAACTTCATCGGAACATGAGATAAGTCACACTTCTTGGTTTGGGATCCACTTCGCCCAAGGCCCCAGACACAGACCTTGGTGGCTTTGCCCTTGTTCATCGCAAACAAAAAGCACCCGCATCCCGCATGAAATGTACTAGATGTAGCTACTTCAAGATTTCCTTTAGTTGCAGTAGGTTAGTTTACACGGTGTCACATTTTGAGGCTCTTTCATTACATACGGACTTTTAACTTCTCTCCCTCCTTCCTTCACCACTATTCATCTTCTTTCTGTTCTTAAAATTTCATCGAGTCCTTGGACAGTTAGTGGATCCCGGACACTGTAGGAGAGGCTGTAGGTGCAGACGTTGGTCTGGGTGACTGAGACGGTACGTGTGTCAGCCCCAGAGGTAGGTGAAGGAGTGTGTGTGAGAACGAGGGTGTGCAGGTGCGTAAGTGCATGCTGTGCTTGTGAATCTCAGGGGTCCAGGTGGGAGAGTGAGGGTAGGGGATGGTGAAGGATGGTGGGTGAGGGAGTCCGGAAAGCGGAGTGAGGCAGAGTGTGGGCCCCGGTGTGACTGATTCCTGGGGGCACACGTGTGTGAGGCCTGAGATCCAGGGCGGACGAAGGTGACTCATGGGCGTGAGTGTAGCAGGGTGTGTGCGTGCAGGTGTACGTGTGTGATTGTGAAGGTCGGATGCTGGTGCGGAGTAAGCAGTTGAGAGTGAGTGTGCGTGTGTGTGTGTGCGGGTCGCGTGTGAACGTGCAAGGGTGAGCACGTGAGAGGATGGAGGCCGAGGGAGCGTGGCAGTGTGTGCGCGTGAAAGTGGTGTCGGCTGGGGGCGGGGATCGGGCGCGCGCGCGCACGGCGGGGCGTGGGCGGGGGGCGCGTGGCCGGGTGGGCGCGCGTGGGGGGCGCGCGGCGCGGGCCGGGGGCGGGGACACTGCGGCGGCGGCGGCGCGGACACAGCCGGCCGCCCCCGTGGCAGGCGCGGTGCGGGGCGAGCGGGCGCGGCGCGTAGCTCGGGCCCATGGTGCGCCCGTGTCCGTCGGTCGGGCCGCGCGGGCGGCTCCGCGCGTGGCCTGGCGCTCGCGAGCTCGCCCCCTCGCTGCGGGCCCGGCCCGCCCGCTGCCGCCGCCTCCTCCCCCGGGGCGGCGCGGCGCCGGCGGGCGGTGGCGCGGAGGCCGGACCGGGCGGCGGCCCAGGCGGCGCGGGGGGCACGGCGGCCAAGGCGGGCGGCGCGAGCGACATGACGGACAACATCCCTCTGCAGCCGGTGCGCCAGAAGAAGCGGATGGACAGCAGGCCCCGCGGCGGGTGAGCGGGACCCGGGGCTGGCCGCCTTCCTTTGTCCGCGCGCGGCCGGAGCCTGGCGCTCGGGCAGGGCGGGCCGGGCCTGACAGGTTGGCCGGCGCCATGAGCCGGTGGCCGGGCCTGGGAGGCGGGCGGGCGGGGAGGAGGGAATTCGGCTCAGCTCAAGCCCCCGCCCGGGCCCCCGGCGCGATCGCGTCCCTTTTGGGCCCAAGTGCCCGGCTGCCTCGCACCGATGCCCACCTTCCTTTCGAAACCCCGAGAAGCCGGGCCTGCCCAGCGCTGTTTACACGCGCGTGGAATTGGGATCAGCCTTGCCTCTTAACCATTTTGTTTCCTGATTACTCTTTGTCGTTGTAATTCCGATTCGGTCAGTATCAAACCTTGCTCTGCGCGTGGAGTCCTCGGAAGCCCGGATATGCTCGGTTTATTTGTCGGGGGAGGCATGGCTTCCTCCGCAGACCCGCCTGGGGGGGTTCCCCATCAGTGCCTCCGGGACTCAACCCCCAGATGGCCGCCTTCCCCTCCCGGCCCCGGCTGGACCCGAACTAGTAGCCGCAGGAGGGCGAGAAGGGCTCCTGCTGGTCGACAGGAGACCCCCACCCTCCACGGTTCCCCACAGTTTGAGAGAAGGAGCCCCCTGGCAGACGTAGGGGTTGCCACCTGCTGTGCCTTCCCGCATTGGCAGGCCCCTGGGCAGCCTGGTGAGGGTTTCCCTCACTTGGGGAGAGAGGACGGGCGGATGTTTTGCGCCCTGCCGTCTTCCTATTCGGAGGATGGCAATGACCTGTTGAGGTTTTAAGGGTCTGTGGCATCGCCTGCGACAGTTAGCTGCGGGGGGAAGGTTGAGGGGAGCTGGTTAAAATGCAGATTCCCCGGCCCCGCCCAGACCCGCCGGTCAGTTCTTGGGGGTGGGACCTGGGAATGTGCATTTTCCGAGGCTGCCCAGGTGAGGCTGTTGACGGGTGAAGGCTGAGAACCGCAGCTGGGCGGGGCCGGGCCTCTCGGACCCGCCCTTCCCTTTGGCGTCCTGTTCTCTCTGGGCCTTTTCCCTGTGGCGGCCGCTCTTTGCGGCGTCAGATATTTGATGGAGGGGGTGAGGAGGGTGAACAAGTAGGCTGGCTTCCCCAGGTGTCCGTCGAATTAAGAAAAATGAAGAATGCTGCCAGCTGCCATTTTGTGAGGTCTTTGTCCCTGTCTTCTTAAAGTCTTCCTTAAATCTCCCGGTGAGGAGGCCCCATTGATAGAATACAGTGGAGGAAGCGAGCCCAGCGAGGTCGAGGACTGCTGGGAAGATGCTGCAAAATGCAGATTGCGCTCAAGCTCTCTGACCCCAGAGACCGACAGCTCTCCACCCCTTCCTTCACTGTTCGCGCGCGTTGTAACCCTGACCACTCAAGGCTAAAGAACGGTAACAATTAACTTGAGCCCTATGCCAGGCATACACCCTCAGTAAATGTTTTTTTTCTCAGTAAGTGTTTTAATGAATTAATATGATCAGTGGACTCGAAGCTCCTCTAGTTATTAATTTGTGCCAAAAACAATTATAAAATGCCTACTGTGTGTGTGTGTGGGGGGGGCTGTGTCAGGTGTCTGGGGTGCATATACGAATTAAACAAGTCCTGACCACAGGTGCGCGCCTCCTGACCCTGCATTGGAATCACCTGGGGCAGCTTAAACACTTACCATCCCTGCCCCATTTTAGACCTTTGAAATAAGAGTCTGGGAGTGGGACCTGGCTATAAGCTCCCCTGATGATTTTAATGCGCTGGCATAGTTGAGAACCTCTGACTCAGTGCATGAGAGAAAAATGCAAATAATTATTTAAAAGTGATGATTACCGTGATAGAAATATGCACCGTTGTTACAGGGGCCCAGAGGGAGTGGTGCTGACAGTTGGAAAAAAAAGATTTCTGTTTGTTATTGGCATGGAAGATCTCTCCTCCTTTAGAATTTGCCACTTTGGAACTAATTGATTTCCTAAGCAGTGACATGGATTCAAATTCAAATCATGTATCTGGAATTCCAGGTATTTGCGTATATGTTCTAGTATTTAATCTGCACTTTTAGGAGTAGCCTTGTCAAGTTGCGGATCTTGGTGTTGGGAAAACACTTTTGGAAGCACAGAGAGATGGACAGGCTTCCTGTAGTTTAAGGCGGGGGTGGGGTGGGGGGAGACAAAGGAATAAGAAATATATTTGTGACGGGTCAGACTCTTTGCTGGGCACTTGAGATGAATGGCTGTGTTTAAATCCTCATAACAACTGTGTGAATTTTTGGAGTTAGTTTCCTCATTTTATAGACAGGGAAACTAAGATTCAGTGATGCTAAATAATTTGTTGGAGGTCATAGGGATACTCAGTGTGAGGAGGTGGATCAACTCTTTTTACCTAATGGCTCAAAGCTGTAGGATGGTTGGGGGATTTTGTGGTTAAAAAACCAAAAACATAGGTGCCACAGGTCCCAGGAGACAGTATAATTAATGCTGGGGTCACTCAGCATATGTCGCCAAGACATGCAATTTATTTGCCTGAGGAATCCCGTAGACCCAGAGCTCTTTTCTCTCTTGAGAAAGTTACCACATCCTGATGTTGAGAAAACTATTACAGTGGTTTTGTTAGGACACAAGGCATTTACCTCACGTTGCTGGAAGCCATTTTTCTGACATCATGCGCTTTCCTTCTGGCTAAATGAAGTTCTCCTCTTGGTGAAACACAAGAGATTGGTTAGGAGCGTGGGCGTAGGATTGGAGAGCCTGGGTTTTGCCACTCACTAGCTTTGTGACTTGGGGAAGTTACTTTACCTTTCTGGGTCTCATTTTTTTATCTGTAAAGTGGGAGTAACAGTAATTATGTATACCTCCTAGGATTGATTTGAGACTTAATCCATGTTAAGTTTGGAACACTAAGTGCTTAGTACATCCTGGGTCTTTACTAGGATAGATAGTGATAGTTAGGTCTTTGTGTAAGGTTTGCTTTGGGGGATCTCCGGAACGCTCCTTTGAGAGGAAGGACCTTTGATGGTAGCAAGTAAAGAAATATTATTGACTTCATTGCTCCTTCCTGATCAAATCCAGGAAATGATTAACTACATAAACTATTCCATCCAGGTATGTAGACGCCCTGGTGTGATAGATATTGTCGAAAGTAGCTCTGGCAGAACTGAGACTTTGCCTTCTCTTAGTAATAATTCGGAGTTTTGTGGCCAAATTGGACAAGGATGCTTTGATTTTTGATGTATTTGGACTTGGGGCATTAGGAAGTTTTGGATGAACTGGGTTAAGAAAGAGCTATTTAGGTACAGAGTCTATTTCAGCTTTTTTTAAAATAAATAACTTTATTCAAGTATAATTTACATCACATAAAGTACATCTACTGTTAATGTACAACTCACTGATTTTTTTAAAGTAGATTTATAGAGTTTGTGCAGCCATCCCCACAATCCAGGTTTTGAACATTTCCATCAGTCCGAAAAGTTCCCTCGTGCCTGTTCTCAGTTCATCCCAGGTTGTCACTGATCTGCTTTCTGTTTTCATAGGTTTGCCCTTTCTGGAAATTTCATATAAATGGAATCATAAAATATGTTGTCTTTGTATCTGCCTTTTTTCACAGCATATTTTTTTAATTTTAATTTTTAATTTCTTTATACAATTTTTAAAGGTTACTTTCCATTTACAGTTATTACAAAATATTGGTTATATTCCCTGTGTTGTACGGTACATCCTTGAGCTCATCTCACACCCGGTAGTTTGTACCTTTTGCTCCCCAGCCCCTATTTAGCACCCCCCACCCCCCACCGGTAACAACTAGTTTTGTTCTCCATGTGTGTGAGTCTCCTTCTTTTTTGTTAGCACAATGGCTTTAAAGTTCCTTTTTATTGCTTAATAGAATTCCATTGTGTAGATATACCATATTTTGTTTATCTGTTCACCAAGATGGACATTTGGATTATTTCCAGTATTTGACTATTGTAAATAACACTGCTAAGAACATTCAAGTCTTTGTATAGACATATGCTTTTATTTCTCTTGTTTACTGTGAGCCTTTTTTTTTTTTTTTTTTTTGGCTGAGTTGGGTCTTTGTTGCTGAGCATGGGCTTTCTCTAGTCGCGACGAGCGGGGGCTACTCTTCGTTGTGGTGCGCGGGCTTCTCATTGCCGTGGCTTCTCTTGTCGCGGAGCACAGGCTGTAGAGCACAGGCTTCAGTAGTTGTGGCACATGGACTTAGGAGTTCTGGCTCGCGGGCTCTAGAGCGCAGGCTCAGTAGTTGTGGTGCACGGGCTTAGTTGCTCCGCGGCGTGTGGGATCTTCCTGGACCAGGGCTGGAACCCGTGTCCCCTGCATTGGCAGGCGGATTCTTAACCACTGCACCACCAGGGAAGTCCGGCAGGTGGATTCTTAACTACCGTGCCACTTGGGAAGTCCCAGACCACTGTCTTTTCCCTCCTGTGCCTCAGTTTCCTCTTCCGTAAAGTGGCGACATAGTAAGAGCCCATGTGGTCGGGCATAATATATGCAGAGTAGATATGAGCCCTCAGAGAACGTCAGAAATTGTTCTTTGCACAGCCTGGAAGAGGGACCAAGCCTCATGCGGACTCTTGCACTGGGTAACACGATCTCCTCTTCTTTCTAGAACTTTGTAGAGAGTCTGGTTGAGTAAGAACTCTGGCCAGAAAATGGCCACAGAGGACTTGACTCTGCCAGAAGCTCTCTCAGACCTCAAATGACTAAATCTGTAGTGGCAGGGCCGCTGCAGGCCACGTGCTCCTTTGCAGAGGTGCTCATGCCATGCCAGGACGAGGGTGCATCAGTGATGTGAATTCACTGTTGATGTGGACGAAGAACAGTGCCCGCGTAGGGAGTTCTTTATACAGATGTGTTTATTCAGTGGGAAGTTCTGAACTTTTTATTGAAGCTGTCACTTCTGATCTGTGATGTTAAAATGCCTGTCTCTCTTGACATCATGGAGGGTAGTATTAGGTATGCAATACAGTTGATTCTCATTACTTGCAATAGTTCTGTTCTGTGAAGTCCCTGCCAGCACTGAATTAGCGAACAGTGAACCACAGCTCCTAGGGGGAAATATAGGGTTAGGTTCCTGCGAGCCTCGGGTTACAACATTTCAGTTGACTCATCAATAGAGAACATTGTGTTAGGTATATTTCTGTTGAAAGAAACGGTGTTTAAATATGTTGTTGGTTCATTAACATTGAGCTCATGACCAACAGCACTGCAACTCATGCCTTGAAGGAAGCTTATATGTAACACGTGTATTTTTCTCCATGAGGCACATCACAGGCTTCTTGCTCTTAGGAATGCTGACAGTGCTGGGACCATTTTAAACAGTGAAATAGATAACAAAAAGCACAGAAATGCAGGACACATGGCACTAAACAGGCCATGAAGAGGACCCTTTTGTACAGTATGAGAGCGGAGACGAGAAGGCACACCCTCGCCCCGTTCAGCCTCAGCTGGGAATGTGTGTGGGTGACTCGGATTGTTTTTTCCACTCTGAGCATGTCTGAGTGACCACGAGAATGCCGTGAGCATTGATTTTTGAGGTTACGGATTTTAGGCAGTAGGTGAATTGGCAAAAACAAATATCACACATCAGAAGGATGGGCTGTATGTAGGGGTGTGTGTGTTTTCAGTGTCTTTCTGTTGGCACGGTGGACGTGGTATTAGGTATGCAGTCCTAATACCTAACATTAGGTATTAATGTTGGGGGGTGGGGTGTGTTGGGGGAGCATATCGGGGGATTGTGCTGGTGACTGAAATGCATGGCCCCCAGCCCGTCCCCTCTCTGTGACGAGTGGAGAGTTGCATTAACAGCTCTCTGCTCCCTTGGATGAGTACAGTCAGAGCAGGCGTTGGTAGCGGCCCATCAGGAAGTGTTCTATGCGTCCTCTGCCAGCCCAGCTGCACTTGTGCCATCCACTTCCTGTTACAGAATCCCTGCCGTGGGCCCTCGCCTGTACTGACCAAACCCGGACCAGGTGCTCCCTGCCCATGCCAGGCACAGGAAGTGACACCAGATGTGAAATTACAAACCCAGGTGGAGATGCTGAAGGGTAGAGCGTGGATACAGGCACCACTCTTGCCGGGGCTTCCCTGAGGAAGGCCAGTGAGCCACCTGGGTGCCAGTCCCTAAGGAAGCAGGGTGGCCATTTGACCTTGACCTCGGCCACCCATGCAACAAGTAGAAAGGAGGAGGCGGGGTGTCGAATGATCCGTCTTTGGACTTTGGGCTGTTATTTCTCAGAACAGAAGTTTCTTTTAATATCTCTACCCAGATGCACGTGATGAAAGTCATTAACTAGGGCTGGCCAGACTTGATGGCCACCTTTGGGAATAGACCTGAAGTGCCTGGAGCTTCCCTCCTAAAGGTGAGTGGACTTTGGTTTAATTTAGAAAAAGGCTCATTGTAACATATTTTTCGATAACTTTTACCTAAAGAGATAGAATGGTGCTGATTGTTTTTAAAGCTATGGTTTAATTTAGAAAGAAAAAGATTCATTGTAACATATTTTTCGATGACTTTTACCTAAAGAGATAGAATGGTGCTGATTGTTTTTAAAGCTATGGTTTAATTTAGAAAGAAAAAGATTCATTGTAACATATTTTTCGATGACTTTTACCTAAAGAGATAGAATGGTGCTGATTGTTTTTAAAGCTGTGGTTTAATTTAGAAAGAAAAAGATTCATTGTAACATATTTTTCGATGACTTTTACCTAAAGAGATAGAATGGTGCTGATTGTTTTTAAAGCTAGCATCTTTTATTCATGTGACTTTGAAAGATTGATTTGGGTATTCAGAGCTTGGCCTGCGGGAAGCTTCGCCAGAGATCACTTTAGGTGGCTCGTGGCCAAACACTGAAAGGTTAGCAAATATGTTGATAGTTCCTTCTGTTTGTGCCAAGTGATACTTGTTTTCTCTTTGTAGTAGTGACAGGAAGTTTTCTTTTAGAATACATTTCAGTAAAAAACACAGAGTTCATTTAAAAGTATGAAGTCAGTAATAGTTCGGTAGGTTTGTAGACGTGCCCACGTCATGCCTGACATTTAGGAGGTGGTGGCCTGTGCTAATAACATGGTGCTGTTGGTCTAAAAATATAATGTTATTGTTACAAAGGAGAAAGAAAAGGGATAAGCTGGTGGTGCTAATAGATTAAAAATTATTTTAAAAAAAATTATTGAAGTATAGTTGATTTGCAATGTTGTTAGTTTCTGCTTTATATAGCAAAGTGAGTCAGTTATGCACATATATATTCTTTTCCATTATGATTTATTACAGAATATCAATATAGTTCCCTGTGCTCTACAGTAGGACCTTGTTGTTTATCCATTCTGTATATAATAGTTTGCAGCTGCTAACCCCAAACTCCCACTCCATCCCTTGCCCATCCCACCAACCCCTGAGCAACCACAAGTCTGTCTTGTATGTCTGTGAGTCTGTTTCTGTTTCATGGATAAGTTCATTTAGGTCATGTTTTAGATTCCACATATAAGCAATGTCATATGATATTTGTCTTTCTCTGTCTAACTTATTCACTTAGTATGATAATCTCTAGGTCTGTTCATGTTATTGCAAATGGCATTATTTCATTCTTTTTTATGGCTGAATAATAACATTGTGTACACGTACCACATCTTCTTTATCCACTCATCTGTTGATGGGCATTTAGATTGCTTCCGTGTCTTGGCTATTGTAAATAGTGCTGCTATGAACATTGGGGTGTGTGCATCTTTTCGAATTATGGTTTTGTCCGGATATATGGCCCGGGAGTGGGATTGCTGGATCATATGGTAGTTCTGTTTTTAGTGTTTTGAGGAACCTCCATACCGTTTTCCATAGTGGCTGCACCAACTTACATTCCCACCAACAGCGTAGGAGGGTTCCTTTTTCTCCATACCTTCTCGGCATTTGTTATTTGTAGACTTAAAAATTCTTTTTATTTTGCTAGGTTGTCCATGAAAAACATTTTTAAACGATGGTTAGTTTACCTAGTTCATCTGGGACCTTAACATTGCTTTAATCATTGTCTAAAGTTTGAGAGGTTTGTGGGAGAGGACAGTTGGAAGGGGCCCCGTGGAAAGAAAGGCTTCTTGTGTGAATTGGAAAGCTGGGTGGGCTGGAGACTACTGCCTTCTTCCAGTTAGATCTCTGTGGCATTTGCCCAGTGCCAGGGAAGAGCCTGCTGGCTGCCCTCCCTGAGGAAGAAGAGGCCTATGGAGGGAACGGGGCCTGGTAGGCTCTCCCTCTCTTTGCTGCGCCATCTGCTGTGACACAAGATGAGGTAGGGTTTGGCCAGTTTAGACCTCAGGGATCCTCAGCCTCAGCACTGTTGATATTTTCGGTTTGACAGTTCTCTGCCTTGGGAACCTGTCCTGTGCACTGTAGGATGTTGGGCAGCATCCCTGGCCTCTGCCCCCTAGATGCCAGTGGCACCCTCCCCCCAGTTGTGACAACCAAAACTGTCTCCAGACATTGCCATGTCCCCCCGGGGGTGGGAGGAGTAGGAGTGGGCAGCTGTTAGGACCCCCTGGATGAGTGGAATGCGCACACGCTATGAAAAGCCATACCCCTTACTGTCCTTAAGGTGACTCATCCTGTCTTTAAAAAAAAAAAAAAAAAAGAAAGAATGAAAAAAGAAAAACCTGCTGGGCAAGAAATTCATGTTTGGATTATGTTCTTAACTCTGAGTTCAGCTTCTCATTTAGCCCCTAAGGAAGTCTTGAGCTGTTGGAAGAAAGCGTTTGGGAAGTGTCACGGGCTGACGTGTGTCCGTCTCCAAATGTACATGTCGAGGTCCTAACGCAGCACCTTAGAAAGTGACTGTATTTGGAGACAGGGCCTTTAAAGAGATGATTAAATTAAAACGAGGCCATTACGGTGAGCCCTTAACTAATCTGAGTGGTGTTCTAAGAAGAGGAGATTAGGACACAAAGAGAGATACCAGGCATGAGAGGAAAGCCCATGAGGACACAGGGAGAAGGTGGCCGTCTGCACGCCAAGGGAGGAGGCCTCAGAAGGTAACAGGTCTGCTGACACCTTGATCTTGGAGTTTCCAGACTCCAGAGCTATAAGGATATAAATTTCCATTGTTTAAGCCCCCTGGCCTGTGGTGTTTTCTTATGGCAGCCTGAGCAGGCTAATATAGGAAGCATCGTGTGGTTATTTTGGTAGGTGAGGAATCTCTCAGTGTTTTTGGTAAACCTTTATTTTAAACTGATGATGAGTTCTTTAGTGCTTTTCTTTAGACAGTCCGGTCTCAAGAGTTCTCCATAAGCAAAGCGTTCTCCATGTTGCACAGTCATGTCCACTAGAGCTGAATGCCACCCCCCACCCCCCTGCAACCTAAAACACATGCTCCATAAGGTGGACGTGCTGTCCCCAGATGTTTCCTTTTTTTTTTTTTTTTTTTTTTTTTTCTTTTTGCGGTATGCGGGCCTCTCACTGCCGTGGCTTCTCCTGTTGCGGAGCACAGGCTCCGGACGCGCAGGCCCAGCGGCCATGGCTCACGGGCCCAGCCGCTCCGCGGCATATGGGATCCTCCCAGACCGGGGCACGAACCCGTATCCCCTGCATCGGCAGGCGGACTCTCAACCACTGCGCCACCAGGGAGGCCCCCAGATGTTTCCTTTTGCTTAAAGAGTTTACAGGGGTCACATTTCAGGTTGTGCTTTGGATGGTTGGTTTGTTAGTTCTTGTCACTTGGATTGTGCTAGATTAATTTGATGAGAATTATAATAGTTGCTACCCCCTATTGTGTGCTGATGAGGTGTCCAGTGATCTTCTAAGAGTTTTACGTGGATCATCCCATTTCATCCTCCTGACAGCCCTACTTTACAGGTGACAAACTGAAAACGGTTTTGGTTTAGAAAACTTAAAAGCTCATTTCAGTTTTTTTAAAAGGCTCATTTTACTTTGAATTTCTGCAGCAAATTGTATTTTGCAACCTGTCTCTATGCCCTTTCTTTCCTATTTGAGTTTTTTTGTAATGGCCATTTAGAGGAAGTGATTTTTGTTGAGGGAAGAGGAATTGGGGGTTTGTGAGCCTTCAGTGATTTGGAGGTAAATATGTGTGTACTCCATTGTTCCTGGTAGAAGCAGAGAACAGAAAAGATGTGACAGAGGAAAATTCTGGAAACTTCAAATTATCCCAATCACTGTAAATCCATCAGAAGCATAATATCTGTTTTCAGAGTTAGTTTCCATATTGATCCTTTTTTTTTTTAAATTCACTCTTTCTGTAGGAGAGACATTCATGCTAATGAGGGGGGGGAGTGCAGAACATCTATTTCTAAAATGTGTGTACTCACCCTGTAAAAGGAAGTGATTTGAATCTGAATACTTTTTAGCTTTTATACAGTCAGTCCCCATGAAAGTGCAAAGAAAATTTAAAACTGGAGACCCTCCCCCGCCCCCATCCTCTCCCCTCTTTTTTCTGTTCTCCAGATTAAAGGCAATTAGAGGCTCTCATACAAGGAATGACGCAATTGTGTCCTGGTAAATCAAAGGACTAGGCAGTAAACAGATAACACCACTTGTCCCGCCTCGCAGGGTTTTTTTCCCTAAATAAGCTGCTTAAAGAACTGTGCGTATATACACATCCATACATATATATACACACACAGGAAAGTGCACAAATCATAAACGCACAGCTTGATGAATTTTCATGAAGTGAACATACTCCTGTAACTGGCAGCAGATAAACAGGCTCTGACCTCAGAAGCCTCCTCTTGCCTCCTTCCTCCCCCGTCTTGATCTATATCCTGACTTCTAACAGAGATTGGCTGGGCCTGTTTTTGACCTTTAAGTAAATGCAGTCATGTAGCAGGTACTCACTCATGCCTGTTAATTCTTGCTCCATGTTTTGTTCATAAGGGTTGACCGTGTTGCATGTTTATTGTAGTTTGTTCACTTCTGTCCACCATATGAAGTCAGAGTATGAGTAAGTCATTGATCCTTGAACAATGAGGGTGGGGGTTAGGGGTGTTGACCCCCAACCAGTCAAAAATCCAAGTACTGGTACTGCTTGCTATCTTTGCCTCAAAAACAAAGGAATTAATAAATGACTCACCCAAGAGCAGAAGCTCAAACAGTTTGAATAGAATAAGGACTCAAACCCTAGTTCTTTTGATTTTACATATTGTGATCTCTAATCAAACACAAACTTTTCCCCAAACTTAGTTAATTTAAAGATCTGTAAAATGAAAATACAGGTAATTTATTTATTGAGAAAAATCCACATATAAGTAAGTGGACTGGTGCAGTTCAGACCCATGTTGTTCCAGGGCCAGCTGTATTCCGTGACCCCTCTATCCCATCTCTCCCTGATGGACAAGTGGGACGTTTCCAGCTTGAGGTCTTATGAATGGTGCTGCTGTGGACCTCCCTGAGCTTATCTTGAGGACATGTATTATGTGGCTTTGTTGGGCCCTTGGGGATGTTTGTGTTTAGCTTTAGTAGAAATTGATAGTTTTCCAAATTGTACGAATTTATGCTTCTCCAGCCGAGAAAGTGCCAGATGCTCCACATCCTCGTCCACACTTGGTATTTGTCATTTTTCATTTTAGCCATCCTCATGGGAGCATAGTAGTATCACAAGAAATTATTTTTTAAAAATATTTATTTGAAAAAAAATTTACTTGAGAGAGGCTTCATTTTCTTGCTCTGAAGTCAAGTTTTAGACGTATAGGATAGCCACATCATGGTAACCCTGAACCTAAATGTGGCAAAATGATTGCATCACAGCGGCCTTGCCTTTCTGACCAAGTACTCTCTTTTTATTTTTACTTTGATTTTATTTTGCCTCATGATAACTTTGCACCATAGCTCACACTAGCTCAAAGATTGCAGTCTCTGTCCTAACACAAATCCTTGTTTCTACCTTGATTCCTCCCAGTATATTCTGCAGCTTGATCTTTCTTTCCTTTCCTTTTTTTTTTTTTGCATTTCTTATTTTTGATATTTTTTAATTGAGGTAACATTGGGTTGTAGCATTACGTAAGTTTCATCTGAATGACATTATATTTCTATTTCTGCATACATTACAACCAAACACCCTCTTCTTGAGTAGTTTTCATCATAAGGGAGACAGTAAAAAAGTATAAAATTTACTTTCCTTTAATTGTAAAGTGAGTGCCTGTGTATTAAAAATTGGAAAACAGAGAAAACTGTTGAATGAGTTACTGATGTAACTTTCCCTTCAAAGGCAACCACAGTTAACACAAACCTTTTAGCATATGCTGTTTTCTTCCTGTCTTGTTTCCGTGTGTACATTGTTTGATGAATTATAACCATGTAGCACATGTGTTTTTATTTCCTGCTTTTTTTTTTCATTCAGCATTTTAATGTAAGGCTTTTTTTTTGTATCATGATGTGCTCTGTAAATGACACTTTAAGTGGCAACATATTATTTCTTTGAGAAGACACCTTTAATTTACATAACCAGGGCCCTGTATTTTTACAAGTTGATTCTTATTGTCACTTGATAAATAATGTATTCATTCTGAACGCTAGCCCTGCAAAGCAGAGGCACGCCAAAGACACACAAAGGGAAAGTTGAGGGAGGCCCAGGCCTGGGTCATGGTGACCTCATATTTGCTCCTTGGCTGGAGATGCTCTCATTTCAGCCCTCTCTGCCTCCCAGCTGCTTCCTGCTGCATCACTGAGGTTTCTTGTGTTTCCAGGCTGTTGCATTAACTGGGGCTGAGCCTTTGTCGGTCACTAATATCCCCTGAACAGCACTGGGCTGTTTTGTGCCCAGTGATGGAACTAGGGGCCTGGGGGACCAGGGCTTGTTAGAGAACAGCCCCTGTACAGTCAAGCCGGAGACAGCTGCTGCGGCCCTGGAGGTACCTGACCCGCTCAGAGCCCTCCCCAGCTCTGGGGCCCCACACAGGACTTTTTTTTTTGGCTGCATTGGGTCTTCATTGCTGCACGGGGGCTTTCTCTAGTTGCAGCGCTTCATTGTGGTGCACAGGCTTCTCATTGCGGAGCACAGGCTCTAGGCGCGTGGCCTTCAGTAGTTGTGGCGCTCGCGGGCTCTAGAGCGCAGGCTCAGTAGTTGTGGCGCACCGGCTTAGGTGCTCCACGGCGTGTGGGATTTTCCCAGACCAGAGCTCGAACCCGTGTCCCCTGCATCGGCAGGTGGATTCTTAACCACTGCGCCACCAGGGAAGCACCCCACACGGGACTTTTAAACACTAGCATTTTATTTTTTCTAGTATAAAAGTAATAATTTCTGTTAAAGAAAACTAGTGATTTCTCTTAGAGAAAGGTTAAAGATGCAGTAGCCAGAATTTAAAGCCCGACTTCCTATTAACATTTAGGTATGTTTCCTTCTGATCTATCATTTTATCAGATGGCTGTTGGGTGACATTATTTTCGTTGGTTTTTGCTGTTAGAAATTAGAACTTAGGGCTTCCCTGGTGGCGCAGTGGTTGAGAGTCAGCCTGCCGATGCCGGGGACATGGGTTTGTGCCCCGGTCCGGGAAGATCCCACATGCCGCGGAGCGGCTGGGCCCGTGAGCCATGGCCGCTGAGCCTGCGCGTCCGGAGCCTGTGCTCCGCAGCGGGAGAGGCCACAACAGTGAGAGGCCCGCGTACCGCAAAAAAAAAAAAAAAAAAAAGAAATTAGAACTTAGTCTACAGAGGCTATCTTTCTTCTTTCTTTTTTTTTAGCCATGCCATGCGGCATGTGGGATCTTAGCTCCCTGACCAGGATGGAACCCGCACCCCCTGCAGTGGAAGTGCGAAGTCTCAACCACTGGACCACCAGGGAAGTCCCTAGAGGCTATCTTGATGCATAAATTTTTGCTATATCTTGGACAATTAATTTCTGGAAGGGCTCTGCCATTTTACACCCCATGAAAGCCAGTATGGCCCTTGTTCCAGGGTCAGGATAATTTTGCCTTTTGCCTAGCGCATACCCCCGAGATTGGGAAAGTTTAAAAAAAAGAGAAAGAAGTAAAAACACATGCTTTTTTTCCTTTCTTTGTCGACCACAAATCAGGCTTCCTGTTTATTAATGTGTGAGCCAGGTGGAGCTGGAGGGCAGAAGGGGCCTGTGGTCGATTGAGGACAGGCTTGCTCCGTGGTCACACTCTGTGGATGGACTGGGGGAACCGAACACCTCGCAGTGGTCTGTGTTTGGTGGCTATGCGAGAGAATGGAGTCTGCAAGCATACAGTAAATGTTTGTTGAACGAATAAAAGGCTTTCTAGATCCAGTTTCTCGTGACAAAGCTGTGTGTAGACAGCGGGGCCAAGGGCACGTCTGCTTCCCTGCAGAGGAGGGTGAGGGTTGTAGTGGGGTCGTTGGAGCCCAGGGTCACGTTCCCCTGCAGCAGCATCATTAGGAGAGGTGTGAAGTGCTCCCTGTGAGGGCCCTGCCACGCCTGAGCTGCCCTCGGGCCGGCCCCTCAGCCCCTCTACCACCTGTTTCCAGAGGTAAACTCCTCCTAAGCGACAGGTGTTGTAACTTCTGGCATCTTACAGGTGCCCTTGGAAACATCCCCCATGGCCTTCCCAGGGCTGTCTCGGTGCCAGAGCCACGCCCGGTGGGGCAGCGCCTTGGCTGGGCTGTAGCCCAGGTCTCCAGGGGAGCACGGATGGAGCTGAGTCCGATTAGGAGGCGGGTACCTCGTGGAGGGCTGGCTCCCCGCGGCCTGGCTTGGCTGCCGAAGACCTTGAGGGGCTGAGAGCCTGGATTCAAGCACGGCTGCCTCTGTCTACATTGGCCTCCTCCTCTCACTGGCTGTATGACCTTGGGCGAGAGAGTCCAGCTCTCTGAAAACGGGTGTTGGGCTTCCCTGGTGGCGCAGTGGTTGAGAGTCCGCCTGCCGATGCGGGGCATGTAGGTTCGTGCCCTGGTCCGGGAAGATCCCACATGCCGCGGAGCAGCTGGGCCCGTGAGCCATGGCCGCTGAGCCTGCGCGTCCGGAGCCTGTGCTCCGCAACGGGAGAGGCCACGACAGTGAGAGGCCCGCGTACCAAAACAACCCAAAACAAACAAACAAAAACGGGTGCAATGACAGTGCTCGGTGGGGGGTGTGAGGACTGCAGGAGCTGATGCGTGTCAGGTGCTTAGATCCCAAGCGTGTGGCCCCCGGGAATTACAGTACCAGTGATAGCCGTTGTCAAGGACGACAGTGGGGTGGAGGGAGGAGCCATGCGGGCCTGGGCGGTGGCACTGGGGACCCTCCGTGTGTCCTGCTGTGTCTCTGTCATCGGGTTCCTCCCTAGGTGGTCGTCTGAACAATTCAGAGGTGGCTCTTGGAGTCTGCTGTAGTGTGAGGTCTTCAGGCGCCGGTTAAGAGCGATCGCTCTCGGGCCCACCTGCTGGACGCACAGCTGACCCTGCCCCCCACCAGCTGCAGGACTCTCAGTGTGGGAGGGGGAGGATGAGCGCGGCCACGGAGTGGGGGTGTGGGTCAAGGGAAGTAATTCACATTGACAGCCGCCACACACTGAGCGCTTTATACATGTTCTTGCTTATTGTTCTGGTAGCTGGGGAATTGCCTTCCATGTAATCATTGAGCTCTGTTCAGTTCTCTGGCATTCTGTGGGCTGCTGCTGGGTGCTACCACACCAGCCCTCTTCTAGAACCCGTGGGCAGACGGCCTAGCGAAAGTGTCCACGTGTGAGTAGGGTCCCTGCATGCTGGGTGCCTGGGGCATGTGAAGGGATCCACGCAGAGCGACTGAGCACCTGCTGTACACCAGGCCTGGGGTGAGAGGCGAGCAGTATCTGGTCTCTGACCCACAAGCTTGTGGTTGAGATTTAAGGCTGCAGACTGAGAGCTGTGTGCTGTTTGGGCAGCAGTGTGGGGTTTGTTTTTTTTTTTTTGGTTTTGGTTTTAAATTTAAAAAGTTTAATCACAGGGTCACATAGTTCAGTGTTTTTTTTTTTTATAAATTTATTTATTTGTTTGTTTTTGGCTGCATCGGGTCTTTGTTGCTGCGCGTGGGCTTTCTCTAGTTGCGGCGAGCGGGGGCTACCCTTCATTGCCATGCGTGGGCTTCTCACTGCGGTGGCTTCTCTTGTTGCGGAGCACGGGCCCTAGGCGCGCGGGCTTGGTTGCTCCGCAGCATGTGGGATCTTCCTGGACTAGGGCTCGAACCCGTGTCCCCTGCATTGACAGGCAGATTCTTAACCACTGTGCCACCAGGGAAGTCCCAGTTCAGTGTTAAAAGGTACAGAAGTGTGTACATTACACACTCAGCCTCCCTCCCACCCGCTCGGTTCACCTACCCTGTGCCCCTCCCCAGGCAACCACTCATCAGTTTCTTCAGGGTCGTTCTGGAGAAACTAACCATCTACCAAAAAAAGTACAAGTATTTTATATCTATCTATCTAGACAAACATGCATGGATGTTTCCCTTTTTTATTCAATTGTTAGTACACCTTACACACTACAACCTATTTTTTTCACTTAACAATACACCCTGGGCTTGTTCCATATCAGGACATAAAAAGCTTCTTTATTCCTTTAAATTTTTTCTTTAAAGTGGCTTAATAGGATTCCATCGAATAGATGTACTTTAAGCAGTTTACTACAGATGAGGTTTAGGTTATTTCTAGTTTGCTGTTACTAGCAATGTTATGGTGAATGGTCTTTATCCCCATTTTGGAACATATGGAATATCTCGAAGGGGAATGGTTGGGTCAAAATGAATGTCCATTTGTAATTTTGATAGCTGTCGCCAGGTTTCCCTCCCTCAGGGTAACACTGATTTAGGCCCCTCCCAGCAGTGAAGGTGCCTGTTTGGCCATCCTGACCAAGCACAGGTGTTGTTAGGCTCTTTGATCTTTGTCATCGTGCTAAGTAAAAAAATTATCTCAGTGTGGTTTTAGTTTTGCCTAGTACTTTAAAATTGAATCAGTTGCCAACATTTAAAAACTGAGTGTTTGCATCTCACAATCTATGTTTTGTCTTTGTCTTGAAGAATTGGATGGTCTCCTGGGCTTATGTAGAATTGTATCCTGGTAGCATCTGGGGGCAGCTACTTCCTTCCCATGGGATCTGGTCTCCTCAGTGTGCCCCACCCCACTGGATCCTGTGTTTATTTTTGTTCATTTATTGTTTTCTCTTACTTGCTGGGCTTCTGTAGATTTGAGTTTGCCAGTCCTGGTCTAGAGAGAAACAGGTGAGTAAGTCTAAGGGAGAACAGAGCTGCTTCCTCTTCTCTTCGGGAATAACAGAGTTGGGTTTTGACGGATAAGTAGAAGTTGGGTGATGGGCTTGCCTGAGCAAGTCTGGTGTGGATGAGTCTTGCACAGCGGTTGCGAGTTGGAGAAAAGTAAAACAGCCAGGGAAGAACTAGAAGTGCAGAGTTCTGGAGCTCACTTGCCTTGGCTGCAATCGGTGGCTTGACTGTGAGGACCTGGGATGAAAAGGTAACGGGGTGAATTTGAGTTCATAATTATTGAATCGTGGGGTTGGATGCAATGTGAGAGGTCTCATGTGCTCTGAGCAGAAAGAGACCAATAGGGGAAGACTTAAGGCACGAGAAACAGGGAGAGGCGACAGTTTCCATCATCCGTGACTGCCCCCTACCCCAGAGAACCAGAGTTAACAGTGTGTGTGTGTGTGTGTGTGTGTGTGTGTGTTTGTTTCCTAGTATTTTTTCCCATGCGTATATCAGCATATATTATTTTTATTAAAATATAGCACAATAAATTGCTTATCTTTTGCTTGCTTTTTTCCTTCCGTTTTATCACTTGGATCTTGTCCTGCCAGTGTGTGCGTCTCTACCTTATTCTTTCCAGACTACAGTCCGCTGTACAGGGGTCTTGCCGTAATGGGCATTTGGTCATTTCCAGGGTTTTGCTCTCTCTCTGTATTGCTGCTGCCGGCCTCCTAGTGCATTTCCCGTTGGTCACCAGTACCCACTATTTGTGTCCTTCTAGGTGGACTTGCTAGGCCAGAGGATCTGAGCTTTACGGTTGAAGAAGTTGCTACATTGACTTGGCTTTTTTCATTGGTAAACAGTAGTCCCACCTTATCTGAGCTTTCGCTTTCGCTTTCTATGGTTTCAGTTACCCGTAATGAACCCGAAAATATTAAATGGAAAATTCCAGAAATAAACAATTCATCAGTTTTACATTGTCCGCTGTTCCGAGTAGCATGATGAAATCTTGTGTCTTCCTTAGTCCTGCCCTGGACATGAATCATCATGCCTCTGTCCCGCATATCCTGCCGGTCGTCACTCCTGCCGGTCGTCACTTGGATGGGTCTCCATTATCAGATCAGCTGTCCCAGTATCACAGGGCTTGTGTTCAAACAACCTGTATTTTCCTTAATAATGGCCCCGAATAGTGATGTTGGCAGTTCGGACATGTCAAAGGGAAGCTGTGAAGTGCTTCTTTTAAGTGAAAAGGTGAAAGTTCTCGACTTAAAGGAAAGAAAAAAAATCGTATGCTGAGGTTGCTAAGATCCACGGTAAGAATGGATCTTCTATCAGTGAAATTACAAAGAGGGAAAAAGAAATCCGTGCTAGTTTTCGTGCACCTCAAACTGCAAAACTTATGGCCACAGTGTGTGATAAGTACTTCAGTTAAGATGAAAAAGGCATTAAATTTGTACAGTAAGGTATTTGAGAGAGACCACGTCCATATAACTTTTATTACAGTATATTGTTATAATTGTTATGTTTTATTATTGGTTATTGTTGTTAATCTCTTACTGTGCCTGATTCATAAATGAAACTTTATCACAGGTGTTTGTGTATAGGAAAAACACCGTACCGATGGAGTTCGGTGCTATCCTCAGTTTCAGGCATCCCCTGGGGGGGGGGTCTTGGACCGTATCCCCTGGATAAGGGGGACAACTATAGTCTTGTTTCTTCTCCAGACAGTAGCATTCCTGTGGCCGGAGATACTTCAGACTTCAGTGAACTACTTCCTTCTTTGCATTCTTTCAGATCCTAGATTTTATATTCTCCCGGTTTTTTAAAAAAAAAAATCTAGCCACTTCCCTGTTTCTAGAACAAAGAGCAGAAGTTTCCCTTCATACCTTCCCTTCCATTCCTTCCAGTCCCCCCCACCTGCCCCCAGGCATCTGTACTTAACAGTTTGGGTCACGTCCTTCTAGACCTGCTGTCCAATGTGGTAGCCACTAGCCACATGTGGCTGTTTTCATTCATTAAATTAATGAACTAAAATTTAAAATGTATGTTTCCAGCGCTCAACAACCATGTGTGGCTAATGGCTGGTGTGTGCGATGGTGCAGCTAGAGAACATCTCCCTCTGCACAGAAATGTCGGGGACAGTCCCGCTCTGGAGCAGCGTTCTCAGACTCGGGACGGTTGGCATTTGGGGCCAGATAATCCTCTGTGTGGGGCTGTCTTGTGCGCTGTAGGATGTTTAGCAGCATCCTTGGCTTCTACCCACTAAATGCCAGTAGCCCTTCCCTTCCCTGGAACTGCAGTCATGACAGCCAAACATCTCTCTAGACGTTGCCAAGTGTCCCCAGGGGCAAATTCACCCCCTACCCCCGTTGAGAGCTACTGCTGCAGACTATTTTCTCTATATTGCTTTTTTAAAAATTGGGGTATACTTGATGTACACTATGATATAAGTTTCAAATGTACAACCTAGTGATTCACAACTTTTAAAGGTTGTGCTCCATCTGTAGTTATTATATAATACTGGCTATATTCCCTGTGCTGTACAATAATACATCCTTGTAGCTTACTTATTTTATACATAGTAGTTGGCACCTCTTAATCTCCTTCCCCGTCTCTCCCCTCCTCACTGGCACCCTCTAGTTTGTTCTCTGTATCTGTGAGTTCTCTATGTTGCTTTTAATTTTCCTTTACTTTCTTCCTGGATCTTCCCGCCGTCAACACTGAGACTCTAGCTTCCTGGACTCCGGCTTCAGGGAAGGTGGCTACGTCATGCAGGCAATTTAGCAAATATTTACTGAGTGCCTGCTGAGTGGCACCAGGGTGGAGACGATCATTTCTTTGGATGCCAGCTCCTTGTCGCAGTAGTTACGTTCTCCAGAAACATTGTTCCCTTGGCGTGTCCCTCTCTAATATTTGCTTTTCCTTTCATTTGGCCAGATCGTGTGAAAACACTGCACATCTGGTTGGCAGGCTATTGGCTATCAAAACCTTTGTTTATTTTAGAGTCAAGTCATAAGGAAGTCCATTTTGGTTTCCTTTTGTTTAAATTGTCTAAGCTGGAAGCAGTGTAGACTAGATTATTTCTAGCCTTACATCTTAACCTAGTTGAATAGCTGTTGCTATTCAGGTGAGAAAATTTTCATGTTTTCTTTTTTCAATCTGGAAAAATAACTGAAGAGAAATAATATCTACTTTTAATTGAATGCCTGTTATGTGCTAGGCATTATCTTACACCCTTTATATATAAAATCCTTAGTCTTGGTAGTAATTCAGCAAGGCGGGTCTTGCTGTCATTTTACAGATAGGGAAAGTGGGAATCACAGAAGATGAATTGTCCAGGGGCACACAGCTGGTGTGGAGCGGGGCTGGGATTTGCGCACAGGCCCATCTGGTTTAAAAGCTGGTGTTTATTCCTCTAGCCCACGTGGTCCTGCTGTTCTGAAACTGTGACTCTTGCTTGTTACTTCTTTTTCAGCCTCTACATTAATTTCTCGCACTCGGGGGCTCTATCTGGTAGCCCATCTCCCCAGCCTGTCTAGAATGTGGGATAGGAGTTAATTTGTCTGGGAAAGTGACAGCTCAGTTTGGTGTTGAGAAGCAACAGCAGGGTGACAGCTGCCACCCCACAGCTCCAGGCAGCTCCCCCCCTTGGACCTCCGGGGTGCTGACGTCCACCCCTGGACAGACGGGGTGTGGCGGCAGCTGATAGAAGAAAAAAGAGTCGTGGGTATAAATCCAGATGTCACGGGGGAGCCTGGCTGCCGCCTCTTCTGCTTTAACTGACCTGGGGGCCGGGGCAGGACTTCGTCATTTGTAAATTTGCCACCAAGCCCAAGGCTTCTACTGCAGGACAGTAGTTCCCCAAATAGCAGGTGACGGCTCCAGGTGCTACAGTGATCCTAAGTAATTCATGGACAGAAACTAAATCACATTGAGATGTATAGCGAGACACTTCCTTTTTCAGTTTTCCTTTTAACCCTGTCAGGGCCCACTTTTGAATAGCAGAAGAAACTGGCAAGCAGGCAGCAGGCTGGGGGCTGGGAGCCGCTGTATCTGGAATTTAGTAACATTTGCTTCTCATTGTGTTGATTTTGATGTTTACCTTCTATTTATGGCAAGTGATACTGGCCATAAATGATATTTTCCATTTATGATAGTGGTTACCTTTTAAGACACATTTACGTACTGATAAATAAAATCCAAGTCAGGAGTCCTCAACCAGGGCACAATGGCACTTGAGGCTGCATCGTTCTTTGTGGTGGGTGCTGTCCTGGGCTTTGTAGGATGTTTAGCAGAATCTTGGCCTCCTCTACCTACTAGATACCAGTAACTAACCCCCTTCTCCCTGTTGAGAATCGCTGATTTAAGGTATGCAAATTGAGGCAACCTTATGAAGTTAGAAAGTAGAATTAGTTGGATATGGTAGAAATCCCGTGTGTGTGAAAAGGGCTGAAGTTTGGGAAACTCTTTGGGCAAATTGCCTTCAGTTGTGGGGTCCACTTGCTGATGTTCCTGTGGCATTGAGGTTTGTTCAAGAGCGAGATGCCTTTCAAGGAGATGACTTGAAAGAGCTGCTCTAAAGCAGCACCGTCTAGTAGAACCTCTGCCATGCTGGAATGTTCTGCATCAGCACCATCCAGTCCATAGCCACTGACCACCTGTGGCCATGGAGCACTCAGAATGTGGCTGCTGAGAATGAGGAATTTAACTCTTTTATTTAAGTAACTTAAATGTAAAGCTACCATGTTGGACATCACAGGTCTAAAGAAATCAGTGTGCAGACGTCAGGATGACAGACTGCAGGCTTTAAAAGCTTAGAAGTAAAGACACACAAACCAAGAGGAATGCATCTTTAAGGACGGTCCAGCCACGTGGCAGACAGGACTATCAGACAGGTTAACTGCACCCACTTAACATGGGCTTTAGCAAAGTAAAATAAAAACCAGTGTACTAGTGCCTAAGACTTGAGAAGCCCAGGGAACCGACAGACCTACACTCGCCCCCGAGGTGGGCAGGAGCCTCCTGTGGTTTCTGCATCTTCCTTGTGACTCCATTTTCAGGCAGACTCTCCTAAACAGGAGCAAGGTGGCTTCTTGCAACTCCAGGCTTGTTTTCTGCCACCTTAACAACCCCAGGGTGAAGAGCATGTCTTTTCTGGAATTTCTAGCAAAAATCCCAGCCAGGCCTCTCATTGGCCCTTTCTCTGAGCCCATCACCATGCCGAGGGCTCTGCTTGGCCAAGCCTGGATCCTGGGCTTGTCATGCCTGGAGCTCAGAGGTGGGGTTGGCCTCAGGTGGAAAGATGGAGGGAAATGGACTTATTAAATTATGATACAAGAGTAACTGTAGGCTATAGAAGAAAACTGTATGGTAGCCTAGGCTAAGGGACTGAATCTGAGGTGGGACACACTTGGACGGGGGCCCCTCCCCTAAGGCTGGGGTGCAGACCTGGTTGGAGACAGTATAGTTCAGGCCACTGGATGGCAGGACCAGAGCTGGTCTGCAGGTGGGACAAGCCAGAAAGCAATCTCAGGGGTACCGATGGGGTGGCAGGCACAGCTGGTGGTTGACACATTGGGTGTACAATGGGAGTGAGGGCACCGGAGCTCACAGTGTCCCTGGTGGGACACTAAGGGCCACAGTGACAGGAGGACCTTGGGAGACAAACCTGGGGGTGAGGAAATCAAGGCACTGGTGTGGAGGAGGCCTGGGGCATGGGATGTCCATATCGAGAGGGCCCTGGGAAGGTGACCCCTGGGCCACAGTGGGGCTTGAAAGCCTTGAGGGACAGCATGTGCTGGGCGCCTGGCTGGCCAGAGCACCATTCGATGGCCTCACTCAACGCACTGCTGAGCCGCCCACTGTGCCACAGCCTGGAAACCACAGGTGAGCTTTTTCCTCCGGTGGTGTCCCTCCAGCGCCCTCTACTGAGAAGGCTTAGCATTTCACTGACTGTAAAGGAGAGGCAGAAAGGAGTCTGTCCACCTCCCAGAGCGGGCATGGAAGGGTGACTGGGGAGCTGGGAGCCAACGCATTGATGTGAAGATTAATGAATGAGTGTGGGGGGCAGGGCAGCTGCTGTGCATGCAGAAGAGCTCCAGTTTGAGCAGCCTGAGAGCCCTCATTCTCTATGGCCCCTAAGGATAATTTTATGTCATGAAGAGAGACTAGGAAAAAAAAAACCAGAGCTGTGAAATAATTGTGCCGATGGGGCTGTTGTTAATGGCTGTGCAGGGTACTCTCAGGCTCTTAGCTCAGGATCTGGATCAGACAGACCTGGGCTTAAAGTCGGCTTCCACCACTCGGTAGTAGCTGGAGCTGATGTAGCAGTAGATCTTGAGCAGGTAATGGAGTCCTCTCTGGGCCTCAGTTTATCCATCATGAAAATGGGGATGATGCTAGTACATACCATGTAGGATTGTTGTGAACATTAAGTGAAGTAAGACATTATTTTTTAAAGAGAATACACTTCTGCATCCATAACATTTTGAGAATCTGTATCTTTCTCATCACCCCTCACGGCCACCACCCTAGTCTTTGCTTGCCTGGATAACGGCAACAGCTTTCTAAATGATCCTTCTGTTTCCAATTTTTTTGGTTAATGTACAGCTTGATTAAGATATAGTTCACATACCCTGCAGTTCACCTCTTTAAAGTATATAATTTCAGCAATTTTTAGTATATTCATTGAGTTGTGCAGCCATCACCACAATGTTAGAACACTTCACCATCTGCCAAAGAAGCCTCACACCTGTTACCTGTTTCTCCTTGTGCCCACGGCAGTGTCTTCTCTGCTCAGAAGCCAGAAGGACCTTTAAAAAAATGTAACTCGGGAATTCCCTGGCCGTCCAGTGGTTAGGACTCTGTGCTTCCATTGCAGGGGCATGGGTTTGATCCCTGGTTGGGGAACTAAGATCCTGCAAACCGTGAGGCATGGCCAAAAAAAATTAAATCAGATCATGCCACCCTGTGCTTGTAACCCTTCAGTGATCCCCACTGTGGATGGAGTAAAATCCAGACTCCTTGCCCTGGTGACAAGGCCCTGTGTCGTCTGCCCTCTCCTTCTCTTCCGACCTCATCTTTTTCTTGCGGTACGTGGGCCTCTCACTGTTGTGGCCTCTCCCGTTGCGGAGCACAGGCTCCGGACGCGCAGGCTCAGCGGCCATGGCTCACGGGCCCAGCTGCTCCGTGGCATGTGGGATCTTCCCGGACCGGGGCACGAACCCGTGTCCCCCGCATCGGCAGGCGGACTCTCAACCACTGCGCTACCAGGGAAGCCCCGACCTCATCTTTTACCTTCTCCCCCGTGTTCGGTGCATTCCAGCCACACTGGTCTTCTTTCCCTGCAGATGTGTGTCAGGCTGCTTCCTACCTCTGGATCTTTGCCCTTGCGGTTCTGATCTGCCTAGATGGCACTTCCTTGCCTGGTTGCATGGATGTTTCTTCTTGTCACTCAGCTCAGCTGTCACCCCAGCCTTCCTGACCACCCAGTCTCCCTGAGCCACACCCCTTCCCCCACTGCTTCTCTTATCCCATGCCTTATTTTATTTTGGATAGCTGTTCACTGTCTCTCTTCCTCCCCATGGGAGGAGGACCTTGTCTGTCTTGCTCACTGTTGAATGCCCTAGGTGAGGACCTGCATCCTGTGAGTGCACAGGACATTCTAGGTGAATGAATGTGTGACAAAAAGGGAGCAATGATCACTTGTCTTATTACTGTTATTATTAGATACTCAGTAAATACTATTGACCTAAAAGTCGTTGAAAGTGTGCAGCTTATATCCAGTGCAGGTAGAAAGTGAATAAACAAGGTGACAATCAAGGTGATTAAATGAGATGGGCTTGGGGCTAGTGACACTGGGCTCAGGTGACACAAAGTCCTTATTTTACCCTGTGCCAAATGCTTATTACCCTTTGTTGCAATGAGATTGTGAGGAAGTAGAAGAGAAGGATCCTGTTCCTGTTCCAAAGTTAGGTCCCCACAGGAGCTGGAGTCGTAGTTGGACCAGACGAGCACTTAATAAATGCTTACTGTTGTGGATTTAGCTAAAAAAAAAAAAAAAAAAAGAAATGCACATTTAGTCCCGTAGGTAAGATACGTACAGTGTGACGGAAGAATAAGGAGGAAAGGGCGCTCCTTCTGCCTCCTTCCCAAAGGAAACCGCTGGTGTCAGCTGTCAGGGAGGTTTTCTGCATTGGCGAGCATAATCTGCACGTTATCCTCTTGATTTCATGCAAAGAATGGCATCCTGGACACACCTTTCAGCTCCTTTCTGATTTAGCATATCTTGCAAATGGGGCTGTTTAGCGCATACAGCTCTATCTCCTTCTTCAAAGACTGTTGAGCATTCCATTGTATGGATGTTCCCTGCTTATTTGACCAGCCGCCCTCTGATGACCGGTTAGGTGGGGTTCCAGTCTTTGCTACCACGTGCGGGCTGCCCTGAATGACCTGCCCCTGTGTACGTGCACGCCTGCCGGTTCAGTCACGGAGAGTTTAACTTGGTAGCTGGCTGTGTGGAACCTTCTGCCAGGACAAAACAGACAAAACTCATAAACAGCCTGACGGTATGTCACTCTCTTAAATTCATTCGTCAGCTTTCATTAGAAACACTCAGCTCTGGGAGTCGTCATTACAGGATTATCATAGGATGGGGAGAGACTGGCTGGTTCACAGAAAAGTCAGTGACCATGGGTAGGTATCTGCAGATTGAAGGGTGTGCTTCTGTCAAATGCATCCTACCTCCCTCATTCAGTGCTTTGCGTCCACGGATGGCCAGCTTGGGTGACGCACACCCAGGAGCAGGGATGGGGCTGGACATCTCAAGGTTTCTGTGTGTGTCTCTCGCCAACAGGAATGAGTTATTAGAAGTGAAACCCATTCTCGGGAGAGCTACCGCCATCCTCCCCACCCCAGCCCTAGCACTGGTTTACCGGAACCAGGATGCTATTTTTAAGAAAGAGCATCGTGTTTCATCCTGGAAATTTTGAGCATCTGAGCAGGCAACTTGCTGGCTTGCTAATCTTTAGAGTCCCGATGCCCAGGGCCTGTGTGTGCTCAGCTCTGCACCCCAGTACCTGGGCAGGGCCTGCCTGGCCCTTAGGAGGAGGGGGAGATGGTGGGTCCGCAGGTGACAAGTGATTATGTAAGTCGTCATGGCCATGTCTGGATGGGTTGCCTTCAGCTGGCAGCATCTGAAGGGGCTGGTAGGGCGGGGGTTCCTTCCTCCCAGCCTGTGGGAGGGGGCGGGGAGGTGAACAGTTCAGCCTGGGGTCTTTCCACGAAAGACCCTTAACGAATGCTCGTAATTCTCAAAATGCCTGTTTAGAGCCGCTCCTGAAGGATGGGCTGCCTTTTTTTGTCACGAGTGAGGATGGGCGTGTGTGTCTCAGAGCAGCTGAGTTTTGCCAGAGCCGGGCAGGTGTCCCTGGCTTCACACAGGCGACCTGAGGGCAGGCGTGCCTGGTGAGCTGCCCTCCGGGGGCGGCCCTGGGAGTCAGTTTGCCTACAGCTGGCACGCTGGCCTGTCTCCAGGTTATGCGGGGCGCCGAGTCACCATCTTCCTGGCGTGTTCCTCCAGCATGTTGCTAAAACGGGGAGCCGAGTATGGAAGGAGATTCTTTCCCTTCTCTTTTTGTATAGTAATCTTGGTGTGACCAGCACCCTTGATAGCATGTGGGGTGGGAAGACACTGGGTTTCAGAATAAGATGGACCTGGTTCAAGGCCAGACTCAGCGGTTTCTCACATCTAGGCAAACTCGGGTGCTTTATTCAGCTGTCCTGAGCTTTCCTCTCTCACCTGCAGAATGGCAAAGTGATAACAGTACTTGCTGCTCTGTATTTACTTTTTTAACTTAAATCTTATTTCACAAACGAATCCTACGTTTTGAAATAATTTGGGCTTGGGGACGAAGCATCTTTGATTTGGACCACAGCGTCTTAGGCGCCTCAGCTGTGTTTTCCCCTCTCATTGAAGGATGAAGCCCCAGATGGGGCTGTGGTTCTGACCCAGTGAAGATGCTTTAGAGAAAGACGTTCTGGGAAGAGTGGATGGGTGTGGGCGTGGCCTTGACGGTGTGGGTGTGTCTTTCCCACAGGTGCTGCGAGTGGCTGAGATGCTGTGGTGCAGGGGAGCCCAGGCCCCGCACGGTCTGGTTGGGGCACCCCGAGAAGAGGGACCAGAGATACCCTCGAAATGTCATCAACAATCAGAAGTACAACTTCTTCACCTTTTTGCCTGGGGTATGTACGGGCAGGGGCAACATCGTTTTCTTCTTCCTACACCAAATGTATGCAGTGGTACCAGTCTTAGAAGACTGAAGTCCCTGTGGCAGATTTTGTGAACGCTCCGTCTTTTCCATGTCACCTCAGCCACTGGCCATTCATCTTCCCTGGTCCTGAGCACCTGGAAGGGGGCTGCCTTCTGTCTGCAAGGCTGTGAGACTCCACTTGATTGGTTAGAATAACTTCACATTTATTTGGTGTGTTGGACCTAAGAGTGAAAAAGATATTTTGAGGACGTAGCTTTGTTCCAAAAAAAACGAAAGTCAGGAGAGGACTTCCCTGGTGGCGCAGTGGTTAAGAATCCGCCTGCCGATGCAGGGGATACGGGTTCGTGCACCGGTCCGGGAGGATCCCATATGCCGCGGAGCGGCTGGGCCCGTGAGCCACGGCCGTTGAGCCTGCGCGTCCGGAGCCTGTGCTCCGCAACGGGAGAGGCCACAACAGTGAGAGGCCCGCGTACCGCAAAAAAAAAAAAAAAAAAAGAATCTGCCTGCCAATGCAGGGGACACGGGTTCGAGCCCTGGTCCAGGAAGATCCCACATGCCGTGGAGCAGCTAAGCCCGTGCGCCACAACTACTGAGCCTGCGCTCTAGAGCCCGTGAGCCACAACTACTGAAGCCCGTGCTCCACAAGAGAAGCCACCACAATGAGAAGCCCGCACACTGCAACGAAGAGTAGCCCCTACTCGCCACAAGTAGAGAAAGCCTGTGCACAGCAACAAAGACCCAATGCAGCCAAAAATAAATAAATTTATTTAAAAAAAATCAGTGCTTACATTCCCCCCCACCCCTCATTATCATGAAACACATATTTGGAACAGGAAAGTTGGGAGATAAAAGTGTAGAGATTTTTTTTTTAAGGTAAATTTTAACACTATCATCCAGAGAGACTTTCTATTAACATGTTTGCTAATTTTTTTTTCAATTGAAGTCACTTCTTTTTTTTAAATTTATTTTTCCTGCATTGGATCTTTATTGCTGCACGCGGGCTTTCTCTAGTTGCGGCAAGCGGAGGCTACTCTTCCTTGTGGTGCACGGGCTTCTCACTGCAGTGACTTCTTTTGTTGCAGAGCACGGGCTCTAGGCGCGCGGGCTTCAGTAGTTGTGGCACGTGGGCTTCAGTAGTTGTGGCTTGCAGGCTCTAGAGCGCAGGCTCAGTAGTTGGGGTACACGGGCTTAGTTGCTCCGCGGCATGTGGGATCTTCCCGGACCAGGGCTCGAACCCGTGTCCCCTGCAATGGCAGGCGGACTCTCAACCACTGCGCCACCAGGGAAGCCCGTTTGCTAATGTTTTGCATAGTATTTTACTCTGCAGTCATCCCTTTTGTTCGTTAACTAACACAAATCCATGGACAAGTACTCTGAAAACCTCGCCCCTAAAACACCCTTAAGTTAAACATCTATTTTTATCTACTGTGGCCTCCAAAATACGCTGACTGACTTCAGAAGCAGCAGCAGCAATCGGTTCCAAAGCTGGAAGAAAAAAAAAAAATCACTGTTTGATTTATTGAGGGAGAACATGGAAATGCAAATACCTTACACTGTAGCTTAAGGTCAACCTGAATGTTTCTTTTTTTTATTTTGGGCGGTACGCCGGTCTCTCACTGCTGTGGCCTCTCTCGTTGTGGAGCACAGGCTCCGGACACGCAGGCTCAGCGGCCATGGCTCACGGGCCCAGCCGCTCTGCGGCATGTGATCCTCCCGGACCGGGGCACGAACCCGTGTCCCCTGCATCGGCAGGCGGACTCTCAACCACTGCGCCACCAGGGAAGCCCACCCTGAATGTTTCTTTAAGGGTGATTTTGAGTACATTTATTGCTGCCTGGCTTACCCCCCTCTCCCAGCCCCTTAAAGCTCAGTATCTTTTTTTTTTTTTAATTAATTAATTAATTAATTAATTTTTGGCTGCGTTGGATCTTTGTTGCTGCGCGTGGGCTTTCTCTAGTTGTGGCGAGTAGGGGCTGCTCTTCGTTGTGGTGCGTGGGCTTCTCATTGCGGTGGCTTCTCTCTTTGCGGAGCACGGGCTCTAGGTGTGTGGGCTTCAGTAGTTGTGGTATGTGGGCTCAGTAGTTGTGGCACACGGGCTTAGTTGCTCTGAGGCATGTGGGATCTTTCCAGACCAGGGGTCGAACCCGTGTCTGCTGCATTGGTAGGCGGATTCTTAACCACTGCGCCACCAGGGAAGTCACAAGCTCAGTATCTTAAGTCAAGTGAAAGTTTATTTCTCGTTCATGGAAATTCTGAGGCAGATCAGGCCATTCTCCTCCATCTCACAGCTACACCATCTGGAATACGTGGGCACCCACGTCTCCATAGCAGGGCAAGAGCGAGGGGCCGGACAGTGCTCCGAAGGGACACGTCATTTCTGTTCATTGCCCAATGGCCAAACGAGCCAGGGGGATCAGTGTCACTTCCAGGGCATGTGGGGGCAGTTGAAACTCTGCCAGAACCCTCCTGCCACGTGGGATGAACATCTGCTGTAGTTATTGTATGGCGTTGAGATCATACAGTGGGGGTATCCGTTTATCTCACTCGTTTGATTCAGTCTTAAGCATAAGCATTTCCCACTAAAACCTCTTCAACAACATTTTGAGTGCCCTTTCCTGTACTTACAAAATAGTTTAAGAAGGGACTTCCCTGGCGGTCCACCGGTTAAGACGTTGCACTTCCACTGCAGGGGGCGTGGGTTTGATCCCTGGGTGGGGAGCTGAGATCCCACGTGCTGCTCTGCGTGGCCAAAAACTAGGGAAAAAAAAGTTTCCGACTTTCCTGGTGGCGCAGTGGTTAAGAATCCGCCTGCCAGTGAAGGGGGCACGGGTTCCGTCCCTGGTCCAGGAAGATCTCACATGCCGCGGAGCAACTAAGCCCGTGTGCCACAACTACTGAGCCTGCGCTCTAGAGCCCGTGCTCCGCAACAAGAGAACCCACGGCAACAAGAAGCCCGTGCACCGCAACTAGAGAAAGCCCGTGCACAGCAACGAAGACCCAACGCAGCCATAAATTAAAAAAAAAAAAAAAAAAGTTTAAGAAATAAAATCTCACAACTATAGCCGAAGCCTCCAGCATACCCTCCCTGCCCGGAGGTCCCCACTGTCTTGAATCTGGTGTTTATAATTCCCACGTGTATTATTTGCTTCTTTACTTTGACAAATCATGTTTTCATCGCCCAGGTGTATTTTCCTATACAACATGTAGAGGTGTGTAAACTGTATGTACCGGTACCATGGGAGTTTTGTTCTTCCGGGGGAGTGTTTTGAAATGTCACTCATCTCCCTCTAAGCCCGCCCATCTGCATCAGACCAGCCTCAAGTGTCTTCTCTCTCCTCTCTCTCCATTCCAGGTGCTGTTTAACCAGTTCAAATACTTCTTCAACCTCTACTTCCTACTTCTCGCCTGCTCCCAGTTCGTCCCTGAAATGCGACTGGGAGCACTGTACACCTACTGGGTTCCCCTGGTGAGTCAGTCGGGTCGTCTGTTCAGTAACAGCAGAGGTTGGGCGGCAGAGGTTCTTTGTCCTCCAAGCACCTGGAATGGGACTCGGCCTCTCAAGGGAGAGGACACCCTCAGGCCAACACGCTGGGAACCCCTGAGGTCTTCATGGTGAAGCTCCGTTTCTCCCACTTCCAGGGTCAACCGTAGTGATGCCTGTGCTACTCGTTCCTTCTGTCTGTCAGCTGTTCAGTCTTTTCTTGTTTCAGCAAATAGTTCTGCATGCTTATCATGAATCACTTGGTTCCAGGCTCTGGCACACAGCGGTCATGAGAAAGGCAAATCCTCCGACTCTGTGCATTGTGCTCTTTGAATTGTTTTCTGTTTATTATGTAGACTATTTCAGCGTGCAGGGTTGACACAGGAACAGATTCTATGCTTCAGTGTATATGGAGGGTGACAGGCCCGACGCCCCTCCATCCTTCTTGTGCCGCCTTTTCTTTCTTCCTGCCTTTTTGGAAATGGTTATTGAGCACCTGCTGTGTGCCAGCCACGGTGCTGGGCACTGGGGATGCAGCAGTGACTGAAACGTAGAAAAATTCCTGCCCTCGCCGAGTTGACTTTCAGTGGGGACAGACAGTAAACAGTTGAGCGTAATTGTTTCAAGTTGTGAAACTGCTGTGAAGGTAGTAGAAGGTCGTAGGGCAAATGGGGCATCCCAGGCACAGTTAGTATTTGTTGAGTGGATGCAGGTGGGAGATGTGGAGGGGCAGTCTTAGCCAGGGTGGCCGGGAAAGGCCTCTTGAGGAGGTGATGGGAAGAAAAGGAGGAGGGTGGGAGGATCCCAGGTTCAAGGAGCAGCAGTGCAAAGGCCCTGCGTTCATCACATGCTTAGAGTATTTGAAGAACAGAAAGAAGCCCAGCACATCTGGGGCACAGAGAGGGTGAAACTGACATTTCCTTTCCTCCAGAGACATTATGAAATATAATTATTTTTCATTACGCAGGGCTCGGAAGGAGCACTCGGATTCTCTGTTCACAAATCTCGTTAAATTTTTCATTGGGAGAAGATTGTTAAAGTAGAAAAGATGTTTCCTCCTTAAGGAAACAAAAACACACATTCTTTTGGATGTTAAGGATTTGGTGCACAGGCACTTAGGGAGCAGAGGAAGTGGATGCCAAGGGCCCCGGGAGCGGGGGTCCACACGCCATCGGTGCTACGTTAATCAGACAGGGTTAATCAGACAGGTCGTGTCAGCAGTTCCAGCCCTGGGAAGGAGGGTGGTTCATTTCTTCCACACAGGCAGCGGAGGTGCTTTTGGGATGCGGGAATTGTTCTTTTCTGCTCTGAGTCATTTGTGGGTGAGGTAGGATGTTGGGATAACAGACATTCCTGTCTGCATCAGGGTGTGTGCTTTTACACAGTGAGTGTCGCTAACTCAGAGGCCAGGCTGATAGAAGCGGGGGGCTCTTGTCCCATCTCAAAGCGGAAGATGCTGCTTTGTTCCATCAGCTGCAAATAGAGTTGCCAGGCCCAAGAGGTAGAAACTTCGGAGTTTTACTGGAAATACCCTAATTTTATTTAGTTTTTTAGTTCCACAGGGGTTTGCTACATACCTATATAAAGTCAAACTGTAAGTCAGTTATTTAAGAAAAGTTAGTCTGCAATGTGTATAAAATATCATCTATCACCCTGCCTTTTACTGATTACCTTTTTAAAGTATAGTTATTTGAAAGGTAATACAGTCACATGATTCAGGAAACGTGTAAAAGGGTACCTCATGAAAAATCTCCCTTTTATCCAGTTCCACCCCCAGAACACTGTCATTCATTTCTTTTTCCTTCTTCCAAAGTTTACAAACAATGAATAAATTTTTTTCTGGACTGGCTTCTGCCATTTACCATAATTTTTGAAAATTGAAGTATAATTGACATACAACATTAAATTTAAAAATCTTGTCTTTTCCCTGCTCCCTAACGCTCCTTTTTAGAAAAAAGGTTACAAGATATACACAGTGCTGAATCTTTTTTTTTCTAATTTCCAGCATCTCTTTCCCTTGATTTTCAAATGTTGCTAACTCATTTACAAAATGTTAAAGCACTGTGTGGAGTGAGCACACCCCTTCTCTTGGTGGTCTGTCTGCAGGCTGCCGGTTTGCAGTCTCTGCTCTGCTTGAGGCTATACGGGTTTCCTTGGTACCTCATATTGGTGCCTTCTGGGCTCAGGAACCCTCGACTGGGAGTGTGGGATGACCAGATCCCACCTCTCAAATCTTGTCTGTTGGGTTCTCCCCAAACCCCAGATCGTGCTGCTTTACTGCCTGCAAAACGCCCTCTGTTCATTTTTCTTTTCCTTTATCAACTACGAAGGGACTCTACAAAGGGACTTATCCTTTTTTTAAAAAAATATTTATTTATTTGGCTGCATCGGGTCTTAGTTGCAGCATGCAGGATCTTCATTGCGGCACGCGGGCTTCTCTAGTTGCGGCGCGTGGGCTTCCCTCTAGTTGTGGCGCAGGCTGCAGAGTGCACGGGCTCAGTAGTTGCAGCACGAGGGCTTAGTTGCCCCGCGGCATGCGGGATCTTAGTTCCCCAACCAGGGATCGAATCCATGTCCCCTGCATTGGAAGGGCGGATTCTTAACCACTGGACCACCAGGGAAGTCACCCGGGACTCATTATTTTTGGAGAAAAATTTGAAGGAGAAGCAGCACAGCAAAAATCCCTACCTGTGCAGCCACCTCCTGAGATGGCCCAGCTGTGTTTCTGGCCTGTTTCCTTTCAGTCTCTTCTTACACGTGCCTGTTTTACATACACTCTAACTTAACACGATAGTAAAGTATGTATTATGTAAGTGCAGTTGGACCCTAAGGTGTTCGAGAAGGCAGCTGTGTGTCTCCCCCTCTCCCTGCCTTTACCGTCTCAAGCATGATATCTGGTCTGTGCTCTCTCCCCTCAAGGTATTTATCTGCCCAGCCTGTCATATAAACCCATCGTCCGGACGATTTTTGGGGTGCACCCCTACAACCTTGTTCGCGTTGGCGTTGGCACGTGTGTTGGGGAGGGAACTTTGGCCATCTTGGGCATAAATTTTTCATTCTGTTAACCAAGAGTCATGTGCATGACTCAGAGAAGACGGAATTATGCAGGAGAAATAGTGGGGTTGGAAATGAGATCAGCTCTATCGAAATTTTCCACAGTGGTTACTGGAGATTCCCATGGACTGGAGGCAAAACAGACGGGTAGAGAAAAAAGATTCTTCACTCGAGAAAGAAGAACATGGGGCAAAGGAGCATAAGGAGCCTGCTTGAGATCATGCTAGGGTGTGGAGAGGATGTGAAGCCCCACAGAGACGGACACCCGTTTTCTTTTTCTAAGGACTGGGCTTTGGAATATCCGAAAAGGCTTTGGGATGTGTGTGGGGTGTGTGTACGAGGATATTCTGTGCAGCATGGTGTATGTTACTCAGACGCTGGAAGCAAGCAAATGTCCATCGGTGGTTACCTGAACGCTGGTCCAGCAAAACTGTGGAATGCTGCCCCGGAGTCAGGAAGGATGCAGTCACTCCAGTGATGCTGACACGACACGGTGTGACTCATCTTTTTCTTTGCGTGAAAAAAGTAAGTTTCAGGATAACATGGACAGCATACTCCCATTTTTATCACCCTCTCCCCAACAAGAAGTGTTTTTGCACACTTGTGCAGGTAAATACATGGAGGTCTGGAAGGTTCTTCACCGAAGCTAGTGTTTATCTTTGGAGCTGGGGGTTGCCTTTTATTCTTTTAAGTGTTTTTTATCTTTATGTGCAGAGACCTCTGTCTTAAGTCACCTCAGTGTGCCTCTATGGAAGTTGGAAAGGTATAGGAAGCTACATAGATCAGACGTGCATTCAGGGTGTTTGAAACCATTCAGAACAGAGTTGCTCCCTCCACAGGGGGAGGCCACATTGGTTCTTGGGGCTGGTGACCGAGGATCAAAACGTTGAACGCAACTTGATGGTAGGTACTATTCCCTTTTCTGTCCCTAGTGTGTATTCTGTACATTAGCACCGGTGATGCCGACTCCAGGGTCTCAGGAAATGCAATGGGGTGAACCATGGGGGCCGGGATGACCTGGAGGGCTGCCACCCTTCTAAAAGAGGGCCCGACCCCAGTCCTAGCCCACGTCTCCTCTCTGAAATGATGCTCAGAATTTCCAGGAGAAGCCAGAAGGCCTGACTTCCAATGTAAGCAGCTGAATCACCTGGTTTCCCTGGGACTCTGGCTGTAGAGAGAAGACAGGTGGGTTACCAGCAGCCTCTGGCAGTCTTGAGGTTATTTATTTATTTAGTTAGTTAGTTGTGCTAGGTGTTAGTTGTGGCAGGCAGTCTCCTTAGTTGCAGCTTGCTGGCCTCTAAGTTGCAGCACATGGGATCCTTAGTTGTGGCATGTGAACTCTTAGTATGGCACGCGTGTGGGATCTAGTTCCCTGACCGGGGATTGAACCTGGGCCCCCGGCATTGGGAGCACCGAGTCTTAACCACTGCGCCACCAGGGACATCCCAGTCCTGAGGTTTCTCACTAGCTTGTGACCCCTTTTATAGCCGAAGTTTCCTGTGATGGTTCAGAGACAGGAGGGGATACTTGTCTTGTACAAGTTCTTCCTCTCTTTCCAGGGGCTGCCGAGAAGGGAGTTTGGGGTCAGACAAATTAGGTAGCATCTGTTTCTAGGAGACTGTAGCTGATTTCCCCTAAATCCCCTAGATTTTTATGTAGAGAATCAATTTCCTGTTCTTGGCTAAAGTACATTTTGAAATGTCTCCAGCCACCCTCAGAGTCCTCTCATTTCAAACCCAGCCGTGAACTCAGTGGTTCAAAATGAGGGCGGTGTGGCCAGATGGTTGAGCTCTTGCTGCAACTTCTCTGAGAAGCTGTGTAATTGGAACAAGCTTGTCTGAGCCTCAGTTTCCTCACCTATAAAATAGGGGCGATCACGTCTACTCCCTCGGCTTGTTGGGAGGTTCAGTGAAGTACAGCAAGTAAAATGCTTCAAACAGCTCCTGACGCATAGAACATTCTCGGGAAGTGTTCTCATTTTAATTAAAAAATTCTGGGGCTTCCCTGGTGGCGCAGTGGTTGAGAGTCCACCTGCCAATGCAGGGGACACGGGTTCGTGCCCCGGTCTGGGAAGATCCCACATGCCGCGGAGCGGCTGGGCCCGTGAGCCATGGCCGCTGAGCCTGCGCGTTTGGAGCCTGTGCTCCACAACAGGAGAGGCCACAACAGTGAGAGGCCCGCGTACCACAAAAAAAAATAAATAAATAAAATTCTGGTACTAGTGCCATTGTTGTGTGGATTACGTTTTAGCTTTTGGTAACTTTTTTCTTGATAGTAATATGTTAGAGGGAGAAATTCCTCAGGTGACTGCTGAAATAATCCATAAAATTGTATGAAGACCAAATAACCTAGTTTTTTGGTTGTTATTAAGATGGCGATCTACAGGCCATAAAATGCACAGATACTAAGTTTTCAGTTCACTGTGTGTTGACATCGGTCAGCACCCATGTCAACACCACCTTGGTCAAGACCATCCCACCACCCCGGAAAGTTCCCTCTTGCCCCTCTCCAGTCAGCCCCCTCCCCAACCAGAGGGAACGGCTTTTCTGATTTCTCTCATAATTTTGCTTCAGTAAATCTATTTTTGACATACAACTTTATAGAAGAGTCTTAGCCCCTTCAGAATTTCAAGTCTGTTCACCGTCACCACCTCTGATTTCCTTACAAGCTCAGAACCCCCCCCCCCCCTCCCATTCAAGCCTCTTTCTCAGTACCTGTGGCTCTTAAGGACCTCCAAGTTGGACGGGTGGAATTTATTTCTGGACTACATTTGCGGCTCTTTGTAAAGCAGTTTCTAGCTTAAGACGTGGCACGTCCCCTGGGATTGATGAGGACCGCGCGCGCGCGCGTGTGTGTGTGTGTTTGGGGGTCATAGATACGGTGACTTAGGAGCGGGTATTTATTTGTAGCTGGGAGGTTAGCGCCTCCTGTCTTTGTGATGAGCACACACTTTCCATTAACATCAATGGGATTTAGCCAGGCCCATGCAGAGAGAAATAGAAACTGGAACATTTGAAAAAACAAACAACAAAAAACGTGGGTTATGGCCCAGAACAAAACAGCAGCCTGGGGGAGGGGCTGGGGATTCTGCAAACTGGCCGTGCTTTTCCAGAATGGGTTTTCTCTCACCTCTGTATGTGGTCTGGTTATGCGTTTTTTTTCTGAAATGTACCAGTTTTGCTTTGGCTTCAGTGTGTACTTTACATCTGAGTGGAAACAGGAGCAATCCTTTGATTGTAAAGATGTGTGGGCCTTTGGAGGAGTTTCACAGAGCAGCACATCTCTGGCTAAATTTACATAAGAGATTTGAAGTCCTTTGAATCTAACTTAATATATTGCATGGGATAAACAGTATGAAGATGAAAGCCTCAAAGAATTCACTACTGCTAACCTTGGGGCGATTGTGCTCTCTGCATTAAAAAAAAAAAAAGACTTTAAAAGGAGGGGTGACAAGTGTATTTTGTAAGAAAAAATGAATAACGGTTCTTGCCTTTATTGATACAAGAGGAAAAATCCAGATGAAAAGAGATTCTAGATATGGGTGACTCACATACCTGTGAGTATAACCTCTGTACCAGGTTTTATGAGTTGGGGTATCTGACTTGGGAAGATAAGGCAGTTTAAAATTTTCTTTTTATGAGTGTGTACATACGCAATTAATACTTTAAGATGTTTTCTTTATAGAAGTTTAAAACATTACAGGAAAGACTGAAGTCCCCATCCCATCTTAGCCCCTTACCTTGCAGAGGAATCTAACCAATAGTTGAGGATGGTGGAAAATCTTTAGCAGTATAGGAGAATCTTTGTTGGTGTTTATTTGAACAGTGTTACATTGTTATGTTCCGGAAAGTTAATTTCCCTACTGACAGGTCAATACAAACAGGGATGCATTTCACTTTGGGTCCTGGTGGCCCATCTTACTGGTTCCACCTACCCAGGTTTCTCCAGAGGCAGAACATTGTGGCAGTTAAGACTCTGGATCTAGATCCCCTGCATTATCACTTAGGAGCAAGCTTATTCAACCTGTGTGTCTCAGTTTCTTCACGGGTGGTGTGGTGATCTCAGCCACGAACTGCACTAAGGGGTGGAAAGCACTTTGAACGGCACCTGGCACGTGGCGAGTGAGCTGCAGACGTCAGAGGTCACCATCACTCAGCCCTCACCTGTGGACGGACAGTTCTGGGGTTTCTGTGTTTTTCACTCTTAGGAACCCTGTGGTGGTGGTGACTGGGGACGTCCCTGTACACGTGTGTGTCAGTGAGAGTTTTTCCGGCGCGTGAGATTCAGAGAAGTGGGCTTGCTGGGGCTTCTGCACTTGGAATAATTAGCAGGTCCTGCCCTGATGCCCTCAAGTGGCCTCTGGCCTTTTCTGTCCCCGGCCCCAGGAGAGGAAGGTGGCTTCCACCAGGGCTCACCCTCTCTCTGTCTCTGTGCAGGGCTTTGTGCTGGCCGTCACCATCATCCGGGAGGCAGTGGAGGAGATCCGATGCTACGTCCGAGACAAGGAAGTCAACTCGCAGGTCTACAGCCGGCTCACAGCGAGAGGTCAGCCTCCTGGCCCCAGTGGGTCCACTTCCTGCAGCAGGGCCCCCGGTGTGTGGGGGGGTGGCCCACAGGGTTGCAACTCAATCATGGGCCGCTGACAGGGAGCAGAGTTCAAGGCCCGGGGCCGGCGGGTGTGTGGGTGCCCCGTGGCAGGGCAGTCACTCGTTGCCGGCACAAGGGAGGCCAGCGTCTGCCCTAGGGCCTGGGGTTACTCCAGCCCCATCCCTGGGCTGCCACTGCCCTCTTAGAGCCAGTCCTGTCATCTGACTTGTGCCTCATCAACCTGGAGTTTAATTCTGTGGGCTTGACATCCTCCCACACAGGTTTCCAAGGCAGTGCAGCTTTAAAAGATACTCTTTCAACATTACAAAACTAATGTTACAGCTTTGCAATGTGAGTTTTTAAGAAGGCACCAGACTTAATATAATAAAAGCTGCATCTGTGAAGGTTTCTTTGAAGGCATCTTATAAATCCTCAAAACGGAAGAGTGACTAATTCTGACCCAAAGAGAAATTACTAGGTAACCTTTAAGTTGAATTTTTGAAATGGTGGAATTTTTAAAATCTGCTCAAACACACGGTTGAGAACCCACAAAACAACCCAGCCAATGTCGACTTCTGTTTCCAACTACAAATTCTACCTAGATTTCCTGTAAGGTTGTATTCAGACTTGAGAGAATGTTACCTAAAGTTCCCGAAGATTCCTGATCCAATTCAGGGATTAATAATGTTTTAGGAGTGGCCGAGGGGAATAAAAACTGTGGTTTGCCTTCAGGAAATTGAGAATTCGGAAGGAGATAAGATAGATGCCCAAGGGACCTTGCAGCCAGCCAGGTTGTGAACTGCTTTACGTTAAGTGCGTTAGTCTTCTGAGGAAGCAGTCCGTCCGTGGTTTCAGGGGTTTGAGTAGAATTTTCCTTCTCGGAGAAATGTTGGAGAAATTTATTTAAGGCTCCCAATTTTTTTAAAAAAGTATAATCCTGTGAGGGCATGAACGTGTCTTGTTTTAATGCATTGAAATAGATTTTCATGGTTGGTGGTCTTAAAAAGTTGCAAGTCTCTGGGAGGAGAGGGGATTTAGAGTTGGTATAGAAATGCTTTCTTATTGCTAAACTACTGTATTTAGGACGTTTTGCTACCTAAAGAAAGAAAACCCAGCGTAGTCTTTGCAGAGGCAGGTGGCTTGGGCCTTCCATGTGGGTAATCAGAAGCCCCCTCCGGAGTCTGTTTTTTTGTGGTTTGTGTATATTAAATACTCCCTTAATAACATGTTCTGACGATAACATGTAAAATGCTTGGCAACCAACAAAAGCCCCATCGAGAGGGTGCGGTGGGTCTATTTAGAGCTCAGGAGGAGGGGCCCTGGGATCCCATTCATTCAGCCATCCAGGCTCCAGGCCTTCTTTGGTTCTTTTCATATTGCAATTGCTTTTCCTGTGAGTGATTTTTCTGGCCTCCCCTGCAGACCCGACCCCCTTCTCAGCCCCTGCTTTAGCTTCCCTCCGTTTTTGAAAAGATCCTGAGGAGAACTGGCAGATGGCTGTAGCATTAAAAACTTGTCTTCCTTTGTGGGTCTCCTTCTGTGGCCCGTGGTTTCCATTGTCATGCCAATCCAACAGTAGGGGAAGACCTAGCCGAGTTCTGAATATTAACCCAGACCCTGGCTCGGCCATTTGTTTTGAAAGCCCCAAAAAGGCACCGAAGAAAACGGTCAGCCTGGAAAGTGAAGGAGGGGAGGTTAGTTATCTGATACACTGTGGGGGGAAGGGCACAAGTAAGAAGCCCAAACTGGAGGATTTCAGAGAGGGGAAGAGAAAGAAGCCTTTTTTTTTTTTTTTTTTACCTTACCATTCGATGATTTAATAATATTTTCTTGAGTGAGGCTTTTCACCAAGATCTTCATTTAGTAAGTTCAAAAGCAAAGGGAAACAGATACATGTATGTATATCCACGCAGGACTGTTTTCTCTTTTTACCCCATGGCACCTTAAAATGTACTTTTCAACACTGTTTTTGGAGTTCAAAAAAGTTTGGAAACCAAAATATCGAGTCCTTGATCAAGAGATTATAAGCCATTATACTTATCTGCATTCTGCATCATTTCCTGTTTAATGATAGCAGTACGTGTACTAATATAGTTAAATATTTGGGGGAGTGGGTGATAACTTCTAACTAGCAAAATAGTTGCAGAAATCATGTGGAAAACTCCTATTCGCCTTCACCCGGATTCATCAGTTGTTAAGCTTTTGCCTTTTTCATCCTTTCCCCTCACTCTCTCTAAGCCCTTGGAGAATTAAGTTGCCTACACGATTCCCTTTTAACCTGTAGATACATCAGCGTTGAATTCCTAGTAGGATGTTCTCCTTACATAACACAGTATAATTACAAAATCAGGAGATTTATCATTACATTACTATTAATCTCATCTATACTTCTTACCCAGAATTCGCCATTTGTTCCTAAAATTTTTTTTATAGCTTTTTTCTTTTTCTTGTCCAGGAGCCAGGACAGGTTTGCCTTTTGCATTTAGTTGTCCTTTCTCCCTAATCTCCTCTAACTTGGCGGAGTTCTCCGGATTTCTTTGTTATGACCTTGACATTTTTGAAAAGGACAGGCCAGTTTTAGGTCAGTTACTTTGTAGCTTGTCCGTCAATGCGTGTTTGCTCGAGGTCTCAAAATGAGATTCACAACAATGCAGGAATTTATGTCGTTTTAAGAATGCCAGTGGCACAGATCCTGGGATGTTACCCAAGTTGTAGAGGCATTATGTTAATCGAATTGAACAAGTTTCGAACTTGGAGGAAAAAAATTGATTTTAAACAAGTGAATTAAAAACTCTGGAAATAAGAAATTCACCATTGGGAGAAAAAAATGGATGATCTTTTTTTTTTTTAATTGCTGCTTCCCGTGGTTTAGATCATCTTATATCATTCAAGGTGTGCCTAAAACAACACATCAGTGGATTAGTTTTTAATGTAATTGTCATAGTTTAATAAGAAGTATTTGAATATTGATAATAAAATTAGCCTACATGTAGAAATGACCTTTTATTCATTCTTCAAGGATGTTTGAAACTCCATCACTTTCCAAAGTCTGTGATAGGTTTCTGTATTACAGAGATAAACTTGAGGGGCTGGGACTTCGGGAAATTAATAGTCCAGCAAGGTATCCAGGCACGTAAAGGGGATGATTACAAAATGTAACTAGTAGTTACACTTTAGTGGCATGAGTGTTGTGGTCCTTATAAAGAATATCCCCTTTCGTGACCACCACGTTCCTGGTTCTGAGCACAGTGCCTGGTGGTTGAGGAGAGTAGTGGTTCTGCGTCTGTGCTCTGCCTGGATTCAAGAGTCCTGCTTCTGCCTGCCCCCCTGCTGTGGGGACAGATCCCTTAATCTGTCAGTAAATTGGGGATAATAGTGCCTACCTCAGAGAGTTGCCGTAAATATCACTCTTGCATGAGAAAAACTTAGCACTGTGCTGGGATTCGGTCTGTGCCCAAGAAAGGCATTGCTGGTGGTATCGTAGCAGGGGTTCATTAAATATTGGTGGGTGAGTTAATGGAGGTATGAGCCAGAGGTTATGGGAGGTTACGGGAGCCCATCAGAGAGGAGCTGATGATGTCTTCCCGGAAGAGGTGAGTCTTCCAGGTTGGAAGAAAACAGCACTGGCTTTATGATTGGTGGTGCTGAATGCAAAATGAACACCTGGGGCCCCTGTTCAAAAATTATTCAAGATGGCGGCAGCAGAGCATGAAACCAAGTAATGGCCCCTTCTGAGTGCAGGGCCCTGTGCCTTTACTGGAATCACATGCCCATGAAGTGTTCCTGGTAAAGAGTTCTCCAAAGGTCACAGGCTGGGATGGCTAGAAGTGTGGGGTACAGAACCCCAGGTTCTGGCTCCATCTTGTTCTTCCCAGTTCCGCCTTGTTTCCAGAGCCTCTCCTTCCTGGGAAAATAGAAGAAAAAACCATATTGGCCAGTGAAGACCTGAGACTCTGGGAAAGTTTATTCTGTGATCCAGGAATCTGTAATCAAGGCATGCTACAGGGAGGAGGTGGCATTGGAACTGTTTGAAAAACGCTGTCCAGAATGGGAAGCAGGAGAGAAAAAAAGAAAGATTTACCTACTATAAGCCAGCCAGGTGCTGGACAAGGTCTGGTCTGTAATTATTTTAAACAGCCTTATGGAGGTAGCTTTTACCTATGGGGAACTGAGGCTCGTAGAGGTTAAGTATTGTGTCTGAGATGATGTAGCTAGTTAAGGGGTAGAGCTTGATGTGAACCCCGGCTTGTCTGAATGTAAAACCTTAGCCTATAAGTCTAGGCTCCACCCTGTGCCTGGAGCTGAGGCTCACACCTTCCCACAGAATATCTCAATGATTGCCATGGCGTTCAGGCTTAATACATATGCTACAGAAAGGCTTCTAGATTTAAGTCCATTTTAAAACACTTCTTTTTTAATTGAAGTGTAGTAGATTTACAATGTTGTGTTAGTTTCTGGTGTATAGCAAAATGATTCAGTTATACATATATATGCATTTTTTTCATATTCTTTTCCATTCTGGTTTATTACAGGATATTGAACATAGTTCCTTTTGCTGTACAGTAGGACAAAACACATTTCTGAGTCCAAAGAAATCAATCCAGCCCCCTCATTCTGAGATGAACAAACTGTTGAAAGCCAAGTAGGAATGATGCTTTTAGATGAATAAGCATCCCCTCTCCTCCTACTTGGAATCCACATTTAAACCTGATCAGAGACTTGAGAGGTTCTTACTGGACTTTTATGCGTTCTGTGACTTTAATTGTAGAGCTGTCTTTCCAAATTAATAGCATTCAGTGGTACTGCAAACGCCAAAGCCGAAGAAGAGAGGGTCTTGAAGTAGTAACAGACCCAGCAAAACTTTGTTTTGTTACTTGAAAGATTTGGGTTGGGTCAGGAAAGAGTCATTAGTCAAGGAATTATTTTTCTTTATCCTTGTCCTTACCAAACCAAAACTTTACTTCTGGAGGGGGAATCTGCCTTGCTTATCACAGGTAGTAAGGGCAGTTGGATTTGCATTTTTACCAGATGAATTCCAGGGGTCTTCATACCAGGAATGTTTTCTCAGACTAACTTGTGATCAAGGGCTAAATGAAGCAAGTGGATAATTAGCCTTGAAGGAAAGTGCAAACAGAAGCATAATTAACACAATTGCTGATGCTTCTTTCCTGCTGGGGACATCTGGGCACATGGTGAACCGTAAGTTGTAAGCCAAAGGTCTGTGCAAAGTGGAGAGACTCCCTCTTATTTTCAGCTTTTTAGTACATATGTGGTGTAAAAAACGGAATGGATATCTTTCCTCTTCTCTAGTTCTTTTCGGATTATTCTCCGCACTGCTCTGTTCACCCTTTCCCAGTTACAGAATAACCTCAAGGATCTCACTTCCATTTGAGAGTGATATCTTTTTTTCAATTTAGTTCAGAATCCACTTTGCACCATTATTTAGGATTGCAATTAATATGACTAAAATTTGAGGTCTAAGGACACACATGTTTTTCTTTTAGGGCGTTGTATTCCGTTGGAGTTCATCAGGAGAAGGTAGGATAGTGCAGGGAACATGTGTTCATTAATGGGGAGTTGTTTAGCTAATAATTAGCTAAAGGAAAACGCTGTATTCTTAAACACAAGTACCGTTTGTTTTCAAAGTATGAACTCTCTTCAGACTTAGGATAACACTAAAACTGCTTTATACTTTTTTAAAAGATGAGGGTTACAGTGATGGTCTTTAAAAATTTTTTTATTTTAGTGAAGTATAGTTGATTTACAATGTTGTGTTAGTTTCTGGTGTACAGCAAAGTGATTCAGTTGCATGTATCTACTCTTTTTCATGTTCTTTTCCACTGTGGTTTCTTACAGGGTATTGAATCTGGTTCCCTGTGCTATACAACAGGACCTTGTTGCTTATCCATTCTATGTATAATAGTTTGCATCTGCTCAGTGATGGTCTTTTTGATATTACTGCCGCAGAAGTACTGCAAAGGTCTTTACTGAGGATCTCAAATACAGCTCAGTAAGCAAAGCATTCTCCTTCCCAGGCTTTCCTCATTAAGATTCAGAGCATTAGCTTTTACAAGTCTTAAAATAGGTCTTGCCAAACACTTTCCCATAATTCTCTGACAGATGTGAAGTTTGTTATTTCAGACCCATAAGGTTCCTTTTATTCTTTCAAACTACTCAATTTGACTTTATTACAAATTTCTGGTGAACTGATCTATTGTTTAATTAAAAAAAAAAAAAAACCCTGAAAAAAAAATCTCACATGCAAATTGCACTGTTATCTTTCCCAAAAGGTATTTCCCCCCCCTGCCGGGGGTGTTGGCCTATTTCATCATTATTGGGCACCAGAAGCAGGGAAGGGCCATTTATGTATTTATTTTAAAAGCCTCTGTTGGGTATACACTTGTTACATTTAGACTTCAGCCTTTCTTTTTAAAGTTCCCGCTAATTTAAACAAAAGCCCCAGGAAGTGGCCCGTGGAATTTATAATAATACTCTTCCACCCTTTGCCTGTTTTCAAATAACAGTCTTTTCTTAGGCTTTGGGGAATGCAGACAACCTGAATGGAATATGAAAATTTCAACTTTAAACCTATGAACTCTGCCGGGTCTGCAAAGGCGTTTTCGTGTCAAGCCCAGGAAATGTACACATGCTGTAGAATTTACAACTCATCACTGTCACAGTCAGATTAGAGTTCGAGTTAAAGAGTTATACATTAACCAGGGTTAGTGCATGGAGCTTGCTGCTAAAGACCTGCAAAGGCAATCAATGTCCTGCAGGCACAATGAAAAATAGAAGTATAGCTGGAGGTGTTCAGAGGTCAAAAAATTGGCCCACACGTACTAGTGCTCCGGAATTTACTTCTTTTTTTTGGGGGGGGGGGGCTGTTCTGCAGTGTGACTGAATTGTCATTTGCTTGTTTCGACTCAAGGGAAACATCTGGTTTCTCTCTGCAGTATAGACAAACTGCCCTTATTCTGAAGCTCTCATCCATGAAAAGCATGGTTTGGGCTCAGTGGGTTTGCTTATGAAAGGCTCGGGGGTCCATCTCTGCAGAAATAAACAGCTCTAGTAATTGGAAGTTTGTTCCCCGTTATAAACTCTAGCGCAGAGGTGACCTGGGTGAAGTGGCGGAGCTGAACGGGATGCATTTATTTTATAGAAGGCGTTTTATGATTTAGGATGTGTCCGGCAGAGAATCTGCCACTTAAACCTGTGAAAAATCTCTTACCCAGCTTCTGTAGAGTTTCTGCAAAGATATGTAAGAATCCCAGAGCCGGGAGATTGGGTGTGACAGGGTCCAAAAGAAAAAAGAGGTCTGGGGGGCAAAGTGAGGAGTTCTGTGGCTTCAGATCTTAGACCACGGCCGGATCTTCCTGTGCACTTTATAAAGAAGATAACGCGAATGGGCATTATTACTCCTGTTCAGGACCAGCTATGTAATTTGTGGGACTCAGTGCAAAATGAAAATACGGGGTCGCTTGTTTAAAAGTTATTAAGAATTTGAAGATGAAAACAGTAGGTCATTCACCCAAGGGTGAGGGGATCTATGTGAATACACAGGTCACATGCCCATGGGTTGGACTCTGCTTCTAGAAGTTTTAGGAATCTCTAGGGTAGATCACACACACACACACACAAAGTAGGGGTGCTTGGGAAGTATGTCTGCTAACTTCTCAGTGGGGTGTTGGGAGAGAATTTTCTTCTAACCAGATAATGGACTGCAGGGAGACCTCCTCTCGCTTGAGGTAGGTAATACTCACTGTCCGTGTGTTATTTTTCACGTCTCGTACTCTTCTGCTAGGAAGACGGGAGCTCTGCCACCGTGCAAATGTTTCTTGTTCTCTTTTTTGCGAGAATCTTGGTAGAAAACTCAGAACAGTGGTTCACGTAAGGTTAGAAATTATGTGTTTTGGGCCCTTTCCACAATCTTCAGAGTCTTGTCGTTCTGGAAGTTAATCCCAGCCACTGCGTGCTCAGCTCTTCTGACTCTGGTCCTCTTTCTCTCCTGCCCCAGCGGTGCCTTCCCTGCCTCCTCGTGGGCTTCTTAGAGAGGGGCGTTTCATTTGGACGTCGGCAGCCAAAACCCCAGTAAATGTTGGAATCGAAATACTGGTCTCTGCTTCCCCTTCTCTTTCTTTCCTGCCGCTTTTCCTCCTTTCATTCTTATGGTTTTAATTTGTCTTTTCTTGTTCAGAACACACAGGTGCACAGACACATGCTACATGTGTGTTCTGTGTGCAGGCCTGAGCTACACATTTTTGATCACCCAAAAACGGTCGTGCGGCCCGAAAAGTCCAAATGTATGGTCCGGACCGTGCATTGGCTCGATAGAGCGAGTGAATCTGAGGGTCTCCCTGTGTGGAACCTGCAAAGCTGAGGCTCATCCCCGCCAAACACTAAAATGCTAATGAGGGGGCCGGGGCTGAGAAACCCCAGTGACCTCAGGGTGGTGTGGCCCCCGCTGCCCTCCTCCTGAGATGGAGCCGGTTACAGTAGGAGGGCTTGTCGGAGGGATCGGCCTGCTGGGTTTAGTCAGGAACTGCTCTGCAAACACAGCGGATTAAAGGGTTTTTGTTGAGCTAGAGCAGATGGACAGAGAGGTAGAGTTCAACTTAACCGATCGTGAATCAGGACCCCGCCGTGGGAGGGAAAAATCTGGGCCTGGTCACTTAAAAGTTTGAGCTAATTTAATTTATTATATCTTTTTCTTATTGGAAGAGCACCTCATGTTTATTATAAGAAAATTGTCGTGAAGAATTTAGAAAGCATTGTTGCCAAAGAAAGGGATAAATCTCCTCTGTCCCTAGAAGGAATCACCCTTAACCCTTTTAGTGTAATCCTCCTGATTGTGTCCTTTGTCTCGCTAACACACACATATATCCATATGCAGCTGTTATTTAATAAGAGGTATAACAGTGCTCTTCCTAGGGTTAGATATTAAGAGCACACTTGTGAGTAGGTCTTGAAGATCAGAGCACAAGCTCAGGGACGGTTTGGGTCAGGCCACCAGCATAAATTTCAGTAACAAAACCAAAGACAACGTGTAAATTTATGTTCGGGAAAGTTGGGGCGAGCTCGGGCGAAGGAAAAGCTCACAGGCTCGGGGTGGGGGGGCACGATGAATTCACGATCTTCCCTCGAGGAAGGCTTTGATAAGCTGTCCAGAGAGGGCAGTGTATCTGTGTGCATTATTCCTGGTGCCCCCTCATTGGGCAAGAAGAATTGTTCAGGTTGGAAGGGAATTCGCGTGGAGCCCGCTCTTCATTCAGCCATTTCTAATGAGCTGACTCTTAGGACTCGCTGATGTTCTCCATTCCCTCTGCCAATATATCGACACAACGAACGCTTGAGGCTAGTGGGTTCCGAGGATGCCCAGGCTCAGGCCATTGGGTTGAATTCGTGCTTTATGAAAGCAAGGCCCCATCAGATGCTCCCTTCCTAGGCGGAGAGAGTCTAGCCGTCCTCAGAGCCACCTGCCACGTGTCTTCTAGAAGTCGTCCGTGTTCAAGAGCTTCCCTTTTAGCACCAGGTCTTCTCACTGTTACCATGACAAAATTTAAATAAGTACAAACATTAGTTAAAAGTCAAACCCTGTGGAACTCCTTAGAAAGAGTTGTTTCAGTTGAAGTCATTGGAATGCTTTGAAACATCTCATTTAGTGGTGAACTACTAAAAAGACCCATGGCATTAAATGATGTGAAAAGTGTACGATAAGATAACTTGCGTTGGGCACCAGTTCCTAGTGGGTGAGTGGTGGGTGTTTGTTGGAGGAGTGAGTCCACGGTGGGGGACAGCAGATTCAGAACTCCCAGGTCACCTTTGCTCTGGGGCATATACTTTGTTGAGGAGGACTGAGAATCATCATTATTTTCTCTCTTGGCTGAACATTTGTAAGTTAAACGGGCTTATTATGAGACGCCAAAAACATGGAGATTTTTATGGGGTTGATCCCTTGTGTGGGAATTTGATCTGTCACCAGAATAAAGACCCATGTCCTCCACAGGCTTATTTATGGGGCGCTGGACCACCTGGCCCCCCAAGCCCTTCATTTTCTGTTCTGTGTGATGCTTTCTGCCTTGTTAAAGGAATTTCAGCCTGTGGCCACACAGATGCATGTGCTACGCATGTACATCACTGTCTCCCATCTCATGCCTTCCTTTTTCCTGATGCTGGTAACCAGTATCCTTCACCTGGTTAATTCTGACCTCAGCTCTCCTGTAAAGCATTTGTTGATACCTCCCCGTACCCCAGCCCGTTCGTTCATTATTTGTCTCTTGCCTCCTTCCTGCCACTGGAGTGGGAGTCCCATGCATCCCACCCTTAGAACACCTGGCCTCCAGCAGACATTCAGTTAAGGGGGCTTGAATGCGGAGTGAGTAGTCACGAGCCTTCTGGGTGCCGGGCACTGTTCTTGGTCCTCCTTCAGTGGGGGAGGTCTCCTTTTCTGCTCCCTTTGCATACTGGACTTACTCCCATCCTTTCACACACTATTTTGCACTAACAGCATTTGTCTTGCTGTCTTTCTCACCAGCTCATGGGTTTGCAGGCTACAGTCAGTGGGCCAAATTCAGCCCACCATCTTGGCCCAGGAGCCAAGAACATTTTTACATTTTAAAATATAAATATACAAAGATTCTTTGCCTTTGGGGAGAAGAGTTGTTGGGAGAGTTGAGATTGTCCATTGGCTGCAAAACCTAAACTGTCTACCCTCTTGCTCTGTATAGGACACGTTTGTTGACGCCCGCATGAGACTATGAGCTTTTCTTTAGGACAAGGGGACTGTCTTTGATCTTCGAATTCCTAGAACATGGCACTTGAGTAAATGTTTTTTGAGTTGAACCGAAGTCCCTCTTTTTTATTCCATCCTCTGGAGTCAGATGAGGGTTTGAATCTTGGTGCTGACCTGGTTTAACTGTGAGACTAGGGGAAGGTGGGGCCTCTCTGAGCCTACTTTCTTTGTCTGAAAACTGGAGATAATATATTTTTCTGGTGGCCTTTGAGAGGAGCAGGTGAAGCCATCAGGATGTCATATCTATACAGCGCTTAGCACGGTGTTAGTGTTAGCTGTTATTGTTTATCCAGATAAACATCCAGCCAAAGTTATGTGATCTGATCATAATCATATAAACTGCACTATAGAGCAATCGCAGATTTAAGAAGCGTCAGTCCTTTTGGGTTATCCGCTTTCTCTTTGATGGTGTTGGAATTAAGTGTTGACCTTCTGTCCATGGATCTGACTCTGAATTTTCTTCCCCATTTCTCTGTGTGTGTGTGTGTGTGGGTGTGGGTGTGTGTGTGGGTGTGTGTGAGGTTGAATCTTTTATGGTGCTGATTTAGAATAGCTTCTAAGGTGCCGTTAAGACAGAAGATCTTACTTGAGTGAGTCATTCCAGTGCTCCGCAAAACAGGGATTCATTTTTGGAGCGGCCTCTGTGGTAGGCGAACCTTGTCTTGGAGAGACAGGAGATGCCGCTGCCGGGCTCAGGGGCACGTGCGTCTGGGTCCGCAGGCTCGCGGACGCCCTGCAGAGGTACTCAGACTTGGAAGGACTTCAGATGTGATGTATCTGGGCCTGTTTCTTTGCAGGGACGGTGAAAGTGAAGAGCTCCAGCATCCAAGTTGGAGATCTTATCATCGTGGAGAAGGTGAGGGGGTCTCGCGGCTCCTGACGGCTGCCGCGTGGGCGCGTGGGAGAGGGACGTCATTGCCCCCACTTCACGAATCCCGATGCGACGTGTGATTCGTGTATCTGGTGGCCGAACTGGACGTTTGCTTTCTGGGATTCTACCCAGAAGCTTTGCCTGGGGGAGAAACATCTCTTTCCCATGAGACACACACACACAGAATATCTTTTTCATGGTTTCTGTGTGCTTCTTAGCCAGAAATCCAAGTTACAAACACAATTCCAAGGTTTGATTTCCTATTTGATGTGCTTGTTGTTTTGGAGTCTTCTTTTTTTTTTTTTTTTTTTTTTTGGCGGTACGCGGGCCTCGCACTGTTGTGGCCTCTCCCGTTGCGGAGCACAGGCTCTGGACGCGCAGGTCCAGCGGCCGTGGCCCACGGGCCCAGCTGCTCCGCGACATGTGGGATCCTCCCCGGACCGGGGCACGAACCCGCATCCCCCGCACCGGCAGGCGGACTCTCAACCACTGTGCCACCAGGGAAGCCCTGGAGTCTTCTTTTAAACCCATCATAATAAAGTTTTTCCTAGAAGTCTGCTGGCTGCATAAGCACATAAAAATATTTGTCATTTACCTCTTGAACAATTTTGGCTCACATTTTTTGACTTAAATAACATTGTGCTTCTCTGTCATTTTATGGGGAGTAGGGGTTAAGTGAACCATGAGAACAGTAGAAAGGCCCCAAATGCATTTTTAAAGATAGCGCAGTCGATATGTTTGTTACTCCAGCACTCATACCTTTTCTTACTGTGTATGTTTGGGAGGTGTTGGATTTGGGGGGTGGCCCTAGAGAGTCTTGGAATCATTTGATTAGAAAAGGATTGCATCTTAACTTGTTTCTTCAGGAAGTGAACTATGCTCTTTTAAAAGGATTAAATCCAAGAGCTCACAGTTGATTTGGGGTAAAGTGAAGCTCTCCTGGGTGGCAACTCAGAAGGACCCACACAAACTGCTTTGTGTTATGACATACCTGCCTGTTCACAATTACATGAGGCCCGCTGTTGGCTTCCCTCTTTTTTTGAGAATGGCTTTTGTTGCTTCTTGCTACTTGACTTCCTTATTAAAATCCCACTCGAAGCCAAACATCAAGCCGGAAAATTGGTTGAAGCAGAAAGCGTGAGCCAAGTGTATGTATGTCTGTAGTTTCAGCAGACAGCCTGGAAGAACGCCAGCTAGGGGAGCAGGCTTTGGGCTCCCGGGTCCTCTGGCTGCAATTTCAGGAGATAATGGTTGGATTCGCCAGAAAACTAGAAGCTCTCTTTCCGAGATAAGATTTCAATAGGAGATTAGTAACGTAACGGTAGTGTGCAGGAGTTCTCAGATTCAAAACGGAATACATCCCCAGATCTGTCTTTGACAAAGGCAGACACTTAAAAGAGGCTGTGGGTTTGGGTTGCTCCCCGCCCCACCGAGGGGGCGGGGGCCTGGGGATGGAAACCTCACACAGGGGCATTCACGGTAACAGTCTTTCTGTTCATAACGCAGAACCAGCGGGTCCCTGCTGACATGATCTTCCTGAGGACATCAGAAAAAAACGGTAAACATCTGGGATCAATTTTGAAAATAACCATTAACCTTTCAGTGGTAATTTGGCAAAATAATCATTTGAAAATGTAACAGAAGTAGATGATCATTTTGGAGCCATGGAGGCAAATCAAGAACGTTTCTTTTCATAGAGCAGTCCTTAAAAAAAAAAAAAAAAGGTTTTTGGTGCGTGCAGGTCAACAGATTTTGATCATAGCAAAGATAGTCGGACCCGTGCTGAATCCCAGCTGGGAAAGTCACACACAGTGGCTGTGCTTTTCCCCGCTGGGCTGCATTAAGCTCAACCGCAGGAGTTGGCAGGACTGGGAAGCGTGTCGAACAAACAGAAGCAAACAGAAACTCCTCTGAGAAAATACTGGGAGAGCGTCATGAGACGGGGCGGTAGAGAAGCTGGGGGGAGAGGTAGGGGTAGGTGGCCTTTCCCCGCCTTGGCTCACGAGTGGTGGGGCCGTAGTCACCCCTGCCCATCGATTTATTTGTCGTTACAGCCTATTTGCCTGAGTGAACCTCTCAAGTCTCTTGCAAGATCCCATTCCTCGCGATTACAGTTGTTTCTTGGTGTCCGAGGGGGATTGGTTCCAGGACCTCCGTGGGTACCCAAATCTACGGATGCTCAAGTCCCTTATATAAAATGACATAGGACACTCGGCTGTCTGCACCCGCAGGTCCTGCATCCGCAGGGCAGGCTCGGGGGGCCCGGCTGCGTTTCCCACTGTGGCCGCCCCCGCCGCCTCCTGCCCTCCCCGCCGGTTGACTCAAATCTCCTCTCTTTTTATTTGTTGTTATTTAAGCTGTTTGGAGGAAACAAGGCTGTGTTTCTCTCGCCCATCAGGCATAATCAGAGATCTTCAAACGCTGGAAAAGTCCGTATTTGTATCCCTTGGAGGTTGCTGCAAACCTCTTTTATGATGAACTGGATAAAAGTGCGGATGACGTGATACACTAATAATATGTTATATCATCCAGAGAGGGGGTGGAAGGCACTCCATTAAAACAGTCTTCTTTTAATTAATTAATTAATTAATTAATTTACTTTTGGCTGTGCTGCGCGGCTTGTGGGATCTTAGTTCTCCAACCAGGGATTGAACCCGGGCCCTCGGCAGTGAAAGCATGGAGCCTTAACCACTGGACTGCCAGGGAAGGCCCTAAAACAGTTTTCTTTTAAACACTGCAGCTGTGTCCTCAAATTGGTTCTTGTGTCCTCGTCAGTGAAAATGGAGTGTTATGGATTGGGGGTGCCAGATGTGTTCTCCCTTTGTTCCCCCCCCACAAAAAAAAATTAGAAGGGATCTCCTGAAAGTCCTCAGAAGTCTTACGTGCGGTGTCAGGGAGTTCAGTACATTCTCCGTCTGATGAAATACAGAGCTGACTGATTGCTCAGACTTGTACAGGTCAGATTGAAATATGTATCCACCAAATTTGCAGGTTGATAGTCACGGCAGGCAGTTAACGTGGTCCTTGTGGTCCTTTCCCTGTTCTGAGCAGTTTGCATGGATCAGCTCTTTAGGCTTCGCAGCATGAGGTTGGTGCTGTGATATCCTCATTTGTGCACTGGAGGAAACTGAGGCTCAGAGGGGAGAAGTAACTCCCTCAGGGCACAGCTAGGGAGTCGTGGAGGCTGAACCTGAACCCAGGAGGTCTGGTTCCTGAGAAGGTGCTCGTAACCCCTGCCCCAAATGGGCTCGACTGCTGGTTACCCCGTGCCAGCCACCGTGCTGGGGGTAAGATCACCCCACTGAATCCTTTACAGCAGGCTTGTGAGATCTGTGTTTCTCCCCATTTTACAGACAGGACACGCTGAGGCTTAGCAAGGTCCAGAAACTAGCCCAGGCTCCCACTGTGAGTGGTGGAGCGAGGATTTGAACCCAAATCTTTCTGACCCCAGAGCTTATGGAAGAAATGGGAAATCGGGTATTTATATTTCCCTCTTGGTCGTTGGCCATTGATTGGCTGTTTTTACAAGTACTAGAGCCGGAGCTGCTCGGAGCTGCCACGGGAAGGATTCTTGAATTGCAGGTGAACGGACGGTGCCTCACTTCCCTCCACAGGGTCTTGCTTCCTGCGGACGGATCAGCTGGATGGGGAGACGGACTGGAAACTTCGGCTCCCCGTGGCCTGCACTCAGAGGCTGCCCACCGCTGCTGTGAGTAACCGTCCCTGCAGAAGCCCCACTGGCGACTGTGTCACCTCAGGGCTCTCAAACTCGGGCCCCTCAGGGGCCAGACATGGGCCGTCAGGTGTGAGGTGGGGCTCCTGGGGGGTGTGGGGTTCTCGAGAGCCTCGAGTGCTTGCTGGCTCCAGGCCGTGTGGCCTTGTGAACGCAGACCTGGCCTGTTGGGATGGGTGCTCTTTTGAGGGAAGCTCCAGCTCTAAGAAACCTTGACTAGATACCCGGCATAAAAGTAAAACCCAACGCAGAGCACGTTATTCCTCTGCTCAGAATCTCCACAGGCATCTCAGCTTCCTGAGACTTGATCCTGCGGTCCTTGTCTCTCTGCTAAGGGCCTGACCTCAGCTTCTGGCTCTCTCCCCTCTGCCCGCCAGCTCCAGCCATACAGGCCTCTCCATCAGGCATCTTCTGCCCCCCGACATTTGCCCTTGCAGTTTCTCCACCAGGAACAATCAGACTCCCTCTTGGTTTTTGTGTACGAGTCGCCTTATTGGAGAGGTGTTTCCTGATCACCTTCTCCTTGCGTTCCCACTCCACTCACTTCAAGGCAGAGTCTTCGAGAGCAGGTTTCTGTCGGTGTGTTCACGCCGTGCGCCCAGTGCATGGAACAGTGTGTCGAACGGTGCCTGGAGCAGCATGCAGGCCCTGTCTGAGGGGGCGGCCACAGTAATTGGAGCCAACAGGCCCTCCGAGCTCCCCGGGGCCTCACACTTCCCCACCAGCTCCCTGTCGCTCATGCCTTAAACTGTAGAGTGAGGTAGGGAGGGAGCCAAAGAAGAAGTTTAAACGCAGGCCACCTGGGCTGGATGAGGCCTGGGGAGTAGGTTACCAAATCACAAAATGTAATTTAAATGCCCAGAGACCGACATGCCCTGTGGGTGGTCTGAAAGGATTAAGCAGAGCGCAGAAGCTTTTCCTGGGCTTGTGGCCACGTTGATTAATGCCAGTCCTTACTGCGTCCCGTGAGGAAGGGAGACGGCAGGAGACAGTTCTGTGTCTCCGTGGAGCGAACGTAACAGTAAACGTGCCCGCGGAACTGATGATTTTTCATGGCCAATAAGACAGGAAATAGCACCATCCTTATTATTATTTGTTTAGACCAGGAATTCTAGTGAGTTTTCAGCTGTGGCCAGGAGCCCTGGGGAATCCTTGAGATGGGGCTAACCAGCGAGCGTCACTCCCATGATTTTGAGGGACTCTGTTCAGGAGACAGTCCAGAAGAGTCTAGAATCGTGAAGGTGCCCGCCGGTTCCTCGGCTCTGAGTTCCTTTCTCGACGTGCACTTTGGAAACTTCACCCAGTTTCATAAACATTCGTCTTCTCCAGGCCTGGGTTGGCGTCCAGAGAGAGATAAGGTACCACTGTCTGTACCTTCAGCCTCAGTGGGCTGAAGGGGCCTAGTTGGGTAACAGCGTTTTGACAAAGTCATAGATGAAAAAAAAAGAATTGTATGGAAAGATTTACCTGAGTAATACGCGAGTATATTCTATTTAAAAAGAAACTCAAATTGGAGGAACAAGTGCAAAGTGTTGCTCACAGCCTCCTCCCCAGATCTTACCTCCCTCTCCCAGGGGCTCTTGTGAAGTCAGTAGTGATTTTTCCAGGTCCTTTTTAGTGCAGTTTCTCACAAATATACAACTGCACACTTGCTGGTGGAGTGCGGTTTCTCATAAATGGGATTGTGCTGTAATTATGATTCTGAAACGTTTCTCCCTTCACTTTCTGTCTGTGGGCCTTTTTTATTTATCATCACATAGGTGCCACATTGCCCACACGTATGCATACGGGCCTCCTGGATGGTTTGCAGGGAGCTCAGGGCCTGCTGAGGGCGTGGCCAGTAGCCTCTGCTCCACTCCAGGCCCTTGTGGCTAAGGGGCATTGTGGCCTGAATTTGCCTGACCACTTGATTTGGTTCCCCCCGCCCCCGTCTTTTTTATTGTGGCAGAATATACATAAAATTGACCATCTTACCATTTTTAAGCGGACACTTCAGTGGTGTTAAGGACATTCACAGTGCTGTGCAGCCATCACCACCATCCATCTCCAGGCTTCCATCATGGAAACCTGCAGCTCTGGACCCACTAAATACTGCTTCTGGTTCCCCCTCTTCCCCCAGCCCCTGGCAACACCCTCCTACTTCTTTCTCTATGAGTGTGACTACTGTGGGTGCCTCAGATAAGTGGAATCCTATGGTATTTGTCTTTTTGTGACTGGCTTATTTCACTTAGCATGGCATCTTCACAATTCATCCATGCTGGAGCAAGTGTCAGAATTTCTTTCCTTTTATTTAAAAAAATTTTTTAACATCTTTATTGGAGTATAATTGCTTTACAACGGTGTGTTAGTTTCTGCTTTATAACAAAGTGAATCAGCTATACGTATATCCCCATATCCCCTCCCTCTTGCGTCTCCCTCCTACCCTCCATAATGAATGTTTTGATCGGTATGAACAACTCTTGTAAACCAGAGTGTCGCAGAGGGGCATCTGCACTATCACTTAGTTTTGGAAATGCTGGGTAAACACAGAGAAACACAGAATCTTCCCTTTAGGGTCTCAGTGTGTCTTGGGATATTGCAGGTAGTGACTCCTAAACTTACTTGCTGGAAGGTTTCCCTCTTTTTTTCCACCTGCCCCGTGGTTTTGAGAGCTGTTTGGAAAATACACTTGCTTTGGAAAAACAGTGGATGCTTCCTGAAATCCCTTTAATCATACACTGACTTCATTTTGTCTGCAAAATGTCACCCCCGTTGAACAGGACCTTCTTCAGATTCGATCGTACGTGTACGCAGAGGAGCCAAACATCGACATTCACAACTTCGTGGGGACTTTCACCAGAGTAAGTAAGCCTCGTGGGACGCGGAATCCGGCCTGGCGGGGCGCACGTCTGGGGTGAGGACCTGCTGCGCAGTGCTGACAGGTGTTTGTCAGGGAGTTGCTCTGTGCCAGGTGGGGTGACGATCCCTTCAGAAGGCCCCACCTTGAAAGCTGACATATTGCTTCTCAGTAAAATCAACACCGCTGGGATTTTCTTCCAGCCTCTGAACAGCTTGAGTCACCTGACAGCTTGGAGCCAGTGTGACTGTAACGAACGTGAACTCTGGTCTGAAAGCAGTTACTCTTTGTGTCTCTTTCACGTGAGCCCCTATCCTCTTTGATTCCTCCAAGTCCTGTCTGCCAGGGTTATAATTTTTAAGCCACGTCCCAGCCTTTCAGAGTAGAAATTAAATTTGGATTTGAATCATTTTAGGCCTGTGGGGTAATAGGTTTATAGAACCCAAATTGAATTGTTCCTGCTCTTGTTCTGGAAACCCGAAGACTGACCAGCAAAGGGCTGTTTCTGTTCGATTTGCCTCTACATTTCAGTTCTTACCTTGTAAAACGTTTCTTTGGTGCTAGAAGCCTGCATTTCTTAAATCGTGAACCATTGTTTTTCACCGGGGCGGAAACGCCAAGGATAAGAGTTTATGAGTTTGGCCCGCCTCTCCCGGCTGGGCTGCTGGCTTCCAAACGGGGGTCATCCTCTCCTCCCTTCTTGTGAAGAGCAGGCTGGAGACAGCCAGCGGGTCCTGCCCAGGCCTTGGTGGGTCAGCGTGTGTCCACTTGTGCTTTTGCAGGAGGACAGCGACGCCCCGATCAGCGAGAGCCTGAGCATAGAGAACGCGCTCTGGGCGGGCACGGTCACCGCGTCAGGTACGGTGCGATTGCGGAGGAATGTGTTAACAATTTGAAAAGGAAAGAAAATCCTGTTGTGTAATGAGAATAATCATCTGTCAGTTGGGAAAATGAGCTGTCGGTCAAATGGTGTTTTCCACTCGCTCCTGCACCGCCGGGGAATTAAACGGCCATCTAATTGCCCCTCGGACGATCGGAGACGTCTGGAGGAGAAGCCGCCCTGGCCTGTGGACTCGGCCACAGCGTCCGCTCTGGGAATAGCCCTTAATTGCCACTTGAGATTGACGTCCTAATCTGTACCAGAAATTGGGTCAGCCTGGGTGTTCGGGCTGGACGTTGTGTCCGTGAGGGCTGCCCAGCCGGTCCTGCCCTGGTGCACACGCCAGGGCCACGGGCCTGATGGAGCCTCAGTGTTTAAAACTCCAAGATGACACAGAAATTCTCTGGACCTCTGGACTCCAAAACAGAGTTTGCAAGATGACCTGTTGAGGTGCAGGAGGAAAAGATTTGAACACTGGTATGAAGCTGAGCAGAAGGGGCTCCAGGGGCTGAGCACGGCCTGCAGCAGCTGGGGTGATAGCAGTGGGGCCGCCAATCTGTCAGGCACTGGGCTGGGCCCTTCCTGTGTGTTTACGTGGTTCACTTAATCCTCCCAACAGTACCATGCGGGCAGGTGCTAGTATTGTCCCCATTCTGCAGATGAGGAAACCGAGGCTCAGTGAGGTTAAGTAACTTGCCCAAGGTCACACAGCACATGAAAGGCAAAGTTGAGGCTTGAACCCAGGCACTTTGTCCCAGAAGCAGAACTCAGTGTGCAGCTGTTATTATTATATTATATATGTTATATAATAATATATGCTATTAATTAACGTAATTAATTAACGTAATTCCACTACTGGCAGCTTTCTGTCTTTACCATGGGATGAATCCATGTTTTTCCCCCTCTCTCTCCTACCAACCCATTTTCCTCTGCTTGATGCTATTTTGTGGTTCTTTAGTACAACATGCTCAGTCAGGATGCTCTATGACAAGGAGGGGAATGAGCAGCACAGACTCTACACAGGCTGCCATCCACAGACTCACTTAAAGCCAGTGGACAGAGATGAACTCTCCCTTTTCGTTTTTTGCCGTGTTGTTTTTCCACTTTCAGCCTATATTTGCAGCACAATCTAGATTGTCTCTCAATTCCCCTGGTGACTAAAGATGTAAGAAATTGGTCCTTAGTACTCTGCACTGCCCACTGCCCGGCCACACCAAGGCCATGGCCATGGCCACCCAGGGCAGGCAGGCAGCAGCCCTTTCACCTGTGCCTCTTCCTGGCCACTTGTCCACCCGAGTCTCTCTGAACTTGTTACTCCTCCTCACCAGCTTTTCTCCACTTTGAAGTCATTTGCTAACAAGTAATTAGTTATTCTTTTTAATCTTTAATAATTTGACTGAAAAAGAATTTGTTTCAATTTGCATTTCCTAGGTTATCGGGAAGGTTGGCCATCTTTGCATATATCTGTTTTGTTTCTTCCTTTGTCAGTTACTTTGTGCGTCCTTTAGTCATTTTTTTGTTATGGTTCTTATCTTTTTCTTAATCATTTGTAAGAGTTTCTCATTTCTGATGCTTAAACCTCCTATCCTTTTCCCCCATCCAATTTATTATTTGTTTTTTTTTTCTTTTTCAAAATTTCTTCTTTTTTCAGTTGAGGTAAGTTGATGTACAGTATTATATAAGTTTCAGGTGTACAATATAGTGAGTCACAGTTAGGTTATGTTTCATTTACAGTAATTATAAAATATTGGCTCTATTCCTTGTTGAACAATATATCCTTGTTGCTTATTTACTTTATACATGGTAGTTTGTACCTCTTAATCCTCTACCCGTCTTGCCCCTCCCTCTCCCTCCTCCCCACTGGTAACCCCTGGTTCTCTATACCTGTGAGTCTGTTTCTTTTTTGTTATATTCACCAGGTAGTTTTATTTTTTAGATTCCATAAATATGTCATGTGGCTTTTAAAAAATTTTGTGGTGTATTTAATATGCAGGAGTTAAAAGTTACTATTTTCATTTGTCTCTAGTCTGTTAGGTGATAAATGATATTTTGTTGTTGTTTTAATTTTTATTTCTTTGTGAGTATGGTTGAACATCTTTTCACATGTAAGACCTTTCTTAGTATTTTGGTCTATCTACTTTCCTTCTAGGTTCTTTTTTTTTTTTTTTTTTTTTGCGGTACGCGGGCCTCTCACTCTTGTGGCCTCTCCCGTTGCGGAGCACAGGCTCCGGACGCGCAGGCTCAGCGGCCATGGCGCACGGACCCAGCCGCTCCGCGGCATGTGGGATCTTCCCAGACCGGAGAACGAACCCGTGTCCCCTGCATCGGCAGGCGGACTCTCAACCACTGCGCCACCAGGGAAGCCCTAGGTTCTTTTTTTTATTGACTTGTAAGAATACTTTATAGAAGAAAGGGTATCGAATTGTCATCTCTCATCAGTCACATTTTCTCACAGTTTATTGTTTGTCTTTTGTTTTTGTCTGTGATATGCTTTGTTTGGTTGGTTTTTCCATATAGAATTTCTCAATGTTGCTGTCGTCACCATTTTCATAGAAATGGGATTACTAAGTGAAAGGGTGTATACATTGTACATTTTGATTCACAGGGCAAACTTCCCTCTTCTGATAATCTTATAAATGTACCTTAACCAGCACCATGTTCTGTTTGACTTTAAAATTTTTGCCCACCTATAGACATTGAATAAATATCTAACATACTGATTTCCCTTTTAAAAATAATTTGTAAAGTTTAACAACTTTCTTCATGCTTGTGGTTTGTTTGCATTTCTCAAAATATATGTACGAACTGCCAGTTTATGCCCTGTGCCCATTTTTCTGTTGAGGGGTTCATTTGAAAAAATGATTTCTAAGAACTCTTTATAAGGACAATAAGGATATTGTCCTTCTGTTTGTTACCTTAATTGCAATTACTATTTCCCAGTTGATCTCATTCGTATTTTGGCACAAAAGTTTAAAATTTTTATATAGGCAGACCTATTGATGTTTTTTCCTTATGGTTTCTGGTTTTTGTGACATGCTGAGAAAAATCTTCCCTGCTCTAACAATTTAATAGTACACCAGTGTTTGCTTGGAGTGTTGATATGGTTTTATATTAAAATGTTTGCTCCATCTGGGATTCATCTTGGTTTAAGGAGTAATGTTAGGACAACTAGCCAGCAAAGGGATCTTACCTCAGCTCAAACCCCAGCTCCGGACACTTGTGCCAGGTTGTGTTTGTGGCCCTGTGTAAAGAGACAGTGTGATGGGAAACAGAGACGTCACATGATAAAGCATGCATGTTGGGAGGGGGACACCCTGTGTCAAACGCCCATCTCTTCAGGTGGAGCAGAGAGAGGTGTTAAGGGAAATCAGAACAGACTGGGTTTGTTTTTTTAAAAAATTAATTAAGTTTCGGCTGCATTGGGTCTTCGTTGCTGCACGCAGGCTTTCTCTAGTTGCAGCGAGCGGGGGCTACTCTTTTGTTGCAGTGCATGGGCTCATTGTGGTGGCTTCTCTTGTTGCAGAGCACGGGCTCTAGGTTCGCGGGCTTCAATAGTTGTGGCCCTCGGGCTCAGTAGTTGTGGCTCGCGGGCTCTAGAGCGCAGGCTCAGTAGTTGTGGTGCACGGGCTTAGTTGCTGTGTGGCATGTGGGATCTTCCCAGACCAGGGCTCGAACCCGTGTCCCCTGCATTGGCAGGTGGATTCTTAACCACTGCACCACCAGCGAAGCCCCAGAGTGGGTTTAAGCTGTGTGTCATGTTGCACCTGGCAGAGGCAGGACTGAAATTCAAGGATGCCTGTGACATACCCGCCTCCTTCCCAGGCAGTAATGTGAACAGTGCACACTTCATTTCTTGCACTCAGGGTAGTGGTTACTTCTGGGTGGGTGGGGTAGGGGTGACTGGCGGTTTGGTTGGTTAGGCACTGGTTTTGATAATTTTCGATAAGAAATACATGTTTACATGTCTGGTGTTCATTCTGGGAATTTTCTTCTTTCCTTCCTTCCTGCTTTCCTTCTTTCCATGCAGCAAACCTTTATTGAGCACTTATTTATAATAATGCCAAGCTCCATTGCTAGGTCCTAGTGCTGTGCTATACCAGAAGACCCTTGTCTCCACCTTCATGGATTTATAGCTTACTCTAAACTTAATATAAATTGCAGAGGAGATGGGAGGAAGTGGGAGTGAGCTCTCTGGATTTCCTCTGAAACCAGTGAGAAGGAAAGTGATTTAGTGAAAACGTGGGGAATTCGGAGGGTGGAGGGAATGAGTGAAGAGGCTTCTCAGCCTCAATTCCAGAGATTAACAGTTAATAAGTCTTATTTATCAGACACTTTTTATTTTCCAAGTGTTTCGCTTCTGTTCTCTTGTTTTGGTCTCACAACATTAAATGAGGACATTTAATGGAATGAAGAATTGAGTCTCAGAGAGGTCAAGTGACTTGCCTAAGGCCACACAGCCTTGGAGAGATCATCTCCTGGGAGGAGGAGAATGGAAGGCAAATTGGGATCTTGAAGATGGAAAAAAGATTTCAAACAGTTCATCAGAAATGTAGTGTGAAGTTGAAATATGCATTTTCCCACTTGTCTGAATTCTTCTCTTTGTGTTTGGTGATGTGGGAAGAGAGAGAGAGTGGTGATTCCTGATCCAGTGCGCTGCTTGCGACGCCCTTCAGTGAACATATATTTTAGAGTGAGTCTGAGGAGCTGGGCAGTTACCATTTCCTTAGCTGGCCTCAGTTTCCCCTGCTTCTCACCAAGTAGGTGTCTGACTGCACTCTGCTTCTAATGTAAACTCGGCATTATATGCAAGCCATTTCCCCCTGGGGCTCAACTCCAGGAGCAGCCATCAAGAGTAATCTTAATTATATGAGATTTCACTTCTCTGTTCCCTTTAGAATCTAACTCCTGTGTCTTGGTCACTCAGCTGTTATCAGTTGGAAGTTTAAAGAATAAAAAAGCTTGCCAGGCAATGCTAAGGGTCCAGCTGCATTGGCTGGCATCAGTCTGTAGAGGATGCAGTTGCCATGGTAACCCCACACTGTGCTGCTAAGCTGAGGAGTCACTGGAGCGAAGATAGGGAAGGGGATGGGGGAGGCCGGCGGGGGGGTGTTGGCAGAGAAAGAGCCTGGATATTATGGATCCCAGTTCTTCTCAGACTCTCTGTGGAGGGGGACAAGTTTCTTGTCCCCCTGACCCCACCCGTAATCTGTAGCATATGGATCTGTGACCCTGCTGTGTGTGATCAGCATGCAGGTCACGCCACGTGGGTCTGATAATGCCCAGCTGGTCTGTACCCTGTTCCTTGGGGCTTGTCCCGGGATTGCAGGCTCGAACGTCAGAACAGCGTGTAGTTGCTGTAAATGTGTCGAACACTCTTTCTCTGGGGTTCATGGTTTATCTTGTTGTGGATGGGGTCAGAGGAGTCACAGTGTAGGTCTGACCCCAGCACCACCCTCTTCTGGAGGGTTCCAAAGGACTTGGTGAAATACCTGACCTCAGCAGCCTGGCCGGTGGGCGATCCCAGCCAGCAGGATGGAGAGGATCGCCATGGTGGGCAGGCGGCAGCGGGTGAGAGTGAGGATGAGAGTGGTGAGGGTGAGGGGGGACTGCAGGGGGCACAGCCTAGAAAGAGGGGTCAGAGGTCTCGGGGGGTCTTCAAGGGCTACGTGGGGACCGTGATGAGCAGAGAGCAGGAGCCCGGCTAAAGGGAGTGGCCAAGCTCAACATCTGCTGGTGACCCAGTGAGGACCGAGCAGTCAGTGGCAGCAGGTCTTCCGATTTTCTAGAAGAAGCCGGAAATCCCTATGCTTTATATGAAAGTTTCTGCATTTAAAAGTTGGCACCTAATTCAAAACCTTAAGAGCACTGAGCAGACCAAAGCAGCGCAGCTCTGTGCTGCTGGTGTGCCCCCTCGGGGTGGCTGAGGCCAGCGTTCGCATCTCCTGGAGACAGTTTTGCTTTTGGGCACAGAGGGTGTTGCAGGGAAGGGCATTTCCAGTAGCCTTTGAAGGCGTGGAGATTGCCCGGTGCCAAGTGGGGGACACTGCCCTTGGGGGCCCCTGCTATTAGGACCCTCTCAAACCCTGGATGTTGGGAATTGAGACCAACCCACGTCTGCCCCGGGATGAGTGCCAGGGCCGTGTGGCTGTCCCTACTCGGCCCAGGCTCGGCTCGCACCGTCCGACCATCTGCTGGGGGGATGGGCCTGCGCTCGCGGGAGCTGCCAGCCGCCCAGGAGCGGGCAGGCGCCCTCCCCGGCTCGCCATCTGCTGAGTGCGTCTCTGGAAGGGAATTGCACTGTGCAGAACGCTGTGTGCGTCAAGTCGGGGGGGGGGGACCTCAGTGTCTCCCCCCAGGAGACACAGCCCCAGTGCTTCGTTGGGCTCTTTTACCAACTCTGTTTAAACCTCTTTGGTGTTCCAAGAGTGAGGGGCCAGCAGAGACCAGATTGTCTGTATTCCTGGGGTCTTTCCTGAGCTCTTGGCAGGGCCGCCCCTTCTCATGTTTCAAGTCTCCGCTCGGATGTCCTCAGCTCAGAGACAGCGTCCCTGGCCGCGCAGCACACGCCGGCAGCCTCCCCGGTCCACTCCTGTCTGTTCTCTGCTCATTTCATCGTGGCACCCACCTCTCTCCATGGTTACCGGTGTCCTGCTTTCCTTCTTGACTGTCCGTCTTCCCCACTGTGTGGAGTGTTTTCCTGGCACACACTGGAAAGGGGAGACAAATGTAAATTTTTGATAGATATTGCCAATTTTCCTTCCCAAATAGGCTATTCCAGTTGACACCTCAGCCAACAGCGTACATGACAGAGTCCATTCCCCCACCTCTTGGCTAACACTGAATGTTCTCAATCTTTTGAATTTTTATTAATAGGATGGGAGTAAAAATGATTTATTTGGCATTTCTTTGGTTTTTCACTAGATGAAGCATCTTTTCTGATGTTAATTGGTCATTTGTGTTTCTTCTATAAATTGTTTACAAGAATTGATATCTTTTAGTTTAAATTATGCTGGGGGGATGGAACAGAGGGGGTGGGGAAGTTCTCAGGAAAGAATTGTCATCTGGACAGACATCCCCCAGATGTTCTAGTTACACACCGAATCTGAAAGGAATCAGACTGCCTGGGAAGAACGTGCTCTAATAAGAGGGGTGTGTTCATAAGTTTCCGTAATTGTTTATGAAGTTCTAGGCAACTCTGGAAGTCTATAGCACCTTTCCTGCTATCGGAGGCTGCCGGACCCCACAAGCCAGTGCTGTCCAGTGGAACTTTTAGCAGTAGTGGGAATGTCCTGTATCTTCACTGCCCTGTATGGCCGCCACTGGCCTTATATGGCTGTTGAACCTGAAATGTGGCTAGTGAAAATGGGGGACTGTATTTTATTTAATTTTAATTGTATTTAAATGTGAATGGCCACATGCGTCTAGGGGCTTTCCTACCCTCAGTGCGGACATAGGTCTTGGTTGGCCCCGATGTAAACTTTGCAGCATCTCACGGTGTGGATACTGGTTTGAGAAAACATCCTCCTCAAGCGGGTAGGACTCTTCTGTCTGTAAGCGTGCCTGTCTGTACTCACATTTCTTTGGGTTGTTTTTCTCACCTTAGGTACTATTGTGGGTGTTGTTCTTTACACGGGGAGAGAACTCCGGAGCGTCATGAATACCTCAAATCCTCGAAGTAAGGTGTGTACAGAGTCACAGGATGTGCTTCCTTGCCAGAACTTTCTGACCTGATGTAGTTTGATGATTGGTGTTGGTGGGGTGAGAAGCTAGATTTAAAAACAGGAACCCCTGACAGTGTGACTTCATTTATACAAACTATCTTTTCACGTACGTGTATGTGCATAGGTATGTGTGTATATATAGATACACACGCACAGTACATAAATATGTATTCGTATGTACAGGCAGCCTTTGGAGAGGTGATGGTTCTATTCCAGACCACCATGGAAAGTGCGTATCACAACAAAGCAAGTGACTCGAATTTTTCGGTTTCCCAGTACGTTTAAAAGTTATGTTTACACTATCCTGTAGTCTGTTAAGTGTGCAGTAAAAGCATTATGTCAAAAAAACCAATGTACGTACCTTAATTTAAAAATGCTTTATTGCTAAAAAATACTAACTTATCGTCTGGCAACACAGGGTTGCCACACACCTTCAATTTGTAAAAAACCTCAGTATCTGCGAAGCTCACGGCAGTTAAACAAGGACTGCTTGTAAATGAATACATAACGTTTTAAAAGCTTTTAAAATGAACTGATGAACTGATGCCACGTCTTGTGCGGCATCCTTCACGTGCACCTCATTTAATCCTTACGCCAGCCTGTGAGCACAGGTGCTTCTGCAGCCTCATCTTATAGAGGAGAAATGGCCTGGAGAAGGAGCACGCCCTGGCCAAGCTGTGTAGACCTGGCTTCAAAGCCACGCTGAGCTGCTGTGGCAGGGCAAGCGGGGTCAGCTCTGCGGTCTGCCTGATTGGGCCTGTTACTGCTCCCTTCTCACTAGCACCCTCCCTCCCAGCTCCACCCCTCCCCCAGTTTCTTAGAGTCAGAGTATTGCAGAGTGGTTTTCTTTGTCAATACTGTGAACAGATGCCAGTCCTTTCACCCTGCCGTTACAACCCCATGACGACCATCGTTATTACAACTGTAAATGTCACCTGTTTGATGTTTTAGCTGTATCCGGGGCCATGTTTCTGCAAAGTGATGGGTTTCATGTGCTGGTTCCATTGTTAAAGAATATGCATTAAAATAAATATGTAGTCATTAAAATACTAACGTTCATGAATGCAGCACCTAAAAATCAGGGGCCACCAGTGGTGAGTGCCCTGAATTTCCAGGCAATAGGGAATTAGTGCGTGGTGCGCTGCGCAGAGTTGTAGGACTGAGTCATTTTTCAGGCCGCTGTGGAGGATGGTAGAGGCCACGCAGCGCGCGGCATCGCTGAAGGCAGCAGTAACCCACTTAGGTGATTCCAAGGCTAAGTCTAAATTCATTAAGCAAAAATCGAAATCGGATTCATTGAAGTCCCTTGGATGTCTGTTAGCCTGTGGAGCCCAGTGTTCTCACCCAAAGATGTGGGGATCCATGGAGCCCACTGTCTTGCCCGAGGTGGAGGTGTTCGTGGGGGAAGGACCAGTTCTCCGGGCAGGCTGTGGGTTGCACCAGCTAATCACAAGCTTCGCTCTGTGCGTTGTCCCACAGATTGGCCTGTTTGACCTGGAAGTGAACTGCCTAACAAAGATCCTCTTTGGAGCTTTGGTGGTGGTGTCTCTGGTCATGGTCGCCCTCCAGCACTTCGCCGGACGTTGGTACCTACAAATCATCCGCTTCCTCCTTTTGTTTTCCAACATCATTCCCATCAGGTAAGCAGAGAACAAGCTTGTGTTTAAGTGCTGCGACATTTGCTTCTCTCTTTTCATTCAAAGGTCATGGTTTTGCGGTTTTGAGAAGGAGCTGGGCCCTTTGTAGAGTGATGACCAAGGACAGGCAGGGTCAGCAGTGTAGGCGGCGCTCTGGCTGGAGCACTGGACGGGCACATTCCTCCCTGAACCATCCTTTCTGGAATTACTCTCTGCTCAGAAGATCTGGCCTTGCCCAGTCTCAGTGTACACTGGACATGCCGTTTAGATTTCATCTTATTTACCAGCCCCAGGAGGTTGGTGGTGACTGGTGGGAGTGCTGTGTTGGGAAGGATTCTGAGCCTGAGTCTGGACTCATGGTGCTTGATTAGCAGTGGAAGCTTGGTGGCACATGCCAGACAATTGTTCACCTACCTCATTTGAAGGCTGAATAAATGGTTAAAAAAAAAAAAAAATATATATATATATATATATAATAAAGTAGTAGATGGTCATAGTAGAAAAAAAATTCACAGTAGCCAAAGAATAAAATAAAAATCATCTCTAATCTCACAACTAAGTGATAATTGCTGTTAATATTTTGGGATATATGTTTTCTAGACAGCTTTCTTTTTAGAAAAAGGAGAATTTGCTCTACATAAAAATCCACTCCCACCCGCCACTTTTTTTTTCTAACAAAGGATGTGTTGCAAATAACTTTTCACATCAAATATACTTGCACACCGTCATTTAATAGAACTGCTGTAGTATGCATTCTATGCCTGATCATTTATTTAGACCCATATTGTTGGATGCTTGTTTCTACTTTTTCCCCATAATAAATGATCAGTAAATAAAGAAGCCATATCTTTTTCCCTCAGACTTCCAGTGCTTATAATCTCTCTCTTACACTTGATCTATTGCCCTGTATTTTGTCTTGCTCTTTTGTGTATTTACATCATCCCAGCTAGACCTTGTCTTTTCCCGAAGACAGAGATTGTGGTTTTGGTACAACAACATGACTAGAAGAAGGAGATTGAACCCCAAGCTAGTGTGCTCTGGATGATGGTTTCAAAGGATAAATAAGTCTAATTTACTGCTAACAAAAGAGTGTTTGTGCCGTAATGTTGTGTATAATTGTAGTCTTTAAAGTTCTGTCTACAACATGACTGAAAATCGGTGCATTGAATCTGCATATGGGCCAGGGCTAGCCAGTGAAATAGTTAGCAATTTAATCAGTTTATAGGATTATGAATGAATTTGAAGATTTCTTTTTATTGTTTGCAATGAAATATTTAAAAATGAGTATAACACAGGGACTTCCCTGGTGGCGCAGTGGTTAAGAATCCGCCTGCCAATGCAAGGGACACAGGTTCGAGCCCTAGTCTGGGAAGATTCCACATGCCATGGAGCAACTAAGCCCATGTGCCGCAACTACTGAGCCTGCATGCCACAACTACTGAAGCCCGCATGCCTAGAGCCTGTGCTCTGCAACAAGAGAAGCCACCGCAATGAGAAGCGAGTGGGTCACAACTAAGAATAGCACCTGCTCACCACGACTAGAGAAAGCCCGTGCACAGCAATGAAGACCCAACACAGCCAAAAATAAATAAATTAATTTAAAAAAATGAGTATAAGACATAAAAAGGAATATTATTCAGCCTTAAAAAGGAAGGAAAAAAAAAAAGAAGGGAATTCTGACACATGCTGCAACATGGATGAACCCTGAAAACATTATGCTAAGTGAAATAAGCCAGACACAAAAGAACAGATCATGTGTGATTCCACAGTACGAGACCCCTAGAGCAGTCAAATTCATAGAGAGAGAGAGTAGAATGGTGCTTGCTGGGGGCTGGAGAAGGGGAAATGGGGAACTACTGTTTAATGAGTATAAAATTTCAGTGTAGGAAGATGAAAAAGTCCTGGAGATGGATGGTGATTATGGTCCCATAACAATGTGAATGTACTTGATATCATTGAACTGTACAATTAAGATGCTTTAAATGGTAAATGTTATGTATATTTTACCACAATGTAAAAAATGAATAAGGTATCAAAAATACATCAGCTCAGAGGACTACTATTTTTTCTTTTTTTAAGTAAGGCTAAAACAACTACCTTTTCAATATTTTAAAAGTATCTTAAATTTTTATATTTTATTTTGGTCCATAACAGAATCGCTTCATGGAAATTTGATAGTGGTGTTGAATGTGTGGATTCAGCCCCAGCAGTGTGCTTCTACAGGGGGTGATTCCAGATGTTATGGCACAAACGATGTGCATTTAGAGTCCTTGCTGAGATACAGGCAGTCGTATGTTTATCCCGTTAACCTGTGTGCTCTGGTTTTCTGACAGTCTGCGTGTGAACCTGGACATGGGCAAGATCGTGTACAGCTGGGTGATTCGCAGGGATTCGAAAATCCCCGGGACCGTGGTTCGCTCCAGCACGATTCCCGAGCAGCTGGGGAGGATTTCCTACCTGCTCACAGATAAGACCGGTGAGTTTCCTGGGGCCCTCGCAGGATTCAAGGTCGAAGAAGGTGCTTGGAATCTCTTTCTGGAGGTGTTAGAGATGCATGTTGCTGCTCTTTTATTTTCTTCATCTTTTGATGATGACAGACTATTTGATGATGATGATGATGATGATGATGATAGCAGCAAAGCCTTACTTCATGCTAATTATGTACAAAAGCACTGTTCTGGGTATTTATAGTCACTTACTTAATCCTTCCCCGGTGTTGTGAGTTTGGGGGTATTAAGTGACTTGGTGGTTAAGTGACTTGTCAGGAGCACATAGTGGCAGAAGCAGGCTTTGAACTCAGACAGTCTGGCTTCAAGTCCTGACCTTGAAACCACACCTCAAAATACTGCTCCACAGTTTAACATCTGTCAAGTTACGAGGTTGTCGTAGTAGTTGAGAGCAAGTGTGGAGTGGGGAGACCTGGGTTTTATCTTCCTCTCTGCCATTCAGTGATAATGGGATAAAAGGGAATCTGTTGCAAAGATTCGGAAAATCAGCAAAATTAGGTTTCAGGAAGGAGAAGAACCAGGAACGTTTCGGCTGTGTCAGCATCAGGACCCCTGGGATGGTCTCCTGTCTTGTCTCGACTCATCCTCTGTCGATATGCCTGTCTGCTGAAGGTTTAGATTCCTTCAAGATAGAATCTGATTGGCCTCATGTATGTCACGTGCTGCCCTCTTGGCCAATGGAATGAGTCAGGCACCCTGATTGACGCTCCCTCTGGACCATCCCAGGGAATGGGGTGATAATTCCCCCTGGAAACCTGGGGTTCTATTTTCAGAAGAAATTCTGGGATTCCGGGCTGACAGAATGTCACAGGTGTCTCATCCAGCAGGAGCAGTGCTGAAACCAGTCTGTGACATACAGTAAACTCTCAAAAAAAAAAAAAAAGCCAAATAGCTATCATTACTGTTAATAATAATAAGAGCTCCGGGATGTAGGCAGTTACTGATTTGTCTTGTGTTTCAGGAACTCTTACCCAGAATGAGATGGTTTTCAAACGGCTCCATCTAGGCACCGTGGCCTATGGCCTCGACTCAATGGATGAAGTACAAAGCCACATTTTTAGTATTTACACCCAGGTAAAGCCTTCTGTTTTGATACCCAAACAATTGGTTTACATTTATTAACACCTATATTGAGAAGAATTCATAATACCATATGATTCACTCATTAAAAGTGTACAGTTCGGTGTTTTTTTTGTATACTCAGAGTTGTGTAACCATCACCACAGTCAATTTCATCTTCATCACCCCAAAAGGAAGCCCTGTACCCATGGACAGTCTGTTACTCCTCACTTCCCCCAACCCCACCTTTCCTTCCAAACACCTGGCAACCACTAATCCTTCACATTTTGAATAGAGCTGCATTTGAGGTTTTTTTCCCCATCTTCCTCATCCCCAGGGTTAATCTACTGAAATGCTAATGGATACTGGGGAAAACATAAGAAAAAATTATTTGCAAGTAACTGGTGCTAGAAAGAACTTTGAGAACCTAATGGTTGGTCTTCCTTCAAGTTTACAAACATGCTTACTTTTTCCTTTTCCCCTGTTACGAGCCAAAGCAGCATAATTAATGGGCTGCTTGTGACATAATCACGGTATAACCAATCAGCTTTAGTTCCTCATCTCTTTTCAACTCAGCAGTCTCATGGAAGAAATTATCAGAGATGATGGTCAACTTATCTGCTCCTGATTCCCGCCCCCTACAAGGTTTTTCAAAACCGGTCATTTTTTTTTTTAGAGAAAGGTATTACTTGTAAGTGTCCTAAAAAATTAGACCAGCGGGTCCCCCACCTTGGCTGCTCATCAGAATTACTGGTAATGTTTTAAAAACAGAGTAAAAACAAAAGACATTTACTTGGGTCTGGTACCCTAGAGATTCTGACTCATTAAGATGACAGGAGAGTCTGGGCTCCTGTGTTTTAAAAGAAAGATGACAAAACAAACAAATCCCTTGGTTAATTCTGAGACACCCAGGGCTAAGATGGCCTGCATTAGACCAGCTACGTGTTATGACACTTGTTTGGGGGCAATAGAATAAAAAGGCCATGTTTTGCTTAAATTTGTTCAAATAGATAATGATTCCATAGTCAGAAGGCCAATTAAAAATGTATTTTTGTGTAAGAGTTAGAGGTGGACTCTCTAAGTGCTTTGTGATACAATTATAGCCGACATTTAATTTTCCGGAATGTTCGCTAGCCTGCACACCTGGATTTCCGGGGTATCTCTTGAAAATGGCAGGGCAGGGGATAGTGTGGAAGTGGGGGTGGATTTTAAGTGGAGAATAGTTTGTTTGATCCATGTCACGTCATCACCTATTACCAGCCACGAAGCCCTTGTCATTCGTCTAGGCTCCCTGTGTGGGCATCGTGGCTTGTCCCCAAATGGTCCATTGTCCTTCTTCAAAGGTGGATTTGAAGACTATTTAAAAATCACAAGGACTTGCTTGGACCGAGAGGAAAAGCCACAGTCAGCCCCTGGTTCCTTTCTCTCTCTCTGACCCGTCTTCCTCTGGGAGGTGATGTGGTATCTGTGCTGGGCTCTCTGTGTCACACTCTAGGGGGTTCCGCTCTTATCCAGCTTCTGTCACCCTATTGAAGCTGATGGCTCCCATGTCTGTGTCGGCCCGACCAGGAGCTTTAGCCTGAAATACACCTGCATACTTGGCATCACTGCATCACTGCTTGTGGCATCATGAAGACGGTGCACCCACCATCCCGACATTTTTCCTGTATCCCGTACACTTGCTTCTCTAAGCTGTTCTTGTTTTAGTAAGAGCCACTCCCATTTACCCTGTTAGCTCCGTCCAGGGATTTGGGAAGTGCCCCCGCTTCCTGCCCCGTGACCACCTGCCTTCAGTCGTGGCCCTGCTGCCCCCAGATCACCTGTTTGGCCTTTTGTCTTCATCCCCTCTCGCTCACTAGGCAGGAACTACACTCTCCCTTGCCTGGCTGTCTGCAGTGACCCCCCTGCAGGCTTTCCCTGTTTCCCTCCCGGGAGCACAGGATCGCCCTCGTACTGGCAGGTCCCTCGCAGGGTCTGAGGCTTCCACGTGGTCCAGCAAGGCCTGCATCCCCTGCTTCCACCTCTCCCGCTGTTCACTCTCCCCTCCCGCTCACCCCGTTACGCCACTGCCTGCAGCATTCAGGGCAAGGTGAGCAGCCTCGTTTCTGTGTCTTGGAATATTCTTCCCTCTGAACCATCGGTCCCAATGCCTCCCGGGCCCCTCTTGAGGGGCCACTGTGTGGATAGTTGTGCTTCTCAGCACCTGGCCGAGCCCCGCCTGCCTCTCAGCCCTGTCTCAGCGGTGCCGGCTGCCGACGGTCCTGTTAGACAGCTTCGTAGACCTTGGGGTGCACCCTGGCGGGAGGCACACCTCTGCCCATGCTGGTGTTTTTTTTTGTTTGTTTGTTTTTTTGCGGTACGCGGGCCTCTCACTGTTGTGGCCTCTCCCGTTGCGGAGCACAGGCTTCGGATGTGCAGGCTCAGCGGCCATGGCTCACGGGCCTAGCCACTCCGCGGCATGTGGGATCCTCCCGGACCGGGGCACGAACCCGTGTACCCTGCATCGGCCACAGGTGTTCTTTTTTTTTTTTTTTTTTTTTTTGCGATACACGGGCCTCTCACTGTCGTGGCCTCTCCCGTTGCGGAGCACAGGCTCCGGACACGCAGGCTCAGCGGCCATGGCTCACGGGCCCAGCCGCTCTGCGGCATGTGGGATCTTCCCGGACCAGGGCACGAACCTGTGTCCCCTGCATCGGCAGGCGGACTCTCAACCACTGCACCGCCAGGGAAGCCCACTGCTGGTGGTATTTTTAAGAGCTTGTGGTATTGACAGAAGCCATCCTTTCTCAGGATATTTGTGTAGTTCAGCTTTTGTAGCCCATTTTTGGTTTAGCACAGATAACACTGTGTAAAGTCTTAAAAGTTCTTACCGTGAACTCCTTTTTTAAAAAAAATTTTATTTATTAATTTTTGGCTGCACTGGGTCTTTGTTGCTGCGCACGGGCTTTCTCTAGTTGTGGCGAGCCGGGGCTGCTCTTCGTTGTGGTGCGTGGGCTTCTCATTGCGGTGGCTTCTCTTGCTGCAGAGCACGGGCTCTAGGCTTGCGGGGTTGAGTAGTTGTGGCACGTGGGCTCAGTAGTTGTGCCTCTTGGGCTGTAGAGCGCAGGCTCAGTAGTTGTGGCGCACGGGCTTAGTTGCTCCGCGGCATGTGGGATCTTCCCTGACCAGGGATCAAACCTGTGTCCCCTGCATCGGCAGGCAGATTCTTAACCACTGCGCCACTAAGGAAATCCTTACCATGGACTCTTAACTCATCACCCTTCCTCAGCGGAAGCTCATAAATTGATTTGCCCGTCCCGGTCTTGGGTTTAAAGTAGCTGAGTGTGATGGGGAAAGACCGAGGCTGGTGTGCACACTCCACCCCCTGGGGCCACGTGCATCCTTCTCTCGGGACATCGAAAAGCCCTGCGGTAAACACATGACTACTTTTGTGATGACAAGTACGAAGGCTTTCCTTTGGTTTTATTGAGGTATAACATACATAAAATTCAGCCATGTTAACTGTAGTATTCAATGATTTTTTTAGGTAAATTTACAAAGTTGTGGAACCATCCCCACAATCCAGTATTAGACCACCACCCCAGATGATTCTCCCGAGCCCATTACAGCCATTCATCTGACTTTTAGAGTTTAATAATAGGATGTTATAACAGTGTCTCCTAAGGTAGAGTATTTGGAACTCCTGGCTCAGATCTCTAGGGACAGAGTCAGAATCTCTAGGAGTGGTGCGTGGACCTACAGTTTTAACAGGTGAACCAGGTGATTCCAAAGTAAAACAGAGTTTGAGAATAGCTACCGCACATCTGAGGTGTGTCCTTATTTTTCAGAATGTCAGTGTCTAAATATGTGGACTTCAAAACAGAGTTTGCAAGGAGACCCATTGAGGTGCAAGAGGAAAAGATTAGAATGTCTATTCACATTTCATTTTCATCTTCAAAATTAAAGCAAAATTTAAACTTTACTAATAGCTTTAAGATTGACCCTGGGACCCCCACTCCACATATCAGATGAACTTTTATCAGGCACAGTCCTTGAGGTGTCCTGTGAAAGGAGTTGGAATTCTACGATTGTTTATTTTCAGAACATTGAAATTCAGATTGTGTTTCATGAGTGTCCAGGTGACTGGTTTTAGGGACGTTATTTAACTAAAGTAATCTCATGAAGAGGAAAGAGGGCAGGTGGCTTTACAAGATTCCTGCAGGGAAACTCCAGATGATCAATACAAGCCCAAGTAAACCACAAGGAAATGGCCAACACATTATGAGATGAACCCGTGACAGGCTAAGGAGGTGTGATGATTTTTCCTCTGGCTTATTCATTCACTTATTGGCACCTTTAAAAAACTGAGAGAGAATTCACAAACCATAACATTTACCCATTAAGTGTACAGGTCAGCGTTTTTTAGTATATTCTCAACAGTGTGCGGTCGTCACTGCCATCTCATTTCAGAAGGTTTTCACCAACCCCAAGAGGGACCCCCTATCTCTTAGACGCCCACCCCTCCCCCAGCCCCTGGCAACCACCCATCTACTTTTTGTCTCTGTGGTTTGCCTGTTCTGGACATTTCAGATGAAGGGAATCAATCAGTACCTTTTGCACCTGGCTTATTTCACTTGGCATGGCATCCCCAAGGTTGCAGCACATGCCAGCGCTTCATGCCCCTTATAACAGATATGACAGTTTGAATCTATAATTTTAAATAATTTACATAATTATCATTTAAAATTTATAATTCTCAGTGCCCCTTACCCTGAGTATATGTTATTTTGAGGTATTAGCTAATTCTGTGAAAAATGCTCTTTTCATTTTTATCATATCATTTTAGAATTTTTGTTGTTGTTTCATAATGCACAATACAATATTTATACAATTTAAATATACATGTATAGAAGGTACTTAAATTTCTTCTCAACACGTTCAAAGTATTTTGAGATGACTATTCTTTATTACCTGGAATATGTAGTCATCTATTTTATTTTACTCCCTCAGCAAGTGGAAATATCTTTAACTTTTATTAATATATGTATCTGAAAAAAAATGGATGACTGTGGGAAGTGGGGGGCTCGTGGTGTCCTGTGTCAGAGAAGACCAAGACCAAGAGCGCTCTTCTAGGCTGTTTTGTACATGTGAATTCTTATTTTTCAAAAAAACATAGTTAACATTATTTCACGTATTTTGATCTGTGAACTGTGATTTTTCACTTAACGTTTTGTCTCTGATATTGTTTTAGTATTTGTTAGAGTTGGAATTTACTGAGCATTTTTTTCCTTTTCTTTTTAATGAGTATGTTGGTGAATGTGTGAGTTTGTGGCTTACTTTCCTGCACAAGATATATACACACAGGATGCATTCGGTTGTCAGTGCTTGTTGTGTCCCAGATAGTGTACCTCTTGCTTTCTGCATCCATAGGAAACAGAGAAGGTTATGTTTTCTCGAGGAAGAATTTTTCGTCTGTGTGTTTTTCTCTGGGACACAGAGCTTACTTTGTTTTTTACTGATTTAAAAAATTCCTAATACTTTCTTAGGATACATTTTTTTTTCTGCAGAAAAAATAAACAACATGTATAAGTACAAATAAAAAACACTGAAATCACCTGTATTCACATCACTCAGTGATAGCCAGTGTTAACACCTGGGTGTATAAAATGCCAAGCTTTTTCTCTGCCTTTGTGTGTCTGTGGAGATGTGTACTTTCTCTCTCTCTCTGTTCCTTTTGTTCTTTTCAACAAGAAGGCATCATATTTTTGTAATTCTTTTAAACTAGAGTTGAGCATCAAAACTGTGAAGTTTAGGGCTTCCCTGGTGGCGCAGTGGTTGGGAGTCCGCCTGCCGATGCAGGGGACACGGGTTCGTGCCCTGGTCCGGGAGGATCCCACATGCCGCGGAGCGGCTGGGCCCGTGAGCCATGGCCGCTGGGCCTATGCGTCTGGAGCCTGTGCTCCGCAACGGGAGAGGCCACAACAGTGAGAGCCCCATGTACCGCAAAAAAAAACCAAAAAAACTGTGAAGTTTAAAAATATGTATATATGCCTGGGCCCTACTCTATTCTTTAAGTGTCAGGGGCCCAAGCATGTATATATACTTCTTAAAATCTTTACTGGTTATTCAGAGAGTCATTTCTAGTTAAGAACCACTATTGGAATAACACTGTCCAGCTTCTTTCTCTTCACATATGTCATGATTATGATCCTTTTTAATGGTTTTATAATAGGGCCAGGACTAGGTAGGGTTAAGGAGAGTGAGGCATGCACCCAGGGAGCAAAATTTATTGACATGGCAAGAAAACGCCGTCATCAAGACAAATCACACTGTAATGCAGTACTTAAAAAACTCAAAATTAATGCGAAAAATCCAAATCTTAAATTGACAGTATCCAATTCAGCATTCACATAGTTTGGCCTCACCATCCTAACCCCAGTTTTACGGTGGCAGTGGCTTCATGTCTGGTTCTCAGCCTTGGCATATTGACATCTGGGCTGGATAATTTTTTTGCTGTGGGGACCACCCTGTGCACTGTAGGGTGTTTAGCAGCATCCTTGCCCTCTACCATCTCCATGCCTGTAGCACACTCCTCCTGCACCTGCTTTGTCACACCCTCAAGTATCTCCAGACACTGCCCAGTGGGGGGCAAACTCTCCCAAGTTGAGAACCCCTGTGTAATATGTGGTTCAGTTTCAACGAATTGAAATTTGTTGCCTCTGTCATGCGGAAAGATGTGTACTGTTAAGCAGTAAACGTCGTGTTTATGCAGTCACTTAGCGTGTAAGGCAGTTGATTCACTTGGAAGTGGTAGCTCTAAGCCTGTCTCTGTGGAGGTGGACCTTTGAGGTTAATGAGTTACCAGCTCTGAGCTCAATTTGGAGAGTGAAGGGGGCCTATTGAAACAGGAATTCCTTCTCTTCAATAGTGTATTTTTACCAGTTGCAACCCATCCATCGTATCTGGTAATATTATGAATGTTCATAAGTGGTGATGTTTTCATTGCATTTGGAAAGAAAATTGATATTCATGGTGGCTCGGCATTTAATTTCTGTATTACTGTTTCCTGAAATACAGGCTGGAGTTCTCACTGGCAAATGTTCCTGCCATGGATTATTAATGAGAAATGGAGGCCTGTTTTTTTCATTGAATCTCCGTGTCTCATTTGTTGGCTGGGCTGCCCTAGAATGACCAAAACATCACAAGGTGTGAGATACCCACCGAAGGGCCCAAGTCAGAGGCCTTTGTGTACGGAGATCTTGATTCCTCACCCAACTTCTGACCTCACGTGAGGCTATTTTGCCCTCCTTCCTTAAGAGGGCCAGTGGTTCCCCCCCAGGGCAAAAAGAGTTGTAACCTGTCTCTGTGGTTACCACATCTGTTTTTATTTTCCCCTGGTATTTTTTAAGTAAGAAGAAATGTGTGTAGGTTAAAGGGCCTATGGGGAGGAGGCTAGAGATAAACACTGTACAATGTGAAACTCTTCCATATGGGGAATGTGAGGATGTTTGAGGACTGGGCCTCAATACGAATACTAGCTGAGCTCCTGGTAATTACCGGTGCCTTCATGATATATGTGGATTGCCATTTGGTGTGTGGATGAGCCTTTTATTTGCAAATTAATAGAGAATTTCAGAATCAGTGGTTATGACCCCTCTTCTCTGAAACAGTAGGAAAGTGGGATAAGTATCAGTTTAAGAGAGAGAGAAATGAACGTGGAGATAGTAAACCAGTGTCTGCCTGTGATGTTGGTCCAGTTCAATCACCGTCATTTTCTAGTTTGTTGTCAAATGGTTCCCTGATCTGAGAGTGAGGTCTTTGCAAAAATCTGGGCTGTGTTTCTCTTTTTTGCCTTGCCCTAGTGTGGTTTCACCTGGAATGCAAAACCCCAAAGCTCTGTGTTATCCCACATTTGAAATACGACTGGAAATATTTGACTTCTGTAGACAGAATCAGATTGCTTATAAAATCCGAAGGTTTGTGGAAGATGCCCTGAACTCAGCCTTTCATTCAAATCCACTGTTACTAAAACTTGCCAGCCAGAGCAATTACTTTGTCAAAGGTCTTGTTATTGCTCCTAATGTTAAGTAATAATTTGGTCCAGGTGCTGGGGAATGTGGGCAAAAAAATGAAGACATGCGTCCATGGCTAGAACATAAATTATAGAGTTTAGAAAAAATGTTCTTGATTTAGTCTCTCCCGGACAGGGAACCTTTCTGTAAATCTTCAGTCCTCGTTATAATTTTAAAGTTAAATTCTTTATGATTAAAAGCACTTGGCAAATAATGATTCATTTAAACTGTAGTTCTGATATATTACTATAATTATTGTTACCATGCCGTGCCCTTTGGCCTGGAAGTGAAACTCGTGTCCTCTTGACACCAAAGGTTAACAGAGCAGGAAGCCAGAGCAGTGTGTATGCCTGCATGACCAGAATAATTTAGTAATTGTCTAATTACCTGAGGAGTATAACGCCACTGCTAAAAATAGTATTAAAAGATTAAATGAAAGTCATTTTCTTGTTGCTCATAACCCATCTGTTCTCTATTTTGGGCAACCATGTGTTCATGGGTATCAAACGTGATTCATTCTAAAAGATCGGAAGGCTTCTGCTCTGTTGGATAAAATATGTTTTTAATGGAACACAGCATTCAGTAACTTCACAAACATCTCCAGCTTCCGAGACTCAGTTGTAGAGGCAGGAAGACTATTGTAGGTCTTTTGTCCTAAACTGTGACTTAAAATCTGGAACTGATGTTCGTCAATTTGATATTTATTTCTTTTTAGAGATGGAAAAAAAGTTCATGACAAATGAGGACTTCTAACCAGTATCTTAGGAATATTAAGTTGTTCATTTGTTCAACAAATATCTGTTGCTAGTTACTACTGCCCTTGGCACTAGAATTCAGTAGACAAGCTCTCTGTTCTCATGGTCTAATGGGAGAATTATCAGGTAAAGAATCCAGTTTTAGCCATTGGAGACAATAACACGCATGGTAATGTAGAAGCGTGGCTCCCAGTGGGGTGGGCACAGGGGGCAGCGTGGATTAGGGGGCTCAAGGGAGGTGTCTTTGAGGAGGAAACATTGAATGGAGACCTGAATGATGAGGTGGAGTGAGCTAGCTCTGCAGGGATGTGGGAAACAGTGTTCTAGGAAGTGGGTCCCGTACGTGCAAAGGCCCTGAGGCAGGAAGGAGGTTGGAGAGAGAGGCTAATCAGGTGGGTCATGGCAGGGCACCTGAGTGTTTTTTATTGAACACTAACTCATAGACTGTTGACAAGTGGTCTCTTTGTAGTAGTCTTAATTTTTTATTGTATTTTAAGGCAGTAGAACCCCTTTATTCAAAGCTAGGCCTTCATGGTACCCAGTGTATAACACAGATGGGTATGGGGTTGCTTGTCCTCCACATTTGATGGTGCTGAGTGGGTTTCTCAGGATTTCTCTACTCGGCTCGTGGGGTGAAAACCACCCCCTAGCCCACTCCTCTCATTTGCAGGAAACCGAGGCCCAGAGGGCAGATGGCATTTGCTCAAAGTCACACAGCTGTTCACACCCACCCAAGAATCAGGCTCAGATTTCTCAGCCTTCAGTACTCTTTTTACCATGTTGCTCAAAACCTTTTCCCCAACTTAACCCATTAGGAGGCCAAGCCGTGTGTTGAAAGCTATGAATGAAGGAACGGATGAGGGCTGTGTAAGTAACAGAACCGCTTCTTAGACAAGAGTTAGGGTCCGTGGCCAGTGTGGAAGGCAAAGCTTGAGCACATTTAAGTTTACTCTTGAAAATCTACCCTAAGTGGACTTCTAGGTACCATTTTGCAGTGTGTTCAGCCAGCCAGGCTTCTTTCTGGCTGTTACTGATATTCTCCCCGGACCTGCCCTTGGTTGCTTGTTACCCCCTAGAGCCCCCATCCATACTGTTGTCTTCATTTTAAAAAAAAAGTTTATTTTTGGCTGTGTTGGGTCTTCATTGCTGCATGTGGGCTTTTCTCTCTAGTTGCAGCGGGCGGGGGCTACTCTTCGTTGTGGTGCGTGAGCTTCTCCTTGCGGTGGCTTCTCTTGTTGCGGATTACGGGCTCTAGGCGCGTGGGCTTTAGTAGCTGTGGCACATGGGCTTGGTTGCTCTGCGGCATGTGGGATCTTCCTGGACCTGAGATCGAACCCGTGTCCCCTGCATTGGCAGGCGGATTCTTAACCACTGCGCCACCAGGGAAGTCCCCTGTCTTCAATTTTAAACTGAGAGGAATGTACATTTAAAACAGCAGTTCTAAACCGGGCATGATTTTGGTCTCCATGGGCAATTGGCAACATCTGAAGACAGTTTTGTTCTCCTGTTGCACCTGGGGGGTGCGTCTGGCATCTGGTAGATGGAGGCCAGAGAAGCTGCTAGCCATCCCACTATGCACAGGACTCTCCCCCTGCCTCCAGCCCCAACGGAGAATTATCTCCCTCAAATGTCAGCAGTGCCGAGGTCCGGAAGCCCTGGTCTGAAGCAGCAGCGTCACTTGAAGTATAATGGGGCCCCCACTCGGTCAGAGGCCCCCAGCACCACCCAAAGGAAGGCACGTTCCCAGGTTCCCAGGTAGCATCACCCACATTCACTAAACTGTCATTTTTTTCCTCTGTTTATTTTGCATTTTTGTTTTTGCCTGAGCGCCCGTGACCGGATCCCTGACCCGCACGCCCTCGTGGCAGTGTTACTGGAGGCACCCCCAGAGTGACGTGTGTTAGAGCAGCTGAAAGAGAAGCAGCGACTCCGCAGGTCGTTCTTCTTCCCTCTCGAGGTCCTTCCGTGTCTCTGGTCATCTTCCTCGTTGGTTTCCTCTTCTCATAGCAATCCCAGGACCCGCCCGCTCAGAAGGGCCCCGCGCTCACCACCAAAGTGCGGCGGACCATGAGCAGCCGCGTGCACGAAGCCGTCAAGGCCATCGCGCTGTGCCACAATGTCACCCCCGTATACGAGTCCAACGGTGTCACCGACCAGGCCGAGGCGGAGAAGCAGTACGAGGACTCCTGTCGCGTGTACCAGGCGTCCAGCCCGGACGAGGTAAGCCCCGGGCATGCGGGATGCCCTGCCCATTCCCCACCCGCTCCAGGTGGGGCCACCTGTCAGGGCAGCAGGATCCGGGACGACGCTGGGCCGCTAGGGAAACAGCCTGGCAAATGCCTGCAGCCCTTGATCTTCCTCTAGAAGGAGTAGCCTTGGACTTGAGATACATCCTGAGTTAGGAAGCAGCGAGAGATCTTGTTTGTGGTTCAGACGGCCAGCGCATAAGGGGCACAGGTCCCATAAAACCACATTCCTTTTTTAAAAAACAGCTTAATTAGGATATAATCCACATACCATACAATCGCCTGTGTGACAGACACATACAGGTCAGTGGTTTTTTTAAATAGTATATTCACGGAGTTATGCAACCATTACCACAGTCGATTTTAGAATCGATTTTTGTGACACTTTTGTCGACCCAAAAGGAAGCACTCCGTGCCTGTATTCCCACAGACTCCCAGCCTCCCTCCCTCCAGCCCCTGGCAACCACTGACCTACTTTCTATCTCTGTAGATTTGCTTATTCTGGGCATTTCATACAAATGGAAACATACACACACATTTTGTGTCTCACTTCTTTTACTTAGCATGTATTTTCAAGATTCATCCATGTAGTAGCATGTATCAATACTTCATGCCTTTTTACAGATGAACAATATTCCATTGAATGGATAATACTGTGTTTTGTTTATCCAGTCTTTGGTTGATGAACGTTTGGACTGTTTATATATTTTCTATGTATATAATATATATATATGTGTGTATTTTCTTTGGTGGGGGCTATTGTGCTATGAACATGTGTCCAGGTTTTTGCACAGACATATGTGTTCATTTCTCTTGGTGTACGTATAGGAGAGGGATTGCTGGGTCATGTTAAATTTACGTTTAGCCTTTTGAGAAACTGCCACACTGTTTTCTAAAGTGGCTGCACCGTTTTAAATTCCCACCTGCAAGGTATGAGGGCTCCAGTTTCTCTGCATCTTAGCCGACACTTGTCATCGTCCCTTATTTTGATTCTTGCCGATCTAGTGAGTGTGAAGTGAAATCTCGTTGTGGTTTTGATTTGTGTTTCTGATACCAAAGGTTAATAACATTGAGCATCTTTTTATGTGCTTATTGGCCCCTTTATGTATCTTCCTTGGAGAAATGTCTATCCAGGTCCTCTGCCCACTTTTAATTGTGTTATGTGTCTTTTTGTTACTGAGTTGTAAGAGTTCTTTATGTATTTGAGATAAAAGCCTCCTATCAGATATATGATTTCCAAATATTTTCTCCTATTATATCTTTTATGTTCTTGATGGTGTCCTTTGAAACGTGGAAGTTTTAAATTTTGATGAAGTCTAGTAAGCCACATATTTTTGTATCTAAGCATCAACTCTTGCTAAAGCTGAAAGGATTCCTTTAATTCTGTGTTCAAGAGCATAGGACCTGGTAATACAGTTGCCTGTGTAGTGTTTTCTGTAAGAAGCCCCTAACTGCTTTTTCTCTTAGGGTGCCATATGATAGGAACGCCTTTTGTGTAGGTGTAGGCAGAGAACTCCCTCGCCCAGCATGAAAATGGTATCATATCCTTTGCCCCCTGACTTGAATGTAGTTAAGACACAGTCCGTGTTTTACTAGTCTGTTAACATTTTGGTTTTTTTTCCTTTCCAGTCTTCCTTCCTTTCTTTTTTCTTTCCTTAAAAAAAACTTTTATTCTGATTATGGAAGCAATTTTTTGTAGTGTGGAAAATTTGGAAATTTCAGAAGAATATAAAGAGGGAAATGGGTTATTTGCAACTTCACTCATAAAAGATAACAATAGGTAACTTCCCTTGAGTATTTGGTACACATCAGGTCCCATTTGACGTACTGTGTATTATTCATTAAATCTTCCCAGCAACTAAGAGGTACTATGATTATCCCCATTTTCAGAAGAGAAAAGTCAAGGACAGAGAGATTAAATATTTAGCCTGAAGTTCCTAGTTTTTTTTTTTTTTTAAGAGTTCAAAGTATAGTGGCTTTTCTTTTCTCTTATTATTTTTAAATTGAAGTATAGTTGATTTACAATATTATATTAGTTTCAGGAGTACAACAGAGTGATTTGATATTTTTAGAGATTATACTCCATATAAAGTTATTATAAAATATTGGCTATATTCCCTGTGCTGTACATTGCATTTTTATATCTTCCCTGGATTTTTTTTTAGACTTTTTAATTTTGAAATACTTTCAGATTTTTGGAAAAGTTGTAAAATTAATACAAAGAAGTCCCCTTTACCAAAACTTAGATTCTTCAGATGTGAACACTTTTCTGCTTTTGCTTTATCTTTACCTTTGAAGAGTAAGCTTCAGGCATGATCCCCTTTTGTTATTCCTAAATATTTCCTAAAAATACTTTCCTAAATATCTCCCTACAAAACAAGATCATTTATCAGAATCAGGAAATTAACGTTGATACAGTACTGTTATCTAACTTGCAGATCTTAGTAAAAGTGCATCAACTGTCCCACTCACTTTTTTTTTTACAAAAAAAGAAAAAAATATTTTCCCCAGATCAGTAACCAATCCAGGAGTACACACCACATTCAGTTGTACCGCCTCTGGTGTCTCTTTTATATTTATTTTTTAAATTTATTTTTTCTTTTTGGCCAAGCCGTGCAGCATGTGGGATCTTAGTTCCCCAACCAGGGGTCGAGCCTACGTCCCCCTGCAGTGGAAGCTCGGAGTCATAACCACTGGACCATCTGGCGTTTCTATTAACCTGGAACAGTTCCTCAGCTTTCCTTGACCGTCACAGCCTTGACTCTGTTGAAGAATACGGGTTATCTGTTTTGTAGAATGTCCCTCAGTTTGTATTTGTCTGACATTTTCTTATGATGTTGACTCAGGTTATGCATTTCTGGCACTGTCCTCGGTGCAGGGTATCCGGAGACGCATGATGTTGGCGTGTGTAGGTCTCGGAGATGCTAACTTAGGTTTCTTGGCTAAGGTGGTGTCTCCCAGGTTTCCTCCTGCTAAAGTTGCCGTTTTCTGTGGCTGACTTAACGTTACAGCACCAGTCCCCTAAGTGACAGGGTCAGGGCTTTAACCCAGGGAGTTTGTTTTCAGAGCCCAAACTCTTAATCCTTTTACTAAACCATTTTTCAGAAACAACTAAATATTAATTTTTATTAATTTGATATATAGTCCCTCCACTAGGTTTTCATGTATTTTTTTGGTAAAAAAATGAGCATTTTAATATAGTTATGGGTTTTGCCTATATTTGTTCTTTTTTCACTAATATTTTATCATACCTGTTTCTCAATTTTCTTGAACGTTATTAAAACACAGTTTTTCAGACTCACTGCCTACGGTATGGACCCTAATATCTTCAACTGTTCTCATATTATTGGAATTTAGGTTATTTCTATTTTTGAGCAACAGTATTTATAAACATTTGCAGTGAGTATCCTTACACTTGCTGTTTCTAGAAATGGTGTGACGGGGTTCATTAATTCACCAGGTACTTGTGAGTGCCTCCCATGGGCCAGGCACTATGGAGTCTACGTTAAACAAGGCAGCAGCTCACACCCCTTGGGGCGGCAGGAGTGAGACAGTTACCTGAGCGGGTTCCTTATCCTCACTGTGTGTCTGTGACAGGGGACCCACAGGAGGGTGTTGTGAGGCCCTTAGTATGTGGTCAGTAAATCCTGTGGGTCAAACTGAATGAGTATGTTTAAGGCTCATGACGTAAATTACCAGAGTGCTTCCTGGGATTTTTTTTTTTTTTTTTTTTTTCTTTTTGCGGTATGCGGGCCTCTCACTGTTGTGGCCTTTCCCGTTGCGGAGCACAGGCTCCGGATGCGCAGGCCCAGCGGCCATGGCTCACGGGCCCAGCCGCTCCGCGGCATATGGGATCCTCCCAGACCGGGGCACGAACCCGTATCCCCTGCATCGGCAGGCGGACTCTCAACCACTGCGCCACCAGGGAGGCCCGATTTTTTTTTTTTTAACCATTTTACTCTTCCACCAATGTTGCAAGGACTCCCGGTTATGATGATGGTGATGATGATGATGATGATTTTTGTTCACTTTAAGAAGGAGGGAGGGGCTTCTTTGGTACGTGAAGTGTTTTGGAGGTCTGGACTCATCTGAGAATATCCCTGAACCAGTGGTTGATGTGATCGTGCGGGCGGGGGGAGGGTGGCACAATAAGAATCTTTTCCAAAGATCAGAGATGGCAGGACACTTGGGTGTGCCTTTCCCTGCCCAGTGTCTTCTTCCTCCTTTTCTGGGGCAATGGAATGTGTCCCCTGGGAGACGACTCCTTCTCACCTGCTTGGTGTTTGTGGAAGAGCTTAAGCTGTGAAGCCCAGTTCATCTGTTGACCATTGATATTTGAACCAGGCTTTTTAGGGGTGAAAAATATGGTAACCCTTGGCCAAATTCTGAGATGGGAATTGCGTGCAGAGAGAAGGGGGAGGTGGGGGATAGGTATGGAGGAGCCTACTGAGACTTGTGCCCTGGAACCAGAAGCTTGTCATATTTGTCACCGTGTCTTAACCAGGGTTAGTCTGCTTGATCTTGCCTTTCCGTTTCGGAATGGGAGGATGATACCATTGAATGGTCCATGTGAGAAAGGACCAGATTCTTGGTAGTTACGGACTGGGGACCAGTAGCTTGTGGGTATTTCATAGAATTTAAATTAAATGTTGGTGAGCCGATCAGCACTTGTGCCTCTGGGCTCCGATTGGCTGTTGACATGCATATGTGACGGTCTTTAATGCCTGTCCCACACCCCTGGTTCCCACTGAACTTTGATATATTTGTTTTAGGGCTGTGCAAAGATTTTTCCATGAAGGTAAATCTTCCATGGAATGCTTTGTGCTTTTCAGCTCCTCTATTAAAGAGAAGAGCCCTTTATCTCTGCTGTCCATTAATTGCCTTTGGATTCAGATTTGTTTTGTTTTTCTAAGATTCTGAATAGCAGTTTGCTTTTTTTTTAAAAAAAGGTATTTTCTTTTGGTCTTTGGTGTCTTCACAGAGGTCGGTGTTACTTTCTTGGTTTCCTTTTCTCCACAGCTTTATTTTTTTTATTACACAGTCATTTTGTGTTTATGATAGAATATATGGAAATGTAGAGAAGAAAAAGAAGTAAACCATAATCCTACTAACCGAAGGTGTAACCACTGTTAATATTTTACTCACCAGCCTTTTAAACTACTTCAAAAGATACGTACCTCAAAATATAAATCTGTTTATGGAAATATACCGTCTGACAGAAAATAGGTTAAATCTAGTTCCAGTGAAATCTTTCAGAAAGCTGTACTGTTTCCAGATCCCTGTGGGATTCCACGTAGGAGTGGCTGGGTCTAGAATCCTACCTTTGAAATTCTATATCAATAAAACCTGGCTGGTGTGGGCAAGGTCAGTTGATGGAATACATACAGAAGCCAGTATCCTCTTTACTTTGGAGCTCCTGGAGTAATTTCTACCAGTTGGCCTAGGATTCATTTCCTGTAACAGAAAGCAGGATTTCCTAAATTTGTTTCCTGTGCACATTCCGCCTGGGAAGCCTTGAAGTGTCTTTATTCAGCTATTGATTACAGCGTGGGGGGCACTGCCCCCACCCCCCGACCCCCCGCCTGTACAGTAAACTCCCAGGGGAAATGAGACAGATGTAATCTGGCCAGAGAGAAGTGGTCCTAAGATGCTCGGGTGAGCAGGCTTCAGCCCTGACAGCATCCCATCGTTTGCAGGAGATTTGACAGTGTTGGAGGGGGGGTGCAGTGGAGGAGGGGTCACTGTGATACAACTTTCAATGCGTCCTTCTTGGCGTGAGTGGTCAAGGAAGTGCTCTCCTCGGAGCAGATAGAATCCACCCTGGGACTCGTTCGTTTGTCTAAAGAAGTTGATAAACATAACCTGTAATTCTCACTAGGTAGTGATAACCACTGTTTATGTTCGGGTGTAGAGTTACCCAGATTTTTCCTAAATGTGGGCATATATGTAGAATTACAGTTGTATGTTTCTCTGGTACAGAATGACACGATAGTACAAGGAAGAAAGGAGGGTGAAGTGGGTTAAGTCACATCCTTGAGAAAGCCAGATGGTTTTCATGGTCCTGTAGGGTTTATGTGTGCGTGTGCATGTGGGCACGTGTACATATGTGCACGAGTGTGGGTGTGAACACGTGCACGTGATGTGTGCACGGCTGCTGTTTGAGCGTATGTGGCGTGTGGACGTGCATGGATGTGTGTGCGTGTGTGTGAGTGTGAATGAAAGTGGCCTGCTGTATGTAGCTGTGCCTTGAGTAACTCAGTGATTTCAGAGCCCTTAGTTACAAGTTCTGGGTAATGTGTAGAATGTTCTGTGTGGCCACCCCTGCTCAGGGCGCAGAGCGAGAAGTCTATCTCCGTCTTCCCCTCAGGCACCCCGCCCCCTCCTTTCTCACCGTCTCTACACAGGGCCCCTCCCTTGACCTCTGCCTCGGAGCCGCCCACTGTTCTCAATTTCTGAGTACCTTTGCAGAGGTAATTCTTTGCATACGTTAGAATTTTCCTCACCCTTTAATTATTAACCTATTTGAAAAATTTAAGAGCACAACTGTAAATTATAGGTAAAGTTTTGCACCTTGCTTTGCATTACTCGTCCTTCTAAAGCATGTCCGTGTGTGTGGTGTTGCTGTGTGGGACGTCAGCTGAGTTTTGCTAAACTGTTGGGCTGCTGTGTATTCTGTCTTCTCGCAATGGCATTTCAAGACCTTCGTTTCCACTAATTTTTCTGAAAGATGGGGGCATCGCACTACCCCTCCTTACCCCGCGGTGCCGCTGCGGGTCGTGGGTCACTGCCAGGGCGGACTTGACAAGCAGTGTGATTTTAAGCTGCACTCAGCCTCCTCGTAGGTAAAGAGGGGCTGATACATCACACGGAGCTCATAGCCCTTAGAGAAGAGACGGAGCAGTGAGGGTAGCGGTGATGCTGCCAGTGGTTAGGAGGGGTCACCTGCTCTGTGCCAGCCACCGCGTCAGGGGCGTCCCTTACCACCCAGAATTACTGTCAACGTGCCGTTTGCAAATGAGGTATAGATGGGCTAAGGAATATTCCCAAGGTCACACGGCTGGCGAGATTAAAACCGGCAGCCCATGTCCAGGGGTGGGGCTCGTAACCCCACAGGACCACGTCCCTACCCATGGCATGATGGCTTGAAAGTGCTTTGTCAACTCACAAGTGTTGCAGAGAGTGAAAGCCCTTGCGTTTGGGGAGCTCAGGGCGGATACTGGGTGAAGTTCCAGAGTGTCCAATTATTTTTACCTACTCCGGTCCCCTTGGGACACCTGCACTGAGCCAGTGTTGTGTCTGGGAGCTCCAAAACTCAGTGGCACCTTCCGTGTGTGTCCCTTCCCTCTTTTCTCATCTTATAAGCTTCCAAGCTTGGTGATAATAACCACCTTCTGGCACAGCCCCCGGAAGCCTACCTTCTGAGTGTCTTGCCTTCACCGACCATCTCTTCAGATCCGGCCCTTAGAAGGGAAAACCAAAAAGGATGTGTTTCTCCTCTAGTCCACAGTACCCTTGAAATGGCCCGCTCGCAAGGGGCTGTGAGAGATGGGCGAAGAGGGAGTGGGTCTCTCCTCCAGACATCAGAGTCTGTAGATGGAGAGCATTCCTGCATCCATTAGAGTGTCAGAAGCTGGGAGTAATGCAGACAGGGGTGATATAAGAAAAAGGGGTATACGGTGAAGGTACAGCTAATCTAGAAGCAGATTTTATTTTTAGTCCCCCCCCCCGCACTAATTATAAGAGTGACATTAGCTTGTTATAGAAAAAGAAAAAAAATTCCAGGAAAAAAAAGCCAAAAATGTTTTGGTGTTTTTCCTACCTCTTTCTCTTCTGTATATATACAATATATGTTCTATGAACTTGATTTGTTCCCTTGCATTATCCCTTTCCGGTAACTATCTATAGTAAGAATATTCTTAGTGGCTGCTCTATTCTGCTGCTTAGATACACCACAGATTATTTCCTCTGTCTCCCAAGTGTAACGTTTAGGTGGTCCCCCACTTGTGGCTGTCATAAATAATGTCATGATGGAGAGCCTCGCTCATTCAGTCTCTCTGTACATCTCTCAGCATGCATGGAAGGTCCCAGTTGTCTCATTTTGCATTTTCTTAACCCTGTTGCAAAGAGTGAGGATAAAAACCATTGGGGAAAGGTAAGCCCGTGGCCTTGCGCGGGAGCCGGCAATCTCCCGTCCCTTTGCAGCCTTGGGGTTTCTTTTTCCTCCATAACCACATCCCTGTCGGTCCCCTGAATGCCTCCTCGTGTCTGAGCCTCAGCTCCAGGCCTCGGACAATGCCAGCATTCAGATGTGTGCACGATGGAGTGTGGAGTGTTGACCCAGAGAGACTTAGGAGGCTGGTGGGGCTCCACCATCACGTTGCCAGGCCCTTGGACCTGAGGGTGAGGTCAAAGAACAGCGGTTGGGAACTTAAGGAAGAAATCCACCATCAATGTTATGTATTAACCACTGGGGTAGAATTTTGAAATAAGATTTTGGTTGCTCAGAAGATAGGGGTCCTGTGTCAGGCAGAACTATGGGATTTGGGGGGCACTGTAGAAAACTGTCAAATGAGCCTTCCTTGGTATTAGCTCATCCGCGGCCATACATGCAAAAGTCCTGTCCCATATCACATTAGTATTGGTCCAGAATAGACTTAAGTAAATAGTCGTTTGTAAGTGGCTAATTTTTTATAGAGATGATGCCATTCTTCCTTTTCAAATACTTGTTTTTATCAGAGTTAAGAGGCTGAATTTCAAGTATAGGATCAGGAAATTTGGATCAGGGAGTGGCCTTTTATTCTACCACCTTGTCCACTGATTCTTAAAAGTAGCAGGCTGTGTTTTGTTTGCCCCATGCTGTGTTTAAAAGAAAAGCAGCAATATTTAAAAATCACTCAGTGTTCTACAAAAATCAGCTTCTCCTGAGAAAGATCAATCAGATCTGGAAAGACTGGGCCCAGTTTCGACCTGGCAGCAGTTACCCCCTCCCCCAAACCCTGTCCCTAGGTGGCCGGCCCTGCCCCTGTCTGCTGCCTGCCCTGCTCCTGTTGTCATTCAAACCTGCAACCACCATGTGGCACATTTTGGAACCTATTTCTTAATAAAATAAAGAATACCTAGGTCTGTGGATATTTATAAGCTTGAAAGGCTGGCTTCGGGCAGACTGGCCATTCTTTGTAAGCCTGGGTGTTTATCTGATTGAATGCCCCCAAAGAACCGTTTTAATCAGATAGCAGATTCATGCATGTTCTTGTATTTCATATGCATCCTGCTTTTGACAGGAATTCAAGGCTCTTTAGCCTGTCTGGCGTAATTCCCAAGCACACATTCCCAGGTACAAAGGGAAGATTATTAAAGCTTGTCACAGGTGGTTCATTGCTGACCAACAAATGATGAAAAAGCCCTTTCATGGATAGCTCTGACAAGAATTCTTCAGATAGGCTTTTTTTTTTTTTTTTGGAGGCAGAAGGGTGGAGTAGGAGGCTCTGTTTTTTAATTTCCTGACCCAAACCAGACACACAGCTGACTCGTGGAGCCCAGATCCCCCGCTCTGGCCCTTTCTTGGTTTCCAGCATTTGCTTTTGCCTCTCATTTACTTGTTCATTCATTTACCTTACGAGGTTTCTTTTTCTGCTGCTCTCTGACCTCCGGATAGTCTGACCCGAGGCCCCCTGAGACCCCAGCTCCGGCTGTTAAGGACAGTGAGACTCAAGACCCTGAGATTGGGACTTCCCTGGCGGTCCAGTGGTTAAGACTCCATGCTTCCACTACAGGGGGGTGCGGGTTTGATCCCTGGTCAGGGAACTAAGATCCCACGTGCGGCGTAGAAAAGAAAAAAAAAAAGACCCTGAAATCCTTTCTGATTTGGCAATACAGGATGATTCTTTTGAATTGAAGCTCAGACCCTCTAGCAGAAGTAGCGTCCTTTACATCATCTTGTTTTAGGAAGGGATGGAGTCGTCCCACCTGACTGCTGAAATGTTCGTCCCCGCTGCTGTTGAGAAGGGTTAGTGAGCTCCCCAGTTCTAAACTGCTCTCTTCTCAGTAGGACCCGGGGGATTTTATATGTTCTGGTAGAAAGCAGCTTTAAATTAAAGCTGACTTAATGTTCAAGTCGGAATAAGGGAGTGGGATTGTAAGGTGAGAAAGAAAGGCCCCCCTGCAGGGCTCATATCCTGTTGGAATCAGCCCCCAAGGGGACTTGTGAGGTTTTGATTAGGACCTTGGACCCAAGGGGTGGGAGATGGGAGGCGGGGCAACCAGCACAGTCAGAGTAGGTTCCTTAACTCCCTCGAGGGGTTTGCTGTAGAAGAAAGCATGGTTAGAAGATGTTTCTATTAGCTGTAATTCATGCTTCTCCGGGAACACTTGTCACTGTTGATCATTTCAGATTCATGGTTCAACTTTCCCTCCAGCACAGTCCTGTGGGGTCCGCGGCAGGGGGACCCAGGCTGGCCAAGGCCAGAACTGCCTCTACGGCCCTGAAAGCCACTTCCCCTTCTGGAGTTTCAGATCCTTTTCTTGATTGAAGTTAAGAACAGACTTTGGGGGAATTCGTGTATCTCCTTGAAGCCCAGTATCACAGACTCTTCACATCTTTTCAGAGCAATTAAATATGTTTTTAAGGGGTGAAGCAACGGCTGTTTAAAAGCAAGGATGAAAAAAGCTTTTCCCTAGCAGTCGTGTTGGAAAGCATCCGAAGAAGAATTTCCTTTTTCTTTGTTACTAAACTGTTATGTAAAGGAGGATGTAAATGTAGTCAAGCACGTATTTGTAATAATCTCGTATTGTGTTGGGATATTTATTTACTTAATTAAAATTAAAAATATTAAAAATTAAAGAAGTACGTGTACACACTAAACTATTTCAGTAGTATTTAGAGAGAAGAGTGAAGTGATTTCTCTTCATGTGTATCATCCTATAAGCATTTTAGTGCATGTACCCAAGGTTTGTTTTTTTTGTTTGGTTGGTTTTTTTTGCGGTACATGGGCCTCTCACTGCTGCGGCCTCTCCCGTTGCGGAGCACAGGCTCCGGACGCGCAGGCTCAGCGGCCATGGCTCACGGGCCCAGCCGCTCTGCGGCATGTGGGATCTTCCCGGACCTGGGCACGAACCTGTGTCCCCTGCATCGGCAGGGGGACTCTCAACCACTGCGCCACCAGGGAAGCCCCCAAGGTTTTTAGTATTTATATGGATGGGATTTTTAAATTTATATCAGTGTTTACTGATTTGTTCATTTTAAACTTGGGAAGAAGATGGTTAGCAGATAGGACAGGCCATATTGAAATTCAGAGTGATTAGGTGAAACAACTCTATGAATGAGTTTCCAAAGACTTATGCAGGTTGATAGCAAAACAAACAAACAAACAAAACCAAACTTGATTAGCTCTTTCTTTTGGAGGTGGAGGTCAGTGGGAATTAGGAGGTGGGCACCTTTGGGGGCTGTTACTATGCCTACCACGCCCCCCATCAACTCTCTAACGGTGACAGTGAGTCAGGGGTGACTGGGCACACCCACTAAGGATGCACTGATGTGTGTGCACCCGTGTTTAGAGAACAGGCATTTGGATGGCCCGGGATTGGCACTTTCCCTTGGGCTACTTGGGTCAGCTAGACACAGGATTCGATCTCCTCTCAGCCCATGGCAGCTGCCTGCCGAGAGCAGCTCACCTGGCCTCTCTGACTCTGTTTCTTCGTCCCTCGGGTAGAGCTGCTTGGCACTTCCTGCCTCCATGGGCTGTGCTGACAGGTAAACACGATGACCTTGTGGTCCGTACGCCGTAGGCTCTTCGTACTTACCCCTGTCTCCCCCGCAACCCATGGCGCGGCCCCCTTCCTGTGGCAGTGGCGGTGAGGTCTTGGTGGTCTCCCCTCCCCAGCTCCCCCCTTTGTCCCCGCCTTTTCCACTCCTATTTCCTTCCTTCCCTGAAGACCCCAGACCAGATTCATCTGTAGACGTGTTTTATTTTCTTCATGGGCCTTTAGAACATGCAGCTTAGTGGCTTACATTGAAAAGTGAGAGATCTCAGGGACAAGGTCAGATTTCTGGTTTTTCTTGAGAAACTGGAAGCTCTGGCCACCCTGGGTCCACATTCCCGCGGGGCAGCCTCCTTCAGAGGGGGCACTGGCTCCTGCCCGCCGCAGTTCCCACTGGTCTGGCCCCTGTCTTGGAATTTGCATCCTCCATGCCTTTGACTGGAAGTGAAGCAAGGCTTGCTCGGGCTGTGAGACGATTCCAGCTGGTGGCCCTAGGAAGTGTAGCGGGTGGTGGAGGGCTTGGCTGTGCACCAGGTAGATCCAGGTTCCTGCCTAGCCGGCCGTTGCCCCGGAGCATCACCTCAGGCAACTTAATGAGCTTCCGCAAGCCTCAGTTTCCTCATCTGTGCAGACCAGCGTCCTCCCCCTGTCAGTACCGCCTGCCATGTGGGGTGGGGTGATTCTCTGTCATGGGGGCTGTCCTGTGTGTTGTAGGATGTTTAGCAGAATCCCTGGCCTCCACCCACGAGATGCCAGTAGAAAATATCCACCCCCTCCTCAGTTGTGACAACCAAAACTGTTCCCAGACGTTGCCATGTGCCCCTTGGGGGGCAGAGCTGCCCAGTCGAGAACTGCTGTAGATCCCCTCCCGGTTGAGCGTGTGTGAGTTTCACAGGGAGCCTGGAGGTGAGTCGCGCCACCCCGGTGTCGTGCTCCTGGCTTCCCCGTGTTTGTGGTTTGCCTGGTGCAGCTCCTTCCAGACGTCATCTCTGGTTGTGCTGATCCTGAAGCCTGTGCGGTTCTCTCTGCCACAGCTCTGGCGCGTGGCCTGCTTTAGGGCCCAGAAGAGACGACAGCTGTGAGCGCAGAGCCCCGGCAGGCATAGAGGGGCGGGTGTGGCCAGCAAGACCTCCCCCAGGGATGCAGGCCCTGCTCAGCCTCACCTGTCTCTGCTCCCCCGTCCACCTTTACGTTCATTTGCTTGACCTGTGAACCAGGATCCTCGGCTGTGTATCTGACCTTCGACCCTTGTCACATTTAGGTGGCCCTGGTGCAGTGGACCGAAAGTGTGGGCTTAACACTGGTGGGCCGTGACCAGTCTTCCATGCAGCTGAGGACCCCTGGTGACCAGATCCTGAACTTCACCATCTTGCAGATCTTCCCTTTCACCTACGAAAGCAAACGCATGGGCATCATCGTGAGGGTGAGTTGTCTTTTATTTATGATTTAAAATGGTTAAAAAAAAAAAAAACCTGCCTAAGTCTGCTGTGTATGTCCCTGTGGCTGGACATTCTTTCTTACCCCTTTCTTTATTGTATTATTGCCTGTCGTTCAGACTAACAAGAGGATATAATTCCCTCAGAAGAAAGAATTAGGTCATCAGTTGGACAGATCTCAGATAGCTGCTCAGCTTTTGGTTAACTCACTTCCAGAGTGAAAGGTCTAATGAGTGTAGATTGAGCATTTCTTGGTAATAGTACATTTCTCATTGTATACTCTTTCGTTTAATTAAATGTTATTTTCTATTGAGGTGGCATTCACGTGACATAAATCAATCATTTAAATGTGTAATTCATTGGCATTTGGTACATTCACAGTGTCTTGCATCCACCACTTTCCTCAAGTTTTGAAACACTGGCATCACTGCAAAAGGGAACCTTGTATCCATTAAGCGGTCACTCTCCATACCTTCTTCCCCGTAGTCCCTGGAAACCTCCAGTCTCTCTTCTAGGATTTATCTATTCTGGATATTTCATATAAATGGAACCACACAATATGTGACCTTCTGTACCTGGCTCCTTTCACTTAGCATAATGTTTTAGAGATTCATCCATGTTGTAGCATATATACATACTTCATTCCTTTTTATGACTGAGTAATATTTCGTGTTGATGATCCATTCATCCATCAGTGGACATTTGGGTTGTTTCCACCTTTTGGCTGTTGTGAATAGTGTTGCTATGAAGGTTCGTGTATAAGGATTTGAGTATCTGTTTTCAGTTCTTTTGAGTAAATACCTAGGAGTGGAATTGCTGGGTCTGTTTCCCAATTGCTGGATAATTCTATCTTTTAACTTTATGAGGAGTTGCCAGACTTTTCTATAAAATGCTGCACCATTTATAGGGTTGGCTAAAAAGTTCGTTCAGGTCTTTCTGTAAGATGTTACAGAAAGACCTGAACAAACTTCTTGGCCAGCCCAATACATTCTACCAGCAGTGTATGAAGTTTCTGGTTTCTCCATATCCTCATCAGTGCTTGTTATTTCCCTTTTTTTTTTTCATTGTAGCCATCCTAGTTGCTGTGAAGTGGTATTTCATTATGGTTTTGATTTGCATTTTCCTAATAGCTAATGATGTTGAGCATCTTTTCTTATACTTATTGACCACTTGTATTCTTCCTTGGAGACATGTATGTTCAAGTCATTTGCCCACTTTTGAAATGGGTAGTCTTTTATTGTTGTGTTGTAAGAGTTCTTTATGTAGTCTGGATACTAGACCCTTATCAGAGATATGATATACAAATACTTTCTTTCATTCTGTAGCTTGTCTTTTTGCTTTCTTGATAAAATTCTTTTGATGCACAGAAGTTACTAATTTTGATGAAGTCCAATTTATTTTTTTCCTCTGTTGCTCTTGACTTTGGTGTCATATCTGAGAGTCCATTGCTAAACCTGAGGTCATGAAAATTTACCCCTATATTTTCTTTTAAATGTTTTTGTAGTTTTATCTCTTTAGATCATTGATCCATTTTGAGTTATTTTCATATATGGTGTGAGTTAGGGGTTTTAACTTCATTCTTTTGTGTGTGGATATAGAGTTGTCCCAGCACCGTTTGCTGCAGAGACTATTGTTTTCCCATTGAATAGTCTTGATACCCTTGTAATTAGATATTTTCGATGGTTTTTCGTTCATACAGTCACAAAAGTTATTGGAAAAAAGTGTCGTGATCACTCAACATTGTCATTTTGGCATTAATATTTCAGATTTTCTTTTTATATTTTTTGAAGCTTTTATTGAAGTACAGCATACAAAGAGAAAAGTGCAAACTTCATGAGTGTACAGCTCAAGTGTTTACAAAGTTAACACAGTGTAACTCACATCCCGGGCAAGGAACAGAATCCCTCCCACCATCACCCCAGCAGCTCCCTCGTACCCCTTTCTGGTTACTGCATCCTTCCTTCCCACAAGGATATAACCACTGTCCCATTTCTACCACTGACTGATTTTTGAACTTTATATAAAGGAAACTGTACAGTAGATACCCTTTTGTGTTTGAGTTCGTTTGCTCAAATTTATATTTATGTATTGATCCACACTTCTGCATGTATTATAGTTAAAAATTTTTTTTAAACAAAGAAAACATTGTGCATTCAATTGAAATCCCATCTGCCCTTTCTAGATGTGCTTCCTCTCCAGTCCTACCCCAGGTTTATCACTCCTATGAATTTTAAAATACTATTATCAGACACATTGGGTATAAATAATATGTATTATGGTTTTCACGTTTTTATTCTCTCTATAAAGTGTCATTGTAGTATATATATTATTATTCCACATCCTAATTTTTGTTTAACATTTTACAAAAAGCTTTATTTATGTTGATGCACATAATCCCACTTTATTTCTCTTAGCTGACTTGTGTTGCATTGTGCAAATATACCTCAGTTCCTTCCATCTATTACCGTTCCCTCCTGATACACATTTAGGTCATTGCCACTTTTTTTGCCGATAGAAAGACCGCTGCCATGTGTAGCCTTGTCTGCTGCAGTCTCCACTGTACATATGTCCGTGTTTTTCTGTGGACCACACCCAGAGGTGGACTTGCTGGGTGGTAGAATATATACATCTTTAACTTTACCAGGTATTTTCAACTTTTTCTCCAAAGTGTTTATACTAATCTCAGTCCCACTGTTTTCTGCATCCTCACCAACGCTTGATAGTGTCGGACTTTTAAAGTCTTGCCAATCTGAATTAATACCTTGTTTTCCTATTTGCTCTTTTACTCACACTTTCCATTCTGGGAAGCCTGGAAGCCCTGTGTTCATAAGCCACTCGGCTCAGTAGTTCTTAAACCTGGCCGATAGGGACTTCCCTGGTGGCACAGTGGATAAGAATCCGCCTGCCGATGCAGGAGACATGGGTTCGAGCCCTGGTCCGGGAAGATCCCACATGCCGCAGAGCAACTAAGCCCGTGTGCCACAACTACTGAGCCCGTGTGCCACAACTACTGAAGCCAGCGTGCCTAGAGCCCGTGCTCCGCAACAAGAGAAGCCAACACAATGAGAAGCCTGCGCATGCACGGCAGCGAAGAGCAGCGCCCGCTCGCCGCAACTAGAGAAAGCCTGAGCGCAGCAACGAAGACCCAGCTCAGCCAAAAATAAGTCAAATGAGATCTAAACAAACAAATAAGCAAACAAACAAAACCTGGCTGGTCATCAGAATTAACCATAGGAGCTTTAAAAGTTGCAGACTACTTTAGTCCCAGTCCTATTTTGGTATTGAGATGGTTCTCTGGTGTTCTTAAAGGTTCTTCACATTGTTTGGCTTGGCTGGAGAAAATGCTGCCCCATATCATGAGAATCTTTGGAATAAGACTCTCTCATTGTTTAAACAAATGAGGATCCCCTCCGCCCTATCTACACAAGTGTTTCATGCCTTAGGGGTCAGAGTTGTAGATTCTATTGTAGTAAATTAGTAATAATAGAATTAGTAATAGGAATAATTAGTAATAGTATTAGGAGCACTAGTCATAGGAACAGAGTTAGGAACAATAATCATAACAGAGGTAACATTTAAATGGTGCTTACTGGGTGCTAGTCACTGTTGTAAATGATTTGATAAAACAACTCATGTAATTCTCATGATGCCATTGCAGTTGGCACTTAACAGAGGAGAAAACTGAGGTATAGAGAGAAGAAGAAACCTCCCCAAGTTCATATAGTTAGAAAAGGTGGAGCTGGGCCTCTACCCCAGGCTGTCTGGCTCCCAGGTCATGCTGTTTCTCGCCAGGCCCTGGGAGTTTGGGTGTGATGAGAGGGATGTGGAAAAGCTCACAGAGCACCCGCGGTAATGTTGAGGTCGTGTGTTAATTACATATGGCGTTGTGACAGGTCATCCCGCATGTGATGGCTTAAAACAACAGGAAGTGCTGTCTGACAATTTCTGGGCCCCAAGGAGTCCGGGGGCAGCCTCGCCGGGCCCTGTGCCTCGGGATCTCTCATAGGCTGCAGTCATCCAAGGTTCAGCTGGGGCAGGATTCACTGCCAGGTAAAATCAGTGCTGTCAGCAAGAGTCAGTTCCTCGCAGTTGTTGGGCTGAGGACCTTAGTTCTATACCAGCTGATGTCCAGAGGCCACCCTCATCCACTGCCCCACAGGCCTCTCCATACACCAGCTCCCACATCAGCTGGCTTCATCCAAGTGAGTCTGTGAGAGTGTGAACAAGACAGAAGGCACGTCATCTCAGAACCGACCTCCCTTCACTTTCGCCTTATTCTGTTATTAGAATCAGGTCCCTGGGTCCAGTCCACCACTTGGTGGGCCTGGATCACCCAGGGGTGTGAACACACCAGGAGGTGGGGAAAGTGGGAGTCACTGAAGAGGCTGTTTCTCCAGGTAAAAGTTAGAAACAGCTCCATGAGCTGCAGTACTGATGGTCCAGTGACACACAGTACGAATGTGCCTTGAAAATTACACATTTTAAGGGATTTTTATGTCCCTGATGCCAGTAGTCTTCAGACTCTATCAGACATATATCCTTGGCAGTTTTTGAGTGGGATGGGGGCTTTTCCTCCCATGCAGCTGCTGCTTTTCCCACTAATCTGTGCCTAGCCTGCCCCGTGGCTTTTAAACTGTATCTTGAGTGCATGTCTGATGTCAAGAACATCCATGGCCTGGAAGCAGCCACATGAATCCTGTGGGTGGGTGTTTCCTGGGGAATTAGAGTCATTATCTACGATGGAATTAACTTTCATTTTGTTCCAGCCTTTATTTTTCCAAGTTCTAGGGCCATGGACTATGCTGGAGTCATTTGAGGGTTGAATCATCATCAAATAGTCCCGATATCAGCCGTTCTAGAATAAGTGGGCTGAGTGCGTCACCCTTCCTTTAGTTGCAAAGGGCTATCATTCCCAGACATGCATCATATTTTATGAGATGTGACCCCTGTATCTTCCCACAGCAAGAACAGGATCTGTGTCTGGGAGTATGGGATCCTGTTGGGTGTGCAAATCTATCATTGCTTTACAATAGCACTCCACCCTTCCCAGGTTATATTTTTAAGAAATCAGCATTCGGAACAGATAAGTATGTATAGAAGGGGGTCAGAACCGTTCGTCTGTATTTCCATCACCCAGAGACAGCCCCTCTTGCCTTTTCAGGGAATTTCCCTTCAGTTTTTCCTCTAAGCATAAATGAGTGTAAATAGCCACACACAATTTTATAAAACTGGCTTCCAACTCCACCTAAAGCTTTCTAAAACTCCCACCCCCTCCATTGAACAATAGGTATAGTGAAAATGTTCTCATATCATCAAAACACGATTTTTATGATTTTAATGTGGGCATGGTGTTTTGCTGAAAAAATGTAGCATTATTTAATCAAATATTCCTTTCTTGGATACTTAGGTTGTTTTCCATCTCTCACTACTAACAATGAATCTGTGCACATCCATCTTTGTTAGGCTGTCTTTAATGTGATGCATATTATTTTGCTAATAATTTTGTTTTCTGACCTGTCTTCCTCTCTGTCTTCGGTGTTGCAGGGTGCAAATCCATGCCCAGGGCTGTGGAGCTAGCTCTCTACTTAGCACGAATCTCACTGTTCTCCTTTCACGAAGTGATTCTCATCCTGGGGCCATCTTGCCCCCAGGGGACATGGGGACACATCTGGGGACATTTTTGGTTGTTACAGCTCAGAGGGTGGTGCCCCTGGCATCTAGTGGATAGAGGTCAGGACAGCCTCATACCAAAGAATGTTCCAGCCCCAAATGTATGGCCATCTTTTCTGTCTGTTGTTTGAAAGTAACTGCCCAGTTACCTGATGTGAGGAAGTCTTCCCTCAGTTATAAAATGGTTCTCAACCTGGTTTAATGACGGTTGACAGTTACAGTTTTGTTCTCACCTGGCTCATCAGCCCTCTTAAACATGTGTGAGCTCGTGGACGGTTCTGTGCAGCATCTCCTTACCCCTCACCAAGCAAGGTCTGGTCTTTGTGTGAATCTCTCTTCTGAGAAGGTCAGTGAGGTTAGAGAAGCCGGTTTCGTTGGGGCTTGTGTGTTTGTCTCTGTGTCGCCAGCTTTGTTTTTGTTGTGTTACAAGATGTTCCCCTGCCCTCCCCTCACCCTTCCCCCTTGGCGTGCTGCAGTCGGATCACTGGTATAGATCATACCCTTGTCACTGTCTGAATAAAAGAGGCCTTTGAACAGGTGCCAGAGTCAGACCACAGTGGAAAAAGATGAGGCCCCCAAACAATGCAGCACAACCGGCAGATCTCTGTAAATTTATAGCGTAATGTTGCCATAATATGGGAACGAAGTAACCTTGTGATGAACTTGGTGGGAGGAAATGACTAACGGGAGGAGACAGTCGGTACAGTATTTATATTGGACAAGATATCCGAGTTCTCTTGAGCCCCTTCTGGAGCAGAGGAAGCTGGGGAGGGGGACGTTATTTCCCACAGCAGCATTTGGGTGAAGGCGAAAGGAAAAAGAAACCTCGGATGCTTTCATGTTCAGACCCCACGGCTATCTTTGGCCCGAGTCACAAGCAGGCATAGATGTAATCCATCAAAGAAGCAGCCTGCAGTTCTAATGCTTTTAAAGTGCAGGTGCCTGTTCGTGGCCTGTGGGTGCTTTTATGAGTAAGCATGTTGTTCTAAAAGATTGTCCGTGATCAGAGGCGTTCAGAAGTTACTTTAGTAGATGAAACTATACCACTGATTTGGCCTTGGGTATTTATTTCCTATTGGATGAAGAGCTTACAGGCATGCATTCTGGGCCTCCTGGGGTAGCAGAATTTAGGCCCAAGGTGGTGATGGCCATGCTCAGTTAGCCTTGCCCATCTCCATTGCCTCCAGCCTCCCTGTGATGCAGGTCTGTGAGGAAAGAGTCATGGGATAAGAATTGACGATTTCACCATCATTCCTTAAAGCCAGGGTTTCTCAGCCTCAGCACCATCGACATTTGGGGCGGGATGATTCCTTGTTGCGGGGACTGCCCTGTGCATTGTAGGATGGTTAGCGGCATCCTTGGTCTCCACCCACTAGATGCCAGTAGCACCTCCCAGTTGAGACAATCAAATATGTGTCCAGACATTGTCGGAAGTCCCCTGGGGGCAAAACCACCCCCATTCAGACCCCCAGCTTAAACCTTGTTTTCTACAAACAGTGCAACTGAGGGTCTTGAGGAGTGACTGTCACCCCAACAGGAATAATAACACTGGGTGAGCATTTTCTGTGGATGTTGGCCCTTTGCTACCTGCTCTATGTAGATGATCTCGTTTAAGCCCCAGCAAGCTATACGGTAAGAGTTGTTAGGATCCCGATTTTACAGAGGAGGAAACTGAGGTCTAGAGAAAAGAAGTAGCTTGTCCAGGTGCACACAGCTGGCAGCTGGTGCCGGGTCTAAGCATCTGATGTCTGTGCTGTGATGTTACCCTCTCCCCAGAAAATCTGGTCAGTGTGAACAGAAAATCTGGGTACTTTGCTCTCTAGCTAAGTCCTCAGGTAGACGTAAGGGTCCCACGTTGTCTAGAGCAGTAGCTGTCAACTGAGGCAATGTGTCCCCCAGGGGACATTTGTTAACGTCTGGAGACATTTTGGTTGTCACCATGGGGATTGCTGCTGGCATCTAGTGGGCTAGGGATGCCTCAGGAGATGGTGCAATGCAGAGTCCAGCCCCGTCATGGGAAAGAATTCTCCAGCCCCAAATATTAACAGTGCCAAGGCTGAGCAACCCTGATCTCGAGAATTATCTTACTTCCCAACTCTTTCCGGTAGACCACGTTTTGGCAACACTGGCAGCCCCGTGTATAAATTTAAAATTATCTTACAGTGTGAGGGTCAGTCCTCACACTGTAAGATATTCCCCTTAGAATAGCAATAACTGTAAAAACAGAGTTCTTCAATCCTTTTGATCTTGCTTTCATCATTTAATGATTTTCCAAATGCTTTGAGTTTTCTTGTTGTCTGTGGCCTTTGCCCCAAAGTGAGGCTCCCCTCTCACTTTTAATCTTCGGCCAAGTGAGAAAACACTGGCGTCCACTGAGTACACTTTGTGCAGCATCTCTCGTGGGAAGCGGCCACTGGAGTGGAACACAAGTGTTCCTCTTGGGTGTTCATTCCTCCCGGCGCCCCCTCTAGGATGAATCGACTGGGGAGATTACGTTTTACATGAAGGGAGCGGATGTCGTCATGGCTGGCATCGTGCAGTACAACGACTGGCTGGAGGAAGAGGTAAGCATGACGTGGGGTGTGGAAACGGGGCCTCGGATGCATGTTCTGGAGTCGGTCCCTTGCATGGAATAGTGAGATGGGTCCCTGCATGCGTTTTCTGGGGCTATATAACAAATCACCCCCAAATTTAGCAGCTTAGGAGGACGCGTGTTATTTCTTACAGTTTCTGCGAATCAGCAATCCAGGCACAGCTTAGCTGGGTCCTCAGCTCAGGGTCTCTTAGGCTTTGGTCAAGGAGTCACCTGAGGCTGGGGTCTCATCTGAAGGCTCAGCTGGGGCAGGACCCACTTCCCAGCCCACTTAGTGGTCATGGGCAGGATTCAGCTCCTCAGTGCCTCTAGGCTGGAGGCAGCCACATCCCTTGCCATGTGGGTCTCTCCATAAGGCAGCGTACAGGTGGTCCTGGCTTCATCCAAGACAGCAAGCATGGGAACAGAGATGAAACAGAGAGAAGTGACCTTCTTGGAAATGACCTCCCTTTACTTTGCCACATTCTGTCTGTTAGGAACAAGGCACTGGGTCCAGTGCACACTCAGGGCAGGTGAACATACAAGGGTGTGGGTACCAGGAGGCGGGCATCGTGGGGCCCCGTCACAGGCTGCCTTGTCCCAGTTTGTGACGTGGGAATTGGCTGCAGCAGGGAGGGAAGGAACTCTCCAGTCTGTCAGGCCATTTCTGTTTCACCTCCCATCTCCAGGTGCAGAATTCACATTTTATGTTCAGTAATATCATATTTCCAGTTAGTGAGTAACAAACCCAAATGCCGACAGGGGCCAGGCAGGTAACTCAGGTGAATGAAACGGGCCGGGACGTGTTTCCTGACAGCGTCACACTTTGTGCTTTGAACGTGTTGGAATATTCTTCACTTGACAGCTATGTTTCGTGGGACCGTGTGGAAACAGCCGCCTTTCAGTATCACTGGCTGTGGTCATTTGGGAAAGTGCTCTCGTCAAAGGTTCGGTTTTTCCAACGAGCCAGAAACCCAGATTAGTCTCTGAGATCTTACTGCATTGACTTAAATTTTGAGACCCCTTTGGAAGGTTTGCTGAGAGAGACTGCTTTAGGGGAAAGCAGCGATCTGATTTGCCGTTGCACTGTCCCCTTGGGAGGGGCATCCACTTGAGCCTCCAGCCCTCCCCAGAGAGAGTCCGGGATACAGAGCCCTTAGTGCGGCTCTCCGCTGACCGGGGTTTGCTTTTCAGTGTGGAAACATGGCCCGGGAAGGGCTGCGGGTGCTTGTGGTGGCGAAGAAATCTCTGGCAGAGGAGCAGTATCAAGACTTTGAGGTCAGTGGTTCTGTGACTTTTCTTTTACTTTTTAGCCCCACTCACCTCTCCATCTTCCCCTCCCTCATTCTGCTCTGGCCAGACTGACGTCGTTTCTGAGCACACCAGGTTCTTCTCTCTGCCTGGTCCTCTCCTCCCTCACAGAGCTCCAAGGCCCCCCTCCCTCACTTCCTTTGGGTCTCAGCTCAAATGCCGCCTCCTCTGAGAAGTCTTCCTGGATTCCCCCATCTAAAGCAGCCCCACCTCATCACGCCCCATCGTCACCCTGTTGAACTTTCTTCATTGCATTTATCACCAGCTGTAATGACTTTGTTTATGTATGTATTTTCACATTCTTTTTGATAGCTTCTTTCTGGAATAAAATCTCTTTGAGAGCAGAGACTTTATCAGTTTGGTTTGCCCTTGTACCCCAACACTTAGGATAGTCATTGTAAACCTTCTGAAAAATTTGAAGTGAAACCTTCAAATTTGAAATTGTAAACCTTCTTGGAGCCCTAATTTTTTTAAGCTGTAAAAAATGTTGGATTTGAACTCAATCATTGACTTTCACTACCAAGGCTTCCAGTATAAATATGTCTTGTTAATTGTCATCTCGTCCCATGGGTTGTGTGTTCCTTGAGGGGAGGGTCCTTGTTGTACCCCCAGTCCTGGCACAAAGCTGAATGAATGTATTTACACATGACTGAAGGGGAAAGAGACCAGGTTCGGGGAAAGGCTTCTGCGGCCCTTGTCCTGCTCCACCCAGAGAAACCGTGCTTGGGTCTGTCTCTTTTATGTGCTTGAGTTCTTTGTAAAGTTTTATTTAACGAGAGTTCTAGCCCTGATAAAATTCTACCTTTCTTTCCATTTTAAAGGCATATGCTTTGTGACAGCTGTATCTTTGTTAACACCGTAAAGAGGGGATAAACAGAAGGGTTGGGTCGATGGTCTTTGGAAGTAAGACTTTGTCTTTAGACAACCTGGTGGTCAAGAGTTCTTGGTTACAGAGCATATGCTGTGTGGGGAGAACCTACTGTCTTTTGAGATCTTGAGTTGTACTAATCCTTGTAAAAACCCAGTGAGGTTGAGGCTGTTATTTCCTCTTCGGGGAGGAAAACAACTGAGGCTCAGAGAAGTTAAGTGACCTGCTAGAAGTTGCACAGCAGGTGAGTGTAGAGCAAAGGGTGGAGCTCCGGTCTGTCCAGCTCCAGCGTCTGGACTGATGAACTGGGAAGGAGGCTGGAGGTCTCAGTTTCACCCCTTTGAGGTTCACCCAGGTGCTGGGGTCCCTGCCCTGTGTGGGGGGGATGAGACGCTCCCACTGCCAGTTGGTCCGCCTTGCACCTCCCCATCCTAAGCGGTGACAGTGTCCCCTGGTGTGTCCCAGGCCCGTTATGTCCAGGCCAAGCTGAGTGTGCACGACCGTTCCCTCAAAGTGGCCACAGTGATCGAGAGCCTGGAGATGGAGATGGAGCTGCTGTGCCTGACAGGGGTGGAGGACCAGCTCCAGGCGGACGTGAGGCCCACCCTGGAGACCCTGAGGAACGCTGGCATCAAGGTAGGGTGAGCCTGCCTGGACCCACTGCTGAAATAGGTTGCCGCATGGCAGTGAATTCCAGACTTAGACCAGTGATCCCGTCAGTGGAGGGTGAAAATTAGAGATGGGGGGAGGCGGGGCCGAGGATGGAAGTAGTGACAGGGAACCGGGCTCGGACAGTGACCTGTAGCCCTCCCATCCTTGACAGCTGTGGAAGACGTCTTGTGTGTCTGCTTTTGCTGCCGGCTTCCCCTCTGCATGCCAGGCTCCATGGAGACAGGACTGAGAGCATCTCCTTAGCTCTCAGGACCAGCTGTGTCCCGCGCATTTGCAGTGTTTGTTATATTCTTGTTGAGTGTCCGGCCAGCCAACCGTCTGTCTTTTGGTCTGGGTAACTGAATGAGCACCCAACAGAGTGACCATCTGCCCCAACAAACTGCCATATTTACATTTTTGTTTGGGGCCAAAAAATACATATCTAGTAGTTTAATCCAGAGACGCCAGTAGAGGGCGTCTGGGGAGCGGGCTGCATCTCAGCAGACCCAAGCAAGGGATTAGCAAACTCATCAGCTAGAAGCTCCTGAAAATATGTAGGTTAAGCTGCCTGCCTCTGCCCAGAGCAGCTCTAGGCTGCGTCCTTGGGCCCGCATCTGGCAGGAGTGCCCGTGAGCGGGGCGATGTCAGCAGGACGGATGAGGCCTGGGCCTCCGTTTCCCACCTCATAAAGTTACTGTGAAGGAACGATGCACAGCACTTAACAGGTGCCCCGCACGGTAAACACTCGGGGAACCTTTGTGGTTATTTTCTTTCCTGCACTTGCCCTGCTGCCAAGATTTCCTTTGTCCGATGACTCTAAGGCCCCCACCCCACTTCCCCACTGGGAGCAGAGAGAACAGAGGGTTAATGGGTGAATCAGCAGGGTAGGAAGCACATCCGTTTAGACTCTGAAGACCTGGGTTCTGGGCCTGGTTGGGACAGGAACTAGCTCTGTGGCTTTGGGCAAGTCACCTACCCTCTCTGAGCCTGCAACAGTGAGATGCACAGTGCTCAGTTATGAGGCAAGGAAGAACCTGGCACGTTAACTGTCGGCGTTTTAGTTAGGGTTCAGCCCCCTGAGATTGCTCGGGGGCATCCGGCTGCGTAGAAAGACCCTATGGGACGTGACAAACCAGTATTTCCTGTGGGACATGGAAGTGACCCCCTCGTCCATACAGCCTTCCCCTTCTTTGAGATTATTTATTGCTTTAAGAACAATTTCCAGAACGGGGATTAGGAGGGCAGAGGTTGAGTTTTACGATGTCTACTGCAGCATGCGGCCGGTTTTTCAGAAGTGCCACACCAGCTTTTGCTGCCACCAGCGGCGGACGCCCAAGGTCTTGAAACCCTTGAACTGGGCCCTTTCCTGTGGTTCGTTGGGGACATTGTAGGCCTCAAGGAGGTAAATGGAACGTATCAAGTTCAGCTCGATGTGTTTGGAAACTCGGCTGACACAGGCGACAGGCTAGCCTCAAACACTAACCAAGGGGACCCCTTCCATGCGGTAATTTCAGGTTTGGATGCTGACGGGCGACAAGCTGGAGACAGCTACATGCACAGCAAAGAATGCACATCTGGTGACCAGAAACCAAGACATCCACGTTTTTCGGCTGGTAAAGCGTTCTCTGCTCTGGGGCCCTGTGGGCTGGTGCTGCCGTGTGCCCTGTAACCTCATAGCCTCGCGTGGACCCCGGGGTGGGGGGTGGCGGGAGCCCACGTCGTTGGTTTGGGTGCATCACTGAATGACCCGGGCAAGGCTCAACGATTCCTGCCGGTGGTGGTGCAGGAGCACCTGGTTAGCGCCCCGTGTTAACCTGTGTTCCTAACCCGGTGCTGGCTGTGGTCCCTTTGAGGAGCTGACGGGAGTTAGGCATGATCAGCGTGAAGGATGCAGATGAGCTCATACACGTGAAATTGTTCGTACAAGTCTGGGATTTCCCTGAACCCTTCAACGCCAAGTCCTTGGGTAGGAAATCAGTTCCAGATCGCAGGTGCCGGCCTGTCTGCCCTCCTGAAGGAAGCCCTTGAGGAACCTTTAGAAGGAGGCGTGTTGGGTGGCAAATGAATTCCCTGCCCTGGTGGCCAGCGCTTGGCCCAAACAGTGCAGGCACAAGGAGCTGCTGCAGGGCTCGAAGCCAAGGGCTGTGACTGGCCTTATTGAGTTGGGAGTTGGGAGGGGCACTAGGTCTCCTCTGGGGCCAGATGTGGTGGTCCTGCTTATCTGTCATCAGAGCTACCAAGCCAAACAACTGGATCTAGATGTTTTTTTTTTTTTTTTTTTTTTTTTGCTGTATGCGGGCCTCTCACTGTTGTGGCCTCTCCCATTGAGGAGCACGGGCTCTGGACACGCAGGCCCAGCGGCCATGGCTCACGGGCCCGGCCGCTCCACAGCATGTGGGATCCTCCCGGACCGGGGCACGAACCCGTGTCCCCTGCATCGGCAGGCGGACCCTCAACCACTGCGCCACCAGGGAAGCCCTGGATCTAGATGTTTTGGGGGTCTCCCCCCATACCCCTGCCTTTGGTCTATAGCCCGTTGAAGCTTTATGAAATCCGGCAGTTTCGGGACTAGCACAACCCGCATCGTGTGGAGACAGATACCGTGGATCCTCATTGTTCACGGATGCTGTATTTGCAAATTCACCCGCTCACTAAAACTTGTCTGTAACCCGAAAATCAATACTCGAGGTGCTTTCAGAGCCCTATATGGCGGCACGCACAGCAGTGGAAAGTCTGAGTCATCTGACGAGTGAGTTCCCAGCTGAGGTGCAGAGGGGCGGTGCTCTGCCTTTTTAAAAAGAAGTTATTGATTTATTTTTGGCTGCGTTGCTGCGCACAGTCTTTCTCTAGTTGCGGCGAGCGGGGGCTACTCTTCGTTGCGGTGCACGGGCTTCTCATTGCGGTGGCTTTTCTTGTTGCAGAGCACGGGCTCTAGGCGCGTGGGCTTCAGTAGTTGTGGCACGTGGGCTCAGTAGTTGTGGCTCGTGGGCTCTAGAGCGCAGGCTCAGTAGTTGTGGCGCACGGGCTTAGTTGCCCCACGGCATGTGGGATCTTCCCGGACCAGGGCTCGAACCCGTGTCCCCTGCATTGGCAGGCGGATTCTTAACCACTGTGCCACCAGGGAAGCCTGCTCTACCTTCTTGTCTCAGCTCTCAGGCGGATGCAAGGGTCCTTTTCAGTCTACTCAGTGCCACGTTTTTTGCATTTTGGGGGGTTTTTTGTTAGCAATTTCACTGTTTAACATGGCCCCCAGCACAGAGCTGGGTACTGACCATATCCCTGAGTGCAGGAAGGCTGTGATGAGTCTCCCGGAGATAAGCTTCCTCCAGGCATGAGTTATGGTCCTGTTGGCCATGAGTCTAGTGTTAATTAATCAATAATAAATATATTTTTTTAATTAAAAATTTTTTTTATTGAAGTGTAGTTGATGTACAATATTATATGTTTCAGGTGTGCAACACACTGATTCACAGTTTTAAAAACTTATATTCCATTTATAGTTATAAAATACTGTCTATATTCCCTGTGCTGTACAATATATCTTTGTGGCTTATTTATTTTATTTTATTTTTAAATTTTTTAATAGATCTTTATTGGAGTATAATTGCTTCACAAAACTGTGTTAGTTTCTGTTGTACAACAAAGTGAATCAGATGTATGCATACATATATCCCCATATCCCCTCCCTCTTGAGCCTCCCTCCCACCCTCCCTATCCCACCCCTCTAGGTGGTCACAAAGCACTGAGCTGATCTCCCTGTGCTATGTGGCTGCTGTCTGTTTTACATTTGGTAGTGTATATATGTCCATGCCACTCTCTCACTTTGCCCCAGATTCCCCCTCCACCCCCGTGTCCTCAAGTCCATTCTCTATGTCTACGTCTTTATTCCTGCCCTGCCATTAGGTTTATCAGCACCATTTTTTTTTTTAGATTCCATATATATGTGTTAGCATACAGTATTTGTTTTTCTCTTTCTGACTTCACTCTGTATGATAGACTCTAGGTCCGTCCACCTCACTAAAAAGAATTTTGGGTTTTTTTATGGCTGAATAATATTTCATTGTATATATGTGCCACATCTTCTTTACCCATTCATCTGTCGATGGACATTTAGGTTGGTTCCATGTCCTGGCTATTGTAAATAGAGCTGCAATGAACATTGTGGTACATGACTCTTTTTGAATTATGGTTTTCTCAGGGTATATGCCCAATAGTGGGATTGCTGGGTCATATGGTAGTTCTGTTTTTAGTTTCTTAAGGAACTTCCATACTGTTCTCCATAGTGGTTGTATGAATTTATATTCCCACCAACAGTGCAGGAGGGTTCCCTTTTCACCACACCGTTTCCAGCATTTATTGATTCTAGATTTTTTGATAATGGCCATTCTGACCAGTGTGAGGTGATACCTCGTAATTTTGATTTGCATTTCTCTAATAATTAGTGATGTTGAGCACCTTTTTATGTGCCTCTTGACCATCTGTATGTCTTATTTGGTGAAATGTCTATTTAGGTGTTCTGCCCATTTTTTAATTGGATTGTTTGGTTTTTTTGATATTGAGCTCCATGAGCTGTTTGGATATTTTGGAGATTAATCTTTTTTTTTTTTTTCTGCGGTACGTGGGCCTCTCACTGTTGTGGCCTCTCCCGCTGCGGAGCACAGGCTCTGGAGGCACAGGCTCAGCGGCCATGGCTCATAGGCCCAGCCGCTCCGTGGCATGTGGGATTCTCCCGGACCGGGGCACGAACCCGTGTCCCCTGCATCGGCAGGCGGACTCTCAGCCACTGCGCCACCAGGGAAGCCCAGGAGATTAATCCTTTGTCCATTGGTTTCATTTGCAAATATTTTCTCCCATTCTGAGGGTTGTCTTTTCATCTTGTTTATGGTTTCTTTCGCTGTGCAAAAGCTTTGAAGTTTAATTTGGTCCAATTTATTTAGTTTTGTTTTTATTTTCATTACTCTAGGAGTTGGGTCAAAAGAGATCTTGCTGTGATTTATGTCAAAGAGTGTTCTTCCTGTGTTTTCCTCTGAGAGTTTTATAGTGTCTGGTCTTACATTTAGGTCTTTAATCCATTTGGAGTTTATTTTTGTGTATGGTGTTGGGGAGTGTTCTAATTTCATTCTTTTACATGTAGCTGTCCAGTTTTCCCAGCACCACTTATTGAAGAACCACCATTGTATGTTCTTGCCTCCTTTGTCATAAATTAGGTGACCATATGTGCATGGGTTTATCTCTGGGCTTTCTATCCTGTACCATTGATCTATGTTTCTGTTTTTGTGCCAGTACCATACTGTCTTGATTACTTTAGCTTTGTAGTATAGTTTGAAGTCAGAGAGCCTGATTCCTCCAGCTCTGTTTTTCTTTCTCAAGATTGCTTTGGCTATTCAGGGTCTTTTGTGTTTCCATACGAATTGTAAAATTTTTTTGTTCTAATTCTGTGAAGAATGCCGTTGGTAGTTTGATAGGGATTGCATTGAATCTGTAGATTGCTTTGGGTAGTACAGTCATTTTCACAATATTGATTCTTCCAATCCAAGAACATGGTATATTTCTCCGTCTGTTTGTGTCATCTTTGATTTCTTTCATCAGTGTCTTATAGTTTTCTGACAAGTCTTTTGCCTCCTTAGGTCGGTTTATCCTAGGTATTTTATTCTTTTTGTTGTGATGGTAAATGGGATTGTTTCCTTAATTTCTCTTTCTGATTTTTCGTTGTTAGTGTATAGGATTGCAGGAGATTTCTGTGCATTAATTTTGTATCCTGCAACCTTACCAAATTCATTGATTAGTTCTAGTAGTTTTCTGATGGCATCTAGGATTTTCTATGTATAGTATCATGTCATCTGCAAACAGTGACAGTTTTACTTCTTCTTTTCCAATTTGTATGCCTTTTCTTTTTCTTCTCTGATTTCCGTGGCTAGGACTTCCAAAACTGTGTTGAATAAGAGTGGCGAGAGTGGACATCCTTATCTTGTTCCTGATCTTAGAGGAAATGCTTTCAGTTTTTCACCATTGATTATGATGCTTTCTGTGGGTTTGTCATATATGGCCTTTATTATGTTGAGGTAGGTTCCCTCTGTGCCCATTTTCTGGAGAGTTTTTATTATAAATGGGTGTTGAATTTTGTCAAAAGCTTTTACTGCATCTGTTGAGATGATCATGTGGTTTTTATTCTTCAATTTGTTAATATAGCGTATCACATTGATTGATTTGTGTATATTGAAGAATCCTCGCATCCCTGGGATAAATCCTACTTGATCATGGTGTATGATCCTTTTAATGTGTTGTTGGACTCTGTTTGCTAGTATTTTGTTCAGGATTTTTGCATCTATGTTCATCAGTGATAGTGGTCTATAATTTTCTTTTTTTGTGATATCTTTTTCTGGTTTTGGTATCAGGGTGGTGGCTTTGTAGAATGAATTTGCGAGTGTTCCTCCCTCTGGAGTTTTTTGGAAGAGTTTGAGAAGGATCTGTGTTAGCTCTTCTCTAAATGTTTGATAGAATTCGCCTTTGAAGCCATCTGGTCCTGGACTTTTGTTTATTGGAAGATTTTTAATTAGTTTCAATTTCATTACTTGTGATAGGTCTGTTTATATTTTCTAATTCTTCCTGATTGAGTCTTGGAAAATTGTACCTTTCCAAGAATTTGTCCATTTCTTCGTGGTTGTCCATTTTATTGGTATATAGTTGTTTGCAGTAGTCTCTCATAATCCTTTGTATTTCTGCAATGTCAGTTGTGATTTCTCCTTTTTCATTTCTAATTTTATTGATTTGCATCCTCTCCCTTTTTTTCCTGATGAGTCTGGCTAAGGGTTTATCAATTTTGTTTATCTTCGCAAAGAACCAGCTTTTCATTTTATTGACCTTTGCTATTGTTTTCTTCATTTCTATTTCATCTATTTCTGCTCTGATCTTTATGATTTCTTTCCTTCTACTGACTTTGGGTTTTCTTTGTTCTTCTTTCTCTAGTTGCTTTAGGTGTAGGGTTAGATGGTTTATTTGAGATTTTTCTTGTTTCTTGAGGTGAGATTGAATTGCTATAAACTTCCCTCTTAGAACTGCTTTTGCTACATGCCATAGGTTTTGGGTCGTTGTGTTTTTGTTGTCATTTGTTTCTATGTTTTTTTAAAATTTCTTCTTTGATTTCTTCAGTGATCTCTTGGTTATTTAGTAGTGCACTGTTTAGCCTCCATGTATTTATGTTTTTTTACAGTTTTTTTCCCCTGTAATTGATTTCCAATTTCATCATGTTGTGGTCAGAAAAGATGCTTGATACGATTTCAGTTTTCTTAAATTTTCCGAGGCTTGATTTGTGACCCAAGATGTGATCTATCCTGGAGAATGTTCTGTGTGCACTTGAGAAGAAAGTGTATTCTGCCACTTTCATGTGGAATGTTCTATAAATGTCAATGAAATGTATCTGACCTATTGTGTCATTTAAAGCTTGTGTTTCCTTATTTATTTTCTGTTTGGATGATCTGTCCATTGGTGTAAGTGGGGCGTTAAAGTCCCCTGCTATTTTAGTGTTACTGTCAATTTCCACTTTCATGGTTGTTAGCATTTGCCTTATGTATTGAGGTGTTCCTATTTTGGGTGCATAAACATTTATAATTGTTTTAGCTTTTTCTTGGATTGATCCCTTGATCATTATGTAGTGTCCTTCCTTATCTCTTCTAACAGTCTTTATTTTAAAGTCTATTTTATCTGATACAAGTATTGCTACTCCAGCTTTCTTTTGATTTCCATTTGTATGGAATATCTTTTCCCATCCCTTCACTTTCAGTGTGTATGTGTCCCTAGGTCTGAAGTGGGTCTCTTGTAGACAGCATATATATGGGTCCTGTTTTTGTATCCATTCAGCTAGTCTGTGTCTTTTGGTTGGGGCATTTAATCCATTTACATTCAAGGTTATTATCGATATGTATGTTCCTATTACCGTTTTCTTAATTGTTTTGGGTTTGTTTTTGTGGGTCTGCTCCTTCTCTTGTGTATCCTGCCTAGAGAAGTTTCCTTAGCATTTGTTGTAAAGCTCGCTTGGTGGTGCTGAATTCTCTTAGCTTTTGCTCATCTGAAAGCTTTTGATTTCTCTGTTGAATCTGAATGAGATCCTTGCTGGGTAGAGTAATCTTGGTTATAGGTTTTTCTCTTTCACCACTTTAAGTATATCCTGCCACTCCCTTCTGGCATGCAGAGTTTCTGCTGAAAAATCAGCTGATAACCTTATGGGGATTCCTTTGTATGTTATTTTTTGCTTTACCCTTGCTGCTTTTAATATTTTTTCTTTGAATTTAATTTTTGTTAGTCTGTTTAATATGTGTCTTGGTGTGTTTCTCCTAGGGTTTATCCTGTATGGGACTCTCTGTGCTTCCTGGACTTGGGTGACTAATTCCTTTCCCATGTTAGGGAAGTTTTCTACTATAATCTCTTCAGATATTTTCCCAGACCCTTTCTTTTTCTCTTCTTCTTCTGGGACCCTATAATTTGAATGTTGGCGCATTTATTGTTATCCCAAAGGTCTCTGAGATGGTCTTCAGTTCTTTTCATTCTTTATTCTGCTCCTCAGCAGTTATTTCCACCGTTTTGTCTTCCAGCTCACTTATTCATTCTTCTGCCTCAGTTATTCTGTTATTGATTCCTTCTAGTGTATTTTTCATTCCAGTTACTGTGTCGTTCAACTCTGTTTGTGCTTTAGTTCTTCTAGATCTTTGTTAAACATTTCTTTTGTTTTCTCAGTCTGTGCCTCCATTCTGTTTCCGAGATTCAGGATCATCTTTACTGTCTGAATTCTTTTTCAGGTAGATGGCCTGTTTCCTCTTCATTTATTTGGTCTTATAGGTTTTTACCTTGCTCCTTCATCTCTGACATATTTTTTTTGCCATCTCTCTTTTTTTTTTTTTTTTTGATGAGTGGGATTGTGTTCCTGTTTTACTTGTTGTTTGGCCTGAGGCTTCCAGCACTGGAGTTTGTAGGCTGTTGGGTAGATCTGGGTCTTGGTGCCAACATGAGGACCTTCGGGAGACCTCATTCCGATGAATATTCCCTGGGGTCTGGGGTTCTCTGTTAGTCCAGTGGTTCAGACTTGGAGCTCCCACCACAGGAGCTTCGGCCCAACCCCTGGCTCATGAACCAAGATCCTGTAAGCCGTGTGGGGCGGCCAAAAAAAAAAAAAAAGGAAAACAATAACAAAGTAAAAAATAAAATTAGACTAGGAAACTAACAGATATGTTAGAAAGAATATAAAAATAAAAATATAGATGAAACAACAACCGAAAGGTAAAACAGAACCACAATAGTAAAAAAGAGGAGGAGAAGGAAAAAGAAAAAGGTGGAAAAGGGCTTGGTTGTGGAGGGCGGGGCCTAAGCAGGGGTGGGGTTTGGGTGGTGGGCAGGGCCTATGCTTAGGAGCCCCAGGGCTGGAAAAGGCCCTGGGGGTGTAGGGGGTGGGGCTTAGGCTCAACAGAACAGAAGGGGCCCAGGTGTGCCTCCTGCCTGTGGTCTCAGAGGGTGGGGGACCCCACTTGGGAGCCCAGCAGGGCTCGAGTGGGTGGGGCAAACACCCTCTGCTGCTCTCCTCCAGTCCCCAAGGGCCTCTCCCGCCTGCCTCTCCTGTTCTCCCCCAGCCTCCTTCCTACACCCCCAGGACCAACGGGGCCTAGAGGGGGCCTCTGAGGGCGTAGGACCCGGCCTGAGAGCAAGGCAGACTTCCCTGGCCGATTGGGCAGGGGAAACGCTTGGTGCACTCCACCCACATCCGAGCTCCTGAGGGTCCCTCCAGGCGTGGGAACCCCTCCCCCCTCTCAGCCACCCCTCAGGGGTGCTGGTCCTGTCTGGCCTCCACTTCTCCTCCCCACTCAGTCCCCCACATCTTACCGGTTCACTTGAGCATTCCTCCTGTCTCTCGGGGTGTTGAGATCCCCCACCAGCGTCCAGCAGGTTCCCTAGTTGTGGGGAGACGCAAACTCTGTGTCTTCCCACACCGCCATCTTGACTCTGCCAGCCCCTTATTTTATACATAGTAGTTTGTACCTCTTAATCCCCTACCCCTATCTTGCCCCTCCCTGCTTCCCTCTCCCACTTGGTAACCACTAGTTTGTTCTCTATATCTGTGGGTCTGTTTCTTTTTTGTCACATTCACTAGTTTGTTTTATTTTTTAGATTCCACATATAAGTGATATCATGCAGTACTTGTCTTTCTCTGACTTATTTCAACAATACATATTTTCAAAGATGTCTTTAAACAGAGGCACATAGAAAATGAGGTTATGTATTGACTGATGGACAAAAATATTGGGACCAGAGGCTCCTAGGAGCCTAGCCAGCCCTGTACCTCCCCCAGGAGCAGTGGTTTAAAAATCACTACTTCAGTATTCACAGCAACTTTCCCGGACATAACTATTGCACATAGTGAGAACACACTGTATGCTCTAGAATTCAGGGGTTGCAAACTATAACCCGTGTGCCGGCCACCTGTTTTTGTAAATAAAGTTTTATTTAAACACAAGATCTACCCATCTGTTTACATATTGTCTGTGGCTGCTTTGGCACTGTAGCGGCAAAGTTGGGTAGTTGTGACAGACTGTATGGTCCACAAAGTGTGTCATATTTAACACCTGGTCCTTCTTAGAAAAGCCCCTGCCTGATGCCTGGCTTCCAAGGCCTGCTCTGCAGTGGATGGGCTGTGACATGGTAGCCAGGCTAACAAATATTGCCCTGTGTCAGTTTCCTTAGATGTAAAGTAGAACTATTATCATCATGCACCTCGAAGAGTCCTTGTGAGAAACAAATGGGGTGAAAATGCTTGAAAAGTGCTTATTTGCACAGTGCCTGGCACAGAATGAAAGCACAGTGGCTTTGTGCTCTTATTTTTATTATGTGGGTCACAGCCATCCTGGGGGAAGTGCGAGGGGATGGTTGGCGTACAGGCCCTCCGGATTCCCACAGAGTCACAGCAAACAGGATCTAATTTGGCTCTGGCTCTGGGGGCAGGGGAGGGGTGGGGTCCCGGGCCGGCGGCCATGGTCTTCACGAGCCTGCAGGAAGCCGCTGTTTGTTGTTCCACCAGCTCCGGAGAGCAAGGCCTCCTTCCCCGTTTCTTTCCTTCCAGGTGACCAACCGCGGCGAGGCCCACCTCGAGCTGAACGCCTTCCGCAGGAAGCACGACTGTGCCCTGGTCATCTCCGGAGACTCCCTGGAGGTGGGCACGGGCAACCCCGCCAGCAGGCTCCTCCCGGGAGCTGCCGTGTGGGAGGGGCCTTGGCCGACGCACCACCTCTCCCTGACCCCGCCAGGTTTGCCTCAAGTACTACGAGTACGAGTTCATGGAGCTGGCCTGCCAGTGCCCGGCCGTGGTCTGCTGCCGCTGCGCGCCCACCCAGAAGGCCCAGATTGTTCGCCTGCTCCAGGAGCGCACGGGCAAGCTCACGTGTGCAGTAGGTAGGGGCTGCCGCGCCTGCGCACCGCGCCTGCGCAGAGCGACCTTCCCAAGGGGTGAATGGGTTCTGCTGCCCTGGTGGTCAGGTTCCCAGGCCACTTTATTCAGGCCGTGACATTGACACCCCCTCCCCCTTTGACCCTATTTTTGTTACTATTATTGTTTTTTTAAAGTATTTTGCTTTGAGAAAGAGTCGAGAAGCATGCAGAGGGCGTTCCTCCTTAGCCTGCGCTTCCTTTGCCAGTGACATGGGACACAGCAATGCCTGGGGGCTAAGACCACACTGCGGAGAGGAATCTGGGTCCAAATTGCTGGTTTTTCCTAGCTGAGGGTCCCGGAGGGCTTCCTTCCCCCAGCTGAGCCTGTCTGCTCATTGGTAGAAGGGGAGAGTAACAGTGGTTCTCTCAGATGGTGCTTATGAGGATTCCGAGGGGCGGTAGCTTTTAAGAAGTGCTTGCTGCCCTCACAGTAAGCGTGCCCTACGTGCAACGTCTGTCATTGCTGATAATGACGAGACACCGACGCCTTGGAGGCAGGGCATGCGATGTTGTAAGTGCCCACGTGGCATGGACACAGTTCCCTTGCTCAGTGACTCAATGGCTAGGACCCTCAGCCAGTCACCTGGTTCCTCTGACTCTCAGCTCCTCCGCCTGTAAAATAAGAACCTGTTGCTGCAGGTTGCTGGAGCGATTACGGAGCAGAACAGAAAAGCCACGTAGCGTGAGTGAAAGGCAGCACGTGTGTGATTATTCAAAGTAACGGTGGAAAGCAAGCTTATGTTTCTTGCCTCTCCCTAATTTCCTGGCTCTTCTCTCTGGTCTGGGTGACCCGCAGGTGATGGAGGCAACGACGTCAGTATGATCCAAGAATCGGACTGTGGTGTGGGTGTCGAGGGAAAGGTGAGCCCGTGGGGTGGGGGGCGTGTGTGCTGATTTCTGCCCAGTGGTTGTCGTGAGGATGTGAAGTGGTTGTGTCATTAGCTGGGAGTTGCTCCACCAGCTGGAGTTTCATTTTCCCTCCAAGACACAGCTTTTAATGCTTCTGGAAATTCTAGATTACAATTACAGAGCATAAGGAATCATGTATCATAATTACCTAGTATTACTATCTGCAAGTCACAGATCCCTATCACTGTTTTCTTACAGACAAATGCTGAGTCTTTGCTTGCCAAAACCGAATTTTTTAAAGTGTTTTGCTACATTCTTAGGGTGCAGCGAATGTACTTCCATCGCTTTCCTGGGAGTGTTGTCAGTAAAAGCATTAGTTATCATACTGTGGGGTGATCTCTTGGGATTATGGAAGAATGTGGCGTGGTTTGCCCCTCATTAAATTTATTATTTTTTTAAATTTATTTATTTTTGGCTGTGTTGGCTCTTCCTTGCTGCGCGTGGGCCCTCTGCAGCTGCGGTGAGCAGGGGCTACTCTTCGTTGCGGTGCATGGGCTTCCCACCACGGCGGACTTTCCTGTTGCGGAGCACGGGCTCTAGGCACACGGGCCTCAGTAGCTGTAGCACGCGGGCTCAGCAGTTGTGGCTTGCGGACTCTAGCACGCAGGCTCGGTAGCTGCGGCGCACGGGCTTTGTTGCTCCGTGGCATGTGGGATCCTCCCAGACCAGAGATTGAACCCACGTCCCCTGCATTGGCAGGCGGACTCCCAACCACTGTGCCACCAGGGAAGTCCTGCCCATCATTAAAAGGCTAAGTTTGTGTGTTACAGTATAGTAGTTTTCCTCTTTCCTTCCCTGTCAACTGTGTGCCAGCTGTGTATAGTTTACCCTGCCCTCTCTCGTTTGTGATCTTGCGGTGACTGTAGGCAAGGAGGCTGGTCACCACGTTTGTTAGCACAGTGTGTAGAGTAAGAGTACAGAGGCCGTGAGTGAGGGCTGGAGATGCTCCCTTATGTGTTTCATTCCATACATTGCTGCATTTGGAATTTCCAAAAATGTTTTTTCTTTTCCACCCCCTTTTTTTTTTTCCTGGTTTTCTGGTTCTCATCCAGTTGACAGTTACTTGAAATTGCAGAGTTAAGTGATCCTTGAAGGAGTTGTTATGTCTGAAATCTGTATGGATTCCTTTAATGCAGGTTTTAAGAAGCACACTTGAGTTTAATAGATGGAATTCTTCACACGATGCTGATAGTACTAAAACATTTTCCCTTCTGTTCAGAATTATATTCTGATTCCTTTGGTTTTTGGAGTCTAAAAGTAAAAAGTGCTCACTGTAAAAAAAAAAAACCTGAGGGCCTCCCTGGTGGCGCAGTGGTTGAGAGTCCGCCTGCCGATGCAGGGGATACGGGTTCGTGCCCCGGTCTGGGAGGATCCCATATGCCGCGGAGCGGCTGGGCCCGTGAGCCATGGCCGCTGGGCCTGCGCATCCGGAGCCTGTGCTCCGCAACGGGAGAGGCCACAACAGTGAGAGGCCCGCATACCGCAAAAAGAAAAAAACAAAAACAAACAAAAAAAAAACCTGAAACAATTTAGAAATGGATAAAGTGCATCCTTTCTTTTAGATGGAGGTATAAAACTAGTAACATTGGTTATTCTTCCAGAATTTTTGTCTATTTCTATACTAGTAGTTATGGGTATATATATATATAATATCATATATATACACACATAAATACATATATGTATGCATACACACATCTTACACATGTGTATACATTATTTCCACATAGAATGTAAAATTTAAAACGTTATACTATGCTTTTTTAAAAATGCAGCTTGCCTAAATCTGTTCTATCTTAGATTTCTTTATACATCAGAACATGTAGATCCACCATTTTGTACGTTGCCTCGACCTTTTGTATTTTGAAAAATGTAACTCCTTCAGAAAAGTTGAAATAGAACAGTGAGCACCTGTCTACTCTTTGCTGTAATTTACCAGTTGTAAACAGTTGCAGGATTCTCCCTCTGCTCTTCCTCCCCCTCACTCTCCCTGCTTCCTCAGAATCAGCTGAAAGTAAGTTGCGGATATGTTACCCCTAAATACTTCAGCTTGGATCTCTTTTAAGAACAGGTGTATTCTTCTGCATAAGCAAAATAACAGCATCACCCCAAGCGTAACATTGATATGATAATATTATGTACTATTCATGGTCTCATTTCCCTAGTTGTCCTCAAGGTGTTTAAAAAGAAATCTCCGTGAAGCAGTGAAGGATCGCGGCACTGCATTTATTCCCGAGTCTTCATGTCTCTTCCCTCTTCTTTAATGGAGAACACTTCTCTCCACCTCTTTTGTGGGGGGAGGCGGTGTGTCTCACGACTTTGATGTTTTGGAGGCGTTTGGGGCAGCTGTGGAACATCCCAGGACGTCTGCGGGTCGGATGGATCTGACTCAGGTTCTGCGTTTTTGGTGTGCGGAGCACATAAGGGGAGTTTTTGTCTTCCTGTCACGTCACACCAGGAGGCTGTGATGTCCATGTGTCCCATCAGAGGCATCCGTCATGTACCTTTTAAAATTAGAGAATCCCAGGGCTTCCCTGGTGGCGCAGTGGTTGACAGTCCGCCTGCTGATGCAGGGGACGCGGGTTCGTGCCCCGGTCTGGGAAGATCCCACATGCCGCAGAGCGGCTGGGCCCGTGAGCCATGGCCGCTGAGCCTGCACGTCCGGAGCCTGTGCTCCGTAACAGGAGAGGGCACAACAGCGAGAGGCCCGCGTACTGCAAAAAAAAAAAAAAAAAGGAGAATCCCATAATATGGCTGCACTATAAATTATTTCCAGTTCTATGAACATGCAGAGCTGTACGTTCGGGAATGTTCAGTTTAGTATTGTTGGTAGCATGAGCTGTGCCCCCTCCCCCATATGTTTAACTCTGAACGGAGCTGAGTGCTAAATGTCTATCTTAGAATGATTCTTTGCTTCTGATACACATTATGGGTTGGGCCTAACCCCCAAGGCTTAATACTAGATCCGTTTGACCTCCCAATTATGAGTATCTGTGCTTATGAATGTTTTTTATTTAAATAAATTCCTCTTTTAAAATGAAATTTAGACTCAGACCACCAACCGTGTATAGCTGGAAACCAAAGAACCTCTATATTGAAGTTCTTCAAAAATCTCCTTACAGTTTCTTGCTTTTTCAATTAAAAAAAAAAAAAGTGTCTTGACCTCTTGTGCTCCTGACTGTGCCCAATGTTGTCGGATTTTAGGAAGGAAAACAGGCTTCGCTGGCTGCGGACTTCTCCATCACCCAGTTCAAGCACCTTGGCCGGTTACTCATGGTGCATGGCCGGAATAGCTACAAGCGCTCGGCCGCCCTCAGCCAGTTTGTGATCCACAGGAGCCTCTGCATCAGCACCATGCAGGTGGGTGGGCAGGTGCGCATGGCTGTGTGGTTGCCATGGACCTGAGAATTAGTCTCCACCTTGGAGCTGTTGCCCCGGCCTGGCTGGTTTAATGCCCCTCCCCCAACCCCCCCAGACCCCCCCCCCGCCACATTCTGGGCGATAGAGCTTGGAGTGGCCGCCCCGAAGCCTTCCTGTGTTGGGGGCGAAGGCTGTGCTTGCTGTGTGGAGCCGATGTGAGCATTAGCAGTGGTGCCTTGCCAGGGCTTGGCACGAAGTGGGCGGTAGTGTAAATGGCCCGGGTGCTCATATTGGGGTGAGTTGTTATCCTTAGTTGGCCAGAGGCAAAGATGCAGAGTTAAATGCCGAGTGAATACTCTGGCCCTGAGTTTTCCACACGCAGAAGCAAGGACCTACAGAGAGCAGCCACAAAAGAAGAATGACTTGCTTTTCTTGAGTGCCTCCTGTACCCTGGGCGTCAGGCTAAGTGTTCACAATGCGGGCTCACCTGCAGTCCTCACTGTAGCCTGTGCCCATTCTGCAGATGGGGAGGCTGAGGGTCAGTGTGGGCGAGAAATCGGTGCAGTGTCTCTCAGGGATTTAGTCTACCCAGGCAGGGGATTCCGGTACCTGTGCTCTTAATGCAGGTGTGCCCCTCAGCCCCCCATCCACAGGGCCAGCTGCTGCTTCCACATGCAGGGGGGCGCTTAGCGAGGGCGGCGCAGCCCAGGGCATCTCGCTTCTGCCTCCAGTGCAGCCTGGCTGGGAGTCCAGTGTAGTTATCCCAATTGTCAGTCCTCTCAGGGAGTTACATCTTGCTTTTTCACAAAAGGATTCTAGACTGTGTAAGGTATTTTCCCATCTTCTCTCTCCCCAGCTCCTTCAAAGTCTGTCATCAGGCTGTGGCAATGAAGTTGTATTAGGAAGGAGGCCAAAGGGAGGGAAAGGAAGCATTTTGGGTGTTGAAAAACTATTGGCTGACTTTCCTCCTTGGGCGTTTAGGTGAAAAATACCCGCAGTTAAGTGGTGAGAACCATAGGAATGGGACATCTTGGAACCCATATCATCAGGTATCTCTGAGACCTTGAGCAAGTCACGTTACCACTCTGGGCTTTAGTCTTTCCACCTGTAAAGTGGGCATCAGACTTCTCCATCACTCCATCCAAGCATCTTGGCCCTTGCCCCTCAGACAGGGCTACTTTGAAAAGCAGAGAGTTTTATAAGGCATCAAGTGCTGAAGGCGTCCTTACCATTATTAATCAAAACAAAACAGGCTAATGTATAAACCTAAGGTGATGTTTTAATTTGTGGGAAAGGTGTTTAACCATACATGAAAGACACCCTGCCTTAAAGGGTCGAGTGGTGCTTCCTGGTGTACATGAGAATTCACCCTCCACTGGCTCATCCGTGCCTTTGGTGGGGTGGGCGGTTTATGTTTTCAGGATCTATTGCATTTATGAGTGAAGGAGCCTTACAGTGATTTTCATCAACACAGTCTAAACGCTAACAGCTGCTACGGTTCGTCGGACCACATCTGTACTTTTATTTTATGTTAGCTCATCAACTGACCTGGATAATGTCATGGTTTTAATCACTGGGAGATTAATCAGCTTGTCCCTGGGCAAACACACAAAAGCTGGCCTGGGTGAGCTGACTTCTGTAATGCCTGTATGTTACCATGAACATCGATTCAGAAAAAAAATTCTAGCAGGAGGAATTGTTCTTTGTGCTGTAGGAAAAAAAAAAAAAAAAGCCAAAAAAACGCCCTTAACCCTGTCCACTGTGCTGAAAGTGACTGGCTGAGAGCAAGTCCCGTTCGAATTGCACCTTGAGGGTAGTGGGCTCTTAGGTAGATGAAGGCATAGCACACAGTGCTCTTTCCGGGGTGAAGGCTTTATGGTCAGTCTGGCCCTTTTAGAGAAGGAGGCTCCTGGTGTTGCTCTGTAAAACTGAACACCAGATTCTTGACGTCTTTATAACCATCCTTCCTGTGCAGTGGCCCAGCCTGGGTGAGAAGTCATTTGAAAAACAGATTGCACCTTTCAGTTCTGAAATCACGACCGGGTGTGGCCGGGGCTGCCCGTGACCATGGCTCTAGGTGCCACCTGTGTTCTGAGCTCTGTGCCAAGCGAACACCCACAGCGGGTGATGAGGGGAAGGGGTCTCTGTCCCACGCTCTTTTTAACCACTAGCCTGGCCCAGCCTTTTCCTCCACGTTCGGTTTTTAAAAAGCCTTTAGGCAACAGTTATCCCTGGCCTCCCGTACGTTTTATACTGATAGAAATTAGCTTTGAGGTCACTTTGCTTCTGTTGGCCCGTAGATGTTCAGAGAAGGAAGTCACAGAGGATCAAGCCTGATTTTATCTCCCTAGCCTACTTCTCACTGCCAGTAGCTAATATTTTCCAAATCCGGAAGCAGACATTTCAGTAGGCGTTCGTAAATATCTTTATTGCTTTTGTCTAATTGCAAAAGTAGCAGGTTGTGGGCTCTTTGTAAAAATTTCCAAGAAGAGTGAAACATGTAATCTGAGAAGTGAAGCCTTCTCTGCGGTCCTACCCTTCAGGGTAACTAACTGGTGCATATCCTCACAGTGGAGGCCATTTTTCCCTACCTGTTTCCAATACGTACACCAACTCGTTTAGCGATTGTACACCCAGAGAGGTGGTAATTCTGAGCCGTCAGGAGTGTGGGCTCTGGAGACAGAACTGGGCTTGAGTCCCGCAGGGCCATTTAGGTGCTCAGTTTCCCCTTCTGTAAAATGTAGGGGGTATTAGGACTTGATCTCATGCGTTCTTCTGGAGATTCACTGAGATCAGATACAAAGTATTTCCGGGTCCAGCTTGTGTAACTTAATAAATGTTCACAGCAGAGCTGAGAGTGGACCCTGGAGCTAAACTCTCCGGTGTGACTCCTGGCTCTGTCCCTTATGAGCTGTGCTATCTTGGGCAAGTCACTTAACCTCTCTGTGCCTTACTTCCCTCATCTGTAAAATGGGGATGATGATAACAGTACCTCCTTCAGAGGGTTGCTATAGTAGTTAAATGAGCTAATATACTTAACGCACCGTAACCGTGTGGGTGTAAAATAAGTGCTCTGTAAGCGTTGGCTGTTATTTTTCTGATACAAACACGAGGGCTTTGGTCATGGTTTTTGGTAACATCCTCCTTTTTCCTCGGCACAGGCTGTCTTTTCCTCCGTGTTTTACTTTGCCTCCGTTCCTCTCTATCAAGGATTCCTCATCATTGGGTAAGGAAGTCCAGGCAAGGTATTAATTTTTAATGAAACCTCCCTAACATGCCACAGAAGAAGGAGGAAGCATCATGTGAAGACCCTTCAGTCCCCAGGTCAAGGCAGGTCTGGCAGTCTGGTGTAGAACCTTCTTGAATGAATACGTTTTTGAACTGGTAAGCCCTTAGCCAAATTGCGCATGCAGAGTCCGATCTGTTTGTGGTCCACACCTACCTGATGGTTGAAGAATGCTCGCCCACGAGAGCCTGAGGTTGTTAGCTGATTGATACACCAGGCAAGAGTGAAGCTTCACAGACAGTGATTTCTTAGGAAATCACTGAGGGGTCTTAGAAAGAGTGGAAGGGGCATCTGGAAAGTACCCTCTCTGCCATGGCTGCCCATAGTGGACCATCCTGCTGGTGGGTCTCTAAGGCGGCCAGAGCCATGCTCTCTCCAGGTTACCCCTGATAGAGCTTGGCCACTGCGTGCCACTGACCTGTGAGGCATGCTGTCCCTTGGATGTTTGCTACATTTGCTATCAAACCCACCCCCCGTTCCTGACCTGGAATTTAGGACGTTCCTTTTGACCTTTTGAGAGGATGTGCTCAGTCTCTGAATTCCCCAGGTAGGTGGAGTTTGGTTACCACATGCCCTAGATAGAGATGCTGGCAGGGCGCTCCCCTGGTTACCAAGGTGGGAAGCACAGAGAGGCCGACTGGTCCCAGTGGAGTCTTAAAAAGTATGCCTTCCATCTTCTTATGTTCAGCCTGAAAGTAGGCACTGGAATTCTGCCTGCTTCTAATTGGAAAAATGGCCTATCCTTTGTCAGGTCCTGGAAGAGAGGCAGAACATGCCTGAATAGAACCAGGGGTTCCCTGAACTGTGCTCTATGTGCCCGCCCCCCCCATGATCTGGTCCCCTTTTCCCTCTTGGTTCTCATCTCTTCGCTTTCCCCCTCACCCGCTCAGCTCCACCCAGACTGGCAGCCTCGCTGTTCTTCAAACAGGACAGACACGCCTCCACCTCAGGGCCTTTGCACTTGCTGTTCTCTCTGCCTGGAATGCTCTTCCCTCGGATATTGGCATGGCCTCCCTCCCACCTCTTGCGGGTGTTGCGGGTGTTTTCTCAAATGCCCCGTCTCCTGTCCACCCTCTCTAAAATTGCACCACCCCACCCCATGCCTCATTCCCTCTTCCCCGTTGTATTTCCCTCCTCAGCACTTTACCTCCAGCACACAGCACACGGTATAGTTTACTGAATTTGTTTTTTGACTCACTGACCAGCACGGAAACTCTCCGAAGGCAGGTGTTGTGGTCTGCTTTTCATCTTGAATCTCCAAGTGCTCGAACTGGCTTTGGCACATACCAGGTGCTCAGTACGTAGTAGTTGAATGAAGGAATGGAAATTGGGCTCCAGAGGCTGGGGCAGCACATGGCTCGTACTCCACTGGCTGGATATTACCTGTGGTGATTTTTTTTCTCCAAGGTACTCCACCATCTATACCATGTTTCCTGTGTTTTCTCTGGTCCTGGACAAAGATGTCAAGTCAGAAGTTGCTATGCTGTACCCTGAGCTCTACAAGGATCTCCTCAAGGTTCACTGAGCCCCTTCCTCCTTCCTTCCTTCCTTCCTCCTTATCCATTGTTTCTTCCTTCTTCCCTCCCTCCCTCCCTCCCTCTTTTAACATATTTCACACAGACCCTCCATGTCTGATGTGAACGCACTTGAACTGGTGGCTTTCTTTTGAGAGGAAGGCGTGGGAGTATATGTCTTTTCTCAAAGTACGATATGCACATGTAAAGAATATTAAACTGTACAGTGATCTGTCAACTTTTAAAACAAACCTTCTAATGCCTTTTTAAAAAGCCCCTGACAGTTCCATTTTGTAGCTGCAACTTGTGTCTGTTCCTGGAAATGCTTTTGTGTACACTCCTGAAAAATGTGTGTGTGTAATTGCATTTGTTGGTCCTCGGGATTTTTGATAAAGAGCAGATTTATTGGGTTGGGCCAAAAGTTCATTCAGGTTATTCTGTAACATCTTACGGAAAAACCCGAACGAACTTTTGGGACAACCCAATATTTCCATCTAATATCAATTCTCTTTTAAAAACGTCATTTCTTTAATGTATTTTGATGTGTGTGAGCCACTGTTTTGATGAAAACAGGCAGGTTGCCTTGTCTGGTTGGTGGAGGGTAGCCTGACGGTGCCTCGGCCCTGGATGAGCCCCGCACGCTAGCCCTCTCTGTCTTCCTCTCTCTCATTCAGGGGCGGCCGTTGTCCTACAAGACATTCTTGATATGGGTTTTGATCAGCATCTATCAAGGTAAGGACGGGTGAAACCACCTGTTGTCTTATGCTCTGGCCTTGGCCCCAGGGTCAACTTCACCATTCTATTGTCTGTAGCACACAAAGAGAAGCAGCTGGAATCCTGAGATTGCAGTAAGGAGTGTGGCGCTGTGTCTGAGGGGGCCCCCCTCCTCGGGTTCTCAGGCCTTGCCCATCAGGCACAGAGTCACACATGTGAGGTGGTGCCGTCCGCTTAACTGAGACAAAGTCAGAGAAAAGTACAACTAATACTAATCAAACCCTGCTGGGGTGTTCAAGACATTGTAACAAAAAGTGGTCGCTTTCTGGAATGTTCTGATACTTTTTCTGAAGTCAAGTTGTAGTTCTTGAACAACATATTTACTTCTGTGGCCTCCAGAGAGGGTCCCTCAGACTGTACAGGCTTTGTAAGATGATTTACTGGAATATGAAAAGGAAATGTCAGAACCTCTCTTCGTATTCGTTTTTTCCTCTTTTTAGAACTTCTCTTGTCATGTATGTTTTATAATGTACCTGATACATTGGCACAGTGGTCCTGCTACTTCTCTGTGTCTGTCTGCAGAGGCACACATGGATAATTTACAAATCCACATCGTCCATTAGGGATTCATTCTTAGTGTTTTTTTCTGATGGGATGTGTGGTCAAAAAGTGTAGACCGTTGAATTTGTTAGGAGGCTAAATTATCATTGAAACAATTTGAGGGTTTTTTTTGTTTGTTTGAGAAGTATAGCGAAGTGACATGTATGTCATGTTACTCCCACACATATTTGGGCCGGCGCCCCAGGTGCCCCTCCCTACCCCCCCCCACCAAGTTCCCCCTGCATCCCCAGTACTGTTGTAACAGTACAGTCATTTGAGGAGTTTGGGGGTTTAGGGTCTCCTGGCCCTGCTCTTGAGCAGGAATCTCATGTAGCTAGTGTTTTTGATCAACGTGAGCCATTCCCCATTGAGTTCCTGCGATTCTGGATGAAAATGCACTTACCTGGACCCTCCCCCACTTCCCTTTCTCTCCTCAGTTGCAGGTGCGTAATTCCTTGAGGGTCTCTCTTGGTTGCCCCTGTCATTTTTTGTATTCGGGGGCAGGGAGGGGGGTAAAGGAGACAAAGCATAACATTTACCATCTAACTCTTCTTAAATGCGCAGTTCAGTAGTGTCCCGTATGTTCACGTTGTTGTGAAACAGATCCCCAGAACTTTTTCATCTTGCAAAACTGAAACTCTGTATCCATTCAACAACAAACGCCTCTTTCCTTCCTCCCTACATTTCCTGGTAATCACCATTCTACTTTGTCTCTATGAATGTGACTACTTAGATCCCTCGTATACATGGGATTGTACAGTATTTGTTCTTCTGTGGCTGGCTGCATCTGTCATTTAAAATAATACACAAAAACGTCTATTTCTTGTTCCACCCAATCCAGATAGTTGCTCTCTCTGCCTCTTTTCCTTGTTTTCCTCTCTATCTCTTCCTCTTCCTCTCTATCCAGTTATAAACTCTCTATTAATAAAGACACAGACATAGAGAATGGACTTGAGGACACGGGGAGGGGGAAGGGTAAGCTGGGACGAAGTGAGAGAGTGACATGGACATATATACATTACCAAGTGTAAAATAGATAGCTAGTGAGAAGCAGCCGCATAGCACAGGGAGATCAGCTCGGTGCTTTGTGACCACCTAGAGGGGTGGGATAGGGAGGGTGGGAGGGAGACACAAGAGGGAGGGGATAAGGGGACATATGTATATGTATAACTGATTCACTTTGTTATACAGCAGAAACTAACACACCATTGTAAAGCAATTATACTCCAATAAAGATGTTAAAAAAATAAAAATAAAAATAAACTCTCTTATATACAGCCAAAAGGGAACATAGGAAAACTAGGATGTGATGCCTCTTTCAAACCTCCATAAAGTACCACTCATTAACCTCCTTTAACAAATGGTACCTTTCATGTCTGAATGGGGAAAACAAAAGGACAAGATGAGAGTGAGCAGGGTGAGCCTTCAGTGGGGAAGGAGGGGGAAGCATCGGCTCCCAGCAGGGAGGGCTGCGTGGCCAGCAGAAGCCCCTCCCCACCCAGACTTCCCTCCGCCTTTGCAGGGAGCACCATCATGTACGGGGCGCTGCTGCTGTTTGAGTCGGAATTCGTGCACATTGTGGCGATTTCCTTCACGTCGCTGATCCTCACGGAGCTGCTAATGGTGGCCCTGACCATCCAGACCTGGCACTGGCTTATGACGGTGGCCGAGCTGCTCAGCCTGGCCTGCTACATCGCCTCCCTGGTCTTCCTCCACGAATTTATCGGTAAGACCCCCCCTGCACTTAGGGTCCGCCCATCAGGTCCAGGGGTCTCACCAGCAGGCCTTTGTACTCAGCTGCCCGCCCTTTTCTCACTGGCGTCCCTTGGGACAAGTGGCAGTTGAGAATCAGCCTCTTGGAACTGAGGCTCGCGGGCATGATCTTAATGTAGAGTGTTTTCTTTAAAACCACGCCGTGCCTGCTGGCTTAGAAGCAGATTCGTTCAGTCCTGTAAGGACCTAGTGGGCTTCTCCAGGGAGCTGGTCACTGTGCTGGGCTCCGTGGAGCTATGGAGATGGTGAGAATCCAGAGAGTAAATGACAGTCTAGCAGGACTTAGCAGTGTTATTAGCTTGAGAAACTCTGCCTTGTCATGAAAGCATCTTCTATCACGCCTCTTCTGTATCAGTAAACGCTCTTTAAGAAGGTTTTGATAAAGGAAAAAGGAGCATTCCCGTGAAAAGTGAAGTCTTAGAACAGTTTCACACTTGTTTGAAAAGTCTCTCTGAATAGGTTTTGTGAGCACCTACTGTGCGCTCAGTGGCTTGAGGCCAGGGAGTCACAGAGGCTTAGAAGATGCAAGCTCTGCCCTCAAGAAGCTTTGGTCGTCACCTTAGATGTGGACCAGTCAGGACTGGGCCCATGGTTGGGGCCCTGGGCTTGGCACTTAGTAGGTGCTTACTCAGTGCCCGCTGCATTTCCCCCAGCCTGTGCTCAAGAGGCAGGGAAGGCGGCTGCCCGGCATCCACTCCCGGTACTGTTGAAAGTCATTAGCTGTCGCTCCTCTGTTGCAAAACCCTCGGAACTGCAGGCCTGACTGTGTGGCGGCAGGAAAGGGAGTTCCCCGCCCCTCCAGGTCACACTCTTCCTGACGAGGGGTCTCCGCCCCCCTTTGCACCACCCTCAGACCCGGCTCTGGCTTCTGTGACCATTGCTGAGGCGAAGGGGGGAAACGTTGCTGGGAAGAACTGTGTGTTTGAGCGTCACTTTCTGCTGGGTTTAGAAAGAAAAGCTCCAGCTGTCAGATTCCAAATCAAAAACACTTGGAAGGGGCATTTTTTTGCCCATAGTTTTCTTTTCCGAGTTGTTGAAAACAGCATTTCACGGAAGGTCCGGGAGCTCCAGAAGCGGGTCAGGAGAGGAGGAGAGAGACAGGGAAGGGAAGTCAGGCTGGCAGCCTGGGTGCCATCAGCACATCCCCTGCGGGAGAGAAGCCCGCGTCCCCTCCGATGGCCCTGCCGCCCCGCCGGCTCTGGGCGGCACGTTCCCGCCCGCTCACCGCTGTCTTCTGTTTGCTTGCAGACGTGTACTTCATTGCCACATTGTCCTTCTTGTGGAAAGTGTCTGTCATCACTCTGGTGAGCTGTCTGCCCCTCTATGTCCTCAAGTACCTGCGAAGGCGGTTCTCCCCTCCCAGCTACTCGAAGCTCACGTCCTAGGCCGTGCGCTCGGGAGAGGACCCCGGTCTCTGCACTCTCCTGGCGGACAGAGATCAAGTTGCATTTCTATTAACCACCACCCGTGGATTGTGCAGTGGTGGCTCCCACGTGCGGTTCTGATATGAAGAGGCTCTGCGCTTCCACGGAGCCCGACACCGAATAAACTGGAGGGAGGCGCCTAAGAGGGCCCCATGCGGGCCTGTCTGAGCCCCTGGTGATTCACAGTCGAGTGAATGTGACTGTGTGAAAACCGGTGACTCAGCCGAGAGATTTATTTGTGGGTCACTGTGCAGGCTTCCTTATGAGTTGAATTTTGTTGTCATGTGATAAAAGTTTCTGTCTGGTCGAAGACTGTAGAGGGCTTTTTGGTTGTTGTTTTAAACAATCCTAGTGTGTGTGCACTTTTACGTCGTTCTGCTCTTAAACTGGTTTCAGAGAAAGATAAAGCTCTCAGTATAGGTTTTGGGGAAAAGACGGTGACATTTGGTAAAAAGTTAACCAGACAATAATCTCAATTTGGAAATGCTAAATATCCTCTCTAAGGCAGCCCTGCTTATCGAAGCGGCACTGGATTCCTAGGATTACAGAAAACCACATGAGAAGCGAGCAGAAGAGAGAGAGAGAACCGTAAATCCGGTCCGTTATCCTTCCTGCAATTCAGCATCTGTGGCCTGGAGTTAACATCACCTGTCACCTTGTAAAAGAATTTCAAAGGTGTTATCTTGCTTTGTTCGGATCTGGTAACAATTACAAAGCCTGTGGCTGGCTATCTGAGGACACCCTGAGACATTTTCAGCAGAGTTGTTTTAGCAGGAAACGTGCCACCAAACGGCCCCTAAATGTGTCGACAGTGTGACAGGAGACTCAGCTAATTCTTTAGGCACCGTAGCACATGTGACTCAGACCCTCTGAGTCTAAAGTGGAAAGGTCAGGGACTGGGGCTCTTTACGTCCACAGAAATCTGTTTCCTGTTAGGAGGAATTACTGAGGACACAGTGACAAAGGCAGAGGCGTCTTAGCCCGCTGCCATCCATGGGTGGCAGCCTTGAGCGAGGAGCCCCAGTGGAAGGAGGCCCGGGTTGCAGCTCTGGGGTCTGGGCTCCGTTGCGCTGCCTACAGATTTCAAGGGGAACTCGCTGGAAGGCAGCCAGGAGTAGAGATTCCTCTCCCCACCAGGGTGGGGCCCACGCATGTGTGTTTCCTATAAAGCTGTGGCTTCTTGTTTCAGGGGAAGAAGAGAATTTTCAAGTGCTGGATGTGGCCCGGCAAAGCTTTCTTGGGTTTTCAAGTCTCTCCTGGCAGAAGCCACATGTGTGTGCCAGAGGATTAGGTTGGTGGGTCTGCAAGAGCTGATCGTGCTCGAGATCTTAGATCTGTGATGAATTCTTTATGAGTCCAGACCCTCCAGTCCTTCAGCCGGGTTCTTCTTCATGTGCTTCAGAGATGTAAGTTACGGCTGCCACCCCAGGGTCGGCCTGCTCTTGGACAGCTGGGGACACGAGGCCCTTGACTTTGGAGCACTTGATACGCTCGCGTATTTCTGTTGCCCTTTTAAAACTTTATAGAAGGACAGTTAAGTTGCAGGCACTGCGAAATTGGCTATGACATCACTTCTATTTTAGTTTTAAGATTCTGCAGTTTCGCAGGATTTTCCCCATTCTGTCCCGGCCATTTCTGCCCCACAGAAAACATTTACAGGACGTAAATGTTGTATTGAATGGATGGTTATTCAGGAAGAGGATCCTTGTCCAAAACTTTGAGAAGGGGCGAGTAGGTCTGACATCTTTGCTGGGTGATTTTATGTGATTTCAGAGGCGGAGCGAGAGGACGTTGTGCTCAGCGTTTTGGTACCTGTCTGTCTTCTTGGAAGTCAGCCTGTATAACCGGAAGTCTAAAGGTATTTCTACTCCCAGTTCTCAAACCCTGAACTTGACCTTGTTCACAGACAGGTGATGGCTCCTCCAGGTAGGTCTCATGGCAATTTTTAGGTGTTTCCAGCAGTGACAGGGAATGAAGATAGGCTCTTTGGTCTTTTCCTTAATTCCCAGTTTTGATCGAGGTGCTTGGGTTGACTTTGAAAGTCAACACCTAAACTCTTGCTTGGCATCTGGGAGGGAGAAAGCGTCCCAGAGGGGCAGAAGAAGCTGCGCCTGGAGGTTGCAGGTGCGTTTGTGCCATCAACAGACCCCCTCGTTCTGCCTTTCGACCGTACCCTGGTGGAGGCGGCCAAGGGTGAGAGGGACTAAAATGCAAATGGGGACCGTGACCGTGTTGTAGAGCCACCCTGCCAGGGGGCAGCCTGCTCCCACCACCTTCCGGGGTCCGGAGTATCTAGGAAAACACACGTGTGCTTCTCAAACTCTAGAGACCCACGTGGCGGGAGCCACAAGTCAGCTGAGTGTACACGATCCTGACGTGCACACATCAGCCCATAATCCTGACAGAGGATCTGCGTACACAGGCACTTCCCATGTTAGCTTAGCTGTGGGGAGAAGACAAAGACACAGACAAGAAATCCAAGCCATTTTAAGGAAACTGCTGAATTCACAAAAAGCATAAGGATTCCGTTCACCAGTCTGGAAGGAACTTAGGAAACACCGTTGACACCTTGGAGGTCCCCTCGCCTTGGAATTCAGTGGCCCCAAGACTCCGACAGCCAGAGGCCCCTGGCCCACAATCGGCACTGTTTAAATACTTTCCTCAAAGTAAAAATTACACCTCCCCCTTCCCTTTGACAACATTAGGTGTTTCTGTCAGAGTAACTTAATTTTATTATTTGATGATTCTTTTTATTATATTTTTTGGTAATGGTGTGTGTGTGGGAAAGCGAGGAACGTGTTTGGTGTCTCTTTTTCCCTCCCTTTCTCTAGGAAAATGACGAGACAAGTGTCTCCATCTTGAGTGATTTCTTGTATCTGCCCGTTTCAATGCTAATTTGAGAGTGTGCACGTGCATGTGTGTGTTGCTTATGGTGCTCCATGAGACTGGCTGCACTTATTTGGGTTGCTTGGGGCGGAGAACTTCACTCTAAAGCGCTGAAGGTCATCCCAAGGAGCATCTTGAGATCGGAGCAAACCATCTGTTTACAGCCACCTGGAGCTGGGAGGCCCAGAGCTGGGATTCCTCCCACTTTTAGCTTTATTATAGCCAGATCCCAGACTCGCTTCCCTTAAGTGAAACCCTTTTTCGTAGCAGTGATCTTAAATACCAACATCTGCTTACCCTTTCCTCCGTATGTTTTCCACTGAAAATTTAGGTTATGCTGACAGTACTTTTGAATGTATTTTGGGCTTTTGTGCTCATTGGAAATGGACACGATCATGCCTATTTTTCTTTCTCTAGACTTTTGCTTTTACTCTTTGTTTTGTTTTTCCCGGGGTGGGGGTGGGAATGCCCTTGCGCCTTCGTGGGGCAGCATTTTAAACCTGCGCCAAAATTGCAGATGGGACCTGCATCTTCTTCTGCTCCATCGTACTTAAGGCCAACACCTATCAGCCATTTTTTTTTTTTTTGCTGTACGTGGCCCTCTCACTGTTGTGGCCTCTCCCGTTGCGGAGCACAGGCTCCGGACGCGCAGGCTCAGCGGCCATGGCTCACGGGCCCAGCAGGTCCACGGCATGTGGGATCTTCCGGGATCGGGGCACGAACCCGAGTCCCCTGCATCGGCAGGCGGACTCTCAACCACTGCGCCACCAGGGAAGCCCTATCAGCCATTTTTATTTGGATCCTTTTGGTGTGTTTGCAATGTGTGTATGTGTGAGTATATGATGTCACCTCAAGTGTTTTGAAGACATACTTGGTTTTCACTGCGTTAAAATCCTATCACTCACGGTTTTGTTTTTCATTGAGAAATATACCAGGAGCTTTGCAAAGACAACAGACTTTATTTCTCCCCCCTTCTTTTAACATAAAGCTTTTTATTTGGTCATTTATACATATATCTTAGGAAATATTTCCATTAATTAAGTCCATTGTGTCTTGGAAAAATATATATATTATATATTATGCTCTTGGATGGAACCGATAAGCATGTGAGCAGCACTGCAGTACTTGGAGATGCTCAGCATCTTCTCACACCAGCGCGGCGTTCCCGGGAATCTGTCTTCTCCGTCACAGTATGGTTGGAGACACGGTCTGTTGGTGTCGCTGGGCGATGTCAGTGAATAGTGTGTTTGCTGGGGGGCAGGTGGGGAGGGGGGCGTGGTATTTGCAAAAAACAAAAATTGTGGCTCATTATTTTGTTGCAATGGGGCTGACTGTGAATTCCTCTGGGACTCCTTGACTTCCTCATTAGTAGATTATCTGTAATCCTCATGGCAAATACTCACCAGGACAGCGTTTTTTGATTAGAGGGAAGTGATAGTACAGAGCTTTAATTTAGCAGGAGCTCCCAGATGATTTAAATTCTTGATCCTGTGATGACACACATGTGATCCTGCGAGACTCTGAGCGGTTCTATTTTCATTGTCTGCCAGCGTGGCCCGTTGCTGTTGCCCAATAAAGCTTGTGTACTTTATGCCTTTGGGGATCATTTTAATTTGTGCAGGGACATGAAACTCTGGTGTCAAAATGAGAGCTTGTTATTATAATGCTATGTTGTATGTATCTCATGGTACATAAAATGTAAATAGCTTTTTCTCCAGGTAAAGAATATTTTAATTTCAGCAAAAAAAAAAAACCCCAAACCCATGCATAATTTATTATTCTGTACTGTTGTCTATTCCAGGTATGTTAGAATTTCAAAAAGTGATCTATATAAAAACGAACATTTTTATGATTCATATTGTATTTATACACCCAGTCTTTGATTGCTTTGTATAGATTTTTTTTTTATAATCAAGTGATAGAAGATTTAGGAACCCCGTCACTTAAGTTTTAGGGAAAAGAGGTTTTTAATCTATTGTATAGGATACAGAGGACATGGTATTTTATTCATCTAATCCGGTGATTCTCAGCCAGAGGTGACTGTGGCCTGCAGGGGACCTGGGGCAATGTCTGAAGTCACTTCTGGTTCTCACAACTTGGAGGGGTGGTGCTCTGCTGGCACCTAGTGAAGACTGCACAGGGCAGTCCCGCAGCAGGGGACCATTCAAACCGACGTCAAAAGTGTTGAGGTTGAGAAACCCACGTACAATCTGCAACCGTCAGTTTTGCCATTTGTAAGAGTCTGTCTTCATTTCCAAAGGAGCCCAGCAGCTGTAAACTCCTGTCTCAAGAAGCTGATTATACATCCAACTGGCCAAATGTTTTAATTTGCAGCTCTTCGCAGCGTGGGCTACTGGCTTCCTCTCCCCGGCTCTCCGCTGAAAGGGCCGTTCTCAGTTTATGGAGTCGAGAGGAGATTGTACATTAGCTGTGCCTCAGTCAAGAGCGGCTCCCCGGGCACGTGGAGGACGCATGCGCTTAAGAGCAGAGGGCAGTACTTTTCCTTAGCCGCGTGCCATCGATGTAAAGTCTTCAGACCGCTTTTACCTGCTGTGAAATTCCATGAATGTGCAGACACTCCTCCATCCGAGCCACTAGGGGGAACTTGAGGATCAAAAGACATTTCTGTTTCCTGTTTTCTCCAGCCCGGCGGGCCCAGCATACCTAACTGTTATGTTTCAAGATGCTGCTTTCATAGCTTCAGAATTTATTTCATGGCCAACGGCTCCGTTAAAAACAGACATTTCTTTTTATGTTGTTGACCAGACTATTTTGCTGGACTTAGCTTGGGGAAAAAAAAAAGAAAAAAGAAAAAAAGATGGGGGCGGGGGTGAGATGAATATTTATTTGATCTCAGATATTTGCATTTTTGAATAATTGGCAACTGGGAATCCTTGCCCTCCTCACTCTTCAGGCTCATAAGGTTTAGAGACGAAATGTCCCAACACCTCAAGTACTTTAACTGTTTTTGTTACGAAACTTTTTAGGGTGACATGAAACCCTGCAGTATTTGTGAGCTGATCTGTAAATGATGGATTTGCTCACCTCAAAATAGAACTGTAGTCGCTCCAAACTTTCCACAAGTTGGAGCACAGTAACAGAATTCATTCAGGACTTGCTAATTTCCTACTTTAAATGGGTTACATAACAGAGCAGTCCCTCCTTTGCGCCTCTCAAAACTACCCATGAAGTGATGGTGAAATGTATCGTTAAAAGCTAGAAATAGCTGTGCTAAACTCTGGGAAAATGATGAGTTTTTTTTTTCTTCTTCTTCTGATATCCCCCCCCCCTTTTTCATCCAAACATTGCATAATGTTAAAAAAAAAAAAAAAGTCAAATCTTTCCGTGGGATTTAATTTCGTTCTCCATGTGGCTGTGGTTGGAGGGATAACTTAAGTACTTTGGGGGCTGGCAGATTTTTGGAGGATCACGCACTCCCGGATCGGTTTTCATCTGAAGCCTTAGCAGAGAAGTATGCCCGATCCTGGGGTTTCTCCCCTTCCCCCCTGCTCCCCCTTTTGTGGATGAGTTATCTACAACGTAGCATCTTTTCAGAAGGCCTGCCTTCTCGTAAGAATGCCAAAGCAAAGCCACCCTCCACTTTCCATATTGAGGTTTTGATTTTGAAATGGATTCCCCTTAAAATTTGGGGGTAACTGAATCATATGTGAAGTCACCAGCCCCACACCCTATGCTCGGTGACCAGCCAGGTCTCATTTCTTAGAACTCAGCCTGCAGGTTCTGTTTGCTTACACTGAGAACTTCGTGTTCCTAAGCCTCTGCTGTTCATTTTCAAGAGATTTAAGAGAAGAACATTTTTTCTTTTATTGGGTCCAGATAAGCCCAGGAATATTTTTTTTTTTTCTTCATGGAAGATTACAGAATCCAGAAAGAGGGATGGGAGTTGTGTGGAATATGCTGATGTATTCATTCATTCATTCATTCACTAAATATTTACTGAGCACCTACTATGTGTTGGGTACTGTTCTTTGGGCAAGAAGCAACAATGGAGAGCAAGAGGGACAGTTCCTGCCCTCATAGTGATTATCTTCTTGTGTGTGGGAGAGACAGTGGGCATACAGATACAGACGCCAATGTCCTCTGACGAAAGCAGGGAGAGGGAGAAGAGAGTGATTATATGGTTAAAGTATGGACAGAGGAAGTGATGGAGGTCAGAGAAGGGCCCTTTGGGATGGACCACTGGAGCAGAAGCCTGAAGGATGAGAGGAAGGGAACTGTGGGAAGCTCTGGGGGAAATGGTGTTTGGGCAGCAGGGTATGCAAAGGCCCTGGGGTTGGAAAGGCTGAGGCATGTTGGAGGAGCAGAAAGGCGGGCACATCACCGGAGTGCTGAGACCAAGAGGGAGGTTGGAGGAGATGAGGGTGGGGCGGGGAGGCAGGTAGGGCCCAGGGTCCATGGCATTCAGACTGAGTGCTGTATGAGAACCAAGCGAGCATTATTAAAGTTGGCCCGCGAACTGTGTCAGAACCTGAACTCTGTCCAAGGGGCCCCAGTTTACTCTCTCCCTGCTACTCACTGACCCATCCCTTCCTGTCTTTGTTTCCACCTCTGTGTTCCAAGGGGGTTGAGGCGAGACCCCTCCCATTGGAATCAACTCACTGCCATGCCCAGTATTTCTGCGTGACTTTATTGGCATAAACGACACTAACTATTATATAAAGAGGAGAAGAAGGCGGTCCTTGGATGAAGTTTCTTCTTGCTTTTCCAGCAAATACTACAAAGGGTCTCTGTTCAGCCCTGCCTGGGGTGCAGTGGGCAGAGGTGATTGTTCTTGGGCGAGCCCTGGAAAGCCGGCCACCTCCGACTTAGAAGGTGAGTCTGGAGGGAGAACCAGTAGAGAAGAATGAACTGGGTCACGTTCTTCGAAGCTGCCACATTTCCAGAATATGCCCCCTTGGGTCGGATTTCGAAGAGGAAGCGCTTTGCAGTCATGAACTGCGTGCGGGAACCCAGGCTGTGTTCAAATTCCTCCTGAAGAGAGAAATAATAACGAGAACAGGCTGTGGAAAAGAATGTAGTTAGTGTCTTAAAGATGGGCAAATACTCATTCTCATTTGTCCTTTTATGTGAAACAGATTTTTTAGAAGGCAATTGGAGTAGCTAACGACATCCAGAGCCCTGCTGATTCGAGTGGGGCCAGGGCCGGGGGCTCCAGTTTGCCCAAACTACTAATCAGACCCAAGGAAAGAGGTGAGTTGATTACCCTGGAAATTGTACAGGAATTCTTCAAAGATGTGGCCAGTAATTAGCGTGTAAGATGCTACTCGCTATGCACAAAACTTAGCATAATTTTATTAGGCAGCTCATCACCACCAGAATTAGAGAAAATCAGGCCAGAAAAAATCCCGCTAGCCAGGCTGCCTGATGCAGACGTGGAGACTTTTGCTCTAAAATGGCTTCATACTTAAGGGAGACGCCAAGAGAATGCACTACCTTTCTTCTGGGCCTAATGGTGGGCGGGAGTAGAAATGAATGCAATGACATTTTAGGAGACAGGCTGGAATTTGGCGGGGGGTAGGGGGAGGCAGCAAAGGGCACCATGCCATGGCCCCAGCTGGAATCGAGACAGGCTTGGTTTGAATACCCAGTCCCACACCTACTGAGTGATATGGGGCCGATTCCTTAGAGTCTGTGAGCTTCAGTTCCCTGCCTGTTTTTAGGACTAGGAACACCACCTGTGAGAGCCAGCACCGAGGTTCATGGCACAGCTGTTGTCATCACTTGAGACCTCTGAGGGGGGGCGGGCTGCAGATGGAGGGAGGCCGTCTCCCCGACGCTCGAAGTCCTTCATAGAGATGGGTTCACGGGCATGTTTTTTCCGAACACTGAGGTCACCCGTCTGGATAGAGTCCTTAAAAGAGTGCAAAGTTGGGGCACAGAGGCAATACCCCACCTTGACTCTTTCTGCTCCCCTCTCCTTGGCTTTGCAGGTGCCTTCCCTTTAAATTGCTCTGCCCTGAATGGCTCCTCTTCCCCGCGTGGGACACGAACCTGCCCACCGTATGCTGGGCTGGCCTGGGCATCCCTACCTGGGGCTTACACCCCTTCAGGGCTGGGGGTGGATGTAGCCAAAGGAGAAAGAGGACGTCCCTCAAACTCCACTGACTCCGCAATTTGGGATGGAGAATGAGAGGCAGGCAGTCATTGAATTGGCAAATCATTTAACACATTTTTTTCACATGAAAACAAATTCATGAATAGAGCAGAAGGCAAAATCTGCTTGAGTTTGAAAAAATAAACCGAGAGGCTTGAGAGAAGTGAAGGGGGAGGGGGTGACTGGAGCCCACGTGGGTGGTGCTTCCTCCTTGGCTTTGCTTTTAGGGGGTGTAGAGAGGTGGCTTGGGAGGAACTGACTTCCGGTTTTGTCCTCTGCCAGCCCAGGACCTGGCCCGTGGTGACTTTGAGTTTGTTTTTTTATTCTGGTAAAATATACACAAAGTGTACCATTTTAACCATTTTAAAGTATATGGTTCGGTGGCGTTAAGTCACTGAATTTTTCTTTTTTTAATTTTTATTGAAATGTAGTTGATTTACAATGTTGTGGTCATTGAGTTTTAAGAGTGGATTCTGGAAGATTCAGGAGCCTGACTTGAAAAAGCGGGCCTTGCTCTGTCACGGCATTTTACGGTTGCAAAGTGCTTTCCCTCCTGCCCCTCATTCTGTGATTATGAGGTGTTATCATCCTCATTTTGCAGATGAGAAAAGCATCACTGAGAGAGACTGAGGATGAAGCAGGGTCACATAGCAACACAAATATTCATAACACTATTCACAATCGCCAAAAAGTGCAACCAATCCAATTGTCCATCAGCTGCTCAATGGATAAACAAAATGTGGTCTATCCATACTGTGGAATGCTGTCCAGCCATAAAAAAGAATGAAGTACTGACACATGCTATGACATGGATGGACCTTGAAAACATGCTGAGTGACATAAACCAGTCCCTATAGGCCACATGTTGTATGATTGCATATTTATATGAAAAGTCCAGAAGAGGCAAATCTGTAGAGACAGAAAGTAGATTAGTGGTTGCCTAGGGCTGGGGAAGATCAGAGGGTGGGTGTGACTTCTGATGGGTAGGGGGTTTCTTTTGGGGATGAGGAAAAAGTTCTAAAATTAGCTTGTGATGATGGTTACACAACTGTACACACACTAAAACACAATTATACACCAAATATGGGTGAATTTTATAGTATATAACCTATCTTAAGAAGTCTGTTAAAAGACAAACCCTACCAAACTGTGTCCAGAGCGGCTGCACTGTTTTTGCATTCCACGGCAGTAACACATGAGCATTTCAGTTGCTCCACATCCGTGGCAGCACTTGGCATTGTCAGTCCTTCTGTTTTAGCCATTCTGACAGATGTGCAGTGGTCTCTCTTCATGATTTTTAATTGTATGTTCCTAATGGTCAATGACATTGAACATCTTTTCATGGGCTTGGTTGCCACCCACATGTCTTCTTTGGTGAGGTGTTCATGTCCCACCGCCTCCCCCTGCCCCCCATTTAAATTAGATTGTTTTCTTACTGTTGAATTCTGAGAGTTCTTTATATGTTGTGGATAGAAGTATGTTGTTGAATACGTGATTTGCAAAAAATTTTTCCCCCACCTGTAGCTTGTCAATTCATTCTCTTTGTTGTCAGTATTTCTCATACTAGCCACTCTGGTAGGTGCATTGTGCTATCTCATTGTGGTTCTCATTTGCATCAGATCATTTCTTAGTCTGGTATGTGGGGTCTTGGTTCAACAGCAGCTCTGGTTTTATGCACAGTGCTTCACATACAGAATGTTTCTGAAGAGGGGGAGACGGTCGTTAGCTTTTCTACTGGTAAGGTTTTAAGAGATTCAGTGACTGGCTCAAGGTGACACAGCTCCTAGGTAAGAGGTGGGGCGAGGATTGGAACCCAGGTTTGTTGTCTTAGAGGCAGCTGCTTTTTTGGAGCTATAATCCGCTTTAACCCTCAACTTCAAGGCTCCCAGTAAAAGCAACAGCCTGAGTCTGTCCAACAAGCTGCATTCCTTTACGGTATGTCATGAGAGATTGAGAAATGTCCCTGAAGATGACTAATGCCCTGTTTATCTGACTCTCACCATTCCCAAGGACCCTCCTTACCTCCGTTCCTGACATAGCAGTTCCCAGGGAATCGCCACAGTTTCTAGCTGCTGTCATTGTGGTTGTTCCCACCTTCTAATTATGAGCAGAGTCAGCCCTGGGATGGGGTAGAGGCCTCGAGTCATGAGTCATTGCAGGGATATTGTCACTGGGGAAGAGAGCCCCTGCGCTGTCTGGAGGCACCGTTCAACATCCACGAGCACCTACTGGGAGCCAGGCAGCTTCTAGGCACTGAGGGTGTGACATCCATGGCGCCTGCCCTCTGAAGTGCCTTCTGTCTTAGGTGGAGAAACAAACAAGCATCATGTAGGTCTTTGCTCGGATGTCCCTTCTCAGAGAGGCCTCACCTGACTGCCCCACTAACGTTACAGCCCCGTCATTCTCTAGCCCCTTACCCTGCTGTATTTGTCCTCAGGTACTTGGTGCTATTAGAGCGTTATTTTCAGTATCGTCCAGTGGAATGTATGCTCTTTGACTTCTTTGCTATTCTGGGTACTTAGCAAAAGGTGGCACATGGTGAGTGTTCAATAACTGTGGAATGAATAAGTGAAGGAAACACATAAGGTAACTGCATTTCACAGTGATAATTACTATGATGAAATTAAATCAGGATGCCATTAGTGAGACTGGAGTGGGATAGGGGTGAGGAGTGTGTGGGGCTATTTTAGACTCGGTAGCCAGGGACAGTGTCCTTGAATAGGTGAATTTGGAGCTTCAACCTGAAAGGTGAGGGGAACCAGCATTCATAGATATGAGAAAAGAGCGTTTGAGGCAGAGGAAGTAGCACGTGCAAATGCCCTGTGGCAGGAAGTGTTCAGCATATCGAGGAAGAGAAAGAAGAGCAATGGTGGCCAGTGCTGATGAGTGGCAGGAAGTGAGTGTTGTTGTCTAGCAGGAAGGCATCCATTTACCCCCCTGGGCCTGTCTCCATGCCAGAACTTGCTGCTTTCTGAAATTTCCAGGCCAGCTTAGACAGTGGACCTGCTGGGAGTCCCATCACCAGAGATGTCAAGGATGTGGCTTGACCACACTGCTTGCCCCAAGTATGACTGATTTCTTTCTCCAAGTCCAGGGTTGTGGCTTTTGGTAGCTGGATCAACCCATGAGAAAGCTCTCTTAATTCTTGAGAGAATCTCCACTGGACCCAGGAAATGCCTCTCAAGAAAGACTTCTAAGAGCTACATGGCTTCCAAATGGGAGTGTGTATGCTATGTTTTCCACCTGTATTGTCTTGTTGAGTCCTCACAGTAACCGTGTGGTTTAAGTGGCATTAAACTCATTTGACAGATAAGGAGCGCAAGATACACTTATATTCCAGACCTGGCTTATTATTAATTATGAAATGCTGGACAAATAATACACCCTGAACCTGAGGTTTTTCATCTGTGAAATGAGTATGTGTCTGAGTATACGTGTGCCCAGTCCCTAATTGATAATACTTGTTGGTAGAAATAAATGTATTGATATATGTAAAATGCCCGGCACGGTGCATGAACACATAAAACCATTCTGTATCGGTCACAGCTCCATGTTTGCATGCAACCGAAATCAGCACTGGCAAAGCTAAGCCAAGAATCGGGGAGGGAGAATTTATTGCCAGGATGCAGAGTGACTCAGACTGGAACTTGGGCTTGGAACAGGCAGGAACCAGGATATGCTGGGGATGCAGGTGGCAGGAGCTAATCCACCTCCAGTCAGGTTCCTGCAGCTTGTTTTATCACCTCCAGCTTTTAAAATCTACCCCCACCCAACCCCACTGCGTATCACTACACAATCAAAGTCCTGGTGGGAGAATCTCATGAATGCAGCTTGGGTCACGTAGCCGGGTATTTTGACTTAACAGTTCCTCCAGATTGTCTGCCCTGGGGAAGAGGTAATTTTTCAAGGGGATTGTTTTTGTTTCCCCAAGAAGAAAAGGCAAATGGATGCTTGGTGGTCAAAGAATAACTGTGTCTATTACAATAATAATATTGGCTTTGCCACTGAACTCCCTGATCAAGACGTTCCCTCTCCAGGCTTCAGTTCCTACTCTGAAATGAAGGCACTGAGTTCCACACCAGGGTGACTCTCAGAATCTCTGGTGGAACTTTAGAAAAATCGGGACACTCTCCTCGGCCATCTGTTTTGATCAGCTTTGAAACTTCTCGTGGAAGTCCCTCTTACATCTCATTGGCCAGTACTGGGATACACGCCCACCCCTAAACCAATCACTGGCGAGAGGGGAATGGAGGATGGCCAATCAGATTTGACCCCTGCTCTTCCGAAACCAGGGAGAGGGGGTGCCAGTTGGCTGACCCCCCGCAGGGTCTACAGTGCTTTATCTCTATTTGTTGGACTGATTTCTTTGAACCAGTGGAGCTTGAAAGGTGGGGGCTAGGAGTCAGGGTGTCCTTTTCAGTCCGGAAGTGGCCATAAAAGTTGTGTCCTCATTGCTCCATGGAGCATCCCCAGAGGGAGGCCATCTGTGACCTGCCACGTAGCTCAGCCGCCCCAGGTATGAAACTTACCTAAAATGTGCCAAAGCCGGTGGCAAACCTGGAGAAGAAAGAAACACCAGGTGGTAGCATCCAGTAAATAAGGATTTGGGCTGAAATGAAAAAAAATTTCACCTTGCCAGGCACAATGCTGCACGGATGTTGATGCAAGGCAGGTTTTAATGATGGTGCCAAGTAAGCTTGGCTGTGCAGGTTGGGGGCTGTCCTCACCTCAGCTGTCAACTCCGCTTACCTTTGCGAGAGCTGACAACTACATGGTGACACTTTTCCACTCGTGTGTGACCTAACACAACCACTCTTCTCAAAAGTTGGTAACTAAATTTGAGGTGCTGAAAGAAATACTGCAATTGAAATAAAGCTTTAGGGAACGTTTATGTACCTTGGAGTGAATTAACGTCTCTGGGAAAAAAAAAAAAGGCCCTCTAAGCACAAATATATACTTTTCACGTTCCTTTTTAGGCACCATGGATTTTAATAGCAGTGTAAATCAGATTTTACAGGCCACATATTTCAAGTATGGAGTTCATTAAATGTGTGAAATTTGACATTTGCTTCAGGGCGTGGCTAGGGTCCCTAGTAATGAACCACAAATTGTGTTGGGCTTTCTGATCAAGTTCAAGATGCTAAAACCCCTGTGGAGTTGCACAAAGAGGCAATTTCCCTCCAAGCCTTCCCCAGCCTGGTTCTCCCTGGAACCCTCCTTCAATGGACCAGGTGCAAATAGGGTATGTGGTTCCACCATCTTTATTCAAATTGAGAAACATGGGTCACATAATCTTTTAATTGATTTCTGAGTGGTATCAATGCATTTATTAATTCAGTGACCAATTACTGGGCACCTGCTCTGTGGTAGTCTCCATGTTGGCTCTGGGGATGCAGTGATAAAAGAGACAGTGCCTCACCTGATGGAGTTTGCAGTTTGGAAGGGAAATGAACGTAGAAGAAGAATCTACTTTCACCAACAATTAGGAATTGCCGACTGTAAGAAGTGTTATGAAGGAAAAGTCTGGGGTGTTATGAGGCCCAGGAGAGACTCAGGGAGTCTCTTGAGTCTCCTGGTTCCTGCCTGTTCCAAATTATGGGGAGGCATAATTTTTCTTTCTGGGAGTATTAGGAAAGGCCTTTCTAGGAGTCATAGTTAAACTGAGACTTGAAAGATGGATAGATCTTAGTTAGATTAACAGTAGGGGATGTGGAGTGGAGGGAGAGGGGATAGTGACAAGGCAGAGAGTGTGTCCTGCCCTCAGTTAATCAGTGACTAAATATTTATGGACCACTTGTGTTCTGGGTTAGGCATTATGATGGAGAGAAGGATGTGGAACTTGTATCAGCTGAGACTCATGGTTGCAAGCAACAGAAGCCCGATTAATTGGGAATTTATTGACTCATGTACCTAAAAAGTACAGAGTAGGGTCAGCTTCAGGCATGGCTGGATCTAGGATGAAATTGATATCAGGCACCTGCCTCTATCGCCTGGCTTTATTTGATTTGATGTTTGCTTCTTTCCGGGCAGAACCTCTCCTACTGGTGGCCCCAGGAACCTAGGCTCACATCCCACTAGTTTTCCAATCCCAGTCCACAGAGTGGCTCCTTCTCATTAGCTCCAGCAGAAGTTCTGGGTTTGAATCTCATTGGTCGGTCCCTCATCCAACCCTGAGACAATCACTGTGGTTGGAAGTGTGAGATGACCTGCTTGGCCAGCTCTGGGCCACATGTCATTATTGGAGCCAGAGAGAGGTGGGCTGAGCTCCACCTAAGCCACAAGAATAGGAATGGAGATGGAATGGTTCCCCAGAGGAAAATGGGGGTACTGGTATGAAAATGTGTGATAGCAGATGTGGGGCAGGCAGACCATCTGCCACAAAATCAAGGCTTCAGGTGAGTGAGTCTTGGGATGTTTCACCAGGTAGCCTTGAGGGCAAAGATGCTTTCCTGGGTTTCTGTTCTGTGCCATGCGTTGTACTTAGAGCTGAATGAAGATGTCTTCTTGTCATCTAAGTCCCTGTCTCTGAGAAGGAATAGGAGGTGTACAAATGACTGGAATTCAAGGATGGGTGATAAGTTCTTTGAGAGCACTACAGGGACAGAAAGCAAGGCAATGACAGCTATGACATTCTCATGGATTGCAAGCTTGCTTGAGAAATGCCTTAAAGAAGAATTAGTGTTTTGGTAGACAGTGATGTCAGGAGGGCATTTCAAGTCAAGGAAACAGCAGGTCTAAAGACACAGAGGCTGGAAGGTGGAGTGCATTCCACTAACTGTTCACGATGCCATTTTCTCAAAAGTATAAAGACATGTAGGGAAATAGTGGGAGTACAGCTAGAAAGGAAGCTGAAACCATATTGCTTAGTTGCCAGTGACAGAAACTCACGCCAAACTAGTTCAAACTTAAAAAAAAAAAAAGAGGGAGGTAGTGAGTGGATAGCATTGGCTTCAGGCACAGCTGTATCCAGGGATTTTAAGATATTTTAAAGACCACTCTTTTCTTGATCTCACAGCTCTGTTTTCTCCTGAATTGGCTCTCCCCTTGTGGTGGTAAGATGGCCCTCAGCAGTTTCTGGCCTGCCTGGCAACACCAACAGAGAGAGAGAAAGAGACAGAGACAGAGAGAGCCCTTCTTAGCAGTTCCAGCCAGAAACCTGGTGTTGACTGTGGTTGGCCTGACCTGGCTCACATGGCCAACCCTGAACCAACTCCTTTGTTCAGGGGAACGTGGCACATGCCCAGCCTGGGTCACACAACCCCCTCCTGGATGTGAGACTGAAGGCAGCCCCCAAACCACATGGACTCAAAGCGGGGGATGTGTGGGTCCTCCCTCTTCCCCCAAGAAAACCCAGAGTGAAGTTGCCAAGAGAAGAGAAAAGGAATGATGGAAAACCAAAACAGCAAACATCCACCACAGGAAGGTTTAACACCATAGTGAGGAAGCTGGTATTTATTTCAGGAGGCAATGGGGAGCCATAGAGGGTTGTTGAGCAGGGGAGTGATATTATTATGCAAACTATTCTTTGGGAAGATACCCTTGGCAGTGGTGTTGGGAGAGGGGTTGGTTGGAGTGAAGCAGAAGAGGTGATGCGAGGGGAGAAGAGGTTTTTTGATGGGTCAGGAATGAGATGTAAGTCCAGCGTGGAGCAGTGACTGCCCAAGTGGAAAAGAGAGACCCAAGTGGGAGGAAATGGATGGGATGGGATTGGGGATGTGCTGGGCATAGTGCACGGAGGCCCATGAGCCTGTGGGGCACTTGTTCAGGGCAGGGAGTTGGGAACCACTCCTTGGAGGTGGTGGTGATTTTGGAAGGACGTGACCCCAAGCAAAGACAGGGCTTTGGTAGGAGAACAGAGGGGCCTGCGTCTCACCTCTGAGAGCATTTGGGGGCCACTTGTGAATCCCGCGGGCATTTGCATTCTGACTCCAGGGAGGGTGGGTCGTCGGAGCAAGATGCCATTTTCCACAAAGCTTTCCAGATGTTTGCTTTGTTGGTTTGCTTTATATATTTATTTATAAAGTGGTAACAACAGAGAGAAGGAAAGAAAAGAAAAAAAAAAAAAAGAAGCAAAACCGAAGTTGAAAGTGAGGATCCCTTGAGGAGAGGGGCCTGGGAATCACCAAGGAGACGGGAAGTCGGAGAGGACACTTGCCCCCCCGGGACCTGCCGGCGTCCTCCGCTCCCCTGGCTGTCTGGGGTCAGCATGATGTCCCTTCTCTTACCCTGTGCCCAGGCCCTTGAAACCCCTCAGGGAAGGAAGCCACTGGGTTTTCTGTGATCCCAGCCAGAGTGACTCAGACACCCCAGGCCTCCTGCCTGTGTCCAGAGAGCGGCCGCGAGGCTCCCTCCAAAAGACCCTCGGGGAGCAGCTAGCTCCTGCTGAGAAGAGCAACTCCTAGAACCAGGCTTGGTAAGAAACATGGCTGACCCCATGTGAAGCACAAAACCTTTGAGTCTCAGTTTACTCATTTATAAAATGCGGACTGTAGTTTGCTTACCTCCTAGAATAATGCCCTGGGGAGGAAGCAAGAGGATGCCCAGCGAGCCCTGATCCATAGGAGGCATTTCTAAACAGGACGTTGGCAATGGGTCTTTACTTCCAGGGGTGGTGTCCTTGTGAGGAATCACATAGTGCAAATTCCTGCTGTTGGGCCTTGGGGCTGGTCTGTGGAGGGAGTTGGGGCCAGTGGGCACCTCGGTGCCCTTGTTGAAGGGTGTGGGGCTGGTCATCAGTTAAGACACGCTTGGGTACAAGTTATCTGAAACCTGGCCCAAGCTGGTAAGGTTGCCAGATAAAAGATAGGACTCCCAGTTAAATTTAAATTTTAGATAAACAACAAATACTTTTTTAGCATAAGGTTGTCCGAAATATTGCACAGGGCATACATATGCTAAAAACTTATTATTCGTTGTTTATCTGAAATTCAAATTTAACCCATACCCCATGCAACCTTACAAACTGATTTAAGTAAAAAGGAGTTTATTATTGAAAAGTCTAGGGGTGGACTTCAGGCTCAGTTGGATTCAGGGGCTCCAACATTGTGACTGGGATTTGGTTTCTCTCTCACTCTCTTGGCTCTGCTTTCACCACCCTGACTGTACTCCAGCTTGCCCCTTCTGTTGACACGTTGGTCACATCCTTCCACCTTCTTTTCCAACAGGAAAGAGTGAGTCTGTCCAAAGCCGGGTTGAAGGCCTTTTGTATGAACACTGGCCCTGACTTGGTCATGTGCTCATTCCTGAACCAATCATAGTGGTCAGGGGAGTTCCATGTGCTGATTGGTTTAGGCCCTGGTCACATGATACCCCTCCTCCCTCCCTCCTTCCCTCCCTTCTTCCTCTCTTTTTCCTTCCCTCTCTTCCTCCCTCTCTCTCTTTCTTTTTCTTCCCCCATCTCTCTCTCTCGTGTGTATATGAAAAGACATTTTGTTATTATTTCACTGTATTGGTGACTACACCAGATTGCATTTTTTCAGATGGCACATGGAGCATGGGCTAACATTTCTCTTTGATTCCCGAGAACCTCAATATCACAATATCTGTGTGTTGGAGAACCCAGTTTCTGACGGCGTCTGTGGTATCATCCCCAAGAATAACAACGGTGCGTAGTAGTGTAAAGACCATTTTGCTGAGTGGTTCTATCACGTTCTCTGCTCAAGGTGCTCCCCTTTCTTTCTAATCAGATCTTCAACAGGTGGCCCTGTGTTTCCTCGCGATGATGCACAGGATCTGGTGGAGGCATTGGTTTTGTGTGTTTTTATGGGATGTCCACAGAAGGGTGAGGGTCCTGGTGTCCTGCCCTCAGATGTTGAAGCAAGCTCTACTTTGCAGTTCTAGTTGTCCGGAAGAGAAGAATATGTGGATTTATGACAAACACAATATAAAGCTCCATTTGGGAACTGGAATGAAATGCTTCAAGATAGCTCTCGTGATAGCACCCATTTCACTGCTCTACTGCCATGGTGAGTCAAGATGCTTATCAGGAGGTAGGAAAAAAATGTTTTAGAGAGAAAGTCCTTTTAAGATCTGCTTCTAGGCATACCAGTTCTCATCCTTTGACAGCTCCTCATCATGGGCCCGCCATCTTGCCTCCACAGGCAAGTGTGTAGGCTTCCAAGTGTATAGACTGAGGGTTGGGGAATTGCCAGAGAGAGATTTGGGGGCTGTTTTATCAGAAGGTGGGTAAACTGACATGCACTACTGTGGGTCTGGGTAAAGTCCTAGCCCCACTTGTCCCCAGGCTCACCCTTAAAATGTCACCCTTGATCACATCTGAGGGACCAGGGACCACTGCACATGGAGGGTCCCATCCTACCTGGCAGACCCCCAGCCTGCCCTGCATGGGACCAGCTGTGAGGGAGGGGAAGAAAATCAGTCCCAGAAGCAAAGGGAACATCTGCTGAGTCCCTACTTGGTCTGTCGGCTCTGGGCTGGAGCTTTACACAGCTGGTCCCTATTCCTCACAGCTGCTATTTGAGATACGAGTGATCATTTCTGTGTTACACGTAAGAAAACTGACTGTGTCACCGGGCACACTTTTGGCCCCAAATAATGCAAAACCTGACTCGAACTGGCTTAAACCTTAAGGAAGTGTATCATCTCATTAGCAGGAGCTTTAGTGGTAAGGAGGGTTTCAGGAGCTGCATGATCAAAGCTCCAGCCTCATTTCTCTGTGTTTGCCTTGGTTTGTCCTTGCTTTCCTTCAGGGTCACAAGGTGGCCTCTATCAGCAGCTGAGGCCCCAGTTCCAGATTTCAAACTCCTATGGATGGAATAGGAGATGTTGCAAATGACAGAACATCCAATTCAAAGTAGCTTACCTGAAAAAGAAATGTTTTCATATATGGGAGAAGCTACACGAATTTCCTCTGGCTTCAGGCGTGGCTGGATTCAGAGGCTCACATGTTGTCAGCGGCACGTAGTCTCTTCCTATCGCTTGGCCTTCTTCTGTGGTCATTTCTGACATTTGTGACATACATTTCTGACATCTTGCTACCTAGATTGCCATGCACTGAGCAGGCTGACAGCAATTCCAGGCTTACATCCTTCTATCTCAGGAGGAAAGACAGGAAATGTGTGGGTGAGATTCTCTTCTCTACCGGTTCAAACTAAAGCCCCGGGGCTGATTCTCACTGGCCTGAGCCAGTCGCTCTGGATGCTGATAAGCTGGACCCAGGTCACATGCACATCCCCAAAGCTGGGGTAGACCCAGTCCTTCTGAACAGCATGAACTGTGAGTCAGAAAGTTTTGATCCCCAAATAAGAATGGCAGCACTGTTTCCAGAGGAAGAAGGAAGGGATGTTAAGGGCTGGGGCAAAGCCAATGGGTACTTAGAGGGAGTCTTCCTGCAGCTGGAGGCCCCCAGCAGGCCACGGCATAAGGTCCCTCTCACCCTCAGGACCCTCCTCCCTGGTCAGGGTTTAAGGTCTGTCAGGACTGGGGCCTGGAGATTGTCTGTCGCCTGTGTCCCATGCTCTGACTTTTCAGGTTTGGGAAGAGAGGCCGGTGACAGACAGTATCCTCCCTTTAGCCTTCCATTCATTGCTCCCATTTTGGTTTTTAATGAGTTTTGCTCTTAAAGCTGATGACAGTGCAATTGTATGCCGTCTGCCTGACTACAAACAGAGTCAGCACCATGCAAAGGGCTCACTTTGAGAGAACCTGGTCCACACAACTAATCCAGCAGATTGGCATGTCTTCATAGGAAGGAGGGAGGGAGGGAAGGAAGGAAGGAAGGAAGGAAGGAAGAAAGAAGGAAGGAAGACTGAATGTTGATAAACATAGTTCATGGAATATAAACACTCACCAAGGAGTGATGTCATCGGCTTCTGCTCCATGGGGCCAGGTTCTACTTGACGACCATCTTCTTGATTCACCAGCCCAGGCAGAGCTCCCAGATACTAAAGAGTGGGTTGCAGAAAAAGCTTCTAAAGAAACATCAGATGGTTCCCAAATGGAATAAATTGAAGGATCTTCCGGAGGACGTGGATCTTCCCACATCTGCCTGCCTCTGGGAGAAGTTGCCATGCACACATGGGAGCCGGGCAGTTTTTGGGTAAAAAGATTGAGAAACTGGATCCATTTGGCCCTGAAAAGGAATGTATCTAAAGTAGTATAAGTTTCTAATTTTCCTCTAGAGCTGGGGTCAGCAAACTTTGTTTGTAAAGGGCCAGATAGTTGATATTTTCAGCTTTGCAGGCTGTCTGATCTCTGTTGCAACCTTGTACCGCTCTACCATTTTATTAGGAAAGCAGCCAGAGATGACCCATACATAAATGTGTGTGGCTGTGTTCCAATAAAACTTTATTTATAAAAACAGGCAATGGGCCAGATTTGGTCATAGTTTGTCAACTCCTGACCTAGACCAAAGAAACTGTAGGAACAGTTAGTTGCCTGAGTCAGGAAGCTGGTATTTTTTTAAAGTCAGTTTTACTAAATCATAACCTATGTACAATGAAATGCACATGTAAAGGGTACAGTTCAAACAGTGTTGACCACCAACCCCCCAGTCAAGATCCAGAACACCCCTGTCGCCATTTGCTATTGACCACACCCTCCACGCAGCCACCTGTTACTCTGACTGCCATCCTACAGACTGGTCTGGACTGTTCCAGCATTTCATAGGAATGGACTCCTGCAGTGTATTCTCATTTGGTCTGTAGAAGCTGGTATTTGAAGCCCTTCTGGTCTGTTTAAGGAATCTCTTTGGTCACTTGTGATTTTCAACTGTATCTGAGTTCTCTGACACACTGCCCTTCAAAAGGCAAAGGTGGGGCCTTGTTCCTTGGCCCTGAAATGTGGGCTAGACTTAGCAACATGCATTGAGGAGCAGGATGTGGTGGGAGTGATGAAAGTGACTTCCGTGACTGGTCACAGCCTCTGGTTCTGCCTGGTTCTCTTTCTCACTCTGAGGGAGGCCAGCTGCCATGTGAAGAGGATGCTCAAGCAGCCTGAGGAGAGGCCCACGTGGGGAGGAACAGAGGCCTCCTGCCAGCACCTAGGACCCAGGTGCCAGCCAAGGGAGGGAGCCTCCTTGGAACCGGATCCTCCAGCCACAGTCAAGCCTTCAGATGACTACAGCCTTGGCTGACATCTTGACTTCAATGCAATAAAAGACCCAACCAAGCTGCTCTAGAATTTCTCACTCACTTTATGTGAGAGAAAAAATGTTTATTGTTGTTTGAAGACACTAAATTTTGGGGTGATTTATTATGCAGCGATAGATTACTAATACCGTCATTGACACATTGAGCCCATCTATCCATCCATCCCTCCATCCATCCATCCCTCCATCCATCCCCCCATCCATTTACTTATTCATTTCTTCATTCAACAAATATTGATTTCTTTAACAAGTTGTAAACAATTTATAAAGTGTAATGAAATTTAGAAAGGTTTCTATAAAACTTGGTAAGATATTTTCGAGGGCAAATGCTTCCTTTACAGAGTATGCTTTAGTTATCTAACAGCAATGATTTTTTTTTTGGATTTATTTTTTTTTACTGAAGTATAGTTGATTTACAATGTTGTGTTAGTTTCTGGTGTACAGAAAGTGATTTAGCTATACATTTATATACATATTCTTTTTCATATTCTTTTCCATTATGGTTTATTACAGGATATTGAATATAGTTCCCTGTGCTATACAGTAGAACCTTGTTGTTTATCTATTTTATATATCGTAGCTTGTATCTGCTAATCCCAAACTCCTAATTTATCCTTCCCCACCCCTTTCCCCTTTGGTAACCATAAGTTTGTTTTCTATGTCTGTGAGTCTGTTTCTGTTTCATAAGTAAGTTAATTTGTGTCACATTTCAGATTCTACATGTAAGTGATATCGTATGGTATTTGTCTTTCTCTTTCTGACTTACTCCACTTAGTTTGATAATCTCTAGGTCCATCCATGTTGCTGCAAATGGCATTATTCCGTTCTTTTTTATGGCTGAGTGGTATTCCGTTGTACATATGCACCACCTCTTCTTTGGCCATCCCTCTGTTGATGGACGTTTAGGGTGCTCTAACAATGATGATTTAATAGCTACCCCTGAACTGTGAACGGTTCTCTTTTGAGCATGTTCTTAATATTAACTTTCATTACTGTCCCCATTTTGCCGATGAGGAAACTGGCTCACTGAAAGCTTGAGTCACTTGCCCCAAGGCCCCATGGTCAGTAAGTGGTGGAGCTGAATTAGAACCCAGGGCCCACAGGCTTCATCACTGTGCTGTATGCGCCCCTCCCCCTTCCCTTTGCTTGTCCCCAGGGAGACATGTGCCACGCACCTGTGGGTCTACCTGCTTCCACGTCTGTCACTCTGCAAGGCTTGTGCTCCTCCAGGCCAGAGACCGTGTCTTTTCTGTCTGTGTGGTACTGGACCCAGAGCAGGACATCAACAACTGTGTGCTGACCGACTGACCAGCTGGAGCCAGGAGATGGGTGGACGTGGCATGCACTGCACTAAGAAATCCCAGGGGATCCTGAGTAGCCGTGGCACTGCCCCTCTGCTCTAGTGTGAGGCTCTGTCCTGCCCACAGAGGCAGATGGCCCCAGAGCCTGCTCTCTTGGGCTGGATCACACCTCAGCACGCAGAGAGCCCCAGAATAAGAACACTACTCCCCCGACTTGGCAGCCCAGAGCTGGCTGACTGGGGTCCGGGATGAGCTCTGTTTACCTTGGAAGGCCCGACCTCTTTTGTAACATTCACCCATTGTTGCCAGGAGCCCAAAAATACCTTTATTAATGGAAAAACGGGATGACTCCACAAAGAAATATTTTGACAAGCCCAGAGGAGCCAGTGGGAAGGTTCAGAGCACATCCTCAGGAAGCTGGGGCTTCTTATCTTCTAGGGAGCCCGGCGGGGGAAAGGGCAGCGTGCTTCTCCTGCCGCGTTTCCGTGCGGGGCTCCCAGGCACAGCTTACTGGGCTGGATAGTGCAGAGGTGGCTCCTGTAATGTGGCCTGGTCCACGCCCCACTCAGATGCAGCCCTCCGGGACCCTGTGGCATTATCTTGAGTTACTGCCCCATCCGGGTGTTCTCTTTCATGACCCATTTCCTCTGACTGCAAATGAGGGATTGGAGCTCGTTCTAAGACATCTTTCTGGGCTCCCAGGTGCCTACCAGTGTCTCCTGGGAGAGGGAGGTTCCAACTGCTTTTCTAGTTCTTCATGGAGACCAAAGGGCTCAAGTAAGGAGTGTCTTCCTACAGCTGCACTCACAGAGCCTAAGGCTCCCTAATATGTACCAGGTGCTATTTTAAGCACCCTTATGTGTGCTAACTCTTCACAACAGCTCTCCCATTGGGTAATATTACTCCCATTTTGTAATTGAGGAAGCCAAGGTACAGAGAAGATAAGTAGCTTGGTCACAAAACTGGGGAGAGGCAGAGGTGGGATTTGCACCCAGGCCAGCTGGCTCTGGAGCCTCTTTTTTTGAAATTATTTATATATTTTTGGCTGTGTTGGGTCTTTGTTGCTGCATGCGGGCCCTGTCTAGTTGCGGCGAGTGGGGGCTACTCCTTGTTGCAGTGCACGGGCTTCTCATTGAGGTGGCTTCTCTTGTTGCGGAGCATGGGCTCTAGGTGCGTGGGCTTCAGTAGTTGTGTCATGCGGGCTCAGTAGTTGTGGCTCACGGGCTCAAGAGCGCAGGCTCAGCAGCTTCGGCGCATGGGCTTAGCTGCTCCGTGGCATGTGGGAGCTTCCCGGACCAGGGCTCAAACCCCTGTCCCCTGCATTGGCAGGCGGACTCCCAACCACTGCGCCATCAGGGGAGTCCCTCTGGAGCCTCTTAACCCCACCCATGGCCATCTTCTGAAGCACATATCTGATCCATGTTACTCAGTGTCTCTGTACTTGATGTCTTTATACTCTTAAAGTGAAATCCATATTGACTAGGAAGCAACTTCAGCTGTTGTACCAAAGATCCACAAATAGCAGGAGATTCAACAAGTTAGATATATTTTTTTTCTTACAAAAGAACCTAGGTGGGAGGTCCAGGGTTGATATGGAGGCACCATGATCCTTAGGGACCTGAGCTCCTTCCATCTGACATATTTGTCTTCATTAACACAGTTTCTATCTCATGGCCCAGAATGGCTGCTTGAGCTCCTACCATCAAGTCTCCATTTTAGCAGGAAGGGGAGAAGGGGAAGTGGATCATATGTCCTGTCTCTTTAAGGGTTTGATTCCAGGCTCTTCCGCCATGTGATCTATGGTAAGTCATTTAACCTCTTTAATCATCTTTGAAAAGAAAATTTGAATTTCTTTCAAAGGTTATGAGGATGAGATGAGTTAATACATGTTAAACTCTTGGAAAAGGGCAAAGTGTAAACCCTCAATACATTTTAGCAACTATTATTGTTGATGCCATTTAGATGACACTGTTCCTGACAGTCCCCACCTCCACCCCCGTGAGTACGTTATGTTGCTCTCTTGTGTGTTTTTTGGCTCCCCAAGCCTCTCCCATCGCAGCACTAGAACCCCGCTTTGTAATGTGTGTTGACCTTTCTTGCCGCCACTGGATGGAGAGTTCCCTGAAGACATGCACTCTCTGTCTTGTTTTCTCACTGTATCCCCAGAAGCAAGTTCAGGACCACAAGGCAGGTGCCCAGAAAACTTGTTGAATGTATGAAAGAATGAATATTTCCAGTGACAGCAGGTTCACTACCATAGAGGAGACTTCCTCAGGGCCTCTGCACATGCTGCTCCCTCTGTTCTCAGTGAGTTCCCCAGCTAGCTGCATAGCTAGTTCTCGTATTTCTTTCACTTCTGCTCATGTCACCTCTTCAGTGAAGCCCTCCCTGACCACCCTGGTTAAAACTGGCTCCTTTCCCCATCATAGCTCCACTTTCTGTTTCTTCCTTGGCATATATCACCACTCATCCATGTCGTCTGTATTCATGTGTTCTCTCTTGATCTCCCCCCTGGACTGTAAGCCCCATGAGGACAGCATCCTGTATCTGTTTTTCTCATGGCTGCAGCCCCAGTGCCCAGAATATTGCAGGTATGTGACAATATTTGTGAAACGAATAAACAAAGCAACAAGACAGTCCTATTGATTTTTAAAATATGAGGAGAAAAATTCTAGGTATCTGCACCTCAGTCCCTTTTTTTTTTAAACAAAAGCCCTGAATGTTTCAAGCTTAGCTCTCAGAAGAATGCAAACGAGATAAACCTTTCCTTCTCCCTGCCTTTCTCTTTCTTCTGCCGGCAGGAGGAGGAAGGCAAGCCAAGCCGATTCCCTCTCCCTCCACGTCAGCTCTCCAGCTTCTAGGAAAAACTTCCCCCACCCTGCGGGCCTGGGGCATCCCGAGGGCTGCCGCTGGCCTCTTGTCACATCCCGGTTCAGCAGCGGAGCGAGCCCCGCGGAGGGGCAGGCTCTCGCTGGAAACTCGCTGTCAGTAGCCCGGTGAGCTGGCAGAGCACGTCGGGGGTTCTCTCCAAATGCCTCGGAAATCTCCCTGTTGGGTCGCATTCCGGCTTGAGGGACCCTGGGATAACCAGGGCTCTGGGTTGGCAGCCAGCGGCTGATTGGGAGGTAGCAAGATTCAGCACTTCTGAGTTGGAAAAAGCGGCGCTGGGTATTATTTTGGGAAGAGTCAGTCATGAGAACCTCCAAGAGCAGATCAGGGAGGCTATTAAAAGCAAGACAATGTATTTTAAAAATGAACCAGGCCGGGGAGACACCTCGCTCCCTGCCGCAGCCAGGGAACTGGGAGTTCTTTCCGGATGAGGTGAACCTTTCCATCGCTTGGAAACGGGGAAAGCCTCTCCAGCTACCCAGCCACCGCCCCGTTCCTCCTTCCCCTGCCAACCCCAGCCGAGCATCTCATCCATCTCCTCGGCCACGTGACGGAGTGAGGGTCCTCCCCGGCCAGCTGCAAAGATGGCCAGACACTCAGGCCTGCCTGCCATTCATTCGACAAACCTTGAGAGGACCTGGGAGTACGCCTCCGGGGCCAGGCTGCCACTATCCAAGTTCACGCTGTCTGCTCCTTACTATATGGTGACCTTGGGTCTCTGTGCCTAAGTTTCCTCACCTGCAAAATGGGGATGATAGTAGTCTTCCTCCTACAGAGTTGTCGTGAGGACCAAATGAATTGGTATGTAAGGAGGGCTGGGAGGGAGCCTGTCACAGAGACATCACTCAGTAGACATATGATAGGATGATTTCCTGAGTACCCACTAGTTCCAGACATCATTCCAAGCCCCAAGTAAGACAAGCATGGTCCTCTTTTCGTAGTCTGAGTCATAACCAAGTAAACAAACTGATGAGACAGTTTGACATTCTGTTATTTACTCATCAAAGCTTTTTGAGGTCCAGCCATATGCCAGGCATCATTCTTGGTGCTGAGGAGGCAGCGGTGAATAAAACAAAGTCCTGCCCTTGTAGAGTTTATATTTTAGTTGGGAGGCAGGGGAGACGTGATGGACAAGTGAATATGCAATTTATTTGTGGTGAGCGGTGAATGCGCTACAGAAATACAACAGGTGTTGTGATTGAGATTTGTGGAGCGGGGTTGGGCTTTAGGGCACAGGAGCCGATTGTAGAGATGAAGGTCGTGGAAGGACGTGTTCGTAGGGTGACTTCTGACCTGAGACCCAGAGGAGGAAAGAAACCGGCCATGAGAGATCCTGGGACAAAGGGTTCCAGGTAAAGGGGTAAGGAAGCGCAAAAGCCACGGGGCGGGACCAGGTAGGGAAGGACCGTGAGGCTGGAGCAGGTGAGTGAATGGAAGAGGGAGGGAGATGAGACTGGACACGTGGGTTGGGTCAGGTCTTGGAGGCCTTTGTATTAGTTTGCTGTTCCCTCCAAACTTAGCGGCTTAAAGGAACAAGCATGTAATATCTCTGTGGGCCTGGAGCAGCTTAGTTGGTCCTTATGGCTGCATCATCTGAAATCTTGGCTGTTGGTAGGAGGCCTCAGTTCCTCACCATGTGATCTCTCCAAAGTGCTGCTTGAGTGTCCTCACAACCTGGCAGCTGGCTGCCCCCAGAGTGAGTGATCCAAGACAGAAAGGCAGAAGCCACACTTCTTTTATAACCTAGCCTCAGTAGTCACATGCCGCCATTTTGGCAATGTCCTACTGTTACACAGGGTGGGAGGGCCTGGACAAGAACAAGAATACCCAGGTGGGCACCACTGGGGCCTTCTTAGAGGCTGGCTATGACAGCCATGGTGAGGTATCTGGATTGGATTCTAAGAGGGATGGGAAATCTCTGAAATGATATCTTTGATTGATCTGGGTACTTGCATAACTGCTGTCAGTAGTGGCAAGATGATCGTAATTTTAGTACAATTATTGAGTGCTTCCTTTATACCAGGCACTGCACTTAGTGTTTCAGTAGACACAATGTCATCACATCCTCATGTCTCCCTAAGACGTTGGTATTGCTCCATTTTACAGATGAGGAAGCTTGCACCCTCCCCAAAGAAATGCTATCCAAGGCAAGCCCTCCTCCCACTGGAGGCCAGTGGAATTACCCAAGTAAAGAGAGAAGAGCGGGGATAGGAGGAGAGAGGAAGCAGCCTGCTGGAAGGCCCTGTAGCGAGGAAGGACACAAGATGACTGGGGGCTCTGAGTACTTCTGGAGTTCAAAGGTGTCAGAGGTGAGCGATGAGGCTGGAAGGGGTGGGGTAAATTTCATAGGTCTCAGTAGACCACATATGGGATTCTGGACTTTATGCTGAAGGTAATGATAATCCAGTGGAGCAACTGAGTTGACACTTGAGAGGCAGCGTTGCCTGGTGGGTCAGAACCCGGGCTCTAGAGTCAGGTGCTTGGGGTTCTAATCCCACCTCTGCCACCTACTCGCTGTGCAACCTAGAGCAAGCTGCATAACCTCTCTGTGCTGCAGTTTCCTCCTCTGTAAAATGATAATCCTAGGATTATTGAGAGGAGTCAATGAGTTCATACCTGCCCCACAGCAAGTACTCAGTCACTGGTCACGTGATAAGAGATCAGTAACCCTCACCATTCTGGTTTTCATACATCTGGGTCTGGCCCACTTTCTGTGTTTGAGACACACGGGAGTCCAGACCAATTCGAACTGCTGTCCACCTTCCAGCCATGAAGGGGTTGGCGGTCAAGGTGACCGACAGGTGAGGATGACACTTGGGCTATAAACGCAGTGAGAGGACCAGTGAGCGCTCTCCTTGAAGCTGCCCAGGTCCTGTTAAATATTCCTGGTGTTGAATCAGTTGTCTGGGTAGCACCAGTAAGTGATGTCTCAGCAGAAATACCTGCGTTTCTTATTTGGGAGGCTGTTGGAGGGAAGAGATTCTAATAAAAGGCTTCCCCGGTGATTCAAGGTCTCCTTCAGCCCAGATGTCTTGCAGTCTCCCTGGACCTTTCTCCCCATCGCCACCTGGACGCCTTCTATTTGCTTTGATTCAGCTTCTCTTTTGCTTTTTCCTCATATGCTGGCACGTTCCCACCCCAGCTGAGAGCTTCTATTTTGGGGAGTTTTCGTGGATAATTTTGTGGGCGGAAGCTGCCCCCCCCACCCCCCGCCCCGGAGCATCCCTTAAAAAAAGGGAGAGTGCTCGAGAGAAGTGAAAAACAGTGGGTGGCTCAGTTCAAAAGGACAAAATATTTCTTGCCCTGGCGCTGGGAGAGGAAAGAAATTGTTTGAGGAACCTAAGAGCGGCTAAACTAAGAAGCTGAAACCTGCAGCCCATAAGGGCAAATTAGGTGACTCAGCTGCCACGCCCCCGGCTCCACTCCTTATAGTATTAATGTGCTTTAAAAGGGAAAAATGCTTAACTGTGACAAAGAGTGGGCTCTATAAAAATGTGGCTAATGCTTATTCTACCCAGTTCCAAAAGGCGTCCCCCTCTCGGCACCTGTGGAGATCGGGACTCGCCTCTGAGGCCTGAGCCTGGGTGGGACTGAGTCTAAAATTATCCCCGATAATGAGTCTGGCAGAGGAGGGCCCAGCGTGCTCGTTTCCTGCCTCGCTTCTGGCCTCCAAGACCTCGGCTCCCAGGGAGGCCTCTGGGAGGCAGGGGCTGTGGTGCCAAGAACATGGGCTTTGTGGCCAAACAGAGTTGGGTTCCGATCTGGACCGACTGTGTGGACATCAACTCACGGAGCCTCGGTTTGCTCATCTGTAAACACGGCTCCCAGCGTCAAGCTCAGTGGGAGGGTGAAATGGACTAGATGTTGCAAAAAGGCTGCTTCATGCCCTGGATGCAGCTGAGCTTAATAAAGGGCAGCTGGAGTTGAAGGGCATGGACTGCAGGGTCGAACAGTCTTACTCCTGGCTTAATGACCACTCACTCCTTGGGTGTAGGAAGGCTTAAAGTATTGGGGTGGCCAAAAATTTCGTTCGGGTTTTTCCGGAAGTTCTTCTCCAACCCTATACACACACACATGTATATATACACATATATACATTTTAAGCATTTATCATATACCCTCATGTTCTTAGTATCACGTCCCGACATCAACTCTTAGGAAGGCACTAATAGTGTCCCCATTTTACAGAGTGGGTAAGTGACTCCATGGCAGAGCCAGGCATCTGATTCTAGAGACTGTACTTTATCCTGCCTCTCAGGTTGCCTAAGCCCCCATTGCCCTACAGAACTTTCTACAGTGATGGAAATGTTCTCTTCTGTGCTGTCCAACTTGGTAGCCACTAGCCACCTGTGGGTTTTGAGCACTTGAAATGTGGCTCATGCATCAAAGAATGGACTTTTAGCTTTTATTTAATTGTTAATTAAATTTCAAGAGCCACATGTGGCTAGTGGCTACCCTCGCACACAGTGCTGGGCTAAGCCCTCCCAGTGTCAATGTATTACTTTGCAGGGGGTCAAGGGACAGGAATTGATCGAGGACCCTACCACAGGGCCTGGTACATAGTAGGTGCTGAGTTAGGAGTTGCTATTCAGAGCGCTGCTATGTATGGTGGCTGTCTTCAGAGACGAAGCTTTATAGGTTTGCCTGCCGCGTGGATCACTGCGAAAAGAAGTTGAGTGCTGAGTTTCATTTGTGCCCAAGACTTTCCTTGTTTTAAAACTGAAAGTCCTGCCTCCCAGGAACCACCTCAATCCCAGGCAAACCAGGACGGTTGGTCACCCTGTTCTTGCCTCAGATGATGGGGTTCAGAGTCCTCAGGGGATGGGACTTCCTCAGTAGGGTTCCTTGAAAAGAATCTCTTCCATGGCCTTCCAGGCTGCACTCCAGTATCTGCCAAGGAAACCAGCAGGCAAGGCTTCTGCCTTCTCTGTGCCTTGGTTTCTCTTTTGGAAAGTGGGGGAGAAGGCTCCCCTGCTTCTAGGGTGGCTGCAAGGTGTTTGAGGTAAGGTAGCATGGTTGGTGGGCAGGTGTGGCTGCTCTTTGGGGGGACAGTGTTACTTCAGTTGGAGGCCGCCCTGGCTGAAGCGGGCTTTGAAGCGAGGTGGGTGGGCTCAGGGGCTTTGTGGGACTGCGTCTCCAGCAGGAGTGGTCGTGTCTGAGAGCCCAGCGAGGCTCTTGTGGGTCAAGGTGTGGAACACAGAGTGGTTCCCCCGGATGAAGCCAGCTCCTCTCAATGCGTCTTCAAGTTCAAGTCTGTCTGTAAGAAAGTGGGGAGGGGCTGATGAGTCACCAGCCTTGGTGCGACCCCCAGTTTTATCAGAGCCCACAAAAGCATCTGAAAGGGCCATTTTCAAAGCTGGCTTTATCTGGGGGCCCCCGATTCCCCACCCTGCACGGGGGTGAAGAGGCAAATCCAGGCTATATTCAGAAAAAGTGTTTTGACAGCAGGACCTCCCCACCAGCCTTCCGGGGTCTGTGGCCTGTTGACGGGAGACACGCGTGGCATCCCCAGGACCTTCTTCTGGAGGCTGTGCAAAGTTCATGACATCCCTTCCCTTTATTTTCCTGTTTATTCAGAGCATGTGTAAACACATGGGTTGCCTGGTTTCCGCGTCTCTGTGGCCATTTCATTATTGCTGGAGCCTCTGAGCATCACTGGAAACCTTGGGTTTTCTAAATGAATCTAAAAATAGACCTCTTTGAAAAAAAAATCTTGGAGAGTTGACATAAGGCACCGTTATTTATTTCTTTTCCCTCCTCCCCCTCCCCCCGCCTTTTCCCCCCTCCCTCCTCCTCCCCATCAGCCCTGAGCTCAAAAAATCTGGGCAGCCAGAGGCCCCGAGGGACTGGGAAGGGCCCCTGGGTCAGTGTCCGGGGGTCTCGACCACCTGGGGTGTTGATTTGAGCCCTGGGCGGTTTTCTCAGAGAGATGCCCGCTTGGAAAACGGGGTGGGGGGGCGGGGGGGGGTTGGGAGTCTTGGGCATGATTTATGCGAAGCTGCAGCGTGCTAGGGAGGCGGCGGCTGGAGCAATCCTTGCAAACAGCCTCCTGGAGCTCCTGCAAGGCCGACTTGGACACTCCCACGCCCCCACCCCCTTCTCCTCGCCGTCGCCCGCATCGCTCCCTCTCCCTGACTTTTCTCCCGAACAATCAGGGACTTGTGCTGGCGGCCGAGGGAGCCACGGAGCTGGCTGGCCGCGGAGGAGGCGACGTCATGGATTCCTGAGTGTGAAGTTTGCAGGAAAGCCCTTAGTTTTGGAGATGGACGGGATCCAGTGGTTTCCATGGCGCTGGATAAACAGGAGGAAACAGTGAGGGAATCCCGTTATTTTACTGCATTGAAAGCCTATAAACACGGAGCGCGGGGAAGGAAGTCGCGTTCCCTCTCGAGTAAGCCGGAGCGCCGAGCCGCGCCGACTCCGCCGCGCCGGGAGCCGGGAGCCTGGAGGCGGGAGGCGCGCAGCTCCCGGGCCGCTCGCAGGCTCCTCGGCCAGGGCAGCCCCGCGAGCATGCTTTAGAGAGGACGGCGCCCCCTTGGCTCCTGGTCTACCCAAACAGACCCCTCTCACCCCGCGCGCCGAAACCCCATCCCCTCCAGATGCAGAGAGAGGCTGCGTTCAGACTGGGGCACTGCCATCCCCTCCGCATCATGGGGTCTGTGGACCAAGGTAACTGACTCCCCCTCTATTCCAGACGCTTCCTCCTCCCACCTCTCAGCCCTTTCCCTTCTGCTCTCTTCCCGGGCAGCGCTTTCAGCTCCTGGCTGAGGTCGCGGGGAGGCCCGGGGACTCCGGTTTCCCAGGGCGCACAGGTAGCGTGGCCGGGAGGAGAGGCGCCCTCTCCCTGGCCAAGGAGGGGAGACTGGGGAGCCGACTTCAGACCACTTCCCGCGGGGGCAGCGAAGTGTCCCAAGGCGGGATTCCCCAGGCCAGTCTGTCAAAAGGATTGTCCCCTCCATGGGACACCGGGAGGGATTCTCGCTACTAACCGCGGGCTGCTTAACTATTTCCGCGCTGGGCTTTTGACAGCGGATGCCATTCAGCTGTGTTATTATTATCATCATCATTTTATCATCATCATTATTTAGCGTTTTTTTTCTTTTAGGAGAACAGGCTTGGCATTTTACTATTTAGTAAATCTAGTAATGAAGACTTTGCTTTTTAACAGAGCAGCAGATGCTCTGGGACATTTAAACAATTTTCTTTCCCGTTTTTTGATGTGTCTCATGGATACCGTCCTCCAGCTCCCCCTTTAAAGTGCAATGTACCATCAGTTTGTTTTGCGATCCGATTACACTCTATTTTCCGTGTTTCTGTCTCTTTTTCCCTCGTCCTGGAGTTTGTCCTGGAATCACACTAGTTGGATATTACGGGAGGGGCTTAACGTATACAAATATGATATGAAAATATCCCATCTGGCTGGGACTGTGGAGGGGTTTAGGCTGTACATTAATGAATCTGACTTTAAAAGTGGAAACCAGGCGATGTGATGTGTTTTTCAGAGGCCAGCCCTGCAAATAGTGGGGGACACTGCCCGGAGGGCAGGGCTGCAAGGGTTAAATGAAATAAATATGCGTAGGAGGAGTTAGCTTCGTGTCATAAAATCAGAGTTGAATGTAGGTTTTGTGCTCTGCGTGGCTGATTAAAGTTCTGGGGCGGGGGAGAAATGACAATTTCAGTAAATAAACCTAAGGGGCTTTTTTTGAAAACCGGAGTGGGACCAAATGCCTCGGGTTAGGTAGATGGTGCGCTTTGCCACAGCGGACCTCAGTGACATATATTTTTAGTTGAGTTGCACTTTTGAAAGCAAGACCCTGCCAGCGCTTTGAATATTTTAACTGGTACCAGTTTATCCTGTTCTCTGCTAGTGGTTAAGCCTATGACATAATGGCCAAAAAATGTTACTAATATTGCATCACCTGTAAAAGGGATGCTCTGAGACAGGCGACAGATATATTAAGGACGCGAGTTGGTTTTTTATTGCCGTATAGACTGAAACACAGTATTTGATGTTATGATGGTGGGAGGACAGACAAACGCCAATTTTAGGTCAATTCGGAAAGAGAGAGCGAGAGCTGGGAAGAGAAACTGGACGTCTGTTTTACTGTGTGATCTCACACAAGCTTCACATTTTGTTGACGCTGCTACATCTCTGCTCCAGGTTTGTGAACCTGGTCCTCTCTCAAGGTTTTGAAGTGAAGTGTGTGTATTCTGTGTGTGCATGTGCATCGCCTAACCTCCCCAGCCCACGCTCATGTGTGCAGGGATTGTGAGAACGTGCGTGCCAGTTTGTGTGTCCACATGTGGGAGACAGGGCACCGCATTGTTCCCGGCAAACGACGCTTGGCATGCCAGAGCAACTGGGCACACAGAATGCAACTCCAGGCATCAAAGGCAGCTGGAGTGAGAGGCACTTCGACCGTGCCCTGCACTGGGGCCTCCTGAGGGAAACCCAAATGGCCCTTCAAACTCAAACACCACCACGAGCGTAGGGGCAGATCTGAGGGTGCCTGCAGATGGGTGGGGTCATTAAATAGCAAACAGAAATATTTGCATGGTAAGAAAATACTGACCTTGCTGTGCAGTTTTGGGTCAAGGCCCTGGGAAAAACTGAAGATCTGAAAGAGGTGTGTTCAGTTATATCTGAAGTGGGATGATGGAAAGTATTTCAGGAATAAACAAACCCAGGGTGAGCTCTGCTCACTCCCAGACCCGAACTCCCTGCCTTCTGCCTGGGTTAGGATTTCGGCTTAGCTACATTGCAGCTGTGTGATCTTAGGCGAGTGACTTAACTTCTCTGGGCCTCAGTTTCCACATCTGTAAAATGGAGCCAATAATAATGTCTCCCTTACAGAGATTGTGAGAGTCAGTGAGGTAGCACACGTAAAGCGTCTAAAATGCTGCCGTGCTTATAGTCAACACTGGATAAACATTAGCTGCAATTCCTATTGCAAATGCAAAACAATAACTTGTATTGATATAGAAACTGGATTTCACGGCCAAAATTCTTTGAAGAGATGCAGTACTTTAAACCTCTCATCAAGGGACTTTATAACTTATTGGAGCTTCACAGTGACACAGATTGGGCTAAGATTATGGCTTGTGAAGCCTCCATTTCCTCCCCTGCAAAAGGGAATAGTGATGACCTCACAGGGGTGTCATGAGCATCGTATGAAATCATGCATATAAAACACTTACCTCTGGGCTTAACGTGCAGTTAATACACACTGGATGTTATTATTTTCTGACAGTTGAGGACAATGAGAGCCAGCGTCGCCCATGGTCACACAGTAAGTTCGTAGCACAATGCCTGGCACACGGTAAGGGCTCTGTTGCCTTCCACGGGGGTGAGAGCAGCCGTATTATGAGTATTGACTGGAAGTGACAGGGCAAAGTGTTTTGCAAGCGTCAAGTCTTTTAATTGTCAGGGCCACTGTACACCGCAAGTGCCGTGATCAGTGTCTCCTTCGCAGAGGAGTGGAGTGAGGCAGAGAGAGGGGCAGTAACTGGCTGAGTGCTACCTAGCAGGGAAGTGCTGGAGACTGTAATTCGAACCCAGGCCCTTGGCCACATGCTCTGCTGTCTCTGGAACTTACTAATGTTATCATAATTTTTAATCACATCATTTGACAGATGAGGAAACTGAGGCAGACCAGAGCCTTGTCCTGGGCTTTTTTGCCAACACCATGTTGTTCCTTGACATATCCTGGAAGAGGAGGAAGTGTGGGAAGATGTGGGGGGTATGAGCATCATTTAGAGACAGGGAAACTGAGGCAGCCACTGATTTGTCCCAAGCGGAGGGTGAGTCAGGGAGAGCTCCTTGCCTTGCCTCAGGGAAATGAAAGCACAGTGTTTTCATTTCCACTAGAGGAGGAAAAGTCCCCATATGGCCAGGAGGCTGTAAAGCCAGCTCTACACTCTGTCCACACAGAACTGAGACCCCGTCCAAGGGCCCCTCCTCCTGGCTGAGCCCCTCCCTGGCTACCCAGATGGCCCCTCCTCCAGCAAGGCCTTCCGGGCCTCTCCTCTTCCCAGAACTTCAGGGAGAATCACTTACTTTCCCAGATGCTCCTCCGACTGCCTTTATTAAGACTTTCCTTAGCTGGATTGTAAGCTTCCTGAGGACAGGGCCAGGTCTCCTGTTTCTGTGAATCTCCAGTGAATCCCAGGTAACGTTTCTACACCCAAGACGTCAACAGCTTGAGATCTGAGTGAGAGGTTCAAATCTTGGCTCTGCCATGTGCTGGCTGCATGACCTCGTGCAAGTAACTTCACTCTCCCGTGCCTCAGTTTCCCCACATATAAAAAAGCGATAGTAATATTGTCTGGAATATTGGTTAATATATTGAACAGCTGAAGTCTCAACCAATCAGCACAGCAGGAGCAGGGTCCTAAGAGACTCCCCTGCTGGGCAAGGCTTTAACCCTTTATTTGCTGAATTGTAGAGAAGGTCTCAAGGCAGCAGAGGCCCTTGAGGGGGGGATGACAGCCATCACTTACCAATCTATGGAGAGTTTCAATTTTTAGTAAAACAATATGAACCTCAAAGTACCCACTTAATTACTAAGTGTTGTTATTATTAGTGTACAATTCATTAATTCAATATTTATCCCCCCACACACACAAAAATCCAACCTCCAAAACCCATTATCAAGTCCCTCCCCACACATATTCTCATTGGCTGCCTCTCACTTACTACACACATGAGTGATTATTTCACTTCTTAACCTGGAAGAAGCCAGGCAGGTTCCTATTTTTGTTCCTTTGCTAGAACAGGAATTTGAGACTCCGACTGCCCAGACTAGAGAGGAGGCCTCCTCTGGGCTCCCTGGGCCTCCACCCTGGCGCTGCCCCACCCTGTACTCATCACACTGGTGGTCGTTGTCCATGCCCTGTCTCTGTCTTCCTCCAGACTTGAACTCCAGGAACCAGAAACCACAACTGTCTTATTCACCCTTGTGGCCCCAGTGCCTGGAACAGTGCCTGATACTTAGTAGGTGCTCAGTACTCTTTTTGTTCAATGGATGGAGGAATGAATGAATGAATGAATGAGGCACAGTAGGGGTGATATGACCTGTTAAGGCCACAGAATTAAGACTTAAACTCTGGGGGCTTCCCTGGTGGTCCAGTGGTTAAGGCTTTGCCTTCCAACTCAGGGGTTGTGGGTTCGATCCCTGGTCGGGGAGTTAAGATCCCACGTGCCAGAAACCCCAAAAAACATAAAACAGAAGCAATATTGTAACAAGTTCAAAAAAGACTTTAAAAATGGTCCACATCAAAAAAAATTATTAAAAAAAGACAAACTCTGAAGCACTGTGCCATCTTTCTGGCTCACTCGCTTCTGCCTCCTTTTGACAATGACAGAGGTTTTGACTTCCATGTTTTCCCACCAAGGGCTGGTGAGCTAGGCGGGCTTCGTGCTGGGTCACCTACCAGGCACATGCTCTCATGTTGTTCTCTGGAATGAGTCAGCCCCAAACAACGAAAACAGCAGCCAGCACTTATTGAGTGCCACCTGTATGCCAGGCCCCATCCCCAGAGCTCCCCACGGGCCGCCTCATTGGTCCTCAACCAGTTATTACCCCATCTTGCACAGGGAGGGGTAGCCACCGCCCCAGGGTCACATCGCTAATTGCAAAGCTAATTGCGGTCGCACTCCACCATGTTGAACCCTGTTAGGCTGAATAATCGTAGCAGAAGGGGATCTGTTTTCCCTACCAGACACGTACCGTAGGGCCAAGCGCTTTACAGATATTCTCTCAGTGGATTCTCACAAAATAACTTGAGAGGTTGGTACGGAATATGATCCTCCCATTTCAAGAGGAGGAGATCAAGACAGGGCGTGGTCAAGGCATTTAGAGGACAGAGCTGATGCCGAAAGCTCAGCATTTAAGGGCCGCACGGGCCTATCTCTCCTGCTGCCTGCAGCAGGATCACCCGGCCAGACGGTGAGCTGGAGAGGGGGGCCGCAGCCCCTCCAGGAGCCCGCCCTCCGCAGTTTGCAGTGGGAGTTCCTCCTGCCTTCCACCTTGCCTTTCTGGGCCTCTCAGGAGCTCCTGGCGGCCCCCATCCCTTCCCTTTCCGGTTGGAACCTGCCAACAGAGATTCATTTCCTCAGAGCCTCTCTCAGTGGCCAAAGCCCCGCCGGGTGCTTCTTTGGCCCGACGCTCCAGCGCTCCCATTTCCGGTGCGGCCACTGCTGTCAGAGCCAGTCCGCGCCAGTCTGCTTACTCCTTGGCACGGTCCACTTCTTCCTCTGCCTCGGCCGTGCCAGTCTTTCCACCCAGGGTCCCCACTCCCTTTTCTCACATCTTTCTTCAAGGCCCACCTCATTCCCATCTCCTCTTAGAAGCCCCCTTGACCATTTAATTCATTTTCATCATTTTGAGCATCGACTCGGTGCCAGTAGCCCTCCAAGAGGCTGGGGATAAAGTGAACAAGACTGCTGGTGTCTACCCTCAGCAGGCAAACATCAAGGGAACAAACCAGGAATATCCAAGATAGTGTGGAGTGGTGTTAAGTGCTAGAGACCAAAATAGGGGAACAGGGCTGCGAATGACTCAGTATATACGGGTGTGTAGCGCGTGGGTGTATGAGTTTCCTGTGGCTGCCATCACAAATTACCACAAACTGGGTGGCTTAAAACAACAGAGATCTACTCTCTCATAGTCTCAGAGACAAAATGTGTGAAATCAAGGTGTCAGCGGGCCATGTTCTCTCTGAAGGCTCTAGGGCAGGATCCTTCTGTGTCTCTTTTAGCTCCTCGTGGCCCTTGGTGGTCCTCGGCGTTCCTTGGCTTGTAGCTGCATCCCTGTGCTCTCCGCCTTTGTCTTCACATGGCCTCTTCTTCCTGTGTGTACGTGTGTCCTGTCCTCTTCCTGTAAGGACACCAGGCATTGGATTAGAGCCGTTAACCCGAAGGACTTCATCTGAACTTGATCATATCTGCAAAGACCCTCTTGCCAAATGAGATCACATCACAAGTACCTGAGGTTAGGGCTTGAACATATCTTGGGAGAGGGAAATCGTTCAACACACAAGAGTAGGGCTTGCCAGTTCACACTGGATGGTCCCCTCCTCTCTAAAGAGATGTCTTATTCATTGACCTCTGAATGGTGAGGGATCTGCCTGTACAGGATCTGGGGGCCAAGCATCCCAGGCAGAAGGAACAGAGAGTCCAGAGGCCTTGAGGAGAGACATGTGCGTGGGGTAGGTAGTCAATGAACAGCAAGACCAGTGTGGCAGGAACAGAAAGGGGAAGAGGGGAAGTGGGATAGGAGACAGATCAAGGAAGCAAGCCAGAGCAGGACCCAGCAGGATCTTGTGAGCAGTTTGATTTCATTCTCATGGTAATGGAGAGGCATTGGGGAAATTTGAAGCAGCAGAGGGTATGAGCTCATTAGCCTTTTCATAGGATCCTACTGACCTTTAAGTGGAGAATGTCCTTTAGCCAGGTAAGAGTGGATGCTTAGGATACAGGTGGGAGGCTATGATGGCTACAGGTGGTGGCCTGGGCAGGAGATGACAGGGCCTGGGACCAGTGTGGGGAGGAGGAAGTGGGGAGGAGTTGGTACTTCCCTGTCTGTAGAGCGTTCTCCTTTTCGGTTCTCAAACTGTGTTCCCTTGAGCCCCGGGGTTCTGCAGGGATGGCCCCTGTCTTTGGCACCTGAGGGTAGATGCTATTAATTTTGTGAATGATATGAACGGCTCCCAATGGGTCTTCCTCTTGGCCCAGCCTGGATTCCCCACGCCAGCTCCCCTTTCCCTCTCTGCTATCACTGGGTGTTATAAGACTTTTCGCAGTGTTTCATCTTGGTCCAAAAATGTCCCTTAGTGCATCCACCCTTAGCTAATAACCCAGGAACAGTGTGACTCAGTAATGAGTATCAGACTGGTGTGGGACAAAACCACTTCCGTGGTGGCATGTGTGACTTCAAAAGTAACATCACAACCTACTCCGTGCCTTAGTTTCTTTAACTGAACAGCGGGGGTGATAGTAATCTTTACACATGGCGGGTGCTTTGAGGTTTGAAGATCATGGCTGTGATGCTCTCGGTGTATATAAAGTGGTCAGTTCCTGTCAGCTGCCATTTACACTATTATTTTATTGTTTTAAATTCAAGTTGTTACTTTCCTTCAACCTACTAACCTTCCAGTGTCCTTCCTGATTGGGATAAATCCATTTCCTACCAAATCTTTGGGGTCTTTTCTGGATGACCTAGTTCAATCACTCAACCCATGAGTTCAGAGGGGTTTGCGGAGGACCTGCTATCGCAAGACACTGGCTACGTGGTGTGGAGAATATCCAAGATATATAAGAAGCTCTCATTTGCATTTGAAAGTCAGATAAAGATTTTTTTTTCCAAAGTCAGATAAAGAGACAATTGCGTGTGAAGCCATTTACATGCAAAGGAACTAAAAGTTTCCATGAAGTCTAGTGACTGCGCTGATAGAGGAATTTAAGAGAGAGAGGGCAACAGCCGATGCCATGTGCTTTCTGGGGGGGTGGGAGATGCTCTGGGGTGTGATTGTGCTCGAGGGAGGCTGGTGGAGGGTGGCCTGGAGATCCCCGAAGTCAGCTTGCTTGTCTGCGTCACTCCCTGACTTCAAAGATGATGAAATCGACACAGATGTTCGAGTCTGCCAGACCAGGGCAGGAGAGAGGATGGAGATGAGCATCGCGATACTGGGGGTGCAGTCATCTAGGAAGACAGCCTGGGTGACAGAAGTGTGATGGCGGAGAGAGGGAAAAGGCAGATGGTTGAGAAGTAGTTGTGGGGCCGGGCAAAGACTAACCAATGCTGCACCCCCTACCTAATCCACCCTCTGCTGCCTGCCGTTAAGGCTCTGATGCAGTAGAAGATGAAGCTCCCCTGGCAGAGGGATGGTGGCACCTCCTGTTTAATGAAAGGCAAGGGCGGTAGTTTAAGGGCTAGGTGAGTGGGCTGATCGTGCTCTCCTGTTAAATATCAGTTCCATAAGGCAGAGGGGAACGCGCTACGAAGCAAGGAATGAAGAGGACAAACAAAGCCAGGACAAAGTAGGTGAGCAGGGCCTAGGGGGAAGGAGTTAAGAGCCTGGAGACCAAGGTCTCGAGCTCACATGCTCACGGGGACGGACAGGGGCAGCTGGGTGGGGCAGTGGTGGCCTGAGAGCAATAGGATTGTCTGAAGGAGGCAGCCTCTACTCAGCCCCAGATGACGGATCCACCTGGGCATACAGACCCTGCGTGTTGTGGCCTGATCGTCCCATTTTTGGGGAGACACTGGACTCTTGGATTTTTTTTTTTTTTTTTTTTTTTTTTTTTTTTTTTTTGCGGTATGCGGGCCTCTCACTGTTGTGGCCTCCCCCGTTGCGGAGCACAGGCTCCGGATGCGCAGGCCCAGCGGCCATGGCTCACGGGCCCAGCCGCTCCGCGGCATATGGGATCCTCCCAGACCGGGGCACGAACCCGTATCCCCTGCATCGGCAGGCGGACTCTCAACCACTGCGCCACCAGGGAGGCCCGGACCCTTGGATTTTTAAATGAAACCTCTCAATTAAAAAACGGTTAGTTCAGATTAAAAAAAAAAAAAATTACGGGCAAGGCCAAACACACTATGCCTGCAGGATGGGTTTGGCCGTGCTACTGCAGACCTGTGACCACCGCTGCTGTCTGATGTGGCATCTTCTTACAGTCCACACCTTGATTTGGGTTCTGGCTTTTAGTGGATCCCTGCTTTCCTAGAGCTTTCACCCTCAGTGGCTGTCCCGGGGGCCGCCAATTTCAACAAACTGCCTTCAGCTAAAATTGCCTCCTGGAAATTAGTTATCTCACAGCAGAGGAGTCCTGTTCAGGCTTTAAAAGATGATGTCGATCATAGATTGGAGTGAAAGTCAAGTTTGAAACTGTCTCGTTGTTCCCCCAATTCATAAGGAGCTCATTCCTGGAAAATGGCTTTGTGGGGAGGCAACGTGGAAGGGGTCGCTGAAGAACTCAAGTGATCAAAATGAATAATATTTTCATGTAATATTTTAGAAATCAAAATTGATGCAAAAAATCCAAGATGAACCAAAAATAGAAATAGACATTTTAAATAAAGACGGGATCAGTATTACTCATCTCCCCTTTGCTTCAGGGTCCAGTACAACCCTGCACAGCACTATTACTGATTCTGTCTTTATTCAAAATGTAACGATTTGCTCACCATGGATTTTTTTTGCGTTAATTTTGATTTTTAAAAAACATTTCATGAAAACATAATATATTTGATTATTGAGGTTTTTGGTGCCCTCTTAAATTTTGCCTCACTCACCTCACTCTGGTTCCAGCCCTGGTGGAGTCAAATGCATCCATCTATAAATTAAAATATTAGCAACTAGGGTGGTAATCCCAGGATGTGCTTAAATTGAGGGGAGATCGCGTTTTGGAATCTGGTAAAGAAAATTCCTACTTTTTGGATTAAACACGTTTCAGTGCCTACTTATAGTCAGGCTTTTATTGCGATGGGGGTTGTCAGGATGTGGGGTTCGGAATGAGTAAAAGATGAACCTATGAGTAAAACATGCTGCAGAGATAAGGGCTATGAGGAACATAAAGCAGGGTCAGGGGACAGAGGAGGCCAGGGGATGCTATTTTTATGGGGATGGTCATGGAAGCTCACATTTGAGCTGAGGAATGAACAAAGCAAGGAAGTGACAAAAATCAGTGGGAATAGTAGGTGCAAAGGCCCTGGGGTGGGGTCGTGCTTGGCATTTTCAAGGACGATCAGGGTGGCAGAAGGGAGTCAGAAGAGGGAAAATGGCAGGAGATAATACCTAAAGGGAGCTGGGGCAGGGGTGGTTTATCTAAGACCTTGTAGGCCAAGGTGCTTGTGTTTAATTGTCAACTTAATGGGAAGCCATGGGAGGTTTATCGGATGTATATTTTGAAAGGATCCCTTTCGCTGCTCCATTTAAGGGCCAATGTGGGAGGGAGGAGGGAGGAGGGAGACCAGGGAGGAGGCTATCATACTCGTCCGGGTGAGAGATGGTGGGGGGCTAGGATTGCTGGGGTGGGAGGAAGAACAGTGAAGTTGGTGAAAAACGGTGGGATTTGGGTTACGTTTTGAGGGTTTTTGATTTGCCGAGGGTTTGCACGTGCGTGTGAGCAGACGCGAGGAATAAAGGACTTACTCCTTGGTTTTCGGTGGGGGAATGGGATGAATGGGAGGGTGATATTTGAGCTGGGAACAGTGGGAGAGGAGCGGTTTCAGAGGATAACAGGGTTGGTTTGGACACGTGTATTTTGAGGGGCCTGTTGGATGCCCAGATGGAGATGCTGGGTGGACAGTGGGATATATGAGCCCAGATTTCAGGGGAGGGGTTCCAGGCTGAGGCTAAAAATGAGCTTTATACCAGAAGGGGGAAAGGAGAGCAGAGCTCTGCGTCGGGGGGGTCCCTCCAGGGCCAACTTGAAGGGGCCTCAGGACTCAGAGCCACCTGGAGTGGGGTGGGAGGGCCCCAGAGGGTGGTACACCTCAGGTATTTGTATTCACGTGCAATCAGATTATGCTGCCTTCTAAGAGGTAGCCTGGAAGAGGAAAAGAGATAACTCAGGGATGAGAGTATGCATATCTTTCATGTGCTTCCACTGTTTTCTATCTCAACTGCCCTCACCATAGTTCACGCCCCATTTTCTCTTGCCTGGATGACTGTATGAACCTCCTAATTGGTCTTCCTGCTTCAATACTCGCCCCTGCCGTTTCTTCTCCATGCAGGACCCAGAGCAACTGCTTAAAACCCCAAATATGATCTTGTCATGTATGTGCCTAATACACTTGAGTCATTCCTCTTTGGTCTGAGGTCCAAAATTCTCCACACAGGCCCTCAGGCCCCACTCACCCCCCAGCCTTACCTCACACCATCCTCTTGTCCGTCCCTGAGCACCTGCCACTCGTCTTTTTTCAGTTCTTCCAATACGTCCTGCTTCCTCCTGCCTCAGGGCCTTTGCACATACTTTCCCATCTGGCTGTTAGTTCTTCCCCTCACTATTCTCTGGCTAACTTCTACTCAACCTTCTGTTCTCAGCTTCAATATCACCTCCCCAGGGAAGCCTTCCCTGAATTCCCTGTCAACATCAGGTTTCCTTGATATAAGCTCTGTGGCATCTTCTTCTTTCCTTTCATGGCACTTACCTTAGTTTGTAATTGTACACTAGAGTAAATGCTTTTGAATGGAGCTGAATTCCTGGGCCAGGGTCAGACGTGTGCTAGGAGTTTCAAACTCTCAGTGGCCTCACGAGCTTCCCATTGCACTTTTATTGGGGAACCCGGAGAAGAACTAAAAGGCTAGGGCCTCCGCGAGGAGGCCAGTGGCAGGGTAGAGGGAAGGTTGACAGAGCTGCACTGTCAAGGCCTCCATCCCACCCCCCACCTTCCTGCTGTGGCCTCTGAATGCATAAAGGTCATGTATTCTGCCCTTAGCCCTTGCTTTGAACAGCACAAATTATTTATTTTGGAAATGAAAATATGCCTTCCCCCCCACCCAAGCCGCACCCTTCAAAGTGGCCTTTAGAGAAGAAAACCCTCTCACTTCCCTCTGCTCTAGCAGAAACTTTGTTATGGGTCAGGGCCTACTTTGAACCCCTTCCCTTAAAGAACTCTGATTTGGTGCAGATCCTAGAAACTTTAAAACTATATCCACTGTTCAGAGGAACAACTTAGACAATTAGAGTATTATTTAGGATGTCCTGAACCATTCTCATAAGGCTGAAGTCTTTGTAGCAGTTTATCAGTTGTAAAGTGATTTTTATCTTTATTATCTCATCCCATTATTGGATATCTCAAGAAGATATCAGTTGGGGGTAAGAATTTAGATGCTTGCCCAAACAGTTGGGTGGCCAGAGGAAGAAGCCTCAGGGAGGAGGGCCCTTAAAGAGAAATGTAAGGATCTTATATACATAAGGACAAACTCTTTTACCCATCCATCCATCCATTCATCCATTTGTCCATCCATCCATCCACTCATCTATCCATTCATTTATCCATCTGCATATCCACCCATCCATTGTACATAAAGCTGTGAATGAGGCACTCATGACCCCTGCCCTAATGGGTCTCATAGGCTAGTGGAGATAAAATTCTCCAATTGGCCAAGCCTGGATCATTTGTTCACTTCTTTGCCAGGGGAGTATGAGACAGCTGGGTTGATAATTTTACCAAGATTGTATCAAGAGTAGTTTCCCAAAGGAACACACTGGGGTGTTGTTATCAGAAGAAGTGGGGAATGATGCCAGGGAGGCAAAATCGATAGATGTCCACTAGATTAGAGGCATTTACTCATCATGGATGGAGGGATGAAAAGGGAGACTTGAGGATGGCACCAGCCTTTCTCCTTTTCTATATCACAAGGACTGGTTGGTTCCTTTGTTGATCCCTGACCAAGTTTCAGGGTTTGGATTTTGAGTCCTGTCATAGGGACCCAAGAGCATCCATCTCCTTCTAGATACTTGGCTATAAGTGTCGCAGCTGGGTTACCTCCTCTCCTCGACCTAAATTTATCAGCCACCCCTAAGATGCTTGTTGGATACACCCAACATACTTATGCTTATGCTTAGGAAACAAAGAAGAGGATTTGTTTATGCTCTGACAGCCAGAAAGTGCTTCCCAAGACTCTGAAAGTTCATAAATCTTGAGCCAGGCCCAGGACCCTGGAATGGAGTTTGTGTCTAAATTAGTGATTCTCACCTCGGGCCACACATTGGAAGCATCTGGGGAGCTTTTACACAGTACTGATGCCTGGGCCTCAAACGTTCTGATTATAACTGGCCCCTCCTGGGGCCCAGCCATTTGAAGTTTATGAACAGCTCTCCAGGTGAGTCTAATGTGTAGCTTGGGTTAAGAGCCACTGGTCTAAGTGCAATTTGGAAAGCGCTATTCATTGCTGTGTCTCTTTGCTAACAGGATAGAAACATGATGAGGGTAGAGGCCATGTCCTGCTGACGGCTGCATCCTCAAGATCTGCAGCAGTGCCAGGTACCTAGCAGGTGCCCAGTAAAGATTTGTGGAATGAATGATGATTGATAGCGTCACACAAACCCCTTAACGGAGCAGAGATGGCTCCCCCTGAAGAGTGCATCTTCTCTATACTTCTGGCACGTGGGGAAGGGTTAGAGTCAGTCCCCAGATGAGATCAAGCTGTGGTTTTCAGGGACTCCATGAACCTCTCCCACCTACTTTTCTGATCCAGCGATTCTCAACACTGGCTGCCCTTTAGATTCATCTGAGGTCATTAAAAAAAAAAAAAAAAAAAAACAGCTTTGGGTGTTCCAGTTCAGTGGGTTTGGATTGAAACGTGGAAACAGGCATTTTTTTTAAACTGTCTCAGGTGATGCTAACGTGCCATGAGGGTTGAGGCCACTGCTCTCATCTCACCGTTTTTACCTCTGTGACTCTGTTTTCTGACTTTAGCTAACTTGGTCCGAGACCCCTGGAAGTGTTTCATGGGGGGTGGTAATAGGTTCTTATGTACTGTTCCCCAAATGTACCTGTTCATAACATTCACCTTGGGTGCATGCTTCAAAATACACAACCCTGAGCCTTTACTCCAGACTTAGGGTTTCAGAAGCTCCAGTGAGGGGCCTGGGGATCTGTGTTTTTAATAAGCGTCCAGGCTTACTCGTCACCTGCCAACCTCTCCACTTGCACTGCCCTCCTTCCTGGTCTCCCACACGAGAACACCTTCTGGCTCTTACTTTCTTTTGGTTCCCACCGCCGGGACACTCTTCCCCCAGATCCTCCCATCAGTCTGGTTCAACCAAATGCTACCTTCCCAGAGAGGCCCTACCTGACCACCGAAGTGACCAAAGCCTCGTGAACCCCCAGCCTTTACCCTATATCTCTGGTGAGTTCTCTCCTGACACCCTACGGGGATGATCTTTGCTCCCCTGTTTATCTCCTGCATGACTCTTCCCCCACCAGAAACTGAGCCCCAGCAGTGTCTGGTTCATGCTGCGTCCCCGGCACCTAGCCCATGTCAGGTGGCCAAGAGGTATAGATGTAAAGGTGGGACTTGCGCTCTGAGAGTATCTCTGATTCTTTCCCAGAATTGAAATTGAGTTCAGGGGCACGCAGATGACTGATGTAGGTGAAAATCATGCCACAGCTGTGGGCAGAGAGGCACCTGGAGACCCGAGTCTGCAAGAGAAGGGCGTGGGTGCACTCCCTCCCCCCATCCCCCGCCCCGCCCCCTTAGATTGGAAAAGAGGGAAAAGGTTGGGATCAGCCGGTCATAGAGGGTAAACGGCAAGAAGCTTTCTCATCCGGATTCTGGGTCCGGCAGGGGCGCAGAGCTCACCGCGGGGAGGGTAGGAGCAGCGGCCGCACCAGAGGGCCTGGCGGTGGCCCCGGCGGGTTGCTACGCGCGGTGCCCGGGTAGTGCGGCCAGGGCCAGGGGGCGGCCTCCTTCCTCCTGGGCCCGCCCGCCACTCCTCCCCTCCCTTCCCCCCTCCCTCCCCGGGTCCCTGGGTGGCGGCCCCGCCCCCGCCGACCCGGCCGCGCTGTCCCCGCCTCCCCCTCCCCTCCCCGGGCTGCAACAGGTGCCTCCCGGAGCAGGAAGCCCGCGCCGCCGCCGCCGCCGCTCGGCTCCCGCGGGAGCGTCCAGGACCCGCTGCTCCAGGCGCGCCGTCCCCGGACCCGGCGTGCGTTCCCACGAGGGCAGTGACCCCGCCGCTCCACCCGCCTCTCCGCCCCGCTTCCTGCCTCCTTCGCCACCCCCGACGAGGGCCCAGGAGACAGCCGGGCCCGCCCTCGCCCCCGGCCCGCCGCCCTCCCGCCGCTCTGCGCGCCATGGACGCCCAGGAGCCGCAGGCCGACCCCGACGGCGGGGGCGCCCCGGGCCTCGAGCCTGGACGCAGCTCCCAAGACGAGTTCGACTTCTCCATCCTCTTCGATTATGACTATTTGAATCCTATCGAAGGTCGGTAGAGGCTCGCCCCGGCCTGGCCTCCGAGCCCGGGCTGGGGCTTGGGCCTGGGCAGTGGACACAGGGCCCCCTTTTGCCCCACGTGTCACACTTACTGGGGGGCCTGGAGCGGGGGGCTGCCTCTCCCCCCCGGCTGAGAGGGAGGGCGCTAGGCGTCAGGGACTGCAGCCGCCTTTAGGGGGCGCTAGGCTCACTCTGCCGGGTAGGGCGTTGGTTTCCAGTTACGTCTCCCTGATTGTCACGGGTAGCAAAGCCAAGGGTGGCAGGGGTCTCAGCTGGCCTCTTGCCTGCTGCTGGTCGTCAGAGGGCAGCGGAAGCTACCGGTTTGCCTTTGGAGGGAGGAGATGAGGAAGCCAGAGAATGGAGTTCGTGGGAAGGGGCTGGTGCAAACAGAGGGCAGGTGAAGCGGATCCTCCCACCTCCGGGCACTACCGCGTGCGAGCCCGTCGTTGGGGACTTTGTGTTGACACTAAGGAAGAGGTTGTCTGTATCTAATGCTGGAGGGTGGTTTGACTTCATCTTAGGCGGCTGGCCCATTTCCTCCCTCGGGTCTGCCGCTGTGTTTGCACATCACCCCGCATGGCTCAGTGTGAGCTTTATTAAGGGATCCCCCACCCTGCGGTCATCATGGCTGTGGGCGGTTGGGGGGAGCCGACCTGTGGATTCAGGAAGATGCAGGCTGTTCCTGCCTCAGCGACCTGTCGGTCGGTGACTTCAAGTGCGCTTTGCGCTGGGGACCGGGGATTTCCCCAGGCTTGGCCGTCATTTCACGTGTTTAACAGGACCCTTGGTCAGAAGGAGAAGGTCGCACACCCAACCTCACTGTATTTTTCTGGTTAGCAGGTTGTCTTGGGAAAAAAAAAACCCAACCAGGCTTCCTGATTTTGACAGCCTAGCCCAGCCAGTGCTTATTGAAGCCTCTGGGGCAGGTCTGGTGGTAACTTCCAGATGCACTTGGGCTTGGCTGCATTAGGGAAAGCAGGAAGGGGTTGTGCTGCCTGCTGTGTGTAGGAAGCCTTTTCCGGACTCTCCGGGGCTTGCTGTTTTCCAGAGATGCTGGGTTAGGCAGAGAAGTTTTAACTTTCCTTCCACGGCGTCTTCAGGTGAAACTCCTTAGGTGAGGGGCTTGCTTTGATTTCGGAGATGCCCTCACTCGGATACCAAGTGAAGATGGTAATTCGTAATTATTCTCTAATTTGGCTGGAGGTGGAAATAATTATCCAGCCAAAGAGACCAGTCTTCTTGAGTTGCAATCCGGAGGCCATCCTTTGCTTTGAAAAGACACAGTTAAGAATCTGCAAACGATCCCTCTAGCATCAGTGGTCTTGCTGTTTGTTAAGATTAAACTCATGTTTTGCAGGGAACTAATACTTACACCCCTCCCAGATTCACAATCAACGAATTTTTTTTTCCTGCAGTGGGGGGAGATTTCCGGGGGAACAGTTTCCAAGCCAAATCCGATGGGAGGTGCTTTTTATAGTTTTTCTTGGCAAGGGGTGCTTGGTGGCTGCCAGATGGGTGTCTAAATGACCACAATGAAGGCCCCAGAATCTGTTTCTTAAAAATAAACTTTATTTTCTGGAACAGTTTAGATTTACAGAAAAGTTGTAAAGATAGTACAGCAAGTTCTCATATACCCAGCACTGCACCAAGCCCCCTATATGATGAGCATCTTACATTAGTTGATTAGTTGATTTGTTATAATTAATGAGCCAATATTATGATACAGTATTATGGACCTAAGTCCATACTTTATTCACATTCAGACTGTCATTTATTGTTATTATTTTTAATGAGCTTGACAGTTTTGTTTGTTTGTTTTTTGTTTTTTTTTGTGGTACGCGGGCTTCTCACTGTTGTGGCCTCTCCCGCTGCGGAGCACAGGCTCCGGACGCGCAGGCTCAGCGGCCATGGCTCGCGGGCCCAGCCACTCCGCGGCATGTGGGATCTTCCCGGACCGGGACACGAACCCGTGTCCCCTGCATCGGCAGGCAGACTCTCGACCACTGCACCACCAGGGAAGCCCAGAGCTTGACAGTTTTGAGTACTGATCAAGTACATTGTACAGTGTCCCTTCAATGGGGTCTTATGTTTTTCTTATGGTTAGACAGGGCTGTGGGTTTTGGGAGAGGAAGACCACAGAGGTAAAGTGACCATTTCCATCCCATCATATCAAGGGTACCTACTATCAACATGATTTATCACTACTGATGATGGCCTTGATCACCTGGCTGAGGTAGCCTTTGGCAGGTTCCTCCACTGTAAGGTTACTCCTTTCTGAACTGTGCTCTTTGGAAAGAGGTCACTGTGTGCAGCCCCACTTAAGGAGTGAGGCATTATGCTCTGAAATCTGTAGAATAATGACCCCTTGCTGGGAAGTCGGCAGCACAGAAACATCATGGCTCAGGAAGAGAAAGGATGTCGGGAGCCTTGAGAGGCTAAAGCGAGCTGTACCAGATGTGGGTCTGGCTCATCCAGATGTTAATAGCAGTCCCCTCTCTCTTCTTCCACATGATGGACCGCCCCAAGGGCCAACACTAGCCCTTATCTTGCTATTGGGCTTTGTCCCAGGTGACAGTATGTTGGTGATGCACATGAGGTGTTGTACTTAACTCCGGGCATGGGCTTGGCAAAAAACCCAAAGAGGGAGGAGGACTGCTCATGGGACAGATGTTGTCAGAGATTGGTGTCGGCACTTAGGGAATTTGGGGGAAGTCGGGTGCTCAGTTTATGGAGCTTGAACATGTGGCAGATGTTCATTAGCTCATGCAGTACCCCTCCAACCCTAGCAGGTAGGCACTCTTGTCACCCTCATTTTACAGAGGAGGATGCAAAGGCACAGAGAGGTGAAGGAATTTTCCCAAGAAAGCAGGGCTGGTAAACGGCAGAGCTGAAATATGAACCTGGCAGTCCTGCTCCAGAGCCTGTCTTCTGTTCCTCATTCCCTCTCTTGATGAGAGACACATGTAAAGCAGTTTGTTAGGGGCCTGGTACCATGCAAGACTGGAATTTAAAACATTTACCAACAGAGTGATCTTGGAAAAGTCATCTAACCTCTCTGGACCTCTGTTGGCTCAGCTGTCACATGACTGAAATGACAGTACTCACCTCAAAGTGTTGTTTGCCTTGAATGGCTTAACCCATTTAAATCAGTTAACATGGAGTGTGATTTCTTACTAGCTTTTTATTAAAGCCTTGATTTTGTTAATAGAGGTGTTCAGTAACGTGAGTCCTTATTCATTTTCTCATCCATCTAACTATGGAGCACCTATGGTGTTGGATCCTGGGGATATAATAGAAAATGAGACTCAGTCCCTGCCCTCAGTGAGTTAGAGCCTCTAATTGTTTTCTCTCCTCTGATTGCATTGTCTGGTACCTCTAGTAGCTTCTACACGGTCCTGGAAAGTAGGCATCTTTGCTTTGTTCCTGACCCCAGCAGGAGTACCTTCAGTGTTGGCTTTGGAATCAAGACATATGTATTTAATTACGTTAAGGAAGTATTCATCCATTTCTATTTTCATGAGAGTTTTGATTAAGAATGGGAGTTGAGGGGCTTCCCTGGTGGCGCAGTGGTTGAGAGACCGCCTGCCAATGCAGGGGACACGGGTTCGTGCCCCGGTCCGGGAAGATCCCGCATGCCGCGGAGCGGCTGGGCCCGTGAGCCATGGCCGCTGAGCCTGCGCGTCCGGAGCCTGTGCTCCGCAACGGGAGAGGCCACGGCAGTGAGAGGCCCGCGTACCGCAAAAAAAAAAAAAAAAAAAAAAAAAAAGAATGGGAGTTGAGTTATGCTGTAGACGTTTGAGCACCTATGGAAAAATATGATTTTATTCTTCTAAGATCACTTATATTAATAGATTTCCTAATATTGAAATTTCCTGGTATCAACCCCACTTGCTCACTGTGTGTTATTTTGTTATGGTGATGGGGCCGGCATCTACTGGATAATGTTTTGTCCAAGATTTCTTTTAGCAGTATGTATGAGTGATATTTGTCTGTAATGTCCTTTTTGGCATGCTGTTAGGTTTAAATTTCTTTCCTTCTCTATGTTCAGGAACAGCATGTGTATTATTGGGACTATCCAGTTTCTCCAGTTGCGATAGAATTCCTCTGTGACACCATCTAGATCTGGTGCCTTTTCATGGGGGTGGTTCTGCAATAGCTTTCTTGATTGTGTCTATGGGAACTGGTCTGTTTACGTTTTCTATTTCTACTGGAGTCAATTTTGGTAAACTTTATCTTCCTAAGAAATTATTTATTTCACCTCTCTGGATTTTCAGATTTATTTGCCTAGAGGCATTCAAAGTAAACTCTTAGTTTTTGCTACTGAGGGAGAGAGCTAAGTACGTAGTAATATGGATAGAAAGAATGGAGACAGGGCTACGGGGTCCTGACCAGTGCTACTGCCCACCTTGGAGGGGAGAGGTGTGCTGGCTGTGAGCAGACACATCAGAAGTTTAATTTCTTTGTAGAAGAAATTAGTCTACCTCAGTGGGTCTGGTGTGTCCCTCCTCTGATTCCTGGTAACCCGATGCACGTGGTGTTAACTTTGACCTTTCAGAAAGGAAAATGGACTCCTGGTCATTGCTTGTAAAGTTTATTCTGGTGATCCTTAAACTTGTCGGGTCACAGCCCTTTGAAAGGCTGATAAAAGCCACAGGTCCCATACGCTGTAGGAGCACACTGCACGTGTGCACCCCCTCCTGCACTGCTCCCCCCCTCCACAAACCCCCACCCCAACCAGCATCCCCTCTGCCCCCAGCGCACCTTTTATACCATTTCCAGGTAGGGTCACAGGCCCTGCTGGAGCCCTAATGTCCCCTGCACTTCGACTCAGGGCCACCTGCTCTCAACCCATTCACAGGGCACAATTTAAACCTCATTCTTTCAGCAAACACTCACTGAATGCTGGTTTTGTGCCAGGCCCTGTAGGGGTACAGAGGTGAATGAGATGTGGTCCTGCCCTTGCCTGGCCCCCAGGCCAATGTGGGACACAGCCTGGTAAACAAATTGGGACAAATGAGGTGCTGGGATATAGTATCATGGGTTTTTTTTTTTTTGGTGCTTACTAAAAATAGAGCTCTACCCTAAGCAAGCAGTTCGCTAAACACATGTGACATTCAGAGACGTTGCCGTCTGTGTCGAGTTAAGGACAGGCCTTAATAAGCCTGCTTTGTACAAATAGTGTCTCCAGGTGCAGCTGGAAAGGTGAAATGAGGGCTGATCTGAGCCGCGGCCTTGTCAAGGGAATCAAAAGGACTAGGGAGAAAGGTGCCTTAATCACGCTTTACTATTGCACACATGCCATCCCAGCTTCCAAATTAAAGGCCTTCTGTTCTTAAGGTGGCCTTAGCTTTTGATCGGGAGTAGGGGTTCTTAAAATCTTAAAGCTGTGTTATTTGAGTTGGTTCCTGAGGCTTTTTAGTCCTGTACGGTGATGGGGTTGAATAAATTTGAAAAATGCAGCATTGGTAGCCAGTGGTCCTCAATCCTGGCTACACGCTAGACTGTTCCAGCTGTACCCAGGACCGGTGAAGTCAGACTCCTTGGGGGTCAGTTAACTTTTGCTGAGAGTCACTGAGTGGTACATGGCAGGGCAGGCCTTGAACCCAGGCAGTTAGGATCCCAGGTCTCTGCCCTCAGCACTACAGCTCAGCCAGTATCTCACTGACTCCAGCTTTCCTGGGTCCCCTGTACACCAGCATGGGGTGCATTCACCTCGTGTGTTTTGATATTTATATACTTATCCTTTGTATGTTCACTGCTGTCCTAATGGGATTATACTCATAAAACATGCAACAAAAATGAAAGTGGGAAAAGACAGAATATAAACGGGAGTTCTGCTGTTCCTGTATTTCTTTCTACATCCCAGTGGATTGTCGTGTGTGCCTCCTGGGGTACATGTTCCCCCCAACTCCAGGGGCCATTGGCTCAGCAAGTCAGAGCACCAGATCTGAAATCAGGGAATCCTGGCTTGAAACTCTGACTTAGCTGTCTCCTACTTGCGTGACCTTGGCCAAGCAAAAGTACCTGGCGTTAGCAAGCATGCAATAAATCGTTGCCAAATAAATGGATGAAAAGTTGCATAAGTCCTTATTAGTGGTGTGCCTCAGGGCAGGTGATTTTGATCCTCTGCGCTTGTATTTTCTCATCTGTGAAATGGGGGTGGTGATGGCAGGTTCCCACAAGGCATTGTGATTAAGTGCAGGCCGCAGGGCTGTGTGAGTGTCAGGTGGCAGTGGCGATGGGCTCTGAGATGTCTTCTGGCTCGCCTGACTTCTTGAGAGCACTGGTTCCTTGGAGGAGAGAGTCTTTGCCTTGGCCTTTGATGAATCCTGGGTCTTAGGAGAAGATGCTCTTTGGAGAGGAGCCACTGGCTGTTGGGCTTCAGTCGGCATCACAGCAAGTTATCTAACTTACGTACCATCAGTTCTGACTCATCGGGCCCCTGCCTCGGCCCCAGAACTTGGCCAGCTGCAAAAGCTTTCTCAGTTGACCTGACTTGCAGGCTGCAAGGTTCCCTGTGGCTGCCTCTGTGAGAGGCAGGACCTCCCCAGGTGTCCTGCCCTGGCCCCCCAGGACCCCCTGAGCCAGGGCCAGGAAGAGGCAGCCTTGGAAAGTGCAGCGTGATGGATGCCTTGTGGCTTCCCCCCACGAAGGGACTTCCTCTTTCCTCTCTGCCCAGCACAGGAAATAGCCACAGGGCTCCGCAGAGCTCCAGCCAAACTCGGCTTCCCTGGGCCGGTGCGAGGTTCGGTTTTGGCCGATTGTTCCCAAACTGAGCTCAGGGAAGAAGGCAAGACTCGGCCCTGAGGCTCTTCCTGGGATGCGTCAGGGGCTGTCAGCTTTCCTACCTGGAACAGAGCCCCACGTGGGTTCCCCCAAAGCAAGAGGAACTGCCTTTGACTTTTTCCTGAACTTTTATTACGAACTTTTCCAAATATATGGAAAAGTAGAGACAGTGGTATAGTTAACTCCCATGTTCCCATGTGCCCAGCTTCAACAATTATCAGCATAAGGCCAGTCTTATTTCATCTCTGCCTCAGTGTATTCTCCGCATCTCCACCCCTGCTTACTTTAAATCACATTCCAGGTGGCGTAATATTTTATTAATAAATAGTATGTAGCTCAAAAATAAGGGCTCTTGAAAAAAAATCAAATACCATTATCAAACCTGAAAAGGAATAATACTTAATTTCAAATGTCCAGTGTTTAAATTTCCTGCTTGTCTCACAAGGGTCTTTTTATGGTTAATTTGTTTGAACCAAGGTCCAAACAAGATCCTCACATTGTAATTGGTTGACATGGCCATTTATGTCTCTTTTATTTTATAAAAATCCCCATCAGTCTGTTTTCTTGCTGTTTATTTGTTGAAGAAGCAGGGTCATTTTTCCTGTGCTGGTCTCCACGTGATGGATTTTGCCAGTGGCATCCCTGTGGTGTTTTAATTTTTTTATTGTTATTATTATTATTTATTATTATTATTATTTTTAAATTTTCTCAGTACGCGGGCCTCTCACTGTTGTGGCCTCTCCCGCTGCGGAGCACAGGCTCCGGACGCGCAGGCTCAGCGGCCATGGCTCACGGGCCCAGCCGCTCCGCGGCATGTGGGATCTTCCCGGACCGGGGCACGAACCTGTGTCCCATGCATCGGCAGGCGGACTCTCAACCACTGTGCCACCAGGGAAGCCCCCCTGTGGTGTTTTTTTTAACGTGTTCCTTTGTCCCTTGCATCTCCTACGGACTGGCATTTAGATCTAAAGTCCTCTGCCTTGGACTTTTAGTGCTTTTTTTCCTCTGCAAGAGAAATATATTAAAGGTAGACGGGAAGCTACAGGAAGAGCAGAGAGATTGCTTTTCCCGAGTTGGCATTTGGGGACCTTCCATGCGTCCTAATCTGAGGTTTTGGGAAAGACCATTTTCTCACCTGGAACTGTTTTAGTTAATACGACGTATTTCTAAAAGCCAGTCCTTCTGTGTGAATTTTAATTGAGCCACGCCTGAGTGAGCTGTCAGAAGTAAGAAAGTTGCCTGCGAAGTTCAGGATTTATAAAGGTCCTTATCAAAACAAACCTGCTTGGGTGTGCTGAAAAAGGGTGACCCTTAGACGAGGAGATGGGGAACGCTTTAAGTCTGCAGTGCCTGCAAAAGTCATTGTAAAGACTTCAGAAAGGGGCTGTTTTTTACCTGTGTGATCCTAAGAAGGTGGGATGAGGGTCTGAAATCCACAACGGGTGACATCACTTCCGTTGCCAAGGAGAAAGGAGGAATGTCATTAATGACCGGGCTTGGCAGGGGCCACGGATGAAGTGTGCCCGCCCTCGGGGAACATGGCACCAAAGTGAAAGCTCCTGGGGACGAGTGTAAATAAAGCACCCATCTGTCAATCAGGTATTAATTTTAAGTCTCTGCCCCTGGCCAAGGGTTATGGGGCCCTACTGTCTTCAAGTGGAAGTTTCCACTTGGATTTCAAGTTGCCTGAAGGAAAAGTGGACATCAGCTTTGCAGGCCGTGACAGGGGTTGTAGGACTCCATAAAGGGTACAGCTCTTTGAGGGGCTGGCGTAAAGGTGAGGGGGCCTTTGCTGAGTGAGTTAGAGGAAGGAAAGCAAGGAAGGTGGCCGTGCCCATGTCGCCTTGTGCAGGGCTTTGACAGAGAGGCGGGGTAGCCATGCAAGCCCCGTTTCTGAGGAAGGATTATCTGAGGTCTACTTCTGGCTAATTCTTCTGACCAGATATTTCCTTTTCCTTTTGGCGAGGAAGTCGCTCTCTGTTGAGCACTGCGTGACAAATGCGGAGACACTGTCTTTTCTTAGAGATGGATCTCCCTGAAGCACAAGTTCAATCTCAAATGGCTGTCTTCTTGAAAAATGGAGGCAGTATGTCAAGGTGACCAGACAAGCAAAGTCTGATGTTATCATCTGATGGACTATTACACAGAGATGCAAAAGAAACTGCAGCTGCATATGACATGGTTACATCTCAGACATAAGGTTGAGGAAAACTGTGACATGCACATCTCGTACGGTTTTATTTATACAATGGTCAAAGCCAGCAAACCCAGGCTATAGTGAGAGAAGGTAGGTAAGCGGGTCCCCCTGAAAGAGGGTTATTGGCTGGGGAGGGCCACCAGAGAATCCTCTGGCAGGATGGAAACATTCCATATCTTGATTGGTGGCTACACGGTGCATACATTTGTAAAAAGGCACGAGGTGGGGCTTCCCTGGTGGCGCAGTGGTTGGGAGTCCGCCTGCCGATGCAGGGGACACGGGTTCGTGCCCCAGTCTGGGAGGATCCCACGTGCCGCGGAGAGGCTGGGCCCGTGAGCCATGGCCGCTGAGCCTGCGCGTCCGGAGCCTGTGCTCCGCAACGGGAGAGGCCACAACAGTGAGAGGCCCGCGTACCGCAAAAAAAAAAAAAAAAGGCACGAGGTGTACTTCTAATATCTGTGCATTTGACTGCATTTAAGTGATGTCTCAGTTTGAACCCCAGCTCTGCCCCTGATTGTTCTTGTGCCTTTGGGTGAATCCTCGCGCCCCTGAGTCTCAGGGCCCCCGTCTGTAACACAGAGGAGTTGGTGGTTCCGGCTTCCCAGGGTGCTTGTAAACCCCAGAGAGAGAGGTAATACACGGGAAAGCTCGAGGCGCAGTGAACGGATAAAAATAGGAAGGTCTTTGAACTTCTTAAAAGCGCGAGGGCCCCATGGAATGGCTTGCAACCAGTTCCTTCTATCCCCATTTGAGGACAGAGGTGAGGTCCCATGTCTGCCAGATGCCTGGCCTCTGCTGCCCCCATCCAAAAGCTGACCTTGAGGCACATGGGTTGCAGATTCCATACATTTCTCTGGTTCTCTCCAAAAGGAATACGTGTCAGCCTGCGGGTGCGTGTGTTTTTGCAAACAGCCGTGCCAGTAGCCAGTCTGTAAGGCTCGGTGCTTGCAAATTGTCCCGGGTCCCGGATCCTGTGTCCCGGGCGCCTGGCCTCATGGCAGGCTGCCTGGGAGGCAGGAGCGAGCCCTCCTTTCTGCCCTGTCTGGTGAAGGCAGACAGCTGCCTTAGCTGGGTCAAGGTGAGCAAAGAGCATAGCGTTCAAGGTGGCTTTTTCTAGTGGTTCCACATTGACGAGACAGGATGGTAAACTGCCTTTCTTCCCTTTCTGGCCTTTCTGGACCTGACTTATCTGGATGGAATTTCTCACCTCTCATGCCCTGCTTCTGTGTATGTCATCTCTGAATGATGGGTGTGGCAACCTGATTCTCCGTCGATTCATTGATTGGGAATCCAGTTACTCTTCGGCGTCTGCACGGTCGGGGCAGCAGGGGCATGGGGGCCCTTGGAAAGTTTGCTAAGTGCTGAATTGATTACTTGAAGCGCAATCTGTACCTTTTCAAAGAAGGTCTTTCCTAGAGGTGGTGCAAGCTGCCAGATGAAAAATCCGTCCACCTTTTGCTCCTCTTGGCATTTCCTGCGGCCCCCAACACAGAGGAGGTTATGAGAGTAGTGGGATGGAGGGAGGCGGGATTCCTTCCCTCCATCTCCCCGCTGTCCTCTGGCTGCACGTGTGCAGTGCCAGGTTGTGGCATCCTAGTGCTGCCATGGCAACAGACTGTGATGTCTCAAACCCAGGGCCCGGAACTCACACCGCCTTGGGGTGTGAGCTCTTTGAGCGGTGGGTCTGTCACCTCGGACAGGGGTGGACCCGCAGCTCTGGGGCCCTGCTGCCGGCCTGAGGGGCGTCTGGCCTCCAGGCCAGGCCCTGGCTTCTCTCTTCCGAGTCGTTCAAGCCTGAGAGCACCGGTTCGTGCAGTCCCTTCCCCCCTCCCCAAAGGACAGATGCCTCATGTAGGTTCCTTAGCTGGGTTTCTATTTTGGTCATTCTATTCTGCTTCCTGAAAATTCCACCCGCCTGTAGTTCTAGGCGGAGAAGATGTTCTCTTGCCGTTCCTTTTTTCAAAAGCGATCTGTTGGCTGGTGAGTTGGCGCTGGCGGCTGTCTCAGACTTGGCCGTGTGTCCTTAAGGGTGAGCAACAGGCCCGCCAGAGGCTCCAAGAGGGCAGGCACTGGCAGAGAGCTCCTTGTGGCCTGAGTGGGATTTTTAAATAATCGTTGACTCAATCCTGGGGCAACTGGAGGGATTGTGAATATTCCAGAAGAAAGGAATCCGTGTCTTTAGTTGTCTAGGGCAGCCTACCTCATGATGGGGCTCCAGAGCAGTTCCCATTCTGGGGACACCTCATTTCTATGTGTTGGAATTAAGGTATCACCATCCAGGAAATATCCCCTTTCATGTGTTATGCGGGTGGAGGGGCTGGGTGGGCTGCCTGAGACTGAATCTGGCTCTGCCGCTTAGAAGCTGTGTGACCTTGGCCAAGTTAATCACCCTCTCTGAGCCTCACGTTCCCCATTTATAAAATGAGGAAACTCTATCACCTGCTTCGTAGGCCTTTTGTAAGACAAACATTAGTATATGCTAAATGCATACATAGTGGTTCTTGGTATAGAGTATATGGTAGAGATGTGTTAGCGAGAATCACTTTTGTTACTGCACACTGTGTCACTAACATTTTAGTAAGATTTAGTTGATCAGCTCCCAGGTACCCCAGAAGAGGGAGTACAAAGCATGGAGTGGAGGGGGTGTTCAGCATTCTTTACCTACTCTACATATCTTCTGAAGGCTAGCAGAAAAATAGAATTCCCAAAGTGCTGACCAGTCCATTTTATGTTTATAAAAATGTCTTCCCTTTTTCTTTTTTAATGCTTTTGAAGGCACTTGGGGGCCAGTGTGTGTCACACTTTCACGTTGTAAAATAAGGCAATGAAAGCAGAGCGAGGGGAGCATTTTCACTTAGAAGACCGTTCTTTCCATAATGATAATACGACTCTACTGGAAGGTCCCATTTACTGAGTGTTTATTTTGTGTGTTTTGGGCTTCATGTGGATAAGGTGAAACATCAGGTGGGTATTGTCACCAACCTCAGCAACTGTGTTATACACGAGGACTCAGAGGTCCCCCAGGTCACACAGCCGGACGGGGGGTGGGGGAGAGGGGTGAAGCCATGGAGCTGGGGGGCCCCTAGCACTGTGTATGGACCGAGACCCGGACCTCAGTGCAGACGCCTTGCTAGGGCGGGGCTGGACTGGCCTCCCCAGCAGTCTTGTCTTGCGGTTTTGGGGAGTGGCCAGAGATCTCCCCAAATATTCATGGGGCCTAGATGTTGGGGTGAGCACCTGGGAACCTGATGGAAGGAAGGGTGATGATAATTCGACTTTCAGATGTCTGCTGCAGAAATGATTTACCTGCTAGGGCTGACGGGGAGCAGATGTCTCATTTCTGAATCAGTTCAGGTTTGACTCGTGGATGGATGCTCCCAACATTCTTTTGGGCCTCGGCTGCGTGCAGGGCCTGGAACTGTAGGGCCTAGAGCAGTGGTTCCCAGCTGCGGGGGATTCTGCCTCGCAGGAGAAATTCGGCAATGCTTGGAGATGCTTCTGGTCGTTACAACTGAGAGAGGGGAGGGGATGCTACTGGCATCTAGTGGGTGGAGGCCAGGGATGCTTCTGAACATGCTTCAGCCTCACAGCAAAGAAGTCTGTAGCCCCCAGTGTCTGTAGTTCTGAGGTTGAGAACCCCTGGTCTCAGGTCTGCTGGGTTCAAGCTGTGAGACCTCGGGCAAGTTAATTCATCTCTTTGTGCCTCAGTCAACCCATCTATAAAAGGGGAGTAAACAGTGCCCATCTCACAGGTTGTGAGAATTAAGTAGTTTACTACATGTAATGTGTTTACAACAGAGCCTGCCTGGCGTATAAATTCTCAGCACGTGTTAGCTGCTGCTGCTGTTATTATTATCGGCCTTTATCTGCCTTCAAAAAGCTCACTGTCTAGTAGGGAGACAGACAAGTGAATCTATACTTGATAGACTTCACTACACGACTCTTCAGGTTCTGGCAACACTACAGAGTCTGTAGTGTCTGATCCAGCCTAGGGAGAGCTTTTAGGAAGAGGTGGCCCAAGTGAAATCTTGATGGACAAATAGTGGCTTGCTAAGAAAAGTGAGGACAGGAGGTATGGAAGGGTGTTCTGGGCATGGGGAACAGCATGTGCAAAGGATGGAGGCACAGGGGACTGAGAGCAGCCACCTCTGAATCCCTCATCTCTGCCTCCACCTTCTGCCTCTTTCGGAATCCTGATGCCTCGAGTGTGGGCTGGGTACCTCGCATGGCAAGTGGGATGGTTTCACGGGCCGCCCCAATGAGTACATTGCATACGCGGGTCATCCCCATGGCAGGGCGCCTTCTCTTGAGTCAGGAGTGAGGCCTCCGTCAGGTGCTACTGTGTCTTTAACGCCTTTCTTTCTGATACTTGCTGCTTCCTCCCCCCAGTGCCAGCTTTAAAAAAGGCAGACTTTCTGGGGTCGTGGAAATGTCCTGCGTCATGATTGTGCTAGTGACAAGGGTATAGAGCATCTGGCAAAACTCACTGAACTCTGCACTCAAAATCTGTACGTATAAATGATACCTTATTTAAATAAAGAGCATCAAGGAGGAAGAAAAGTGGGCCTCAGGCTCAGAGCCTTTGGCTAGCAACAGTGTCTCGCTTGAACTTAGTAACTTTTATTTTGATTGTAGTTTTACCCTACCTTCTATTTATGGAGGTGACACTGATTTTCCATTTGTGGTATGGGTGTAAAGTTTCCGTAAAAAAAAAAAAAAAGAAAGAAAGTAATATGCGAACGAATTTACATAGAAATATTAAGTGAATAATATTCACTGGTGGTACATGAATATAGCAAAGATCATGCGAGTGGTAAGAGAAGCAAGCTTTTTGGAAACCCTTCTGAGAGGGTCTGGTGCTTCTGAGATGAGACGAACTTGGCCCAGTGCTGTGTGGGCACAGTGAGGGAGTTATCTGCAAGGGTGGCAGTTGTTTACGGAGAAATAGTGAAGAATCCTAGCTACTTAAAGAAATATTTTAATCGTGAGCCTTTTGTCTGTGAGAATTACTGTCAAATACCCAGGGGAATGAGAATTAAATGATTATAAATTACCTCCATATTACTTGCTTGTGGGTAAACTTTCAAAATCTTGGGGAGAGAAGAAAAAAGAAACTCTGCTGCTTGGATTAATTAAAACCAATGTAAATGCTTTAAATGCTTTTGCTCAGCAAACTGGCCTTTCTCTTTTTCATTGCTGCCCCGGAGTGTGAGTGATGTGTGTTTTTATGGCAATAAGTTTCTGTGACTTTCACATCAGCCCCGAGGGGTTGTTTCTGATAAGATGTAATGCAGTTTTTCTGATAAGGCCGGAATTTTTGCTAAGAGGCTTTCTGTGTTTTGTTTTGCTGGTTCACAGGGCAATGGATTATCAGAATGTTGTTGGACATGGATTTGACCTGGATCTCTTCCTAGATTAAAAATCTATGCTCTGTTACCTGCCAGGAAGGCTGTGTGTGCGTGTGTGTGCAGGCACAAGTACAAGTTTATGTTGAACTGCAGCTTTACAAGAACCCTAGACCCTACAGACTCTAGTTAGAAAAATGAAAGGACGTCAGAGCCAGAAGCAGCCAAGGAGACTGATCTGGTTTAACGCCGTCCTGTTACAAATGAGGAGGTTGAGACCTAGAGTGGGTGGGGGACTTTTCCAAGGTCACACAACTAGTTAGTGGCAGAGTAGGACTAGAACGCAATTTCCTGCTTCCTAAACCAGGTGTCATTGCTATATATCATGTTATGTCCCCCCCCCTTTAAAATAAATAAAATAAAAACATGTGCCTTTTGGAAATTATCTTTCTATTCTCAATGTAGTACAGAAATCAGAGTCTCCTTTCTGCCTCTGCCCCTAATTACTTAGCTCTTCTCCCTGGAGGAAATCACTGTTACCTGTAACTTCCAGGGAAAGCCTGTGTACCCATAAGCATTGTGTGTGTGTATGTGTGTGTGTGTACATACTCACCCTCTGTTTCTATCCTATGCATACTGTGTGCATCTTTAACAGTATCTTGTGGTCGTTCTATGTCAATGTATAAAGAACCTTTTCAACCCTTTTTGTAACTGTATTGTATCTCACTATGTGAATGACAGAATTTAACCCACCCCCAGCTGATGGACAGTAGGTTGCTTCCAGTCTGTGGGGATTATAAACAGGGCTGGACTGACTAAACTTATGCATACCTGATTTTGCCCATGTGCTGGATAAATTTCTAAAAGTGACATTGCTTGATTCCAAGTATACGTGCGTTTGGAATTTAGATAGATATTACCAAATCACCCTCTCTTAAGGTTATGTCTTTCTACCATTTGTTTTGGATGTTAGCATCTTTGAGGAGTCGTTTAAATATTTCATGCTTTATTCAGCAGACCGACAAATATTTTTGGAGGGCCTGCTTTGTGGCAGGTCCTGTCCAGTCGTTAGGAATACAGTGGTGGTGGTGGCGGTGGTGAGAGAGTCCTCATGGAATTGATTGATCGGTGGAGGTGGGGCTGGGAGTTGGGGGAGAGGCAGATGATAAACAAGTAACTACAGAATTACTGAATTAGAATTGTGAGAAGTGCAGTGGAGCAGGGCAGGGAAGTGTGAGTGGGGCCTGATCTCGTCAAGAAGGTCAGAAGGACTTCTGAGAGCACATGACACTTTAGCCAAGCTTCAGCAAAGGAGCGGTTTTAGTTACGAAGAGGGCTGGGTGGGGGAGGAGTTGTTGAGCAGAGGAAACAGCGAGTGCAAAGGTCCTGAGGCAGAAAGGAACTTGGCATTTTCTGAGAATGACAGCCAGTTTGGCTGGAGTCTGGGGAGAGAGGAGAGGGGAGAGGGGAGAGAGAGGCAAGGCTAGAGGGGCAGGCAGAGGCTCAACCGGGCTGACCTAGTTGAGGTTGTTTATCTTGATCCTAGGAGCTATGGAAAGCCATTTCTGGGCTCTCACCTGGGGTGGGGCACCACCTGAACCCTATGAGGTCAGCTCAGCTAAACCAGATAGCACTTACTCCAGGATGGCCCAGAAAGGGCACCGAGGAAGTGGAGGATCACCTGTGTGCACCAACCAGCTCTGCTGTTATAGTGCAAAAGCCAGCCACAGGCTATGTGTAAACAAATAGGAGCGGCTTTGTTCCAATAAAACTGTACTTACACACGCAATCTGTGGGCCAGCTTTGGTCCAGGGGCTGTAGTTTGCCTGCCTCTGATCTAGCAGCATGTGATTCTCTAAACAGATAATATCTGATGTGTTGTCAGCTGCTAACAGGTGTCAGTGGAGAAAAGATGGCAGGGAAATGGGGTGGAGAATGACACAGGGGTGGGGATGGAGATGATCCTTTTGATGGGCCTAAGGAGCTGCTGACTGAGCAGGCATGTGAAGGAATTAAGGGAAGCAGCCAGGTGAAGATCTTGGGGAGAGAGTTTCTAGGGAGAGGGAGCTCCACAGCAGGAGCTGCTTGAAGAATCGTGAGGATGTCAGCAGGGCTGGTGCTGAGTCAGCTTGGGGAAAAGTGGGGAGAGTGGGAGTCGTGAGACAGGCCAGGGCTAGGGGACAAGTGTGTTAAGGACTGTCCTGGGGACATCTAGGGAAGCCTTTAAAGCGGGTTTCACTTTACAATGGACATTTCAGTAGACGGCTGCGTGGAGAACAGACCATAGAGGGTGAGTGTAGAAATGGGGAGACCAGGGAGGAGGTGACGGCAACAGTCCAATTGGAAGAAGGTGGCGGGAGGTGGTGACACATGAATTTGGTTCACATTTTAATAGAGCGGTCAGGCTTTGCTGATGGATTGGATGTAAGGTCATGAGAGAAGAGTCGAGGCTGACCCAAGTAACGACAGAGAGGGTGGAGGGGCCTCTGTTGAGCTGGGGAGCTTGCAGGAGGGGCGGGGTGTGGGATGGTGGGAACAAATAGCTAGTTCCCTCACTAATCTCACTCTCCAGCCACGGGTTCTTTCGAGGTGGCAGCAGAAGCCTGAGCTAGGTGGCCGTGATTAAAGAACAAAATTAGATCATTCTGTATCCGCTGATTTTACTAGTTTGGGAGGCTCTATAGCTATGGCTCTGTCTTTTGGGGGCCAAGTAGCTTTTCTGGGGGATCTCTAATCCTGTTCATTCTCTATTTGGGTGAATCTCTTCCCCTCCCTGGACCTCAGTTTCCTCATCTGTAAAATGGCACAAGATGAGATATGGCTCAGGAGTCCTGGTTGTAAATTAAGTCACTTTTTAACATGTGGGCATAAACATTTGGGATTTGAACCCAGAGCTTCATGATCTCCAGAGCTGCTGTGGCCTCCCCCTGCATCTTGTAGCTGTATCATACAGGTAGAAAGAGCAGATGGGCCTAGGTCAGTGTTTTTCAAACTGTGGGTCATGACCCACTGGTGGGACAGGAAATCTGTTTAATGAGTTATGACCAGAATTTAAACAAACTAACCCCAGACAGGAGGATAGATAAGAGTGCATCATATGTAGCAGGGTAAGTATTGTTTTGGGAAGCTTTTGTTTCGGGTGCCAGTGAACGTGGTGGTGTGAACTGAACCGGGAAATAAAATCACATTTCTTTCAAGGGCTGCACTGAAACAGAAGTTTGGCAGCCGTTAGCCCAGCCAGCCATCCAGGTCTCTGGCTGCTGCTGCATGGCTTGGACCAGCTGTGCTCGTGCACCTGCACTAAAATCCTTCCGCTTTGATCTCTCCGTTCAAGGAATCTGGGATGAAGTGGCCTCACTTTCCTTCTGTGAGGGAAGGAGTTTCTAGCTCTGGGGTTTGGTGTGGTGGGGATTAAAAAAAAAACAAAAAAACAAAAAAAAACAGACAAAACCCAATCTGTGATTGCTCTGCATCCGGAGTTGTGTTTTAGAGGCTTAAAAAGACCCCTCCCTCCCCCCTTCTCTTTCCAGAAGAACCGAATGCACATAAGGTCGCCAGCCCACCCTCCGGACTCGCATACCCCGATGATGTCCTGGACTATGGCCTCAAGCCATACAGCCCCCTAGCCAGTCTCTCTGGCGAGCCCCCCCGCCGGTTGGGAGAGCCGGATAGGGTAGGGCCCCAGAACTTTCTGTGCCCTGCCAAGCCAGCGGGGGCCTCGGGCCTGAGCCCTCGGATCGAGATCACTCCATCCCACGAACTGATGCAGGCAGGGGGGCCCTTCCGCGTGAGAGACACTGGCCTGGTCGAGCAGCCGCCCCTGCCGGGGGTGGCCGCCAGCCCGAGGTTCACGCTGCCTGTGCCCGGCTTCGAGGGCTACCGCGAGCCGCTTTGCTTGAGCCCCGCTAGCAGCGGCTCCTCTGCCAGCTTCATTTCCGACACCTTCTCCCCCTACACCTCGCCCTGCGTCTCGCCCAATAACGGCGGGCCCGACGACCTGTGTCCCCAGTTTCAAAACATCCCTGCTCATTATTCCCCCAGAACCTCGCCAATAATGTCACCTCGAACCGGCCTCGCTGAGGACAGCTGCCTGGGCCGCCACTCGCCCGTGCCCCGTCCGGCCTCCCGCTCCTCGTCGCCTGGTACCAAGCGGAGGCATTCGTGCGCTGGGGCCTTGGTTGCCCCGCTGCCCGGAGCCTCACCCCAGCGCTCGCGGAGCCCCTCGCCGCAGCCCCGGGACGACGGCGCCCCTGCCGGGTACGCCCCCGCGGCTGGCTCTGCCGTCCTCATGGATGCCCTGAACAGCCTCGCTGCCGACTCGCCCTGTGGGATCCCCCCCAAGATGTGGAAGACCAGCCCCGACCCGTCGCCGGTGTCCACCGCCCCGTCCAAGGCTGGCCTGCCCCGCCACATCTACCCAGCCGTGGAGTTCCTGGGGCCCTGCGAGCAGGAGGAGAGGAGGAACTCGGCCCCCGAGTCCATCTTGCTGGTGCCACCAACTTGGCCCAAGCAGCTGGTGCCCGCCATTCCCATCTGCAGGTGAGTCAGACTTTGAAAACGATTTAGTCCATGGTCCAGTTTTAAGAGAAGGTTTTCTGGTTATGAGCATGGGATTCAGAGTTGGCTAGACTGGTCTTAAATCCTGGCTCTCCATTTACTGGCTGCCAGACCTTGAAAAGGAAGTTAAATTCTCTGGGAAAACAAAACAAAACAAAACTCTGAGCCGCAGTTTTCCCATCTGTTAAATGGGTGTAAGTGTCCCTGACTTACTGGGTGGTTGTTAGGAGGATGCAGTCATAGGATGCATGTGATTGCTCATACGACACTGAGCTCATTCACGCATTTGCTTATTTAACAAGTATTTATCAGACACCTACTATGTGCCAGGCACTGTTACAGGTGTTGGGGAGACAGTGTGAACAAAATGGGAAACAAAATTCTGCCTTCGTGGAGCTGACCTTCTAGTAAGCTCAAAGCAAGCCTGAACACGTGGAATTTGCTATCTTATTGGAAGAGGCATTGATGTTTGTTGGCATCTGCTATGTGCCTCAGTATTGCAATCAGTGATATGGAGGCCTTCAAAAAACGTGGGAGCCATAATCCTCAAGGAGCTTAAAATCTTGGCAAGCTGAAGAGATGCATGAATAGCAGCATGTAGGCTTGGGGTCTCCAGGGATGGATCCGAGTCCTGGCTCTGCCACTCACTGGCTGTGTGATCATGGGCATGTCTGCTGGTGCCATCCTGCTGTGCCCACAACAGACATCACTAATCACGCAGGGCCCTCTTTCTCATTGAGCACCTTTTTGATGCCGTGCCCAGGGCAGACATTGCTTATCGATCAGGACCTTCATTCTTACTGAGCACCTTTCTGGGCCTTGGTTCATTTCCTGTGAGATGAGGATAATAATAGTACCTACCGCCTGGTTTTTTTTGTTTGTTTATTTGTTTTTTTAAGGATTAGGTGAGATAATATATATCAGACGCTTAGCATAGAACCTACATAGGTAAGAGCTCGTGAAAGAGACAGCTGTTATTGTTATCGGGGAATCTTAGCCTTATAGAGGAAGCACTTTGTTGCTTCCTCACTGATGAGCCGTGTGCTAGGAGATTGAGTCCCCAATAGCTGTTAGACTGATGATAGTGACAGTAATAATCACCAACATTTCAGGATGCTAGCTGTGTGCCAGGCACACTTCTAAGGACTCTCTCTGGGTTATTTCATGTTATTCTCACATAAACCTGGTTTGGTTATATATTTATCTTCATTTTGATAATAAGGAAAATGAGGTACACAGATTAGGAGCAGAGATTATTTTATCTGTTTTATTAGGTGAAGGATCTAAGCTTTATGCTATTCCCATTATCCCAATGGTTTTCAAAGTGTTATTTGCTTTTAGCAAATGGAAGCCTCTTCTTTTCAAATAAAATGTTGAATGCCAAAATAGGTAACGTAGAGCCATTTTGATGGATGTAGGGTTGAGAGTAGCCTAGGGCCCTGTCCACTGGGCCTGGCTTCCCCACGCCCACCTGCCCCCAGCCCCCACCAAAATGGACTGAATGGAGCTTCTGGTCTGATGTTTCCTCCAAAGCGGGTTCTGCGAACACTAGTGCCATCATAGGTCAGTCAGTCCCTTAAGGAAAGGAGTTTCTGGGTTTAATAGAGTTTAATAGATACCTTTGTGTAGGGGCCGCTCCCCGCTGTGGACAGAATGTGCGGTGATTTCAAAGGCCATCTGATCACGGAGTTCTGAGACTAAAGTTTCCTGGAGCCTTAGGAATGCTGATCAAGATCAACGCCTGGTGCAGGTTGAGAAACTGGGGCTCAGAGAGGTGAAGTGATATGCCCATCAGCACCCAGCTAGTTCGTGACCAAGCTGGAAATCAGAATTCGAGATTCCTGACTCCTTGTTATTTCTGGTCAACTCCTTGATCAGTCTCCAAAACATGACTTATTTGGGAGTGAGGAGGAACATTAATATAAAATACAATTGTGAGGCATTTATCTGAGACTTTATTGTATATAAAATCCTTCCCTCTCCATTATGTGGCTTGATCTGAGAGGTTCTGATGAGTTAGAGTCCTTTAGTCCCTAGCAAGTGCCAATCTGTGCCAGCCAGTGAGTATTTGCAAGAATTTTCTACTCGATTGAGAAGCTAGTGCATTCAAAGAAGTCTCACGATGATATTTATCTCAGGGAGTGTGGATAACTCAGCAGGGGGCTGGAATTCAAATGCAGGATGTCAGACTGGCTCCAGTGGTCTGAGTCTTAAGATTATATTTCGGTTGTCAAACACCTATTTCAGAACCAAACAAAATTAGAAGTTGATACTTAGGGATATTCCATTGAATCTTCTACTCACTAAATGTTTTGATTCATACAGGGGTGGAGTGATTTTTTAATGAGCCTTATTTTGCTAACTTTAGAAAATTTTAACTTGCATACATGAGAATAAAAGTATTTAACACATATGGCACCTTGGATGTAGACAGAAGCTTGGAGGCATCTTGGAACTGTAACTAAGGTAGAAATAAAGGCACTTTAGACACCTGAGACTTCAGAGTTAAAGGGGCTTCAGGAGGCAGTGTGGTTATAAAGAAGGGCTGGAGATTTGCTTGCATAGTGAGGGTGGAATTGTAAGTTGGATTGTATGTTCAAGTTTGGCTCTGGCACTGACGGAGTTTGTGGGGCTGCTGCCCGCCTCCACTCTCCCCTTGGAATTGCTGTAAGAGAGAAGGGATAGAATTGGCCTCACTGCAAATGTTTAATTAAGTCCAGTTGATAATGTTAGCTTCTAGCAGTTTTGGGCTTAGCAGGAAGGACTGTCCTGATTAGATTAATGTATTCTCCTGCATGTGAAAAATCAGGACATAGTGACACAAATCCATGCATTTGCAACTTCAAAGCTACTTTGAACATACGGGTCTTCTTTGAAATAAAACTGCTTGTTCGTTCATCCATTTATCCTTCCATTCATTTGTCCACCCACCCACTGCATATTCACTGACGACCTAGCAAATGTAGGCATTGCTCTAGACTCATTCCATCAATGAGGTATTTTCTTGGACCTATTTTAAATAAATTAATAAGATAAGAGACAGTGTAGAGATGTGGAAGGAGCACTGGACCGGGAGTCAAGAGACTTAAGTTGGAGCCTTGGCTGTGTCTTGCTCTGTGATCTTGGGAAAATGTCTTTAGGTTCTCTTGGGCTCTGAGTGAATGGTCTAGATAGACTGTCAAGACTTCATTCACCTCTTCAATGACCTAATACTAACCTCATATCAAGTACCTGATGTGTGTGCTGGGTAGGGTTGAGACTGTATAATAAAATGACACTTAATGTCATGCCCTCAAAGATTTCACAAATTCAGATGCCAAAGCATACATATCCAATACCATTAATACTGTAGTCAGATCGTCTACAGGAAGTAACTATTTATTTGAAATATATACTATATTACATGAAAAAATAATTATAGCTAATATTTATTGAGCAGTTATTGTGCTTCAGCTCTTTATATGATCTCAGTATCCCCATTTCGCAGTTGAAGGAGTCTAAGGCCTAGGGAGATAGAGGCATTTGCTCTAAGTCACACAGGTAGTTAGAGGTGGAGCTGGGACTTGAACTTGGGTGTGTAATTCCCGTCATGCTCTTGACCTTTACTCCTCATTTAATTGTAGGAAGTCTGAGTGGTTTGGCTCATCCATACCAAAACCAGACACCTCTCTGTGGTTAGATGTTCTACACTTGACCCAAGAAGTAATGATTGTGACTGGGAATGGCCTCTCCCTAAATTTACTTTTAATTGAGACATCAGACATAGAAATAGGAGCTAGAAAAACTCTCAGATGTCATCTAGTCCATTTGTGGTTACAGGATACTGAGGATAAGGAAGATGAAGTTGCATACCTAATGTTACATGGCAAGTTAGTGACACAGTGGGGCCCCTGATTTCTATTTCAATGTTCCTTCTTCCACACTTACTCCTTTGGAAAAGACAAACATCCTGGATAAGGGATGTTCTTTAGAGGTGAGAGGTGGTATTCTTCAAAATTTCCAGAGGAAAAGAAGTTACAGTGGTTCAGAACATGCTGGAACAATCATATGAACTTAGCTTCATAAACTGAGATGTCAGTCATTCTGTCTTCATCAAGATGGAAGAGAAAACAAAGAAAGAGAATGAAAAAGATCTCTACCTTGTGAAGAGCCCTACCTATCATGTCTGAGAAATGTGTGCCTCCCAACAGCCAACATTATCATATGCCCATTGGACATGATTTTCAGAAAAGGGACCATTTATGTTTATTGTACAGGTTGACAGGATATGATTTATTGTACACATGACTGATTCTGTTTCCTCCTTCAGCATCCCAGTGACTGCATCCCTCCCACCACTTGAGTGGCCACTCTCCCACCAGTCAGGCTCCTATGAGCTGAGGATCGAGGTGCAGCCCAAGCCACATCACCGAGCTCACTACGAGACAGAAGGCAGCCGAGGGGCTGTCAAAGCTCCGACCGGCGGCCACCCTGTGGTTCAGGTATGGCCTTGAGTTCTCTTCCTTTTGCGTCCTCATTTATCACTGGGTGATTTACTTCTGCTGAGCTACTGCTTGGTGCTTATTAGGTTGAGGTATGTGTCTTAGCCTCTTATTCCTCTGAGGGATGGGAAATTTGAGACTGAGAATCAGAAGCTAATCCAGCTACTCAGAAGCCATAGACAAAAGTCTTACTGAGCTGGATAAGGATAGAAGTGATATTCATGCTCAAGCTTCTTCTTTCTTCTCTTCTGATTGAGAGACCACTAGAGTTTTGCAGAGGTTTCTGTATTGAAGGTTTCTGAAGCCATTATTTTGTGTTTCAATTTCAGATGAGAGTCCATTGAGGAAAATCAATATATTGAAAAGTGGGGAAAAGTTAAAACTACAGAGTCAAATACCTAAAATAACTATTATTAGCATTTTGATATATTTCCTGTTGCCTTTTTTTCTATTCATAAACATGGCAATGTCTATCACTGTACATTTGTATACTTGATGTTATAGTAGTTTGTACTTTGATTTTTTTTCACTTTACATTATACTCTGAGCATTTCCTCCTGTTTTTTTCTTAATCATTATCTTTTTTTTTTTTTTTTTTTGCGGTACGCGGGCCTCTCACTGTTGCGGCCTCTCCCGTTGCGGAGCACAGGCTCCGGACGCGCAGGCTCAGCAGCCATGGCTCACGGGCCCAGCCGCCCTGCGGCGTGTGGGATCTTCCCAGACCGGGGCACGAACCTGTGTCCCCAGCATCGGCAGGCGGACTCTCAATCACTGCGCCACCAGGGAAGCCCAATCATTATCTTTTATGTCTGTGGCTTTTGATTTAACCTCAGATCTTTTTTTCAAAATAAGTAGAGAACTGTTTTTTTCCTCCAAAATAGTGAATTGAAATATTCTTGATTGTATAGTCTGGCTAACCAGGAACTGCTGACCGGTGCCCACCAACCAACTCAATTAACCAGCCCTTTAATACATTTAAATTAATTTAACTCTTTTAAATTTGCCTTAAAGTAAAAGTATTCTATGATAAGAACCTGATGGTGCATCAAAACCCTTTAGAGTAGTTGTTAAAAATGCAGATTCTTGAGCATCCCTTGAAACTACATGACACAAGTACAAGTCAGACAAAAAATAAACATACAAACCCCTAACCCTAAAATCTTCACAGGTAGCTTTGAGTGTATATACCTGGTTAAGGACTTTAATGATAATATTAGGAACTTATAAATCCTGGCAGTTGCTTTTTCTAAATCTAACATGACAGCCTTTTGGGGATTTTGTTTCCATTTGTTGCTGCTTTTCATTTACTACAAGTCACATTTTACTGTTTCTTTGCATGTCTAGTAATTGTTGACTGTATACTGACATTGTGATGATGATGTGTACTGGACATTGTAGAGACTCTTGATTTTGTTATCTTCCTCTAAAGGTAGTTCAGTTACTGGCTGATCACATTGAACTTTTATAGGCTTGATTTTACCCTTTGTTAAGGTAGACCTGTGGAAAGCCCAAGGTATTCCCCATGCCCTTCAGGTTCATGGGGTTAGCCATCAAATTCCTTCTTTTGTGGATCTAGTTGAGGCTAGGTTTTAGACCATGTTAGGGCAGGTCTAAAGTAGCCCTTACTCTAAGGCATGACCTTACTCTTAAGGCCTAGTCTTTTTGGATGCTTCGTGGGGAGGTCACTCCTCTCTGGTGGGCTGGAATTCCAATACTCCAGCCCTGCTCAACCTCTAGTCTCTCTGTTTCCCTTTTTACCCCGTAGCTGCCTCTGTCTGATAAACTCTGCCCATTCTTTCCCTGGGCTTACACAGCCCAGCCCTTGGCCAAGGATTTGGGGAGCTCCCCTAGCACCTTCGTCCTCTCTGATGCTTTACCCACAGGTCCTAGCTGCTTCTACAGCCTGGGACCCTGAACTCTGTCTCCCCAACTGAGCAGGCGCACTGTGTTCTGCTTGAACTCCACTCCCTGCATGTGGGAGGGAAACTGTCGCCAGGTAGAGAGCTGCTGTGAACATGGGCTCACCTCCTATGTTTCCTTTCTCTCAAGGACCACAGTCTTATGCTGCCTGCTGTCTAGTGCCTGAAAGCAATTGACTTATCAACTTTTGTCCTATTTTATAGTTGTTTATGGTGGTAGGGCTGGTCTGGTACTATTTACTCATGCTTGAACACTGAGTTTTGGAAAAGAAAGGCTTCATATCATTATCGATCAAGGCTTATCTGCTCTAGGATGGGAACCTCTTGGCCTGGAGGTGGTGTCAGTGTGTTCTGGAGTCAAAGCCTTTGGTTGTAACAGAGAGAGAAACTCATTCAAAGCAGATTAGAAAAAGGGGATTATATGGGGAGGCTACTGGGGTAACATATCATCAGGTCAGGAGATTCAGCTCAAGAAGAACCTGGACTCATGGTCATGAGTCCAAGATTTATTTCTTTGCTCAGTCAATCCATTCAACAAGTGGATTCGTTCTGCAAGTATTTGTTGACCACCTACCTTTTGCAATATACTGTGCTTGATGCTGAGATAAAATGAAGACTGAAAGAGAAGCGGTGATTAGCTTCTCTATGGAGCTCATGATCTAGGGGGTATAAAGTTATTGACTAAATAATCATGCAAATGATAAAATTACAAATTGTGGCAAGTGGCAGGAAGGAAACGTGCATGAGGCTCTAGGCGTGTAAAATGGAGGAGCCAGTGTAGAGGGGGGAGGATTTCCCTGGTAAGATTTCCTTGAAGAAGAGACTTGGGCGGAGGATGATGCTTAGAGGGAACAGTATGTGCAAATGCTTAGAAGCAGAAGGAAGCAAACTGTGTCAGCGGACCTTGAGGAAGCCAGTGGAACCAGACTATGAAGGGCCAGAGAGAGAGAGAGGAGGGGGCCCGAGCAGGCAGGGCCTGAGTAGCCATGGGGGAGAGTTAGGCTTTTACCCTGAGATGGGAAAAGCAGGAAGGAAACAAGGAGAAGCTTTAGGAGGCTCTGTCCATGGTGTCTATCCTTTCGGGGCTATGTGGTGTCTTTGTTCTCTGATTATTCAACAAACGTTTGTTGAGCACTGCTTTGTACCAGGCATGGTTCTAGATTCTGGGATGTGGTGTGAACGAACCAGCCAGAAACCCTCACCGTCGTGAACTTACAGTTCAGCAAGATGATGCTAATAATAGTTAACACTTAGTGAGCATTTACCGCATGTCAGACCCTATTCCAAGTGCCGTCTGTGTTAACTTATTTAATCCTCAAAAAAGCCCTAAGAAGCGGTTACAGTTAGGTCAAGGAGATGTCCAGGAACTTGTTCAAGATCACAGCTCTTGAATGGTGGACTCAGGATTTGGATTCCGGTGTCTGGCTTTGCCTGTTGTACAACTTTCCTCGTCTTCCACGTCCCTCTGCAGACCAGCTTCCCCTGCCGCCTCATTCTCACCAGGCAGGGAAGTCCTGGTGGAGAAATGCCCACTAGGCCCTCCTGCCTATCGATTTTCTATGCTGTCCCTGTTCTAGCCCCTCACCAGCTCATTGGAGCCCAAGTCCTGACCCTCAGGGAGATTCTAATTGGCCCTGGTGGGGGGGAAGGGTGCCACCCTCTGGTCCAGTTAGCTTGGCCAGTGAGGTCAGACCATGTGCAGTGCAAGGCTCTGCTCACCCATTCATCAGGGGCTGGGGCCGTGGAAAGTTCCAGAGAAGGGAATGGGCTGGACGTGCAGTTCCGAGGATGCCCGCTACACTGTGCTTGATGTTCACACCCCTTATTCCAACAGCTCCCCAGGATCCGCCCCTCTTCTTGTTCGTAACTTTGAAAACTCAACGTATGACTTAAAAATCTGTAGCCATATCCTCAGAAGACACAAAGTGAAGTCTTTAAAAAAAAAAAAATCATTTGAATAGACTGGGTTCTCTTCAAAACGAGGTGTGCTAACCCCTGATTTTTAACATAGGAAGTCAGTTTTTTAAAAACTTCTTTGAAAAATGAAGAGAGAGGGGACTCTAAGAAGACAAGGGCTCTTAACCTTTAAGTAGGTGCGAAAACCCCTTTCGAAATCTGGAGGGTTGCCCTTTCATTCCCAGAAGAGCAGCGAAGCCCTGTTTTGTACCTTGCCTAGATGCTTCTGCTGGTTTCTTTCTTGATCTCTGTCTCTCTCCTTATCTCTCCATCTGTTTCTATTTCTGTACTGTACCATGGCTCACTTTTCCCCCCTCGATGATTGGTCCTCACCTTTCTCTTTTTTATTTGCCACACTATAAAACTTCACTTTTTTTTTGCATGCCTAGTGGTTTTATGCTCCTCTTTATATGAAAATAAAATGAGTCCATGACCATTTCATTCTCTTTCTTTACATGTAAAATTTCATATCTTAAGCATATGCCGTGTTCAGCTGTTTTTCTTTCTTTTTTCTTCCCTCTCTCTTGCATGTCACTTGATCCTGGAAGAAAATTTGTTCCAAACCTTAAATACTTTTCAGATCTCATGACTCATTCATTCGGTGAACATTTTGTCAAGGGCTTGCTGTGTGCCAGGTGCTGTGCTAGGCGCCAGTGATGTAATGATGGGTGGGATGGACGCAGTCCCTGCCCTGATGTAGTTCAAGGGGCACCGGATATGCCAAGTAGACCAGGATGGTTGGTGTGCCCGTTGCTGAGATGTGGGCGTGTCAGGGAGGCCAGACGAGGGCCATCTGGGATGACACCTGGACTCCAAGGTAGGACGTGACAGCTGATTAGGAGTTCGTCTGTTGGATTCACAGCTTGGGGTGGGAGGTGGTGGTAAGTGCTTTGACAAAACAAACCGAGCCCGGAAAGGAAAGTACTACTTGGATGACCTGCTTTAGAGGGAGGATCGCTCTGAGGAGGTGACTTACCAGCTGGGGCCTGGAGCAGATGATTGAGCCAGCAAAGAGGAATGTTGCCCTTCCTCCCTCTGTCTCTGTCTCTTTTGGTGGTGGTGGGAGAGTGTTCCATGCACAAGGCACGGCACACACGGAGGTCCTGAGGCAGGGAAGAACTTGGTGTGTCTGTGGAGCCGAAGGAGGGCCAGTGTCACTCGAGTTTAGCTTGGAGGGTCATGGTTGGCAGGACTCATAAGCCAAGATGAGGAACTTGGGTTTTATTTCAGGGCAAGGGGAAGGGAGTGCTGAGTTTTGAGAGGGGAGGAAGATGATTCTGATTTAATATTTTTGGGATCACTTGCGCGTCCCTCTAAGGAGTGGGCTTCTCTACGGGAGGAAGCGGGGAGGGGAATTTGATAGGCTGTGGCAGTGCCGGCTGGAAGGTCAAGGTGGTGAGGACTGGGAGGTGGCATTGGGAGGGGAAGGGATGGATTCCAAGGTGTGAGCTTCGGGACTTGGTGCTGGCTTAGGTGTGGGGGGGTGAAGGAGCGCCTGGGTAGAGGGGGTTGTCATATGCCACGTGGGAAGACCTGAGGAGGCAGTCATTTTCCTAGGGGAAGATTACGAGTTCATTTTGGGGTGAGGGAATTAGGAAGGGCTTGTGGGGCATCCAAGCAATGACGGCAAGTAGGCAGTTGGGTATATGAGTCTGGAGCTCAGAAGCAGAGTCCTAGACTTTCTAATGCTCAGGCCATCACTACAGGGCTCAGTGCACATCCACTCGTAAGGATTTATTTCACATACCCTCAATAACAAGCTGCATCTCTCTAGAAGCAGTGGACTAAGGAGAGGACCAAAGAAGTGATTGCAGGAACAAGATTACAAACTGCGTGCTCGTGGGAGCCAGACGAAAGAAGGAAATGACTGCCTTGGCCAAGCAGGGAGCAATAGGGAGTGGTGGGGAGTAGGGCACAGCACAGTATGTCCCTTCTCTGAAGGAGGCAGCTGGTACTCAGCGCCCCCTGGTTATGCCATGTGGGAACCAAAGTTGCCAGGTTTCACAGTTTTTATTAAGGGGAGCTAGGAATCTGAATTTTTATGTAAAATTTCTGACTTTTATATTTTGGCTACTAAATCAAAGTTTGAGTTAGATTTAGCTCAAGGCAAATATCCTCAAGTTCATAGCCTCTGGGGGTTAATAAGGACTGTGCTACGTTAAGGGTTATCAGTAGAAAGGGAGGTAGGAGAGAGCCTATGTTTATACGATTTCTAAGAATTGTCCAGTTAGGGAAGGAGCTCGGTTCGCAGCCAGACCCTAGACATTTCTCCTATAAAGCTCTAAATCCCGTGGAACTAGAGCAAGTTTATGGTTTTTTCTGAGGAGCCTGGGAATCTTCGTTCTTTGACGTGACTTTGACCTGTAGGGATCAGAGAAAGGGAACCACTTGATTGACCTTGAAAGAGCCACATGCCTTTTGGTGGAACCCTGCCATCATTTCCTCGTTCTGTTTCAGGACAGGAAGCAGTGGTCCTTTGGTGGACAAAACTGCCATTCAAAGGCAGCTTTGCAAGGTTGGGCTTTAAGCGTTTCCATAGCTCTTCAGCTTATGGGATCTCATAATACCCCAGCTGAGAGTTGCCTGTATAATGCCACTGTCATTTAATCCTTTCCCTGGCTGCTTCCAGACCCTTTAACCATAATCCTGCATAGAAATTCCCGGTAGAGGACACTTCGTTATTTTCCTCATCCATCTTTGTGCCGGGGCTTTCAATAAACGTTATTCTTACCACTCTCTGGGACGTGTTTTCAACTGAAAGAAGGATTGGAAGGCCATCCTTTTCGTTGTAAAGTAGTCAAAATCTGAGATTGTTTAACCACAGCACACACCTCCAAAGACAATACTCCTGATTCTTTCAAACAGATGTTCAGACATATGGAGAAAACATGGGCAGTTCCTTTAGGAGAAATTCCTTGCAGATGCAGAAACCTGATCTCGATTTCATCCTGGGGAACAGTAATGAGCTTTGCAGAGAGAAGAGTGGGGGGCCGGGGCGCACCTGTCCAGGTTACCGCCTTCCCATCCTGGAGGAGGCTAGTAAAGTCTCCGAGCTTTCATCTCGTAAAACAGATTACGGGACAGTGATTTTCATCCTGTTGGATTTTGGCTTTTGTACTCTCTGCGACTCACTTTAAATTATATCTAAGACAGGGGAGAAAGAAGCCAGATGGGGTTTCCTCCTGACCAGGCGAAACTGGAGTCGTGACAGGGAGCCGCGCTTCTCTGGCAATTGGCTGGGCGTGTTGGCTTCCACTGACTAATAAAATTTTGTGCTCGGTGAGGCTGGCTCCATGAAACAGGAAGCAGGTCTTGCAGATGCTAATTTGTCTTGATCAGGGCTGCTGTGTTTGCTTAGAACTACAGAGGTTCGATGAGACCTTCTGCAGAAGGAAAGAAGAGGAGTGAAACAGTGACCCTCGAGCTTCAGAGGACGAGCACGTGTTCTGAGGTCATCGGGGTGCATTTTGCTCATTCATTCGTTTGTTCGAATTACTCACCCAGCGCCTTCTAGGTGCTCGGCACTCTTCCAGGTGCTGGGAAGGCAGCCGTGAACAAAACAGACAGAGATTCCTGCCCCCGTGGCGCTGACGCTCTGGCTGCAGTGAGATAAACAATAAATCTAATAAATAGGAAAATTCAGTAGTACGTTGGAAGGTGGTAAATACTATGGGAAGAGCTGCCAGGGCGAGGGGAATTGGGTGCGGTCAGATGGGCCTTCCTGAGCAGGCTGCATTGGAGCCAAGGAGGAGCTGAAGGACTAAAAGGTCCGGGTCTCTGGGGCTGAGTGCTCACGGCGGCCTGGACAGCCAGGGCCACCCTGGGTGTGGTCTGGGAGCAGAGAGGGGGCCTGCGTGGGAAGGGCAGGCTGAGTCAGGGCAGAGGAGGAGGGGGTGGAGGCCCAGAGGAAAGAGGATGGGCACACTTGGGCCTTGGACGTCGAATACTTTCACTCGCAGGAAGGTGGGAGCCAGGAAGACCGGGTCTGACCTAGGTTTCAGCAGGATCCCTCTGGCTGCCTTGCTGTTGAGGACAGGCCGCCGGGGGCCTGGGGGAAGGAGCACGGAGATGGGCTAGGAGCTGCTGCAGTGGTCCAGGCGAGACAGGACTGTGGCTGGACCAGGACTGGGGAGTGGAGGGCATGAGAGATGGTTGGACTCTGGGTATATTCTGAAAGTCAAGCAAACTGGATTTTTTGAGAGATCGGTTATGGGCGGGAGGCACGTGAGTGGTTGTAGTCTTGGGGGAGGCCGGAGTGCCCAGGGTTGAGCAGCCCTGCCCATCACACTGAGATTCTCCTGTTTTCAGAGGGAAGACATCTAGGGCTGGCTTGACCCAGCCTTTTCCTTTAAAGGTGAGGATGGGGTGGTGGGGGGGATGCTGAGGCCGACTTCAGGAGGACCCATCCTCACTACGCTCTCTTTGTCTATACCAGTCTCTTGATGATAACACTGGCCATTAATTAGAACATCTTTTAAAAGAGTACAGTCCAAACCAAGTGCATCTGTGGGCCAGGTGTAGCCCTGGCGTGTGACCTTGGCTGAGGCTAGAGTGGTCACGGAGGCCTTGTAAAAGCGTGGAGATGGGTGCTGGCCTCCAGGGGTGAGCCAGGTGCAGAAGAGAGGGTGTCGGGGGGCGGAGCCTGCACAGGTACAGGTGTGGCGGGATGAGGAAGTGCAGGGTTGGATGGTGCCGTGTGCTAACACGTCTGCATGTCAGAAACACACCGAGGGAAGCAAGAGGTGCTTTCAGCTCACAGGAGAATATAATTATCATGACTGAGCATCAAACATTGCCCCCTGCCGCCCCCAGTGTAAGCAGAAAACAGAAAATTTCCAGAATCTTGGAGGAATAATTGTTCCAAAAAGAGAGGTTAAGTCTGAGGCTTGCAGTGTGTCTGGCAACCAGTGGGAACATAGAGAGGAAACTTCATTTGTTCTATAAACAAATTTTGGATTCCTCGTATGGGCCAGGCACTGTGATGTAACAATGACACAAGTGCACTTACCCCGCACCTACCATGTACTTTCCTTAGTGACCTGCTTAATCTTTGCAGCGATGCTATGGAGTGCAGGTGGTAGAATTACTCTCATTTTACAGACAAGGAAATTGGGACACAGAGAGGTTAAGCAACTTGGCTGATGTCACCCAGCTGGTGAGCAGTGGCTTTGATTTGGACATAGGAGGTTTAAAGCCAGAGCCCCCACTGAACCATCAATCTGTGCTGCCTTTTGGTAGCAGAAAGAGCAGGTTGTTTGGAGCAAGGCAGTCCTAGCCTTCATTAGCTTTGGCACGCTGGATAACTGGCTGGGCTGCAGTTTCTTCACTTAGAAGAGAGTAAAGAACTACATCTTTCAGATTTTTGTTCTGTTTTGTTAAGAGTTGTTAGGATTCTAAGCAAAAGTGCCCCACATGATCTTGGGTACAAAGTAGGATTTTTTTTTTAAGATTTTTTGTTGTTGTTGACATGGACTATTTTAAAAGTCTTTATTGAATTTGTTACAATATTGCTTCTGTTTTTCGTTTTGGTTTTTATGGCCCCACGGCATGTGGGATCTTAGCTCCCCAACCAGGGATCAAACCCACATCCCCTGCATTGGAAGGCGAAGTCTTAACCCCTGGACCACCAGAGAAGTCCCACAAAGTGGTCTTTTAATCTGCTGATGTTCTTTGGTTGAGAGAGAAAGATTGACATGGATCTGGGGTATTTTAAGCTCTGATAGCCTAAGATTAGATCCTGGTGCCCGTTCAGGTTTTTTCTGGTTGAGTTCACCACATCTGAGACTAACTTAGGGCACTTTATTTACACATTGAGGGTTGTTTATTTACACATCGTTTGTTATATACATGATACTATTTCATCCTTGCAACCACTCAGTGAGTTGGTGCTATTATTCCCCTTGTACAGATGGATAAAGAGGCAGGGGGGAAGCTAATGTCACTTACCTAAAGTCAGGCAGACAGTAAGCACTGGAGCCCTGACTTTGGCTTTTAGCTTCTGGCTTCTCATCTTTCCATGCACCTATTCATTCATCCATCACCTGCTCCCAGCCGGCTCTGCATCAAGCCCCAGCACAGAGAGCTCCAGTGGGGGCTTAACATGAGGGTAAGATGGGACAGGGCTCATGCAAGGCTCCTCTGTAGCATCTTCGGGCAGCACCCGGCTGGTGGTGTGATTTGAGCCCTGGACCCAGCACTGGGCATCCAGGTCCCATCATGGCCTTCACTTTCTTCACTGAGGGACCTTGGGAGAAACAAAGACTGTCTCTGGTCCTGTGAGCAAGGAGGCATCTGCTAGAGGTGGATTGTAAGTACCAGCTAGCTCCAACATGCCCCGGGAGAGAGGGGAGGTGATGGCTCCTCACACGGGCCCTGTTCCCTCTGTGACAGCGGCAGAGCCATTCTCTGGATCCTGGGAGACAGCGTGGAGGTGAAGGTGGCTTGTTCTGAGCCTCCTGGAAAACTGTGGGCTGACTCTGCCCATAATTGCATCTGTTTATCGAGCACTTGCTATGTGACAAGCACGTCACATGGAGTGGCTCAGGCAGGCTTGCTGCCCCTGCTCTGTGAATGAGGCTCAGCGGTGTTGAGTGCCTTCCCCAGGGAGCACGTGGTCACTAGTGACCCTGACCAAGCTTCCCCTGTGTGCCAGTTGTAGGAGGTCATGGTGCTATTATTAACCCCATTTACAGATGAGGAAACTGAGGCTCAAGGTCACACCACTCAGCAGAGGTCAGCACTAGTGACCCTGACCAAGCTTCCCCTGTGTGCCAGTTGTAGGAGGTCATGGTGCTCTTATTAACCCCATTTACAGATGAGGAAACTGAAGCTCAAGGTCACACCACTCAGCAGAGGGGGCAATTCCTAAGGTCTTTGTAAAGATAAAAGACTTAAGGTGGGAAAGTGCATAGAACGGGGCCTGGCTTGCACCAAGCACTCCATGTATGCGCGTTGTCACTCTTTCCTGGTATTGTTTATTTTCCTCCGCACCATCCTGTTAGGATAAAAAAAGGGAGCCTTTGTTCTCACGTGGAAGTTTGGATTTCATGCTGTCATCCCGGAGTTGGGATGGACATGAGCTAGATAATGATGATAGGATGATACGAGTGCCCATAAATTACTGACACGTGCCCTGGATGAGGTCAGAGGACTCGCTCAGGGTCATGTAGCCCACACGTGGTGGAGCTGAATTTAAAAGCACAGCTGTTGGCCTCCTTGGCCAAACTGTTTCCCCTGCTGTGTATGGTCCTCAGGCCCACTACCTAGGGGTGGCTGATTCTGAACATTCTGACACAGGTTTGAAAAAGTTTGTGTGGATGTATATATGTGTGTGTGTGTGTGTGTGTGTGTGTGTGTGTGTATATATATATATACACACACACACAGACTTGCATATATAGATTATATATATATAAATAGATACATATATATGTAAATATACACATGCATATATATAGACACTATATATATGTGTGTATCTTTGCATAAGATACACACATATATATGTAATTTTTATTCAATTATTTTTCTTGTCTTAGTATGTATTCACTGTTTAAAAAATACAGAAAAATATAAGAAACCAAACAGCATCCTTTGTCACCTGGAGAGAACTAGTGTCATTGCTTCAGCGTTTTCCTTTCAGTCTTTTCCTCATGCTTGTACATTTAAGCTCATAGTACCCATCTCCTGCCCCCACCCCTCCTTAGTTGAGTCTGTATCAGGTTATTTTCATGACATTAGGGGGAAAATAGCATTTACCAAGCTCCAAGTAAGGTTGGGAATTGCTTTATGTGCCTTCCATGTATAAATGGATATAATACTACCTTGATTTCCAGGCAATACTTGGAGGCACAGAGAAGTTGAGTAACTTACCTAAGGTCACACAGGAAGTGGGTGAGCCATGAATTGACCTAGAGCATCTAGCTCCAAAGCCTGCACACTTAACTAGTTCGGCCACAAAGAAGAAGTAGAAATCTTTGATGATCCTAAGATAATTTTCCAGGTTGTGCCTAGGGGCTTCTGTTGTTGCTTAGGTATTTTGAAAAATTCAGGAAATAAATGTAGTCTATTTGAGCCATCAAGGCAAATTCTTCCCTTGTCAGGGTGCTCAGGCTCATGCCATCCATTGCTGTCTCCCCGCTCCCCTCTCCTCCATCTGCCTTCCTTCTCTCCCAGGGTTTGGCCACAGCAGCCAGCAGGCCCCTCGCAGGTGCAGAACAATAGCCGGCCTGTGGGGCTGTGCAACCTGGTGGGGGGCATGGACTGTGGGCCTCTGTGGACACTCCTGAGCATGTCCTGGTGTGAGGCCTGGAGCCTAAGAGCCCAGGGAGGCCAGTGTAGCCTGCGCTTGGGCTCTGAGACCTCAGCATCTCCAGAGGGTTTGGCTCCCAAATGCAAACCATGATGCCACCTGTGCTGAGCTGGTCATGGGACCTACCTGGCCATCCTTGTCCTTCAGCCTGAGTTGTTCTTATCACACTAGTGGTGTGGCTGTGAACAAGGATTATCTGACCTCCTGGGGCCTCAAGGTCCCCAACGGCAAATTGTACAGAAAGTTACTTCTCTTTTAGGATCTAGGAGATGAGCATGTGTGTAAAAGACAGTGCTAAGTGCAGGCTGCTCTGGTTTCTTTTATAGTTGAACTTTGGGGAAGGAAATGCATTCACATGATGCAGAATTTGAAAGATACAAGAGATGCACAGGGCAAGACTGGCCTCCCTCCTCAGTCCCCAGCGACCACCTCTTCTCCCTGAGGCCCCAGTGTCACCAGTTTCTTGAGTGTCTTTCAGGAGAGGGTTTGTGTCTGTCCTTGTGGTTGGATGCATTGTTGTCATCGCCATCATCATGGGCATCATCATGGGCAGAATGCCCGGCACATTTAAAATTCCCTATAAATGATCAAAGCAGTTATTACTGTGGAGCTTAAAAAGGCATCGCATTGTGATTTTCCAAATAGGAAGTGAAGCTGAGATGATCTTCTTGGCATCGTTTATTTAACCAAATTGACCTCTCCCCTTGAAACTTAGGTTTCTGTTAAAGGAATCCCATCTTCCTAATTTGACATTTATTATAAAACTGTAAATACTGGTCTAATGAATACAATTTTTGGAACCTGCCTCAAGTAAATGTTTGTTAAGCCTTGGCTTTACCTGACCCCAGGCGTAATGATGTAAAATAATCCATCAGCATACACTGGCTGTATCCCCCGTCTATGCCTGTATCCCTTCTCTCTCCATCAGAAAATGATACATTGAAGATAAAAGCAATGGATGGTATCAGCAAGGGCAGGATGCCATGGTTACAAAGTAGCAAGAAGTGGGTGGAGTAGGATTGAGTGGTTTTCCGCTTATCTCTTATTTATTCAACAAATACAGATTGTGCTTCCACCACATGCCAGGCCCTGTGCTGGGTGCGCCCCACTCAGTTTGGTCCACGGGCTAGCAGCACAGACCTCCCCTGGGGGCTTGTTCAAAATGCAGAATCCCAGGCTTCACAGTCTGCCAAGTCGGAATCTGCCTTTTACAAGATACCTTGGTGATTTGTGTGCATATTGGAGTCTGGAGCACATTATTCTAGGACAGGGGTCAACAAACGATGCCATCCAAGTCCGGCCCGCCACCTGCCTTTCTAAATAAAGTTTTATTGGAGCAAAGCCACGCCATTTATTTACATATTGTCGGTGGCTGCCTTTGTGCTACGTTGGCAGAGTTGAGTCCTTGCGACAGACACTGTGTGGCCTGCAAAGCCTAAAATGTTTACTGTCTTGTCCATTATGGGAGAAGTTTGCTGACTGGAGACGGAGATAGAATAGTGAACAGAACAGACAAAATCCCATGTTCTCACGGAGCTGGTGTTCTGGTGGAGGGAGATATACAACAAACCAGTAAACCTAGTGTTGGTAAAAAGCCATAAGAAGAAAAATAAGGCAGGATGGGAGGATGGAAGATGATTGTGAGGTGGTGAGGATGCTATTTAGGGAAGAAGTTTCTGAAGAGATGACATTTAACCAGAATTTTGAGTGCAGTGAGAGAGTAAGCTGTGTCACTGTCTTGAGGGAAAGTGCTGTAGGAGAGGGAATCGCTAATGCAAAGGCACTGAGGCGGGAGCTTTCTTGGTGTCCATTTTGGACCTCAGTTCAGAGGTGGGTTCTGATTAGGAGTTAGGTATTGACAGTGAACATGTTTTTTTTTTTTCTCACATGACCTTTGCTGTGGCATTTCAGTGCCTTTTATATGACCATGGAATGTAGGCAGCGGTCCCCAACTCGCCGCCCAGGGAAGTCTTCTGTGTGTCATTGGGTACAGTCGCATAGGCAGGGCGCTGCACAAGAGCACTGCCTATCATGAGGGCATGAGGGCACCATTCACATTTGCACGTTTATCAAGACAGTGTTCTGACACATGCCTTCTAAGGGTGTAGAGGAAGAGGTGTCTTCTAATTTGTACAAAAGTGCCGGGCATCTTAGCAGTGGCCCTGGTGGTATACTTCTTAAAAAGAGAAAAAATCTGAGTGTGCATGTCTTTAGGTGAGGGCCATTCGTCTGTCTTTGCACTGGCCGCTCAGTTCATTTACATTACCTGACCCTTTGAGCCATTTGAATTTAACTCTTGATGGCAAGAAAGGCATTTCTGCTAGTTTAACAGACATCCCGACTCAGTTATTTTCTTCCTTGCAGATGGGGTTTTTGTTGTTTTCTCCTTCCTACCCTCTAACCAACCAGACTGGCTGGGACAGCGCCGGGAGCCTTGTCAGCTTCCACCTCTGCCTTTGCCTGGCTGTGCAACCTCAGCCCACACACTTCTTCTCTCTGAGTTGTGGGAGCCTCAGCTCCAAAACAAGGGTGCTCCGTAAGCTCCTCCCACCACTAAACTTACACAATTCTGTGACTCAGATTAATAGGTATCACCTGAGTAGAAGTGCCTGCATTTAGTTCTGTTCACTTTGAGGTGGGAGTTCCAGCTTCTCTTCACCTTGGCCGGCCTTCACTTGCATCATTTCCTACCTCCAGGGTTGACTCATTCATGGACTTGAAGCTGGCTTGTTTAGAGTTTGGGGATGATTGAGCTAGAAGGAGACTTAGAAATCATCTAGCTGAATGACTGGTGTGTCAGATTCATGCCATTTTACTGAGGGCTTCAGCTACCATTTTATTGAAGGCTTCAGTTACTGTTTTACTGAGGGCCAGACTTTTTGCTAAGCCAATGTCTCATTCAATCTCACGCTGAGGACTTGAGGTAGGTACCGTCATCATTGGTATGCGTTTATCAGATGGAGGCTCAGAGAGATGATGTGAATTATAAAGATTACACAGTGACTAAATTTTGTGAATTATAAAGATTACACAGTGACTAAATTGGCAGAGCCGCCACTCAGACTGTTAAAAGCAGAGGTTAGGAATGTATTTTTTATCAAGCATGTACAACATGCCAGACATTAAGTGCCAGCTTGCATTACCCATAGTTACCCTATGAATTGGGTCCTGTTATAATGAGAAAACTGAGCCTCCAAGAAATGTGTGGCTTGCCCAGGGTAAGGCTTATGCAGGTAGTAAGTGGAACCATTTCAGATTTCTGATCTTTTTCTCCTTCTCACGCACTTCTCTTTGCTTTGTGAACTTTTATGTGCATCCTGTTTACCTGTTGGCATTTGTTACAGGTCTGTGTATCTGTGCCGGGGAGGGTGATGCTGATACTTTGGTGGCCCCTGGCTAAACCATATCTTACCACCTTCCCTCTGCCTCCTGGGGCTGAGCTGTCATCTTCCCTTGTCTGGGGAGACAGCTATAGCTTCCTAACTGGTTTCCCTAGCTCCACTTGCCCAGTCTGCTCCCCACACAGCAGCCAGAGGATCTGTTTGAGCTGTGAATGGGTCCACAGCACTCCCTTGTTCTGAATCCTCCTGGGTCTCCCCTCTCACCCAGTACACACAGACTCCTTACCATGGACTGCAAGGCCCTGCGTCATCTGGTCCCTGCCTGCCTCTCTGCTCTTCCTCACTCACTCCACTTTCACTCTCCTGGCCTCTCACTGTTCTTCAAACTCTCCAAGCGGGCTCCTGCCTCAGGGCCTTTGCACTTGCTATTCACATTCCCAGATATCCACACAGCCCTCTTCTCTGCTTCACTCAAGTCTCTCTTTAATTGTCACTGCAAGGAAGCTTTCCCTGATTCTTCTATCAAAATAGCTACCCTTTCCTCTGCCATCCCCTCCCATTTTACTTACGGTGTTTTTTTTCATAGCCCGATATATTCTTCCTTCCATCCCTCCCTCCCACTTATCCCCCCATCAGCCCTCCATTTCTGCTCCATCCCAGTCCCAGGCACAGTGCCTGTCACTTAGAGGCGCTCGATCTGTGCATGAGCATTGGCTGAGTGTCACCGCTGTGCCTCGCAGGTGTTAGTGAGCCCCGGTTTGCCTTGGCCCCTTGGATGAACAGTGCCCAGGGAGTTGGGGTGACGGGTGTGCTGACACGGGCGGCCCCTCGGTAGCTTTCCTGTGCTAAAGGAAATGAAGGAAGGAAATACAACAATTAAGAAGGACCAATTCAGACCACTGGGACATGCCCAGGCTTCCGCGGCCCCTCGTCTCTTTGCCCAACGTGACTTGGCCTTGCCTGCGGCAAACAGAAGTCGTGACTTGATGGAATGGGCACAAGTTAGTTTTATAATGATTAAGAAGAAGAAAAAAAACCTTATTTTTCACTTTCCTTTTTTAATCAAGAAGTATGCCGTGGGTGTTTCCTTGTGGTTTTCAGTCAAAGAGAGGATTGTTGTTGAGCTCCGAGTTCCCCTGGGGGCTGCAGCTTTGCGTGTGTCTAACTTTAACTTTGAACTCATGCTTTTAGAGCTGCGCTGGGATCGGGGGTCCTGGGGTCCTGCTCCGAACAAGGCAACAGGCTTGTTTATTGTGTCCCAAGTGCCCTGTCCACACAGGCCGCCTCCCAGATCTCACCCCATCTTCTTCCTGTTCCGATATATCCTCCACAGCCCGTCCTGCCCCTGGAGCAACGGGGACAGGGACGAGGGCCAAGCGGGGGGAAGGAGCTGCAAGAACTGGGCTCAGAGTGGATGCCCAAGGCGGGGGGAGGGGTGCGTCCGAACGTGGGCTCCTGTGCAGGGGTTAAAGGTGGTTTCGTGCTCAGCCAGGCATCTCGACCAAGGGCTGGTTGTACAGGAACAGGATCACACCAAGTTCAGACGGTGTCCCCAAAGCAGCTGCAAGTGTGTTATCTAGAGACCCCGTGTCCTCTTGCTCTTTCTTCTACACCCGTGTGCCCCGCTCCCACGCATTCTTTTCTCGTGTGTTTATTTTTTGGTGGATGTGTTATTTTTCTTGACAGGGGAGCAGAAGAAGTGGCTCCTTGACTTGGAATCCCTGGTTGGGGATGAGGTTAGGGGGGCCCGTTGCTGCCCTCTCCTTGGGCCGAGGCACAACCTTGGAAAGTGCATCTCCAGGTGGCAGGCGGACTCTGGGAGGCTGCGACTCGCTGGGGACGTGGGTGCGAGTCCTGCCTTGTGGTCAGACCTGCGTCCCCTCTCAGGGCCAGGATGGGAGTGACGTTTTTCAGTGGGAAGCTCTGCGTCACCTCTTGCACCCGTTTGCCACCCGCCGGCTGAGCTGCTGAGAACAAGGTGCACCTGGATGCAGTGCACCTGGGTGGCACCCTAACACCCGCCCCCAGAGCCTTTCAGGGGTATCTAGGAGGTCAGGTTGAGCAGCAGCCCTTCTTCAGTCAGCAGATATTTACCACGTGTCAGCGGTGCACCCTGGCTGGAGAGAGAAATCGATCAGTCCCTGCCTTCGGGGAGCGCTCAGTCTACTGGGATAGGGAGAACCGGATATGGGAATAATTGAGGTCACGAGGGAGGCAGTTGAACAAAGAGGTTAATAGGAGGCGGTAATGGAGTCAGATGGCCTGGGTTAGAATCCTGCCTCTGCCACTTACTGGCTTGGCTGTGTGACATTGGGCAAGTTACTTAACCTCTCTGTGGCTATAAAGTAGGATGATGCTGGTACTTGAAAAAGAGATGACGACTGTAAAGCATTAAGCAGAGCGCCTGGTAAAATGAGTCCCATAAATGTTAGTTTTTGTTTGTTTGTTTGTTTACCTGAGATAAGGGCAAAGTCTATAAGGGATGTGATAGAGGGAGGGGATGGTGAAGGTCTGGGTTCAGCAGATCACTCTGCCTCAGAGAATCTGGGGCAGCTTCTGGGAGGAGGTGACATTTGACTGGGGTGTTGAGGGGTGTGAAGGAAGAATGTTCCAGGCTTCAGGAAGAGCCTGGTAAGCATGTAGAGCTGACAGCATACTGTCTAAGAGCTCGAGGCCTGAGTCCGTCCACAGATGGTTTTAGCAGCTCAGGGCTTCAAACAACAGTTGACATTAGTTACCAGCATGTACAGATGAGGAGATTTCTCATAAAAAGTTGGATTTCTGGCTGATGTTAATAATCAGAAGACCTGGCAACCCTGGGCCCACATCCTCATGGTAACAGTGGTCAGGAGCTGGGGGTCGCCCTCCCTTTACACCAGGGCTGGAATCCCAGATCCCCCCAGTTCTAGCCAGGCCCAGTTTGCTCATTCAAGTCCTTACCTGGTTCCTCTGGGCACCTTGTTGGTGATCCTGGACAGGGATTTGTTACCTGTTTTGGGAAATGTTTGGAGAAATGAACCCAGGTCTCACTGACTTTAATGTCTAAACATTTACTCAAAGTCATTTTTCTTAAATATAGAAGTGAGACTTTGAATTACAAAGGTGACCTTCCCTTTCTCACATTATTGTCCTTCATTTCAGTAGAAGGAGGTAGGTGGGGGTCTGTTCTGATCCACAGATTTTTCACAGGGAAAAAGGAGGGATAATTGAGACCTGAATTAAATTCCTCTTCAGGTGACACGCTGGGGTGTCGACCTGGCCAGCGGGGTTGATTTGAGCTGCTCCACCTGGGAGTGGGGATGGGTGTGTCTGTCGTGGGCTTCGAGCTCAGAAAGTAAGGGAATTGAACCCCACGGATTGAGAACAGGGAGCTAGTTTGCTTCCCTCGGCCCCTCAAAATTCCACACTTGCTAAAAAAATGAGTGCTGCAGATTTTATCTGCATTCTGCCAGTCAGCAGAGGAAATCCCAGCTCAGAACTGGGTGAGGCTGAACCCCAGACAGGATACATATGGTACTGACACAGCACTCAGCTTCATCTCGGACATTTAAGATGGAATTTGTCTCTCCTCTCCCCTGAAATGATGGGGAAGCCGCATTCTCTTTGAGCTGAGTATTGGGGTCACGCTCAAATCCCCGTCAGAAAGGAGGCTTTGGGGTAGCTGGGATTCTAGCCCCACAGAGTTGGGTGGAGGCTTACTTTGCCCATCTGGAGGTCAGCTCTGACAATGCAGTGACTGTCGGGTGGCCGGGTGTCCATTTAGGCCCCAGGCTGGCCTCGTTTCCAAGTGTGGTGACTCGCAGGCGGCGGGCGCACCCGTTTGCTGTCACGCTCGGTACAGTAAGTGGCCGTCCTCTCCGTCACCATCTCTCTCCGTTAACAGAGGACTTCAGAGTTTGGGCGGCCACCCAGGCCTCTCTAATCCTTAAGGAGTTAGAGTGAGCGTTTCCTTCTTACAACAGACTTCATTTCCCTTTCCTTCCAAAAGTCCTTCTTGGCAAACTGGGGCTTCTCGGCCTCTCACCTCCCTGCCGTGGGAGGTGAGAATCTCTCCCTCGCTGTGAGGTGACTGGGGCAGTGGTGCCTCACTGCTGCCAGCCAGGCTCCAGCCCCTCACACCCCACAGGTCCCGAGTCTCAGGACTCGGATGGAGCCGCGTTCAACTCTTGGCCGGGGTAGGCTGCTAACGGAACGAACAGAGATCTGAAAATGGTAGCAAAGGAAAGGGCTTTGGGGTGTGAAATAACAAAGCTCTTAAGAGTGAAGTGTAAGAGAATCACTGATGTGTGCTGTGTTTCCACTTGAAAGTAAAAGGATGATTTTTAAACAAAGAGGAAATAGTAGGAGCAGGTGTAGCAGAAAAGCAACGGGCTGGGGAAGCCTCTGGACTCGCTTTCCGTTCCCAGTTGTAACCCTTCCGAGCTGGTCGCCTTAGGCAGCTCACTTAGCCTCTCTGAGCTACCGTCTGGAGGCGCAGTGCCCGGTTCCGGGCTTGGCATGGGCAGCAGCGTGGGCCCCGCCCTTCTCCTCTCTTCTAAGGAGGACTAATGAACCAAATTAATGAAGGATGACACTGAGCTACCGTAGAGGAAGGTTTGAAATGAATGATGACGATGGTGCTGGTGATGATGGTAACTCTGACATTTATTGAGCACTTACTATGTGCCTGGTGCCGTTCTAAGCTCTTTACATGTATTACTTAATCCTCATTGCAGTGAGGACCCACGAGGTGGGTACCTGTTATTATCCCCCTTGTACAGATGGGGGCCAGTGTTCTGACGAATCTTAGATCTCAGACACAGATGGGGCCTGAGAAAGCTGGTGGTCAGAGCCACCATGTCCCGGGCCAGGCTCTTTGCTCGGTGTTTCTGCCCATCCCAGTGGGAGAGCGTCATGCCCGGGGCCCTGGTGCTGACACTGGCACAGACGAGGGAGCCGTGTGTGGACCGAGCTGGACTCTGTCCTGCCTCTGCTCCCTGGCCTCTCGGGGGATCAGCACAGCTGGATCTTTCTGGGGCGCTGGGCCAGGGGGCTGTTTCTGCAGAGCTGCCTCAGGTGGAGGAGCTGGCTTGTGTCCATAGCCTGGCAAATGAGAATCACAGAAGGGGAGGGTCTCTCCCCGATCGAGGATAGTAGATTCACCATGTCCATCTGGGGCCATTCACCCTGTGAGTGGGAAGGTGAGCAGAATGGCCTGTAAGACCAGAACGATTTCTCTGGTACATCATTGATTTCACATCATGCAGTTGTGACATGATGCCACCAAACCTCATTCCGTGTCCACAACAGCCCCTTGAAAATCAAATGAAGATGATGGATAACGTTTATTGAGCACTTACTATGTGCTGTCACTGTTTTAAGAGTTGCATATGTAATAACTCATTTCCTTCTCATGAGCCTATGACATAGGTAGGCGCTGTTTCCATTTTACACACGTAGAAGCATTTTTGGAGGGTCTGAGTGCTTGTCCAAGGTCACCAGCCAGTGAATTCAACAGCTGAGACTTGAGCTTGGGTCTGCCAGCTCCCAACCGCACCCCCCACCCCCCCAAGTCCACACCCCTGGCTTCTACTGCTTTGAAATCTCTTCTTCTGGTTTCCTGATGACAAAACCAGGGCCCAGAAGGCTTGGGTGACTTTGCATATGTCACATGGCTAACCAGAGGCCCAGGCTTGCAGGTCAGTATCCTGTCCTCTTGGAGATGCGGGCCCCAAGCTGAGGACGCCAGCACCAATACGCAATTCCGTGTGCACGCGGACACGGCGGTGACCGGGGGACGCAGGGCGACATGAAAGGAACATGCTTGGCCTTGACAGTGGCCCAGCCCCCGCGCTCACTGGAGGCAGTTAAAAGGAAAGCTCCCGATAAGGAGACGCTTTATCACGCCTCTTGACAGGCTGCGCTTCCTCCCTGCTGCTACGTGAGCCTAAACCTCTAACAAGCCCCTGGCGTGGAGCTCCGCCGCCTCCAGGTCCCACCGCGGGCTCCGGCGGCGGGGGAGGCCATTAGCGGCGGGGGTGGGCCCGGGGGTGGGTGGGTGCCAACCCTTTGAAACCATCCAGGGGGGGCCCACGCCGCCCTTATCTTGGCCTGTTGGTGTTTCCGGACCGGAAAAGGGAAGCGCAAAGAGGAAAGGCTTTCTCCTGCGACTTTTGTATTTGGCTCACATTAAGTGAGGCCGGGCCGGGGTTTTGTTGTTTGTTTTCCCACTTTTCAACGCGAGGCTGATGGATGATTCTTGGCGTTGCCGACGCCCGGTTCTCTGGGGGTGGCATGCCACACACCCGGCCACACTCACGCACACCTGCTCCCGGCAGCAGTGCAGTCTCCCCTGTGGCTTTTGGACAAGCCCGGGCTGTGCCATGTCCGAGCAGGGTCCTCTGGCCACCCTCCCCGCCCCCCGGGTTAGCCCCACGGAGCTCTGGTGTGGAGGGCTGCGCATTCATTCACCCCCGAGCCCCGCAGCCAGCGGCTTTGTCTAGACAGGAAGATGTGTGCGATTGGATTGAAAGACCAGGCTCTAGCTCCTGCTGGGGTGAGAAGGAGCCTGGAGCATCGGGGCCAGGGATAGAGCCGCCCCAGAGGAGCCCAGGCTGGTGTAGCAGGGGCGCGTCGCGGGGTGGGATTGGGGGGGGCGGGAGACTGGAGGAGGGGCAGCAGGGAGATGAGGGGAGGCCGAGTGGAGAGGGGGCCAGACTGCAGAGAGATCCTTATGCTTTTCACGGAGCGTGGGCTGGGGGCAAGTGTGTGTACGCTCTCCATCAGTGGGAGAAGAGAGAGAAATGGACAGACGGATACATGAACGGATGTGCACGAGAACAGACGTGTGTAGAGACCCGCGTGTACCCAGGGGTGTGGCCCTGCCAGTTTGTACTGGCTCGTGGGAACCGACTGTTAAATTTTCAGGAGTTCTGCTACATTTTCCTATCATCTACGCCCCTGAGGTTATTTACATCCATTGTCTCCGTACATGGGAAATAGTCCGTATGGTCCGCCATTGTACATCTCTTTCCAAATCTGGTGACATTGCATCGGTAGACTGGAATCAGCTGTGGTGGGAGTATTTACACCACGGAAATTGGCAAACATTACAAATTGAACTTTTTCCCGTGGAGAACTGGTTGTTAAACACTTAGCCCACCCCGGAGACCCTGCAGTTGCACACACAGAACAAGGAAGACAGACAGACAGGCAAGCAGCTGCCTGGAAAACTGTCACTTTTGGTTTCAGGAAAATGCATGGAAGTTTTATACATTGGTGGCTTTTCTTTTTCCACTTCCTTCTCTGAACAAAGGGCCCCTCTGCTAGCACACAGGCAGGGCAGTGGTACTTTTTCTTCTTGTAGAGCTGCTTCTTTGAGCAAAAGGTTTCCTGAGCCTCTCCTGTGTCTGGGCGCCGACCCAGGTAGTTTTTTAACAAGTCCCTTGATGATCGCCTGGCTCCCAACCCTGGCTCTGCTCTTCCCCTAGCACTGCGTGTGACAGACTTATGTGTCAGTCAGTGTTCTTCAAACTGGGGTTTCCTGGGGTTCCCTGGTCAATGAATTCTGTGGTACTTAGCATTTTAAAAAACATTTATAATTACTTTCTTGGCACTGGTATTTTATTGTGTATTTATGTGCACCTTTGATTGCTGACTGATGATCCTGGGTTCCTATTTGTGGTAGTGACATAAAGTTTATTTTATTTACTTATTTATTTATATTCTTTAAAATTTTAAATATGGAAGATTTCACACATATGTAAAATTAGAGAGAATGGTACAGTGAACCCGCTATATACCCTTTACTCAACAACTATCAACATTTTGCCAGCATTGTTTATGGAAGATTTTTGAATAGGGTTATTATTTATCCAAATATTTCTAGTAGCTTTAACTTGAATTTTGATTTTTTTAAACTTTTAAAATTGAGATATAGTTGATGTACAATATTATACAAGTTACAGGTGTACAACATAGTGATTCACAATTTTTAAAGTTTATACTACACTTATAGTTATTATAAAATATTGGCTATATTCCCTGTGTTGTACAATATATCCTTGTAGCTTATTTATTTTATACATAATAGTTTGTATAACTATTTATGGTATACATATACATTAGATAAATATTTGTATTTATATATTATGTAAAAAATGTAAGATTTATTTTAAAATAAGTTTCTGTGAGTAGAAATACAAGTTACCTTTTTTTTTTTTTTTTTTTTTTTGCGGTACACGGACCTCTCACTGTTGTGGCCTCTCCCGTTGCGGAGCACAGGCTCTGGACGCGCAGGCTCAGCGTCCATGGCTCACGGGCCCAGCTGCTCCGCGGCATGTGGGATCTTCCAGGACCGGGGCACGAACCCGTGTCCCCTGCATCGGCAGGCGGACTCTCAACCATTGCGCCACCAAGGAAGCCCACAAGTTACCTTTTAAAGAGAAAGTTTCAGTAACTAATGGTTCAGTAAAAGCTCAGGAACATGGCTAGAGAATGATTAAGGTTTGGGGACATTGTGTGGCCACTTGTGGGTGTGCCGTCTCCCCCATTCTGAGTCAACAGGAGCAGAATATCATACCGGGGTCAGGAGAATGGGCCCTGGAGCCCGACCTGCCTGCTTGGAACCCTGACTTCTCCCTTCCTTGCTGTGTGACTTTGAACAAATTGCCTAACCTCTCTGTGCCCCAATTTCCTCTTAAATAAAATAATAGTATCTACCTCAGAAGGTTGCCATGAGGATTGAATGAGTTGATAGATATTGGCACTTAGAACAATGCCCAATATTTAGCAGGCAATAATGCTCGATACATTATTAGCTGCGACTGTCGTTACTGTTATTATTATGATTAATTATAACATCCCCCTGTTACACAGATTTTCCCTAGTGTGGCTTTTTTTTTTTTGTGAATAGAGAGTGCTCAACAAATATTTGTTGACTAGAATTTTAAATTTTTAGAAAGCTGCCAGGCCCGGCACCTTTCAACCAGGAAAAAGCAATTCGGAAACCAGACAGAAAGTAAGCAGCAATTTTATTTCTAGCGAGTACTATCGTCACCCCTGCATGTGTCAGACAGCCTTTCTAGACACTCATTCCAATTATGCATAAGAGGGAGAGCAGACTGACTTGGGTGTCATTGCCTGAAATGTTTCTGAGCAGTTGGATCTTTGACTCTTTGTGTACGGCAGTTTCTTTCAGATTCACATTCAGTACTGGCTCTTAAGAGAAATCATTTTTTATGAAGCCTTTTGTAAAGCAGACTTGTGCACCAATACATCTACTCTTTGCATCTTGAGTCTTTTATTTATTTATTTTCAATTGAAGCTCACCTAAGCATGGTCATCTTATTCCCATTGAGATGCAGTTGAGGGGACATGAACGTGTGGAGGAAATGATGGGATGGGTGATGGGATGATGGGTCTTTCAGTTAGACTTAGGTTTTGTTGCATCTATCAGAAACCCAAAATAACAGTTGCTTTAAACACTCAAAAGCTTATTTTCTTATGGGGAGAGTCTAGAGATGGGTCATCTGAAGTACTATGAAGTTATCAGGAATCCAGTCCCCTCCTCTCTTCCTGTCCCGCTCAGGGTCACCTAATAGTCCAAAATGATTGCTGGAGCCACTGCCATCACATCCATATCCCAAGCAGTATAATTCCAAGGAAGAAAGAAGACAGGGCAAAAGGGGCCCATTCCCCATCTGGGTTAGCTTCCTCTCAGGAACCTTTCTGCAAGTCCTCTCCACACTTTTGCCTACATCTCGTTGACTCAGACCTAGTAACGTGGCTTTGTTCATCTGCAAAGGGGCAGGGAAGTGTGGACTCTCAGCTGGACTCGTTGCCACCTAAGGTAACTGGGATCCTGTTACTAAGGAAAGGAAAATGGGTAACAGATAGAGAGCAAGTGGTCTCTGCCACAACAGGTAACCTTGAAGAGAGATATTGTAACAGTTTTTATAATACAGTTTTAAAGTTTTGAGAGCTATGGTCCTTCATTTATTACCTGATTTTCCATAGCCTGTGGTCTAGAGAGGTGAATATTAAACTTGAAGATGTAGCAGGGTTTTAGGAGAGGTCCATGGAAGATGCCAGCTGCTGAGAGGGCAAGAAAGGTCTCCTAGGATGGGTGGTCCCTGGGGACCTTCGGGATTCTCTTTTGAGGGCATGTCTCTACCCAAAAGTCAAAAACCTCCAGCCTTCCCTCCTGCTAGTCTGGTCTGTCTCAGTGCTGAGTTTCCAGCACCTAGAACTCTGCGTGGCACATCATAGGCACTTTCTCTGTAGTCAGTGAAAGGGTAAGTGAATCTAAGCTTTATCTTGAAAATCCAGATGAGCACACTGGTCCACTGGTCCTTCTGGCCTTCATAGATGGAGCATATTCTAAGGAGCCATGGAGGTGTCAGGGGCCAAGGGCCTTGAAAGTCAGTGCTTGCAAGACTAGGCAAAGTGTGGCTATTATTACTTTTTAATAAGTTGTTTTTCTTATAACAAGGTTATAAGTGAAGGAGAAAAATGAGGTGTTCATTCCAATGAGGAAACAGGTTAAACCATAGGTTGGGTCGTTTCAGATTGAGATGACGTGTGTTCAGGGGAAAGAGTGGGTAATAGGAGAGAATACCTGGAGAGGTGGTTTACTTTATATTGGCATTGTCAGGGGATTCCTCTCCAGCCATGGGTTCATTTAAGTTGATGTTTGAATGACAGTGAACAATCAGTCGGATGAGAACCAGAGAACGAGCCTTCCCTATAGAGCGAACAGCATGTGCAAAGGCCCTGAGGCAGGAGAGCTTGGGTGTCTGAGGACTGACAAGGAGGCCTTTGTGGCTGCCTGTAGTGGACGAGGGAAGGAGCAGTAGGGGTTAAAGCTGGAGAGAGAAGAAGGAATTGGATGATGCAGGACCTTGCGGGGCATGGAATTTGAACTTTATTCTTTAGCACCGGGAAACCATTGGTGGGTTTTAAGTAGAGCAGTGATGTGATCTGATTTGCTTTAAAAAAGATCCCTCTGGTTGCTTGTAGAGAATGTATTTAGGATGGTGAGGTAGGAGGAGGGCAAGAGAAAGGCAGGGAGATTATCAAGGGGGTGGGTGCAGTGGTCTGGGCAAGAGATGGTGGTGTTGGGACCCAGGGAAGGTGAAGAGAAGGTGAGAGATGGAAGGATTAGAGGTGCCCTTTGAAGATTCTGCCAATTGCACTTTCTGATGGACTGCGGGTAGGGTTCCAATACAGATTTTCTGCAGAAAAAAGCCCTTCCCCACAAATGTCAGTGTAATTGAAGAATGGTCCTAAGTGGGGTGATTTTGTCCCTTAGAGGACGTTTGACAATGTCCAGAGACATTTTTGGTCAACACAACTGGGCTGGGCGGGGGAGCAGTTTACTGGCATCTTGTGGGTAGAGACCAGAGACCCTGCTAAACACCCTACAATGCACAGGACAGGCCCCCACAGAGAATGAGCTGGCCCCCAAATCAACCTTCGGCAATAGTGCTGAAGCTGAAAAATCCTGATTCACTAGTTTTGTTTTTGTTTTTTTTACCCCACGTCTTAAACAAATTGTGAGATAATGATAATCCCAGGTGTCACCATCCATCCAGAGAGGTACCCGATTCTTCACCCAAGGGATGCGTGGTCATTGTTGTGAGAACAGCTTTCAGTTTAGCGACCCTTCTCTGAGAGGCCCTCTGCTCAATGAGTGAATAAATGAATAAATGAATGAGTGAATGAGTGCGGAGCTGCCTCCAGAAAGAGGTGAGTCAGATCGGATCGGCCCACATGCTTCCATCATGTTATGAAAGCCGTCCCCGAGCGGCTCCGCACAAGAACGGGCTCCTTGTTCCTGGATGATGCGATTTGCTGCTCTGCCAAAGGGGCCCCGCCTCTCCCCAGGTCACCGGCAGAGGCCTGTCTCCGCGCTGTCTCGCCTGTGCACGGTACAAAAGTTATGCAGAGCCCTCCAAAAACCCACCCTTTGAAACGAAAGAAATTGGATATTAAAATCCCAAAATAGAGTGCGGAAAGGTACACCTCACGTCTGCCTTCTCCTTTTTTTCCCCTTTGTGGCAAAAGTGACTCAGAATTTTTGGTCTGGATCCAGAGAGACCTGCGTGGCCTTTGGGGTGGCGGGGGGGAGGTGTGTCATTTGATGGGGAATAACTCACCTTTTTAATGCCTTGACTGGCTCAGCTGGCTGTCTTGCATTTCACAAGCCCTGGCTTTTCCCACTTTACCATCTCTGGGTTCTTTTTCAGCTTTTGGCCCAAGGGAAAGAGGCAGGGATAAAGGTTATGCCCCGCCCACATGACCCTGTCTTGGGTAGAGCATTTCTGTGAGGCTGAGCTGCAGTTTCTTTGGGATGTTTTATCAAAGTGCTCAGAGGGGCTGCTGTTGGAGCCGGCTGTGGGATTCTCGTCCCAGCATCCTTGGGTGTTCACACTGCCATGTTGGGTACCACTGGTCAGGGTCAGATAGGTGCACAAGGTTTTCATGGGCTGCCTTCAGCCTTCAATTGCTCCCTCCAGGGGGACTCAGTTTCTCCCCCCTTCCCTTCTTCTCCCAGAGACCAGGTCCCATGCAGGCATCAGACACTTTGTTCCTCAGTATCAGCTTGGGGCCCTGAGCGAGAGACTCGTGGAAAAATGTTTTTGAAGCATAGTCTCTCTTGTTGTCTGGTCTTTGGGTGAACACACAGGTGGCAGAGGGCATTGCCTGTGCCTCACCTTTCCTCACCATCTCCAAGAGGCTGCCGAGTCACTGTCCTCTTGACTCAGTCTCTCCCTGTGTCCATTCCTAAATGCTGCTAGAGAAGAGATTGTACACTTCATTTTTCCAGCCTGAGCTTGTGTCCTCTTTGACTTCCAATGGAATTAGCCTGGTATAATATGTCTCTTTCATGGTGAGACACATTCCTGCAGACTGGCTCAAGTGGTAGTGAATTCATGCAGACTCCAAACATGGGGATTCTCTTCTAGACATGAATAAGCCTCCTTTCTCAGGGTCACTGGAGGATGAATCACTTGGCAGTATGTTGAGCCACATAGGAACCTGAAAATTAATCTGTTCATTTATTTACTCAGCAAATATTTATTGAACATCTGCTATATGCCAGGTACTATTCAAGGTGCTGGGACGTGGTGATGAATAAGCTTTCATTCTAGCAGGGGGTGGGGTGGGGAGGACAGACAGTCAGCAATGAGCAAATGTATAAGATAACGCTTCTGGAAGGAAATCAGCAGGAATGATGGAGCGACAGTGGGGAGGCTCTGCTTTAGCCAGGCTGCTCAAAGAAGGCCCTGAATTTAGGCTAAGACCTAAAGAATCAGGGGATTACCAGCCATGGGAAGACCTGAGGGAAGAGTGTTCTAAGCTGGGGGGAGCGCAAGTGCAAAGGCCCTGTGGTAGGAGCAAACTCAGCCTGTTTAAGGAGCAACAAGGGGACCCGTGTGGCTGGACCAGGGTGGGGGAGATGAAGTTGGTGACATGGGCAAGGGCCAGATCATGCAGGGCTTTGTAGACTGTGATGAGGCATTTGGATTTTCTAAATGAACCTGAGGATTATCACATGTTAGAGCCAAAAGATAACCTTCAAGATGATTTCTTCCAAGAACTTAGACTAGAGGAGGAATTTCATTGTCCAAAGTCACCAGCCATAGGTGAAAGGATATTTGTGAAAGTTGATATTTATTGAACGCTTACAACATGCTTTGTGTGTCACTCACTTGATCCTCCCAGCAGCCCAGTGAGGGTACGTTGTCATTAGTCCCGTATACAGATGAAGAAACTGAGGCCCAGAGAGGTAAACTAACTTCCCTACCATGACAGAGTCAGTGCCCATGCCAGGATGTAACCCCAGATGGCCTGGCTTCTCCAGGGTCTTTTAATCTCCATGTTACATTGGTTCTACCCAAGGCATGGGACAGAAAGAAGATGTGAAAAGTACTCGTTTGGCTTCTTAAAGCAACAAAAAACCAAAACTCCTCCCAAGGGTCCACTCCGAGAAGGCTCGCATATTTCAGTCCAGCACTTCCAGACTCATCTCCTATATGACTCAGTCACTCCTTGGCCTGGAGAGATAGTTGGTCAGAATGGGGGTGTTGGTGGGGAGCTGACATCTCTGTTGAGTGGACCCGAAGCAGGGGTCTGAGAGTACAGTGGGGCAGGCGGGACCGGAGAAGGGAAAGTTGGTGTCTCCACGAGGGAGGGGGCAAAGTGACCCAGTTTCTTTGTTCAATGACCCCTGGGGGGCGGTGCTGTGGGGAGAGGAGAATGGGGTGCAGCACTGGGTCCTGAATCCCATTAGGCTAATGTGCCTGTCTCTGATCTCGCCACTCTGTTTTCTATGGCTTCCTTGGGGTTTCAAATGTGGACATGGTAATTGGAAACAAATTTAGCATGTTTCAGGCCATCAAGCCTCTCTCTTCAGTCATCGTGCTTGCTCTGCGGTAGATATGTCTGTTTTTAATTTCCAGTGATGTGAGAAATATAGAATGACTTGATTCTTAATTTAGAATGCTGAGAGAGGCTGACTTGTTTTGTTTTCGAGCCCGTGCAAAGTGTCTCATTCTCTTTTTATGGCTCACCATGTGATTTTTAAAATGTGGCCCTATGGAAGCGGGCAGGCGCAAGATAGGGGTAGGGGAGATGAAGAGGTACAAACTACTATGTATAAAATAAATAAGCTACGAGGATATATTGTACAACACAGGGAATAGAGCCAATATTTTATAATAACTATAAACGGAATACAACCTTTAAAAATTGTGAATCACTATGTTATACACTTGAAACTTTAATATTATACATCAACTCTACCTCAATTTAAATAAAAAATAAAATACAATAATAAAAGAGAATGTGACGCTAGCAGAGAGGCATCTGGTCACAGAGGTCTCCCTGCGAGGCTGAAGACATATCCAAGCGGGATCCCCGCTTGGGTGAGAAAGCAGACATGGGGCCCCTCTTCCATCACACCCTGGAGATGCTGTGTCACCTCTTCTTGGAGCAGGGGAGTCCCGGTGTCAGTTGTCCAACCAGCCGAGTCCTGCCCACGCTGAGCAGGACACAGTGTTCGCCGTGGGCCTGGAAGCTAGTTGCCTGGCGCCAGCGTGGGCAGCATAACCGCCCTTTGTCATGGGGGAGGGGAGGGTCTGGAGGGATGATAGCCACTCAGACCCCTCTGGTGGGGCTCCCCGCCCTCCTAAGGTCGCTCACGTGTTGAGCACCTGCGTGGTGTTCTAGGCACTGCAGATGCCTCTGTGAGCCAGACAGGGAAGCTGCTGATGCTCTAGTCAGGGAGGGACCGGAGAAGGGAAAAAAATCAAAAAAATATATCACGCGACGTCAGGCTATGATAAATGGCTGTTGCAGCATAAAGCAGGGTGGGTAGGTGAAGAGTGAGATGGGCGTGGGGTGCCATGTTGGGATGAGTGGTCGGGGAAGGGCTCTCTGATAAGGGGTCGTTTGGGGAGAGGTTTGAGCGACGAGGAAGATGAGCCCTGGGAGGAGGGGGATGAGCGCACCGAGCAGAGGGGGCGCTGCGTGCCGAGACCCTGAGGCTGGAGCGTGCCTGGTGTGCCTGGCTTGTCTGAGGACAGCGAGGCCAGTGTGGCTGCGGTGGAGGGAGCGGGGAGGGAGGGTTGGAGATGGAGGAGAGGGGTCAGATCGTATAGGATCTTCTGAGTCATGTGAAAGACATTGGCTTTTTTTTTTTTTTTGCGGTATGCGGGCCTCTCACTACTGTGGCCTCTCCCGTTGCGGAGCACAGGCTCCGGACAGGCGCAGGCTCAGCGGCCATGGCTCACGGGCCCAGCTGCTCCGCGGCATGTGGGATCTTCCCGGACTGGGGCATGAACCCGTGTCCCCTGCATCGGCAGGCGGACTCTCAACCACTGCGCCCCCAGGGGAAGCCCGACATTGGCTTTTTGATCCGAAAAAGACGTTCGCTGTGGCGGGGTGGGCGGGGGCGGGGGTTGAGCGGAGGAGTGACAAGATCTAATGTACAGTCTTAAAGATCATTCTAGCTGCTGTGTGCAGAAGATCATGTGGCGGGGGCGGGGGCAGAAGAGGTGGGCAAGGATGGAAGCAGGGAGACCCTGGAAGGAGTCTACTGCAAGGGTCCAGGCAAGAGATGATGGTAGCTCAGACCCTAGTGGTGGTAACCGGGCTTGTGAGAAGCAGATTCTCGCTGGATTTCAAACGTTGAGCCACCAAGACTTGCTGCTCCACTGGGCGTGGTGTGCGGTTTGCTTCTCTGTTGGTGTGGGCCCCATACCCTTAACTCGAAGGGACCCTGCTGGCACCTCTGCCTGCCTCTTCCTTTGCTGAACGCCTCCACCTTGGACTCCTGCTCTTGACGTTTCTGTGGGTGGGTCCTGGGTCTTTACTTTTCTTACAGGATGGGATGGGACGTTGCCCATGCATTTGTACCTTCATCGCTTTAGTTTACCTTCTTTGTGGCCTTTAAAAGAAATGTCAAGGCTTACAAAGAGAAAAGCAGGGTGGGGAGGTGGTCTCTTTCTTTGAATGAATATTTTGGCTTTTTTTTTTATGTTATACATTCATTTGAGTTGAATTGTAACCAATATAGTGGGTTTAGGGGAGCTACAACCATGGAGTCATGGGACAACAGAGCTCCTTACTGGGAATGATCAAAGTCCAGTGGGCATTTTGAAACAAGACCTGATTTCTTTTCTACTTTTATTTTGGACACACACACACACACACACACACATGCACACACACACACATCCCTTCTCCACCTTAAAAACACAGATATATTTGTTCTCACGGTTATGGTGTATTTTGATTATTCTCTATTGCTATATAAAAAGCTTCCTTAGGGTGGCCCATGTGGTTGCCCAGATTGTGCACTGCACAACTCCAGGGCTTGCCATTCATATTCACTGTCATGCTGGTCCCCAGCATACTCATTCTTTTTTTTTTTTTAATAACAGTATTATCCTCTGTAATATCCCAGTACTGATTGAACCAGTACTCTTTTCGTGGACCTTGAGGTCGTTTCCAATATTTTGCTATTTTAAAGAGCGCTGCACTGAATAACCTTGTCATTAGTTTTTCTCTGCACATCTTCCAGGGCATCCACGGGATAACCCGCTTACTAGTGGTGGAATTACTACAGCAAAGGGAGTGTACATTTGTAATTTTGAAAGATAACTGCAAAATTGTCTACCACAGATTGGGGCACACCCTGTTTCTGTGGGCTCTGCTCTTAGGTTTACATTTTTCAACCAGGTCAAGTTTTACCTGGTTGGCACCCTTGTTCTATCTTTTGCATCAGTCGCACATAGAGCAGATGAAGGAAGTATTCCTCCTGGTGTCAGACCTGGGTTCAAATCCCTGCACTGCTGCTTGCTTGGTTGGGAACCTCATGTCTCTGAGCCTCCGTCTCCTCTTCTGTAAAAGGGCAGTTGAATTGTTGATGGAACTTTAGGAGGATGGAAAGGGGACAGGCATGCCACAATTAATTAGGCACCTAATTATATCTTGCAGTTATGAGAAATATAACAAAGAAGACTATTACTGGGAGGCCCCACCTTGTCCGGGGAGCAAGGAAAGACTTTTTTTGGGAAATAGTATTTGAGTCACATTCTGCAGTATGACTAGGAATTACCTAGGGCAGAGGTGGTAGAGAGGGTGACAGGGGGATTGTTTCTGAAAGATCAGACACAGGGAGCCCCTGGTAAGGGGGTCGGGGTGTGATGTGAGCTGGAGTCAGATCACACATGGTGGTGTAGTCAGTGGGAGCTGGGAGTTTATAAAAGGTCATTCTGGCCACAGGGTAGAAAGTCGTGGATGGGGACCGGAGGGGATGCAGGGAAACTCTTTAGGAGAGAAATAGTCGTAGTTTGGACTAGGGTGGAAGTGATGGATGGGGAAATGGTGATGGATTTGAGTGCACTTTAGGAAATCAAATTGACAGGACTCTGAGGTGGATCCGATATGGAGGTGAGGCGGAGGGAGTTATCATGAATTAGGGTTTTTAATGATGTTATTAATATGTGCTCATTAGATGGATATGTAATGCTGTTGCCATCACTGAGATAAGAGTAAAATCATGGAGTAGTTTTCCTGGTGTGTGTGTGTGTGTGTGTGTGTGTGTGAGTGAGTGAGTGTGAGTGTGTGAGATGGGAGTGGGCTTGGGGTAGCAGCTATGTTCTGCAATTTTTGCATCCAAAAATAAAGGCAGAATTTGAGATCCACGTGTATTTGTAAAAAAACTTTCTCCCTGCGTGTGGCAATTGGGAATTACAATAAAACATCCCCATGGGCTTTTCCCTTCTTTCACAATGTAATATTTGAGGACGATACCAATTTCCTAATATTCCAAATTCAACAAAAAAAATGCTACTTAACATTGTTAAAGTTTGATTTTAGTAAAATTCAAAACAGTTTCCTTGGCCCGTTGCCATTTTGAAAATCAATCCCACATTTCAGATTTGATGGCAGCCTCATCCATCTGAGAGTATTTAAAAACTCTGAACAGAGTTGATAGAAAAATTGTTTTCAAGGAAGTGTCATTTATGAGTTCTCATTGCAACAGTATATAATGGGGAATGTTTGAACGACCTAAATGCCCAACTGTAGAGGTTAAGCTGTGAGTCCAAACATAGGATGGAAACAAGGGATGCAGGGGAGGGCAAAATTTAAGGTAGCACTCACTTTCAGGTACTCAGATAACATTTGCATAGCCCTGAGAGCTGGTGCCTTCTTAAACCATGTGTCCGGGCACCTCAGTTGCCCTGTGCCAGTCTAAGCCCAGGGAGATACTATGCAGTTATTTGAGCTTGTCCCAGTGAACAACATTTAATGACAAAGGGCAATGGTCACATTATATTGTTAAGTGGAAACAATATCTGAAATAGAATCCCAGATATGTTTCTCTAAGTGCCTAGAAGAAGAGTCTGGAAGGATGTACACTAAAATGCTTATTTATTTTGAGAGAGTATTTTCTCTATAATATATATATTTTTATATTGTCTATTTTTTTCTGCGATGAATGATGAACCCTTATTACTTTTATAACAAGACGAAGGGAGAGCAAGTATCAACATGTACCGATGCCCTTTTACCGGTGCATCAGGACAGTTCAGTTGCTGCTCAGAGGGGGCAGAGCTTGAATTTGGGGGCAGGCGTGGTTCTGGTGAGCTTTCTCTGGGAAACGGGGGGTCTCTTGAGATGTGGAGACCATTTCAAGTCTGGGTTCCTTTGGCTGAGCTGGTGGGATGGACCTGCCTGTTGTCATATATATAGTCCAGCATCTGGGAGCGTTAGGAGGCAGCGGCGACACAGGGGAAGCAAATCTGGCCACATCCCTGAGCTTCCATTCAATGGCTTTGGAGCTTAGGGTCATGAGCAAGTCACTTAATCCCGCTGAGCCTTGGCTTTCTCACCCAAAACAGGGATCACCTTGCTTTTCCTTCTGTGTGTTGCTGTGCAGATTAAATCAGCTCTGACACCCCCTAGCTGTGCAGCAGACCCTCATGATGTGCCCCAGAAGCACGCCTTCTTCCTGGAATCTTGTAGACTGCTTGGGAAATTTTCTGCGAAAAGCAGAAGACGTTTGCTCTCACCCTGGCTGCAGGAAGTGGAGCCTCTTCTGCTTTGGAGGTTGGCTGACCTTGAGCATCTAGGTTCCAGTGGGTGGACAGGCGGGAGTCTGCTATGGCTGGGAGACCACCGTGCTTGCCATGCTCCTGAGATGACCTTATCTTTGAAGAAGCCTGGAAAGAGGCCTCGAGACCCAGGTCTTCCTAAAATGGGGGCAACGGGGCGTTTGAGACCTTGAGGGCAGGTCATGCCATCCCAAGGCATCAAGTTCTGTTTGCAAGACCCAAATCACTCAGTTTTTGGAGAGGCAAGTAAATAGCCATATGGTCTTATCAAACCTCCGGAGAGCTGGCAAGCCTCCTCCAGAATGCACACGCTCTGGTCATCTTCTACCACCTTCAGGGAAGGGGAGGGTGGGGATCGGAGGGGAAGTGTTTTTTCCACGCTCGATGGTGTGGTTTCTTCCCCCACTCCTCCTCCCAGCCCTCCACGTCAGGGCCTCTTTAGCTGCCCACAGAGACGATGGAATGAGTGCCTGGGTTTCACCGCACATGAGGATGTTTTGGGTTGTTTTTCACATTGTGAGTCTTTCACATTCATTCTTCGCTTCTCCATTCAGTTCTGTCCTATCACCTCCGTGTTTTGATTTGCATCATCCTCGGATGACAAGGAGAATTCTCGTTTCACGGGTACCTCCTGTGTGCTGGGCTTTGGGGCCCTATAAAGGTCATCTTCTTTAGCCTTCAAAGAGCCCTGGGCAGTGGGAAGTGATGTCCCTGTTTTATAGGAGCAAATGGAGGCTCAGAGAGGTGGAGTCACTGCTCTGAGGTCACACAGCTGCTGATAAGAAGCAGGGCCTGGACTGAGAGCTGGGTACCTCTGACCAAACGTGAAATCCTTTCTTCCTTCCTGCTCTACCACGCCCTCTGACAGCAGAGACCTGTCTCACGTGGGAGGGGGCGCTCACGAGGGTGAGGTGGGTTCCATCTGCTCACAGGGCATCAGCTAGTCCAGCTCAACCAGGGGCTGCTCCGGGACACACAGAGTTCCTGCTTAAAGAAGTGGGTTCTTCTCTCGAGGGGCACCGTTGTTTGTCTTGGTGGCTGTTGCCTGTTTCTCTGGCTCCCTCCATCTCCCTTCCTCCTCCCCTGCCCCCACCCCTTCTTGTTCAGCAGGAAGGGCACTCTAGATCTTATAATTTAGCACTTGCTCGTGTTTCCTTTGAGAACCTAATCTGCACTTTCTGAGCTGTAGTTGTAGATCAGAGAGCAGCTGTGAATCTATCAGATGCCAAGGGCACAGACAGTGCGCTGGGAATGGACTTAGAGCCTGAAGGCCCAGAGTCTGCATCCTGGCCCTGCCCTGTACTAACAGTGTCCACTGGGGCAAGTTGCCAGGACTTTGCCAGCCTCAGTTTTCTCATCTATAAAATGGGCCCCTCCTACCTAGAATTGTGATACATGTAAAACGTTGAGTGTGGTGCTTGGCCTGGGGACAGTGTACACTTAGCTGCTGCCCAGTTGTTGATGGTGACCATTGATTCCACGTGCTTATTGATCATACTGAACGAAACAAACACGCTTCCTCCTACCATGGACTTCCTGTTCAAGTGGAAAAGAGAGATGCTAAGCAAATTAACAACTAAGAAGAAAATTTCAGATGGTAATGAAGTAACTATTCCTGTGGTGTTAGTGAATGTTTACCATCCACTTCTCTAGAAAAAAAGAGCCCCGATTTGTAGCATTTGCCAATTTTTGTGGTGTAAATATTCTCATCGTGGCTAATTTCAGGCTATCAAAGTAATGTCTAATGGCTCTTAAAATTCCTGAAAATTTAACCAACTGCAAGGCTGAAATAGCTGGCTCCGGCACTGGGTGTATGTAACTAATGTGGCTTGGGAAAGACCTGAAGATCTGAGAGCTAAATGTACCAGTAGAAGAGTATGCCAGCAGAGCAGATGGCTGTGCAAAGGCCCTGAGGTCGGAGAGAGCTTGGTGTGCTCAGGGAACAGAAGGATGGGTGGTGCTGGCAGGAGCCTAATGGGGTGGAAGGACTGGAAGACAGAGGCTGGGCTGTTGGAAGCCTCATAGACCATGGTACCAGTTTGGATTTTATTCTCCGGCCACAGGAAGTCTTTGGAGGGTTGTAAGCAGGGGAACATCTGGGTCTGCTTTGCATTTTTTAAAGATCAGAGGGCTATTCTGTTAAAGACCAGCAAGAGGTCAGTTAGGGAGCAGTGGTGGTCACCCAGGGAGAGGCAGTAGTGGCTTGGACGAGTGTGCCATCAGGGGAGGGGACTAGAGGTGGCTGGACTCCTTTGGGTTGTGACAGATTTTATCCCCAGGTGTTCTCTGGCTGTTTACCCTGAGTACATGCAGCCTGCAATTTCTGCTCTTAGATCCCGGGAAGGAGGAAGGAACCTCAGACCATTGGGGTCACTATCTATCCTACCTACTCTCCTCCTTGATTCTGAGTGATACTGTGTTTACCGCCTCCTGATAAATCCAGGACAGGAGGTGAGGAAAGATATTTATCTTGGGTCCAAATGCAAAGCAAGCACAACAAAACCAGAATCTGTCCTCAGAGCTGCCCTTCCTCCTTTGATTTTTGTCCAGAACAGTCCCCTGTTCTTCAGTTTGCATGGGGGAGAAAGACAAGAGACTGACTTCATTTCCACCTTTGCCCCAGGGTCCCTCTCGGGTGTGTATCAGACGCTTATGTAAATGTTGTAGGTGTCAGCCTGGCAGGTTATGGAGAAGGTTGCCTTCTGCCTCTGCTCCGCCCTTAGCTCGCCTCTTCGTCCAGTGTTTAGAGGGGCACAAGAGACCACCATCTTTCTGGACCAGCACTGTCTGGAAGAACTTTTCTCAATGATGGAAACATCCTGTATCTGTGCCGTTCATTATGGCACCAGCCGTTTGTGGCTTTTGAGCACTTGAAAGGTGTGGCTCGTGTGACTGAGAAACTGACCTTTCAATTACATTTGTGTATTGCTTGCTATATTGGACAGTGCAGTTCTAGACCACGTGTGATTATCTATTGCCCTGGAGCCTTTGGTTCTGGGCATTTGACGGGAGATCTTACTGAAATTTTGTAGAACTCTAAGGAAGGATGGGGTCTCAGTGAGTTGTCACTTGTCCTAACCCCCCTTCCGCCCAATTTGCAGAGGCGCAGAAGGATTACATGATTTGCCCAGCATTTCTCAGCTGGGGAGCGGCAAGACAGGAACCTACCTTCTAACTCTTAGCTCAACATCCTTTTTTCTTTTCTTATGTATCATTTTCAAAACCAGTGTTAAATTCCACACGTTTCTAGGCAGCTCTTTCTGCCTATAACTTTGTGGATGAAGTTAAATTCCTCTTTGATCACCTTCTCAACCTTGATCTCCTCCTGCATCCCTAGAAGTGATCATGGTGTGGTCAGTCTGGAGCACATCCTTCCACACCTTTTCCTATTGCATTTACATGAGTATAAATGAATGGATCGAAACATTCAGCATTAAAAAAAATAAGTTGTATCCTGCTATCCATATATTTTTTTACGAATTGCTTTTCTTTTTTAATAGTATGTCTTAGATCTTCCGGGTGAAGTTCATAGACCTCTACCATACTGGTTTTTTAACTGTTGTAGTCTTTCATAGCCTGGACGTGTATTACTCATAAGCCTAATGGATGAAACTAATTGTTCGTTATTCTGTTCGTGTTAGTAAACATTTTTGTGCATGTCTCCTGCACACACAGCATTTCATCTGGGGTCCATACTGAGAAGTGAATTTATTAGGTCATAGGGAATATGTACTTTTAATATTAATAGCTGCTACTCCAAAAATAGTAATACCAGTTTATGTTCCTATCAGCTATGGGAGAGTGTCTGTGTTCTCACAGCCTCCAAAACACTTGGTATTATCAAATATCTACATGGGTGCCCATCTAATGGGCAAAAAATGATATCTCATAGTTGTTTAATTTGTATTTTCCTGTTTACAAGGCAAGTTGAACATCTTTTCTATGCTAATGGTCATTTGTTTTTCTGTGAATTGCCTGTTCAAATCTCATGTCCAATTTTCTGTTGAAAAATTCATTTTTTTTTTTTTTTTTGCGGTATGCGGGCCTCTCACTGCTGTGGCCTCCCCCGTTGCGGAGCACAGGCTCCGGATGCGCAGGCCCAGCGGCCATGGCTCACGGGCCCAGCCGCTCCGCGGCATATGGGATCCTCCCAGACCGGGGCACGAACCCGTATCCCCTGCATCGGCAGGCGGACTCCCAACCACTGCGCCACCAGGGAGGCCCTGAAAAATTCATTTTTAATTCATTCAGCAAATAGGTACTAGAATGCCTACTGTGTGCCAAGCATTATTCTAGGTGCTAGGGACTCTGTGGCAAGTTAAATAAATAGACATCCCTGCCCTCAATGAGGTGATAGTCTAGTTGTAGAAGAAAGACCCAAGCAAAAGGAATTGAGAAAATATATAGTATATTTTATGAGATGAAAAAGAAGGGAAAGGAGCTAGGGACAGCCATGGGGGTAGGACTCGATTTTAAATAAGATGGCCAGGAATCTTGTCCTTTACTTATTCACTTGTAGGCATTCTTTATGTATTGTATGTATTAATCCTTTGCATGTTATATGTTATACATATTTTCTTCCAGTCTTTAATTTTCTATCAGTTTAGATGACGGTACTTTTGTCTTGCTCTTTCTTTTTTAAAATTATAAAATCTAACTTGCTAATTGGAATATAGTCATATAAAAACTGAAAGTTCCTTCTTTCTAGGCAACCCATTGTCAAGAGCTCTGGTTTATATTTTCCAATTATTTTCTGTTCTCACTACCACCCCCTGACCCCCGATCACCAATTAAACATAGTTTCTGGCTGTTTCTCCATAAATGCAATTCTGATCTATCACACTGTTTCTCAGGGCTGCTTAATATTCCATTTTAAAGAGGATCCCTATAATTTATCCAAGCAGTCCCCTCTGGCTGGACATGCACGTTGCTTCCAATTCTCCATGACTCTAGACATTGCAGCAATTCTGTGTTCTTTCTGCTGCTCGTGAGCTTCTTTGATGTTTTTGTTTGTTGGACTATAGCCACCATACCCTGTATGTTAATGGTGCTGTAATAATTTGGTTTTGTTTTCTCCCCCTCAGCTCCATGGCTACATGGAGAACAAGCCGCTGGGGCTTCAAATCTTCATTGGGACGGCCGACGAGCGGATCCTTAAGCCCCACGCCTTCTACCAGGTACACCGGATCACAGGGAAAACCGTCACCACCACCAGCTACGAGAAGATCGTGGGCAACACCAAAGTCCTGGAGATTCCGCTGGAGCCGAAAAACAACATGAGGGCAACGTAAGGGCTGGGGGCTGAGGGCAGTGGGTCTTCATGGGGAAGTGATGGGACCAAGTGGCAGGGATTTGGGAGGAGGATGGAGTTGATGGAAGCAACCGTAGACGGTGGTTCCCAATTTGTGAAGGACCCACAGAGGTTTCTGTTTTAAAAGTTTCCATTTTAAAAGTTCTAGACCTAGATGTTTTTCATGTGTATTGAGAGGAAGAATACTTACGCATCTTTGGTTTATGTTGCTTGGGATGAGGCTAAATTTTTTTACATTTATACATTTATTTGACTTAAAATTATTAAACAACTATGCAGATAGGTCTAACCTCACAGAGCTGATATGCATATGGCTAAAATGTGGGAAACATTGCACCCGTGTGTTGGAGTTTAAAAAACTTTATTAGCGAATAATCTCAAACATGAAAACTGCAAGAATTGTACAAAGAACTCCTGTGACACTGTTCGCTCAGATTCACCAATTGTTAACATTTTCTGCATTTGCTTTATTACTGTTTTTCTCCCCCTCTCTTTATTTTTTCCTGAACCGGTTGAGAGTTAGTTGCAGACATCATGCCTTTTTACTTTTAAATGCTTAAGCGTGCATTTCCTAAGAACAAGCATGCTCTCTTACATGACCACGGTACATTTATCAAATTCAAGGTATTTAATGTCCATATTACTACTCTTACTATTACATAGTCCATAATCAATTTTTCCCAGTTGCACATTTGAGTTTTTCAGGTACTTTTGAGGGTAGAAACGTGAGCCTGCAGAATCTCCCTAGAGAGGTGATTTCCACTGGGGGATTTTGCTAATTACTTTGTGTTTTACACCCATTTTGGTTTAAATTCCTGGCTGAAAAATTTATCCGTGTATTGCCATCCCCCGCCCCCCTTGTGGGTGACCTTTCCTGCTCCCCGAGATGGTCAGTTGTCAGTGGGGTTCTTGACTTTCCGGCAGCATTGACTGTGCGGGGATCCTGAAGCTTCGGAATGCGGACATTGAGCTGCGGAAAGGCGAGACGGACATCGGGAGGAAGAACACGCGGGTGAGGCTGGTGTTCCGAGTGCACATTCCAGAGTCCAGCGGAAGGGTCGTCTCCTTGCAGACAGCATCTAACCCCATCGAGTGCTGTAAGTTGGGTTCTGGGCAGGGTCGGTTTTTGGCAAGTGCACTGTATGTGACCCTGGGCAGTGTAGCCTGGGCAAGGTACCCAGCAGGAATGTGTGACCCACAGGGGTCAGCGGTGGCCCAAGATGACTAAAGGGGCCAGAGCACATTTCAGGGTTTCTCTCTGCTTCTATTTACTTGTGGAGGGTTTACTGTCAAAAATAATATGGCTGATAAGTAGCCTACAGCTTGGTTTAGAAGATTTGAAATGTATAAGTGTTGTGCTGGTCTCAAAAAGGGTAGATGCAGTTGGAGTGAGTTCACTGTACTTAGTGTCCTCTTTTTCTTTTTTTAGATTTAATTGTTCGGTTGCGCCGGGTCTTAGTTGCGGCAGGCAGGCTCCTTAGTTGTGGCATGCGAACTCCCAGTTGCGGCATGCATGTGGGATCTAGTTCCCTGACCAGGGATCGAACCTGGGCCCCTTGCATTGGGAGTGCAGAGTCCCATCAACTGTGCCACCAGGGAAGTCCCTTTTTCCTCTTCTCTTCTTTCAGTAGAATAATAATATATCACGGTGGCTCTCGCTTACTGCACTGTGACTCCACTGGTCACTAGGCTAAGTGCTCAGTGTGTAGTACTCTTTAAGTACTCACAGCAGTCCTTGGCAATAGCTGGTGTCATGATGCCCATTTTAGAGAAGAGGAGGGAGAGAGATGAGGGGTAGTGTAACTTGTCTCAGCAGGGCTGGGATTTGAGCAGGAGCTTTGGCATGCAGGAGCTTTGGCATGCAGGAGCCACACGTCCCCATCACCCTCAGCCCATCCCTGGGTGTTTACTGAGAATCTGCTCAGTGTCTGGTGCTGTGCTGGGGGCCTGCAGATGAGCAAGATGTTTTCCCTGTCCTCAGTGAGCTTACAGCCTGGTGTAAGCTAACCCACACAAAGATGCAGAAGATTTTCAGAATCCAGTACAGAGTGGCCAAGATCTGCTGTTTGGAAGGTCTCTGAGCAGAGACTTGGCCCAGCTACATTAGGCTTCAAAAGAAGAAATCACTTGGAGATCATTCTTAGGTACTTTGGGCAAGTTTGTTGTTGGATTTTGTAGTTAGATGTGACAAAGCTTATTGTCTGCTCAGCTTCGGAGAGTTTAGAGGTCATTTTTAAAAGCATAAAGAAAGAAGTCAGCATTGTTCCAGAAACAAAAGCTGTTTTTATTAGTTTTAAAAAGTCCCGTTCTTCTAAGAATATTTTTGTGCTCTTACAGTAATGTTGCATATTCAATTATGTTTCAGGGTTTTTTGTCCCCTTTTTACTGGACATTTTACCATAATTAGGTGTCACAAAATCAGCTACTTGCAGAGACGAGGGAGGTCGTGGACATGAGTGGAGTGGGTTGGGTGGGTAGTAGTGGTAGAGACTGGGGACCAGGGTGGCACATTCCCCACCTAAATGGGTTGCTCTTACCCAAATCCAGCCAGTGTTTCCATGTGGGAGTGTCGACTCAGTGTGGCCAAATCTGATTTTTTTTTTTTTTTTTTTTTTTTGTGGTACGCGGGCCTCTCACTGTTGTGGCCTCTCCCGTTGCGGAGCACAGGCTCCAGACGCACAGACTCAGCGGCCATGGCTCACGGGCCCAGCCGCTCTGCGGCATGTGGGATCTTCCCGGACCGGGGCACGAACCCGCGTCCCCTGCATCGGCAGGCGGACTCTCAACCACTGCGCCACCAGGGAAGCCCCTGATTTTTTTTTTTAAGATAAACCAATAATCTCCTGATTTTTAAAAAAGCGACAACAAAGTCAAAATACTCTGTCGGTCAGCTGAGAACTGCACGTGGCTTGGATTCATCAGAGGTAGTCTTAATCAGACACTAATGAGGAAAGGAAAAGTATGAATATTTTATGCAAAAAGCATTGAGGAAGACTGGCCTTCAGCCAGCAGGAGGAGAGGGTGGACCCTCTTTGGTAGAGAAGCCAGAACTTGGTCTTGATTGGTCTTTGGAAAAGGATGAAGGAGGCCTGGGATCTCTTCTAGGCTGGTGAGTCAGGATGAGGACCAGGCTGAATGTGGTGGTGAGTTTGTGCTCTGAAGTTAGAGGGGAAGGCCCCCACAGCAGACAACAAAGGAAAACAAGTGTTTGAAAAACATCATCACAGAAACAGAGGAGGAATTCCCCTCCTCTGCCCAGCAGACCCCACCCCTGTCCCTCAAGTGCTTAGTCGTGGTGACTGCCCCACCCTGGTCTTGGTTTTGAACATCTCAAGACATTTGGGGAAGGAAACTCAGGCTCTTCCTCAGTGATTTGGGGGATTTTGAGAAGATAAGGTCTTGCCTTTCTGGCAAATGACTCAGTCTCCAGGATGGGGCTGTGGTTTGTAGCAAGGTGGGGATGAGAAGGCCTCAGGAGGGACCATTTATAGGAGCTCCTGTTCCTCTCCATCTTTGGGTCCTTCAAGTCATTCTGTCTCCTGTCAATCTGAGACTTTAAGGATCATCACTGGCTGCATGCACCTCCAGCAAGATCCTCAGGGTGTTAAAAGTTGTTTGAACTTTGAACATAGCAGTTTTTTTTGTTTTGTTTTCCTATTCTTTTTTTTTTTTTTTTTTTTTGCTGTACGCGGGCCTCTCACTGCTGTGGCCCCTCCCGTTGCGGAGCACAGGCTCCGGACGCACAGGCCCAGCGGCCATGGCCCACGGGCCCAGCCGCTCCGCGGCACGTGGGATCCTCCCGGACCGGGGCACGAACCCGCGTCCCCTGCACCGGCAGGCGGACTCCCAACCACTGCGCCACCAGGGAGGCCCTGTTTTCCTATTCTTATAAAAAAGTGTTTGGGGCTTCCCTGGTGGCGCAGTGGTTGAGGGTCCGCCTGCCGATGCAGGGGACGCGGGTTCGTGCCCCGGTCCGGGAGGATCCCACGTGCCGCGGAGCGGCTGGGCCCGTGGGCCATGGCCGCTGAGCCTGCGCGTCCGGAGCCTGTGCTCTGCAACGGGAGGGGCCGCAGCAGTGAGAGGCCCGCGTACCCCTCCAAAAAAAAAAAAAAAAAAAGTGTTTGGCTGATTCAACTACTGTGCTTTGACAGATAAGGAAACTGAGACTTTCTTGGTAAGGTGATTTCTTGTTAAAGTGATTTACTCATTTTTACTCGGTAGGTAGCGGAGGCAGAGTCTCCAACTTTCTAGTTCTGTGAAATAGCTTCCTTTGGTTTCTACAACACCAGCCTTTCTGGCAATACCAAGTGGAGCTACCAATGGGCCGCTTTCCCTCTCACAGAGGGAAGGCAGAGCCTTCTGTCATTTTTATCTCCTCCTTTGTTCTGTTTTCCTGGATCAGTGCCTGGCAGTTCCATAAATATTTATGGACTAATTGAATTACTGTTTGTTTGATCCTTAAGGAGATATTCAATATTTGTTGACAAATTAGTCTGTGACATGTATCAACACAGTATGTGTACAATAAATATTTGTTGACTCACTGACTTCATGTACACCCCTTGGGGAAGATAGGTTGGTAAGAAAAACACTCAGTGGGCTGGTGCTTATTTGCAAGGCTAACTTATTTACTTTGGAGATGTCTTTTACGTGACGTCTCAGGGATCAAGGTTTGAGTTCTCAGAATCTAGTAGAAAAGTCTTGAACAAGCTACTGGAGGCCACTCTTTGGAAAGTGGAGTTACTTGCTAGAAAGGCAGATTTCTTCTATTTATTTATAGGCCAGTGTGCCCAAGGTCAAATCTCACCTGTGCACAGAGGGACGCCCCATGTTTCTAGTTTTCTATTTCCAGCGGATCTTCAGTGTTGCCAGGGAGGTCCTTTGAGTTCCCTCCCCTATTCTCAGCAGAGACTCTTTTGAACCTTCTCTGGTCTCCCAAGCTCTGGAGGCTGCCCCACCCTCCTCCCACTTGGAGGAAAACGTGGAAGAGGTCAGAAGGCAACACCCTTGTCTTGCCCAACAGAGACCCTGCACACGGTCACAGCTGTGGGCAGTCTTTCCTCGTCTGGGACCCTTGGAATGGGACAGTTCTCCTTACCCCCTGGGCTTCTGAGAGCTCTCAGCTTCAACTCCAAGTTCCCTTGTGGTGGTGGAACCCTTGCTTCCCTCTTGTGCGAGTTTCCAGGGCTGGTGAAGCCAATTACCACCACCTGGGAGCCTTCCAGCCATAGAAATTGATTCTCCCACAGATCCGAAAGCCAGAAGCCCGAAATCAAGGTGTCATCAGGACTGGTTCCTTTTTGGAGGCTCTGAGGGAGAGTCTGTTCCGGCCCCTCTCCTATGGTGGTGGCCGGTGATCACCAGCATTCCTTGGCCTGTAGACACATCACTCCAATCTCTACCTCCATCTTCACGTGGCCTTCTCTGTGTGCCCTTTTTTGTCTCTTCTAAGGACACTCTCATGGGGTTTAGGACCCCGCAATCCAGGATGATTTCATCTTCATCCTTATTCACATCACTGAAGACCCTGTTTCCAAATGAGGTCACATTCTGAGGTTCTGGGTGGGCAGGAAGTCTTGATGGGGGCTCAGTTCAACCCACGACACCTCCTCAGCTGCACTTCTCGGCTTCACTCTTCTCTCTGCTCCGCAATTCCCAAATCCACGGGCCTCTTCCTCTGGCTCCTAGGCTTCTGCCTGTGATGTCATCTCCATCCAGAACAATCTTAGCTGCATGTTGGAATCACCTGGGGACTTCTAAGAAAAAATATGATGCCTGGATACCTCCCCAGAAACTCTGATTCAGTTGGTCTGCATTGAGGCCTAAACCCAGAGACTTCAGAGGTGCCTAGTGCTTCTGACATGCGGCATAGTTAGAGACCTATTGCTGGGAGGTGGGGTGCCTGCATCCTTCAGTTGCTTAGTTAACCCCTCCTTATCCAAGGCCCCAGTTTAGATGGCCCCTCGAGGAGGAAGCTTGCCCTCACCCCACAGGGTATAGGGTCCCCTCTCTGTGCACTGACACCCAATTTACTTATCAATCTCTCTTAGGTAAGGTTAGGGACCAGTGGGTGTTAGCCAGGGCCTGGCACATAGCAACTGTCTCTAGAATGTTTGTTGAAAAAAATGAAAGTGTGAAAACAGTGTCCCCAGGCTGCCCAGCAGGAGAGAGAGGCAGCCACGAGACAGAGTGGATGTGTCCCCAGGGGCAGATGCCTTCTCCCGTGAGAACTTTCCTTGGGTTTTCTCCTTGCCCTGCAAAGGGGCCTCTCTTCATCACATTTCAGGAAACACCTAGAGCAATTTCCCACCGAGCCCTGCCCACTCAGAGCACAGAGTGTAAATTCACTTTGCTCGTTTTGCAGGAACTGGGGGCATGGGTATGAGGTGTGGACTAGAAAATGGCTTTTCTCACATGGTGTTTTCAGTCTCTCCCTTTTCGTGACATAAATGTGTTTTACCACAGTATAATTAAGATACACTAGATTTCACAGACCGTAAATCTTTTGTTCAGTGGTTTTGACAATTGTATACACCAGTGTGACCACCACTCAAAACAAGATACAGGGCGTTTCCCTTCGTTCTTGAAAGTTTCCTCCTACCCCTCAGCCAGTGCCCCCTCCCCAGCCCCATACACAGGCAACCACTGTTCTGATTTCTATAGCCATAGATGAGCTTTCCCCATTTTAGAACTTCATGTAATGGAATAGTACAGTATGGACTCTTTCGTGTCTGGTTTGTTTTACTTAGCATGATATTTTTGAGATCCATCACTGTGATTGGGTGATTTGGTGGTTCATTCTTTTTTTTTTGTTGCTGAACAGTATTCAATTGTATGAATATAACTATTGTTTATTTACCACTGATAGACATTTGGGTTGTTTCTGGGGTTTGGGGATCATGAATAAGGCTGCTATGAACATTTCCCTTCAAGGCCTTTGTGGACAGATGCTTTCATTTCTTTTGGGTAAATACCCAGCAATGGAATTGCTGGGTCACGGGGAAAAAAACATATGTTTCAATTTATGTATTTTCCAAATCGTTTTACACTCTGTATGTACAAGAGTGTCTGAGAATTCCACTTGCTCACTAATATTTGGCTTTGTCAGTCTTTTTAATTGTAGCCATTACAGTGAGTAAAATGGTATCTCATTGTGCATAACCCATAATTTGCATTTCCCTAAAGACTAATGATGCTGAGCCCTAATCTTTGTGCTTATTGGCTATCCTGTGTCTTCTTTGGTGAAGTGTTTGTTCAGAGCTTTTGCCCATTTGTTATTGGGTTACTCATATTTTTACTGTTAATCTACAGTAGTTCTTTTGCATTGGGTATGAACCTGTTGTCGGATTTATGTATTATGAATATTTCCCCCCCCCGTCTGTGGCTTGCCTATTTATTTTCTCAACTGTGTCTTATTAAGAACATCAATATTTTATTTTGATGATGTCTAATTTATTATTTTCTTTTCTTTTGGGATGATTACTCGTTATATTCTCCCAAGAAATCTCCATCTATCTGAAGATAGCAGACATCTTCTCTTCTGTTTTCTTCTAGAAGCTTTTTGATTCTGGCTTTTAGGTTTAGGGATACAAACCATATCAGGTTAATTTTTGCTTATGGTGTGAGATAGGGTCCGGTTCCATTGTTTTCCATATGGAAATTCAGTTGTTTCCTCTGCCTTTTTCTGAAAGTGAGAGCTTAGACAGCCGAAGACTGTTCCCTGCCTCACCACCTCCCCTTTACTCCTCCACTACACTCTCCTAAGTCTGACATGGAAGGTGGGGGACCACACAGCAGTGCTTTATGGAAATCCTTAGAATCAGGTCAGACAGGCAAATTGATTTTGCTTTGCTTCATAAATCAGAGATGCTCTCTTGTCCATCTGCTCCTTCCAGAAGCCAGAACGACCCACATAATTCTTACAGGCCCCTTAACATTATTCTTTTAATTAAAAATATATTTGGAGTGCATTATATAGTACTAGGAACTGGGGATCCAGCAGTGAACAAACCAAAGTCGTGGCCATCATGGAGGTCACATTCTGGTGGGGAAAACACACAGTCAACAAGCAGGCAGAGACATCATTTCACACAGAGCTAACTGTCATGATGAAAATAACTAAGATCATGTGTTAGTGACTTGGGGGTGGGGGAGCAGCAACCTTAGTCATTCTGATCAGGGAAGACCTCTCTGAAGAGGTGGCTTGTTATCCTGGACCTGAGTGACGGGGGAGTATGGCCCAGCTGGAGGGTAGAGCAGGTGCAAAGCCCTAAGGCAGGGATAAGCTTGGCATCGTCAGGGAACAGAAAGGCAGCCAGGGAGGCAGTGTGGAGTGACAGGGGTAGGGAGAGGTGTAGGAGGTGAGGTCTGAGAGGAAGCAGGGGACTTTGGATTTTATTCTAAGTGAAACAGGAAGCCTTGAATTCTACATAAGGGACTGGCATGATGTGATTTATATTTTAAAACTTGTTTAGCACAGTGCCTGGCACATAGTAGATGCTAGTAAATACTTGAAGACCAAATGAAGGAAGGAAGGACATGAGGGGGACATGAGGGGGGAAGAGGTAAAGGACAAGGAACTATTATCAGTCACCTGCTGTATGTCGAGCACTTTCTCTGTTGCTGCTAAATCATTGTGAGGACACCAGGAACTCAGCATCTGTTCCAATTTTATAGATGGGAAAACTGAAGCACAGAGAGGTTAAACTAATTGCCTGTGATCACACAGCTAGTAAGGGGCCAGGCCAACTGTGACGACCATGTCGTGCTGGATCCCAGGACACCAAGGTTGAGCTACATCACGAGTGACAGACTAATTTGGGCCAGAACTCCAAAGGATGACGTCATCTCATATAAACTGGAGACCAGATCAGCGACCCTTAGGGAACTGTGGGCACCCTCCCACCACTCTGCAATGGATTGTCTCCCTCGAGACCCTGTAGCAGTAAATCTTGGGTGAAATTTGGGCAGAGGGCAGGAAGGCCAGGCCTTTGTCCGCCCTGGCTCTCTAAGGTGGCTTTTAAGCAATGACTAAGGGACCACATTCAGAAACATCAGAAAACCAACATGATGGGAAGAAGCAGGGTTAGGGTGATGGTTAGGACTGTGGTTCTGGGCTCACATCCTGCCTCTGCCACTTACTAGCTGTTTAGTCCCGGGCAAGTTACTTAGCACTCTGTGCCTCAGTTTTCTCATCTGTAAAATGGGGATGGTAGTAGTACCTATCTCAGGACAGTAGAATAACCCCAATGCCTCTCTTCTGGTATGTCTCATACTTTCCCACTTGCAGCCCTCCCTGTAGCTCTGCAAAGCAGACGTTACATACCTCTGGTTGCCACTCTGTCACTGCCGAGAGCCCACAGCCCAGGCAGCAGTAGGTGTGGGAGTTTAACAAACACTAATTGTTTCAGGCAAGCTGGCAGCAAGCCGCACGCCCTGCTGCTAAGAGGAGCTTGGATGATTATCTGTCTGGTGCTGTGGGTTGGCTGGGTGGCGATTACAGGAAAGCTGAGTTTTTGGGGAGCCCAGGATTGGGGTGGCTTCTCCACTGATTGATATGGTTACCTGACCCTGCGATTATGGCCTTTTACTGAGCTAGTTTGGCGGGGCTGGGGAGGCAAAACTCCCCTTTATTGAAGAGCTGCCAAGTGCCATCTGCCCCCAACTGTCACGTCTATTAACTTGTTTCTACCCTCATCGTAGCCTGGGAAGACTCAAAGACTCTGAGCTTATATCTAGCGGGCTGAGGTTCAGAAGGGCTGACTGATTTGAGAGTCACGTGGCTGGCAAGGGAAGGGGCAAGAGCTGGGGGTTAAAAACCCATGTCCTTTTCTCTGTCTGGGCTGCCTGGGTCCCCCAGTGACCAGGGAGCTCATTAGTCAAATGGAGATTCATGGAGCCGCCTGGAAGGGTCTTGGTTACTGGAGATATGTGGGAATGTTCTGCGGGGGCTCCTTGGTAATGTATTGGAATGGAGAAGAATAAGAGCCCCTCCTATGGACCCAGCACCGTGGGGATTGGACGAGAGGTACCAGTCTTTCAGGGCCGCTGTTTGTGCTCCTTTTTCCGTATGAGGAAGCTGAGATCCCCTGAGGTCAGAAGTGGCAGGTGGTCTCATGCACTGCAGACCCCCTGCATTTGCAGACACCGTGCCCCAGTCCCGTGCCGTGAATGCTGACGGGTCCCTCCCAGAGGCGAACCCCATACTCAGGGAGAATTGGATTCCTCTGTCCCAGCCTCCCGCTTCCCAGGGACGACCCATCAGTGGCCATGGTGGGGTCTGAGGGAGCCTGAGGGGCCAGTCTGCCGGCCCTGCTCCCGGCCCCTCCCAGGCGAGGCCTGAGTTAGCACCATGTTCTGGACCAGGCCCGGCTCAGCCGGGCCAGGCTCACAGCCAAGGACAGGCCCTGATGTACAGACAGGAAGCGTTTACAGCAGCTGGGATGGGGGGTGGTCAGTGCTTGGGCCAGAGTGAGACTGAAGGGGGCTCTCCTCCTGGTCCGGGCTGGCTGGCGGCTTTCCCAGTGGGTCCTTCTCCATTTTACTAAAAAGGGGTCCCTCTGGGTAGGGGAATCCCACAGTCTGGGTTCAAGTTCTGCCTGTCTGCCTTACGTAGCTGTGAGCCCTCAGGCATGTGACTTCTCCTTTGGGAGACTCAGCGCCCTCACCTCCAAAATGGGAATCATTCCTGCTTGTGGTCTCATGAAGTTTAGCAATAAAAATAAACACAACGGTCATTCATTGAGCCCCGATGAGGTGCCACTCACTTCCTGTGCATTAGCTCATTTAATCTGCAAACCGCTCTCTGAGGTTGGCCCTATGATGAGTCCCATTTTATAGATGAGAAAACAGAGGCACAGAGAGATTAAATGACTTGCCCAAGGTCCCAAAGCTTGGATGTCACCGAGCTGGGCTTCGAACTCAGGCTCTCACGTGGCAGCGTCCTTACTTTGACCCATGACCGTGAGTTGCTTCTTCATGTGTGTGCTTTATAATATAAACAAAAACATATATAAAAAGTGCTGGGGGCTTCCCTGGTGGTGCAGTGGTTGAGAGTCCGCCTGCCGATGCAGGGGATGCGGGTTCGTGCCCCGGTCCAGGAAGATCCCACGTGCCGCGGTGCGGCTGGGCCCGTGAGCCATGGCCGCTGGGCCTGCGCGTCCGGAGCCTGTGCTCCGCAACGGGAGAGGCCACGACGGTGAGAGGCCCGCGTACCGCAAAAAAAAAGGAAAAAAAAAAAAAAAAAAAAAAAAAGTGCTGGAATCCGAGGCACTCTCTATGGCAGCTGTAATTATTCGCTGTTATTAGCAGAACCCACCCATTCTGCACAACCAAATTTCCCTGACCAGCTTCTCCCCCCTCTCTCCTGAGGTTCTTGGGTAGATCATCATTCTTGGCCAGGCAGCCTTGTGACAGGGCAAATTGCAGACAGTCCCCTGTCCAGGCTGACCTGGAGGACCCCTGCCCGGTGTGAATTTCCCTCTCTGAGCCTTTACCCCCGGCTCCGCTCCCAATCAGCCACTGTTGCTAGTGAAAGTAAACACCCAAACTGGCTAAACCAACAGCGCCCTGTTGATTCAGAGCTCATAAAACGTAGGAGCCCCAAGCCACTTTATGACGTGCCAGAATCCAGGGGCAGGAGGGAAGCCTGAGGTAGTCTCCTGGCTTCGCGGGCCACCTTGATGCTTAAGCCAGAGCTGAGGGTCTAGCCTCCACCCACAGGTGAGACCTGGGCCGTGGGCTTGGCTTTAAGCTGGCGGCCCCCTGTTTGGTTAGAACACTGCAGGGTTTGGGGTTTGGAGGGTCTGGAATTTCCAGTGGTTGAAGAGCCGAATGGGACTCGGTGGGGACGGCTGCGGGTGGTGGTTCAGGCCTGGGGGGCCCAGTGGGCTTGCGGAGAGCCCTCCCATAGGTCCTGGACCGCATCACACCAATTAGTAGCCCTAGGTGTTGGAGGCTGCATCAGAGAGAGAGAAGGAAGTGGACCCCAGGAGGGTAGTTTTGGTTGCTGTTTGCCTGTCTTCAGTTCCTCTTTCAGAGGCTAATTGGATTCATTTGCTTTGCCTCTGGGCTCTCTGAGGATGCGGGGTCCTCCCCTGGAGGAGGTCTCCTTGTCCTCAGGTGGCCTCTTAAGTGTGAGACCTGGCTGTCAAACAGAATGTGTGTAACAAGTCGCCTGGAAAGATTGTTTAAATGCAAATGTCCAGGCTCCTCTAGGAGATTGGGGGGGGGGTGTTGGGGGTGTGGCCTGGGGAGCTGCATTTTTATTAAGCACCTCCCCCAACCAGGTGATTCGGCTGCAGGTGACCTGGGAAGCTCCCTTTGAAAAATGCTGGGATTCAGGGCTAAGAAACCTGGGTTTTGGGTCGGGATCCACCAAGAACAGCAGTGAAGAGAGCAGTGCTGTGTGTAAACACGTGGACACGGTCCGTACTTATTTGGTGAAATAGCTAAGACAAGACAACAGTGGTTCCTGGCGCTGAGCACAGGGCAGCTGCTCAAGGAGCTACAGCTCTTCGCGTTGTTCACCGTACTGGCCGGTACTTATTGAGCCAAGTACACCTCCTGTGAATTCTCCCATTTAACCCTCACAACAGCCTGTGAGATGGGTCTGCTAACAGCCCCATTTTTCAGATGGGAAAAGTGAGGTTTAGAGCTGGGAAGCCCTGTGCAAGGATCACCTGGTGGGGACTTGAGCTGGAACTGAGGACCCTCCAACACGACAGCCTCACCCAGGCAGGAGCTGCCTCTCCATGAAGCCGAGTTCTGAGCATCTGTCTTTCTGTCTGTAAAACGGTGGAATTAGGGCCAGGGGGGTCATTATTGTTTCAGCTCCCCAGCTGATTCTCATGTGTAGCCAGCACTAAGCAGTTCTTCTCAGACTTGATAGTTCATAAGAATCACGTGGATTCCTTGTTAAGCTGCAGATGTGGGTTCAGTAGGTCTGGGGTGGGGCACGAGGTTCTGCACCTCTAATAATACCGCCCCCCCTTCCCTTGATGCTGATGTGCTCGGCCCACACTTCGAGTTGCAAGACTGGAGTCCAGATAAAAGCTTACGGGAAGCCGGACTGGACTCTTTAAATTTTCATTAGAAAAGATAGTTTTCCTGATTCAGTAAGGGGAAGGAGCAGGAAATGCAGACTTGGCAAAGGGAGAATCAGTTAGTTGCTTGAAACTGTGAGGCTGTGGAGGGAGAAGCAATGAGTTTGCTTCAGGAAATAGCCGAGTTGTGTTCACAGCAATGCACAGTGATTCACGGAGCAGCCGTCCAGCCCAGCCTCCCGCCCACTGCTGAGAGCTCATGGCCACGTCCAGTCCCTGGCCTCGCTGGCTTGGGAGCCCTTGGCCGGCTTGCCCAGGAGCCATGACTCAGGCTTTCCACCTGCAAAATGGGAAGGGTGGCTCTTGCCGCCTCCCCACCCATCCCTGGGACCAAAAGCCCCCACTGGCCCCCCAGACGCATCAAAGGCAGATCTTAAAAGCCGGGACCTGCTCTTCTAGGTGGTGTGGCTGCTGCTTTCACTGCTAGTAAATCCCCATTGGTGGCAGCTCAATTAGGAAGTCATACAAAACTCCTCTGTTGAAAGAAAGGCTTAATAACCTGGCCCATGTGGGAGAAATTAGCAGCTTCTGCAGAGAGGCCTTTTTAATACGTACTCTGAGCTGGCAGCCCCTTAGAACCGCACTGGCTGGTGGGGCCCTGGGAACAGAGAGCCTGGGCTGAGCCTGGGCTGGGAAGATACCGGCAGGGCCATCACTGAGAGTCATCCAGCTGCATTTTCAATGTCAAGTGTCTGGGAGCGTCTGGTCCAGCGTCTGGTCCAGCAGACTCCTTAAATGTCACCAAGTGTGTGGCTGCTCCTGAAGGGACTGATTTCAACGTGGCTCCGGGGCCGAAGGGAGGGGGTGCTGGACCTGGAGGCCCAGGCCATCCAGGAGGACAGGGTTGGGTTTGAGCCTCGGGCCTCACGTGGCTGCGTCCCCGGCTCCCGGATGGGGAGGTCCGCAGGCCCCTGGCACGGAAAGGGCTGGCCCTCTGCCCAGTTCTTGGGCTCTGGGAGGAAGGCCAGGAGCTCAGGCTGACTCACCCAGGGAGGGCCGGCCTCTTCGGCCCACACTGCCAAGGCGAGGCCGAGGAGATGGTCCCTCATGCTGGATGGGACCCATTTCTCACCCTGCCCAGGAAAGGCATCTGGAGAGGGTCTTCATTCTTTCCTGCAGCCCACCTTCAGAAGAACTGGTTGGCTGGAGGGGCTAGGAGATGGGGCTCTGGAGCTGGACAAACCAGTTCTGGAGGGGTCAAATCTAAGTGTCACCCCATCTGACTTCTCCTAGGCTTTAGTTTGCTCCCCAAAGGTGAATAATTTTAGTGCTTCTTTCCTTAGAAGGTTACTGTGAGCATTCAAGTATGTCATTGTGGTTAAACACTCAAGCTGTGCCATTCCTCATGGTAGATACAGATGAAGATGTAGGTGCAGATGTGTAGAGATACCGATATATATATGTGTGTCAAGATATATTGAGACACATCTGTATCCATACGTATCTCCATCCATCCATCCATCAACCCTGCCTCTCTCTTTCTTTCTTTCCTTCCTGCCTTCCTTCCATCTATCAATACTTGCATCCATCCATCTCAGGCATCCCCTGCTAAGTCCTAGGAACTGTCCCCAGTCCTGGGCTCACAGCATGCACAAAGCAGCGCTCCTCCCTCCTGGGCTCACGTTCTCGTGGGGAAGAGACAAAAGACAAATGAACCAGTAAAGCTACATGTAGTGCGTCTGAAAGTGGAAAGTTCTTTGGAAATGATTAAGCAGGATAAAGGGGAAAGAGGGAGAGACACATCCAGACAGATGGAGGGAGGGTGGGTGCTGCTGTTTTAACTCTGAGGGGGAGAGTGGAAGGGTTGGGGTAAGGAAGCTGCTCTGAGGAGGTGACATCTGAGGAGAAACCTGCAAGAAGTGAGGAAGGCAGCCATGCCGGTAATCAGGGAAGAACCTTCCAGAGAGAAGGACTTGAAAGGGCAGACATTGAAAGATAGGAGCATGCTATGTAGGTTTGAGAGGTGGTGAGAACATTCTAGAAGTGTGACTGGAGCAGAGTGAGCAAGGGGGAGTTCTAGGAAGTGTGGCCAGAGAAGTGATGGGGGCAAATCATGTTCAGGATGGCAAACGAATTCCAAGGCCAAGGCATCTGGACCTTTAGGAATCAGGTCCTAAAGTTTACATCCGTGAGCCCTTCGCGTGTTGCTGACATCAAGTGCAGGAGAAGAGAGGACATTCTAGCAAAGGAAATCTCTTACAAAAAAGTCGATTTGCCCATCCTTTTATTAAAAAAAAAAAAAATCAAATTCTTACTCTCCTTTCCTCCCTAAAAGGAGAACAGGCATCTGTCTCTTGATTCATGAAAATGAAACGTGTTGTTAGGAGAAAATTAGCCCAAATTACTTGGAGCATTTTGACGAGAACATAACATTTGCATAGTCACTGGTTGCCAGGGGTGAGGCTTCCATGTTGCAATGACAACAAGTGACAAAGGTGGGCAGAGTGCATTGTGTCCCGTTCCCGTGAAATCACTGGACAATTCTGCATGGGCGTCTCCTGTCATCACAGTGTCTTCTTTTTCTCTCGCCCGCAGCCCAGCGATCCGCCCATGAGCTGCCCATGGTGGAAAGACAAGACATCGACAGCTGCCTGGTCTACGGAGGCCAGCAGATGATTCTCACGGGACAGAACTTCACGGCCGAGTCCAAAGTCGTGTTTACCGAGAAGACCACAGGTCAGGGGGCCTTCTGAGGGCCATACAAAAGTGACCATCTTTTTCTTTCCAGTGACATTGATTTGGGGGATGGATCCCATTGTGTAGAGTTTCCTATCCTGCTCTCCTTCCCATGAGAAATTCCCCTTATCTCCAGGGATCTTGATATCGATACGGTTCACCATTGCATGAGTGTGTTATAATGTATTTCAACTCATCCTGGCTTGTTTTGTTGGATGATAGTTTTGCCCACCCCGAACTTTTTTCTTTTCTTTTTTTTTTTTTTTTTTTTGCGGTACACGGGCCTCTCCCTGTTGTGGCCTCTCCCGTTGCGGAGCACAGGCTCCGGACGCGCAGGCTCAGCAGCCATGGCTCACGGGCCCAGCGGCTCCGCGGCATGTGGGATCTTCCCGGACCGGGGCACGAACCCGCGTCCCCTGCACCGGCAGGCGGACTCTCAACCACTGCGCCACCAGGGAAGCCCCCCACCCCTAACTTTTAAAAAAAAATTATATTTTCACATCAGGAGACACATTCTTTTAAGTTTTTTTTACTGTTATCAAGAAGGGAGGGCTAGCAACACAATGATTAATCGTGCATGCTCTGGCCCTGGATATCGTGGGTTCAAATCCTGCCTTTGCTACTTGCTTGCTCTGTGATCTTAGGCAAATTACCTGACCTTTCTGTGCCTCCATTTCTTTATGTATAGAATGATAATAGCAAGAGTTATTACCCCATAGGGTTGTCGCGAGGGTTAAATGAGTTAATACATGTCAGGTAATTATAGTGGCACCAGGTATATTGTAAGTCAACAAATATTGGCTGCTTATATTTTTATTATAAATAGCACTGCAGTTAATCTTGTTATACTTGTAGGATTAATTAATCTTCTTATATGAGTCTCCATGTGTATCTTTTTTGTTTATTTAGGGTTTATTCCAGAGTGCAATTTTGGATAGTCATTTTGAGAGCTTTAAATACATATTGCTTCTAGAATTCAAATTACCTTCCAGAAATATACAAATTGGAAACTTCCACCAATACTGTATCAGTGATGGTTTCACCCCATCCCAGAAGTGCCATGTTTTTTAATTTAAAAAAATATTTGCTGAATTGGTACTTCTTTGACTTGGCACTCCTTTGCTATGAGAGGTTTAATGTTTCTGTTTATTGGACCTGTGTATTCTTTCTTATATGGACTGTGTTAATGTGATTACCAATGAGGACATGGTAGAAAGACAGTGATCAAAAGTAGGAAAAATATCAGATTATGTAATTTATTTGATAGTTATGGATGCTAGGCCAAGCTTTTTTTTTTTTTTTTTTTTTTCTTCCTATGACATGATTTCCAGTTAATTCAAAGGGGTGTTCATCTGTTTTGTTTACTGCCCTGAGGATGATCCACAGACTATCACAGGCAGGTTGTCCACTTGTGGGGATTTTGCACTGCATGAGGGTACCTCCTCTGGGGGCTGCCATTCAAACTGGATACGTCCTGGAGCTGTGTGTTACTAAACTTCTGATGGGAGGAAGCGGAGTGTCTTAGAGAAGGGGTGATTCTTCCCAGTTCACACAAAGCCTCTTGAGATGGGCTGGCCCTGTGACTAGGGTGTGACAACTGCTTCCTTACACTTTGGAAGCATGATAGAAGGCAGATGGTTTTAAAGAAGTTTGGTGAAGCCATTGCCAAAAAAAACAAAAACAAAAAACGGGCATTAAGTAAGGCTGTGGCAGTGGGGAGAAGGACAGGTGGGTTTGAGTGGTTCAGAAGGCACTTGATCAGTCCCTGCGGGTTTGAGGGGCTATGGTGGTGCCTTGAGGGGAGAGGAACGCAGATGTGTAAGTGGGTGCATTGCATCTGTCATATGGTTGTCCAGTACTTTATTTAACCATTCTCCCTTTATTGGATATTAGGCTGCTTCCAACTCTGTGCTATTATAAGTAACTCAGTGATGAACATCCTCTATATTCCTTTGGTCAGCTAGGTAAGGACTCATGTTCTCCAGCCAGTCGGCTTGTGTTCAAAGCCCAGGTCTACTACTTTCTAGCTGGGGGACCTTGGGCAAGTTACTTAACCTCTCTGGGCAACAGTTTCCTTCTCTGTATAAAGAGAATGGTGGCAGTTCTACCTCATAGGGTGGTCATACGATTAAGAGTTCATAAATGCTTGGTACAGTTGTCCCTTAGTATCTGCAAGAGATTGGTGCCAGGATCTCCGTGGATACCAAACTCTGCAAATGCTCAAGTCCTTTGTATACAGTGATGTAGTATTTGCATAGAAGCTATGCACATCCTCTCATGTACTTTAAATCACTCTAGGTTACTTATAAGACCTAATACCAGGTAAATGCTATGTAAATAGTTGCCAGTGAATGGCAAATTCAAGTTTTGCTTTTTGGAACTTTCTGGAATTTTTTTTTTGGAATATTTTTATCTGTGGTTGGTTGGATCCATGGATGTGGAACCTGTGGATTTGGAGGGCCAACTGTATATAGTAAGTGCTTGATATGTATTAGCTAATGCTGTTTGTTATTGTTATTTCCTAGGGTTGAGGCCTACATGTGGTGTCGTGGATTCAAGGGGCATGCACATTTTTAAGTGTCTTGATACATTTTGGAGGAGACTTTGTCAGGCGGCGGAACAGCAGTCTCGTGGCAAGAAGTTACTAGGCTCTCATGAGACAGAGAGCAAACCTGTGTGGCTGGAGTAGAGGCTGGTTATCACCAGGAAGTGCTTTGATGAGCAGGCGAAGCCCAGAGCAGAGAGGTCTCCTGATGCCAGGTAGAGACACGGCTTGGTTTAGTCTGCACATGAGTAAGGTAACAGGGAGTCATGGTGGGTTCTTGAGCAGGAGAGGGGCATGAAATGTAAATGGCCAAGTAAACATTACCTGACGGATCCTCAGGCCCAGGAAGTTATCCTGCTGGCCTTCTGCTGACTTTCACAAGAAGTGTATGGCTTCAAGGCACCTTATTGGCAGAGGGGAAATGCTAGTAATATATAGACATCTTGTTCTCTGTGTCCAGGTTGGCAGTCTCCTTGAGGGGCTGCTGGAAGTGTGCAGGGATTGGCTTGGAGGCCAGGTGCTACCAAGTTCCTTGTGGAGTTAGGAGCCAGACAGCTTTAAACTGTCTAGGGAGCTTGTGAGGCTACTTGTGAGGCTACTCAAGGGCCTCCAATAGGTATTTGCCGGCTGGATGGCTGGATGGCTGGAAGGCATTTACTCTCTAGCTTTCCTTCTCTTGGTTTCAGAAGAAATTTCAGTTTACCTCTTGAAGGGAGGAAAACCCAGAGTCTGTTTCAACTTTGAAAAATTGCATGTTAATAAGAAGAGGGATGATAATAGTTTTCTCTGGTTGAATGCTGTCTGTGGGCGGGCCCTTTGCCTGCCGCGCTCTGCATCTTGTCTCATCTAACCGGACACCCGCGGGAGGCAGGTGGCTAAGCGTGGAGAAGTTAGGGGACTCACCTGCAGATAATACAACATCGTTCTGTTGTTCAGTTTCCCTGGACCTCAGGTTCCAGTGAGCGAGTTAATAACGGTCTTGCCCTCCCAGAGTTAAACGCATAAGCAAGCAGCAGGCACTCAGCACATCGGGCGTGCCTGTGGGGTGTTTGTTGTTATTTTTACGGTTTCTCCAGTATTCTCATTGCTTAGGCCATAGACATTGTTTATTGGACACACACTGCCCCAGTGCAGGCCTGGCAGGCAGACTTTGGGAGGCTGTAAGCTGCAGTGGTTACCAGCATAGCTCTGAGGTCAGACGGCCTGGGTCGAACCCCTGATCTGCGTTTGGTAGCTTTGTCATCCTGGGTAAGTCGTGTCACCTCTCTGAGCCAATATTTCCTCTTTTGTAAAATACAGATGATTTACTTCACTTGAGAGACAAGAAGATTAAATGAGATGATACAGATTAGGCTCTTTGCATAGAGCTTGGCACATTATAGATGCTCATTAAATGTCAGCTTTTATTATTATTCTCATCATCATCATCATATCTTGGCTGTGGAAAGACAAGGATGGGTACGATTTTATCTCATGGAACCAAGAGACATTGAAGAACAAGAATAAGTAATAATAAACTATGTGCCAGGCCTTGTTCTAAGCACTTTATATGCATAAACAATCTGATTCCTCATGGCAGCCCTACAAGATAGCTATTTTCTGATGAGAGACTGAACACAGAGAGGTTAAATAACTTATTGAAGATCACACAGCTGGTAAATGGCAGTGCTGGGTTGGCCCCTAGGAAGCCTGGCTCAAGCATCTGTAGCTATTCTACTTTGAAAAAGCTCAGAACCAGGTTAATTTGTCTGAAGATCCTTTAGCTGCTCTGAGCCACTGACTTGAACCATCTTGTGGTGAGATAGACTCTTGAATTCTGCAGCAAGTCACTGAGGCCAGGTAGGTCCATTTAGGACTGTGGCGTGTCTAACGTGCAGGAACCTGGGGTGAATACGGTTCCTGGATCGATGCCAACAGACAAGCCGGGGTGTCTGAGGTGTCCCTGGGCCCTCAGAGAAGTGGTGGGCTTCTCTGGTGGGATATCTGGCTCCGGGTGGCTCCGACAGACAGGGGGGGGAATTGCCTTGTGTTTGCAGGGAGCCGGTCCTGCTCTTTTGACCCCAAGAACTTGCCTCCCAGCCCAGGACTGCCTTCTGCAGGGGGAATCCCTGTTGCTCAACTTCTTTTTTCCAAAACGCAGCCCCGTTCCCATCTCCATGGACAGTTTGGCCAGCAGGGCCGCTGCGAGGTGGGGCGGAGTGGAACAGTTGAAGTTTTCCAAGGAAGGGGAACCCCAGCTGGTTCCCACATTAAGGAAAGGTGGACAGCCTCCTGGGCTAATCTTAGCCCCCTTGTTGGGTCATCGGCACCACCAGCTCCAGAGTTCTTTTTATAGCCGTCGACTGAGATGGAATTGGCAGTTTCCACTCCAGCAGGATGACAAATTGGAGGACGGTGGAAAAACAGTAGGAGAGGGGTAGCGTGGTGTTTCTTGAGTTAGAAAAGCTCGGTGTTTTGGAAAATGGCATCTTATTTATAGCAGCAGTAATAATAATGATTATTATATTGTTTTTATTACCATTTTGAATCATTTGAATGACTTCCAAGAGCCCGTACGTGCTGGCCCTTGCCCGTCTCTCTGATTTCAGCTTTTGTGATTCGCCCTCTTGCTCCTGTGGCTGTAGCTACACCGTCTTCATCCTGTCCTCAAACGCCCCACACACCTTTCTGCCACAGGACCTTTGCTTTTGCTGTTTCCTCATGGGTTGTGGCCTCCTACTCCTCCAAGTCTCAGCTCAGGGTGACTTTCTTAAGGAGCCCCTCCTTGACCAACTGCTCTGAAGTTGTTCAGCCTCCGCCACAGCCCCGTCCCTCTCTGTCCCATTGCCCTGCCCTGTTTTCCCAGTAGTACGCAGCTCTACTGGAATCATCTTGTCTCTGATGCCTCCCACGTCAGACTTCCTTGAGGACGGCGACTCGGTGTTTGCTGCCGTATATGCAGCATCCAGAACAGCCCCTCGCACTTAGTAGGTTCTGATACATATTGTTGAGTGAATGTGTCCTCTCCTTTAATAGTCACCCTGGCCCCAAGAGGCAGGTGCATTACCCCCATTTTACAGATGAGACAACCGAGGCTCACAGAGGTCAAGCCATGGGCCCCAGCTCAGCTCACAGCAGGTAACAGAGCTGGAATCCCAGGCAACATTTATCATCAATCCCCAAGGAATCTCTCTAGTCACATCCAAGAGGACAAAGAGGAACCCAACAGAACGATCAGCATCTTTCCTATTTACCATTTTCAGTCATTGCTGAAAAGCCTTTATATATTCTGTGAAATTTTAAAAATGTGTAACCTTCTAGGCGAAGGTCACGCCGGGAAGTCCAGGCTGTTCCTGACTTCAGCTGGTAACCCTGGCGCCCGGCCACCCAGGCCTCAGGCGGAGTCGGGGGTCCCAGCAAAACATTGCAAAACAGGAAAAAATCTAAGGACACAAAAATAAAAGTGATGTGGCAGCGGAAACCGGGTTGCCATGGCTTTGAGCGACTCGCTGCGCCTGGGTGGGATCCAATGTTTTGGAAGGTTCCTCCACATGACACAGGGTTTTGGAATTTTTCAGCTGGTAAATCTTTCTTAATTCAGGCCCCCGGCCCCAGCCAAGTAGCTCCCTGGCTCTCTGTGTCCCGCGGGGGCGTAGGTTGGAAACTTGCCCGCGTCGGATTACTCAGCTTTGAAACTTAAATTGTTTGAAGAGAACTTGTGTTTTGTTTTGTTGGACGATTTTCTGGACCACTCTGATGGCAGAGGCCCCTATCACCTGTTGAGAGGGCAAATTGATTTTTTAGAAAGGAGGCGTGGGTGGTGGAATTCCCTCTTTCCCACTGAGTCATCATATCCTAATGTGAATCATTTTATGACTTGGAGGTTCCCAAAGGTTGTATTTTGAGCTTTGTTTAATAAATACAAATGCATATGCTTAAAATAAATTTTTTTTGCTAAATTAAGTACTTTTCCATGAATTAGTGCCCTGGAAACATTGGAACTCGCTTAGAGAAGACACCTCCTCTTCCCACCTGTTTTTCTCCGTGGGTTGGGCTTCACCTGGTCTGGTGTCTTCTGAAACACTTGACCTCGTCTGGGAGTCTCTCTGCCTTGGTCTTCCCTCTGGGAAAGGTCAGACTCCAAGCTGGGCTTGCCCATGACTAAGGCTCTGTAGACCTTTGCCCTTGATGACTCACGTCCACGGTGTCACTGGCCCCCGGAGCTGGAGCCCACCCCTTACACACAGCTGGCTGGGACACAGAGCTTTCCTCCAAAGACAGAGGCCAGATCGCCCCTCGGGAGCCCCACTGGAGATAGAGAAAATGGTCTTATTTTCAGAGGGCTGAATATTTGTCCAAACTTCAGTCCTCTTGCTTGTGAGAACAGACTTTGGTGTGAAAGGATCCTGCTGTTTAAATGCCTGAAAAAGGACACAGAGAAATGTTTTCTAATTAACTCGGGTCCTAATGTTTCCACCATCAGAAATTGTTCTTGGAGCCAACAGACGTTCTGTAATTTGCAATTAGGCTGGAATTTCCACCTCCATCGAGAAAATCATGATATCTTTTATTAATGAATGGTCTGACACCCTCTTGTGTTATTATTATTTTTTCCCCTACAGTTGTGGTTGCATACTTTTTTTTTTTAAAGTAAAAATTGTATGTATTTAAGGGGTCAGCAGGCTGGATTTTGGATCATCCAGCAGATTTGGCTTGAAGCCTGGATAGGCCTCATATTATGTGCTTTGGGACTTAGTTTCCCCATCTCTAAAATGGTGTTGGTGATATTTCAGCAATAAAAGGAGATCAAGGATCTGAAAGTGTCGGGCCATAGGAGGTGCCCAGACAATGTCAGCTGACCTTCCATATGTCCTCTGGGAGCTCAGTTTACTTAACAGGGAGTGGGGAAGGCAGGCCTGTGTTGGTTTCTTGTCTGGGAGAAGAGTCCCTCCTGGCACGGGTGGGTCTCTCCCCTCCTCTCAGCCCCGAGCCTTCAGACTCCTGCTGTCGCACCCGATACAGTGGAGGGAACATGACTAATGGCCCTCCCGCGGCCCCATCTTACAGATGGGAAGCCAACTCACCGAGGGAGATTGGCAGACTTCCTTGAGATGACAGGGCACGTCAGAGGAAGGGGGGGGCCCCAAACTCCCACTTCCCGGTTCCCAGGATGACTGTGTGAGCTGGTGTGGGACATCTAGAGATGACAGCCCATTGCTGAGAAGAGGTGCCCCTGGAGTCATGAAAGCTGAGCTGAGATCCGGCCTCTATGTAAATGACCTGTTGTTGCTCTTTTAGCCTCACTCCTCTGGTCACTCAGCCCCCAGGACTTCCGTAGTTGCTCCCCAGATGTTTATTAAACCCCTACTGTGTGCAGGTTCTATGCCAGGCACTGGGGGCATATGACATACGAGATCCCTGCCCTCAGGGGGTGGACAGTCTGAAACTTGTTTATAAGCAGGTCACTTTGAGACAGGGCGAGTGCTGTGAAGACAGGGAAACCAGTCCTAGGAGCAAGAGCAAAGGGGCTGGAAGTTAACAGAAAAATATAGGATGCTAAGTTAATTTCAAATCTCAAGCAGTGCATTTCTTTAGTATGAGTATGTCCTTTGCAGTGGCACAGAGCTTGGGACAAACTGGTAGTTAAAAGAGTATTCATCATTTTCTGAAATTCAAATTTAACTGAACCATCTGTATTTTTATTTATTAAATCTGGCAACCATGGACAGTGCAGTCAGGGAAGCCTTCCCTGAAGAGGTGGCTTTGAGCAGAGCCCTAAAGGCGGGAAAGAGGGAGCCATGTGGATGGTCAGAAGAGTGTCCAGGGCAGAAGGAACTGCCCTGTGCCAGGGTCTCAGCATGGGGATGAGCTTGGGGTGTTTGGGGAACTGAAAGCAGACCCAGGCGGCTGGTGCAGGGTGAGAGTGAGCGGGAGTGTGACACCAGTCAAGCCTGGAGAGGTCGCAAAGGAGGGGGGGCGGTCAGGTCATGCTGGGCCATGTAGGCGTGGCGAGGAGTTTGGATTTCATTCCAAAAGCGAGTAGCTCTTGGAGGCTTTTAAGCAGGGGGGTGTCATGATGTCATTTACATTTTTAAGGTTGCTCTGGCAATCTGGATGGAGAATGGTCTTTGGGGGTTGGGTGCGGGGACAAGTGGAAGCTGGGAGGTGACTGAGCAGCCGCTGCAGTTGTGCAGGTGGGGGACAGGGCAGGTAAGCCCACCAGGAAGTGGCGGGGCAGGAGGAGAGGGGGAGGTGTGGGAATCAAGGCACTCCGCTCCAGCTCTCAGGAAATACACAGGGGCAGTGGTACCATTTCGGGTGGGGGAGATCCTAACTAAGGGGCCACTCCCGATCCCCCCATCTGCTGGGCTCATTAAGCCCGTGCATCCAGGGAGCATGCGTTTTTCTGCTAGTTAGCAGTGGTAAAGAGCAGACTGAAATGACTTCGACCATCTTCATGTAGCTAATTTTAAAAAGCAGGGCCAGGCCTGGGAAGCGTCGTCACACACAGTTTCCTAACCCAAGCAGACACTTTGATTTCCTCTCCGTTTGCCTCGAGCCCAGTGGCACGCTCACGGCCCCAGTGAGGACGGATTTGCTTTCCTCTTCCTGAAAGCGTGCGCGTTTCTGCTGTGAGTGCTGACACGAGCCCGTTGCTGACACGAGGCTGACTGCTAAGGCTCTAGCCCGGATCCATCGCCAGCCCTGCTGCTTCCTGCTGCTTTGCTCCATCGTAGGGTTCAAGAGCTGCCTGCAAAGAGAATCCACTCAGCAAACCCAAGTATAGGGGCCATCCATCCACAGACGCACTGGCTATTGAGGCATGTTCCCCTGGCACTGCGGCCAAGTTGAAACAAAGGCTGTGGTGTTACTTGGGCCATGCGCTTCCTCCCACCCCATTTTTTTTTCTCTTGCAGAGTCTTGCTAAGTCTTCTCTAGACCCAACCTCTTTGCCCAAAGAAATTGGCTCTTTTCTCTTCGCCTCTGAGTAAAGGCTTGGAAGAGCCTATTTTGTGCTGGCTGCCAGCCCGTGTTAATTTAGGACAGGGGAAGTTTGCCCGAACATCTGCTTGAAAGACCGAAGTCCTTTATTTCATCTCAGCCAGAGCAGGAGAAGCAGACTTGGTCTTCTTGAGCCTCTTCTGTTCTGGGCAGGTTTTCCAAGTCCCAGACCTGGGGTAGGGATCGGGGGAGGTGGATTATCTTGAACTCGGGCTGAGTGGCTCTGGTTGAGTTTGATTTCTTGTCTGCATCTGTACTCCAGGCTCATTCCTTCTCAGTCTGTTCACAGAAAGGACACTTCAACAAGGGTTCAGTGATTTCTCTTTGTGGGGTCTTTTTGCTGGAGAGGCCAGTGGTCAGACATTTCCTGAGCTCTGGCTGTGGGCTGAGCACTGGGGAATATGAGGTCAGTTTGTTCATTTAGTCCACCATTGTTTATTGAGCATCTATTAAGGGCCAGACACGTAGTGCTGGGGAGAAAGCCGAGAACAAGACCACCATGTGGCCCTGCTCTCCGGGAGCCCCCAGCCTAGCAGGAGAGAGAGATGGAAAACCAGTGGGCTGATAAAATGATGTCAGAGAGTGGAAGGTAGGAGAAGAAAATTACAGAGGATGGGGGGACCTCCCTGAGCCGGACCTGAAGGATGGGGAGGCACTGGTCCTGGTGAGGTATGGAGAAGGGCAGGCATGGTTGTTGGAGGGGATAGAGGAGGCCAGTGTATCCGGAGCTGAGTCGGGGGTCGGAAGCTGAGGAAGGAGGCAGTGTCCCCATCCCAGCAGAGGTGAGGAACCTTGAATCCATTTCTCTTTGAGCTCCTGTGGGACCCAGGGCCCTGCCTCTTTGTCTGGGGGCCACTGAGGGCAAGAGGGCACGTGTGGCTTGTGTCAAGGCCCCAGCAGCCTGCAGGGGGCCTGCTGTGCTGTAGGAGCTTAATCCACACTGGTGGTCCATGCCCAGCCTCCCTCTAAGATCGTGGCCCCCGGGGGCTCCTGGGAGATAGACAAATCAACAGGCAGTTGCAATATACTTTTTTCTTAAGAGAAAAACTTTATTTTAAAAATGCACATCAATTAAAATCGCCCATAATTCTACCATGTTTCTTGAATCACGTGAAGGAAGGCGTGAAGGTCTCACCTCATCCATCCAGTCCCAGGCGTGGAGTTGTGACTATCCAGGCAGCTTGGGGCACAGGTTCCTTAAGCATAAGCAGAGATGTTTATAGACTCAACAAAGTGACGTCATGCCTCATGTACTAGTCTGCTACACTTTAAAAATTCTGCTTTTAGGACTTCCCTGATTAGGAATCTTCCCAAGGGTTAAGAATCTGCCTGCCAGTGCAGGGGACATGGATTCAGTCCCTGGTCCGGGAAGATCCCACATGCTGCGGAGCAACTAAGCCCGTGCGCCACAACTACTGAAGCCCACGTGCCCTAGGGGCGGTGTGCCACAACTACTGAGCCCACGTGCCACAACTACTGAAGCCCGCATGCCTAAAGCCTGTGCTCCACAACAGGAGAAGCCACCACAATGAGAAGCCCACGCACCACAACAAAGAGTAGCCTCTGCTCGCTGCAACTAGAGAAAGCCCGTGCACAGCAACGAAGACCCAACGCAGCCAAAAAAAAAAGAAATAAGAAAAAAAATTCTGCTTTTTAATATAGCAGGGATGCATCTCTAGGTCAGAAAACATGACCGTCCTTATTTGAAGATATTTCTATACCTGATATTCCATACCGAGTATGGATGGCCCATGATCGATTCAATCTGTCCCTATCAATGAATACTTTCTATGGCCATTTTATTTATTTGCAATGAGAAGTGTAATGCAAAGGACTGAAACGAGAAGCTGTGATACCCACCAGAATACTGGGGTCAAGATGGCCAGCCAATTCTTTCTCCTTAAGGTTGGACCTACGTGAGATACCAAATTCTAAAATAATAATAGTGCGAACAGCACTCACTATGGGCTGAGCATTTTGCTAAGGATTTTACGTATAATTTCTATTTGAATTCTTATGACAGCTCTTCGAAGTCAAGAAATTAAGTTTATTGTCTGGCCTATGAGGAAATTGAGGCACAGAGGTTAAGATACCATTCAAGGGCCACACAGCAAGTAAATGGCCATGATGGGACTTGAACCCAGACAGAGTGACATCAGGCTGAGTCCTGCCAGCATTTACTGTGAATTCCACTGCCTCCTGGAAGCTCCATTCAGAGGATGGGATTAGTATGTTCTCTTGGTGAAACCCAGAACCTATGAGCTGGGATTTCATGTGGGGTGGGGGAATGGAAGAAGAGCCCAGGAAAATGGCCTTGAGGTATTTTGTAAGCCGCACGCTCCCCTTAGAGACCAGCCCCCTTGGTGTGTCTTCCATATGCTATATAGCATCAAGGACGCAACGGCGGCTTTCACTTCCCGTTGAGGGCTTGTTTGTTCAGAGCGGAGTGCAGGGACCACGGGAGATACACAGCCAGGCTAGATGCCTGAAGCTGCCCTTGGGGCTTTTAAAAAGTTGAGATAATGGTGTAAACACCCCTTTTTGAAAGGAAAGAAACTCAGGCACCATGCCACCTGTCTCCTGTAACAGACATTGTCCTTTTGTAAATTCCCTCCAGCCCATGCCTGCCCGCAAATGTATTTATAACTGCGATCAGAGAATGTTTTTTATTATTTTCTGATTGAAAAATGCTTGTGTTTTGTTTTCAGTCGTGGAACAAATGCAAAAAAAGATAAAGGAGCCAATATTTATATCATCTGTTGCTGCTGGCCCTGCTGCTAATGCTTGCCAATGTCTGTTGAATGTTTATACTCTGTCTGGGTCTCTTCTCTTGGAATGAACCTGTGATGTGTAGGTGCTGTGATTATCCCCGTATTTTGGATAAGAGACGGAGAGGTAAAGTAGCTTATCCCAGCTCACACAGCTAATTCCAACACAAGGAGGAATTCAAAGCTGGGTCTGTCTGCTCCGGAGTTCGGGGTATGTAGGATAAAACGGAGAGCGTTCTGGTGACCCATAGAGGGGAAGTCTGTCCTGGCCACGGAACACGCCCGAGAAGGCTGGGGGCTACAGTAAACGTGTCGCTGGGGGACGCTGGGGTGAGTAGGCATTTCCTTCTAAACCCCACAGGCTGCTTTCCTGGGCTGACATCTGGAGCTTGGGATGTGGCCGCCTGGCTGCCAGGCTGGAGCTCGGGGGGTGGCGGTGGGAGGGCTTCTCAGCGAGCGGGTCGGGGGACGACCCTCTGCGGCCCACGCTGGGAGCCCTGTGTCGACGCACCGGGGCCCTTGCTGGGCTGCATGGTGGCCAAGGGCCTCCTGGGCACGTGGTTCTGGTTTTGAAGCAAAGAGAAGGTCAGGTCCTTGGAGCAAGGGGCCTGTGGTCCAGGAGGAAGGGAGGCGAGTTCTCCTGTCCTGACAGATAGGAAAGGGCCGGGGGTCTTTGTTTTTTTTGGGGCGGGGGGCGGTATACAGCAGCGGAGTGGGACGCTGCCTGAGATGATATTGGGCAGTGGCTTCTTCTGGCCAAAATGTCGTACAGTCCTGAGAGAACCTCGGGCACATCCCAGTGGAGGGCCTTTCTGCAGAACCCTGACAAGTTCCCCTCGTCACGGTGTGGGGAGAGGTACCTGTCTCTCAAAGGTCCACTAAGGTAGGGCCTGGAAAGTAGATGGGAGACGAGCGGGCCAGGGCAGGGGCTGTGGTGAAGTGGTGCCTGCAGCGCCATCCGGAGAGGCCACTGTGGTCCAGTTCCTGTCGGGGGTGCCCAGAACGGCCAGATCATCTGAATTTTGTTTTTTTTTTTTCAGGAGCAAAAACTTCATTTTCTGGTGAAATCTCATTTTGAAATGGCAGCAGCTAGTTAAAAAGCCGCTAAGCCACTCTATAGGCCACAAAACAAGCCAGAGGTCTGGGGTGAGGCCAACTGGCTTTTAAAAAAAGTAGTAGGAGGGGTGAGAATGGTGCCCCAAGGGGCTGGAACGGAGGCAGGAGCAAGGTGGGGCAGGGCCTTCAAGGCCGCCGTGGGATTTTAGATGGTATTTCTGGAGGCACAGGGGAAGCAGGGAAAGGTTTGAGAAGATGTGCGTGAACCTATGCGGTGGATGCGACGTAAAAAGATCGTCCCTATGTAGGACCTTTCTCCAGCCTCCCAGGAAGCTGGCATCTTCTCTCTGCTTAGTAACCTTGAGCTTCTTTCCTTGAAAGCATTCCCTTTGTTATTGGACTGTTCTAGTTGTTGGTTTAATAACTGTCTACCGCGTGTCTCTGGACAACCCCCCTTCCTTCTTTGGGCCTCAGTTTCCCTATCTGATGGTGTTTGGCTGGCTAATTTTTAAGGCTACTGTCTAGCACCTGTACCTAGAATTCTATGGCTGTTGCTGGGTGGCGTTTTGTGTATTATGTACGCTCACCGGAGATGGAGACAAGTGTGAAATTTGGGCAGAAGGGCTCCTTTCCATGTCTCTTGGGTCCTTAGACCAGGGGAAGGGACCTTGAGGACTCTCCTCATGGTGACACCCTTTCATCACACCGTCATTTTGTATTTTCTATGCTTCATCTCCCACTTATTGACGTGAGTCAAGGAAGAGAGCTGGGTGGCAGCTTTATGGACCCAGCGTAATACTTCCCAATCACGTTTCTGGGTACTTCTCCCTCTCTCCTCCCAATTTTGAGACATGAAAATGGTCCTTTCTCTTCTAAGTGAGTGACGCTCATACATGGTAATGAACCAGACCCAAAGAGCCATGGTGCCATCAATGGCAGAACTCAATTCAGCCACTGAGAGGCTAGGGGGAGGGTGACACACCAGACGTCGACATGCTGTTCATTTCCTCAATTAATTTATTACTTGATCTTCTGACTTAGAGCTTGCACTGCAGTTAGTGAATAGAGACGTGGTTTTTTGATGAGGACCTGTGCCTAGCTCGTACCACCACCTGAGAGGGGGACACGTGTCTCTGTTGGATGACCTTTGACCTGTCTTTGATAAAGAAATGAGGATTTTCTCTGAAGAGTTCTGTCCCGGGCTTTACACACTGGAAATACCCTATCTTGATGACTTCACTTCAAATTCCTTGACATCTATCCGTCTATCCTTTCTTGCTTCCTTCTGAGCAGTGGCTGGTGTCAGCTCCTGGCTTTATCCTGGACCCATCAGCAGCCTTTGGAGCTGCTGACACTTTTGTGTGCTCTGATGTGAGATGTTTACTGGGCACCTACAGTATGTTGGGTTCTGGGGAGACCGTGACAGCTATAACTTGGTCCCTCCCTCAGGGATCTCACACCATAGTGAGAGTTGGTACACCAACCATGTTTTCCTCTTCCCTTTGGACATAAACCTGTGTCTTCCTTAGTCATTTCAGGGATTGCACTGAATAGAACTGTAAGGCCAAGACTTGCAGACTGACTTGTTGGGGAAGGCTCCAACTGGCTCAGTGCTTGTTCTTTCTTCAGATCATCTAGATTGCATTAGCTCTGGTAACAATCGCAATGTCTTTTGTTAGTTATTATTTTGGGAAATATGTCCTATACAAGTTCAAATAATGCTTAGAAACCAGATTTCTTTGGGTGAACCTTAAGAGCCGAGACTATATGGGTTCAAATCTAACCTATCACAGAGGCTGCTAATAGTCCTGACAAAGAGGCGGGACTCTTTGGCTAAATGTCGGGACATGATACATACCCAGCCCACCTTGGAGAGTTAATGCTGCACCTGAGCAGATTAAAGGCTCTGAGAAATCCTGCAGTAAAGAAACCCACTTGACTCTGACTCCGCCTTTTCCAAATTCTTACTAGCTGGTAGAACTTGCTTTCCTTTCTCATAAACCCATTTAATATTCTTCAGAGCGAGTGTTCCACAGAACACCCTGGAAACACTTGTGGAAATGATTTGTTTCAGCCGAAAACTGCCACTGGCCGATGTAGGTGGTCAGCAAAAAAAATCTATTATTTGCAAATGCAGAGTTTTGTTTGGCCCAACTTGTTGGCCCCGAATTGGGGAACCAGTGCCCTGCTCCAGGGGAGGAGGGTTTACCCCTGAGCAAACCTCTCAGCGCCTGTTGTAATGAGTCACATGAGAGCCAGGCTCTCTGTTGACTGAAAGGTGAAGGGTGGGTGCCTGTGTTTCCACTCACTCCAAGGCCTCACGAGCCAGGACATTGTTTAAGCCTCTTAGGACAGAATATGCAAGCCACCTGTGTTCTCAGACAATGAAGAAGTCATGTCTGGGACAGCCAGGGATCTGTAATGGGGCCCCTGTGACAGTCTTGGCATATGCAGAGTGTTTTGGAAATAGTCTTTGGTTGAACAAAGCGTATTAGAAAGCAAAGCGTATAACAATACTTGTTTTTTTTTTTTAAAAGAAAGAAAGATATGTAGACATTCAAATATAGAGAAAAAAGATAACAGTATTGGGACGATGGGCAATTTCTATTTTTTCCTTATCTTGTGTTGTTGCCCAGTTTTCTGTTGTCAAGGTGCCTTCTCTTTGCAAAAAGAAATATGCATTTATAGAAATAAAAATACATGTATGTACATATATGCATACATAATGCAAACGCGCAGGTGTACTTTACTGAAATCATCTAACACGTAAGCCAAGATATATGTAAGTTGGTGAGTTTTTGTCTTAAATTCTCGGTTGCTAATAGTTCCTTCAAAGTCTGTCATTTTTAAATTTTTCCAGATGGGCAGCAGATTTGGGAGATGGAGGCCACGGTGGATAAAGACAAGAGCCAGCCTGTAAGCACGCGGCCGCGACGACCGGACGCCCTGTCCTCCCCTCCCCCACCTCCCTCGCGCTCTCTTTCCCTCTTTTTTCCCCTTCCTTCATCAAAGTCCCAGTGCTTTGGACCTAAAAGGCACTCAGTGGGTATTGAATTGATGAATGAATTACACGTTTATTGAGCACCACGCCCTTTTGATTTGTAGCAGTGACATCTTCATATACCTTGATAGAGTAAGTGGTAAGTCTTTCTTCGCTGCAGCTGAAAAGTCAACTTCCCCTTAATTAGAATTTTGCCTGTAAATGTACAGAACATGTCACGAGTCCTTTTACTTTTATTTGTTTCTTTATTTTTATTGAAGTATAATTGAGTTACAATATTGTGTTTGTTTCAGTTGTACAACAAAGTGATTCGGTTATGTATATGTATATATCAGTATTCTTCTTTTAAACATTCTTTTCCATTATAGGTTATTACAAGATATTGAATATAGTTCCCTGGGCTATACAGTCATTCCTTGTTGTTTATCTGTTTTATACTGAATATGTGGTAGTGTGCATCTGTTAATCCCATACTCCCAGTTTATCCCTCCCCACCACGAGTCCTTCTAGATGGGCCGGCTCACTCTGCTTAGGACCTCGGATGGCAATTTAGATGTGGTTGCAGTTAACTTATTGACAACTCCTTTCTTTCAGAACATGCTTTTCGTTGAGATCCCTGAGTATCGGAACAAGCACATTCGGACATCAGTGAAGGTGAACTTCTACGTCATTAACGGGAAAAGAAAACGGAGTCAGCCGCAGCACTTTACCTACCACCCAGGTAAGCAGTTCTCTCCGAAGGCCCCCTGTGTGTGGAGAGGCAGCGTCGGCATCTGGGTGAGGATGCACGCGATCTGCTGGGTGACTAGGGCAGGTCTGAGCCTCAGTTTCCTCATCTGTCAAATGGCACCTTCCTTATAAGAGTTACGTAAATCAAATGCACGTAAAGTGCTTAGGATGGCGCACATCAACAATATTAACTATTGTCGTCATTAATCTTTTCTTGCGAGGGCAGAATAATAATGGGGCACACGTAGACTTGTTCACCAGAAGGTGGCAAAGCTGATGACTCCTATCCCTGTTTTAGATTTGATCACAATAGGGGTAGAAGGTGAATATGCCCTAAAATGTGGCATCTTAGGGACCCCACAGCAGGTGGTCACCTGGTGGCCAAATGGAGCTGCTGGGCGGATAACCAGGCCAGGAGGCCTCATTCTCACAAAGCACGACAGTCCTAAGAAGGGCGACGAGAGCCATTTTGCATTCATTCATCTGTCCAGAAAATATCTGAGTGCCAGGCACTGTTTTAGCTTGGAGACACAAGAGTGGACACAACAAAAATGCCTGCCCTCCTGGAGCCGATGTTCTAACGGGGGATTCAGATGAAAGATAATACTGATGGAAGGGGATTCAGATAATAAGTAATATTGATATTACCGATATGTTGGGTTGTGGTTAAGGCTGCAGAAAGAGGCTACAGACTTCCCATGGCTGAGACAGGCCTGCCAGCAGCCTTTCCAGGAAACCTACAATCTGAGAATGTCAGCCAGGGTGTAATTTCCATCCCGTGACAGTTTCACATGGAGACTCTGGGCTGCCGGCAGCACAAAAGTGAGGGCCTGGCTTGGGTGGGGTGCGTGCGTCCACAGGTTTGTGTGGCACCATGTCCACTGTCCCACGACTGGTGTACCATGCTGCGAGTGGCAAAGGCCTAATGGGACCCAGGACTGGGGGAGAATCTCTGGGAGGGCTCTAGACCGCAGTTCAATGATCCTTTGTAACACAGAGGTTTTCAATTATGTGTCACATGCTGTCGCCCCTCCTGCGTGGCGATGAGGCCTCTCTGGGTCTGGGCATCAGCACTCACCCGCCTGAACTTGGCTCGAGTGAGAACTCGAGGCCCAGGTACCTGGAGACGGTCTTTGAGTGGCTTCCTGAGAAGTTGGAGTCAAAGCTGCGTTTTTGCTCTAGATGCTGAAACTCCTTTGCCCCCTCCAGCCCCCAGCATTTGGGACCCCCCCCCTCAATTTGATTTTGGTCCTGTCACCAATTCCTTCACTCCAGTGAAAAGAAAACTGATTCCTCAGTTCCTGGGCCTGGTGATGCTTCGGTAAAGGATGTCGGAGAAGCACGAGTTCTGGTGACTGTCCTGGGTGGGGAGAGAGGAACGGTGACCTCACCAGCACTCACGGTAGTAACAGCGACAGTAGCAACGACGGCAAGCATTGAGCACCTACTGTATGCAGTCGCTGCCTACCGTGCCCACATATCTCATTCAGTCTTGCCCACAGCCCCACGGGGTAGGTAGGATTGTTCCTGTCAGCTAGCAGATGGGGAAACTGAGGCCCAATCCAGCAGGCCCCATCCCCCCAAAGTACTGCAAAGCTAAGGAGGCCGACAGTCACCGTTTGGTCATTCCTTTGTCCAGAAAATATCTGAGTGCCGATTAAGTGCCAGGTACGGTTTTCGGTGCTGGGGATCCAGCACTGAAAAAAATCCTCCCTTTGAGGAGCTGACATTCTAGTGGGGGGTTTCAGATAATAAGTGAGCACGTAAAGTGCACAGATACTTTTGTGCACTTCTGAGTATGATGAAGGACAGCAAGCAGGGGAGGGGGGCTGGAGCTGCTAGAGCAGGAGGAGGCGGTGGAGGCATAATTTTACATCAAGCATTCTTCCCCAAGCTCTCCCTCTGGGCAAAAAGGCTGCACGAGGGCTGACACAGACCCACCAGCCACTTTTCCACTGTCAGAAAGACCTATAGTTCAAGGTCATCACCCAGGGTAAAATTTCTAACCTAAGACAATTGCACAGGGAGCCTCTTGCCCAAGGCTAATGAGTGACAGAGCCTAGACCTTTGATCCCACCTTTGTGGACTCCTAAGGCCGTGTTCCTAACCACTGTCTGCTAATCCTCTGCGCAGCCCTGTGGCACTAAGAATGGTGCACCCCGTGTGCTTTTCTCTTCTCTCAGTCCCAGCCATCAAGACAGAGCCCACCGATGAATACGACCCCACCTTGATCTGCAGCCCTGCCCACGGGGGCCTGGGGAGCCAGCCTTACTACCCACAGCACCCAATGGTGGCCGAGTCCCCCTCCTGCCTCGTGGCCACCATGGCTCCCTGCCAGCAATTCCGCTCAGGGCTCTCATCCCCCGACGCCCGCTACCAGCAGCAGAACCCAGCGGCCGTCCTCTACCAGCGCAGCAAGAGCCTGAGCCCCAGCCTGCTGGGCTACCAGCAGCCGGCCCTCATGGCCGCCCCCCTGTCCCTCACGGATGCCCACCGCTCCGTGCTAGTGCACGCTGGCTCCCAGGGCCAGAGCTCGGCCCTGCTCCACTCCAGTCCAGCCAACCAGCAGGCCTCACCGGTGATCCACTACTCGCCCACCAACCAGCAGCTGCGCTGCGGAAGCCACCAGGAGTTCCAGCACATCGTGTACTGCGAGAACTTCGCGCCCGGCACCACCAGGCCCGGCCCACCGCCTGTCAGTCAAGGTCAGAGGCTGAGCCCGGGCTCCTACCCCACGGTCATTCAGCAGCAGAATGCCACAAGCCAAAGAGCCGCCAAAAACGGACCTCCGGTCAGTGACCAAAAGGAAGTATTACCCGCGGGCGTGACAATTAAACAGGAGCAGAACTTGGACCAGACCTACTTGGATGACGGTAAGATGCTTGTTTTTCTCACTGCCCGTGAGTTTGGTGCCCCGAAGCATCTCCCCAGCAAGTTTACTGTATGGCCTGGGTATCTTCCTTCACCTGTTTGGGCCTCCGTGTCCCCCTGTTTAATTTAAGGGAGTTGAATAAGATAACCTTTAAGGCCTCACCCAACTGTGTGCATGAATCACCTCCAAGCAGGAGTTCTGGGGTGGGTGGTAGGAGCTTTAGTTGCTCCCCTACAACCATTGCAACAGAAAGAGCAAATGAGGGCACTGCCGGCCCTAGGAGTGTCCCCTGGGTCACGAACTGGGTCAGTTTAACTGCTTCCACTCTTCCCACTTGCCAGATTTAGACCAAGGACAGGGAAACAGAAAGGAAGGAAAGCTAACCTTTTATTCCCAGAAAGAAAAAAAAAATCCCGCTTTATAGCCCTCTTTTGTGTGTTTGGGGGAGGGGGATGGGGCCGGGGGAAGGAGAATCTCGTTGAAAAGTGCCTCTCTCGGAAGGGAGCATGAATGGGGGCTTGCGGGCAGGCTGCGGGCATATCTCTGCCCTGTGCCAGTGGAACAGAGCCGCGCATTGATGGGAGGGAAGCAGCGGGCTTCCGTTGAGGCGAGCCCAGCTGATGGGGTGGCTGGACCAATGAAAAGAGGCAGAGGCAGCTTTGTGTGTCTGTAGGCGCCTGAGTCTGTTGGCGGGGGGCCCAGCTGGAGGGTAGTCTTGTTGGAGTGGCCACGTGTGTGACATCGGTCTGTGATCGCAGGGAGGAAGGGCCAGTTGTGTTGGCAGGACTCACCTGGGGTCAGCCACGTGACGGTGAAGGACAGAGAGGGCGGGGCAGGCAGAGCAGCCTTCCCCTGGGGGCGCCAGAAGAAAGAAGACAGGTGGTTTGAATTTCTGAATGGGAGAAGGAAAGCCTATACCGCTGGCGGCCATCCACAGCTCCGGCCTCCCACTTTACCGGCAGTAGCATCTGATATACCCTGAAACCTCAATTATTTAGGAAAATGTCCTCTCAGGAGCCCAGCCAAGAAGTAGGAAGTAAGGCAGAAAGCTTCAAAATAGCCACAGTAGTTATCACAAAGACCAGGTGCTAGTTTCAGACACTCCCGTGGCAGGGATCCTTTGGTGCTCACTCGGAGACTGTTGACTTTTCCTTTATGCAAAGTTTTGACGATCTGGGTTATCTAGGGGTTCGGTGACTTCTTGTAGTTTCCATGTCCTCTCTCTAGTAAAACAGTCTTTCAAAAACTTCCCCCAAATGCATCCAGCAAAGATGCTCAGAGCCACTTAGTATAGGGTCAGACTGCCCCACGTGCCTTACAGGGCTGACCTCAAGGCATTGCTGAGTTAATAATTGATCTGTCTAGTCCTGAATAATCAAACACAGGTTGAGGTCGGGGCACTGTGCTCCATTTTAAAAGAGACACCAAGGTGTCATCCACTTTTGAACAATTTACACCCAAAATGGTGAAGATAAAGTTTTGGTGCTTAGCTGAAAGGGGGTTTTCATGTAGAAAATTCAACTAATGCAGAATGCCTTACCCGAGCGAGAGGGTAAATGGAATGGGGCTGTAACTGGAACCTCTCTCCACGTGTGCGCTCAGGGGCTGGATCAGGGCAGAGGTGCTTCATAAATAAACGATGCCAGAGCAAGGACTGGCACTCTCCCCCGTGGACTCTGTCTGGCGCTGGTTTAGTCTCTAGCGTGAGAAATGTGCCAGTCCCTACCCCTCCCCCTGTCCATCATCCCCCATTGTAGACCAGTGGTGAGCATCTCGGGTAGAGAATGGGAGTCCATCCGTAATTGTCTGTGATTCATCAGATTCCAAGTGGGCCTCACATGGTCATGAGTAACCTTTAAGTATCTGTTGTAGCCCCTGACAGAAGTTTGTGTTACGGAGAAAGCAGCTGAGAATGGAGACCCTCTGGGGCCTCCTAAGTGTCTTTCTGAACACAGGCAGGTTCAAGGTCGTGGTGAGGGAGATCTCCCAGAGGGTCAGTAACACGAGTCAGCTCTAAGCCTGTCTCTGAGAAACGAGATAGTGAACTTGCTTCTCCTGGTGGAGACTTTTCTTAAGTACATTCTCCATAAGCCCAGTTCCCTGGGATTTTAGGAGGTATTCTCTGAAATGAGGGTTCTGTGGCTGAGAAAGCAAAAAGTACTTGATAAAACCAAGTTTTTAAAAACCTTGTTTACTATAGGACTTCTCAGAGCCTTTACTGAGCTAGTGGACATATCAATCTCTGAAACGAGGGGGAGGTAGCACTTGCCAGAATTACTTGATCACCCTCACAACTCCAGGGGGTGCTGTTCACATTGTATTTGGTTGTACTCTGTGTGAACGGGGGCCCTTGGAGTTATACAGCGTGGCAGGCCTGGGACCCGTCGTCTCCCCTGATGAGCGGGAGAAATAACATGAAGGAATCTCAGAATTCAGAACCAGCACTGCCCCGTCCCACGTGCTGTATTCAGTCTTCTCAATTTGCGGGCTAAACGTTCCTGGGCCCAGAGCATGACAGGGCAGGAGAATAATCTCCACCTGTGTGGTCCCCAAAAGGCAGCAATGTGGCTGCTGGTTAGATGTTCCGTGCTTGACTGGAATTCTCCTCAAGGCTTTGCCCAGCCCAGGTCCCTCTGCTGGGGAGGTGCTCGTGTGGCCTGTTGGCCAGTGGTGAGCCCCGAACTGCACCACCACTGTAGCCGCCAGGAAGAGGGGTGCAGCATTGTCTCCTAACTGCTGGGGTTTCAGATCCCTCTCACAGACGCCGTCTGGCCTGTGCACCCACGAAACATTCTCAGACTCCACTGTTGGCTTTGTGAATGTGGGATTCAGACTTCTCAGCTCTTTGGCATTTCTTTCTGACAGGTAAACTGGAAATCCCTGGGTCATTTCTCTAGTCTGTTTGGGAGGCATCCTAGGTCGTTTTCCATCCCTTTCGTCAATTCCCCAAAGGAGGTCTCCCCGCAGAATACAGCTCTGGCTGCCCAAGCTGCAGCGGAATGTGCTTCCCAGGTGGGGGCTATTTCTCACCTGCCATTCATTTGCCTTTTGGGATTTTTGGCAAACTAGACTTCCCTTGGAAACTTTGTGAGAGCTGGGCTTAAGTGCTTTGAGGGTCAAAGGAAGGTTCTGCAGCTGGAAAGAGAAGTCACCAGAGGATATGGGTCCAAATGCAAACACATCATCTTAGAAGTGGACCACGCTGCTCACCTGTGATTCCAGGAAGCCCCAGTGTTTGTTTATCTTTCCCTGACCCTTTGCTAACGATCAGAGTGATCCATTGTCTGGTCTGGGCATCCTACCTGGCTCCACCTCTCTTCCTCCCCAGCTGCATTCCTGCACACAGACACCACCGTCTGTCTTGGCCCCCTTTTTTCTTGGAACTCCAAAATGCAGCTTCTGCTTTCTCCACTCCAAAGACTTGAGATGTTTTCCAAAAGTCTCTTTTTTTTTTTTTGCGGTACGCGGGCCTCTCACTGTTGTGGCCTCTCCCGTTGCAGAGCACAGGCTCCGGACGCGCAGGCTCAGCGGCCATGGCTCACGGGCCCAGACACTCCGTGGCATGTGGGATCCTCCCGGACCAGGGCACGAACCCGTGTCCCCTGCATCGGCAGGTGGACTCTCAACCACTGCGCCACCAGGGAAGCCCCAAAAGTCTCTTTTTGAGCTAACAAAATAAGTGATATTTCAGGGCAAAATATACCCTCACTCCTCTCCTCGTGTTCCTGTGCCCGCCCCAACTCAGGCGCACTCTTGCGAAATGCATGCTTTGCACGCACACTCACTGTTGTTTTCTCCGTCCCCTTGTCTCCTCTGTAACCAGTTTCTTGTTCTCAAGCCCCGGGTCGTACCTGGCAAATCCCCTCCGCTCCTAGCAGCAGCCCCGTCCTGTGAATTGTGAGCCCTCCTCCCCATCCCTCCTTCACCAGCCTCCCTCCCTCTCACCCAAAGGCATCAACTGGTTGCCTTTTCTGTGCCAGGCACCCTTCTGGGACTAAGGGGTACACTGGTGAGCGAGTCAGAAGTCCTTGCTCTCGTGGGGTGTTTTTTCGGGGAAACGAGGCAGACGTTAGCATGTAAGGTAATAAACCAGCTTATTTCAGATGGTGATAAAAAGCCACGAGGGAAAGCACACAAGGTCAGGAGCCGGAGTGTGGCCGGGTGGAGGTGGTGTTGGCCCCCTGAGACCGAGTGCACAGCGGGGCCGGCTCTGAGGGAGGCGGGCTTCGGGGAGGATCGGAGGGAAGGGTGTCTGGGGAGCAGCGGGCGGCAGAGGCTGTGAGGTCCGAGGCCGGGCCGGTGTCGGTGGGTTTCTGGCAGCAGGGCAGCGCGATTCGATTTACCTTCTGAAGAGATCACTGGCTGCGTTTGGAAAATGGACACTAGGGAGGCAGAGGCGGAAAACAAAGGGTTTACTTCGCTTTAGACACACCCAGACACTAGACTGTGGATCCCGCGGCGGGAATGTTGGGGGCGGGGCAGGGGAGGCACAATTTAAAAGGTTGCCTTGTGCCTCCGTCCACTAGTGCGGTTATTGGAAACCTAACTGGAAGAGCCAAAATGTGATGAGTTCCCAAGGGATTCTGATCCCCTCCCCTGCCTAGAACTAAAGGGCGGCTCCACTTTCTACCGCCCAGGGCGCCTGCGTGGAGCAGGTACGGAGCGTTCGTGCTGTGCTGAGATGGGTCGGGGTGCGGGGCAGGCAGGCCAGAGAGGCACTGGGGCACTGGGACTCGGAGGGCACTCCTGCCGGCTGCCTCAGGTGACGCGTTCTCGGAAGAGCTGGGGGTTCTCAGGTCATCAGGCCATCTCACCATGGGCTCTGGGGTAGTGAGCCTACGCCGGCAGCCTCGAGACTCGGCCACGGACAAGCACACCCAGGGACAGGGGTGAGGCCTGGGACTCAAAGGAGATCCTCCATCGCTTTCTGGAAATGCCTTAGGGAGAAGGATGAGGTCTCAGTGATTGGCCAGAGCCTCTGCCAGTGGCTTGTAAGGATGGCAGCCAGGTGTGTGTGTGTGTGTGTGTGTGTGTGTGTGTGTGTGTGTGTGTGTGTGTGTGTGTGTGTGTGTGTGTGTGTGTGTGTGTGTGTGTGTGTGTGTGTGTGTGTGTGTGTGTGTGTGTGTGTGTGTACACATGTAGGAAGAGCACAAACCAGTTTGTTTTTCAATCTGCTTTCCCATTCTTCATACTTGAAAATCATTTATTGAAATACACTGAATAAATTTGAATACTTCTATATATTTAAATATTGAAATATAGGCACACTTAGAAATCAATGGTGTATTCTGCATTTCACCAGGTGGACTACCCAGGTAATTACCACCCAGACCATGCATGACATGGAATCTTGTTAGCACCCCAGGAGCACCCCGACATTCTGCCTTCTCCACAAAGGTGGCCATTATCCTGCTTTCTAACCCCAGAGGTTCAATTTGCCTTCTTGTAGAAACAGAAGTCACACAGCTGTGCCCTTTTGTGTCTGGCTTCCTTCTGTCAACCACTTGCTTGTGAGATCCGGCAATATTGTTGGCTGTAGTTGAGGTTCCTTCATTTTGTTGTCATGGATTATTCCACTGGGGAAACATAATACAATCTCTGTGTCCATGTTCCTGTTGATGGACATTGGGGTTGTTTCCAATTTTATGAAGAAGCCTTCCGTGAACACTCTTGAACTCTTCTTTGGCTGCCCACATAGAAGGTCAGGAGTGGAGCCCTTGCCAGATGGTTTTCCAAAGTGGTTGTACCAGTTTATACACCCACAGCAGTGCAGGGGGTCGTACAAAGCGGTTTTAAGTTTAGTTCACTTTGTATCTTCTCACCTTGGGACCTGCCCTCAGTTCTCATGAAGGTGCCTGGTTATGGGGGTTCCCGGCTGCAGACCCAGCGGGTGGCAAGCTGTTTGGGTATCAGCTGCTCTGACCCCTGTTTGAACCAGTTACTTAAACTCTCTGGGCCTCTGTTTTCTTACCCATGAAAACTACACCTCCTGTTCAGATACTCCAACTGCCAAGCGTGCATTAAGATCTGCACTTGGAAATAAGGCGCCTAAAAGACGTTCAACGATTAATATTCGCTCCATTAATAGTAACGGTGATGATTGTAATAACCTTGCTTCCCTTGAAGTTTCTTATGGTGCCTTTTCCAGCCTTGCCTTGATTTTGGCCACTTGAATACTTTGACCTTTTTTATTAGATGAGAATACTCCACGTGGAAAAAAGGTAGGGAAAAGCCCCAGAGAACGCACTGATCTGTGGCTCACAGAGGCTGCCTTTCAGGCCACAGAGAAGTGGAGGGTACATGTGCTGTTCACCTCGGGGCCCAGACATGGCCCAATTTCAGTTCCCTGCTGTCTGCTCTCTTCTGCCCCGGGAGTGAACATGGCAGGTTGGAATGAACCCCAAACTCGCCCATGGAGGTTAGGCGGCCAGCAAGAGCTTTCCCTTGACCCTTGGAAGCCACTCGGGTGCACCGGAGGAGCTGGCCACACCTTGTGCATTTCTCCGTGGAGGTGGTTTCCTGGGGCTGCCAGGCAGTGGAGCCAAAGGTGCTGCCCCGCCACATAAAATGTGTGCAGGGTAGTGGCCTGCCTGCAGGCATTCTCTTTCCTCGGTTGGGTCTAGTTTGAATCTTCCCCGTGCCTTGTTCCTGGCTCTCAGGACTTACTTGCCGTGTCTCTGTAAGACATGTTGAATGGAGCTTTGAATATCAGCGTTCGTACTTATCTGTGACCTTGGGCAAGTGCCTAGCCTTGCTGTGCCTCGGTTTCCCCATCTTCAGAATGGACATGATCCCAGCTCTTCCCTCATGAGGCTGTGGCGAGAATGTATTGAGTTAATGCGCATCATACTTTTAGAACAGGGCTCGGCCCAAAGTACTCCCCGATAAACGTTAGCTGCTATTTTTCTTTGTGAATTTAATTGACTTCTTGTAGGACATGGTTCACAATTTTTATGATATATCTGCATAGGAGAATATATAATGGGCTATTCTGGTCATGAGGACCAGTGGGGACCACTTGCCCGTATGCCCTGTCTCTTCCATGTGGGCCAAAGTAGGGGACAAAGCCCCCAGGGCACTGGCTCAAGGTTTCCTTCCCAAGCTTCTTTCAGGGACCTCGGGACATTTACCTGCACAAGGGGACGATGCCCTGGGCCCAGGGACAGCTGGGAAGTCCAGTTAGCGTGGCCCCTGCTATGCATCCTCGGTGGAGCATAGCAGGGCCCAACCGCAGGCCCAAGTTTTGCTACTTGTGCCAATGGCAGAGGGTCCCAGGGTGTCCTTTTAAAAAGCTCTTTACCCAGAGGCTGGATGTGCCAGAGTGTGAGAACAGGCCAGGGAAGAATGGACAAAGGGACACACCCTCCAATGTGCAGGAAGTGGGAAAGGAATCGAGGCTGGAAGAGCCATCTGTGACTGGCATGGCTTTGTTCAGCAGGTCAGGGATCTTTAATTGGGGCCGGTCCATGCCTCCGGCAAAGCCTGTGACAAAGCAGCTCCTGTTTGGAGAGGCGTGCAAAGCCCACGGACAGCCTGGCTGCTGCTGACAACGGCCATGTGCCTGGCCGCCGTGTTGGCCCAGGAGGGCTCGGCTTCTGGCAGCCACCCTGGCAGCGGTGGTGCTGATGGAGGGTGACATGCAGGGATTCCCTATTCTGATGAGAACCAAGTAGAATGGTTGCCTGGCTTATGGCACCGTGGAGAGCCTGATTCAGGTGTTGTAGTGTAGGGCTGTGCGGGGCACCAGAAACTGCCAGAAACCACCAATGCCAAGTTTAATTCACACGGCCACCTTTAGTTGGGCACCAATAGAGTCCAGGCTTCTGTTGAGGGCTTTGGTCAGCATTCTTTTTAAAGACCACATAAAAATATCTGTATTTTGGGCCTCCCTGGTGGCGCAGTGGTTGAGAGTCCGCCTGCCGATGCAGGGGCTGCGGGTTCGTGCCCCGGTCCGGGAAGATCCCACATGCCGCGGAGCGGCTGGGCCCGTGAGCCATGGCCGCTGGGCCTGCGTGTCCGGAGCCTGTGCTCCGCAACGGGAGAGGCCACAACAGTGAGAGGCCCGCGTACAGCAAAAAGAAAAAAAAAAAAAAATCTGTATTTTATACAGGCACTATGTTTACATGCTTGAAAAAACAAAACAATATAAAAAGATATCCAGCAAAGCCTTACTCCCATTTTTGCTCGGCTCCCTGATACTAGTTTTCTCGAGCCTTCTAGAGTAGTATTTCTTAGCCTTTTGATCACTATTGCCACCTTTTCTACTCAGGCTCCTTTTCAGATAATTGTTTCCTAATCGCCACCCCCATGAACTGTCAATCCCATAGATGCACTATATACCTGTTTAGGTACCGGGGCCCTTTGCAGGGCCACAAACCATTGTAATAGAACCAACTTTCACCCCTTTGGGGTGGTATTATTCCCACTGGGAGTGCACGTTAGAGTTTCTGTATGTAATCGTGAGCACATGCAAACATATCTTCTTATTTTCCCCTTTTATTCTACAAGAGGTAGTAAAATATACACACAGGTCCCCTGTGGATGGGGAACTGGGTATCTCTGGCCACCACAAGCAGCACTTACACGTCTGTCACTCAGTGAATGGGCGGGTATGTCCGGGCACCGTCCTCTGGAATGGGATGTCTGGCCCGAGGGTCCATCCTCGATTCAGGGCCTGCTGCGTGCAGAGTTTCTGGAGTTGTCCTGCCTGGCTTTCAGTCTGGTCTCACCACTTCCCTCTTTTGTGACCTCAGGTAAGCCACTTATGATAATGGCCCCCAGTTCTGAGGGTTATTGCAGGCATGGAAATGGGAGCATCTTTTGTAAGGAAAGCGCTTTGACCAGTACCTGGTGTGCATGGTGGGTGCTCCAGTAGTTGTTCATATACTTTTCTGCCACCACCACTACCACCAATGTCATCGTCATCCTCATCAATTCTGGGCCATTGCTATAGTCTGAATGTTTGTGTCTCCCACAGCTTATATGTTGAAGCCTATCCCCCAATGTGATGGTATTAGGAAGTGGGGCCTTTGGGAGATGCTTAGGTCCTGAGGATGGAGCCCCTTGAGTGGGATTAGTGCCCTTATAAGAGAGACCCCACCAAGCTCCCTAGTTCCCTTCCACCATGTGAGGTTATGCTGAGAAAGCAGCCATCTATGAAGAAGCGGGCCATATCTGTTGGCATTTTAATCTTGGACTTCTCAGCCTCTGAAACTGTGAGAAACAAATGTTTGTTGTTTATAAGCCATCAAGTGGCTTTTTTGTTATAGCCTTCTAACGAGACTAAGACAGCCGGCAGGTAGTAGGGGCAGAGCTGGGCTTTGGAGAAGAGCCCTGAGGCTGACTCTTAGCCCGTGTCCTTATTACCCTGCTGGGCTACTTGTTAATTCAGCAAAGAATATTTAGAGTCTCACTGGAAAATGTCAAAGTCCAGAAAACTGCTTACCTAGAGACAAGCCCACAAAATTTGCAGGAGCTCCTGGTTGAAGATCACTTCACTGAGCCAGTAGAAGGTCTGCATCCCTCTCCCAGGAGAATAAACCTCCTGTAGGTGTCTGTTCCAGGGGCATCTTTATTTTGTCCCTCTTGATGTTTCCCCACCTTCTAAGAACCTCAGATTTCTAGCTGTGACACTTAGTTGACCTTTCATCCCAAATCATGTGTACTTTGTGTTTCTGGCTTATGTAAATATAAGGAACCACCTTCCAGCTGACTCCAGACCCAGAAATGCTCAGCCATCTTTTTGAAATTCTGCAAAGCAGCTGTTTTCAAAGGAATGTGTTCTTGCATTTCGAGGTCAGAGGCTACCAAACCACAAGAGAGTCCGTTCTCAGACTTGCTGTCCACTCAGCCTGTATTCCAGAGTAGCCTCTGACCCACAAAGAGCAGACAGGACCCAAGAAAGAGGACCAAGGAGACATTATTTGGTGTCATCCGATGGCCCCAGAGTCAGCCACCAAACCCCAACTTTTAAGGATTCAGAGTCATTTGGACTGTGTTTATTTTCCACTTCCAAAATGACGTTATTGTCTGGAGGAAACAAGTAAATATCCTGGTGAAGGAATAAGGCGATCAGTTAAGATGTATGGGGAGGTCAGCATCCTTTTTTTCCAAGGCCCTTCTAGACTGTCATTCTTACCAGCACTTACTGCAGAAGTGCTGGGACTTACTTCCCCGCTTAGTGGATGTGCTGGACACGCTGGAAACATGGCTTGTTTCAGGACGATGCAGCAACTGGGTGATTATTGTGAACGCCATTCCATGCAGGACTGTACTTGTGATGGGCCTTCACTCGTCCCAGGCCGTCACCTAACATAATCCAGAATGTGTGTATTAAAAAATGCGTAGCTCCAGGGCTTCCCTGGGGGCGCAGTGGTTGAGAGTCCGCCTGCCGATGCAGGGGACGCGGGTTCGTGCCCCGGTCCGGGAAGATCCCACATGCCGCGGAGCGGCTGGGCCCGTGAGCCATGGCCGCTGAGCCTGTGCGTCCGGAGCCTGTGCTCCGCAATGGGAGAGGCCACAACGGTGAGAGGCCCGCGTACCGCAAAAAAAAAAAAAAAGGCGTAACTCCCCAATATTAGCTCGAGCTGTAATTTGTTTCTCTAGAGAAGTTAGAACTTGAAAAGCAATTTGGTTATTTGAGGCTATGAATTAGATGGGGGGGCAGTTAATCAAATCTTATTTTAATACTGAATTTCTTCCTGTACTCCCTACCTTCTCCTCCATCAATCAACCCTAACCCATTTCAGATAAATAGTAAAGTTTATTTTCCAAAAAAAAAAAAAAAAAAAACTTTAATGAAATAGCCCTAGTTTTATTCCCTTCTGTAGAGCTGAGATTTGGGTGCATTTTGTCTTTTGTTGCCCCCGAGTATAGTTCTGGATTCTTCTCTTGCCCTGGACCTATTCAACTTTATTTTAGCACCATTTTCTTTTACTTTTCATCCGAGAAGGGCTTTGTTCTTGGGAAATGATGAAACCATTTCTCTGGCTCTTCTCCACTGCATTCCTGACACCTCTTTGTTATTGACCCTGGGATCTGGCTAGCTGAGACTGTGACGCTGAAGGCAGGACTGGGGCCTGCTTGGCCCATCTACGATGTCCACAGTCCCTCTCTAAGGTGAAGTCAAAGGCAAACCGAGGGTCGAATTTGAAGAGAGTCTGTTCAGGTCCTCAGCAACCAGTCCTGCCACTTTCAGGTGTCAGGATGACATTGGCCTCATCCCTTTCAACTGCCGTGAAATCAGATCTCCGGCCAGGCAAGTGAAGCAGTGCGCTGTGGTCGTTTTACAATGAGGGCCGAGTATCCCAACTCGATTTTGCGGCGGGCTTGTCTGCTGCAAGCGGTTTGGACTTAAGTCCCAGGCGTTCTGCAAACCAACAAATGGGTTTCAGCTGAAGCCTGTTAGTTCCACCATCCCGGGAAAGTTGAAAGGCCACTCCCTGGTTGTTAGTTTCCAAAACTCTGGACAGAGTGGCTGTTCTGTTGCATAAGCCGACTACGTGGGGAACGCCTTTGAAATGTTCCGCAGCCGGTTCTTATAGATTTCTGGAAGTCGATGCTGTCTTTTGAATTCTCAGCTTTATTGGAAGCCTAAAAAAGAATTGACCCAAAATTGATGAATGCACCCTTTCCACTTCTTACAGATGGATTGAGTTGTGGTCTGCTTCAGGACTTGGCATGTGGGCGGCCAACTAGTGTTCCATGGGCTGCATTGAGCCTGCAGATATTTTGTTTGGCCCACACGGTATTTAAAAAAATATTTGGATTAGATGCCAACGTTTAAAAACCAGGAGATTGCACATAAAAATACAGATTTCCGGCTTTCCTTGGAAAATCCAAGCATCTGGCCACCCTGGGCCCCATATTCTGCACGGCGGCTACCTGGAGTCAAAGTCAAGGCTGGTCCTGAGTAGAGACCATCTCCTTTATTCAGACAGAGCATGTACTTGTCCATGGTGCCCCCCCTCCCCCTCTGTCTCCTGAAGATGGATGGAGTGTCCGTTGTTATTTACCAGCACGCTGGTACTGTTGTTCCTCTTACACTTGGCCGACCTCACTCAGGCAAGGTTTCCATCCAGACCCGTTCGGCATTTGCATTTGTTAGCGCTCTTCTGGAAGTGCCACTTAACGTCTGTGGCCACCTAACCCAGCACCTGGCGCACAGTGGGGACTCTGGAGGTGTCAGCTCCCTCTTTCTTCCTTCTCCCTCCTTGTGGCCAGGGGTAAGATTCAAAAACACCTTTTTGCATGAAATGCTGTAAATATATATAAACATAGAGTAGCACAGTGTACCCATGTACCCACCACTCAGCTCCAACTGTGGTCAACTCATGGCCAGTCGGGTTTCTTCTACACCCCTGTCTTCTACCACCTCTATTTCACAATAACAGTTTGAAGCAAATCCTACACATCAAAAATCCTAGATACCAAAACCATATCATTTTGTGTGTAAATATTCAGTATGTATCTCTAAAAGAAAAGGTTTCTGGGCTTCCCTGATGGCGCAGTGGTTGAACGTCCGCCTGCCGATGCAGGGGACACGGGTTCGTGCCCCGGTCCGGGAAGATCCCACATGCCGCGGAGCGGCTTGGCCCGTGAGTCATGGCCGCTGAGCCTGCGCGTCCGGAGCCTGTGTTCCACAACTGGAGAGGCCCCAACAGTGAGAGGCCCGCGTACCGCAAAAAAAAAAAAAAAAGAAAAAGAAAAGGTTTCTGAAAATACTCATAACACACATGAAACTTAATGAAAATTCCTTAAAATCATGAAATCTCTGGTGTTTAAACTTCCAGTCTTCTCACACATAACATAAAGGTTTCCTCCTTCTTTGTTTTGTTTTTATTATTTTATAGTTTGAATCAGGATTCAGACCAGGCCCACACACTGCACGTGGATGCCTTGGGGTCTAAGACTGTTGTCATTCAGAGGTTCCCCCTCTAGATTAAATAATAGAGCCCTTTTTTGGTTTTATCATCATCATTATTATTATTTTGCAATTTATTTCTTGAAAAAACCAGACTGTTCGTCCTATACAATTTCTCACAGTCTGGTTTTTACCAATTATGTCCCCATGGTGAGGTTTAGCAGTTCCTCTGTCCTCCGTATTTCCTGTAAATTGGCCGTCAATTCTAGTGGTTTCATGGATTCAGGTTTAATTGTTTTGGGCAAGACTGCTTCATAGGTGGGCGCATCTTTCTGTCAGGAAGCACGTGCCGTCAGGCTGTCCCCTTAGTGATGTTACCAGCTGCTGATGGTCAGTGCCGAAACGCCATTAATTCAGTGGTGCATTGATTGCAAAATGGTGATATTCTGTTCTAATTCTGTCTTCCCTTCCTCTTCTGTTAGCTGGAAAACTTCTATAAAGAGAAACTTTCCTTCATCAACAATGGTAGGATTCATATAGGAAACGCAGGATGAATGCTTGATTCTTTCCCTTTATTTACCAGTTTTTAAAATAATGGGTTGGTTCATTAACATCGTCCAGTGGTAATCAATTAAGGGTGGTTTTTTTGGTACCATTATGAACTCATAGATTTAAGCATAACTGATGTTTTAAGATTTTAATGGGCTTTTTTGCTTGTTCCTTTTGTCTTTATCATTTGATGGAGCTAAGTAATATGACTTTCTCTCCTTTTTTCACCTGGCTTAGTAATATGCTCAGATATATTTTTTAAAATAAATTTATTTATTTATTTATTTATTTATTTATTTTTGGCTGTGTTGGGTCTTCATTGCTTCGTGTGGGCTTTCTCTAGTTGTGGTGAGCGGGGGCTACTCTTCGTTGCAGTGCGCGGGCTTCTCATTGTTGTGGCCTCTCCTGTTGAGAAGCACGGGCTCTAGGCGCGCAGGCCTCAGCAGTTGTGGCACGTGGGCTCAGCAGTTGTGGCCTGTGGGCTCTAGAGCGCAGGCTCAGCAGTTGTGCACAGGACTAGCTGCTCCGCGGCACGTGGGATCCTCCCGGGCCAGGGCCCGAACCCGTGTCCCCTGCATTGGCAGGCAGACTCGCAACCACTGCACCACCAGGGAAGCCCCAATGCTCAGATATTTTGAGACATCAGGAAGGAAAGAACCCTATACGTAGACTAAGGGTTGTGTTCCCTACATGTGTGAAGGGGAAATCATAAAATAGCTCTTGAGTGCCATCTGGCTCAGATATCCCTCGCAGCATTGACGAGTCTTTAACCGTGGTTTAAGAACAGAGTTTGCAGGGCAGGGGAAAGTTATGTATTGATGAGGATATAGAGGGCACCCAAAGTAACAGCTTAAACAAGATAGATGATTTATTTCTCATGTAACAGCACAGGCATAAGCAGTCCAGGGCTGGTATACTGGTCCCATGGTGCCAAGACTAGGCTCTGTCTTATCACCCTGCCATTCTTAGGGTGGTACCCTCATCTGCACTGTCTAAGATGGCTCCTGGATGCAGGAGAGGGTGGAGGAAAAGAGGAAGAAAGGCATGCCCCTTCTCTTTAAGGGCATAACCTGGAAATCTCATATATCCCTGCATCTGGTACCTCATTGGCCAGAACTTTGTCATGTGACCACAGTGAGCTGCAGGGGAGTCTGGGAAATGTAGTTTTTATATTTACCCAACCATGTGCAGAGCTAAAGCCTATTTCTGTGGAAGACAGGAAGAACGGGTTCTGGGTCTCTGCACAAGAAGCATGATCATAATGGGAAAATAGCTCCAAAAGGAGGTTGGATATTTTGTATTGTTTAATATTCTTAGGAGTTTCTTCATCTATTCCACAAATGTTTATTGAATGCTTCCTATGTGCCAAGTGCAATTTTAGGTCCTGGGGACACAGAAATGCATTAAACAGGTCCCTGCTTTCATGAAGCTTACCTCCTAGTTAGGGAAGCAAACAAACAGCTAAATAAATATGTAGTTCTCTCTCTGCATCTACAGGGAATTAGTCCCAGGATCTCCTGCAGATACCAAAATCCATGGGTGCTCAAGTCTCTTATATAAAATTGTGTAGTGTTTGCATATAACCTACATGTATCCTCATGTATACTTTAAATGATCTCCAGAATAATCGTAATACCTCATTCAAGGTAAATGCTATGTAAACAGTTGCCAAGCTTTTGGAACTGTCTGGAATTTTTTTCCGGACATTTCAATCCACGGTTGGTTGAATCTGTGGATGTGGTTATCGTCTATGAAGAAAGTCTAAAACAGAAGAGGGAAGAGCCCTTACATGTCCAGTTATTGCTGATTCTCCCCATGGGAGGAAGCATTGCCACCAGTTAAGAACCACCAGTCGGAAAGGTTTAGTGCCTGATTCTAATGGAAACAACAGCTTTGTAATGTTGAGTGTTGCCTATAAAGGCCTGTTTCATAGACTGGAGAATTCTTGGCGCTCTCTGAGCGTGAGAAGCCACTAGGAACTTCTTTCTTGCTGTGTTCGGTGTATTCCCTGCTGAGCGCCTGGGACAGTGGCTTCAGAGTCAGAAGATGTTGATGAGTAGTTGTTATCAAAGGAAGCTTGACTTGGAGCCCCACTTCGCCTCCTTGCTTGTGGCCTCGGGTGAGGCATGTGTGAAAAGCACTTTATGGACTGGTGTGTGCCCCACAGATACTGGGGAGGCCTCTTTTAGCGTTGCTGCCTCAGGAAACTGCCAGGAGGCATCTCATTTGGGCATTTGCTTTCTTGGTTTGCCTTTAATCTACTGGTGCCCATTCAATCATTCCTTCTTTGAATGCATATTCGCTGGGTACCTACTGTCTTCTGGGCTTTGTGCCAGGGGCTGGGACAAGCAGTGAGTGCAGTGGACCGAGGCCTTCGCCTCATCTGACCGAGTCTCTAGGGGAGATGTTAATCAATGAGTAATGGGAATTTCAGATGGGGTTCAGTGCTCTGATTAAAACAAACAGGTGAAGGTAGGGGAGGGCATAACTTCTGACCGGGCAGTCAGGCCCAGCCTCTTAGAGGAGGCGACCTTGAGCTGAGACCTGAAGGAGGAGGTGGGGAAAGGGAATCCCAGGCAGAGGGAACAGCATGTCTAAGTGCTGGCTTGTGTGGAGGACAGAGGTCTGGGGTCGTTGAGAGTCATGCCCAGGAGATGAGATTTTGAGGGCAGGCCAGACCACGGAGGGCCTCAGAGGCCACGGCGAGAGGTTTGGATTTGATTCCTGGAGGGAAGGGAAACTGCTGGCAGGTAGAAGGTTGCCGTTTGGGGGGGGGGGGTGTTGGCCAGGCTGGCAAGTACAGGAAATAATAATAACAATAATCCCTCCCCCTTAATGAGCACCTTTGGAAGGCAGAGACTAATTATCATCTCCGAATCAAGGCTGTGAGACCAGGCTGAGGAACGAGGCAGTGATGTGTCTCGGGTCACAGAGCTCAAGGCCCAGGGGATGAGCTGTTGGAGGCATGTGTGTGAGAGAATGATCTAGATTCAATTCATAAGCAGAATGGAGCATTTATCTTGGGCCTTTCACTCTGTGTATCTGATGAGACGCCAGAAAATTGCTTTCCCTCCAGACCTGCTGATCTGACTGCTTCCTGGACACCTCTGCATGGACACCCTGCAGGAATGCCACTCAACCGGTGCTAAAATGCTCTTATAACCGACCCTTCTCTGTTCCTATCTCCCCTCCCCTACCTGTCCTGAGGAATTTGGGGTGTGGCCTTAGGCGAGTGACTTAATGTCTGTGACCTCAGTTTCCCCATCTGTAAAATGGGGCTAATAGCAGTGCTTCAGGTTTAAATGAAGTGATATATGAAAGTGCGTGTAGCAGGGTCAGTCATGTGGCAAGGCGCTCCCTAGCATAACTGTCAGCTTCATCATCTTCCTCTGTCCAGGGTCATGGAAATGTCTTAGTCTCTGCATTTGGGATGTGCCAACCCTTCTTTAATATCTTCTCACCACTTCAGGTTCGAGGCCATCTGCTCAGGCCCCACAATGAGCCTCGTCAGGGACGCTGGCCCGGGCCCCCCGGACACCCTGCTGCGTGTGGGGCGCGGGAGGTTGACCGTAGTCTTGTTCGTACCAGCAGACGGCCGGAAGCAACCTGAATATCTGTTAATAAGAGTCAGCCACACAAGGGGGTACTGAGCAGCTGGGGATAGGAGTAGAAGGGGGGGCCCTTTTCCTGTTTGTATGTTTATGCTTTGGGATTCTTTTCGCCTTTGCCATATGCATGTATTTACTTTAAAAAAAAATAAGGGAAAAAAAAGATAAAAGGAAGGGATACATTTCAGGTCCTAGCAATGACCCTAGAAGCTAATATAAAAAAAATGGGGATTTAGAAATAGTAAGCTTTTAGTTCCGGTTAGGGGCGCTTCTCCCACCATTTGGATGCGTAATTGTCCTCGTGCACCCCTCTGGGCTTTGAGTGGAGGAGGACACGCAGCTGCGCTGAGATTTTCTTGCCTCTGGACCTGCGCCCACGCCGTAACCTCCACCTGGAATGCCCCACCCCTCCCTCTGGTGCCTTCTGAAATCTGGCCAGCGTTTGGAGGCTCTGACAAGCTCTCTTCTCCCTGCAGCCGTAGGGTTTCTCTCTTCCTCTGAGTACTGGAGCCACACCTGGTCCCTTGCTGTTGCTGTTTATTCCATGTTCCTTTCAGGTGCTTTTGTGTATTCCCCACCCCCCACCTCAAGTCCAGGTCTCCGGGTGGTAAGGACTGATGTCTCTGACTTGTCTGTACCCCGGCTGCCCCTGGGCTGATTTTGCTTAGAGTACGTAAGCCCTTAATAACAGTTTCTACTGTCGCCTTTGTGCAATCTAGCCCAGCTCCCTGCACGGAAGATGCTCACCGTATATTTGTGGAACTGCATGAATATCCCAGAATGAAATGGAGATCATATACTGCCTGGTTTTTTTTGTTTGTTTTTTAAATTTATTTATTTTATTTATTTATTATTTTTGGCTGCGTTGGGTCTTCGTTGCTACTCTTCGTCACGCTGTGCAGGCTCCTCATTGCGGTGCCTTCTCTTGTTGCGGAGCACGGGATGCTCTAGGCATGTGGGCTCAGTAGTTATGGCTCGCGGGCTGTAGAGCGCAGGCTCAGTAGTTGTGGCGCACGGGCTTAGTTGCTCTGCGGCATGTGGGATCTTCCCGGACCGGGGCTCGAACCCGTGTGCCCTGCATTGGCAGGCGGATTCTTAACCACTGCGCCACCAGGGAAGCCCACTGCCTGGGTTTTAAATGATTGAAAACTATTCATCATAAAACCACAACAATAATACGTCTTTTTAATAATAATAGCAGCTAATACTTAGATGTCATTTATTGCATACCAGGCACTCTTCTAAGACATCATTATTTTAACATATTTAATCTTCACAACAGCCCCATGAGGCAAGGACTATAATTATTCCCATTTTATAAATGAGGAACCTAGTCCAGAGAGGTTCAGTAACTGGCCCAAGGTCACACAGCCAGTGAGTAAGTATGTAGCTGTTCCTTATCTAGGTTTTTGGGGAGGAAAGATTTCACGCATTTCTTTGGGAGTTCAGGAGTACAAATACAAAACAAAACTCTGGAGCGGCTGCTTGCAAGGTCTGACAGCATATAAAACCTAGGGAGACGACCTGGGTCCTGGTCCTAGAATCAGGCCTCACGGCAGCTTTGGAACCAAGGGCTGTGAGCTTTTCAAAAGGCCTGAAGAAAAGTTCGAGAGACTTAGGGGGTTGGAGTGGAGGAATAAACTCCATCCGAAAAGAGAAGCACAGAATTGAAGTGACAGATGTTCAGTGAACTGCCTGTGAACATAAGATGTCAGCCAGTCACCTTCAACCTTTGCAGCAATATTTAAATTGTATTTATTGTGAGCAGTGGGGGCATTTTACTCGCTTGGCATCATAGGGCCAGCCTGGAGTTTTCAAAAGTAACAGTGCCGGGACCCTCGAATGTCCTGCTGGTTCTCTGTGGGGTGGCAGTCAGGGGGGCACAGGGAACAGCGCGGGGAGGCTCCAGCGGGCCCCTGGTCTGCCCCTCGACGCCACGCTCTCCTGGCCTCAGACTGACTGCCCAGTGGACTTGAGTCCCAGAGGCAGAGTCCGAAGGCCAGGCCGCGGCAGGCCTTCAAAAATGTGCTGGCTGCTGGGCCCACTAGAAAATCCATTTCTTGCTTCCAGCCGGCAGCCCTGCCCAGCCCCGGGCCATCCTGGGGTTGTTGTGACAGCAAAACGAAGTGCCATGGAAACGATTGTGCAACCCTGGGCTGCCTGGAGAGCAGGGCAGCTGCTCTCAGCTGGGTCGGTGCAGCTTCGATCTGCCCTCCTCCCATTCCCCTTGGTATCCTGTTGTGCTTGGCCTGGGCTGGCTTTGGACTCAGAAGCGCTTCTTTTGCAGGGAGACCCGCAAGCTCGCTCCCCCTTTTCACGCCAAGAGGCAGCCCAGCTGGCTCTCAGGCCCCGATTCTGGCTGCCGCCTTCCAGCCCCCTGTTCCTCCCGAAGGTGCGTCCCCGTGGGCCCAGCTGGCGGCCGGGGACGCCCGGGAGTGGGCATCTCAGCTGGCCCGGGGCTTCCCTCTGTAAACAGCGCAGTGTTTGCACCCCAGGCCTGGTCAGGGCTCTCTCGGCCAGTGGGGCCTCCCTCCCGCTGTGGTTCCAGGCGTTTCTGGGGGCAGAAAACAGAAACCAGCCCTGTGTTTTCCAGGCTGCCAGGCTTCTGAGAAATTCATGCCTCAGCCCAGAAATTCCCTGCTTCCGCTCACCCCCGGCCCCTTTCAGAGAAGAGGGTACCTGCTCCCCACAAGCTGGCTTCCTGTCTCTTCCGATGAAGGGCAAGTTTCTGGGGAAGGTCTTTGGCCCCATTCGCAGTGGCCCCACCTCTCTGGTCACGGGACCCTCTCCCACCCCAGTCCCGCAGCTGTTTGATGTCAGAGCGCAGGTCATGGGGACCCTGCCGAGGGCTCTTGCCACCTGACTGTGGCCAGGATCACCCTGGAAACAGTTTCCTAAATTCAAACTCTAGATCACAGCCCTGGGGCAACTGCTGTCCTGAGGGAGCTGCTAGGCGTTCGGGGTTCCCTCTGCGGGGCTGGTGTTGGGGGCCGGCAGGAAGGAAAGCAATCCATTGAAAGTAATTCCTGCTGAAATAGGAGTGACTGATCAGGTTAGGGCCCCCTCCTGTGGGTGCCTCCACTTCCCACGGGGGCTCATTCACGCTGATGGGTCTCTCAGGGAGAAATGGGCTGGGATGTTTTCACGCAGAGGTTGCCACCTCTAGTTTCTGTGTTGGAAGGTTTGGCATCCTGACCCAAAGTCTTGCAATTTAGTCAGTTCTACTCCACACTTTTGCTGAGTACCTACTTACTGTGTGCCAGGCAGAGAACGAGTCAAAGGGCATTGATTTGCTAACTCGCACTGTGGTTTGTAATATGGCCACGTGTAGAGTGTGTGTGTGTGTGTGTGTGTGTGTGTAAATCAGGTATGCAAAGGAACAGCCCAAGGGCTAGAATGGGCAGCAGAAGAAATAAGTTGGCTCAATCAGGTCCTCCCTGGACTTCAACGGTTAACTCTGATCATTTTAGGTCTGAACAAAAAGCTTCTGTCTTTACCATTAAACCAACGTTTCTTGGCGACGCAGGAAGGCAGGGTAGAGTGGTTTCGAGTTTGCGCCCTGGAATCCCGCCTGCATTTAAATCCTGGCTCGGCCACCTGCTGGCTGTGTCACTCTGAGCAAGTCCCTTCAGCTCTCTGAGTCTTGGTTTACTGGACTGTAAAATGGGGATAATAATAATACCGCCTACTCAGGGGGCCTTGTGAACACTGAACGGTTAATGCATATAGATTTCTTAGACCAGAACCTGGCACAGAGCAAGTGCTCAGAACGTGCCAGCCTCCCCCACGATTTTTTTTTTTTTCCTGAATGAATCAAACCGTTTCTTTCCGATTTGTGCCATAGGAATTATCCAAAGTTCCTTCTCCCCTACCATCAATACCAAGACAGACCATCTTGTGGAATCCATTCAACTGTGTAGTCAGTCCCCACGCAGCACGATTTCTTGACACCTGAGGCCAGCCAGGTCAATTGGCAGGTGCTGGGGGAATGAGGGGCGGTCCCTGCCCTGTGGATCTTACAGTCTCACGGGGAAGAAGGATAATAAATACAACAGAGAAACGTATTTCAGATGGTGAGACATGCTCTGAAGGAGAGAAACAGGTGCTGTGAAAGGAGACCCTGGACAGGGTCTCTCAGAGGAGGTGACCTTCCCCTGCCCCAAATGTGCCAGAAGGCCCAGTCCCCACGGGGCACGCTGCTGTTGGTCCCCAGCCTAGTTCTTGTGTGGTAGGCACAAGGTAGTCTGTGTCGGTTTGTCTGCCTTCCCTCCATTTCCTTCCCCACCTCCTTCCTTCCTTCCTTCCTTCTCCCTCCCTCCCTCCTTCTCTCTCCCTTTCTTCCTTCTTTCCTTCCCTCTTTAACTGCCAAATGACTTTCATTAAATATACATAAGATAGGGCTTCCCTGGTGGCGCAGTGGTTGAGAGGCCACCTGCTGATGCAGGGGACACGGGTTCGTGCCCCAGTCCGGGAAGATCCCACATGCTGCGGAGCAGCTGGGCCCGTGAGCCATGGCCGCTAAGCCTGCACGTCCGGAGGCTGTGCTCCGCAACGGGAGAGGCCACAGCAGTGAGAGGCCTGTGTACCGCAAAAAAAAAAAAAAAAAAAAAAAAAAAAATATATATATATATATATATATATATATATACATAAGATATAAAAAATTATAACAATACAAATACCGTGTGCCTACCCCGAGTTTAAAGAAAAAGAATATAACCATTACCTTTGCACTCTTCTGCTTTCTAAAATCATTTTTTATTTGCAAATCTTTCAGATATGTTTCTCTACAAGAACACTCGTTAAAAATTTTTCTCTGATTTTCATTCTCACAGTGAAACTAATTCTTTTTGGGGGTCTAAATTTTTTAAATTGAAGTACAGTTCATTTACAATGTTGTATTAGTTTCAGGTATATGACAAAGTGATTTAATTACACATATATATGTGTGTATGTGTGTGTATATATATATATATATATATATACACACACAGATATATATATATTCCTTATTTAGATTCTTTTCCATTATAGGTTAAGGTTATTGCAAGATAGTGAATAATATAGGTCCCTGTGCTATACAGTAAACTCTTATTGTTTATCTACTTTATATATAGTAGTGTGTTAAGATAATTCTTTAATATCAAACTCAATGCTCAAATTTTCAGCTGCCTCATAAATGCTCTAATTTTTTTCCACAGTTCATCTTGACTGTGGATCCAAGGCAGGCCCACACAGTGTGGTTGTTTGAAATGTATTTTCCATTTCTTTCATCTGTGCAGGCCCCCTTTATCATTTTCCCCTCTGCCATCTTTGCATTGAAGAAGCCAGGTGGTTTGCATGTAGGCTGGGTTTTGCTGGTTGCAGCCCCGAGGTGCCATCCATCGTTGCTTTGTCCTCAGCATTTCCCGTAAATCAGTAGTGAGATGAGTGGCTGTATCAGATTGAGTTTGATGTTTTGGGTGAGGCTCCCTCAAACGTGGTGTGTTCCTCCATCAGAGGTGTCTGGGGTCTGTCTCTGTTCTGCAGTGCTCACAGCCATGATGCTCCACGCCTGGACTGAGCACGGAATTTTGAGTATTTTCTTCCCTCCCACCTTAGACTAATTGCTATCCTCAATTTTGTGTTTGTCACTTTCCTTTTTAAAAAAAAATAGTTCTTCCACTTGTTTGATTCTCTAAACAACACACTGAGTTTTGCATGCTTGTGAACTTTACATAAATACAGTCATTCTGTAAGTAGTTTTCTGCAATTTGCTTCTTCCTTCAACATTATGTTCTTGGCATTCATCGGTTGTCATTTTTGTAGCTGTAATTCTTTCCTTTTCTCTGCCGTGTATTAGTCCATTGTAGAGCTCATTTATCCTTTCTGCTGATGGTGGACATTTGGTCATTTCCAGTTTTTTTTTCCCTATGCTGGTACAAACAGTGCTTTCCAGAATGTTCTTTCTCTGCACACAGAGGCGTTTCTGTCGGGTTGTACTTACAAGTAGAATTGCTTGGTCATTGGGCGTACACATCTGCCACATCAGTAGACAGTACCAAATTGTCTTCCGAAGCGGTTGTACCAGTTTATACTCCCATCAGCAACACAGAAGTAAGTACGTGTCTCTACATCCTCCCGACGTTTGATACTGTAAGATTGCTAAAGTGTTTGCAAAACTCCTGTGGTTGAGATGGTATCTTTCAATGAATAGAAACTTTTAATGTCGTTAAATTTATTTTTGGAAAGGTTTGAGCTTTTTGAGTGTCGTTTGGGACGGTGCTACCGAAAACGTGTCATTGGACTGGCAACATCCGTGTCACGTGGAAGCTTGTTAGAAATGCAAATTCTCAGGCCCCGCCCACCCAGAGCTGCTGAATCAGAAACGCTAGGGTTGGGCCCAGCAACCTGAGCTTTTACGAGCCTTGCAGTGATCCTGATGCTCCTCAAGTCTGAAGAACTGGTTTAGGAAATCCCTTTCTACCCCTATGTCATAAAGAGAGCTTCTCCTGTATCATCTTCCAAACATGTTACAGTTTTATCTTTCACACTTAAGTCCGTAATCCACCTGGATTTGACTTTTGTGTCCAGTGTGAAGTAACTTTCTAATTTCATCGATTTCTGTGTGGATAAGTAGTGGCCCCAGACCATCTACTGAGATGTCTGTCCTTTCCCCACGGGCCTGTAATCCATCCATGTTGTAAATATCGTTTCCATGTAAGTGCAGGCCCCTTCCAGCTCTCTCGGCTTTGTTCCATAGGAGAGTTTGTCCCCAGTTCTCAGTTACGGCCGCTTTGTAGATATTCTGGACTGCTGGTAGGTTTAGTCCCCAGCTTGTTGTTCCCCAGAAGTGTCTTTTTGCTTTCCTGCAGACACGTTGGAGAGTCAGCCTGTCAGGCTCCACAGCATGGCATTGAATCTTTGTGTCAACTTTAGATCGTTGAATCCTTTGCTCAGATGGGGGAAAATGGACATTGTACAGTATTGAGTGTTTGTGGGGTCCTTCTAAAACCTGCTCAAGGTCATCTTTTTTTTTTTTTTTTTTTTTTGCGGTACGCGGGCCTCTCACTGTTGTGGCCTCTCCCGTTGCGGAGCACAGGCTCCAGACGCACAGGCTCAGCGGCCATGGCTCACGGGCCCAGCCGCTCCGCGGCATGTGGGATCTTCCCGGACCGGGGCACGAACCCGCGTCCCCTGCATCGGCAGGCGGACTCTCAACCACTGCGCCACCAGGGAAGCCCAAGGTCATCTTTTATAACAGAAGTAAAGCTAGAGCCACTTCTCACAGGGGCTTGCTGTCATTCTGGGCACCAGCCCTGCGGCATGGGCTGGGCTGCATCTCACAAGCTCATCATGGTGGTCCCTAAACCCACCGCCCCCCTCGAAGCTTAGTGACCTCAGTGGATGCATCCTCAGGGTTGAGATGACAGAGGGCTAGAGTTGGAAAGGCTGACCCACCCATCTCTAAGTGTCTCCAGTTTCCTGAGGATATGCTACTCTTAAAACCTGCCTCCTGCTAAGGTCTTTTCATGGGTAATTTCTAGCCACATCCCAGTTGGCATATGAAGTGGGCTCAGGATAGAGATGTTCACAAATGGAGAAACAGTTTCTCCTCCTTGAAGTTGGACTGAGTGGAAAACAGAGGTTGAGGGTTCCAGATTCTACAGTCTTGTCTCAAGCCCATTTGCAGCCTGGTTTAATACGCCAGCTGTGTACCACCCTCGGTGCCAGGTGCTCTGTGGGTGGTGTGGGCGTTGTGGAACTTTGGAGCCAGGATTTCACTAGTCAGATAAGGAGCCAGGCAGGGGACAGCATGATCCAAAACTCAGAAGCCCTGGCTTCTCCCTTATGACAGCAAAGCATGATTTCTCTTGGAATCTGCTCTACTGAGACGCATGTTACAAAACCCTACATTTGGCCATGATGAGGTCAACGCTGGGGACACTGAAGGGAACACAAAGGCTCAAAGTTCCTGCCCTCTTTGAGCTCACAGTCTAGACATAAACGATAACACCAGCTAGAATAAGTGCTATGGAAAAAGGTAAAGCAGGGTGGAGGGGAATAGAGAGTGGTGTGTGGCATGGGGGGCCTGCTGTTCCATAAGGGAAGCATCCCAGAGGAGGTGACATTTGAGCAGAGATCTTGCTGATAGAGGCTTGCAAATATCTAAGGAAAGAGCACCCTTGGTAGAGAGTATAGCAAGTGCAAAGGCCCTGGGGTGGAAGTATACTTGGCACATTCAGAGTGTAGAAGGAAGGCTGGGGGGACTAGAGGAGAGTGAGGAAGAGAAATGCATACTCTTTGATCTCAAAGGAATGGCCTTTCCCAAGGCCAAGTGGAGTCCCTGGGTCCCAGCAGTGGGTTGGTGCTGGCTGGTGAAAGTCTATCCAAATGCAGTTCTGACTAGAAAGCCAGCAGGTGTCCAGCTGTGGATAGTTGCAGATAGAGGCAGCCACTCACCTCTGTCACCTTCTGGGATAACCTGGATTTCCCCATCAGATAGGCCCCTGACTGTGGAGGCTAAGATGGTTATACTTTCTTTGGAGAGAGGGTGCCTTATATGCCATCAGAGCCCGAAGCCAGAATCAGATTGACACCATGGGCAGGCTTGGTTTCCTTAGATCTAGAAACACAGCTTGCTGGTGGTTTTGTGAGGCATGAGCTTCAACTTTCCTCTTCTGCAGAATACTGCCAACAGAAGCAAGCTGGGATGGCTCCAGTCACAACTGGGAAGCTGCCGTCTCTCTCTGAACCCCAGGCCTTGGCTGTACTTTAAGTCTTATGAAAATCTAGCACCATCTCACCTTTTAGATATGTACCCCGGGCTTGGCATCGTGGTCCCAAAGGGGCCAAGTCACTCTTTGCTTCTTAAATCTCATCCCCCAGATTAACTACAGTAAACATATATGTTAGCTCGCCCCCATTTATCCTTGAATACTATATGGGTGACTTCTACTGGGTAACCCTGATAAAAGTTGGGGTCTCCCAAGGACCAGTCTTTGTTCAGAGTTGCACTCAAAGAAGCAAATTCTGACTGCCAGATGATAACTACAAAAGAATTCCCGTCTTAAATAGCTTGAGCCAGACTGGGTAGGTTTGAATCCTGGCTCTGCGACTTAGTAGCTGTATAAGCTGGGTATGTTCCTTAATCTCTGTGCCTCAGTTTCATCATCTGTAAAATGGGGACAGTTAATACCTACTCTGTGGGATTACTGTGAGGATTAAATATATGTGAAGTGCTTTGTAGGAAGAGCTATATAAATTTATAAAATAATGGTAATTATTATTCTACTACATGTATCAGGACGTCTCATCTACAACTAATAGAACAGCTGGCCAGCAACCTTCCTACTAGAGTTTCAGACCAGCTCCTGGAGACCATCAAAAACCAGACTCAACTGGGCAAATTCTGGTTAAATCCAAATCAATTCAGAGTTTGTGTTTCATTCATTCATTCATTCAACCATCTCTCCAGGAAAATTAACTGAGTACCTACTATGTGCTGGGCTCTGTCCTGGGTGCTGGGGTCATGGCAGTGAATGAGAGAAGAGGTCCCTGCCCTCATGGGGTGATGACAACCCAATGAGGGGTTGATGTTTCCATGTCTTGAGCTTCAAGATACAGGGTCCTTATAGCCTGAGCCATGCTAACTGCCCGCCCCAGAACCAGGATCCATCACCATGGTAACCATGTGCAAGGGAAAGGCGGGGTTCACCTTGATCCAGCTAATGCTAAGCTTCTGTGAACACTGGTGTGTGCCCACAGAACTGTCGGTGGCCATAAATGGGATGACATATATGAAAGCTGTGGTCCTGCATAGAAGGTGCCACTAAATGTTGCTTCATCAGCCTGTGCACACGCGGTCCTTTAGAAAGTGTGGAGATCAGTGTGGCCACCTGCCCCCCCCAAGGTCTTTCCAAGTGGCCAGGCTCCCCTGTCAATGCCTGGGGAGCAGCTCAAGCACCGCTCTCTCTCGGCCTTGATGGAGTCGTGTTGCACGTGGACTTGGAGTTCTGCATTGTGAAGTCTGATTTGAGTGGAGGGTGGGCCTGAGGGTGGATGCTGGCATGAAGGCCCCAAGAAGCTGTGCTGGGAGGTGGGGCCTGTCTCATGTTGCTGGACCAGAGCAGGATGAGTGCGTCTCCCTGGAGGCTGGCTTAGGGCAGGGGGCTTCCTCCCACCCCTCAGGGCTTGGCACCTTCTTGGCTGCAGCTGATCTGCCCTCCTCCCAGTTAGCACCTAGGCTTCTTACTCGAAACGGGAGCCTCAGAACTGCCATGTTTACTCATCCTGAGAGCTGAGGACAGTTTGGGACGAGGTGCGGCATTTTTCTCGTAAGCCCCGAGGTCTTGCTGGTAAGATGTCGGCTGCTGGGGGCCGTGCAGGCCTGCTGCCAGGGCTGGCTTCCGGAGGCCTCTGGTTTGCAGAGCGTTGGTGACTCAGAGGCTGTTGTGTGTGTCACTAGCCCAGGGCAGCCAGCGCACCGTGTGGGGTGGCCTGGGAGGGGGCCCCCCCTTGGCAGGATGTAAAAATGCACCTCTAGGCGCTGGGCTGACCTCAGACCCACCCACTCTGAAAATTCAGAAATAGCTTCCAAGGTGAAAGTGCTCTGGTGAGAGAAGGTGGCCTGGTCACCAGTCAATTCAGTGTGTTAACCACATGTTCTCTGTGGGGTGGACTAATACGTACTAACAATGTTAATAGGAACAGCTGCTAACATGGGTGTATTTTTTTGTTGTTAACTTGGCATCGTTCCAACTGTATTGCATTGCCCAGTGTCTTTCTGGGATGCACATTATTATTCCCATTTTACAGATGAGGACACTGAGGCCCAAGAAGTGAAACTATTGACTCACATTCCGTTAGTGAATGTGGGGTACTTACAATATGTCGGACGCTGTTTACAGCACCTGTCATGTGTCTACTCATTGATTCCCTCTAAAGTTGTTAAGAACCATCATTGCCCACTTTTTGCAGGGCAGGTTCAGAGGGGGTCAGGGCTTGCCTCAAATCCATGGCAGGGCATGGCAGGCTGGACTTGGAGCCCAGCAGTCTGGCTCCCACCTGTGTGTTTCCCTGTGGCTCTGCCCTGGTGTGAGCCCCTCACTGCTGTGCTCAGCCCCTGCACTGGGCCATCTGTGGCCACCACCCTCAGACACTTACCACCTTACCAGACACAGAAAGGCCGAATTTGTGAGGTCAGTGGAGGGCAGGGAAGGGAGAAGGGGCTGTTAGCCAGAGGATCCTGGGCAGCAGTTGAGGCTGGATGGCGGCAGAGAAGTGGGATTCAGATGCACAGCAGGGAGAGGGGGGCTTTGCCGGCACAGAGCCACATGGCATGAAGGTGTGTGTGTGTTTAGGGGTGTGGAGGACACTGGGGCCACAGCAGCGCCTGCTTCTTGTTCAAACCCTGCCTCGGAGTGTGACCTTGGGCAAATCACTTAACCTTGGTTGCTTCGCCAGCAGATGCCTGCCCTGTGAGCACACCTTGAGATATTAGGAACGGTCTTGGGTAGAGCAGCGCTTACAGGACTGTCTTCGCTCAGGCCGCCATAACAGAATTCCACTGACCGGGTGGCTTAAACAGCAGAAGTTATCCTCTCATAGTTCTGGAGGCCAGAAGTCTGAGATCAGGGTGCCCGTATGATCGGGTGCTGGTGAGCCTGCATGCCTTCTCGCTGGGCCCAATGAGTGAGCAAACAAGCTCTCTGGTCTTCTTACAGGGCACTGATCCCATCCTGAGGTCCCCATCCTCATGGTCTCATCTAACCTAAAACACCTCCCAAAGGCCCAGCTCCAAATACCATCACACCGGGGCTTAGGGCTTCAACATGGCAATTTGCGGGACACAGTTCAGTCCACAGCAAGGACTGTACGGGTGAAGGTTTGATCAAGGGGGGTGAGTCAGGAGTTAGGGTTCTGTCTGCATGTCCTGGGAGAGTTAAGGTATCTTAGGGACACCTGGTAATAATGTCACACACATAGTCCTTGCTGGTCACTCCAGGCGGCCTTTAAGTTGGTCATCTGTGCCGGGCCTGGGCCTGTGACTCTCACTTAGAAAAATTTAGGACTGTGTCTGGTCCCGGCTTGGACCTGGTGGAATTTCTTTCCAGGCAGCTAGTAACTTCTTGGGCCTGGAAGCGGGTGGGCTGGGGAGCCCAGGGGTCCCAGGTTTATCTCGCTGTCACTCAGGCGCTTGGCCCTGCACCGTCGTCCTCCGTCTCCCTCTGCAGGCTGGTGCGGGTGGGCTATCAGCTGGGTCCTGTAGTTAGGGCTTGCCGAGTGCATGTGGGGACGGTCTGCAGGTCAGTCAGTTCTCACACCAGACTGGGCTGAGGGAGTCGAGAGGGAGACAGGACAAAATGCCTAAGACTGAGGGCAGCGTGAAGTGGGTCGGGCTGCCTCCTTATGGCACGTGGGCTTATGTCGGGCTTTGGAAACATGTGGATGTATGTACGGGTACCCTTCTTGATTGCGGGGAGGGGGGGTGGTGCCGTGCTGTGAGCTGGTCGTGACATGTGGGAGGACATAGAATGATCTGGAAGGTGAATTTATGGAAGGGTGAGGTGCAGACTAGGTTAGAAGATTCCATAAATATCCAGCGAATCTGTTGCAAGCAGCAGGGGCTGTGCTGGTTTTTGAAGGAAAGTTCACTTGAGGCAGGCCTGGAGTGTTGGACCTCTTCTCAAAGGCCTCGGGGAACTTCTGTGAGATTCTGTGACATGAGGAAAGTAACTCAGGATGGAGATGTTTCTTCCTGCTCCGCGCTTCCGCCCCCTAACCCACCTGGCATGTCTGACCCGCCTTCAGTTCTCTCTGCTGCATACACAAGGCTAAGGAAACACAAATGTCTTAATAGAAATGTTTGGTTAATTCCTCCAACCTCCAAAGAGAAAGATGCTTTCCCAAACAATTAGGTATTTATTTTATCATCTCATTTGTGGTTGCAGGCTGAGCCGAACTGTGGGTTTGGATCACTGTTTCTTTCCTGAATCTCAACTGGATGTAGTAACAAGTGCTTTTCTTTTTGCTTCTGTTTTACTTTTGAAAGGCAGCAGCTCATTTTGCAGTGCTTGCTTTGTGGCTCTCAGCAGAGCTTTGGGGCCGAGGCCGTGAGGAAGCTTCAGGAGGACCAGGGGGCAAGCCGTGGTTTGTTTAGAATGCTTTCCTGCCTGTGGTTGCTGCCTTAGAAGCCGTGTGGTTGCTTGATAGGAGAGGTGCCTCTTAGCTGCATGTAATCGGAAGAAATTCTGCTGAATTGGAGAAAAGGACCGGGCAGAGGAGCTCAGCTCAGCTCAGGGTTCATACAGTTGGCTAGTCCTCCCTCGCAGGGCAGCTTAGCTTAGAGAATGTCTGAGTTGTTTCTCCCTAGCTTGTAAGTTGATGTGTAATCATGGAAAAAGCGGAGGATGGAGAAGATGGTAGCGCATTCTACACAGGTTGGGAGGGACCCCGGTGTTTTCATTAAAGAACCATTAAACTGAACGTACCTTAGACCAGTCTAACCCCTATGATGCAGATGCACACAGGTTTTCTCCTCTGATGCCATCCCATTTAGAGATGTGCCTGTGCTCTCAGGAGGGTGGAAGCTAGTTGTAGGATTTATCAGGGTGACACATTGAGTATTTTCCTATTTTATCTTTTGACACCTTGCACTTTCGTGTTAATTATCCGTGTTGATTAATCAGTGAACATTTCCAATCCATATCCTAAATCATCACCTAATCCATGCAACTAGCAGGACAATTCACTGATTTATGGTGAGGATTGTAAAAATGTACCATCACTATATAGGTCTTCAGCGGTAGCCTCATAAAAGACCACAACAATGGGGCAGTGATTCTGGGACCAGAGGCCTCTCTCCCTGTCTTTGGGCGGGTTTCTAGGTGTCACCTAGGTAACATATCATAAGTCGAGATGCTGCCTTCTCTCTCGATGTCTACCTCCACATTACTAACCGCTGATCAATGGAACAGACTTCTTCTTTTAACATGTAGGGAAATAGCATTGTATTTATTCTTGGTTAGTGGAAAAGGATTGGATTGGACCGGTCTGTCTCCTTCCACATCTTCTCTCTCATTCTTCCGTCTTCTCTACCGGTCCGTATTGCAGTTAGTAAACATCTGTCCATGAATAAGCCAGCTACATCATCTCCTTCAATCCTGACAGCAGTCTCTCCAGGGAGGTATTCTGATCCCTGTTTTGTGGGGAAACTGAGGCTCAGAGAGAGGTCGTGAGACTTACACGGGTGTGTTGACAAGAGTGCTTTTGTGTTGAGCCCTTCTGATGCAAAACTGCATTTTAACTCAGCCCCCAGGGGAGCTTGATGATCTTACACATGTGGAAGCCCTGACCTGGGACTAGCACCCACCGGGCTGGGGCCATTCCTGGAAGGGTCACTCCATCTTTCTCTGCCTCAGTAACTTGACCTGAGAAATGGGCATCATGGCCCCAACCCCCAGAGATGGCTGTGAGGATTAAATAGGACACATGAACAGCCCCCTACAGAGCGGGGCGGCTCGGGGTGGGGTAAAGGTCTTAGTTGAATTTAAAACAGGCCCTTCCTCTGGCTCCTGGTACCTGCCTCCCACCAGGAAACAGACGATTAAAGTGTCTGCTTCATGACTAAACAGGAAGCTGCACCTCAGAAGTCTGCAGACAAACCTATCAGTCTGATGCTTTATAAACTCTCTGAACTCTTGACAAGGGGGCGGGCGTGGAGCCAGAGCACGCTTGGGCTTCCCGGGGAACAGCCCCTACTATTAAAAGCCTGGTGCCTGGGGTTCCGCCTCGTTTCAAAGGTGCTGCTCCAAGGGTGTGACCTTGGACACGTACATGGCACCTGGTCCCCACTAAGTGCTACTTGAATGCGTACAGAGGGATAAAGTGCAAACATCTTGGCTATTTTAGCACCTTGGAACTATTTTTTCCAGTGCAGTGAGGGGATAGAGGCTGTTAGTTTCTGGATGTTATTTTGAGGGTAAATCCAGAAGCATTTGCATACGGAGGGGATGTGGGCTGTGACCAAGATTGACCTGAACCACCGGAAGAGGGGAGTGTGCGTTTCCTATGATGGGACGAGAGGAGCAGGCGGCCGGGCGGGCGGCAATGATTGTGGCAATCAGGAGATTGGTTTGGACCGTGTTAAGTTTGAGATGCCCAGCCGGTAGTTCGAGATCTAAGTCTGAAGTGCAGGGCTGAGGTCCAGGCTGAAAACATGAATTATTTGGCCACTGTCAGGATAGAGGCTTTTTTTTTTTTTTTTAAGGCCCTGAGGGAGTGGTCGGACAATCCTCTGCTCTTGGGTTTGGAACCAGCCAGTGTGTCGTAGAGACAGGCAAGTGTAATGAGGGAGCTGCCTTCGGGCCACGGGCACCTGGATTTGCCAGTGGGCCTTTTTGCTTCAAGAGATGGCCTGAAATGCATGGTCCAGACCGTGTGCAGAGCCACTACTGAGGAGGTGGTTATCTTGTCCTGGGCGGCGGCAGCCCGTGACTAACCCCATCCAGTCCCAATCAGACCAACCCTATTGGAGCCCAACATGTGGGAGTCTAGGCCTGCAGAACTGCAGAAAAGATCTCATTATTGGGTGTTCTCTGCCTTGAAGATGGGAGTTCAGAGAGCTCATGCCTTTTGAGAGACTATTCTGGTTTACCTAAGGATGCAAGTATAGCGACATCCAGCAAAAGGTGGGGTGACTCCCTGTAAGAAATTAATCCCAGAAAGTATTTCTACATCAAGCACTCAAAACGGACTCTGGCCTTCTAATTTGGCCATTGAAAAGGGATTGAGAAAGGAAAAGGGATTATTTAAAATTGAAGAGAAAATGTGATATAATTGAATGCCTGTAAAATATATAGCTCCTGTCTCCTTTCTAAGCGCCTTCAGTGCTCTGGGCAGGGGCTATAAAAATAGTAACTTGCCAACCAGAGAAAAACAGGAAGAAGGTGTACAGTCTTATGAATTTGCATGCCCACTGAGGTTGTATCACTCGTAAGAAGGAAGCAGGGGTCAAATGAGGGAGAATTACATTTGAGTGGCTCCATCATGAAATTCTGATTTTCTGATGTGCTCTGCCACAGATGCCAGTTATCTCCTTAGTTGGCCATGATTTGAAACTACATGACATGCCAGCAACCGAGCCATTTTGTCTTGCTTTAAAAAAAAAAACCCACCATAATCTTGCTGATGAACTTTGATTTCAGAGATCCCTATATCTTTGTACAGAGGCCCTCATCTCAGTGATTATTACCCTGATTTGGGGTTAATTCTGGCACACATGTTAAGATGATATAGAATTGGGGCTTAAACTACAGCCAGAGGGTTGAGTTTTATCCTGGGCGCTCAGCAGCCCTGGGTGAAGAGCTACTCATTTAAATGGATGATATTAGCAGCAGTTGGAAGCATAAGAGGTCGAAGGTGATTTTTTTTTTCTTCTCAAAACTGGTTTTGCAAATCTTTTTCAGAGCTGATAGACACACACCTTAGCTGGATACAAAACATATTATGAAACAGAATGACTGTGATCTTTGATCCAAGAAATCAAAGTTAAAGGTAATTGATATCTTCTGCCTTTCCTTTTGTTTTCCAGCTGTGTGTTTCCTTAACTTGAATTTTTTTTTTTTTTTGAGTAACAAGACTTTACAACCTGAAGGCCCTCTCTCATTTTCCAACATTTCCTACTCTTAAGGGCTAGACCCCACCACTCTGTAAGGGGGAACCCCCAGGGGACATACCTGAGCTTCTCAGAGGCTGGAGGTCGGGGTGGGGAGTAGGGGTGGCCATGAGGCTCTGGGGATCTGCATGCTCTCCCAGTGGCCCCATCACCCTCTTCCAGGGAGAAGGCAGCAGCGCCAGGTTCCAGCCTTTGGCAGCTCTGCTTCTGCCCTGAGCCAGCTCCCTTTTGGTTTTGTACACTTTGCTTGGTGTTTCCAGTTAAGGACGGCTCTCCGTCAACGGCAGGGCGGTCTGCATTGGGGAACGAGAGAGGGGACAGGTGAGTCAGGAACCTCTGGAAGTGCCCTGTGCTTAGGTAATTTCCAGTCTTGATCTCATCAACTCAAACCTCCACCGCCCCCCACCCCCCGCCCAGGGGCCTTCTTGTGCACTTTGGAAGGGGTTAACCATCCCCTCGCCCCGCGCTTTCTGGATGTGAAACCAGGCTCTGGACCTGGGCTAGAGCTGGGTGTGGTTTTCCCACCGAGCTCAGTGGGGCCCCTGGCCTTAGCTGTAGATCCCCTCCATCGACTTTGGGTCCTGGGCCTGCGCAGAAGAGCCTGGGAACCAATGCAGACTTGACTGTGCGAGGAGCCGGAGGCTTGGGGTAGAGAGGCCACGTGGGATGGTGAGGATGTCGCTTTACCTTTCTGTGCCTCAGCTGTTTAGATGCCACTGCTGTTATTTAATTCTCTGCACAATGATTGGAATCAGGTAGCACGTGCAGCGACCAGCATGTGGTGAGCGCTTGCCAGAAATCATCCAGCATCAGTATTGCTGGCTTATGTGCCTCCTGATGTCCCACTGGGCCTTGGCTTTCAGATTGTCTGTCTGTCGGTGAAAGTGGGTTTGCTACATCATAGGCCAGACCCCGAGTTCTCTGCAGCAGCACAGTGATGGCTCACTCTGAAAACCCAGTTAGTTAGAACAATCATCAGCTTTCACATCCTTTAGCGCACACAGGTGAGGGAGCTGACTTCCCAAACCTGGTTTCCCAGAGGGTGGGGCCCACGGAGAAGTACCAAAACTTCCCCACAGCAGCATGAACCTTAGCAGGGGGAGGGTTTCCCTGGCACATTCTCCACCAGTGACTCTCAGACACCATCAACAGGCAAAAGGCAACAGTAACACTCAGCGAAACTTGGCTGGATATACCCACCCGGAGCCAGAGTCCCTCCCGAGAACTTTGCATCCGGCGAATCAGGATGACAAAAATGCAGCTGAAATATCAGCGCTGAGACTCAGCCACTTAGTCAAAGGGCCTTTTTAATGCGCTTCTTCCCTCCCTGATGTTAGGACTTGGCAACGCTCTGACCTTGCAGGGGCCTGTGAACTCTGGCAAGCTGGCTCTGATCTGCCTGGCCTCAGAGGGGATTTACCATCATGTAACGCTTCAGACCCCACCCACAGCTTTGGGCTACAGGCCTATCAAGGCGTTTTTGTCCTTTTCCCTGAGCTGCTAAAGTCTGGCCCTTCTAGAAAGCTCTTCTTCAGTTCCCAAGTGCCCCCAGAGCATGTGGGGAAGGCTGGGAGGGGAGAAAAGGCTGGGGAGTCGCTTAGCAAGTGAAAGCATTGTGATACCCAAGTCACAGGGGAAGCCAAGGCCAATGGCCACCTTTCCTTCTTAGCTCCTTTCCACGTGCTTGTGGGGAAGACAGGCCTGGTGCTCAGGGCACAGAGTTTCAGCCCTGGAGTTCACTCTTGGCCTGCAGAGTAGCTTTCCCTGAGAGCAGTTAGGACACAATGTAAAAGCATCCAGAGAACACTTCACATGCTTTCTGGTTCAGCCACCCTAGCGTCTAGCCACCTCTTGCCCCGGCACAGGTCCCAGGAGTGACCAGAGCAAGGCAGCGCAGGAGAAGGGTGGCAGGTGGGACTTGTGCCTGTGTTAACTCTCAGATTCTTTCTTTTGGCCTCCAGAACACTGCCTCCCTGGTTCAGGAGCGACTCTCTGGCCGACCCCAGGCTCTCGAGGGCCCTCACACAGTCTAACCAGACTTCAGAAAACAAGCTTGAGGTTTGGGAGAGAAATAAGATGGGGGCCCGTCCTCTCCTTCCTGTTGCTTCTTTCTCAGGGGATTAAGTTCCAACGTCAGCAGTTATAGAAAGCCTAGAATAGTCAAAATTCCCTGGAAAGTCTTAAATTGCACCTCAGGTCTATCTGTGTGGGCTTCTGTGTGTAACCCTGAGTGGCCACTCTTCTGCAAACTGAGCTTTGGGAACCTCAGCTCGGCTAAAAGAATTCAACACGCAGGTGTCCGGGCCCGCAAGTGAACCAGAAAATTCCTGGGGCAGAGTGGGATGCTAGCAGAAATCAGTTTTAAGAAATTTACCACTAATCAACCCAGAGTTGTTGGATGAACAATAATAGTAAAAGGCACTGGCTTCCCCGGATTGCCATCCCCGAAAAGTAGGGGAAGAAAACACACTTTGCTTTCTTTTTCTTCTTTGCCATTGGTGTATATACTAGAGACTGGCAAACCATATCTCAGGCCAAATGTGGCCCCTGGCCTGTTTTGTTAAACAAAGTTTTATTGGCACACAGCCATGCCCATTTGCTCACATATTGTCTGTGGCTGCTTTCATGTTTTTTAAAAAAAAAAGCAGAGTTGAGTAAGGGGCTATATAGCTCACAAAGCTGAAAATATTTTTATCTGGCCCTTTATAGAAAAAGTTTGTTGACCCCTGGTATATTCTCTCTTTATGTCTGTAGCCATTTTTATTAGAATTGTTATTGCTTTGTAACACCTCTTTATATATGAATGACCTTTGTCATGTATACTGAATATACTACAGATTTCTTTTTTGGAGTTTTAAAGAAAAATGTATAATTTTTATATACTTACATGCATCTGTCTTTTCTTTCCTTCTGGTTTCAGCCTTAGGTGTCAGGCTTAGAAATCACCCTGAGGCTGTAGCCATGTTCAACATCTGTGTTTTCATCACGGTGTCTCTCTGTAAGGGTAACAAAAGGTCGGGGGTGCTTGTGGCAGACTGAACACCACTGGCCTCAATTCTGTTCCAAGAAAGTGTTGCTCAGTGACCACCTTAACCACTCAGCACACACAGCCTTCTCTGCTCATTAACTTCGCAGAGGCTGCTCTGGCCTTTTCCTGACACACAAAAGACACTGAGGATTCCGGGGCCCCAGAAGAAAGGTGATGGCTAGCAAACCTCATAGCACAATCTCTTTACCTATGTGGTGGAGCCATATAAATGTACAGGTTAATAAAATGGGGCTATGGGTTCAAATCCTGATCCCTCCCCTTCACCTGCTGTGCCAAGTGACTGCCTGTCTCTTTCTCCATCTATAAAACGAGGATGACTGTATTACTAGGTTTGGTGTGAGAAGGAACTCAGTGCTTGGTTCAGCACCTGGCACATCGTTATCCCTGAAAAAATGTGAATGGCTTATATTCTTTTGTGGAGAAAAAGCTCCAGGCAAACAACAGACCAAAAACTCGTTTGTCAATTGGATAACAGAAAAATCAGCTTCCCTAAACTAAGTGACCTAGGCTGATGGTGTGGGGTCCTCGTGGTGGGCTAAGATGCATGCATTAGGTACCTGCTGTACGCATGCTGCTATGCATGGTACAGTGGGCATACAAGCGACTCAAGTAACATGGCACAGGGGGGCAAGCAAAGCATTTTGAGAACACAGTGTTTGCTTCTGGAGGGAGTCAGGACCCCATGTAGGAATGTGAGAAGGCTTCCGGGAAAAAGGTGATACTCAGGAAAGGGGACAGGAGGGAAGGCAAGACTTGGACAAGAGAGGAACCATTTGGAGAACTGCCCATGGCCCGATTTGGAAAGAGGTGGGAGAAGAGGTGCAGAAATTGGCATAGGACAGATGCTCAAAGCATTTATCGGATGAATGAAATACTGATGGCAGTGACCCAGAAGGACGGGTTTCAACACTCAGACCTGAGAGTCAGACCTGGGGCCAAATCCCAGAGCAGACAGTGTGACCTGAGGCTACTTAGTCCCTTGCTAAGCTTCTGCCTTCTCAGTAATACATGTTATTGAGCGCTTCCTCTGTACCAAGGCACTCTTCAAAAGCCAGGGATACGGTGGGGGAAGAAAACTAAAGCACTAGAACAGTGAACTGCCAGGAACCGGTATATGAAGGAGATAAGGAGACCAAGCACAACTGGGTGGCGGCGGGTGGCACTGCTGACTGTCCCCAGAGCCTGGGGCCGAGGAGACTTTTTGAGCAGAGCCTCGAATGAAGTGAGGAAGAAAAGCATTAGAAGAGGCAAGGGGACCAGCTAGAGCAGAGGCTTGGAGGCATGAGTGCAGCCTGGGGAGCATGTAGAACGGAAACCAGTGTGTTTGGCTGCAGCGGGGGAGGGGGAAGGGGGAGGGCAGTAGGAGGCGAGGTCACAGTGGGAACCAGATCAGGGGCAAGACAAGCCCAGAGCAGGGTTTTTGGATAAAGGAGACCTTAAGCACGTAGCGGGCCAGAGTGAGGAAGTGAGACTAAAGGTGTGACAGAGAGGAGGTGACAGGGCTGCTGAATGGGCAGACCACCTTTCCTTCCCACGGAGAGGTTCCATGGTGACACCGGGAAGTTGATTCACAGAAAGGGCAGCACGATGCCCCCTTCTGCCTTCCGCCCAAAGACGCGAGGCTGCAGAGGCGGGACCTCTCGAGTCGGGGTGAAGGGATCGGGCAGAGACCCTTTCGGGGAACTTGGAGCCCACGTTTGCAGACCCATGTGGCTGCACTGCTGTGGCCGCCACCCAGCTGGCGCTTCTGCCCTAGAGCTTTCTCCTCATCCGCGGCCAGGGGCACGAGCTCTGAGGTTTCAGAAAGAAAAGGTTCCTCTCCCCCAGAGAGGTTGCAACGGGCGCCAGTGGGCCTCGCTCTGGGACCCGACGGGGCGGGCGGCCGGCCGCCTCCCTACCCCAACCGCGAGGGGGTCCGATGCAGAGCGTTCCCCGAGTTTTCTAGATTCGACTGTGGCTTTCAGAAAGCCAGGGTGGTTTCCATCCAAAGGGAGGGGGAAGCTAGACCGTCTCCCACCCAGCCCCTAACCTGGCCCCGAGCTCCGAGAAGGGAAACAACCCTTTGGCGAGGGCGGTGGTGCCAGTGGCCCTGCCCAGCAGTTATTTTTAGAAAGCCGAGGCCGTGGAACGTTTCCACTGAGGATTGACTCCTCTCGTTTCCTAGGTTGAGAAAACAGGAAACCCTTCAGAATCCGGGCTTTGAAAAGCTTCGCGTGAAGCCGCACCGACCCCGCCTCCCCCTGGCCACGTGCTCTCACTCCTGCCTGGCTGTCCTCACTGAGGGCCCCCCGGCCGCCCAGCCCTGCACACTTCCCAGAGGCCGGGGCTGCAGAGGCGAGGGGGTCGTGCTTCCTCCAGCTCCGGGAGTCAGCTGGTATCTGCTACACAGTCAGGGCCCAGTTAGAGCTGGTTAGCCGAACACACGAATTCACCCCCAGCATTCCTATTGTTACTCTGATACATACATTCTCATCCATTAACAGCCAGAGATACTGCGTCATGTGCTCGTACATATATACATATGCACATACCACTCTCTGAACCGACATCTGCTCTACGCCGGGGACTGGGATAACTTTTTCACTGTGTCATCTCATCTAAGCTCCTCAACAACTGTAGAAGGAAGGTCATATTTTTATACACAGTTTACAGATGGGGAAACTGAGGCACAGAGCAGTTACATCACTAGGGCGAGGCTCAGCGAGCAAGGAAGCAGCAGAGGTACGATTCCAGCCCCGGCCACCTGGCTCTAGAACCTGAACTCTCGAGCTCCCCTTGCACCTGCTTTCAGCACACATCTGAAGAACAGTGAGCGATGCCTGATTGGTTTCTGCCACAAAACAGAGCCCACTGGTGTAAAGCACTAGGTTTAGAGTCCAACACAAAGCGTGGGGTATCACTACCCATCACACAACTGACAGCTACACAACACCGGTTACCTGGCCTCCTGCTAGGAGCTTGTATGTACATCAATGCCCAGCATCCTCACAACAGCCCCCAAAGGTACACACGATGAGGATTCTCACTCTACAAATGAGAAAGCCGAGGCACAGAGGGGTAAAGTCACACGGCCCGTTTAGTGAGGGAGCCAGGAGTCAAACCTTGCTTATCCAGCTGCAGAGCAGTGTGTTTTTGCTCTCTTCTTATTCTGGGAGTTGCAGACTCATCCAAGCAGGGGTTTTCCAGGGAAAAGCACCCTGGACCTAGGAGAGCTCAGGGTGGAGGGAGTCTGAGCACATCAACAGTTAACCCTCACTGCTCATCTTCCATCTCTGTAACTTTAGGATAAGGCTGAGATGAGAAAACAGAGGAGGAGGGGCTGTGAGAAGAATTTAGTGCCAGCACCAGGAGAGGGGAGATTCATCTACCTTTTATGGGACCCCAGAGGGGTCTGCCTCCTTTTCTGCTCCCGGGCCCAGTCCACACAATCCAGCTGTAAAACCGAAAGTGCATATACACACTTTAGGGCAGGTGCACACCCCTGCCTGGTGTCTGGGCTGCCTTTGAAGGCAACTTTTCCCTAAGAACATTGAAGGAAGCCTTTTTGCAAGAGCCACTATTCTAAGACTTTACTGCCTTGATCCTAGGACCTGGTGCCTCAGATAAGTGGCCAGAATGGGAGAGAAGAGCTAGCTCCTTGATGCCACTGGCTGGCATTGCATTCTTGGATCCCTGCTAAATTCCATGCAGCTTTCTGGGGCAGGGGGTAATGGAACACTCCAGAGCCCCTTGAGGACACTTGGTACTTGAGAAGACTCAGAGTGTGATCCTTCACTAGTGAGGAGGGGTAAGGGGGGGTGGAATTCCTGGTTGTGCTGAAAGGGATGAAGATTTTGTTTACATTGATGGCTAGTCTTTGCGGTGGCCCCACCCACTTCCTTTTAAAGGCCCCTCTTAAGAGTCGTAAGTTTTGTGGGTCAAGGAACTGTGTTTTAGTCCTGGAGTGGGTATTTTCTGGATGTTGTAATAACAGACAGAGTTTGGTATACGGTAGAGCGCCTCAAGTGCATTCAATAACAAGGAGGAAGTGTTCCTTAAATCATGCCCCGTGGCCCAGCTCCATTTCTGCCACAGCAATTTTTAAAAGTTACCATTTGGGCAATTTTCACTAACAAACCCATAACACAAAATAGCATCATGGGGGGTGAGGAGGAATCATGATGTGGGAAGGCATTTCTTATGTTAAAGATCGCCAAAGGTATTACTGCAAAGACAAAAACATGTTTTAAAAAAACAGTCCGGTTGTATTAGGTTCTAGAAAGCTAACCTGATCCCTGTTTTGGGTGCCCTCTCACTCGCCCTTACTCTCTCTCTCTCTTCTTTCGTAGTTAATGAAATTATCAGGAAGGAGTTTTCAGGACCTCCTGCCCGAAATCAGACATAGAAGAAAGCCATTAGCAAGACACCGTCCACGTTGCTAACGCCGGAGCCTCCCACCGTCCTCCCCGGTACCCACCCCACCCGGAGGCTGAGCGCGGGACCACGTGCCGGCCGAAAGCTAACCCTCCGTTCCGGAGCTCGCCTCCTCTCTGTGCATTCTGAGTCTTCTTCTAAATCCCAAAGAGCGTCTCGGTTGACTTCCAGGTGTCCCCTCCAGACCTTAAGTGCCTGCTGACCCCAAATACATCCTGAAACAGACCGCCCGCTGGAATGCGCCTGAGAGCTGAGAGCCTGCAGCCGGGGACTCGGGGGACGGAAGATGGGGATGCAGTTAAACCCCAGCCCTTGCCTTCACTTTTTTGGGTCACAGATACAGCTCTTGTACCTTTTGAAGGAAAGGAGCTCTCCAACGGAGCAACCAAAGGAACGTGACCCAGCTTACAGGCTGAAGAAAAACAAAGAAGCCGGCCCATCTTCCCTAGGGATTGCCCGTCCACACCAGGGATGGGCCAGAGCTCAAGCTTGATTTTTCAATGTTCTGCTTCTGAATCAAAAACAGTCTGGCTCATACAAGATCACCTGTTAAAGCTTCTCGGCGTTATGACATGTGTACACCTTTGTTTCTTCTCCGCTTTCAAAAAGCTGGCCGGGGTGGCGGTGGTGGGGGGCCTCTTCGCTAGCTGCCCTTACCCCCTGCAGCACGCGGTCACGGACTAGAGGAGGTCACCCGGGCTGCCGGGTGAGCACGCATCCGCTGCAGACGGACAAGCTTCGCGGCTTTTTGATGTTCCCGCTTTCTTTCCTCTAACAGCCCAAGTGCTTTTCCAGAAAGTACAGTAGTTAAGAAAAATCTCAAGCATGTGCATTGAATTTTGAGAAGGAACGGCAGAAGGGCTAAAGCAACCAAAAAAGAAACAAGAAAAAAGTGCAGGTATTTTTGTTAAGTAAAACGGTTGCAGAGTATGGCAGCTGGCAGGCCTAAGTGCTTCGGTGGGTGGGCGCCCCCATGATAGAGGAAAAAGGCTGAATTCCCTCTCTGGCCTAGACTCAAAGTGGGATACTCAAGCTCACGATTCGGCCCCAAAGTTCATTGGTTATTTTTAACTGAACCCATTGAAACCCGCCCCCCGCCCCAGTCCCAAAGACGCCTCTGCATGAGCTGCTTCATCCAGCACAAATGTGATCTGAATAGAAGCAGATCCTCTCCCACACAGCCCTTAGTTTGAATGCGCTCCGCTCAGACCACTCGTATGGAGTGTGCAACTGAGCTCCGAGCGTTTCTCTCCTCCGGGTGCACCCACAGGCTGCCAAAGTCTTCCTCCTTTGGGGCAATTTTTGCAGACAAATAAAACCGTCCAAGTTCTTGGCAGGTGAGCTTTAAATCACACAGATGTGTTTGTTGACATTCATTGCAGACACCCCAGGACAAACTGGGGATTCCTTTTCGGCCATTTAATTGCTTCCCTGTACTCAAACACAAAGTGTAAATATTCCTGGCACTCTTCAAAAGGCTGTACTCAGGCCTTCTGCCTAGCAGAGTTGATTGAAAAAATCACTCTACGAAGAGAATCGTGGCAGTTAAGGGCCCACTGTGGGTTTTCTAAGTCCTGGCTTTGTCATCAAAACCTTTCTGAGAGCTGGGCCAGGAACTCCAGACCTGTGACCCCAGCCTGGTGTGTTTGGGGCTCCAGAGAGAGGACAGGATGCAGCACATGTCTGTACCCTTTTGGTCAGGACCTAGCATTTCTTCCCTCCCACCCCCCCCCCAAGGACAGGGGACTTTTCCACCCACCCCAAGCAGAGTTTAGCAAAATTCTTTTCAACAAATAGAATGCCAGTAAGAAGTTGACCGCCATCGCAAAGCTTCTGGGATGCAAAATTCTTCCTCAATAAAGCGTTCCTCATCTAAGCAGCTTTACCTAAAGAACTTTCTCTCCAGCAATATTGAGTTCACGGGGGAAGGGTTCAAGCGTTTGGTTTGCGATTTGTTGTCACTTGACCTGGCTGGGAGCCATTTTTTGCACATGAGGGAATTTGGCCTTTCCTCAGTTATCTGAATGTTTTACCCAAGTGCCTTCCTACTATTGTAGCAGTCGCTCAGCTGCCTTGTGCATGGGGTGAAAAAGGACTAATGCGTTTTTTCCATCACTATTCTAACCATGTTAGTGCAAAGGGCCTCCTAATAGTTCAAATTCCTGTATGTATAGATGTACGTGTGTGTGCGTATAAGACACCCACGAACTCTTTTTCTAAGACATCCTAGCTGGGTATTATAGGAAGCACTTTCATAAACAACTATACCAAATAGCAAAGGAAAGAAACAAAACATTAGTTTTGAGACATAAACAGGCAAGAGAATGTGTAGTAAGACTCGACAGCAGTCAAAGTTTTGTCAGATACAGATGCCAGGAGGAGGTTTTGCCAAGAGTAGACTGCTCATGAAATATTTTCAGTATGGGGAGAGGCAATAGGTCCTCGAAGAGAGAGAAAAAGGATGTCTAAACCGTCAAGATGGGTGTGTTGCACGTGTGTTAGAAGGATCTGTTAGGTGGAAGTTTGTACTTGCTACAACCAAGGTAATGTAAATATATAGCACTTCCAAGAGCAATCTGCCCTGTTGCTGAATGTAGTATATTTCCAAAGTTTGAGTCTTCCTGTATTGTACAAAAATACTGCTGCTTGATAATATGTAATAGCAACTCAAATTAATGAGTATGGTCTTAAATTTTATTTTCTTATCTGTATTTTTATGCTTTTTATCTGTCCTCAAAATATCGCATCCTTGTTGGAATTAGAAAATATTTATAAGTGGTCAGAAATCTTTTTCAAGTGTCTCTTTTTACGTATACATTGAGGATTTGTTCTCCCTAAGAGAAGGGATGTATTCTTGAAGATTTGTTCATTGTTCCAGGAAAAAAAAAACAAAACCCAAAACAAAAGCCCACCTCAGAGCCTGTTAGTCACCTGTCTGCTAGAAGAAACCATCTCCAGAGAAAGGAGGGGGAATGGCTCCGTGGAAGAAGGAAGCACCTGTTTGTTGCTTGAGGATGCTGCTGACTTCAGCTCTGAGCCTCCATCTTGTCACTGAGAACTGGAAATTGTTTAGCTCCCTCCAATAAGGGACCTAGTAGGTGATTTTGATGTAACAAAACTGCCTGTGTTGTAATGGGGAGTCTAGAAAAGACACAGGAGTAATGGGGAGTTCCCAGAACAGAAGTGCGGGCTAATGTTTACAGAGCTAACTGAATCCTGGTAGATAAACCCCCGTACACGTTACCCAAAGGACATCCAGAGTTTTCCAGCAAAGACACAGACTAGATGAATCAAGTCGATTCTTTCTAAGAACTGGGAAGCACTGATGTAGCCTTTCTTGTTTACATCCAGTGGCCAAGCCATCCCTCTCAGGAAGCCAGCCTTGGCCAGTGCGGGAGCTGTCATGTGTAGACAGATCGGAAGCTGATGTGTTCTCATTTCTCACTCTGGACTAAAGGGGAGGCTTGAGTTTATTTTCACGTCAAACCCTTTCCAAGACCACCTTATTTGTTCAGAATTGAAAGAATGTCAGGGGTCTGGTTAACAACTTTGTTTGCTTTACGTTTACAAGTGGCACAGGGGTTGTGACATTCTTGACGAGTCGGGGTAAACCTTCCTGAACTCACTTTTGGAGGGCCAGGCCCTTAGCAGCTACCCAACATATCTTAACCTTGGATCTCCCAAGCTTGGGTCTCGGGCATTAAATCTCATGGAGCCAAACCAGCCAATGCAAGTGGTTTTCCTGCATTCCAGCTAAATGCTTACGAAAAAGAAGCATCACATTAAACTGATCACAAACATCAATTTCTCTCAGCTTTCATGAGTGCCTTGAGTTATAGCCAGCATCACTGTCTTAACTCAGTTTGTTTAGAAACAAATGTTTCGGGTGATTGTTGAGTTAGCAGTGGCTCCATAAGCCAGCCCTTCTGAAAGTGAACTGGCGTGTTGGGTGCTGGAAGAAAGGTTTAACACCCTGCCTTTATGCAGCTGTTGGCCAATTAGAATAAACTCCACCTGCCTAGTTCAGGCTTTGGATGCAAATGATGCTGTTCTATTAGCAGGTACTTTCAGCACTCTGATTGGCCCGAACGGATGGATGCTGTGGTTGGGACAAGCTTAGCATCCTGACACACCTTGTCAAAGAAACTCACTCGCCCCTGTTGCCTCTACAGCCCTCAGAGGGGAGAAAATGTTGAGAATGTCCTCGCTAATTCTCCAACAAATAGAAGTCTCTCCCACGGGGTGGTACTGGAAGGCTTAGGTTTTGAAAATCTTGACTGTTAAAAGGAGTTTGAATACATCACATTCCTATGCAAAACGTTTTTAACCTTCAGTTTAATGTAGTTTATTTTTGCTATATGTAAAGTATTTTTATACGGCTTGTATCATGATAGTTTAGCAATAAAACAGTTGAAAGCAGTGGCTACTTTGGGCGTATCTTTTCTTCTCTAGAGGTGCTGTTCAAATACCCCTTTACATTTTGAGTTCGTACTTCAAGGACCATTTTTTGTGTGTGCACATCCACGTGTGGGTTTACCGCTCCTCTCAGCCCCAGGAGGTCGGCACTATCCATTTTACATCTAACCTCCGATATTTGCATCTTACCTCAGAAGCCCAAGGTGACGGAGTCATGAGCTCAACCTGGATTTGTCTGATTCTCTCTCTGCTCCCTCCACCGCAGCTCCGCTATAATCTGTGTCTCTAGGCCTCTTTAGAAGTAACATCCAGGTAAACAGATTTATAATGTCCACCTTGGGTCTGCTTGCAGAGGGTCCCAGAGCATTTACAGGCAACTGGGCTGAGCAAAACAGTCACTTGCAGAGCAAAACAGTCTTCTGCTTGAATATCTTACAAAATTCCAAAGTTCCCTCCAAATTATCTTTTACCATCAAAAGCCGCAAACAGAATTAGATATTATAAATACTAGAATTTTCCAGCTGGCTTCCTCCTTATAACAGCTTTTTCTCCTATAGCTAAAGCATCTACGAGGTTTGGAAAAAATTTCTATTTAAAGTCTTAATGTAATACGGTTCAACTGTCATCCCACTCTTCAGCTCTACCCTTAAACCCTAGGGAAGCAGGGTCTCAGCCCCAGGCCCTGTACTTCAGGGACCACTTCACCCCAACATAACTCTACAGTGAGGATACATTTTTGGGGATTTCCCAAGCCCCCTTCCAGTGCCTGGAACCAGCAGTACCATGTGGGGTAGGGTGTCCCAAGCATATCAGGGTCCTGTATGAGTTCTGGCTTGAGATACCCCTGGTCCCCCTCAGATGGGGCCAGCTCGTTCCCATTTATTTCCTTTGGGGCACAAGGTCAACAGGACACAAGATGCCCCAAAGAGCTCCAGTACCTGCACCTATAGGGTCCTGGCCAGTTGCCAGAAGAGCTTCCTGGTGAGCAGATTGCTCCTAATGGCCAGCACAAGCTTTTTATTTTTTGTGGGATCGGGTGAGATTGGGCCACCAGAATGGTGCTGAAACACTGATTTGAGGATGACTCAAATTGCTTATAAAGACAGGAGCCCCACAAAAAGTATTTCCCCAGGCCCGCCTGCCCACCCACCCACCCTAGGGGCAACTCTGCCCCTCATGATTTTTTGCTCTAGATGTATACAACCAATTCTCTTTAAATTCACTCGTTTTCTGAAAACCTTATGTTGCTTTTTCCCAAATAGAACCCAGAATCATTTTAAGCAGAAAACTAAATACAAATATAAAACTATACAGATAAAACTCTATAGCCATTAAAAAAATAAGTCTGTGTCCTACATTTGTGTGAGGTACATACCACAAAATTCAGCCTGGGCCTCAGTTTCCCCAAATGTAAAATGAAGATAATAGTCCCCACCTCACAGTCAGTACGTGCTTAATAAATGTTAGCTAGCAATACAACCTCCCATCATTTAACTAACAGATTTAAGGTTCACCCAAGGCTGGACCTCATTTTCCCAATATCTGGAAGGAAGCATTCAGAGCTTTGACAACAGGTCTTGAATTTTTCTAACTAGATAATTAACTAGCTACCTAATTAGTTAACTGGATAGTTAAAGCCCCAAACACGAGCTTATCCCATTTTCAAATACTGAAATGAAAAGGAAACACACACTGGGGCATCCAGCCTCTCCTTCTTGGGGACACTTTGCAAGTCTGTCAATGTCCCTTGCTACCTGCAGCAGCATGGCGTACTTCTGTACCAAGGAGCAGATATATAACACTGTCTTAGTAACAAGCGGGAAATTAAGAAGTTACAAGGCTTCCAGGAGCAAACAAAATGCTGACTCCTACACAGGCTTTTCAGGTTCATAAATGGAAAGGAAACTGGTTTCTTGGCAAGAGCAGGTTGAATATGAAATAATCCCATGAAGGAGGCACAGACCCCAGGGACCATTAAGAAATGAAAGCAAAGTCATTTCTTTTGTTTGAGGAGCTCTGGGAGCTGTGATGAGCTGCACCAAGCTTTCTCCAAAAAGGGCTTCCACTCTAAACTGTCTCTGCCTTCACCCTCCCAGTAAAAAGTCAGCAGTCCAGCTTGGTAAATGGCCCAATGTGGAGTTATCACCAAAGAGATGGAAAACCCTGCCCAATCCCAGGATTTTCAGGAATTCTTGGTTTACTAGAAATTTTAAACTCAAATTCTGCACTGAACTCCAGACACAAAGCACTTTGACAACTGGATCTTAGCTTTTTTTTTTTTTTTTTTTTAAGCAGGGAGGGAGCAGCTCAGGGCTTTCTATGAGCTACTGATGGGGCTTCCCAAGAAAGACCCCCAGATCACATGGCTGCTGATCAAGAGCCCTCTGTAATTAATACCATCAGGACAGCTCTTGAGGAGAAGCATTCATAGGACGATCCTGGCACCAGATTTTAAGTACACCTTCTCATGCACACTCCAGACTCATGCACCTTCCTGTGTGACATCTCCACTCTGATAACCAGGAGGCATCTCTAGCTCAACGTGCCCCCGATCTTCCTAATTTCCAATCTCCTCTTCCCACCCACAACCCTCTAGTACACCCTGTCCTCCCCATCGGTTTACGGCAACACCATCTAAGCAGCTGCACAGTCAAAAACCTGGGAGCGACCCTGGATCCCTCACTGTCCCTGGGCCCCACACATCAGCAACGTTTGGTGGATCCGTCTCTGAAATCACACCTTTTTGCTTCATGCAAAAAGGCCAACAGAGCAGCCCCTTGACTGTCCTGGTTCATGCCTACACTCACTGCCTGCACAGTGGGCAGAACATACCACACCCGCTCTTAAAGCCTTCCAATAACTGCCCTTTGCATTTACTTTTTTTCCCCAAATTTATCAAAGTATGATCGACAAAGTGTGTATATTTAAGATATACAACGTAGTATCTTGATATATGTTAAAAATTGTGAATTGGTTACCAAAATTAAACTTTTTTTTTTTTTTTTTTTTGCAGTACACGGGCCTCTCACTGTTGTGGCCTCTCCCGTTGCGGAGCACAGGCTCCGGACGCGAAGGCTCAGCGGCCATGGCTCACGGGCCCAGCCGCTCCGCGTCATGTGGGATCTTCCCAGACCGGGGCACGATCCGCGTCATGTGGGATCTTCCCAGACCGAGGCACGAACCCATGTCCCCTGCATCGGCAGGCAGACTCTCAACCACTGCGCCACCAGGGAAGCCCCAAAATTAAGCTCTTTAATGCATACATCACCTCACACAGTTACCTTTTTTTGGTGGTGAGGACATTTGAGATCTACACTCTTAGCAAGTTTCAAGTATACTTTTATTAACTCTAGTCACCATAATGTACATGCAGCTTCCAAAACTTATTGATCTCAGAAGTTAAAGTTTGCCCCCTTTGACAGAATCTCCCTGATTCCACAACCCCCATCCACAGTAACCACTATTTTACTCTGATACAGTAAGTCCCCTACATATGAATGAGTTCCATTCTGAGAGTGCATTCGTTAAGTCCCATTTGTTCCTAAGTCTAACAAAGTTAGCCTAGGTACCCAACTAACACAATTGGTTATATTGTACTGTATTGTAATAGGTTTATAATACTTTTCACACAAATAATACATTAAAAAAAACAAAAAATAAAACATTTTTAATCTTACAGTACAGCACCTTGAAAAGTACAGGAGTATAATACAACAGCTGATGCTTCTTAGCAGTACCGGCTACATCACTGCTGCTTTCACGTTTGCTTCCGGACATCCTGGGCTTGAAATAAATATACTGTACTACTGTACTATATACAATAAAGTACACAAAAGCACAACTACCTGTAGAGGATGCACGCATGTGAAAATGTACGCCAGACACGTGAACTAACTTAATGTGACTGGACACGTGAACTCATGTTTGCATCTTTGAAAGTTCGCAACTTGAAGGTTCATACATAGGGGACTTACTGGACTATGAGTTCAACTTCTTTCAGTTCCACATTTAAGTGGGATCATACAGTATTTGTCTTTGTCTGCTGTATTCCACTTAGCATAATGCCCTCCAGTTTCATCCGTGTTGTCTCAAACAGCAGGATGTCCTTCTTATGGCTGAATAATATTCCATTTTGTGTGTGTGTGTGTGTACATATATATATATGTCACATCTTCTTTATTCATTCACCCATTGACAGATACTTAGGTTGCTTCCATATCTTGGCTACTGTGAATAATGCTGCAATGAATGTGGGAGTACAGATCTCTTCGAGATCCTGTTTTCAATTCCTTTGGATATATACCCAAAAGTGGGATAGCCGGACCATGTGGTAGTTTATCTTTAATTTTTTGAGGAACCTCCATACTGTTTTCCATAGTGGCTGTACCAATTTACATTCCCATCAACAGTGTATAGCGGTTCCCTCTTCTTTTTTTTTTTTTTTTTAGGGGTTCCCTTTTCTCTACATCCTCACCAACACTTACTTTGACATTTTGATAATGGCAATCCTAACAGCTGTGAGGTGATATCCCATTGTGGTTTTCATTTGCATTTCCCTGATGATTAGTGATGCTGAGCATTTTTCCATATACCTGTTGGTCATTTGTATGTCTTCTTTGGAAAATTCAGTTTTGATATACAAAACTCTAAAGATTCCACCAAAAAGCTATTAGAACAAATTCAGTAAAGTTGTAGGATACAAAAATCAATAAACAAAAATCAGTTGCATTTCTGTATAACAAACTATCTGAAAGAGAAATTAATCCCATTTATAATAAAGAGGAATAAATTTAACTAAGGAGGTGAAAGATCTGTACACTGAAAGCTGTAAGTTATCGATGAAAGAAACTGAAGATGACACAAATATATGGAAAAATATCCTGTGTCCATTCCACTCAAAGCAATCTGCAGATTCAATGCAAACCCTATCAAAGTTCCAATGGTATTTTTCCACAGTGATAGAATAAACAATCCTAAAATTTGTATAGAACCACAAAAGACCCCAGATAACCAAAGCAATCTTGAGCAAGAAGAACAAAGCCAGGGGCATCACACTTCCTGATTTTAAATTACATTACAAAGCCATAGTAATAAAAAAAGTATGGTACTGACATAAAAACAGACACAATGGATCAATGGAACAGAATAGAGTGGTGCTCAACATCACTAATTATCAGGGAAATGCAAATCAAAATCACAATGGGATATCACTTCATACCTGTTACGATGGCCATTATCAAAAAGTCAAAGATATTAGGTATTGGTCAGGATGTGTAGAATAGGGAACCCTTATACACTGTTGGTGGGAATGTAAATTGGTAAAATCACTATGGAAAACAGTATGAAGGTTTCTCAAAAAAATTAAAGATTGGACTGGAAGAGTTAATATTGTTAAAGTACTACCCAAAGAAATCTACAGATTTAATGTGATCCCTATCAAATTATCCATGACATTTTTCACAGAACAAGAACAAATAATCCTAAAATTTATATGGAGCCATAGAAGACCCAGAATTGCCAAAGCAATCCTGAGGAAAGAGAACAAAGCAGGAGGCATAACCCTCCCAGACTTCAGACAATTCTACAAACCTACAGTAATCAAAATGGCATGATAATGGCACAAAAACAGACATATGGATCAATGGAACAGAATAGAGGGCCCAGAAATAAACCCACACACCTACGGTAAATTAATCTTCAACAAAGGAGGCAAGAATATACAATGGGAAAAAGAGTCTCTTTAGCAAGGGGTGTTGGGAAAGTTGGACAGCTGCATGTAAATCAATGAACTTAGAACACACCCTCACACCATACACAAAAATAAACTCAAAATGGCTTAAAGACTTAAACATAAGACATGACACCATAAAACGCCTAGAAGAGAACATAGGCAAAACGTTCTCTGACATAAATCATACCAATGTTTTCTTAGGTCAGTCTCCCAAGGCAACAGAAATAAAAGCAAAAATAAACAAATGGGACCTAATCAAACTTACAAGTTTTTGCACAACAAAGGAAACCATAAACAAAATGAAAAAATGACCTACAGAATGGGAGAAAATATTTGCAAATGATGCAACCGACAAGGGATTAATCTCCAAAATATAAACAGTTCATACAACTCAACAACAAAAAACAAACCCAACTGAAAAATGGGCAGAACTAAATAGACATTTTTCCAAAGAAACCATACAGATGACAAATAGGCAGATGAAAAAATGCTCAACAGCACTAATTATCAGAGAAATGCAAATCAAAACTACAATGAGGTACTATCTCACCCTGGTCAGAATGGCCATCATCAAAAAAATCTACATAAATCCTGGAGAGGATGTGGAGAAAAGGGAACCTTCCTACACTGTTGGTGGGAATGTAAGTTGGTACAGTCACTATGGAAAACAGTATGGCTGTTCCTCAAGAAACTAAAAATAGAGTTGCCATATGATCCAGCAATCCTATTCCTAGGCATATATCCAGAAAAACTATAATTCAAAAAGATACATGCACCCCTCTGTTCATAGCGGCATTTTTTGCAATTGCCAAGACACGGAAACAATCTAAGTGTCCACCAACAGATGAATAAAGAAGATGCGGTACATATAAACAATGGAGTATTACTCAGTCATAAAAAAGAACGAAATAATGCCACCTGCATCAACATGGATGGACCTAGAGATGACCATACTAAGTCAGAAAGATAAAGACAAATATCATATGGTATCACTTATATATGGAATCTAAAATATGACACAAATGAACTTATCTACAAAACAGAAGCAGACTCACAGACACAGAGAACAGACTTGTGGTTGCCAAGAGGGAGGGAGGGTGCCGGAGGGATGGAGTGGGAGTTTGGGGTTAGCAGATGCAAACTATTATATACAGAATGGATAAATAGCAAGGTCCTACTGTATAGCACAGGGAACTATATTCAATATCCTGTAATAAACCATAATGGAAAAGAAAGAATGTATATATATATATATGTATAACTGAATCACTTTGCTGTACAGCAGAAATTAACACAACATTGTAAATCAACTGTACTTCAATAAAAAAAATTAAAGGTAGAAACTACCATATGATCCAGTCATCCCACTTTTGGGTATATATCCAAAGGAAATAAAAACAGGATCCCAAAGATAGATCTGCACTCCCATGTTCCCTACTGTGGCATTATTCACAATAGCCAGATAGGGAAACAATCTAAGTATCTGTCAATGGATAAAGATGTGGTAGGTATATGTATAAACACACACACACACGTGTATGTATACAAACATATATGTATATATACATATACACATAATGAAATATCATTCAGCCATGAGAAAGAAAGATATCCTGTTTGTGACAACACAGATGAAACTAAAGGACATTATGTTAAGTGAAATACGCCAGACACAGAGACACAACTACTGCATGGTTTCACTTATATATGGAATCTAGGAAAGAACATAAAGTCAAACACATAGAAACAGAAAAAAAGTGGTTTCTGGGGGCTGGGCAAAATATGGAGAGGTTGGTAAAAGGGTACAAAGTTTCAGTTGTAAGATAAATAAGTTCTGAGGATCTGATGTAGAACATGGTGACTGTAATTGATATTGCTATTGTGTAATTGAAATTTGCTAACAGTACAATTTGAAGGTTTTCACACTCAGAAAAAGATCAATCTGTGAAGTAATGGATGTGTTAATTAATTAGATGGGGGAAATCCTTTCACAGTTTTTAATCAAATCATGATGTACACTTTAAATACCTTACAACTTCATTTGTCACACCTCAATAAAGCTGAAAAAGAAATCAATGTTCTGTGGGAGAATGATGGTAGAAGCCTCCTATTCTGCCATCTTGCTGGTATCACTTTAATTTCAAAAAAACAGGTAGGGGCTTCCCTGGTGGCGCAGTGGTTGAGAGTCCGCCTGCCAATGCAGGGGACACGGGTTCGTGCCCCAGTCCGGGAAGATCCCACATGCCGCGGAGCGGCTGGGCCCGTGAGCCATGGCCACTGAGCCTGCGCGTCTGGAGCCTGTGCTCCTCAACGGGAGAGGCCACAACAGTGAGAGGCCCACGTACCGCAAAAACAAACAAACAAACAAAAACCAGGCAGTTTAGTCACTCAGGTCTGAGACAGTGCAAAAGCCTCAGTAACCCACCAGCTACAGGACTGAGACCTTCCCTTTGCATTTAGAATGATCCAGATGTCTGCCAAGACTTTCGACAATCTTCCCTGCCTACCACTTCTCCAGACTCAGCTCTGTTCCTCGTCAGCCTCTCTTCTGTTCCTCGCCTAATCCTAACCCTGTCCCACCTCTGCCTGTTTTCCCAAGACTTGAAACGCTCTGACCCCTGAGGCTCGTGGAACTGCTCTCCCTCATCCCTCAGGTCCCCATGTCAAACCCTCTCATCTCGGAAGATCTCCCTGACAACACGGAATGTGGGATCTACCTCCACCCTGCCCACAAATACACCCACCACGACATATACAGGATTCTCCTGTTTGCAGAACCGTTTGCTGGTTTACAATCTCTTACACCTGTAAATTCCATGTGAGCATGGAGAGTCTTTGTTCAGGTTCAATGCCATATGCCCAGACCCTGCCCTCAGTAGGCCCTCTGGAACTATGTGCTGAATGAACAAACGTGTCCAAGTTTCACACATGCAAGTGACATGGGGAACAATGGATTCATCCGGAATGCATGGAAAATTAATCCTTTCCTAATATTTAACACATTTTTAAAACCTAAACATCTGACTCAAGAGAGACCCTTCTTCTGTCCCATAGGGCTCAGTTCATTCACTTCTAATTACACATCTGTGGACTCCAGGCTGGCTTCTAGAAAGAACCAGTTCCCCTTGCTGCAGACAGCAATAAAGACCATCACCCCCTCGGATCCTGAGCCTGCCAGGCTCTTATCTGCCTTCTGGCTTCCTGCCGTCACCCATGGCCCTCCCGCCTGTAAAATGCTAGCTGCTGTGGCTCAACGGCTCCTCGGGGACAGGTAAGAGCAGGGCGGCCGGCCAGCTGCCCTTTACAAGCCGAATGTGAACCGCCACCTCCCCGGGGAGTCTGTTTGACAAGGTAACGGGAACCTGCAGCGGGCGAGGCACTCCTGCTCAACGAGTTATACTGTTAACGCGTTTTGGCGGCGTCTCTCCTCCATCTGGTCCTCCCCAGACACACCTGCAGCCCCGCTGCTCCCGAGCCAACCTTCTCATTTACCCTCCAGGTGATGCAAAGGAGCCCGGGCACCCTGGGGGCACCGCCGCCTCCCATGCTGGGCCTTGCAGAGTCCTTCCGACGTCCACGCTGTGCGCACCACTGCTGCCCCGACGGGGACCCACGCTCTCAGAACAGGTCCGGGCCCCTCTGAAAGTCGGGAAGTGGGGATCCGAGACGCCGCCGCCGCTTCCCATCACCCAGCGCCCATGTCCTCACCCTCAGGGCTAATCGTTTGGCTCTTTATCCGTGTTGGTGTCAGGCTCTCAAGCAGTCTCGCTTCTCCCACTCACTAGCCCCTCTGAAGCTCTGCAAGCCCACCTTCTGCGCCCGCCCCCGCCCCCACAACTCCCAAAACACAGTTGCTGCTTCTTTGCCCTCCACATCCCATGGCCCACCGTGAACAAAACCCCCCACATTCTCAGTTTTTTCCTCCCAGTGTGCCTGGTGTTTTTGCTCTGAAACCCACCACCCTCCTGACGCCCCCGCTTCCCTCGCAGACGTCTATGGTACGTTATCACAAACGCAGTGGTTTAAGGTGGTTCAAATTCATTACCTTACGGTTCTGGAGGTCAGAAATCCAAAATGGTCTCACTGGGAGGTGTCCGCAGGGCCGTGTCCCTTCCGGAGGCTCGAGGGGAGAATCCGCTTCCTGGCCGGCGGGCCTCCCTCCATCTTCCAAGCCAGCAACTGCATCGCCCCGACCGCTGCTCCCTCGTGCGCATACTCCTACGTCTGCGTCTCCGGCCTCCCTCTTATAGGGACGCTTGTGATTACATTGGGCCCACCTGGATAATCCGGGCTTCTCGTTCCATCTTGAGATTAGTAATCACACCTGCCAAGTCCCCGCTGCCGTGCAAGGTAACATATGCACAAGTGCCAGGGGTGAGTGGACATCTTTGGGGGGCCGTTGTCCTGCCCGCTATGCCCCACAGAGGGGCTGCCTATCTCCCACAGACCTTATATCACTGGGCTCCAGGACAGGTGTCCTCCTTACTGTTTTCTGCCACTTCTAGACTATTCTCCACCTGGCCATTGTCCTCATTTCTTGGTGACTTTAGCTCCTGGGTTCGGGCACTTTCTTCAGCTGTACCCCCTTTTTTAAAAAAAAATTTGGCCGTACCCGACAGCATGTGGGCTTAGTTCCCCGACCAGGGATCCAACCCACGCCCCCTGCATTGGAAGGCAGAATCTTAACCACTGGACCACCGGGGAAGTCTCTGTACCCGTCTTAATTTTCAGCAATTTCACGTTCCTTAAAGAATCCTTTTCCCTTCCCGACCTCTCAATTTCTTAAATTCTTTTGGTCCTGTGATGCCTGTCCTCCTCCTTTGGCCATTCTACTCTAGGGCAGTGGTTCCCAAACTTTCATGCATATCAGGAAGCCTGCAGGGAGAGGTGGGAGTTTGTGAGAACACAAATTGCTGGCTCCAACCCCAGAGATTCTGACTCAGTAGGTCTGGGGTGGGGCCAGAGAACCTGCATTTCCTGGCGAAGTCCCAGGTGATGCCTGCTCCTAGGACAGCACTGAGAACCATGCTGGAGACCTTGAAATTACCAATAACGGTAGCCCCTCCATCTCAGTCTCAAGCAACCCCCTCCTTTTTTTTTTTTTTTTTTGCGGTACGCGGGCCTCTCACTGTTGTGGCCTCTCCTGTTGCGGAGCACAGCCTCCAGACGCACAGACTCAGCGGCCATGGCTCACGGGCCCAGCCGCTCTGCGGCACGTGGGATCTTCCCGGACCGGGGCACGAACCCGTGTCCCCTGCATCGGCAGGCGGACCCCCAATCACTGCGCCACCAGGGAAGCTCTAATCACCCCCTCTTTGACACTGGCTTCTCTCTCCAGCACCTGACTCCAATAATCCCACATCCCACCTGCAACCTATAATCCTTTGGCCCTTCGACCTTTTTTTTCACTCTTGTCTTTCTCTTGATGTGCTCCCTCCTCCCCTTTCCCATTAAATCCCATGGTGAAGCATCATCCACCCTCCCAAGCTGGTTAAATCCAATGCTCAGTTTCCTCTGTGCCTGTGAACTTGGCTACAGAAAAACATAAACGTACTGCATACCCGTGACCGCCAGTGATGCGTGGGCTTCCATCACTGCCTGGACACCAGCGTCCATTTCTCCTGTCCTCCACTCTTGACCCTCCTGGATGACTCGTTCACATCTTCTCTCTCTCCTTAAACTCCCAGCGCCTCCTCCCGCCGCTCTCCCTCTCTTCTCCCGGCCTTGCTTCCTACTTCGGGAGGAACATGGAAGCAGGTGGAAAGAGCTGCCGTGAGCTCCTACGACCGCACCTGCCCCACCAGCATCAGGGCCCCTGTGCTCGCTTGGCTTTGCCTCGTGATACTTCAAAAGCCGTCCTGGGGGGCTTCCCTGGTGGCGCAGTGGTTGGGGGTCCGCCTGCCGATGCAGGGGACGCGGGTTCATGCCCCGGTCTGGGAGGGTCCCGCGTGCCGCGGAGCGGCTGGGCCCGTGAGCCATGGCCGCTGGGCCTGCGCGTCCAGAGCCTGTGCTCCGCGGCGGGAGAGGCCACAGCAGTGAGAGGCCCGCGTACCGCAAAACAAAACAAAACAAAACAAAAAAACCCGTCCTGTTCCTACCTTAGACCACCCCCCTCCGTTCCCTCTCACCTTCTCAAGACATCACCCAGCCTCCTTCCCTACTAGATAATTCCGATCAGAATACAAACATGCAATTATTTCCCCTACCTTAAAAATAATTGTGTTAACATACAGTATTTGTCTTTCTCTTTCTGACTCACTTCACTCAGTATGACAGACTCTAGGTCCATCCACCTCACTACAAAGAACTCAATTTCGTTTCTTTTTATGGCAGAGTAATATTCCATTGTATATATGTGCCAATCTTCTTTATCTATTCATCTGTCAATGGACATTTAGGTTGCTTCCATGTCCTGGCTATTGTAAACAGAGCTGCAATGAACATTTTGGTACATGACTCTTTTTGAATTATGGTTTTCTCAGGGTATATGCCCAGTAGTGGGATTGCTGGGTCATATGGTAGTTCTATTTTTAGTTTTTATTTTTAGTTTTTAAAGGAACCTCCATACTGTTCTCCATAGTGGCTGTATCAATTTACATTCCCACCAACAGTGCAAGAGGGTTCCCTTTTCTCCACACCCTTGCCAGCATTTATTGTTTGTAGATTTTTTGATAATGGCCATTCTATATGGAATCTAAAAAAAAATGGTACTGATGAACGTAGTTGCAGGGCAGGAATAAAGAGGTAGACCTAGAGAATGGACTTGAGGACTTGGGGTGGGAGGGAGAAGCTAGGGCGAAGTGAGAGTAGCATTGACATATATACACTGCCGAACGTAAAACAGTTGGCTGGTGGGAAGCAGCCGCATGGCACAGGGAGATCAGCCCAGTGCTTTGTGTCCACCTAGAGGGGTGGGATAGGGAGGGTGGGAGGGAGGCTCAAGAGGGAGGGGATATGGGGACATGTGTATGCATATGGCTGATTAGCTTTGTTGTGCAACAGAAACTAACACGGTATTGTGAAGCTATTATACTCCAATAAAGATCTGTTAAAAAAAATAATTGTGGATCCTACAATTCCCCTCCAACTATTGTCTTATTTCTGTTTTTCTTTACAGCAAAACTTCTTGAAATATTGCATGTATCCACTCTCTCCCATGCCTCTCCCCTACCATTCTCTCTTGAACTCCTTCCCATCAGCTTTCACACCCATTGACTCCACCTTGTCAAAGTGACCAGCGACCCCAGGTTGTTGTTAAATATGCAGTCAATTGTCCATGGTCATCTCACTGGACTGGTCAGCAGAATCGGCGGTTATACCCGATATGCTTCTTTCATGTGGCTCCCACTAGGTCTTCTTCTTTTCCACCGGCCTCTCCTTACCATCTGTTGCTGGTTCCCCATCATCTCCCCAATACTGGGATACCCCCAGGCTCAGCCCTTGGACCTGTTTCTATCTGCACCTGTTTCCTTGGTGATCCCAACCCATTGCATGGTTTTAAGTACCATCTACGTGCCTAGGACTCCCACATTTATATCTCCTGCCTGGACCCTTCTCCTGAATTCCAGACTCAATTATCCACCTGCCTACTTGACAAACTCCATTTGGAACTCAAGGTGGCTTCTGGCTTCAGACAGTGAGGAAATAAGGGCCTCAGTTAACAGCCCAGGGAGAACTGAATCCTGCCAACAGCCGCTGACTTTGCCTGGAAGTGGGTCCTACCCAGTCATGCCTTGAGCAGACTCTGGCCCCTGCCGCTTCCTTGATCACAGCCCCACGATTAACCCCAAGCCTAGGGCCCCAGTTAAGCGGCTCCTGGCTTCCCAACTCACAGGGACTGTGAGATACTAAACGGGTGTTGTTTTCAGTTGCTAAGTCTTGAGGTAGTCTGTTATACAGCTACAAGCAACTAATACACACAGAGAGGTCAAGTAACCAGCCCGAGGTCACATAGCTCGTTGGAAGGGAGTCAGGATCCAAACCCAGTCTGTCCCCTAGATCTTGTGTTTTTAAACTTCCAAGAATACCACCTCCCAAAATATTGTGCATCTTGAGTTATGATGGTTATTTCCACCAGCGTCTCCACCAAGGAGACGGACACTTGTGAGCCCTGTCCTTAACAGGTTGATGGGCCTCTTCCACCCATTCACTCAGCTGCCAGATGTTGGTTCTGAGGCTCCAATCAGACCACATCACTCGTAGATTTAAAGCCCCATGGTGACCTGCCCATCCCTGCACTGCCCAGAGCCAGTGCCCACGTTTGCTGCACACACCTCCTGCCCCCAGCCCACAGGCCTCCCGCACTGGTTCCTTCTTCCCAGGTGGCCGTCCCACCCCCGTTTTGGGATTCTGGAGGAGCCTCCTTCCGCCCACTTGGCACCTTAGTCAACCCCTCCCCTTTATCTTCACCTCCCCCTCTCCTGGCTCCCAACCATCAGCATTTCAACAAGCCAGGTGTCCCCTGCCTCAATAAACCAGAAATAAAGATGGAAAAGGCCATCACCCCCACGGCCACCTCCAGCCACTGGCCTGACTCCTCCGTACTTCCCGGCCAAGGAAAGAGCTGTTCATGCGTCTTGTCCCAGCTTCCTCTGTCGCCGCCCTGCAGCTTCTGCCCCCGGCACACGGCCACAACCGAGGCCATTGGGGCCCTCCTCCAGCTGAGCCAAAAGGATTCTTCTCGAGTCTTTCCTTCCTCGGCTTCTCTGCAGCGTCCGGCCCTGCTGAGCGCTCCCCACCTTGTCAGCCTCTTCCTTCGCTCTCGGCTTCCTGGGCACCCGTGCACCTGTCTCCCTGCTTCCGCCCATCGGCTCCTCGTCCTCTGCAGCCCAAACGGAGGCTCCCCAGGCATCGGCCCCAGGTCCTCTTGTCTTCTCCTCCATGGGGAACCCACCCCAAGATGAACAATGCCCACATTCATTAGCTCCAGCTCAGACATTCCCTCACCCACTGACACCCCATGTAGATGGACCTTGGGCCCGTCACACTGTCATACCCAGGACGGAACTCATCACCTCCCCGCAGGCCTGCAAAAAGCTGTTCTCCTCCTGCGAACCCCTCTCTGAAGATGACATCTCCATCAACCTTCTTGCCGATTCTAGAATCCGAGGATTCAGCCTCTGTGCCCCTCCCCCTCACCAGCCCCATATGGCAAACTGGGCACACCTCCACCATCCTCCATCTTCATACCCTGCCGTTTTGTTTCTGATCTGGTGCCTATGATGTGATCTCTCCCCGACTGTCCTCCTTCCCCATGAGAAGTCAGCCCCCTGAGGGCAGGGCCCGGTCTGTCCAGTCCACACCTGTGCCTGCAGCACCAAGAGAGGCCAGGCATTCGGCAGGCACTCCAATATTTGATGAACGAAGGGATACAGTTTGCAGTGTTTTCTCTGGAATCCTTGGCTGCAGACTGCCTTCTAACATGCTCTTCCACTGCAACCTGCATGGCCTGGGGGTGATGGTCTGAGAGGGGTGGGGGATGTCTGCGGAGAAGCAAACTTTCTCCTGCACTTGACTCAACCAGAAGCCCAGGTTAGAAATAAATCACTCCTTTCGTGTCCAGCCTGGAGCAAAGGAGAGAGAGAATGCACTGCAGCAGGAGGAAGGCAGGGCCAGCAAAGGAGGCATCCTGGGTGTGGTCAGCTGAATAGTGGTCGCCAAAGATCTCCACATCTTATCCCTGGGACCTGGGAATATGTCACCTTACAAGGCAAAAGGGACTTTGCAGCTGTGATGAAGAACCTTGAGATTGGGAAGTTACCCTGAATTATCCAGGTGGACCCACTGTAGTCACAGATTTCCTTATAGGAGGGAGGCAGGAGGGTCAGACTCAGAAGATGTAATGACAGAAGCAGAGGTCAGAGTGGTGTGAGCCCAGGAACAAGGTCAGCTTCTAGAAGCTGGAAAAGGCAAACAGATTCTGCTCTAGAGCCTCCAGAAGGAACCAGCCCTGCTGACCTCTTGATTTTAGGACTACTGACCTCCAGAAATGTAAGATGATAAATTTGTGTTGTAAGCCAGTAAGTCTGTGGTGACTTGTTGTGGCAACAATGGGAAACGAATACAAATAGTACCTACTCTTGCCTGACTACCTACCAGGTGGGTGCTGGCCACTTCAACGGCCACTTCCTTGGTTATGGACTGAAAACTCAAGTTAAAATCCTAGCTGCCAATGTGATGGTATTAGGAGGTGCCTAATTAGGGGTAATTAGGTCTTGAGGGTGGAACCCTCATGGGTGGAATTAGTGCCCTTACATAAGAGGCTCCAGAGAGCTCTTTTTCCACCCCGTAAGGACGCAGGGAGAAATGGATAGTCTGCAATCCAGAAGAGGGCCCTCACCAGGACCTGCCCATGCTGGCATCCTGGGCTCAGACTCCCAGCCTCTGGAACCGTGAGAAATACATTTCTGCTGTTTACAAGCCCTCCAGACTATGGTACTTTGTTATAGCAGCCCCAACGGATGGAGACAGCTAGCCATGGTATTCTGCAAAGCAGGCCCTCTTGTCTGCATTTTATCCATCAGGAATCAGAGGCTCTGAGAGGTGATGTGACTTGCCCAGGGCCGTGTGGCTGGTTGAAGCTGCACTGCTTCTCCAGGGCACCTCCACCTGTTTGGGCTTCAGTTTCTCCATTTGTCTCATGAATTGATTTGAGTAGATCAGCCCATCCACTGAACACAAGCTTTGTTGAGTTGTTAGTAGAAGTTCTGGGGCGAAGACTTGGAGGAAGAGGGTTTATGCTCCAGTATCTTTGGAAGTGCTGAGTGGAAGTTAGAAAGCCTTTCTTGCTTTTTTGCTGCAGGCCTTCTCAGAGCCTCTCAGAGATAAAAGAGTACTGTGACTGTTTGAAAGGTGGACAGTGTACGCAGCATTTCCTAACCGACTGACCCATGGGACCATTTTGAACAGAACATTGCTGGGCACTAATCTGGGGGACATCCCACTCTGAAACGCTGACCTAGATGGTCTTGACGGTCTCTTCTCATTTACAAAGGGCCAGGGTTCTACTAGATTTAACCCCCGTCAGCAGGTCTGAGGCTGACCTCATCCTGCCATGTTCTGCTCCTGAGAGGGAGGCCCGGGTCGAGGCTGCCATAATGCAGCCCCCCCTGGGAGTTTCCTATCACCGCCCTAACAAATTGCCACAAACTTATGCCTTAAGACAACAGAGTTATCATCTTACAGTTTGGGAGGTCAGAAGTCTCTGGGCTACAATCAACGTGTGGGCAGGGCTGCATTCCTTCTGGAAACTCCAGGGTTCTTGTGCCTTTTCCAGCTTCTGGTGGCCACTCACATTCCGTGGCTCACGGCCCCTTCCTCCGTCTTCAGCGCCAGCAGTGGCGGGCCCAGTCTCTCTCGCTGCCTCCCTCTTCCACTTTTAAGTGCTCTTGTGGCTCCACTGGACCCACCTGGATCCCCCAGGCTAGTCTCCTGATCATAAGGTCAGCCGATTAGCAAGATTAATTCCACCTGCAACCTTAATCCCCCTCTCAAGGTAGCATCCATTCACAGGTTCCAGGGATCAGGGCGTGGATGTCTTTGAGGGGCCGTTACTCTGCTTCCCTCAACTCCTTTGCTCGACTCTGAGTTCAGCACAGTAACGACTCTCATTCCTGGGCTGGTTATGCTCCCACCACAGCTCTCAGAGCAGCGGGCTCCCATCACCCCACCCGACAGGAAACCGAGGCTCAGAGGTGTGAAGTCACCTGCCGAGGCCACCCAGCGAAAAGCAGTCAAGCTGGGACTCATGTCCACATCCACCCGTGTGCCCTTGCTCTTGGCCACCATGGGTGAGGGTCTGTCACCCACCATGGACCACCTCCACTCCCAGTGAGAGTCCCCAGCTGCTTCACGCAGAACAGCAGACACGGTCCTAGGCTCCGCGCATCGCTTACACAGACCAGTGACCCCACTTTTCTGAGCCTCAGGGTCCTCCTCCCTGACCTGGGCTTCCCAGCCTGGTGTGTGGAAGGATCCAATGTGCAGAGACCCCGCTCAGGCCTCACTGGCTGAGTCTGTGTGGCTGCCCTCGAGGGCCGGTGGAGGGGCCGATCTCCTGACTGTATTATAAAGCCGACAACCGGGGACGTGAACTTGCATCTGGTGAGTGCCTGGGCCAGGTGCTCACACAAGGGTTTGATGCACCCAAAGCCACCTGGAGACTTCTAGTAGCATCATCCTCACTGCCCAGCCGGGGAAACTGAGGCCCAGATAACTGGATTAGAGCTCCCGTTCCCTCATGCGTGCACTCAACAATACTTATGTACGCATGTAGGTATGTGCGTATGTATGTATGTTTCATTGTTGATGTTGTTTTTGTTTTGGTTTGGTTTTGGCCTCACGGCATGTGGGATCTTAGTTCCCCGAGCAGGGTTCAAACCCATGGCCCCTGCACTGGAAGCACGGCATCTCAACCCCTGGACCACCAGGGAAGTCCCTCAACAATATTTATTGATGTTGAATATGTGTCCTGCATAAGGCAGGGTAGATCTCATATTCCAGCTGGAGACAGACTGTGAACAGTAAACAAAGAAGGGATGGAGTGCCAGGGAAGTGGCAAGTGGTAGAAGTCAGGGAAGGCGGGCTGGAGTAGGCAACGGGGTGGGAGCTGGAAGGGTGGCTGGTGGTGTGATGGTGAGTGTCAGGGTGTGCCTGGCGCCCCACTAAGCCCGTTCCAGGAATCGTGTCACTGGAATCACGTCCAGAAATAACAGTCACCCTGCAGGGCAGGTCTCTCCTTGTCTTTCAGGCGAGGTGGGAGACTCCATGAGGACCCCTGCTGATGACCACCCAGCATGAAGTGGCAGATTTAGGATCTGAACCCAGGACCGTGTGCGCCCCATGCAGATGTACCCATACCCCTGCCCTTGCTCCCAGAGTGGACCACAAGGCCACACCACGGGGGGGTGCCGCCCATGAGTCTCGGATCTTTGGGGTCACAGTGCTACATCAAAACACAGCCAGGGGCTTCCCTGGTGGCGCAGTGGTTAAGAATCTGCCCGCCAATGCAGGGGACACGGGTTTGAGCCCTGGTCCGGGAAGATCCCACATGCCACGGAGTAACTAAGCCCATGCGCCACAACTACTGAGCCTGCGCTCTTGAGCCCGTGAACCACAACTACTGAAGCCCGTGTGCCACAACTACTGAAGCCTGCGTGCCTAGAGCCTGCGCTCCACAACAAGAGAAGCCATTGCAATGAAAAGTCCTCGCACAACAACAAAGAGTAGCCCCCACTCACCGCAACTAGAGAAAGCCAGCGCACAGCAACGGAAGACCCAATGCAGCCAAAAAAAAAAAAAAAACCACACACAGCCAGGGGCTACCCTGGTTCCCCCAGCAGGAGAGGAGGAACAGCAGATGCCCCCTAAGATGGGTGGGGGAGAACCGGTCAAGGAGATTTGTTTTGAGGGTCTAAAAACCTGAAGATGGCCGTGAATACTAGTGCGGAAACGCACGTCTTCTCCCTGTGAACATCATGAGCCTTAGAAATCCAACTTCCTTCCCCCATGAGGCTGGAGGGGGGTGACCTCCTGGCAGCTGGAACCCCAAAGTGCCCCCTAAGTGGGTGCAGCTGTCAGCTTCCACTTTTAGAAACATTCACGTGTTACCGTGACATTAAATACTTTCCTTCCTAATGAGCATTTCCCCCCAAGACATCTGAACGTGAAAAGATATATCCTCTGGGCCCAGCCAGGGCAAAGTCTGTGCAGAAATTTCCCTTGATGTGCTCTGTGCTGACCTAAATGGGAAGGAAATCTGAAAAAGAGGGGGATGTACGTAGAGCTGATGCACTTTGCTGCACAGCAGAAACTAACACAACATTGTAAAGCAGCTATACGCCAATAAAAATTTAAAAAAAAAAAAAAAAAAAAAAGAGGGCTTCCCTGGTGGCGCAGTGGTTGAGAGTCTGCCTGCCGATGCAGGGGACGCGGGTTCGTGCCCCTGGTCCGGGAGGATCCCACGTGCCACGGAGCGGCTGGGCCCGTGAGCCATGGCTGCTGAGCCTGTGTGTCCGGAGCCTGTGCTCCGCAGCGGAAGAGGCCACAGCGGTGAGAGGCCCGCGTACTGCAAAAAAAAAAAAAAAAAAAAAAAAAAATCTCCCTTGATGCTGACACCGAGGCACATTCTAAGGCAAGGAGCGTCTCCCGGCCTCTGCAAGACAAGACGGGGACTCTCGGTAGAGTCCTACTGCCCCCTAGAGGGACGGATCCCGGAGGCCCAGATGGGAGGAGATGCCTGCGGGCCGGGGGCTCTCCACGGGCCTCCTGCAAGTGCCCCAGCTTCTCTGCCCCTTCTCAGCCCAGGACCACCTTTAGCCTGACCTCCATCCATCTACCAAGTCAACACGACGTAGGAGCCCCCGGCTCTGCTGGCCGGTCCCAAAGTTCCAAGGACTCAGCTTGCTCGGCCCAAAATAGTGGCCGACATCCCCTGGTACCTCTGCCAGGCCTTTATGAAGATTTTCAAGCCCCAAACCCTAAAGAGAATAGGTGTCCCAGGCCCCCAACCTGACTCAAACAAGCCCCAAGTCAAGCTGTAAAATAAGGGTAAGGAACTCCAAGATGTTTCAGAGTTTTGCGTGATGACTAATTTTAGGTCCTTTTTTGTTTGGTTGGTTTTTAAAATAAATATTCCTCAGTTATTAACAAAACTTTTTGGTGCATGGCTCTGCCTGTGTGCCAATAATGTTAACATTTAAGTATTCTTTTAGGAGGATTAGCTATGGCTTATGAAGCAAGTCCTAGGAGCTCTGCAGCTATGAAGGCTCCCCATGGGTTTACTCACCCAGTCCTCAGGATGGTTCCAGACTCTGTCTTTGCCATCACCACTTTATACACGAGGAAACTGAGGCAGAGAGGGGTAAAGCAACTGGCCAAGATCACGCAGCCAGGAAGTGAGAGGGAGGTTCCAACCTGGTCCTTCTCAGCATCCAGGGTCCAGCTATGTGTCACATCTTCTGCAAAGCCTTCCCTGACCTCCCTGGTTAGAGCTGGTCCACCCTGACCCACCCCCAACCCTGCTGGTCTTGCCCCTCCCTGCTTTCTTTTGTAGTTCTACCTGCCATGAGCAATGGTGTAACTGCTTCTGTTGGGTCTACCTCCCTCCACTGCAAAGTCAGCTCTGAGAGGGCAGGGACTGGATCTGTTTGCATTGCTTCAGTCTCCCCAGGACCCAGCACTGAGCCTGGAACACGGCAGGTGTTCCCTCAATATTTGGGGAAGGAGGGAAGGGAGAAAGGGAAGGAGGGAAGGAGGGAGGGAGGGAGGGAAGGAGGGAGGGAGGAAGGAAGGAAGGAGTGAGCACCATTTCCATCCTCGGGAAGCTCCCACTTAATGGGGGGAAATAGGCCGTATTGGCTGTAGTAGGTTGAATGGTGTCCCCCACCCAAATATCCACCAGGAACCTGTGAATGTTACCTTATTTGGGAAAAGGGTCCTTGGCATTGTTAATGATCTCGAGATCATCCTGGATTATCGGGGTGGGGGGCTAAATCCAATGACAAGTGTCCTTATAAGAGGAGGAAAAGGCCACGTAAAGATGGGGGCAGAGGTTGGGGTTCTCAGGCTACAAGCCAAGGAAGCCACCAGAAACTGGAAAAAGCCGTGAAGGATTCCTCCCCAGCTAGGACATTTGGAAGGAGTGTGGCCCCGCTGACACCTTGATTTTGGACTTCTGGCCTTCAGGTCTGTAAGAGAACAAATTTTGGTTGTTTTAGGCCACTTGGTTTGTGGCAATTTGTTACAGCAGCCCCGGGAAACGAACACAATGGCCACCCATGGATGGTTCATCAATATTCAAACACCCCACAGAAGGGCTCACGAGATGCAGGCGCTAGGGGCCAAGCAGAGGGGCTGCTGTCACGGAGGAGTGGCCAGTTCAGCTCTCCAGGCCTTTGGGGCACTTGCCTCTCACCCCAGCAGGGATGCCAGATGCCAGGCCTCTATTGCAGTATCAGTCATCGTTGCTACTATGATCAGACCTTCACAGTATTTTGTCACCCACCTTTTGGATTTCCTAGAATTCCCTTTTCCCTCAGCTCACACCCCTGCCACATGGAGCGGCCTCTTCCTCACAGGCGCTTCACTCACCTAAACACACAAGGTGCTGGCCCTCCCCTCCCACCCTGCTCAATGCCAAAGCCGCCTCCCGCTGGGAGCTTTCCAGAATGCCCTGGTTGAAGGTGATTTCTCCCACTCCGTTTCTCCTAGCCTGTGGACTTGGGGAAGTGAATGCTTCATGCCCACCTGTCTCTGCCTACCAGCTGGCACAGAGGGGAGGCACAGCAGTGAATGAGAGCCATGTCCTTGGTCAGCCACAGCTTTCTGCAGCCCTCCACCTGGGTGCAGCCAACCTCCTGCTTCCCTTTGCTGTCAACACTGGCCTTGGACCCCTCTCACGCCCTGCTCACCACCTCTGGCCATCCGCTCCCACTTAGCTGGTCCATAGCTCCTCCCTCAGGGCCAAGCTGGCTTTGCCTCGGGGCTTCGTGTTCCTGAAGAGACCCCTGGTCTACCCACCCTGACCTCCCAGCTTCTGAGCAGTACCTGACAATGCCACTCAGACCACACACCCAAGTGGTACCTGCCTGACGGGATGCTGCGAGAATGGATAACTCCCTTAGAACGGCATGGGCCGTACGTACGTAATAAGGACTCAGTAGTATCAGCCAGTGTCACGTGATGACGACCACGATGATGACAGTCACCACTATCACTCCCAGCTGGCCCCATGTCAATGCAGGTATCCGGGGGGCTGACGGGGGACGGCATCCCGACTTTGACTCAGGCCAGTGATACCCCCGAGAGCCGTGTGGGAAGGCCCTGGTCCTGGCCTTCATCCACTGTGTCCTTTCTCGTTCTGCGTCGGTTTCTGTGGTGCTGTCAGATGTTTTCAGAATGATGTGAGCGTACTTCTGAGGTCAACTTCTAATCAAAAACGACTTCTAGACGGTGCCCTGGTTTAAAAAGAAAGAAAGAAGAAGTGGAGTGAGTCATCATCCAAACCATTTGAATGAAACAAAGACACAACAAACCCTCTGCTTTCCTCTTGCGCCAGAACAGATTATCTCAGTCCTGCAGATCCCAGCTGGAGGGAATTAAAGGCGATCTCCGGCTCCCCAGATAGGAAGGCGGCACAGCAGACCTGCCATGACTCACGGCGAGAACCACAGGGATGTAGTTGCTTGGGGCAGAGTCTGGAACCCTTGGAGGGGCCTGCAGCCAGGGCAGCGACTCTGGAGGGGGCTCTGGGGGCCTGACACTGATGGGTGGAGGAGCCAGGAGGCCAAGGGACTAAAGACCCAGGGAGCAGTCAAGGGGTGAGTCCCCCAACATTGCAGGGACTGCCACCCCACAATATCTTCCAGGGAGCTGGAGGATGCTGCCAGACCTAAGTAGGGTTTCACAAATGTGCTAAATGCCCCCTGATGATGACTTGAGTTGCAGTGTCAGCAATTCCTCTTCTAGATTTTCCCAGAGCCCACCAACCAACACAGTTGCCCTCGGGGAGAAGGGCGAACACAGCCATTTCCCAGGATTCTTGGTCTCCCTTTTGGAATGTTGTGTTTGCCAAGGTTTTGAGCTTGGAAGACTTTGCCAGACAAACTTTTCCCGGGAGTGGGAGGGAGGTTTAACTGGACAAAACTCAGGGGATGGGCTGAGCCGGCGGCTAGAGGTGGGCTCCAGACCCTCCACCCTGACTGTTATTCCAAAATGGGTAACTTCTGCTCGGAGTTGTCATAATGACTCACCACATTTAGAAAATTAATTTTTTTTTGGAAAATTGAACTCGTTTCTAAAATGATAGCAATAACACATGCACATGATAAAATATTTTTTTCAATAATAAAGTATTAGCTGCAAACATGAAGACAAATGTAGTATCTCAGGATATAAATATGTGAGGGGGAAAAAAAGTAAAGCATAACACAAAAAATCTTCTTCCACCAGAGTACTTGAGTACTTCCCCAGGGGTGTCAGGTCTTGGCTTGGGTTTTCTAGTTTTTCTGATGGTAGAGCTTACTTTTAACAGTTTGTCTACTTCTACTTCTTGATTTATCAACCTTAGACTGTACTGAACAATTCCTTCCATTGAAAGATAAGGAAAATAGTGCAGTTACTCTGACTTCTGTCTGTTGTTACCCCTTCCCTCTTATGTATGTTAGTTATATTATTTTTACTTCGTGGACCCTGAGGTCAGTATGTCTGTATTCAAATCCCACCTCTGCCACTTTTTGCTGTGTAACTTTGAGCAAGTTACTTAACCTCTCTGTGTTCCAGTTTCCTTTTCAGTAAAAAGGGGGATAATGATAGTTTCTCCTTCATAAAGTTGTCATGCAGATTAAAAGTGTTAATTCACACTAAGTGCTTAGAACAGTGCCTGCTATATAATGTCTCAATGTGTTACTATTATTTCTCATAATTCTGCTCTAGAATTTAGAACTAAATCTTCTTTGAATTGTCAATAGGCTGACTCTAAAAACTGAAAACTAATAAACAGCACTGACAACATCACCAAGGAAACAATATTCATTAAGTGTGAATGAACCCACGCAGAAGGAAATATGATTCCGAGTCACTGAAACTTTACCACTCAAAGGAGAATCTTCCAAGTGTCAGGTATAACACATAGTATTTTAGTTTCTTTCTAGTATTCTTTGCCTCTTCTGTACAGTTGTCAACTGCCACTTTTAAATAATGTATATGCCATCCTCTTTCTTAGATTCTTTTTCAGGAGGTTGACATAAATCCTTGGGCAATGTTTTCAAATAGAGTACATGGACCGTGAATTTTTAAATTCTCTGACGTCTAAGAATATCTTTATTTTGTTTAGTTATATAAGGAACCCTAGATTGAAACTCTTTTACCCTCAGAACATGGAAGACATATCCTCATCATCTTCTGGCATCTGAGTAGATGACAAATCTGGTGTTAATCTGATTTTCAATCTTTGGTAGTTTACCACTTTAAAAATTATTATTTCCGGGCTTCCCTGGTGGCACAGTGGTTGGGAGTCTGCCTGCCAATGCAGGGGACGTGGGTTCGAGTCCTGGTCCAGGAGGATCCCACGTGCTGCGGAGCAACTGGGCCCATGAGCCACGGCTACTGAGCCTGCGCGTCTGGAGCCTGTGCTCCGCAATGGGAGAGGCCGCGATAGTGAGAGGCCCGCGCACCGCGATGAAGAGTGGCCCCCGCTCGCCACAACTAGAGAAAGCCCTCGCACAGAAACTAAGACCCAACATAGCCAAAATTAATTAATTAATTAATTAATTAATTTAAAAAAATTATTATTTCCAAAAGTCTGTAGGGTAGCCTCTTTATTCTTTTTTTTAAAATTTATTTATTTTATTTATTTATTTTTGGCTGCGTTGGGTCTTTGTTGCTGCACGCGGGCTTTCTCTAGTTGTGGCGAGTGGGGGCTACTCTTCCTTGCCGCGTGAGGGTTTCTCATTGTGGTGGCTTCTCTTGTTGCGGAGCATGGGCTCTAGGCGCATGGGCTTCAGTAGTTGTGGCTTGCGGGCTCTAGAGTGCAGGCTCAGTAGCTGTGGTGCAAGGGCTTAGTTGCTCCGTGGCATGTGGGATCTTCCTGGACCAGGACTCGAACCTGTGTCCCCTGCATTGGCAGGCGGATTCTTAACCACTGTGCCACCAGGGAAGCCCCTTTTTTTTAATAATTAAAAAAATATTTTATGTATTTATTTGGTTGTGCCAGGTCTTAGTTGCGGCAGGCAGGCTCCTTAGTTGTGGCACATGTCCTCCTTAGTTGCGGCTTGCCAGCTCCTTAGTTGTGGCATGCAAACTCTTAGTTGCGGCATGCATGTGGGATCTAGTTCCCTGACCAGGGATTGGCCCCGGGCCCCCTGCATTGGGAGCACGGAGTCTTAACCACTGTGCCACCAGGGAAGTCCCACCTCTTTTTTCTTAATGTTTTAAAATTTCCCCTGAGGTCTATAGGTATGCATTGTAAATGGAACCAGGTGAAGCATGTAATCTGAGGACTCAAGCCTTTCCTGGAGTGCAGGGAAATGTTCCTCTCATTTCTTTTATTATTTCCTCCCTCCCAGTCTCTCTCTTCTTTTGAAATTCCCATTTCATAGCATCTGGAACTCCTAGATTTATCCTCTTTGTCTCAACTTTTCTCTTACATTTTCCAGCTTCGTCTCTTTACATTCTGGGAGATTTCTTCAATTCTGTCCTCCAGATCACTAACTTTATCATTGGCCATGTCTTATTTCTCAGCCCACTCATTGAAACTTTCAAACGTAATCCTATTTCTTATTTTCAAGCCTGATTCCTTCTTCTCTGACTATTCCACTTTCACAACAACCTATTCTCATCAGTGCACTGTCTCTTGAATCCTCCTGAAGATACAAAGTAGAATGAAAATGATTTTTCTTCTCCCTGAATTCTCTATGCTTATTCCAGAGTGAAGTATTCCATTTATCCACTTTGATCCTTCCCTTCTTTTTTAATGTTTTATTTATTCAGTTAGTTAGCTAGTTTTGGCTGTGTTGGGTCTTCATTGCTGCGTGAGGGCCTTCTCTAGTTGCGGTGAGCGGGGGCTACTCTTCGTTGCGGTATGCGAGCTTCTCATTGCGGTGGCTTCTCTTGTGGCAGAGTACGGGCTCTAGGTGTGTGGACGTCAGTAGCTGTGGCACATGGGCTCAGTAGTTGTAGCTCGTGGGCTCTAGAGCGCAGGCTCAGTAATTGTGGCACACGGGCTTCAGTAGTTGTGGCACGTGGACTCTAGAGCCCAGGCTCAGCGATTGTGGTGCACGGGCTTAGTTGCTCTGCAGCTTGTGGGATCGTCCAAGACCAGGGCTCGAACCCGTGTCCCCTGCATTGGCAGGTAGATTCTTAACCACTGTGCCACCAGGAAAGCCCTGATCTTTCCCTTTTGTAATGTTTGTTTTCTCCATATCTCCTGAGCTCCCTTAAATGTTGTTTTGCATTTACAAATAAAGGATCAACTTGGTTAATGACTGTAAGAAGCATGGGTTTCTTCTGCAACTATATATGCTTTCCTTCCCCAAGGGGCCTCTCCTTGGGATGGTGGGATAAGCCATGGGCTGTGTATATGTGGGCAGAGCACACCTACCAGCGAGCCCCACTATAATGTACAAGGGCGGAGAACAAACAGTCAGGCCAGGGAGACCCCAAATTGCCAAAGCAAAGAGGATTAAACAAACAAGGGGTTTGCTTTCCTCTGCTAGAAGGAAGTCTGCAGGAGGCAGTCCACAGATGGTAGGGCTCAGTGTTATCATCAAGGACCCAGGCTCCCCCTGGATACCCCTTTGTCATGTTTGACAGATGCTGCTGCACCTGCAGAAACTCCTGAGCTTCTGGTAGGAAGAGGAAGACCAGAGAAGCAAGAAGGGAGGGTGTTTCTATCAGGAAGCTGCAAGCTGTTCCAGATATCCCCAGCAGATTTCTGCTCACATTCATGGTCTCAAGGGAGACTGGGAGATCACACTTTTTAGCCAAGTGCTTTGTGATCTTGACCAAAGCAGGGTCCCTCTTAGGAAGGAGGAACGAGACTAGAAACTGACTACGCTGTTAACTGTGTGTGTGGCGGGTATTTCTGTATCGTCCCACCTGGGAGGAGCTGCCTATTCTCCCCTCCAGCCCCGTGTCTGCGACAGAGATCTCCGTGTTCTCTCCTCTCTCAGCCCTATGGCAGAATTGCCATTTGTCTCCTAATATTAACATTCTCCTTCCTTTTTATTTTTTTTTTTTTTTTTTTTTTTTAATTTTATTTTATTTTATTTTTTTGCTTTATAACAAATTTAATCAGTTATACATATACATATGTTTCCATATCCCCTCCCTTTTGCGTCTCCCTCCCACCCTCCCTATCCCACCCCTCCAGGCGGTCACAAAGTACCGAGCTGATCTCCCTGTGCTATGCGGCTGCTTCCCACTAGCTATCTACCTCACGTTTGGTAGTGTATATATGTCCATGCCGCTCTTTCACTTTGTCACAGCTTACCCTTCCCCCTCCCCATATCCTCAAGTCCATTCTCTAGTAGGTCTGTGTCTTTATTCCTGTCTTACCCCTATGTTCTTCATGACATTTTTTTTTCTTAAATTCCATATATATGTGTTAGCATACAGTATTTGTCTTTCTCTTTCTGACTTACTTCACTCTGTATGACAGACTCTAGGTCTATCCACCTCATTACAAATAGCTCAATTTCATTTCTTTTTATGGCTGAGTAATATTCCATTGTATATATGTGCCACATCTTCTTTATCCATTCATCCGATGATGGACACTTAGGTTGTTTCCATCTCCGGGCTATTGTAAATAGGGCTGCTATGAACATTTTGGTACATGTCTCTTTTTGAATTATGGTTTTCTCAGGGTATATGCCCAGTAGTGGGATTGCTGGGTCATATGGTAGTTCTATTTGTAGTTTTTTAAGGAACCTCCATACCGTTCTCCATAGCGGCTGTACCAATTCACATTCCCACCAGCAGTGCAAGAGTGTTCCCTTTTTTCCACACCCTCTCCAGCATTTATTGTTTCTAGAGTTTTTGATGATGGCCATTCTGACTGGTGTGAGATGATATCTCATTGTAGTTTTGATTTGCATTTCTCTAATGAGTAAAGATGTTGAGCATCCTTTCATGTGTTTGTTGGCAGTCTGTATATCTTCTGTGGAGAAATGTCTATTTAGGTCTTCTGCCCATTTTTGGATTGGGTTGTTTGTTTTTTTGTTATTGAGCTGCATGAGCTGCTTATAAATTTTGGAGATTAATCCTTTGTCAGTTGCTTCATTTGCAAATATTTTCTCCCATTCTGAGGGTTGTCTTTTGGTCTTGTTTATGGTTTCCTTTGCTGTGCAAAAGCTTTGAAGTTTCATTAGGTCCCATGTGTTTATTTTTGTCTTTATTTCCATTTCTCTAGGAGGTGGGTCAAAAAGGATCTTGCTGTGATTTATGTCATAGAGTGTTCTGCCTATGTTTTCCTCTAAGAGTTTGATAGTGTCTGGCCTTACATTTAGGTCTTTAATCCATTTTGAGCTTATTTTTGTGTATGGTGTTAGGGAGTGATCTAATCTCATACTTTTACATGTCCCTATCCAGTTTTCCCAGCACCACTTATTGAAGAGACTGTCCTTTCTCCACTGTACATTCCTGCCTCCTTTATCAAAGATAAGGTGACCATATGTCCGTGGGTTTAACTCTGGGCTTTCTATCCTGTTCCATTGATCTATCTTTCTGTTTTTGTGCCAGTACCATACTGTCTTGATTACTGTAGCTTTGTAGTATAGTCTGAAGTCAGGGAGCCTGATTCCTCCAGCTCCATTTTTCGTTCTCAAGATTGCTTTGGCTATTCGGGGTCTTTTGTGTTTCCATACAAATTGTGAAATTTTTTGTTCTAGTTCTGTGAAAAATGCCAGTGGTAGTTTGATAGGGATTGCATTGAACCTGTAGATTGCTTTGGGTAGTAGAGTCATTTTCACAATGTTGATTCTTCCAATCCAAGAACATGGTACATCTCTCCATCTATTTGTATCATCTTTAATTTCTTTCATCAGTGTCTTATAATTTTCTGCATACAGGTCTTTTGTCTCCTTAGGTAGGTTTATTCCTAGATATTTTATTCTTTTTGTTGCAATGGTAAATGGGAGTGTTTCCTTGATTTCACTTTCAGATTTTTCATCATCAGTATATAGGAATGCCAGAGATTTCTGTGCATTAATTTTGTATCCTGCTACTTTACCAAATTCGTTGATTAACTCTAGTAGTTTTCTGGTAGCATCTTTAGGATTCTCTATGTATAGTATCATGTCATCTGCAAACAGTGACAGCTTTACTTCTTCTTTTCCAATTTGGATTCCTTTTATTTCCTTTTCTTCTCTGATTGCTGTGGCTAAAACTTCCAAAACTAGGTTGAATAAGAGTGGTGAAAGTGGGCAACCTTGTCTAGTTCCTGATCTTAGTGGAAATGGTTTCAGTTTTTCACCATTGAGGACGATGCTGGCTGTGGGTTTGTCATATATGGCCTTTATTATGTTGAGGAAAGTTCCCTCTATGCCTACTTTCTGCAGGGTTTTTATCATAAATGGGTGTTGAATTTTGTCAAAAGCTTTCTCTGCATCTATTGAGATGATCATATGGTTTTTCTCCTTCAATTTGTTAATATGGTGTATCACGTTGATTGATTTGCGTATATTGAAGAATCCTTGCATTCCTGGAATAAACCCCACTTGATCATGGTGTATGATCCTTTTAATGTGCTGTTGGATTCTGTTTGCTAGTATTTTGTTGAGGATTTTTGCATCTATGTTCATCAGTGATATTGGCCTGTAGTTTTCTTTCTTTGTGACATCCTTGCCTGGTTTTGGTATCAAGGTGATGGTGGCCTCGTAGAATGAGTTTGGGAGTGTTCCTCCCTCTGCTATATTTTGGAAGAGTTTCAGAAGGATAGGTGTTAGCTCTTCTCTAAATGCTTGATAGAATTCGCCTGTGAAGCCATCTGGTCCTGGGCTTTTGTTTGTTGGAAGATTTTTTATCACAGTTTCAATTTCAGTGCTTGTGATTGGTCTGTTCATATTTTCTATTTCTTCCTGATTCAGTCTTGGCAGGTTGTGCATTTCTAAGAATTTGTCCATTTCTTCCAGGTTGTCCATTTTATTGGCATAGAGTTGCTTATAGTAATCTCTCATGATCTTTTGTATTTCTGCAGTGTCAGTTGTTACTTCTCCTTTTTCATTTCTAATTCTGTTGATTTGAGTCTTCTCCCTTTTTTTCTTGATGAGTCTGGCTAATGGTTTATCAATTTTGTTTATCTTCTCAAAGACCCAGCTTTTAGTTTTATTGATCTTTGCTATCGTTTCCTTCATTTCTTTTTCATTTATTTCTGATCTGATTTTTATGATTTCTTTCCTTCTGCTAACTTTGGGATGTTTTTGTTCTTCTTTCTCTAATTGCTTTAGGTGCAAGGTTAGGTTGTTTATTCGAGATGTTTCCTGTTTCTTAAGGTGGGATTGTATTGCTATAAACTTCCCTCTTAGAACTGCTTTTGCTGCATCCCATAGGTTTTGGGTCGTCGTGTCTCCATTGTCATTTGTTTCTAGGTATTTTTTAATTTCCTCTTTGATTTCTTCAGTGATCACTTCATTATTAAGTAGTGTATTGTTTAGCCTCCATGTGTTTGTATTTTTTACAGATCTTTTCCTGTAATTGATATCTAGTCTCATAGCATTGTGGTCAGAAAAGATACTTGATACAATTTCAATTTTCTTAAATTTACCAAGGCTTGATTTGTGACCCAAGATATGATCTATCCTGGAGAATGTTCCATGAGCACTTGAGAAAAATGTGTATTCTGTTGTTTTTGGATGGAATGTCCTATAAATATCAATTAAGTCCATCTTGTTTAATGCATCATTTAAAGCTTGTGTTTCCTTATTTATTTTCATTTTGGATGATCTGTCCATTGGTGAAAGTGGGGTGTTAAAGTCCCCTACTATGAGTGTGTTACTGTCGATTTCTCCTTTTATGGATGTTAGTATTTGCCTTATGTATTGAGGTGCTCCTATGTTTGGTGCATAAATATTTACAATTGTTATATCTTCTTCCTGGATCGATCCCTTGATCATTATGTAGTGTCCTTCTTTGTCTCTTCTAGTAGTCCTTATTTTAAAGTCTATTTTGTCTGATATGAGAATTGCTACTCCAGCTTTCTTTTGGTTTCCATTTGCATGGAATATCTTTTTCCATCCCCTTACTTTCAGTCTGTATGTGTCTCTAGGTCTGAAGTGGGTCTCTTGTAGACAGCATATAGATGGGTCTTGTTTTTGTATCCATTCAGCCACTCTGTGTCTTTTGGTGGGAGCATTTAGTCCATTTACATTTAAGGTAATTATCGATATGTATGTTCCTATTCCCATTTTCTTAATTGTTTTGGGTTCATTATTGTAGGTCTTTTCCTTCTGTTGTGTTTCTTGCCTAGAGAAGTTCCTTTAGCATTTGTTGTAAAGCTGGTTTGGTGGTGCTGAACTCTCTCAGCTTTTGCTTGTCTGTAAACGTTTTAATTTCTCCATCAAATCTGAATGAGATCCTTGCTGGGTAGAGTAATCTTGGTTGCAGGTTTTTCTCCTTCATCACTTTAAGTATGTCCTGCCACTCCCTTCTGGCTTGTAGAGTTTCTGCTGAGAGATCAGCTGTTATCCTGATGGGGATTCCCTTGTGTGTTATTTGTTGTTTTTGCCTTGCTGCTTTTAATATGATTTCTTTGTGTTTAATTTTTGACAGTTTGATTAATATGTGTCTTGGCGTATTTCTCCTTGGATTTATTCTGTATGGGACTCTCTGTGCCTCCTGGACTTGATTAACTATTTCCTTTCCCATATTAGGGAAGTTTTCAACTATAATCTCTTCAAATATTTTCTCAGTCCCTTTCTTTTTCTCTTCTTCTTCTGGAACCCCTAGAATTCGAATGTTGGTGCGTTTAATGTTGTCCCAGAGGTCTCTGAGACTGTCCTCTGTTCTTTTCATTCTTTTTTCTTTATTTTGCTCTGCAGCAGTTATTTCCACTATTTTATCTTCCACTTCACTTATCCGTTCTTCTGCCTCAGTTATTCTGCTATTGATCCCATCTAGAGTATTTTTTATTTCATGTATTGTGTTTTTAATCGATGCTTGATTCATCTTTAGTTCTTCTAGGTCCTTGTTAACTGTTTCTTGCATTTTGTCTATTCTATTTCCAAGATTTTGGATCTGGGAAATAGAATCTTGGATCATCTTTACCATCATTATTCTGAATTCTTTTTCAGGTAGAGTGCCTATTACCTCTTCATTTGTTAGGTCTGGTGGGTTTTTATCTTGCTCCTTCTCCTGCTGTGTGTTTTTCTGTCTTCTCATTTTGCTTATGTTACTGTGTTTGGGGTCTCCTTTTTGCAGGCTGCAGGTTCGTAGTTCCTGTTGTTTTTGGTGTCTGTCCCCAGTGGCTAAGGTTGGTTTAGTGGGTTGTGTAGGCTTCCTGGTGGAGGGGACTAGTGCCTGTGTTCTGGTGGATGAGGCTGGATCTTGTCTTTCTGGTGGGCAGGTCCACGTCTGGTGGTGTGTTTTGGGGTGTCTGTGGACTTTTTATGATTTTAGGCCACCTCTCTGCTAATGGGTGGCGTTGTGTTCCTGTCTTGCTAGTTGTTTGGCTTAGGGTGTCCAGCACTGTAGCCTGCTGGTCGTTGAGTGAAGCTGGGTGCTGGTGTTGAGATGGAGATCTCTGGAAGATTTTCGCCGTTTGATATTATGTGGAGCTGGGAGGTCTCTTGTGGACCAGTGTCCTGAAGTTGGCTCTCCCACCTCAGAGGCACAGCACTGACTCCGGGCTCCTCAATTTGGGATGATGTGTTGTCTATTCATGTATTCCACAGATGCAGGGTACATCAAGTTGATTGTGGAGCTTTAATCCACTGCTTCTGAGGCTGCTGGGAGAGGTTTCCCTTTCTCTTCTTTGTTCTCACAGCTCCTGGGTCTCAGCTTTGGATTTGGCCCCGCCTCTGCGTGTAGGTCGCCGGAGGGCGTCTGTTCTTCGCTCAGATAGGACAGGGTTAAAGGAGCAGCCTCTTCGGGGACTCTGGCTCACTCAGGCCGGGAGGGAGGGAGGGGCACGGAGTGCGGGGCGAGCCTGCAGCGGCAGAGGTCGGCGTGACGTTGCACCAGCCCGAGGCGCGCCGTGCGTTCTCCCAGGGAAGCCGCCCCTGGATCCCGGGACCCCGGCAGTGGCGGGCTGCACAGGCTCCCGGAAGGGCGGTGTGGGCAGTTCCCTGCGCTCGCACACAGGCTTCTTGGCGGCGGCAGCAGCAGCCCCAGCGTCCCACGCCTGTCACTGGGCTCCGCGCTTTCAGTCGCGACTCGTGCCCGTCCGTGGAGCCCCTTTAAGCAGCGCTCTTAATCCCCTCTCCTCGCGCACCAGGAAACCAAGAGGGAAAAAAAAGTCTCTTGCCTCTTCGGCAGCTCCAGAGTTTTCCCGGACTCCCTCCCGGCTAGCTGTGGCACATTAGCCCCCTTCAGGCTGAGTTCTCGCCGCCAGCCCCAGTCCTCTCCCTGCGCTCTGACCGAAGCCCAAGCCTCAGCTTCCAGCGCTGCGGGCCCCGGCGGGCGAGCAGACAAGCCTCTCGGGCTGGTGAGTGCCGCTCGGCACCGATCCTCTGTGTGCGGATCTCTCCGCTTCGCCCTACCCAGGTATGTGGGGAGTTTCTTGCCTTTTGGGAGGTCTGGGGTCTTCTGCCAGCGTTCAGTAGGTGTTCTGTAGGAGTTGTTCCACGTGTAGCTGTATTTCTGGTGTATCCGTGGGGAGGAAGGTGATCTCCGCGTCTTACTCTTCCGCCATCTTACCCGGAAGTCTCTCCTTCCTTTTTAGTACTAGGACTCCCATTTTTACTGGGCACGTGGCCACCTAGAACGACCACATTTCCCAACCCTCCTTGCAGCTGTGTGGCCAAGTTCCAGTCAATGGGATGGTGGCGAAAGTCAAGGCTCCAACTTCTGGGTATGTCCATAAAAGGAAGAGGGTGTGTGCTCTCCCCTCCCCCCGTTTCCCATTGGCTAGTCTGCAGGTGTGGGGGAGAGTTACCTGGAACACCCCTAGGGATGGCAGAGCATCATGTCAGAGAGAATGAGGACCTGATAGAAAGAGAGAAGACGAGAGACAGAGAGCTAGAGGAGGGGAGGAGAGAGAGAGAGAAAAAAAGATATTAATCTTGTTTTAACCCTTGTTATTTGCGCCTTTGTTGCACGTCTTAGAAAATGACAATCCAAACAGCCACCTTAAAGGTGGCTTCTCAGGCCCATTTTTTCCCTTAAATCACCATCACTGGTTGTGGAAGCAGAATAATGGCCCCCTAAATGTGTCCACATGCTAATCCCCAGAACCCGTGAACGTTTCCTTCCATGGCAAAAGGGGCTTCAAAGATGCGATTAATTTAACGATTCTGAGATGAGAAGATTATCCTGGATAAATCACAAGGGTCCTTATAAGAGGGAGACAGGAGGGCTGGAGTCAGAGAGGGAGATGTGATGACAGAGAGATCTGAAGATGCTCCTGGCTTTGAAGATGGAGGGAAGAGCCACAAGCCAAGAAGGCAGGAGGCTTCTGGAGGCTGGACAGGCAAGGGAATGGAGCCTTGCCTTCAAGAAGGAACTTGGCCTCGACTTTAGGATTTCTGAACTGCAGACAGTAAGATCCTTAATTTGCATTGTTTTAAGCCATTACGTTTGTGGTAATTTGTTACAGTGGCCATAGGAAACCAACACACTAGTTAAGGACACTGTCCATAAGAAAATAAAAGTAGCCATTTGTAGTGTTTCATCCAACACTCATAATGCAAATTCATAAGCAAATGAGATGTGTGCACTACTCATTTAATCTTCACAACCCTGCCAAGGAACTACTCTCCTATCTACCCCATTTTACAGATGAGGCAGTTGAGGCTCAGAGAGGTTATGTACATCATCTAAGGTCACACAGCTAGTAAGTAGCAGAGCCAGGATATGTTCCTATGTGTTGTGCTCCTGCCTCCATCTTCAAAAAACTTAGGTACAGAAGAGAACAGTACAGGGTGAAACCCATGACCTGTGGGTCAAGCTGGGAAGTAATGATCTGTCAGGACATCCTTCTAACCTCCTAAGCCTCTCTCTTCTGGTTAAAAAGAGTCTTTGCTCTGCTGACGTTTGGTAGCTCAGAGACCCCTTATTTGCAGCTGCCCATGAGCACACTGCAGCCTCTTCCCTCTGTTTGGGAGAACAGCCCTCCTGTGATGACAGAGGCATGAGTCAGGGGTGCTGATGGGGGCCTGGGGCCAGGGGACCCTCAAGAGCAGCTGTGCTCAGGAAACTGCAGGGGTGGGCCCTCTGTGAAATCTGAGAGGCTCCCCACCCCATTTCAACACACACTGGGGACCCTTTGGGCATCTCCCCATCAAGGCTACTTACAAAGGAGTTGGAGGGTCACCCAGCCCGTGAGTGAGGGAATCCTTGAGTCCCTTGCATATTTCAATTTTCTGTTTCTTTACCTGCAGTGACACCTCTCTCAACGCCCAGTGCCGCCACTAGCTGGGTGTCTGCTCAGGGGCAGACCCCTTCCCTCTCTATCTGTATCCCCCTCTCTATCGTGTCTGATATGGGAGGTGTGTGATTAGAATGCATCACGCCAGAGGTCCCTGTGCCTCCTGTTGGCCCCAGATACCCAGAGCTTCTCACTGATCCCAGGCGAAGCATGTCTTAGTTCATACTCAATGTCATAAACCTTTGTACCCTCATCTTTAAGAGACCCTACCTTACCCAGAAATAAACCCACACACCTATGGTCAATTAACCTGTGACAAAGGAGGCAAGAATATACAGTGGAGAAAAGACAGTCTCCTCAATAAGTGGTGCTGGGGAAACTGGACAGCTACAGGTAAGAGAATTTTTTAGAACATTCTCTAACACCATAGACAAAAATAAATTCAAAATGGATTAAAGACCTACATGTCAGACCAGATACTATAAAACTCCTAGAGGAAAACACAGGCAGAACACTCTGACATAAATCACAGCAATATCTTTTCAGATCCATCTCCTAAAGTAATGGAAATAAAACCAAAAACAAACAAATGGGACCTAATTAAACTTAAAAGCTTTTGCACAGCAAAGGAAACCATAAATAAAACGAAAAGACAACCTACAGAATGGGAGAAAATATTTGCAAACGATGCGACCGATAAGGCATTAATTTTTAAAATATACGAACAGCTCATACAACTCAATATCAAAAAACAAACTACCCAACCAAAAAATGGGCAGAAGACCTAAATAGACATTCCTCCTAGAAGACATACGGATGGAAAACAGGCACATGAAAAAATGCTCAACATCGCTAATTATTAGAGAAATGCACATCAAAACTACAATGAGATATAACCTCACTCTGGTCAGAACAGCCATCATTAAAAAGTCTACAAATAATAAATGCTGGAGAGGGTGTGGAGAAAAAGGAACCCTCCTACACTGATGGTGGGAATGTAAATTGATGCAGCCACTATGGAGAACAGTATGGAGGTTCCTTAAAAAACTAAAAATAGAGTTATCATATGATCCTGCAATCCTTCTCCTGGGCACATATCTGGAAAAGACAAAAACTTTAATTCAAAAAGATATATGCACCCCAATGTCCACTGCAGCACTATTTACCATAGCCAAGACATGGAAGCAACCTTAATGTCCATCAACAGATGAATGGCTAAAGATGTGGTACATATACACAATGGAAGACTACTCAGCCATTACAAAGACTGAAATAATGCCATTTGCAGCAACATGGATGGACCTAGAGATTATCGTACTAAGTGAAATAGGTCAGAAAGAGAAAGACAAATACCATGTGATATCACTTGTATGTGGAATCTAAAATATGACACAAATGAACTTACCTACGAAACAGAAACAGACTCACAGACAGAGAACAGACTTGTGGTTGCCGAGGCAGGGGTGGTGGTGCGGGCGGGATGGCGTGGGAGTTTGGGCTTAGCAGATGCAAACCATTACATACACAATGGATGAACAACAAGGTCCTACTATACAGCACAGGGAACTAGATTCGATATTCTGTAATAAACTGTAATGAAAAAGAATATATATGTGCAACTGAATCACTTTGCTATACAGCAGAAGCTAACACAACACTGTAAATCAACTATACTTCGATAAAATAAGTTTTTTAAAAAGAATGTTTCATCTATTCGCACAACCAGCTTATCCCTTTTCTTTCCCCTTTGCAACAATAACCTATTTCTAGACCATATAGCTGCTGCATGTGTAGCTTATTCGGGATGGCCATTATCCATCTCCTGGATTTTAGCTGAGCCCAGCTAAAATCCAGGAGTGCCATTATCCAGGAAGAAGGAGAAAATAAATGTGGGGGACAAACAGCAGTCTCTGACACACTGACATATATACACTACCAAACGTGAGGTAGATAGCTAGTGGGAAGCAGCCGCATAGCACAGGGAGATCAGCTCGGTGCTTTGTGACCGCCTGGAGGGGTGGGATAGGGAGGGTGGGAGGGAGACGCAAAAGGGAGGGGATATGGAAACATATGTATATGTATAACTGATTAAATTTGTTATAAAGCAAAAAAAAAAAAAAAAAAAAATCGGGACATTTTAGGTTCTGGGGCACCTTGATTATAAGTAAAACTAACATGCATGGAGTCCCTCTATGTGCCCTCCTTGTATCAGCCATATGAAGGAGGTGCTCCAGAGACTGGGGGCCGGCATTCAAACTGGCCCCCAGGGAAGGCAAAGCCAAGCTCCTTCCCCTACTCTGTCTGTGTGCTGGATGGCCACGCTGGAGAAAGCTTCAGAATGGCCCAGTGAGTAAATGTCACAGCCCCACCCCCTAGAGGGTGACATCATCCCACCGTCTGGAGCAGACAGTGTTCCTGCTCTCAATTCCTTTCCTCCTGATCTTTGAGGGCCCTCCAGGCACAAGGCTTCCTTCTAGAGTATGCTTGCTCCCATCTGGTCCTGGGTGGGGTGGGGGGGGCACCATGGAAGGTGCTTGAGGGTACTGTTGGAACCACCCCTCCCTCAGGCCCTGGAAAGGCCACCTGTTGCCCTGGCTCCCCAGCCCTGCTAGCCCCAGCAGGCAAGGAGCCTAGCGGGGAAGCTGAGCTGGCAATGGTGAGGCTGTCCCTATGGGAGGGTGCTGGGCCCCCCCAGGGCCACAGCTCCTGGCTGCTCTGACAGTGCAGTGTCTGCCTTCCACCTCCCAGAGGGTCATACATATTTGCTCCCGGAGATTAGCTGGGCCCCATGCTCCCGTCTGCAGCCTCGCCAAGGGGCGCAAGGAAGGACTGAGTCATGGCCCCCAGCTCTTTCTAAACTGGCCATAAATGAAAAAATAAATAACAGCGGGAAAGGGCCTGATTGTTTTTAAGAGCAGAAGAATGAGCTTTCTTTGTGCGTGCACGTCTCCAGGAGGACCCCGGGGAGTGAGCTCAGAGCAGCCGCTCCCCCTCCCCAAACTTCACCTTCAGGGTGAAGGTGAAGTCTGGGGAGGCAAAGAAAATATTGTGATAAAGTCTAAGTTACCGCTGATGCCTGCCGGGCCACTTGATGAAATGGACTGAGTGCAAACAAATCTCCCAGCGCCTTCCTCTCTGCAAATGTTGGTGGGGGGAGGCCAGGCCTGGGCTCAGAGCCAACCCCTCGCTGGCCAAGCCGTGCTCGGCACCCTTGAGCATTTCTCCTCTTGTTTCTTTCTCCGAGTACACGGGACTCACTAAGCAACCTGTGGGACCCAGTGCAAAGTGAAAACGCAGGGCCCTGGTTCGAACAGCAGGAAAAAAAGCGTTGCTACAGGTACTAAAGGTACTAAAATATAAAGTTTTTTCCCCTTCTTCTGCGGCCTCTCTCTCTCTTGACTTATTACGGTGTTTTTTATTCGCCACTTAATGTTCTAAGTACAGGGAAACGTTTTAATTTTAAACTATTATATTCAATTACATTAAACTCATATGATATTAAATTCATGAATGGCATGCATTTTTGCCATTATTTTTATATGGCACGATCCCAATACTAAATACACATAGAAGAGCATTTAACCTGTAAGCAGAATCACCAAAATGACACAACTTCTGTTTCCTAGCTCATATATGCACGTGTACCAGAGGAGTGGAAACGCCGCACAAAACGAACTCAACTGTTTTACAGTTGACCCTGAACAACATGGGCTTGAATTGTGCAGGTCCACTTATTGGAGGACTTTTCTTTCATTAAAAAAAAAAAACCCCAAACAAAAAAAACCACACGATCCCGGTTGGTTGAACCCACAGATGCAGAACCAAGGATAGAACGGCTGATAGAACGGATTCATCAGGCACAGCCACATTTTGGATGGATCTGTCCAAAGTCCATCAGTGGATTTTGGGATCCACAGCAGGTCCTGGAAACAGCCCACCCCCGATACTGAGGGGCGAGGGTCTTTCACTTCTTGGTACATTCTACAGACACTCTCCATCTTCCGCTTACTGCTGAGTAAGGAAGGATTGACAGGCGAAGGAACTGTAGGTTTCATACCATCTTCCCCTTTCCTTCCAAGTCATCATTTTCAGTGTAAATGGTTGACTAATACAAGGAAGTAACACGCGTAAGGAGGGGTTGCTTGGTCGTTCATTTTTTTTTTTTTTTTTTTTTTGCGGTACACGGGCCTCTCACTGTTGTGGCCTCTCCCGTTGCGGAGCACAGGCTCCGGACGCGCAGGCTCAGCGGCCATGGCTCACCGGCCCAGCCGCTCCGCAGCATGTGGGATCTTCCCGGACCAGGGCACGAACCCGTGTCCCCTGCATCGGCAGGCGGACTCTCAACCACTGCGCCACCAGGGAAGCCCGGTTGTTCGTGTTTCTTTCTGCCTTTGCCTTCTTTCTGCATTGAAAGCAAGTTCTGGTTCTGGCAGAAAGCCCTTTCTCTTGCGGCTGACAGCGCCCCCAGTACGGCTCAGTTATGTAGGTAACACACTTGCCTTGGACTTGCTTTGAGTCTCACTGACCTGCCGCGTGTGGTGGGTACCTGGGGATTCTGATGTCACGGGGAACAGCGAACATGTATGGAATGGAACAGTGCTGTGCACGCGGCGTGCATCTCCTCTGGGCACGTACACGCACGCTTCTTGTCCCATCGGACTTCACGTAAAAAATACAAATTCAAGGACAACTTTCTTAGGAATTTTAAGATGACGAACGTGCCAAGTGCAGGGCCTATCCGAGCACGAGGCCTTGTGCAAGAGCACAAGCTGCACAGCCACGAAGCTGAGAACACGTTTATTTTTCTGACTCTCAACATACGTATATTGTGGACCAATTAAGAAGCACAGTCAAGCAAAATGTGAATGGACAATTATCTCCTAGAGATAACAACCATTAACGCTGGTCATGTAACTTTCTGGATGTTTCTCGAGGCCTGTGACACCAGATAACTTAGGGAAACTCTCCGATGAATTCTCCAATGGCTTCCCCTCTGCCTAGACCACAGCACACGCTCCCTGCAGGGCAGCCGGCCCAACACTGGCCTGCCTTCCGCCCCCTGCTCTGTCCCTCCCTCCCTCTGGCCCAGGCGCTGGGCCTCTTTCTGAGAACAAAGCCTTCTTGCTTTTGCACCTGCTGTTGCCTGCACCTAGGATCCCGTCCACAGCTCCTATGCAAATGCCTCTTCAGCCTTCAGGTCCCAGATCCACTGTCACCTCCTCTGAGAGCCCTGCTCTGACCACAAAGGGCCTTCCGGTCATTCTTCATGAAAGGTCAGACCGGTAACTCCCACCAGGGCTATGCTTGGTACTGCCGGGGGTCAGATTGAGTTTCTGAACCAGTCACGATGGGGGTTAGATGTTTACCATTGGCTTAGGCTGGGTGGGCAACTAGTGCCCCTGGGCCACATTTGGCCCACTGGCTTTGTGAGTAAAGCTTTATTGGAACACAGCCAAGCTTATTTATGTGTCATCTGCAGCTGCTTTCCTGTCACAACATCAGAGGTGATTAGTTGTGACACTGCGTGGCCTGCGAAGCCTTAAATATTTACTATCTGGTCCTTTATTGAATATGTTTGCCGACCCCTGGGTTCAATTAAGTAGAGCTTTCTGCTGGATCTAGGGGTGGGGTCCGCTTCCCCGGAGTCTCACGGCTGCATCAGAAAGGGATCAATACCTAAACAAAGTGGGGTCGGCAAGAAGAAAGAGGAAGGGGGGGTGGTGAAAGCTGAGTGATCAACCACCGTTTTCAGTAAAGACACGTGTACAGTAAACACAAAGTGTGTTCCCCTTTATGGCAGTGCTGTGATTTATTTAGTAAATCTTATAAGAAGTGATATCTAGATTGCCTCTAAATTTTTATCATTACAAATACTACTGTGATGTACGTCCATATGCATACATCCCTCGAACACTGCCCGCTTTTTCTTACCGAGATGGGTGGTCGTAGTAATGGGCCTGAGCTGTTCTCCTGTGGTACCAGCCTCCGTCACCCTCCAGGGTGGGTGGGGAGATCAGAGTCTGGCCTCATCCTCCAAGGTGAGTCGGAGGGTACCTGTCGAGGTGACGGGCCGCATGGAAGGCTGATGTCAGTGGAGGGGCTCCGTGTGGGTCACTGCAGCCTCACATCGCACTTGGAAGGCTAGCTGTCTTGCTGCTCTTTTATCCCAAGGAAATGGAGGCTCAGAGATGCACAGTCACTCACTCAAGGTCACACAGCCCATCAGTGGCCGAGCAGGGAATCAGATTCGAGGCATCCTGTACTATGTGGTCGTACTGGGGAGCTGGGGAAGGGCACTGCATTGCTGGCCTGGCCTGTGAGGCTCTGGGATGATTATAGAGGGTTAAAAACATCCCAAACACAAACCCCCTCTCACACCCGCTGGATGCTGCTGTGAACTTTTCAACCAAAACCCAAGTATTTTGTCCTGTACTTGGAGATTAAACCACAAGTGTGCCTCTCCAGGGAGGAGCAACACGCCAGCCCAAATTGCTAAGGTACTCAAGAATGGGACAGTAATGTTCTACACGGGCGGTAGAGGGGAGGAATTGGGGGTGCGTCCAAAGGCTCTGGGATGGGAGAGAGACAGCCAGGCCCCAAAGACAGAGGGGCCTGCTGATAGCCTTTTTCTGGCACCTCCTGGTGGGGAGACTGTTCAATGACGGGCCCTGGCAAAACCACTTCGACCAGTGCTTCAGTTTCCCTCTTTTATTATAAATCCGCTTAAAATATTTGGGGCACTCCCCAAAGTACCCAGAGATCTGTGTTGGGGACTCAGCACCACCCACACTGGTGCTTGCCAAATTCAAGCCATCCCAGCCGGTCCCTGGGATCTGGGCCACGTCTGAGTACCAGCTCCACTATTACATAGATAGACAGACAGACAGACAGATAGATAAATATGTGTGTATTTAAGCTGACTCATTTTTTCGCTTAATAAACGTACTTTAAAGGAAGCTGAAAATCATTACTATTGATAATAAGTTAGTACCATTTGTCATAGAAAGAAGGCAAACGTGAAAGTGCACAACCATTTTCTTAAGCATGTCCATTAATGCAGCACCTGACTGTCCCTCGTGCCGCCAGGGCCACGTGTCCACCTTTCGGGATCCATGACTTGGCACGCGCAGTGCTTCCGAGGCCACACAGGTATGTGGACCCTGAGTCCGGACTCGCTCACATCTCCCAAATGCCCTCCAGTGGCCCCAGTCTCTTGCTGGCACCTGCCCAGATTCTTTTCACTTGGCCTCACCTCCCCCATCCACCAGCCGCACGCCTGGGGTGCCAGATTTCATGGACATTTTCTCCCAGCCCCTAGGGGAGGTTTTTCCGGAAATGAAGCCACAGTCATCAGCAGCATGTGGTATCAATTAGGAGGGGCTGAGCAATCGGCCAGCCTCCTTTCTAACCCCACCCCATCACCTGGGGCTGGAAACCCTTACCTCTCTGGTCCGGCAGGCAGACAGGCCGGTTGCCCCACGTGCGCCTCCGCTCAGGTGTCCTTCTCCGGCAGCATCTGTCCCATGTTGTCTCTTCCTGGCTTTTAACACTCCCACAGCACCACACTGCAAAGGGAACCAGGCTCTAAACTCATCCAGAAACGGAGGGAACTTTAAGCCTGGCCCTGATCTGTCTTTCCAGAAATTTCTTCCACTACTACTCACCCGGAGGAAGGTTGGTTGGGGGTTTTGAGGGGAGGGATAGGTCAGGGTATACAAGGGTCTAAAGACAAATGCAGGCAGACCTATGCACCTTCTTCACTCCTGCCTCAGCCCATGCAGAGGAAACTGTGCCCTTTCTGAAGAAACGTTTCCAGAACTCTCCTTCCTAAGGGAATAGGAGTGACACCCAACTGGTGGTAGAAAAATACCTGAGTATTTATTGGGGCTCTCCACCCCCCACCCCTTTCCTCCCTCTCCCTTGCGGGTAAGCCTGCAGTGGCCAGTTCTGCCTGCGTCTGGGTGGACCCCTGAAATTCAGTGCGGGCAGTAGCAGAAAGAAGCCTGACCGTGGCCACACATCCAAGGCCCGTTTTCCAACTTCCATCATGAATTGGTTGTTGTTTTTTTCCTATGTTCAACAGACTGTGATTGACTGAACCTCAGGATCCCTTCCCCTTCGCTTCCACAGTAACTGAAGATTTTCACTGTGCACTGGGCTGCCCAGAATAATGACGACATTTCCCATCCGCCCCTGCGTTTAGTGTGGTCACATGATTAATTCGGCCTTCTCCTGTGAATTGAAGGGGCACCCCAACTTCCAGATAGTAACTTGCAGTGGAAAGGGACCCGCCTTTCCTCTAGCTGGCTTTACCAGAATAAGGCTGGGGTTTTGGTCCCTAACCGCCTTTGTGTCTCTATCTCATCAAGCTCAGGGCTTGAGGGAAAGAGTATTTCAAATCGCAACAATGAATACTATCATGATCCACTGTGAGTAGCTACCGCCCAATGAGGTAGGCAGTCTCTACTCAGCCTAATTATAATAATATCAGCATCACACTGATAGTGACTTATTGCTTACTCCCTTCCAATCCATGAACGCAGCCCATGCATGATTTGGTTTAGTCCCGAGAGGCTGGTTTTATTAACTCCATAGGAAACTAAGGCTCAGAGAGGTTAAGTAACTTGGCCGAGGTCACACAGCTAGCAAGGTTCAACTCAAGATTATCTGTGAGGCCAACGCTCTTAACGACACTATTGTGCCTACCCCAAATAGCAACCGCTACCATTTTTTGAGTGCTTGCTTTATGCCAAGGGCTCAATAAAGCCCTTTACATATATTAATAATCCTCCAGCATATCTACAAGGCAGACATTCTCCCCCCAACCCCCCCCTTTGCAGATGAGGACACAGCTATGGAGAGGTGAGGAGACGGCGTCCACTGCTCTGAGAAGAGGCGTGCATCTCCCAAGGGGCAGCTCTCGCTTGCTCGTGAACCTCCCAACAAGCTGACCTCTGAATCCAACTGGTATTCTCCACCCCAAGGCCATGGCTTAATTATGAGGCCACAGAGGAATGACCGCATTTCTCAACTTCCTGAACCCAGAGCCCACACCCCCAGAGGCAGAGGCTGTTGCCTTTGTCAAGAGTAGTCAGGCTGGGTAAGGGAACAGCTCCATGATTTCCAGCTTGGCAATGGTCCCTGGGATGGCCTCCTGGCCCTCACTCTCTCTCACTGCATCCCAAATTCCATAACAAACCAGGGTCTGGGCCCTGAGGCTGGTTATCTAGTTCAGGTGTCTGCAAACTACTGCCCAAGGGCCAAATCTGGCCCATTGCTTGTTTTTGTACCACACAGGAGCTGAGAATGGTTTTCACATTTTTAAGTGGTGGAAAAATTTTTTTTTAAAGAATAATAGTTCCTGATGTGAAAATTATATGGATTTTTGACTGCCTCTAACCATAGAATGTGGCAGAAGTGACACAGAGTGACTTCTGAGGCCACGCAGCTTCTGTAGTTTGCTTTTGGGACATGTACCTTTGAAGCTCTGAGCTGCCATGTAAGAAACTCAGCCACCCTAAAGCCACCACACTTGACATACCATGAAGGGAGATCATCCAGAGATAGAGAGAGCTGCCTGGGGAGCCCCAGCTGTTTGAACCCACAGCCAGCTTCAGCATCAGCATCAGCATCAGCATCTTCATCAGCATAAGCATCTGCATCAGAATCACCATCTGCATCAGCATCTGCATCATCATCAGCACCAACTGTGAGTCAGTGAGACTTCAGGGATTTCTGATGCCAGCTTTCCTGCAAGCCACCCTAGCTGACATCATGTAAAGCAAAGACAAGCTGTCCCCACTGAGCCCTGCCTAGCTTGCAGATTTATGAGATTAGTGGATAAATAAAAGCTGTTTTTTAAGCCCCCAAAGGTTAAGTGGCATGTTCAAGGTCATCACCAGCTTGTAAGTGACAGAATTCCACCTCTGTTCAACTCCAGAGCCTCTCTGCCCTTTGCAGTGTGAGGATGTGTTCAAAGAGCTTAGCCCAACAAAGGGGTTCACACTTTGTTTGACAAACTCGCATCAGAATCATGTGGGGATCTTGCTAAAAACGTGGATTTCTAAGTCCTAACCCAGACCTAGTGAATCAGAACCTCAATGTTATGCATTTTAATACGTGGCCCGGGAGAGTCTTCACCACAGTAACAGTTCCCACCCATCAGTCTAAGATGCAGAAGGGGATGCAGTCACCAAACACCAGCTAACTGCCTTCAAGGACTGCTTCCCAGTGGCCAGATGTGGACCAGGCACTGCTCTGACCCCTGGGGAGTCATAAAAGAAAACAATGCATAAAGAGCAAAACAAAGAAATGAAAGATAAAATGACATAAAAACAGAGAAAGCCCCCAACCTCGTGCAAATTTCAGTTTAGGGTAAGTATGAGCCTTGGTGTTAGGGAAAGAGATGACAAAAAGCAAGCAAAGAATAAGATTATTCCAGAGAGTATTAAGTGCTGGGAAGGAAATCAGACGGGATGACGGGGCACAGTGGAAGGCAGGGGCCGTCTCAGACAGCGGAGGAGGGAGGAGGTCAGGGGAGAAGGTTCCAAGTGTGACAGCAAGGGTCAGGCATGCTGGGCACTGGACGTACATCACTCCATTTGATGCTCATGGCTTCCCTGCACAGGATTTATTAGGGTTCCCACCCTCCACCCGCTTTTACACAAACCTCCTTCTAGAGTCTCCATCTCAATCAGTGGCAAATCCACCTTTCCCATTGGTATGAGTGTCCCGTGGCTGCTAAAACAAAGTACCACAACCTACATGGCTAGAATGATGGAAATTTATTCTCCCCCAGTTCTGGAGGTCGGAAGTCAGGCGTCATGGTGTCCACAGGGTTGGTTCCTTCTGGAGACACTGAGGATGCATCCAGCCTGTCCTGCCCCTCTAACTGCTGGTGGCTGCCCGGCCATCCTTGGTGCTCCTTGACTTGCAGATGCATCACTCCATCTCTGCCCCCATCTTCCCAAGCCCTTCTCCTCTGTGTGTCTCTGTGTCCTCTCCTTTTCTTACAAAGACACCTGTCATTGGATTGAGGGTCCACCTTCATCCAGGATCATCTCATCTTGAGATCCTTAACTTAATTACCTCTGCGAAGACCCTTTTCCCAAATAAGGTCACTTTCACTGGTTCAACGGGTTGGAGCTCAGGCACAGCCTTTGCGGGGGCACTACTGAACCTACGACAAAGTTTCTCAGGTCAAAACATTTGGGGTCACTCTCGATGGTGACTCTCTCTCTTATAACCCACCTCTAAGCCATCAGCCAAACATCTACTGGTCCCAGCTTCAAAATATACCCCGAATATCTTCCTCACCACCCCCCGCCCCGTTTTCCTCTCATCCCCCCCAACCTGGACTCCCGTGGCCGCCTCCTCTGGGCTCCCTGCCCCCTCCCTGATGCCCCACAGTCCATGCTCAACATAATAGCAGAAGGGCTCTGTCAAAATCCGGCCAATCAAGTCCTTGCTCTGCTCAAAACTTCGCAGTACGGGCTTCCCTGGTGGCGCAGTGGTTGAGAGTCTGCCTGCCAGTGCAGGGGACACGGGTTCGAGCCCTGGTCTGGGAGGATCCCACATGCCGCGGAGCAACTAAGCCCGTGAGCCACAACTACTGAGGCTGCGCGTCTGGAGCCTGTGCTCCGCAATAAGAGAGGCCGCGACAGTGAGAGGCCCGCGCAACGCGATGAAGAGTGGCCCCCGCTCGCCGCAACTAGAGAAAGCCCTCGCACAGAAACGAAGACCCAACACAGCCAAAAATTAATAAATAAATAAAATAAAAATAAATTTAAAAAACCCCCCAAAACTTCGCAGTAGCTTCTCATCTAAATAAGAGTACAGCGAAGGTCCCAGTGAAGTTCCAGAAGGCCCAGGTCTCCCCGCATCACCGCCCCCCATTCTCCTCTGCTGCGGCCATGCTGGCCCCTCGCTGCTCCAGAATACCAGCTGTGCTTCTGCTCACGGCTTTCTTCTTGCTGTTTCCTCTGCCTGGATTGCTCTTTCTGGAAACATTTCTCAAACGTTTCCTTCTCTCTTCTGTGTCAAGTCTTTGTTTAAATAGCCTCAGCTCAGTGAGACCAAATTTAACCAGAAATCTGGACAGGGGAAGGCCCGGTCCAAACCTCAAACACCCCTAAGAGGAGCACTGCTGCGAGCATCTGTGGAGTGCAGGAGAAGAGGGTCCGGGTGGCCAGTGTTCCCACCATCCTCCTGCACACAGCTTGGTGGATTGGCGTTTCCTTCCTGCCTTTTGGTTCGGCCTGGAACGGTATCTGCATAATCCCATGAGATTTCTGTTTCTTGTTTTTCATCTTTAGAATCAACCTTTTGTTTCCTTTTGCTTTGCATGATGGGATGTAACTTTTACAAACCTCAGCCTGGCAATCCTGATGTATATGTAAGTATTTCTCATACTCAATCCCACTCTGCAAACTTGGGGGAGGTCTGGGTGCCAGGTACTGGACAACACACTTTATGGGGATGATCTCCTTCAGCTCTCAGAAAGCCCCAGATACTGCAGATGTGCAGACAAGCTAGAGAGGTCAGGGGGCCTGTTCAAAGTCATAAAGTTGCCACATGTCACAGCTGGGATTTGAGCCCAAGCTTTTGACCTCAGAGCACATGCTCTTAACTATTAAGCTACATCCTCTGTTCTCTTTAAGCCACATTATCCCAGCCTCAATGCTATTGATATTCTGGGCCAGATAATGCTTTGCTGTGGGGGCCTGTGCTCTACTCTGTAGGGTGGTTGGCACCATCCCTGGCCTCTACCCTTTAGATGCCAAGAACACACCCTGTGACGATGGAACATGTCTCCAGATATTGCTGAAGTTCCCCGGGGGACAAAATCGCCCTGGTTGAGAACCTCTGCTTTAACCCAAGTTCTCCCCTCTGGTCTTTCCCTGAGTCCCAGTGATTCCCAATCAACTCCACTGTCTACCCCTCCCCACCACGGCCATCCCACTGGGCTCCCGATGAAGGAGATCCCACTTCCTCTGAGCTCCACCCCGCCACCCTATAGCCAATCTCTAGGATTCTAGCAAGAGCTGATGGGGCATTAAGAATAAGAGAAGGAAGGTAAAACAGATAGCAGAAGAGCCAATACGTTGGCAATGCCACCTTGGGGGGAGATAAAGAAACCCAAAGCAGAGCTTGAAATACTTTTCTGTTGGAGTAGGTGGGGTAGACTCAAGCAGATTGTGAAAGAGGGGGACAGATTCTCAGCTAGAGAGATCATGGCTGCCTCTGGGGCATAGGAGTGGAGACATACTCCTGAGAACAGAAGGAGACTGCTCCTTTCATTTTGCTGAGCCAAATTTACCTAGGACCAAAAAGTCACTCCTATCTCCAGATCTGGAAGAAGGGAGTTTGTCCCAGGTAATGAAGACTTAGGGTCAGTGAATGATGGAGGAAGCACCAGGGGACTCCTTGGTCCCCAGCACTGTTCTGGGTGATCAGAACTCCAGTTCTCCTGGGCTGATCCAGTCATACTACATCATTGATGGTAACAGAGACTGCTGATTGCCGGCCAATGTCCAAAGACTACATTTCTTAGCATCCCTTGAGGCTAGATATGACCACATGACTATGACTTGACCAAGGAGACATAAAAAGAACTTGGGTGGGGTTATTACCAGGAAGGTTCTGTAGAAGGGAGGGTGTGAGGGCCTTTTGGCTCTTCAGTTTCTTCTGGCTGCTGTCCTAGAAGGTAGATGTGAAGCCTGGAACTGAAGCAGCCACTCTGAATCATAAGATGACCTTGAAGTTGGTGGCCACATGCTGAAGATGGCAGAACAGAAAGACAGTCATCTGGATCTCTGATATTTTTATGAGAGAATAATAAACTTTGATCTTATTTAAGACATAACATATTGGGGGGGGCATTCTGTTATATTTAGTGAAACCTAATCCTAACAGATATAATTGGTTATAGATGGAAATCTGAAGTTGGACTCATCCTCTGAACATTTTTTTACAAATGCAGCCCTGCACATTTGAGATTGTTTAGACTTTACAGAAACTCAAAGCTCTCTGTTTTAATGGCACATTTTGGGACAAGGAGCAAGAAAGGGAACAGGGCTGGCATTGCTGTGTAGACAGTACTAATTACAGCAATTGTAAGTGACAAACAAAAGTGGTTTCTTGGCAGGGGGTGGGGATGGGGATGGGAATGGGAGGAGGGTAGAAGGTGGGGATGAGCTGGAAATGTATTCCACGGATGGGGATAAAACTTGTGTTTATATGATTAGCAGAATTAGATGTGGGTCAGTGGCCATAGCTGGAGTTTGTAAATAGCCTTTTGAGCAGTTGCACATTTTTTGGGGTTTGATCAAAATGAAACATCATTAAAAACAGCTCCATTGCCAATTGTCATCTCTGCCAGAGCCTTGGGAGGTGCCCTCCGGTCACGTCAGGCTGGATGTAATTGGCTTTGAAGTTTGTATATGCGAAGTGCTTTGAGGATTGCAGGCTAACAGAGCTTTGGCAGAGGAAGAAATTTTGAGAGAGTCCATTTACCAATACGGGTTCAGCCTTAACTACAAAAACATCAAGCAGTCATAAAATGCAGCCTTTGCTGAATGAACCTGAAAACAGGTTCAAGTGGGGTAAGCTCTCAGCCATCTAGAAGGAGTAAGTCACCTTAAGATGCAATGGCTGGGAACCAGATTGTCCTAGGCCTGTGGGCCAGTAGAGTTAGACTAGCCGGCTTCAAATCCCTGCTCGATCACTTAGCAGCCACTGTCACCCTAGCCAAGCCACTTCACCTCTCTGTGCCTCAGTGTCCTCATCCGTAAAATGGGGACAATATTAGAAGCTAGCACATATTGATAAAGTGCTTAGAACAATGCCTGGTTCGTAGATGTGCAATACACCTGAACTAATGTTACTACTATTATTATTCCACAGTTTCTATTCCAAGTTAGCCCTCCTGAAAAGAGTTGTTTTTTTTAATTGCATGATGTTTAGTTTGTACGCTTTTATTACATTTATTCCATTAACAATTGAACAAGGAGAAATCTCAGAGTCATTTCTATTTCTTGTTCTTATTTTAAAGCAGATAAAACTGGAAGAAGTTTGAAAACACCAGATACAAACGGATTTAAATGTTTAAAACCACCCAGCAAAATAGTTGTAGGCATGTCCAAATCTCTCGCTTAAAAAAGAAAGAGGTCAGATTTCACCCTGAGTTTACTTTATAATTAAACTGGTTTCATGAGTTTGTTTCCAAATTTAGGTGAGTGTTATGTGGAGAAAGGAGATCCACGGAACTTTTGCTCTAAGGAAAGGCCAGGAGGTCATTCCAGGGAAGAGGTGATGGGGCGGGTGTGATGTCCAGTTGGTATCAGGAAGCATTTGGCACTGGGGAGATTGCTGGGCCCAGCTGGGCGTTATCCTTCCTGAAGCATTCTGTCTTCCATGGGAATGCTCACCACGCTGACATGTGCTCACCAAAAAAGACAGCTGGCTGACAGTGTTAACCCCCCACGCGGTTAAGTCGGGAAGAACTGGGGACTTCAGCCTTTGGGTTTTATGCTCAATCAGATGGTATAGATGGCATGTGTGGTTTGGGCTGTTACCTTTTGTAACAGCACCATGATTTGCTTTGTGGGGGACACCTCCCCTCGGTTCTCAATCTAGACTGTATGGGTGGAGTTGCTCCTATTCCAGACCAGAGGGCAGGCACATGACCCAGGCCTGGCCAATCAAAACACCAAATACCCACGGCTGCAGGGATTGGTTCAGGAATGGACACCTGACCCAGGATGGGCCAATCACAGCTGACCCCAAGATTTTTGCTGGAACTACTGCAAAAGAGATGCTCTCTTTCAGCTGAGGTTCCTCAACCTGTTGAATGTGAGTCCAGAGTTGTTGGTGGGGATGACGTGGGGAGGTTAAGCCCATGTTTGGGAAGTACTTGCCTGAGGATATAGCTAAAATAGAGGAGACATGATCAAGAGAGAGAGATTCCTGGAAACACTGCATCCTGAATCCTGCCATGCCCTGACTTTTCTGTTACATGAGCTAATGCCTTTCCTTTTTTGGCTTAAGTCCATTTCAACTGATTTCCTCTTACTTTGACCAAAAGGCTCTTGACTCACCTAGGTGGAGAACCGAGACCTTAGGCCATAGTTCCCTCCTGGGAAGCAGACATAGATAAGAAGAAAAAGTTGGCAGTGGAAGAAGAGGAAACCTTACTAGGAGGTCAGAAGCCAGCCGGGGGCCTGTGTAAGCTACCAGGGTGCCAGGACATGAAAAAATGGTCACCATGGATGTTCGTCATGATGCCCCTGGAGGGCCATCAGTAGACACAGAGCTGCATTTGTGCCCTCCCCAGTGGTGACATGGACTGTGTTCAATCATGCTCCTTTCCTCTCCAAGTCCTCTTGTCACCATCCTTCTCATACCAGCTGGAGGGCCTATTACACTGTTCTGGGCACTTGTAACCAATGACAGCTGCCAAAGGTGAAGGGCAGAGATGGAACCAAGGAGTCAGAGCAAAGACTTTTACAGTCGGGCTTCCCTGGTGGCACAGTCGTTGGGAGTCCGCCTGCCGATGCAGGGGACACGGGTTCATGCCCTGGTCCGGGAAGATCCCACATGCCGCGGAGCGGCTGGGCCCGTGAGCCATGGCCACTGAGCCTGCACGTCCAGAGCCTGTGCTCCGCAACGGGAGAGGCCACAACAGTGAGGGGCCCGCATACCGCAAAAAAAAAAAAAAAAAGACTGTTACAGTCAACCCATGGCAAACGGGAGGAATGAATGAACGAATGAATGTCTCTAACATTTATTGAGCATTTACTGTGGGCAAGGAATGTTCCAAGCCCTTTATATATACCCTCTCATTTGATCCCCACAATTCTACCAGGTGGGTCCTATGATAATCCCCGCTTTACAGATGAAAAAACTGAGGCACGGAGAGATGACCTTGCCCAAGGGCACATAGTTAACCAACAGCAGGGTCTTAATCACTGCGGAATCAGTGAAAACTCACTGAGCCCTACTCCATGCCAAGCACTGTGCCAAGTACGAGGGAAACAACTGTGTGTGAAAACACACATAGACCCTGTTCACACAGCAGTGTTCATCATCTGAAATTATCTTAGGAAATATACTCATTTGTATACCAGTTTCTGATCCGTCTTCTCCATCAGAATGTTTGTTCCATGAGGGGAAGAACCTCACTGGTCTCATTCACAGTCTTACCTGCAGGGCTGAATGGGACCTGGCCTACAGCAGGCACTCAGAATTTGTTCAACAAACAAGTAGCTCTAGAGAAGAGCTTCTCAATGTCGTTACTGCTGACATGTGGGGCTAGATCATTCCCTGTGGTGGCAGCTGTTCTGTGCATTGTAGGGTGTTTAGCAGCATCCCTGGTCTCCACCCTCTAAATAACAGTAGCACCCCTCTCCACTCCATCCCCCATGGTTGTAACAACCAAAAATGCCTTTGGACATTGCCAGATGTTCCTGGGGAGGCGAAATTCTTGATCTGGAGAGTTAGGATGACTGCACAGATGACACGCATAACCAGGAACGTAACATCGGAGGGACCGACATAACACATATCTGACACACAGGGTAGCTGGTACCTACATCAAGCTCCTGGACCGTCTGTTATGTGAGCGAGCACGATTGGGCCTGAAAGCTAAGAAATGACTTGAGCCACAAGTATGTTGCAATTCCCCATTAGCCCTCGAAACCCTGAAATCTATACATCTGTAGTGGCGAGACGGAACACTCAGACCCTGAATGATGTCAAGATGCAAGTGGGCCCAAACTTAATCATTCCAAGAGGCATCCTATTTCAGAGGTTCTGCTGGTTTAAGGAGAGGCCGTTTCTCAGGAGGGTGCCATTTGCAGATGGCAGCAAAAACATAATATCATTTGCCTTTGCCACAACTGGCAAAAGTGAGTTTTCATCAAGAGGGTTCTTACTTCCTTTGAGTGGCTTGTTTCTTCCCAGTGATAGAACTGGAGAAAAAATATTCCCAAAGTGAACATCTCTCTTGGTGCCCCTGCAGCACCCCAAGTTGTTCCTTCTCCAGGGTTCTAATATAATACAAATAAATAAGATACAAGGGGGCTTCCCTGGTGGCGCAGTGGTTGAGAGTCCGCCTGCCGATGCGGGGGACACGGGTTCGTGCCCCGGTCCGGGAAGATCCCACATGCCGCGGAGCGGCTGGGCCCGTGAGCCATGGCCACTGAGCCTGCGTGTCCGGACCCTGTGCTCCGCAGCGGGAGAGGCCACAACAGTGAGAGGCCCGCGTACCGCATTAAAAAAAAAAAAAAAGATACAAGGATGTAATGTACAGCCCAGGGAACAAAGCCAATATTCTATAATAACTTTAAATGGAGCATAATTCTATAAAAATATCGAACCACTATGTTGTACACCTGAAACTAATGTAACACTGTAAATCAACTACACTTCAAGAAAATCACATATATAATATATAAATCATATACTACATATAAATTATGTGTGTGTCTTTTTTCCAGATGTCTGTAGCCATTATCTCATTTAATTTTTACAACAGCTCTACTAGGTAGGAGTTACTAACCCTACTTTACTGATGACCAAGACCGAGGCATACAGAGGCTAAGTGACCTGCCCAGGGTCACCTGTAATATTCTCTATCACCAAAAGCAGCACCACCATCCACCAGGTCACTCTGACCAAAACAGTGTCCCTTGATGTTCCCATTTCCCCCCACCCATGCATCCAATCCATCGGCAGGTACCATGGGCTCTCCTTCCAATAGATGCCCCAGATCTGGTCACGGTCTCCCCTATCCCAACAGCCAGCTTGGTCCAGGCCATCCCTGGCCTGCAGGCCTGCGTCAGCCTCCCCCTCTGCTCCTGAGCCTTATTTCCAGCCCCAGTGTCCAGGTCATCCTCACTGGGCGGCAATCAGCCCACTGAAGTGCCAGCCAAGGCTCCCATGGGCCCGAGGACCAGTCCAGGCTCAGAGTGGAGGCCAGGAGGCCTCGGCTATGTGCCCTGAGCTCTCCTCCCAAGATTCTTCTTTGCATTCAGTTCCCTTGACCACACCTCCCATACATTTATTGAGCACCTACTGCATGCCCACTCTTCACATTCCCAGCACTGGGGATATGGTGGTGGGTGAACAGGTGAAGTTCCTCACCTCATGGAATGGACATTTGTGGCTTGCTCTCTAATCCAGCCATTCTCTCTTCCTTCTGGGCCCCGGCACAGCTGGTCCCCATGCCCAGAACGACCTCCCACCCTCCCTTTCTTTCCTTCTGACACATGGCTAATTCCTGCCCCTCTGCAGAGGTCATCTGTTGCTGCATAACAAATTTCCCCAACAACAGAGTAACTTAAAACAACAACAGTTTAAATCTCAGGCTTCTAGGGGTCAGGAATCAGACGCGGCTGAACTGGGTCCTCTGGCGCTGGGTCATCCCAAGGCCTGACAGAGTAGGCCCCTCGCTTGCTGGCATGACTGTGGCAGAATTCAGCTCCTCATGGGGTGTTGGACTGAGGGTCTCAGGTCCTCACAAGCCACTGGCCAGAAGTCTTCCTTAGCTCCTCACTGTGTGGGCCTCTCCACGGCACATGCAACAACACGGCAGCTGGCAGAGTGAGCGGGCAAGAGGGCAAGAGGGAGTGCCAGTGGGATGGAAGTCAGAGTTTAGAACCTAATCTTGGAAGTGACATTCCATCATTTTGCCACATTAAAAAAATTTTTTTTTGATGTAGACCATTTTTAAAGTCTTTATTGAATTTGTTACAATATTGCTTCTGTTTTATGTTTTGGTTTTCTGGCCGCGAGGCATGTGGGATCTTAGCTCCCCAACCAGGGATCGAACCGCAACCCCTGCACTGGAAGGCAAAGTCTTAACCACTGGACCACCAGGGAAGTCCCCATTTTGCTGCATTTTATTCTCTGGAATCAAGTCACCAGGTCTAGGCCACACACGAGGAGGGGGGGGACACAAGGATGTGAATAGACGAGGTGGGCAGGGATCACCAGGGGCCATGGCAGAAGCTGTCTCCCACACCTTCTTTCAGCATTAAATGTCAATGCCTCCTCCTCAGAGGCCTTCTCTGATTCCTGGGTTAGGAGCCGCTTCTTTGAGCTCATACAACTCGGGAATCCCCGCATGACACTTAATACATTACTATGTGTGAGCCCTGTTGATGAGCCCCTTTACCTCACCAGACCGGGGGCTCCTGAAGGACAGAAACTCTATCCTATCACTTTATTCTTTGTTGTATTCCCGGCCCTGTCCACTCTGAGCACACAGCTGGGCTCAGTGTTTTTTTAAACCAAATGTTTTTTCACTAGTTGCAAAGTAGTGACATACATTAGTTCATATTCATTATTTCACAGATGCGTATAACATTAGACTAGACAGAACTTAAAACAAGAATAATCCTCACAGGCCATCTAAGAGTGAGAATCTGATTTATTTTATTTTGTAACAGAATTCTGTCTGAATTCAAATTCCTGCCCCCTCCTCACTTGGGCTGTGGAAACTTGTACCCATCTACCCGTTTCCTCTTCTATATAATGGGGATAATAGTTGACTTTCATTAGATATACAGATGGCCAACAGGCACATGAAAAGATGCTCAACAGTACTAATTATTAGAGAAATGCAAATCAAAACTACAATGAGGTATCACCTCACATCAGTCAGAATGGCCATCATTAAAAAATATACAAATACCAGGCTTCCCTGGTGGCGCAGTGGTTGAGAGTCCGCCTGCCAATGCAGGGGATACGGGTTCGTGCCCCGGTCCGGGAGAACCCCACATGCTGCGGAGCGGATAGGCCCGTGAGCCATGGCCGCTGGGCCTGCGCGTCCGGAGCCTGTGCCCTGCAACGGGAGAGGCCACACACACACACACACACAAATATATATATATATACAAATACAAAATGCTGGAAAGGGTGTGGAGAAAGGGAACCCTCCTACACTGTTGGTGGGAATGTAAATTGGTGCAGTCACTATGAAGAACAGCATGGAGGTTCCTCAAAAAACTAAAAACAGAGTTGCCATATGATACAGCAACCCCACTCTTGGGCATATATCTGGACAAAACTATAATTCAAAAAGACATATATACCCCTACGTTCATGGCAGCACTATTTACAATAGCCAAGACATGGAAACAACCTAAAAGTACATCAACAGATGAATGGATAAAGATGTGGTACATACATACAATGGAATACTACTCAGTCATTAAAAAGAATGAAATCATGCTATTTGCAGCAACATGGATGGACTTAGAGCTTATCATACTAAGTGAAGTAAGTCAGAAAAAGACAAACACCATATGATATCTCTTATATGTGGAATCTAAAATATGACACAAATGAACTTATCTACAACAGAAACAGACTCACAGACGTAGAGAACAGACTTGTGGTTGCCAAGGGCTGGGGGAGGGATGGATTGGAAGTTTGAGATTAGCAGATGCAAACTATTATATATAGAATGGATAAACAATAAAGTCCTACTGTAGAGCACAGGGAACAACTATATTCAATATCCTGTGATAAACCATAATGGAAAAGAATATGAAAAAGAATGTATGTATGTGTATAACTGAATCACTTTGCTATACAGCAGAAATTAACACAACATTGTAAATCAACTACAGTTCAATAAAATAAATTTTTAAAAATAGTCAACATTCATTGAACACCTATTATGTGCCAGGTATATACTTGATGTACATAATCTCACTTAATCTGCTAAACCACCTAACGAGGTAGATAATACTGCTGCTACTCTCATTTTAGAACAAAGACAAATGAGGTACAGAGAGATGGAGTCACTTGTCTAAGCTGAAAGAGGCAAGGATTCAAATCTAGGTCCAGATCTGGGTCCAGAGCTCACCTAGTGCATCAGGTTATTGTAAGGGTTCAAAGTGATTATGTGCATGCAGTTTTAGCTCAGTGACCAGCATAAGGCAAACACCCAATAAACGTTGCCTTATAAGTTTAACTTCAGCTGAATAGAACAGAAACTGAAATACAGCTTTTAAAGTGTGAGCTTCATTCCTTTCATGGAGAGGGCAGGACAGGGCTGGCACAGCAATGTTGTAATACCATTAATACCCCAGGCTCCTGATCAACCACCTCACACGAGCTTTCCTGTTCAATGATGAATCATGGTCCAAAGTGGCTCAGAGCTCCAGCCACTCCATTGCAGTTCCAAGCAGGAAAAAGGAGACAAACGGAGGAAGGACCAAAAGGGCTCACCTTCCAGTGAGTGAATAAACTCTTCATTAAGAGCCTTTATTAAAAGCCCCATCTGGTGACTTCAGCTTATATCTCACTGGCGACCTACACTACAAGCAGGGCTGGGATTGGGGTCCTTTAGCTAGACACAATGCCACACTAAATAAAACTGAGGTTTTGTTAGTGAAGAAGGGAAAAACAGTTGAGTAGGCAACTAAGAGTCTACCTGTGTACTTTACATTATTAGTACAAATAAACAAGGGGAGGCCTGTTTATTTATACTATTAACCAGAAGCCCCACACATAAGAACGGATTGCTTGCATTGAAGTGGGGAGGGGTGGGTGCCCTCAGCTCCCTCCGTGCCCCTCCCTGTGACTTTGAATTAACTGGAGAGGTCCCCAGGAGGGCCACACAGTGTGAAAACTCCCTCTTAACCTTGGTTTTTTCACTTCTCTGAGCCTCTCTTTCAACACTTGGAAAATGGGAATGATAAAGGCACAACTCCATAAGACTGGGATGAGGACTGAACGTGACCGAACAATGTACATCTTGGTCCAATACCCAGCACTCGGTCCACGTAATGCTGCTGTTCTAACCCGGAGAGAGGGAAAGCAGCAAAGCCTAACTGCTGGGCCTGGGACTTCTCAAAAAGTGCTCTCTTGGCTTTTTTTTTTTATTTTTATTTTTTAAACCAATGTACTGAATCCCACTTGGTTGGCTGGAGGCCACGGGCGAATTTGGGGCAGCACAAAACACATCAGAGTGCCAGGGTGTACCCCACCGCAGTAGTTTTCCACAGACTCTGCCCAGTTGGCCCTGGCTCCCAGTGGGAGCTGTGGTCCCCGCAGAACAGCGCGTCCTAGGCAGACCAAGCGGTGCTGCCCCGCGGTGACTCATGCCTGTCTGTGGGGAGCCAGCGCCCAAGCTGGCACGCCCCACTGCCAAGTGGGCCTCGGCTGGTCCTGCTTCCCCCTGGGGCTGGAGCTGCCCCAAGCTTCTTTGCTGATCCTCAGAACCTTGGGCCCAACCCGGATTCCACCCTGATGGGTCATTTATGGCCTGTGCTCAATCCAGGGCCTGAAGCATGCACACTTAAGTTCCCACAACACGGATTCAACAGACCCCAATTCAGACAAAGAGCACCACGAAGTGTAGTGATTCCTCAGGGGAACAGACAGAGTCCCCTCTTCTTCCCTCCCCACCCAAATTCCAGCTGTTATTAAGACCACAGATATGAGGACCTGGGTTTGATTCCTGGCTCTGTCACGACCTGATTGTGTGGTCTGAAGTAAGTAATGTAACCTCTGTGGGCCTCAGTTTCTTCATCTGGCAAATGGGGATCATCCCATTGGGTGAGGATCGAAGGAAGCAACGCATGGGAAGGGTCATGCCTGGCGCTGAGACATACCCAAGGTCACAAGCCACTATCATCTCAGCACAGAGCTTTCCATGCCTCACAGTCAAGCCCCTTATCACCTCTCTGACCTCATCTTTACCATCTTCTCCGCTTCACCTGGTCCAGCCACATCAGCCTCTTTGCTGATCCTTTGACACACTCAAGCTCCGGCCTCAGGGCCTTTGCACCTGCTGATCCCTCTGCCTGGAAGACTTACCCACACAGTTAAATCCTTCAACTCCTTTCAGTCCTTAATCAACCATCACCTTCAGAGTGAGGCCTTCCCTCCTTACCTTATCTAAAAGTGCAATTCCCTCCACCCCACCAGTCCCATTCCCTGCTTTATTTTTCTCCATAGCACTTAACCTTAATCTGGCATTATTTGGGGCATCATCTGTCTCTCTCTATGTTTAATTTATCTATTGCTGCATAACAAACTACTCCCAAACTTAATGGCTTAAAGCAACAAACAGTGATTATCTTAGAGCTTTTGTGAGTCAGGAATGTGGGAGCAGCCTAGCTGGGTGGTTCTGGCCCAGGATCTCTCCTAAGGTTGCAGTCAAGATGTCGCTGGGGCCGTGGTTTAACTCAGAGGCTTGACTGGGGCCGGAGGGTCTGTTTCCAAGATGGCTCCCTCACATGGCTTGTGGGTGGGAGGCCTCAGTTCATCACCTTGTGGACCTTGCCACACCAGGCTGCTTCAGCATCCTCTCAACATGGCAGCTGGGTTCCCTCAGAGTGAGGGATTCAGGAGAGAGCATGATGGAAGGCACCATGTCTTTACAAGCTTACCTCAGAAGTCACCTCCATCACCCCTTTATATTTGTGTGTGTGTGTGTGACATCAGTCATCCCTATCCAGGATGGAAGGGGACCACGTAAGGGTGTGAACACCGGGAGGCCAGGAGCACTGGGGCCATCCTGGAGGCTGGTTGTCACAGCTTAGAAGCATGTAAATATCATGAGAGCAGGACCATATCTGTTCTGTTCATTGTTGTGTCTTCAGTTTCTAGAACAACGCTTGGCACATAATACCTTCTTAATCCATTTTGTTGGATGATTGACTGAATGAATGGATGATTGACTGAATGAATGGGACCAGGTGGAACTCAGCCAAAGCAGAACATACAGACTCCTCTGAGGAGAGGTGGAGCTTGGCTCTCCAACAAGTCCTTCCCCTGGGCAGCCTGCGAAGGACTCCAACCATTTGCTACAACTTCGGAATCATGGGGAAACAAAAGAAAAAGCAACAGCTTCTGAACACAAAGCCACTCTCTCATAGTACCACCACAATGTTCCAATATGCAGGAGAGACATGAGGCTGTGCTGTAAAGGGCGCTGGGTTAGACGTTAGAAGGTCAGGCATCAAGTCCTGGCTCAGACACTTAATTGATAAACTACCGAAGTTTAGTTTGTTATTTTTAAATGGGAGTAACCACACCTATTCTGCCTAGTACCCAGGGATATAGTTCATTTATTCATTCATGCTCATCACTTAAGCATCACCCTGGACTTCATGGATTCACAGTTTAGTGAGAGACTCAGATGGGTTGGTACATTCTGAAAACAGCACCACACACTGTTATGTGCCTTGATAAATTCAGCACCTACTAGAGTAGATTGTGCTAAATTTTGTGTACATCATCTGTATGCAGTAGATATTTTTAATCCCCATTTTATAAGTGAAGCAATGCAGTTTCAGAGAGGTTAAGTAACTTGTTCTAAGTCATACAGCTAGTAATTCTAAAAAACAGAATCTAGGTTTTCTGACCTCCGCGCCTTTCCTATGACACCAGAACTTTTTCATAAAAGTTTTAAATGTCTACATTTAAACTGACAGTTGGGAGTGACATTTCTAATAAAAGCCCCAATCAATTCACTCACCGCCATTTACTTTTTTGATGTAATAACTGTGGTGGATTCGGATTGTGTCCACTCAGCGAAGTTGGAATTCCCAGAATTCCTTCCCCTGCATAGTTTCTGGTTAGCATGGGCCACAGGAGACATTTGAGGCAAGATCTGGAAGGTAGAAGTGGAGAAGCAGATCTACAGCTTTTACGCCTGGAAGGTGGGCACAGTGGGCGCTGTTGTGGCTGCTCTTCTGTGGGCTGACCTGGGTGGCCTGGGGCAGCAGCAAGTCCGCAGCCTCCAGCGCCTGAGCATCTTCTTTCAGCTTCTCCAAATCCTGGGCAGGTGCCTGTTTGGTTCCATGATGAAGAAGGCCACCTCCTCTGGCGGGTCACTTGGGTGGGGTGACTCGTCTGTCCCTGTGGCTCCCTCCTCGTCCTCAGCTGCTCCCAGTTCTCATCCATCTTGCTTTTGTGGCGGCCACCTGCTGACACCCAGCCTCATGTTGAAAGAAACAGGCTCACATATGCTGTCGAACCAGCTCTCACATTTATATAAGGTCAAACTCCCAGGATAAATCCCTTCAGTTGATTTTCTTTCTCTGACCAAACCCTTATCCCATAATCGGAGGCTAATTCTCATTTCATATACTTTAAAATACAAAACTCTAAGCCTATTTTCACAGCTCCACTGTTTTCAAATACCTATATCCAAAAATCTATGAGCATGTAAGGAATACCTACGTGTGCTACACATCATGGTTAAAAGCTCTGCTTGAAACTTTCAAGAAAGACACTCAAGACAACTATCAGGTCTGTCTGGAGAGAAGCAGAAGGGCTGGAGTGCGAGGGAATCCCTCTGCCTGTGACCCAGACTCCTCTCCCAATTCACTAGGCGGTTCTTCCCTAGGGCCCTGGACTTGGCTGTGGCTTTGAGGGCAGGAACACCTCTGAGCTGGCTGCCAGAGCACGCAGACCGGACCATCTAGTGGAAAATCCTGATGCCAGCTTGAGCCTGTGTTGTAAGCACGCAGCTAGACTGAAGGGAAGTGCCCACTCACTGGGAAGTAATGTGTCTTGCTGGACAATGCCAGCGGGTACTATTTGATGTTCATAAACTTTTCCAGACTCTCAGAGCAGGAGATGAGCAACTCCACTTTTACAACCACTAAGAGTACATTCCTAAGCTTGTACGTGTGTGCATACATATAGGCATGAAAAGGACTGAACTGAGTATAAATCACAGAAGATGAAAGCTCATTTTTCACCTCATCCATGATTCAGCTTCCATCAGCCTCAAGGAGAAAATAATCATTAATAAATAACTCCCCATTTATACAAAGAAAGAAATAGCAATTCGAAATGTGCCCATGAGCCTCTATTTTATTTAAAGGAGAAAAGGACAATTAGCAAATCCACGGAGGAAGGAGATTTCAGCTAACCGAAAGAGGAGAGAACATTTTATGAACATTTTCGTTTAGTCATGACATTTAATTCATTAATTAAAAATTATTTATTTATTTATTCTATTTTAAAAGGTGGAAAGACTGACCTCAACTGTTTATCCCAGGGCTCAGCGAACTATGGTCCACGGCTGGCTGGCTGTGTTTATAAATAAAGTTTTACTGAAAGACAACCATGCTCATTCTTTCACTTATTGTCTATGGCTGCTTCCATGTTACCAGAGCAGTGTTCATTGGTTGGAACAGAGCTAAAATATTTATTATATGATCTTTTAATAAAAGTGTGCTAACCTCTGGTTTATTCTATAATCTTTGTGACCAGTAAGGTACCCAAATACTTCCTGATTGCTTTCATGTTTTCAGTAAATAAACTGAGCTTCATTGGCAGGAAATCTAACACCTCCTCTGGGCTTCTTACTTCCTCACCACTCCCACTGTCCAAGAACTCTGGGATTTACTTGGTTCAAAGGGGGCCAGCCCTGCCTCCAAACAGCTGAACTGGTGAGTCTGAACCATCCACTACATGCACTGATTCTCCTTGCCACTAGGGGTCACTGTTGAACATGGGATATGTACATCCATCCTGGCTCTCCTAGTGATCAGCCATCGATCCCAGACCAATTGTACTAGGATTGCTGGGGCCTGAAGGGATCCCAGCTTACCGACCTGCCCTGTTGGAAGCAGCCCTCCCCAAAGCTCCTTTGGGTTCTCCAACTTTGGCCGGGTGTTCCTGTCCTGTTGATGACTTCCCACGTGGGTTTCTTGTCCTTCTTAGTCAGTGGGTGTTCAGTGGGGGCTTCAGAGCCCACTCAGATGGGCTTTCCTGACTTCAAATCTTGAGGAGCAATGGTTGGGTATCTGAGTCCCTTCATTCCCTAGAGGCCCTGGCTCCATGTGCAAAGCAATCCAGTCCCCCTCACCCCCACCACCAAGAACTAGGTCTTTATGGTGAGAAGCCTGCCTTTGTCAGGTCACAGAAATTCCTTTATAGCCACCCTCAAGCAATGGGCTTCTACTGGTCCCCTGTTGACATGAACTAAGAAAGACCAATTCTTTCCTGAACAAAGATGGTTTACTGTGAGGTGACCTGAGGAGAGGTGTGGGCAGGTTCAGGGACCTTATTACAAATCAAAGGAGGTGATAATCACAAACCCACTCAGCTAAGCCTTTGCTCACACCTGCCAGGCTCTTCCCTGTTTTCAGCAGCTTCTGAGATGACCCCAGTGATCTCCACTTTCTGGCCTTCATGTCCTGGAGTGATCCCCTCCCCTTGAGTAACTTGTGTCTAACCAACAGGAATAACTCAGTGTTGGGGGGAAATGTCCCAACTGTGATTAAATCTGACTTCAACCATGCTGGCAGACTCTCCCTTGCTGGCTGTGATGAAGCAAGGCCAGGGAGGCTTATGTGGCCAACAGCCAGCTCACGTTGTGAGCTTCACTACGGAGAGGGCAATGTGATAAGGAACCGAGATGGCTCCCCCCAGAAGCCAGTGAGGGGCTGAGGCTCTGAATCCTGCCAACAAACACGTGAGGGAGCTTGGATGTAGATCTGTCCCCAGTCGAGCCTTCAGAGGAGACCCCAGCCCTGGCTGACACTGACTGCATCCTTTTGAGATGCTGAAGGGATGGACCCAGCCAAGCTGTGCCTGGATTCCTGACCCACTGAAACTGAGATCGTTTTAACTGGGTGTTGTTTAAAGCCACTAAGTTTGTGGTCATCTGTTATGCAGCAATAATTAACACACCCATCTCCAGACCATACAGGCACCAAACCCATGAAAAGCTGTTAGGCTTTATAACTGTATCTACCTTTTAAGAGTTCTACATTTTTCAGTAAAGAGTGTCATGCAAGTAAAAATATTTCCCAGAAAAATAAAAAGCATGACCTCAACAGTTAAATATTTGGGATTGCCAGACTGTGAATGTCTAAGCAGAGTAACAAATGGCTCAGTCTTCCTCCTCGGTCCAGATGCTGAGTGGTGTTATAGATCAAATGGTTGTGTCCCCCCAAAATTTGTATATTGAAATCCTAACCCCTAATGCAATGGTATTAAGAGGTAGGGTCTTTGGGAAGTGATTAAGGTCAGGAGGGTAGAGCCCTCATGATGGGAGTCGTGCCCTTATAAAAGAGGCCCCAGAGAGCTCCCTGCCCCCTTTCATCACAGTGAGAAGACGGCCATCTACGAACCAGGAGGCAGGCCCTCACTAGACACCAAATCTGCCAGTGCCTTGGTCTTGGACTTCCCGGCCTCCAGAACTGTGAGAAATGAAGTTCTGTTGTCTGTAAGCCACCCAGTCTATGGTGTTTTGTTATCGCAGCCCGAATGGACTAAGACAGTCCCTCGTGCAACCGAAGCTTTTTAAAGCTAACACTGCAGGCATACCATGAGCCAGGCATGGGGCTGTATGCATTAGCCGTGTTATGTCATTAGATCCACCCCAAATCGCCTGTAAGGGGGTACTACTAGCTCTAGTTTTCAGATACGGAAACAGGCTCAGAGAGGCTGTCTGACTTGCTCAGGCTCACACAGCGAGCGGGGAAGTTAGAGTAAGGCTGGGATTTAAACCTAAGCAGTCAGATTCCAAAGCCTTTCCTCGTCACACTTCTCTCCGGCCACAGGTACATTTCATAAAATATCACCTCCCCTGAGGGGCAAAACCATGATTCCAGTTTCCTCACAGTATCCCACCCCCCCCGCCCCCTGCCAGTTTCCCCAACCCAAGGCAAGCACAGCTGTATCTGCCCCTGGTGCCCTGGGTTCCAGCTCACAGCGCCACAGTTTCTTCTCCGATTGTGCATTACATGTTCAACACTCATTCACACATTTGTCCTCTCTTTATGGAGCATCTACTATGCCAGGCTTTGTTTCAGGCACGAGGACACGCTAGTGAACAAGACAGACAAAAATCCCCACCTTCATAGAGCTGACGTTTTAGTGGGGGAGACAGACCATCAGTAAATCATCCAATACATGGCATCATGCCAGGTAACTACAAAGGCTGTGGCGGGGGAGAACAGGGTAAGAGGGATGGAATAAAATTATGGGGATGGTATTTTAGATAGAGTGATCACAGAGGGCTTCCCTGAGGCGGTGACAACTGGGCAGAGACCTGAGACCAACTTTTCAGGCAGAGGGCACAGCCTGTGCAAACACCCTGAGGTATGGTGCTGGGAAGGAGCCTGAGGAATCTGAGAAGCAGCAGGGGGTAGATATCAGGGCTGAGGGGTGCAGAAGGCAGGCTGGAGGGTGCTAGGCAGGGCGGGCCCACGTTAGGTAGGGCCATGTGGGAATTAGGATTTTATTCTTTGTTCTTATGTAATGATAGCTCTTTGTCTGGGGGTCTTGCTACTCTCCTCACACCTGGTCAGTGGGAAGGACACGGGTCCCTTTAACCCGGCTCAGGACCCCCCTTTGGCCCGAGGGCAGGCCCTGCTGTCACCCTATAGAGCAGCCACAGCGTGAGACGGCAGACTTGGAGAGAGGACAGGAGGTGGTGGAAAAAGTGACTCACTGCCACTCCTGGCAGGGGCCCCTCCCACTGCCATATCTGCTTTCTGTGTAACTGTGGAAAGCCCACACTCCTCCAGGGACGCAGGCCTGCCCCCAGCACAGAGGCCTCATCCTTCCCTTCCCCACACGCTACAAGTCAGGGAAAGCTCACCACCGCCCACCCTTCACGGGGGCCAGGCTTCCCCATGGCGTGAATATTCTAGACCCAGAGCGTAAGGCCCCATCAACGCCGCACGGACATCGCCCAGATCGCTCCCGTGGCAGCTCTCTCCCGGCTCCTCTTGGCGGGCCACCCCCAGAGCTCCGTGTACTTCGGGCTCTAGAAATGTTTACTTTTGTATCTGCCAGTTCACAAGGCAATTATCGGTAACTGAATCCACAGCCCAGGAAATCTGACTTCATCGGGACACCAAAACCCAGGAAGGGAGACACTTTTGGGCCCTGGGCTGACCACAGACACCGCGGAGGGGAGTTCTGCACCGTGGCATCAGATGACATCACTGCGGCTTGTGTCCGAGACGTGACGTAAGGGCAACCCCCGAGGACGCCAGACCCAGCGTGTCTGTGAGAGGTTCCCCTCCGTCTGCCCACCAAACCCCGGTCGCTTCTATTTCTGGCATCAAGCGAAGATGGATTTGATGGTTGTGGGAAGGAATCAGCTGTTAATGGACTTGCCATAAACAAAGATTGATTTCCAATTCTATGGATTTTTGAGTGGAGGGGGTTTAAGGTGAAAGATTTATAAATTTATAAAATACTTCTAACAGGGTTTGGTGGAGCCATCGCTAGCACCGTAGAAGAGCATGTAACCAACGAAACACCAGAAAAATTTCCACACCCCTCTGAGCAAACAGTATTTCAACTCTGTTCTTTAAACACACACACACACACACACACACACACACAGCCAGTTCCTCTGAAACCTTTCTGAAATGCTTTCAGCAGAGTCACAAAAGCTAAGGCACAGGTTAGCTAAAAGTCTGAAATCTTCAAGTTTACTTCGTGGGCACTTCCATTTCCTAAGATATGAAATAAATCGGCAAGGATTTCGAGGTCCTAACTGGTCCAAAAGGGACAAAAGGGGCTAAAGCAGCTTAGAAGTGAAGGCAGTATTGAGCAGCAGGGCAGCACCCGGGTATGGAACCAGAGCCCTGAGTTCGAATCCTGCCTCAGCCCCTTTCTATTCGGGTCATGCTGGGCAGGTTCCATCTTATTCCCTTCTGGAAAATGGAGATAACAACAGTTAGCTTTTCACGTGTGTTTCGGGGAGGACTGCATAATGCTGTGTGTAGATGGATTCAGTAAAGTACAGGGATTGTGAGGATTACACATCAGCTCATGCAAAGAAAAGCTTTAACCTGTTCCCACTTCCTCTAACTCATGGCTCAGAGTGCATTGTCCCAACGTCCAGACCCTGGAGACTTTGAGAGGTGGTATCTGCAGGGACAGCTCTGAACTCCAGAGTCTCAGGCCCGAGTTCAAGTTTCTTACTAGTGGTGTGTCCTGAAGCAATAGCCTCACCTCTCTGAGCCTCGGTTTCCTCATCTGTCACATGGTGGGGATAACTTTCACTCTGGCCAGTGACTGCTGTGAGGATCTCACATGCTATTTCTTACTAAAGTGTGAAATCAGGCCTCAGGTGGGTAAGAAAGCCAGTGCAGGAATTTGTCCCAATAAGTCCTTGTAGGGGCTCCAGACTGGCCCCCACGACCAGCTCTGACCCCGTGGCAGTGAGTCAGGCTGAGCGGTGGCAGCCCTGATAGTACAGTGGAGCTGAGCTCGGGTCTCTGCAGACACAACTACAGGAAAGCTGGCCTTTAGAAGATACTTCCAAGCCATGACAGCCCATTGGCACATCTTATATGAGATGTCAGATATTCCAAGTGGCTTCTGTTCCCTCCCCTTTCCCCGCCCCCTTGAAGGCTTCAACCTCAGCACTACAGGCATTTGGACCAGATCATCCTTGGCTGGGAGGCTGGCCTGTGCACGGTAGGATGTTTAGCTGCATCCCTGGCCTCCAGCCACTAGATGCCGTCAGCACCTCCTGAATCGTAACAAACAATCCCATAGTTGCCTTTACATTTATAGAACATATGCTGCTGTACATAAATGATACACGTTATTGTTTTTCATGCTTCAAACTTCATATGAATAAACTTTATATACAAAAGTAAAATACTATGCTTTTGTCATTCTAAAGTGATGTTTTGAGATTTGTCCATGTTAATCAACGTAGCTGTACTTGGTTTTCACTGCAAATATGGCACAAGGCATTTCTCTGTCCTCCTGTTGATGGACACTGGGATAGCTTCCTACATTTCTCTATTACACGTGGGTACACACAATGCTGAGATGAATATCCTTGAGCGTGGCTCCTGTACACGGAGTGAGTTTTTCCACGGTATGTAGGGGTGGAGCTGGCGTTTCATAGGATATGTGTGTATACAAGTTTATTCTCCACAGCAGGTGTATAAGAGTCGTAGAAATTTTAAAGTGAAGAGAGTGTCATGGGCCTTCTGCCCAAAAGTCACGAACTCTCAGCCTATGGAGCCGGAAAAGTCTGCATAATAGTTGAACAATTAGTGCTAATATTCACAAATGGGAAGATTTCACACAAAATCTAGATTCAAAGCTTTTTGTGAAAAATTGAAAAGGTTGGCAATTTTGGGCCCAGAGGGCTGCAGAGTTGCTTCTTGAGGCATAAAGGAAGGGAAGAAATACCCCTACTTTTCTCTCCCTCCTGCAGGGCCTCCCACTGGCCAAACCCAGCTGCTATAGGAGGCCGCAGGGGTCAGTCCTGCACTGGGTAACCTCATCCTCTTTCTGTGCCTCTTACACACTGCACGGTAGCCTCTTCTTCTTTTTTACTTTTAATTAATTAATGTATTTATTTTTGCTTGCGTTGGGTCTCCGCTGCTGAGCGCGGGCTTTTCTCTAGTTGCGGTAAGCAGGGGCTACTGTTTGTTGCAGTGTACGGGCTTCTCATTGCTGTGGCTTCTCTTGTGGAGCATGGGCTCTAGGTGCGCAGGCTTCAGTAGCTGTGGCTCACGGGCTCTAGAATGCAGCCTCAGTAGTTGTGGCACATGGGCTTAGCTGCCCGCGGCATGTGGGATCTTCCCGGACCAGGACTTGAACCCGTGTCCCTTGCGTTGGCAGGCGGATTCTTAAGTACCGCACCACCAGGCAAGCCCCAGCCTCTTCTACTTGATTGCGAGCTTCTTGAGAGTAAGCAGACGTTATTGGTCATCTCTATGCCTATAGGACCCGGCTGACAGCCTGGCCGTAGCAGGAGTTAGGTCAACTTGTTAATGGATGAGACATTAGGCCACTGGAAGGAACATGACAATGACCCTTAACCAGCCCTTCACCTGTGCTAGACACTTCATGAAAATGTCCAATCGCAAAGACAGAAAGAGTAAACATTTTAGGTTTACATACTGTCTCCATCCTAACTCTTTAACTCTGCTGTTGAATAGTGAAAGCAGCCACAATTTACAAGTAAATGAATGGGCGTGGCTACGTTGCAATAAAACTTTACTTACAAAAACAGGCAGGGGGCCCGATTTGGTTCACGGGCTCTGGTTTGCAGCCCCCTGATGCGTTCATAATGTAATCGGCGCCACCTGGGGTTGTTTTTTCCCAGCTGTTTGTGGGGACCCCAGAAGTCAGGCCAGCAGAAGAGAGTGCTGAGTTGCTCTGTGCTAAGGTACAGAGGAATTCAGAAGAGAAAGTTGCAAAGAGAGGGGAAGGAGGGAAAGAGGGAAGACGGGCTGGACAGCACAGGTGGAAAGAGGAGGCAGAACTGGGAAAATGGCCGAGAGCTTTTTTCAGATGAGGGAGGTCCAGCCCTGAAGCGTCAGTTGTCTTTGGTCCCTGAGATGTGAGTCCCTGCACTGATCCAAACCTGCCCTGCTCCCAAATGCCCTTTTTTTTTTTGCCATACGCGGGCCTCTCACTGTTGTGGCCTCTCCCGCTGCGGAGCACAGGCTCTGGACGTGCAGGCTCAGCGGCCATGGCTCACGGGCCCAGCCGCTCCACGGCATGTGGGATCTTCCCGGACCGGGGCACGAACCTGTGTCCCCTGCATCGGCAAGCGGACTCTCAACCACTGCACCACCAGGGAAGCCCCCAAATGCCTTTTGAGAGTGGTTTGTATGTCTGTGTGAAAGTTAACCAAGAATTCGGTGTTCCCAACAGTCGATGTGACCTGAAACAGCAGGCGGCAGGATGAGCAAGAAGGTGAGACCACCCTAAGCGGAGCACGGTCAGCGAGGCAGGAGACCGCGGAGACTCTGGGGACCGGGGGCCTCAGGAAGTCAGCACAGGTGGAGACAGGCTGGGGACCTTCCCCAAGCTGTGGAGTGGGGCTGGAAACAGGCTTTCTAGATCCTGTTAGGAGTGAGTTCACCTGTACAAATCTCAGGAAACCTTACCCCTGTTTATGATGACTGATTCTCCCCCTCTCCCTACAAAGGACTTTTAGGATCGCCTACATCTCCTTTTTGGCCCAATCCACGGGCTGTGTTTCCAACTTCTCATTGAACTGGTAGCCTTTTCCCAGGACCCTTTCTCTGAGCCACGGGCGGTGGGATCCGCAGCACTGCCTTATGTTCCCAACCTCTGCGCTGATCGTCTAGAAACCACAACGCCCCATGTGTCTCCGATGTTAACACCACGACCCCGAGGTCAGGGCTGGCACGCTCGTGTCCCCGAGTCCCAAGTGCCAGGCAGATCCCCAGTGCTCAGGGACCCACTCTCAACGTCGGCTGAACAAACCCCACCTTTTCCTCCAGCTGCCTGGGGAGGGGGCCATTATCAACCCGACCACAGAGGGGAAGAATCAGAAGCTCAAAGAGGTTAACCCAAGTCACACAGCCCCAAAGGGGCAGAAATCGAAACCAAATCCAAAGCCCAAACTCCTCCCATTACAGCCCAAACAGGTGGAAATTCAGTCATTTCTTCTGATTTTGGAATGAGTTTCGGTGCATCCTTTGAATGAGGGCTGGGGGCTCGAGAATAACCTCAACCCAAGCTCTGAGGCCAGGTGGTCCAGAATTCAACTTGGGGAGGTGAGAGGTTTCCTTACCCTCATACTCTCCCCTCTACCTGGCCCCAGAATGCCCCCACCCAGAGGACCTTGCTTGTCTGCAGCGGAAGTGGCCTTGCCTCTCCAAGAACTGTTAAGATAACAGATGCTGTGTTATTTCTGCTCGAATCCAGCACCTGGGTCGATACAATTCAGCTACTTGATGCCTTTTATAGAGCGGGGAGAAGGGCTGGAGGGCAACTTGGCCTGGGCCATTTAGTCATAGAATTCCCCACCTTAGACTTCTGCCATTATCTGTAACTTAGATGAGTAATCATTGAACTTTATTTGAAAAGCGTTATTTTATTAAACATAAAAACTTAAAATCTACCACGATCTTCACATCGCTTTTAGCTTTAAATCTTTTAAAAATTTTAAATGGCTCTTGCCATCCTCAACCTCTGAGAGGCCCTGGTTGGGTGTCAAAATCAAGATGTTTCCAGAGTTAAACAAAAGCCAGTTTATGCAATATCCAAGCTCATCACAAGTCAGTTAGGGCACAGACAAGCCTTTGTGACAAGCATTCCTAATCAGTTCCATCCCAACCCCTCTCCAAAATTCTTGAAAGAGTAAACAAGACATCAAAACAATACAAAACAGGGCCTCCATGGTGGCACAGTGGTGGAGAGTCCACCTGCCGATGCAGGGGACACGGGTTTGTGCCCCGGTCCGGGGGGGTCCCACATGCCGCGGAGCGGCTGGGCCGGTGAGCCATGGCCGCTGGGCCTGCGCGTCCGGAGCCTGTGCTCCACAACGGGAGAGGCCACAACAGTGAGAGGCCCGCGTACCACAAAAAAAAAAAAAGGAAGAAAGAAAGAAAAGAAAAAAAAACAATACGAAACAGAGGCTCTGTGACTTCTTTGGGTCCCAACCCCTTTGCCTGCTCTGGGCCTCTCTCCAGGGAAATGTGCAGAGATGCACACGGCATTTCATATCCAATCCCAGGGATTCCCAAACTCCATCCATGGAGGACTTTAAGTCCCCCAGAAGCCTCAGACAAGGTTTTTTGAACAAGCAAGTTAAAAATAATAAGGAAATGTAATTCAGGATCCATGTGATGGTCCCCCATTGGTAATAGTTGGGCTGTAGTCTGTTGGCCCCAAAGCCACTGGCTGGAAGTACAGCCTCTATGTGAGACGGATGTGGGTCCAATTCCTGTCCCTATGATATTGGGCAAATGACACCATCCTTCAAACGGAAACAGGAATGGGACCAACCTCGCAGAGCTGTCAAAAGGATCGAGTTAATGTTTATAAGGTGCATGGAGGGCATACCCTAAGTGCCCCATAAGTGCCCCATAAGTGTCAGCTCTCACCAGCATCATTGGTGCCTCTCCCCTTTCAGGGTCTGCGAGCCGAGGGATCCCAACTCCGGCCTCCAGCTCTGGCCCCCCGGGGAGGATGCTGAGCTCACCTCCGCAGGCCACTAGAGGGAGCACTTGCTTTTCCTAACATGGCCAGACCCCTGACTCCCGGACCTGGAAACTTCCTGCCCCACTGCAGCCTGGGACGGGGTGGTGGTGGAAGTTGGGGGGTGCCCCCCTCCTGGCTGTTTCCCCCCACTTTGGACAGGCCTCTAACTTACAACTGAGTCCCCTGGCCTGAGATTTCCTCTCTGCTAGAGTCAAGGGCTGGTCCTCTCTTCCTTCTCTCCCTTAGCATCCTAATTTGTCACAGTGGCTCCATGTGCCCAGCCTGTGTGATAAACCACGACGGGCTGGGGCCATTTTCCTCACTAGACACTTTGTCTCCCAGCCTGCCTCACAGCTGGGATGCCCCCTGACTCGGTTCTGGTCAAGGGCCTAAATGCGGGAGCTCGCTGGGCCTTCTGGAAAAGGCTCTGCTTCCTGTTTGCTTTACAGGCATCCTTTGGGCCTCGGATGCTGGCAGCCGTGGTGGTCACTTTGAGACTGTAAGGTGACCAAGCAGAGAGACGGCCTGGGCCCACCTCCGGACTTCCCATGCCTCCTAGAGAGGCTCTCATACCCATCGGCCCTTCTCACCCTCCCATGGCCGCCTGCCGCTCCGAGGATAAAATCCAAACGGAGGCCACTGGGCCCTTCCCCGACCTGGTCTCCTGAGCCTTTCCTTCCTTCCTTCCGTCCTGCCACACCAGCCTTGTTTTCTGTTGCTCTGCAGCATAAAGTCCATTCCTCCCTCAGGACATTTGCACTTGCTAATCTCGCGGTCTGGAAAGTTCTTCACCCAAATTGCCCACGGCTGGCTCTTGCCAGTCAGGCCTCAGCTCAGAGGTTCCCTCCCCAGAGGCAAGTTCCCTGCCCTCCTGCTTCGCCACACGCCTTGTTCAATCTCTTCAGAGCACAAAGTACTGTCTGCAATTGCCTTGTTTATTTATGTGGCACCTGCTTACCGACCCCCCTCCCGACGAGAACCTGAAGGGCACAGTGTGTGGCACAGAGTAGGTACACAAATCATACTCAGTGAGTGAACGAATGTATTTTCTTTTTGCTAGATTTCCTTTGAGTAGGTTTCTGTTCTTTGCAATTATAAAATTCTCGACCAAGATAACTGGCAGCAAAATTAACCCAAAACAAACCACCAAACAAATGCTGCTCTGGATGCAGCAGGCTGAGGGCTCTTCTCTCTCCTTCCCAACCTCTTTCCTTCCCTCCAGCGCACACACCATCCCCATCTCCCCCCAACTGCCCCCAGACATCATCCGCTTGTCTTACCTTTGACATCATCCCTGGCAGTGACACTCCCCTCCCAGCCTTCCAGTGAATTACGCTGTGAGCATCAGCATCTCTCCCTCAGATGGTCGTCGAAATGCATGAATGGATGGCTGCCCATGTGCCCTCTCAGCTCACAGGTGAACCTTGACTCCCCCAGCCAATGGCTTCTGGAAAAGTAAATAAACAGTGAACTTCTGCAGAGCTGAGATGCAGTCAAAGGGCATGCTTTTAAAAGGGAAGGCTCACAGAGGAAATGTGAATCATGGCCCCTATAACGCAGTTGTGTAAATTCAGGATTTGCTCACTGGGGTTTCTGTGAAAACTGAAGCTAGCCATCACATTCATAAATAGCCCTGAGTAGCCAATGACCATCTCCCTTCCCTGCACCGTGGCTCAAAGGCCTGGCCCTGCAGTCACACAGCCCTGGGTGTTACAACCGGTACAACCATGAGTCAGCTGTGTGATGTCTGGCCAATCACTTAACTTCGATGGGCATTTAGGTTGCTTCCATGACCTGGCTATTGTAAATAGTGCTGCAATGATCACTGGGGTGCATGTGTCTTTTTGAATTATGGTTTTCTCTGGATATATTTCCAGTAGTGGGATTACTGGGTCATATGGTAATTCTGTTTTTCGTTTTTTAAGGAACCTCCATACTGTTCTCCATAGTGGTTATATCAATTTACATTCCCACCAACAGTGCAAGAGGGTTCCCTTTTCTCTACACCCTCTCCAGCATTTGTTGTTTGTAGATTTTTTGATGATGCCCATTCTAACAGGTGTGAGGTGGTACCTCATTGTAGTTTTGCTTTGCATTTCTCTAATAATTAGTGATGTTGAGCAGCTTTTCACGTGCTTCTTGGCCATCTGTATGTCTTCTTTGGAGAAGTGTCTATTTAGGTCTTCTGCCCATTTTTGAATTGGGCTGTTTGTTTTTTTAATATTGAGCTGCATGAGCTGTTTATATATTTTGGAGATTAATCCTTTGTCCGTTGATTCGTTTGCAAATATTTTCTCCCATTCTGAGGGTTGTCTTTTTGTCTTGTTTATGGTTTCCTTTGCTGTGCAAAAGCTTTGAAATTTCATTAGGTCCCATTTGTTTATTTTTGTTTTTATTTCCATTACTCTAGGAGGTGGATCAAAAAGGATCTTGCTGTGATTTATGTCAAAGAGTATTCCTCCTATGTTTTCCTCTAAGAGTTTTATAGTGTTCAGTCTTACATTTAGGTCACTAATCCATTTTGAGTTTATTTTTGTGTATGGTGTTAGGGAGTGTTCTAATTTCATTCTTTTACATGTAGCTGTCCAGTTTTCCCAGCACCACTTATTGAAGAGACTGTCTTTTCTCCACTGTTTATCCTTGCCTCCTTTGTCATAGATTAGTTGACCATAGGTGAGTGGGTTTATCTCTGGGCTTTCTATCCTGTTTCATTGATCTATATTTCTGTTTTTGTGCCAGTACCATATTGTCTTGATTACTGTAGCTTTGTAGTATAGTCTGAAGTCAGGGAGTCTGATTCCTCCAGCTCTGCTTTTTTCCCTCAAGCCTGCTTTGGCTATTCGGGGTCTTCTGTGTCTCCATACAAATTTTAAGATTTTTTGTTCTAAGTCTGTAAAAAATGCCATTGGTAATTTGATAGGGATTGCATTGAATCTGTAGGTTGCTTTGGGTAGTATAGTCACAATTTTCACAATATTGATTCTTCCAATCCAAGAACATGGTATATCTCTCCATCTGTTGGTATCATCTTTCACTTCTTTCATCAGTGTCTTATAGTTTTTTGCATACAGGTCTTTTGTATCCCTAGGTAGGTTTATTCCTAGGTATTTTATTATTTTTGTTGCAATGGTAAATGGGAGTGTTTCCTTAATTTCTCTTTCAGATATTTCATCATTAGTGTATAGGAATGCAAGAGATTTCTATGCATTAATTTTGTATCCTGCAACTTTACCAAATTCATTGATTAGCTCTAGTAGTTTTCTGGTGGCATCTTTAGGATTCTCTATGTGTAGTATCATGTCATCTGCAAACAGTGACAGTTTTACTTCTTCTTTTCCAATTTGTATTCCTTTTATTTTTTTCTTCTCTGATTGCCATGGCTAGGACTTCCAAAACTATGTTGAATAATAGTGGTGAGAGTGGACATCCTTGTCTTGTTCCTGTTCTTAGAGGAAATTCTTTCAGTTTTTCACCATTGAGAATGATGTTTGCTGTGGGTTTGTTGTATATGGCCTTTATTATGTTCAGGTAGGTTCCCTCTATGCAGACTTTCTGGAGAGTTTTTATCATAAATGGGTGTTCAATTTTGTCAAAATCTTTTTCTGCATCTATTGAGATGATCATATGGTTTTTATTCTTCAATTTGTTAATATGGTATATCACATTGATTGATTTGCATATATTGAAGAATCCTTGCACCCCTTGACTTTTAAATTGTATCAACTCCACCAGATTCTGGCTTGTCAAAGTATTTGGATAGAAATTGAGTAGTTTTCCACATAACTTTTATCAGTTTCATGGAATCCTACTTTTTTGGCAATATTTTCAGTTTTACTTTGTAATTGATATAGTATTGTCTGGGGCCACATCCAACATTGAGGACAAGGTTGACTAAAAAATTTGGATAGGGACAGACAGCTGGTATGAAACAAGGAAGAATAGTTAATTAGGAGCCAATTTAAAAATGCTCAGTCCATTTGTGAATATGTGTTATGGTAACTTCTGCTTCCCTATACAAATTTATGCAGATGACAAGGACCCTGTGTAGGTGCACAGAGGAACATATATGTGATAGCTGGATCTCCAGCAGTCATTTTGGAGCATGAAAGAAAGGGCCACATTCTAGGATGGTAAGCAGAAAGTCGGAAGGGACCTGAATTACCAAAGACTGTGGAACTACTACACCATCACTGGAGAACCTACCTCTAGACTTCTTTTCTGTGAGTGAGAAACACATTTCTATGTTTTTTAAGCCCACTGTAATCCTAACTGACCCCAAATTCAGGCCAAACACAGCTCCAGGACTCTGGGACTAGAGTATAAACCTGTGGTTGTCCCCAGTGAGGAGGGTCACCAGACTACTCATGAGATAATCTGGGGCCTGGATGAAGCTTCCTTTAAGCATTCTCACCACTCAAGCAAGACCAGACAAATGAGGGCTCATTGGCTTCCTAGGGGCCAAATGGACTTGCAAGTGAATGCTATTTACCCCAGACAGTCTTAAAACGATAATTAAATGTACGGGACTTTAGGTGAGGTGTGATCTCAAAAACAGGCTGAAGGTTGGCCCTAGTCCACTCCTCATGTTTCCTGCCATGGCCCCTGTAGAATTTTGAGTTTGAGCCCACCCTATTACCATCCCAGACTCAGAGTACAGAGACTGTGTCTGTCTCATTCATGGTGTATCCCCATTGTCTGGAAGAGTTCCTGGCAGATGTTTGGATCTCAGTGGATTTTCATTAGATGCCTGAACAAGGGAAGTAGGATGTGAGGCATCCAGGTGGCTGACTTCCCAGATGGTGCTCTGATTAGAAAGAAGGGGTCTATGGTTTGGAGGATGTATATACAGAAATATATAGAGGAGAAGCCTCTTAGAAACAATAGGAAGCTAGTCAAGCTATTACACAAGCAAGGAGCCCACACAGTCTCTACTGGGCTCTGCATGAGGCCAAAATAATCATCTAATGACAGGAACAGCACAAACTGATAAGTGCTTTAAAATGCTCTAAAATGCTGTTATTTCATATAAGTATTTAGTAGGTTCCTACTGTATCCACCCCCCCACCACCAAGTTACATTAGCTTGGGTACAGGGTCCATAGGAGGCCTGCGGCATCACTTCTAATCTTAATGGGCTGGAAAGCCACATGCAATTGACCGCATGGGGGCCCAGAGAGCCATGCAATGTAAGCACTTGTGTGATGTGCACTGCTCAGCAGACATGCCCAACCTCAGGGCCTTTGCACCTGCAGTTCCCTTTACCTGGAGGAGGAATTGGCACGATTTTTTGTAAAGAACCAAAGGGTACATATTTTAGGCTTTGTAGGCCTTATGGTCTGTCACAACAACTCAACTCTGCCCTTACAGCTAAAAGCCACCACAGACAATGCAGGATGAATGGGCGTGGCTGTGAGCCAATAAAACTTTATTTACAAAAACATGTGGTAGGCTGCATTTGGCCTGTCAGTTATAGTTGGCCAATCCCTGAAAGCTGCATGGCTCCCTCCTTTGCTTTTTTCAGCCCTCTGCTCAGATGCCCACCTTATCTAAACACCTCCATGCCTGCCATCCTCTGCTCTTTAATTTTCCTTTACTTTCCTTCACATTATATGTTCATTTATTTATTGGTTCATCATCTGACTCCCCTTTCGGGAATGTAAGAGCCACGAGGGGGTATCCACAGCTCCTAAGAAGTGTTTGGTATATAGTAGACACACAAGAAATATTTGTTGAATGAATGAATCTTAAAGGACAATAACAATAAATAGAAATAACTAATGCTTGCTGCACGCTTACCGTTCTAGACCCTCTAAGACACACGTGGAAAGTATCATTTAATCTTTTAATAGCCTACAGTAGAGGATCTATTATTATAGCGCCTTTACAGATGGGGAAGCTGGGGCTCTGAGAGGTAAGTCACTTGCCATAACAGTGATATTGGCCATGAGAGCACAACAGCACAGGGTGTTGGAGCTGGCTGGGACCTGGAAGGTGAGTCCACCCCAGACCCGGCACCATGAAAGAGCAGCAAGTGGGATGTGGAAGAGGGAGCCACATGCCCGAGGTCACACAGCAGGAAAGGGACGGAGTGGAATGAGGACCAGGTCCTCGCTTGCCTGCTACAAGGCCACACGGGCTGCAGTGTGTCCTGCAGGTACAGGTGGGCCATGGACACCCCAGAGCTGCACTGCTCCCCTAGGTGATCTGCCCGTGGCGGTGGGGGTGGGGGGGCTGTGACCTGCCTGTGGCCAGGGGCACCACGGGACCAGAGCTTCCTCTGGATGGGTTGCATAAGAGACAAACCACGTAGCCAGGCGCACAGCCTCCCTGAGTTATAAACTACAGATGAAGCTGGATCATCTCAGAATGCCTTAGCCCCCAAGATGCTGAGACGTGAACTTCTATCAAGTGGACAATAAAAGCCGCGGAGAAGCCGGCCCAGGAATACTACCCAGCTCTCTGTCCTGGAGCTGGCTGGGTCCCCCAACCTCCACTCCCCCTGCCGGCTCTGGAGGAGGGAGAGACCATCTACTTCTCCCTGGCACTCACGTCCATGAGCTTTCTGCAGAAAGGAGCACTAGAGGAAATTTCCCCCTTCCGCAATTAACCCCTGTTTCTATTCCCAAAGAGCCTCTAAGGACCAAAGGCCAGAGCCTGCACACCCCCTGCCTGCACAGGGCCTGGCTGAGTATATGGCCCGGGGTTTCCTGCCCAGGCAGAGGTAGAGGGGATTCATTTGCTAGGGCCGCCCTAACACAGTACCAGAGACTAGGTGGTTTAGAGGACAGAAAATTTTTTCTCAGGATCTAAAAGCCAGAAGTCCAAGATCAAGGTGTCTGCAGGATTGTTTCTTCCAAGGCCTCTCTCCTTGGCCTGTTGACAGCCATCTTCTCCCTGTGTCTTTGTCACATGGTCTTTCCTCTGTGCGTGTCTTGGTCCTAATCTCTCCTTATGAGACACCAGTCAGATTGGATGAGGGCCCGTCCTAATGACTTCATTTCAACTTGATCACCTCTTTAAATACAATCTCCGAACACGGTCACATCCTGAGGTGCAGGTAACCCTAATTACCTTCCAAAGGCCCCATCTCCAAACACCATCATATTGGGGATTCGGGCTTCAAAATGAGAATTTGGGGGGAACACAAAACGTTCAGTCAAGTCTTGCAAGCAAAATAATCATAACAAAAATTCACTGAGATAGTCCAAAATCAAAGTCAGTGTAGGGCCGGGGTCAGCAAATTAGAGCCACACGGCCAGATCCTGCCTGCCACCTCCCTTTGTAAATAAAGTTTGATCAGAACGCAGCCGCACCCACTCCTTTACATATTATCTGCGGCTGCTTTCAAGCTACCACCGCTGAGCTGAGTGGTCATGAAAAAGACCACATGGCCCACAAAGCCTAAAATATTGACTATCTGGCCCTTTTTGGAAAAAGTTAGCTGATCCCTGATAGAGGAACTTATTATTCCTCCCCAAATGATATCCCAGCTAAATAAATTTCTGGGTTCTATGACATGCAGACAGGAAATCAGATGCATTAACAATTTAAATAACAACGCTAAGCTGTGAAAGTGATAGAAGAAAATCTTTGAGTGTAATTGTATAATCTTAGGTAGGAGAGGACTTCCTAAAGCAAAACAGAAAACAGAATATATAGGGGTGGAATATTTTATGTGCTTTACAGCCTTCACAACTAAAATTCGAAATATTTATGCACCAAAAGATTCTACAAACAACATAAAAGACAAACGAGAGCCTAAGAGGGAAGCATTAACCTAAGACAACAGATGGTTTGTATTCCTAATATGCAATGAGTTACCGCACATCAAGAAAAATTCCAATCGACTCAGAATAATGAACAAAGGCTATAAACAGGCAATTCACAGAAGAAATACACATAGCCAAAAATATGTAAAAAGATAGAAAAGCACACTCATAATTCAAAAGTGCAAATTCTGACACTGTTACGAATTTTCAAAAAAAAATCTAACAAATTGCCTAAAACTGAGATCATGGATCATATTTGGTGTTTATCATGGAACTGGGAAATGACCTCCCAGATACTCTGCTGCTGGAAGTACAAAGTGGTCCAGCCTCTTTGGAGAATGATTTGACAGAATCAGTTTAAATGAAATACTCAAAGCCCCTTTTATCCCAAAATTTCACTACTAAGAATCTAGGCCTGAGTAAGATTTATGTTGGAGGATGTTTGAATGGCATCACTGCAATGGTATGTGTTATGCATACACATGGTCACACACACAGAAACCACCCAAATGTCCATCAGCGGGGGTGTGGGTAAAATACATTCTGGTACCCAAAGGAAACTGGAAAAGTACAGAGCCATTCAATGGATAAGGCCGCGCTCACCGGAAGACTCCAGAAAAGTGAGAAAAGCACATTTTAGGATCATGTTATGGCATGATTCCTTTCTTTTTTTTGGTAAACTGTAAGTGGCGTGTTTATAAATCATGACTTAGACTCATGCTCTCCGGGCTCTGGGTCCCACGTTGTGAGAGGCAGAGGGTTTCACACACAAGCAGCCTCACTGCCGCCCCTCTGGCCAGCTGTGCCTGCGGCTCTCCTGGTCCCTGCCCCCCCGCTGACTGGAAGGGGATGGGGGTGGTCAGGGGATCTGAGGCCCAGCAAAGAAGTACACAGACTCTTGAAATAACGCCCCATTGGTTCTCCATCTCAGAGTCAAGCGACAGATTCCAAACCTCACTGAGTCCGGGATGGGGACTTAGGAGCTGCTCCCGCACCTGGGGGCTCACTTGCCGGCAGGATGCTTCCAGGGTGTCGGGAGCCCAGGTGACCACGCCGTGGACCCTCTCCCCCTCAGTGCTTTGGATGCTTCTCCTCAACCCCCTCCTCTCGGTTCTGCCTCTTTTCTTCCTGGCCAGCATCATGGGTTGTTGTTGATTGTCTGCTTTCTGTTCTCACCTGGGGGATGGGATGGAGGAGCTTCAAATTCCGAAGGTGGAGGAGAGAAAGGAAGGGAAAGCCACATGTGATGCTCAGGACTGAGGATGGGGAATCTAAGAAGCGGCTGGGTCTCTTAGGGGGTGGGTTAATCAGTGGGCAGCAGTGGGGACCAGGCCCCGTGAAGCCCACGGGCTCTTCACCATCTCTTCCTGCCTTGAGCTACATAATAAAACAATGCTCCTGTCCATCTGCCTTAAGCAACTCCAGACTCCAGAAAGGGGAGGCAAGTGGGAAAGAGAAAAAGCCCAATCCCACAACCCAAGCTGGTGTCGGGAAGGATACAGGTGCAGAGATACCTGGAGGGTGGGGCGGGATGTGGGTAGGAGGGTGATGGGCTGGGGGCATCTCCCTAACGTCTCATCACCCAGGCTTTTGAAAGCTGTGTTCTAAACAATACTTTTCATTTGGTCCTGTTAACTCCTCTTTTCTATTGACGTGTGTGTATGTATGTTTTAAAAATTGCTACAGATATTATGGAAAGGACTAAAACAAAAAGAATCCCCTTGATGTCAGAAGGCAGTTCTGATTCTGAGTTTTTTTGGTTTTTAAAATAAATGTATTTATTTATTTATTTTTGGCTGCGTTGGGTCTTCATTGCTGCGCGGGCTTTCTCTAGTTGTGGCGAGCGGGGGCTACTCTTCGTTGAGGTGCACGGGCTTTTCATTGTGGTGGCTTCTCTTGTTGTGGCGCACGGGCTTCAGTAGTTGTGGTCCATGGGCTCAGTAATTGTGGCTCGCGGGCTCTAGAGCGCAGGCTCAGTAGTTGTGGCACACGGGCTTAGTTGCTCCACGACATGTGGGATCTTCCCAGACCAGGGCTCGAACCTGTGTCCCCTGTACTGGCAGGCGGATTCTTAACCACTGCGCCACCAGGGAAGTCCTGATTCTGAGTTTTTAGGCCTGATTTCCTGACTCTTCCGATTTAGCTGAGTAATCCAAGAGGCCTCTCCCTAGAGAGGAGACCAGATATTGCGAAACATTTTCTATAAAGGGCCACATGGTCAATATTTTAGGCTCCTTGGGCCAAAGGGAAAAATTGAAGGTATTATGTTTTATTTTACAAGATTAAAAAAATGAATCTCCATATATTTTAACTGATGAAATTCAAAATATTATAATAACGACCGAGTGCAATTTAAAAAATAATACGTGTTTAGTAATAAGGAGAATGTCTGATGGGGGGAGGATATTATTTCCTTTAGTGTCTCCTATTATTGAAATCAATTGCAAGTGTTTGATTTTTTTTTCAACCACTTAAAAACGTAAAACCGTCCTTAGCTTTCAGGGTGCACAAAACTCAGCAGGGGACTGGACTTGGTGGTTGGGCCATCATTTGCTGACACCTAGGGTGGGTCACCCCAGACCCTCACAAGCCATCCCTGGAAACCTGTCCACTTCTCTGAACTAACCAGGTAGCCTCTGGGGAACACAATCAATACCACTGAGGCACATGGAGGAAAGCAACTACTCCAGGCACTTTTTGTGGACAAAAAATAAAATACAATGCCAACAGAGAGTGTGGCTCTGGTTTGGCTGGAAGAAAGAACCTCGAACTTGAGTCTTGAATTGACTCTTAGCCACCCGGCCAGTGATGAGCCCACCCCTCTGGGTGGAAGCCTGGTTGGCGCTAGGATGAGGTGGACCACCCAGGCCAGTGTGCTAAACAACCCACAGGGAGACCGTGAAATGGAGGTTACTGGGCCCATCCTGGGAGAAACTGACTCTACGGGTCAGAGACAGGGCCCAGGAGTCTGAATTCTAACAAGTACTACCTTCCCCCATCCATGTCTTTTTTGTGGTACACGGTTCTGACTTGGAGAAACACTGGCCAGAAGGAGAGAGAGACGAGGTAGGACAGAAACGCTGCAGTCCTGCATAATTAACCACAGTGGCTGTGGCTGTAGGTTGTTGTCATGGGGCACCACCTACCTGCCTTCCTGGCACTGTCCTGTCTCGGGGGATCCTCCCACCCCTGCAGCCCTGAGCTAGAAAATGTCACCCCCCATTTCCTGCTGAGGTACAGGAGATCGGGGTGGGGGGGTTAATTAGCTTGCCCAAAGTCATCCAGATAGTAAACGGTGCAGCTAGAATTGGAGCCAGACAGCCTCACTCCAGAGCCTTTATATCTAAAGCTGATTATCAAGTGGCTTCTGGTGACACAGAGACTCACAAAGCCGTTCTCAAAGCTTAACAGTTTGCCAACACTTGGAAGAAAAAAAAAAAAAAGGAAACTAAGGTGCTGAGGACTTACTACATCTCAAGTGCTTTAGATACAATCTCTGTCAATTCTCCCAACAGCCCAAGGAGGAAGGGATGACTGCACCCATTTATCACATGCGGACACCCCAAAAGCACAGAGATTAGGGAACATGCCTAAGGTTTGATAAGTATAAGATCCTATCAGGGTCAAGCCAAGGTTGATCTGGCCCCAACTCAGTGCCTTTATCCCAATACCACTGAGGCTCATTACTACCACACTTTCCCCAAACCTCAAAAGACCATAAGCTCTGTATCTGTCAGCTTTTGCTGTGTAACAACCATCCCAGAACTCAGTGGTGTACAAAAAGCATTGATTCTCATGCTCAAAGGTATGCAGGAGAACTTACTGGCTTTTCTCCACGTGTGTTTATTCTAGGACCCAGGGTGAAAGAGCAGCCATGATCCAAGAGTCTGTTATGCTCATGGGTAAATTTAGAAGCTACCAGAAGGGCAACTGGAAATATGAGATTAATCTTATGGTCCAGGCTCAGAACTGGCACACTGTTGCTTTCACCCCCATTCCACTGACTGAAACAAATCACAAGGTCAAGCCTGATAGCAGTGGGGCAGGGAATATACTCCTACAATAGAGGCTTGGGAAATAGGAAGAAAGCAAACATTTGCTGAAAACCAATCTAAAGGCTGATCTGGGGGATCTGAGAGCTAATGACCCTCCTTCCCTGTGATGTTTTCAGGTACTCTGATACTAGGATGCCAAATGCTTAGTCTCAGTTGGGGAGAAGAGAAGACAGGAATTCTGCAATAGCAAGGCAGGTACTATAAATGAGGAACACAGGATGTGAAACAGTAGGGAGTGGTGAGGACTGTGGCAAACTGGAGAGCACAGACCCTGCCCAGGTGGCAGCTGCTCCGCAGCTCCTGCAGACTGTTGACAGAGATGCAACCTCTCCACTGACTCTGGCCATCCTTGTCTGCTTGGCCCTGGCTCCCAAGCATCCCACCTGCCCTCATGGCAAAGATGAGGTTCCCAGAAGCAACATTCTAGGAGAAACTTGCTGCCGTCCTTGCTGTATTGCACAAAGAGACATCGCCAGCACTGCTGGATGTCTGCCCCGGGCCCCTCATTACGCCTCACTGGGCTCCTTCTCCAGGAAGCAAGGATGCTCATGCTGCTTTCCTCCCCCAGAACTCTTTGCTGCGGGGAGGAACTGCGGCACAAACCCATTCATTATTAGTGCAAAAATAGACAGGTTTGATCAAAATAGATCTGAATTATAACTAATTGGCCCAAAAGTTCAGCAAGATCGCTTTGTAAGAGGAAGAGGAGGAGGCGAGAGTAAAATGTTAACCATGGATTAAACAGCCTTGAGCAGAAGTATGAGACTCTGGGAAACCAGGGTTGGAAAAGGACCCAAGTGCCAGCTGCCTCCAAGACCCGTGCCAACCTGGGGACGTCAGGCAGGATCTCAGGCCAAAGTCTGGCTCTGCCCCAGACCTGCTCTCCCACCACTGGAGCACAAGTCCTTTGCGTTAGGCACTGCTCCGTTGCAGTAGAATCTGTCCTTTTGCACGTGTACTATCCAGTCCTCTTTTCAGAACTGAAATAGCACTGCAGCATCTGGGTGTGCCATCCCTCCCCAGCGGTCACTGATTGTGATCGGGTGGGTCAGGTTTCACTCCCAGTTCTGGAGATGGGCAGGAGGCTCAGGCCTGCTCGTCTGAGTTGACGAGAATCCAGTTCACAACTTCTGTCTGTATTTCATGGAGGAGGATGCAGGCCTGAGGCTGCCGGGGCCACCTCGGTCACCAGCAAGGGGAGCCTGCAGTTAATACAGGGTCAGTCACAGCCTGTGCCCAGCTGTACTGGAGTCTGAACAAAAGGAAAGACCATTCAGAATGATCCTGGTTTTGTTTCAGAATTTGATATTTTGCCTTGTGGATTTTTTTTGCATTGATTCTGATTTTTTTAGAATATTATATTCTAATATAATTTACCTTGATTACTGAGCTTCTGGGTGTCCCTTTATGTTGTGCACCCAAGGCGAGTGCTTCACTCTCCTCACCCTATTATTCCTGACCCTGGTGCTTGCAGTCGGAAGGTCTGGGTTCCAGTCGTGACTCTGCTACTTACAGAGCTGTGTGACCTGGAGCAAACTGCTTGGCCTTTCTGAACCCCAGTTAGTTCACCTGCAACACAAGGTGGCCATACCTGCCAGGCTGGATGACATGAGATGATGTATGTAAATACTCCTTGTAAACTGCGGTCACCTGAATATAAGGGACTCTTCTGGCTGCACACACATCTCCTCTTCCTCCCCACACTCAACGTGAGAGTTCACTTGGGGCTGGGCATTGGGCAAAGAAATTAATGTGCTTTATCCTACTAAAGCCTTGCTACAGTGCCCTGAGCTTTTGGCCAGAGGAGATGAATCCTATAGTTATAGTAGCTACATTTTCTAGATCAGGAAATGGGCACAGACAAGGGCCACTCAGCAGTGAAGTGGTCAGATCTGGGTGGGAGTGACGGACTTAGCAGGGTCAGGGAGGAAGCAGCAAGCAGACACCCGAGACTAAGACTCCAGAGCTGGGCTGACGTGACCAATACTCCTCATCACAGTATTTTGAGGCGCGTGAATTTGCTTCGCTTGTGCTGCTTGGGATCAGCTTTTACAGCTGAAATGACTATAAATTGCCATAATCGGTGCCTGCCTTAGTCATTAAGGCAGCTGTGGCTGCCCAGGCTGCTCAGCGACAGCGGTGTTGGTGTCGGCTGCGACTGACATCCTGCGCAAATGGGGCCATGGGAGCTCAGGCCATCCTGGCCAAACCCAGGAGAGGAAGCAATAAAAACGAAGCCTTTCTCAACAGACAAGCAAAGCCCCCGTGTGTTTGTGTCACTAAGCAAAGTCTGTCACCTGCAGGAAAGACAACTGGCCTCTTGTCTGGACCATTCGCTGCTGCTGAATGGCTGGCACTTTCTCACCTGCTTACATCTTGTCTTCTTTTGAAAATCTCATTGTTTTTTCCCCCATCCAGCATTCCTCCCAGAAAAGAGGCTGCCTTTTTTCTGTAACTGCACCCCAGCTTCCTTTCAGGTAGGCAATCCCACCTACTCTTGGTCTACAGGGTTTGGGTGGGGCTGACCCCACCCTCAGGTCTGGGTGGATGCAGAACTCAGACCTGGCCAGTCTAGCTGAAGGGTGCCAAGCCTGGGACCTGAGCCGTGCCCACTGTTACTGAGTGTGTGGGACTCACACTAACAGCCTCCTTGTCACTCGATGCAGAAAGCTTGCCTAAGAACTAAGCTAACACAGAGACAAGCAGAGCCCAGAGACAGATGGTTTTTGATGACATTATATGAATACCTGGATCCAACCATGCCTGAAGCCACTTATCCCTGACTTTTCATTTACATGAACCTATATATTCCTTTCTTCTTAGGTCAGTTTGAGCTGTGTTTCTGTCCCCTTACAACTGAGAGAATTCCGATGGATACGACTCCTTGACTCAAGGACTTGAGGGTCGGGACTGTTTCTTATGCTCCCTGGAATCCCTTAGAAGGCCTAACACAATGCTTGGCCCCTAGGAGGTGCTCAGAAAATATTTGCTGGCATGGCGGGCACAGTTAATGATCTGCTTAGTAACCATTCTTCTTTCTTCCTCGCTAACAGAACCCTAATTTTGTCAGGGAGGCAATGTGCTTAGCCCAAAGAGTAGGCCATGACTAATTTAAAGCAACTGTGATAATCATGCCCCCAAATTTCCCAGATTCACTTGCAGCTAGGGGTGGTCCCATGATTTACTTCTGACTAATCAGACCCAAAAGGAAGTCTGATGTGGAGCCTTCCAGAAGAAGTTTTGCCATTTTGATTAAAAAATATTGATATGCTAAGGCTAGTCTTTTCTCCTTCTTCTTGCCTTAAGCATAGATGTGATGCCTGGAGCTGCAGGAGCCATCTTTGACCATGAGGCAAAAAACCAAAAAACAAACAACACACCAAAACACTAAGGAAAGCAAAGCAGAAAGACATAAAAAAAGAAGCAGCTCAGGTTCCTTACGTCACTTTTGAGCAACTGAATCAACATCAGCAATTACCTACCTCTGAACATCTTATGTGGAAGAACAAATCCCACCTGCATACATACACCTGTTTGTTTAAGCCACTGTTGGTCAGGTTTCTGCTATGTGCAGCCAAACACAGTTCTGGTATAGCTAGTTGTTAGATTCTTGCACTGTGTATAATTCAGTTACTTGAGCAGTTTTTGCTTGGGCCAAGAGTTTCTGGTCATTAGTCAATGAAAACATGTCCACATATGCATTTAGTGTGCATTTAACGTGCAGACTAACTTTCAAAACTCATCCCCTTACGCGATGAGACTCCATACATCTCCCTTAGTTTGTCCAAGAAACACATCTGTGAACACGGGCTAGGTCACAGCAGCTTAATATTACAACAGAACACAGTGAACTATCTGAAGAGGGGAGCAAATCTCATATATATGCATCTGACGAACTCCAGCTGCAAGGGATTCTGGGAAAATGTGGTTGGTAGCTTTCTTGCCCCTATGTACAGGAAAAAGCCAAGAGGGAAGGGGGAAGAGATGCTGAATCCACCCCATCTCCCACAACTGCCTTAACTGTTCTAACCCGAGCAAAAGAGGGGCCTCGCTACATTTCAAAAATCTTTCAAAATTTAACTTACTGCTCAAGCAACTAGCACAGGAAACAAACAAAACCCCATAAAACAGAAATAAAAATCTCCACACTATCAGACAGCTCTGATAGATACTTGAAAACCTCACCCCAAACTTTAAAAAAATGCCAAAAACTAGTGTCAATAAACTCCCTAATTGGTCTTCAACTTGCAGACATTAACCTAAATGTGATATTTAATACAGTTTTATTATTTTTATATAGTTTATATATATTAAGTTTTTATATAGCTTAATAATATAATAATGGCCAGTGGTGAAAGGTTTATATTCCAAAGCTAAAAAGTTTATTTTTAAAAAAGACTGGGCTTTCAATACCTGCCTCAGGTATTTAGTGTGTGGTCTTGGGCAAGTCACTTAAATTCCCAGCTCCTCTGTTCTGTTATCTCTGAAGTGGGCACCATGATATCCATCCTAATTACGACCTGGGGCTTCTGTGAAAATAAAGTGGGATAATGTACAGGAGAACATTTGGTAAGTGGTCCAGGGCCATACACATACAAAGAACTGGAAGCATCAGCTCTATAGCTAAGAGTTGGGATCAGTATTTGGGGATAGAAAATAAATGAAAATAAGACAACTGTTGATCAAGGCACAATATGCCCAGATATGGCAGACTGGCTGAGAAATATGAGGCTAATTTAGGGAGAGATGATGTCAGTGTTCAGAGATGCTGGTAAACAGCCCATCATTCTAAAAGTCACATGTGATGTGTTTTCAAATCACAGTCAAAGGAAACCAAGGACCAGAGGGAAATGGTGCTTTGATGTTTAGTCCAGCTGAGTCCTCTCCCACCCATATGTGCAGGCTCGGCCCCTCACCTCTAGACTATCACCTCTGCTCGGGTCTGGACCACACTAGCTTTTGTCCAGATGCCACCAATAAGCTCCTCCCTCAAAGGGCACCTCTCCCTCTAATCTTCCCACCACACAGAGGATGGGGTAGACCTCCTAAAACTCAAGTATGATCATTCTGTTCCCTCATCAGAAAACCCTCCAAGGGTCAGCACAGCCCTTCCGCACTAGGAACTCAGGCCTGAAGAGCCAGGCCAAGGCCTCTGCATGCAGCGCCCTGTGAGCAAGTGAAACTAGACTGAGCACAAAGGAAAAGAAAAAAAGGGGCAGTTAACTAAATTGTAGATGACCTAAACATGGAGCCTTCTAATTTATATCACAGTGAAAGTGTATCAAGAAAGGATAAGGAGGGAGATTGGTTCAAGATGGCGGAGTAGAAGGACGTGCGCTCACTGTCTTTCAAGAGCACCAGAATCACAACTAACTGCTGAACAATCATCGACAGGAAAACACTGGAACTCACCAAAAAAGATACCCCAAATGCAAAGACAAAGGAGAAGCCACAATGAGACGGTCGGAGGGGTGCTATCACAATAAAATCAAATCCCATAACTGCTGGGTGGGTGACTCACAAACTGGAGAACACTTATACCACACAAGTCCACCCACTGGAGTGAAGGTTCTGAGCCCCACGTCAGGCTTCCCAACCTGGGGGTCTGGCAACGGGAGGAGGAATTCCTAGAGAATCAGACTTCGAAGGCTAGTGGGATTTGATTGCAGGACTTCAGCAGGACTGGGGGAAACAGAGACTCCACTCTTGGAGGGCACACACAAACTGCTGTGTACATCTGGACCCAAGGGAAGGAGCAGTGACCCCATAGAGACTGAACCAGACCTACCTGCTAGTGTTGGAGGGTCTCCTGCAGAGGCAGGAGGTGGCTGTGTCTCACCATGAGGAAAAGGACACTGGCAGCAGAAGTTCTGGTAAGTACTCCTTGGCATGAGCCCTCCCAGAGTCCGCCAGTAGCCCCACCAAAGAGCCAGGGGAAGGCTCCATTGTTGGGTCACCTCAGGCCAAAAAACCAACAGGGAGGGAACCCAGCCCCACCCATCAGCAGACAAGTGGATTAAAGTTTTACTGGGCTCTGCCCACCAGAGCAACAGCCAGCTCTACCCACCACCAGTCCCTCCCATCAGGCAACTTGCACAAGCCTCTCAGATAGTCTCATCCACCAGAGGGCAGACAACAGAAGCAAGAAGAACTACAATCCTGCAGCCTGTGGAGCAAAAACCACATTCACAGAAATATAGACAAGATGAAAAGGCAGAGAGCTATGTACCAGATGAAGGAACAAGATAAAACCCCAGAAAAAGAATAAAGACACAGACTTACTTGAGAATGGACTTGAGAATATGGGTAGGGGGAAGGGTAAGCTGTGACAAAGCGAAAGAGAGGCATGGACATATATACACTACCAAACGTAAGGTAGATAGATAGTGGGAAGCAGCCGCAGAGCACAGGGAGATCAGCTCGGTGCTTTGTGACTGCCTGGAGGGGTGGGATGGGGAGGGTGGGAGGGAGGGAGACGCATGAGGGAAGGGATGTGGAAACAGATGTATATGTATGACTGATTCACTTTGTTATAAAGCAGAAACTAATAAAAAAAAAAGTTTAAAAAAACCCAAAAAACCCAGAAAAACAACTAAATGAAATGGAGATAGGCAATCTTCCAGAAAAAGAATTCAGAATAATGATAGTGAAGATGATCCAGGACCTCAGAAAAAGAATGGAGGCAAAGATCGAGAAGATGAAAGAAATGTCTAACAAAGATCTAGAAGAATTAAAGAACAAACAAACAGAGGTGAACAATACAATAACTGAAATGAAAAATAAACTAGAAGGAATCAATAGCAGAATAACTGAGGCAGAAGAATGGATAAGTGACCTGGAAGACAGAATGGTGGAATTCACTGTTGCGGAACAGAATAAAGAAAAAAGAATGAAAAGAAATGAAGACAGCCTAAGAGACCTCTGGGACAACATTAAATGCAACAACATTTGCATTATAGGGGTCCCAGAAGGAGAAGAGAGAGAGAAAGGACCCGAGAAAATATTGGAAGAGATTATAGTCGAAAACTTCCCTAACATGGGAAAGGAAATAGCCACCCAAGTCCAGGAAGCACAGAGAATCCCAGGCAGGATAAACTCAAGGAGAAACACACAGAGACACATAGTAATCAAATTGGAAAAAAATTAAAGACAAAGAAAAATTATTGAAAGCAGCAAGAGAAAAATGACAAATAACATACAAGGGAACTCCCAAAAGGTTAACAGCTGATTTCTCAGCAGAAACTCTACAAGCCAGAGGGGAGTGGCATGATATACTTAAAGTGATGAAAGGGAAGAACCTACAACCAAGATTACTCTACTCAGCAAGGATCTCATTCAGATTTGATGGAGAAATCAAAAGCTTTACAGACAAGCAAAAGCTAAGAGAATTCAGCACCACCAAACCAGCTCTACAACAAATGCTAAAGGAACTTCTCTAAGTGGGAAGCACAAGAGAAGAAAAGGACCTACAAAAACAAACCCCACAAAATTAAGAAAATGGTAATAGGAACATACATATTGATAATTACCTTAAATGTGAATGGATTAAATGCTCCAAACAAAAGACACAGGCTTGCTGAATGGATACAAAAACAAGACCCATATATATGCTGTCTACAAGAGACCCACTTCAGACCTAGGGACACATACAGACTGAAAGTGGGGGGATGGAAAAAGATATTCCATGCAAATGGAAATCAAAAGAAAGCTGGAGTAGCAATACTCATATCAGATAAAATAGACTTTAAAATAAAGAATGTTACAAGAGACAAGGAAGGACACTACATAATGCTCAAGGGATCAATCCAAGAAGAAGATATAACACTTATAAATACATATGCACCCAACATAGGAGCACCTCAATACATAAGGCAACTGCTAACAGCTCTAAAAGAGGAAATCGACAGTAACACAATAATAGTGGGGGACTTTAACACCTCACTTACACCAATGGACAGATCATCCAAACAGAAATTAATTAGGACACACAAGCTTTAAATAATACAATAAACCATATCGATTTAATTGATATATATAGAACATTCCATCCAAAAACAGCAGATTACAGTTTCTTCTCAAGTGCGCACAGAACATTCTCCAGGATAGATCCCATCTTGGGTCACAAATCAAGCCTCAGTAAATTTAAGAAAATTGAAATCATATCAAGCATCTTTTCTGACCACAACACTATGAGATTAGAAATGAATTACAGGGAAAAATACATAAAAAACACAGACACATGGAGGCTAAACAATACGTTACTAAATTACCAAGAGATCACTGAAGAATTCAAAGAGGAAATCAAAAAATACCTAGAGACAAATGACAATGAAAACACGACCATCCAAAACCTATGGAATGCAGCAAAAGCAGTTCTAACAGGGAAGTGTATAGCTATACAAGCCTACCTCAAGAAACAAGAAAAATCTCAAATAAACAATCTAACCTTATACCTAAAGGAACTAGAGAAAGAAGAACAAACAAAACCCAAAGTTAGCAGAAGGAAAGAAATCATAAAGAACAGAGCAGAAATAAATGAAATAGAAACAAAGAAAACAATAGAAAAGATCAATAAAACTAAAACCCGGTTCTTTGAGAAGATAAACAAAATTGATAAACCATTAGCCAGACTCATCAAGAAAAAGATGGAGAGGACTCAAATCAATGAAATTAGAAATGATAAAAGGAGAAGTTACAACAGACACGGCAGAAATACAAAGCATCCTAAGAGACTACTACAAGTGACTCTATGCCAATAAAATGGAAAACCTGGAAGAAATGGACAAATGCCTAGAAAGGTATAACCTTCCAAGACTGAACCAGGAAGAAATAGAATATATGAACAGACCAATCACAAGTAATGAAATTGAAACTGTGATTAAAAATCTTCCAACAAACAAAAGTCCAGGACCAGAAGCCTTCACAGGTGAATTCTATCAAACATTTAGGGAAGAGCTAACACCCATCCTTCACCAAATCTTCCAAAAAATTGCAGAGGAGAGGAAACTCCCAAAATCATTCTATGAAGCCACCATCACCCTGATACCAAAGACACTACAAAAAAAGAAAATTACAGACCAATATCACTGATGAATATAGATGCAAAAATCCTCAACAAAATACTAGCAAACAGAATCCAACAGCACATTAAAAGGATCATACACCATGATCACTGGGATGTATCCCAGAGACGCAAGGATTCTTCAATATACACAAATCAATCAATGTGATACACCATATTAACAAATTGAAGAATAAAAACCATATGATCCTCTCAGTAGATGCAGAAAAAGATTTTGAAAAAATTCAACACCCATTTATGATAAAAACTCTCCAGAAAGTCTGCATAGAGGGAACCTACATCAACATAATAAAGACCATATACAACAAACCCATAGCAAACATCATTCTCAATGGTGAAAAACTGAAAGCATTCCTCTAAGATCAGGAACAAGACAAGGATGTCCACTCTCACCACTATTATTCAACATAGTTTTGGAAGTCCTAACCACAGCAATCAGAGAAGAAAAAGAAATAAAAGGAATACAAATTGGAAAAGAAGAAGTAAAACTGTCACTGTTTGCAGATGATATACTATACATAGAGAATCCTAAAGATGCCACCAGAAAACTACTAGAGCTAATCAATGAATTTGGTAAAGTTGCAGGAGACAAAATTAATGCATAGAAATCTCTTGCATTCCTATACACTAATGATGAAATATCTGAAAGAGAAATTACAGAAATAATCCCATTAGCCACTGCAACAAAAAGAATAAAATACCTAGGAATAAACCTACCTAGGGAGACAAAAGACCTGTATGCAGAAAACTATAAGACACTGATGAAAGAAGTGAAAGATGATACCAACAGATGGAGAGATATACCATGTTCTTGGATTGGAAGAATCAATATTGTGAAAATGACTATACTACCCAAAGCAACCTACAGATTCAACGCAATCCCTATCAAATTACCAATAGCATTTTTTACAGACTTAGAACAAAAAATCTTAAAATTTGTATGGAGACACAAAAGACCCCAAATCGCCAAAGCAGGCTTGAGGGAAAAATGTGGAGCTGGAGGAATCAGACTCCCTGACTTCAGACTATACTACAAAGCTATAGTAATCAAGACAATATGGTACTGGCACGAAAACAGAAATATAGGTCAATGGAACAGGATAGAAAGCCCAGAGATAAACCCACGCACCTATGGTCAACTAATCTATGACAAAGGAGGCAAGGATATATAATGGAGAAAAGACAGTCTCTTCAATAAGTGGTGCTGAGAAAACTGAACAGCTACATGTAAACGAATGAAATTAGAACACTCCCTAACACCATACAAAAAATAAACTCAAAATGGATTAGAGACCTAAATGTAAGACCGGGCACTATAAAACTCTTAGAGGAAAACATAGGAAGAACACTCTTTGACATAAATCGCAGCAAGATCTTTTTTGATCCACCTCCTAGAGTAATGGAAATAAATACAAAAATAAACAAATGGGACCTAATGAAACTTAAAAGTTTTTTCACAGCAAAGGAAACCATAAACAAGATGAAAAGACAACCCTCAGAATGGGAGAAAATATTTGCAAATGAATCATTGGACAAAGGATTAATCTCCAAAATATATAAACAGCTCATGCAGCTCAATATTAAAAAAACAAACAACCCAATCCAAATATGGGCAGAAGACCTAAATAGACATTTCTCCAAAGAAGACATACAGATGGCCAACAAACACATGAAAAGCTGCTCAACATCACTAATTATTAGAGAAATGCAAATCAAAACTACAGTGAGGTATCATCTCACACCAGTTAGAATGGGCATCATCAGAAAATCTACAAACAACAAATGCTGGAGAGGGTGTGGAGAAAAGGGAACCCTCTTACACTGTTGGTGGGAATGTAAATTGAAAACAGCCACTATGGAGAACAGTATGGAGGTTCCTTAAGAAACTAAAAATAGGGCCTCCCTGGTGGCGCAGTGGTTGAGAGTCCGCCTGCCGATGCAGGGGATACGGGTTCGTGCCCCGGTCTGGGAGGATCCCATATGCCGCGGAGCGGCTGGGCCCGTGAGCCATGGCCGCTGGGCCTGCGCATCCGGAGCCTGTGCTCCGCAACGGGAGAGGCCACAACAGTGAGAGGCCCGCATACCGCAAAAAGAAAAAAAAAAAAAAAAAAAAAAAAAAAAAAAAAAAAAAGAAACTAAAAATAGAAGTACCATATGTTCCAGTAATCCCACTACTGGGCACATACCCAGAGAAAACCATAATTCAAAAAGACACATGCACCCCAATGTTCATTGCAGCACTATTTACAATAGCCAGGTCATGGAAACAACCTAAGTGCCCATCAACAGACGAATGGATAAAGAAGATGTGGCACATATATACAATAGAATATTAGCCATGAAAAGGAATGAACTTGGGTCATTTGTAGAGATGTGGATGCATCTAGAGACTGTCATACAGAGTGAAGTAAATCAGAAAGAGAAAAACAAATATCGTATATTAACGCATATATGTGGAACCTAGAAAAAGGTACAGATGAAAAAGTTTGCAGAGCAGAAATTGAGACACAGTAGTAGAGAACAATCGATGTATGGTCTCCAAGGGGGGAAAGCAGCGGGGGTGGGGGTGGGGGTGGGATGAATTGGGAGATTGGGATTGTCATGTCTACACTGATGTGTATAAAATGGATCACTAATAAGAAAATAAATAAATAAATAAATAAACATATTTTTTAAAAATAGGAAAGGATAAGGAGTTTAATTCTGCCTCTCTGAATATCATTTTGTATGATCCGGATATGTGCTTCTTATATTCTTTTCTTAAACAACGTGCACCTGGGCTCCCATTTGTTTTATTTGATCGTTTGTGTTTCACACATGCATGCAGATCTTCTGCATGATTCCATATACTGTTCTAGCCCGAACTCATCTTTCCCTGCTGGCCTTTCTAAATTCACCCTCTGGTGCTCATGTTCCATCATATTCCACTGTCTAGTAACAAAACACTGGGCACACTTCCTGCTCATGCTACACTAGTAAGCATCTCTCCTGCTACTCTCTGGTTCAACTTCTACTCAGTCCTCAAGACTCAGCTCAGTGTTCACCTCCTCCAGGAAGCCTTCCCTGAATCCCACCTATAGGTCGAACACGTCTCCTTCTGGGATCTTGGGGCTGTTTGTACTTGTGACTCTTGTCCCTCTTACCATCAACTATACAACATAGAAATAATCCATTTACATAACTCTTTAAAAGTTGAGCCACCCCCATCCTTCCCCCACCAACGCCAACACACGCTCACTCACACACATATACACACACACACACACAGAGGACTAGGATACAACCGTCTCTGGAACAGAAATGCTGGCAAATGCTTATCAGTTGCTTACTGTTTGCCAGACCCGCAGCCGAACACTGTCTTCCTAACAGTCCTCTGAGTGGGTGATATTGTTATTCCTGTTCTGAGCAGTTAGGGACCCTGTCAACAGTACGCAGTCACTAGGGGACAAAGATGGAGGAACCAGGGACCCAAGTCCGTCAACTCCCAGCACCTGGAATGGTCTGTACTCAACGTTTGCTGAGTCGAAGTGCAATTCTGGGAGCGAATAAGCAGAATGAAGGTATCTGTAAGGAAGTCTTACTGACTGCAAGCTGGGAGCCCCTGTGTTAAAGCAAGGGTGAGGGCCATGAGAAGCCTCTCCGCTCTGTGGTCCCCAGAATCCTGCCCCTTCCCCACAGCTGCCAACTTTGTCCCAGAAGGTAGCCTCGCCATTTATGCTTTGAACAGCCTTCTCAGGGATCCCCAGGGAATACCTGAACCTTGCAGAGATTGCCCCTTGCCCCCATGGGGTTTGCATTGGTGGGAAGGAGTAATGCCTATGCTTTCCTCCTACCCTACCCTTCCTTCTTACTTTGAGCTGTCCCTTTGAAGCAACATGTGGGAGGGGCAGGTGGAAACTCAAGAGATAAAGTTGCTCCATGCAGCCAGGATCACACCACCAGGTATAAGTATTAGTCAGTGCCCTTGCCATAAAACTGAATTTATGAACTCATATATCTAGTTCAAAATTAATTAGCTTTAGGAATGGCTGGATCCAGGTGTTCAAGTGATGTCATCAGAACTCCATCCTTCCCTCTCTCTCCCTCAAGTTTTAGCTCTGCTTTCCTCTGTGTTGGCCTCATTATCAAAAAGACTCTCCCAACTCTGGTTGCCAGCAGCTCCTAGTTTGCCTCTTACCCATTCAGCCAGTTCCTAGTAGGACTCCTCTTTCCTTTTCTTATATAAGTCCCCAATCCAAGTGGCCTGGCTTAGGTTTCCTGTTCATGTCTGAATCACCAAGGTAGATTGGAGAGAGAATACATCCACTGGCCAGGCTTGGGTAATTTGGCCACTCCTAAAATGTGCATTTGTGAAGGAGGAGAGGTGGATTTCATCCCCACCCAAGATGCAGGAACCAAGGGTAGAGGTGGCAGTAATGCCCCCAGGGAATCAAAGTCCTATTTTCAGAAGTGACTGGGCAGAAGAAAATCAACAGACATCTACTACAACATGTCTTGGTGAAGTAGGAACTCCTTCTTCCGCAGTAAATTCCTCAAGCCTGAGCCCATGTCAAGTACCCCAGAATCCCAGAATTCAGGATTCTCAAGAAGGGGCCCTAAAAGTGGACATAATGCAGGACACATGGGTTGTTTATGATGGCAATCTTCCACTCGTCCTCTCATGTATCTGGCTAAGATGATATCAGAATTCAAAGACTCGGGAGATCACAAACTGTAAAAAAAAATAATCTTCTATTAAGCCCTGCGCCATCCCGACTGTGGTGGCATTTGGAAGATGAAACCAGCACCGTTCCTTTGGAGATAGCAGCTACTTTCCAATTACACTGATAAAAAAAGGAAGGCATGAAGTAAAGTGACATTTACGTGTTAGGAGAAGCATATTTTCTTTCCTACTCCAAAACCACTTCAGGAGCTGGGGAAGGGGGGGCGGCGGTCGTTGGTGGATGCCCCTCCCACCATCTTTTAGGCTGTGGGAGCGTCTGACCTGGGCGGGGGGTGGCCAGTCTCAGCGGCCAGGTGGGGCTCAGCCTCCCATCCTTTGTGCTGCTCGCACCACCATCTGCAACTCTGCTACCGGCAAATTGCAATACCAGCCTGTTTCAGCTCAGAAATGTGGAAAATTAAGGAAGGAAATGAGGGGCGGTGGGAAGAAAAGAGAAGCGATGAATCACTTTTGGATCGCTGCCTCATTCGCAATCCGCGTGGTGAGAGGCAGATCCATGTAGGAGGAAGAGTCTGGGAGTTGAAAAGACCTGAGTTCATATGATAGCTCCATTACAGGCTGGCAAGAGGCCCTGGGCCACTTACCCCTCTGAGCCTCGGCTTCCTCATCTGTAAAATGGGGATCCTGCCTTTCACAGGGTCATTCTGAAGGTTAAGGGACACAGGCACACGGCAGCTGGTCCAGAGATGGCTGAAGGATGTTGATCTTCCTTCTCTTTCTCCTTCTATCAGGTGGGGCCACAGCCACTGCGGCTCCATCGCCATCACTCCCCTCCATCTAGACCAGCAGGCGGTGGTGCTCAGTTCCCTTCCAGAGGCCCTGAGATCCAACCTCCTTGCCCAGCTTTCCACGCCTGCCCCTTCTGCTCCCGCCCAGCCCTACTTTGGCCTCTAGCACATTCTCCACCCCCAGGCTCTACCCATGTGGGTGGTTGGCTGTTTCTGCCCTACCCAGGGCTCTTTGCTACCTCAAGGCCTTCCCTCTCCCACCTCTACTTTTCCCAGGGCTGGTTCCTTCTCATCAGTTGGCCTCTGCCCAAATGTCACCTCCTCCAAGAAGCCCTCCCTGACTACCCTGGAGAAAGCAGCTGCCCACACTTCAGTCACTTTCTAGCTCATCTCTCAAAACCGATCTCATTTATTTATCTGTTTATTATCTCTCCCCCAGGAGAAGATGAGCATTAAAAGGCAGGGAACGTTTCTATCTTGTTCATCTGTGTGTTCCTAGTGCCCAACGGCATGCCTGGCACAGAGCAAGCATTCAAACATTTGGGGTGGGAGGGAGGAAGAAAGGGAAAAGGGAAGGAGGGAGGGAGGGAAGGAGACAGAAAGGAGGAAGTTGGAGACCTGACTCCCCACCCCATTCTAGAGCCTCTATTCCTCATGCTCCAGGTCTTAAGTCCCTCCACCTCCCTCTCGCAGTCCCTACACACATATGACGCCAGCCCCTGCTGGACTCCAATGCCTGGCCTATCCCCATGCAGATGGCTGCCTTACATATAACAATCCACCATTAGTACTTCCTCCTTTTGTGCCAGTCCAGTTCACAGATACTATTTCCACATCACTCTTCTGAGGTATCAAGCAAAATGTTACTCATCTGTTATTTCTGCTTGCCCTCTGAACACCCCCTTCTGGAAACAGAACCCTGTGTCACCTCTGGAGAACCACCCCTGCCCCACACGCAGCCCCTGTAGCTCTGATGGAGTCATCCTGATCCCCAGCTCCAGGGCTGGACGTGTGACCCAGGTCTGGCTAAGGAGAATGCAGTATTTTCCTGGCCACAGTGACTGGCTAGGAATGGTCACATGACTCCAGCTGGGGCCGCTGACATTGAATGCAGGACTTTCCCTGCACGTTAATTAGCCAAGAGGCACTGTCTTTCTGCTGGGAATGCCAAACCAGGTAGATGTAAGTCTGGAGCTGACAGCCATCTTCCCACCATGTGGGGACAGCCTGAGAATAAAGCCAGCGTAGAGGGCAGCAGAGCCCAGAGATAGACAGACTCTGATATCATTTGAGCACCTGGATCCAGCTTTACCTGAAGTAGATGCCATGCCAGAAAATCTCAGTGAACCCAGCCAAGAAATTCCTTTTTGTGCTTAAGACAGTTGGACTCACACTTGTTGCTTGTCGCCAAAATGGTTCTGACTCATTGAACATTAATCAGTTGTGGGATAGTCGAGACATGTAAGGCAGCTAGGGGCACAGAGGGCAACATCCTCCGCTAGAAAGGGGAGAAGGTAAACAAAACTCTAGGGCAGATTAGACCGGAAGTCAACCGGGGATTTCACCAGGAAAACCAGCATCTTCCCAGCTCCTGAGCCGCTCTCTGCTGGAGGTAACCAGTCTGTTTTGAAGGCCCTGCTTCGCCTCACTCCAAGAATCAGACAGCCGTGAAATCTTTCAAGGCAAAAAATAAGTCTGAGGTCGTAGTCGTATCTCTGGAGGAAGAAGACTCCCTCAGCCTTCTTTAAGGTGCAAAGAATTTCCAGCATGCAAGAGGCCTCCCACTTGCCATCCGTTTCCAGACCCATATCAGGCATGCCTCCTGGATGCTGTGTATACTCAAAATGGTACCCGGGGACAGGCTGGGGCCCATTCCAGCTCTCTCCAGCAGGCAAGCGCTCCCCTGAGCCCACAGGAGGAAACAACTCCAGAAGAGCATCCCTATGGGGGTGGCAGCCCAGCTCCCCAGAGCCTCGCTTCAGAGCAGAAACACAGCTGGGGGTGCGAGGCACCAGAAAAGGCCTCGTCAGTGTGACAGGTGTCAAGTTCTCAGAAAGAGTGACAGCCTCTAGTTCTCCTGGGATCTCTGACTCTAGGTAGACAGACAATTCTCTCCCTGCTTCTGAGGCCAGGAGTAGGGCCTGGCTGTTTGGGGGATGGGCTGGGGTTTGCTTCGTTCCGGACGCCCCTCCTGGCTGCAGCTCCACCCCACACTCAGGAGGTGGTCTCTGGAGGACACGAGGAGGAAAAGCATGGTGCTGGAGAGACAAGAATCTGGGTTTTCAAGAACTCGGCCCCAGGTCTGAATCGCACCCCACTGTTCAGTCCATCCTTTACGCCCTCTCTGCTGGGGACCCCGAACTCTCTACCTTCCAGGGCACACCCGGCACTCCCTCCTGAGCTCCAGACTCACAGGGCCACCCTCCAGCTGGCCATCTCGGCTGAGACATCCAGCAGACACCTCAGACTCAACACCTCCCAAACTAAACTCCCTGCTCCCCACACCAGCTGCTCGTCCTCCTCCTGGTTTCTTAGCTCAGTGAATGTCACCTCTAACCCCTCCCCAAACTGAAGTTTTTCCCTAATTCTTCTCTCCCCCGCTCACCTCCAGATAATCACTGCCAGTCCTGTGGATTCTCCCTCCTAAACCTCTCACCCCACCGGGACCTTTCAGCCCAGCCTTCTGTTGCCTGGATTATTTCAGCAAACTCCTAATAGGTTTCCCTTGCTCACTGCTAGTAATTCTCCATTCAGCAGCCAGACTGGTTGTCCTGAAACACACAGTCAGCCCCCCGCAGGGACAATCCTTTGCCAGCCCAACAAGGCTCAAGTCCTCACCATGGCTTACAAAGCCTTTCCTGGTCTGATTTCCAGCCTGGCAAAAAGAAAGTATTCACATGTTTCCTCTAAACCGGACAAACTTTTTCAGTAAAGGGCAAGATAGTAAATATTTTAGGCTTTGCGGGCCATATGGTCTCTGTCGCAACTACTCCGCCGTTGTAGTGGGAAAGCAGCTGCATGCATTATGTAAATGAATGGCGGTGGCTGTATGCCAATAAAACTTTATTTACAGAAACAGGTGGTGGGCCAGATTTGACCCATGGGCCATAGTTTGCCAATCTCTGCTCTAAAGGGATGAGCTAATTTCTCGCCTCATTTCAGTTGCCTCTAGAAAATGGAGATAATAATCCTCACATTGAAGGGCTGGTGAAGGATTTGAAAGAACTTGTCAAGCACCTGGCATAGAGTCCAGCACACAGTAGGTGCTCAGTTGGCGATCGCTGTTATTAAAGCTGTTATCACCGCTCTCCCTTTCTGCATGTTTAAGAATTGGTCAGGGGCCTCCCTGGTGGCGCAGTGGTTGAGAGTCCGCCTGCCGATGCAGGGGATACGGGTTCGTGCCCCGGTCTGGGAGGATCCCATATGCCGCGGAGCGGCTGGGCCCGTGAGCCATGGCCGCTGAGCCTGTGCGTCCGGAGCCTGTGCGTCCGGAGCCTGTGCTCCGCAACGGGAGAGGCCACAACAGTGAGAGGCCCGCGTACAGCAAAAAAAAAAAAAAAAAAAAAAAAAAGAATTGGTCAGCCCCGACTCCATAGCAAGGAGGCTGTAAGGATGGAGACCCTCCTTTTCCAAAGGCCTGATGATACATGATGCATTTCCAGAGGTGCTGGGAAACCATACAGCTGAGCACCTACTATGTGCCAGGCACTGGGCCTCATGTTGCTGAGTGATCAAAATAAATCATAAGGCAATATTCACCTCCCGAGCCCGTCTTTGAAGTCTAAAGAAGTGGGGGAAAAACTGCAAGAAATTATTTGTTCAGAGCATGCCTACTATGTGCCAGGCCTCATGTAGCACTGGGGCTTCCCAGAGGAACAGGAAGCAAGCTCTGCTTCTAAAAAAAGGTACCGCCTAGAGAAGCTATTTTCTCTTGACTTCGAAATTTCTCCTTGTCCTTGAAGCCACGTCTCCCACTCAGAGGGAAGCAGAGGCACAATTCGCCTTGGGTCCCTCCAGAGCTCTGCAGGCCAGGCCTACGTCCCCTCCATCTCCTTGATGGGGCCCGGGGATCTGACAATAAATGAAACTGCCTCCTTCTTTTACCTGGGCAGGGCCTTAGCAGGGTCCCAGAGCAGAGGGGTGAGAAGGGAGGGGGTCCTAGGTCCTGGTTGACTGAAGATCCTGTGTTGGCTCGTGAACAAGACCTTCTCCACGGCCTTCATCTTCCTAAAGGACATCTCTCTTTGGACAAATCCCAGTTCACCTCCCACCTGGGCTCTTCTTCATCCATGAGGCAGAGATCTAGCCCTTGCCCCTGGAGAAGCAGAAGTCTTGGGCAGAGACTGCTAACTGTGCCCCAATATCCAATCCCCACTTGTCTCTGCTAGTGACAGAATCCCCACTTTCTGATGGAACTCATGGACACCCAACCGGCAACCACACTACCCAGTTCCCTTGCTAGGCATGGCTGCATGACCAAGCTCTGTCCAATGGGATGCCTTCGGAGGGAAGTGGTGCACTCTTCCTTGATCTCTGTCCCCGCTTTGCTACCTGGAACATGGACCATGCAGATGAGAGGAAGCCATCTTGGGTTATTCAAATGAGAGGAATATCGGAGGCATCACGGAGCCACAACAGGGAAGGTGCCTGGGTCCCTGATGCCATGAAGCCACTGTCCCAGCTCTGATTACCTCATCCAGACTGTCATGTGATGGAAAAATAAACCGCCTTGATTCAGATACTGTTATTTTGGTTTCTTTGTAACAGTAGCTGAATCTGAATCTTAGCTAATGTGTCACACAGAGTGGCCTGATACCCCAACATCTCACCAGTGCACATAGCACTGTGCAAACTAAGCAATACGTTATGGATTCACTAAACCAACAATCGCTGAACATGTACTATGTGCTGGGGATGGAGCCAGATGCTGTAGGGGGCTGCTGAGATAAATCAAAGTCCTTGGTTGCTAGTTAGTAAGAGAAAAAAAGAGTAGCGATGAAGATATACTGGGTACTTTCTATATACACATAATAGACTTATGAGATAAATCTCATAAGTCTATTATGAGACACAGATGTGCAAACTGAGGTCTAGGAAGGTTAAGTTGTTTGCTATGGACTAAACTGTGTCCCCCTAAAATTCATATGTTGAAGCCCTAACCCCCCAGTGTGACTATACTTGGAGATAAGATCTTTAGGAGGCAATTAAGGTTAAATGAAATAATAAGGGTGGGGTCCTAATCTGATAGAACTGTGACCTTATAGAAGAGGAAGAGATATCTCTCTGTCTCTCTCTGTCCCTCCCCTTCTCTCCCTGTCCCTCCTCCACATCTCTCAATCCCTGCCATGTGAGGACACAACAAGAAAGTAGCCATTGGCAGGTCAGGAAGAGAGCTCTCACCAGAACCCAATCATACTGACACCCTGATCTCAGCTTTACAGCCTCCAGAACTGTGAGAAAATAAATGTCTGTTGTTTAAGCCACCCAGTCTGTGGTACTTTGTTATGGCAGCCCAAGAAGACTAAGACACAAACGCACAGCCAGGCAGTCTGGCTCTAACCTCTTCTCCAACCATCCTCCACGAAGAGTAAAAAGAAGCACATCACGGGCAGACTTGTCCCAATACCATCGACATCACCCCAACGAAACAGGACAGAGTTAACCTTCACGGAGCGCTCACTCGGACCCTGGTGCTATGCTCGGTGTTTCCCGGGCACCACGTCTCTTCTCCCTCTCTACAGCCCTGGGAGGCACACGCTCTTATAATCCTGATGTTAAAGATGAAGAAACTGAAGCAGAGAGGACAAGACGCTGGTCCAGTCCTAAGCACATTCATGTGACACCGTGATAAGGGCTGAAGGGATTTCCATCTTCCCACAGAAAGAGAAGGGATAAAGGGGCTGGGAGACACCAGAGGTCCTGTGCAGCTCTGTGCCTCGTCCTTATTTTAAGCCAGACAGGAATAAACTCTCACCTGTCCTCTGAGCTGTGAACTCCTCAAAGCCAGGTCCTGTCCCTCATTTGTCCCCTAGTCCCAGCACAGTCTGAGGAATGGTAGGCCTTCCGCCGTGTATGCCGTGAAAATGGGTGAATATCTTTGTTCCCACTCTTTCTGCCCATCGCTCTTGCTTTTGTCCCCAGGACCCTTCACCCTTCTTCTGGCAAGAGTGCCCCCCAATGTCTTAGGGAGCAGCCAATGGGACCCTCCCAAAGAGGTGAAGCGTGTGTCCAAAGCCTAAATTAATCAAAGCATAACCCTCACCCAGCCACAGTGACTGGTACTGGGATGGTCCCTTGGGCCAATGAGGTTGAGGAGATGCAGCTGGGAGCCCATGGGGATGTAGTGGTGGCAGATGTCGTCGTCATTTTGCTCCCAGGCAGAGCAAGAGACTGAAGCCAACACAGAGAAAGGCAGTTCTGGGTGACAGAGAAGAGCTAAGGTTCTGCTTACATATGTCCCTGAAGATGGAGCTACCCCTGGATTTTTCTTTCACACACCAATACATTTTCTCTCCCTCTCTCTCGTTTTGCTTAAGCCACTTTTTTTTTTTTTTTTTTTTTTTTGCGGTACGCGGGCCTCTCACTGTTGTGGCCTCTCCCGTTGTGGAGCACAGGCTCCGGACACGCAGGCTCAGCGGCCATGGCTCACGGGCCCAGCCGCTCCACAGCATGTGGGATCTTCCCGGACTGGGGCACGAACCCGCGTCCTCTGCATCAGCAGGCGGACTCTCAACCACTGCGCCACCAGGGAAGCCTTAAGCCACTTTTGCGACCCATTTTTCTGCCCCATTTGAACCAAAAGTGTTCTAATGGACATTTGGTATGGGGCCTGTCTCCTACTTTCAATAAATTCCAACTTACCTTTTAAGGAAAAAAACCTCCCCTGGTCTCCATGAATATTTTCCCAAGCCCAGTTGGTCCATACGGGTGGTTCTGGCATCCGCTGTTTGTCCTGTTTGTCCCGCATTATAAGGTCGCTTCAAGGAGGAAGATCAAGTATGACAGCATTGCTTGCCTGTAGAACGAGCACCGGGCCTTGGTCCCAGCTTGTCTCAAACATCTTATTTAGATTCAGACACACGTGTCTCATTTTTCAAGGAGACTACAAGTTCCATGAGGTAAGTGACGTCCTATGAGTTCAACAAATGATGATGAAGTGCCTGAGGTGTCCTAGACACTGGCGAGAAGCTGCGAACACAGAGGATAAAAAAAGGTCACTGTCCTCTCCAAGGCAAACGTGAAAGCAGAACAATTACACCTACAGGGGTGCATCCCGACAGGGTGTTTCTAGTTGCAAGTAACCGAGAAAGGCAACTTGCACTGGCTGGCGCAACCGAGGAGATCTGGTTTGTCCAAATGGAAAGTGCAGGTAAGATCCAGCTTCCGGGTTGGATGATTCCCGAGGCTTAACAATGCTACACGTGGCCCAGGTGTTTTCTATTCCTCAGCTCTGCCGTCTCAGCAACATCCTCATCAAGGCTGCCTGAATCCCACGGCTATGCCTTTCCACATCACATCCAGGGCAGGTGAATGCAGGTTCAAACAAGATGCACCCTGATTGGGTCCACTAGGTCACATGATTGCCCACAAACCAATGACTGGGCAGGAAATGGACAGTGCTGATCCCTGTAAGCCAATCAGGGCTCACTGCCGGACCGAGGGGGTGGAGTCAGCTTTCACCAAGGCCCTGGCTGCAGGGGCCAGGAGGGTATTTAGTACCTGAAGGAAATTCCAGGAGCTGAAGGAAGGTGGGAGGGAAGGAAGGGTTGGTGACAAACATCCACTGTCTGCTCTCAGAGGTGAGAATCAGCAGACTCCCCTGAGCTGGTACGGAAGCCTTTCCTCCCACCTCCATCACTGGGCTGCGCTCACGTCCTTTGCTCAGTATTACCCCGTGATCACTATAGGACCAGCAGCAGAAGCAGCACCTGATGTTTATGAACCACTTTCTGGTGCCAGATGCTAAAGTGCCCCACATTTGCTGTTCATTGTCCCATTTAACCACAGCCCTAGGAAGGATGGTTATTTCCATTATGCAGATTAGGAAGCTGAGGCCTGGAGAACCGAAGTGACCTACCCAAAGTTGGCCTGAACTGAAAAGTCAAGGTAGCACCTTGTTGTCCTCGGTTCCCTAGTTGGAGAGGTTTAGTCACCCCTGTGTGCTGGATGCTTGGCTGAGGGGATGGGCCTTCAAACGTAGACAGAAGTCGCATCTCCACTGAGCATTAATTTGCCCTTGAAACAACCCTACACACTTCACAAGGGCTGCCTCCAGAGCCCTTGCAAAGGCCCAACTTGGCAATCTCTGCTGCCTTATTTCATTTCTCTGCAAACTGCAGGGAAAATGCAATGGAAGCATCAGCTTCAGGCCTCGTGATGCTCTAAATTAAAGTGAAGTCTCGGGACTTCTCTGGCGGTCCAGTGGTTAAGACTTCACCTCCCAACACAGGGGGGTGTGGGTTTGATCCCTGGTCAGGGAGCTAAGATCCCACATACCTCTGGGCCAAGAAACCAAAACATAAAACAGAAGCAATATTGTAACAAATTCAATACGACTTTAAAAATCGTCCACATCAAAAAAAAAATCTTAAAAAAAAATAAAAATAAAGTGAATTCTTCCCTGAAAATAAACTTGACACTACACTACACTGCATGATTAGCACGAAAACATTAGCCACTACTTTCTAGAATCGGCAGAATCAACACTGGTTGTCAGTTTTCGGAGGGAGGGGGGCACGTTTCACCAATTGTATCGCCTCAGGACAGGTGTGCATGACATGACAGGGACTCAGTAGAGCCAGCAGAGCCCTCTGGTTGGCCCTGTGTTTTCTATCTCGTTTCCCTCTCTCGTATCTGCTAGAAGCGCCAGTTAGCACCCTGGGCTTGGAGAAGTCCTTAGCTGCTCTGCCGCAGCCAGGTCCACAGCTTCTCCTCTGAGGGCAAGGGTTCCAAGGAGCCCTTTCCCTCGCTCAAGTAAGGTCCTCCTCTGATGGGTGGGGGCCAGGGTGGGGCAAAGGGAGGCGTGGGAGAGAATGAGGAAGAAGTCACATGGGGCCCATCTCCACCTAACAAAACAGGGCACTTCGCATTGGAAGTTCGTCAAAGCCTTGAGTCGGGTCCCCTCCTTCTTGACTGCGTGAATGAGTTGCCTGGTGCTTCTCCTGGAAGCATCTGCCTCACTTTCCTCTAAACTCCTGGAGCCCTTCATCAGGCTTGCTTTCTGGAACTTTGGGTCTTCTCCTCATACTAGCTTTGCTCCATTAAGATCCACCCTCAGCTCACCTTTGCTCTACAGAGGCCACTGAGGAGAAGCAGCTGGGCAAAGCTGGCAGATCCACGCAGGAGGAACGTGCCATGGGGCAGTGGAACCGGGGGACCCACAGGAGCTGTGTGGCTTAAGCATGTTACTTCCTAGTCCTGAGCCTCATCCATAAACTGGGAACAAAAGTGGTGCCTGCTTCCCTGGAGGTTCCCCCCACCCCCACCCCTGACACGGGTAGTCAGGTTTCCTCAATCTTAGGTAAAGGGATATATAAACCTCAAGCCCCTTCCAGCCAGACTGCCATCCTTAACTCCTTCCCATCCCCAATTCTGGAGCTGCTGCAGTTCTATCTTATAAGGATATCATGAAGATTAATGAGCATGGAAAATGTTTACCACCGGGTCTGGGCCTCAGAAGCACCCAGCACATAGCCACAATCATTATGGCCTGATGATGTTCATTTTTCAATATCTCCGTGCCTCAGTTTTCTCATCTGTAAAATGGGGATAATAATAACACACGCCCTCAAGAGGCTTAAATGAGCTGTTGTAGGAGAAGCATTTAGCACAGCCCCTGGCCCATAGAAAAGACTCAGCAAAGGTTGGCTGTTAAGCAGTTAAATATTAAAATTAAATAATGGAGAGGCAGTGAGGCATGGTGAGAACAACATGGTCTGTAATTCCACTTAGTCTATGTCCAGGTTTTACCACTTATTAGCTCTTGGTAGAGTTCTCCACCCTCTCTGAGACTTTTCTCAGTCTTTTCTCCTCCAAATAGGGATAATGATTGTACAGCTTTGTGAGGTTGCTGGGAGGGTTTGTGAATTTCAAATGCCTCACTCTGCCAAAATGAGTTACCATAGCAGGTCTGGCTGCTGTCCTTTGAAAGGTCTGCTTACAAAGTTGGCCCTTAGCTGGCATCTGGGAAGGCAGATTTCAGGAAGGTTCCCATCATTCCCTGATAAGGGTAGCTAAACTATTTGCACAATGTGGTTTCTGCTGAACACTTGTTTCCCTTCGGGGAAATCTGGTACATGCCAGGCAAGGAGTGCCTATTTTCCAGCCCCAGTAAAGACTCTGGGCACTGAGTCTCTAATGAGCATCCCTGGTAGGTAACATTCCGTATGTGTTGTCACAACTCATTGCTGGAGAAATTATGCCTGTCTTGTGACTCCCCGGGAGAGGGCTCGGCATGCTTGTGCCTGGTTTCCCCTGGACTTCGCTGCATGTGCCTTTTCCCTTTGTGGATTTCCCTCTGTATCCTTTTGCCATAAGAAGCCCTGAGTTCAACTATATGCTCAGTCCTCTTAGCAAATCATCAAACCTAGGAATGATCTTAGGGACACCTGATGCACATAGTACCTGCCCCGTGGTTCGTCCTCAGGAAGCAGAGTCCTCAAAAATAAGTTCCCATGGTAGTCATGGGCTCAGTGTCCTTAATTGTAAGAATCAAATAAGAGAGACCCCTAACTTGTTTTCCATTGTTAAAAACGTTCAAAACGATATTTACTGGCATGGACACAGAACCTACCAGTGGCAAAGACAAAGATATACAGTCATGAGAATATTCACAGCCTTTTCATCTTAAATTCTAAAGAAAAATTCTATCAGCTTTGCCTTTGCTCTCTGGGAAGGAAACTTGTCTGATTGGCTATGGGGCTTTTTCTTAATTCATTAAAATAGTCAATAAAGGAGATAAGATGAGGAGGGGCTAGTGGGAGTTCCAGTGGGGAAGGAGAGAACTACCAGGGGGAAAGAAGGATGGATCTGGGAAGTAGGGAGAGAAATCAAAGCACCCATGAAGGATGAAGTAGAGATAGTTTTGTTTGTTTTATTTTGTCTAAATGTGGTAGATAAAGAAGAGAAGATAACTATTTGGCAGCTGTCATGTATTGAAGGAAGAAGAATTGGGAAAGAACTTACACATGCAAGCAAAGGATCAAAATTTCTAAAGGGAAAAGAACCTGAAACAGATTCTTAGAGGGCAAACATCTCACAGTAGAATTAAAGACAAATTAGTAACATATGCATAACATGGGCTCCTGAAGACTCCTGAGTTTAGAAAAGAAAATAGCCACACTCTCCGAAGGAGACAGCTAGACTTATCGTCGAGGCAGAAGGTAATTTATGCAAATAAGAGGCATAAAAGTTTATTGGAAGAGGTACTTCACAAAGAAGATATCCAAAACGGCTATGAACATATGAAAAGGAGCGGAGCTGCATTACTTATCAGGGAAACGCAAGTTGAAACCATAAAGTGATACCAGTATGCACCCACCTGAAAGGTTGATGTGAAAATGCCAAGCGTTAGCAAAGAAATGAAGCAACTGGGATGCAGACACGGCTGCTTGTAGATAAAGGAGAATTGGTACAACCACTTTGCAAAACTATTGAGCAGCAGCTTCTAAAGCTGGACATATGTACAACTTACAACCCAGCAATTCCGCTCCTTGGAACATACCCAGCAGAAATGCAAACATGTTCACCAAACACATGTACAAGAATGTTCATAGCACTATTCATAAATAGTCTCAAATTAAAACCTAACCCCAAACTCATCAACGGAATAGATGAAGAAATTGTAGTATATTCACACAATAGAATATTCTACAGCTGCAGTTGGACTATGGCACTCTGTTTGTAATCCAGGTTGCCTGTTTTTGTAGATAACATTTTATTAGGACACAGCCCTGTCTGTTGGTTTAGACATTATCCATAGCTGCTTTCACACGATAACATTAGAGTTGAGTAGTTATGACAGAGATCAAATGGCCTGAGAAGACTCCTATATTTACTATCTAGTCCTTTATAGAAAAAGTTTGCTGAGCCCTGCCCTATAGCATTGAGCATAAACAACATATAACTACATATGATGATAAGGATGTGCGTACCTCACAATGTTGAATAACAGAAGCCAGTGACAGAGAGAAAAAATTTGATTCCATTTTCATAAAGCTGAAAACAGGCAAAACTAGCCCAGGGTGTGGATGTGAAAAGTCAGGATAGACCTTCCCCCTGGAAGGCATAGTGACAGAAAAGGGACATGTAGCTTCATGGGCATTGATTATGCTCTGCTTCTGGATCCATAGGCATGTGACATGGCTGTGTTCTCTTGGTGAAAATTCACGCAGCTGCACACTTACATGCACATTTTTCTCTCTCTATATGACATTTTAATGGAAAGTCTTTAAAAAAAAAATTGGTGGAGCTCTCTGACCTCACCCTAAAACTCCAAGCCTTCACCCTGCTCTTGTTTGTATCTGCCTTCACACAGGTTGATGGTTCCCTGGAGGGCACTCCTCCTGTTCTTTAATGTATTCATAATGCAAAACTCTTCAAAACTCAGTTCAGCTGTCCCCCTTCTCCAGGATGCCTTCCCACTGACAATCCAGGGAAGCAGAGAGCAAGAGCCCTAAGAGGGGGACACTGATTTCAGGGCAACTTGGTAGGTGTCATCTTAAGCCAATCCTAAATTAATCTGGAGAAATAAACATTTGGAGAAATAAAAGAAGCATGACAGACTGAATCTTGAGTGTTTGCCACATGAGAAACTAGGTTGGCAATCCTGGAGAAGTTCAGTCGTTTGTAGTTTAGACCAATCCAAGCTTAACCCACGTGGGGTGGGAGATGGGGGGGCAGCTTGGTTTGGTGGAAAGAACATGGAACACCCCTGGAAAAAGGACCTGTGTAGCGGTCAGGATACAGTGAAGTGAAAGTAACTAAGAGGCCAACTCAAACTGGCTTCAGCAAAGTGAGGAATTCACTGTCTTGCATAACTGAGAAACCTATGGTGGGAGGCGATGGTTTCAGGTAGGGCTGGATCCAGTGTTGTAAACAACGTCATTGGGAACCTGTCTCCCCCCATTTTGGCTCTACCTCACCACTGCCCCTCCCCAGTTTCCACCTTTTGACAGGCTGTCTGCCTGTGGTAACCCCAGCAGATCCATACTTGCATCTTTAACTCCAACAGAAAGAACCACCTTCTCTTTCCCAATAATTCAAGAGAAGTCACAGAACCAATTCTCCTTTAGCTCACTTGGGCCACAGGTTAACACCTGACCAAATCCTTGTAATCCAGGGATGGAATGTGGTACTTATTCAGGCCTGAGTCAGGCCTTCCCCCTGGAGCCTGCGATGGAAACCTCACATGGCCTGAGGATGGGAAGGCCCCCTGCAAAGGACAACAAGAGTGCTGTCACCCTGTTACCAGCAAGGCGAGGACATGAGGCTGAGCTGGTCAAAACTACGGCCACCCCATGCACCTGCTGATCAACTGTGACCTTAAAGAATGGTGTTTTCTGATCTGTACCAGGGTGTGGCCACCCGCACTGCACACAGATGGTCAACAATCATGTGATTCGCCCCGGGGCCGAGCACCTGGCACTGAATGGCCTGATAAATCATGAATCCTTCTGTACCATCTTGTCCTACACTCATGCCCGGGGCTGGGGACAAGAGTCAAGAGCACAGGGCACCCACCTGCAGCTGCCGTGGAGCTACTGTGCGTGTGCAGGGCCCTGCCGATCATAGCCACTCAACCTGACAGGAGAATCATTATTCCTTTTGAATCATGCAATTGAAACAAACAAGAATCAGGCTCAAATTAATTCAGTACAAAAGCGGTTTCTGATTTGCAAGTGAAATGGGGGCTTGAGACCGCACTTTTCACTACAGTTTAAAAATCACACCCTCCTGGGATTACATGGGAAGGCACAGGGTTAGGGGGCAGAAGACCTGGGTTCGTATTGTGGTTCTGACACTAATACTGACTACTTAGTGTGACCTCAAGCCGGATGCTGAACTACTATGGGCCTCGGTTTTCTCATCGGGAAGATGGAATCAGTGTTGCTGTGAAGATCACGGGCATGATTGAAGTCATCAGCGTTCAACTGCAGAAACAAGGAGCCACTCTACCTACTTTTTTGTGTGTGTGTGTGGTACACGGGCGTCTCACTGCCGTGGCCTCTCCCGTTGTGGAGCACAGGCTCCAGACGCGCAGGCTCAGCGGCCATGGCTCACGGGCCCAGCCGCTCCGCGGCATGTGGGATCTTCCCAGACCGGGGCACGAACCCGTGTCCCCTGCATCGGCAGGCGGACCCTTAACCACTGCACCACCAGGGAAGCCCCTCTACCTACTTTTTAAAAAAAGAAATTACTAGAAGGTAATACGTGCTTACAAAAGCCACTGGAATTTCAAAAGGAGCAGTCTCTGGGCTGGCTTTCCAGGATAAACACAGAACTGCCCCACCAAGGAAGCTGGTGAATCTGCCTCCATCAGGAAAGTGCCGACCCACATGCAGCTGTCAGAACTTCTGGCTTCAAGAACACACAGTAGAAGCTGTGATCCTAGAAGCAAGAAGCCTTCACCTCTGCAAAGACCCCTAAACCTCACACATCATTGGCGAATGGTCACTGAAATGCAGTTATGAAAAAACTGGATGGTTCCAGAAAACCCAAGGCAGCAGGAAGACGGCCTTGGCCTCACCATCCTTCAAATCTCAGCTAGAGGAGCAGAATCGCATCCCAAATATCCTAGGTGCAGAGGAATTAGGGAAGTGGCCCCTTTTTTCCTTTCTAGCTTCTGCAGTACAGGAAGATGTAGCAGAAGGAGCTTCAGTGGGACAATGACAGCTGAGAGCCATGTGACATCAAGCAAAAGGCACTGGAGAGTTTGGAAATCCGGCGGCCAGTCTTGGGGAGCAGTTGGACTTATCTGTGGCCCTGCCGCATCTCCTCTCAAGCCGGCCCCCTGAGCACCGAAGGATCCTGAAGGCCTATCTCTTGGCCCCAGCCCTGCAGATAACCAATCATCTGCCCCCTCCAGGAAGCCCTCCTAGTTTGCAGCATCTGGCAGGGAGGGAAGAAGGCTGGCCGGTGAGCTGATTATTGATTGTTCCTGAGCCCCTAACCTCTCTGTGCTCTGCCCTGTGGGGCTGGGCTGGGTCTCTGAAAACCACCTTCCTTCTCCTCCGGCTGGTGGGCTTGGAGGATGCAGGAGCACACGCTGTGTCCTGTCTGTTTCCTGGTCCGGCTCTGGCTTCAGCATCTGCCCAGTACATCTTCACTGCAGCTGGAGCAGTCTGTTCTCATCTGTAGTTTTTCCAAGAGTCCCACTGCCGGCCTCTCTGTGCTGTGCAGGGCCACCAGCACCAGTTGGCCAGGGCCCGCTTCAGAGGCCCCGGGGCCGAGCCCGTGGTAACCCTCCCGCAGGCTTCAACAGCTCCTTTCCTTCTCCCCCCAGCCCTGGCGTGGCAGCTGCTCCCAGAAGTTGCTTCCTCTGTGATACCTTCATGTTCTCTTGTTGCCTCTTGAGTTTTTTTTTTAACACTTAGTTCACAATCCTTTATACTAATTCTTTCTGTGAAAAAAGCTGGTGTGGTTTCTGTCCCCTGACAGGACTCTGTGACACACATGGGCTTTGGAGACAGACAGATATAGCACCCAGCTCCCCCATTCAGGAGCTGTGGGACCTGCAGCAAGTGGCTTCATCCTTCTCAGCCTCGTGTCTTCATCTCTGGAAGAGGGATAAAAATAGCCCCTCCCCACAGAGGTGAGGTGACAATTCATCATGTCCATGGTGTAAAGCATGTCACGCTGATATCATCAAGGAACAGCATCCTTCAAGTCAGGCTGTCTCCATAGACAGTCCTTACCACCTGTTTAAAGACCTCTGGAAAGATACCTGGTCCCTCCTGTGAAATCCCATCATGCAGATGCTGCTGAGCACACACAGGACAGCCATCTCCACCCTCCTCCTTCCCTAAAAGAGTCACTCCCTCCTAGAAAAGCAGAAAATGGCAGAAGCTCCATTCCAGGGTCTCTTGCAGTAAAGCGTGGGCATGTGACCCACCCTGGCCCATGGAAATCAAGGGGAAGGTCTTCTGGGGCTTCTGGAAAATGTTTTTCTCACTGAAGAGAGAATAAGCTGCACCGAGAAAATATTTTCCTTCCCTTCTTTCCTAGTTTGGACCAGTTATTCTCACCTGGGAGTGATTTTGTCCCCCATGGGGCATCTGGCAATGTCTGGAGACATTTTTGATTATCACAACTAAGGGGGTGGTGCTACTGGCATCCAGTGGGTAGAGGCCACATCCTGCAATGCATAGGACAGCTGCCACGACCAAGACTAATCTGCCCCAAATGTCAACAGTGCCAAGGTCGAGAAAACTGCTCTGGATGCAGTGGTGTGAATAGATGACATCTGGACTGTGGCAACTATTTTGGGACCATGAAGAGAGGCTGAGAAAATCCCTGAGTTGATGAGGATCCTGACACGAATGAACTGCTGATGGAACACTGGAAGCACCAGTCTTCAGGCTTCTTGTTGAGTAACAGAAACAAACTCCTCTTATTTAAGTTACTCTTAATCAGATATGCTGTTATTTGTAGCCCCAAATAACAAATCACAGTGAGTAACTGGCAGAGACAGAGAAAAATGGAGATAAATGGTGGAGATGCTCACCTCAATATAGCACTTTTTATTATTATCAAGTGTTTCAAACATACAGAAAACTACAGATAATAATAATCTAATCAACCCCATGTGTATACCATCTAGATTTAACAAGTGTTAGAATTTGCTAAATGGGTTTCAAATGATGAGTACTGTGGCAGACTATTTGTCTCCCCCAGTTTTTTCTCCTCTCTCCTTTTAGAAATAGAATCGTCATGTTTTAGCTGGGACTATGACTCCTGGAATAAGAATGCAATTCCCAGCCTCTCCTGCAGGTGAGTGTGGTCGTATAACTGAGTATTGGCTAAAGTATATGACTAGAAGTGATGTGTACAACTTTGTGTCATGTCCTTAAAGGAAGTGCATGCCCTTTCCCCTTTATCACTGGCTGGCACACAGATAAAATGGAAATGGATGGAATGCAGATGTGGTGGCAGGGGCTAGAGCAGCCATATTGGCTAGAGCATCTCATATTCCATGAGATGGAAACTATGCATGGAATATGGAAGACCAACAGGAGAGAAGGAGCTTGGATTTCAGACAATTGTGAAGCTGCCCTATCAGCCCCATATGTTTACACAGGCTGTTGCATGAAAGAGAAAGATAAACTTCTATTATGTTGCAGCCATTACTATTTTGGGACTCTGTTTTAGTAGCTGAACCACTTTCTGAATTTGTACAAGTTTCCAGTGCTTTATATGAAGATCTCAGCTGTTCTTCATAACCAGACAGGGTTGAGAACAAAGATAATTTGCACAATTTTTCATTTATCCAATAATGATTTTTGATTATCTACCACTGCTTTGGATGCTAAGCACGGAGGGTGCCCAGACTGCTCCTACGTTCCTGTTCCACTTACATCAGTCTCCTTGGCTTGATCCTCTCCTGTTACCTCTCCAGCCTGCTTCTTTCCACCTGTGATGTTGCTTGTTTAGAGCAGGCCACCATCCATTCTGGCTACTCTCTTGCAGCAGCCTCTTGACCTGTCTTCCCACCTCTGCTCCCTGTCTCTCTGTCCCTTGATCCAAATCTTCTCAGGGGTCCCCTTTGCCAAAGGGCAAGAAGTCCAAGCTTCTCGAGGCTGACAAGACCTGCCCACTCCTCAAGGCTAATCTCTCCCAGCTGTGTTCCAGCCACAAGGAACCAGGTGAAAATTTTCCCCGTGAGTTCGCTCAGCTCAGGTGCTTACAGTGGCTGCCCCTCTGTGCAGCACGCTGGCTCTCCCCCTGCTCTGCTCACTCTGAGGTCTTTCAGGCTTCAACTTTGGCTCTAGGTGTTTAGGGCAGCCTTTCCTGATTTTGCAATTTCCTCCAGCCTTTCCCAGATCCCCATACCCTGCTTGTCTGTTCCCCTGCATCAGTGAGCTCCTTGGTGGAGGGCGGCATGGAGGAGAGGCAGGTTCTGTGCATTGCCCACTGCTGAATTTCCAAAGCCAACATAACACCTGGCACAAATAGGCTCCGAGGGCTGATCGTGGGAAGGAATGGGCGAGTCCGTGTTTTCTGGGTGATAAAGCTGAGGCTCAGAGAAGCTACAGCGACTTGCTTAAGATGAGGCTTGGATTTGGCTCCAGGTTTCATGAGGTCCCACTACAGCAAGCTGCTTTGAAGCTAGTTCAAAGTCCAGAGTCCCCTTGAGATTGGCCTCGGGGCTGTTACTGGCAGGGATGGAAGGTTTGGTGTTGGATTCCACAAAGCAAGGTCTGCAGGTCTCCTGCACTGAAGGGCCAGCAGGGAACTAGTGAAAAACCTAATTTCTAGACCCGCCGCAGAGCTACGGAATTGAAAGCTGTGGGCTGAGGTCCAAGTTCTGCCATTTTCTGCAAACTCCCCACAGGGTGCCAAAGTTCACTAACATCAAGAACCTACTGGGGTCCTGAAAGTTGCACGGGGGCTCCTTCTTTCCTGTTTCTCAGTCTCTCCTAACACTTCTACCTGGCACCAGCCCCTGGAATGAAGGGGTGCGAGGCTGTTATTGGATGTGATTGGAGTTAAGAACCCAGCTCCTTGCACATTCCTCACTTTACATATTTTTTTTAAATTAATTATTTATTTTTGTCTGCGTTGGGTCTTCGTTGCTGCGTGCGGGCTTTCTCTAGTTGCGGGGAGCTGGGGCTACTGTTCGTTGTGGTGCGCGGGCTTCTCATTGCGGTGGCTTATCTTGTTGCAGAGCACAGGCTCTAGGCGCACAGGCTTCAGCAGCTGTGGCGTGGGGGCTCAGTAGTTGTGGCACGCAGGCTCAGTAGTTGTGGCGCATGGGCTTAGCTGCTCCACGGCACGTGGGATCTTCCCAGACCAGGGCTTGGACCCGTGTCCGCTGCATTGGCAGGTGGATTTTTAACCACTGCACCATGAGGGAAGTCCTGCCACTTTACTTTTTTGAAATAATCAATTAAAAAAAAAAGTGGTGCTAAAACCACACTGCCCACGAACAGCATTTTCACCTTGAACATGTGATACTGGAAGCAGTTACTGTCAAAGGGAGTAAAAACGCTTACTCCTTAGTGGCAGAGAGAAAATGGAAGGGTCCTCGGGTCCAGCTTCTTGGAACGTCAAGGAGGGAGGTCCCAAACGTGAGTCAAGGACCAGCGTGCGTCCGACAGACTGGAGTTGAATCTCTCTGGGGCCTTGATCAAGTCCCTTCAATTCACCTGTAAAACAGGAGCACTGACAGCTCTGCCTTGGCAAGGAAAGATCACGTGACCACGGAAAAGCGCTTGGCACAGACATGGGAATAAAAATAGGGTGCTTATTCCACTTGTTATTCCTGTTTTTATGTTCAACGTGAGATGGAATACTGAGGATTTCTCAAAGCTCGTACAACCCTCCTGGAATTAACCTGAAGGGAGAGCCTTCTCTGAATCATGTTTTATTTCACAGCACATTGAATGCTCGTTAGCTGTTTACTCAGCATCATTCCTGTAGGCAGGCGATGCCTTGCTATTGATGCCTGTGACTTATCATTTCTAATAAATCACTTTTGCCTGGAGAGGAGACATCACATTCCCCACATTTGGGGGCACAAACTGAGCTTACTGCCTCTAGCAGGAGAGTCCAAAGCAACAACAGCCGAAGTTAAGAGGAAACAGTCCCAGACTGAGAGTTTCAAAATGTAGGCTTTAGAGTTCCAGCAGAGATCAAGGTCAAGAGAAAGGGCAAAAGCCAATGTTCATGACCTAACAAGTCACAAAAATAAACAATATATAAACCAAAAATAATATTTAGGAAGAATGAATGATGATTTAAAAGGCAGTACATTTCAACAGAGGGAAAAAAACACCTTCTAAGACGTATGTGATGGAGTTGAGTGTGGCTTTAAAATTACGATTCCATAGGCTTGGTGGATTCTGGGAAGTTCAGAGAGAAGAACTAGTTTGTCACCTAAAGGGACCCTCCTCTCTCCCGCCTCCATCAAGACCTGGGAGTGAGGTACAGAGCGACGCCACCTGAGAGTTTACGGACTTGCTCAGAAGTGGCCAGCAAGATCCTGCAGGTTTTCCCCTCACCACCAACATGGCGGCATGAGAGAACATGCGACCTCCCATCTCCTGTGGCCCCAGAGAGCTCAGGGGGCATCTGGAAGTTTCCCAAGCCCTTGAGGAAAGCAAGGAAGTGGTAGAGAGTCGGTCAGTGGACAGAAAAGGGCTCATGGTGGGACAAGGTTGGTGTTGGTCCATCAGCTGGAGACCAGTAAGGACTCAGATATCAGTGGCCGTGGTCAGCATGGGGGATGCTGAGGGCAGAAAAGCAGACATTCCCTCCCTCTCATCTCGACCCAACACAAGCCCCTCCAAACACACGTGCCACCCTGGGGATGGGGGGTGAAGGAATCCTGAAACAGCTGCGTTTAAACCTGAAATGACCAAGAACAAAACCTGGAAATGACTCCTTTGACTTGATTACGATTTTCACCAGCGGGCAGAATGCGAGTTTGAGGTCAACTGTAGGAGAAAGAAGTGTAAATTTGTTGCAATCTGCATTTGTAGTTTGAAAAATTGGACTCTACATGAGCATCCGAATGTATGTAGGTTGATGAGACTCGATTTCACCAGCAGCCAGTGTCATCTGGCAGCTGAGTCTCAACTTATTTCTTGCCTGTCCGTTTCCTCACCAGTGAAAGGAGGTTCACTGCTCTGCTCGTGTTTCGAGATTTATCGTGGGGATCAAATGAGATCGTATGTGTGAAAAGGCTCTAAAAATATAAAGCTTCATGGATCAGCAGCGTGGTGACAATGATGATGACGACAATGATGATGGCACAGCAGTGGTGATGTTTGCCGGAAAGGCCAGGAGGAAGTCACGTCTGCCCTCATCATGCTTGATATTTAAGAAATATGCAGAATTGGGCTTCCCTAGTGGTGCAGTGGTTGAGAATCTGCCTGCCAATGCAGGGGACACGGGTTCGAGCCCTGGTCTGGGAGGATCCCACATGCTGCGGAGCAACTGGGCCCGTGAGCCACAACTACTGAGCCTGCACGTCTGGAGCCTGTGCTCCGCAACAAGAGAGGCCGTGATAGTGAGAGGCCCGCGCACGGCGATGAAGAGTGGCCCCCACTTGCCGCAACTAGAGAAAGCCCTCGCACAGAAACGAAGACCCAACACAGCCATAAATAAATATATTAATTTAAAAAAAAAGTAATACGCAGAACAGCTGGAACAGTTCAACAGAGTCATAAAGAGCCCCACCTTGCTGTAAAAATATAGCCACAGCATAAAGGGAGAAGCTGATTCTCGTGTGATTGACAAGTCTTGTTTGAATGACAAAGCTTAGAAATGGTGTCAGTAAGCCTTTGAAATCACAGTTCTGACACGCGGCTTTGACAGCTGTGTCAGGATATGAAGTTCACACAAAGTGAAACCGTGGCCTCGTCCCCAGAGCTCACGAGCTGCTGCGGGTGGAGGGGAGAGAGACCTTGTCATCCCTGCAGGAAGGAACAGCTCCTGAGGGGTAAATGCTCCCCGGCAGCCAGAGCTGAGCACTGTGCCATCAGGATCACAGGACCTTGAGCAGAAAGACAGAATTCATGTCTTTGGTTGTTCAGCAACCAGTGTTTCTGTGTGTGATTTACACTGTCAGGCAGTGCGGACACCAAAAGGAGTTAAGAGTCAGGCCCCAACCTTCAGAAACCCACAGTTCAAAGTCAAGCCTCGTGAGCATGTGGAGCAAACTGGAATTCTCATCTGTGGCTGGTGGGGTGAGAAGTGGTACAGCCACTTGGAAAAATAATGTGCAGAAAAATCTAATAAAGCTAAACATATGTACATCCTATTTCCTAGAAGTTCACATTGAGGTGCCCATATGGTGGAAATGTGAACAGAGATCTCCCCAAAAGACATAGGCAGGGATGGTCGCAGCAGCATTATTCCATAACCCCAAACTGGGCAGGACTCCCGCATCCATCAGCAGCAGACTAGATCAATGAACCGTGGCATGCTCACACAGCACCGTACTTTCATGCAGCCATTCTCAAACCGGGGCAATTTTGCCCCAACAGGGACATTTGTCAATGTCCAGAGACAGTTCTGTCGTCACAGCCAGGGCGTGCGACATATCTCATGGGTAGAGGTCACGGATGCTGCTAAGCATCCTACCATGCACAGGACAGCGATGGATCAATTTAATCATAACTTTGAGCTCAAAGAAGCCAGACACAGAAGAGCATGTGTATATGATTCCATTTACATAAAACTCAAATTCAGGCAATATGAATCCTTAGTTTTAGCAATCAGGAGTGCAGGCTGGAGGGGGACGCAGGGGGACACAGGATCTGTTGCTCGAGCTGGGGGCTGGTTACCTGGCACTGGGTGCAAATTCACTGAACTAAAGAGTTAAGATTTGGGAAATTCCCTGACGGTCCAGTGGTTAGCACTCTGCACTTCCGCTGCAGGGGGCACAGGTTCAGTCCCTGGTCGGGGAACTAAGATCCCACAAGCCATGCAGCAGAGCCAAAAAAAAAAAAAAAAAAAAAAAAGAGTTAAGATGTGTACAATTTTCTTAAATATGTGTTTTAATAAAATGTTTCTTCTAAAAATTCTTGCCCCAGTACCTGGGCAAGGTGCATAATCTTTCTGAGCCTCTGTTTTCTCTGCAAAATGGGACAATAATAACAGGATCTACTCCAGGAGGAGTACTGTGGGGATGACTTGAGAAAATGAGTCCAAGGCAACCACACAGTGACTGACACACAATGTGCGTACAGTGAAAACAAAAAGATTAGTCAATACCTATTGAGCCTGTTTGTTGAAGTAAAGTTTTCAGAGTAAGGCAGTGTTTGGTGAAGAAAAGATCACCCACCAATTGGCCCCAGACAGTTTGGGTGATAATACTCTGCTCTGTGATCACAGGTCTGCTCTGAACCTCTCTGGGCCCATTTGCTCAATGAGAGGGCAGACCAGCCCAGACATTCTCTGATCTGCTCTCACTCCAGTTGCAGCAGACATCTGTTGCTTTTGCCTATTCAGCTTCCATTGCTCCTTTTTCTGGTAATAACACTTCAGTACTTCTTTGGAGCACCACTCATCCACCACTGCACACAGTGGGGCTGTCAGTCAAGGCACCCTGCCCTCTCTCAAGCAAGGTGGGGCACGTGACCCAAGCTGGACCAACCAGGCCGTTTCCTGGATGCTGTGAGGACCAGGATGCTGAAGCCAGTTCTGCCCTAGAGCAGTACTCCAAAGGGATTGCCCAAGACTTTCTGCCACAGAGGCTCCCGGAGTTCTCGGCTACCCATCCTTTCCTGGGCCTGGCTAGTCAGCTTCCCATCTACTCTGTGAGCCACCCCCATATCCTTCAGTGAAGTCCCTGCAATGGACTAAAGGTTTGTGACCCCTCCAGATTCATATGTTGGAATCCTAATCCTGATGTGAGGGTATTTGGAGGTGGGGCCTTTGGGAGATGATTAGGTCATGAGGGTGGGGCCCCCCTGAATGGGGTTAAGTGTCCTTATAAGCAGAGAACAGACAGCTCACTCTCTTTCTGACGTGTAAGGATACAAGGAAAAGGCAGCTGTCTACAAGCCAGCAAGAGGGCCCTCGCCAGAACTTGACCATGTTGGCAGCCTGATCTCAGACTTCCAGCCTCTAGAACTGTGAGAAATAAAAGTCCGTTGTCTAAGCCATCCAGTCCATGGTTATTTGTTACAGCAGCCTGAACAGACTAAAACAGTCTCTTATTGCTTAAATTAGCCAGAGGAGTTTCTGTTGCTTGCAACCCAAGAATCCTGAATACAATATACTGGCACCAGTTGTAAATAACATGCACCAGTTGGTAAATGACTCCTGCCCTGAGATACGAATGCCCTCCTGTTGCCCCAGGGCTGCCCTGTATCCCCAGACCTTCCCGTGATCCTGTAGGTAAGTGGCCAGTGCCTGGCACAGCTGGGGTCTCTGGGCCCTGCTCCAACCCCGCAGCTGACTGTTGTTAAATACCTCTGCACAAATGACTCAGCAGGCTACCCTCAGCTGCAAATTCCTCCTCTCCCGACCTCAGCTTAGTCATCTAGAAGATGGGGGTGAACCAAACACACCTCCTCCTCAGGATGATCGGGCACGGAGAAGCACAAACAACACTTCCCTGATGTGAGGTGTTCTTTTCATTACTCAAGATGGCACGACACAGAGGTGGCAAAACAAATTTCCCAGCAGAAAACACCATCTCCCAAAACAACGCAAGCATTGCTAGAGGCTCTGAAAGAGACCCAGAAGTGATAAAAACAGCTTCCAAAAAGTCAGAAGCTATTTAAAAAACCCACTGCATTTCTAAGCTTGAGTCTTGGGCTGTTCTGCCTCCGAAGCCTCTCCCCACGGTTCTTGCTGGGGGTGGGCAGGCGAGGATGGGGGAGGAGTGGGAGGGTGATTTGCAGGAGTGACACTGAAAGGCCACTGCCTGCGTGGGGAGGCTGCCCAGCTCGGCTGTGCACCCAGGTGAGTGGATAGAATCACTCACACTTCCTGTCCCACAAGAACCCTGGAGAGTCCTCAGATGGTGACCATGCGGCAGCTTTCTGTCACCCACTGGCTCTTCCAGTAAGCTGTTAGGACACAAGGGTGGGGCGTGGAAGGATGTTAGGTCTCCGAGGTAGGGACTTTTTGCAGAATCCCAGGGCTTGAACAGCCTTTTAGAGCTGGAGAGACCACTCCCTTTCTCACCCCGATGCCCCTACATTTTCCAGAAAAGGAGACCACGTGGGCAGGAAAAGTGCCAGGTCCTAGCTCATCCTAGCTGCGTGTCCTTGGATGAACGGCTCTCAGGCTCCATTTAGTGGGTGTCTGAGAGCAGAGCCCCTGACACATGAAGCAGGCAGTGCGGTGGGAAGCTGCACGCTAGGGGGCACCTTGCTGCCAGGTGCTGCCCGAAGCCTTGCGCCTGTTAATTAGCCTCATTTAACCTTCTTAACAATCTTCTTATTGCTACTCAACAGGGAGGCTGCGAGGTCTAAGAGCTCAGCCAACGTCACCCAGCTAGGAAGCAGCAGAGCTGGACCTCACAGGCAGGCCCCCTGGCCCCAGGGCCCACCCTCTGAGCTCCTCTGCCTTTCTGCCCCTCACACGTGGCCACAGGGGTCACAAGTGGGAGGTCTGAGCTGCAAAGCATCCAGGAGCTGATGGTACAAGATCCCTGAGAGAAGAAAGGTGCAGCAGAGCAGTGAGCCCATTATGGTAAGGTTTTCCCCTTAAGGCATGTTTTGAATTCTTAAGCTGCATATGGCAAGGGTCCTAAGAAAACCACCTGGAAAACAGAGCATAGTTTGGGGCCAGCTCCTAGTACTGAGGGCGCAAATCACTGAGTCCAGGACCTGCCAAGGAGGATGGGCCCTAGACAACATCACAGGCTGGATGTCTAGAGGATGACACCCTAAAAGGGGAGGTAACCAGCGTCGTGTCAGTCCCTCCTACACCAGCTGCCTCTCAGAGGATAGGGTGACTCACCTCTGGAGGAAATCGCAACCCAGAGACCAGAATTTTTCATACACAATGTCCAACATTCAGTCAAAAGTCACCAGGCATACCAAGAAACAAGACCAAGGGAAAAAGGGGAATATAGAAACAGGCCCACAAATGTTCCAGATACTAAAGTTAGCAGATAGGAGTTTTAAAATAGCATTGGTAGTATGTTCAAGAAAATTTTTAAATGGCATTTAAAGACCTCTCTTCTCCTCCTCCAAAGCCCTAGAGCCAGATGGTTTTGTAGGTTGAGCACTACCAAACTTAAGGAAGAGTCAATTCCTGTCTCATAGAAGTTCTTCCAAAAAGTTAGACAAAGGGAAGAATTCCAAGCTTATTGTGTGAGGCTAGATGAGGGGGAAAGTGTCAGGTGGGGAAAGTGATGAGTCAAGTCAAAGGTGAGAACATGGGGGAGTAGACAGGTCAGAACTAGGTTAATCTGGAGACAAAAGAGTAGAGAGGGGATATGGCTGGGCCCCAGGGGGCTTCAAGGTCAAGGTGAAGACTTCACAGACTTATTCTGTGGGTAACAGGAGGTGATTTCAGATTCTGACAAGGGAATGACATACGGGCATTTCCTCTCTTTCCCGTCAAAAAGTCTCTGTCCTTCTCTAGAAGCCCCATTAATGGCAGGTACGCCATGCCGAAAAGAGAACCAACCAGAATCTCTCACCTAAGAATCAAACTAAGAGATGCCAACACTATGAAGAGATTCGGGGCTGTTGGAGCTATAAGTTTATTTATTCATTCAGCAAATACTTGCCAGGCACATATTATGTGCCAGACAGTCTTCTAAGCAGCCCTACCCCTCTTCACGGCGATTTTAAAGAATCCCAGGAGTGTCCCTCCTGTCGCCTGCCCTTCTCACTCAGGGATTCCTCCTGCTCTGGTCCTACTGCTTTCATGTCACTGTGGCCGGAAAAACATAGAAAATGCAACTGCATGCCCAGCAGTGTCTGCACCGAAAAACTGGCGTGGAGTGCAGGGGAGAAGAGGAAGCAGGACCAGGGCACTGCTTGGCCCCAAGGGGTCTAATGGTGACATTTCAGGCAGCAGCAGGACAATGACTGGGGAGTTCAAAGGATTCTGGAACATTCCTCTACTCCTCCAGCCTGACGACATACTGCTTCTCTGGAGGATCAGCATAATCCTTAGATTTTTTTTTTTTTAGATTCAAATAATTTCATACTCTCCACAAACTCCAGATCAGTAGAAAAGAATCCTCTTCCAAAAGACATTCCCAACTTCCCAGCAGGCATCTCATTCATTCTTATGCATGTTCCAGAAAGAACTTGGCAGATAGATCACTGAGAGTCCCCTCAAGCTCCTCAAGAAGATCCCAGCATTGCAGTGATGAGCCCCGTTCCTCCTCCCACCTCCAGGGGAAGGTGACAGAAGGTGATGGAAGAGGCGCCACGGGACCTCCATCCTGGCCAGGCTGCCATCTTCTCCCACCTGGACCGTCGCAGGAGCCTCCTTCCTCCCTGGGCCTCCTGCTCCCACCTTCTCACAGCCAGAAGGACCCTGTCGAACTTGAGTCATGTCACGTCCCTCTTCTGCTCAGAGCCCTCCAGTGACCTCCCAGCATACCTGGAGCAAAACCCAAGTCCTTCCTGGGGCCAGCAAGGCCTTACTTGGCCTGGCCCTGCTGTCCCTCAAGGGCTCCCATGGAACCCAGGAGAGATGGGGCCTGCAAAACAGTGCCACAGGGCTTGCTACAGCTGTGTGCATCCCCCAGGTGATCAAACACATGAACAGTTCTATATGCAAGCAACCTCTAACAAACCACCCAGACTCCAGCAGAAAAGCTGTACTACCAATGAGCTAAATTAGACTTAAAAATAATGTGTCAGCTGGGGTCTGCTTGTACTAGGCTGGGAATAAGATTTCAGAAGCATGGTTAAGAGCTGATTCATGATTCAAGTACAACATCAAGTTCAGCAACACTGCAACGGGAGGAATAAGAAATCAGGCAAAATGAAGTATGGTAGGCTCTCCAAGGTAAAAAATATTAATAATAATAAATTTGCGATTGTTTCTTACTCCAGAAGGATAAATGCTTAGGAAGCAAGAAAGTCACCCAACGTCAAACTATCTGCCAGCCTGACAAAATGGACACTGAACCTACCACCCTCAGCACCCCTCCTGGGCAGTGGGCTTCTTGGGACATGCGGATCTGGGTCTTCGTTTCATGCTGGTAATGCCTATGCCCCAGACATGCTACAAAGCTGCAAACCAACAGTCAAATACTAGTGCTAAACAAGGGCATGTAACCTGGGTATGGATTCAGTCAGACATGGTGAATAGAGTCAACTTGCATGACAAGTCCAACCTTTTGGGAGCATCTACTGTAGGATTTCAGGATCTTCTCCCAAGTCTGATTAACAAAGAGACCACTCTGCTTAACAAAGTCTGCCTGGGGTATGGGAAGGGAAGCATGTTGTGTGCATAACACATTTTCTACCCACTCAGCCATTCAGCAAATATTGAACACCTACTCTGGGCCGGGAGACAGTGTCAAACCAAAGCAGTAAGGGACTGCTCTCCTGGAACTCAGATTCTAAAGCTGTGTGCTGGAGCCACAAGCCACATGTGGCTCTTGAGCACTTAAAACGCGGCTGGCCCAAACTGAGATGCGCTCTTAAGTATAAAATACACAATAGATTTCAAAGACTTAGTACAATAAACTATAAATTATCTCATTACTCATGTTCATACTGATTACATGTTGAAATGATAATAGGGGATTAATAAAATATATTAGTAAGATTCATTCCACCCATTTTTGTTGTTTTCCTTTTTCTCAATGTGGCCACTGGAAGATTTAAAATTATATATATGGCGATTTTTGCACATGTGGTATATTTCCACTGGACAGCACTGATGTAGAGTAGCTGATAAACGATAAACAAGTTATCAAATAATGGGTGAAGATCATTTCTGAAAGTGATGAATGCTCTGAAGAAGACACAACAGGATATGGGATAAAGAGCGATGCGGCAGGATGGGGGCACTTTAAATAGAACGGTCAGCGTTATGGGCTGAACTGTGTCCCCCCCCCAAAATTCTTATGTTGAAGTCCTGACCTGGCAATACCTCAGAATGTGGCTGTGTCTGACGTCAGACATTTGGAGTCTTTAAAGAGATCATTAAATTAAAATGAGGTCCCTAGAGCGGGCCCTAGTCCAAGATGATGGTGTCCTTATAAGAAGAGGAGAGTAGCCCACAGACACACGCAGAGGAAAGACCGTGTGAAGACGCAGGGAGAAGACGGCCGTCTGCAAGCCAAGGAGAGAGGCCTCAGAAGGTACCAACCCTGCAGACACCTTGATCTCGGACTTCCAGCCTCGAGAATTGTAAGACAATAACTTCCGTTGTTCAAGCCCCCCAGTCTTGTGTGATGGCAGCCTGAGCTAATAGAGTCAGGAAGGCCTTTCCAAGGTGGTGACACTGGAATTGAATGATGAGAAGGACCCACCTGATGGAAATCTCTGGGAAGATAATTCTAGGTATAGGAAACAGCAAGCACAGAGGCCTGAGGGGGGAACAGGCAGAGGGAGAACTAGTGCTGCTGGCCCAAGGCAAAGGAGGGGGCGGAGTGGGAAGGGGGCACTCGGCACATATGCAGGGCAGTCAACTCCCCTCCCCACCCCTGTTATAATACACTGAACATCACTTAAGTTAAAGCCTCCTCTATGGAATATGCTCCAGGATGCCTTCAAGAAGGTCTATATCCTGGAATCCACTTATAGCACCCTTCACTTAGAATCCGTCAACCCTGCTGCAAACCAAATGCACCCAGACAATTCTGTTTCCCAGGATCAGCTGGTGAGTCACTGCAGCAGAAAGCCCCAGGGCCTCCAGGAACTGGGGTCTGGGAATGAGGACACTCACAGGTATTTTTAACATCACCTGTCCTGGGGACCAGAAAAAGATTTCAAGGGATGGAAAGGGAGCATCCAAGAGAGGGAGAGATGGCGCTGGTCTGAGCCATGATGTCCTCTGTGGAAGGGGGTGGAGGGTACCGAAGGGCTTGCCAGGTGTCTGTGGGGCTCCCCAAATGTCTACAGGGTGAGGTGGAATGAGGAACAGCAGTGAAAAAGGAAGCACTGCAGGTCTGACAACCAAAGACTAATGAAACTGTAGGGGTGGTGAAAACATGGTAGAAGGGGCAGGTGAGGGGGTGATGCTTTACTGAGCCACTGTTTTACGTGGTCTAGTCTTCGGGAATCTTGACAATGTCTTAGATAATAATAAAAATATATATATCAACAAGAATAGGGAAAACTCCTAAAACTGAATAAAAACAAAGGAACTAGCTTTATTTCAATCACATAATCACACAGTGATTGCTAACCCGAGTAAATTCTAGACCTAGTATTTGGGCTACCAACCCTCAGTTTGGTGACAAAAAAGGACTCAAATGCATCTAAACTCTATTTAGCAGTCATGTTGTTGCAGTGGTTTGGGTACAACAATTCTGAAATTATTTTGTGTGTGTTGTAGGATTAAATGAGTGAATATTTTGATTGTGTTGAAAGCCTGGTTTCCCAAGGTGGGAGACGGAAGACACAATGTGGAAGGCAAAGAGGAGCCCTGCGGTATTAGGCTGGAATTAAAGATACTGGTATAAACTCATATTAGATTATCCATAGACATGTACACACACTCGCATGTTGCTCTGTCCACTGAGAGGCTAAGAAGCTGTGACATCCCGATAGCAATGGGTGCATCTAGAACCCCATCTTGGTTTCTAAATACCATTCCCCACTGAAAGGAACCAGGGCTCCTTGAGAAATGGCTGAATCCAGGGTCAGAGCAGGACACTTTCAAGGTGAGCCTGAATACCTTGCTGTGCAGAAAGTGAGGAAGTGTTCAAAACGATGACATCATACAAACGACTCAGAGGGAAGACAGAGGCAGCTCCTTTCAGGGCTGGATCCCAGAGGAGACCATCAGGCCAATCCTGCTACCAAGAACCTGCTGGACCTGCAGGACTCTATTTCCCCCCCCAACCTCATGTTCCAACCTTTCCTTCCATCCAGAGCGCTTCCATCGTGTTCTAATTCCTTATGCAAAGTCACTCTCTGTTGCTTACACCCAAAGGAACCCTGCTTGATAGGTCAAGTCTCCTTTCCCGTGTTCAGAAAGATTTCAGTCTTATAAAGAAACATATAGAAGGTCCAGGGAGGATTTCCATGGCATTCTTTGGCCAACACGCCCTCCTCCATCCCCCAGCCTGGGAGAATTAGGTCGATCACATCCCTAAAGAGACTTGAGGCTTCTTAGGGGCCAGTTCCCCGGCTACCAGAAGCAAACAGCGGCAGCCTCACCCTCCAGAATTACACAGGGGCACTCAGGGGAGTAAACGTTCCGTTGGTGTTTCAGTGGGGTACTGGCTTCTATTAGCAAGAATGTGGTTTAATGCAGGGGTCCCCAACCGCCGGGCCACGGACCACTACCTGTCCGCTGCCTGTTAGGAACCGGGCTGCACAGCAGGAGGTGAGCGGCGAGCGAGCGAAGCTTCACCTGCTGACCCCCATGGCTCGCGTTACCGCCTGAGTCATCCCCGACCCCATGTAAAAATTGTCTTCCACGAAACTGGTCCCTGGTGCCAAAAAGGTTGGGGACCGCTGGTTTAACGTGCCCAGGGGACTCCAAACAACACGTGTGCGTCTCTCCAACTGGTTTCATTACAGTCAGCAGGTAGGCAAAGTTTTAGACCCAGTTCACTCTCCCCAAATTGCTTATAAAACAATGGGAGAAGATGCAAGCAATTTCCTGACACTGCATGGTGAGTGCAAACATCCCACTGGGTTCAGGGTCCAGGGATGGAGGATCCCCCACTAACTGGCTGGGTGAGGCAGGGCCAGCCACTTCACTTCCCTGCAGCTTGGTTCCCCATCCAGAAAATAGGTGCGGCCAATCAGCTGTGAGGATAGGTGCCTGCCCAATCAGCTGTGAAGATAGGTGCCTGCCCAATCATCAGCTGTGAAGATAGGTGCCTGCCCAATCAGCTGTGAGGATAGGTGCCTGCCCAATCAGCTGTGAGGATAGGTGCCTGCCCAATCAGCTGTGAGGATAGGTGCCTGCCCAATCAGCTGTGAAGATAGGTGCCTGCCCAATCAGCTGTGAGGATAGGTGCCTGCCCAATCAGCTGTGAAGATAGGTGCCTGCCCAATCAGCTGTGAGGATAGGTGCCTGCCCAATCAGCTGTGAAAATAGGTGCCTGCCCAATCAGCTGTGAAGATAGGTGCGTGCCCAATCAGCTGTGAAGATAGGTGCCTGCCCAATCAGCTGTGAAGATTCAAAGCAGGAATAAAACTCAAGAGCACATCTGAGTGGAACTGCACCCTGGGAAAACATCAGGGAGGAGAAACACGCATGTTGATTTCCCTGCTTGCTCTCAGCAATTTCCCCCAGAAAGGAGAAAACAACCCTGTCCTGGGAAGGCAGCAGACACATTCAACTTATTTCACAGAAGATACAGAGGTATAACATCACAAGTCTTTTAAGAGAATGTGCAGCATTTGATGTCTGCACGTTATTTGTTTTCTGTTCACGTGGACCCCACGATTACTAAGTGCCAGGCGCTGTGCTGTGTGCCTTCCACACGGCAGCTGGTTGAATCATTGCAACAACTCTATGAATTGGATTCTTAATCCCATTTTAATGACAGGGAGACAGAGACTTAAAAGGGTAAAGTAACTTACCCAAGGTCACACAACCAGGAATCATCAGAACCTGGATTTGACTCCAACTATGACCAGATGCCTTGCCCTTCGGCTCTTAAGTGGGTTGAATGGTGGCCCCCCCAAAGACCAGCCCCCTTCCTCATCCCTAAAACCTGTGAATATTTCCTTACATGGTACAAGAGTGAAAATTACCTGATGTGGCAAAAGGTGTGATTAAATTAAGGCTCTCCAGAGGAGGCACTTGTCCTGGATCATCTGGGTGGGCCCTAAGTGTAATCACACGTGTCCTTATCAGACAGTGGCAGAGGGGGTCTCGAGGGACACACACAGAATGGCCAGAAGAGAAGGAGGCCATGTGAAGACAGAGGCAGAGATTAGGGTGATGTGGCCACAAGCCTATGAATGCCAGGAGCCCCCAGAGCTGAAGGCGGTGAGGAATAGATTCACTTCTAGAACATTTTGGAGGGAATGAAGCCCCGCCAACACCATGATTTCAGATGTCTTGCTTCCAGAACTGTGAGAGAGTAAATACCTGCTGTTTTAAGCCCCCTGTCTGTGGCAACTGGTTACAGCAGCCAAAGGAAACTCAAGACATCCTCTACACCGTTCTAACTCCCAGTGCTGTGGCAGCACAAGGCCCAGGCATGTGGCAGGTACTGGAGTTCTGGGGGGTTGTGAGCCAGGCCATAAGCACAGCTGCTCCTTTTCTCTGCACCCTCTGGTCTGCAGAGTGACTGAGGCTAGGATTGGAGACCTGGGAGGAGAAGCAATGAGCCCACATAAGCGTCCTGGGACATATAAGATTTTATCCTTCTCACCAGCCCTCTGCCCTCAGCTGGTTGGCCAAGATCCCTGAGCACAGGTGTGGAGCTCTGTGCCCTGGGAGCCACCGCACACCAAGGGACCTGCCAGGGCAGGTGGGAGGTGGTGGGGAGAGGTGGGCTAGAGGGTGCAGGAACTCGCTGCAGCCCGTCGTGGCCAGAGCTCTCTAGGTTTGCATACACTGGGGTGAGCATCTTCACGTGAAACCTGCCCATTTTTAAACACCGACACCTGGGGACTTCCTTGGCGGTCCAGTGGTTAAGACTCCGCGCTTTCACTGCAGGGGCGTGGGTTTGATCCCTGGTTGGGGAACTAAGATCCCACATGCCGTGGGATGCGGCCAAAATAAAATAAATACGTACATACATATATGCATACATACTGACAACTAACTCACAACTTTTCAAAGTACATGCAGGCCCAACAAAACTCTCCCGGGGGCCATGGGGCGGTCCAAACCCTCCTCTGGATTAAACCAGCTCATCCAATGGCCCTGCCCCGTCCTCCCAGGCAGGACACTTCACCAAGGACTGCTTCAGACTCTATTCATTCAAACTGCATTTCATCCCCTGATGAGACTCTTCTCCCCTTCGCCTGCTAAATCCCCAGTGTCATGGGGAAGGGATTTCAACAGAACCTCACATGGATGTAGGAAAGCAGAGATCATCTTACCTGCCCAGGAGGACCATCCATTCCTGCACAGGAGTTGATCTGCCAGAAACAAACAGGAACAAGGTCTAATGAGCAAGCCAGAGTGACTGAGAAGCGTCACCAGGTGTGTGACGTGGGCCACCTGGCCGGGGCCATTCACAGCCTGTCTGCTGCTCCGGCCAGCTCACCCCTGGACGGAAGTGGATTCTGAGCACTTTCTCTGAAGCCCCAGATCCTCTGGGAAAGCTGGCCGCCACGGCCAATTGTGTGGGATGTAGTGGGCAGAATCATGGTCCCCCCAAAGATGTCCACGTCCTAATGCCCCAAGCCTCTGAATATGTTACCTTACAAGGCAAAAGGGGCTTTGCAGATGGGGGTAAGTTAAGGATCTTGAGTTGGGAGATGACCCTGGATTGTCTGGGTGGGAGCAACGTAATCACAAGTGTCCTTATAAGAGGGAGGCCACAGTCAGAGAAGGAGATGTGATGACAGACGCAGAGGTTGGAGTGATGCCGGGCCAGGAGCTAAGGAATTTAGGCAGCTTCCAGAAGCTGGAAAAGGCAAGGAAATGGATTCTCCCCTAGAGCCTCCAGAAGAAACACACCTCTGACGACCCATTTTGGACTTGTGACCTCCAAACCACAGGATAATGAATTTGAGTGGTTTTAAACCACCGAGTTTGTGCTGATTTGGTACAGCAGCCAGAGGTGCCCTGCTTGCGGCTCCTGCCAGCTCACCCCTGGAAGGCAATGGATTCAGAGAACTTTCCCTGGGGCCTCAGAACCACAGGCTGCCATGGTCAATTATGTGGGGTGACATGGCAGACGAGGGGCTGCGGAGATGTGTGTGTGAGGCAGAGAGTGAAGCACAGACCAGGAGCCAGAGACTTGCAGACAGAGGCAAAGAGCTGTGTGCATGTTTCCACACAGCCAACAGTTTCCTTCCTTCTTCCCTCGCACTACAGAAGAATAGGGGGTCCACACATAGGATCTGGCTCAGTCACGCTGTTTGGGCTATATGCTTTTTTCCAATAATAACTTCTTAGTAACAGGAACCATAACAACAACTAGAAACTACTGAGCTCTTGCTGTGGACCAGGCACTGTTCTAAGCTCTTTACATGTTTTCTCATCTAATTCTTTTTAGTTTTATTTTTGTATTCTTTATACAATTTTTAAAGGTTTTCATTTACAGTTATTACAAAATATCAGCTATATTCCCTGTGTTGTACAATACATCCTTGTAGCCTATTTTATTTTATTTATTTATATTTTTATAAATTTATTTGTTTTATTTATTTATTTTTGTCTGCATTGGGTTTTCGTTGCCACACGCAGGCTTTCTCTAGTTGCGGCGAGTAGGGGCTACTCTTCGTTGTGGTGTGCGGGCTTCTCATTGCAGTGGCTTCTCTTGTCGCGGAGCACGGGCTCTAGGCACACGGGCTTCAGTAGCTGTGGCGCGTGGGCTCAGCAGTTGTGACTCACGGGCTCTAGAGCACAGGCTCAGTAGTTGTGGTGCACGGGCTTAGTTGCTCCGCAGCATGTGGGATCTTCCCGGACCAGGGATCAAACCTGTGTGCCCTGCATTGGCAGGTGGATTCCTAACCACTGCACCGCCAGGGAAGTCCCCATCCTTGTAGCCTATTTTACACCCAATTAGTTTCTACCTCCCACTCCCCTATCCCTATCTTGCCCCCCCAACGATGGTAACCACTAGTTTGTTCTCTAAATCTGAGTCTGCTGCTTTTTTGTTATATTCACTAGTTCGCTGTATTTTTTAGATTCCACATTTAAGTGATATCATACAGTATTTGTCTTTCTCTGTATGACTTATTTCACTAAGCATAATGCCCTCCAAGTCCATCCATGTTGCTGCAAATGGCAAAATTTTGTTCTTTTTTAATGGCTGAGTAGTGTTCCATTGTATATATATACCACATCTTCTTTATCCATTCATCTTTTGACAGACACTTGGGTTGCTTCCATATCTTGGCAACTATAAATAATGTTGCTATGAACATTGCATTGCCACCATATAAGTTATAGGCTGTCAATATCTGTAAGAACACAGTATTTTTTTTTAAAAAAAGAAAATTTCTCATACAAAGTTCACTTCTCTATCACCCCTGCCTAGACTAGTGCTTGCATAATGGTAGGGGTTCGATAAACATTTGTTGAGTGAATTAATCTATGGTCTGGTGGGAGAGGCAGGTCAATCACACCAGTAAACTGTCATTCTGGTAAGTCCATGGTACAGTTTGGGGGATGGAATATTCTCCGGGGTGAGGGTGGTGCCTGGAGAGTTTCATTCTGAAAGGTGAAAGGAGGGGCTGGTGTCAGTGGTAGAAGCCAGCAGCCAGGAGGACAGCATGGGTGACACTGTCGGGGAAGGAAATGGGAAAGAACTGGACATTTCAAGAAAGCCCGTGTGGCTGAAGCATAAAAGTGGCAGGAGAGGGGACTTCCCTGGCGGTCCAGTGGTTAAGACTTCACGCTCCCAATGCAGGGGGCCTGGGATCGATCCCTGGTTGGGGAACTAAGATCCTGCACCCCGCATGCCGCGCGGGGCGGCCAAAAAAAAAATGAAGCCCAAAACAATATAATCCAAAGAAATGTTGCATGTTGTCCCCCCAGATAAACACTAGCAGGCACTGAGGCCAACATCCGTGCTGTCCCTCCCACTGGTGTCAAATCAGGCTCAAAGTGACAGGAGACTGGGACAAAATAAGGCCAGAGGGACAGAGGCCTGGAACACTGTATGAGTTTCCTGTGGCTGCTCTCACAAGTCACCACAACCTCTGGCTTAAAACAAGAGAAATTTACTCTCCTACAGTTGTGGAGGCCAGAGTCTGAAATCAAGGTGCCCCCAGAGCCACACTCCCTCCAAAGGCTCTAGGGGAGAATCCTTCCTTGCCTCTTCCAGTTTCTGGGAGCTCCTTGTATTCCTTGGCTTGTGGCCACATCACCCCCAATCTCTGCCTCCACGTGGCCATCTTTCCTCTGTGTCCTCTTTTCTTCTTGTAGGGACAGCAGTCATTGGATTTGGAATCCTATTCAGAAAACCATTATTTCAGTCCTTAACTTAATGACACCGGCAGAGACCCTGTCTCCATTAAGCTCACATTAACCCCCAGGTACCAGGGGGTTAGGACTTGGACATACCTCTTTGGGGGACACTTCAATCCACTACAAACATACTCACGCAATGTTTCCAAAACTCAACCTTTTCCAGCAGTTTGAGGGCCCTGGGAAGTCCCCCACCGTCACCAGGATTGAACAAATAAGGAGCAACAGTGAACGGACAGCAGCAGACTCTAGAAATGCCGCTGAATGCATTAAATAGGCTTCTTCTTGCATCTGGGGGATATATTTAGGCCAGTGGGGATGTTCCCCTCCCCCGGTTTCTGTAGTTGTTTCAGTTGGTGAAAACTACAGCCAAAATGAGGAACCCAAAATAAGAACCTCCTTAGGATCTAGAATATTTGAATTGGAAAACATCTCTTAGAAGTGTCTGGTCTCTATCTGTCTTTTGTTACCTCTTCCTTACCACCTAAGAGATGCCCTTGCAGCTCTTCCTGACACCAGCACCCCTACCCTCGAGCCCCCATTTGGCGGCCTCCTCCACAAGGGGGGAGGGAACCAGGAATTGGTGAGAAAAGCAGCCAGCCTCTTCTGAATGGTTCTCAATCACTCACTGTCTTTTTCCAGCCTAGGCTAGATTTAGACTTCCTCCTCTCTCTTTTCTCCTACAGGACCATGCATTATGGATGAGGACTATTTCTTATTCAGCAGCTGAGAATCGCTCTTCTATCAAAAACACCCCTTTAATGCGCTCTCAGAAATCAATGCCCACCTCTGAACTCCGAGAAGCTTCCTGGCGTGGCTCTGTGAAGGGGCCTGTTGGAAGAAGCTCTCCAGTGGCAAACGTTTGAAATGTAAAATGCACACACGCTCCCACTACAAACACACACGACGTTCCTGATGGGGAAGGAGAACCCCAAACGTCGCGAGGGCCCCCTGGGTTACGATCATTCTAACGTGGGAGAGGATGAGGGTAATTTCAAACCTTAAGACAAGTGGTCTCTTTTCCAGGTGGATTGAAAGGTACTGAAATGTCTGTTTCTGACTCTGTGCCGGGCATATTCCTTCACACAACTGCCCCCTCCTCTTTCTTCATGCTGCTAAGTCTGCTCTAAAATAGGGATAATCCAGGGCCGGCTTCACCTACACCTACTCACGTGACTGCCCTCCCTACATACTTGTCCCAGGCCCCAGCCAGTGACAGCTCATCAAAGGGGTGGTGAGGCGTGTGCCCTCTACTGGTTTCCTTGGTAACGAATGAGCCCACCTGACGTCAATTCCCCTATAACTGGTAACCTCCCCTTCCCCTCGGGAGTGAAGACTCCCACCATGTCCTGCCTGCCATGCGCTGTACACGGTGGGGTGTTGCTCCAGGACCTTGCTTCAGATGCGTAAGTTCCCCCATCCATTAAACCATTGATGCCTCAAAAAAATAGGGGGGAATCAAGCAAAAGCATAAGAGACACTGACCAAACCTTTCAGTTATCAAATAAATAAGTTCTGGAGCCCTAACGTACAGCATAATGACTATAGTTAATAATAACATATCGAATACTGGGAATTTGCTGAGGGTAGTTCTCACCACACACTGACATAGAATAACTCTGCAAGGCGATGGATGAGTTAGTTAGCTCGCCTGTGTTATCATTTCACAATGTACTTGCATACATCACACTGTACATCTTAAATATATACAATTTTTATTTGTCAATCATACTGCAATAAAGCTGGGGGAAAAAACTAAAAAAAAAAAAAAAAAGAAAGAAAAGAAAAAGATCTGGATGCAAACTCAATTTGGTATGACCCCCATTATACATGAACAGAAATAAAGACTGACAGAACTGGACCTCAAAAAACAAAAAAAAAAAAAAAAAAAAAGAAGGAAAGAGAAAGAACCACCACTGGAAATAGTCCAGAGACAGTGAAAGTAATTAGGTGGGTAATTTTCTTCTTCTATTTCTAAAATAGCTATCATTAACAGATATGAGCTAGTTTTACTAGTTAGATTCTTAAAACTGCTTTCAAACCCTACTCATGGAAACATGAAGACCAGGAAGTGTGCAAAATGTGCTAAATTGCTGCATTGTGAATTTTTCCTTTTTCCAGTAAAAAATTCTCACTACTAGTCCTGCTAACTAATACTTACTGGGCGTTAACTATGTCCCAGATGCTCGTCTACATCCTTTGCATGTATCACCTCTTTTAATCCCCTGTGAGACAGACGCGATGACTATCCCCACTTTACAGACAAGGGAACTGAGACACAGATGTTGAGTGACTTGTCCAAGATCATACAGCTGGAGCTTGGACTTGAAACCAAAGGCTGTTAGTTGATATCCCTTCCTGTCTCTCTGTTAAAAAGCTAAATGTACATCAATACCAACCAGATAAAATATGCTCTTGCCAAAATGTGGAATACTAGGCCGCCATTAAAAAACATGAGGGAGTTCTCTGCAAACTGACATGGAAAGTTCTCCAACATCCAGTGTTAGAGAAGGTGTTTTGGGGGAAAAGCCTCAGGCAATTTCCCCATCATGGGACTGAAGTCTCCTGCTTTGCATATAGCAATGAATGATTTTTCTTATCAGATGTGAAACAAATCAGATTAGCCCACATTGAGGATTATCCTTAAATAATTTATGATCACTAAATATTTTCCAAAGGCATTTATACACATTGCCACATGCAGAACATGAAATGCTTACAAAGTTCCTCTGCAGAGTCTTTCTCTCTCCCTCCAGAGATCATGGCAGCTTGCTATTCATTGTCACTATTGAGAGAGAGGGAGAGGGAGGGGGAGGGGGAGAGGGGGAGAGGGAGGGAGGGAGGGGGAGAGGGGGAGGGGGAGGGGGAGAGGGAGGGAGGGGGAAGGAGGGGGAGGGGGAGAGGGAGGGAGGGAGAGAGAGAGGGAGAGAGGGAGAGAGGGAGAGGGAGAGAGGGAGAGGGAGAGGGAGAGGGCGAGGGAGAGGGCGAGGGAGGGGGAGAGCTGTCTGTGGAATCGGCCTCTGGTTAGTAACACAGTGACTGCCCATTATTGCCGCCACCTTGTCCACCAGGGGTGGGGCAGAGGGGGGGAGGGCTGATAAAAAGAAGAGATTGTCTCCCTCTCTGAAGCCTGATGTGGGGCATCTGTTTGAGTTGAGGGAGAGGAGATGGATATTCAGACATTTGAAAAAAGAACTGAAAGCTCACCAGCAGAGGCTGAAGGCCATGGGGGTCATTTCCGGATCATGCTGAATACTGATTTGGGGGGAAGGAACAGTTACAAATCCTTAATGGCTTTCTTCTGGTATCCTTCAATGTCTTGAGCCTTCTGTGTATCACTTATTTTAAAAGAGCCAAAATTAGGCCTTTGGAGAAACCCTTGATTTTGACAAGGTCATAATAGAGCATGATAACATTTATGTAAAATGGAATCCCACAAAAATATGATATGTTTTTAATGGGTGCATATAGAGGAAGTCTTACTCAGCAAGATTGAAAGCCACTGGTTAAAGCAGGAGAAAAACATTTCAGTGATACAACCTACTCTAAACATTTTCCTTATAAAGTTATCAATTTTGCATATTCACCAACCATTGCCTGCAGGGCTGAGGCCTTTCCTTAGCATTTGTGTCAGCCAATCGTTGGGCCATGCCATCTTTCCTGTGTAAATTAATTATTAAGGCAGATCTACGATTTCAAGCTACAGTTTTAGAGAGAGTACAGTATAGTGGGTTCATACCCAGTCCAGCTTTTATTAGCTTATTAGCTGTGTAATCTTGAGCAAGTGACTCAACCTCTCTGTGCTTCAGTTTCCTTATCTGAACAAAGGAGTCCTTACCTCAAAAGCAGACCATAAGAATTAAATGGCTTAGTTCTTGTAAAGTGCTTCCAGAAGGTCTGGACCAGAGCTGTGATGATAAGTATAATGATGTATTAACGTTTAAATCCCCATTCATACTCCTTTCCTTCTGGAAGCCCTTCTGTGTTGCACCAACCTCACCTGCTGAGTCCTTCACTCGGTCCTTGTGAGTAGCATAGGGTCCCCTAAATCAGACTAGGACGTCCCTTGGGGTGAGGCCTACAGTCATCTCTTTTGAGCAAGGACCTTTGCCTGGGATTCAGGCAGAGTCTTTGCTCCCAATCAGTTTTCAAGCTGGTGGCTATGGAAGATTGTATTTTCCAAAACCAGTATTTCCCACTCACATGCTCTCCTCTCCCATGAGGATGTGGGGTCTGTGTCCCTCTCCCTCGACACTGGGTGAGGCTTCATGATGGCCCCCAACAACAGTGTTGCTAAAGTGACACTACGTGACTTTTAAGGCAAAGTCATAAGAGGCAACACAGCCTCTGCCTGGGTCATCCAGCACCTCCTTGGGTCCCAGCCCCCAGGCTACAAGGAAGCCCAGGCCATGTGGAGAGACCATATGAAGAGGACCCAGGGCTCGTGACCCTCCTGAGCCCCCAGCACCAGCCAGCACCAGCCAGCACCAGCCTGGCAGCCACATTCTGGAAGGAGGTCCTTCAACCCCAAACAGAAGTGTCCCTGGCTGATGACATATGGGACAGAGCCTTCCAGGCAAACCTTGCCCAAATGGCTGATTCATGAGCCAAATAAATGACTCTTGTTTAAGCAACTAAGTTTGGGGGTTTGTTGATGAGCAGTAGACAACTGGGATGGTGGCTAGACCCAGCCAGCCCAGGAAATTTTCATTTGCTTCCTGTTGGGGAGGGGACCTCTCTGCCAGGGCGAGATGCCTGCCTGCTGCTCTGAAACACATCTCTCTTAACACAGTCTGCCAGCTGCAAACGTCCAGAGCAGCAAAGTGCATTCCTCACATGGAGGAAATTCAGTTCACAGCTAGACAGCGGTCAGGGAGGCAAGATGCACAGCAGACATCTCCCCAGCACCACCGTCAGATGGAGGTGGGTGGGAGGATGAAGACACAGGTTGTCCCGCATGCACTGAAAGTCACATCCTTGTTCCAAGATGTTTCCCGGTGCCCGGCTCCACTGACAAGCTCCTCAGTTCACTGGGCAAAGGTCCCCTCAACCATTACACCTTTCCCTTCTCCACATCTCGCCAGCTCTTTCAAGTCAGACTTACATTGTGCTCAACCTCTTTCCAAACTGGAACCATCAGCAACTCCTACCAATCCTCCCTTCACGAAGTATCCACAACTTTCCACCCTGGTCCAAACCTCCATCCTCTCTCACCTGGACCATTGCAGTCACGTCCTCCCTGGTCTTCCCGCTTCTGCCCCCCCAGTTTATCCTCCACAAGCAGCCAGAGGATCTATCTGAATGCAGGTTAGGTTATGTCACTCAAAGTTCTCAGGTCCCATCTCACTCAGAGAAAAAGCCAAGTGTCCCCCAAGATGCTGCATGATGCAGCCCCGCATTTCCTCTCTCAGTCCCTCACTCATCTGCTCCTGCCACACTGGCTCCTCACTGTTTCTTGGGCATATCAGGTCCACTCCAACCTCAGGACCTTTGCACTTGCCATGTCCTTTGTCTGGAATGATCTTCCCTTAAGTATCTGCCTGGGTCATTTCCTCACTTCCTTCATGCCTTAAGTCGACTTTTCAATAAGATCTTGCTTCCTACCCATCTCAAAACTTCAACTCGGGCTTCCCCAGTGGCGCAGTGGTTGAGAATCTGCCTGCTAATGCAGGGGACACGGGTTCGAGCCCTGGTCTGGGAAGATCCCACATGCTGTGGAGCAACTAGGCCCGTGAGCCACAACTACTGAGCCTGCGTGTCTGAAGCCTGTGCTCCGCAACGAGAGAGGCCGTGATAGTGAGAGGCCTGTGCACCGTGATGAAGAGTGGCCCCTGCTCGCCACAACTAGAGAAAGCCCTCGCACAGAAACGAAGACCCAACACAGCCCTAAATAAATAAATAAATAAATAAAATTAAAAAAAAAAAAACAAAAAAAACTTCAACTCATCCCAACACTTCATATCTCCCTTTTTGTCTTATATTTTCTCCTTAGCTTGTACCCAGTATGCTGGATATTTTACTTATCTTCTTTACAGACTGTTTTCCCCACTAATACTTCAAGTCCAGGGGGAACAGTTATTTTTATCTGTTTTGTTCACTGCTGAATCCCTAGCACCTAGAGCAAAGTCTGGTACATAATAAATGCTCAATAAATATTTGTTGAATAAATGGAGAACTTCAAGACTCAGTCTGAGCCTCAATTATTCTAGGACTCCCTTCTTATGAATGCCCACCCCACCCCCATCACGGGGGAGGCACTTACCAGAATACATTAAAGTCATCAGTATCCCCATCATTGTCATTACCACTTACCCTCACTACATGCCAAGCCCTCTGTGAAGCTCCTTATATTAGAATTGTCAGGTTAAGTACAAGGTATTCAGGGTAAATTTGAACTTTAGATAAAGTCCAAATACATATATTTGAACTATTTGGGAGATGCTTATACTCGAAAAAAGTTGTTTATCAACCACATTAGGCACAGGTGTCCCGGATTTTTATTTGCTGAATCTGGCAACCTTACTTAACATACTATTTCATTTAACTGTCACGAGGTAAGTATCATTATTGCTCTACTTTAGTGGAGGGGATGCAGCAGAGTGGCTGCGGGGCGGGGGGCAAGACAAAAAGAAGCTGGGAGAGATGCGTAACGCAGCCAAATAGCTCTCTGTCCAACCTGGGAACCAAAAGAAAAATAAAAAGTTGGAACCACCTGCTACTTCAAATGAGGAGACAAAAAAGAAGTGACCAGAGTGGCTTATATCCAAGCAGAGAGAAATGAGCCTCTGCTTCTGAAAAATGAATGAAACGAGACTTTGGGGGAAATGGATTCTCCATGGTTGAAGATAACAAGAATGATCCAGGCTCTGGATAAGATACGAGAGGCGCGCCAGGCTGTCAAGAGGACTCCAAGGGGAGCAGAGAAATGGGCTCTCAGAGTCCGAGGCCTGTCCCCTCCAGGCCGCAATATCCCTCATTATCACGAAGGCAGGTTGCCCTGCACGAACTCAGGGGCGCCACCTGCAGGAGAGAGCGCTGCACTTCTGGGTTCTCGCCTCTGGGAACCACCACCGAGCCCTCTGTCGACTGTTTATAAGTACAATCTCCGGCCGCAGCCCAAGTACCCTCCTTGCACTGGGAGCTCCCCAAGAAGTAAGTTTCCTCTTTCTGGTAGTTTTCATACTACTTAGCATATATATTTTATTTTATTTTATTTTATTAACATCTTTCTGCCACCAATAGGATGGACACTCCATACTAGCAGGATAAAAGTATACCACTTTTTATTAGTCTTGTTCATTGCTGAATCCCCAGTAACTAAAGCAGTTTCCAGCAGGTGAAAAATAATCAGTACATGGATGTTAAATAAATGAATGAATAAGTGCAGCTTCCAGGTGGGAACCTTAATGGAAGGGGGCATGCCCTCTCCCCTCTTTTCCCTTCCTACTGGTTGGAATTCCGACCTGGTAACAGTGACTGATCTACACAGATGAAGACACTGCCTAGGAATGGTGGAGCAATAGGAATCAATAGGATAGGGGGCACCTGGCTCCCTGCCCCAACAGGCACACACCAGCCCTGCACTGCTTACCCCTGTAACATCACAGAGTAAGAGGAGAAAATGAATACATCTGGTTCAAGCCATTGCTACTCTGGCCTCTGATACAGGTGATGAAGCTCCAGTAAGCAATTTCAGCATCCAGCATCCGGGGAGAAGTGAGCTCAGAGGCAAGGGCGCTGGGTTCTGCGGGGGATGGGCAGCAGAGAAAGCGCCCCAATCAGACCACGGTGACAAGGTCTTAACAAATGGGCAAAGGAAGAGATGGTGGTCCCAGCAGAGGACACAAACCCCGCAGAGGCCTAGAAGGATGAGCGGCCACGGCACATTCTGGGGACAGCTGGTCAACTGGTGCGCTGGATTGCCAGGGCCAGATGGAGAGGTGAGATGCGCTGTGGATGCTGGCAAGGTCTCGGTTAAAGCCCCGAGCATGCTCAGTTTCGGGGGAAATGTTCTCTCTGGCTCCGGTCCTCTGGCCTGGGTGAAAGCTCTATGGCCTCTGCCTTTCGCGGGAAAGTAGTGAGCCCTGAGATTCAGGTTTGAGGAAAGGGTCTCACCTGGACCAGTTACCAGAGGAGGACCAGAGGCTGAACCACCTGACCCCTCCGTCCGTAGGGCTGTGTCCCAGGAGAGGATCTGAGGACACCAGTGTCACCCGGCCATCCTATCACCAAGTATCACTTCCATCTCCCTCTGAGTTTCAATGTCTCTGTCAGCCTTCCAGATGTGTAAATTACAGGAAGGTCCTCAGCTAACCATGTGTCCTGTCTCTGGTTCAGGAAATACAATCACTCTACATATAATCTCCAGAAAGACATCCTGATGTTCTTAGAAGGGTTTGGGTCCAAGTTCTAGAGCAAAGAGCCCAGGAAGAAGCTATACTCTAACCCTAAAAACAAATGACCCAAATGGCCCTGGGAGATGTCACATTAACAGCCCTGCCCAAAGCATCTTTTGTCCTTTTAAAATGTGCTTTTCAGTGTATGTTCCGGGGAAGAATTGGCCTGATTCCTGAAACCCACTCTAATTGTATATAATGTTTATATAGTAATTAGGACTCACTATGCCTTACAGTTTAAGTGGAATTGAATTTTTATGGGAGCAAGAGAATTAGAGGGAAAGAATTCTAGCATCTTTGAATTCACTGACCTCACTCCTAATGGGGAAACTGGCTGTTGGGACCTCAGAGATGTGTCCAGAAACCACTGTTCTTTTTGTGGCCCCTTCCGGGGGAGCAGGAAAATAACAAACAAAACTCTTGCCAGCCTCCTAAATCCAAACTTAGAGAATAGACGTTATAAGATGGTAGCCAATAGTCATTTTCCTACCATTCAATGGATTCTGTTTGTTCAACATTTTAAAGTTCAGAAATTTCACATAAAAATCTGGATTTTCAGCTTCTCTTGACTTCTCAGAGACCAGGCCACGCTGAGCCTGCATTCCCATCTGACGACAATGGATTGAAAGCAAGTGGCAGCTGCATCCTTTAGACAGGCGCATGCTTTCCACTTTGCCACAGTCCCTGCTCGTCCTTATTGCCTCTCCAGCACCACCCATTTTCAGTGCTCTTAGCATTCTTAAGGTAGGAGAGTCATTCTCTGTACCCATGTTTCTATCAGAAGCGGGGAAATGTAAGAGTGGTGGCCAAATGGTTCCAAGAAATATGATAGATCTTATAAGTTTGTGGATATGATGAACATGGTCAAATCCTTCTTGACTGAAAATATCCCTGCATCAATATCACCAGCATCTTTACTAGTTTATGATGCCTTGCCTGGTCCTGCTAGTCATGGGAATTCGTAATCCCTTCTCTTATAGGTTACATTATGGTTCCCAGTTCATACCACTCCCCCTGTCCATATGACTTTGCTGTCCTCCCCACTAGAGGCAGACTGTACTTCCCCATGCTTTGACCTTGGGCTCAACCATATGACTTGTTTGGCTAATGGGACTGGGGCAGATGTATCACAAACATAGGCTTATGTGCAGTTAGGTCCATGCTCCTGACCTTTGCCATTGCCACGAGAAGTGCACACTTCATGTAGCCTCTGTTGCAAAAAGAATACAGTTTGGAGCCAAGCCCAAAAGAGCCCAGCCTTGATCAGGCAACCCAACAGACACGTGAGCAAGAAAAATTAGAAAGTCTTATCAGCCACAGAATTTGGGAATGGTTTGTTATGCGGCAGTGTTACGGCATTAGGTGACTGATACATTTACTATCATAGAATCTCATAATACCCCCATCGAGTTGGTGGCCTGGACTTCCAGGACCCCTAAACAAGAGGTTTCTCTTCCTTTTTAAGACCTCACAGTGTTGCAGGCATGTGTAATTAAAATGAACAGCATTTCCCCTCCATGAGGTATGAAGTGAATCTGGTTAACTGTGGGCCTTTTAGTCAGAGGCCACGGACCCCTCCAGCATTGCAATTTGGAACACCACCAACTTAGTCCCAGTCAGACAGCTGACTCAGGATTTCTGAATGTCATCAGGGTTGGGGAAACAAATGGCATGCATAAATTGGCTTCATCTTGTTTTCAAATATAATATGAAAATGCTAAATGGGATCAATATAATGTGATCAATATGTACCTCTCGACAGCCAATCAATCAATACACGTGGAGCTGTATCTTCAGGGAGAGTGCTGGGTGCTTGACAAGGCACAGTGATATATTAACCACAGACCCACATCAAAGACCTCAGCACTGAGTTGGGGAGATGTGACTTATACAAATGGCAGATGGAGGACCCTGGGGCTCTCTCCCCCTGCCCAAGCTCTGGCTGTCAGGGTTCACTGGGGCCCAGGCTGTGCCGTCTTCAACTAGGCCTCTGTACCCCCTTTCCAGGAAACCTCATCCATCCCCAGGGCTTCAAACTGGGTCTCTATGCCTGTGTCTAGTTTCTAAGCCCATACTCACAAATCAAGTACATATTGGACAGCCCCACTTTGGTCCCTCACAGGCGTCTCACACTTAAAATGTCCGAGGTGGGTTTGATGATCTTTCTGTCCATCCCTGACTTTCCTCCAGTCCTTCCCACAACAGTAAAGGGGATCACCCAGTTGCTCCAGGCAGAAACCTGCAAGTTATCCTTGGCATCTCCTTTTCTTCCCCCCATGTATCCCACACCTGATCAAAGTCCTATAGATGCTACTTCCAGAATCCATCCACTTCCCTCTCAGTCTCCATGGCCAGCACCTAGTCCAGGCCATCAGGACATCTCACCTTGATAAAGACAACAGCCATCTCAACGGTTTTCTCACATCTACTCTATCAGCACCTGCAGCCTGAATGAGCACTTTGGAAATCTGGAAATATATTGGTTGATACGATGATGGGGACACTCCATTGGTGATGGCGGGAGGGGGACAAAGATGCTAGGTGACTTGCAATATGGGAGACATCTCCACAAAAAGAATTGTCCCCAAACCCACACAATTTTTTTTTTTTTTCAGTACGCGGGCCTCTCACTGTTGTGGCCTCTCCCGTTGCGGAGCACAGGCTCCGGACGCGCAGGCTCAGCGGCCATGGCTCACGGGCCCAGCCGCTCCGCAGCAATGTGGGATCTTCCCGGACCGGGGCACGAACCCGTGTCCCCTGCATTGGCAGGCGGACTCTCAACCACTGCGCCACCGGAGAAGCCCAAACCCACACAATTTTAGAATGTCCCACCTGATTCGCACGTAGGAAAAAAAAAGTGTTTGAAATGAACTCCTAGAACTTAACTCCTCTTCACATATAAAAAAGGATTTTTCACATGACTTTGATGAATCCTGGATTTTCCAGGAAATCAACTATCATGTAAATATAAATTAAGACTGTACCTCCTTGTATTTTAAACTTTTAAAAAGAGTTATTCGCCATTTTGCAAAATCACATCACCTACAGAAATGCCAACCATGTTATCTGAGTGGCCGTTATAATATATCTGGACTTGTAGCTATTGTCTGCTGTTTTTCTAGGGCTGTGTATAGGTGTCAGCACAAAGTACTTCTTTTTTTATCTTCTAGCAGTTATACAGGAGCATTTGTTTACTGACAATATATAGTATTTTACTAGAAATTAATTTCATTTCATTTCTCCCAAATAAATTACTAATAAACTAAGTTACACTTAGGGCAACACACACACACACACTTATTTTAAATGGTATAGATAAGTTGTATGTCTATTAATTTTATTTCATGAAGGTAAAAGAGGCCCTACAAAATACATTAGAAAGGGAATCACTGAATCTGCTAGAATGGGAAACCATTAATTTAGCAGAAAATACCTCTGGAAATAGATACGGAGGGCAGAAGCGTGGGGTGTGGGCTCCTGAGTTATGGGAAGAAATATCCACTGTGAAAAATTAACAGATAGCTTGCAGCCAGAAGGCATTTAAAAATAAGGAAGTGGGGGCTTCCCTGGTGGCACAGTGGTTGAGAGTCCACCTGCCGATGCAGGGGACACGGGTTCGTGCCCCGGTCTGGGAAGATCCCACATGCTGCGGAGCGGCTGGGCCCGTGAGCCATGGCCGCTGAGCCTGCACGTCCGGAGCCTGTGTTCCGCAATGGGAGAGACCACAACAGTGAGAGGCCCACGTACCGCAAAAAAATAAATAAAATAAAAATCCACTGAAAACAGAAATGTCTCAATTAATTATCCCCTTATCCGAGACTGTCAAGGAAATCAAGGTACCAGGATTGCTGAAAAATGCTGATATCAATGGCTCCCGTCTTACCCCAAACAGGCAAAACAGTGAAGGGGTGACTTGCATCTCAGGAGGAAAATATATAGAAAAATTATCGACAACTTAGATATAAGGCAAAAGGATCCTGCATACTCTTTCAAAATCAGACCAGAACAATTCTGCCCAAGGACTGGCTATTGCTCTGGGGCAGTGGTTTTCAAAATGTGGTCCCTGATAGCAATGCAGATTCTTGGGTCCCATCCTAGACCTACTGAATCAGAAACTCTGTGGGTGGAGTCCAGAAAACTGTGTCTTAACAAGCCCTGTGTTTGAACAAGGGGATTCTGATGAAGGCCAAAGCATGAGAACCACTGTGGAGGAGAAAATGTAGCTTTGTTTGACTCTCCATTTCTTTCTTGATTGAAACCAAGATTCTGGCTAGATATGAAAGAATACTGGCTGTATGATTCCATTATACGAAATTCAAAAACAAGAAAAATGAATCTATGCAACAGAAATCAGAGAAAGGTTAACCTCTGGGGAAGTATTATGGAATAGGAAGGGACCGATGAAGTTTTGGGGTGCTAGAATATTCCATATCTTATCTACATAGGTGTATACATATGTCAGTATCACCAAGCCGTGGCTTACGATGTATGTACTTTTAAAATGTAAAGATATAAAGCTCCACAGGTGATTCTGATGCCCCACTGAGGTTGGGAAAAAACTTATTCCACCCACACCAAAAAAATCTTTTTATCTTGAATATTGCTAATTAAGAACTAAAGCTTCCAACAGCTCAGTCTGCTTTGTTCCAAAACCATAATATGCAAAAATCAAGCTTTGTAAAATGGATGAGTTAGCTGGCAATTATTTGCTTTGCAGAAGTGTTCCTTTAAATGGCAGGTTCCCTTAGGTACATTTGAAAATGTGATCTAAGTTGTCAAAAGGCTATGTATTCACAAATGTTAATAAATGTTCATAGATGCACAAAGTGTCGGTGACTTATTGGTTTGGGGGCAGGTGGGTCCAGATGGAAGGAGGGAATTCAGCCGTAATACTCTAGACTGAGGTCAGGGCTCCTCTGAGAAACAGGAAACTGCCATCTTCAAATGCTCATGTTCTGAGTATAGTTTCATGTGGGTGGAGGAAAAACCCTTAGAGAACAGAGGTCAGGGACCACAGAAAACTCAGCACCCTAGAAATGTGATGGGCTCAGCATAGAAGGAAGAAGATGGCATCAAGGTAGCACAGTTCAAACTTCAACATGCATTGGAATCACCAGCGATCTTGTAAAAATGCAGACACTGGGTAGGGCCTGAAATTCTGTATTTCCTCCAAGTACTCAGGGGAAGCCAATGCTGCTGGTCTATGTACCAGACTTTGAGAAGCTTGAGAAGCAAGGACAGAAGAGAGATAACTTGCATGGATTATCTTACTTCATCCTCACAAACATGCTCTAAATGTATGTTATTAACCTCATTTTACAGATAGGGAAACTGAGGCAGAGAACAGCTAAGTTGCCCAGCTAGCAGGTGGGATTTGAACTCAGGCTGTCTGACCCTAGTGTTACTGCCAACACAGTTAGGGACAGAGCAGAACTGGAGCAGACACAGCCTTCCTTCTCCACCCTGTTACCCACCCTCCACCTTCCCCCATCTCTCCCCCGACACTTCATGGCTCTGAAGGTAGACAGTTAGCTAGCCTCCAGCCAGCCCTCTGTCTCCAATTATATTCAATTACAATTGGAAAGCTATTTTTGGTGAGGAATATAGATGAGGACTGTAGTAACACCCCCTCCACTCCCTGCTACCCTCTCCACCCCTGTAGCTAAAACTCCAAGAGAATACCAACAATTAGGAATTGGCCAGAGACCAAGATGCAGAATTTAGCATCACTGTTGCAGGCATGACCTTAGTCACTATTATCCACGTTACTCTTTTGTGTGTTTTCTGTTGAAACTTGGAAAGCTTCCCTTTCCCCTCACAGCCCACTTTGCATAAACCCCACACAGCAGTGGGGTTTATGAAAGAGCTTCTTTTTTATAAAATTTACATCTCCAGCTAATCCCTCTACCTTTCCTCCAGTGGACACACAAAGCAGCACTTTGCAAGGTGAGTTCCTGTGGGTACCAAGTGCTTCTGACTGTGAAAAGAGATTAGAAATGCAGAATGATGAAACTCCCAAGACAGAGGAGCCTAGGAAGCCATGGTGGCCACCTGCCGTGCCTGAAAAATTGAACCACAGACACAGGGCTGGAGGTGGCCATAGACCTCGTGCAGGTGCCTGCCCTCCCACCAGCATCAGGCTTCACTGGCACTCCCACTCCAGTTTCCTGTGTTGCACTGAGCCTGGCTCTGTGCAAATGCGTTGACTGCTGAATATTTACAAAAAGAGATTCTTCCCCCTGCCTCTCCCTGGGCTCCTTTGGTGGGCACATCTGAAGTACCAGAAACTCAAACACCAGCCAAAAGCAAGTTGAAGTAGCTATGTTAATTTCAGACAAAGCTGACTTTAGAACAAAGGCTATTTCAGGGATAAAGAAGGGTATTGCATAATGATAAAGGTGCCCATTGTCCAAGAAGATGTAACAATGCTGTATCTGTACTTAACAACAGGACATCAAAATAGATGAGGTAAAAAGTAATAGAACTGAAAGAAGAACTAGACAAATCCACCAATGTAGTTGGATGCTTCAACATTCCTTTCTCAGTAATTCATTGAACAAGTAGGCAGAAAATCAGTTTGGATACAGAAGGCCTACATAATATGACCCACCGAATGGACCTAATTAATATTTATAGAACACTCTATCCAACAACAGAAGAAAGCACATTTGTCTCAAGTGTGCATGGAACATTCACCAAGGTGCACCATAATCTGGACAATAAAACAAACCTTAACAATAGCAATCATACAAATTCTGTTCTTGCAAAATTAAGTTATGATCATACAAAATTAAACTAAAAGCTGTTCACTGAAAAAATGCACAAGCTATAGGTTGAGAATTATGTTTTATTTGGCAGACAAAACCGAGGACTTAAGCCCAGGATGCAGCCTCTCAGACAGCTCTGAGAGACTGTTCTGAAAGGGCAAGGGAGGAGCCAGGACATAGATGAGTTTTCGCAATAAAGACCAGGTAGCGGAACTTCAAAACATTACTGTTAACTAAAGAAAACCAGATATCTCAAATGAATGAATTTAGCACTTTTCTATGTATGGGAAGATGCAAGAGTCTGGGCTCACTGAAATCATTCCTTTGATGTGCACCTTAGCTATCTGGGGCCAGCATCCTGTGCTTTTCCCAGCCCAAGTCCCCTCAGGGTGCAAAGTTGTTGGGTTGGGGGGGGTGTGCAGTGGCTGAGGACTTGGCAGCAGGCAGCCCCTTCTGTCTCCATCCTGAGTTTCCTGGCAGGGTTGTGTATAGTGGCTTGATGGCTGCAACATCCTTTATTTACTGATATGGCAGGCAACGTTTTTCATTCACAAAGCCAGTAAGAGAAAGATATCTGGAAAATCCCCAAACATTTGAAAATTAAACAACATATTTCTAAACAACTTGTTGAGACTCAAGAGGAAATCCCAAGGGAAATTTTTAAATTTGGGGCTGAATGAAAATGAGAATAAAACATATCAAGATTTGTTGAATGCAGCTAAAGCAGTGCTTAGATGGAAATTCATAGTATTAAAATGCCTGCCTTTGAAAAGAAGAAAAATCTAAAATCAGTAACCAAAGCTTCCACCTCAAGACACTAGAGAAAAAAGAGTAAATTAAACCCAGGGCAAGCAGAAGAAAGGAAATAATAAAGATTAAAGCATAAATCAATGAAATTGAAAACACAAAAGCAATAGAGAAAAGTGATGAAAACCAAAATCTGGTTCTTTGGAAAGATCAATAAAATTGATAAACCCTAGTAAGACTGAACAAGAAAAAAGAAAAGAAACCAATTACCAATATCTGAAATGAAAAAGGGTACACCACCACTGGATCCACAGGTGCTAAAATGATAATAAGACAACACTCTGAACACCTTCATGTTCATAAATTCAACAGCTTAGATGAAACAGAACAATTCCTTGAAAGATACAAACTACCAAAACTCACTCAAGAAGAAATAGATAACCTCAGTTGTCCTATATCTATTGAAGATACTGGATGTGTAGTTGAAAACTTTCCCCCCAAACCCCAATAAACTCCATGCCCAAATGGTTTCACTGGCAAATTCTCCCAAACATTAAAGAAATAATACCAGTTCTGCAGAATCATCTCCAGAAAACAGAAGAGGAGGAAATATTTCCTAACTCATTTTCTGAGGCCAGCATTACCCTAGTACCCAAACCAGACAAAGACATTACAAGACCACAGATGAAAAAACCCTTAACAAAAGAGTAGCAAATAAAATCCAACAGCATATAAAATATATAAAAAGGATAACATAGCCAGTGGCGTTTACCCTAAGAATGCAAATCTATTTCAACATCCAAAAATCAACTGGTAAAAAATCAATTTATATAATTCACTATATTAACAAAGTAAATAAGAAAAATCATGATCATCGCAATACATACAGAAAAAGCATTCAACAAAATTCCACATTTACTAATGTAAAAAACCCTCAGCAAACTAGGAATAGAGGTAACTTTCTTAACCTAGTAAAGGGCATCTACAAAAAACCTATAGCTAATATCATACTCAGTGGTAAGAGAATGCATTCCCCCTAAGAATGGGAACCAGGCAAGGGTTTCCTCTCTCACCACTCCTATTGAACATCCTGTTGTAAGTTCTAAACAATCCAATAAGACAAGAAAAAGAAATAAAAGGCATATAGATTGGAAAATGTTCCTATTTATACCTAACACCATCTATGTAGAAAATCTGATGAAATCTACAAAAAGCTCCTGGGACTAATAAATGAGTTCAGCAAGGTCAATAAGTAAAAATAAATCACAGTCCTATATGTTAGCAGTGAACAATTTGAATTTGAAATTTCAGCAATAGTATTTATAATAGCACCCAAGAAATGAGATTTTTAGGTATGAATCTAACAAAATATGTGCAGGATCTATATGCTAAAAACTATAAAACATTGATGAAAGACATCAAAAAGGTCTAAATAAATGGAGAGTCGTTGTGTTCATGGATTGAAAAACTCAATATTAAGATGTTAATTTACTACAATTTGATCTATAGATTCAATGCAATCCAAATCAAAATCCTGCAAACTCTTTTGTAGATGTAGACAAGCTGATTCCAAAATTTATATGGAAAGGGAAAAGACCTAGAACAGCCAAAACAATTCTGTAAGAATGAAGTTGAAGGAATCTCACTGCTTGGTTTCAAGACTTACTATAAAGCTAAAGTAATTGAGAAGATATGGTATTGGTGAAAGAATAGAAACATAGATCAGTGGAACAGAAACAAGAGCTCAGAAATTGACTCACATAAATACAGTCAACTGATTTTTGACAAAGATGCAAAGGCAATTCAACACAGAAAGGATAGTCTTTTACACAAATTATGCTGAAACAATTGGACATCCATTTTGAGCCCTTACTGTGTCGAGCACCATATTAAGCGTTTTCCATGCATAATCATATTTAATCTGTCTAAAACACCATGAAACCAGTATTATTATTTCCAGTGCTCATATATGGACACTGAGGCTAAGTATTTGCCTGAAGTCACACAGTTAGTATGTGGCAGAGCCAGATTTCAATCAAAAAGTCTAGCAGCAGAGACAGAATTCAAAACCATAGCAGCCACTTGGTCTCAGGCAAGTTACTAAGTCTCTCTGAGACTCAGTTTCCTCGTCTATAAAATGGGAATATTAGTTCTTACTTCCAAGGACTGATGCAAGACTTAAGGGAATATAGAGTACCTGGAGCATAGTAGGTGTTCAATAAATGTTAGTTCCACCTCCTCCTCATCCCTAAATGCCTGTCACTGGGCAAGGCACACAACAGGCTGTCCCTCCATTTGTGACAGACATGCTGCTTCCAGAGAAGAAGGACACCTTGTATGGGTAAATATCAGTGGCTTCTCCTACTTGTGTCTAGATCAGTCTGTGGAGCTACCTCATTCAGAGAAGGGGCTTCAAGGTCCTGGGTCTGAGGACCAAGAGATGCCCCCAGGCTTGAGTCATCCTCAACTCTTGAAGGAATGACTGAAGTCTGAAGTCAAGACACTATTCCTCAGAATGACTCATTACATCCTCCTCTAGGATGGCTTGAGGTCTTCCTTATGCCAGGAGGTCTTCTCTACATCAAAAATCTGTACTTATTCATCCATCCCCTTGTTCATGCATTTGCTAAATATCTGCTTCCTTGGTAATTACACTATGTCTGCCATGTTCTAGCTGCTGGGGATGCAGAAATAAACCAAATGCCTTCCCTGCCCTAGAGGAAGTCATGTTCTAGGAGGAAATGCTATGGACACTTGTCATGTTTCCTGGCTGTCCAGCTCCTTTTTAATCCCCTTCCCATGGTTGGGGGAATTTTTGCCTTTCCATGGCAGAAGCCAGAGGCTCAGTCTCTCAGCATTCCTTGCACCAGCACATCATTATGTGACATAGGCTTCACCAATCTGACATCGTCATGTGGTACTTCATTTCAGAAGTGTGCAACTGAAGACACAGAGGCCCAAAGAAACTAGTTCTGGGTGTCTGGCTTTTGGAGGCATCAGAGGCTTTATTCAGTGAGATTTCTAGCTTTTTTCCTTACTGTGTAGCCTCTGAGCTGCCTCTGGCTCTCCTAGAGATTCTGAGAACTGCCATCATCTTCTTTAATAAATTTTCTTTCTATTTAAACATCTAGAGTGGATTCTGTCATTTGCAACTAAGAAATCAGGCTGATAAGGAAGCAAAGATAGTAAAACAGTTAACTATAAAATAGTGTGACAGGGACTGTAAGAAGAAGCTGTTAGGTTATAGGTAAAGGAAACAGGCCACCTGCCAGGCACTATAAGAGAGCGGTCATGAGCACAGTTCTTGGAGTCCAAGTCCTGGATCATGCTCTGGCTCTGCTACTCTTTAGCTGTGTGATGTTAGCTCAGTTGGTCAACTTCTCTGACCTTTAATTTCCTTTTCTTTGAGACAGAGACAATAATACCTAACTCAGATGAGGGTTGTGATAATAGAATAACCTTTGTAAAGCAAATGTTATTAAGCATGATAAAGACTTATTAAATGGCAATTATGATCAGCATTGCCATCAACCGGGCCAGCACTGCTGGGGGAAAGTCAGGGAAGGTATCTTGGAGGAGAGGGCACTTAAACCCTGCATTAAAAGAATCAGAGTAAGAATGTACCCACAGCTAACACATCTGCTGTGCTGGATTATCTGGGAAGAAGAATTAAATGTTATCTCAAAAACATAATATGGATCTTGACTGTGAATATGCTGAATGAAAGAAACCAGATACAAAAGAGTCTATTCTGTGTGATGCCATTTGTACAAAATTCTAAAACAGGAAAAAGCAATCTGTAGCGACAGAAAGAGGATCAGTTGTTTCGAAAGGCAGGAGCAGGGGCTGGAGCTGGGGGATTGCCTACAAAAGAGCACGAGAACATTTTCTGGAGTGACAGAAAAGTTCTATATCTTGATAGCGATTGTGGTTACATGGGTGTATGCATTTGTCAAAACCCAAACTGTACAGGTAAAATGGGTATATTGTATTGTATATAAATTATACTCTGTAAAGTTTATTTTAAAGATAAGTAATATAGGGCATCCAGGGCTTAGAAGCACTGACGAAACCCAGAATCCCTTCTCCTCTGTCCCTTGACAACCCCGCCCAACAACCAGTAGTTCTTTTTTCACTTCCCTCTTCTCTCCCTGCAAATCGATGGCTCCAAACTACACAGTTCCCAGCGCATCATTACAGCTTGTTAACTTGGAGTCACTCAGACAAATTTCTTTCCCTCCCATCCAATTGTAAATTAAGTCAGGAAAAGACAGATTGGCCAAACATTACCAAACAGAGTTGGAATTTATGACAAGCAGCTAATTTTTCCAGAAGCCTCTGCTAACATCTCCCCTCTGAGATGACTCAACAGAAGCTCTCACCCTCCATCTGGCTGCTCTCACCCTCCATCCGGCTGCCCCCATGGTCTTCCCTGACTGCTCCCATCATGGTTCCACTCCACAAGTGCTTTGTGGGGCACCTACTGTGTGCCAGACACTGGAGTCTGGGGATGCAGTGGTGAATAACTGGTGGTCCCTGCCTTCAGAGAGTTTAGGGTTCGGCAGGGTTCCAGACAGATTAAAACTGAGATGACAGGGCAGCACGGGGTGCTAGGATAGAGGTGGCACAGAGCACTGGAGGAATGTGGAGGAGACATGGGTGGGAGAGGAGAAATCAGGAGAGACAGCTGGAGGAGGTGACCCTTGGGATGGGTTTGGAAGGAGAAGTAGGAGCTCCATAGATCTTGATGGTTAGTACATGTTAATAACTAGTCTTTGCTGGGCTCCAACTGTGAACCAGGGTCTGGACTCAGCTTTTTACATGTCTTATCTCATTCCAATGATTGCAACCACTCTCCGCATTTTCCAGACGAGGAGCTTAAGTCTCAGAGATAAAATGATTTGCTCAAGGTCACCCAGATAAAGAATCATATTAATTAGAGCTAACAGTCCAAACCAATTTCTCTTTGCCAGGCTCTGAGCTATTTTACTGCATCTTTGTGACAATCTGACAAAGTAGATTTTAGTATTAGAGCCTGTTTATACCTGAAGAAATTGAGGCTTAGAGAGGTTAAGTGGTTTATCCTAGGTCACACAGCTAAAAAGCCATAGATCTGGGATACAAATGCAGATAGTCCAGCTCCAAATCATGTGTTCTCAAGCATGAACAGACGTGCTCCAGGGTTTGTGCTCTCAGCCAGGAAAAGAATAGTCTCTTAGGAGCGTGATGTGCAGGGTAAACTCTGGAAAGCTCTTAGCGTGTATCTGGCACACCACAAGCACCCTATTCCATTTGCTGCTGTTATTAAGGAATGATACACAGGCGCTAAAAGTAAGCCATTCTTCCAACACGTGCTTGCTGAGCACCTGCCGAGTGCCTGGTACATTGCTGGGGATGCAGGGGTGGAAAAGACAAGGATTCCGGAGCCCACTGAACTTGCACTTCATAAAGCGGCTGCAATCCTATTCAAAATGCTCCCGTCTTAAAGGTGAACCAACACCCACAGCAGGAGATACGATTGTATTTATAGTATGGTCTCAAGTTATGTTAAAAAAAAAAAATCTCAGCCAAGAAAAAAGCATGGGAAAATAAGTGCTCCAAAATGCTAATAGGATGGTAGGACAATGGATGAATTTTTTCCCCTTTTAATGCTTTTCTGCACTTTACAGTTTTCTCTAAGGGAAAAATGTCAAAGGGATGAGAAATGGTGACAGTCTCGAGGCCAGGACAGCAGCACCTGGGGGCACAGCCCTAAGTTCTCCTGACCCTCTCGGCCCCTGTGAACCCGCTACCCATCCCAGACCTTGGAGGGGCAACGGCCCCACTGCCAGCACCCCCTTTTCCAGCATCATGCGGTATGTCTACACACCCTCCTCATGCTCCAGACCCACTTCCCTCCTTCCCTCAAGTTTTCTCCCCTTCCAGACATTCAATTTCACCCAGAAAAATAATGAGACAAGGGTTCTAAATTGGAACGAAGAAATGACATTCCTATTCATTATTTAATCTGCTCTCAGACTTGAATGAACACTTCCAGGGGTAATTACCGCACAACTCCAAATTCATTTCTAGGAAGCAGTCGCCGGCGGCGTGTGCAGAGGGTAACGACAAAATTCAATATTTATGAAGCAACATTTCCTGAGGATACCAGGCCAGGAATGCGCCTGGAAAAACCTCACCCAGTGCAGATGAAAACTATTTGCTTGTTTTCAGTGCACCCCCCCACCACACACACACACTCACTGATTTGGGTCCTTCATTAGCCTGACCCCTAGCACGTTAGAGGTCAGAGTGGAGAGCAGTCTCCAACACATACCCCAAAACCAAAGAGAGCCCAGGGAGGTCACGTCTTCACAGATTTGCAAGCAACTCCCACTCTGAAAGAGTTAACCATTCGAGCAAACATTTCCTGATATCTACACGGCAGACACATAGCATGTTTTACAACATGACCCAAAAGGCTCAACCATAAAAGGAAAATTGGATAAATTCATCAAAATTAGGACCTTCTGCTCAACACACATCCCATTAAGAAAATCAAAAGGCAAGCCATCAAATGGGAGAAAATATTCAAAATACACTATATCTAACAAAGTACTTGTATCCAGAATATATAATGAACTGTTGCAACTCAATAAAAAGACAAAAAAACAGTAATAAAATGAACAAAAGATTTGAACAGACACTTCAAAAAGGAAGATAGAGAAATGGCAGTAAACATGTGCAAAGATGCTCAACATCTTTAGTCATCAGGGAAATGCAAACTAAAACCACAATGAGATATTACTACAAATCCATTAGAATAGGGCAAGTTAAAAAATAAAACAGCCTGGTAAAACCAAGTGTTGGTGAGGGTGTGGAGCAACAGGAACTCTCACACATGGCTGGTGAAAATGTAAAATGGTCAACCCACTCTGGAAAACAGTTTAGCAGTTTATTACAAAGGAAAATATACACTGATCATATGACTAAGCAATTCCACTCTTATTTATGCAAGAGAAAAAAAATTAAAAGATTTGTACATGAATGTTCATAGTGGCTTTCCTCATAATAGCCAATAACTGGAAACAACCCAAATGTCAATCAACAAGTACATGGATAAGCAATCTGAGATCCAGTCATAAAATGGAACAGTACTTGGCAATAAAAAGGAACAAACTAATGACAGAAGCAATAACACGGATTACGCAGAAAAAACACTGAGCTAAAGAAATCATACATAAAAGAGCCCAAACGGTGTGATTCCATTTATGTGACGTTTGAGAACAGGCAAAACTAAGATATAATGATAGAAAATGAAGTAGTAATTCCCTAGAGTAGGGTGGGAGTTAGGGGCAGCCTACAAAGGAACACAAAGAGAACTTTCTGAAGCGATGGAAATGTTCTACATCTTGATGGAAGTGACTGTTCCAGGATAGTTTACATGTGTCCTCAGGCTGCATGCCTGAAATGTGTGCATTTTACGGGTTGTGCATCAAACTTAAATCAATTAAATTTAAAAAGAAGAACCATTTCCTCCAGTTTTAAGATTTTACAAATTCCAAGACTCACCTAACATCCTACTCTAAGAAAATTACAGAAGCAGCCCGCCTACCCAGACCAACACTTCCCAAGAGAACCCAAGCCCCAAGTCCACATCTCTTTCCTCCATGAGCGTATATTAAATGCTTACTGTGTGTGCTGTTTGTCAGGATGCAATGCAGCAAAATCGTCAAGAGCACAGTTTTGGGGGCAGATGATTCTAAATCCAAATCCTGCTTCTAACAATGCTGGTGGTAAAGAACGTAAAGACTACTGGAGACTGCTGGAGGCCCTTGAATATATGTGGTAGTTACGCCTCCTCCCATGGCGCACGGCTTCCTGGAATGGAGAGTACATTTCCCAGTGTCCTTGCTGCTTACCGTGGCCTCGTGTCATCCCATTGGCCACCATGTAGTGAGAAGTACAGATCTGTGAAGCCTGTTCCAGGAGCTCTCCTTAAGACACTGTGCACACACCCCCTTGGCCCTCTTCTCTCCTTCTCACCTTCCTTCCTTCTCTCCCTCCTCCCTCCCTCCTTCCTTCCTCCCTCTCTCCCTCTCTCTATGCCTGGTATTTATGTGCTGCCATATTGGATCATGAGGCCACATGCAGCAGAGCATCAAGAGCTGGGGCATCTAAATCACCAACACAGCGCAGCTGTCATGCATCCCAGCCCTGGGCACCTACACTCTAGTCATTATATGAGAGAAACAAGCATCTCTCTTGCTTGTTTTAAGTTTCTGTCAACCTCAACCAAAACATGGCTTCCTGGAAGAAAGGCTACATTTCCCAGTCTCCTTGCAGCTCAAGGTGGCTTTGTGTCATCCCACTGGCCAGAATGTAGTGAGTCTCAGCAAAGTTGTACATTTAAAATCTGGGTTCATAAAAGCACAAAAGGGCTCAAAAAGCTATTTAAGGAATTAAAAGAAGATCAACATGTCTGGAATATGGCATTTGAGGTGGCACTGGGGAGAGCACAGGAGGAGAAAGGCAGCCGGGGAGGTGGGCAGAGACAAGACCACTGGGGCCCTGCAGGCTATGTTAAGGATATGGGTCTTTGTCCAAAAAGCAATGGGAAGCAACCAAGGGGATTAAGCCGTGCAGGAGCAGGTGAGCTGGCATTTTAGACACGTTCTTCCATCTGTTCCAGAAAGAATCAGCTGTAGGGAGCCCAGGTGGCCTCAGCCAGGCCGGCCCTCATCTTCCAGGCAGTGCGCAGCTAATGAAAGACCTTGTTTGCCAGAGTCTGGAATGCAAATACCTACAGAGGCTCCAATAGAGGAAGCAGGCGGAATGTGGGACAACAAAGGTTGGGGGCATTAGCAACTGGCCAGCCTGCACCTCACTCCCAACCCCTGCCCATCCGTCAATTGTTGCTGGGTGGACACAGTCCTGGAGTCCCCAGGGCTTCTGATTTTTCAGGAGATGCTCAAAAGATGGATTTTTGTGTGGGAACCTAATTTTCTTTTAGGCAGGCAGACCCTTCCTGTGAATATCAAAACAAACCTGGCCTCAGGCAGAAGCTGTCTGGCAGACTGCCAGTTCGTGGCCTCTGAACTACCTTATCTCCCCTGTCTGGCTTCCTCTCTCCAGGCCCGCGACCAAAATTTTAAGTGGAAATTCTAGGACAGGCACAGGCGGCAGGAGGAGGTGTCAATGCAGATAACACTTTCTTTGAGATTAACACCACCTGGGTTCCAATCTGCTTGCTGGATGATCTCTGACCCTTTTTAAACTTTTTTTTTTTTCTTTTGCATGGGATGGACAAGAGAATTTTAGAAAACAAAACGCAAGGGAGAAATTGGGATTTCCCTCTGCAATGCTAGGGAACCTCAGGAACCCTGGGAATGTGCCACCCGCTCCATTCAAGGCTTGGTCCCCTGCATCGGGGTCTCAGCCAGCCTCCCCACGCTCTCATCCTGAGATGATTTCCTCTTCACTGAGCTTGATCATTAGCAGCCCTGCTTCTCTCTCCCCACATGGGTCCCTGAAGGCAGCTGGCTAGAGAGGAGAAGTGGCTGCACTTTGTAGATACTTCATAATCTCTGGCAACTGCCTCTGGCGCCTGCCTGCTCCAGCCTCGCCAGATAACCCTCCTCTTCCTGACTTATTATGATAAAACTCAAAAACAATGACTCCTGGGAGATTTTAATCCAGTTTTGCAGACAGATGATGTGGCATCCCAACATTCCATGGGGAGAGATCAGGGATCAGAGAGCTACAGCCCATAGACCAAATCCAGCCCCTCCCGCAATTGTATAAATAAAGTTTTATTGGAACATGGCCATGCCCATTTGTTTCCGTGTCACCTGTGGCTCTCTTCCTGCTGCAATGGCAGAGCTGAGTAGTTGCAACAGAGACCATATGGCCGGCGAAGCCTAAAATATTTATTATCTGGCCCTTTGTAAAACAAGTTTTGCCCAGGTACGGAGAAAAGTATGAGAAGGTGTTGAGGGTCTGCTGTGTGCCGAATTACTGTGGTAGGGGAAGCACACACATCCAGTCATTTCATCCTCAAGCATGCTTCAGAGGGAAGATTTATTACCCACCCCTTTTGAGTAAAGAGAGGCTGAGTGAGGCCAACTTGCTCAGGGACCCCACAGGCGGATCCTCCCACCTGTGTAGGGTTCCAACCCCTCCCCCGTACCTGTGAGTATCGATGGAGATGGAACTGCCCCAAGTAGGGCATTTTAGAAATTCGCAGGGCACCTTTGGCATTTAGAGGGTGAGGACCAAGGATGCTGGCTGCCCTGCCACATGCAGCACAGCCCTGCAGGAGGAAGAATTGCCCCATGTCCTGCATGCAACATCACCTGTGGTATTTGAGTCACAACATAGCACACGTGCGTTGGTCTGCGTTTGTGGCTGTCACACTCACACAGTGAGTGTGTGTAGCCCTATTTCTCTACAAAATAAAAAGTGCCAAAGCAATTCAAATGAATATTGTTTTATGTACTAAGTGAAAGCATGTGACCACTTCATTATGCTTTTCTTTAGTCAGAGAACATTCACTTAAATACACAATAGTATATAAGCTATTTTCCTTTTATTTCCTTTATGTTATGGTTGTTATTTTCTAAACTATGTATATGTAAGTTGTATAATCTGTGAACATCAGTTTAGGATGGCAAAGGGGATGTTACCAAATAGCTGTTATCAAAAGAGCATATCGAGTCTGACAGCTGAAAACATGCTCCCCATGATGCTCAGGTAATTAACACAGTCACATCATGCCCCATCATGTCCCATCATGCATCATCATGTCCCATCATGCCCCATCATACATCATCATGTCCCATCATGCCCCATCATGTCCCATCATGCCCCATAATGTCCCATCATGCATCATCATGCCCCATCATGTCCCATCATGCCCCATCATGCATCATCATGCCCCATCATGTCACATCATGCCCCACCAATTAACAGCTTCATCACTTGCAGTAATGGGGCTGGGAGCAAGCTACAGACTTCCCTACTCTTGCCCTTCCTCATCTGTAAAACAGAGTTGATGTGCCTCCCTCATCAAAGTTTGAGTGTACCTGAGAGCTGTGAACGGAGAGTAACAAATAGTAGGAAACAGCCACATTTGGTGATGAACACAGGAGAAATGAGCAACACGTAAGATGGTCAGGGCTGAATTCCTGTGTGAAGGGGAGTGAAGGTGGGGTTAAGTTCAACCGATCTCTGAAGCACTATTTGTTGAACAACCATATGTGCCCTAAGCACGGGGGACCCGCCAGTGACCATGAATGGCAAGAGCTCTCACCTTACAGAACTGACATTCCGGCGGGTGGACAGATGATAAACAAATCAGCAAGATCAACTCAGATTGTGGCCATTTCTATGAAGCAAATAAAGTGACGCCACAAGAAATAAGGTGGAGAGGTGGAAGATTTTGACGGAAAGGTTAAGAGGTCTTTCCAATGGTGACATTAAGCTGAAGAGTAACTAAGACGTGGGCATGTGAAGGGATGGGACCGAGTATCCCGGTCTGAAGAAATAGCAAGTGTGAAGGTCCTGGGATGGGAAAGTGCTCCTTTGTTGGGGGCCGGGGTTGTCTGGTGCCAGAGAAGTGAGCAGAGTGCAGACGGCAGACACACAGCCTTGAAGGGCACAGCGAGGAATTAGGTTTCATCCGAAAAGCAATGGGAAGAAAGAAAAGGCAGAAAAGAGTAAAAAGAACTTGGGGTGTTCAGAGGACAGTGAGATCAACCTTCTCTGAGCACAGACTGTGTCTTGGGGAAATGAGGTGAACTCAGGCCATGTAATTTATATTCTGTGCTGCAGAACCAAAGACACCACCATATTTTAGCAGCACGGAGGATGCAGTATTTCAATATTTCTGAGGCAGGATGAATAGGGGCAAGGAGACCCTGGAGTCAGGGAGGCTCAGAGAGGCTTCTATGAGATCAGCTATGGACTGATGGAGAACTGGATGTGGGGCTGGCAGGCAGGGCGGAAGGCAAGCAAGGGAGCAAAGCATTAAGACAAGTGCATTAGGGAACTGGGAGGAACTGAAGCCAGGGGCAGATGTGATTACACAGCAGAGGGGAAGGTCCCAGATGCCCGGGGAGGGCATGGGGGACAGACTCAGACACATCTGGAAACAGAATCTCATGTCTCCTTTGGTAACAAAACACATACATCCACCCATATGCTCAGGAAACATGGGGCACATTGGAATGAAATATATATATTTTTTTAATCTCTCCATTATTTGAAAGCATCCTTTGGCGACGGGGAAAACCTGGATGGAAAGGTTTACTGATACACTGTGAAATGTTATTATTGATAAAAATCCTAGGCAATTCCTTTCTCCAAGTAAAACGTCTGACCGAGTACAACGGTGCTAGACGCCTCTGTGGGCTGCATCGTCTCCTCCCCACAATGACCGAGGGGTGGCTCGGTGGGCATTTCATCCCTCCTCCTCTCCACCCCCACTCTCAGCTGATGGCCTCGCTCACCATTTAGACCCACCTCTTCCTCCAGGTGCCATCCCATTTCTCTGCTCCCCTTTACAGATAAACACCTTTACAAAGTTGACTCTATCTGCTGCTTCCTCTTCCTCTTTCCCCGTCTCTTGAGCCCCCTCCATTCAAGTTCTCTTTCCTACCACCATGGAGGCAGCTTTTGTGAAGCTACCAAGGACCTCCATGTCGCCAATCCAGCGGTTAATTCTCACTTCCAGTCCTGCTCCGTCAGCTCACTGGCACAGGTGGACACTTGTCTACCTTGAAATCCTGGCTGCACTTGCCTTCCAGGACAACACCCTCTCCCTGCACCACTCTCTCGCCCTCGTCTCACCCCCGGTCACTCCTGATCAGTCTCCTTTGCTGGCTCCTTTGTTCCCCTCCAACAGCTAAACACCAGAGGGTCCCAGGGCCAAGTCCTCAGACATCCTCCTAGGAATTCTCCACCAGGACTATCTCTCTTTTTTTTTAATTAATTTACTTATTTATTATTTATTTTTGGCTGCATTGGGTCTTCGTTGCTGCGTGCGGGCTTCCTCTAGTTGCAGGGAGTCAGGGCTTCTCTTGTTGTGGAGCACGGGCTCTAGGTGCGCGGGCTTCAGTAGTTATGGCACGTGGGCTCAGTAGTTGTGGCTCGCGGGCTCTGGAGTGCAGGCTCAGTAGTTGTGGTGCATGGGTTTAGTTGCTCTGCAGCACGTGGGATCTTCCCGGACCAGGGTTCGAACCTGTGTCCCCTGCACTGGCAGGTGGATTCTCAGCCACTGCTCCACCAGGGAAGTCCCAGGACTATCTCTTTTACATTGCATCTGATGCCCCCCAAACGCCTACCTTCAGGCCAGGGTTCTCCATAAATCTAACTGCCCCTCTGACACCTCCACTTGGATGTTTAAAAGGATCAGATCTGGAACCAAGCTCTTGACCCACCTCCTCCCCAGCCTTCATCCTCATGAGTCTCTCATCTCAAAATGGCAGCCCCAGTTGCTCAGGTCAAAACACGGGAAGTCAGCCTCGGTCGTCCTTGACATCTCCCCGCCACCCACCATCCAAACCTGTCGCCTCTACCTTCAATATACTATCAGAACCTGCCCACTTTTCCCCACCTCCACTGTTACATTCTGGCCCCCATCAGCTTCGCCTGGACAGACCCCTATACAGTCTATTTGCCACGAGGAGGCCTGAAGTATCCTTTTATAATGTAAGTAAGATGTCATTCTTTGGCTCAAAAGCCTCAAATAGCTTTTCATTATTCACAAAGTAAAAGCCATTGGCCTCACCAGAGTCAGCATGTCCTTCCCTTCTCTGTGTCATCTCCTGTCACCCTCTCCTCAATCATATCAGACATAATCCCGCCTCCAGGCCTTCGCTGTAGCCGTTCCCACCTGCAAACATACTACGGTTTCTTCATTTATCATGTTTACTGTCTCCGCCGTCCCCACCCCTAGAAGCTAAGCGCCAGGAAGGCAGGACTCTTCATTTGTTTAGTTCACTGGTTCATCCCAAGGGGCTGCAGTGCCGCCTAGTCCATGATAAGTCCTGGTGAACATGTATCCAATGAATGAATGATGACCACACCACCAGCAAAAACACCCAAGACTCAGAAAGACTAACTAATGTTCATAAGAACACATGCTGGGAAGTGAATGAACATTTCCAAAGCCTGCTTGATGGGGTGGCTCTCAGGCCCCTGTCCGCTAGCCTCCAAATTCTAAACCTGCTCTGTGTTGCTGGCTCAAACATGTGTGAGGGAGTCTGCATACACATATGCAAAGACCTAAGCATTCTCCACTTTCATCTCCATGAGCTTAACCACACAAGGCTTGACAGTCCTGCTCACAGTAATAACAGCTAATGATTACTGAACTCTTACCATGATGTGCCAGACACTCTGCTATGGACTTTACCTGTGTTATCTGTTAGGGTCCTTACAGCAAACCCATGTAACTATAATTATGTCCATTTGACAGATGAGGAAATTGAGGCATAGAGGTGAGGATCTAGGGGAGACCTGGGGTCTGTTTAACTCCAGAGAACTATCCCTTTTATTCCTCATAGGAGCCCTGTGAGGTGGGGACAGCCCTATTTCTTATAAATGAGGATTTGGCGCTCTGAGAGGTAAGGTGACTAGTCCAAGGTCACACAGCTAGTAAGCAGCAGAGCCAGGTCTCCAACTTAATCACTTTACCATAACATACCTCCCCTACAGACAAATGTGCAATGGACACTCTTCACATGGAGTTCTGAGCTGATCACAGGGAAGTCTGGAGGCTGAAGAACTCTAGAAGCAGTTTGTATTTTCAAGTACACATCTGCAAAAGCAGAGGCAACCTTTCTTTTATGTGTCTTACCAGGATATCTCAAGAAAAGGAAGCTTCAAAGCAAGCGTGCTGCCTCTCACGATCACTGCAGCACTATTCACTGTAGCCGAGATATGGAAACAACCTAAGAGTCCATTGACAGGTGAATGGATGAAGATGTGGGGGGTGTGTGCGTGTGTGTATACATATACATATACACAACAGAATATTATTCCACCTTCAGAAAGAAGGAAATCCTGCCATCTGCAACAACATGGATGAATCTGGAGGACATTTTGCTAAAGGAAATAAGCCAGACACAGAAAGACAAACACTACACGATCTCACTTACATGCAGAATCTAAAATAGTGGAACCACAGAAGCACAGAAGAGAATGGTGGTTGCCTGGGTTGGGAAGGTGGGGTAAATGGGGAGATGTTGGTCAAAGGGTACAAAGTTTCAGTCACGCAGGATGAATACGTTCTGGGGATCTAATGAACAACACGGTGACTACAGTTAACAATATTATATACTTGAAATTTGCTAAAACAGTAGACCTTAAATGATTTCATCCCACCCACACACATAAATTGGTAACTATGTGAGGTGATGGATGTGTTAATTAGCTTAATTGTGGTTATCATTTCACAAGGTCTACGTATATCAAAACATCGTTGTAGGGCTTCCCTGATGGCGCAGTGGTTGAGAGTCCGCCTGCCGATGCAGGGGACATGGGTTCGTGCCCCAGTCCGGGAAGATCCCACATGCCGCGGAGCGGCTGGGCTCGTGAGCCATGGCCGCTGAGCCTACGCATCCGGAGCCTGTGCTCCGCAATGGGAGAGGCCACAGCAGTGAGAGGCCCGTGTACCGCAAACCAAACAAACAAACAAAAAACCCAAAAACAAACAACAAAAAAAACATCGTTGTACACCTTAAATATATATATTTTTCATTTGTCAATTATACTTCAGTAAAGCTTTAAAAAAAAAAAACAAGTATGCTGTTATGGACTAAATTATCTCCTCTAAATTCATGTCAAAGCTCTAATGCACAATGTGACCATATTTGGAGAGAGGGCCTGTGAGCAGGTGATGAAGGTTAACCGAGGTCATAGGGTGGGGCCCTAAACCCAAAGGGCTGGTGTCCTTATAAGAGGAAGAGACGCCAGAGCTCTCTCTCCACCATGTGAGAACACATCAAGAAGGTGGCTGGATGCAATTGGGGAGGAGGATTCTCACCAAAACATGACCGTGCTGGCAGCCTGATCTCAGACTTCCAGCCTCCAGAACTGTGAGAACATAAATGTCTGTAGTTTAAGCCCCCCAGACTCTGCTATTTTGTTATGGCAGCCGGGCTGACTAGGACGGGTGCTCCCACAGGGCTCTGAACTGGCAAAAAATGCCTCAGAAGCTGGGAGTGCTCAATCACACAGGGCCCTAGATAAAAGGATTCCTCAGGTCAAAGACGTTAAGCACTTGTCAAAGTTAAACGATTATTAGAATCAAATGATGCCAAGTACTAACCAGAAGGAGAAATGAGATGCTTTCGACAACCCCAAACCAGCTGGACCTGGTCCCAAAGGTCTTTTTGATGAGCATGTGATGGGGAGGGGGATTGTCAATTTACAGAGTATGTCTTGCATGCACAGCACATTAATAGTGACGGTTATACCCATTTTACAGATGATGCAAAAAGAAGAGAAGCCATTTGCTTGAGATTAGACACCTAGTGGGGTCCAGACACCTTGGAAGATGAGGAAGGGGAGTGACACACAATGGGTTAGATGCAGCCTCTGTCCCCGAGGAGGTTTCTGGCAATCCTGCTGCAGTACAGGCAGATGATAACCCTGTATGGTTTCCCCTATAGTCAAATCCCATCACAGGCCCAACCTGTGCTACAGCAGAAAAAGCAGGAGTCAGAAGGACCACTCACTGCTTCCTGGCTGTGTGACCCTGAGCAAGTTACCTTGCATCTCTGAATCTCAGTTTGATTTATAAAATGAGATGCTAACTCCGGCCCTGCTTTCCTCATCAAGGGGGACGTGACAGTCCAGGGAGACAATGCAAGTGATGGACACTTAGCTCACTGTCAAGCGGCAGAACATGACTGTTTCAGTAATCGCTGTATCTGCTCCTGTGCTCAGAACCCACAGTAACAGATATGCGACGTGACGTCCCATGAAGTCTTGCCATCGGGAAATCCCCCAACACAAGAGCTTTTTTCCTTCTGCAAGTTTGGCCACACAGAAGAGGTAGGGCACAGGCCACCCCCATCCCTGTTCCTCTCTGGATAATTCTCCAAGAGTCTCCCTCCACCTCACACATTAACTCCATGGAATTCCATCTTCTGAAAAAGGAAAACGGATAATACTAGAAAGGGCCAGCAGCTTGGAAAACCCAGGCTATTTGCCATTTCTTCTTTTCTAAAGGCCTTTTGGGAGATGATTAACAAAGGCTAAGATGGGAGGAAGGGACATAACTGAGAGCCCCAAGGCTTTTCCAGATTTTCTCAGTGGGCTGCCTATGACTTAGAACAAGGGCCCAGCCCTGGACAGCCAACAAGGTGTGATGCATGATGCCACTGCTGTGAATCCTTTTTTTTCATCCATTAAGATCCCACTTGTGCCCTAAGAGCAGGGCTTGATGTATAGCAGGTGTATTAACATCCCCCCTGGGCAAGGCCACTGCTAAGCCTTCCCACCCACGCTGGCCATTTGCTACTTTGTACAGACTGCCCCATAGAACACTGGTCTCAGCCACTCGTGACCATGAACAGAACAAGGGTTCACTGAGCACCTACTAGGGGCCAGGTACCAGGCTAAGTGCTTACCATGCACTACTTTCTTTAACCCTCACCAATTTCCCTTTCAGGTAGGGATACCCCCATTTTATAGATGGGGAAACTGAGGCTTGGAGAGGTGCAGTCAGACGGGGCCCAAGGGCAAGTGGTTACCAGGGCTTCACCTGGTCATTTGCTTCCAAAAGCCACACTGCCTTCAAGCACTCTTCCAGGGAGCCTCAGACTCAAGTGCTCTCTGGGACAGGCAGGTAAAGTGAATGAAGGCCTGGTGGGGACCCTGGTGGGGAGGCTGGGAACACACGGTCCCCTAACGGGATGGCAGCTACTCAGAGATACACACAACATGTGGAGGAATGTCAGCTGCCTCAGGCCAGTGAAAGGAGCAGCCTCAAAAGTCACGTGCTGTATGATTTAATTTATACGACACCCTGCCAAGGCAAAACTACAGGGACAGAAAACAGATCAGTGGGTGCAAGGGGCTAAGGGTGGGGAGGGTTTGACCTTGAAGAGGCAGCAGGAGGCAGTTTGTTGAAGGGGGGCTGGCGATGCCCTGGGTCTTGACTGCGGTGCTGATTACACAAGTGGGTATTTGTCAAAGCTCCCAGAACTGTATGCTAAAACAGGTGACTCTTACTGTATGTAAATTATATCGTAAACAAAATGGAAAAAAAAACCGACAAATCTGTGGCCTGGAGTTGAGTGGCAGGCTGCCATTTTGTGACCTCTGCCCTACACTACACTGGAGAACCAGAATGGCCACCTTCCATGTGATAAACACATAGCCAGCAATGATTGCATGGACTGGTCCATGGGTGTGGTTGGTAAAGGAAGAGATGAGGGAAAGGAAGTGACTGGCTGGGTCTTGAACTTTGCCCTGCACCTCCACTTACTGGTGGGGTGACCTTGGGCAAGTGGCCTCTCTTCTCTAAGCTTCAGCTCTCTCTCTAAAATTGGGGTGATGATACCTTTCTTTATACTGCTGTTGTCAAAATTAAACAAGATTCTAGAGGTGATGCTTCCGACACACAGGGGATGCTCGATAAATTCTCCCATCCCTTGAGACCTCCATGGCCTCCGAGGAGTCACATAGGCCCAGCAATCATTCCTTTTTGTGGCCAGATTTCCCAAGGGCCCTGGGTCACCCTTAGCCCACTGGCCAAGCTGGGTGAAAGCAAACTGTGACTTGCTCTTTCTCCAGCGAGCACCCTAAAGTATCCACCATAGAGACAAGGATGGGACCCTTAGCCCATCCTCCACTGCCACATTATCACAGGTGACTTTATCAGAGCCGCTGGGTGTGTCACGTACCCAGGAAGGCAAAACAGCATAGTGGTTAAGAGCAGGGGCTCTGGAGACAAACAGATGTGGGTTCAAGTCTTAGCGCTGCCACTTCTTTGCTAGAAGGCATTGAGTAAATTACTTAAGCTCCCTGAGCTTTGGTTTCTCATCTCTAAAACAAGGATGCAAACGGCACGCAGTTCTCAGGCTTGTGGAGGGGATGGTGAGACAGGATGCTACCCAGTAAGGGTACTGGGTACCCTTGGCACCCAGTAAGGCTTAATTAGATGCTACCTGCGGCTTCTAGATCTAATCTCGCTGATCATTGCTCTCCCTCCATAATCCATCTTTTGATGAGTATTCTGTAAGGAGTAAATAAAGTTCTCAGTGAGGTACCTGGGGCTTAACAGATGCTTGATAAATTGCAGCTATCGTTATATTGTCAGTGTTACTATTGTTGAAAGATCACACCTCAGAGACGGCAGAGCAGGCACAGACGTGTACAGGTGTGACGGAGGATTCCTGAATCCAAAATGCCACAAACACACGTATTAAGCAGCAACTAAAAGTACCTGGGCCCCACTGTCTGCGACATGAATCCAAAGAGACCCAGAAGACTCTTTAAACATCCAGAAGATATTAAGCATTGATCCACCCAGGAGCAAAAGGACAAAACTTTGGAAACAGACCAAAGCCCTCTCAAGAGATCAGCGGGTGAGTCAGCAACAGAACCCCAAAAAAGGATCCAGTCCCCGAGATTGCCAAAGCAGGCCACCGCCCCCTGCATGAAGGAAATCCATAGTCAAATGAGGTAGGATAATTAAGCAACAGCAGAAGGGAACTTGGAGAGAAACATCAGATTCTCAGCGACTCTGACTGCCAGGAAGGAGCTCTTCTTCCTCACGCTTCAATCGTGCAGAAGTCATGGGTTCTGCCCCACTGGAGCCCCAGCAGGACTCGCTCAGGGCAACAGAATCACCATAGATTCTTTTCTTGCTGGAACAACAGTATGCAGACTTTGGGGAGAAGTCTCCAGGGTCCTTCCTGGGGTTAGGACAATGGGTGGATTCGGGTTCTGCTACTCAGAGCTTGTTGGCTGGCTTTTCTCCTCCTGGACCAGAGGAGGGGAGGGTGTCACAGTCTTCACACTCTTTCTCCCTTGTTGCTGAAGTTATTTCTGCCTTTGCAATCGCTGAGCCTCTGGCACTGCACGCACGCACGCACGCACACACTCACACACACACACACACACAGGGAGGGAGGAGGCAAGCAGCAGACAGAACAATGACAAAGCCTGCCCAGCCCACAGGGGCTCTGGCCAGTGATTCCCCATTTGTCACAGTCGTGTGGGTACGTGAGAGATTGTTTGGTTTTAAGCCACCATCCTCCTTCCCTGACCATCTGAAAATGCCCCATTTTCTTGCCTGCCAGTCTCCTGGGCAACCCCGGGATGGGCTGAGCTCTCTTTGGACATCTCCTTCTGTCCTTCCATCTTGGTCCCGTGCCCATTATTCAAGCTCCATCCAAGAGCCTCCTCCTCTCAGAAGTCCTTCTGGACTGTTTCACTACTGATTTCATTTAAAAAATAATTTAAGGTATTTTAAAAATCATTTTATAGTGCCAGCAACAAACAAGACATACCCCTGCCCATAAGGTGCCTTTTCTGGAATCTGGGTACCACTAGGTGCACCCCTTGCTTCATGCTGCCTTACAGTGTCTCTACTTCATGGGGTCTTTGCAGGTGAGCAGGAGAGTCAGAAAGATCACTCTGCTTCCTCTCACCTGTGCAACTGTGAGCAGGTCACCTGGCCTCTCTGACCCTCTCTTCCCTGCCTGAAAATGGGGATAACAGTACCTACCAGTTAGGATTCTCGTGGCCATGGGTTAATGCGAGTCAAGCCCTTAAAATCCTGCCTGGTACATTGTAAGTGCTCAGCAAGTGTCCTCCTGTTGTCATCACATGTGCTTGATAAGTTATTGATTCTTTTTTTTTGCGATACGCAGGCCTCTCACTGTTGTGGCCTCTCCCGTCGCGGAGCACATGCTCCGGACCTCAGCGGCCGTGGCTCATGGGCCCAGCCACTCTGTGGCATGTGGGATCTTCCCGGACCAGGGCACGAACCCATGTCCCCTGCATCAGCAGGCGGACTCTCAACCACTGTGCCACCAGGGAAGCCGAAGTTACTGATATTTTTATTATTAAATTTCTATTTCTTAAGTGATTCTCTTCATTTATTTTGTCAGCTCTCATCAGTGCTATTTCTCTGTCCCCCACACTCCCTGTGAGCAGAGAACAGAGACATTAGGGACTCCATGTTGGTTGAGGGTGAATGAACTTACTCCTATTTAAAGATTAATAGCTGCGAACATTTTCCTAACCATAGAAGCCAGCCTTTTTTTTTTTTTTTTTTAATAAAGTTATTTATTTATTTTTGGCTGTGTTGGGTCTTCGTTTCTGCACGAGGGCTGTCTCTAGTTGCAGCGAGCAGGGGTCACTCTTCATCGCGGTGCACGGGCCTCTCACTGTCGCAGCCTCTCTTGTTGCGGAGCACAGGCTCCAGACGCGCAGGCTCAATAGTTGTGGCTCACGGGCCTAGTTGCCCCACGGCATGTGGGATCTTCCCAGACCAGGGCTCGAACCCGTGTCCCCTGTATTGGCAGGTGGATTCTCAACCACTGCACCACCAGGGAAGCCCCTAGCCAGCCTTTTTGATGCGGATCAGTTTATCATGTGGCTTTTTTGGGTAGACATCATGTCATCCAGCCCTCAAAGCCATCCTAAGTGCTTGTTCCTGGACCCCAAGTCCCAGGAACACCTCCTCCCTTCCACTCCCACAGCCTTTACTGCCTGGGCCTCTGGTGCTTCTAGAATGTTCATGTCTTGCTTCCCCAACTCCTTAAGGGGTTAAAACCACACTCTCTAGAGTCAGGCAGACCTGGTCAGAATCCAGGTCTAGTTCTGTACTAGCTGTGAACAAGTCAGGTTATCTCTACTGGGCTATCTAAATACCTTCTCCAAAGGTGACTGAAAATTGAACGCCTTAACACACTGGTGAGGCCTGGTTCATAGCAGATGCAGTAACTGTTAACTGCAGGTCACCATCATCACCCTGGTTGGCAGTGTCAGCAGTATTAAGACTGAGCCTTAGAGAGAATCCGAATCTGTGTGTTGACATGGGCCCCAGGTGATTCACGTGGATTTGAGAGGCGCTGACCTAAAGGCCAGGGTTGCAAACACAAATGCCTGCAGTGGTTAAAGGCAGCTAGAGTGAATTAACCAACCCACCACTGGGCCTTGGAACATATTCACCATTCCCTCTGATTGGACTAAAGGCGGGACCCTGACCTAAAGCCAGAAAACCCATTGGCTGGCCAGGAGTCAATTGGGTTGGGGCTGTTGTTCACATCCAGGTGAGGAGGAGAGAGATGCTCTTGATTGGACCCAGGCGGGCACTGGGTTAAGATGACTAGATTTAGCCCTGTGCTTCCCCACGGTCTGGGGAACTGAGTCCGAGGGAGGAGCAGCAGAGGTGGGTGACCACGAGACTTCCAGGCAGAGAGGAAACTCCAGTCCTGAGATGGGAACACCTGATCCCCAGGAGTGTCCCTCGGTCCCATTCCACCAATCTCTCCAAAACACTCTTCAGGCATGAGGAAGCAGGAATTAAATAAATCCCTTCAATGGAAAAGTATGCAGTGCTAAAAGTAAATAAGGACAATCAACATGAACTGACATGGGAGGATGTCAAAGGCATATGAAAAGCGAAAAGCAAGCTATTAATCCATATGCACAGAAGGATCCCACTTTCACGTTTGAAAATGTATTTAGAGCAATGAACTATATATGGCAATACGAATAAATCTTGAAATCTAATGTCGAGTGAAAAAGAAAGAAACAGAATGAGATTTATAACAGAAAGTCATCCCTATAAATTAAAAGCACATAAACACTAGAACCACAATAATATTTTACAATATACACCCACCTCCAAGTACATAAATCACATCCACGATACCCACGCCAGGGATGGGGGTGGCAGTGAGCAGGGAATGTGCGTGGGACCAGGAGTGAGGTAGGAAACATAAATTTGAAAAATAAAAATGAAGGGGCAAGCTTCAAAGCTTTTGCACAGCAAAGGAAACCATAAACCAGAGCAAAAGACAACCCTCAGAACGGGAGAAAATACTCGCAAATGAAGCAACTGACAAAGGATTAATCTCCAAAATTTATAAGCAGCTCATGCAGCTCAATAACAAAAAAACAAACAACCCAATCCAAAAATGGGCAGAAGACCTAAATAGACATTTCTCCAAAGAAGATATACAGACTGCCAACAAACACATGAAAGGATGCTCAACATCGCTAATCATTAGAGAAATGCAAATCAAAACTACAGTGAGATATCATCTCACACCAGTCAGAATGGCCATCATCAAAAAATCTAGAAACAATAAATGCTGGAGAGGGTGTGGAGAAAAGGGAACCCTCTTGCACTGTTGGTGGGAATGTAAATTGATACAGCCACTATGGAGAACAGTATGGAGGTTCCTTAAAAACTACAAATAGAACTACCATATGACCCAGCAATCCCACTACTGGGCATATACCCTGAGAAAACCATAAGTCAAAAAGAGTCATGTACCAAAATGTTCATTGCAGTTCTATTTACAATAGCCCGGAGGTGGAAACAACCTAAGTGTCCATCATTGGATGAATGGATAAAGAACATGTGGCACATATATACAATGGAATATTACTCAGCTATAAAAAGAAATGAAATTGAGCTATTTGTAATGAGGTGGATAGACCTAGAGTCTGTCATACAGAGTGAAGTAAGTCAGAAAGAGAAAGACAAATACCGTATGCTGACACATATATATGGAATTTAAGAAAAAAAATGTCATGAAGAACCTAGGGGTAAGACAGGAATAAAGACACAGACCTACTACTAGAGAATGGACTTGAGGATATGGGGAGGGGGAAGGGTAAGCTGTGACAAAGCGAGACAGAGGCATGGACATATATACAGTACCAAACGTAAGGTAGATAGCTAGTTGGAAGCAGCCGCATAGCACAGGGAGATCAGCTCGGTGCTTTGTGACCACCTAGAGGGGTGGGATAAGGAGGGTGGGAGGGAGGAAGATGCAAGAGGGAAGAGATATGGGAACATATATATATGTATAACTGATTCACTTTGTTATAAAGCAGAAATTAACACACCATTGTAAAGCAATTATACTCCAATAAAGATGTGAAAAAAAAAATGAAGGGGCTTTGCATGGCAAATGATGACAGCCTGCCTGGTAGCCCCAATGAGTCCTGCCTTCACGTGATCCCCTCCCCTTGAATGCAAGCAAGACCTGTGACTTGCTTCCATTCCAGCCAACAGAAGGTGGCAAATGTGATGGGCAAGTATCATCTCTAATTAGAATACAGTATATGGCAAAGGTGCCAGATAGCCAATTCCCTGGTGATAACATACTATATAAGATTCCCTCTCAGCAGACTGGAGTGAAATTCTCCTGCTGGCTTTGGAGACATAAGCTGCCACGTTGTGACAGCCCTGCCACTCCTCCTGAGAGGACGTGGCAAGGAACTGCAGAGGCCTCTAGGAAGTGAGAGTGACCTCTTGACGTCAAGGAAGAGGCACCTCAGTCCTACAACCACAAGGAACTGAATTCTGCCAATGGCCACGTGCATTTGGAAGAGAGCCCCAAGCTCAAGAAAGCCATGTACCCCACTGGCACTCTGAATCCAGCCTTGCGAATCATTGAGCAGAGGACCCAGTTAAGCTGTGCCAAACTCCTGACCCTACACAGATTGTGAGCTCATGAAATTAACACTGAGTTAAGCTAAATTTGTGGTCGTTTGTTATACAGCAATACATAACTAATATGGCATGCTGTGAAATGGGGAATATGATTACCTCCACTGCCTGCCCCTGAGGTAAAAGAGTAAATAAAATTAAATGTATATTAGTATCACATTAAACATTGTTCTTTAAATTGCCTTTAGTAATTGAGTTACTCTGACTTCAGACTCCTTCTATGGAACCCATTTTCCAACCCTTTAATCATCTTGGATATACCTCCCTGGACTCCTTCCCACATCTCTGTGCTCTTTTTAGAATGTGTGGCCAAAGCTGGGTTCAGAATTCCAATAAATGCAGGATACGGGAGGACTTCCTGGCCTCACAGCCTTCGTAATGTCTTCCCAGAATCGTGCTGACTCATCTGGGGGACAGTCACCACAGCCATCATCCCTCCTTCAACTTGTGGGGATGCCTGATCCACACTTCTTTATTCTGCCTCTAGGTGGCTTTTGCACAAGTTTTGTTAGGGCTCTTCTCTGGAGGCTTGGGGTCGTTATTTAAACTAAGTAGCATTTATTGAGGACCTACTATGTGCCAGGAACTGAGCCAGACCCTTCACTTGTATTAATTCATTTGGTCCTTAGAGTAACAACAGCACGAGAGGTAATGAATCACCATGAATCACCTGGGGCCCATGTCAACACTTCATAGATGAAGAAACTGAGGCTCAGAGAGTCGTGGAATGTCTGTGGTCACACAGCCTGGGAGTGACAGAGCCAGGATTTGAACCCACATTTCTCTGACTCCAAAACCTATGTCCTTCCTACTCTATGTGGAAACAATTGTTTTTGTTCATAAAACAGTAGAACTTAATTTCACCCTTTCTTGAATACCATTTTCTCCAGTTGTTCAAAGTTCTTTGAATTCTGTCTTCGAGGATATTCATCCTCCTCGTATATATTATCTGCATGTTTAGGTAAGTAAGCATATTCTCAAATCCTTCACCCAGGTTGTCAACAAGGACATGAAGTCAAACAGTTCCCCGGAGTTTCTGGAGAGTCATTTACTACCTGGTTGAGATTCTCAAACCACTTGTTTACTCACCTATCTGTCACTTGGTAGTAGTTACTGACCACTTACTACACCTGCCCTTGGATGTGTCAGGAGTAGCCCTCAGCTGCGAGAATCCTGAAGTCAAATTGAGCAATGCAGTCCAGTTAGAACCACACTTGCCCGCAGAGTCAATGACAGTGACAAGAAAATATGCTCACTGTATCACTGTCAACAATAGTAAAACCCTCTACCTATGTTCACAGCAGCACTATTTACAATAGCCAAGACATGGAAACAAACTAAATGTCCATCAACAGATGAATGGATAAAGAAGATGTGGTACATATATACAGTGGAATACTCAGCCATAAAGAAGAATGAAATAATGCCATCTGCAGCAACATGGACGCAACCAGAGATTATCATACTAAGTGAAATAAATCAGAAAGAGAAAGACAAATACCATATGGTTGCCGAGGGGGAGGGGTTGGGGGATGGATGGAGTGGGAGGTTGGGGTGAGCAGATGTAAGCTATTACATATAGGATGGATAAACAAGATCCTACTGTATAGCACAGAGAACTATATTCAATATCCTATGATAAACCAAAATGTAAAAGAATATTAAAAAAAAGATTGTATATATATGCATAACTGAACACTTTGCTGTACAGCAGTAATTAATACAACACTGTAAATCAACTATACTTCAAAAAATTATAACAATAATAAGCCCTCTAAGTATCATACCAGTAAACTATGATTTGCCTACTTAATGGGGTGTTAGACAGTCATTGTTACATATTTTTGTAAACATGGGAAAAATTATCAAGTAATGTTAAGGCTACAGCATTATCTACATGGTGTGCTTACAGGCAACCCCCATTGTAAGATGTAATTAATATTGGAAATGGTCAAAAGTGAAATTCTAAGGCAGACCATGAAGATATAAAATAAAACACACAACATAAATAAATGCCTTTACAAACACTGAATATATAAAAGCCAATGTGGTGTAAAAACTGCGTAGTAGATGAAACTTTGGTGAGATCAGATGTTTAGGTGGGCTGGACTAACTGAGACTTAATATATCATCTCAATAAAATGTGGACCAAAGACGTCTTCCTTTCCAGGCCAATTTTCCTGAAGTGACTAGAAGCATTCTTCAGCCTTCCAAAGACCTTCCATTTGGATTCACTGCATTCAAAGTTAGCATCAGCTATCTCTAAAATTATAATGGCTGGTTCCACGGGCCATACCGTGAGTAATAAAGTTCTCTGTAAGACATAGTCTTTGGCCTTAATATTGTAATAATGATAATACCACCAGTTACAATAATAATGAGGTCTTCTCCGATCATACTTTTAAAATCACAATATCCTCAGCTCTTAACCCTTTACACAAGGAATTGTGCTGTGTTTCCCCATAACACTTATTGCCATCTGTCACACCATCATTTCTCCGGGCATCTAAGATGTCGTTTTCTGTGAGACACACCATTAGTTTATGTCCCACTAAAAATGAAAATAAATGTGGCCAATTAAATGACATGATTCCTTAACAACAGTCCTGAACCCATTATAAAGTCAGTGCCACCAACGTCTCAATGTTTTAAATTTTCTTTCATCTTTCCAAGGAGGCTTGGCTGTCTCTCTTGCCTTTACTGGTGCTGATGGGCTAACGGCAGGAGATCCTTCTACCATTATTTCAATAACCAAACACAATACATTTGCATTTTCCTTGCTGAGGGCCTATTAGGCACGTGAGTGTTGCTTTACAATAAAAAATGGAGTGATGATTATCACTCTGATAACGAACATGTTTGCTTCAGTAACATCAAAAAAGCCCTGCTGTTCTATTCTTATCCCCTTTTGCATACATAATAGCAATGCGGAATCAGAGTGTAGTGTTAAAGACATTTGAAATGGAAATTCACACACGGAGTTCCAACAGTACGCATAATTCGGCAGAAGTGAGAGCTGTCTGAACGGGTCTAATGATGTTTACACACGGACATGCCATGACAACCACAGCACGACGATGCCTCCCAAGAGCAAGCAGGGAATCGCAGCTCTATCGGCTGCAAATGTACCTCAGTCCCAAACTTGTTAAAATGGAGAGGGGGTTGCATTTTAGAGTTCAAGAAATAAGGCATTTACTCTACCTGTTTTCATCCGCTGCCCCACAACTAGAATGAAGGTTCCTTGAGGGCAGGAATGTTTCTCTCTCCTGTTCTCTGCTCTATTTTCAAAGCCAGAACAATGTGTGAAACAGATCAATCAATCAGTAGGTATTTGCTGAATGAATGGCTCCGTTCTGTCCCGGACTTGGCCCAGTCAGAACTGTGGCTCCACAGGTTGTATTCTGCAGACAATCCTAAATCCAAGTTTTGCTTCTTATTGTGCAAATCTTATTTACAATAATTTGGCACATAGATACTTCATTAATCAGGTGTCTGTCACATGCAAAACATGCCAACATAAAAACTTTAACCTGCATATAAAACTTGAATTATTTTTTAAAGGATTCATTTGCATCTCAAACCCAATCAACAACTAACATCTGTTGAATGCAACGGCCATTACATTCAGGATGCTATGCTGGGTTCTCAGGGCGAAAAAAGGCAGGTCAGAGAGTTCAAATGTGTTTGTAAAAGGACGAGGACTCAGACTTTTCCTGTTAATTAAGTGGTCACCGAAGTCAGGAGTGACCATAACTATTGTCCTTGCTTTTCTATCCAGGCTCGCACCCTGGAAAAGGGACCCTGCAGCAACTGTTGAAGGTGATGTCCAATACTAACCAGACTCGGCTGTCATTTCTAGAACCATCCTCTTCTTTAATAAACTTCAGATCCATTCCACTGGAATCAAGTTCCAGTCCCTTCCATTCTCCATCCTACATTTTGCCTTCTTCATTTGCATTTCCAAATTACAAAAATGACACATGCTTGGGCCTCTATAATTAATTATTTCAAAATAAAAAGTGAAACTCATTGAATTAAAATTTTAAAATTCAACGAGCAGACAAATTTAAACTGAAAGTTTCCCATCCATCTCTCAGAGAAAAACAGTGTTTACAGTTTATTACGTGCCTTACCAGACTTTTTTCTACATTTATACCTAGATTGCATATGTATAAATTCTGCTTTTAAACAACAAGGTCCTATCATATAGCACAGGGAACTATATTCAATATCCTGTCACAAACCATTATGGAAAAGAATCTGAAATATATATAATATGTAACTATAATATTATATATATATTATATTATATAATATGTATAACTGGATATATTATATATAATGTATAATTATATATTATATAATATATATATATAACTGAATCACTTTGATGTATACCAGAAACTAACACAATATTGTAAATCAACAATATTTCAATTAAAAAAAATTCTGCTTTTATAAAAGTGGAATTGTTCTATAACACTATTGTGGAGTAAACCTTCTCCATTTATTGAGGACATTGCATCCGTATCCATGCCTATATCCACATCTATACTGTGTCTATCTCTATCTGCAGCCAGAGCTAGAGCTACCTCATTCTTTTTAAAAATCGTATAGTGTTCTAGTGCTTGAATGTGCTCTGAATTTATTCAAACAAATATTTCCTGTGAGTCATTTCCATATGAGGCAATAAACACACACAGAGAAATTTTGCCTCTTGTGAGTATTTCTGTAGGATAAATTACTAGAAGTAGAATTTCTAGGCAAAAATGAGGTGTGCGTTTTTAAGTTGATGATACTGATACACTGCCCTCCAGCAAAAGTGCACCAATATCCATCCATTCCTTCATACACATTCATATATTAGTTGAGCACCTTCTATAGGCTGGTCTCTCTTCTAGGTGTTGGGAATATAGCTGTGAACAAACCAAGTTTCTGTCCTCATGGAGCTTACAGTCCAGAGAAGGAAGTTAGACAATCAACAGATACAAAAGCTACAATGTGTCACATGACAACAGGAGCTATGGGAACATTATAGCTGGATAAGGGAGGGAGAGTAGCAGTCTGAGCGGGATGAAGTAGTCAGGGAACCGCCTTGAGAGGTAAAGGAAGTGAGGGGGCAATCCACATAGATGTGGTGGGGGGAGAATATTCCAGACCGAGGGCATAACACTCCCACCAAAAACATGAGTCTCTCTGTTTACCCAAACTCTCACCAATGTGGCCATTTCCTCTCTCTCTCTCTCTCTCTCCCTCCTGTCCCCCTCACCACCCCCTCACTCCTCAACAGTCTGAAGTCAAATCGATATGTATCTTTTGAAAAGAAACATCTTTTCCCATGTTTACTGATCACATATGATTCTCTTTTTGTGAATGGCCTGCTGTATAACCTTTGTCTATTTCTCTCTAGTGCTGTTTAACTTTTCCTTACAGATTTGTAAGAGTGCTTATATTTCATTTTAAGGATATTAAGACTTTGTCAAGTAGGGGGCAAATATTTCCCCGATTTGCAATTTTTCTTCTAACGATTCATATCTTTTTCCATAGAGAAGTTTAAAGGTCGTATGTAATTAAATCTGTTTATAATTTTCAATTTCATGGCTTTTAGAATGGCCCTCCCAAACCAAATTATATGAACACTTTCCAAATTTGGGGGTACTTCTGTGTTTTAATATGTTTAAGACTGGGATTTGGGTGGGGGAAGGTAGGGGATCTATGTTATGAGGTGGGAAATCTCACTTTTCCCCCCCATTGAGACCCCAAATATTCTAGCATCATTTATGGAACAATAATTTGGTAGTTCAAACTGTGAAGTCTGAAGCTGGACTGTCTCAGCTAGAAAGTGGTTCCACTCCTCACTGGCTTGGGGACTTCAGGGATGTCACTTAATCTCTGTGTCTCAGAATTCTCCATGCAGAATGGGGATGGTACCAGTGTCTGCTTCTTAGGGTTAAGTGAGAGGACGTGTAAAGCATCTAGTACAGCGCACAATCGTTTCTCCACTGACTATGGATGCCATTGGTATCAGTTCCTAAATTCCCACAAGCCCATTAGGACCTCTCTCTCTTTGGCCCCTTTCTCAGCCAGTACCTGGCTATTTTAATCGCTATTGCCTTGTGGGTTTGGTTAGGGGTGAAGCATTGTTTTGATATCTGAAATTACAAATGCCCCTTCTTTAATTTCCTTTTTCAAACTTTCTTAGCTATGTTGTATCTTAGCTTGTTATTTTCCGTAATTTTATCAGTTTTGATTGGAACTGCATCCCATTTGAAGGTGAACATGGGGAAATCGTCACTTTTGTTCTACCGATTCTCCCCATCCAGGAGCAGAGTGTGTCTCTCCATTCACTCTCTCCTTCTGTGTCCCCAGGAACATCATGGAACATCTGCACAAGGGTTCCTCGAGTTACCTATCTGATTTATCCCCAGGTATTTTGGAGGTCCAGATCCCGTTGTAAGTGAGATCTTTTCCATTATATTTTGTGACCGGGATGCTGTCAGTACATTGGAAAGCTACTGAGCGTAATTTTACACGTCATCGCCACTCTAGGTTCCCATGTTGTTTCTATTCATCTGACTCCTTTTTCCTTTGCTAACGCCTTATGAGTCCATAACAATTTAGAGTTTGCAAAAGATTTCCAAATACGTTCTCTCATTAATTCTCACAATAACCCCAAGTGGTCAGCAAAGCACGATTTTCTTTTCCTTACATTGTACAAATGTGAAAGGCGAGGGCTCAGAGAAGGAACATAACCTGCCCAGGGTCCTCGTCCTGGTGGCTGATGGATGGAAGCAGAACGTGAACTCAGGACCCCCTGACTCCAAAGCCTCACTCCTTCTGCTGCCCCCCGTTCATTAGTACTTTGTCATTCTGCTGTTACCCAACAGTTTCTCGTGTCCACAAGCTTTCTTTCTGCCCCTCAAACATGCCACGTTCACTCCCACTTCAGGGAGTCTCCCCCACTTAGCATGTGAGCCCATGAGGGGGAGACCCGGTCTGATTATTTCACCGCTTTGCACAACGCCTGGAGCAGCACCCAGACAGGGCCAGCTTCGGGGTGTGTGATCTTTGCAGCCACATGGGCCCCATGCTCAGAAGGGACCCTGCAGTGGGTTCAACCTGCTGTCACCCTCCTAATGTTCTTAATAATTTTAACTTTGCCTTTATGATTTGTAAGTGAAGCCCAGTGGGACAACGGAGCAGGTGCCCAGGCAGAGGAGATGCCCGCAGTATGTGTTCTCCCCACGCCTCGCACAGAGGATTCAAACTGCCCCATGAGCACAGAATTGTTCCAAAATCGCTTTGGGCGGGCTATAGCTAATACTGTATTGTATACTGAAAATTTGCTAAGAGAGTAGATCTTAAATGTTCCCACCAGAAAAAGCAAAAAAGGTAACTATGTGAGGTGATGGACGTGTTAACGAACGTGTTATTGTGATCATTTCATAGTGTAAACCTACATCAACTCATCACACTGTACACTTTAAATATGTACAGTTTTCTTTGTCAATTATACTTCAGTGAAGCTGGGGGATGGTGCAGGTGACTAGCTTCAAACACAGAAAGAAGACAATGATGTCTTAAGAAACATCAACACCAAGGAATCCTATCACATCCTTTCTTAATGAACGTGGTAACTCACATATTAGCCAACCGGTGACTAAAAACGATGCCACGGAAGGAAAGTGAAAAATAGGACAACCCATTGTTCTTTTGCCTTTCAGGCCTTCCTTACTCATCAGTTAGAAAAAAAAAAAAGAGCGTTTTGGGAGGATGTGCACATATCCAGAAGTGAAATAAAAGCAGTTGAGTTAGTTTTGTCCACTCTCCTGGCAAGAATGAAATATCTATTCCTGGGGCTTCCCTGGTAGCGCAGTAGTTACGAATCCTCCTGCCAATGCAGGGGACATAGGTTCGAGCCCTGGTCCGGGAAGATCCCACATGCCGCGGAGCAGCTAAACCCGTGCACCACAACTACTGAGCCTATGCTCTAGAGCCCGTGAGCCACAACTACTGAGCCCATGTGCCACAACTACTGAGCCTGTGCTCTAGAGCCTGTGCTCCGCAACAAGAGAAGCCACCGCAATGAGAAGCCCGCGCACTGCAACAAAGAGTAGCCCCCGCTCACCAAAACTAGAGAAAGCCCGCACACAGCAACGAAGACCCAATGCAGCCAAAAATAAAAATAAATAAAATAAATAAAATAAAAAAAAATCTATTCCTGCACAAGCTATAAATGCAAATCGTGTAATTTCGGTGATTCCACATATGAGTTAAATGCTTATATTTGCATTCTAAACAGCCTTGCATGATATAAAGATGAACCATAAAACTTGTGCTAATTTAAAATTTAATTTTGCTTTACTTAGAACAACATTCAACAGCAAGTACAAAACACTATGACAAGTCGAGAGAGACCACAGAAAAAAGCTTTATATTTTAGTACCTTTAATGCCACTTTTTTCCTGCTTTTTGAACCAGGGCCTTACATTTTTTATTTCACATTGGATCCTGCAAATTACACAGGAAAGTGACAAAGCGCTGCATCAGGGGTAGCTGGTGCAGGTAGGGCGAACCTGTGCTCTTCAAGCATCTCTGAGATGCATGACCATTACCCCAGCTCCACGCCTACTGCCTGTGCACCAATCCTCATGGGGCCGGATCTGCTCTAACAAGAATCTCCTCCGTCGTTGCCCTTCTCCTCGCAAATTCCTGTAGGCAAATAGGAGCTCCCTCCAGTGCTCCAGGACTTAGGACACCTTCCCAAGGTTGGCTGCTACCAAGACCAGCCCCTTCTCTAAATTCCCTGTGCCTGGAGCTCTTTACCCGCCTCCTATCTCAGACACATGCCTCTGCAAACTGCTCTGAGACAAGGGATGGTTCCTGTGCATTTTCCAAAAGTCATGACTAAAAGCCGCAGGGTGATATCTGCCAGGTTCACTGAGGAGCCCGGAGAGGACCCATGGGTGTCGCACTTTCGGCCATCTGCATCTCTAACTACAGTCCCTGTTATCAGTTGGCTTTCTGGCTGGGAAGCGCTCAGCAGTTGATAGTGGCTTACCTTCACTGAAAAGACTAAAGTAAAGCGTCCACGCCCAGCCTCTTCACTGGGTGGTTCTTCCCCTCCTGGGCGCAGAGGGGCGCCAGTTCCCACCACCCCCTCGTTCTCTCACCCAGCACTGCGCAGCAATGTGCTTTGTATTCTTTCTCTCCTCTACGAATTGCGGCGCTATTTTGTTATGCGCCTAATTAGCCAGGCTCCTTTCCCCTTCCCCTGGCATTCCGGTTTGCCCTTGAACTCAGCATCAAGCTCTGGGGTTAGCCAGGGTGGGTATCTTGCTACCCTCCTACCCGTCCTCCTGCACTCCCATCCTGAGGACCACAGGCCCGCACACACGCGCGCGCGTGGCTGCACATGCCCGAGGTTTCGTGTTGGTCACAGCTGTCGCGAGCTGCTGGCTGCTCGGCCCCTCTACACACATCATGTCATTTAACCCTGTGAGGGGAGAATTATCATCCCCATGTCACAAAGACCAACCTGAGGCACAGACAAGGTAGGAAGTGATGGTTTCTCATGAGTGACGGGCCCTCTAACCCCGAAGTCTGCGCTCCTCCCACCCGGCGCCGTTCCGCGCGTGTGGGGCAGACACGGATTGAGCATCCTCTGTGCGCCAGGCCCACGACCTCATTAACAGCATCTCCGCAATCATCACGTGTTCTCCACTCTTTACCTAGTGGCGCCTACTAGCTACAGATTGAAGAATTTCTCTCTCTCTGGTTAGATTTTCCTTTCCATCCTATATTTTAAGTGAATCATCTCCAGCACATTCCCAGACCCGGAAGTACATCAGGATCACTCAGGAAGATCCTCCCACCCCAAAAGTGGTCCCTGGAACCTCAGACCTACCGACTGGGGACCTCTGGTGGTGAGCCCAGGAATCTGCATTTTAAAGCACATCCGTGACACTGTCAGAGCCAGGGCATTTGGGAACCCCTGAATCCTTTACCTTTATTGGTGTTACCGAAACTTCATTGTGCACAGGAATCATCTGGGATCTTATTGAAATGCAGGTTCTGATTCAGCAGGTCTGGGGCAGAGCCTGAGATTTTCTATTTCTATACCATCTCCCAGGTGATGCTGATAAGGCAGGTCCGAGGGCCACACATAGAGCTCTAAGGGTTTAGGTCAGTGGTTCTCAGCCCCGGATAAACATCAGCATCATCTGGGGAGTTTTTTAAGCTAAGCTTCCCGGGCCCCACCCCCAGGAATCATGTAACTGGCCTAGAATCAAATCAGAGTCCCTCAGGTCAATGATTTATTGGAGCTGACTTGCACTGGTTTGCAAAAGCCTACTGTTAAGTTTTCAGGAATTTGGTGAGCAAGTTGGTAAATGGAGCCACTATGAACCATTAAATTATATAAATTTAAATACATTATATTAAAAACAAAGATAATAAATACTCAAAACACATCACTTCATAATTATTTTACTACATTTAACTACTTTTGTGCTCTTGGGGTGATTTATATCTATTGTAACTGTATGATGGAAATACCGTGTAACAGTATGCTACTGCGTATTTCTTCCCAATGTTCAATGATATCAGCCATGGTAGGAATATTTACACCTCTGAAATCTTCAAATGTTACAAATTGAGCTTCGGTTTCTCAGAAAACTGGCTGTGAAACATTTGCCAGTGCACCTGCAGCCCTCAAATACCTGCATGCACCGGAATCCCCTGGGGGGCCTTGATAAATGCAGACAGCTGGAGACTCCTCTTAAGACTTCCTGAACCAACTCTCTGGGTGTGGGACTTGAAGAGCTGGGAATTTTTTTCAACTAAAGACCCAGGCAATTTCTTATCTACAATGAAGTTGCCTTAAAATATTGATTAAGTCTTCCTACTTAGCAAAACTCAAATCGGATGAAGACACTTTCTCACTGGAACCCTTATCTTGTTAAGAAGTTATTTTCAATGCACGTTGAAAAGACTTTGATGTGGGATCCAGTGCATTGCCGTCTCATCCAACTTCTGGACAGAGAGCTTCTCCCCCAGACCCCAGTAGAAAGATTCATCAGGAAACTCAATGGAGGCTTTGTCCCCTAAGTGTGCTGGTTCCTGACCCCACAAACAGAAGCATCAGCCTCTGATTTTTCCTTGGTAAAGATGGTGTGTTGCTCAGAATTTTCCATCCTCAAATGTCCCATCAGGCTTAGGTCCAAATTCAGAACTTTTTGAAATGGCTGAAGAGAATTAAGAGTCAAGAAACTAAATGACTAGGAGGACATAAAGGAAGCTCTGCCCATCTGCATAATCTGAAGCTTTATTTGAAATCTGCCAAGGTTTGCCCATCCCTGGAGTCATGGAACTGGGCAACTACGGTCCTTGTGGGGGTTGATTGAACAGCCCATGTTCTAATTAACAGCTATTAAGCTTAATATTTCCCACGCATTAGGTAAGAACTTACGTTTAGTTCCTTGCTTGTTCTTCCAGAAACCCTACAAGTATGTATTTCTGTCACCACGTTACAAATGCTGAAACGGTTTAAGAAACTTGTCCAGGTGGGTGACATTCCTCAAGTCTTAATCTCTAACCATGTGTATTAATTTCTTACCCCTGCATAACTAATTACCACAAACTTAATGGCTTAAAACAGCCCCAATTTATTATCTCACAGTGTCCATCCACGTGTCTGGAGTCTAGGAAAGGATTAACTGGGTCCTCTGCTCAGGGTCTCCCCAGGCTGAAATCAAGGAAGGTGTGGCTGGAGCTGTAGTTCTCATCTGAGTTTCTGCCAAAGCCAAGTACCCAGTAAAATATTTACTTAGTTTTCCTTTAAGTAAACCCACTTTATAAAAACTCAGTCTGTCCTAAGCAATAATGTCCATAAAAGTCCCAGGTTTGATGGTCAAGTTCTCCTTTGTTCCTAATGATACGTTAAAACAAACATACGGTTATTTTTTAAAGTTTTAAGCGTTCCATCTAAAATCATCTTGTGCACCCATGTACCCACATCACACTTTAGAACACCTCACTGTCCCATATCTGGACTTCTTGACACCACAACCGGCACGAACAGGTCCTGGGTACCTTACAACTAATGTCTCCTGCCAACCAGCCACATCAGAGATACAGAGTCCAGGCTGCCAGACCTGGGCAAGTGCAGGCCTGGAGACAGGTACATATTTTCTCATATGAAGCCTCCACAGATTTGATACACACGTTATCAGCACCAGAAATGAATTTCCACAGCATGTCCTAGAGTGTTAGCAGATGTTTTGAGAACCTTAAAAAGTATCTTCCGGGCTTCCCTGGTGGCGCAGTGGTTGAGAGTCCACCTGCCGATGCAGGGGATGCGGGTTTGTGCCCCGGTCTGGGAAGATCCCACATGCCGCGGAGCGGCTGGGCCCATGAGCCATGGCCGCTGAGCCTGTGCGTCCAGAGCCTGTGCTCCACAACGGGAGCGTCCACAACAGTGAGAGGCCCGCGTACCGCAAAAAAAAAAAAAAAAAAAAAAAAAAAAGTATCTTCCAATACAATATATCATTTAGCCTTCACCAACTATGAGGTAGTTCCTGTCATCCCCATTTTACAGGTGAGGAAATTGAAACTCGGGGAAGTGATAGGGCAGACTGAAATGCAATTGTAGGTCCTCTGATGCATTCAGCAATGTTTTCCATTGCATCATCACTCTTTCCCAAACAACCTGCTAGTTCTCCCCCAGTGACCATTGTCCTTTCTCTCTTCGTAACAGAGCTCACAAATTTTGTAGCTGAGCACATGGCTACTAGGAATAAAGACTGCATTTCCCGGCTTCCCTTGCAGCTAGGAGTGGCCATGTGACTAAGCGCTGGCCAATTGGGATGTGAATGGAAGAGACATGAGCAACTCCTGGGAAGAGTCCTTCAAGAAAGTGGGTTACCAGTTTTTGCTCTTTCTCCTTTCTGTTGGCTGGAATGCAGCCATGATGGCAGGAGCTTCAACAGCCCTCTTGGACAATGAGGTGACCTTGGGACATGGATGCCACGCACAGTGAAGCCACAAGCTAGGCGGATCCTCAGTCCCTGAGGACTCTTTGGAGCAGAGCTGCCCTACCATCCCTGAACAGCTTCCCTCTGGGCTGTTCCATGATACAGAAGTTAACCTTTACCTTGTTTAAGCCACTGTTATTTAGGTCTCAGTTATTCACAGCCGAACCTTTTCATAACTCATATAAGTCACAGCAAGGAAGGGAAACACTAAGGTTTCAATGTCCCCATTTTACATATCAGGCCCTTCTTTTCTTGGAAACAGAACAGCTGGTCCACAGTGGGGCTGCGGCAGCAGGAGAGGTAGCTGAGTCACGGCCCACAGGTGGTACTTTGTAAACACTCATCCACTTAGGTGGAGCCTGAACCGAGTCCTCGGTACCTGCCACCTACAAGCAATCTGGTGCTGCAGAGCCATTCCTTCTGACAGCTCCCTGTAAGCCAGCTCCTCATCAGGAATTTAAAAAACAAAATCAAAGCAGCTCCACCAAGCATGCCAGGCACTGACAAATAGCAGATCAAAGCCAGCCAGACTGGCAAGACTCTGACGCCTTCTTTCCTGAGCTCTTCAGAGAATGTGGGAAATGGCAGATGATGGTAATAGAGGGGAATCAGAACTTCATTAGGGGGTGGAGGGAAAATGTGCCTAAGCTAAATAATGCCCACCCAGAGATGGCAGGGAAGGAAGGAGTAGGTTTTGGCAGGAACATATTGGACAAGCACAGAAGGTATTGTTGGACAGAGGAAGGAAAGAATTGTCATGTCTTGAAGCATCTCCAATGTTGACCTAACTCTATTGGGTCAGTAGCACTGGTCCAGCCCCTGGAACCCTGCTGTGACATTTTCTTACTTCCTGAATTGTTATTTCGCACACCAATAACAACTGGAGGTGGAATCCTTCCCAGTAGCAGCCGCCTCCAGCCCTAACTCCCCATTGGATTCTCCCCAGGTGGTTTCCAATGGTGCTGCCAATGTGCAATTTCTGGGGTACTGATTTTTACTGCCCCCCTTCCATTAGCTCCAACAAGGGAGACAAGACACTGCTGGCCTGGCAGAAGGAAAAACAATTAATTGGATGTCAGTATCCAGAAATGGAGAAATAATGGTAACTATTACTACTATTTATTTATTGCCTACAACGTGTCAGGCATTGTGCTGGGTGATTTATAACTTTAGTAATAATGGCTAATATTTATGGAATATTTACTATATGCCAGGCACTATGTTAAACATTTTCACATGTAGTAGCTCATTTAATCCTCTCAAAAACCCTAAGAGGTAGGTACTGTTCTTAGCTCCATGTTACTGATAAGAAAAATGAGGCAAAGCAGTGGGGGGATTTCTCAAAGTCACATAGGTAAGACGTGGCAAAAGCTAGGATTGACCCAATAGAGAGCACTTCCGGTCACTGGAAGGGTGAAAAACATGAACAAGCACAGAATAAACAGGAGGCTGGGACACTAAGACATGTGCACATTTCCATCACCACCTATTCCCTTACCCAGTCTATCTTCCTCCACAACCTTATCACTATATGATGAATTGTTCATTGTCACATCCTGAATGTCAGTTCCACGAAGGCAAAGATTTCCTTCTGATTTCTTTGCTGTCGTATTCCCAGCTCCTAGAACAGTGCTGAGCACATAGGAAATGCTCAGATAATGTTGGAGAAAGGAAGGAAGAAAGGGGGAATTAGAGGGAAAGAGGGGATAGACAATAGCACGGAGCATTGCTTAGAGACAAAGCGGCTGTGAGCAGAGTATCATAGAGGAAAGGAGGGGTAGGCAAGTAGGTTAAAGAATAAGGCCCTGGGCCCAGGCTTGGGAAGGACGGTAAGAAAAAACTCTGAAAGAGAATCTGATTGGAAACAAAGGCCCACAAAACCATGCTGAGGAGAATACAAAGACACTGACAGTTGGCCTTAGTCTAGGGGAGACAGAAAGGAGTTGGTGGGGGGCGGGCAACAGCCAACGGGAAAACCCATGTTCTCTTCAAGGGAATCATGGGGGAAGGGGCGACCATGTTTGACTCCAACCAGTTTTTCCCACATAGGAATACAGCCTTCAGACCAGATTTCTGTGAAATAGTCCAACTGCTTCTGCTGGCATCAAATTCCACACGGTTGTTGTTGTCATCATTGTTATTAAATGCTATAGGAATGGGAGTATAGCTTGGTTGGACTAACCCTCCCACACATAATTATAAAATCAAAACAGTATACTTTAAAAACAACTACGTGAAATCTCTGAAGAGCAACCAGAAGTCAAAAGTAGGGAAGACTCTACCCTTAAAAGGTAGGAATTGAATATGGGGGATTTGCATACTTGTGGCTTTTGGCCTGAGGGTGCTCACCAGTCTGCAGGCAGCTCAGAGGGACAAAAAGCTGCAGCCTTACTGGCTTGAGGTGTCAAAGGGCAGAGTTAAGGACTGGAAAAGCAGTGCAATCTGAAGAACAGAAAGACAAAAAAAGATTGAAAAAAGATGAACAAAACCTCAGAGACCTGTGGAACAATAGACTGTGCCCTAAAATACATATAATTGGAATCCTAGAAATATACTTGAAGAAATAAGCCAAAAACTTCCCATATTTGGTGAAAAACATTAACTTACAGGTCCAGGAAACTCAGCATACCCCCAGATAAATACAATGAGAACTACACATAGGTACATTACAATCATATTCCTGAGATTCAAACATAAAGAGAAAACCTTGAAAGCAGCCAGAGAGAAACAACATGTTACATATAGAAAAATAATTATATGAGTTATAGCTGATTTCTCATTAGGAACAATAACACCCAAAAGAGAGTGGAATCACATCTTTATGACGTTGGAAGGAAAAAAAAATCTGTCAACCCACAATTGTTAAACTATTCTTCAAAAATGAAAACAGGACTTCCGGGTAAGATGGCGGAAGAGTAAGACGCGGAGATCACCTTCCTCCCCACGGATACACCAGAAATACAGCTACACGTGGAACAACTCCTACAGAACACCTACTGAACGCTGGCAGAAGACCCCAGACCTCCCAAAAGGCAAGAAACTCCCCACATACCTGGGTAGGGCAAAGCGGAGAGATCCGCACACAGAGGATCGGTGCCGAGCAGCACTCACCAGCCCGAGAGGCTTGTCTGCTCGCCCGCCGGGGCACGCAGCGCTGGAAGCTGAGGCTCGGGCTTCGGTCAGAGCGCAGGGAGAGGACTGGGGCTGGTGGCGAGAACTCAGCCTGAAGGGGGCTAATGTGCCACAGCTAGCCGGGAGGGAGTCCGGGAAAACTCTGGAGCTGCCGAAGAGGCAAGAGACTTTTTCTTCCCTCTTGGTTTCCTGGTGCGCGAGGAGAGGGGATTAAGAGCGCTGCTTAAAGGGGCTCCACGGATGGGCGCGAGTCGCGACTGAAAGCGCGGAGCCCAGTGACAGGCGTGGGACGCTGGGGCTGCTGCTGCCGCCGCCAAGAAGCCTGTGTGCGAGCGCAGGTCACTGCCCACACCGCCCTTCCGGGAGCCTGTGCAGCCCGCCACTGCCGGGGTCCCGGGATCCAGGGGCGGCTTCCCTGGGAGAACGCACGGCGCGCCTCGGGCTGGTGCAACGTCACGCCGACCTCTGCCGCTGCAGGCTCGCCCCGCACTCCCTGCCCCTCCCTCCCTCCCGGCCTGAGTGAGCCAGAGTCCCCGAAGAGGCTGCTCCTTTAACCCTGTCCTATCTGAGCGAAGAACAGACGCCCTCCGGCGACCTACACGCAGAGGCGGGGCCAAATCCAAAGCTGAGACCTAGGAGCTGTGAGAACAAAGAAGAGAAAGGGAAACCTCTCCCAGCAGCCTCAGAAGCAGCGGATTAAAGCTCCACAATCAACTTGATGTACCCTGCATCTGTGGAATACATGAATAGACAACACATCATCCCAAATTGAGGAGCCCGGAGTCAGTGCTGTGCCTCTGAGGTGGGAGAGCCAACTTCAGGACACTGGTCCACAAGAGACCTCCCAGCTCCACATAATATCAAACGGCGAAAATCTTCCAGAGATCTCCATCTCAACACCAGCACCCAGCTTCACTCAACGACCAGCAGGCTACAGTGCTGGACACCCTAAGCCAAACAACTAGCAAGACAGGAACACAACGCCACCCATTAGCAGAGAGGTGGCCTAAAATCATAAAAAGTCCACAGACACCCCAAAACACACCACCAGACGTGGACCTGCCCACCAGAAAGACAAGATCCAGCCTCATCCACCAGAACACAGGCACTAGTCCCCTCCACTAGGAAGCCTACACAACCCACTAAACCAACCTTAGCCACTGGGGACAGACACCAAAAACAACAGGAACTACGAACCTGCAGCCTGCAAAAAGGAGACCCCAAACACAGTAACATAAGCAAAATGAGAAGACAGAAAAACACACAGCAGGAGAAGGAGCAAGATAAAAACCCACCAGACCTAACAAATGAAGAGGTAATAGGCACTCTACCTGAAAAAGAATTCAGAATAATGATGGTAAAGATGATCCAAGATTCTATTTCCCAGATACAAAATCTTGGAAATAGAATAGACAAAATGCAAGAAACAGTTAACAAGGACCTAGAAGAACTAAAGATGAATCAAGCATCGATTAAAAACACAATACATGAAATAAAAAATACTCTAGATGGGATCAATAGCAGAATAACTGAGGCAGAAGAACGGATAAGTGAGGTGGAAGATAAAATAGTGGAAATAACTGCTGCAGAGCAAAATAAAGAAAAAAGAATGAAAAGAACAGAGGACAGTCTCAGAGACCTCTGGGACAACATTAAACGCACCAACATTCGAATTATAGGGGTTCCAGAAGAAGAAGAGAAAAAGAAAGGGACTGAGAAAATATTTGAAGAGATTATAGTTGAAAACTTCCCTAATATGGGAAAGGAAATAGTTAATCAAGTCCAGGACGCACAGAGAGTCCCATACAGAATAAATCCAAGGAGAAATACGCCAAGACACATATTAATCAAACTGTCAAAAATTAAACACAAAGAAATCATATTAAAAGCAGCAAGGCAAAAACAACAAATAACACACAAGGGAATCCCCATCAGAATAACAGCTGATCTCTCAGCAGAAACTCTACAAGCCAGAAGGGAGTGGCAGGACATACTTAAAGTGATGAAGGAGAAAAACCTGCAACCAAGATTACTCTACCCAGCAAGGATCTCATTCAGATTTGATGGAGAAATTAAAACGTTTACAGACAAGCAAAAGCTGAGAGAGTTCAGCACCACCAAACCAGCTTTACAACAAATGCTAAAGGAACTTATCTAGGCAAGAAACACAACAGAAGTAAAAGACCTACAATAATGAACCCAAAACAATTAAGAAAATGGGAATAGGAACATACATATCGATAATTACCTTAAATGTAAATGGACTAAATGCTCCCACCAAAAGACACAGAGTGGCTGAATGGATACAAAAACAAGACCCATCTATATGCTGTCTACAAGAGACCCACTTCAGACCTAGAGACACATACAGACTGAAAGTAAGGGGATGGAAAAAGATATTCCATGCAAATGGAAACCAAAAGAAAGCTGGAGTAGCAATTCTCATATCAGACAAAATAGACTTTAAAATAAGGACTACTAGAAGAGACAAAGAAGGACACTACATAATGATCAAGGGATCGATCCAAGAAGAAGATATAACAATTGTAAATATTTATGCACCCAACATAGGAGCACCTCAATACATAAGGCAAATACTAACAGCCATAAAAGGAGAAATCGACAGTAACACACTCATAGTAGGGGACTTTAACACCCCACTTTCACCAATGGACAGATCATCCAAAATGAAAATAAATAAGGAAACACAAGCTTTAAATGATGCATTAAACAAGATGGACTTAATTGATATTTATAGGACATTCCATCCAAAAACAACAGAATACACATTTTTCTCAAGTGCTCATGGAACATTCTCCAGGATAGATCATATCTTGGGTCACAAATCAAGCCTTGGTAAATTTAAGAAAATTGAAATTGTATCAAGTATCTTTTCCGACCACAATGCTATGAGACTAGATATCAATTACAGGAAAAGAGCTGTAAAAAATACAAACACATGGAGGCTAAACAATACACTACTTAATAACGAAGTGATCACTGAAGAAATCAAAGAGGAAATTAAAAAATACCTAGAAACAAATGACAATGGAGACACGACGACCCAAAACCTATGGGATGCAGCAAAAGCAGTTCTAAGAGGGAAGTTTATAGCAATACAATCCCACCTTAAGAAACAGGAAACATCTCGAATAAACAACCTAACCTTGCACCTAAAGCAATTAGAGAAAGAAGAACAAAAACATCCCAAAGTTAGCAGAAGGAAAGAAATCATAAAAATCAGATCAGAAATAAATGAAAAAGAAATGAAGGAAACGATAGCAAAGATCAATAAAACTAAAAGCTGGTTCTTTGAGAAGATAAACAAAATTGATAAACCATTAGCCAGACTCATCAAGAAAAAAAGGGAGAAGACTCAAATCAATAGAATTAGAAATGAAAAAGGAGAAGTAACAACTGACACTACAGAAATACAAAAGATCATGAGAGATTACTATAAGCAACTCTATGCCAATAAAATGGACAACCTGGAAGAAATGGACAAATTCTTAGAAATGCACAACCTGCCAAGACTGAATCAGGAAGAAATAGAAAATATGAACAGACCAATCACAAGCACTGAAATTGAAACTGTGATAAAAAATCTTCCAACAAACAAAAGCCCAGGACCAGATGGCTTCACAGGCGAATTCTATGAAGCATTTAGAGAAGAGCTAACACCTATCCTTCTGAAACTCTTCCAAAATATAGCAGAGGGAGGAACACTCCCAAACTCATTCTACGAGGCCACCATCACCTTGATACCAAAACCAGGCAAGGATGTCACAAAGAAAGAAAACTACAGGCCAATATCACTGATGAACATAGATGCAAAAATCCTCAACAAAATACTAGCAAACAGAATCCAACAGCACATTAAAAGGATCATACACCATGATCAAGTGGGGTTTATTCCAGGAATGCAAGGATTCTTCAATATACGCAAATCAATCAACGTGATACACCATATTAACAAACTGAAGGAGAAAAACCATATGATCATCTCAATAGATGCAGAGAAAGCTTTCGACAAAATTCAACACCCATTTATGATAAAAACCCTGCAGAAAGTAGGCATAGAGGGAACTTTCCTCAACATAATAAAGGCCATATATGACAAACCCACAGCCAGCATCGTCCTCAATGGTGAAAAACTGAAACCATTTCCACTAAGATCAGGAACTAGACAAGGTTGCCCACTTTCACCACTCTTATTCAACCTAGTTTTGGAAGTTTTAGCCACAGCAATCAGAGAAGAAAAGGAAATAAAAGGAATCCAAATTGGAAAAGAAGAAGTAAAGCTGTCACTGTTTGCAGATGACATGATACTATACATAGAGAATCCTAAAGATGCTACCAGAAAACTACTAGAGTTAATCAATGAATTTGGTAAAGTTGCAGGATACAAAATTAATGCACAGAAATCTCTGGCATTCCTATATACTGATGATGAAAAATCTGAAAGTGAAATCAAGGAAACACTCCCATTTACCATTGCAACAAAAAGAATAAAATATCTAGGAATAAACCTACCTAAGGAGACAAAAGACCTGTATGCAGAAAATTATAAGACACTGATGAAAGAAATTAAAGATGATACAAATAGATGGAGAGATATACCATGTTCTTGGATTGGAAGAATCAACATTGTGAAAATGACTCTACTACCCAAAGCAATCTACAGGTTCAATGCAATCCCTATCAAACTACCACTGGCATTTTTCACAGAACTAGAACAAAAAATTTCACAATTTGTATGGAAACACAAAAGACCCCGAATAGCCAAAGCAATCTTGAGAACGAAAAATGGAGCTGGAGGAATCAGGCTCCCTGACTTCAGACTATACTACAAAGCTACAGTAATCAAGACAGTATGGTACTGGCACAAAAACAGAAAGATAGATCAATGGAACAGGATAGAAAGCCCAGAGTTAAACCCACGGACATATGGTCACCTTATCTTTGACAAAGGAGGCAGGAATGTACAGTGGAGAAAGGACAGTCTCTTCAATAAGTGGTGCTGGGAAAACTGGATAGGGACATGTAAAAGTATGAGATTAGATCACTCCCTAACACCATACACAAAAATAAGCTCAAAATGGATTAAAGACCTAAATGTAAGGCCAGACACTATCAAACTCTTAGAGGAAAACATAGGCAGAACACTCTATGACATAAATCACAGCAAGATCCTTTTTGACCCACCTCCTAGAGAAATGGAAATAAAGACAAAAATAAACACATGGGACCTAATGAAACTTAAAAGCTTTTGCACAGCAAAGGAAACCATAAACAAGACCAAAAGACAACCCTCAGAATGGGAGAAAATATTTGCAAATGAAGCAACTGACAAAGGATTAATCTCCAAAATTTATAAGCAGCTCATGCAGCTCAATAACAAAAAAACAAACAACCCAATCCAAAAATGGGCAGAAGACCTAAATAGACATTTCTCCACAGAAGATATACAGACTGCCAACAAACACATGAAAGGATGCTCAACATCTTTACTCATTAGAGAAATGCAAATCAAAACTACAATGAGATATCATCTAACACCAGTCAGAATGGCCATCATCAAAAAATCTAGAAACAATAAATGCTGGAGAGGGTGTGGAAAAAAGGGAACACTCTTGCACTGCTGGTGGGAATGTGAATTGGTACAGCCGCTATGGAGAACGGTATGGAGGTTCCTTAAAAAACTACAAATAGACCTACCATATGACCCAGCAATCCCACTACTGGGCATATACCCTGAGAAAACCATAATTCAAAAAGAGACATGTACCAAAATGTTCATAGCAGCCCTATTTACAATAGCCCGGAGATGGAAACAACCTAAGTGTCTATCATCGGATGAATGGATAAAGAAGATGTGGCACATATATACAATGGAATATTACTCAGCCATAAAAAGAAATGAAATTGAGCTATTTGTAATGAGGTGGATAGACCTAGAGTCTGTCATACAGAGTGAAGTAAGTCAGAAAGAGAAAGACAAATACTGTATGCTAACACATATATATGGAATTTAAGAAAAAAAAATGTCATGAAGAACATAGGGGTAAGACAGGAATAAAGACACAGACCTACTAGAGAATGGACTTGAGGATATGGGGAGGGGGAAGGGTAAGCTGTGACAAAGTGAAAGAGCGGCATGGACATATATACACTACCAAACGTGAGGTAGATAGCTAGTGGGAAGCAGCCGCATAGCACAGGGAGATCAGCTCGGTACTTTGTGACCGCCTGGAGGGGTGGGATAGGGAGGGTGGGAGGGAGACGCAAAAGGGAGGGGATATGGAAACATATGTATATGTATAACTGATTATATTTGTTATAAAGCAAAAAAATAAAATAAAAATTAAAAAAAAAAAAAAAAAAAATGAAAACAAAGTAGACATTTGAAATAAACAAAGACTGAGAAAATGCATCACCAATAAACTTGTACTATAAGAACTGCTATAGAAAGTTTCTCATGCTGAAGGGAAAGGACACCAAATGGTAATCACTCAAACCTACAAGAAGGAATGAAGATCCCTAAAAGTGATATGTGTTCTAAACTGTCCTGCTGGCATTATCTCATGGAAGATGTAAAAGAGCAACCAGATGAGAAGGGATTATGTGTGCAATCTTGTCCATCAAACAAACCATAGAGGTTCAACCCTCTCTAACATCTGTGAAAGCAGAGGCTTGTTGAGGCCAGGAGGGAGAACTCTACGAGGGGCTTTACCTCTCCCTTCACCTTCTGATCCCTGCTGAAGACCTATCTGCAATGTCCACAGCCCCTGAGCAGTGGGGGTGAAGCTGGCGTAGGAAGTTTCTCAGCCCCCTGCTGCCTCTGTGCCTGCAAGCACATTGAAAGTCTTTCAAGCCCAAGGCAATGCACTGTGAACCTGGAACCAATAAGAGGTAAACTGTTTGCTCTAGAGAAAAAGTCCCAAAGGGTTCAGGAGACCTGAGTTCTGGAATCTTCTAGACTCCCTGAGATGGTTCTTCAGCCTCTCCCTAGGTTCAAAATAAATCAAAAGGGCGAGACCAATTGGGAGAAAAAGAGCAGTCTCAGCCTTGCCTACCATGCTGTGCATTGTGAGGTTCAAACCTGCAACTGCTCATGGGAAATGTTTGAAGCTCTTTAAAAAATGAAGAGTTATTGTGTGGAAAAGTCCTTCTCTTACACATACTCCACTATTTTCAGGGTGTAAAAATCCAAAGGGAGGCTGAGTTTCAAAAACTTAGGATTGGCAAGAAGGTAGAGAATTTGGAACCCCTGTGCTTTGCTGGTGGGAATGTAAAATGGTGCAGCTGCTATGGAAAACAATATGGTGGTTCTTCAAAAATTTAAAAATAGAACTACCATAGGATCCAGCAACTCCACTTCTGGGTATATGCCCAAAAGAATTGACAGCAAGGACTCAAACATATATCTGTACACCTATGTTCATAGCAGCACTATTCACAATAGCCAAAAGGTAGAAACAACCCAAATGTCCATCAATTGATGAATGGATAAACAAAATGTGGCATATTCCTGCAATGGGATATTATTCAGCCTTAAAAAGGAAGGAAACTCTGACATAGTCTACTTACTACATGGATAAACCTTGAAGACATTATGCAAAGTCAACTAAGCCAGATACAAAAGGACTAATAGTGTATGATTCCTCTTAGATGAAATCCCTCGAGTAGTCAAATTCATGAAGACAGAAAGTAGAATACAGGTTACAGAGGCTGTGGAAGGGGTAAAGGGAATTTGTTGTTTCTTGAGTATAGAGTTTCACTTTGGGATAACGAAAAGGTTCTGGAGGTGGATGGTGGTGATGGTGGCATAACTGTGAATGTGCTTAATGCAGTGTACACTTAAGATGCTTAAAATGGTAAATTTTATGTTATGTATATTTTACCATAATAAAAATAAACTTTAAGAAAAAACATTTAGGAGCCCCCAGGACACAGTGAATTTTTTAAGCTGAAATATCTATGGCATGTGGATTCCAGTATCCCAGATCTCAAGGGACAGTGATTCTGCCAGGGTCAGGTGAGGTTGTTTCCTTGCCCTAGAGCCCCTCTCTCACCCAGTGGGTCTCCGGGGCAGGTCCCATTTTGGTGGTTTCCAAAGTGCCCCTTCCCTCCCACACTGTCTCCCCAGGACTGGGCACTTGTAATAATAATATTAATAGTCACTTATGGGGTGGATTCATTTAATCCTCATGACCCCACGAGGTCGGTACCATTGCCTTAATTTTACAGATGAGGAAACCGAGGCACAGAAATGTTCAGTTGCTTGCCGGGTTTCACCAGTGGTTAGGGACGGAGACAGGATGCAAAAACAGACCAGCTGGCTCTAGAGGCATAATCTTTTTTTTTTTTTTTTTGCGGTTCGCGGGCCTCTCACTGTCGCGGCCTCTCCCATTGTAGAGCACAGGCTCCGGACGTGCAGGCTCAGCGGCCATGGCTCATGGGCCCAGCCGCTCCGCGGCATGTGGGATCTTCCCGGACCAGGGCACGAACCCTCATCCCCTGCACCGGCAGGCGGACTCCCAACCACTGTGCCACCAGGGAAGCCCGAGGCATATTCTTAATCTTAACTCCTGTAGCCATCCTAAGACAAGCCGTGCCTCCTGCTCAGGAGTGAAGGGCCTTCCAAACACAGCTGAGTGTTTTGTTGTTGATTTGTTTGGAGTCTTTGTGAAGTTAGGTCTCATCAGAGAAGCCACGCACCACAAGGACGCTGATGCCGTGGCAGCTCCCTCATACTGCACGCTTTCCACGTCTCAGGAGCCACCTCTTTCGATCCTCACAATTGTGCCAGGTGAGTAGATGTTACCCCATTTCACAGACGAGGACAGTGGGAGCTCAGAGTCATTGGCTAACTTGTCTGAGTCTACACCTGAGCTGGGGTTGAAAGCCAGGCGTGGATGACTTAGAATCTCTATCCCTAAACCCAGCAATTCACAGCTGGGGCCTATTTTGCCCCTCAGGGGATGCTAGGCAGTATCTAGAGACATTTTTGGTTGTCTGGACTTAGGGGGGTGCTACTGGCATCTGTGGGTAGAGGTCAGGGATGCAGCTAAACATCCTGCAATGCACAGGACAGACCCCCACGACAAAGAACTCTCCGGCTTCGAATGTCAGCAGTCCTAGGCTGAGAACCCCACCTCAGCTCTAGGCAATGAATAAAAGCAGTGCAGTGGATCTCCGTTTTAGGTTTTAAAAAATTTCCCCAAAGTCTTAAAATACACACCTCGGCACGTCGACCGTGACTATCTCTGGGTGGTGAGAACGCTGGTGAGTTTTATTTTCTTCTTTTGGCAAAACTGCATTTTCCAAATTATCCTTGATGAATATGCATTAGTCTTGTAATCAAATGAATTTCAGCTTTTTAAAGAAGCCCAGGGGCTCCACGTTGGAGAACCCTTCTGGGTTGCCATTTCGCTATCTGATGCTGAGTTTCAGGAAGATGAGTCAGGGTCGTCTGCTCTGCCAGTTAGCAGAGGCTCACCCTGGGACTTTGCCTCTCTGAACCTGTGTTTCCTCGTTGGTGACGTGGAGACGTAACCTCTTGGGCCGGTGCCACAGTGGTCCATCTAGATACCTGTCCAGGGGCCGGGCACTGTGGAGTTAAGCATTTCACACACATTTGCTCAGTTCAACTCCCCACAAGCTTATGAGATCGGACATTGAACCTCAGGAAGGAGAAGTACTTGCCCGAGATCGTGCACATGTAGGTGGTAAAACTGAGGCTCAAAGCAAAAGATGATGGACTCCCAAAGGCCTGTTCTTGAGTCCCACTCTGTGCAACCTCATTGCTCGGCTCCACGCCAACCAGCAAGTTAAAAGCTCGAGCAATGGCAGCTTCTGGCTGCCAGAAGCAGGAGCCAAGACCGCCCTGGCAAGACAGCTGAAGAATCCGCAGGCAGCTGGCGTCCCGGAGCTCCTTGAGCACAAAGGGCTGTGTTGCATCCATCTCGCTGTCTCCTTCAGGCCCAAGGGGATGTGGGACAAACCAGGTCAGTAATCAACGTGGGACTGAGTGAGGAAGCTGCCTTCCTTAACCCTCCCAGGCAGGGGATAAAGGCCAAGTTGGGTCAGACCAACCCTCTGCAGAAGCATAGTGGGGCTGGGGACAGACACCTGGGAATCAGGAAAAAAGCCAATCGGGAGGCTCCCAGGAGCCTGGGTGAAGCTCCTCTGACTTTTCTCCGCATCCATCTTGTTCTGTCTTGCGAAGATGTTATCCTGCCCTCATCAGGCTAAGGGATGAGTTCGGGTGAGCCCGAAAGCACCTGGTGCTCCTCCAAAGGCTGCCAGGTAGCTCCAGCCTGTTGACCCCATGGAGGTAGGGCTGCCAGAGGGAGCAGATGTTTTAGTATAAGTATGTTCCAGGCGATACTGGGGATATACTTATACTTTAAAAATTATTCGTTGTTTATTTGAAGTTCACATTTAACTGGGCATCCCATATCTTATATGGCAAACCTACACGGAGGAAAAGGGCAGAGAACTGCAGTGCTGGCCCTTATCATGACACTCTATTCAGACAGGGCCACGGTGACCCCTTTCATATCTGTGCTGGGATCTGAATTCTCTCGGATTTAGCCTCTGCATCTTTCTTTTTTTCTTTTTTTTTTTTTTTTTTTTTTTTTGCGGTACGCGGGCCTCTCACTGTTGTGGCCTCTCCCGTTGCGGAGCACAAGCTCCGGACGCGCAGGCTCAGCGGCCACGGCTCACGGGCCCAGCCGCTCCGCGGCATGTGGGATCCTCCCAGACCGGGGCACGAACCCGTGTCCCCTGCATCGGCAGGCGGACTCTCAACCACTGCGCCACCAGGGAAGCCCTGCATCTTTCTTAAAAGCACATTTTTTACTTCCTTTTCCTCCCTAATGTCCTCCCTTGGCTCCCCATTAGGTCCCCATAAACTCTTTAGCCACGTCTGTTCTGTGAACTGCTGTAGCCCCAGGGCGTGGACATAGAGGGGGGCAGGGAACCCCATAGGAATGAGCAGATGCACCGTCTGGGGAGGGTGGCCCCCCGCTATCTCCAGCCTCCTGCCTCTCCCTCCCTCCCTCCCCCAAACATCCTGCTGGGGCCGCACTGAGCTGCTTTCACTCCCCACCACCACCTGCCTCCCAGCCTGACCTCCATTTCCTCCCAACTCCTACTCATTCTTCAAATCTCAGCTTTCCCTTGACCTCCACCCAGGGGTTCCATAGTAAGCAGCATGCCTAACATTCCTGAGCTGGCAGACGATGCTGGTGCTGCTCTAAGCAGTCAGGTGTTTGTCAATCCATCATGGAGTCAGGTGGGTGATCACCTTTTTACACCCAGTAAGGGTGAGGCCAGAATCTCAAGCCATGAGGTCTGGCTCCTGGCCCCCACTTACACCAGCTTCCCTCTTAATCATCTGTATATGGAACTTTCCACCCTGGGTGGTGACTGCCTGTTTACTTGCCTGACCCCTCCCTGCCCACGGGCTCCATAAGGGGAGGGACAGGGTCTTGTTCCCTGCTGAGTCCCCAGCACCTGCCATAGTATCTGATAATAAGAATTAGAATATAGATCAACATTTACTGAGTGTTTGCTACATTCCAGGCACTTTCAAAATGTTTTATGCGTTTCACTCGATTCCCACGACAATCCCATGAGTGATAATAGGTACTATGGTTATCCCCATTTTACAGATAAAGAAACTGAGGCACAGAGAGATTAGGTTAGTAGCTCAAGCCTCACAGCCAGTGGCAGAGTTGGGAGTTAGACTCCAGCCATCCAACCCAAGCTGTGCATTGATTTTTCTCCATCTGACTTGTTTCACTCAATACCCTCAAGCTTCATCCATCTTATTACTAATGGCGAATACTGTATGATTTCACTCATGTGGAATATAGACAACAAACTAACTAACTAAATAAACAAAATCAAACACATAGATATAGAGAACAGAGTAGTGGTTACCACAGAGGAAGGGGAAGGGGGAGGGCAAAATGGGTAAAGGGGATAAACTGTACCCATGGTGAGCACACTGTAGGGTATACAGAAGCAGAAATATAACGTGTACACATGAAACCTCCATAATGTTATAAACCAACGTTACCTCAATAAAAAATAAACTTAAAAAAACAACAGTGAAGGGCTTCTCTGGTGGCGCAGTGGTTGAGAGTCCGCCTGCCGATGCAGGGGACACGGGTTCGTGCCTTGGTCCGGGAAGATCCCATATGCCGCGGAGCGGCTAGGCCCATGAACTATGGCCGCTGAGCCTGCGCGTCCGGAGCCTGCGCTCCACAACGGGAGAGGCCACAACAGTGAGAGGCCCGCGTACTGCCAAAAAAAAAACCAACAACAGTGAAGTGGCTCTCTCAAGGCCCCGTGGCTTCTTGGTGACAGAGCTGGGATTGGAGTGCTGGCCTGTGCTTCTAATTACCGTGCTCACCACCATGATTTCACGGCCCCTTTAAACAAGGGCTTCCATCTATTAACAAGAGATGCTGCAAACTTCTGCAAACAGAACTCTGTACAAGGCATTCCTCAGTGAGGGGAAGTTGCCCCCCGGGTTCTATTTGTGCTGGGAAGCAAACCTCCCTAGGGAGAGGCAGCCCCCCAGTTTCCTCTCCATCCTCAGCGGTATTTTCTACTGGAAGATTCTCTAACAGAACTGATTTACCTCTGTTAATTCTACACTTTGCAAGACAAGGACTCAAGGCAACTGAAAGGGAAGTTTATTCATTGCTTTTTTTTCACTAACTGATAGCCAGTGAACACCTGTGCTGGGTGCTGGGCACCTACAAATTATCAGGACCAGGTCATAGCTCACAGACTGGTGCAGGAAGAGAGTCAAGAAGGCAGGAAAATAAACGACTGGGCAGTGAAGCCCAATGGTCTATACCCAGGGAGCTACAGGAGCCCATGGAAGGTACCCCGTCCCACCTGGGGGAAACAGAAGGTAAAACGTAATATGAGCCATGAAGGATGAGAAGGAATCAGCCAGGAGAAGTGAGGTGGGAACAGAGTGACAGCACGTGCGAAGGGGAGGAGGTGGGTGTGAGGGAAGCCCACCCTGAGGACCCAAAACCTCAGCATCCCTGCGGCACGGAGTGGGTGGTAGGGAGAAGGGAAAAGCCAGGGTGGTCAGAGTGAGGACTCGACCCCGAGGGCAATGGGAGACCATGGAAGGCAGGTGCAGAGACATATTTACTGTCTCCTGCTCACCCCTCCTTTCCCAGCCCCCTGGCAGCTGGCGGGGGCCATGTGTCCACTTCCGGCCAATGTGCTGTGAGCAGAGGAAGTGAGATGTGTCCCTTCCAAGCTGAAGCACCTAAGACCCGGCGCACGGGCCTGCAGCCCTCCTACCTGCCGCAGAGACACTGGAGCCACATGCAGCTAAAAGACGGAAGCACTGGGACATGGAAGAGGCCATTCCACAGGGAGCTGCCCTGGAGACGCATGAGCCCCACAGCGGAATTTGTGTGAGTGAAAAGTAAACAGTTCAGGGGCTTCCCTGGTGGCGCAGTGGTTGAGAGTCCGCCTGCCGATTCAGGGGACACGGGTTCGTGCCCCGCTCCGGGAAGATCCCACATGCCGCGGAGCGGCTGGGCCCGTGAGCCGTGGCCGCTGGGCCTGCGCGTCCGGAGCCTGTGCTCCGCAACGGGAGAGGCCACAACAGTGAGAGGCCCGCGTAACGCAAAAAAAAAAAAAAAAAAAAAAAAAAAGTAAACAGTTTAGCCACTGAAACTCTGAAGCTTGTTTACAGCAGCTGGTGTAGCGAGTCCAGCCTGATTACATGGGTAGGTGGAGAACGAGACACACGGTGACTCATGGTGCCGGGAGATGCTTTGGTTGAACATTGCAGGTATCAAATTAAAGTTGGATCCAAAATATTGAGGTTTGAGTTCATGCCCATTGGATTTCTACCCCAGTCTCTGTTCCACAGGCTGAAATCTCTGTCTTGTACAGAGATTTGTCTGGTAAGTGGTGGAGTCAAAAGAGGACTGGGGGCTGGGCCGTCTCCAAGGCAGCCTTAACTCAGCACCCCGTGGAGAAGCAGACACGGGGCGGGGGACCATCAGGGGCTTGAGTTCTCACTACGCCACCATTGGTTGACCACCCACCCCCGGTCAGCCCCTTTCTCCTCTGCCTCCTGGCACTACGGTTTTCCCGAGGCTCATCTGCAGCCCGGGGTGGGGTATACCCCTATCCTGGCCAGTGAGTTGTATGAGCAGGTGGGTCTCTCCAAGGCTGCTAGAAAGTGGATCTTCTCACAAAAAAAAAATCTAGAAACAATAAATGCTGGAGAGGGTGTGGAGAAAAGGGAACCCTCTTGCACTGCTGGTGGGAATGTGAATTGGTACAGCCTCTATGGAGAACAGTATGGAGGTTCCTTAAAAAACTACAAATAGAACTACCATATGACCCAGCAATCCCACTACTAGGCATATACCCTGAGAAAACCATAATTCAAAAAGAGACATGTACCGAAATGTTCATTGCAGCCCTATTCACAATAGCCCGGAGGTGGAAACAACCTAAGTGTCCATCATCAGATGAATGGATAAAGAAGATGTGGCACATATATACAATGGAATATTACCCAGTCATAAAAAGAAATGAAATTGAGCTATTTGTAATGAGGTGGATTGACCCAGAGTCTGTCATACAGAGTGAAGTAAGTCAGAAAGAGAAAGACAAATACTGTATGCTAACACACATATATGGAATTTAAGAAAAAAAAAAATGTCATGAAGAACCTAGGGGTAAAACAGGAATAAAGACACAGACCTACTTGAGAATGGACTTGAGGATATGGGGAGGGGGAAGGGTAAGCTGGGACAAAGTGAGAGAGAGGCATGGACATATCTACACTACCAAATGTAAAATAGATAGCTAGTGGGAAGCAGCCGCATAGCACAGGGAGATCAGCTGGGTGCTTTGTGACCTCCTGGAGGGGTGGGATAGGGAGGGTGGGAGGGAGGGAGACGCAAGAGGGAAGGGATATGGGAACAGATGTATATGTATGACTGATTCACTTTGTTATAAAGCAGAAACTAATAAAAAAAAAAAAAAGAAAGTGGATCTTCTCAGATCAAAAGACATCGGCTGACAAAGAGCGAGCATCTCGCCTGACCCTGCTTCCTCCCTAGAAGTAGGTAAAGACGTGTCTGGAGCTTTGGCAGCCATCTTATGACTCTGAGATGACAAATCTGAGGACAAAAGGTCAACTCAGAAAGGTGTCTAGGGAAAGGTCTAGGTCCCTGGTGACACTCTTACGGTAGGAGGCATCCTTTCATTTCTGCTCTCCAGACCTCTTGTTAAAAGAGCAAATATTCTCATCCTTTCAGCTCTTGTTATCAGGGGTTTTGCTACCCACAGCCTAACACACCCTAGCAAATATGCTTTTCTCCTTCACAAATGCAATCTATCAATAGTGTAAATGGTTAACTCAGCCCAGGAAGATGGGTCCCACTGATGACTCAAGATAAAAAGCCAGCTGTCTCTGTAGACTAACTGTCATATCCACCTCAGGTACGTCCAGAATCCAAGAGACAGAGGCGCTGGAGCTGGCATTTTTGCATCTCCTTAGTTTGGGATCTTGGCCTCTGTTCCTGCAGGTCGTGGGCATTCAAGGTCTGTGTTAAAAACTTCACAGCACCAGGCCTGTATCAGAGGCTTATCTGATGCCAACCGCTCTCGTGTTTCACATCTCCTTCCCAGCAGCCCCACAGCCACCTGTGAGGGGAGCTTTACAGGCAGACTTAATCACTATCGATGCTTTACACATCTGTGGGAGACGGCCACACCCGTGCCCAGGCTGCCGTGGCCTCCTACAGACAAATCCCTGTTCCCCCAACCAGTCAGGTTTCCATCACTCTCCTGTCTGCCTCAGCATACAGAACTCTGAGGCCAGCAGATGACATACCAGTGTTTCCTTCGTTTTTAAAATTATTTTGTCTCATCGCACAGATGCTAGTCTTAAATTCATAGAAAGTAAGAGTAGAAGTAGAAGGCATTTGAGAGGTCAGTGGGCCCAGGGAATTCATTATACAGATGGGAAGACTGAGGCCTGCAGAGGAGGTGGAGTTGGCCCATGCTCATGCTATGACTTAGAGACAAAGCCAGAACTAAAACCTAGGTCCCCGTGGATATTGAAAAACCTCTTAAACATAAACTGGACAAAAATACCTATATGTACATGCAAGTATTACAATAAAGTAGAAGGATGTTCCTTCTCGGTTTTGAAATGAGATCACAAAGAACTTGTGGTCAAGTGTACATAAGGCAGAAACCCTACTTAAAGTGGGCTGATTATTTAAAATGCTTATGGCCTCAGTAATCGAGAAGTCCAGAGACATGCCCGACTTCATCCAGTAAGTTAAGACATCTCTCCTCTGGACCCTCCATCTCCTAGCTCTGCCGTCCTCCATGCTGGCTGGTGGACAGGGTCTCCCCATGAGGTGGCCGGAAGCCCTCAGCATCCCCAGGCTCACATCCAATCACCTTTACAACCCCAGAGGGAAGAAAGTGCCCCCTCTCAAGACCCAGGGCCGACCCTCCTCTGAACAGCTAACTGCAGCTAGGGGACGCAGTGCTGAACCCACCCCCCTGACCACCTGAACAGGAGTGGGCGGGGTCCTCCCAGAGTACCTAAGCTTTATAAGAAGTGGGGAAGGGGGTTTCTCAAAACACCAGATGCCCATGTCAGTAAGGAATGTGCACTGTAGTCTCTTTGTTGCCCCTACAGACCCTAAAAAATGACTCCCACATATGAATGAATGAATGAATGAATGGTGTTTCATAAACACGGACTTCCTGACCCATTCATGCTGAGTACTTATACCCTAAAGCCACAAGGACTTTCTAGTCTCTCTTCATACTTCCCCCAAGTCGCACCCCAAGTTCTCTGCAAGATGTTGGAGAAGCCAGTGAGTAGGAAAGGCAAGAAGGCACCTATTTCGATTGTTCCAGTGAATCAAGAAAGGCCCCCACCCCGTCAAAACCTTCTCGCCCAAGCACTCCCCACCATGACAGGATCCCTCACCTCAGCAGCACAAAGGACTATCGCAGACTGAAGAGCACAGGCTTCTGAATCTGATAGACCAGGGTTCAAACCCCAGCCCAGCCCCTTATTAGCTGAGGGTCCTCCTACACATTCCTTCCCCTCTCTGAGCTCAGTGCTCTCATCGGTGAGGTGGATAACCACCAAACCTGCCCCCGGGAGCAGTGGGGGGTCAGGTGACAGGATGGACAGTCTGTAGCACAGCACTTGTGACCCTTCGTGGATGACACTATTAGCTATTCTGGGTCCCAGAGGGCCCCTCTTAACCCCTTTGACATCCAACATACTTATCACATAAGCACTTGCTTTGCAGGGAACAGAGCCCTCTGGGGACTGGGATACAGCTACACCTTAATAACAAGGGAGTGGAGAAGGTGTCCAGAGCATGAGAAAAACAAACCCAGGGGGCTACCACAGTCAACAGAAAACTTCTGCAAACATTTACTGGCTTAATCCCCCCCCCAGTAATCCTGACAGAGATCCTGCTATTGCTCCCCTTATACAGATGAGGAAAATGGAGGCCCAGAAAGACTGTCACCTGCCCAATTTACACAGCTAGTGAGTGACTCCAAGATCAGGGCTCTTTCACACTGTCTTTCATATATGGGACTAGAATCCAAGCACCTGGTCCCACTCAGGGAGCCACACTTCACACCTGGAGAGGAACCTTCCGAAATGCCCCAGAAGAGAGGTTCATGGAACAGGACAGAGATATTTATGTAGCCAGTTGCTGAGCTGTCTCCTTACAGCCCTCTCCTTCCCCCATTAAGAGGGTCTGCTGCTTCCAGCTGTGACCTGGGACAAGTGACAAAGCCACTCTGAGCCTCCTCTCCCTCTCTGTAGTGACGTAGCATTACTGCCTTCCTCATAGGCTGCTGTGAACTGCGGCAGGGATGGAGGTGACCCACCATCCTTCCCTCATCATTTCCGAGGGGAGCTCATTTCTGAGGCAGTGCAACTGTGATTCAACCCTCCCCTCCATCAGGGAGGTGGCACGTGATCCAAGTCCACCCAATCAGAGTGCCCCATCCGCCCTCCCACAGTGACTGGCGCATGGATAGGCACATGACCTGAAGATGACCCATCCAGTCCCTGAAGGACCTTTATGAAAAGACCTGTCTTTCTGCAGGAGTGGCTAAGCTTGGCCTGCTGGAGGCCACCACCTCCCATCTGCAGCTGGGAGTGGGGTCAGATCCAACAGAACCAAGTGGACTGGGAGTGAGGGAGGGGAAGTTTTCCCAAAAGGAAATCGAGATGCTGTTTCCGGAAGAAGAGGGAATGTGGGCTAGGCTGTCCAAAACAACAGATGGTCAACACAGACATTATCACCAGGAGGTTCCGGGAACTGAGCGGCCCTGCTGCCAAGTATCAGACCATCGGGTTCCCGGTGATCCCACATTGCCCAGAACACTCACCAATCAATTCCCAGTCCAGAAGGAGGGTCCAGGTCAGAAAGTGATTCCAGGACCCCCAAATGAGGCACGGAGGAGTTGAATTCGCTCCTCAGCTTAAATGCAGGACTTAGATTATTTCAGTTTTATCTGCAACTCACCGCTCTCTTGCTGACATTATTCTGTCAGGATGCTTCTCTAGTGCCAGGCTCTGCTTTCGCCCAGCGGCCTCCCTGGGGCTTCGTTGTAAACAGAAGACTGGATGTAGATGAGCCAGGAGCAGCAGAACTGCAGCGGTGAGATAATGGATGCAGCTGTGCAGTGAAAGCGGGATGAAGTTTGAGTCTCTTTCTCTGCTGGTGCACCCCCATCACCTGCTCCCCTCCAGCAGCACTTGTTGAAAATGATCTAATACTATCTAGGTGCCATCCATCAGCCCTACCACATGCCAAACTAACTCAGCACCTGGCCCTGCCCATTCTCCCACCTAAAGCTTCTTCAAACTCCACTCTTTCTTGCCCATCCTTTTCCCTGTATCACCTCTGACTGTAGCATCCCTCTCACGGATCTCCATACCTCCACCCTTGCCATCCAGAAGCCAGTTATCTCTTCAAGAAGCAAATATGGCCCTAGTATCAACTCCCCTCACTCATTACCATCCTTCTATAGCTCCCTATTGCCCTCAGCATAAAGTCCAGGCTCCTTGGCATGGCTTGGAGAAACCCGCAGGCCCTGGCCACTATCTAACACTCCTTTCTACCTTTCTGTCACTATGTCACAATGAACTTTAGGCTCCTCAGATGCACTAAGTTCTCTCACCTTTCTGGGGCCTTTGCATATGCTGTTGCCTGTGCCTGCAACACGATTCTCCCTTTCTTCACCTACTTAAATCCTAGCCATCCTTCAGTTGTCAGCAGAGAACCCATTATCTGTAGAAACATTAGTTTCCCCTCCTGCAGGCTCCCATAGCACCCTGCTCTCTGCCAATCATGAGTAAATTTTAATTCTTTATTTGCCATAAAAACATATATACACACACAGAATAAGCACTTTATGGGAAGGGACCTTGGCTAACTTGTTCACTGTTTCCTCGGCACAGTGCTTGGTACATACAACGCATCCAGTGAATGATTTGTTAAATGAAATGAATTTCCCAAATACATATCATCCCTAGTTGACACTTTTTCATTTTTTATTGAGGCATAATGCACATATAGAGACGTGTGCACGTCATCAGTGTACAGATTGGGGTGATTACAAAACAAAGCTGCTGCAAACTTTAGCGCACAAGTTCTTCTGTGAATATGTGCTTTCATTTCACTTGGGTAAATGCCTAAACTTGAGATGGTTGGGATCAGTGCATATTCAGCTTTACAGAGAGACTGCCAAACTGTTTCCAAAAGTAGCTTTACCACCTCACATTCTCACTACAAACGTCTGACCGCTGCAGTTGCTCTACCTTTGCTAACACTTGGTATTGTCCGTTTCTTTTATTCTAGCCATTAGCATAAGCGTTTCGTGGGATTCCATTGTGATTTTATTTGCATTTCCCTAATGCATAATGAGTTGGAGCCTCTTTTCATGTGCTTATTTCCATTGGTATAGCTTCTTTGATAAGGTATATTTTCAAATCTTTTGAGTTTCAGAGTTCTTCATATATTGTGTATACAAGCCCTTTATCAGTAAGTAATTTACTAATATTTTCTCCCATTCTACAATTTGTCTTTTCCTTCTCTTAATAGTATCTTTCAAAGAACAGAGTTCCTAATTTTGGTGAATTCCAATTTATCAGTTTGTTCTGCAGTGTGAAAACTTTCTCTGGGCAATAAGCCAAGACCATCATAGAACTCAAATTGATTCCTTTCTCTCAGAGATAAATGTTACCACTGTTATATATGATCATATGATAGATGGGGTTTTTTTCCCCTCATTTTTGAGTAATTTAAAGAAGGGTAAATCCAGCCCTTGTTACTTCACCTTGGATTGAGTAAAAATCTCCACAAGTTTTGATACTTCATCTTCTCATTATCATACAGTCGAAAATATTTTCTAATCTCCACTGTAATTTCTTCTTTGACGTATCAGTTATTTAAAAGTAGGTTGCTTACTTTCCAAACAGATGGGAATTTTCTAGTTATCTTTGGATTAATTTCTAGCTTAATTCTACTATAGTCAGAAAGTATATTCTGTGTCATTTCAATCCTTTGAAATTTGTTGAGATTTGCCTTATGGCCTAACATGTGGTCTATTTTGTTAAATGTTCCATGAACTCGACAATAATGTGCACTCTGTACTTCTTGGGTACAATGTTCTATATATGGCAATTAGGCCAACTTATTAATAATGTTGATTGACTATTCTAAATCCTTAGCTGTTTTTATCTGTTTTTTTCTATCAGTTACTGATAGAAGCATATTAAAATCACTTAATATGATTGGGATTTATCTATTTCTCCTTTTAGTTTTGTTGATTTGAGGGCTGTTATCAGATACAAATTTAGAATTGCCATATCTTCCTTATGGAGTGTGCTTTTTGTCCTTATGGAATGTCCTTCTTTACCTCTAGTAATATTTTTACTTTAATGTATATTGTCAGATAACACAAATATCTGAATTTTCTGTGGTTCTATTTCTGTTGCCTGTATCTTCTCGGTTTTTGTTCTAACCTTGGTTTGTTTGTTTTTGTATTTCTGCTTAATTTTTTTATTGTATGCTAGACATTGTAGGTGGAAAATGTAGAGGATTTTAACCTCTGCATCGTATTTTCTTAGACTGGATTCTCCAGAAAGTAGAAGCTGAGACCTTGACCTGCATACAGATAGTTCATTTTGGGTGGTAATCCAAGAGCACAAGAGTGGGGTTCTGAGTAGAATATAATGGGGAAAGAGAAAAAAGCCAATTCCTGGGTACATCCTTGAGTTGGTCATTACCTTGGGCTACTGGTGACTGATCCTGCCAAGACCTCCTTAAAAATGTAAATGTATCTCAAACTTTTCTTCCTGAAGAATGGAAGGGAGAAGCACTTATTCCCCAACTCACATCTCCCGTTGATCAAGAGTTGCTCCATGAGTGGATAACTCCCTTTTACTTCCAGGACCTATGTGCATGAATGAAAGGCAGGTTCCCACAGGCAGAGGCAGCAGAGAACCCCTGGCCTGGGAAATTAGAGATATGCAGAGGCTGAGGTAGTGTTGTTGAGGGACATCTGTACAAAGCTAGCTCTGGCAGCTGTGGCTGGAATGAAATACAGGGCAATAGGATGTGAGGAAGAGCAAATAAATATTCCATTCTCTTTCCAAAGATTTACCTTTGCTTCTGGCAGACAACTTGGTTAGGAAGAGATCAACTTAATCAGGGATTCAGATGACTCACTGCTGGGCTTCAGTCTTTCTGAGAGAGGATCTGTTTCTAGTTCATCTTTACTCCTAGGGAGCATCTCTCCGGGGCTCCAGCTCAAATCCTAGGCTGTTTACCAGGGCCCTTCTGCCTTGGCAGGCTCTGAATGCCAATGTTTGTGCCCTAGCTCTATAAATCTGCCAAGGATACTGCTCAGCCCATCAGCCTCAGCCTCTGTTTCCAAATCAGCAAATGCCTCAAAGGGAAAACTGTTTGAAATACCAGACTCAACCCTGGGAGCTTCTTCTTTTCTGGGATCTTGGCCCCTCAAATCCTGGCTGCCTTAGCAGCTTTCTAAAGCCTTCAAAGGGACCTTTTTTGGTTTGGGTTTTCCATTTATCCTCATCAGGAAGACTGGTCCAAGACAAGCTGGACAGCCATTGCCAGAAGCAGGACACCCTCAGTTGCCCATGAAAATGTTACGGAGGTGAACATGGCACATCCATGTGTTAAAAACAGCCATAAAGAATAGAATCACCTCAAAAGTCAAGTTTGAGCTCTATATCCATTAAAGAATGGTTTCCTTCTTTGTCATCTCTGCTTTGCAGGATCCCCCCAGGGCTGGCACAATGCCTGGCATTTAGCACATACTCAATATGTGTTAACTGAATAAACAACCTGCAAACAGAGTTGCTTTCTGGGCCTGTAGAGGATGCCTGTGAGGTTGGGAAGAGCATCCCCCATCTCAAAGTCTGTCTCTTTGGGGCTGCTGAGAAGCTGAGGTGGGGTTTCACAGACTTTACCCGTCATAAGACCCTCTTGCAAAGACTATGAAATCAGCTCATTTCTGGATCCCACTCTGCAGATTCTCAGCCCTACAGCCAGTGTCCATCGAGAAAATCTACCCACTGTGACAACGGCCCCAGCACTACTATTTGCCCAGGGCCTGAAATTCCTGATTCAAGGAGGACTCAGGCTAGGGACTCCCTTGTAGAGGATATCCTGGCTAGAAAGAGCTGGGGCTGAAGGTACAGTATCTGCTGGGATGGTGTCCTCCAAAATATATGGCCCCCAGTGACTTTGGATGGTGGGGGAACCACTTTAAAGGGCATTGAATCAGAGAGTGGGTGCCTCCTTTTCTAGGATAAAGGCTCAGGATGGTGCCAGAATGTCTTAAACAGTCCTCTAACAGCTGTCATTTTCCCTTTCAACAAAAAAGGGGCAGGTCTCAGGTTAAGAGCCTTCTTAGGCAACAGTATCTAGATGGTATATAACATTATTTCCATTGTAGTTCTGTTTCCTGGTAAATCCTATTTTTAGAACATGATCTTGACTTTCTATTTACATAAGTTTCCTTTTAAGTAAACTCACCTGACGTTACATAAACAAAAAATACTAAGTTAGAGGTAGCCTGAATCATATGTAAATATGGCAAAGCTGATGAAGGTTGTGTGCAGAGAAGTGAAATTTGAGGAACAGTGCACTTAAGGAGTCCTCCTTCATTGGTAAAGGACAGGTAATAATGAGAATAAAAGATGTGACATAGGGAATCCAGAGCGCAAGAGACCCAAAGCCAAGGGCCTAGCCCTCTAGGGCTTATCACCTAACCAGGGAGGAGCCAGGTGAGTGGGACCAGACCATCAAGCTGCTTGAAGTGCCTCCCCTGGGATGTGTTCCATTGGGTTACGATGACCCACTTACCAGCGATCCTATTTCCAATATAAACACTCTCTGAGGAGCCCAGCATCCTCACTAGCACCCCTGCCCCGAGACTGAACAGGGACACGTGTGAGCATCAGAATGAGTCGGTGGGGCAGGAGAGAACGTTCCTGTGGGCGCCTGGGACTTGAGACATGGAAGGAGTTTTGGAGAAGGACTGAGGTCCCTTTTTCATAAGCATTCACAAAACATTGTCAGTGGGCCCTTGAACCTTCACAAAGGTGGACCTAATACTCACCAACAATGGGGCAAATCCTCCCACTTCCAGAAGCTTCAGAGTTCCTGAAATGAAGGCCATTGATTGGATCGGTACAAATTCGCTGCAAAAAAATGTAACGTCCATTCCATTCCTGGGTATGTATCTGGAAAAAAATGAAAACACTAATTCAAAAAGATACATGCACCCCGATGTTCACAGCAGCACTATTTACCGTAGCCAAGACATGGAAGCAACCTAAGTGCCCACCAACAGACAACTGGATAAAGAAGATGTAGTATATGTATACAATAGAATATTACTCAGCCATAAAAAAAAGAATGAAATTCTGCCATTTGCAGCAATGTGGATGGACCTAGAGAATAGTATGCTTAGTGAAATAAGTCAGACAAATACTATATGTCACTTATATGTGGAAACTAAAAAATAATTCAAAGGAATGTATATGCAAAACAGAAACAAACAAACAAACAAAAAAACAGAAACAGACTCCAGACATACAAAACAAACTTGTGGTTACCCAAGGGAAGGGGGAAGGAAAAATTAGGGGCTTGGGATTAACAAACTACTATATAAAAAATAGATAAGCAACAAGGACTTACTATATAGCACAGGGAATTATACACATCATATTGTAATAACCAACAATGGAGAATAATCTGCAAATACTGAGTTACTATGCTGTATACCTAAAACTAATATTATAAATCAACTATACTTCAATTAAAAAAAAAAAGGTCTGCAGACACTGTAGCCGTGAGGGGGCAGAGAAAGCCGATGGTCCTGCCCATCCCATTGACCTAAGATGAACAACTTTTATTTCCCCCAAACCACCGTGACAGTGACAGAATCACCCACAGTACCCACACCCACATTTACTTTCGCATCATGCAGCTTTCACAAATGAGTGATTGGGAAAGATATTTATCACGGAAAACTTTTTGTGGATGTAGCCACCAAACTGATGGAACATCTTTCTCCTTTAATTTCCGTCTTGTGCTTCCTGCAGAAGCAAATAAGAATGAGTTAAGGAGCCTCTCCTGGAAGGCAGAAAATAAATATGCATGTTTCAGAACCAGGAAACATCCCTCTGTGAGGGATGTAAGGAAAAGAGAGGAGGAAGACGTGAAATGGCATCCCAAGGGCCCCGTGTGGTTGGCAAATGTGTTTTGTTTGGAACAAGGAGTGTGGTTGGATTTTTTTTTTTAAATGTTTAATATATGTAAAAATTCAGAGATTTAAAATAAAAGTCCAGCTGTCTGGCTTCTCTGGGAAAATCAGCTCTGACTGCACTGGTAGGCAAGATGGCAACTACCAGGCAGAGTGAGATAACCGAGGTGCACGATCTCCACTCTGCCTCCGCCACTCCCAGCCCCCTTCACTCTTCAGTGTTCCCTCTGGAGTGATCAACTGCCCTCGGTTTGCCCCAGATGGTTCTGGTCTGAAAATGCAAAGTCCCATGACCTAGGAACCCAGCTAGTTCTGAACAAACCAAGACGGTCGTCCACCTTGCATATCTGCCTGGTCCCAAGAAACACAGCAGATGATACTCACATAATTCGTGTTACATGCTAAGCATAGTTCTAAGCATCTTAACCAGATTAACTCACTTAATCCTCAACCCTATGAGGCAGGTACTAAAACCATCACCCTTTTACAGACGAGAAACTGAGGCACATTCAGCTGAGGTCATACCCAGCCCGGAGGACTCTGCTATGAGCTGGGACTTTGGTCTCATTCCTGGTATCGGGTCTCTAATCCAGGTGAGCCAAGGTCCCTCATTTTAGGCTGATGTGAGAGGAGGGCACATGACCTGCTTCTTACCCACTTATCCCCGTGGCTCTTTGTGGCAGATGTATTCCTTGCTACCCAACAGCTAGTCCCTACTCTTCTTGCTCATATTACAAAACCTCAATTTTGTGAAGGCTGAACACGTTTGGGGAAAGTAATGCCCTTCCCTAGCCTGAGAGGATGAACCTAGATGGTCCCCAGTATGGTCATTTCACTCCCTTTTCTTGGTTTGATTGGCTTTTGGCAAGGTATGCAGTCCAGTTCTAAAGAATGAGGCTCAAAGAGAGATATGGTGAGGGTTTTTTCCTTGGAAGGTTTTTGTTCCCTGATGAAGTAGTTACATGAAGAAGGGCTCCTCCTACTTACTGTTTTAATGAGATTGTGTGAAGATGAAGTACTTGGAGCTGTGGCAGCTATTTTGTGACCAAGGGACAAGCCTAAGGATGGAAAGTCAACAGACTCAGGATGGTGGAACAGAATAGTCCAGCCACCAAACCACTCATGGAGTGACCCACCTCCAGATTATTTTACGTATTGACACTGTTTCTTGCAACTGTTACTTGCAACGGAACGTATCCTAACTAATACACCATGGGACCCTCAAGAACACCTCTGCTTTTCCCATGAAGTCTAGAGCAGCTTGCTCCCTATTTTCCTTCTTTCTATGCCCCACCATGACCTTGTGGGGACTTGCAAGATTTAGGGGCACATCCTAAGCATGAGGTACCCCAGACCAGTCTCATTATGCCAGCCACATTAAAGAAGAGAGAGAGAGAGAGATTGGTTGATAAGCCAAAAGGTCACCATGTAGAAGAGAATCAATTCAAGAGAAGGGACATGTTTTCCCCCAATTCACTCAATAAGTAACATGCTGGGTTTCTACCAAAGGCCAAGAACTGTCCCATTTGTGGTCCCTTCAAAGCACCTCCCCCAATCACAGTGTCCTCAGTTCCTGGCTTTGACATTCACTGGTTCTGTGACTTTAACAAGATGCTTCACCTTTCTGTGCCTCAGTTTCCCCATCTTTAAAATGGGGATAATCATAATAATTCCAACCTCCTAAGGTCACTGGGATGATTTAATAAAATAATGATTGTAATGTTTTCAACAAAGCACCTGGCACATAGAAATGTTCTATAAATGTCTGCGATTATGTTATGGGGTGGGAAATGGAGTGAGAAGAACTTGGTGTTTCCATTTTGTAAGTAAGGAAACTAAAACTTCGAGATTTTCTCAAGGCACCCAAATAACAAGTAAATAACTAAATTTTAAGTTAAACCCAGATCTTTCCAAATCCATAACCTGATCTAGAGAGTAGAATATTATTTAAGTATATAATAGACAAGGAAAAACAGAATTTTTACCCATATTTGGGATCCTAATGATAAAGTTAAGCAAACCTGCCTTCTGTATGGAAGGCTAAATGTTTTTTTACCAAGACTTTTGATTAAAGACAGTTATCTTTGGTGGTAGAATAGCTGATCTCAGCATATCAGGAAAGTTATCCCCAAATGACAAATGGAATTAAATATCCACTCGGCTACTGCCAGATGGTCTCTGAAGCCATAGAACCACAGGACTTGATTACAAGGACTAGAATAGGGTCCTGGGCCCGGGCTGGAGGAGAACAAAATCCACTTTCAAATGCTTCTCCAATGACTTCAATTAACTGTGGACTAAACCAGACAGTTAGTTGTATAAGCATAGATCTCTTTGTGGCTTTAATTAAATTTTCTCAAGTAGAAATTCTGCTTGGAGACTTTCAGAAGGAAAACACAGTACTCAGGAAATGCAACTGGATCTGATCTGTGTGTGCTGTGTAATTAAAGTTCAGGTGGGCCCTACCTTCCTGGAAGCATGTTTAAAAGCTCTTTTGGGGGCTTCCCTGGTGGCACAGTGGTTGGGAGTCCGCCTGCCAATGCAGGGGACACGGGTTCGTGCCCCGGTCCGGGAGGATCCCACATGCCGCGGAGCGGCTGGGTCCGTGAGTCATGGCCGCTGAGCCTGCGCTCCACAACGGGAGGGGCCACAACAGTGAGAGGCCCGCGTACCGCAAAAAAAAAAAAAAAAAAAAAAAAAAAGCTCTTTTGTTTGACAGTAATTATTTATAATTATTATTAGCAACATTCTCTTAATACCCACATTCCTACACACCTGTCTGCTTCCCATCCATCCTATAAGGGTCAGCAAATTAAAGCCTCCCAAGCCCAATGCAGGTGATGCTTGTTTTTGTAAACATAGCTTTGGAACACAGCCCCGCTTCTTGGTTTACACATTACCTAGGACTGCTTTCATGCGACAACAGCAGAGTTGAGACCTTATGTGGCCAGCAAAGCTGAAAATGCTTGGCCTTATACAGATACCATTTGCTGAGCCTCACAGAGACCGTAGGAGCATGACCCACTGAAGGAGATTGTTGGACATGCTCGGGAGTTTGGACTTCACCCAGAAGGCGACAGGGAGCCACTGAGAGGTTTGGAGGAGGTGGCAGAATGGCCACTGCAGCAGATACGATCGATGCCCCACCCCCTTCCCTGGCCACTCATGCTACCTGGATAAGGCTGCTTAGTGCAAACACCGGCGAGTCTACTCGAGCGCTGTTTCTGGCGTGGCCAGCGAGCGGGACCAGCCCCAAGGGCCTGGGGGCAATGCCCCTGCCCCACTAGGCTGCAGCCCTCAGCCAGCGGCAGACAGAGATGGTGGATAGATGCCCCGGCTCCCTGTCCCACACGACTCCCAACTGGACTGAGCTCCGGGCGCCCCCGTGGTAACCGCCCTGACAACAGACCCTCCCGTGTCCTCCTTCCCTTCCCCACGGCCTTGCGCGCTAACCCTTGTCACAAGGTCTGCTGCCCGGGGAAACCAAACAGGACAGCTGGATCCCCATTTAAGAAAGATCACTCGGGGTCTTCCCTGGTGGCGCAGTGGTTGAGAGTCGGCCTGCCGATGCAGGGGACACGGATTCGTGCCCCGCTCCGGGAAGATCCCACATGCCGCGGAGCAGCTGGGCCCGTGAGCCATGGCCGCTGAGCCTGCGCATCCAGAGCCTGTGCTCCGCAACGGGAGAGGCCACAACAGTGAGAGGCCCGCGTACCGGGGGGGGGGGAAAAATCACTCGGGCGGCACCTTGGGAAGTGGACCGGATGGAGCCCGGGAATCTGGTCACTGTAGAGACGACTGGCACCATCTTGGGCCCAGCGCCCAGGCTGCCCAGGCCTCCCCCTGACTCATCTCAGCACTTCCCCAACGTGAAATCAAGCACCAAGGCCAGGCCAGACCAGTCTCTCTTCTGAGTACTTCAGGAATCTGCCCGCTCCTGCCCACCCGCACGGCAGCGCCGAGGACCCTGTCGCCATTCTCTCTCACACAAACCACAACACCACCTCCTCCCAGGTGTCCTCGCCTCTGCCCTTGTTTACCACACAGCAGCCAGTCAGGTCCTGCTCCTTCTCTGCTCAGACCCTCCCAGGGCTCCCACTTTGCTCAGAATAAAGTGCCACAACCTTCCCCTGACCTGCAGGGATGACGTGACCTGTGCCCCCATCACTGCTCGACTCTAGCCCCCCTCACTCACTCCTTGCTGTTCCCCAAACACACCGGGCTGGATGGCCCCTCGGGGCCTGTGCACCATCTCTTCTCCCTGGATCCCTCTTCCTCCAGAGCCGCATCACGGTGCCCCGCAACTCCTTCAGTTCTGCTCAAAGACCCCTTTCACACATTGACCGTCCCCGAGCACCCTATTTTAACGGCACAGCCCCCTCATAACACTCTCAACCCTCCTCCTCTGCTCAGCTTGTCCCCATCGCACTGCCCAGCATCCGACATCACTACGGCTCTGACCTGCTGGCTTTGCTGAGGGTTTATCCTCCCCCGCACTAGAATATGAGCTTCAGGAGGGCAAGAAATTGAGTCTGTTTTGTTCACCACTGTATCCACAGAGCCCAGCAGAGTCACTGTGTAGGAGGATCCTCAATAAACATTTATGCGAAAGAAAGAAAGGGGGGTGGGAGGGAGGACTCTTCCTTCTATTCCTTAGGCAGCTGCATCCACTTCCCCCTACTCTTCCAGGCCTAGACCCACCCACCATCTCCCAGACAGGCAGGAAGCAGAAAGGAGTCAGAGAGCAAGCAGCCCCTGCCCTGGGTCTCGGCTCTTTAACAGCGTTTCAGGGTGTGACAAAGTGGAGCGAGCACGGGCTAGACTTGTATTCAAATTCCAGCTTCTCCACTGACCTACTGAGTGACCCCAGGCAAGTTGCTAAACCTCTCTGGGGCTGAAGAGGTGGGCAGGTCAACTTTTCGGGGCCCTGGGGGTCCTGTGAGGAGAACCAAGTAACACAGAGGCCAAGTTTAATGTTTCTTTGTTTAAAAGACAACGAGGAGAAAGCTCATCAAAAAAGATTGGGTCTACTCACCCAAAGGACATCTTTTTTTTTTTTTTTTTTTTTTTCTTTTTGCGGTATGCGGGCCTCTCACTGTTGTGGCCTCTCCCGTTGCGGAGCACAGGCTCCGGACGCGCAGGCCCAGCGGCCGTGGCTCACGGGCCCAGCCGCTCCGCGGCATATGGGATCCTCCCAGACCGGGGCACGAACCCGTATCCCCTGCATCGGCAGGCGGACTCTCAACCACTGCGCCACCAGGGAGGCCCCCAAAGGACATCTTAAAAAAAAAAAAAACAACGGTGTCCCCTTACCTCTGAAGCCTTCTTCCAGAGCCGCCAGATCTGAGAAGTCTGTGGTTTCAGCTTAACTTCCGGGTTTAAATAAGTTTAGTTCCACCTGCATCAATTTACTAGCAAATGAGGGTCATGTTTATCATGCTTGGCGTCGAGCAAATTATCGTTTTCTTTGGGCAAGTCCACCAAAATGACCAACGGGAAGTTGTACAAATTCAGGGGAGAGAGACCCATTTCGTTCGAATGACAGCAGACCACATTTGAACCAGAGCAAATTTAATTCTCTGCTCCAGCTCAGTATTTGCAGTGAAGATTTTGAGAAACCCAACTGGATTTTCGGGAAAGGGGATGCTTTTCAACGCATGCCGCTGCAGCTGGGCAGATTAAACTTGTTCCATCAAAGGTGCAATTCCCTGGCCACGCCGAAGAGCTCACAGTTTATATGAACCTAAGCAAGGAAATAGCCCTTCAGCCCTAAACAGAGGGGGGCGGATTTTAGCCAAGGTCTTGAAGCATTTTATTCCCAGGGACTCACGGCGTTGGGAGAAATAATGGCCTAGCTCTCAGGAATACAGACTTTTTGAGCTGGAAGAGATTCTGAACATCACCTAGGGTTCTCTAAAACGGGAGCCTGGAGCGTTTTTAAGAGAGCCCAGCAATCAGTTACACTGAATCCACCTGTTAAGAAAGTTATTCCTTTCAATCAATCCCTTTCGTTGTATCTAAGAGAGTCTTAGTTCTTTAACGATTCCTCTTGAACCCACAGACCGTAGGCTCCATGGCAATAGTTTCCCACTAGAATTTAAAAACAAAACATTGTATCCCATTCTTTGTAGGCCAAGAAGTCAGCAAACACTCTGTAAAGGGCCAGAGAGTAATCACTTAGACTTTGATGTCTCCCTTGCAACTAAACTCTGCTGTTCTAGAGCAAAGGCAGCCATAGATGGTAAATAAACAAATGAGCAGGGTAGGTCCCAATAAATCTTCATTATACACACGGAAATTTGAAATAGTCTGCTTCTTTTGATGTTTTTTCCTCCAACCATTTCAAAATTTAAAAATGAAAAATATTCTTAGCTTGGGGACAGTAAAAAATCAGGCAGCAGGCCAGACTGGCTATTGCTTGCCAACCTCTGCTATAGAATCTGCTAGTGGTCAGAGCAGAAGCATTTACTTTGGGGTCACCTGTGTGGTCCTGGAGTCAGACCCCTGCCTTGGAACCCCAGCAACTCAATGTCTGTGACTCTAGAGAGTTGCTTTGTTTCTCCAAGCCTCAGTTTTCCCCTCTTTAAAATGGGAATAATAATAGTACCTACATCATTAGGTTGATGTAAGAATTGAGTTAAGCCATGTAAGGTGCTTGTAATGTTGTACGGCATGCAGTGTCAGACATTAGCTCTGATGTATATATTTTTATAGTTTCCTTCTATGTAGGGTAAGGGATACTTATTTTCCAGATATGGTAATGATACAGCTTCCCTCTTCCATAAATCGATTTAAAGTCAAGTTAAAGGAAAACATCATTTGAATGCATACAGTCTTATGCAAACATGGCAAAAATCATCAGTGGGGCACTTGAATGACTCAAGTTTGGCAAACACTCAGCTGGTCCCTTATCTTCATTACACAAAGTTGAGAAAGAGATCGTAATATCAGATAGAGTCTTCAAATTAAAAGAGAATGGGAGTGCATTTCACTCTCTGTGAATTTTAATGATTACAGTCACATGTGTCTTACTACCCCTGCTACACTGTGAGTTCTTTGAGGGTAGGGACACATTATCCCTGAACCCCTAATCCTCACAGGTGGGCCCCAGCCCATAGACAGTGACCACCAATATTTGTGCTTTTTTTAAATCGAGGTAAGTTAGATTATTCCATATGAATCTTTAAGTTCCTTCCAGCCTCCCAAAAAGACAGGAGTCCAACTAGATGGCTGGATCTCATTATTTATTTATTCATCCATTTAGCAAACATATAGAAGCCCCAACCAAGAACAAGCCCTGTACAGAGAACCCCAAAATAAGTAATACGTGACCACTGCTCTTGAGGGGTCCCAGGCTACAATGGTTGGTAGTGAACTTTTTGGATCATGTATGCCTAAGTTAAAAAACTGCTGAACAGCCACATTTAATATATATTAATAATTAGTATGTGTTAATTATTATTATATTAAATATGATTATAAAATATACACTATATTGTAAGACATTAAATAATCAGACACTTATGAAATATTGTTTTAACTGGTAAATTATTATGTTTATTATTGTTTGTTGTATAATTAAACAGTTAATATGTTTAATTATAATTAAACAGTTAATATGTTTAATTATCTATAAATTGCATATGGGTGTCACTTTTCAATTACATCTTTCACATTATAACGCATGCAAAAAACTATGACATCAAGGGTCTAAGGTTTTCTCCCCACACCTTCCATGAGCCCCGTTTTGGAGGGAGCCTGGGTCCAGTGGAGGACAAAGTCACACGTGCAAACGGTTATGATACAGGGATGAGCCCCCAGGGAAGGTGTGACTGTGTTTGTTGGTGGGAGAAAGTGGCCCAGGGGGGTTGGGGATGTTCTTGAGAGAGAGGTGAGGCTGCAGCTGAGCCCAAAGTGGACGGACGAGGAGGCAGGAAGTCCAAAAGAACAAAGGAAAGATCCTTCAGAAGCAGGATGCCTGTGGGGTCTGGCTCTCTGACTCCTGGGGGGAGAGGAGGGTCAGCAGCAGAGAGCCAAGAAGTGTGAGATGCCCCCTCTTGGATATTCATCCTGGCACATCTTTTCTAGCACAGCCTGGACAACTCCCTCCCATCCGAAAGTCAGTCGGAGGGTTTTTCCTTGTTTCCCACCCCGTGAGCAAGGAAGCCTGCACATCACTGCAAAGCCTCCCATTATGTTTTTCTGGCAAGGAGCCTGGCTTCATGACTGAGCACTGCCCTTTGGTGCTGTGGAGATAAAGCCTGACCGTAGGGATGAGGATCTGAGATTTGGGGGGCCACTATAGCAGCAGGTCTGTGGAATGTTGACGTCTTAAAGGGGTCCTGCTGCCTACAGAAGCTGGGTACACAGAAAGCACTGCATAAGGCTCTGTGCAAGGAGGGAGCACAGGCATGGATGAATGAACGAATATTTGCTCAGGTCCTAGTTCCACTGTTTTCAGAACAAAACTAATCATAGGAGCAGGAGCTAGATTTTACTATTTCTAGATTTACAATAACTGCACAGCAGAGATTATGTTACCGACGTGAACACTGAGGCTCAGAGAAGAGATGCCACCCCAGCATCTCACACCGCCGGTAAGGGGTAGAGCTGGATGCAGCCACAGGCAGCCTGACTCCTGGCCATCTTCTCATCCACTCTGCTGGTGGCTTCCATCTGGGGACCAGAACGGGCTCCAATGGCCTGGTCAACCCAATCATCTGGTCCTCAAATGTCATCTGCCACACCTCTGCCACCTGTGCACCCAGAACCTGCTCGAATACCTCCAGGGATGGGGCTCCCACTTTCACCTTTGGAGAGCTGGTTTTTAGAAAACAAGTCTGCTCTTTCAGATACAGGATGAATTATGTGTGTGTGTATTTTGAGAGAAGATAGAAGGAAGGAAGGGAGGAAGGGGAGAGATTATGATATTTTTCTATAGTGACAGCGTATTTATATCTAATTAGGATTTATTGAGCACTTACTATGTGCCAGGCACTTTACAGATATCACCCCACTTCATACAGCACCACTATGAAGTAGGGATCATCAGATGCCCTTCTTCAGATGACAACACCAAGGTTTAGAGAGCTGACATCCCCTGCCCGAGCCCCACAGATAAAACATGTCTGAGCGGGAGTCACCCCAGGCCCAAGATGACCCTGGCTCTTGGCCACCATGCGTCCCTCCACCCTCACAGGCCTTACAGCCTGTGAGGCCTTTGCCTCTAAAGACTTTCCATTTGCATTATTCAACTAGTTGCTTTCCCTTAAAAAAATTTTTTAAGCACGGGATTCACCACACACAGATAACGATTATTAATATTTTTCATATATACACTATATATATACATTTATATATATATATACACATATATACCTCGATACATTAACATCTATACATTTTTCATATATATAAGCTGTATGTAGACAGATGGTTCCGGTTTTTTACGAAACTGAGATGATACTATCTATGCATGTTATTTTGTAACCTGTATTTTCTACCCAACGGTATCTCTGGAACATCTTTCCATGGCAACACATAAAGCTCTACATCAATTTTATGACTGCCTGGGGTTTTGTCACACAGATGCACCAAAACGTTTCTAACTACTCACCTCTTGTTGGACATTAATGTTCTCCAATATAACCCTTCCAACACATCTTTGCACATACATCTTTGTGCAAATTTCTATTTCTTAGGTTACTGCCTATGAGGAAAGTGGCCGGGGGTCACAGGTGATGCCCCCAAAAGCCCCCTGGTACTCCTACCAGCAGTGTGGGAGAGGGCTGGCTTCCCCGCCCCCAGCTCACGTGGGATGTTATCGTTTTTTAATCTTGGCCAAGCTTTCTGGCCAGGGAAACATAATAAAACTACATCTGGTTTTTTTTGTTTGTTTTTTTTTTGCGGTACGCAGGCCTCTCACTGTTGTGGCCCCTCCCGTTGCGGAGCACAGGCTCCGGACGCGCAGACCCAGCGGCCACGGCTCACGGGCCCAGCCACTCCGAGGCATATGGGATCCTCCCAGACCGGGGCACGAACCCGTATCCCCTGCATCGGCAGGCGGACTCTCAACCACTGCGCCACCAGGGAGGCCCTACATCTTGTTTTAATGTGCTTATCTTTTACTACCAGTGAGATTGAATTTCTTCCAACATCAGACAGTTCCAATCTGTCTTAGGCATCCTTGCGTTACTACGGTAACCCTAAGGGCACAAAATACCCCAAGTGGGGTTCTGACCAGCATAGATTTTAGAGGCATCTACCCAGTGGGTCTCTGCACGTGGGGTTAACTGGTCCCACCAGGGCACTGCCCAGCTGCCAGGGCCTGAATGGATCCCAGGCTCCAGAGGTGGAACAAGACTGTCTGGTCGATAGCTCGGGCAGTCCAGCCACCCTGGGGTGGCATTTGACACCCGTCTGGTTTCAGTCAACTCTGCCTGGGCTAAACCGCGTGCCTGGCGTCTCACCCCTTCCCTCCGAGGGCCCAGAGCAGCCAAGAAGCTCCCTCCCGCCCTGGGTTAGCTGCCTGGTGCTAACTTCTACCTGGTAGCCTGGGGGCAGGGGCGGGGGATGGGGTGGGGTGAGTAATGCCTGTGTGCAAACACACATAGGATTTTGCTTCCCTTTCATCTGGTTATTTCAAAGCCAGGAGTTAGATAAGATTCACCTTATCTATCAATTCGCTCACATGCTTAACCTGTTGCCATTTGACAAACTCACAAAATTCTTCTCATTCAAGTGCTCAGTGTTGAGGGTGTGACAGACCAACCCCCTCCAATGCCACACGAGGGAGCATGAGGTGTGGAGATATCAGCTCTTTCCACCTGCGCAGCATCCCTCCTCCTCCTTCTCACGAATGGGCACCTCTATCCTCCCTGCCCAGATCCCTCCACGCCCTACTTCCTGTGCCCCACCTCCAGCCTAGGGAATAGGCTGTGCTCCAACCTGGGTGCACTTCCCACTCTGTCAGGTGCCAGATAAGTTACTTAGCTTCTCAGAGCCTCAGTTTTCTCATCACTAAAATGGGGCAATAGTAATACCTCCCTCCCAGTGTTGTTAGATTAAATGAGATCAGGTTGGTTAACATAATTTTATAAACTACGATATGTAGAGCCAATTTCTTTTTTTTTTAAACAAGGACTGATTGAACAGCTGGTTGCATTCTAGTATAATCGCTCCTTGAATATAAGCTAGGAGTGGGAAAGCTCACAGAGAATTTAAATTATAGTTATTTGGTTTCACTGCCTGCCCCCCAGGCCTCAGATTTGGGCCCTGACACAAGGTTCATGATCACTAATATTTGTTGACTTGAATCAAGATGAGGTGGTTGAACCCAGACAAGTAGGTTTGAACTGTTGAGCTTCCATGGTTTGCAATGGCTCACTGCTCCAGGACTTGGTGGCTGCATGTTGTCTTTTATTCGTCCATTCAGCAAGCATCGGTGAGCCCCAAATGTCAAGTCCTGTACTGAGGAAATCCCCAGAAGAGCAAGAAAGGTCCTTATTGTCAAGATGCTCATTACACCAAAGAGGAAACACACACGTAACCTGGTACTACTCCTATATGAACAGACAACGGCCAGACCATAGATAACACTAGAACCCCGACCCACAAGTTTTGCACCAATCAGTCCAGCATGGTCAGGACTTGGTCAATGACTGCCAGCTTCCTGAGTCAGCCCTTGGGTTCCTGTTTCACAGTCTCCATATGACACATATTTCAATAGAGGTGCCACACAGCTGTACACAGAGGGGCAAAACTTGGAGACAAAACCAGAAGGAGCAGTCTTACCATTACCAGCTATACGGTCTGCCCTGGGAGAAAGCGAGGGAGAGAAGAAGGAAAACGAAGCGGGAGAGGGAGAAACCTAAGCCGTAAATAAAAAACAAAACATTCCACACACAGGTTTTGAACAAGCCACGCCTGCCCTAACGGTGAAATTAACTCCCTCCAGCCAAACTTTGGAGAATGTGATTCACCTGGAAGCTTGTTAAACACTTGACCCCTGAGCCCCACCCCCAGTGTCTTAGTCTGCTCGGGCTGCCCTAACAAAAGACCACAGACTGGGGGGCTTAAAAACTAGACCTTTATTGCTCACAGTTCTGGGGGCTGGAAGCCTAGGTCAGGAGCTGGCATGGTTAGGTTCTGGTGAGAGCTCTCTTCCTGCCCTGCAGACGGCCTCCTTCTCACTGTGTCCTCACATGGCAGACAGAGACCAAACAAATTCTTTCCGGTGTCTCTTTTTTTTTAACGTTAGCAAAGGTTTTAATATATAACACTCAATACTGGCAAAGGAACTGAGAAAAATGTATTTTTAGACACCACCCTTTAGAAAATAGTCTGGCTTCTCTTCTTACAATGGCACTAATTGCATCCTGAAGGCCCCACCCTCAGGATCTCATCTAATGCCTAATCAACTCCCAAAGTCCCTGTCTGCAAACACCATCACCTTAGGGCTTCAACATACGAATTTTGGGGGAACACAGTTAAGTTCATTCTTCCCCTGGCCCCCCAAAATTCATGTCCTTCTCACATGCAAAATACATTCATTCCATCCCAACAGACCCAAGAGTCTTAACCCATTCCAATATCAACTCTAAACTCTAAAGTCCAAAGTCTCATCTAAATATCATCTAAATCAGATATGGGTGTGACTCAGGGTACAATTCATCCTGAGGCACAATTCTTCTCCAGCTGTGAACCTGTGAAACTAGACAGGTTATGTGCTTCCAAAATACAGTGGTGGGACAGGCATAAGACAGACATTCTCATTCCAAAAATGAGAGGAAAGAAAGAAGGGGTAACAGGTCCCAAAAAAGTCTAAAACTTAGCAAGGCAAATTCCATGAGATCTTAGGGCTCAAGAATAATCCTGAACCTGTGGGTCTGGGCTGGGGCCTGGGAATCTGCAGTTTTCATCTAAGTTCTCAAGGTCCTTGCAGAGTGTGGTCTATGAACAGCTGCTTGGCTATAGTCTGAACTTGTTGCAGATGTGGACTCTCAGGCCCCACTTACAACCTGTTGAATAAGAATCTGTATTTAGGGCTTCCCTGGTGGTACAGTGGTTAAGAATCCGCCTGACAATACAGGGGACACGGGTTCAAGCCCTGGTCCAGGAAGATCCCACATGCTGCAGAGCAACTAAGCCCGTGCGCCACAACTACGGAGTCTGTGCTCTAGAGCCCGCAAGCAACAACTACTGAGCCCATGTGCCACAACTACTGAAGCCCATGCACCTAGAGCCTGTGCTCCACAACAATAGAAGCCACCTTAATGAGATATCTGCGCACCACAATGAAGAGTAGCCCCCGTTCGCCGCAACGAAAAAGAAAGCCCGCATGCAGCAACGAAGACCCAACACAGCCAAATATAAATAAATAAATAAATAAATTCATTTTTTTAGTCTGTATTTAAACAAGACCTACAGTGTTTCATATGCACATTAAAGTTTGAGAAGCTCTGCTCACAGTGATTCACATTGAAAGAATCCAGATACCACTTGGAGCATAATAAATAACAGCTAACAATGAACTAGGCAGGGTTCAAAGTTCTTAATGCATAGTAATTCATTTATGGGTCAAAATAATCCTGTGAGGTAGGTACTATTCTTATTCTCATTTTACAGATGAGAAAAGTGAGGCACAGAATGGTGAAATAACTTGCCAAAGTCGCAAAGCCGACACATGCTGAGTCTGTGATTCAAGCCCAAGCGGACTGGTACCTGCTGCCCTTGCCTTCAGATGGTGATTCACCTGGGAATAGACAAGCCCTGAATCATCCCAGCTGTCCTCCTGGACCCAGATACCTCAAACAAGGCATTCAACACCTCTGCAAAATATAAGAGCTGCACTGCTGCAATATGTCCTATAGCTAAATAACACATACAGATCACATCCATTTTCTGGGGAACAAAAATGGCTGTGCAGATTTGGGTATAATTATTACATTTCTAAACTCAACTGATTTAGGGAAAAAAATCAGTGCAAGCAAGAAACCGTGCTGGGGACTCACATGAGCCCCATGATTAAATCCATTCTCTATCTCAAATCTGCTCTGAGAATTACACTCCAGAAGGTTCTGGGGCAAGAATGGAGGGCAAAACAGGTAAAGAGCCATTCGTACTGGCCTCCAGCCATAAGGACTTCTTTGGACACTTTTATGTGGTCTGCCCTCTGGACTGAAACTATTTTATAAAACCAAGCTATGTTCTTTGAACTTAAAATGCCAAAACATAAAAAAAAAAAAAAACAGGGCTGAATTGCTTCAGTTTGCCCCACTGCTGCCTGAGAGCAGCTCTTCTCTTTCTTTGTTTGTATTTAGAGATTCCTTTCTCCCACCATTGCTGCAGCTGAGTTACTGGGTAGTCCTGTTCCCAAGTGAGATCAGCCATAGGATTTAGTCCCATTTCCCCAAAGACAAATAGCTATGGGGTTACCAAAAGTTGTTAATGCCCTTCTACTAAGGAGAGGCCAAAAGTAGATTAATACAAGCATCATATGAAGAGGTGGTCCCCCCAAGACTTCCCTGGGCACAGTCCGGAGAATGGATGTAGCCATTAGCTGGTTACTCATAAATCGGAAGACTTTATCGATGCAGATAATCAATGCAGGCAAAACAAGGCTGGTAGGCAAACTCAGCAGTGGGAAATTAAGGTTTTCTTTTGTCCTAGCAAAAGATCAGGAGTGATATCCCAACAGAGATGGTTTATTAAGGATCTGAAGACTTCAGGACCTTAGGAGATTGCTTTTTCCCCAGTTCCATGAAATAGGAAAGGTAAGGGCAATAAATGAAAATGTCACTCAGGCAACTAAGAACAGAGCAGACCGTGTCTGGAGGCCAAAGAAAGGATTCCCCTTTGATCGAAAAGGATTATGTGTTTGTACATTTCAGAAGCTAGCAGGCCCCACTTCCAAGAGACAGAGACTGAGCACTGGTCCTACCCATCAAGGGTGAAATCCATTTCCATCTGCTGTTGACACAAGTACTCTGGCAAAAGCTGGGGCCAGCCAACCAGAAATGCAGCCAGGAGCCCATCCTTTGGGACAAGAGAGTCTGACCAAGTGCTAACACAATTTTTAATAAAAGATAACGAGCTCATTGCAATACCATTTATAGCAGCAACAAAACCTTGCATGATCAACAGGAGGAGATTGGCTAAATAAATGTGTATATATCCAAACTGTGAAAATTAGATTTTCAAAGAATATCTAACAAACAGGGGAAACAATTATGATTCAATGTTAAGTAGGGGGGAAAAAGACAGGACCCACGGCATAAAACTGATTTTTCTACACCTATATAGGTACTTTTTTTTTTCTTTCGGTACGCAGGCCTCTCCCTGTTGTGGCCTCTCCCGCTAAGGAGCACAGGCTCCGGATGCGCAGGCTCAGCGGCCATGGCTCACGGGCCCAGCCGCTCCGCGTCATGTGGGATCTTCCCGGACCGGGGCACGAACCCGTGTCCCCTGCATCGGCAGGCGGACTCTCAACCACTGTGCCACCAGGGAAGCCCTGTTATTTTATTTTATAGTTTAAAAAAGCACCCACAAGAGGCAGGTACTATCATTTGCATTTGCTCTTGAGGAAATGGAAGCTTCCAGATGTTAGATGTCTTGCCTGCAGTTCAGTTTCCACTAAGGGACAGAGCTGTTTCCAGTGAGGATGTGTCTGGTGCCAACATCCATGCTCTTAACCCTGATGTAGGCCCAGAAAGTGAAGCCCCAGGTGGGGTTGCCAGATAAACTACAGGATGTCCAGGTAAATTTGAATTTCAAATACACAACAAATAATTTTTTTTTTAGTAAAGTAGTATGTCCCATACAATATTACTCATTATTCATTATTCAAACCAATCTACTGACATTGGGTCGTGCCGAACGAAAGTGCAGCTTTTATTGTAAGGCACCAGACAAGGAGTGCAGGGCAGCTAGCTCTCAAAACACCCAAACTCCCTGATGGGTTTCAGCAAAGCATTTTTAAAGGCCAGGTGAGGGAGGGGAGTTCCCAGGGTATTTGATTAGCTCATGCACAACTCTCTGATTGGTTGATGGTGAGGTAACAGGATGGTGTCACAGGGATTAACGTTATCAATCCTTAGGCTCCAGGAGGTCTGGGCACTATGTGCTCGTGGTCATTAAGCAGTTTCTTCCATTTGGTAGGGGTTTTAGCATCTGTAAAACAACTAAGGAAATGTGTATCAGATACTATTATCTGAGTACTTCAGAGTGGATCTAAAGCAGCAGATATGGGAGAGGGGTCTGTCCTGGGAAGGCTCCATAGGGTCCTGCTCAGTTACAATTTAACTGGGCATCTTGTTTGTTTTTTGTAGGAAAATGACCTCCATTTGCAAACTGCTGTGGGAGAGGCTTGAAAGTAATGTGGTAATCCCGAGGTTTTAGGAAAAGTCAGGTTGGGCCCCAGAGCTCCTCCAGCAAGGACCAGGAACAAAGTCAGCCCCCAGGCAGGCCCAGAGAAAATCACCATTTATCTTGGGTTCCCTTTTGTTACACCCCACTCTGAAAGAGACTGGGGCTTTGCTGACTGAGACAAAGTTGGCTGCCTGCAGCAGACAACCCTATAAAAAGGAAGGATGCCTGGGATTCATGGACCCCATCAAGCAATAGCGCTGAGCCCTCAGAAGCCACACCTTGGGGCATGCCCACACAGGGTGGTAAGTAGAGTCATTTGTCTGGTTTTGCTGTCAGTGGTCAGGGTGAGAAGTGACTCACAGCCCCTATCCCCATGCCCCCTCCCTGCTCCACCCCTATTCCCACGGGGCTCACTGTGAAAACTCCATGGTCGTCAGCCCCATGGTCGTCAACCCCAAACTTAGACCAGTGGTTCTCACCCTGGTTGCCCATTAGGATCACGTGGGAAGTTTCAAAAAATACTGACACTCAGTTCACTCCCAGATATTCTGATTCATTTGGCCGAGATGGGCCCAAGTGTGGGTATTTCACACAGCGCCCCAGGTGATTCCCATGGCTCAGTGAGGGTCAAACATCATTGAGCTGGACCAACCTTAATAAACTAGAGGCTGGGGCTTCCCTGGTGGCGCAGTGGTTGAGAATCTGCCTGCTAATGCAGGAGACACGGGTTCGAGCCCTGGTCTGGGAGAATCCCACATGCCGCGGAGCAACAGGCCGTGAGCCACAACTACTGAGCCTGTGTGTCTGGAGCCTGTGCTCCGCAACAAGAGAGGCCACGATAGTGAGAGGCCCGTGAGCCACAATTACTGAGCCTGCACGTCTGGAGCCTGTGCTCCGCAAAAAGAGAGGCCGTGATAGTGGGAGGCCCGGGCACCGCGATGAAGAGTGGCCCCCGCTTGCCACAACTAGAGAAAGCCCTCGCACAGAAACGAAGACCCAACACAGCAAAAATAAATTAATAAACTCCTACCCCCAACATCTAAAAAATAAAATAAAATAAAAAATAAACCAGAGGCTGAAGACAGTGGGCTTCACAGGGGTGGATGTCTGATTGATCTGTCAAACTGAGACAACCAGGTAAAGCTTGCTGGATTGCTGAAAAGTGAACAAGATCAGCTCGGAGAGCACCCCGCACAGAAAGTACTTGGCAAGTGTTACTTCTTTCCCGAGAATCAAACACAAGAGCTAACATTTATTACATACCTGTTATCCCAGTTAGTCCTCAGAACAGCTGTGTAAGGTAGATATCCCCACTGTCCCCATTTGTAAGATGCAGAGAAAGGTGACATCTTTCTCAAGATTACCAGCTGGCAATGGTGGAGCCAGCACTTGAGCTCAGCTATTTTGACGCCAGAGCCCCAGGCTTGCAATCCCTTCCTTATACCGTCTTCCTGCTTAAAGGACCCTTACGGGGTGGGGTGGGGGCAGGGGCTAAAGCCACCTGCCTCCCACCTCCTGGCCCTTGCCAGGCTGTCCCCCTGCCTTGAATGCCAGTCTCTTCTCTGCCAGTCTCTTCTAGGGTCTTACAGACCTCACAGGGAGTCCTCATCCATCCATTCATTTATTCTTCCTGTTCTTAAACAGATATCTAGTGAGCATCTCGTGAGTGCCAGGTACTGAGCTAGACACTGGATAGAAACACTGGGGAGTCCTGGTGGAGCTTGAGGTCCTACGGGGGAGACCCAAAAAAAAAACCCCACAAATATATAACTTCAAATTGCAGCAACTGCTCCAAAGGGAGCTTTCGTCTGACCCTGAGCATGAGAAGGCAACCGATGGTTTTAAGCCAAGTCCTGGTGATTTGTCTTTCCACCTGTGAGTGGAGGACGAATTGACTGGGGGCTGACGGTGGAGGCCAGGAGGCCAGGGAGAAGGCTAAGAAGGGAGGAGGCTGAAGGAGGAATCCAGGTGAGACAGGAAGGGGCCTGGCCCAGTGTGGTGAGGATGGACATCTTCCAAAGAAATCTGCTGCCCATTGGATGAGAGGTCATTACAACTTGCTTTGCCCCTTGTGACATTCTGCAGTATTTTATACTGTGGCTTGTTTCCTTATTGTATAAATTGCCTCCAGGGTAATATTCTAAATATTTAACAGCTGGGAGCCACCAGGGGACTGACCAATCAGAATAGACCATGACTCCAGGACAGCTCATCCACTGGATTAGGTGTTAACCCTTTCACTGCTGGATAATGGGGAGGTCCCAGGGGAGCAGCCTGGGTGGAGGAAGAGGTTTGAAATGAGACAATTTGTTGTCAATATTTTAACAACCAGTATTAAAACCCAGTGGTTCGTATCGGCTAAGGCTTGCCTCCTCACCAGGTTTTCAGCTTCTAGAAACAAGACTAGACTTAATCAAGATGAATTAGCTAGAAATTAGTCATACAGGTATCCCTTCCCAGGGGAAATGCCCTGTGGAGGCCTGGCTTCCATGGGGCCAACGTGCAGATGGACATTTCAGTCTTGCATTTCTGAGATGAAACGCAGAGTCCATCAGAATCGACTCCTGGGTCTACGAGGGCTGTGTGTCCTCTGAGCCCAGGACTCAGGAGGAGCAGGTGGTATTTTTGGAGGAATTTGCTGTCAATTCCTCCTCCTTACAGAGGCTGTCCAGCCTCCAGATGCCTGGCTCCCCTCAGACAGTCCCGGAGCCCAGCCGGGGAGGGCACAGCAGGGCAACCGAGGGAGCCCGTGCCTCTCCTCCTATTTGTCCTGCACTTTATCGTGTTGAAGTTCTGAAATTCTGTGGTGAAAAAAAACAGGTCATGGTAAAGAACAAAGAGGCAAAGAAATCTATTTGAGTGAGCATTGGGCTCGTTCTGGCCAGCCCGTCCCTTACAATCCAGGGACTCAATGCTCCACCTGTGAAATGGGTAGACTTACTTTTGCCCCTTTGTTCTTCAGAAGATGGATGAGATCATATAAATAGACACCATTTACATGGGTTCCTCCCTCCTTCCCCCTTCCCCTCTCCTTCTTCCCTTTCTTGTAGAGGTATTTGTCAAGCACTTACTGATTTGGATACTGGGGGAGCACAGACACAAATCCCAGCCATTGGGAGTCTGTGTTTCCCTAGGGGATTATTTCACTTCGCCCTGGAGGTGGTGTTCTTACTGTCATCCCGGAGGCTCAGAGAGGAGAATGACCAGCTGTGGCCATGCCGCTGGTGAGAGGCAGGTCTGGAATTAGAACCCCATCTCCCTGACTCCCCAGTCCAAGTTCTTGGTCTGGCCAGAGGCCATCACCATACACCTCCCCATGGGAAATCTGCTTCAAAAGGGAGATGCCCCATAATTTTAAATCGTGGTCAGTCTAAACTGCTTGGAAGGGAAGAAGGAGTGTGAGCATTGGACTTGGACCAACCTGAATTTGAGTCCCATCTCCCTACTTTGGCTGTGTGATCTCAGGCAGAGTGTTTAACCTCTCTGAGTCTTAATGCCTATAAAAAGAATAGGGAGGGCCTCCCTGGTGGCGCAGTGGTTGAGAGTCCGCCTGCCGATGCAGGGGACACGGGTTCGTGCCCCAGTCTGGGAAGATCCCACATGCCGTGGAGCGGCTGGGCGCGTGAGCCATGGCCGCTGAGCCTGCGCATCCGGAGCCTGTGCTCCGCAACGGGAGAGGCCACAACAGTGAGAGGCCCGCGTACCGCCAAAAAAAAAAAAAAAGAATAGGGATAGGGTAGGAGAGGGATGGACTGGGAGTTTGGGGTTAGTAGATGTAAACTATTACATATAGAATGGATAAACAACAAGGTCCTACTGTATAGCACAGGGAACTATATTCAATATCCTGGGATAAACCATAATGGAAAATAATATAAAAAAGAATGTATATGTGTATATAACTGAGTCACTTTGCTGTATAGCAGAAATTAACATAACATTGTAAATCAACTATACTTTAGTTAAAAAAAGAAAGAAAAAAAATGAACAAGGCTGGTGTGGCTTTGAAATATGGAAATAAAGGCTTACAGCCTGGAGATTTCAGAAAAACAGAGAAGGCTTTGGTCAGCCCTGAAGTCCAGGCTGGTTTGGCCGTCTAGTAGCTGTGGGGACTAGGGCAAAGTGTATACGCATTCTGTGCTTCTGTTTCCTCATCTGTAACACAAAGACAATCACAGCCCTTGCTGCAAAGGGTAGATATGAGAATCAAATGTGATCATCCACATCAAGTGCTGCCACCAAGCTGGTCTGGGTGTCACTTCTCAGGAGTAAGATGCGCTCTGGGCATCTGCAAAGACCACCAAGCATTTGGCCAGCAGGGCCAACACATTGCCAGGGCCATCAGAATGCCAGGTGGGGACAGCACTGGTCCCTGACCTCACATGGTGGTAAATGTATGGGCCTGGAGCCAGATGCCCAAGTCTGAACCCTGGCTGTGCAGCCTTCTGGCCCATGACCTTGGCCGAATTATTAGCCTTCCTGTGCCTAAGATATTACTATCAGCCTCACAGGGTTGTGGTCAGAATTAAATGGGTGAATACATATAAATGCTCTGGAACGCTGCTGGGCATATACAAACACTCCAGAGGTATTTCCTCATATTATTATTTGTTCTCACTTCATGTCTGGTGATCTCCAAAAGAAGTTGCTCTCTGCCGGGAAGTTGCTCTGTGGACGATGGTTTATCCTCACTCACCTGGAAATGCTGCCACCTTACCCGTTTCACCTCGTGCCTTGGAGCCACTGTGAGTTAGAAGTAATTCAAGTCGAACTGTAACTTTCCAGGTTCCACAGAGGGGACACGTTTCCTGCAAACAGAGTCCCTGGCTACATGTCACTTGTTCTAAGAGGTTTCTTCCGAGGGCTACATTTCTTCCCGTAACTACTGCACTGTGGGCTTTCCAGGCCTGCCTGTTATGTATAACTACACTTAACTTTTATGGGGTGTGTAAGTGCTCTCGGCGTAGACCATCTCCTCCGTCCCCCAGGATTAGGGGAAGGTCTGGGACGTGGCAGGGAACGATATTTCTCTGAAGGCTTTAAATCCGCTCCATTGCATTTGTGGGGAGTAAGATAGGATGCAGGGGTCCACCTGACATGGGTTTAAACCAGCATTCCCCACCTCTCTTCATCTCTCCATCATCTGGACCACTGCAGGGGTCTTCTTGCTCCAATTCCTCCCAAGTTTACACTGTGTTGCCCGTGGCCACCTGGGTGAAATTTCACAGCCCCACAGCAAAGCCTCAGAGGCTCTTAGAATTGCTCTGAAAATAAACCTCCCACCCTTGCCAGGCCTCCTGGCCCGACCCTGCCTTTAAATCTTAATGGACAAGTTGATCTCAGTAATAAATGGTTAGAAGTATTTTATTTCTGTTTCGCAGATGAAGTAGCAGCTAAAGCCATCAGCTCCGGAGTCATACCACTCATTCATTCATCAGTTCAGTCAGTCGACAAATACTTAGTAACAGCCTGCCATGTGCCAGGCTTGTTTCAGGCCCTGGGGGACAGCGGTGAATGAGACACAGTTCCTGGCCAGGGCTGCTTTCCAGGGCATGCAGACCATATAGTAGCAGAGGGGCCAGGGCCTACAAGGGCCCACCGTCCCTGCCTGTTGAGTGAAGCTTCTTGCCGAGCACTGAGCTGGGCCCAGCTCTAGGGCTTGGCCAGCCCAGGCAGGTCACTCTTGGCCCCATACCACGGATGGGATGCTGGGGAAAGTGGAGGCACCAGCTACATCTTCCCCTGCAAGAGCTGAGGGGGCCCCAGCTCACCAGCGCAGGGACTGGGAAATGAACAGCCCTACCCACAGCTGTCAGGTTTCGGGGAAGCAGCTTGGCTGTGCTTTCTGAGAATGCCCCCACTAACTTCTTTGGACCCCTTCTGGGTCTAATTTGAGTCTCAGCCACATTGTTTCCCCCAATTCTCTCATTCGAGAACCATGTTCACAATAGACTATTGTACTATTATTTATTTTATTTTTCATGAATTGGATTGTGATTTTTTTCTTAAATGCTTTGATTTTAAGAGGAAATGTTATATTGATACCATATAGTACTTGCCATAAATAGAAGGTAACCACTTTGTAATATCCACGTTATTAAATTCTAGCTAGATGCTGATCCTGGCCTCCAGTCTGCTGTCTTCGTTTAAAAGGGAGATCTTGGGCTTCTCTGGTGGCGCAGTGGTTAAGAATCCACCTGCTAATGCAGGGGACATGGGTTCAAGCCCTGGTCCGGGAAGATCCCACATGTTGTGGAGCAACTAAGCCCGTGCGCCACAACTACTGAAGCCCGCACGCCTAGAGCCCGTGCTCCACTGCAAGAGAAGCCACCGCAATGAGATGCCTGCGCACTACAAGGAAGAGTATCCCTGCTCACTGCAACTAGAGAAAGCCCACGTGCAGCAACGAAGACCCAACGCAGCCAAAAAAAAAAGGAGATCTTGGGAATTCCCTCTTGGTCCAGTGGTTAGAACTCTGTGCTTCCACTGCAGGGGGCATGGGTTCAATCCCTGGTCAGGGAACTAAGATCCCACATGCCGTGCAGCACGGCCTAAATAAATAAATAGAAATAAAAGGGAGATCGCATGGGGGGGCGGAATCCTTTCACGATGTATATGTAATATCAAACCGCCACGATATACACTTTAAATATCTTATAATTTTATATGTCAATCGTACCTCAATCAAGCTGAAAAAAATAAATAAAAGATAGATTCACAACTATTAGAAAGAGGTTAAAGAGACTAAGGACGCTAAGAGCAGAGACTTTCTCCTAAATAACCAGAAAGTCTGAAAAAGAGTAGAAAAGGGAACATTTCACTCTGTGGTGCAATCTTGTTTAGCATCATCTTAAAGTGACCTTCCTTACTAAAAAACAAAATCCAACCCTGTCCAACTTAAGGAAAGACAAGAGTCTGCTATGGGGTTACTAGGGAACCCAGCAATACTCCAGGAGGACTAGAGACTCAGGCTGGGGCCATGGTGCCCAAAGCCTCCTGCAAAACTGGCTCAGGGGAGATTCCAGGAGGCCCACACTGGCCCAGGCCGCCATCACAATCCTGGGCTAACACACGGGAACTTAGATGTGGGTAGGGGTCCCACCCCCATGAACTGACAACAGTGGCTTGCTACACCTAAAGTATTTGTACACACAATGTACTTTGTGCTGGACCCCTGCTCTCTCCTTCTGGGGGTCTGAAAATCTGGTGCCAGGCAGAGGCTGCCTATGTGACCAGCTTCCAGTACAAACCCTGCACACTGAGTCTCTAAGGAGCTTCCCTGGTGGGCAACACTCCACAGGCATCGTCACAACTCGTAGCTGAGGAACTAATCGCATCCTGGGGGTCTTCGCGGGAAAAGACCCTTGGAAGCTTTTGCCTGGTTTCCTCTGTACTTTGCCCCACATGCCTTTTCCCTTTGCTGGTTTTGCTTTGCATCCTTTCACTATAATGAATCATAGCCACAAGGATGACCATATGTTGGGTCCTCTGAGTCCTCCTAGGGAACCATCAGCCCAGGCAGTGGACTCGGGGACCCTACGTACCACCAGTGTCATAGCCTCTGAGAAACGCTAACTCAGGCTAACACGGCAGCCCTCAGAGGGCAGGAAAGTCCAGACACGCTCGGGATTTGTAACTTCCCAATAATCTCAGTGACTCTTCAAGGCAGGGGTGTGAGGTGCATAAGGCAGTCCAGCTGGTCCTGTTCACAGAGCGGGGGAAACTGAGACACAGAGGGGAACGACCTGCTGAGATTTCAGGGCCAGCAAACGCAGAGCCAAGCTGAGTCCAGTGCTCTTGCCCTGGGTGGCTCCCCACAGAGCTCTCTCCGACCTTAGAAGCCTACGTTGGATTCATTCTACCAGCGGAGCCCTCTGTACGAGAAAAGCATTCCAGAAAGCCTGAGCCTTCTTGCAAATGGATACGTTACTTCAATTGCGTCTACACCAAACAGAGTGCGAAACTGGAAATTTTTTCCGACACTGCCCCCGATAATTAAACATGAGTCCCCCACCCACCCCGCCCTTTACATCAGCATCTCTCCAGGTGGGGATCTCAGAGTGCCTGCATCTGGATCAGAATCAGCTGGCGTGTTTGTTTAAAATGCAGACTCCCGGGCCTCAACTAGCCTCACTAAAGGAGCATTCCTATGAGAGGAGCGGAACCTGTCTTTAATAAGCTCCCTGAGGAGTGTGTTTGGTTAGCACAGAGCCTGCCACATCATAAGCCCTCCAGAAATAAAAAGAGGACCAGAGAAAGCACAGACTGCAAGGACTTCAATGCAAATGTCCATATTTCAGCCTGCATTGCTGGGTCCAAGCAGCATCTGTTGAGCTAATTCTGAATATTGAGAAGCTGAAGTTGTCAGAAATATCTAACACAACTGGGAACTGTTTTCTTTTGACTCAACTCAAAACAGGTCAAATTCTGCCCCTTTATTGTTGAATTTAATGTCTGGAAACTGACACATCTTCCTCAATGGTTATAGTCGGCTGAATGGTGGCCCCCAAAAGATATGTCCACGTCCTCTCCTCTAGAACCTGTGAATACGACCTTATTTGGTAAAAGAGTGAATATTACCTTATATGGCAAAAGATGCGATTATTTTAAGGATTTTGAGAGGAGGAGCTTATCCTGGATTATCGGCTTGGGCTCTAAATCTATGACAAACTCACTCTTATAAATCCACTTACAAGACTGGGGCCGAGCCAGGCTTGACAGATGGGAGGAGAGACGGTGATGTGAGGATGGAGACAGAGATTGGGGTGATACAGCTGCAAGTCAAGGAACGTTGGCAGCAAGCAGGGCTGGAAAAGGCAAAGAACAGATCCTCCCCCTGGAGCCTCCAGAGGGAGCATAGCCCTCCTGACACCTTGGTTTCAGATTTCTTGGCTTCCAGAACTACAAAAGAACACAATTCTGCTTTATTAAGCTACCTAGTTTGTAATAAATTCTTACAGCAGTCACAGAAAAGTAATACAGCCATGAAAATTATTCTGGATTTTAAAAAGGAAAGTTAAGTCATTGAATTTGCCCCACCCCAGGGCCTTTGCACGTGCTGACCCTTCTGCTACCATGCTCTGTCCCAGCTCACCGATGCCCAGCTCCTTCTCACAATTCCTGTCCCTGCTCAAAAGCCTCCCCTGACCCCAGGTCCCCAGTAGAAGGAGCTGCCAGTCACTCTCTAGCTCCTTACCCCATTTTAGGGTTTCCTTTTTACTTACCACAATATAAAATGGTCTGTCAACTGGTTTACTTATCGACTGGAACCTAGTCTGCCTTGTTTATGGCTATAGTCCCCATGCCAGGTACCTAATGGTGGCTAAATAAATACGTGTTCGGTAAAAGAAATTAATGTTATTTTATACTAAAACAGAGAAATGCAAAGTCTATATGATAAAACTTAATACTCCAAAGAATTCTTTAGCTAAAAAAAGGTCTCCTCACTACTTGCCAGCCCACCAGGCAACACTGTCCCTCCCTTCTGTCATAAGTTCACTTCTATGGGAAACCAAGGACTTGAAGGATTTGACTTCTGTCCCCGTCATGCTAGCTATAGCTGTGTGACCTTGGGCTTATCATCTCCCTCTCTGAGCCTCAGTGACCTCCTTAGTAAAGGGAAGGGTTTAATTTACTATTGGCATTGGGTCCTATTTATGGGGCCGTTTCTAACTGCCCGACCCTGTGCTAAACCTTTTTTTTTTTCTTGAAGTATAGTCGACTTACATTATATTAATTCCAGGTGTACACCATAGTAATTTGACATTTCTATAGATTACACTCCAAAGTTATTATAAAATATTGACTATTGGGCTTCCCTGGTGGCGCAGTGGTTGAGAATCTGCCTGCTAATGCAGGGGACACGGGTTCAAGCCCTGTTCTGGAAGGATTCCCACATGCCTTGGAGCAACTAGGCCCGTGAGCCACAACTACTGAGCCTGTGCGTCTGGAGCCTGTGCTCCGCAACAAGAGAGGCCGCAATAGTGAGTGGTCCCCTCTTGCCACAACTAGAGAAAGCCCTCACGCAGAAACGAAGACCCAACACAGCAAAAATAAATTAATTAATAAACTCCTACTCCCAACATCTTCAAAAAATATGTATATAGACTATTTTCCCTGTGCTGTACATTATATCCATGTAACTTATTTATTTTATACCTAGTAGTTTGTACCTCTTAATCCCCTTCACTATCTTGTCCTTACCTCTCCCCCTCTGGTAACCACTAGTTTGTTCTCTGTATCTATGAGTCTGTTTCTCTTTTGTTATATTTGTTTTATTTTTTAGATTCCACATATATGTGAAAACATACAGTTTTTGTCTTTCTCTGTCTGACTTATTTCACTAGGCATAATACCCTCCAGGCCCATTCATGATCTGTGCTAAACTATTCACATGCATACTCCCATTTGGTCTTCCTGATAATCCCGTGGGGGTACTATTATGGACCCCATTAATGGAAGAAGAAACTGAGGCACAGGAAGGCTTCATCACTCGCCCAGGGTTGCATAGGTAGTAAGGTAGAACCCAGACTCCTCCGTTATATACCAGGATGCTGCTCTGCTCAAGACACCCACAGCTCTCAAGCCTCTAACTCACTTTGAACGGTTGACCGAGAGAGACTTAAATTGCTAACAAAGGCATGGGTACACAATGGCACACCTGCTAGTCTTTAATCAGAGTAAATGCCTGGGGAAATTGTTTTCTTGTTTCCCCTGCTCTTTAAAATATGTCACAAAAGCCAGCGTGCTGAAAGTCCAAACTACTCTGCCCCTAAATCAAAGGGCAAGTGCAAATCGTCTTGCCCACCACACTATGTAAACATACATAGGGGAGAATGTTCTAGTCATCATGGTCCTTGCATCCTTCATTCTCTAACTCCTGCTTCTCTCTCCACAGCAGGCAGGTAGACTGAGCTCCGGTTGGGGAAATGTAAAGAGTACTTGAATTATTTACTATTAAAAAGCACTGAGCTGCCAACTTCCTCTCTGAATTATTTAGCACCGTCATGTACAGTTATGTATGTGCAATAATGGTATGTTATATTCACATTAACTCTGTTGAAAGTGGCTACATTCTAGGTAGTGTGACAAGCTCTCCTGCCCCTTTGGCATCTCTTCCATCCTGAAGTCAGGGACAGCTAATGGTGCTCACTAGGGGCCCAGAAGGTTCAGAATCAGGTCCATCAGGAAACACAGAGGGGCTTTTGCTTCCCAGAAAAGGTGAGATGACTGGGTCCCCCTTGCAGGGAGAAAAGGCAGAGCAACACATGCAATGAGGTTTTAGCTGTTTATTCCTGAGAGCCCACTGAGGGCCTCACTACGTCTTTCCCTCAAAACATAAGACACCAACTTCTGCTTTTCCAGAAACTGCCATAATAGCTGGTAGATAAGATGCATGTGTAAGACAACTGGAGAAAAAGAGGGTTCATCCAAGCTCCACCACTTAAATCTGGTGATCTCTGTCTCTTTTATTTCTCAGTCTTAGATTCCACGTCTGTAAAATGGGAGCAGTGTGCCTTCCTCACAGTGCTGTGGTGGAGATTGAATGCATTCATGTAGAATATCAGGTACATGTTCAGCCATCTGCACCTGACACAGCATAGGCATCAAACCCCCAATGTCTGGGGATACATGAAATGAATGAATGAAAAGGCAGCTGGTGTCTGAGCAGATGGAAGGACAGAGAAGAGCCCATGATGGATGTGCCTCGGAGAACATGGTTTTGGGGACACTGCAAACAACTTTCCTTCTTACAGGTCCTGCATCCATCTGCTGTACTAAGCCATCTGTAAGGCATGAGGGATGCAGAAATGCACTTAGTATTTATTGAGCACATACTAGGTACCAGGTAGTGTTCTAAGCTGAGGGGAGATAGCCAATGAATAAAATCCAGACCAAAATACTTATATACTCTAATATGAAGGAGATAGAATCACTGTCCTCAAGGAGCTTGGAAAGGGAGACAGACAGATAAACGAGTCGGAGCACAGAGTGTCACAGGTGCTGAGAGAGGGCTCAGGGCAGGGAACAACAAAACAGAAATGAAGACGTGCCTGGGGCTGTGTCCGGGCGGTGGGGGCATTCAAGAGAAGTATCATAACGGAGTTTGTCTCTGAGCTGAAGTTCAGGGCTGTACGAGCAGCACCAGCTCTATCTAGAGATGCTGAAGGAGGAGATGCTAGGATGTGGCTAATGACAGTTTTCTCGACTGGGGTATAAAAGGAGAGTTTCAAAGATGGGTTTTTATGCTGCCATAATACATGAATTTCTATGTTACCTTTAGGAGGTAATAAAAATTTTAATTAAACATCTGCCAGGTTGCAAAAGGGCAGCCATCATGAAAAAATAATCTAGGTCATTTCCTCTTGAAACTGGCCAGTTTCAAAGATGGTCTTGGAAAATAAATGGGGAAAAGAAGCCTAATAAAATGTAAGGCAGTGAATTTTATCCAGTGATAAATTTATCCAGAGATAATTTATCCAGAGACGATCTCTGATCATTTTATCCAGAGATCCAGTGAATCTCTCCAAGCTGGAGAGATTCAGCATTGAAAATTAGGAGACTTTTTTTTTCTTTCCCCTCTCTCTGCATCCCCCTCTTGAAGGCATCTATTTTTTTAGCTGCCTGTGAAAAGAACTTGAAGCCAGCCCATGAATGGAATTCAGGCAAACTGCAGCTCTTCTTGTGGACTGGAGGGGGAGGGCTTGAGAGAAGCTTAAATACTAGGGGCAGCTGTGGGACCCTGAATTAGTCAGGACTCATTTGGTTGCAAATGACTGAAACTCAACTCACGCTTGCAACCTTCAAGCATGGATGGATCCAGGTGTTCATGATATAATCAGGAATTTGTCTCTGGCCATGTCTGGTCTCTGTCATCCTCTGTGTTGGCTTCATTCTCAGAAGGCATGCCCATGTCCTTGCACAATGGCCTCTACGGTCCCAGGTGTATACACTATCGGCTGAACAAACACAGCAGAAAGATCATCCCTTCTCAGATAACTCCCTAAAGAGTCCTGGGATTGGCTCTGATTGGCGTGATGGGTCACATGCCAATCCGTAAATCAATCTGTGGCCAGGAAAACAAGCTTTCTCACTGGTCATGTGTCCACTCTTGGAACCAAGGGTCTGGAGTTAACCCTTTTTTTTTTCCCATGGTCAACCTAAGTTATTTATTTAAGCCATCCCTTGCCATAAGCAAAGGGATAGAAGCTCAGTCTACTGGTCATAATTTGATGCAAGTAAAGAAGGTAAGCGTAAGGTCCCACATACTTTTCTGGCCCATGTGCAGAGTGATGGTCCAAACCACTGGTGCAGTGGTCCAGGCTCTCCTTATTCATCTTCATTGCCGGTTGGAAGCAGACTCACATGAGTGCTATGGAATAGAGTAGGGTGACTGTCTCCAGGGAAAGGGCTTGGACCTGATGCAGAGATGGGGGTAGACTATGAACTTGGTCTCTTATGCCCTCCATGCTGCAAACTCAGAAGGATGATCGGCAGGGTCACTCCCACCTCAGGAAGCATGGTGAAGTAGGCTAGGGCCTTCCACACGCAAGCTGAACCCTCCTCACCGTGGGCGCCCCTCGACACAGGCCACCCTAGCTGTGGCCGGGACCGAGCTCACAACCCAAAAACCCAGGACACAGCTGCTGCTGCCATTCTCAACCTGGACCACCCTGAAGTGGACCCTTCTTGAACCACAGAGACTGACAGTGAAGAACACGTAGCTCCCCTGTGAACCACCGGTTTACAGTAAAAGCGAGGTTTGTTTACCGAAATGAGAGGAAGGGATTCTGGGCAGACAAGAACCACTGCCACCCGGGGAAGGCCCCTGGAGAGTTCATCTCAAGGAAGGGATGTAGCTCGGCAGCTGAGCCTGGGATTCGAGAGGAAGGCGTTATTCTTGGACAGCGCGAGGTCTAGAACTCGACCCCACCTTAGTTAGGTGGCCTTGACCATGTGGGCTTCGCACGTAAAACATGGACCAGCTTAAACTGGTTTTGCCTCCTTAAATAGGTTCTTGATTTGCCAAACGTTCAGTTATTTCACAGAGACAGCACAGCACATGTGCAAGACAGGAACCCACGTCTCCAGGCTGTCTCCATGTCGCCATGACCCTGGAACCGAGAATCTTCAGTCTACGGCAATACGGCAAGAATAGAAATGTTGCCACCAAGAGCGCTTTACGAAGCAAGAAGCCCGTCAATAAGGAAAATCTGGCTTCCAGCAGCTCGAGTCACTTATGTGGACTGATTAGAGGCTAGCCGATCAGCTTCCAGGTTTGAAATTCCTCTAAACCCTTACATTTTGTCCCAGACCCCGGATCGCGGAGACAGATTTGAGCCGTGCCTCCTGTCTCCTTGCCGTCACCTGGCAATAAAGCTTGCTTTTTTCAAAAGCCGGCTTCTATGCGCATCTGGCAGTAAGCCCATGCTCGGTGACAGGCTTCCCCTAAGAAGGCACAGGCTGTGGGAATAACTTGGAGAGACGTGCCCCCCCACCAGAGCACAGTGCATATCGGGGGCCCCACAGCCCACTGTGGCCATCCCCCACTAGAGCATTTCGCAAAGGCAGGGCCCATCCCCGTCTTAGCTGCTGGGCTGACCAGTTACCATGAAGATGGGAAGCTCTGGTGGCCAGAGAGACCAAAGGGACTTGCTACCCAGCACGGGCAGGACCGGCAGGGCTTGGAGGCAAGCAGCCCAGAGAACACGTCAGAAACCATGGCCACGGAAGCCACCCACGCTTGGGACTGCTGTGTGCACACGTGAAGCCCAGATACAATCAGAAATGTTGGATGAGCCCACAAATTCAGGCCAGAGCAACAGTGATAGCTGTGATCCACCTCCTCCCAGAGGCCACACTGAGCATCTTATGGGCACCATTTCCTTGAATCCTGACAGCAGCCCACGACATAAGGATCATGATACCTCTTTTACAGATGAAGACACTGGGGTTCACAGAGATTCATCTACTTGCCCGAAGTCAAGCAACCCAAAGGGACAGAGCTGGGATTTGAACTTGGGTCTTCTTGACTGCACAGGTGGTGCCCCAACCCTTCGTTACCTCACCCCCTTCCCAGTGGATGTTTTGCACACAGCCACTGGGAAGGGGGCCGCACCGGACCATCCAGGTTGCAGAGAAAATGAAGAATCACCCACAGTTCAGAAGCCGACATTCCAGGGGTGGGCCCACGTTCAGATCCTGGCTGCACCTGTTTGCAGCTGCCGGCCTTTGACAAGTCACTTCGGTCCCTCAGAGCTGTTTTATCACCAGTCAAAGGGGCATAATAATCTCCTGGCCATCCCATGAGGCCACGTGATAGTGCACATGGACGTGTTTGAAAACTATGAAGTGCTGCACAGATGTAAATAATCATAATAATATCCTGCGAAGAGGAGGCCAATTAACGTATTAAATACTTCCGAGGGAGGAGATGGCGTGTGTTGATACACCACACTGTCTCAGCCCGAACAATGCCATCTGCCTGCAAATATTGTGATGTGGGAGGGAAGAAACCATCTTTATCCAATTATCTTCCTTATAAAGATGTACTGGAGTACAATTAATTCTCTAACTATTCCATAATATTCTCTTAATTAGGGGTAAAAATAGGCTTTTCTTCCCGATGCCTCTGCTATGTTACACGAAATGCTGCTTCCCCGTTTGTAACATGCTAATATGCTGGTAATTAAAAGCTTCAAGATTCTGTTTAATGACGGCATTTGGTTTGTTCAGGATGATTGCATCTTGTACCCACTCTTCTGGGGTTCCCAGGCAGCATCTAGGGAGAAACATGGTACATGAGAGACAAGAGGAGCCCTTCCCCCTGGGGGTGGTCCAGACATGTCTCCTCTAGACTCTGAGGGGGTATACGCTCGGGAGCTTCCCGCACCCCCCCCCCTTCCGAAAGGGGAAGCATTCTCGTGGCAGGAGCATTTGCTCCAGTTCTGTGACTTTGGACTTGACACTTGACTCTCTCCTGACTCCGCAAGCCCAACCTACACGCTGGAGAGATCACCCAGCACAGAACTTCTCAGCCTCGGCATGACTGACATTGTGGGCTGGACCGTTCTCTGTGGTGGGGCCATCCTGTGCATCATTAGACGTTTACCAGCATCCCTGGCTTCCACCCACTACAAGCCAGTAGCATCGCCCCCTCCAGTTGTAACCACCAAAAATCTCTCCCAATATTGCCAAATCACCCCAAGCTGAGAACCACCGACCAAGTGTAAAAAAGATTAAAAAACAATGTAAAATTGTATTCAGAGGGGATCAGTTAAATAAATCATGGCACATCCATCCAGTGGAATTTATTCAGCAGGTAAAAAAAGAATAAGTCAGCCCTTGTATGAACAGACACAGGACGATCTTCTAGCGAAAAAGTCAAGGTGCAGAACAGTATGTGTAGTGAGCTAACTTTCTGTTCACCTAATTTGCATATTTGCTTACTTGGGTATCAGATGTCATTAGGGGGCAAGAGAAGACATGATGGTTGTCACCTCCTGGGAGGGTAATGGGCGAGCTGGACATAGACGTGGAAGGGAGACGCTCCATGTTTATATTTTTGTATGAATTTTGTGTCCTGGGCATGTATTACTTATTTAAAGAGTAAATATAATTTTTAAATAAACACCTATCTCACTCTCTGGTTTGGAACAGTCTCAGTAAATTCTATTTCCGCTCCCTCCTCCCCACTGTCAAAGTTATTCTCAGAGAGCCTCAGACAGGATATTTCTTTATCTGTCACATTCTGTCTCCTTGAACATTATCAACAATTCACATCTTGAGAGCCGTTGCCAAGCCCTGCAGACTGACACGCCCTGTGCAATGAAGGCCATGTGACTCGGGGTTTCAGAGAGAGACATTGGGCTCCAAGGCTTGGCGAGGTCAGGTCCCCGATTCTAGAATGGCTTCTCAGGTCCTCTGAGACACCCACAGTCCAGGCTGATGCAAAAGCTGAAACATGAGATCCAGATACACAAGTGATAAACTGGATTCTTTGCTTTGTAAAAAAGAATTTAAATGGGATGCCTTCAAACAGTGAGCCCTTGACAGAACAAAAACGTGGCTTTCCTGAAAAGGAGCTTGGCTGACTTCACCCTGTCTAGAAAAGTCTCTCAGATGATAGATACTTATGTCCTGCCTCCTACAGGGGTCAGATTATGGGTATGGGGTGAAATGATCTACCCAGTAACAGTTTCTTCATTTGTCAACCAATACAGTGATTGGGTCAAACCAGTATTTTCCAGTGTATCTGACACAACTCTGAAGAAAATTATGAAACGGTAAGAAAGAGGCAAGGCCTTGTGATAAAATAAGTGGGGAAAAACTGGGTTAAAGGAAGTTAGACAAGTTTCTTTATTGCAGGACTTCTCAGAGCCTTTATGGAGAATGACAATAATTCTTCTTGAAAAATTAATTTATGGCTTTCTTCCTTCCTGCCTCTTTCGGCGGGTCCTGTTCCTGGAAGGCACAGAGACACGTCTGTGCTTCCTGCCCTGGGGTGTGGGGGAGGGGTTGCAGCGTGGGAAGAGAAGCAGCCTCAAGGCAAAGTCTCTTTCTGCCTTTAGTAAGTCAGGTAAAACAGCAGAGGAGTGCAGGATGTCCTCTAGCCTCAGCGAAAGGGCGATGGGTTTCAGAGGTGTTATGGACTGAATGTTTGTGTCCCCCTCCCCCCTAATTCATATGTTGAAATCCTAACCCCCCAATGTTGATGGCATTAGGGGGTGGGCCTTGGGATGATGAGGTCATGAGGGTGGAGCCCTCAGGAACAGGATTAGTGCTCTTATAAAAGGGACTCAAAGAGCCCTCTTGCCCTTTCTGCACGTGAGGACACAGTGAGAAGACGGCCATCTGTGGGCCAGAAAGTGGGGGCTCACCAGACACTGAATTTGCTGCCGCCTTGATCTTGGACTCTGCAGGCTTCCGAACTGTGAGAAATAACTGTTATTTAAGCCACCCAGTTATGGCATTCTGTTACAGCAGCCCAAATGGACTAAACACAGGACAAGGAGAGAGATGAAAGGATCTGCAAGGCTAGAGACAGAAGCCATCCCGGGGCTTCAGAGCCCTGCAAAGGGGCAGTCCCTGCCCCGCTCCGCGTGTCTGGCGGGACTCCAACGAAGTAGGGTGCCTCGCAGAGAATTCCATCCTCTGGAGGCAGCAGAGCTTCCAGACAAAAGGAGGGATTTCTCAGATGATACCTGGTAATCAGGAGCGCCCCCTCCATACTCAATGCCTGTTGCTCTCTGAGACGCCCCCCAAGACATTTTACAGAACCAGGTGAGAAAAAGCCCAAGGATGACCAAGACCAGATTTCCCACCAGCCCAATGCTCAGAGAAGGCAGAAGCGGGTTAAAAAATACATCGATAACAACAAAATGCAGTATTTGGTGCACACCGGAAGGCTGTGGGCTGGGATTCCTGTTTCCGACAAAGGCTAGTGGCAGAATGAGTCTCCAAGATGGGGTGAGTGCCACACGGCTTCCCAGCGCCTTCCCTTTGTCTATAGATCAGACGTCGTAATGAGTCCATGAGGATGACAAAGAACAAGATGAAGCTGCCAGAGCCAGTGGGACACCCGGTGTGTGCCCAGCCCCGCAGAGCGCAGTGGAAGAGGCAAAAAGAGAAGAGGTGGCCCCACCCACTCTTAGAGAGCAAAATTAAGGGGCTTAGATGGTGCCCAGAAACTGGAGGTGATTTCGCATTTGTACCAAGAGCTTCAAAAAATTTTGTGCCTTTTGGCCTAGTAATTCCCCTTCTGGGACTCTATGATAAGGATTTCATATAAAACGCTGGGGCATCTTTAGGTAAAAAATTAAATTATTGATAACTGGGGAAAAGAGGGAAGGAAATAAAATGAAGGCCAAGAATTGGAGAATGGACAAGTAAATTACAGTACATCCATCAGATAACTACTAGGCAGCCATTAGTGAGGTTTATGCAAAGGCTTCAGTGATGTGAGAATATTTCATGTGAGGTAGCAAAGCAGGATACAAACTTGCACATCTCGAATGTGTGAATAAAATGCATTAGAAAAATAACTGCAAGGAAATACATTAAAATATTGCCTGGAGGAGGGGAGTGGGGAAGGATGACAAAGCCAGGAAAACTGATTTTTATAACAATCCAAGGTAGCATGTGAGGTGCAGGTGGGACTCTCCTGTGCTTTATGACTTCATTCCTTAAGAGCCCACCTGGACAGGTGAGACTGGAGGGTCAGAATGAGATGACGTCATGGCAAAGGTCCTCTCCTGAATTCTGAAATGGGACTCAGTTGGTTTTCTATGTCTGCCATAGTGTTGTTAAAACAACACAGATTTACTATCTCGTGGTTTTCGTAGGTAAGAAGTCCAGGTGAGCTGGACTGGGTCCCCTGCTTGGGGTCTCACAAGGCCAAAATCAAGGTGTGAGCAGGGCTGCATCCCTCACTGAAGGCTCTGGGTAAGAATCCACTTCCAACTTCGTTCAGGTTGCTGGCTGAATTCAGTTCCTTGCGGTTGTAGGGCTGAGGTCCCCATTCCTTGCTGGCTGTCACCCAGGGCTGGTCTTTGCTCCTAATAGCTGCCTGCGTTCCTCCCTCTTTTTTTCATGTGGCCCCTCCAGCAACAACAGCCCAAGTCCCTCTCAGGCCTCAAATCTGACCTCACCTTCTGTGGCATCTCTCTGACTCCAGCTGGAGACATTGATTTGCTTTCAAGGGCTTAGGTGATTAGACTGGGCCCACCTGGGTACTCTAGGCTAATCTCTCTTTTAAGGTCTATAACCTTAACAACATAAGCAGTCCCTTTTGCCAGATAACGTAATACACCGACAGGCTCCAGGGATTAGGGCATGGTTTCCTTTGCAGAGCCGTTCTGCCTCACACAGACCCCAAGATTCTTTCCTCCTAATTTCGAAACTTCTTGACCTCACTTCTTGATCGCCTGACACCACACATCAGAATGGGCCTCCTATTCTGCATCCAACCCAGCTGAGTCCCAGCTGACCCCATCTCCAAACGTTTGCCTAGGGCTGGAATGCACCCACCAACTTCAGCTGCCTGAACTGGGGGCGGTACAGAGGTGTTTGATTGTTTTCTCCCCAGGAAAACTGCATTCACAGAGAATCTCCATGGATTTTTATGCAGCCAACACCAAGCGGGCTGCAACTACCCAAAGAACACATTAATCAAGCGGCTGTAGAAAATGTGAGAAAGATGGAGGAAGGACATTTCATCTGTCACCCTCATCTCTCTGCCAAACTTTCCCAGCTCAGAGGAGCGCTCTTCCAGGTGTGACCCTCAGAGGCACCTGGGGAACCATCACCGAGAAAGGCCGATTCCTCCGGCCTCACCTCAGGCCTACTGGCTCAGACCCTCCGAGCATTATGGCCCCAGAATCTGGATTATAAATGTGTCTGTCCCCTCCCCCAGGTGATTCTTATGCACTTCCTTAAAGCAGTGGTCTCCGACTTTAAAACCTGAAGGTGATCAATGAGAAAGGCTTATATGCCTTGGGTGAGGGGGATCACAGGGTACTGGACTCTCCCCTGAACTCTGAAATTAATGACACATCAAGAGGATGCCCTTGGGGAGCAATAGCCAAATGGAAGGATTATGAGGGAAGAGAAAGGCCAGTGATACAAAGCAAGACAAACAGGGTACAGCTGAGTACAGATCTGAGCTCAGGGCAAGTGGATAGGCCTGTCTGAGTGGCAGTGATGGTGGCTCTGTGCAGCTGGCTTAGAGGATATGCCTCCATCAGAGCTCCAGTGGAAAATGTGGCACAGCATCCCGCTTCAGTGCCCGGGTACAGGGGCCAGGCTGACCTGGGTTCACCAAGGTCATCAGCTGTCTTATGCTGGGAAATAATATGAGGATAATAATAGTCCTTTCTTCATTCATAGGGCTCTTGGGTAAATTAGGGTGGTTTTTCACATAAGCCTGTTTAACTTTTAAGTGCTTATATCAGCTAAGAATGCTTTTGGCTGCAAGTAACAGAAAACCCATGACCAAAAACTCAGAGGTTGGTTCTTATTGGCTATGGTTCAAGCAGCTCAACAACATCAAGACAGAGGTCTTTGTGGTTCTCCAAGCAGGGCTTCTCAAACTCTAACGTACACACAGATCACTGGGAGAGCCTGTTAACAATGCAAATTTTGATTCAGTAGATCTGGGGTAGAGTCTAAGATTCTGCATTTCTAACAATCTGGCCCTCAGACCACACTTTGAATAACAATACACTTGGCCTTTCTCTCACGGCTACAAAATGGCTGCTCCAGCTCCAACCATCACATTTGCAGGCAAGGCACAAAAAAGGCAGGACAGACGTGTACGCCACCCATATCTACTTCTTTTATCTAAGAAAATGAAGCTTTCTCATGAGCCAGCAGAACAGACATCCACATAGGTTTCGTTGGTCTAAAATGGGCTTCACAGCCATCCACAGCTTCACAAGAAGATGGAAAAATGCGAAACAGAAAAGGTATAAGCCTTAAACCAAGCATGATTCACCCAGAGCTGGGCATGTTGCCACACAGCATAAAATCCACTTTGTTTAGCAAGGAAGGAAAGGATGGATGTTGGGAAGCAAAGAGCATCCCAGCAGCACTCCACACTGTTTGTTGTATGAATAATGCACTTACACAAAGTGATCTCCCTCCAAACGTCAACAGTTTTCTCGCCCGCATCTCATCGATGTGTATTGAGCAGACAAGTGGTAGGTTCCCTTCCACACTCCTGTCACCCAGACCCCAAACAACCCCACGCAGAGTGGGGGTGGGGCAGCTTTCTAGGGGCACAGCATCCTTGGTTCCCCGGAGCCAGTCTCCTGAGCTGTGCAGGGTATCCAGGTCCCCGGGGAACTGACTCACAGGGCCCCAGGAAAGCGGTTACACTCGTCAATCCGTAAGCCTCCTGGGACCAGGCAGGTACAGAGGTAAATCCCAGAGTAAATGGCCAGGCTGCCTTCCCTTCTTTGTAGCTCACAGCCATCCAAGGGAGCAGATTTCCGACTTCACCAGTTGCGTTCATCCTCGACCCCAGCCTGGGACTCATCAAAAGGCAATGTGAGGACCTCATGACTCTGTTTCAAAGGAGAGGCTTCGGCCTTCTTTCGAGTTCTGCAGAGCAGAACAGGTAGACGCCCAGCAGATGCACTTTGTGAATTTAGCTGAGAAAGCCCCTCTCGGAAAAGTCTGAGCTGCCTTCCTTTTCCAGGGTCAAAAAGGAGGACGCCCCGGAGAACCTGGAAGTTCTGAAAACTGAACTTCACCTGCCAGCTTCTTATGGGAAGATACAGGGTGGAGGTCACCTCCTGTCCCAAACCTTCTGACCTTCCAGGGTCAGTGGACAGTGGCCTGGTTAACTCTGGCCTCCCTGCCGCTCGCCGTTTGGTTTTGTTTGTAACTGAGCCATATTGGGTCAAGGTCCTCATCACCAAGTCTATTTTGCAGAGAAAAGCAGAGGTTCCTGAAGGCGGGTTCTACAAGTTCAACCCGCAGTCATCTAACCATGTGTGTAACTCTGGGTTTAGACCTGGTTACCAAGCTATCCCCAGTGCTGGGTTTTTTGTTTGTTTGTTTATTTGTTTTAAAAACTCCCTCAGAAGGCAGCTGCAGGGCATAAAGAAAATTCAGCAAGATGTCAAATCCCAAGCCCTGAGTTTAAATGCTGGTTTTTTCCACTTTGCAGTTCGGTGAGGAAGCTGAGCCAGTTTCACTGCCTGCATCTGTTTGAATATTGGTGATGGGAAGAGATGCCATAACAATAACCAACATTTAAGAGAGTCCTTGGGAGGCACTGTTCTAACTGCTGCACAAGCATTAACTCATTTTGCAACAACTATGACATAGGTATATATCATTAACATCCCCGTTTTTCAGATGGGAAACGGGGGCACAGAGAGATTAAGTAACTTGCCCAAGGTCACACAGCTGATAAGAAGCAGAGTTAAGATTCCAACCCAGGCACTTTGGCCCTTCTGCCCAAGCTTATTTCCACTCTGCACTAAAGCACTTGGAAACCTATACAATGATTCTGATTGTCAAGTATTATCATTCCCCTACACAGGAAGCTTAGGTGACTTGTCCAAAGACACAGAGACTGCCCACCTTCCGAGCCAAGCGAAACACAAGAAGGCAGCTCCTCCGTAAATTCCATCTTCCCTTCCCTTCTGCAGCCCAAGTCCTCGCAAAGGCCCCGACAACGGAGCCATCCATCCCCAGTCCTCAGAGACCCCCCCTCACACTGAGCACAGTCCCCATGGCTGATGACCTGAAATCAAGCATCCATTCATCCCACTGGCAGAAAAACCATGTAAGCATTTTGCTATTTGCATTTCTGCCAAGACACAGGGGTGTTGCATAGAACCACTTTTTTTTCTTTTTCTTTCTTTTTTGCATTTAATAATACCTAATTACCTTTCTTCAATCATCTCGGTGGAATATGTGCTTTTCAACCTAACACGGAGGCTTTTTAAAACATGGGATGGAGGAATGGGTGAGATGTATTTTCAATGCCCAGAAAGAACCTTCTGTGGTCCCTGGAAGGGACAGTGAGCAGAGATGGATATCATGTTTGTGCTCCGGATGGCTGTTCCTTGTGAAGGACTGTAATGAATAAAAAATATGGGGCGGGGGTGGGGTGCAGAGCAGGCAGACAGACAGAGCCGGGTAACTGCGTGCTCTTCACATGCTCTGAAGCCACTGACCTAAGAAGCAACCTTGGGTACCTTAAGTAACCCATCCCAGTGGGTACAGGGCATTTGATGCCAAACTCAACTGCTCCAGCTACCCTGGACCGACAGGTTCATTGCTATTCAGGTCTTTGTTCTAAAATGATGAAAGTAAACATAATCCACAGGAAGAGGGAGAAAACACACAAAACAAATATTCCCCAGTGGTCTTAGCGAGCAGATCTGATGGCGGCTGGCCCATGCAGCTGAATTTCAATTGAAGGAGGTTTTTTTTCAAAAGGGCCCCACTGGGAGACTTATAAAGATGAAGGAAGAGAAACCTGCCTACACAGTGTAAGTTATAAAACAATGAGATTAATGATACATAAACCTATGTAGGAACTCTATTCTAGAAGCATTGTATAATGATGATTAGGGTGAAGTGAGAAAATATACAAACAACACTGTGCCTATGCCCGGCTGCATGTGAACTATTTCTGCCATCCCTATGCCACCAACTAGCTGAGACGAACAGTTACTGTTACAGTGTAATCGAGTAATTAGAACATACCTGACATTTATTGGAGGAATACACTGTTAGAAGCACTTTATGAGCCTTTATTTCCTGTTCCAACAACCTGAGAGGTAGGTACTGTTATTGAGTCTCTTTGGCCAATGAGGAGACCGAGGCACCGACAGACACGTTACAGGCCCACGTGGCTCCACTAGAAAATGGCAGGTTCTGACCCAAGGACTCTGCCTGCAGAGCCCATGGTTTCAGTAACGATCAGGACAGCAGGACTTTAGGACCGTGGCTGAAAGTACAGGCTTCGAAGTCAGAGCGACCTGGGTGCGCATGCTGGATCTGTGACTCATTTTTCCCCTATAGAATCACGGTATTTTAAACTTTGAAAAACTACTGGAGACCATCTATTTAAACTCCCTGATTTCATAGGTATGGAAACTTGGGAACATAAGGGAAGGCCCGCCTGGTCACACATCTAGACCTCTGATGCCCCGCTGTGGGCTGAAGTGGGTCATCACCATCATCTCTGGCTCACCTGTCTGCAGGATGACCGAGAGACGATCCCCACCCCCAAGGCAGCCCACTCCTCAGCACTGAGCTTCTGCAGCCTGACTCCCCCAAGACCTGGGAGAGGGCCTGGGTGCAGGAGGCTGAGCACGGCCGAACTTCCTGAAATCCCAGCCGTTTGGGGGTCCAAGAAATCTGCGAGTCTCCCAAAGAGCTTACCCGGAACAAATCCAAACTCTCGGAACATTAGGTAACTCCCAAAGCCTCCACTTTGATTCTTGGTTTGATCAATACCATGCGGCCAAGGAGAGAGCATAAAACAAAGTTACACACAGCTCAAAGGAGGTTACTCATAAATTCCTTACAAGTTTGATCTTCTAATTAAAAAAAAAAGTAATCTCTCCCTCCTCAGTAGCCCATCATATATATGCAAAGTATGGTTTACTAGGAGGCTCTGTAATCATGGCTGATCCTGTAGAGTGCCTATACCATGCTGGGTATTCTTCTAAGGACCTAATAAATACACCTTAACCCTCAAAGCACACCTACAGCAAAAGATTAACTCCTTCCCACCTCCCAATTTACCGCTGTGGGAACTAAAGCACAGACAGGTTAAGTCACTTGCCTGAGGTCAAACAGCCAGCAAGCTGCAGATGAGACCTGAACCCAGACAGTCTGGCTCCAGAGCTCAGATATATAACCACTACACCACACTACCTCTCAGAGCCACAAACAAATTCACATTTCAGGAAACAGCCACTAGTGACATCACTTTAGCGATGCCTACATTTCAGCCATACCCTCCACACTCAGTGCCCGCTTCCTACCAAACTGGTTCCTTCTTCCTCCTTGTTATATTTGTTTTCCTTATTTTTTAGTGGAAAAAAAAATTAATCCTGAATGAAGCCAAGTTTAGTTGCAAATAAAACTGAACTGTCCACAACTGAAAGCATGTAATTAGAGAATGTTAATCTCTGGGTGGTTTTCCATCCCCCCCCAACCCAAAAATACACTAACATTTGCAAAAGAGAATTCATCTTTACCTAAAACTATAATTAAGCGGCTGCTGGCGGTTACCTTGGTGACATTAAAAAAAAAAAGTCTCCACTACAGCTCCCCACACTGGATAATACAAACTCGGCAACCAAATAAGTCAACAGGTTGTCCAGGAAACTGTTTCCTTGACAACCAGGAAGATCGAGGGGGACGGAGAGCTGGGGAAATGTCAGAGCAGCAATGCTATATTAAAGAAGCAAAAGCCCCTCTGGCATGGCTGAGCAGTTTCCCCAACTTGTACCAAGCAGCACAGCAGGGAACAAAAAGGGCTCTTTGTTACATGAGGAAGGTAGCTGGAGGGAATGTCAAAACCCACATCTTACCCATTGGGTGAATTTCCACTTGAGGGCATGGAACACAGGAGGCTGGGGCCGCAGACCCTTCTAACTTAGAAAAAAAGCCCCATTCATTCTCTCACTTACCAAACGTGCACTGAGCATCTGCTAAGTGTCAGCACGTCCACACCTCCTGGCTCTAGCCTTGGATGGTTTTCCATGCTTTGCAACCTTGGCCAGGTGGGCCAAGAATTCAGGAGATGACAAATAACTTACAGGACCATTTTTTGGAATTTTAATGTCTGGGTTTCTCCTTGTGTATTCACTTTCCTGTGCCCCATTCTAGCAAGACCAGTTCTGTGCTTCCTTGTCTGGGCTGGGGGGAGAAGGGAGGAGGGGGAGTTTGCAGGAGAGTGAAAGCTGGAAGGGTGTGCAAGACGATCTTGTCACTGGTTTTCTTTTAAAGGACAAGGAGCTTGTGGACGGGATTCAGTCATAGGACCTGGAAAATCAGGAGAGGACATGAGTGCCCCTGAGGAATGCAGGAGAGCAGTGGGAGAAGTGACCTAGAAAGATTTCTTGAGACTGTGGTCCTTCAACAGAGCAGGGGTCTGGGACCTTAGCCATGTTGTAGGTGGGTGGGAGTGTGTCGTGCCCTTGGAAAGGAACAGTCACAGGGTCTTAGTCTGACCAAGAGTAGCTGGAAGGAAGCAGCAGACCTAGGACTGGCAGGGCTAAGACGTGTGGACAGATGACCAGAGGCCTGGCCAGGGCTTCCGGGCTATATAAGGCCCCCAAAGCTTTCTCTACCCTAGGGATGGGGGTGGGAGTGGTGCAGGGAGCCCCAAGAACCAGTGAGGCGGGCTTGAAATAGATTTTTTTTTAATAAAGAAATGCTCTATTTCTTGCTTCTTAAGTCCATGGACAGCAAGCCACACTTGCCAAGTGTAATTTACAATGCTGCATTTTCCAAACTACTTGAAAGTTCCTGCAGTTGAATTCTGCAGAGAAAAGAAGAAAGGAACAAGGGGCAATCCAGAGGCACCTAGACCTGGAAATCCCAAATCAATTTTCCCTTCCACAAAAACTCTTTCACCTCTGGCTGGCCCTACCAAGTGTTTTGCCGTGTTCCTTATCTAAACGTGGTTTTAATCAACTTATTCTCTGATCATAAATGAGAAGGCAATGCTGTACTACTAATCATCACAGGGTGGACACTCAACTCAGGGGTCTCCTCTTTCCATAGCCCAGCTGATGCTGACAGAGGCAAATTGATCTGAGTGTACAGACGTGTCATTGACACATGTAGCAGTGAAAAGAATGACCTGGATCTGCATTGCACTTTCACAACAGGGAATTTATTTGCTCTTTACAACTAATCCTGTGCTGCAGATGCCCATTTTGCAGATGAGAAAACCAAGGCACAGGAGAGGTAAAGACTTGCCCAGGGTGCCCACAGCCAATTCAGTGCCAAGAACCAAGGCCAGGGCTTCTGATCCCAACTCCCAATATCTTTCTCCCTCTGTGCTCATACCTCACCTTTCCTCTGTGTTGGTTTCACTCCTATGTCCCTAATTCTCCTTCCCCTACTGTTTTCCTCCTACTTTTTTTTTTTTTTTGCCCCCTCAAACACTCCAGTGGTTCTCAACTGCAGGTAACCCCTCTCCCCCAGGCCACATTTGATGATGTCTGAAGAATACCTGGTTGTCATTCTGGACGGAGGTGCTAATGGGTAGAGTAGAGGTCAGTAGATGCTGTCAACATCTTACAATACCCAGGGCAGCCCCGCACAACACAGAATTATCCAACCCCAAATGTCAACGGTGCTGAGGGTGAGATACCTGTGATCACAGGAAGATAAAAGAATTGTACACGTAAAGCACGTGCAACAGCACCTGCCACGTAGTCAGCTCTTATTATTTGGGTTAATGATATTGTACACAACCCTATTGCAATGGGGAAGTCTGGGTTACTTATAATAAGGAAAGAAGAAAAAGCACTCTGAGTACTCAGGCACTTTGGTTCCAAAGTTTATTCATTTACTAAGTAGTCACTGACTTCTTTCCCTAGGAAAAGGCCTGCAGCCCACAAAGGAGAGAAATGTCTTGTTTTGTGAACAAGGTCAAGCACTGGCCTTTAAGTCTAAATGTGCAACCCAGGAAATAATACTGAAGGGCACTGGGATGAGGGTCCCAGAAGACCTTTCATGAGTCTTGAGATGGGTCTACCACTGGGTTTCAAATCAAAGAATCTCAAGCCTCAAAAACAACCAAAGAGGGCTTCCCTGGTGGCGCAGTGGTTGAGAGTCTGCCTGCCGATGCAGGGGACACGGGTTCGTGCCCCAGTCCGGGAAGATCCCACATGCCGCGGAGCGGCTGGGCCCGTGAGCCATGGCCGCTGAGGCTGCGCATCCGGAGCCTGTGCTCCGCAACGGGAGAGGCCACAACAGTGAGAGGCCCGCGTACCGCAAAAAAAAAAAAACAACCAAAGATAAATTATTTTGCCCAACCACCTTTTTTTTTTCCCTGTACACCCACCTCCACCATAGAACAAAGAAAAGGTCTGGAAGGTGAGGGAGATGAACGCAGTTTGCATATTTAACAGCCCAAAGGAAGGTGAAAGTAACAGAACCAGAGATTATCGCGTTAGAAGTGTAACACAGAGTTGGGGGGAACTGTTCAGCTTCTAAATAACAGGAGCTAAAAATACCTGTGTCACATGTCATTTACAAATTCAAAGGGCTGTTTAGACAATACTATGATCAGACTGCAATTGATACATATTTTCTCCCCAGTGGTTAAACACAGCCTGATTTTTAAGTACCAAACAGCTGCCTCCAGGTTCGTCTGGAAAAACCACTCATTAATTTCTATTTTTGATTGACACACTAGGGGGTCCCAATCACTGCTCCTTCAGCCTGGTACCTAAACTCAGATGATAGTGGAAGACTGGAAGGAGCAGCTGAAAGGAAGCAGAGGGAATAAGGGAAGAGAGCAAAAGCTTTAACAAAGGCAAGGAGGGACCAGCGCCCTCCACGTGCCTGCTTTCTCCCCAAACCAAGAAAGTTTGGGGGGATTGGAGGGATGACAAGGCAATAAAATGAGAATGGCCTGTAGCCTGGAAATAATTAAAAATTCCCTCTTCACATTGGGAGGGAGGGGAGACTAAATAGCTCAATAGAAGCAGGTGAAGCTTTCTGGGACCTGGGATGTGAGCAAAACGCTTCTGCTTGACTCCTTCCCCCCATTCACCCCCCCACACACACACATACCCATGGGGCCAGCTGGCTGAATGGAGGGTGGTTTCTGTGGAAGCCCAGAGATATGTCCAGTGTCTCTAAGTTTCTTTGGGGAGAAGAGGGGGCGTCTGGGTTTTCTTTTTAGGGGTATGGAAACGCTCTAAAATTAGATCATCGTGACGGTTGCACAACCCTGCGAATATGTTAGAAATCCAGTTGCATACTTTAAAAGGTGACTCTTATGCATGGAAGTTAAATTAAGAATAGAGACAATCAGGAAATTATTCTAAATAAAAAGTTTTTCCTTTTAAAAAAGTAGGAGTTGGGTGTAGACTCAAGGACTCTAGATTGAAATCTCGCCTCTCCTTACTCTTAGCTGTAAGACATTCAGCCTCCCTGAGTCTCAACTGTCCCATCTGTAAAATGGGAATATTGAGAGTATCCTTCCTTCATAGGGCTGCTGTGGGGACTAAGTGGGATGCTGTTTGTAAAAAGCCTGACCCAGTGCTTCGAGCTCTGTGAGAGAAGATGAATGAATGATTGGTAAGAGGCTGGATTCTTAAAATGGGCCTGGGCAGTGAAAGAGATGAGCCCACAACTTTCAGATAACAGGACTGGTAACCTTGCAGTGAGAGTGTGTCCACTCAGACCCTGGCACCATCAGTTGACCAAGATACACAGCACAGATAATAGTAACTGCCATTTACTGAGCACTTACTATATGGCAAATGCCTCATATGCATTATCTCATTTAATCTTTATTTCAACCCTACAAGGCAGATACTATTATATCCCCATTTTACATATGAGGAAATAGACATAATTTAGTCATTTACGCAAAATCACAGAGAGAGTAAGAGGGAGATCTGGTTCCAGTCCAGGCTGTCTGTTACCTGAGATGGACCAGGTGAGCTGGAGCTAGCTCTTACCAACTTGAGAAGGCAAGTTGTTAAATATCCAGGAATTCTGATTATTACCTATTCAAGAATTTTACAAACAGGTTATTAAATCATTGGTGGCAACCACAGTAGAAATCAGCCATGATATGAGTATTTACACCAAGGAAATCTGCAATTGTTACAAATCTGGACTTTCTCTCTCCCCCCTCCCCTCGCCTGCCTCACCTCGCCCCCGTCCACAGCCAGTGTGCCAGCACATCTTTAACTACCAAACTAGGAGGGTACATTGGGTACACTCCTTCCTACACAAAATGATAAGAAATCTTTATGTTTCATGGCACTTTAGGGTTTACGGTGCTTTTAAATCCATCAAAAAAAGAAAGAAAAAAAACCCCACAGTTGTGAAAAAAGAACTATTTGCATGGATAATAATGAAAACAGGATCCATAGGTGATGAACCCAAGGGCCTCAGTGGACCACAGACCTCCTGAATTCTAACCAGGCCCTTCTATCTTGAAAGGTAGCAGCCCCAGGAGTAGATAGATGGCAGGTAGGCTCTGTTCACAGCTACCAGGCATCTCATGGCATTGGGCAGTTGCTGCCCTCACGGACTCTGGGAAGGGGACCCTCTCCCTCACTCCACGGACTATGATTCCACAGGCCCCACAGCTCCCCAGAGGAGTGAGCAAAAGTTTTTCACGGTTTCCACGTCAAAACAATTGGGAGGTGGAATTTAGGTGGGTGTGGATCTTGGAGCAAGTGAAGCCTCCAAGCTAAGTTTGACGAGCCTGCTCTTTGCATAAGAGAAAGACAGTAAATGTTTCATGAGTGAATGAATGGAATCGTCCCTCCTGTCCTTAGAGATTTATAGGCTCAAGCTCAGGCTTTAAATCAGGGCTGTGCCATTGATTAATTTTACCAGTGGCCCCAATTAAAGGCCTCCCTGCATCCATACTCTTTGCCCCGACCTTGCTGTCCCTCCCTCTCTGATGCTGGGTTTGGATATATGACTTGCTTTGGCCAGTGGGATATATTAATAAGTGTGATGCAAGCAGAGCCTGAAAAGCATGTGGTTATTGTTGCTTGTCCTCTTGCATGATTGGGACAATAGCTCTCTCTTGGACCACTGCCACCACCATGAGAACATGCCTGAACTGTGGGGAACGTGGAGATACATGGAAGAAACTGAGTCTGAGTTATCCTAGCCCAGGCCATGCTAGACCACAAGCCCCCAGCCGCTGACCCACCTGCTGACCACAGACACATCAGCAGGACCAGCTGAGATCAGCACAACTGCCCAGCTTACCCTTAAACTCATGAGAAGTAATAAAAGGGTTGCTGTTTAAAGCCTCTAAGTATGCAGCAGTAGCTACCTGATACAGGCTGCCTGCCTTGAGATTCACCCAGAATCTCAGAGGTGCCTGCTGCCTTCTCCCCTCCAAATCTGCCACCTCATCAAGAATTCTGATGAAATGCTTCACTGTGGCTTCCTCCTATCTAAAGAGTCAGGTACAAGATCATCCCCAGTAAGGAGAACAGAGAAATCTGCCTTCAGCTAAATGAACAAAGACATTACCGAACATCTCCACCCCCTCGGGGAATACAGTCCCCTTAGCTGAGAAAGATTCTTAAAGAAATTCTGAAGGAACAACAGGCTTCATTTCCATTCCTGCTTTGAAAGATGAGTTTTGTCTGAATCACTGCTGAGCTGTCCCCTCTCTCCCTCCCTCTCCATTTGCAGCCTGATTCTTTCACCAGGATTAAGACATCATCTCGCAGTTCTGATTTAGACGGTGTTTGGGCCTTACCCTTCAAATGGGATTTCTTTTTCTGATGTGACATAAAGTCCCAAGATACACCAAAGCCAGAACTGCTAAGGTCTGGTAGAATCCAAAATATGATTTTCAGACCCTTTCCCAATCGAGGCAAAATGAAGAAGCAATCTACAATCTCCCTACTCAAAGTGAGGTCCGTGGACCAGGAGCTCAGGGATCACCGAGAGTCTGTTACAAATCCAGAATCCCAGGACCCACCCCAGACCTACTGTTTCAGAACATGGATTTGAACAAGATGCCCAGGTGATGTGGCTGTGCATCCAGGTTTGTGATGCACTGGTCCCTGCTTTACAGCACTGGTCCCTGCTTCTCCGGGTGACTCTGTATATCCCCTGATGTCAAGGCCTCTCGAGTGAGTTTCAAGCTGAACATCAGCCTTCATTCTCAGTATTACAAAGGACAGCTTCACCTAGCAGAACACAAATTCTTCTCACCTCCAATGCATGCATGCATTTGCACACATGCACACACACACATACACGAGCACACTTCCTACAACCAGGCTTGCCAAAGTCCCTCACTTGTGAGCCTTACTTGAAAGATTTTCTCTTCTGAAGCACAAGCCTTTCTATCCTGAAGGGCCTTTCAAATGTCCCGCTGGGACCCAGGGATTCATTCATAAGAAACACTTAGTCTTATCTTGAGATTAAAGGTTTCAAATGATTCCCATCTGATCCCAACAGGAGAGCTCCTTGCTAAAATACAAAAGTTTTGTTGGAAGTAATCTCCACGGAAATCATTAACCCAATTTATTAACAAGGGGAAAAAATCCTAAGGATATTTTAAACTTTTAAATATCTTTGCAAACGAATGACAATGAAAACAAAGCATTTTGAAAATGAAAGAACCCCCATAGCAGAAATTAAATTCAAACTAAAACGCTCCCTGAATTTTAACAATCCTATTTTAAACTCTTAATAAGCCCTGGAAATCCAGTTAATTTAAATTACTGGCCAACAGTAATTACACCAACACCCTCCCTGAAATAATTCACACCTTCAGTCGTCTCAGGGAATATTTCCCCCCCACCAAAAGACTACATGAGATTGTTTATGTGCTGCTTCTGCTGACATATGATTTTCTAGAAATCTCTGAACTTTGGGTTAAAAAGACAATTGAAAAACAGACCTAGGCTGTGCTTCCAAATGATTTTTGGTCCCCTGTCACAATAACCTTTTCAAGAAGGAATCGGTGAGGCTGAAGGTGACTGTAATTTTACAGCTACCAACACTGAAAAGAAAAGGCTGTGTAGTGACAAAGATAAGACACGGGTTTAGAATGTTTTAGGTAACATGCAAATGTATTCTGATTTTTTTCAACTCCCTTCAGAAGGAGAAAAAAAAAATCTTGACAGATGTTCTCGAGGTGGAGCTGGCAGCAGGTTAATTAGAAAAATGAGATGATCGGGAAAGGGAAAATCCAACTGGCTCTCTCTCTCTCTCTCTTTCTTTCTGCCCAAGCTGGGAAGAAGTAGGCTTTTAAGGTCCAGCCCTCTGATTTCAGCATGTGGTGAAATGGGTCTAACTCCAGCAATTTGGAATCACCCACTGGAGTGATCACACCCAACCCCCCTTTGATCTAGCGCTGCCTCCTGATTTTTCTCTACAGAAGATTTCTTCCTTCTCTCTGAGTCCGTGGGGGCTGGGAGGTGCTGACCTCACCTCTGACCCCACAGGTAAGCACCTGACCCAGGCCTGGCCAATCAGCTCATTTAATTCCCCAGGTCCCCAGGGATTGGTTCAGGGGTGGGCATGTCAGTCCAGTTAGAGTCATTCCCAGGACCTTTCCAGGAACTATTGGAAAAACAGTGCTCCCTTTCCACTGGAGACACTTAGCTGGAAGCTGCAGAGGATATGGCTGGAGTTGCTGGAGCCTCCTGAGAAGAGCCTGCCTGGTAATGAAGTCAACACAGTGGAAGGTAGAGCTGAGTGAGGGAAAGCAACTAGGCATTAGTGAGCCCTGGATCCAGCCTTACCTGAAACCTCCAGACTTCTAAAATATGAAAACTAATAGAAACCCCCCCCTTTTTTTTTCCTTAACCAATTTTGAGTTAGATTTCTGTCACTTGCAACAAAACCACCTATCTGATTCTAGTAAAAACCCCTCAGGGTTTTCACAAGAAAGTCAAGAGAAACAGCAAATGGCTACACCAAAAAAAAAAAGTCTCAAGAGATCATTTAGTCTTTCCCCTTGTATATAAGCATGCAAGTGCTCTAATTTTTTAAATTTTATTTTATATTCTTAGTAAAGATCCCTAGGGACTAAGATTCAGCAACCTCCATCCAGAATCCATATGAGAACACACTATGAGATGAAAATGTGAGCTTGAAGATGCAACATACGTCTGTAGGTGGCTCGGGAAATATTCTCCAGGCTGACAAAAAAAAAAAAAAATCCACCAACAAAACCAAAATCCTAATGTTAGATTTCATGCGCTACCAAGTAAACTTTTTCTCTCATAAAACAAATTGTTTCTATAGAAACGAATGTTTTTCTAGCAACCCACTCCCTATTAGGGTTGCTATAGGAACAGATTGAGAAAATTAGGAAACTGTAGAAAAAGGTAAATGACTACCCAGTGTCTTTTTTTCCTGGAAACCCACAGAGGGCAAATGCCTTTTCATTTCTGAATGCCTTGGTACTTGGGGCAGGCTCCAGGAGCACCTGAGAATATAATTCCAGCTCTGTTGCATTCCCATTCCCCAGCAAGGGTTTCATCAAGTCACTGAAATTTAATTCTGAATATGACAAGTTTTACTAAGAACCACCTTCTAAGGATTGTTTTCAAGGACCAGGGCTAGGCAGGAGCATGGAGTAAGAAGGTACAGGGCTTTGGGTGTAAAAAGGTAACAATAAGTGCTGACAACCACACATGTGCTAGAGATAGTCTTTTGGAGAGAAGCCCTTCATTTGGGGAAACTTAAGTGCACACGTTCTGTGAACGCTTTGCTGTAAGCAGTAGGACCATGCCGCGTGCTGCCCGGGTCTCAGGGTACAAATGATGAGCGCACAGGTGAAGGTTTTCCTTTCTTTACTGGAGAGCTGGAAGAGAATACACACACAGTCCCTTGTCTCTTACTCGGTTTCTGGGATCATCTACTGACAAGCAGGGTATGACATCTGTCTGGCGTAGGGAGAATTCTCTCTCAACTCTCAGCAAGTACAAACCCAGTAGACGGGAGTGGAGAGAGCTTTGAAGCCAAGAGTTGTAATCAGCAAGTAAGAACCCTATGGCCTTGGGTGAGTCCTTTCATTGCTCTGAATCAGTTTATTTACCCCATCTGTAAAATGGGGTTAACAAGATCCCTATTTGTATAATAGGGATCCCAGCTGGTACAGAGTAGAGTTAGCAACACTACTTCACATGAACCTTCTGTGTCTTCTTCAGAAACCCGATAATGGAAATTCGTGAAACTGACAGGGTGTGAAAGGCAGCAGAGAGTGCTGGGGGCAAACAGACAGCCCGAGCTCCTGTAAAGAAAGTTCAGATATTTTTAACACCTTGTCTGCAGGCTCACCTTGGAGCCTGCCCACTGAAACTCCTACATCTGCACCCACTGAGAATTGCGGGGATTGAGCCTTGCCCACATGTGGCATTAACAAAGATATACCTCTAACGGAACAGAGCCTCTCCCGTGGGAACTTGATTGTCGGGGGAGGTGGGGCCGGGGGGGGAATCCATGACTTAGCATGACTAAGAAAGCGTTCAGCGAGAGAAGGGAAAATTCCATCCTGTCAAACTAAACTGCAGTTTCTCGTGTCCCCCTCTGCCTCTACCCTGGTCCAAACCCTGGTCATCTTTCCCCTACAAGAGGCATGCATTAGTCAGGGTTCTCCAGAGAAGCAGAGGAAATATATATAAACATATATATATATATATATATACACGTAGATGTATAAAGAACGAGATCTACTATGAGAGATTGGCATATACACGTAGATGTATAAAGGACGAGACCTACTATGAGAGATTGGCATATACACGTAGATGTATAAAGGACGAGACCTACTATGAGAGATTGGCATATACACGTAGATGTATAAAGGACGAGACCTACTATGAGAGATTGGCATATACACGTAGATGTATAAAGGACGAGACCTACTATGAGAGATTGGCATATACACGTAGATGTATAAAGGACGAGACCTACTATGAGAGATTGGCATATACACGTAGATGTATAAAGGACGAGACCTACTATGAGAGATTGGCATATACACGTAGATGTATAAAGGACGAGACCTACTATGAGAGATTGGCATATACACGTAGATGTATAAAGGACGAGACCTACTATGAGAGATTGGCATATACACGTAGATGTATAAAGAACGAGACCTACTATGAGAGATTGGCATATACACGTAGATATATAAAGAACGAGACCTACTATGAGAGATTGGCTCACATGATTGTGGAAGCTGAGCCCTGCCATCAGGAGAGTTGGTGGTGTAGTTCCAACTCAAACCTGAAGCCCAAGAAGTAGGGAGCAAGTCCTGGTCCAAGTCCAAAGGGCCAAAATCCAGGAGCATCATTATCCAAGGGCAGAAGATGGATGTCCCCGCTCAAGCAGAGAGGGCAAATTTGACCTTCTTCTACCTTTTTGTTCTATTCGGGCCCTCAAAGGCTTGGATGATGCCCACCTACGTTGATATGGGTGATCTTTCTGTCTACAATTCAAATGCTGATCTCATCCAGAGACTCCCTCACAGACACACTCGGAAATAATGTTTTACCAGCTCTCTGGGCATCCCTTTGCCCACTCAAGTTGACACATAAAATGAACCTTCGTAAGGCAGTAGCCTCTTCATTCGTCTCCCTGCTTCCACTCCCACTCTGTACAGTCAATCCTCAACACACGGCCAGAGGAGTCCTTTTAAAACAAAAGTCAAATCATGCCACTCCTCTTCCCCAAACTCTCCAATGGCTTCTCAAAGCCTTCAGAAAACAAGCCAAAGTTCCAACAGTGACCTACAGGCCCTAAGTGATCTTCCCTGACCCTGGCACCCTCCACCTGGCTCCCACTCTCTCTACCAGCCACACCGGCCCATCTCTGTTCATCAGACACACCAGGCACACTCCTGCCCCAGGGCCTTTGCGCTTACTGTTCCCTCTGTCTAGAACATTTTTCTAATAGATGTCCACATGGCTGGCTCCCCAGCTCCTTTGGATTTTTGCTCCACTATTACCACTTTTTAGTGAAGCCTTCCTTCAGCCACTCCCTATAAAATGACCACACCCCACTCCCAGAAGCTAGCCCCCTCTCTTCTTTGGTTTTCTCCACACCACGTATCATCTGCTGACATATTTATTTGTCCCCCACTCCCATTAGAAGATAAACTTGGGAATTCCCTGGCAGTCCAGTGGTTAGGACTCTGCGCTTTCACTGCCGAGGGCCGGGGTTCGATCCCTGGTCGGGGAACTAAGATCCCACAAGCCGCACGGTGTGGCCAAAAAACAAAACAAAACAAAACAAAACTCCACAAGAGTAAGGATTTGTTTCTACTTTGTTTCTTGCAGGGTTCCCATGCCCAGAACAGCACTTAGCACAGAGTAGGCTCTCAGTAAGCCTTTGTTGAATGACAATGAATGAAACAAGAGAGCTGAAGAGTGTAGAAGAGTGGGTGAGAGCCAGGGTACCAGAGCCCACGCTAGTCTGGTCCCCCCCCCCCGTGGTGTTCAATATTCATACAACAGGCCAGTCATTCCATATGCATGAGCGCCCATCACATGCCAGGCACGACATGCTGGAGATGCCAGAAGCAGGATGCCGTGATGAGCAGGACAGGTAAGATCCATGCCTCCTAGACAGCTTACATTCTAGTGGAGCAGGTAAACAATAAAGAAGTAAACCTACAGGTGATGACATACGCCATAAAGAAAAAATAGCCCGAGGTAGTAAGGAGTGGAGGAGAGGGAAAGGAGGCCTGATACTGAGAGCCGGTGGTCAGGGATGGCTTCTCTGGGGAGGGGTCACGTGAGCAGAGACCTATGGAGTGAGGGAACCCGCTGTATGGGATACGGAGCTCATGTACCTGATGGATTCCCTCCATCCTTTCCTTCCTGACCCTCTCACGTGATTGGAGCCCCACCTCTGCAGGGATGCCCTTCCTCTTTCAGACCTGGCTCAAGCACCACACCACAGGTGGGGTACCTGGCAGGAGGACTCTGTCTGCCCAGTTCTCTCCTGTCTCCCTCTTGGTCGAGGTGTTCCCCATAGAGAGAGATACTGCCTCCTCACTTCTGAGTTGTGTACCCTGGCCCTATTCTTCCCTTCTTCGGTATAAGCTTTTTGTTTGGAAAAGCAATACATGCAACCAAAACTTGACATTTCCCAGCCTCCCCCCACTGCCTTGTAGCTAAGCTGTCACCTTGTGATCACAAGTTCAGTGTTGTGCAAAAAATTCTTAGAATGTTCCTTAAAGGGAGCTGCCCCAGCTGAGAAGTAGGCCCCTTTTGTCTTTTGCCCCGTCTTTGTTCATGATCCCTGGAATGCAGACATGATGGCTAAAGCTCCAGCAGCCATTTTTCACCATGAGGCACACTTGAAGGAGGTGATACAGAAAAACAGAAGTCCAGGGCCTTGAAGACCAAGGAGTTGCCAAACCAGCCTCAGACCGCTGACTTCTGGGCTTCTTTTACATGAAAGAAAAATATACTTTCATTTTTTGAAGATACTGTCACTGGGTAATCTAATTCCAATGGATACACATCAGGGCTGCATTATGACTCATGGATCCTCAGCACCCATGCCTTCATGGGCTCCTTCCTCCATAAAAATGTTTAAAATTATATTGTATGACTATGCTGGTATAAAGATAAGTATAATCTGGACTGGATTCATTATTATGTATCTATTATTATTATATTCATGTTTTTCTTATGATTTAAAAAAAGTAAAATGGAAACATTTTGTGGATCCCTAAAAGAATCATGGGTCCTGTGCCTTCTGCACCTAATGGAGACATCCATCCATCCTGATACTTATGCCTTATCTTGCTTTACCCCTAATAGAACCTGATGGTGTAGGTACTATTAGTCTTCCTGTTTTTCATTTCTTTCTTTTTCTTTTTTTTTTTTTTTTTTTGCGGTATGCGGGCCTCTCACTGTTGTGGCCTCTCCCATTGCGGAGCACAGGCTCCAGACGCACAGGCTCCAGACGCGCAGGCTCAGCGGCCATGGCTCACAGGCCCAGCCGCTCTGCGGCACGTGGGATCCTCCCGGACCGGGGCACGAACCCGTGTCCCCTGCATCGGCAGGCGGACTCTCAACCACTGCGCCACCAGGGAAGCCCCAGTCTTCCTGTTTTTTAGATCAGGAAGCTGAAGCCAGAGAGGTTAAGTAACTTGCCCAGATTTGAATTCAGGTCCATCCAACTCCAACCCCAAGAAAGGGGCTATTTTTAGCACCCAAACGCAATTATTGCTGGAGCTGTTATTATTATTCATGCAAACAGCTCTGACTACTTAAGAAAATAGACCTGATAGACGGTAACAAAGCATAATGGACACGCTGACCTTCTGGTAGCTTCTTTTTATTTTAATCCATAAGATAAACGCAGTAATGAGCCCCATCTCTGCAGGAAATGTTTTAAGTCCCCATCTTTTAGGACTGGATTTACTCATCCAACTTCACAAAGAAAATAACTCCACTTAGCTTGACAGAATCCACAGTGAAAAGGAAATTATTTTTCTGGAAATGACCCTAAAAATAGCATGGAATGGGCCTGCTTACAGATACCAGAGGCAGTAAGACTGAATATGTTGGTTTTAAGGGCACAAATGTGTTTTGAAACACAGAGATTCTTCTGTGGTCTTGAGAAGAAAAAATTGATTTTCCAGAGAGCACGATAAATCATGTGGGAAAACAACTTTGGAGTAAAAACAGCGTGAACTTTGAGAGGATGTCAGAGCATTCAGTCCATCTTATATGCCTACCCCACCACGGGAGCCAAGAAGAAGATTTTCCCCCTGCTCTGTTTATTTCTTTTCATGCCCTCTTAGCACAAATTAAAAGACAAGGAAATGTTGATGAAACCAGACCAAAGGATTGCTCAGCTTTGCAATCCACTGCCTCCCAGGGAGAGGTGTGCAAATGGCTGGTTTCTAGAAAAGAGCTACAAACTATCCCCTTTTAGGTAGCATTTTCTCTCCAAGGCAGGATCTGAGTAGACAACTTATGCCTCAAGCAACCGCATTTTGTTTAGTCATTCATCCATCCAGCACTTACTAAATGCCTTCTGGATACATTGCACCATATCAGACACCAAAGACCACTACGAGACCCCACCTTTGGAAAGTGAAGTCAGCGTTCAGTGAAGACTTGGAGTATACACAGAGGAATCAAGTGTGTGACGATACTTTCCCAGTCTAGAGGTTAAGAATCGGAATGCTGGAGCCAGGCAGCCCCAGGTTCAAGTCCTGTGTCTACACTTACCTGCAGAAAAAATTGGGGCAAATTAACCTAAGCCTCAATTTCCTCATCTGTAAAATGGGGATAACAAAAGCACCTTTCTCTTAGGGAATTCCCTGGCGGTCCAGTGGTTAGGACTCTGCGCTTCCAGTGCCAGGGACCCGAGTTCAATCCCTCATCCGGGAGCTAAGCTCCCATATGCTGCACGGCAGGCCAAAAAACAAAAACAAAACCCAAAAAACCCAGAAAAACAAATGCACCTGGCTCTTCGAGTCAACCCTGAATTTTGCAATTCATGTAAAAATGCCTGGTGGGAGTGGGGTTATTCTGTGGGAAGTGGGCAGAAAGACTGACTATTCCTTCTGAGTCAACCCCAAATCGGCACCATGTGTAATAAGGGGCAGCTGAGAGAGTTGGTCAGAAAGGCCAGAACCCAACCCAACACAACAGAAATGAACGCCTCTAGAAACTTCTCAGAAACCTGGGGCCAAGCACCAGACTGCCACTGGCATAAAATAGGGTTTGAGACAAACTCTTAACTATGTGGTAATAGGTATGGACACCACAGACAAGAACTGAGTTATCTGAAACACACGTTGGGTTGACTTGGGGGCAGTGGGTGGCATGAGCTGATGCACAGACTCAGATACCAGGTAGACCCTGGTTGCAACTGACCAAATACATGACCTTGGGCAAGTCCCCATGACCTTCACACCTCAGTTTCCCCGCCTGTAAAATGGGAGATAACGACACGTACAGTGCAGGTGAGAGTCACAGAAAGTGCCTGGCGCACAGGAGATACGCCGGCAAAGGTAGCTAGTTTACGGAACTGAATTGAATCTGGCAGAAGACACAGAAAGGCCGGAGCCCGTTGGAACAACTTTGCTCTTTTCCTATATTTCTGGCAGACATGTCCACAAGCAAAGACATGACGTTTGAGTTGATAGTTCAAGCAGAGTAGCTGTTCCCACATGTGCAGTGTCGCTGTCCTCCCTGAGAAGTTGGCTGCGGCCAAGGGGATTTAATAAACCTGGGGCCATGGATGCCTGGGGCTGGAGCCCAACGGGGTGTGTAATGGAAACACGGATATAATTAAGAGGCGGCTCATTTGCAATGTTATGCACTGGTTGGTTAAGTCTTTCAAGATGCTCAACAGCCCTTCCCTGGGGCTTCGGTAATTGACTCTGTCAATGGCATCTCACACTGCTGTCTAAAGACTTCTGCTTAAACAACCTGCTAACTCATTTTAACACACTCACGCTCACTTTCTATGCTCCTTAACAGACAGGTCTGAGCAGAAGTGCCAGGGTGGAGATTCTGCTTGGGAGGAATGGGGAGGAAGAGAGGGCTGGGGAAGGACTTAGATGGGAAGAAGTGCTGTCTGCAGAGACAGCAATGGAGAAAGGGGAAGTGAGACAGGCTCTCATGCTGAGGTCATGAGGTAGGAGATAGATGGACCCCAGGCTGAACAGCTGCAACCAGTCTCCTGGTGACACCTTGAGATAAGAGACCAGCAGGAGCAGAGCCCTGATTGGGTGGAAGACAAAGATGCCACATTTTTCTCATTCTTGTGGTCAAGGGGATTTTCCAGCCCCGTGTGCAGAGAAGGTCCTCAGCCTAGGGAGGGGCCAAAGGAAGGATGAATTGCCAGCCCACAACGTGTCCTGCCAACCTCCCAGAATCCATCTTGACTGAGGAATGCCGTGCACTCACCAGGAAGGATCCGGAGTCAGGCCAAATATGGGCACAAGCAAGATGATTGGCCAGAGACAACCCGGAAGACTGCCCACGTATAAACGATCTCAGCCACCCTCATTGGGCGTAACTCACTCCCCAAGTTCACCCGTGTGTTCTTCCACGTGTTCTTTGCTTCTAATAAACACTTTATCTGCTTCACAAGCTCTGTCTCTTTGCTGAATTCTTTCTTCAACGAAGACGAGGACTGGGGTCCTGCTTCAAGCTGCCACACCCTTCTCTGCCCCACCCTGAGATCAGTCAGGCCACCTGGGTTCAAACCTGCTTTCACTGCTTACCAGCTGTGTGACCTTGACCAAGCTCTTGGAGCCTCAGCTCTTTGTGAAATGGGGATAAATACCTTCACCTCAAATGAACGGTTGCAAGGATTCAAAATAACATAATGCAGAGTGCCTGGCACTGTGAGGGTGTTTAATAAGCACTGGCTGTTTCACTCGCAGAGGGACCAGGCTGAGCAACGATAACACATCGGGACAAAATCAGAAGAGTTTGCAGCTGGTCCAGGAGAACCAGTACAGGCTCTGCCTGTTGCACTAGGAACCTGCTGTGTGACTTCAGGCAAGGTCCTTAACCTCTCTGTGCCTCAGTAATTCTTTGGAAAATTGGAGTTGTAATACTTCCCAGGGAGGGTTGTATGAGGATGAAATGGAACAACACCTGGCACATAACAGACCCTCAAGACACGATGGGTCCAAGACTTCGTGCACCTTCAAGTTTGGCTCTACCTGAAAGCCTGATCTCCAGGCACGAGTGGCCAGGTAGCTGCTTCCTATGGATTTCACAGGTACTGAAACTAGCAGTTGATTCCCCGAGGAGGCCCAACCTATTCTGAATCCTTAATCAGCTCCACTGATTGCCCTTCCTGGATCCATCCAGACTTCTCCTGACCTGGCTCGGGCTGCCTTAGAAGCCAGACAGGGGAGCGGAGCCTTGGTCAGCCCCTGCCTCTGCTGGGAGTAGGGGAGATTTCCCCAAATAAGTCCCCTTCCAGCCACTTAGCTGGCAGCCAGGGGGATGGGAAAGCCCTTTCACTGATCCATGACGCCCCTCATGATGGAGAGAGGGCTGGTATAATGGTGGGTGCCCATCACCCAGCTTCCTGTCCCAGGAGTTGGGGGAAAGGACAGGAATTAGCTTCCAGATGTATCACAGTGAGTATTAACACCCTTCCAGCCCAGCCTCCCCCAGTCCACCACCCCCAGTCATCTTTCTACAGCACAAATTTCACCATCTCATCCACGGGCTCACCAACATCCAGTAGCTTCCAGTGACCCTCAGGGTAAAGCCCAAAACCAAACAAACACAGCTCACAAGGTCCTTTGTACTCTGATCTCTGCCAACCACTTTGGATTCATTGACCCCACTCCCTGCCCCGTCCCCTGACGTCCTTCCCCAGACTCGCTACACAAATCACTCTGCAAGCATATGGTGCAGTTCCACACCTTCGTGCATTCGCACCTGCTCTTCTCTCTCCCTGAAAGGCCCACCCTCGTTTGCCATCTGGAAAATGCTTCCTCATCCTTCGGTACGTAACTGACCTCCACCCTGCCCCCGGCGCTCCCCGCCCCCGGCCCCTCTGACCTCCCCAGAGTCAGCCACCTTCCCTGCATTTCTGTTATGCTTTGTGAATATTCATTCTTTCCTTCTCTCGAGATGTACTGAGGCCCTGCCGTGTTCCAGGCACCGAGCAAGACCCTGAGGTCAGAGAACAAGACCAGCCCCTGTGCCACGAAGCCACGGTCCAGCTGCTGGAATCAAGCAGAAAACACAGGAGTGCCAAAAAGTTGCCGAGGTACATGGTGGTGACAGAAAAGTGCAGGGTGCTGAGCAAGCCTGGGAGGAGGGTCTCAACCTAGTCTGGGGAACAGCAACCCCCCACCCCACCCCAAGGATGTGCTGTTTAAACTAGGATGTAAAGAATGAATAAGGATTAGCCAGAGAAAGAGGAGGAGAAAGAGAGAGCAGGTAAAGACCCCGCAGCATAGATGCCAGGGTGGACTCGACACTCCTAAGCCACTGCCTACTTCTCCCCAGGCCTGCCCTGCCCCCCCAGGAAGTCTTTAGGTGCAGAGAGTCCCATGGTCACTGTGACATATCCGTTCCACCCCCCTCTGGCCAGGTTTTAATCCGCCGTCCTGACCTGCAGACAGTGGCCCGGCTTCCAGTCAGTATCCATCAGTCGGGCTCTGGGTAAGTCCATGGAGCCAGCAGAACATGGTACCGTCTCTTGCCCTCCTCCAGCGATGTGTCTGCCATTCTCCCAGGCTATACGTTGCTCCTTGGCGTTTATCACACTCTAGGATACAATATATTTGTTTATTAATTACTATTTTTGTCTATCCTTCCCACGCCTAAACCTAGAAGGTAAGTTCAGGGCTTTTTATCACTTTCTTCTCTGCTGTATCTCAGCATTTGGAACAGGGTGTGGGGCATGGCAGGGGCTCAGTATGTATTTTGGAATGAAAGGTAAATACAGGCCCATGTGCATTTTTCTGGGAAGAGGATTTTCATCAAGTTCTCAAAGGGACCTGTGCCCCAAAAGAGATCATGAACAACCAACTTAGCAGACCAGCTAGATCCCTTCCGGTTCCAGCTTCTGGGATTCTAGTGCCAAGGAAAGTGCCTCGCTGGAGAGCGAGGGATGTTCAGTCCAAGTCCTAGGAGACAATTGGTCCATTCAAAATGGTGGACCAACATCACGTGACCAGTGGACCACTGCTGGGGGGCAGGGACAGCAGCCATCCTAAGGCTGGGTAATATATATCGATTGAACTGAGTCCTGATTTGAACGAACGGACAGAATGTCCATAAAAATCATCCATAACATTTGGATATAATCAGCCTTTCAGGCATCTTGAGTAAAAGTAGATTCACCAGCCCTACAATGTGCCCAGTATTGTGCTTGTGGTTTAGGGGAGAGAGTTCCTGTTCACAACAGAGTGGGACAAATGTACTTGACATGCGGGAGGGGGGATTAAAGCTTCGTAATCCACATCTCCATTCTGTGGATGAGTCTGTTTAGCCAGCCCAGGCACAAAGCTTTAATGAAATAAACAATGTCACCAGTATTTTAAAAACGGACTTGGTGAAGTGATTTGATGCATGGCACGTTGTAGAGAGAGCTCATCACAGCCTGGGTGGCATCTGAACAAGACAGGGTTTGTCAGCTGAAAATTTCAAACCAATTAGATTTATGTCATGGAATCAGGTAAACAGACCAAGGTTTGCAAAAATCGGATAAACTTGGAATCACTGCAAACAGTGACACCCACATACTCGCCTTCTGGGCGCTGAGCTTGCTGACCTCTGAATTATTTAGCAAGGAAAGAGATGGTACAGTGTGTTATGGTATCACTGGAAAATAGTCAACTAGAGGTTTCCTGAAGCCACTTGCAAGGTCCAACTCAGTTCCAAAGGAACAGCCGAAATGCCCCCTTCTCCACCCCTCCCTACCACTCCGCAGAAATGCCCTTCAAAACAAATACCTGCTCACAGCCCCATTGGTTCCTTCTGGGTAGCCTCATAGCACTTCCAAAAACAAATGAAGAGGCTCCCACATTGCAGTTCCCACTATTTCAATTTATGCTTCCAGTTGAGATGCATTCAAAGGAGAAAATTAACATTAAATGTGAATCTGGGTAGGGCTTCCCTGGTGGCACAGTGGTTGAGAGTCCGCCTGCCGATGCAGGGGACATGGGTTCGTGCCCTGGGCCGGGTAGATCCCACATGCCGCGGAGCGGCTGGGCCCGTGAGCCATGGCTGCTGAGCCTGCGCGTCCGGAGCCTGTGCTCCGCAAGGGGAGAGGCCACAGCGGTGAGAGGCCCGCGTACCGCAAAAAAAAAAAAAATGTGAATCTGGGTAGTCGCTTTCTGACTCTAGATTCCTTACTACATTTTCCTCTGTCAGTCTCACCTCCCCTGACCCCACTGTAGTGAGCTCACTCTGGGCTGTCAAAGACCCCAGTGGAGCCACGTGTCATCAAACATGTGACACCCCAACTCTAGCAATGGCGCCAGACTCCTCTTCTGTTGCCAGGTAACTTCTAGCAGAGAAAGAGTCTCTTTCAGGGAAGGAGGGAGAGGAGAAGACCAAAACAGGGTCAGTGTCTCTGAGGAGACAGCCATGTAAGCACACATGCTCGTTTAATAATCTCAATAACCCCACAAGGTAGACAAAAATCAATCCTTGCTTTACAGACAGGGAAACTGAGCCTCAGAGGGGTGAACTCTTTAACTGGGATGTAAACGTGAGGTTGCATTCTGTCTAACACCTGAATCCATTCTTTCTCATTCACCAGACGGCCTCTTAAGACAGTGATCTGAGCACCTTGTCCTCTGCCAGCCTGCCTTCCTGGGATTGAGTGCAGATAAACATATTCTATTTCTAGATTATATAGATAATAGATAGATACAGATTATAGATAATATATTCTATTAGGAATGTAACAGCAGATATAATACTACTAGTGGCCAGATAAATGAGTACAGGTACCAACAGAAAATGACTATACCTGCATTTTGTATTTAATATGGCTATTTTATCAAAAAGTGTATGGAATTAATAAAATTATTTTAAACCACCAAAACGAATCATCCACTATAATTTAAAGACTTAAATGTATAAACATTACAAAATGTTAAGCACTACAATGAGCATAGAAAATATAAGCAATACATATTCTACTTTAATACAAATTACTAGCAGATACAATTTAATAAAATATAACAAAAATAACATAGTCAACATTGAAAAAAATTAAAAGGAATTTTTAGTAACTGGGAAATTTTAAAATAAAATATTATGATTCTTTAAATGCAATCATTAAAAATAAAAGTGTGTATCAATGATGTCACAGTTGAGTCCCGAGCATTTTCTTGTGAAAAATTTTCAAGGTGTTAAAAAAATCTACTCAAAGGAATGGAGAGGAGACAGTTAGCTAATCCAAATATTTCCCTCTGACACTTTCATATTCAAATATCTTTGAGATCCTTTGGAATAACTGATTTCTTCACAGAGAGTATAATTTTTTATTGATAGGAGCCTGGAATTTTGTTTTAAGGAAATTGTTACCAGCTCACCTTCAAGTTCTTTCATTTCTTCATATACAGTTACAGAATCATTTGATTCAGCTGTTGCTGCAGAGTGCCCTGTATCAGTTTTTTTTGTTTGTTTTTTTTGCGGTACGCGGGCCTCTCACTATTGTGGCCTCTCCCGTTGCGGAGCACAGGCTCCAGACGCGCAGGCTCAGCGGCCATGGCTCACGGGCCTAGCCGCTCCGCGGCATGTGGGATCTTCCTGGACCGGGGCATGAACCCGCGTCCCCTGCATCGGCAGGCGGACTCTCAACCACTGTGCCACCAGGGAAGCCCCGCCCTATATCAGTTTTGAAGCTATCATGTTCACATCCCACTTACATGGAGAATTTTTATTAGTAGTATCTTTGTAACACAAGCTTTGCTTTGTCAAATACATATATTTTTTTTCCTTCTCTTGAGGATAAGGGAGATGATAAAGATGTTTTCTAAACAAGTGATCTTTTGTTCAATTAGAACATTCAATGCAGCATAAAACTCTCTTAAAATCTCAAGATGTAATTGATTCAGCTTTCAGATTTCTTAAAATACCAAAATAACAGTATTACATTCTTTAAAGGCAGTATTTTGGTATTTTAAAATAGCATAGTATACTGGAATACAAAAAAAATTTACTGCATTCATTAGCCCAGTTGCTAGGAAACCTGTGAGCAAGCCTAAAGCTAGGGTATAGGTAGGTAAAAGGGTACTTCTTCAAGTAAAATAAGAAAAACCAGAATTAATTTTAGCAATCATGGGTAATAAAGAATGCAAGATGATAAGATGATACTAAATTGTATTGAGGAGTTTGTATTCCTTTAGAACATGCTCTTAATTACATCCTCCACTGAGTTAAGTATAAATACTAATCATTAGAAATAATTAGACATGCTTGTTATTCTTCTAAATATTATCTTTATTTTCAAATAGTGCATTGATATTTTCATTCTCCATGGTTAAATAAAGACTCTGTGGTTGGATTCATCCCCACAGTAAAGGCATTATGGATAGAGGAACAGACAACTCGAACTGCAAGTAGTTTGAAGTGCTAGCCATGTGCATCTTGACCTATAACATATGACAAGTAAAAGAGGAGCCAGTTCTTGACAAAGAGGGAAAAGATGAAAATGTTTTCAAAAAATTAATCAGAGTTCTGCTTCTTGCTGAGTAAGCTCCTATTGGACTGACTCTCCCACAAATAACAACAACAATTCAGAGGGCAGAGGACACAACTACATGAAGGCACTGGAAAGTCAGCCAACGCAGGCAGATTTTAGAGAGGAGGTGACATTGGAAGAAAGAAATGGCAGGAAGTAGGTTTCCTGACTTTTTATGGTTTCTGGCCTAAGGTCAGGCCACAGTCAGTGCTACATGGGAAGGTAAAACTGATAGAAAAACCACAATCCTTCTGGCCTGAATAACTGGAAGGCAGAGTTCAAAGCAACTACAGCCACTGGAAAGTGAGGAATGTGGGGAATCCTAAAAGGGAGAGCTACAGAGAGGAAAGGCCCCAAAATTCTGTATATAAAGTTTGCCCAAATCTCTGTCTAACCCCTGAATAGCATGGGTAAGACTCCAAGAAGCCTAGGTAAGGGTTAAAAAAAAAAAAACTAAACTGAGGTATTAGCCACCAATCAAGAGACAGATTTTAAAATTTTAGTTCAACCAAGTTAACTGCCTACAAAAAACTCCAAAAACCAAACACTCTTTGGAAAAGTAAAACAATCTTATGTCTCTGTGGTATAATACTCACAATGTCTAATATATAAAACAAAATTACTCATCATGCAAAGAAATAGGAAAATGTAGCCCATTCACAAGCGCTACTATACTTGCTCAAAGATTTAAAGGAAAATATGATCATAATAAATAAAAAGATAGGAAACTTCAGCAGGAAAAGAAAATGCAGAAAGAAACCAAATAGAAATTCTAGAACTGACAAATACAGTATATGAAATAAAAAACTCAATGGACAAGTATAATGGCAGAATGGAAATGACAGAGGAAAGAGTTGCTCACCTTAAATATAGGTCAACAGAAATTATCCAATCTGAAGAACATACGGAAAAAAAAAACATTTTTTTCAAAAATGAATAGAACATCTGAAACTTTCAGAGCAATATTAAGAGGTCTAAGAAGATCATTCAGGCAGCCTAGGAGCAAAAAACCTGGATCCAGGAGAATGGATCTCACAGCCATGTGGGCACAGTGACTAGGATGTTAGTCATGGGTCTGTGGAAAGGAAATACCAGATTCAAGAAACATTGGGAAGGAGGAAACATCAAGTCTTCGTAATTAGTTGAATAAAGACATGCAAAAGAAAGAGAAATCTCGGGCTTCCCTGGTGGCGCAGTGGTTGAGGGTCCGCCTGCCGATGCAGGGTACACGGGTTCGTGCCCTGGTTCGGAGGAATCCCACATGCCGCGGAGCAGCTGGGCCTGTGAGCCACGGCCGCTGAGCCTGCGCGTCTGGAGCCTGTGCTCCACAACGGGAGAGGCCACAACAGTGAGAGGCCCGCGTACCACAAAAAAAAAAAGAAAGAGAAATCTCAAAATTGACCCTAGAGTTATGAGACTATAAAACCAGAAATTAAAATGAAGTATTATGACTATACATTTTTTTAAATAAGCAAACTCAAAAGACAAGTGAGAAACCAAGAGAAAATATTTGCACCTAATTTTTCAGCTAATAATATATTCATCTATATATATATATATATATATATGGGACTAATCTCTCAACTATATGAAGAACTCTTAAAAATAGAGGGGGGGAAAGGACCTAAAGCCTGTTGGAAAAATAGGCAAAGGACATGAACAGTTCACAGAAAATAAATATAAATGAGACTTAAACATAAAGAAAGATGCTCAACTTTATTCAAAATAAGAGAAATGCAAATTAAAACTACACTGAGATATCTCTCCCCTAACAAATTGGTAAATTCAAAAGCTTAACATCAAATTCTGCTGGCGAGACTGGGGGGAAATAGGCACTTCATACACTGCTGGTAGGAGTACATAAAGGTACAATCACTAGGAAGGGAAATTTGACAATATCTAACAAATTTACATATGCATTTACTCTTTGACCCACCAAAGCGCCCTGTTGGGAATTTATCCTGCAGATATAACTCCATAAATATGAAAAAATATGCACAAGACTATTCATTGCAGCATTATTAGTAATAGTAAAATATGACAAATAATCTAAATTTAAATGCCCATCCATGGGAGAGTGATTGAATGAAAAAAAAGAATCAGCCTGTGAGCTGATATGGAGTTATTTCCAGGATACACTGTCAAGGGAAAAAAGCAAGGTGCAAAACAGTAGTGTGTATGTGTGTGTGTGTGATGGTTTTGGCAAAACAAAGCATGGGAAGAAAAATCCAGAAGTCAATGAAAATTATTTGCCTTAGTGTGTAGATGAGAACGGGGTCAAAGGTAGAGATGGGAGGGATATCACTTTGAGTATAACTTTTCATATAGCTTTGCTTTGGAACCATGTGAATTAAGTTAAAAGGGGTAGAAAGAAGCAAACCCTAAAACTGAATACAAGCAGAAACAAATAACTCTAATTTTATCCAATAAATAATGTAATCCACAGAGAAAATAATTGATTCAAGTAACTTTTAGACACACGTTCCAACTGGATACCCTTAGCGGGTGGGACAAGAACTGCAAAGAAATTCTGAACTTGATTTAGTAGATTTGTGGTAACAGGACAATAATTCTGGAAGTATTCTGTGTGTGTTGTTTAATAGATTAAGTGAATAACTATATTAAATTTTTTGGAAATTAGGGTTCCCACTGTGGGAGAATGAAGATATAAATATGAAATGAGGAGAGATGAGGAAAAATTGGTGGTATCACTACGAACTCATGATATAAATGTATACATATCCTAGCTCTCCACTCAAAGGATCTAGACTTAATAACACTCCAGTATCAAAAAAGCACACCTCGCACCCAGATCCTGGTTTCTAGATACCACGCCCCTTCTAAAAGGAGGAATGACTGATTCCGTTTCTGGGGCAACATCGTATTGTGTCAGAGAGTAAGGAAGTGCTCAGAACTGACAGAGGCATATCACAAGGTCAGAGAAGCCACCTTGAAGGGACTCCCACTGGCCAAATCTCGTGGGGAGTGGAGAGACTCTGTAATACCACAATGATACTGAAAATAAGAAACTGAAAGGTGAGTGGGATGGACAGGTGGATGGAGCGCTTCTTTACACAAAAATACCAGATACTAAATGTACAGAGAACAACAAAACTAGAAGACTGTAACTGCCAATATGATTATTGATTTAGGCAAGGATCATCAGTAGATGCTAAAACCATAGAGGAAACGCTGTTTGGAACAGAATTGTCACACGGCCTCCACTGTTAATTCTAAAGGGAAAGAAGTCCCTTTACTAGTAGATACAACCTTGAACAGTGCTCAAATGTAGCATTACCAATAATGGATAGTAACTGACATGATGTGCCTCCCAGTGGGAACCAGTGGGAAGTGAAAAACATTCTCTGTGTATGACATTTGCCAAAAAGGTTTATCCTAAATCGAATCATAAGGAAATGAACAGATAAATCCAAGTTATTGGACATTCTAGAAGACAGCTGGCTGATTCTTTTAAAATGCCAATGTCATGGGGGCAGAAAAAACAAAGGCTAGGGGAGGGGGATGTGGCAAACATTCTAGATTAAAGAACCCTAAGAGACCTGACAACTGAATGCAGTGTGTGATCCTTGACTGGGTCAAGGAAGAAAAAAAAAATTGCTTCAGAGAACAATAAGAAGGTAATTGGGAAAATATGAATATGGATTTTACATTAGATAAAATTATTATACCAATTATTAAATGTCTGAGCATGATGATGGTATTGCGGTTTTGTAGGAGAGTGTCCTAGTTCTTAGGAGATGCAGGCTCCTAAAAGATGAAGGATCATAATGTCTGCAAACTAATTTCAAATAGTTTGGGAAAAAATGAAAAATGTGGCAAAAATGTCAAGTGCCAACAACTGGTGAGTCTAAATGAAGGGTGTAAGGCTGATTATTGTACAATTCTTTTACTTTTTCTATAGACTTGAAAAGCTTTGAAATCAAAGTTGGGGAAAATGAAGAATTGGGCATGAAAACCCAATTACATGTGTGGATAAAGGGAGCCCTCTTTTAGCAATAGGTGTGAACGTTGTTAGAATAACAACAGGTAAGTTATTAACAGCTTTCTTGTGAAAAACTGGTTACTCAGAAACATCAATGGAAAATGCCCTGTTAATTTATTTGGGGGATTGGAGAAGCAGGAAAGAAAACAATTTAAAACCAAGTATTGCAGATGAATGAAACTCCAGCTGTCCCTACTCAGACAGAAAGTGAAAAATTAGATCTTACTGATGTCTGATTTCTGTGAAGCCACTCGGCAGAACATTTCAAAGCGTGTGTCTGCGATTAAACTGCACTCACTCTGGTTCTTGAAACATTCGTGGCACACCCCAAACTTGCCCAGGCTGGCACAGTTGCCATCTGTGTCTTTAAGGTATGCTAAAAGGCCAAGGCACACAATAAAGAGTATAGTTTTCTGCAATTTGTACATACAGATACATTTGTGTGCGCGCAAAATACTTCCAGAAGGAACTAAAAGAAACTGGTAACTGTTACTCTCTAGGGAGGAAAAAGAAGTTGCTACCGTCTTGGGCTTACCTTTTATTCTTTTGCTTTATTTGAATTTTTCCACGTAAATGTATTAACTATTCCAATAAAATTTTTATTAATGGTGAAGAATGGATGGGTGGATGGATACATGGATGGATAATGGGTGGATTAGTGGGTAGGTGGGTGGAGAGTGAGTGAATGGGTGGATCGATGGAAGATGGATGGGTGAACGGGTGGATGAATGGATGGATGGATAGATGATGAGTGAGTGAATGGATGGATGGATGATGGGTGGATGAGTGGGTGGGTGGGTGGGTGGATGGATGGATGGATGAATGGATGGATGAATGGATGCGTGGACAAAAAAACGAGTCTATGCACAACTTCCATTCCAGACATTTGCTCCACAATACCTCCCCTCAGGCTCCACGCCCCAATTACAAGGATGGGCTGCTCCCAGGCTAATCTCTGATTTGAGGGTGGCTGGCTGTGCTCTATTTTAGGTCTTTAGTTTATGAGACACAGCTTCTCTCTCAGTTCTGCATCTCCCGATTCCAAGAGCTTTCCCCCACCCCCTACAGCCCGAGACACTTTCTTCTAGACCATTGTGGTTATGTCCCTAGCCAAGGGGACTTCATCTGTCAAATTCTAACCCCCATCCACTTTATCTGCAAGGACAGAACCAACTTGCAACAGATCTCGTGGACTGGAATTGCTCAACCTCTAGCACAGAGAGTAATTCTAGTCACACCCCTGGGAAGCCTTCTGATGACTTGCCAAGGTCCCACACTTCCCTGGGGACTGCAATCCTTTTCTCTGTCTCTGTGGTAATGTGCTTTTTCCCCAGGCTCTCATCTCTCTGGCCTCTGTGTGAGCAATGTTTCTGCCTGCTTTCATTTACAGCAAAGGACGAGAAGGACAGTGCAAAGGGCTGAGACACCTTTTCATCTCCACTACGTGATACCATCAGGACAGTGGAAATGAAGAAACATCGACTTCAGGTAGATGACGCCCCTGGGAGGGCTGAGTCCATCAATATGCCAGCCACTGCCCCCGTCACCGGCCGTAATCCCACGGGAGTTTTCATAAAAAGAGCAAGGACCACCAAGCCTCAATCTTTTAGGAATGAAGAAGTGCCGAGGGTCCTGATGGTGCCCACCCTGATCCCCTTTACCAGGCGCGCACCCACCCCTCCCTACTGTGGATGAGTAAGGACTGGCTTCTAACAGCTCCCAGTTGCCTCCTAGTCCAGCAAATTACCTTCTTGCACGAGGAAGCCCCCATCTCCACCCCGGGAGGCAGCCCAGGAGCAACCGCTGGCTGACACAGGGTCACAAAGTCTAGCCTCTTGCCTCAAGGTGGGACCAGTTCTGTGCAGTTCACATGCCAGAACCCCACTCACCCATCCCCATGGGAACAGGCTGAAGCTCAGCTGAAGCTGAGACACCACCTTACTCAACTCTTCCCCTGCTCCACCCTCCTTCCCTCACCCCCTTTATTGCGGGGGCCCACCCTCAATAAATCACAGGCGCTGCGATCCCCTCTCAGGCTCTATCTCCGGGGAGCTCCACTAAGAGGCAGCCTTCTCCTCCACCACCAGCATCCTCGCTCTCAGGCAAGTTCCCACCGCGTACATGACACCCCACTAAAGGGAGGAGCATTATCTGATGTAACCCTCACAACAGTCCCATGAGGTGGGGCGATTATTAGCCCCATTTTACAGGTGATATCACAAAGGCTGAAAGAGGTGAACCCACTTGCCCAAAGGCATACAGACGTAGGTGGTGGAACCAACACAACTGTTAGAGATGCCAGCTGTTCCTGTCACACTTAGGGAAACTGAGACAAGAGGACAATGAAACATGTGTCAGCCTCAGACCAGACATCCAGACCCCACTGCGGTGCTCTTTCCAGCACATCAGACCTTTTAGCCTCTAGTCAGGATTATATCTTTAAGCGCAAAACCAAAAAATCTCATGTTCACACACACACACACCAAATTGGATCTTTCATTCCAAACAACCCAAGATAAATACAAACCAGCCTGTGGCGGTTTCCTTAATCCCAAACATGGATTCCATGAGCCATGGCACCCATTTTAATAATCTGATTACCATCAATTACTATTGCCCCTCGTGGAGAATGGGCAGGACAACAAAGCTCCGATTTTTAGGGAGGTCCAAGAGCTGGTGTTCCTGGGAGGACATCAAGCCTTTCTTTTAAACATTTATGCTTTTTTTTTTTTTTTTTTTTTTTGGCCACGCTGCACAGCATGTGGGATCTTGGTTCCCTACCAGGGATCAAACCCACACCCCCTGCATTGGAAGCGTGGAGTCTTAACCAGTGGACCGCCAGGGAAGTCCCAGGACATCGAGCCTTTCAACTAAGCAGAGTGAGGTCCATGCGTGTGCTCTTAGGGGGTTACGGGCTTGCCCCATCCCCACTCCCAACTCCCCCCACCCCAACCCCAATAGCATCAATATCTTGCTAAGATTTTTGGATCATTTAGTGTATGCCAGGCACCAGGCCAAGTGCTTTACCTGAATTTTTCCTTTTGATCCTCATGACCCCTGTGTGGTAGGTACAACCATTTGACAGGCCAGAAAACTGAGGCTCGGAAAATTCAAGTAATTCGCCCAGGTTTAGGCAGCTGGAAAATGCCGGAACCAGTGCTGGCACCCGAGGCAATCCAAATGCAAAGCCCGCACTCTCACACCCGAATTCTGATGGCTGGGCCCTGCCTAGGTCTGCCTAGTCCCTCTACAGCTGACCCCACGGCATTTTCTAACGACATGGCCCCAGGAAGACAAAGAGAGAACAGATGGGACCGTTGGGTTCATGCAGAAACGTGAAACTGAACTAAAACTCTCAGCCTGCAAAGTAAGTCCCTTTGCATCCCTGGCAGAAACACAGAGGAGATAAACAGAGCTGAGGCTGTTCGCAAACCTGTCAGCTATTTCCATACGAACACAAAGACACTGAAGAGAGCAAGGCTATTTTTACTTTTTTTTCCTTTTTCTGAAAGGCCATTGGTGGACACTTCTGCTCTTCCTGGCGATAAAGCGTTCCTTTAATTATGAGTTTGGGGCCAAGTCCAGAAAGCTATTTTCCTGCACTATTGTCACAAGGAAATGAAAGGCGCCAGCCTCCCAAGTGGCTCTCGTTTGGGGCCACGGGTGGTCGCAGATATGTTGCATGCCCAGGAGTGTGGGCTGAGCACAGTGATGGAGGCCACTGCAGTGACCACCCGACTCAGAGGACACTACCCTCGGGTCTCTGGGACTGTAACAGGAAAGAGTGCCAGCGCCTTGAGTCTGCCTTGGACTTCTTGCCTTCCCTCTGAACACTCACGCATCTTCAGGAAACCATGATGGGAAGGAGACCAAGGGGGTATTTCTTTTTTCTTTTTTTTTGCGGTACGTGGGCCTCTCACTGCCGTGGCCTCTCCCGTTGTGGAGCACAGGCTCCGGACGCGCAGGCTCAGCGGCCATGGCTCACGGGCCCAGCCGCTCCGTGGCATGCGGGATCCTCCCGGACCGGGGAACGAACCCGCGTCCCCTGCATTGGAAGGTGGACTCTCAACCACTGTGCCACCAGGGAAGCCCCAAGGGGGTATTTCTTTCTCTACCTCTGACCCTCAGCTTAACTCCTGAGAACATTCCAAGGTCTTGCTGGCATGATCCAGATGTCCCTGGCCCCCAGGCTGGCCACTGCTGGCTAGAATCTGGACATTCAACTCAAGAAAACATGCTTTTCCTCACCCCACATTGCCCCCCTGCCAAAACCTTCCATAGCTTCCCATCACCTTCATGAAAAAGACCTCACTCCTGCACCAAGCATTTAAAGCCACTGTGATCTAGACTCTAGAGACACAGAGGGGATGATCAAGAGAGCTGAGCTGAGAATTAGTACACCAGGTTTAGGATCACAGCTGTGTGACCTTGGACAAGTGTCTTCCTCTCTCTGAGCCTGTTTCTGTATTATATATTGCTGCATTTTTAAATTACCACAACAGTTAGAGGCTTAAAACAACACACATTTGTTACCTCACAGTTTCTAGGGATCAGGAATCCAGGCATGGTTTCACTGGGTCCTCTGCTCAGAGTCTCTCATGGGCTGCGGTCTAAGTGTCAGCCTGTGGTCTTATCTGAAAGACCAACTGGGGAAGGATTCACTTCCAAGCTCACCCCTCTGGTGTTTGAAGCATTCAGTTCCTCAGGAGCTTTTGGAGTAAGAGCCTCAGCTCCTTGCTGACAGCTGGCAGGAGCTGCCCTAGGTTCCTTGCCACCTGGGTCCCTCCTGCTTGCTTCATCAGAGGAACCACATGAGAAGAGCCAGAAGAGTCACTTACATGATTAGGTTATAAAAGAAATCCATCTTTGTAACCTAATCACAGACATGACATCTTATACCTTCTAACAAATAGTCTATTTGTTAGAAGCCAGTCACTGGGTCCAGCCCACATTAAATGGGAGAGGAATACACAGAGGCATGAACACCAGAGGGTGGGGATCACTGGGGGCCACATCATCAGAAGCTGCCCACCCCGGTTTCCTTCTCCCTAAAGTGCAAATTATACAGAGTTGTTACTAAATTGAAGTATATAACGTATAGAAAATGCTTAACACGATGTCCAATAGATTATAAGTATTCAATAAATGGTTCTCTGACTTTTTTTAGATCAGAGTTTCTTGACTTTTTTTTATTATCACTCCCACTCCAAGGATCCTTTTGGACAGTGTTTTCCTAATTGACCCTCTCTTCCACATGAAGTTTAATACCTCAGATATACTACCTAGGGTTGAGTTCTGGAGGACCATTTATCATTGTAATACCTAAGATTTTTCACTCCCTGGAAGAACTATTTTTTTCCCTGTTGGTGATATCGTCTCTATGACAAATACGTGCTCTATCTCTCTTTTCTCACGCCTCCCCATAACCACAGGTATGTGCATGCATGTGCATGCAACCACACGTGTGTGCAAGCACACATACAACCTGATGCCAGGCACACAGGACACTGCTTTCTTCTCTATCTGTACTTCTGTTCCCTTGTTCTCTCTGCCTAGAACACCCTTCTGACCCTTATTCACCTGATTAACTCCTGGTCACCCTTAAAGGTTCAGCTAAAGTAAAGATGTGACAGGCAGCCTCTAAGATGCCTCTTGATGATTCCTGCCTCCTGGTGTTCACACGCTTGTGTAATCCCCTCCCCTTGAGTGTAGGTCACACCCTGTGACTCCCTTCTAACAAACAGAATATGGCAAAAGTGATGGAATGTTACTTTTGAAATTAGGTGACAAGAAAACTCCAGTCTCCATCCTGCTCACTGTCACCTTCTCTAGCTCACTTGCTCTGTTGGAAGCCACCTGACACGTGGTGAGATGTCCCATGGAGAGGCTCCTGTGACAAGGAACTGAGGGGGGGGGCTCAGTCCTGTAGCTCACAAGGAGCTGGGTCCTGCCCTCAACCACGTGAGGGAGCTGGAAGCTGATCCTTCCCCAGCTGAGCCTTCAGATGAGACCCCACCTTGATGGCAGCCAGCACCCAAGTAAGCCTTGATTTCTGATCCACAGAAACTGTGAGCAAATGTTTGCTGTTTAAGCCACTAGGTTTTGTCACTTGTTACACAGCAATAGATAATGAATACAATCAGCTCCTTTAGGAAGACTTCCCTACCATTTAGCCACAGACACACACAGGCAAGCACACACTCAAACACACATATTCACATACGCATAATCACACATGCACACCTACTCATGCTTTCTCACACACACTCACACACTCCCGTATACTCCCTCATTCCATGAATGCCTCGGTCCTTACACACTTTCTCACATATACACACACTCATGTACACTCACACACCTGTGAGTATGAAGCATCCCTTCTCTGTAACGTCTTGTTCTTAGAATTTATCACACTTTCTTGTCACTGCGTTTTGACCACCCAGTCTTGCCCACTGTGAGCTCTTGAAGTCAGGGACTGAGTTTTTGTTTGCCTGTTTTTAGGGTCTAATATCTATAGGCATCAATACATTTTCAATAAATTAATTTTGTTCATCAGTCCCCTGTGGAAGTGAGGGTCAATGACTCATTCTGCCTCTTGAGTTGGTTGTATCTCTTTTCCTCTTTTTCACAAACAGAAAGACTGTCTTCTTAAGAATCCTTGACCATCAGCCTGCTTCCACTGACGACAGGAAATTACTTATCCTCTTTCCTGGTAAACAGCCTGTAGACTGACTAACAGATGACAATGAGACAAAGACCAGCACCTGCTATCCACCTAGAACACTAGGAAAGGAAAAGACAGAGCATCTTTGAGAAGGGCATCAACCTTGTTTTGCATTAGAGATGATGCCGGGTGGTTTCTGATGATGTGACAAAGTGAAGAGTTCAGACAGCAAGGTGGCAAAAGCAGGAGGCATGAAATTCACCGTATGAATTTCAGGGCTCCAGCCCGACTGCTTGAGCTTGAAACCGGCTCTGCCATTGGTCAGTGCATTAACTTGGGGCAAGTTACTTCACCTTTCTATGCCTGTTTCGTCCTCTTAAAATGTAAATAACCATATTGTTTTCCCCCAAAGAGCTTGTGTAAGGATTTTTAAAGGTTATATATCTACCACACCTGAAACTATTATTTATTATTATTAAGTTCAGAAAAGAAAGAGATAAGAATTAGTGGGAGTAAGCAGGGAAGGCTTCCTGGAAGAGGCAGAACCAAGGTAGGATGGGATGAATTAAGCAGAAACTACTGAAGGTAATAACTCTGGTAGAAGAAATTGCACAAACTGAATGGCAGGATGACCACTGGGTTGCTGGTATTCACGGAAATGAGGGGACTTTTCAGGAGACACAGATGGTGGAGCTGGAGTGTTACTATTGTGACACAGCCTTGGGACAGACAAAGAAAGCCGAAGGCTAGCTCACCAGGGCTGTGCTTCTGCCTTTCAGTAGGTGGGAGCAGCAGGGGGCTCTGCCATGTTCTATGGGGCGTCACTGGCACAGCTACAGCTACGGAAGACGAGTGAGACCGTAGGCGATCATGGACTTGGGAGAGTTAGTGTCTAATGGATACAGAGTGTCTGTTCGGGATAATGAAGATGTTCTGGAGGTGGATGGTGGTGACGGTTGTGCAACAATGTGAGTACAATGCCACTGAGCTGTCCACTTTAAAAAAATGGGCTTCCCTGGAGGCGCAGTGGTTGAGAGTCCGCCTGCCGATGCAGGGGACACGGGTTCGCGCCCCGGTCCGGGAAGATCCCACATGCCGCGGAGCGGCTGGGCCCGTGAGCCATGGCCGCTGAGCCTGCGCATCCAGAGGCCACAACAGTGACAGGCCCGCATACCGCAAAAAAAAAAAAAAAAGGTTAAAATGGTGAATTTTATGCTATATATATGTTATCACCAGCACCACCACAAAAAAGAATGAAATCGACCCTGCATGTAATTAACATGTAAATTTACCTCAAAGAGAGGATTAGAGAGGAATAAGTAGCGAGATACTACTTAAATACAGATAAAGGGCCAGGGCACAATACCCTTATCTGACAGCAGTCATTACCTTGGGGGAAGGGACTGCAACTGATGGGGGGGTGGGGAAGGGAGCCAGTGAGCCAAGGGGACACTCTCCACAGCCGGGAAGTAAGAGCCCAGGCTTTCAAGCCACACTGTCTAGATTCAAATCCCACTGAGCAACCTTCACCTCTCTGTGCCTCTTGTTCCTTCATCTGTAAAAAAGGAAATAATAGACCTACCTCATAAGTGGCTAGGATTATTAAATGAATTAAAACATAGAAAGCCCTTAAAATAGTGCCAGGCACATAATCCCTTAATGAATGCTAGCTATTATTATTATTATTATTATTATTATTATTATTATTATTAGCCTGAGTCCAGATAGTTGGAAGATTAAAGAAAATTGTTCCAGGAGACGGGGTTTGTTTGGAACAGGGGCAGATAACGTAGGTCCCCCAATGCCAGGCTTGCAGAGGGAGTTTTTCCTCCAGGACATGAAGCCGAGGCAGGTGCTGAATTGCGATTCATCTCACAGATGAGCTGCCTCAGGACAGCAGCAATCTCACAGTCTGTGGTCTTTCTCTCCAACCTAATGATTTATTCTCACTTCACTGTCACTCCCCTCACCCTTCAAGACCCTCTAATGGTGCTTAATTGTGTTTACCTTGCCTTTCCCCAGCCTCTTATCTGCAAGGCCCTGGCTTCCCTGAATGCTGAAACAAACCTGATGAATCCAGATGGCCTAAGTCACTCTCAGAAGCACAGACCCAGAAAGAAGGGTCAAAATGGGGCTAAATCAACACAATTACAGACACTGGAATGAAGACAGCTTTGTGCTCTCTGTTCCCGACCAGCAGGGTCCTCTGGGCTTTGACTTGATGCCTCGTGGCTCGGTCCTGACTCCAACGGGATGCCCCAGGTTCAAATCTCGCCTGAGCCCCATGCAAGCCCTGTCTGCCACCTTGCAGGTCACCGCATCCCTCCAGGCATAATAATAGTGTCTGCTTCACGGCTGTCAAGATGATGAAATGAGCCCGCTCCGCTACAGACCTAGAACCAGGCCCGCCCAGAGTAAACACCCCATAAACTACACCTACATTACTGCCACATTCAGTCATTTGGGTGAAAAAACACACCAGCAAACCAGTGGTGTCACATGACAGATAAAGTAGCTAGTGGGGTGAGCTGATTTCCATTTCTAAATTATTCCATATATAGTTATTCACTTGCTGACAAAAAAATGCACCACCTAAAAGTTGAGAATTGTTTTATCTAGCAGCCTTACTGAGGGCTATAGCCTGGTATCGCAGCCTTTCAAATAGCTCTGAGGGACTGTTCTAAAGAAGTAAAGGAGAAACAAGGATATATAGGAGTTTTTGCTGAAAAAACAAAACAAAACATGTAGTCAAAGATCAAAAAATGACTCCTAATCATAAGAAACAGACATCTCAAGTAAATGATTGTAGTGTTTTTCCATGTATGAGAAGATGCAAGAGTCTGGGCTCATTGAAATTATTCCTTGGATATGAACCTTCACTATCTGGGGCCAGTACCCTATTTTTCTCCATCCTGAGTCCCCTCAGGGCGCAATGTCAGGAGCAGCTGCAGTGGCCGATTGCTTGATGCCCACAACAACCTTTGTTTACTGAAACGGCAGGCAACATTCTTTGTCCACACGCTCCATGACGTACACTGAGGGCAGGTAGCAGGCTGGGATATCAACAGTTGTCAAACCAGAGACCCGTGCTGAATGGCCCATTGGATGAGGCTTCACATTAAACTCCAGATTTCAGCCTCCCCCTCTGGGAAAAACAGAGGCTCCATAGCGCTGGGCTGTATTCTCTCGTGGCAACAATTGGACGAATCCCTTCTCCCCACCAGGGGCAGCTAGCCATACCCCAGCTGTATCTCAGTCAGACCCTTACCCACTCACATTACTATCTATTCCCTGTCATCACCCCAATTTGCCACCCGTGTAGTCATGCCCAGATATACAGAAATGAATCACAAGCACTTCCTTACCCAGGAAGCTTAGAAACAGGCTGGAGAAGCCCTCAGAGGTACACAAATAATAACGTACAGTATAGCCGGTGACAAGATTGACCAAAAGCAGTAAACAGACAAGGAATCCGGGAGTCTTCCTGTAGGAAGTGACTATTAACTCACTCTGGGGCTTCCCTGGTGGTACAGTGGTTAAGAATCCACCTGCCAGGGCTTCCCTGGTGGCGCAGTGGTTAAGAATCCGCCTGCCAATGCAGGGGACACGGGTTCAATCCTTGGTCCGGGAAGATCCCACATGCCTCAGAGCAGCTAAGCCCGTGTGCCACAACTACTGAGCCTGTGCTCTAGAGCCCACGAGCCACAACTACTGAGCCCAGGAGCCACAACTACTGAAGCCTGCGCACCTAGAGGCTGTGCTCTGCAACAAGAGAAGCCACCGCAATGAGAAGCCCACGCACCTCATCGAAGAGTAGCCCCCGCTCGCCACAACCAGAGAAAAGCCCACACACAGCAATGAAGACCCAATGCAGCCAAATATAAAATAAAATATAATAAATAAATTTATTTAAAAAAAAGAATCCGCCTGCCAATGCAGGGGACACGGGTTTGAGCCCTGATCTGGGAAGATCCCATATGCCGTGAAGCAACTAAGCCCATACATCACAACTACTGAGCCTGCGCTCTAGGGCCCACAAGCTACAACTACTGAGCCCGCATGCCACAACTACTGAAGCCTTCGTGCATAGAGCCCGCGCACCGCACAAAGAGTAGCTCCCGCTCGCCGCAACTAGAGAAAAGCCCGCGTGCAGCAACCAAGACCCAACGCAGCCAAAAATAAAAATAAATAAATTTATGTAAAAAAACCCTCACCCTGGAAGGATGAAGAAGATTGAGAGAGGGAGTGTCCGGGAGGAAGGGGTGACAAGGACAAAAAGGTCAGACACGAGAGAGTGGGGCTGTGTGCAGAGAACAGTGTACTTATTCAGTCTGTGGCCAGGTGCCGAAGGTGAGTAGGTCAAGGTTAGGGAGGCAGGTCAGAATCATATTGTGGAGAACCTTGAATGCTAAGCTGAGTTCAGACTGTTTTCAAAGGGAGATAGAGAGCGACAGAGTCCGGGAGAAGAATCGGAACGTATTGTGAGAAATGCACTTGGTTCAGGGTGGGGGGTAGCATCAGAAAAGGAACTGCAATAATTCAGCAACAAGTTCAGGGAGCCTGAACGTTTGGGGACCTACAGTATCGGAGACATACACCCCCAAACCCCAGGGCAGAAAGACACTGGAGGTGGGGGTAAACTTCCTGTTGACAATTTGAAAGGTGTCAGAATCTTATGCTGAATTTCACAGGGAGCTGCAGCATTAAGTTTTCCAGAACAAGAAAGAAAAAAGTTTATAACTTCGAACATAAACAGGCTGGTTCAGTAACACTGATTTTTCAGAAAGTCCATAACCTGCAAAATTTAAGTAAATGTGAATGCTGAATGCAGAATGCAGAGTAAATTACTGTTGAAAGGGATTAGTGGATTCCTACGTTCACAGTGAAATATCTTGGGGAGTATGATAGAGAAATGTTTCATAAAGTTAATAAGGAGGGTGAAAATATTGCTAACCAGAAAACCACACTATATTTCATAGTGATTTTCCTCTAAGTATGGTGATCTGCTGAGGAATAATTAGGTATAATAGTCATATTATTTATGTCTAACTTCTATATCAAGACGCACTGACGGCATTTGTGAATCTTAGGTGGTTCTTAAATGTTTTCACTAAGTATGATTATTCTCTTCAAGGTTTTCTAAGTGCAGTATAGGTATGACTGTAGTGCACAGGGTGATTTTAGGTAGCACACAAATCAATATTTTGTTTTAATTTAGTAACATTAGGGAATCTTTTATTGCATTTATAGCTGGCTGTCTTTTACTTATGCCAAGTGATGTTGGTTTTCCATTTACCATAGTGATGATATAAAGCTTCTGTTTACTTTTTTAACATCTTTATAATTGCTTTACAATGGTGTGTTAGTTTCTGCTTTATAACAAAGTGAATCAGCTATACATATACACATATCCCCATATCTCCTCCCTCTTGTGTCTCCCTCCCACCCTCCCTATCCCACCCCTCTAGGTGGTCACAAAGCACCGAACTGATCTCCCTGTGCTATGCGGCTGCTTCCCACTAGCTATCTATTTGACATTTGGTAGTGTATATATGTCCATGCCACTCTCTCACTTCGTCCCAGCTTACCCTTCCACCTCCCCATGTCAAGTCCATTCTCTACATCTGCGTCTTTATTCCTGTCCTGCCCCTGGGTTCTTCAGAACCTTTTTTTTTTTAGATTCCATATATACGTGTTAGCATACGGTATTTGTTTTTCTCCTTCTGACTTACTTCACTCTGTATGACAGACTCTAGGTCCATCCACCTCACTACATATAACTCAATTTTGTTTCTTTTTATGGCTGAGTAATATTCCATTGTATACACGTGCCACATCTTCTTTATCCATTCATCTGTCAGTGGACACTTAGGTTGCTTCCATGTCCTGGCTATTGTAAATAGAGCTGCAATGAACATTGTGGTACATGACTCTTTTTGAATTATGGTTTTCTCAGGGTATATGCCCAGTACTGGGATTGCTGGGTCGTATGGTAGTTCTATTTTTAGTTTTTTAAGGAACCTCCATACTGTACTCCATAGTGTCTATCAATTTACATTCCCACCAACAGTGCAAGAGGGTTCCCTTTTCTCCACACCCTCTCCAGCATTTATTGTTTGTACATTTTTTGATGATGGCCATTCTGACTGGTGTGAGGTGATACCTCACTGTAGCTTTGATTTGCATTTCTCTAATAATTGGTGATGTTGGGCATCCTTTTGTATGTTTGTTGGCAATCTGTGTATCTTCTTTGGAGAAATGTCTATTTAGATCTTCTGCCCATTTTTGGATTGGGCTGTTTGTTTTTTTGATATTGAGCTGCATGAGCTGCTTGTAAATTTTGGAGATTAATCCTTTGTCAGTTGCTTCATTTGCAAATATTTTCTCCCATTCTGAGGGTTGTCTTTTGGTCTGGTTTATGGTTTCCTTTGCTGTGCAAAAGCTTTTAAGTTTCATTAGGTCCCATCTGTTTATTTTTGTTTTTATTTCCATTTCTCTAGGAGGTGGGTCTAAAAGGATCTTGCTGTGATTTATGTCATAGAGTGTTCTGCCTATGTTTTCCTCTAAGAGTTTGATAGTGTCTGGCCTTACATTTAGGTCTTTAATCCATTTTGAGTTTATTTTTGTGTATGGTGTTAGGGAGTGTTCTAATTTCATTCTTTTACATGTAGCTGTCCAGTTTTCCCAGCACCACTTATTGAAGAGACTGTCTTTTCTCCATTGTATATTCTTGCCTCCTTTATCAAAAATAAGGTGACCATATGTGTGTGGGTTTATCTCATATGTGTGTGGGTTTATCTCTGGGCTTTCTATCCTGTTCCATTGATCTATATTTCTGTTTTGGTGCCAGTACCAGACTGTCTTGATTACTGTAGCTTTGTAGTAGAGTCCGAAGTCCGGGAGCCTGATTCCTCCAGCTCCGTTTTTCTTTCTCAAGATCGCTTTAGCTATTCGGGGTCTTCTGTGTTTCCATATAATTGTGAAATTTTTTGTTCTAGTTCTGTGAAAAATGCCCTTGGTAGTTTGATAGGGATTGCATTGAATCTGTAGATTGCTTTGGGTAGTATAGTCATTTTCACAATGTTGATTCTTCCAATCCAAGAACATGGTATAATCTCTCCATCTGTTTGTATCATCTTTAATTTCTTTCATCAGTGTCTTACAGTTTTCTGCATACAGGTCTTTTGTCTCCTTAGGTAGGTTTATTCCTAGGTATTTTATTGTTTTTGTTGCAATGGTAAATGGGAGTGTTTCCTTAATTTCTCTTTCAGATTTTTCATCATTAGTGTATAGGAATGCAAGAGATTTCTGTGCATTAATTTTGTATCCTGCTACTTTACTGAATTCATTGATTAGCTCTAGTAGTTTTCTGGTAGCATCTTTAGGATTCTCTATGTATAGTATCATGTCATTTGCAAACAGTGACAGTTTTACTTCTTCTTTTCCAATTTGTATTCCTTTTATTTCTTTTTCTTCTCTGATTGCTGTGACTAAAACTTCCAAAACTATGTTGGATAACAGTGGTGAGAGTTGGACAACCTTGTCTTGTTCCTGATCTTAAAGGAAATGGTTTCAGTTTTTCACCATTGAGAATGATGTTGGCTGTGGGTTTGTTGTATATGGCCTTTATTATGTTGAGGTAAGTTCCCTCTATGCCTACTTCTGGAGGGTTTTTATGATAAATGGGTGTTGAATTTTGTTGAAAGCTTTTCCTGCATCTATTGAGATGATCATATGGTTTTTCTCCTTCAATTTGTTAACATGGTGTATCACATTGATTGATTTGCGTATATTGAAGAATCCTTGCATTCCTGGGATAAACCCCACTTGATCATGGTGTATGATCCTTTTCATGTGCTGTTGGATTCTGTTAAAGCTTCTTTTTAAAATAAATCCATTTAGTCAAAAAGAATTAGTTAAAAAAAAAACTTTGTCAGTAATAGTACAGGTATTCTACTATGGCATGGACATGGTAAATGGATATGACAAATATAAGGAATGCAGAAAACTAAAGTTTGCAAAATATTGTTCTTAAACAAAAGGGAATTTTGATGGAATCTAATATACAACTTCTTGGGTATTGTTTCCCTCTAATTTTAGTCCTTTTAAATATTTTCCTACTATTTCCAGTATATTAGCATGGCAGGCTCTCATACATATTTGCTGGATAATCAAGTGAGGATCAATCAATAGAAGAAACTTCCCATAAGACCTGCAATATCATCCCTGATTAATTCAGTTAATAGTGACAGTAACGAAGGCATTTACAATACACTGAATATTTATTATATTTTAGAAACTTAGTCATATGTTTTACATACATCATCTCATTAAATCTCTACACCAACTTCATGCAGTAAGTATTTATTCTTCCCTTCTTACACAAGAGTAAGACAGAGACAGGTTAAGTTGCTTGCCCAAGTATATCAAGTATGGTCTAAACTCTAAGGATATTTGTGCCTTAACAAGAGGCCTAGAGGTAGATGCTTCCAGGCTTTATTCATTGGCTCACCAAGGTCAGACATCTCTGTGAGTCTCCTGCCTTATCATGATCTCAAGATGGCTGCCACAGAGCTTCCCTGGTGGCGTAGTGGTTAAGAATCCGCCTGCCAATGCAGGGGACACGGGTTCAAGCCCTGGTCCGCGAAGATCCCGCATACAGTGGAGCAGCTGAGTCTGTGTGCCACAACTACTGAAGCCTGTGTGCCTAGAGCCCGTGCTCCACAACAAGAGAAGCACCGCAACGAGAAGCCTGCACACTGCAGCGAAGAGTAGCCCCCACTCACCGCAACTAGAGAAATCCACGTGCAGCAACGAAGACCCAACACAGCCAAAAATATAAATAAATAAATTTATTTTTTAAAGAAGATGGTTGTCACAGCCCTGTTTATCACATCCCCACACAGGTACTCCAGGCAGGGAAGCTGTAGGGGCTGACACCAGACAGCTTCCTCTCCAGAACATTCTCAGGAAAGAAGCAGTCTCTTTCCCAAAAGCCCCCAGAACATCTCCCCTTACATCTCAGTGGCCAGAACTGTGTCACCTGGCAACCTTGAGCTGCAATAGAAGCAAAAATTACCTAGCACTGGGGTGTGCACACAACTGGCTTAGACCTGTCACAGTTCATCTCTGTGGCTGGTAAAAGACTTAAGCTCTTTGAAGGGTGAGGTACCTTAGAAGATAACAAGAATGGAAAGGGAAGTTACATTCAGAACAACAAGAAGAGAAAGAAAAAGAGGTTCCCAGACTGTGAAGTTGTCAGAAGTCAGAAAGCTGGGAAAATAGAGGCTTGTGAGTCTCTAAGGCAGGGTTTCTCAATGTCAGCACTTCTGGGGGCAGGATAATTCTTTGCTTTGTCAGGGGGCTGTCCTATGCACTGCAGAGCATTCAGCAGTGTGTGTGGCCTCTACCCACCAGGTGCCAGTTGTGACGACCAAAAATGTCTCCAGAAAAACATCCCCAGGGGGTGGGAGGAGGGGAGGGAAAATGCCCTGAGTTGAGGATGACTGTCCTAGGATGAAAAGGTGGGACCCCAGCCACAGTGAAGATACCTATGGCTCAAACGCAGGTCAAAAGCCAGGGCTGGGGCTTCCCTGGTGGCACAGTGGTTGAGGGTCCGCCTGCTGATGCAGGGGACACGGGTTCGTGCCCCGGTCCGGGAAGATCCCACATGCCGCGGAGCGGCTGGGCCCGTGAGCCATGGCCACTGAGCCTGTGCGTCCGGAGCCTGTGCTCCACAATGGGAGAGGCCACGGCACTGAAAGACCCGCGTACCACCAAAAAAAAAAAAAAAAAAAGCCAGGGCTGTCCCACTGCTCTGGATCTGCCAGGTCCTCGGCACACTCCTGGCAGTTGGGAGGGGACATAGAGAACCCCATTAATGACCGAGATTGAATTTGCCACCAGTTGAAGTGAAAGAAAGTAGAGAAATGTGCTACTTCTTTTTCTGGCCTGCCCAATATTTACGGACTAAGATTTATAGCTGCTACAATGTCCCCTGCAAAGGCCATGTGAGAATAATGCCGAGGTCACCAGGCCAGCTGGGGCTCCACAACATCCCACTAGAATGACTCAACGTTCCCCAGCCAGGCCGTTTACATCCCTCTGACCACCTCTCACAGCCCTCCTGTCTGCAAGGCCGGTCACGGCGGTGCCTTGTTATTCCACCTGCCTGTGACCTTGGCCAAAGCAGCTCTTCCTCAGATGACATGGGCCAGTGTGTGAGACCCAAGTTGTGAATCCAGGTGCAAGCAGCTTGGCCGGAGAGAGGCCTGTGTGAGGACACGTCTGCGCTGGGAACCTTACACTACAGCATTATATTTATAATATATGTAGTTAATTAATGTCCGTGTGTATTGGGTGGGGGATGAGAAGGGTGCTCTTCCTGTTTGTCAACGATTTGATAAGTGTTAGAACCTTCACTGAATTTTGCAGGAAACGGCAGCATTTAGAGTTTTTCAGAACAAGAAAGAGAACACTGGTTATAACTTTGAACATAAAAAGGTTGGTTGCTGATTTTTCAGAAAGTCTGTAGCCTGCAGAAGTTAAGTAAATGTGAATACTGAATGCAGAGTAAATTACTAATCACTGCTAAAAGTCATTATGTTATTACTATTCTTACTATTACTATAATAATTGACGTACTTATTATTATAATTCCTTATGTTGTAATGCTGGAGAGGAAACGTGAGGATCCTGTCCGTGGAGCGTTTCCTGATCTCACCTGAGCACATCAGGGCTCCGGGCCAGCCTGAATCACGTGTAGAGATTTCATGCACACATGGTGATGATCTTTGTGGAGCCAAGGGCAGCCAGGAATGTCTTCAGGGTTTGTATTGGGGGCCAATCAGCAGATCTCAGGGTTTCCTTTGGGTCCTTGGAGACGTTAGGAGGCTGGCAATGCATTCAGAAGGATCCCCAGAGCAGGCAGGCTGAACCCCGCCAGCCCTGAGTCTTCTGGGAGGCACAGCCCTGCCAAGACCAGCAGGTGGGCTGCAAAGGGCACGTGACCAGTGGGCCCCCTGTTCAGAAGAGTCTTGTGCTTGGGTGAATGCTCTGCTGTTGCCATCTTAAAATGCTTAATATTTTAAAACTAAGGGCCCACATTTTCATGGTGCACTGGACCCTGCAAACTCCATAGCCTGTCCAAAAACCACCCACCACAAGGTGGCCAGGTCTGGTTCACTGGCCTTCAGGTGAGGCCAGGGTGTAAGCACCTTGGCTTGGAAGGCAAATTACCTGGATTCACTTTCTGCCTCTGACAGTCGGTAGCTTTGAGACCGTGGGCCATTACCTGAGCTCTGCCACTCAGTTTCCTCATTTGAGTAAGCAGAATGATAATGCGATGACCTCCTAGGGTTACCATGAGGAACACATGAGATGATACCTAAGAACGCAAAGCACCAGGCCTCACTTAAACTAGGTATGCCATAGCTGACCACGCTTATTGGCATAACCATCTCTGCCAGATATCATGTGCCCCACAAATACAAGTTCACACTTTTGTTTTTTTAAAAATGATGCTGAAGGTACCATTATCCTCATTTTCCACGAAGCATCTGAGACAGGGCAGGTTACACAACTCACCCAAGTGATCAGAGCTAAGGGAGTGTCAGAGCCAAGATTTGAACCCAGGGCTACTAGGCTCAAAGCCAGTCACCTTTCCGCCACGGTACCCTGCCTTGCACCCTCCGTATCCGTCCGAAGACTCCCACTCCTTGAACACAAAGAGCTGGATCAGGCTGGTGGGTAGAGAACAGCTGCGGGGAGGGCAAAACAGAGGGCGCAGGAATTGCCAGTCAGTTCGCAGCCAGAGCTGAGTCCTGGCTGGGGCCGCAGCTGCTGCAGGTACGACACGAGCATCCATCCCAACCTTCAGCTGCCGCTCAGCTTCCCACCTCTAACAACCCACAGCAGAACCTGGCGGATCGGTTTCTCAAGTGCTCATATTCACAAGCCAGCTCTTGCTGTTCCCTTTACTGAAGGGACATTGAAGAGAAGCCAGCAGATTCTCCTTTCCAGCCTGATAAACTCAATGTTTACCAAGTACTAGTGAGGTGCCTGGCGCGGTGTCAGGCATCTGACAGAGTGGTAGTGGCTGGGAAACAAAGAAATGGGAGATGTTTAGCTCTGCTTCAAAGAGCTCATCTTCTTCCTAGAAATTCTGATATATTCACTCATTTACTCACTCGTTCAAATGTAACTGGAACAACCCATAAAAAAAGAAATGCAAATGTCTATTAACCATAAAAAAGATGCTCAATCTCGCTCATAACAAGAAAAATGCAAATTAAAACTACACTGGCACACCTGAAACTAACACAACGTTGTAAATCAACTGTACTCCAATATAAAATAAAAATTAAAAGAAAAAAACTACTCTGGTAAACCATCTGTCCTCTATCAGATTGGCTAAAATCCAAAGATTTATACACAAGGTTTGGGGGAAAGAAACCAGCCCTCCTGCACATTGTAGGTGGTGATGCAAAATGCTATACCCCCTGTCAAGGGCATTGACAATATCTGCAAAATTGCATATGCGTTTACTCTTTGATCTGGCAATTCTACTTCTAGGAATCTATCCCAAAGATACACTGGCAAAAATATAAAAGGATATATGTACTGCAGCACTATTTGTTTCAGCAAAAGACTAGAAACAATCCAGTGTCATCAAAAGGAGACCAATAAATAAAATACGGTACTTCCACACAATGGGATTGTCTACGCTATAAAAAGGAATGAGGAATAACTCTACATACTGCTATGGAGTGAGCTCTAGACTATACGGTTAAGTGAAAGAAGCAAGGAAAAGAAGAACATGTATAGAACCTATGGATCTAAGAAGGGGATACAAAGATATATGTATTTGGTTACGTATTTATATAGTTGATTACATATATATGTATATACACATATATATGTATGATTATATTTCTTAAAGATGGAAGGATATGCCACAAATATACTTTAAAGATTATAAGGGAAGGATGGAATAGGGTGGAGGTGGCAGGAATAAATGCTAGACGCAGTTTTGGGAACTGTATGTGTTTCCTACGGCTGCTGTAGCAAATTACCATGAGTGGCTTAAAACAACACAAACTTATTCTCTTACAGGTCTGGGGTGGGGGGCACTGGGCTAAAATCAAGGTGCTGGCTGGGCTGTGCTCTTTTGGGAGGCTCTGGGGGAGATCCGGTCCCAGACTTTGCCAGCTTCTGGAGGCTGCCTGCATCCCTGGGCTTGCAGCTCCTGTGTCTCCATCTCCAAAGCCAGCAGTGTAGCGTCTGCTCTGCCCTCTGACCTCCGCTTCCATTACCAGATTTTCTCTCTGACTCCCCCACTCCTGTGTCCCTCTATAAGGACGCTTATAGTTCCATTGGGCCCACCTGGATATCAAGGATAATCTTCCCATCTCAAGACCTTTGGGGACTTTCCTGGTGGTCCAGTGGGTAAGACTCCGCGCTCTCAATGCAGGGGGCCCGGGTTCAATCCCTGGCCAGGGAACTAGATCCCACATGCCTGCCGCAACGAAGATCTCACGTGTGGCAACAGAGATCCCACATGCCGCAACTAAGACCCCATGCAGACTAAATAAATGAATATTTTTTTTAAAAAAAGATCCTTAATCCCATCTGCAAAATCCCGTTGCCATGTAAAGTAACATATTCACAGGTTCCAGTCCAGGGATTAGACTGTGGACATCTGTGGCCAGTGGCAGGGGAAGGGTGGAGATTAATACATTAATACCATACAAATATTTTACATATTTACAAAGTTGAATTTGTCACAAAGGAATACTTGAAAAATGAATATAAATTAAAACAAAAGATACTATGTATCCAGCTGGTGGCATCACCTCACAGAGAGGAAGTATGCCAAGTGACTTTAAGTGACAGTATTTTGACATACATTATTCTAAGGGCAAAAGGACTGCAAGTCAATCTTAAACTGTTTTTGGCAATCATATTGTTGATGGTAATGTTGACGTTTTGCTATTCTGAGACTGCTGTGTGTGTGTAATGGGATAAAGAAGATGAGCAATTATGTTTTTGTTGAAAGAATGAGGGTTTTGGCATGAGGGAAAGAAGACACAATGTAAAATCAATGAAGTTAAGTAAAAACCCTGTAGTTCCTGAATTTGAAGTATGAAATCATGATTTATTGTATACATATATATTTTTTAAAGTAATATTTCCTAACTCTATCTTCTGAAAAGACTTAGGAACAATGACCAACCCAGTAGCAATGAGCACCCTAGTGCCTAGATTGTGGTCTCTAGGTGTCATTTCCCAATAAAAGAACCAGAGTCCCCTGGAGAAATGACTGATTCTAGGTCTGAGGCAGAAAGTATACAAGATGAGTCTGGGACATCTTGTCATAACAGAAATTGAAGAAGCTACCAAAGACTACTAGTGGTCACCTACCAGGAAAGGTCTCTGAGGAGAGGTGGCGTTTGAGCTGAAACATGAAAAACAGAAGACTCAGCCATGAAAAGATCTAGAAGGAACACCAAGGGCAAAAGCTCTAAGCTTGTGCCAGATGAAGAAAGAAGCCTGGAGTAGTATCCTAGACAACGCAGAGGTGAGAAGACAGGCTGGAGAGGGAGGCAGGAGCCCCACCAGACACATAGGAAGGAACTGGGATTTTTTTTTTTCTCCTAAGTGCAATGAGAAGCCACTGATGAATTTTAAGCAGGTGATGCCATTAAGTTTTCAAAAGATCCCTCCAGCGGCACAGAGGAGGATGACTTGTAAGAGGGCAAGAATGGCAGCAGGGGGCTTCCCTGGTGGCACAATGGTTAAGAATCCACCTGCCACTGCAGGGGACACGGGTTCGCGCCCTGGTCCGGGAAGATCCCACATGCCTCGGAGCAGCTAAGCCCGTGTGCCACAACTACTGAGCCTGCGCTCTAGAGCCCATGAGCCACAACTACTGAGCCCACGTGCCACAACTACTAAAGCCCATGCACCTAGAGCCTGTGCTCCGCAACGAGAGAAGCCACAGCAGTGAGAAGCCCGCGCACCACAATGAAGAGTAGCCCCCACTCGCCTCAACGTGAGAAAGCCCGCGCGCAGCAACGAAGACCCAACGCAGCCAAAAATAAATAAATAAATTAATTAAATAAATTAAAACAAACAAAAAAAAGAATGGCAGCAGGGAGCCCAGTTGAAAGGCTGCTACATTCCTCCAGGCAGGACATGATGCTGGCCTGGATCAGAAGAGGGACCATGGAGGGATGAAAACGTGGATTCAGAATTCGTTTTGAAGGGAGTAACAGTATGACTGGCTGATAGATTGGATATGGGATGGGGGGAGAGGAGAAATAAAGGAAGACTCCTAGGACTTTAGGCTGATAAATTAGGGTTAGAAAGAGGTGAGGAAGACGGGGCAAGAGTGATCTGGGTTGGAGGGGAATCACTGGTACTCTATGTAAGTGGAATTGTTGACTAGATAGATACATGAGTCTGGAAATCAAAAGAGAATGAATGCTGTAGATACAAATTTAGGATTCATCCCAATATAGATGGTATTCTAAGACTTGGGACTGAATATGATCACGTAGGTTCTGTATGTAGAAAGGGGAGGGGAGAGAGACAAAAGCTAAGTGGTGATTTACTCCAATATTCAGAAGTCAGGAGGAAGAGGCTGGGGAAGAGCCGTCAGGGAGGTAGGTGGGAAGCCAGGAGTGCGTGAGGTGTAGCTCAAGAAGAGTGTAGCTCAAGGACAAGGTCAGCTGTATCCAATGCTGCTGAGAGTCTGTGATTCTCTTGAGCAGTTGGAGTGGCTCAAAAGACAATGGGCTGGCATAGCACAGGGAGATCAGCTCGGTGGTTTGTGTCCACCTAGAGGGGTGGGATAGGGAGGGTGGGAGGGAGAGGCAAGAGGGAGGAGATATGGGGGAGATATGTATACGTATCGCTGATTCACTTTGTCATACAGCAGAAACTAACACACCACTGTAAAGCAATTATACTCCAATAAAGATGTTAAAAAAAAAAAAAAGACAATGGGCTGGGAAGGAACTGGAGACCCAGGTATGTACAATTCAAGGGCGTCACTCTCAAGAGAAGTGGGCAACTGGGAGGGCTGTAGGCAGAGGTTTTCCTACAACACTGAAGGAGGGGTGGGGAGAGAATGCAGGAGGTGGAGAGGAGATCAATGCAGGAATAAAATCCGCAAGGAAAGGGGGTGGGTTCCAGAGTGCAAGTGAACTCGGGTGAGGATGGAGGAGGGAAAAAAGGTGGGGTGTACGGCTACAGACGCAGGCGTGCTGAGGGCAAGGGGAGAGTTCTCTTCTGCTTGCTTCTGTTCTCTCAGGAAAGAAGCCACACCATCAGCTGAGCGTAAAGAGCGAGAGAAACTGAGGATGGAATAGAAAATGCCAAATAGTAATCCTGAGTAGAAAGAGGATGAACAGAGAGACTGAGCAAGGGGGGTCGGCATTTCTGAGGGTCCACTGAGGGCTTCTGTACACGAAGATTTAAAAAGAGACCCTTGGCACAGCTGTCTTTTTCTGTCCAGGTAGTGTCCAGCGTGGGTGCAGCTGGGGACAGCTGGATTTAATCAGGGTCAGGGTTTTGCTGGAAGGACTCAACAGAGGGAGAGGGACCGGAGAGCTGAAGCTGTGTGCACAGACCAGCTGTAACCGTGGAACTGGAATTTAAGATGGGCCTGCTCTTCCCAGGGTTGTTACATCAGAAACTGGGCTTGATTCTCACTGGCTTATTTCAAAGACTCACAGAGCAGAGGGACTTGATTTCACTTCTCCTTGGCCATGACGGACTCATCAGTCTTGGCCTTTGCACTGAGTTGAATTTGCCCCCCAAAAAGGTATGCTCAAGAGCTAATTCCTGTTGCTTGAGAATGTGACCTTAGCTGGAAATAGGCTCATGGCAGATGTAACCGAGTTAAGATGAGGTCACACTAGATTAGAGTGGGCCCTAAAACTAGTGTTTTGGGAAGAGAAAAGAGAGAGAGTTTTGGACCCAGGGACACAAGAGGGAAGGAGACCACATGAGGACGGAGGCAGAGAGTGGAGTGATGCTTCCACAAGCCAAGGAGCGCCCGAAGCCTCTGGGAGCTGCAAAATGAAGGAAAAATTCTCCCCTGGAGGCTCTGGAGTATGGCACCGCTGATACACTGATTTCAGATTTCTGGCCTCGAGAACGATGAGAGAATATACTTCTGTTATTTTACGCCACCTGCTCTGTGGTACTTTGTTACTGCAGGCCACAGGAAACTAATCCAGACTTCTAATAAGATTACTTACTCCTCAATAAATTTCACAAAGCTTAGGAATTCAAAGGATTCTTCCCTGCCTAGGAAAAAATACATATAGTTTTCTAGTCCTGTCTCTGGATATGTTACCTAATGCTTAATATGCTCTGGTTATAGTACTTAATTACTTAATACTTAATGTGTTAAATTTCAAAACTGTTAAATATGAAGATAAATTAGGCACCATGAAGCACTCCATCACACCACCTTTTTAAAGGTGAGATTTGAAATTGCCTTATCACTTATGTGGTTACATGAATATTGTCTCCTTCTCCCCAGACCCTCTCTAGAATATGGGCTTCATGTGTGGGTAGGACCAGAACCAGGACACACCAGAAACAGGTCTGTCTGGTTCAATTTTATATTCCCAATGTCTGGCACGTAGTACATGGTCTTCTACATATACCGAGAGAGGGAGAAATAATAACAACAGTGACAATAATTTATCCTCCAGAGTAATATCCGGGGAAAATATTTCCCATAACCTGCAAAACTTTTAGCCTACACCCTAAATCAATAGTTCTTAACCAAACCAGGCACAATTTTGCTCTCCAGGGATGTCTGTTACCATTTTTTATTGGAGTCATTTCTGTTTGTCATGACTTTCAGGGCAGGTGCTCCTTGCATCTAGCAGGTAGAGACCAGGGATGCTGGAGACACCGGACAAAATACAGGACCGCCCCCGCAGCTAAGAATGCTCCTGCCCCAAATGTCAATACAGGCAGACCTCAGAGATATTTTGACCCCTTGGTCTTTTTTCTTTTTTTAATTTTTATTTATTTATTTTTAACATCTTTATTGGAGTATAATTGCTTTACATTGTTGTGTTAATTGCTGCTGTATAACAAAGTGAATCAGCTATATGCATACATATATCCCCGTATCCCCTCCCTCTTGCGTCTCCCTCCCCCCCACCCTCCCTATCCCACCCCTCTAGGTGGACACAAAGCATCGAGCTGACCTCCCTGTGCTATGCGGCTGCTTCCCACTAGCTATCTGCTTTACATTTGGTAGTGTATATATGTCCATGCCACTCTCTCACTTCGTCCCAGCTTGCCCTTCCCCCTCCCCGTGTCCTCAAGTCCATCCTCTACATCTGTGTCTTTATTCCTGTCCTGCCCCTAGGTTCTTCAGAACCATTTTTTTTTTTAGATTCCATATATATGTGTTAGCATATGGTATTTGTTTTTCTCTTTCTGACTTATTTCACTCTGTATGACAGACTCTATTGACCCCTTGTTCTTCATGGCATCTAGAATGGTAAATCCTTTCCAGAAGGTTTTCAATTGACCTTGTCCAGATCCATCAGAGGAATCACTTATCTGTGGCAGCTATAGCCTTATGAAGTATATTTCTTGAAGAATTAGACATCAAAGTCAAAATTACTCCTTGATCCATCAGCTGCAGAATGGATGTTGTGTTAGCAGGCAAGAAAACAACATAAATCTCATTGTCCATCTCCATCAGAGCTCTGGGGTGACCAGGTGCATTGTCAATGAGCAGCAATATTTTGAAAAGAATCTTTTTTCTTGAGCAGTGGGTCTCAACAGTGGGCTTAACATACTCACTCAACCATGCTGTAAACAGATGTGCTGTCATCCAGGCTTTGTTGTTCCATTTCTAGAGCACAGGCAGAGTAGATTTAGCATAATTCTTAAAAGCCCCGGGATTTTCAGAATGGTACGTGAGCACTGGCTTCAGCTTAAAGTCACCAGCTGCATTAGGCCCTAACAAGAGGGTCAGCCTGTCCTCTGAAGATTTGAAACCAGGCACTGACTTCTCCTCTCTAGCTATGAAATTCCTAGATGGCATCTTCTTCCAGTAGAAGGCTGTTTTCGTTATATTGAAAATCTGCTGTTTAGCATAGCCACCTTCATGAATTAGCTTAGCTAGACCTTCTGGATAACTTGCTGCAGCTTCTACATCAGCACTTGCTGCTTCGCCTTGTACTTTTCTGTTATGGAAATGGCTTCTTTCCCTAAACCTCATGAACCAACCTCTGCTGGCTTCAAATTTTTCTTCTGCAGCTTCCTCAGCCTTCACAGAATTGAAGAGAGTTAGGGCCTTGGCTCTGGATTAGATTTTGGCTTAAGGGAATATTGTGGCTGGTTTCATCTTCCATCCAGACCACTAAAACTTTCTCCATATCAGCAGTCTGTTTCATTGTATTGTCATGTGTTCACTGAAGTTGCACTTTTAATTTCCTTCGAGAACTTTTCCTTTGAATTCACAACTTGGCCAGCTGTTAGTCACAAGAGGCCTAGCTTTTGGCCCACCTCAGCTTTTGACATGCCTTCCTCACTAAGCTTCATCATATCTAGCTTTTGATTTAAAGTGAGAATCATGCAACTATTCCTTTCACCTGAACAGTTGGAAGTCATCGTAGGACTATTAATTGGCCTAATTTCAATGTTGTTGTGTCTCAGGGGATAGAGAGGCTGGAGAGAGGGTGAGATGAGGGGGATGGCCAGTCGGCGGAGCAGTCAGAACGCACACAACATTTATCGATTAAGTTCCTCATCTTATGTGGGCAGGGTCTGTGGTGCCCCAAAACAATTAACAGTAGTGACATCAAAGATCACTGATCACACATCACCATAACAAATACAATAGAAATGAAAAAGTTTGAAAGGTGGCTAGAATAACCAAAATGTGACCCAGAGACATGAGGTGAAAAGGTGCTATTGGAAAAGTGGAGCCGATAGACTTGCTCGGTACAGGGCTACCTCAAACCTTCAATTTGCAAAAAAACGCAATACCTGTGAAGTGCAGTAAAGCAAAGCACAATAACACGAGGTATCCTGTAGTGCCTGGGCTGAGAAACCGTGCCTAGAAACACAAGGTATTCAAATTGGAAGAAACCTTACATATCACAGTACAACACCCTCATTTTACTAAGAGATAGACTGAGGGCCAGAAAAGGAAGTAACTTGTCCAAAGATGGAATAAGGGAGTAACAGAACTGAGATGAATACTCAAATTTCCCTTGCCCAGGCTAGAGTTCGGGCCGCTGAGCCATGAGACCCCATCGCTGGAAACGAGCATGGATTCAGTAAGCTGACAAAGGGAGAAAAAGAGGGCCTCTTTCCCCACCCTCAGCAACAAACACGATTATCATCGTCAAAGCCGGAGACTGACAGCAGGCAGCGGTGGCTGACTGAGAACCGCCTCTAATCCTGGACCTTGGTACAATGCCTGGACCCAGCACTGAATGCCAAATCACAGCAATTAGCCGTGTAGTGCCCACCAGCCAACTTCACGCTGGGCTAGTGGTCCAGATTGCTGAAGAGCCACGCCCTCTGCATCTAAATGCCTTGGCAACCACAGCAATGTTCTCTGCTCTCCTTGGAGCAGGGATCATAGGGCTCTGGCTGTCGGGTGTCTCCTAGCTGCTATAGCCTGGCACGTGAGTGCCAGAACAAAGAAAGAGGGAGGGCAGTGTTCCCTACACTCTTCCTGCAGCTTGGCACACCACCCTGCCATCTTCCCTCACCCCCGGAGATGTGCTCCCTTTGGCTGGAGGGAGGGAGGGAGGAGGGAAATAAACTCATCACTGCCTGAAGCATTTATTAAAAGCTGGAGTCAAGATGTTGTCTACAGGTCCCCAGCAAAAACTGGGTATCCTGCATACTGATGGGTAACAGAACTGCTACCCACACCTGGGAGTTTAAGAATTTTGTGGATTTTTCCATCAGAAACCAATGTAAGTGAATCGTTTGTGCTAAAAACATCTGTCACTCCCAGGTCCTCACGGTGACCGGTAACCCATTTTGCAACTAGACTTGGAATTCCCGAGTCAACGAAGGCAACGTGCTGGTGGCTGAAATGAAAGCAACAAATTTGTCCAAGACTCTGCCATTTGCAAAGCATTTCCACATCTCGAACCTCACTGAAACTTCACAACCATCCAGAGAGGGATGCAGAGCAGGGATTTTTAGCTGCATTTAACAGATGAGGCAGAGGGCACATACCTGGTCAGTGGGAGAGCCGAAGTTCAAATTCAGGCCTCGTAATTCTCCACACTCATACTGGTGGAAATGTTGCTGGCCTGACCAAGGTCCAGTCCACTGGGTCAACCCTTGCCCACTGTGATGGCCCCCAAACTCTTTAATAAAAGCCTAGGGCTCCAAACAAGAGTTTGAAGGCCACTTGCCTCCAGATCACTTTCTCCACCCTTCTCTGTGCCCTTAGAGGCTGACAGGTACCTGCCTCCATCTTCTGATGGGGCCTGGCCAATGGGGAGCCTTAGCAAGACCAGAGGGAGTGAGGAGAGGACGAGTTCATCAGGCTGCCTGGTCCCTCAACTGCAGGTTTGGTTCTCTCCAGACAGCTCTCTGTCTCCATTCTCCCTCGGATTCCGGAAATGCACCTTCCCTCATCCCAGATGATCAAAATCTACAGTATGTCCAATCAAAAGCTAAGGAGGAAAAGGAAACAGGATAGAGAATGGAGAGGTCTAGGAGTAGGGATGGGGTGATTGTACTTTTAAACAGAGTGACCAGGAAAGACTTCACCATGCAGGTCACTGACCTTTGAGCAAGACCTAAAAACAAGTAAATGATCAAGCTGTGCAGATAGCTTGGGGAAGAAGAATTTTCCAGACGCCTGGTGTGTTGGAGCAACGGCAAGGGCAGCTGGAGCAGATGGTCCAGGGTGCTCGTGGATGGACTGGATTTAGGAGAATGCAGGTGGGGCAGGAGCCAAAGAGAACGGGGTGAGGGTGCCAATGGTTCAGCACGGCAAATTCCTGACGCGTAGAGAAGGAACACAAGGGACAGACGCTAGGGACAAAGGATGTGCGGCTCAGCCCTATGCTCTTCAAGGAGTGACTACTGAGTGAGCGGAGTGTACTCAGCCCCGGACATGACTTTCCCAGAGCTGCCCCCACTGCTCTTGAGCCCTCACCATTGTACTTTTCTGCCCTTCTTTACCATTACCTATCATTCCATATGTATTTGTTTATTATTTACTGCCTCTCTCTCACACTAATATTTAAAATGCATGAAAAATAAAATAAAATAAAATAAAATGCATGGAGACAGAGATCTTACCTGTCATGGCCAAAGCCATATCCCCAAGAGCCAGTAGAAGGCTTGGCTAAGAGCAGGTGCTCAATAAATGTTTGTTTCAAGATGGATAAATGAGTGGACCTATGAATGCACAAACTACCACTACTGCTGATAGCTAATTTTTTTTCTTTTCCCCAAAAGATTTTTGATTTCAGTCCCTATGAAATTAAAGGCAAAAGCTACCGCTTTACCCCTGAGAAGAAAGCATAGCTTTTAAGCATTCAGGGTCCATAAGTCAACAAAGCGTTTAGCATAGGGAAGATGCTTAATAAATATTCAGTAACTTGACCAGGGATGTAAGCTGAAGTGATGAGAAAGCGTTAACCTGGGAGCCCCATTCTACCCCAAACCCACCCTACACTTTCTAAATGCCACAACAGCCTCTCTTGAAATATGAGTCTTTATGTTTTCGTTGCCTTCTCTGCCCATCCTTCCCATCCAAGACTCTGCCCCAATAAGTCAGAAGGATCCACATTGTGTGAAAGAGAATTGAAATTGTTTCAGAGGAAATAAAAGGAGAAATTGATAAGGTTCCTTTTTTTTTCTTACTTCAAAAGGAAGCTCTTGAAAATAAATGGGAGGCCCCAAGGGGAATGAACATTAAGCGTACTCCATAAGAAGGGTCTGAAAAGGGAACAGAGAAATTGCCAGAGCCCTCCATTCCAGGGGTGGCTGGAGGGGACTCGACTAGACTGGGAGACTGAGGGACCAGACTTGGGAGGACCAGGATTAGGATTTGAGTCAGTATCAAGAGAGCCATGAAAGCCAAGCCCACCCCTGCAGACCACCAGCCACCAGTTAAATAATCCCCTGGGCTGTTCAGAGTCAGACAAGGGCCTTCCTTTGGCAGCTGCCCAGAAGCCCCCAGGGATCACCCAGCAGGATGATGCCCACCTAAAACCAGAACTCTGTTGAGCACTAACAGGTGGGTCGACCCTCTTGTCAACAGCCCAAGATACTTCTAAGTTCCACCCCCATCCCACCCCCCTGATGTCCAGAGGGCTGCTAATAGTACAAGGAGGCAAAAGCCCCAGCACCTGGACCCATCTGACACTGGCCAGCCAGTGGCCAAGCCCAGGGCAGTTACATGAGACCTTTACTTTGGTGAGACTCTGTTTCCTCTTCTGTAACACAGAGAAGGCAATATTTGACCATCACAAGCAAACATCTGGCAGAGCAAGAAAGGTGGGGCTTTGTCCCCCTTGAAGTGCCCTCAGCAGCATTTGTGTGGGAGAAGCTCAGGGCGGGTGATGGGGAGGAAGATGAGAGCCAGCCTGGCACAAAGCAGAGGTGGCTCCCCAGGAGCTGGCCTCCAAATAGCTCTGACAATTACCAAGCCATCTATTCCCGAAGTTCCCTTCTTGAGGAAGAGATGGTGGGATGGAGGCAATGACGTGTTCATTCACTCAGCCATCCACTCATTCATTCTACAGATATTTATTAAGCATTTTCTATGTATCACTGTACACTGTGCAAGCCCCTGGGAATAAAGCTGTGAACAAGAGGGCGTAGACAAGGACTTCAAGATTTTTAAAGATAAGTTCTGAACTATACTTACTGTTGTCAAAAGTGCCCCAAGGAAAAAAATACAGAGATCACTTTTGTCAAGAACTGTGAAGGTTCTGAGATTGGCCCTACTTGCAAGCTAGCAGGTTAGCCTGCCACGATTTGCTGGATGCTGGCAGAAAACATGAGCCTCCTGGGTCAGAGACAAAAGATAGTTCATTACTCACAGCAAGAGCAGAAGCTAGAGGATCAACGTTTTCTCATATGAGTTCAAGCCCCAGCTCCCACACGGTAGTGCAAAGACATACAGTGAGTTGCATTACAGGAGAGGAACCCTGAGCTTAGGAAACCCAAATCTTTCATGCATGTGTGTCTGTGTGTGTTGAAAACATGCGACATATGGACTTCCCTGGTGGTGCAGTGGTTAGGAATCCGCCTGCCGATGCAGGGGACACGGGGTCGAGCCCTGGTCCGGGAAGATCCCACATGCCGCGGAGCAACTAAGCCCGTGCGCCACAACTACTGAGCCTGCGCTCTAGAGCCTGCGAGCCACAACTACTGATGCCCACGCGCCATAACTACTGAAGGCTGCGTGCCTAGAGCCCGTGCTCCGCAAGGAGAAGCCACCGCAATGAGAAGCCCACGCACCGCAAAGAAGAGTAGCCCATGCTCACCACAACTAGAGAAAAACCTGCACGCAACAATGAAGACCCAACGCAGCCAAAAATAAATAAATTTAAAAAAAAATACATGCAACATAAAATTTACCATCTTAACCATTTCCAAGTGTACAGTTCAGTGGTGTTAATATTCTCATTGCTATGCAACTGATATCCAGAACTTCTCCATCTTCCAAAACTCTATACCCTTTAAACATCTCCCCACTCACTCCCCACCCAACCCCACTGGCAACCACCATTCTTCTTTCTGTCTCTATGGATCTGATTGCTCCAGGTACCTCATATAAGTGGAATCATATAGTATTTGGTTTTTTGTGTGTGTGACTGGCATATTTCACTTAGCATAATGTCCTCAAGCTTCATCTCTGGCATAGCCCTTGTCAGAATTTCCTTTCTTTTTAAGTTGGAATAAGACTTGGAAACCTAAATTTTTTTTTTTTTTTTTTTTTTGTGATACGCGGGCCCCTCACTGTTGTGGCCTCTCCCGTTGCAGAGCACAGGCTCTGGACGCGCAGCCCCAGCGGCCACGGCTCACGGGCCCAGCCGCTCCGCGGCATGTGGGATCTTCCCAGACCGGGGCACGAACCCGCGTCCCCTGCATCGGCAGGCGGACTCTCAACCACTGCGCCACCAGGGAAGCCCCTAAATCTTTTATAATGGATAGTAAATATGCTTGTCCTTTGTTCCTGAAAGAAACACTCTCTATCTTCCAAAACTTTTCCCAACACAAACATCCTCTCAAATGTGGTCTGAAGGAAAACAGTTTGTGCCTCTGCTTACAAGACATGCAGAAACACAAGACACCCAGGAGGATTATCTCCAAACAACTAGCAATCCAAAAAAGACTCAACCCTCAACCTACTCATCAGCGCTGGCTGTGGACGAGCTACTAAGCAGAGTGCCTCAAATAATAATGCACTGGGCCTTCACACAGTTCACAGCCGGGTCACACCTCCAGACAGAAGACCCTAGCCCAGGGAGGTAGTCTATCACTGTAAGTGAGGATGTGGGATTTTTCACCCAGCAAGTTCACTGCTAGGAATCTACTAAAAATGGGTGCACATGTCCACAGAAAGACGTGTATGAGGACATTCATAGCAGCTTTATCCACAGAAGTCCCTAACTGGGAACACCCGAATGTCCATCAGCAGGGGAACAGAGCTACAAAATGTGGTCCATCCCCGCGACAGACCACTCAGGAATGACAAAGAACGAACCAGTGATATTTGCAGCAACACGCCAAGTTCAAAGCTGAGCACTGAACTTTATGCTGAGCCAAAGAAGGCAGACACAAAAGAGTACACTCCGTATGTTCCACTCACACGGAATTCCAGAAGACACAAAGCTAATCTACAGTGAAGGAAATGGGAACAGTGGTGGCCCCCGGGATGGCAGGTTTGGGGGAGGGGGGCCTGATAGGAAAGGGGAGGGAACTACCTGGGGTAATGGAAACTCTGTTCCTTGATAGGTATGTGAGTTATGCAGGTGCATGCATTTGTCAAGGCTGATCAAACCACACACTTCTGATCTGCAGCATTTCACCCTATGTAAATTACACCATCATTGTTTAAGTAGCTTTTAAAGAACATGGGCTTTGGAGTCAGGCAGACCAAGCCCTTGGCTTTTCAACCAGATGAACCAGTGGCTTCTCCTTTGTGGGGAGGCCAGTTTGAGAAGAATCCTGTTGAACCCTGGCTTCTCCTTGTCTCTGCACCCCCCAGCACCTTGCACAGGGCGTGGCACAGACCCGGAGCTGGGCAAAGAGTGTCAGATGAACCAATAAAAGTGAGACTAGATATATGCCCTTGAAGCATTTTTAGGAGTGGACTTTGTTTCCACAAATAAAACCTTAACCTAAAGCAAATGAAAGTGATTCCGCAGACGTTTAAATCTTCATCACTTTCTGAAAACGGTTTTCTTTGTTTAAGGATCAGTTGAAGTCCCTGAAATCCACCTGCATAGGTTTATTCCTTCGTTCTAAATATAGTTATGGAACACCCCTGGTGTGCCAGGTGCTTGAGAGAGAGTGGTAAATAAAACAGACAACAGACATGGTCCCTGCCCCCAGGGAGCTTGCGTTCTGGTGGGAGAGACAATAAAAATGTAAATGAAACTCTGATAGGAGATCAACTGGGATACGGATCAGAGCTCTTGAGGACAAGAAACTAGAGGCTGTGAAAGAATGTGATGTGGGAGAGAGGTTGCTCTAGATGAAGACCTCAGAGGCAGTCTCTCTGAGGAAGAAACATCTGAGCTAAAACCGAAGGAAGAGGAGGAGCGCCCCACGAAGGGCTGGCTGGCGGCAGAGCTTTCCAGACGGTTGGTGCATAGGGAAGGGACCTCTTGAGGTTTGGCCTGAGGTTCTGAAGAGGCCGGCCAGCCGGCTCCAGAGCTGGAGCCTGTCAGTCTTGCTCTGCCACTCGACTTGCTGTGCAATCTCCGCAAATCTCTTGCCCTCTCTGGGCTTTGTTTCATTATCAGAACACTGAGAGGAGGTCTGAAAACAGTCTCTCGGAGCCACTGCAACTATGACAACCCAGGAGTATCTGACTGGACACTTGCAAAGCCTATGCTGTGCTCTCCCAAGCTTTTGAGTCCGAAAGGATAAAAGACCGAGGGACAGAGTCCACCAAGGCAGTGTCCTCTGGGGCAAAGGGGATAAGCACTGAGGCTCTAAGGCTCTGACAGCTTTGCTGCTGCAAAATGAAGACGTTCTCCTGTCTCCCATCCCTGTCTACAGGAACAAAACAAGGTGGCAAAAACCCAGACAGAGTACTCCGCTTAGCTGTCGGCCGCCCTCCGACTGGCTGCAGCCTTGGAAATAAATGGTCCCATCAGCTCCGAGGAGGGTGAGCTCAGGATTTCAGATGAAAATGAAATAAGAGGGAATGCAGCCCAGAAGCAATGCAAAGTAACGACAAGGGCACTAAAATCTTCCACTGCAGAAAGATGGATGCTGAGGGCGATGCAACAGGGCACTGACCTCGGATGTGGGGACACTGGAGGAATGAGCTCACGCCCCAGGGCCGGCTGGTGGGGCCTGCGTTTCTGGGATCCAGGGGCTGTCTGAGGGGACCTGGGCCGGGCTGACAGGGCCCCTGCCCCACCCCCACCCCATCCTCCTCTCGGTAAAGCCTTATCCTCCTGCATTTCTCCAGATCAAAGAGGCTCCAGGAACTGACCTGCAGGGCTGGCTAACTCCAACCCTGTGCCAGGGAAAGGAGCCTCAAAGCTGACAGCCTCCCAGCAGGAGGCCTACAGGTTCCAATCCCAGGAAATGAGGCAACATAGAGAAGACAAAGATTTTTAAAAACCATTATCTACCGGCACCTCCAGTCCTGCTAAGCTCGAGGTTCCAGGGTCACCTGTGGACACTGTTTTCTGGCCGTGTCATCCTGAGCAAGTTACTTACCCGTTCCCTTGCCTCTAAAATGGGGGAAACAATAGTACTGACCATGCAGGGTTATTATGTGAATTCAATGTAAAAATCTGAGTACAGTTTCTGGCACATAGTAAGTGCCCTCAATAAGTTAGTTTACTTTAATTTTTACATTGTTTTGTAGTCACGTTAAATATGTCTCTATATGTACAGGTAAAGCAACATAGTACCAGCCAAGTTTAACACCCATCTAAGCTCACTGATACCAAGAATCTACAGCCTGGATTCATAGCAAACAATCTCCTGACTCTCCCCTCCCCCATCAACCCAACACTCTTTAGCAATGACACCCAGACTCCCTTTGAGCCTTGCTAAGCCTCTGCCAGTGCACAGCGCTCTGATGAACTGTCCCTCCTCTTAGAGGAAAAGACATTTGAAAGCAAGGGTTAAAATCTCAAATGCCTACAGGGGCCAGGAAGGTAAAACAGATGAGTAAAGGGAGCCCAGTGTTAGACATCAAGGAGTAGTGAGGACTGTGGCAAACTAGAGAACCCATGTCCCATCTGAAGGAAAAAGCTGCTACCAGCTCTAGCCAATTTTGCCAGGGAGGAAGGTAGGTCCAGGGTTGGCACATCTTTTAGTTTTCCAGGGAAGCCAGCAATCCAGATTTTTATGTGAGATCTCCTGATGTTCAAATACTGGCACATAATTCATTATTTTTAAAATATGGAAGTCCTAGCAAGATTCATCTGTTTGTACCCACTGACTTGAGGGGCAGAGCCCTCCCAGCTGTTACTGGCTGTTGGGCAATTGCCCTCTCCCTGTAAGAATCAGAATCCTAGCTGGGCTGAGGTCACAAGGAACTCGAGACAGATCTTAATTAAGCTCCAGGCAGAGTGCATATTAGTTGATAAATGCTTTGGAAAAGAGTGAAGGAAAGAGCCCCCTGAGGGCTGGAGCCGTGGAGGAAAGCTAAAAGAAGGAGGTGGGCTTTGAAATGGGTTTTGGGGGCTGTCGGACCAGGAAACACTGAAGAACAAAGCACAGTCCAGAGGAGGGATGGAGGGAGATGGGGATTTAGGAGGAATGGAAAGCTCTAACTCAGAGCTTTGCCTGTTCGAGTGTGGATGCAAAATGTCACCCAGCATCACCCTCCAGAGGATTCTCCTAGGAAGGTGATTGTACACTGCTCTGGGCTGGTGGCACCTGGAGATAGCACCAAGGATGCAGGCTCCTCCCAGGAGAAAGGACAGTGCCCAGTTCCCTGGATGTGGCCTTAGCTGGAAGTCCTCTACCCCGTGCACACCTCGCTCAACACATGATCTGCTTACACGCATCCTCCTTCACCAGAGCTAAGCTCTTCTAAAGCTGGAAATGTGACTTCTATGTGCTGGGCGTATAGAAGGTCCGTAATGAATGTGTGTCACATGATCCACTGAATGAAACCAAAGAACAAGAAGCAAGACATCAAAGAATAGGGTGCATGCCCACACTTCCAGAACTGAACATTTCCCTCAGGGAAAATGAGCAAAGGCATCAGTGCTCACTGCACGCAGCAGCCATGAAGACCTGGTGTTTGTACAGAGAAATACCCCGCGTGGGGTGTCGGGAAAAGGACAGTGTCATCCCATAAAGACCAGAGTCAGTGAGGCTTACAACATCCCAAAGCCCCCAGGAGATAGACGCGATGCACAACCTACCAAAGCTCCAGTGGGTGTCTTGGATCATTCTAGAATTAATGTATTATAAAAAATTAAAATAAACTAACTTATTATTTTAAGCCCTTCCCTGGATAGATGGTGCAGCTGAGAGGCTCAGGGCACCTAGGGGACTTGTGTCCAGTCACACAGCGAGTCTAGGGGCACAGGCTGGACCAGAGCTCAGCTCTCCTGACTGCCATTCCAGAACACTCTAGACTAGGAGCAGAGATGGGACTAGGGTGAGGCAGGTGAGGCACACTCGCCCGGGGAGCAAAATGTAAGGAGGCTAAAAAGCTCTGTAATCAAGGTAAGTAGCATTTTGATGCAATTTTTTTTTTTTGGATGCAACATTTTTTAAAAAACAAAATCAGTGCAAAACAAATCCATGATAAGCAACACAGCCACTTTTAAAACAAAGACTTAAAGTTGTACCCTTGTGTGCCTCAACCTCCTCCACTGCACCCTGATCCCAGCCTAGACCAGGAGCCCCGAGGTGACAACTGACTAAGATGCGGAGGAAATGGTTGTGTGGAAACCTATAGGAAGATCACGCCAGGATCTTAGCTCCCCGACAAGGGATTGAACCTGGGCCCTCGGCAATGAGAGCACGGAGTCCTAACCACTGGACTGCCAGGGAATTCCCTCAACCTCTGCACTTTAGAATCACTCAAGAAACTTCAAAAATTCCCTGCCAGGGAATTCCCAGGACGTGGCTTGCTTGGGGTGTCTGAGGCACAGAAAAGAGGCAGGGTGCTGGGAGAGGTGGCAGGTGAATGCCACCCCGAGCCCCTTCCCCACCCCAACTTGCAGGGCAGCATTTTTCCTGCAACAAGCTGTGTGCCACGGACACCCAGCTCGACCCCCTGCCAGGAGAGCTCAGGGAGAAAATTCCACCCACCACCCCCCTTCCTAGACACCCCCCTCCTAACTCTAACTAATTGTCTTGTACATCTTAGCCTTTTCACCTCCAGGGGCAGGATGGATTACAAAGCTTGGACAGCTCTGGGTAACCCTTCCTGCCATGGAAAAACAACCCAGAACTTCATGACTTACTGACAGTGGGTTATGAATGGGAAGGAAAGCAAATCCTTAAACCACAGACCGAAACTCCCTTTTAAGGTATTTCCTTGGGGCCAGAGACGCCACATCTTCCTCCTGCCCCCGGTTCTAATAGCAGCTTGTTTTTTAGTGACAAGCTTCGCCTTTTAGGTCAGCCAGGCCTGGATTCAGATCCAGTTTTGCCATTTACTGGATGGCCCTAGACAATTTACTGAGACAAGACGATAGCAACTCATGCTTCCAGGGGTCCAGGGGTAACTTAAAGGACATGATGGGGGCTGAGGGGCAAACCATAGGCAAAGGGGGCAGGACACAACCCAACACCAGCACACTGTTCTCATGGGGGATGGCAGCCAGACCTCCCAGTGTTTCGAAAGAAAAAAAAATTATGTGAAATCTCCTGATTTTTACAGGCTGGCCAACTAATTCAAAATTTAAAAAAAAAAAAAGTCAACCCAGAAGGGCCAAATAAAGCAGATCTGCGAGCCAGAGCCCACCAACTGGCCCAGTTTGTGCCTCTGACATCCACAAATCACCCAGCAACCTGCCTGGCACCTAGTAGGTGCTCAGCAAACACAGGCCATTTCCATCTTTTCAGGAAACTCTCCAGGCATCATCAACATCCATTTCCACACAACAGCTTGGGAAGGAATGCTTCTCAGGAGGAAAATGAAGATACAAAAAGAAGAGCTGAAAATCTGGAAGGCTCCAAAGGGAGGGAGGAACTGCCAAGGGAATTCCTTAAAAGGATTTAAAAGAATTTTATTGGCCATAGTTTAGCACAAGTCAGGGATAAGATCAGGCAGTAATTTAACTCCTGGTCCCAGCAAGCGAGTCTGTGCCTGTGGGGTGGATGGGGGGTGGGAGGGAGGAATTGTTCTTACTGTGGTCTCCACCAGTGTCTCCGATCCTCTATCCACAGGTCACCCCAACATCTGCCTCCGGCTCACAGCCTTCTGATGGGGACAGTGCCTCCACGGAGGGGCGCATAAGGCCCAGCTGATCCTACACAACAGAAAGCAAGGCTTGAGTCTCTCCACCCTCCCACCCCAGTGGATCTGGTAGCTCACATGAACTTTGAAGTCAGACCCAGCTGGGTTGAGTTTCAACTCTTCAACATCAGAGGTTCTCAAAGCGTGATCCCCAGACCACAGCGACCCCATCCGCAGCGGCAGCAGCAGGGAACTTGTTTGAAAGGCCCCACCCCAAACCCACTGAAAGAAAACCTTGTGGGGGGGGGCGGGGAACCACCTGGGTTTTAACAAGCCCTCCAGTGGATTCCGATGCACACTAAGTTTGAGAACTCCCGCTCTCCATGTTTATCCTGCAGTCTTCAGCAAGACCTATGTCTCGGGCTTCCCTGGTGGCACAGTGGTTGAGAGTCCGCCTGCCGATGCAGGGGACACGGGTTCGTGCCCCGGTCCGGGAAGATCCCACATGCCGCGGAGTGGCTGGGCCCGTGAGCCATGGCTGCTGAGCCTGCGCGTCCGGAGCCTGTGCTCCGCAACGGGAGAGGCCACAGCAGTGAGAGGCCCGCGTACCGCAAAAAAAAAAAAAAAAAAGACCTACGTCTCACTGAGATGATCAACTCTATCCTATGGGACTGTGCTGAGCATCCCTCCAACAACTATTTCAGAGGCCTGGTCTGTCTGTGCCAGACAGTGTGGAAGATGCTAGGAGGATAGCACATAATCCTGGCCCTGATGGAGCTTGATGTCTAGTGGGGAGTCAGATAATAAGCAAGGAAAAAAGATATAAACGCCAATTTTCAGAAGGGAGAGGAAGGCAGGGGCCTGATCCACCACACAGAGCTGTGTTTCTCAAAGTGCTCTCCAGGGACCACCTGAGCACCAAAGCCCACACAGCCAAGCAGACCTCCTTTACCCCCTAATACTCCTCTCTGGTGTCCCTGCTGCTCCTCAAACACACCTCTCTCTCCCGGGCTTCGGGGCCATTGTCTTTGCGGTTCCATCTACCGGGAAAGCTCTCTTCCCAGATCTTCCAAAGATGGGCTGCTTCTCCTTGTTCAGGGCTCAGTGTAAATGTCGCCTCCCCCTAGGTCTAGCTAAAGCGGTCTCTCCCCTCAGTCTGTAGCCCCGCCACCTGCTCGGGCTTCCTCCCTGCCCTTCTCACAGCCTCCCATCTTGCGCCTCAGCGGCTTTGCTGGTTCCGCCTGTCTCCCAACAGAAAGTGAGTTCTTGGGGGCAGCTCCTTGTGGCGGTGGCCTCTGCGGCACCGGTGAGCCGTGACACCCTAACCCTATTCCTCTTCACGCAGTCCCAGAAAGAGCAGCACTCCCAGCTCCGGCGCCTGCTCCCCACCCCTGAGGAGAAGGCCACAGGCCGGGCTCAGGGCAGGGTTTCTTCACGGCCTTGCTGGGTTCTCTGATGGTGAGATAGGGTGGTAAAGACTGGAAGGAAAAGAGGAAAGCGGGGTGCGAGGCCAGCGACCCTAAAAGGCCGGCTCTGCGGTGGCGCCCTCTCTCGGGCAGAGCCCTCCAACCCAACCCCCAGCAAAAGCGCGACTCCTACCAATTCCGAGGCGAGGCGTCGCTCTCAGCCGGCTCGGGACCCCAGGACCCGGTCCGAGTGCCCCGCGTCGGCTGGGGGTGCTGGCAGCTGGGCCACGCGGACTCCGGGCCGGTGGCGCACAGGGACTTGGAGGGAAAGGCACCTGGCGTAGCACGTGCTGTCCCTAAGAAGTTGACGCCGCAAGGCGCGTGCGGTCCCCTGGCCGACAGTGGCACGAGGGGCCCAAGGGCAACGGCGCACTCGGACCTCCAGGGAGAAGCACAAGACCGGGCGCGTGGTGCGTGCGGCCCCGGGGCAGCGGAGCGTGGAGACTTTACGTGGCACGTTGGCGCCTGGGGCAGTGACGCGAGGGGTCCAGGGCCAGCGGGCACTAGAACCTCCGGGGGAAGCACCTGACGCCATGAAGCTGGCGCGCGGCGGGGCGAGCGCATCCCGAGGGCAGCGGAACGCGGGGACCACGAGGGCAGGCGGGCGGGAGGGCGGGGAAAGGGGAGAGGGCGGCGACTGGGCGTTCGGCTCGTGCGGTCCGGGCCGGGGATCGGGAAGGCGCCCAGCCGAGCGCTGCACATCCGAGGGCCCGAGCCCAGCCCTGGGCCGCCCGGACGCCTGGGGTCGGCGCCGCGTGGCCCCCGCGTTCCCCGCCGCCGCCGCCGCCCGCGCTCCCCTCCCCGAGCGCCGCCCCTCCCTCCGGCCCGCCTCCCGCCCCGCTCCCTCCCTCCTCCCTCGGCGGCTGCCTCGCGGCGCTCCCGGCGCACTCGGAGCCCGGCGGGGACCGGGAGGCAGAGGCCGGTGGCCCTGGGTCCGAGTGCCGGAGCCGAGCGGGGCCCGGGGGCCGAAGTTTGCCGGCGGCTCCGGGAGGTGGCGCGGGTGGCTTCCAGCCCCTGGTCGTGTCCTCGCCGGGACCTGCCGGCGAGCCGCGGACCGGCCAACTCCGCGGTGGGGACGCTGTGCCGCGAACTTGAGGTGGGAACTTGGCGCGCTGCAGCCTCTCCGAGCACCGCCGGACTGGCGGACTCGGGCTCCGGTGGGGGGAGATGCACGTGGCTGTGGCCCCGGCGCCCCAGAGGGGACCCCGAAAGCCACTGAGGGGGGCGGCCGGGACGACAGAGGACCCGGGAACAGTTGCGGGCGGCGGGGTGGAGCGCTCTCGCCCCGGTCATGGTGCGGGTCCAGCTTCTTTTCTTCCCAGGGGTCCCCGGGGTGCGAAGTGACAGGGCAGGGGTGGGGAGCACATCCCGGCTGTGGCAGAGGTTTCTCGCCGTCTCGCGGGAGGATCCAGGGAAGAGAGAGTGTTGGGGGGAGGTGGTAGGGGGGGCGTCTGTCACTTGCTCATTCACTCCATCCTTAGGCACCGAAGGGAGCATCCTGTCAGTGGGCTTTATTGAGTCACTCATTAACGCCACAAGCTTTTATTGAGCGCCCACTGTGTGCTGGGCTCTGGGGACTCCTTAGCCTCCGGGGCTCCCTACCCAGAAGGGTCTCAGCCTGGATGGGTTGGAGTCTTCGGATGAGGAAGGAAAAGAGAGAAGTTCATTCATTCATTCATGGATTGGACAAAGATTGGTTGAGCACCTACTGCGCACAGCTCACCATGCCAAGTGCCCAACGTTCATTATTTCATTCATTTAACAGTTACTGAGGCACTGTGCTGAGGAGAGAACCGTGAAGGAGAGGGATGGGATGGGGGCAGGAGAGGATGGAAGCCAGCTTGCAGCTTGGAGAACATCCCCCCTCCCCATGTGTGTAGGCAGAATGTCACTGGACAGGTTGCAGAACGGCCTTTCCTTGGTTCGCCTACTGCATTCATTCTCAAGGGGAGGAGGGGAGGCTGGAATAGGTTGTTGGATAAGAAGAAAAGGTCTTTAAAAAGCTCTTTAGGGGAAGGTGGTAGTGGGGAGGGGGGCTGAGAAACACAACCATACCGATGAAGGGAGGCTCCCACCGATGGGGTGTATTAGTTAAGTTGTCCATTCAGCAGGCATTTTCATAAGCACTTGCTCTTCTTAAGTACATACAGGGTGCCAGGCACCAAAGTCACCAAGGAGAACGAGATGGACACAGAGACCCCGTTTGCTGACCCCTCAAGACAAATGCAGGGGAGGTGGGAGAAGGGAGCAGGAGCTGCTCTGATTCATTGTGTGTGTGTTAAGGGGGGAGGGGCTGCTTCTGACTCTATGAATCTAAGCAGAGGTTTATTCACTAGGGTGTGTTTGATACCCACACACATGACTGCAGTCAGAGTCATTTCAGGGAGCCCCCCCGGGGCACGTTTCCAAGGCAGATTTGGCACCGCTGGAGCCTCCAGCCCCAGTGCTGGAGCCAGGGGAGGGGCAGGTAGCCAGGACATGCTGGCTGTCTTGAGTGGACTTCTCAGAACCCGTCAGACCTGAGCTTGACCCTGTGTCCTCTGTCTTGGAGCTCTGCAGAGGCACCTGCCGAGCGGGGAGGGAGGGAGGGAGGGTGTGTCTGAAAGACAGGTGAGGATGGCCCCTGGGGATTGCCCTCACCAGTCATTCCCTAAGCCAGCCCGTTCCAGTGGAAAGATGTCTGTCATGGGACCCACTCCAAACCCACAGGGGACTGTGAGTGTGCTAGAAACAAGGCAGCCCTGATTCCTGTCCCAAGCCTTGAGAACCCAGGCTGGGGGAGTCCTGGAGTCTGATTGGGGCAGATCTGGGGGCTAAGCTCCTGTCCCACTGCCATTCTGAATTCTCTGCACCAGCCACACAGCTGGGCTCTGGCAAGAGATGAGGGAGATGCCCCAGGGATCAGAAGAGCAGAGAGATGTGGCCTGGATGTAGGGCTGAGAGACTCAAACCGAGACTAAGGAATTAACCCCCTGGACCCCTAAAAGGTGTCTTGACTGGGCCATCTTTTCTCCACATCCCCCTTCCGAGTATGTGAGGAAGAGTCAACATTTCCAGTTGCCAAAGATATAGGGTCTGGGAATCCACTCTTGGTTGGCTCATTAAACCCAGACATGGAGCCCCTGGGTGGAAAATGGTGGCTGGAGAAGCCACTCTAAAGAGAATTAATATAAAGGGGGGGACAAGAAAGTCTAGCTGCAAGCACTCAATCCCTGCTGGCCACTTTTGTTCCATAGCCGCCAGTATTTATTTGACTGACGGAAGTCAGAACATGGAGTGAATGTGCTCCAGATGGGATCCGAATGGCGCCTCAGCTCTTCCCTGCCCTGTGGTCACAGCCTCACACCTGCGTCTCCCCGGCCGGGCGGGCACGCCATGCTCTCCCTCGTTCCTTCCTGCCTTCCCCAGCGCAGCTGACCCCAGACACCTGGCCTCAACACTTGCTAAGGAAGAAGAAACGAGGGATTGTTTAAGCCGGTGTCCCCTTCCTGCTGCCCCAAGGTCCTCACTGCTCTCCAAGCCTGTGCCTCTGCTTACGCCTGTGTTCCCAAATTGGGGAGCTGCAAGGAGGCAAAGAGAAACGGACCTTCCGGCTTCCACCCCAAATCCGCTCCTGGTAGAAGGCAAACTGTTATTTTGCCAGAAGCAGAGCAGGGAGGCTCCAGAGGCGGCCTCTGTCTGGGGGAGGGGCGTCTCCGGCATGTTCTCTCTTTGGGTGTGGCGGGGTGGAGGAAAGCGCCCATCTCCCAGCACATAGCCCCCCCACCCCAGTGACTTGGGCCGCAGCTCGCAGGAAGCAGGGCTGAGGTCCAGCATGGTTGGATTGTAACGAGGGAGGACAGGAGGGAACCAAGGAAGGCGGATCCCCCACGCGGGCACAGCATCCCACAGAGGTCCAGCATGTCAGGACCTGGGCCAGCCTAATGGCTGGATCTGTTTTGATTAACGTTTTAATTGAGGATTAATGCGGCGTGACCCACCTCTGAGTCAGCCCAGCCAGGAGCCCTAACCCTGACTGATGAAGCTGCACCGGCAGGGGAAGGGCTGCATGGAGAGATCAGTGGGATGCCCTCGACACCCGATCAAGGTCAGGGGATCACACAAGTTGGCAGGTGTGGAGCGGGGTGGGCAGAAAGAAACCAAAGACCGAGGAGCTCAGGAAAAACTGCTTTTTTTTTTTTTTTTTAAGAGAGTTGCATTGCACTTGGTTCATTTCTTACTGCCACCTATTACCACTGATTTAGTGGCGGAAAGCCACAAATTTATTACCTTACAGTTTGGGGGGGTCAGAAGTCCAAATGGGTCTCACTGGGCTAACATCAAGGGGGCATCAGAGCTGTGTTCCTTCTGGGGGGAGAATCCGTTTCTGCCTTTCCCGGCTGCTGGAGGCTGCCTGCCTTCCTGGCTTCACATCATTCCAACCTCTGCTTCTGTCATCACATCTCTTTCTCTGACTCTGATCCTCCTGCCTCCCTCTTATAAGGACCCTTGTGTGACATTGGGCCCACCGGTCGATCCAGGGTCATCTCCCCATCTCAAGGCCCTCGGTTTAATCACAGCAGCATAATCTCTTTGGCCATGTTAGGTAACATATTCACAGGTTCCATCCAGGGCTTGGGACATGGGCATCTTTGGGAGGCCACTATTCTACCAAGCACAGGAACGTGCCTCATCAGTTTACATTGCTGACGGGGAAACTGAGGCCCAGCCAAGCTAGTGACTTGACTTCAGTGCCAGGTGAGATGGAGAGGCGGCACTGAGGTCCAGCCCTCTGGAAGGAGTTGTCTGCTTCACGTTCCTCCTCTGAGAAAGGAAATGCGAGGGGAGGAGCGGGCAGGGGAGGTGCCAAGAGTGCTGTGCAGAAGCCATTGTAGCAAGCACAGAGCCCTTCTAATGTGCCAGGCATGGCTCCAGGCACTTAGGAGGAGAGTTTGATGATGATTACCCCCACTTTACAGCTGAGGACACTCAAGCACAGAGAGGTGAAGTTATTTGCAGAGGGCTGCACAGGTGGTAAATGGTGAGCCAGGCAGCGTGGTCCAGAGGCCACACCCTCACCCCTGGCTGGTGCCTGTCTACACCATAGGAGAGTTTGGCCGGAGACCAAAATGGCAACTGGGAACTTGACGCAAGCAGGAGTTTTGTTGATTTCTTACTCTCCTCTTGTGCAAATACGCAGTAGGAATAAAGATGTTTCCCCAGCTATGGGCAGTTGCCCGCTTCTCCCCATCCGCAAAGACTTTTCAAAAGCTTGTGCATAGAAAATAGAGACGAGAGACCCCGTCCCTGGCTTGCTTCTGGTGCTGGACACCCTCCCCACTCCACCAGGAATGAGCAATGCAGGGGCCCAGTAAAATGCAGAGTCAGAGAGGTTTGCTCAGAATCCCACAGACCTAGTTGGAGTCTGGTTTCATCACCAGAGTCCTGGGTTTTCACTTCTCAAAGCCTCAACTTCCTCATCTGTAAAATGGGGGAGTTCATAGTAACACCTGCCTCTTAGGGAAGGACGTGGGCTCGCACAGTTAAGGCTCTTCCACAGCGCCTGGCGCCTAGTGTGTGATTATGGGAGGCTGTGACGTGTGTTGCTACAGCACTGTGAGTGGTTGGTGCTCTCTCTGCATTCCCCGCTCCTGCTCAGAAGAGGGACACGCCTAGGACTGGAAGAGTGGAGTCGAGAGAGGACAGCAGTTTGTCAAAACCCTGGAGAGACCCAAGAGGTGTCTTAGCAGTTGGCATCAGCACATAACAGTTTGTGGAATCCTTCCTGCCCTTGATGGGATGTGGCCGTGGGGATGAGAGATCAAGTGACAGTGATCAGGCCTGCAGCAAACCTCCATTCATCACATCCTCATAACAGCCCGGTAAGGTCGGCACACTTATCCCAACTTTATAGGGGGAAACAGGCCCAGAAGAGGGCCGCGCCTCAGTAGGTGCAGACGACTGTATCAGGCCGAATGGGTATTAACAAAAGCAGCAGTAACAGCCAGGCAAGCTGACTTAGACCTTCCTCCCATCCTGCTCCCCATGCCTGAGTCCTACCCGCCAGGCCCTGCACCCCACCCTCAGTCAGATGCTGACCACAGAGCAGCCTCATGGTGGGGGGGGAGGGCTGCCCCCCAGAACTCCTCCTGGCTTCAGTGCTCACTTCTCTTTGGAAATGTATACTCAGCCGTCCATCATAGCCCATGAACATCATCTTTCTCCCAGGAAGAAGGAAAAGAAATTGCATGGGGAGTGTCATCGGATCTGTGGGCTCACAAAAGGGCATTTGATCAAGGCAGCCCCAGGGCAGAAGGTTTTTCTCTCTAAACAGAGGGTCTCCACTTCTCCAGTGAAGCTCCCCTAGCGTGGGATCCACAGAGCCTTCCGGAACCCCAAGGAGATTGAGCAGTTGGGCAGGAGGCTTCCTGCCAAAGCCCAGAGCGGCTAGAGGGTCTGCAGGCTTTCCTGGCCCCTCCTTTTCCTCTCTCTCAAATGTCAGCAGGCTCTCAGGGAGCCTAAGAAAATGCCAATTCCTGGGCCTCCCCCTTGGGGATTCTGATGGAGAGGCTCTGGGGAGGGGCCTGGGAATCTTAACTCCACTGAGTCCAGGGAGATTCTGAATGCAGTGGCTTGATTTTTTTCGTATTCTTCTTTTTTCTAAACCCTGGATTAAAACCCAGGGTTGTGCTAACCACACTCTACTTCATACCACTCTTCATCCCTGGCCTGTGCCAGGCCACCTTAGGCACTGTTCCCTTCATTCCAATCCCCACACTTATTCCCCTCCCCCTGCCCTCCCAGGCACCCTCCCTGTGGTTGATAGAGGTCCTTACATGTGCTCAAGTCTTTGTAAAATATGTAACGTTGTGTGTGTGTTCATTTACATAAATAGCATAGTGCTATAAACTTCTGTTTCTTTTTCCACTCGGCACCATGTTTTTAAGATCTAAATGTGCCGCTAAACCTACATCTAGTCCGTTGCTTCTAATTCCTGTGCCACCTCCAGGCATCCGCCATCTGCATCGCTTGTTCATTTCCACCCTGGGAGGGACACTGGCAGACCTCCTGGCGCCAAAGCAGCACAAGCTGCACATTCTTGTGCCTTGTTCCTCGCTTAGATATGAGTCCCCAGAAGCAGATGCTGAGTCAGCTATTTGAGTGTAAATAATACATTACAGACCATGTCTGTCACACCCCCTATGGACCCAGGTCGGAGGAATATACCAAAGAGTGGGTTTCCTGGGTCATAAGGTACATTCCCCTCAGTACCCCTGATGGCTTTCCCAGAGGCTATACCAGACTTCACTCCCTCCAGCAATGGGCTCTGGGGGTCAGAAAATGCTGGGTTCCAGTCCTGCTTGATCAGGTCAAGAGAGGAGTCACAGTTGGCTGGTGGAGGGGGAGGATGACAAACCCCCCCATAGCTAATAATAATACAGCAGGCCCACTGAGGGTCCACAGGGTGTCAGGCATTGGGCCAAGCACATCACCTGTGAAATCTGCTTTAGTCCTCAGCATAACTCAGGGAGGTTGGAGCGACTCATATTCCCATTTTACAGAAAAGGAAACTGCATCTCAGAGGCAGGACAGGACTTTTCCAAAGTCACAGAGCGACTGGGCTTGAACCCAGATGTTCAGACTTCAGAGCTAGTGGGCTCTTCTGCTTCCCCGTCTTGGGGTAGTCAGCAAGTTGCCCCCCAAGCTGGAGTCTAACCAGCTTTTTCTCAACATCCCCTGTATTTGTCTCCTATTGCTACTCTAACAGATCACCACAAACTGAGTGGTTTAAAACAACACGAACTTCACAGCATTGTAAATCAACTATACTCCAAAAAAAAAGTTAATAATTTTAGAAACCACGAACTTACTACCTCACACTTCTGGAGAAGAGAGATCTCAAATGGGCATTACAGGACTAAAATAAAGGTGTGGGCAGGCTGTGTTCCTTTCTGGAGGGTCTTGGGGAGAGTCCATTCTTTGCCTGTGTTGGCTTCCAGAGGCTGCCTGCTTTCCTTGGCCCATGGCCCCGTCCATCTTCAAAGCCAGCATTGGCCAGTCAGGTCTTTCTCGCAGCGTTGCATCACTCTGATGCACCCTCCTACCTCCCTCTGCCATCTTTTAAGGACTCTTGTGGTTGCATGGAGGCCCCAGAGAATCCAGGAAAATCTTCCCACCTCAAAGGAAGCTGATTAGCACCCTTATTTCCATCTGTAAGCTTGATTCCTGCTTGCCACATAATCTAACATATTCAGAGGTTCTAGGGGTTCGGATAAGGACACGGACATCTTTTGGGTGGGGCAGGGTGGGGATTGGGGGTATTACTCTGCCTACCATAGCCCCCTTAGTGGTGTCTACCCACACTGACCACTTGGGCCTGGGGTGGAGTGCAGCTTCAGCAGGGAAGTGGGTGCTGGGCAGCGGGCACTGAGCACAGGAAATACCGGCTTCTGGGCTTTGCCATATCTCTGCTAGCCTGGACCTCCTGCCCACCCCAGCCCAGCCAGGTCAAAGCTACCAGCTAATACCATCCCCTCCCCGACCACACATGATCATCAGGTCAGCTTTGGTGGTCTGACACCACCCATCCATCCACGTGCAAGGCCCCCATCCCTGCTCTCTCCCCCTGATTTGCCCACACCCTCTCCTGTCCATCATCCCACAGCCAGGAAAGGCTGCCTCTAACTCAGGCCTCATCACAGCACCACCTATCGGTCACCTGGGTGAATGGCACCACTGGAATCATCCTGCAGCCTAGTCTTTCCCCCTCACCACGCTCCAGTCCTGCAGCAGGTCCTGTCAGCTCTTCCACCAAAGTCCACCCCAAATCCATCCAATTCTCCAGACCCCTCCACTGATCCAAACCTCGATGGTCTCTTTCCAGAATGACTACAGGGGCTTCCAGCCTGCTCTCCCCAACCCAGCCTGAATCTTCTCCTGAGGATGCCTCGCCCACGAGGAATAAACCCCAGCTCTGTCTGATGCCTGCCGATGCCCCCACACACATCTTCTCCTACCTTCCCCTCACTCACTCTGCCCAGCCACTCGGGCTTCACTTTGGTCTTTGACCATCCAAGCCCATCCCCAGGTCGGGGAGCAGGCTCTTTCCATTCCCACCACCTGAGACACCCTCCCCCAGGTCCTCCCAGGGCTGGCTCTGCCCCCCAGGGTCCCCTCCTCCAAGAAGCCCTCCTGAGTCAGCCCTCCAGCTAACATTGACCCCCAGTCATTTCCCATCTGTCACCTTGTTCTGTTTGCATCACAACACTCACTACAGCCTGTGTACTTATTTAGAGACTGTCTCCCCCACTAGAACGTCACCTCCGTGAGGACAGGGCTGGGTCTGTCTTGTCCTCTGCGGTGCCTCCAGACCTAGCCCAGTCCGACACATGATAAGTGTTGACTGAATGAATGACAGCTCCCTCAGGACTCCTCCTCCTCTTCCCCACCATTGGAGCCCCTTTCTCAAATGGCTTCCTCTTCCCAAGTAGACATATAGACCCTACGAGGCAAAATCATTGAATTTCACCATGCTCGAGAACTGACAGACCTAACACTGTAGGGAAATTTTTAAAAATCAGCCTTTTTGTGAGGGTATCAGGCTGGGTGAAAAGAAGCATTATATTCCAGAAGCAGGACTTTGGAGCCTGTTTGATCTATGATCCTCACCCGAGACTCTAGTGTGCAGGAACTCTCACCCCACACCCATCAGACTGGGTAACCCCAAGACCAAAGGCTCAGGAGAAGTGTGCCCACCCCTCGCTTAGCAAATTCCAGCATCTGGGCCTCCCCAGGGCCCTCTGGCCCTCTGCATACAAGCAGCCTGAACGAAGCATGCTTTTTCTCTCCTCTCCATACTAACAAGTCTCTGAGACAGGACAACTTCCCACACGGGAGGCTGAGGCTTTAACTCACAACTGACATGGGTCATGAGAGAAAAAGAATGAGGAATCGTTAATTGAGGGAGCTTTCTGCTGGAGGGAAATCGAGGAGGGTTGAAAGAAGAAATTCTGCAAGAAGAGAAGTGATTAAAGATGTGGGGTTTCACAAGAGCTCTCCAGGGCTTGCAGGATGAGAGGAATATTCCTTTGCCTTCATCACTATTCTTGCCAAACAGAATGTCGTTTTCCCTCTTGTCTTTGGATAAAGCAGCAGAGCTGAAAAGTGGTCTCACTTAAAAGCGATCTTTCTCCTTCAAGGGATTCTGGCAGGCTTTGCCTGAGGAGATGAGTTCCAATTTTAGGTGAAGTTAAAAACACTCAACTCTTTAAAATCAAATCATTTTTTTCAGACACGGGTGTACCCTAGTTTTCCAAAACCTGATCTGTGAAACTATAGCTTGCCCCAAAGATAAATGAGTGGAGTGATGATTTGCTTTTGTGAAAGAATTTCTGTTAGGAAGTCGCCCCTTTCAGATGTGGAAACCGCCGTGGCTCCCGCCAAACACTGCTTCTCGGGCTTCCCTGGTGGCGCAGTGGTTGAGAGTCCGCCTGCCGATGCAGGGGACACGGGTTCGTGCCCCGGTCCGGGAGGATCCCACATGCCACAGAGCGGCTGGGCCCGTGAGCCATGGCCGCTGAGCCTGCGCGTCCGGAGCCTGTGCTCTGCAATGGGAGAGGCCACAACAGTGAGAGGCCCATGTACTGCAAAAAAAAAAAAAGAAAAAAAAAAAAACACTGTTTCTCATCCATGCAGGGCTGCGTGTATGTGTGTGCACCCGCATGTGTTTCCCCTGAACATGTCCATAGCACAGATGGACACTCAGGTATCGGAAATAGGTTTCCATTTGTAATTGATAGGCTTTGCTTGTACCGCTTGCATCCATGGGGAATTGAGCTGGGGGAGGAATGGTGATTTTTAAAAGCGAAGTATTAGACTCTTACTACTTTTCCCTGGATCAGCTGAATTCTGGAGAGCTCTGTTGCTGTCATGTAGGGGTCTCAAACTCAAATGCCTACAGGGGCCAGGAAGGAAACATACAGGAGAGAAGTAAAGTGGGTGTAAGGAAGACAACAGCGAGGGTTAGGGACTGTGGTGGATTGTAGCGTTCATGCCCTGCCTAAAGGGGACAGTCATTTCTCAGCTGGAATTTGGGCCAAATATTACCAGATAGTCTGATTTTTCAAAAGAAACCAAGATATACGAATTTTTACATGAAATGTCTCCATTTTCAAAATCTTCTCCAAGCCAGGCAAAATATTTGTGAACCAAATGCAGCCCATGAGCTACGAATGAATAAGCGATCTCATTCTAGTGGCACAAACCCTTAGCTTTGAGGGTTGGGAAGGAAGAAGTCTATAGAAGCTGAGATTTTGACCTCAGTTTCTCAGAAGTGCCCTCATCGTGTTGGCCTCACCAACAGGAAACGTACTTATTTGTTGAGCATTTCTTGGAGCTTTTACACTCCTGGGCACAGGGATTCAGAGATGAGTAAAGCACACTCTTCCCCCAGGGAGCAAGCAGTCTACTAAAGGAGCCAGGCTGGCACGCAGATCATTCGAAAACAGGTGACCAGTGCAGTGAAGATAAATTGGGCAGGTGGGGGAGGGCTGACATTCGATTTAGCTGGAAGAGCCAAGGAGGGCTTTCTAGAGGAGTGAGTATGCCTGTCCAATTCATTCCTGTATCCTCAAGATGATGTTTACTGATATATGAGCAAACATGGCACTGTTGTGATAACTGTGCATTTTTTGGACATTGACCCTGATTTATAGCAAGTGATAGCAGTTTTCCATGTATGGAAGGAATACAAGGTGTCCATTTGAGTTAAATACTAATAAGAATAGTAGACAGTCGGAGTTCTCTGGTGGCCTAGTGGTTAGGATTCCAGACTTTCACCACCATGGCCCGGGTTCAATCCCTGGTTAGGGAACTGACATCCTGCAAGCCACATTGTATGGCCAAAAAAATAAACAAAATAAAATAATTTTAAAAATAATAGTAGACAGCAAGTACTGAGTACCTACCATGTCCCAGGCACTGTATTAAGTGGTCTCAGACAGTACATAATTCATTGAATCCTCTCAGTAATCCTATGAAGTAGATCATATGGTCATACCCATTTTACAGATGAGGAATTGAAACACATTGAGGTCGAGTAACTTGCCCGGGCCACGTGGCTCCAAAATCTATGCTCGTAACCACAACAGCAGACAGACATTTATTACTCACAGTTCTGGAGGCTGGGAGTCTGAGATCAGGGTGCCAGCATGGTCGGGTTCTGATGGGGTCTCTCTTCCTGACTTGCAGGTGGCTACCTTCTCACTGTGCCCTCACATGGGACCTCTAGTGTCTCTTCCTCTACTTATAAGGGCACTAATCCCACCACAGGGGCTCCACCCTCATGATTTCATCTAAACCTAATCACCCCCCAAAGGCCCCACCTCCTAATACCAACCCACTGGAGGTTAGGGCTTCCCCCTGTGAATTGGGGGGAACGCAATTCAGTCCAGATCAGTAAATATCTGCAGAATCAGCATCATCCGCGGAGACTCAGGAGTCACTGTGGGTCTTTCCTCCCCTCTCCCCCCAGGCCCGAGAGGGATGTGAAGGCCCAAAATGACCCTCTTACCAGGAGACAATTCTGATTACGACTACAGCGCGCTGAGCTGTGCCTCCGATGCCTCCTTCCACCCGGCCTTCTTCCCCCAAAGCCAATCACTCAAGGGCGTCTTCTACCGCCGAGCCCAGCGGCTGCGGCCACAAGACGAGCCCCGCCAGGGCGGCCAGCCAGAGGACCGCAGGCGCCAGATCATCATCAACGTGGGCGGCATCAAGTACTCGCTGCCCTGGACCACGCTGGAGGAGTTCCCGCTAACGCGGCTGGGCCAGCTCAAGGCCTGCACCAACTTCGATGACATCCTCAACGTGTGCGATGACTACGACGTCACCTGCAACGAGTTCTTCTTCGACCGCAACCCGGGGGCCTTCGGCACCATCCTGACCTTCCTGAGGGCCGGCAAGCTGCGGCTGCTGCGGGAGATGTGCGCCCTGTCCTTCCAGGAGGAGCTGCTCTACTGGGGCATCGCCGAGGACCACCTGGACGGCTGCTGCAAGCGCCGCTACCTGCAGAAGATCGAGGAGTTCGCTGAGATGGTGGAGAGGGAGGATGAGGACGACCCGCTGGACAGCGAGGACCACGAGAGCGAGGGCCCCACGGAGGGCGAGGGCCGCCTGGGTCGCTGCATGCGGAGACTGCGCGACATGGTAGAGAGGCCGCACTCAGGGCTGCCCGGCAAGGTGTTCGCCTGCCTGTCGGTGCTCTTTGTCACCGTCACCGCCGTCAACCTCTCCATCAGCACCTTACCCAGCCTGAGGGAGGAGGAGGAGAAGGTAAGAGCCCAGGACCACTCTTCTCCCAGAAGTGCACAGCCTTCTCACCTGCACTGTCACCTCCTCCAGGAGGTCTTCCCTGAGTGCACTGGCTGAGCAGCACCCCAGTCCATCATTGTGCTTACATCTGTTTATAAGTGTGTTTACATGGGTGTTGCCCGTCTCCACGTTCAAACACAAGCTCCATGCCTGTGCAGGTCTGCGCTGTGCCCCACCCCCACCCCCAACATTGTCCAGCAGGGAGGAGGAACTCAGCCACTCTCTGTTGGATGGATGGATGGATGGATGGATGATGTGATTTATGATGTACCTGGCCCCAAGCTAAGCACATGACATATACCATCAAAATTTATTTCACCAACTTGCATCCTTTCTCAGCCTTCCTAATTCCCTTGCATGAAAATATCCCAGAAAGCTTTTTTGGGTCCTGGATATGAGTTTTATTGATAGATGTGTGTGTGTGTGTGCACATGACCTCAGATAGTGAGCATTTCTTTCTGTTAAATAAGAGAATTCCCACAAAGTGTCTACTTCAGGGCCTGATGGGGTGTGTGTCCAATTCTCAGGGATACCACTCACTTAGCCAGCAGTTACTAGAGGAGCCAAGGGCTGGGCTGCCACTCTGCATCTTATCTTCTCAGCGAATCTTCCAGCATCCTGGTATGGGAGGTGTTCTCACACCCACTTGACAGCTGAGAACACTGAGGCAAAGCAGCTTGCCCAGATGCAGGTCTGAATGAGTCCCTAGTCTGGTTCTTAAACATGGAAGTATGGGTGCCACATGGCAGCCTGAGACCTCATCTAGCCCCACAGTTCAGCCTCCTTATGTATGAGACCCTCAGCCTTTGAGTTGGGACCCTTTCCCCATACATAGGGGTTCTGGAAGCAAGTCTCAAGACAGACCAAAAGGTTCAGACGGTGCAAATTGTGTAGGCATTGGAGAAATAGGTAGTATGGTGGTAGGAGCTCAACATAAATATCATGCCCGCCAGCATTTATTGAGCACTGGCCGTGTACCCTGCATGAGCTAGGGGCTTTACATGAACTCTCTGATCAAACATTAGAACCACTCACCACGTGAGGGTTTTTCCACACACATATATCATGGAAAAAGTAGCAATAGTGTTGCATTTATAACTCCCAGGGAGTTTCTGGCACTTCTTTTTTAATACATTGAATTTTAAAAACCAGTGTTAAGAAAACAGCACTCAACCAGTAAAATGAACTTTTGAGAAGCATAAGGGGTAGTAATGAAGGGGGCAGGGCTAGAGCCAGACGGCCTGAATTTGAATCCCACTTCGTCCACTCTGGCTGTGTAACTGTAGGCAAGTTACTTAACCTCTCTGTGCCTCAGTTTCCCTACATGTCCAAGAGGCTGTGAACAGGCTCACCTCACAGCACTTGAGGGTTCAGTGAATGGGTCTATGGGAAGTGACTGGAACATTGCCTGGCGATGTGCGTGCAGGAAGTGCTCACTGTGAGGATTATACATGCCTACCAAAAAAAGAGAAAATGCCCGTCATTTGAGACCTGTCTGGAAGCACCTGTATTTACTGTAGATTTCTTCTTGGCTCCAACATACACAATACTGATTTTATCAGGAAAATACTAACAAAGCCACAGTTTTATTCAACTTCTGATATTTGCTTTAAAAAAAAAGATACCCGGCCTTTTTCATGACTCAGTAAAAATGCTGTTCTTCTGCTTCATTTGGGGGACCAGTGGGGTTCACTGTTTCACCTGAGCACACGTTTAAGTGCCTACTGTATTCAGGCTCCACAGGGCAGACAGGGTGACCAGAGTGAATCTCCAGATTCAGGGAGCTCAGGTCTAGGTCACAGCCCCGTGACCATAAGTATGACACACAAGCCAAGGGGGCTCTTGTGAGAGGACCACCAACTGTGCTGGGGATACTTGGAGGGGAAGCACTCCAGGAAAGCTTCCCAGAGGAGGGGGCTTCCTGTCCCAGAGGTCTGAGACCTCAAAGCCTCACCGAGTACTAGTTCATCTCTCCAGCCCCTCACGTATTTCCTAGAGAAAGAGCTAGCAGAGCAGGTCCCAGGAACCGACAAGATGCCCAGGTAGAACCATTTGTGCCTTCCCTCTCTGCTAAAGGCCCCTTTGAGGTTGAGGTCCAAACTCACTGGGGACGGTCCACTGTCCAGTTGTATTGCAGACCAGAGCAACAAGCTGGCAGCCCACATGACAGATGCAGTGCACAGATGTGTTTGAGTGAACCATGGAGTGCTTTCTTTGTATTAACTTGTCACAACATTTAAAACCCAGGAGATTTCATGTAAAACTCCAAATTTCCAGCTTCTCTTGAAAAACTTGGTGAGGCAGCCTCAAGACTGAGTTCTCCTGGGACAGCCATCAGGGGGCGATGAGCCAGATGGCTGCGCTCCCCAGCAGGCCTCCACCCCACCTGGGCCACCTCCGCCGTTTTCCCTTTGCCTGCCTGGCCTTCACCTGACACCCCGTCTAAACACCAGGCCAGGGCTCTTCCGTCCATCCTGGTAACAAATATGAATTGATCACTGGGTGTGTGCTGGGCCTTTCCAGGAACTGGGGTCCTGAGAGTGAACAATACACAAACTGTCCTGCCCTGTGGGGCTACAGTCTCCTGGGGCAGTGGGACAGGCAGGCAGGGCTGAGACAGATGATAAACATGGTAAATAAGTAACTTACTGAGCATATTAAAAGATGATGAGCATTACGATCAAATAGAGCAAGATAAAGGGAATTGGGGTACTGGACAAAGTGGGGGGCGGCATTTAAACAGGGCAGGTCCCAAAAGCCCTCCCTGGGAAGGTGATATAGAAGTAAAGAGCTGGAGAAAGGGAGGGCAGAGAGATACGGGTGTCTGTGGGAAGAGGAATCCTGCAGGGAAAGTCAAGAAAAGTCAGCGCTGAGCTGGGGGTGAGCCTGGGGTGTTGGAGGAGCAGTGAGGAGGCCCGTGGGGCTGGAGCAGTTTAGCGAGGCAGGCAGGGGGCAAGGAAGTGGGAGAGGTGGTGGCTTGGCCACCTGTGCCCCTGGGGGACTTGAGCCATCTCTTGGAGCCACAGAGGATGCTCAGCAAGGAGGGACAGGATCCGATTCATGTTCTGAGTCCCTCTGGCTGTGTGTGCGAAATGGACTGCAGGGACCAGGGAGCCCAGGGAGGAGGTGCCTGCAACTGTGCAAGTCAGAGAGGGCGGTGGCTGGACCCAGGTGGGGCAGGGGACAGAGTGAGAAGTGCTTTGACTCTGGAATCATTTAAAATGAAGCACCAGTGGGATTTCATGAGGATTACAGGGGAGGCGTCAGGATGAGGCCAAGTCTGTCCTGAGCACCCGGAGAAATGGGATTGCTGAGCGCTAAGAAGGGAATCCGCAGGTGGGCAGGTGGGCAGGCAATCAGGAGCCCAAAGAGACTAGATCTTAAATGTTCTCAACACAATAAACAGAACGATAATTATTCATACTGCAATATATAAAGGTATCAAATCAACTCATTGTACACCTTACATTTGTACACCATGTTATATGTCAATTACATCTCAATAAAAATAAATTTTAAGAAGAAAGAAATCAGGAGCCCGTTTCGGGACATGATGAGTTTGAGACACCTATCAGACATCCCAGGAGGCAGCCCGTCTGGGGTCTGGAGTTCAGGGGCGAGGTCTGGGCTAGAGAGGGATTAGGAATGGTCAGTGTTGAGACGGTACTTCAAGCCCTAGGTCTGCACGGGATCAACCAGGGAGTGAGCATAACCAGAGAAAGAGAGGACTCAGGGCCGCAGGACACAGACAGGCATCACGCCCAGACCACCCTTCACCCGGGAAGCCCAGCCAGGACAGAGCCCCCCGCTCCTTGCTGGTGGGACCACTGACCTCTCCCCTCTCTCCCAGGGCCAGTGTTCCCAGATGTGCCACAACATCTTCATCGTGGAGTCCGTGTGTGTGGGCTGGTTCTCCCTCGAGTTCCTCCTGCGTCTCATCCAGGCGCCCAGCAAGTTTGCCTTCCTGCGGAGCCCGCTGACGCTGATTGACATGGTGGCCATCCTGCCCTACTACATCACCCTGCTGGTGGACGGCGCCGCCGCGGACCGCCGCAAGCCCAGCACAGGCAACAGCTACCTGGACAAGGTGGGGCTGGTGCTGCGGGTCCTGCGGGCGCTGCGTATCCTATACGTCATGCGCCTGGCCCGCCACTCGCTGGGGCTGCAGACGCTGGGCCTCACGGCCCGCCGCTGCACCCGCGAGTTCGGGCTCCTGCTGCTTTTCCTCTGCGTGGCCATCGCCCTCTTTGCCCCCCTCCTCTACGTCATCGAGAACGAGATGGCCGATAGCCCCGAGTTCACCAGCATCCCTGCCTGCTACTGGTGGGCCGTCATCACCATGACAACTGTGGGCTATGGCGACATGGTACCCAGGAGCACGCCTGGCCAGGTGGTGGCGCTCAGCAGCATCCTCAGCGGCATCCTCCTCATGGCCTTCCCCGTGACCTCCATCTTCCACACCTTCTCCCGCTCCTACCTGGAGCTCAAGCAGGAGCAAGAGAGGGTGCTCTTCCGGAGGACCCAGTTCCTCATCAAAACCAAGTCGCAGCTGAGCAGCGTGTCCCACGACAGTGACATCTTGTTTGGAAGTGCCTCCTCAGACACCAGAGACAACAACTGAGCCCAGAGGACACACCCCGCCACCGCCACCGCCAGGACACCCCCAGCCCTACCCGCCCTCTGAGGCTTGAAGCTATCGCCATCACTACAGAAGCCTTCAAAGGCACGTGCTGCTTCTGAGCGCAGCCCTGGCCTAGGAGTGACCGAGCCACGCCCCAGGGAGGATGTCCCAGCATCCATCCGCAGGGGGTCCCTGGTCCTCAGAGTCCAGAAGTGAAGCCCAGCACACAGCCCTGTCGGTCCCCCCGCCCGCCCCAGCCCCGATGCCTGTTTCCTAATAAGGAAATGGCTTGTTCTTTCCACCATGTAAATAACATGCCCAGCAAAGACTTGCTTTCTGGGGCTGCCTAGAGAAAAAATACAAACATCAGCAGCTACACGTCTGTCTTTAGTGTGGATCATGTGCAATTAAAGAAAACCGGTGAAAAAGAGAGAAAAAGCCTTCCATGGAGCTCTCTTAAGAGAGGAAACGGCGCTTCCCAGCAAGGCCAGCCAGTGTGGGAACCAGAAGTAAAAGGGCCTGTTTCCTTGGGTCCTCCATGCTTGGTGGGGTCCCCGTGGGGTTGGAGGAAAACAGGGCAGGTACCTTCGGGAAACTGCTGGTAAAGACTGCAGTCCCTCGCTCTTCTTTCTCTTTGATTCCTCCCACCTCCAGGCCTCTCTTTCCCTCCTTTTTCCTTCTCTCCCATCTGCTGTTCTCCTCTTTTGCACCTTAAGGCCTGTTTCTCCAACTTTTCCCCCAAGGCACCCCTAACAGCCAAGTAGACACCAAGTCAGCATTGCTGACTACAAAGGTGAAATCACTTCATTTTCTCTTTAAAAAAAAATAGTGTGGATTTTTTTATTCTATGCCACATTTATTTTAATTTAAAAAAATGCTTCAGACGGTTTATCTGAATCTAAATGTAAACCTAGATGACATTAGGTTGATGCTTTGGGAAGGTGGACCACAGTTTCCTGGGCCATCTGAGAGCATAGTCTGAAGCCCCCAAAGGCCTCCCTGGGCCCCTCAAAGACCTACAGAGCACCCACCCGACCAGGAACACCTCCCGATCTCATGCAGTGTGGATGGTGCCAGGCAGAGAGGGAGCCCCAGGGCAGCCCACCAGATTTACTCTGCTTGCAGAGTTCAGAGCCCCTCGGTGCCAGTCTGGAAAGGGGGCTTGGCGCCCAGGTGGCGGTCACACGCCTGCCTTCGGCCTCACAGATACCGCGGCATCGCTGGCTTCTCCACCCCAGACACCTGCTGCCTTGGCCCCAGCCCCTCCCCCCGGCCAGCTGCGGAAAGCAAGCTCTAAAACAAATCTGGTCCCATGACTATCCTGCCTAAACCCACAGCGGCATCCATCACGCTGAGATAAAGCGCAAAGGCCCGGCATTTGCCTGGGCCGCTGCCCTCTCCAGCCCCATTTCCCACGTGTCTCTCTTTCGCTCACTCCATCCAACTACGCTGGCCTCCAAACTGCTCTTTAGAAGCACGCAGCCCGTTTCCCGCCCCGGGACTTCACACATTCAGATCCTTCCGCCGGTTCCCGCCAACACTGCAGAGCTGGCTCCTCCCATCGCCTTCCTGACCACGTGCCTAGAGAATCCCCTCCAGCACGCGCGCTTCCCGCGCTGTCTCTCTCACCCAGCTTATCTTCTCCATCCACTTATCGGCCTCTGGAATTGCCTTGTTTATTTCTCTGCTCCTCACTTACGGTCTGTCTCCCGCCCAAGGAGGTCAGTGCTGTCGTGGCAGGGATTCAGCGACAAAGCTCACGGCTGACTCCCAACAGCTAGCACAGGGCCCGGCCGCCAGCAGGTACTCAACAGACATTTGTGGGATGAATGAAAAGACTGAGGGGAAGCAAGAAAAAGGGCCAGAAAGTAGAAAGGCTTTTGCTTTTAACACTGGATAGCGGGACGTCCGAGCACCTCTCCCTCTCCCTCTCCCTCCCTCCCTCTCTCTCTCTCTCTCTCTCTCTCTCTTCCTCTTCTCTCTCTCTCTCTCTTCTCTCTCTCTCTCTCTCTCTCCCCCTACCCAGTGGGGAGGCAGGGGCAGGGCTACCTCTGCACAGCGTACACGCAGTGATGCCGACTGGAAATATCATGCAAGTCACGAGGGCCTCGTTAAAGCCTCCCCCTGACACCTGCTTCCAGTGACTCACGCCTGAAAAGTAAGTGTTCCGACTAATTAGCTCTACCTTCCGGAGCCCGGTGGGTGTCATAGAGATCAGGCACTGCCGTCACCGTAATAACACCTTAGATTTATGGAATGAGCTTTGCCCCCCTCCGAAGTGGCTAAGAGAGAACGGAAGACAATTGAAAACGCAGAACGGACAAAAACGTGACACACAAAGAGCCTTTAAAACTCCAGGGAAGGGAAAGCAAATACCATTTGAGGTGGGGGGAGCCCAGAACGGGCCACGCTGGGAGGGAAGTCGCGTGCCCACCACACCGAGGGCAGAGCTGGGGTCACTGAAGGTCCAGGTTTCTGGCATCTTCTTGCCCAGATTCTCATCTGTGCTGGTGGCTGAGGTGGAGGCCCAGAAGCAGGCACCTCTCAAGACCTCCCTTGAGGGACAAAGGGGCTCGAGATACTGACCTTCACACCCAGAGTGGTGCTTAAGGATCCTTTGCCCTAATTAAGAATCCGGAGGCCTCAGGACACCTAACTAGCCACTTGTAGAACCATCATCGACTTGACCATCGTGGCTTTTCCACTCTTTTTTAGCAATATGAAATCTAATGAAGAAGCCCAGCTATAAACTGGACTGAATAAGGACTGTTCTGATGGAAGTTGGGGGCACAATTCTTCCCCGGGTCCTAAGGGGACCTCCCTTTAGACCCCGGTACAGGCAACTAACGCCATGCAGTGAAAATTACAGTGAGTGAAAATCACTGCTCTAGGGGAAACGGCAAAGCAGTCCTTTCCCAAATTTGTCTTATTTTTTAGGTCACATGGACATCCTCCATCTACAGTTGAGCTCAGGGCTTCCCTAAGACTCACAGTGGGGATTGGGAAAGGCTGATTTCACAGCCCACCTCTGAGGAGGGCTGGGACCTCTCACCTCAGGCACAGAGTTTAAGGGGGAGTCAAAAAAAAAAACCTTAGTAATCAAGATAAATCATATTTCAATGCAATATTTTTAAAAAATCAAGACTAATGCTAAAAACCCATGATGAACAAAATAAAGACAGGATCCGCCTTTGCAAGTGCATAACTCTGACCCACATACCTCTCTTTAGTTCTGGTCCTGACTGGACACCCCTGCCATATCCTGCAGGACAGTTCCAGCCAGCCAAGCCTGTCCCCCAGGAAGCACAGGTGGGAGCCTTTAGCACCTGGCACCACAGCTGCTAGGCATGGGCACCCTTCCCACTGGAGGGGATCAGAATGGCCACCAACCCCACCTCCTACCCCAGTGAACATTTGAGAACCAGGCCCCTGCCCTCATGGGGCCCGCACAGTGATGGGGAGAGAGAGAGAGACAGTGAAATACAAATTGAAGAAAATAATTTCTGATGTTGGTGAGCACAGGGTGACCTGGCAGACAGCGACTGGGGCCAGAGGAGAGGTGGAGAGCAGCCCCTGAAGAGAGTCAAGGAAGGACTTTCTGAGTAGGTGACATTGAAATGGGGACCAGGAGAAGGGAAAGGGGCAGCCATCCAAGCAGAGGGGACAGCCAGTGCAAAGCCCAGAGGTGGGGAAGCCCTGGACATCCCACCAGCTGTCGAGGGAGCCTGTGGGCATGTGGCCCCACTGCGAGAATCCTTCCTCCTAGGGAGAAAACTCAGATCTGCAAAGTGGACACTCTTTGAACAAACATTTCCAGAGACCTTACTCTGAGCCAGGCCCTCTCAGAGCAGCTGGGGACAAAACAATAAAACAACAGAACTGGACTCAGTCCCTGCTCCAGAGGTGCTTATTATTTAATGGAGAAAAAGACCCGTGAATAGAAGATTTCTGCACACGTGGGATGATGGGGGTGCAGGCGCAGGGAGCTGTAGGAGCGTGGAGAACGACATCAACTGGGAATTCCCTGGTGTTCCAGTGGTTAGGACTTGGCGCTTTCACTGCCAGGACCTGAGCTGGATCCCTGGTTGGGGAACTAAGATCCTGCAAGCTGCACAGCACAGTCAAAAAAAAAAAAAAAAAGAAAGAAAAAAAGACATCAGCTAAAGGAAGCATGATTTTCACTCAGATTTACATTTGCTAAAACGGCCTCACATACATTTTCCTCCAGAAAAAAAAAAAAAAAAAAAGTATTCCTCCGAACACTGGTTCTCCTATCTCTCCATCCAGTCCTGTTAACTTATATCAGGAATCTGGCCACTTAACCTCCTCCAGTGGCCCAGCCCCCATCCTCTCCCACGTGGATTGTTGCTGAAGCCTCCTCCTTGGTTTCCCTGCTCTCCTGCTTCCCCTCCCATCTGTTCTCTGCACAGCACCAGACGGACCCTGTTGAAACGCAACTCTGATCATACTCATCCTCTGCACAGAGTGTCTCCCCCAACCTGGTGACATTCCATCCCACTCAGTCAAAGCCAGTGTCTCTCACGGCCCCAGCTCCCTGACCTGGTGTCCGTGTCTCCTCCTCATCTCTCCCTTCAGCTACACCAAACTCTTTATTCAATGAACAGACCAAATACAGTCCCTCCTCAGGGCCTTTGCACTTGCTGTTTCCTCTGCCTGGAAGACTCTTCCCTAAGGTATATCCATGTGCTCCCTCTCTTTATTAGGGTCTCTGCTCAAATGTCACTTAAACAGAGAGCCCTTATCTGACCTCCTCCCCACAGCCTGTATAAAAGACCACACTCCTAGCATGCCCCCAGTGTATTAACCATGGCTTTTCTTTTCTGTATTCTGATGCTTTGACATCCGGGACATTGCAGACCCTGCAAGGACTGCTCCTTCCAGGGACAGCCAGTTCCTAGAGATGGTAAACCACTCACCCGCAAGCGTGCTTTTCAAATACAAACCAACCAATCTGGATTCCATACCCTTAGCCACCTCCTTCCACCTCCCTTTTGGGGCTCTCACACACCAGGCCACTGTCCACATGCCCTCATCACCCCAGGGCCAGATCAGACAACCAAGCACAGCCCTATGCCCCAGGGCTCGCTGGAATTTTTCTAACTAGCCAATCCTAAGCCTGCTTACCCTGCCTCACCCACCCCTTCCCTCAAAAACCTCAGTAAAGTTCTTGTCCACAGTTGCCCCCTCCCTCTGCCTCTGACCAGCCCTGTGCTTCCCCATGTGTCCCCCCACGATGTGGCATGCCCCCTTCTCTTGGGAACTGAGTATAACAAAGTGTCTTTTCAATGGCAACTGTCTCCTGATCTGTTAGCCTCGCCGTACCTGAATAATAATAAAACCTATATTTAAAACACGCAGCCCCTTAACCTGCTTCATCCTTCTCATCACCCAATAGCTTATATGTTTATTGCTCATGGGCTTTCTTTCTCCACTAGATGGTCAGCTCCATGAGGGCAGGGACCTGCACAGCAGTATCCCCAGTCTACGACAGCACCTGGCACGTAGTAGGTGCTCAATAAATATTTGCTGAATAAATGAATCTGTGGATCCCTTACTTCTATACAGAGTCCTACAAAATACATACACATGTCAACCATATTTGTTCATACATATGGTGGCCTGACTCTCATTACAATCTATTCCTGTAAAAGGGCACCACAATTAAGTGGTCAGATAACCCACCCCCACCCCCTGGTCACCAGATGATGTCTGCTTGGAAACCATCTCCACCATGTGAATTTATTTATTTTATTTTATTTCTTTGGCCACTCTGCATGGCATGCAGGACCTTAGTTCCCCCAACCAGGGATCAAACCCATGCCCCCTGCATTGGGAGCGTGGAGTCTTAACCACTGGACCTCCAGGGAAGTCCCTCCACCGTGTGAATTCAGTCCGCCATCAACATCCATGTCTTTTTAATTAAATGTATAAAAAGATACTGTGGGAGTTTGTTTGAAAACATAAAACAGAGCCCGAAATATTTTTTTCATTTTCTTTTCTGAGAAGCCATTTACCCAAATGACCTGGAAATGTCCAAATAAATAAATTTGTTGTAATAAATTTAAAGCCACCAACTAGCCTTGCCTTTAAAAATAGGGGACAAAAAGAACCTAATAGGACTATGTCCCAGGTCTGGATTACTTGGTAGCTATTGGCATTCCACCATGTTTATTATTATATATACATGGGACACAAAAAAGAAGTCCTTAGATGGGCATCCCTGGTGGCGCAGTGGTTGAGAGTCCGCCTGCCGATGCAGGGGACGCGGGTTCGTGCCCCGGTCCGGGAAGATCCCTCATGCCGCAGAGCGGCTGGGCCCGTGAGCCATGGCCACTGAGCCTGCGCGTCCGGAGCCTGTGCTCCGCAACGGGAGAGGCCACAACAGTGAGAGGCCCGCGTACTGCAAAAAAAAAAAAAAAAAAAAAAGTCTTTAGAATCATTCTTTAAATGACAAGTCCATTTAATAAGGACAAGCCCAAGGAGGTGGGTATGTGACCCCATTGAACAGAATAGCTGCTAAATAGATAAAAGCTGTTTCTCCATAAAGAAGGTTAGATGGAAAATGCCTCATTTTAGAAGCTCAGAGGCTTTTGAAACAGGCATAAAACTTACTCAGCAGTGAGAGTCAACCGAGGCTCCTAGGGGCAGTTCTGGGGAAGGGAAGAGAACTGGCAAAAGTGAAGCAATACCTTTATTCTGTTGCCCTCAGCTATTCAGTCTTACCCATCTCAGGCTGCTGGGCTGTGCTTTGCTTTTGAAGGAGAATAAATTGGAAGGCCCAGCTGAAAGCACATCCGCAAACACTAAGATTTATGGTTTCTGGCAGAGAGTTGGGGGGGGGCCCTCCAGCCTCCTCCACGTGCCCAAGGCAAGAGCCCAAGTTTGCCCAGAACTTCAGCAAAGGATCTGGGAGAGTTATGAGGGTAGCCTCATCTCTGTTAAGGAGGCCTAACCTATTTGTCTGCAGGGACCAGGGAAAGAAGTAGAGGGAAAATGAGTAACAACCACTCGTGTCTACAGAGTTGTGATCGGTGCTTGGACCTCACCACAGCCCCAGATTTGGGGCAGTGTTGGGGGCAGACATTGCTAGTTGCCCATGTGAAAGCCGTTCCCCATCTTCCCCACCAGCAGGTCCCCTGTTTGCCCAGTCCCAGGGTTTACACCAACCATGGTAATCCCATCACCCTTTGCAATGAGTCGTCAGAGGTAGGCACGTGACCCAGTTTTGGCCAACGAGACCCTAGAGGAAGTCTGTCTGAGGTTGCTGGGGAGATTTTCCCTCTGATATGAGAAAGCCCTTTTCTCCTCTTTCCTCCTTTCTGCCCTGGATGCTGTTGAGTGAGGACATGGGTGGAAGAAGCTGTAGTTGTCCAGCCCCCAGATGCTGTGTTGTCATAATTCAGGGCAGCCCCCTCTCCAGGGAATCACAGCATCCAGAGATGCCTTCAAGGTTACAGCCCTACCCCACCAAGCCAGCTCACAGCCACGACTGGCTGACACGGGTGCAAGTCCTCAGCCGCTTGCCTCAAGGTGGAACTTGTTCTGTGTTGCTATTCATGCTTCAGAGCTCCCTGGGGGATCAGGCAGAAACTAAACTTCAGGCAAAACCACATCTTTGCTTACCTTTTCCCCTGCCCAATCCTGCTTCCCTTCTCCACTGCAGCTTTCTCCTGAGAGCACATCTCAATAAAGCACATGCGCCTCATTCCCCATCTCAGCCCCCTGCTTCTAGGGAGGCCAACCTAAGACAACAGGTGCTGAAGCTGGGCAGCCATACTCATGACCAGGGGATGGCAAGTTGGAGGAAGGAAACCCAACCTGCCAAGGAGGGTGGATCTGGAAGATGCAAAGGGCCTGCTTGGGTCCATAAAGACATTGTAAAGCTGCTGAACTCACCCAGGGACACCTACCTCCAAATGATAAATGCCTTTCTGATTTAAGTTACTGCTACTTAGAATGACCAATCATCCCAGTTTGCCTAGAACTCAGGGTGTTCCCAGGATGCTGCATTTAGCATTTAACATTCAGTGCTAAACTCAGAAAAGTCCCAGGAAAACCAGGATGAGTTGGTCACCCTACTGCTAGTCAGTCAGGCATTCTCAGAGGCAGAGGCATATCCGACTTGTAGTCAGAGGCATATCCGACTGATATGACTACAGTCCCCATTTTACAGTTGGAGAACCTAAGACACAAGAGGCAAAATGAGGTGTATGTGGCCGCATGGCCAGTTAATAGCAGAGCTGGAATCAGCAATCAGAACTTTTGACCTCTAATCCAGAACTCTTTCAGAAATATCTGTTTCACTGAAGAGGAGCTATTAGGTCCCAGCAGAACACTAACTGCCAAGTTTAGTGGGCACCTGTAGTTTGCCTCCCCAGCATCCATCCCCCCAGCATCTGGCAGTGGCCACTGGGACAGAAGCCCTAGTGGCTCATCTACCACCCATTCTCCCCTTCCTCCTTACTAACAAGCCGCAATTCTATCCAGGTGCACTGCCACTGAGATAAAGGCTATATTTTCCAGCCTCCCTTGCAGCTAGATGGAGCCAAATGAAAATGTTCTGGCCAGTAAGATGTAAGTGAAGTCTTGTAGGGGCTTTGAAAAGGCTCCTGAAGAGGGGAAAAATGGTCCTTCTTCTGTTCTCCCTGTTCCTGGAACGTAGATGTGATTACTGGGTCTCTAACAGCTGTCTTGGACAGTGAAGTGACTCTGAAGATATAAGCCAAGTACCAAGGATGATAGAACAGGAACGTGAGTACCTGGGTCCTTGAGGGCATCTTAGGGCTGCCACATCCTGGACTCCATCCTCCAGATGGATGTTGGGATTTATATAGGCCCTATCAGCAAAGAACCTCTCTCTTCCTCACTGGATATAAATCTGAATGGTGTACATATGGGAGCCAAAGAATGGAGCCAATACAGAGGAAACAGAACCAAAGGATGGAGAGAGAGAAACTAGGTTCTAATGTCAACAATGAATCCCTGGAACAAGCAGTGCCTGAAGCCATCCCTTCCCCTGGACTTTTCATTCATGTGATCCAATAAATTGGGTTTCTGTCATTTTAACTGACTGATACATACCTGAATCTGAATTAGAAATCCAGGAAGGGTCCTGTGAAGTTTAGCTTCTATCAAGACACCTTTAACAATACGAGCATCTTCAAGCTGAACTTAGCACTCTAGCCAGCCAGTAACACTGGTCTTCAGAGGAGTCGATCCATATGGTTTTCTTAATTTATGTGTGGGGGACACCCTGAAGGAGCAGGAAGTGCTGCAAGTCCTAGGACAAACAGAAGGAACTTGGGCTCTGGAGCCAGAGAATCTCAAGTTCAACTCCCTGACAAGCCACTGCCTTGTTGTGTGTCCCTGGGCAAGTTAATGAACATCTAGTTCATCCTCTGTAAAAAAAAAAAAAAAGGAGCAGTAACACCCACCATACTGGGATGACATGAGGATTAAATGAAATAAAGAATACAAAGCACCAAGAACAGAATCTAGCCCATAGTCAGTGCTCAACAAACAGTAGCTATTGAGATTATTGTTAATTATTCTCCCCAAACTCAGCCAGCAACAATGAAAAGGGACTGATAAATTAATAGCATACACAAGGTAATAGAGGTATGCTTTTGCCTGACTTTTTATAACATTTCAAGGGACTTTCGCACTTTTATCATTTGCCTGCACAACGGCTGTTAATTACAAATGCACGTTCACATTTCATTCCAAAAGACTTAGCAGAACCACAATTTGGAGATCTTTTCGTTAGCAGAGAATGAATGTGGCAGAGCTGCATTTTTGTATGATTACTCAGGGATCTGTATTTCACCCCTGCCCTCCTCCTTGGCCAGTGTGGACCCCCTCTGCTGTGACGCATGGCTCTGGCCACTTGAGAAGGTGGACAACTGGCTTCCACTCTGCACGGTCCGTCATCTGCTTCCATCACTGACTAGCTGGCTGGCCTTGACTAGTTACTTACCTTGCCTGAGCCTTGTTTCCTCATCTGGAAAATGGGGATAATGATAACACACCTTCCTTCCACCCTACAAGGGCTGTGAGGGGATGGCGAGAGGATTAAATGAGATAATGCAGTAAAGTGCCCGGCAAAGAGCAGATATTTAGCAATAGTTCTTTTCCTAAAGCCATTTTGTAAAAATCGAAACATATTCTATCAGGCAGGATTGCTATGTTTCTAAATAGCAGAAAATCCAACTCAAACTGGCTTAAGGGGGGTGGGAGGGAACATGGAGGTGGAGGAAGGAATGTGGAGAGAGGACATTTATAGGCTTGCATCACTGAAAAGTTAAGGTCACAGCTCAGTGTCATGAGGAGTCTGTTTCTCCCCATCTTACAATCCCCACCTGTCGGCTTCACTCTCATGATCCCTGTGGTGAATGCTCCTGTTCCACCTGGCAGCTCAAGACTCTCCTTCTCTGGTGACAACATGGCTGCAGCAGCCCAGCCTCTCATCTTCTCAAGTTCAAGTCTAACAGGAAAGATCAAGGTATCTTTGGGATAGCTCCTGCCATAAGCCCTGAGATTCACTCTGATTGGGAGCCTAGATCACCTGCACATCTCCCTGTCAATCAGTGAGGCCAAGAGGAGGCGGTGCTCTGATTGGCCAGGTCCTGGAGATGTGTTCCACCTCACGGAGTGAAAGTGAATGACGGGGGCTTCCCTGGTGGCGCAGTGGTTGAGAGTCCGCCTGCCGATGCAGGGGACGTGGGTTCGTGCCCTGGTCCGGGAAGATCCCACATGCCGCAGAGCGGCTGGGCCCGTGAGCCATGGCCACTGAGCCTGCGCGTCCGGAGCCTGTGCTCCGCAACGGGAGGGGCCGCGACAGTGAGAGGCCCACGTACCGCTAAAAACAAACAAACAAGAAAAAAAAAAAAAAACCTTGACCCAACACAAAGTAACACTTAACAATTAGCTAACCCCTCAGCATCAATTAGTGGCCTCTCCACCTCCCCTGATGTGTAGCTGACCTGAGTGAGTTAAAAAATGTCAGCTCGGCCATATATGAGGTGGAGGATTTGGCCAAGTTCCTTAAGACCTCTGTGCCTGTTTTACTCAAGCTTAATGAACCTTCAGTGTGCAAAGCAAGGTCCAAGGCCCTACAGCACCAGGCTCATCTGGGAGTCTGTAGAAAGGCAGACTCTCAGGCCCCACCCAGACCAACTGCATCAGAGGCTGCATTTTAATGAGCTCTCCAGGGAACTGGTGTGCACGGTAAACTTTGAAACGCACCATCTAAACTTCCTGGCTGTGCAATCAGGATGAAAGAAGCTCAGGCCTGGAGAGAACTTAGAACCAAGCCTGATTAGCAGTAGAAAGGAGGAGGGAGGAGGGAGGAAAAGGTTTGCAAGCAAATAAGCTTGAGGTTCCTTGGCCCATAACAAGTGCTACATAAACCCTTATTAATTTCCTCCTTTGGAGCTCCCATGTCCTCAGACATATTAATCTACTAGAAACTGGCATTCGTGTACTCCTGAGCTTCACTCTGGGAGTAATTAGTTCAACCTGAATGGCAACCATCTATTATAGACGCTACGAAGTGCTGTCTGTTTCTTGTCCTTCACCCCCACCTATTGGTCTTTCTGAGAACTACAACCTGGAGTCAAGACAGCTCTTCCCGCTGACCCTGCTTGTAAAGGTTCAGGTCTGTAAAGTTCCATAAAGGAGGTAAGAACCTTAAAATACCCGTGCATCCGGAAGAAGTTCTCTCCTAGGCTCTCCTTTATTCTCCATGTTCTTCTAGACCCTTCCATACCGGCAGGGGGAAATCATTCAAGTGGTCTCTAACCTCTGTTCCATGTCATGTAGACATTTGATGGGCTCTCTTCACAATAGTTTCATGGTTTCAGCCTTAGATTAGAAATCAATCCCAAAACTTGGATAATGTAAGCACGAGAAAAATACAATCTCTTCCCATATCTTTACATGTCTGGCTACTTCTCATTCTTTAGTCCTCAAACTCAAGTGCCACCCCCTCTACAGTTTTGCCTTGGCCATCCTTTTTAAAGAAGCTATCACCCACCTGCCCACCTAGAACCTCCTTATCACATCACAAGGATTGAATTCCCTCGTAGATAAAATTATTTATCACCTATGTATGTTCTACCTGATCACCTGTTGATCCAAGTATAAGGTAAGCATCCTTCTATTTTGGTCTAATCTGACCCTCACTATCATTTTTGGGGACTAGTGTTGTTACTGGGTCCAAGCTCATACTGCTCACCACATGACAGGCCAATAAATCAAGAGATGAGTTGCTGGGGCAAGGAATAGCAACTTTATTTGGAAAGCCAGCAGACCAAGAAGATAGTGGACTAGTATCCCAAAGAACCATCTTCCCCGAGCTAGAATTCATTTAGGCTCCTTTCATATTAAAAGGGGAGTGGATAAAGTCCTGGTTCCAGCCAGACTCTCAATGGGATGTGTTCATTTCTTCTTTCCTGAAGCCATTCACAGGTGGGCCTGGTCAGTATGTTTCCTGTGAGCTAAACAAAGGTATTTTAGTTTAACACTTGTTACCTGGGAGGCAGGGTTCCCAGAGATGGGGCATTATGGATAATTTAAGTTTATAGGCAACATCCCTTTAGTGATTAACTTGTAACAGAATACAAAGTGTTTTCGCAATGACAGTGTTACTTTTATAAATACACTTTTTTATGTAGAGGCAGTACTTTTTTGTGGAAAATTGAGATCTTTGTCCCAGCAATTCAACTTCTAGAAATTTATTTTACAGAAATAAATAGGTATATGTACCTAGATGTTCACTGAAGCAGTTTATAGTAGACGAAAAGACTGGGAACCAGTTAGGGGTCCTTATCCCAGGGTCCACAGACTCCCAGAGTGTCCATGGATAGATATGTTTTTCCATGTAATTGGTTGCTCTTGTGTCCCCATGTATCTTACTTTAAGCTCTTAAAAATATTTTTTCTGAGATGTCCTTTCGTTTCACCAGCCTGTCAAAGGGAACTATGGTGGAACCAAGTAGGACCCTGTGGGGCTCTCCTGGGCACATTTCTTTTCAGGTCCCCCATTTCTTATTTTCAGGATAAAGGCTTCAGCCTCCTAGACCTTCCCTGAGTACCAAAGGGCAGATGCAAACATTTACAAATCAGGGAAGTAGGAGAATGCAGAAACAAAGGCGGAGCAATCAAGAAATGATAGTGCAACGATTAAAGTAGGATCCTGGTTCTTCCTCGACGGATACATATAACAATATCTTTGAGTTCTGCTGGAGCTAAGGTCCCCACCCAGGTGGAGGATGGTAACTTCAGGCTGAGCACAAGATTCCTGGAACACCACCCTGTTACCTCACCACCAACCAGTCAGGAGAAAGTCACACATCCTGCAACCTTCATCCCAAATTTTGCCTATAAAAACTTCTCCCCCAAAACCACTGGGGAGTTCAGGGTGTTTGAGCATGAGCCCCCCATTCTCTTTGCTTGGCCCTGCAATAAAACTTTCTCTGCTCCAAACTCCAATATTTCGATTTGTTTGGCCTCACTATGTGTCAGGCACATGCAGTTGTGTTCAGTAACAGTGGCACAAAAAAAGTTGAAGAGCCCCTTCATTCAAAGAGACTGGTTGAGTTGATTGGGGTACATGCATAGCGTGGAATAGTCATTGAGCTATTTAAAAGAAGTAGGTTATCTACATGTACTGAGCTAGAACAATCTCAAAAGGGCATTGTTAATGGTGTGGAATGGTGTGTATTATGGTCACATTTATATTTAAGAGAAAGGTATTTTTACATCTATGGTTGTGCACACACGTACCATCTTGGGAAGGAGACACAGGATGCTGATAACCATGGCTGCTCTGGGCAAGGGAACTGGGGGTCTGAGAGTTGGGGGTGGGAATAATAGTTCCTTTTTACTCTATATCTTTTTGAATTGTTTGGATTTTTTTAAACATTGCAAACATCTCTTTTTTAAGAGTTCAATTTGCAAAGTTTAAATAAATCTCAGGCTTAATCCTTGAAGCCAAAACACTTAATAGAGTCTCGTGACATTTGTTGGGAAGAGATTAAATACGTGATAAAATGACTACATACTTAAACTTAAAAAAACAAAACAAAACACCTTACTAGGTCAAGTGCATGGTCCACCCTGCTCAGAATCCTCTCCCAGAAAAGGGCCCTTGGGGTGACACCAGTGGACCATGGCTGTCACAAAGTGGATGGAGAGGTCCCCAATCTCTGTGTTCTCCCACGGATACCATGCTGTGGGGTCTCCCACACACACCCTTCTTCCTTTGAACCTTTATGTTCTGTTGGAGAATATCTAAGCGGCCGGACCTTGAATAAGAAAAAAATTTGTTCTACTTTTTTTAAAAAAAATATTTATTTATTTATTTATTTATGGCTGTGTTGGCTCTTCATTGCTGCACGTGGGCTTTCTCTAGTTGCGGTGAATGGTGGCTACTCTTCGTTGCGGTGCGTGGGCTTCTCGTTGCGGTGGCTTCTCTTGTTGCAGAACACAGGCTCTGGCACACGGGCTTCAGTAGCTGTGGCACGCGAGCTCAGTAGCTGTGGCACATAGGCTTAGTTGCTCCAAGGCATGTGGGATCTTCCAGGACCAGGGCTCAAACCCATGTCCCCTGCATTGATAAGTGGATTTTTAACCACTACACCACCAGGGAAGTCCCTTAATTTTTTTTTTTTAAGAAAACAGAAATAGTTGTGCACAACATTTATTGTTTTTGCATTTGCTGCCTGGAATGTTTGCCATGACTTTGGGGCCAAGTTGTAGATAGTGATCTGTGAATCTCAAAGCATGACGGTATCCACTCTTCCTGAGTCCATACCTGGACTCAGTCTCCACTTGGCTTGTTTGGGTTGGTTTAAGCTGTAAGTTGATTCAAACCTTTCTACACACGCTGTGTATACATTTCAGACACAGACCATCTATCACCCTGGTGGTGAAATCTGACAAGAACAATATAAAGTACTTTATAGCACTTACTGATTTAAACTTGGCTAATGTCCCAAACTAGTTAGGGGATAAGGCAGTACTCAGCAAACTTCTGTTATTTGCCTACCATTGTCACAGTTTTTGTTGCATGTATTACTATTGTTTATAATCAATATTTTTCTTTAAATCTATTTCTCTTTTTTTGAATTTTATTTTATTTTTTTTATACAGCAGGTTCTCATTACTTATCTATTTTATACATATTAGTGTATACATGTCAATCCCAATCTCCCAATTCATACCACCACCACCACCCCTGCCACTTTCCCCCCTTGGTGTCCATACCTTTGTTCTCTACATCTGTGTCTCTATTTCTGCCCTGCAAACTGGTTCATCTGTACCATTTTTCTAGGATCCACATATATGTGTTAATATATGATATTTGTTTTTCTCTTTCTGACTTACTTCAATCTGTATGACAGTCTCTAGATTCATCCACATCTCTACAAATGACCCAATTTCATTCCTTTTTAAGGCTGAGTAATATTCCATTGTATATATGTACCACATCTTCTTTATCCATTCGTCTGTCAATGGGCATTTAGGTTGCTTCCATGACCTGGCTATTGTAAATACTGCTGCAGTGAACATTGGGGTGCATGTGTCTTTTTGAATTATGGTTTTCTCTGGGTATATGCCCAGTAGTGGGATTCCTGGGTCATATGGTAATTCTGTTTTTCGTTTTTTAAGGACCCTCCATAATGTTCTCCGCAGTGCCTGTATCAGTTTACATTTCCACCAGCAGTGCAAGAGGGTTCCCTTTTCTCCACACCCTCTCCAGCATTTGTTGTTTGTAGATTTTCTGATGATGCCCATTCTAACTAGTGTGAGGTGATACCTCATAGTAGTTTTGATTTGCATTTCTCTAATAATTAGTGATGTTGAGCAGCTTTTCATGTGCTTTTGGCCATCTGTATGTCTTCTTTGGAGAAATGTCTATTTAGGTCTTCTGCCCATTTTTGGATTGGGCTGTTTGTTTTTTTAATATTGAGCTGCATGAGCTGTTTATATATTTTGGAAATTAATCCTTTGTCCACTGATTCGTTTGCAAATATTTTCTCCCATTCTGAGGGTGTCTTTTCGTCTTGTCTGTAGTTTCCTTTGCTTTGCAAAAGCTTTTAAGTTTCATTAGGTCCCATTTGTTTATTTTTGTTTTTATTTCCATTACTCTAGGAAGTGGATCAAAAAAGATTGCTGTGATTTATGTCAAAGAGTGTTCTTCCTATGTTTTCCTCTAAGAGTTTTATAGTGTCCAGTCTTACATTTAGGTCTTTAATCCATTTTGAGTTTATTTTTGTGTATGGTGTTACAGAGTGTTCTAATTTCATTATTTTACATGTAGCTGTCCAGTTTTCCCAGCACCACTTATTGAAGAGACTGTCTTTTCTCCATTGTATATCCTTGCTTCCCTTGTCATTGATTAGTTGACCATATGTGTGTGGGTTTATCTCTGGGCTTTCTATCCTGTTCCATTGATCTATATTTCTGTTTTTGTGCCAGTACCATATTGTCTTGATTACTGTAGCTTTGTAGTATAGTCTGAAGTCAGGGAGTCTGATTCCTCCAGCTCCTTTTTTTTCCCTCAAGACTGCTTTGGCTATTTGGGGTCTTTTGTGTCTCCATACAAATTTTAAGATTTTTTATTCTAGTTCTGTAAAAAAAATGCCACTGGTAATTTGATAGGGATTGCATTGAATCTGTAGATTGCTTTGGGTAGTATAGTCATTTTCACAATATTGATTCTTCCAATCCAAGAACATGGTATATCTCTCCATCTGTTTGTGTCACCTTTGATTTCTTTCATCAGTTTCTTATAGTTTTCTAAGTATAAGTCTTTTACCTCCTTAGGTAGGTTTATTCCTAGGTATTTTATTCTTTTTGTTGCAATGGTGAATGGGATTGTTTCTGTAATTTCTCTTTCTGATCTTTCATTGCTAGTGTATAGGAATGCAAGAGATTTCTGTGCATTAGTTTTGTATCGTTCAACTCTACCAAATTCATTGATTAGCTCTAGTAGTTTTCTGGTGGCACCTTTAGGATTCGCTATGTATAGTATCATGTCATCTGCAAACAGTGACAGTTTTACTTCTTCTTTTCCAATTTGTATTCCTTTTATTTCTTTTTCTTTTCTGATTGCCGTGGCTAGGACTTCCAAAACTATGTTGAATAATAGTGGTGAGAGTGGATACCTTTGTCTTATTCCTGATCTTAGAGGAAACGCTTTCAATTTTTCACCATTGAGAATGATGTTTGCTGTGGGTTTGTCGTATGTGACCTTTATTATGTTGAGGTAGGTTCCCTCTATGCCCACTTTCTGGAGAGTTTTTATCATAAATGGGTGTTCAATTTTGTCAAAAGTTTTTTCTGCATCTATTGAGATGATCATGTGGTTTTTATTCTTCAATTTGTTAATGTGGTGTATCACATTGACTGATTTGTGTATATTGAAGAATCCTTGCATCCCTGGGTTAAATCCCACTTGATCATGGTGTATGATCCTTTTAATGTGTTGTTGGATTCTGTTTGCTAGTATTTTGTTGAGGATTTTTTCATCTATATTCATCAGTGATATTGGTCTGTAATTTTCTTTTTTTGTAGTATCTTTATCTGGTTTTGGTATCAGGGTGATGGTGGCCTCATAGAATGAGTTTGGGAGTGCTCCTTCCTCTGTAGTGTTTTGGAAGAGTTTGAGAAGGATGGGTGTTAGCTCTTCCCTAAATGTTTGATAGAATTCACCTGTGAAGCCCTCTGGTCCTGGACTTTTGTTTGTTGGAAGATTTTTAATCACAGTTTCAATTTCATTACTTGTGATTGGTCTGTTCATATTTTCTATTTCTTCCTGGTTCAGTCTTGGAAGGTTATACCTTTCTAAGAATTTGTCCATTTCTTCCAGGTTGTCCATTTTATTGGCATAGAGTTGCTTATAGTAGTCTCTTAGGATGCTCTGTATTTCTGGGGTGTCTGTTGTAACTTCTCCTTTTTCGTTTCTAATTTCATTGATTTGAGTCCTCTCCCTCTTTTTCTTGATGGCTAATGGTTTATCAATTTTGTTTATCTTCTCAAAGAACCAGCCTTTAGTTTTATTGATCTTTGCTATTGTTTTCTTTGTTTCTATTTCATTTATTTCTGCTCTGATCTTTATGATTTCTTTCCTTTTACTAACTTTGGGGGGTTTTTTTGTTCTTCTTTCTCTAGTTCCTTTAGGTGTAAGGTTAGATTGTTTATTTGAGATTTTTCTTGTTTCTTGAGGTAGGCTTGTATTGCTATAAACTTCCCTCTTAGAACTGCTTTTGATACATCCTATAGGTTTTGGATAGTTGTGTTTTCATTGTAATTTGTCTCTAGGTACTTTTTGATTTCCTCTTTGATTTCTTCAGTGATCTCTTGGTAATTTAGTAACGTATTGTTTAGCCTCCATGTGTTTGTGTTTTTTACATTTTTTCCCCTGTAATTGATTTCTAATCTCATAGCATTGTGGTCAGAAAAGATGCTTGATATGATTTCAATTTTCTTAAATTTACTGAGGCTTGATTTGTAACCCAAGATGTGTTCTATCCTGGAGAGTGTTCTGTGTGCATTTGAGAAGAAAGTGTAATCTGCTGTTTTGGGATGGAATGTCCTATAAATATCAATTAAATCTATCTGGTCTATTGTGTCATTTAAAGCTTGTGTTTCCTTATTAATTTTCTCTCTGGATGATCTGTCCTTTGGTGTAAGTGAGGTGTTAAAGTCTCCCACTATTATTGTGTTACTGTCAATTTTCTCTTTTATAGCTGTTAGCAGTTGCCTTATGTATTGAGGTGATCCTCTGCTGGGTGTATACATATTTATAAGTGTTATATCTTCTTCTTGGATTGATCCCTTGAGCATTATACAGTGTCCTTCCTTGTCTCTTGTAAAATTCTTTATTTTAAAGTCTATTTTATCTGATATGAGTATTGCTACTCCAGCTTTCTTTTGATTTCCATTTGCATAGAATATCTTTTTCTATCCCCTCACTTTCAGTCTGTATGTGTCCCTAGGTCTGAAGTGGGTCTCTTGTAGACAGCATATATATATGTCTTGTTTTTTATCCATTCAGCGAGCCTGTGTCTTTTGGTTGGAGCATTTAATCCATTCACATTTCAAGTAATTATTGATATGTGTGTTCCTATTACCATTTTCTTAATTGTTATGGGTTTGTTTTTGTAGGTCCTTTTCTTGTCTTGTGTTTCCCACTTAGAGAAGTTCCTTTAGCATTTGTTGTAGAGCTGGTTTGGTGGTGCTAAATTCTCTTAGCTTTTGCTTGTCTGTAAAGCTTTTGATTTCTCCATCGAATCTGAATGAGATCCTTGCCGGGTAGAGTAATCTTGGTTGTAGGTTCTTCCCTTTCATCACTTTAAATATATCGTGCCACTCCCTTCTGGCTTGTAAAGTTTCTGCTGAGAAATCAGCTGTTAACCTTATGGGAGTTCCCTTGTATGTTATTTGTCATTTTTCCCTTGTTGCTTTCAATAATTTTTCTTCGTCTTTAATTTTTGTCAACTTGATTACTATGTGTCTCAGTGTGTTTCTCCTTGGGTTTATCCTGCCTGGGATTCTCTGTGCTTCCTGGACTTGGGTGGCTATTTCCTTTCCCATGTTAGGGAAGTTTTCGACTATAATCTCTTCAAATATTTTCTCGGGTCCTTTCTCTCTCTCCTCCTTCTGGGTCCCCTATATTGCGAATGTTGTTGCGTTTAATGTTGTCCCAGAGGTCTCTTAGGCTGTCCTCATTTCTTTTCATTCTTTTTTCTTTATTCTGTTCCACGGCAGTGAATTCCACTGTTCTGTGTTCCAGGTCACTTATCCGTTCTTCTGCCTCAGTTATTCTGCTATTGATTCCTTCTAGTGTATTTTTCATTTTAGTTATTGTATTGTTCATCTCTGTTTCTTTGTTCTTTAACCCTTCTAAGTGTTTGTTCTTTAATTCTTCTAGATCTTTGTTAAACATTTCTTGCATCTTCTCGATCTTTGCCTCCATTCTTTTTCTGAGGTCCTGGATCATCTTCACTATCATTATTCTGAATTCTTTTTCTGGAAGGTTGGCTATCTCCACTTCATTTTGTTACTTTCCTAGGGTTTTATCTTGTTCCTTCATCTGGTACATAACCCTCTGCCTTTTCATCTTGTCTATCTTTCTGTGAATGTGATTTTTGTTCCACAGGCTGCAGGACTGTAGTTCTTCTTCCTTCTTCTGTCTGCCCTCTGGTGGATGAGGCTATCTAAGGGGCTTGTGCAAGCTTCCTGATAGGAGGGACTGGTGGTGGGTAGAGCTGGGTGTTGCTCTGGTGGGCAGAGCTCAGTAAAACTTTAATCCACTTGTCTGCTGATGGGTAGGGCTGGGTTCCCTCCCTGTTGGTTCTTTGGCCTGAGGCGACCCAGCACTGGAGTTTACCCGGCTCTTTGGTGGGGCTACTGGTGGACTCTGGGAGGGCTCACGCCAAGGAGTACTTCCCAGAACTTCTGCTGCCAGTGTCCTTGTCCTCACAGTGAGACACAGCCACCCCCTGCCTCTGCTGGAGACCCTCCAATACTAGCAGGTAGGTCTGGTTCAGTCGCCTATGGGGTCACTGTTCCTTCCCCTGGGTCCCGATGCGCATATTACTTTGTGTGTGCCCTCCAAGAGCGGAGTCTCTGTTTCCCCCAGTCCTGTCAAAGTCCTGCAATGAAATCCTGCTAGGCTTCAAAGTCTGATTCTCTAGGAATTCCTCCTGCCGTTGCCATGCCCCCAGGTTGGGAAGCCTGACATGGGGCTCAGAACCTTCACTCCAGTGGGTGGACTTCTGTGGTATAAGTGTTCTCCAGTTTGTGAGTCACCCACCCAGCAGTTATGGGATTTGATTTTATTGTGATTGTACCCCTCCTACCATCTCATTGCAGCTTCTCCTTTTTCTTTGGATGTGGGGTATCTTTTTTGGTGAGTTCCAGTGTCTCCTGTCGATGATTGTTCAGCAGTTAGTTGTGATTCTGGTGTTCTCACAAGAGGGAGTGAGCGCACGCCCTTCTACTCCGCCATCTTGAACCAATCTGCAAAGTCCCTTAATTTTTCATTGTTGTTTTACAAAGCCACATAGCATAAAATTTACCACCTGAACTGTTTTTATATGCACAGTTCATTAGTATTAAGTATATTAAGTATATTTTTGTGCAACAGACCTTCAGAACTTGCAAACTGAAACTCTATACCCATCGAACAACAACTCCCCATTTGCCCTCCCCCTAGCCCCTCGTAACCCCATTCAACCTTCTGTTCCTATGATTTTATCTACTCAAGGTACCTCATATAAGCCTTGAAGCCACTGGCCACAGTGGGATCCAGAGCAAGTCAGGTAACCTCTGCCCCTTTTTCTTCATCTGTAAAGCAGGGATGACAATAGGACTCACCTCACAAGGTTGTGTGAATTAAATGAAGCCCTCTTAATAAAGCTGTTTGAACAATGCCTGGCTCACAGGAAGTACTGTATAAAGGATGGTATAGTTACGATGGTTGGGACGTATTTATTTTCATGTATATTAGGGAAAAGATTAAACCAGTGCAGCAAACCTATGACTTCATGAATAGAATTGCTTAAAATGAGACGAAAATATGTTTTGAATTTTTAAAAGTTGATGTAAAGAATGTCCCATTTTTTTAAAAGTACAAGTGTACAAAATGACAAGCTTTTTCAGAGCAAACTAGTGCTCCCTCCTGGTACTGGGGCAGCAGCGTCGAGCTGATCCTCTAATTGAGAAGCAGAAAATGCGAGAGATGGACCTTGTCAGCTCCGTAGCTCACTTTCTTCAGAGACTGTTGTTCACTGGTAATCAAGGGCTCGATGTGGCCCAGGTGAAGGTAACCCATGCTCAGCCAGCCACCCTGCACCCACTCCAGGATCCGTCTCTGGTTCCCCAGTATGGCACTGCTCTGGACAGCCTGATTTTCTCCCGGGGATGTCTGCAGGCTTGAGGAAGCCCAGGGAATGCTCACCAGAGGTCCTTCCGCTCCAGCAGGGGTCTAGGCCCCGCCAGACACATCAGAAGGAAGGACTCACCTTTCTTGCCCTTGTGCTCTTTATACATCGTGGCAGTTAGAACTTGGTAGGTCCATAGAACACAACCCAGATTTCTCACTGTACCTTCCCAGTGCCTACGTCCTCTGACCCTGACCTTACACTGTCTCCTCCCCTCACCCCCTCCCACCTCCAGCCACACCAGCCTCTGTCCTCAAATGCACAGGTCTTTCTCCTACCTTAGAGCCTTTACCCCTGCTGGTTCCCCCACCCAGATTTTCACATGGCTCGTTCCCCACCTGCAGGTCTCTGCCTGCTGCCATCTCCTCCTGGCTGTCCTGCTGACGCTGGCCCTCAACCCTCTCTGCCACTATCCTGTTTTATTCCCTCCATGACATTCCCAGTAGAGCAAGTATTGTTCTTCTTTCCTCACCTGTTTGTCATCTGCATCTCTCGCCAACTGTGAGCTTCTTGAAAACAGGTACCTGTCTGTCTGGCTCACCAAACATCTCCAGCTTCTACTCAGCGTTCAATGAATATTGGTTGAATGAATAAATGGTATCCTCACTTTACACACAAGGAAATTCCAAGAGGAGGAGTGAATTGCCGGACAGAAGTGTCCCCAAAGGTCACGCCTTTGACCTATGCCACACTACCCAGGTCCAGCCTGGCTGCAGCCGAGTCGGCTCAGGCATCCTCACTGAAAATGCTTTTCCCTTTTGGCGAGGGTTGGGGGATCATTCTGACTCTGGTGACATCACATGGGGGAGACTTAGTCATCGAGTGGGCTCAGGCCAGCTCCGTGGAGCAATCCCTCAGCCCATGACTCACCCGCACTGACATTTGCAAAGAATGTGTAGATACAGTATCAGTGGAACTTTTCACTCACAGGGAAGAGTAATCGGTTTACTCCTTCCCCCAGCCACCAAATTGGCAAGTGAATTGCCTCTGAGAGCAGTGGACAAAAGGGGACCCTCATGCATCCTCAAAACAGACACACATGCAGATTTTTTTAAATGGGTCATCACCAATTCCAAACCCTTATTCAGACCATAACATGATTGCCAGAGTGATTCAACCAATCATTTGACAAATATTTATTGAGCACCTACTGTGTTCTAGGCACTGACGTACAGCAGGGAACAAAACAGACACAAGTCTCGCCCTTACAGAGCTGCCATTCTAGTGACGGAGACAGATGTAAACCAATAAACAAGGAAAAACGTAATTATGTCAGAGGGTGACATGCCATGGAGAAAAACAAAGCATGGAAGTCCGAGAGAAGGTGTCACTTAAAATTGCATTTTAAATTTTTGATTTTTTAATTTAATTAAGTAAATGAAGGCCTCCCTGAGAAAGTGACATTTGGGCAAAACAGAAGGTAAAGCCGATGCAAAGGCCCTGAGGCACACATCTGGCATGTTGGCGGCACAAGCTGTGAGGCAGTGTGGCTGGGGCAGAGTGAGCAGGAGAGAGCAGAGGAGAAGAGGCCGTAGAAGTGAGAGGGCAGCTGGCAGTCCTCTGGACGACTTGGCTTTTACTCTGAGTGAGATGGGAGCCAGGGGAGGGCTTGGAGCACCAGTGTGGCAGGACCCACCTAGGTGTTAACAGATTCCCTTTGGCTGCTTTGGGAGAACAGATTGAGGCAGGCAAGGTAGGAGCAGAGACCAGGGATGTACCAGTTCCAGCTGGAAATGATGGTGCTTGGACCAGCAGAGGTCCAGATTCTGGGTGTATGTTGCAGGTAGAGCTGACAGGGTTTGATGGCAGATGGGATGTGGGAATAAGGGAGAGAGAGTATGATTACAAGTTTCATGGCCTCAGCACCTGGAAGCGTGGTACCACTTTCAGAGCTGGGGACTCTGCTGTAGGAAGGGTGGGTTTGGGGGAAGATCAGCGTAGTAAACCAGACTCATCTGGACTCATATAGATCAAGGTGATCCCAAAACAACTGCTGACAAAAACCCAAACACCAGTCCAGCGCCAGGGAAACTGCTCAGTTCACGCAATTTACAAGCAACAGAGAAAACTGTTGAATTCAGTTTTCAGAAGCTCCTGCTGGTAGAAGCTGAGAGATAAAATGGGCTGCTAGAGAAAAGAGAAGGATGATTGCTGAGCACAAAAGCCTCCTGCAGGAGGAAGGGGGTGCACCTGAGCCCCCTCCCCACACAGAATCCAGGACCCCCGCTTCTCGCCACCTTGGTTCATCAGCTCCCACTTCTGGCATGATTCAACCTCAAAACCACAAAGGGGGTACTTTCTAATCCGTAGCTTCTAATGAATGCCCAGCTCCCTTGGGAAAGAGCTCAACACACATACGGAGGTGGGAACAAAAAGGGCCCAGTCCCTTGAACAGCCCAAAGCATCTCAAAACGAATGGCAGGTGCCCTGATGGTGCGTCCCTCACTTTGTCCAATGTTCGTGCCTCTGAGGTGACTGACAATCCCGTTACCGCCTGAAGACAAACATCTCAAGTGGCTCGGATCACCCCCTGCTCCTGGCGACAGCAGGCACAATTTCTGGTCACAGTTAAACAAAACAAGAGGGCCTGGTGCCAGGGGAAGTGAGAACCACGGCCACTGTCAACTGTCAGCTTTTCCCCACGGTGATCCAGAATGAATATGGCAGGAGCAGGTGCGGCCCCAGGACCCAGTAACCTGAGGCTGAGAAACCTGGAGAAGACCTAGACATTCTGTGAGGGATCCCAGGACAGGACTAAGCAGGAGGCCTGAGGCGGCCCTAAATCCCAGTGACAAAGAAAAAGCATCCCTCTGGGAGAGCAAGGATAAAAAATTGACAAGGTAAGCAGAGTCCTAATTTGGGGTGAGAACGGCTGGAATTGTATTTCTGTAGTGAATCTTTTGTTTCTGCCTGCCCAGCCTCTGTCTCCACTTTTGGCCACAGAAATTGGATGTTTATTTGGAGAACTGTATTAATTACATTTTTTTATTCTGTATTTTTGATGCTTTGATGTTTGGGGCCTTGCAGACCCTGGAGGGACTGCCCCTCCCAGAGTTAGTCAGTTCCTAAAGATGGTAAATTTCTTGCCCTGGAGCTTGCTTTTCATATGCAAACCAGCCAATTCAGAGCCACACCCCCACTACCTCCCCTGCTGGCGCTCACACTCCAGGCCACTATCCACCTGCTCTGATCACTTGGCCCCAGGAACCAAGCCACTAGGGACAGCCCCTCTGCCCCAGAGCCCACTGAAGTTACTCAAACTAGCCAGTCCTGGGGCTGCTTACCCTGTTTCCTTGTTCCCTCTCATGGAAACCACAAGAAAGGCTCTTGGCAATGTTTCTCCCACCCCCTCACTCCGACCAACCCCCATTCTCCTCCATGACACGTTTGGTGTTTTTTTTTTGAATCTGTGGGTACAAAACCATCTTTTCAATAGCAGCCATCTCCTGATCTGTTAGCCTCGTCATTCCTGAATAATAATAAAACCTACGTTTCAAAACAAAAATGACCTCTCCCCCACTTGCAGTCCATGGGTCTGGATGGAGCTTACCCTACCCCCAGCCCCATTTCATGGGTGGGTATGTGACCCAGACCTGGCCAATCAGAGTATCCCGTCCCTGCTTGCCATCGTTAAATGTCCAATGAGAGTCAGTCCTGAGATTTTAGTTAGAAGGATTGGGAAAGAGTCATTGAGAGGATGATGTCTCATCTCTGCTTTGCTCTTCTGGCTTAGCTCACCAGCAGGGTGGTGTTTTCTCCTGCTACGTTGAGCTGCACAGGTGCAGGAGTAGCCCAGAAGGCTGAATTTAATTAGGGCTGGGATTTTGCCAATAGAGTATATAAACATAGCACAAGGGACAAGGGTGTGGAGTATGTTAGAAAGTGATTATAGCAATGGAAAAATAGAATCTAAAATGGGTTAGAGGAAAGTGAAAATATGGGGAGAGGGGAGCTGGGGAGTACAGTGAGTAGGTTGTAGGGCCATGGACTTGTACAGTCTGGTGGGCCAAGGCATTGTTGGAATTGAGGCAACAGAGGGAGTGAATTGAAAGGCTAGGAACGGGGTGGAGCCAGGCTTGGGGGCCCTGATGCTTATATAATTTAAGGACTTTCATTAAGAAAAGGATTACAGGGAGTTCCCTGGTGGCCTAGTGGTTAGGATTCCAGACTTTTCCATGGCCCGGGTTTAATCATAGGGGAACTGAGATACTGCAAGCCATGCGGTGTGGCCAAAAAAAAAAAAAAAAAAAAATTGCAAAATTAGTAGGATCTCATTCAGGGCTTTGAAGAGGGCCCAGGCAGGTGAGAGGCCCAAAGCTTAAAGTTCATTATCTTCATGGTGAATCCACCATTGGCTAGGACCTTGAAATTTGTTATGGAGGAGACATGACTGATTATTGGTAATGAGATCAGGTCTGGGTCTAGGTTGTGATTTGATTATAAGTGACCATCTTTTGGTTGCAGTAACGCTTCACCTCTAAGAGGCAGAGTTTTGATAACAATGATTGTGGATTTTACTGTGGCTTTCAGCCTGTCTGCAGGCTGGGATTCTCAACTGCATTACAAAGAGTCTGGCTTGAAATAAGTGCTGCCCGGCCCAAGTAGGTTCTGCCCAATTAGCTGCCCCAAACTCTATTACTATTTTGAGAGAATTGTTGTTTTTAATGGCTTTGGGTACTGAGAGAAGAAGCTTCTGGATTCACAGGCTCTCGAGGGCACCATCCTCCATGTGTCTTCTGGATTTATCAATTACATAAACTATGACCATGACTTTACATAGTGTGGCTTCACCCACTGACAGGTGATAGAGTTTACTAATAACAAAATAAGGAACAAGAGCCTTAATATAGAGATAATATGCCAACTTCTTAGATGGAAGTAAAGAAATCGTTTGATGAAATTAAGGCAAATCCAAAGTCTGAGAAGACCATCAAAATGGGTTCTGCCTGGAACTCTGTTTCCCCAAATCCGATTTGATCAGGGAATTAAGGAGGAATGAAGGTGGTTTGAAACATATGAGCTTCATTCCTACTGTCAGAGCAGGAACAGTGGAAGAATGAAAATCAATACAGGTCACAATTTTGCAAACCCTAGTGAACAAATCAGTATAGGCAAGGGCTACGTCCATCATCAAGGGCTGCTAACATCATAAACAAAGAGACACCCAGACTTTATCTGCCTCCTGCTGCAGGAACACACCACCCCCTGTAAAGATGTCTTGCCAAAAAAATCAGTCCTGAATCTGAACCAGCCACTAAACCTAAACACCAATGTATAGGAAATACGGAGGACAGATGAACATGTTAAATTACACCACAGGGCTGTGATCAGCAAAATCCAGACTGTGGGAAAATCTACAGGACACACAACCCAGTTTCTTCAACAAACATACTGCCAGGGAGAAGGAAAAGTTGGAGGGTGACATCTGTAGATGAAAAGATAGATGACATGGAGAGTTAATGAGCATCTCAAGCTTTTTCTTTTCCTTTTTAATGATGCCTGCACTATCAGAGTATATCTAGTGTTCTCTCTTTTATTTGGCATATAATCATGCACAACCTTTTTATTTCTTTGAGGTGGGAGTATATTTTTATTTCCTAAATGCCATACTATAAAGATCAAATTCTTAAGTGTGTTTGTGCAATTCAAAAATAAAGATATATTAAGGGGGGGTGGCGGGAAATACTGGTTTAGATACGAGGCAAACTTAAAGCAAGTTTTACTTTTGGTTGTATTTTCCTTGTATATTATAAGCATTTATTTAACTTGCAGTTTGAAGTAAAAAAAGTTCCAAAATGTATGTTCAACAATAATCATTGAAATGTTTGCAGCATAAAAAATTTAAAAAAAAAGATAGATGACATATATCAACCAATTGGAATTTGTAGACTTTATTTAAATCCTCATTCAAACAGTTTTAGAATTCTAAGATTTATGAGACAACTGGATATTTGAATACTTATTGGATATTTAATAATATTAAAGAATTATTACTCAACATACAATAATGGTATTGCAGTTATTGCTTTTTTTAAGTCCTTATTTTTGAAAAAAAATGTATGGATAAAATGATGTGGTAAGCAGAAATCCAAGATGATCCCCAATCACTAATGCCCTTGAGTGTGATACGAGGGATACCACTCACCCAATATGTTACATTATAGGCAAATAGATTGTTGCGGTTGTAAATAAGGGCCCTAATCAGTTGAGTTCATCATCAAAAGGGAGATTATCTTTGGTGGCCTGGCCTAACCAGGTGAGTTCTTTAAACATTATCTAGATATCAGGGACAGAAGAAGTCAGAGGAATGTGCTCCTGCTGGCCTGGAAGAAAGCAAGTAGCCATGTCCTGAACTGCTTGCGGGGGCATATGACACGGAACTACGGGGAGCTTCTAGGAGCAGACCACAAGAGCCCACTGACAGCAGGGAGAAGACGGGAACCTCAGTACTACAGCTATGAGGAAATGAATTTTGCCAAGAACCAGTGAACTTCAAAGAGCACTTCAAGCCCCAGGTGAGAATTGCAGCTTTGACCAAGATCCTGACTTCAGCCTGGTGACACTCTGAGCAGAAGAGTCAGCTAACCCACACCCAGACTCCTGACCCACGGAAACTGTGAGATAATAAGTTTGTGTTGCTTTAAGCTGCAAAGTTTGCAGTCATTTGTTATACAGCAATAGAAAATGAATAGGAATGATAATGTTTGGGATTTCCTTCAAATTAAGGGAAAGAGGAGTGGAATGTCTGGAGGAGCCCCTGCAGAAGTGTGGTCCTCACCAGCCTTCCAAGGTTGGGGTTCAGACGTTTCAGCAGTAACTTCAGTTCTGGAATCTGCAGCTGAAACAACAGCTGCAGGAGGAGTAAGAAACATCCCCAGCAGGCAGGCTTTGCAGGCCAAAGAAATTTCCCATCAAGAGTCAGGGCCCAGGACGAACACACCTGCTCACCAAGAGCTCATGCCCATTTCCCATAAGGACCCTAGAAACACAGGGCTCGAAACGGGTAGCAAACAGAAAGAGGCTTTGGACCAGCCCAGGCTGCCTGGATTCACATCTTGTCTCTATCACATTCTAGCTGGATAGACTTGACCCAGTTATTACATTTCTCTGTACTTTAGTTTCCTTGCCTGTAAAACAAGAATAATAATAGAATCTACCGGACAAGTTCTCATAGAAATCAAATTAATAAGTATAAAGCACATAGGACAGTGTTGGCATGCAGTCAACTGAATTGGATAATTCTTTGCTATAAATGATTATCCTGAGTATGAAGAAAAAGACCTCAAATAAGACCCTCACTTTTTTTTTTTTTTGGCCACACCACGCGGCTTGTGGGATCTTAGGTCCTCGACCAGGGATTGAACCCAGGCCCACAGCAGTGAAAGTCCAGAATCCTAACCACTAGGCCACCAGGGAACTCTCCAAGACCCTCACATTTAAAACTTGGCAAAAAACAAACAAACAAACAAACAAAAAAAAAACTAGGACATATGTGTAAATGGATGTTCCCTCTACATATAAGTGGCTAGTGCCCAAAGTAACCTTTTAGTGAGATATTGCTCCTAATTAAAGGGTCAGCCAACTACAGCCCACCATCTGTTTTTTAAATAAAGTTTTATTGCAAAACAGTCATGCCCACTGGCTAAGTAGTTATTGTCTCTGAGTCCTTTGATGATGCAAGGGAGACAAATATGTCTCACAAAGCCAAAATATTTACTTTCTGGCCATTTACAGAACAACTCTCTGTTCCAACTGGATTTATGTTCACTGGCTGTGATGTCTGGACCTTCAGCTTGCATCCCCATGAAGCTGGTACCAGCGTCATTTTCTGCTGCCATTAGCAATATAACATGGGTCTGGATTAGGCCAGGAGGTGGGTGTGGTAGTATCATTGCCTGGGGGCTGCTCAAGGCTGGAATTTGCTTCCTTAGAAAATGCTGTGGGCACAGGGCCGGGCCGCCATACCTGTGTTTCACTTTGCCTCTTTCAGCTCTTTAAACAGGGGGTCTCACGTGACTAGTCCAGCCTCTGAGACCCTGAAGGAACTGCACCTGTTCAGAGGGAAACAGCCCACACTGCAGCTGCTGAAGGACCCCCTCCTCTACCTGGTATCCTTACAGGACCTACACAGCTGAGTCTGAGCAGAATAAGAAATGAGGGCAGATGAATTTGGACCCTAATTGCTTTGGTCTTACAGTTCACAGGCGCCAGTGGATTTGAGCTCAGACTTTCATTCCTTTCGACTTCCATTTACTTGCACCTTCAGTTACAAGGCATCTTTGGACATGAATTTGTCCCAGGAGCTATCATAAAGACTTTATATTCGAATGCGAGGCAATATACTGTTGGCTTGAATTATGGGAGTCTATATAATCTCGTGACCGCACCTGTGATAAGCCATATTGGATAACAAAGCTGGACATAATTTGAGAAGGGAAAAGAATAGGGAGTTCATTTTCAGCGGGGAGTAGGCTTGTGTTGATTTAAAGACCGTGTTTTTCCCAGTCCACTGCTGAGCCTAGTTCTAGGAGGATCCACAAGAAGCACTGGCTGGTATTGAGGTTCAAGAAGCCAGGCCCAGGACCGGCATGAAAGACTGCTATCCCGCTGCCCACCCGCCCCAGGGGACAGCCCAACCCCAATTGTCCACAGGCTTAATAGTTGTGCTTTAGGGTCAGAAGAACAAAGGTGGGAGGAGGATACCTATTTCCCACCCCTCCCGTTCGCTTGGGTCAGGGATTCTCAACCTTGGCTGCAGGTGGGAATCACCTGGGCTCACAGGCTTGCCAGGTTCAGCAAATAAAAATACAAGACGCCCCAGTTAACTTTGCATTTCAGATCAACAACAAATACGTTTGTAATTCAAGTATGTCCAGGCAATCTTTGAGACGTGACTTGAACTACAAAAATGTATTTGTTGTTTATCTGCAGTACAAAGTTAACTGGGCGTCCTGTAGTTTATCGGACCAGCCTGGGAGGGAGAACTTTAAAAAAATACCCACGCCTGACCCCGTCAATCCCAGCTTCTCTCAACCCTCGCTGACCCTCTCATGCCTCCACGGAGAGGATGACTGTGATTGACTTTATCCCGCTGGTGAGTTGGGGCGAGGGAACTGGGCAAATGTGCTTTGGCCCCTTCCTGTCTTTCTGAGATTAGGGGCGGGGGTGCACTCTGGTGAGTAGTAGGACATCTCTTTTCCCTGGGGTGGGCCTACTCGCTGGGGCAGTAAGTGCATGGTGGGGACGGGGTGGGACGGGGACAGAGTATTAGCCAGTCTGGCGGAACCTAAGCCAAGTCCTTAAGTAGCTTTCTTAGTTATAAAGGTAGAATTTTTTTTTTTTTTTTTTTTTTTTTTTGCGGTACGCGGGCCTCTCACTGTTGTGGCCTCTCCCGTTGCGGAGCACAGGCTCCGGACGCGCAGGCTCAGCGACCATAGCTCACAGGCCCAGCCACTCCGCGGCATGTGGGATCTTCCTGGACCGGGGCACGAACCCGTGTCCCCTGCATCGGCAGGCGGACTCTCAACCACGGCGCCACCAGGGAAGCCCTAAAGGTAGAATTTTCACCTTCGTCTCCCTAAACCCCATGTCTCTTTCTCTGTTGGTTTTGAACCTCCTTAAAGAAGGAAAGGATGTTAAGAATTGACACTCCCTCCCAAGACCCCAACATCTGCCACCTCCTCTCCTCCAGGCATATGCGGTCTTCACATTTTAGCTCAAAAGGCCTTTCCTCCAAGAAGCCTTCCCCAGACCAAGGCAGATCCCCCGGCTGTATGTTTTCATAAACCCCTCTGCATTTTTTTTCTTTCTGGCCCGATTGTCATTGACTGAAGCAGGATTTCTGGACCTTGACACAACTGAAATTTGGGGTCGCATAAATCTTTGTTGTGAGTCTGTCTTGTGCATCGTAAGATGTTTAGCAGCATCCCTGACCTGTACCCACTAGATGCTGGTGACCCACTCCCCTGCCCATCCCCAGTATGACAACCAAAGTGTCTCCAGACATCGCCAAATGTCCCACGTGTGCTTCAATGTTCTGCTGCCTCTGTCATGAATTTTTTTTTTTTTGCGGTACGCGGGCCTCTCACTGCTCTGGCCTCTCCCGTTGCGGAGCACAGGCTCCGGACGCGCAGGCTCAGCGGCCATGGCTCACGGGCCCAGCCGCTCCACGGCATGTGGGATCCTCCCGGATCGGGGCACGAACCCGTGTCCCCTGCATCGGCAGGCGGACTCTCAACCACTGCGCCACCAGGGAAGCCCCTCATGCAATTCTTAATAGTGTTTGAACGAGGGGCTCCGCAAATTATGTAGCTGGCTCTGTTTGTGCGCCTCTTTTTTTTTTTTTTTTTTTTTGCGGTACGCGGGCCTCTCACTGCTGCGGCCTCTCCCGTTGCGGAGCACAGGCTCCAGACACCCAGGCTCAGTGGCCATGGCTCACGGGCCCAGCTGCTCTGCGGAATATGGGACCTTCCCGGACCGGGGCACGAACCCGTGTCCCCTGCATCGGCAGACGGACTCTCAACCACTGCGCCACCAGGGAAGCCCAGGAACAAACTATTGATACACGCATGCAACAATTTGGATGGACTTTGTAACAGTTTCCTAGGATGACTGTAACAAACTACCATGAATTTACTGGCTTAAAAAAGCAGAAATTTATTCTCATGGTCTGGAGGCCAGAAATCTGATACAAGGTGTCAGAAGGCTTGGTTCCTTTAGGGAGCCCTGAGGGAGAATCCTTCCATGCCTCTCTCCTAGCTTCTGGTGGATGCCCGAAGTTCTTGGTCTGTGGCTTCACCACTCCCATCTCTGCCTTCTTCAGGTGGACTTCCCCTGTGTGTGTCTCTGTATTTCAAATCTCCCTTTCTTTTCTCTTAGAAGAATTCTAGTCATAGGATTTAGGGCCCACCATGTATCCAGGATAACCTCATCCTGAGATCCCTAAATTAATTCCATCTGCAAAGACCCTAGTTCCATATAAGGTCATAGTCACAGGTTCTGAGGATTAGAACTTCGACATATCTTTTTGGGAAACACTGTTCAACCCACTACAAACCTCAAGGGAATTATTCTGAGTGAAAAAGAGCCAACTGCTAAAGGCTACATACTGTATAATTCCATTTATATAACACTCTTAAAATAACAAAATTATTAGTGGTTGCCAAGTGTTAGGGATGGGGGAGAGGTGGAATGGCAATAAAAGGGGAGCTGGAGGGAGCCTTGTAGTAAAGGAGTAGCTCTGTATCTTGACTGTGGTTATTTGAATCTACACTTGATAAAACTTCCTAGATGGGCTTCCCTGGTGGCGCAGTGGTTGAGAGTCCGCCTGCCGATGCAGGGGACACGGGTTCGTGCCCCGGTCCGGGAAGATCCCACATGCCGCGGAGCGGCTGGGCCCGTGAGCCATGGCCGCTGAGCCTGCGCATACGGAGCCTGTGCTCTGCAACGGGAGGGGCCACAACAGTGAGAGGCCCGTGTATAGCAAAAAAAAAAAAAAAAAAAAACTTCCTAGAGCTACACACACACACACACACGAATTCATGTATAACTGATGAAATTTGAATAAAGTCTGTGGATTGCATTCATGTGATTTCCCTAGTTTGGATATTGTAGCATAGTTATGCAAGATGGGGACTTGGACAACTGGTGGAGCATACAAGGACTCCCTGTACATTTTTTTTTTCAGTTTCCTGTGCATCTATAATTACTCCAAAATAAATTTGTAAAAATAATTTTATTTAATGGAAGTTAAGTTATTGCAAACTATGACCTCATTCTTAGAACAAAGACTAAATCAAGAACTCAAGAATAGAGCTTTCTGTATAATTTTATTACACGTGGGAGGGTTTTTTTAATATAAATTTATTTATTTTACCTAGAAAAATGGTACAGATGAACCGGTTTGCAGAGCAGAAATAGAGACACAGTTGTAGAGAACAAACGTATGGACACCGAGGGGGGAAAGTGGCGGAGGGGTGGTGGTGGTGGGATGAACTGGGAGATTGGGATTGACATGTATACACTAATATGTATAAAATAGATAACTAATAAGAACCTGCTGTATAAAAAAAATAAAATAAAATTCAAAAAATTTTTTTAAATTTTATTTTAGGCTGCGTTGGGTCTTTGTTGCTGCACGCGGGCTTTTCTCTGCTTGTGGCGAGCGGGGGCTACTCTTCGTTGCGGTGCGCTGGCTTCTCATGGCGGTGGCTTCTCTTGTTGCGGAGCACGGGCTCTAGGCATGTGGGCTCAGTAGTTGTGGCCCACGGGCTCTAGAGCGAAGGCTCAGCAGTTGTGGCTCGCGGACTTAGTTGCTCTGCGGCATATGGCGTCTTCCCTGACCAGAGATTGAACCTGTGTCCCCTGCATTGGCAGGCGGATTCTTAATCACTGCGCCACCAGGGAAGCCCACGTGGGAGTTTCTAATACCAAAACTTCAAAATTGCCTTCGACCTGGAAAAGTGTTAAGTGCTAAAGCCATTATCCCTGTATATCTGGCTTTCAGAAATTCAACCAAGGAAAAACAGTTCCCATGAAATGCTTGTTTCCAAATCAGGAAACTCAAGTGCAAAATTGTATTATAAATGTGCACAGAGAGGGACTTCCCTGGTGGCACAGTGGTTAAGAATCTGCCTGCCAATGCAGGGGACACGGGTTCGATCCCTGGTCCGGGAAGATCCCACATGCTGCAGAGCCACTAAGCCTGTGTGCCACAACTACTGAGCCTGCGCTCTAGAGCCCCTGGGCCACAACTACTGAGTCCCACACACCTAGAGCCCGTGCTCCACAACAAGAGAAGCCACCGCAATGAGAAGCCAGTGCACCACAACAAAGAGTAGCCCCTGCTCACCCCAACTAGAGAAAGCCCGTGCGCACACAACAAAGACCCAACACAGCCAAAAATAAATAAAATAAAATGAATTTTTAAAAAATCTTGAAAGAAAATATGTACACAGAGAATCTTAAATGAAACAGTCTATGCAACCCATGCATTGGGAATAAAGAATGTGTGTCAGAAATATCTGTGCTTAGCTAATGGTCTAGGTGTCCCAAGTGCCCTGACTCCAACCATCTACTCTGAAAATAAGATCAGAGTCTGCACTGAAGTGAATCTGACCCCATCAGGAGACCAAAAGTGGACCAACAGGGACAAGCTTCATTGTGGCCATTCATTGCACTCACAAAGTCCCACCATGGCTCCAAGTTTCTGATGATGATCAAGATACATAAAATACTTCGGGAATAGCTGAAAAATTTATCCAGTCTACAATAGAAACTTCCCTAAAATGCTACACAGGAACAGAGAGCCTGATCTCGTTAGTGACAGAAGGTTTCCACTTTGAGGACAAGGCTCCCTGCCAATGAAGTTATTTCAGGGAAATCTATTGTTGGTAAAAACATAGAAGAGGAGCCTATGAACAGGAAGGAGTTACCTTTTTCTCAGAGTTGTTGAAGGATTAAATGAAATAATGCAGGTGGGATAAGGCTCTATAAATTACCCTTATAAAGTTGAGATATGAACGCCTAGAGGTCAAGCCCCACATCCTAATTATCTGGTATCCCCAGAACTTGGCCAGTACCTGGTACAGAGGAGACTTTCAATAAATGTCTGCAGGATGAATTCATTCAAACCTCTTTTGCTAAGGAGTACAGATTTTTCCCCCCTAAGCAGTCTTTCTTAACTATATACATCAATAAGAATAAGAACACACAGATCAGTAGGAAAAAAAGAGCTAAGAATAAACAGATTTTTTTAAATTTGAGAAGACATTTAAGCACATGAAAAACTGCTCAAAATTACTTGTAATAAAAAATGCAAAATAACATGAGATTTTTTAAAAACACTATCTGATTGGCAAAGATCTAAAAGTTTAAAAAGACTATGCTGGCGAGTGTGTTGGGAAATAGCCTTTCTTAGGCATGTTGGTGTGCATTAATACAGCCCCTTGGAAAGGGAATTTGGCACTGCCTACTCAAAATTTAAACTGGACATATTTTTGGCAGAATTCCATTTTGAGGAATTCATCCTACAGATAAACTCTCACAGGTAATCCTAGAACTCTGTGGGGTACAGAGTAAGCACTTCATCATTATTGTTAAATGTATTTGTACGAAGATATACATATCAAGATATTCTTTGAAGTACTATTACTAACAGCAAAAGACTGTGAAAATCCTAAATGTCGTTCAATGGGGGAACTGGTTAAAGAACACCGAGAGCATGTAGATGGCACTCTAAATGTCGGTTTAAAAGATTGAGGCTGGGGACTTCCCTGGTGGCACAGTGGTTAAGACTCCAAGCTCCCAATGCAGGGGGCCCGGGTTCGATCCCTGGTCAGGGAACTAGATCCTGTATGCATGCTGCAACTAAGAGTTTGCATGCCACAACTAAGGAGCTGGCAAGCCACAACTAAAGAAGCTGCCTGCCGCAACTAAGGACCCCATATGCTGCAACTAAGGAGACCACCGGCCACAGTTAAGACCCGACACAACCAAATAAATAAATAAGTAAAAGATTGAGGCTGATCTATGTGAAATGAGAGGAACTGGAACAGTGGACAGTACACACTACTTTTTTTAAAAAAAAAATATAGGAACAGTGTAAATAACATTTATTTTAAAGAGCTATATCTACAAAAATGCATGTATAAGTCTGGTTACAGAGATTGTCTCTAGGGAAGGAACTGAAAGGATGGGAGTTAGTAGTGGGAAGAAAGACTTGCACTTTCTTTATACACTATTTTTTGCTTTGCTCTTAAGCTTTTTATTTTTAAATAATTTTAAAGTGCAAAGATAGTAAACAGAGTTCCTGTATATCCTTCACCCAGTCTCTCCTAATGTTAATATCTTATATACCCCTGGTTCATGTGTCAAAACTAAAAACAATTTTTTTGAGAATTATAATTTTTTTTTTTTTTTTTTTTGCATTACGCGGGCCTCTCACTGCTGTGGTCTCTCCCGCTGCGGAGCACAGGCTCCGGACGCGCAGGCTCAGCGGCGATGGCTCACGGGCCCAGCCGCTCCACGGCATGCGGGATCCTCCCGGACCGGGGCACGAACCCGCGTCCCCTACATCGGCAGGCAGACTCTCAACCACTGTGCCACCAGGGAAGCCCGAGAATTATAATTTTTTAAATTATTGTATTTTTTATTTTTTAAATTTTTATTGGAGTATAGTTGATTTACAATGTTGTGTTAGTTTCTGCTGTACAGCAAAGTGAATCAGTTACACATGTACATATATCCTCTCTTTTTTAGATTCTTTTCCCATATAGGCCATTACAGAGTATTGAGTAGAGTTCCTTGTGCTGTACAGTAGGTCCTTATTAGTTACCTATTTTATATATAGTAGTGTGTATATGTCATTCCCAGTCTCCCAATTTATCCCTCCCCCCTTTCCCCGGTAAACATAACTTTTTTGTTTGTTTGTTACATCTGTGACTCTATTTCTGTTTTGTAATTAAGTTCATTTGTACCATTTTTTAGATTCCATATAAGCGATATCATATGATATTTGTCTTTCTCTGTGTGACTTACTTCACTCAGTATGACAGTCTCTAGGTCCATCCATGTTGCTGCAAATGGCACTATTTCATTCTTTTTTATGGCTGAGTAATATTCCATTGTATATATGTACCACAGCTTTATGCATTCCTCTACTGATGGACATTTAGGTTGCTTCCATGTCCTGGCTATTGAAAATAATGCTGCAATGAATATTGGGGTGCATGTATCTTTTCAAATTATGGTGTTCTCCAAAACTAAGAAATTAACTAAGCTAAACTATAGACTTTATTTATAGACCCCAGTTTTTCCACTGATATCCTTTTTCTGTTCCAGGATTCAATCCAGGATACCACATTGTATTTAGTACATACACCTTTGAGCTGTTCAAATTTACCATGAGCATGAATTACTTTTTTTAAACTAAGCCTGTTTTTAAACAAAGAGTATGATCATAACATTCATGTGCTATTGATGCTTTGAAGGCATATTGCTTCTTCAAATTAGAAGTACATATTTTTGAGGATAATAAAAACTCCTTTTCAGATAATCATTGTGAATCATCTTTCAACAGTTTTTTTTAAACAAAATCCATTTACTACTCTTTTTCCTGCTGTTATTAAAGGCTCATTTATGGGTCTAATGCAGCCCCAAACACTACAGGTGCAAACCTCCCGAAGTATCAAGTGCAAACTCTCATTTCCACCGCTACACTCTTCCATCTTCACTCTGATTTTCTATTATGCAGGTACGTTTTTCTAAAAAAGTACATTCAATCAGCAATTCACCAGAATACCAGGAAACGCAAACGATGTTGACTGATAGCACGTGCAGCTCCCCAATTCCAATTTTTCAGTCCTTTGAAAAATGTCACTCAAACCACTTTACATATTACATGACATGAAAATGAGCAAAAAGTATAATTTCCTTCAAAACTTTAAGATGATTAGCTTATAAATACAAAAACAATGAAAAACACAAATTACAGGTGTTAACAAACTGTTAAAGCTGCTTTAGGCGTCTCCCACCACTCAGTAACATCCATGGCCACCAAGCTAAATAAGATGCAAATCGTGTGTTTGGGGTTTTTTGTTGGTTGGTTGGTTTGCTTTGGTTTGGTTTTTCCTGTTTAAGCCTAAAGGCTCTTTTCAGCCTCCTATGCGTATATTTCAATGCGAAAAGAGTTTTGGAATTTTGAAATTTGTTTTCAACATTTTAAAATTAGGAGATTTCATGGAAAACTCCAAATGTTCAGATTTTCTTAAAACACGGAAACATTTGCCAACACTGTTACCACATTCCTGTGTGGCAAAGTGAGCTAGCTGCATAGTGGCTTTCGACGGTACCTGTGTTTCTTCTTCACCACGGTCCCTAGCTGACCACCTTTACTCATTTCTTTACTTGCCTAACCCCTGGAGTTACTGAGTTTGCAAATCCCTTTGAGCTCTGTACAAAGTAGATAAGTCTTGTTCATTATGTCACTAAGAGAAACATGATCTAAAAGTCCTGTTTTCCTTCACAGGTCTCAAGATTACCAAAAGGACATTTATGAGGCCGGCAGTCCCTGCTGTACACAGGTACCTCTTTTGTTATCTTAAGACCTAAGAGCGATACTTGGTTCTTGGCGCTCCACGGTGTGATTGATGCTGCGCGTGTCCCTAAAAAGTGATACATTTGATGGAGAGATGGCTTGATTAGGGTGGCGGCAGTCGAGACAGTGAGAAGTAGACAGATTTGAACTGTATTTGATGGAATAAATTGTTTAGAAGTGCAGGTTCTTCCAAAACTGCAGGGGAGGCTGGGAAAGGAGTCCTACATTTTCAGCACTGCCAGGAAAAAGGAGGTGGGAGTGGGAAGGCTGTTGGGTAGACAACTCAGAGCTTACTGCAGATGACTAAGTCAAGATTGTAAAAGCACTGCTTCCCTTGGCTCTTACACAGAGCAAGCCTTGCCTGGGAGATTTCTTCTACTTGAGAGTCAACTGTTTCAACTCACCTGAACTTTGGTCTGTTAAGTTCCAATTGGTTTCAGGCCGCCCTCATCTGGAAGCACTGGGTAAGGAAAATACTGCTAATTAAAAATAATGCCCCACACATCTTCCATCAATGTCACCCTACTCTGACACCTTTTAAACCAAGGTGCCACCAAGAGGGGAACTTTTAAAATATAAGCCTTTTCTCTTTCCTTTTCTTCAGCAACGTCTCCAACAAATGGCATTAATAGTCAGGAACAAAACACCTGGGTAAGTCACAATTTGTTGTTTTTTTAAATTCTGAATAATTGGACTAAAGATTAGAAACCAGAATCAGTGTCAATATATAGGACTTCATAGTGAATTATAGTAAACTGTATATATACTATTTATCATCCAAATTCTGGGCTGATTTGATTAGCTTTCTCCCACATCCTGAGTGCTTTGGAAATTATATTTCATCAAAGGTATGAATTAACCCCTTTTACTGTTTTATTGCAAAATATTTTCCCACTCCTGTACCACAGTAGTCTTTCTAATATTCCCAACCAACTCCAGAATTATCCTGAATCTTCAGGCAGGTGCATGATTTCTAGTGATGAGATTTTACTCTTACCTGGACAGGTCTACCTCATGTTACATATGGAACCCTGAGAAAATACACCTATGAAAATAAAGAAATCTCCTGGGCAGAGCAAACTGGGCCACATACCTGACCTCAGGCTCCCAGAGGACCCTCTGCTTCTGTGGGAGGGAGCAGCTAATTAAACATAAACAAGCTTAAAAAAACAAAAACAAACAAACAAACAAAAAAAACCCACCTCATCTCCCATGGGAACATTCTCAGGCGACTTACTGCCCTTTTTTGACCCCCCTCCTTGGCCACCGTTCCATTTACTAGCTGTGACTCCTTACGCTGAGACTTTATTTCTCACTCTCCCTGACCAAAGTGGCTCCTGATTAACTGGACATTATTGCTTAGGTGTGTCAGAGGGCTCCCAGGGATTTCACTCTGGGGTTCCTTCCCTAGAGAGAGGTCTGCAAACCAAGTGCATCAGAGTACAATTCTGCTGCATCTGAAATACATCATGCATCTTTCCATTCTGCGATTATCAGGGCATAGATTGCTTTTCAAAAATGAAAATATATACAACAATTACAAAGTTCACTGAGAGTCAGCATAGCATACTGCTTAGGGCATAGGCTCTCCAGCCAGACGACCTGGGTTCAAATCCCATATCACCAGTAAGTGCTCAATAAATGTTAGTTGTTATTTTACTTAAAATAAAAAACCCTTATTATGGTCTACAACCTATATGGTATGTTCTCTATCTCCCTAAACCTCACCTTGTTCTACTCTCCCCAGCTGTTCACAGCCTGACCTGCCACTTCAAGTTTCTCAAACATTACAGGTTTATTTGTCTCAGGGTCTTCCCACTTGTATTCCTTCCAGTTTGGGATGTTCTCCCAGACCTAACTGGCTTCTTCTCACCACTCAGGCTTTGTGTTTTTCATGTCAACCCTTCTCTGAATCTATCCAAAATAGCTTCCCCTCCCCACTCCAATACATCACATAGTTTTATGTCTTTTATAGCACTTATCACTAACTTGTTGACTTGTCTCCCCCTGCCCATTTAAATGTAAACTCCATAGCAATAGGAAATCTCGTTTTGTTTTTTTTTTTTGGCTGCACCTCGCAGCTTGTGGGATGTTAGTTCCCTGACCAGGGATTGAACCTGGGCCCCCAGCAGGGGAAGTGCAGAGTCCTAACCACTGGGCCACCAGGGAATTCCCTCTTGTTCATCTTTCTTTATCCCAGAGCTTAGAATGGTAACTGGTACACTTGATGTTCAATGAAAAGGAAAAAAGTTATCTGGTTCAAATCCCATCTGATTGTAAAAAGCCAGCTACAAGAGAAAAGAGAATTTCAAAGAATAAAAAGATCTGGGTCCTGGGCTTCCCTGGTGGCACAGTGGTTGAGAGTCCGCCTGCCAATGCAGGGGACACGGGTTCGTGCCCCAGTCCGGGAAGATCCCACATGCCGCGGAGCAGCTAGGCCCGTGAGCCATGGCCGTTGAGCCTGTGTGTCCGGAGCCTGTGCTCCGCAACGGGAGAGGCCACAACAGTGAGAGGCCTGCGTACCGCAAAAAAAAAAGATCTGGGTCCTGTAATAGATACTTGTCATATTCTTAACAACCAATCTTCTGAAAAATCTTTCCCTAATTTGAGAAAAATCCCAGGTTACGAGTTCAGCCTCCCTACTGTAGATGTCGGAACTCAAATTCCCAGTGGCTCTTGCAGTTAGGATGAAGGCATGTGACCAGGCTCTACTTACCAGACACCCTCATAAGACTGACTCAGAAAAGAGTGGTGGAAAGCAACTCTGCTCTCTGGCCCCTAAGCTGTGGCTGAGGTGTTGGGCTTTCTGGAAGAGCATGGAGCCAAGTCGAGTGAGTTTGGTGAAGCTGTGCTGGCAGCTTCCTCTAGTACTAGATGGGGCAGCACAGCATAGACAGAGTTCTCAGGTCAGTTCTGTGCATGGTTTTGGGCATCGTTCCTGGAAGTACAGTTTTGAGTCTTCCCCCAAATTCTGAAAAGCACCTCAGATCACTTTAAAGCTATTAAAAATTTTTTTTTAATTTTATTAATTTTTGACTATGTTGGGACTTCATTGCTGTGCATGGGCTTTCTCTAGTTGCGGTGAGCGGGGGCCACTCTTCGTTTTGGCGCATGGGCTTCTCATTGCGGTGGCTTCTCTTGTTGCAGAACGTGGGCTCTAGGCGCGTGGGCTTCAGTAGTTATGGCACGCAGGCTCAGTAGTTGTGGCTCATGGGCTCTAGAGCACAGGCTCAGTAGTTGTGGCACACGGGCTTAGTTGCTCTGCGGCATGTGGGATCTTCCCGGGCCAGGGCTCAAACCCACGTCCCCTGCATTGGCAGGCGGACTCTTAACCACTGCGCCACCAAGGAAGCCCTCAGATAGCTTTAATAAGCCCTTCTCTCTATCAGTCAGGGTCAACTTCTGTTGCCTGTCCCACTGACAACCAGGTTTGCAGGAACTAGCAAAACTGTCTAACTTTAGGACATGTCTTTACAGTATGAACTAGTTCCTACTCTGTCCACCTGATTGTTTCCTGATATATATCAGAATTAGCTCACTTCCCAGGAGTAAGAAGTGTGACAGAGGCCAGCCATCTTTGTTCTCCTCTCCAGGTCTGTCATTTATTTCCACCTCTCCTTGGGAGAAGCAGTCATAAGAAACCTGCTTTGTCTTTATAACAAAGGCCTATCATACTTTAAGCATGCCTATTCCAAAATGAGCTATATGTCTCACACTCAAAAAGTGATGTCTAATTTTGAATTTGATTATTAAACAATACCATCCTTTTATCATAAAACAAGAGTCTGTGTCAGATGTTGCAAACTGGTGAGAAATTCTGACCTGCAGAGGGTTTTGTCTGGCCCACAACGCTTTTAATCTTTAAAAATTGTACTCATAAATACAAACATTTTACATTTACATCTGTGATTGCTGACGATTATAGGCCTGCCATGCAACAATCAGCTAGAGAATAGAGGCCCCCTTTTGATATGTCATGGATTGTTCAATTTGCCTGTACTATATACTCACATACCAAATTTTTGCTTTTAATTTTGTTGCATAATACGTTGGAAGTTGGGCATACTACATGCCATTTCATGAAAACGCTATTTAATAAGTACACAAACATAAAAACACCAACATTTTATACTGCTATAATAGTATACTGGATAATAGTATACATTTTATACTGGAATAGATTAAATCAAAATAGAAAAGGTAAACTAAAGGGGAGAGATGGGGAGCTGTTCAGTGGGTATAAATAGTCTCAGTCATGCAGGATGGAGGCTTCTGGAATCTGGTGCCCAGCATGTGCACGGAGTTGACAATATTGTATTGTACATGTGGCGACTGTCAGGAGGGTGAATTTTATGTTATGCGGGGGGTTTTTTGCCACAATTAAAAAAAATGTAATTCACAACATTAACAGAAGAAAAAAAGCACATAAAAATGCAGAACTATAAACAGAAATTTATTTAATCTGATAGAGGCTATTTATCTACAGTAAAGCAATAACAAGTAATATTGGCCAAATATTCAAAGTTCTTCACCTGAAACTGCAAAGGAGAGAAGAATGTTCATTATTTCACTTTAATTCAATATTGTATTTGGCATTCTGGCCATACAGTAGAGACAAAAATAAAAATAACAGGTTGGACAGGGACAAAAGGAGGGGAGAAGGCTGGGACTTGGGACTTGAAGATTCCAAAGCAAGCCAAACCATACAGTTTAGAAATTTCTGTATGTGTACAACATAAGGTGGACCCTTAAGTTAAGTCTAAGAAAAAATCAGCAATTTATAAAAGAAACTGACATGCTACAAAGGTGGTTTCTATCTTGCTAGACTGTAAATATCTTACTTGGCTATTAATTGAAAATATTTAATAGAATGACCACTTCCCAGCTAATTTTCATTTTAATGTTTTAACAATTTACATTTTAAACACTGATTTCTCTAGGGCACGTTCCATCATTTGAATTAGAAATAACACCCATAGAATGTCTTAGTAAACAATAAACTTATCTTAACTATATCATCCGTGATCAATTCAGTAAGTATATTACACCTTTCCAAGCACTAAAATGGACAACTTTAAAGAGCTTTTTAATTGGGAGATTTAAAAAAAAAAAAAAAAAAAAAAAAAGGCAGAACACGCAAATGACCTGCAGTTCAAAACACAAAGTCCTGTCACTTACATTCTATCCCATCGGTTCAACACACCATCCAAGTGCTGCAAACACAAGACAGTTCGGAGGAACAGTGTTATAACCCCTTAACTGCCACATCACCCGGTAAGAAGCAATTAAAAAGCTCCTTATAAAAAGACGTCCACCTATCCACAGATATTGGAGAATCCCAGGCTCTTCCGTACATTACTGAAAAAAATGCAAATACATTCATAAAGGCAAAAAAACTTTAGGTAACATGACAACCCACATCTTTCGCTGGTCAGACTCTACCGACCATCTCAGTATTGCGGAAACGTTCCATCGATTTTGGCAGCCCAGGCCATGAGGCCTCCCACAACATCCCGAACTGTTAAAGAGTCTAAGTCTGTCCAGGACTGCAGGATCTTCACGGCTTTCTGGGAGTCATTGCCCAGTTTGCAGATCACATAAATGGGGAGAGATGCCCCTTCCTGTGTGCCCTGCTTCCCTTCCCGGATTGCTTCTCCCAAGAGTTTCAGGCTCTCCGCATTCCTCCGTTCCAAATCTTTCAAAGGGATGTGTAGGGAGTGAGGCAACCGACACAGGTCCACCTCCACTGGAGGCCTGACGTCCAGCAACACGTGGGGTGACCTGGAATCCAGAAGTCGCTTATAGTCGACGACAGAAATTCGCTCCTCTGGGCTCAGCAACTGTAGGGAGCGGCACTTATCGGTGGCCGAGGAGCCACAGAAGCTTTCGTAGTCCTGCAGATCAGTCACAGTGGGCCGCTCCCCGCAAGCTGCACAGTCAGGCCTGCGCCTCCTTAGCCGAATACAGCGGAAATGACCTCCGAGGGCATCAAAGAGCAACAGGCGGCCACTGTAAGAGGGGCCCAGACCTGCAGCGATCTTCAACACTTCCAACGCCTGCAGGCAGCCCAGGACCCCGGTAACCACACCAAGCACCCCGCCATCCGCGCAGCTGGTCACCGTCTCCGCCGGAGGTGGTTGCGGAAACACGCAGCGATAGCAAGGCCCGCCGCCGTAGTGGTAGACTGTGAGTTGGCCCTCGAAGCGCAGGGCGCTGGCCGACACGAGGGGCCGGCCGGTTAGCACACAGGCGTCGTTAACCAGGTAGCGAGTGGGCACGTTGTCGGAGCAATCAGCCACCACATCATAGCGGCCGACCAGGTCTAGCGCCGTGGCTGGCGTAAGCGCCTGGGCGTAGGGCACGCACTCCACCGCCGAATTGAGACGGCGCAGTGTAGCGGCGGCCGAAAAGACCTTGGCCTGGCCGGCCAGTGCCTCGCCGTGCAGCACCTGGCGGGCCAGGTTGCTCACTTCTACTACGTCGTAGTCCACAAGGCCCAGGCGGCCGACGCCGGCCGCTGCCAGGTACTGCGCCAGTGGGCAGCCGAGCCCCCCGCAGCCCACGACCAGCACGGACGCGGTCGCCAGGCGCAGCTGTCCCTGCACACCCAGCTCAGGCAGCACGAGCTGCCGGCTATAGCGCAAAATCTCATCTCGGGACAGGGCGGCCTTTGGCGGTAGGGGAGACACCGGAACCAACCGCTCTGACTCCTGCTCGGCCAGAAGAGCCGCCGCCAGCCTCTGCTTCAGGGAACTCAGCTCCTCCTCACGCTGGGCAACTTCAGCCTGCAAAGTGAGCACCTCCTCCCTGGCCGCCATGGCAGCCTCTTTGGGAGGTTGTCAAAGGCATTTCCGTTTCCGGCTTTCCCTCGTCTTGCGACTGGAATAAACTAAACAGCTCTATGGAGCTTGGGGAAAGGTGATAAATAGATATGTATTTTTCTGAAGCAACCGTCAGATTCACCTTGAAAGAGTCACAAGTCCTGACTGTTTCCAATAGAACTACGCAGAGAGCCTTAGGAGGACTAGAACTCGCCACCCGGACCATCCCCCTCCTCCCGGCTTTGGTACGTTCCGACGCGTCCTCTTCCCGCGGCGCGTTGACGTCATTCCGTTTCCGGCGCCTGGCGCAGCTCTGCCATGGCCTCCGGGGAAGCGAGAGGACCGTCTCCTAGGTCTCCGCGGGAGCCAGAGCCGCGCACCCCGCGACAAGACAAGTATTCGGTGCTTTTGCCCACCTACAACGAGCGCGAGAACCTACCGCTCATTGTGTGGCTGCTGGTGAAGAGCTTCTCCGAGAGGTAGCGCGCCCGGCCGCCCTTCTAGAGGAATGAGATGAGCTGGCTTTCCCGGCCTGGGTGTCGGCAGTTGGCTGCGAGAGGCGGCCCCCTGCCTGGCTTCTCTTCCGTCTCCCGCTGGAAGCCTTGGGGAGGAAGGCACCCTACGAGGAAGGAGGCGAATACTTCCCGAGTTCTCTCTGTGTCTCGAGTTCTTATCTCTGCCCTTGGGTTTTGTGACACACTCCTTTATTGTACACTCCCTTATACTCCTCACCCCGCTTTTTTTTTAGAAGGGCTGGCCCCCCTTTTATTTGTTTGTTTTTATTGTTTTATTTTATATTTGGCATGCGCCCGCAGCATGTGGGATCTTAGTTCGCTGACCAGTTCCCTGATCGTACCCATGTCCCCTGCGTTGGGAGCTCAGAATCTTAACCACCGGACCGCCAGGGAAGTCCCTAGCCACCCTTTTAATTACTGCGAGGCCGAAAGCCTGGCTTCACTCCTCCCTCTATCTAGGTGGTCAGGATCTGCGGCAGGAGCCAGGACTCTCAGTGAGGCCGCTCACTCCCGCCCGGGTGCTGAGGGGTTATGTAAGCATGAGGTTTGGGCTCTGTGGGTTAGGGAGCTGCTGCTGGGCTGGACATCCTTTCTGGAGAGGGCAGAAGGGCAGATTCGCTGGTGGATGTTTGATGTGATTGTTAGAAACAGAGGTTTTGGAGTTGAATTTGAAAGAGTTATACAGTTTTTTTTAAACTTCAGAAAATCGTGGTATCAGTACGAAGTAACTTGTACCACCAATGGGATCATGTGTAAATCTTTGAAGATCTTTCCGTATACAAACTTCGCAAATTATTGTGAAAATTGGGTAGTATCACATGGCTGTGTTATAATTTTTCTAACCGGGTCATATCAGTGAACACGGATTATTTCCAGAGTTTTTCTGTTTTTCTTTTTTGACTTTAACTTTACAAATGAGAATAGGGACTTTGTTCACAACGTATTTAACAGCATCGAGAAAAGTGCTTGACACATAAGAAGTGCTCCTTACACATTCTTAACTTTTACTAGTATACCGTGGATAAAGTCTTTGTGGTGTAATTGCTGAGTCGACAGAGATGTGCTTAGATTGATAGTTAATGATAAATTCCTCTCAAAAAAGATTGTACCGGCTTAGGACTTTCCAACATTCATCAGAGAGGGCCCGTTTCCCCACCAACCAACCAGTTTTATTAAACCTACATTGTTGGAAATGTTAATTGGTGAAAGATACTGCTGTTTTGATTATAATTCTTTGAATGAAATAACTATCCTCACATTCACGGCTTTCCAAAGTTTTTTTATCCGTAGCTTTTAACCCTTTTTTCTTCAAGTTATATTTTGATTTCTCAAGCTCTTTCCAGATTAGAGAAATTGTCATGTAGCTGATCTTGTTCCAGCTTGTCTTCTGATTATACAATATGTTTTGCTCTATTCTTTAATTTTTTTATGTAGTGCAGTTTATCTTTCAGTAGTTTCTGGGTGGATATTTTTTTAATCAGAATGAAGTTTAATGACGGAAACAACTATTTTCTTTTCAGGTGGCAGTCAAATTACCTAAAGTTTGCTCAGCTTGATTCCTTTAACTAACCTCACCCTCAGGTGGTGTGGGTGCTTTGAAGTGGAGAGGGCAGTAATTTTGCTTATGAATGACTCCATTTGTTTATGAAGTATATCTTTCAGAACAACAACTAGAATTAACATCTTAAATTATTCTTAAGTGTTTATTGAATTTGTTACAATATTTCTTCTGTTTCATGTTTTGGTTTTTTGGCCGCGAGGCATGTGGGATCCTAGCTCCCTGACCAGGAATGGAACCTGCACCTCCTGCACTGGAAGGCAAAGTCCTAACCAGTGGACCACCAGGGAAGTCCAACATCTTAACTTTTTTTGGCTTTACGAACCAAATTTAATGCACTGTGGGAAACTGAAGTCATCTTATCTACTCTTATAAGATAGGATGAGATAGGATGGGTTTCACTTTCTTCCAAGTTTGCTGGGGCCGACTTTTTTTTTTTAAGCTTTTAACAATAGAATGTGTTTTCTGGTTGATTTCCTCGCATTTGTTTCTTCAAGCAGGACCAGAGGAAGCAGAGTCTTGCGGCGTTTCGGGGGTTTGTCTGTATCTCCTTTTCTTTCCCCTTAAGTTTCCCAATAAAGTTAACAAAAAGAATGTTTTCTTTAAAGGGAGGTGGGGAGAGATGTGATGGTGATCAGAGGTACATCCAAGTATTGTGCTGGCTTGTTTTTAGAATAAAAACTATCACATGAAGTTAATGGGAACAACGAAAAGATGTTAATTTTGAAGCACTGACATCTTTTGTAATTCTATGCTCTTTTGGTTTGGGGTTTTTTTTTTTTTGATAGTGTGCGATAATGGGTATAACTGTTTGAAATAGTGATGTAAAAGATTGTCACCATTCTCAAGTGGGTTTTTTAAGGGTGAAATTAAATCAGATTTATTTATTCATGGATTAAATTAAAAAGAGTAATCACCCAGAGCTACTCAGCTGACTTGATATCTTTAAATGTATTTTTGAAATACTTTATGTAACTAAGACTTGATATTAAAGTTTCACAATTCCATTTCCCAAGTAGGTATAAAATTTTATATGATATCCTATCATACATAACATATATGATCACTATAATTTTTTTAACGAAAGAGTATGTTTTTTGTGAGAATTTTAACATCTCAGGACTGTATAGTAGCATTTTACGGCAACGTACGTAGTTTGGAGGTGACATAGTAAATATTTGACATTTATTTCATTTGATAATTGAAGTTTTCCTCGGTGCTTAACATGGCAATAAATTTCCACTTATACTGGGGAGGAATTAGTGATTTTAAAATCATTTTTTCATTTGAGACTACTGTCTCCAAGCAGTACACATTTAAATTTTTTTATTTTAGTGGCTTCAACTATGAAATTATAATCATAGATGATGGAAGCCCAGATGGAACAAGGGATGTTGCTGAACAGTTGGAGAAGATCTATGGGTCAGACAAAATTGTAAGTCATTTTTTTATCATATTAGTTATGTTTATATTGGGGAAAGATGATGAATGAACAGTGCTTAAATTCAGTCTGTCTAGAAACTGAAAAAATTAAAGAGCAACTTATACACTTGGGGTTTAGATGCATTTTCATTGTGCTTGAGGTTTTACATGTCTTTGATATGTTGAGTCAGTGGTAGGTTCACAGCAAGATAGTGAGCCTTTGGATGAACTCTGTTTTTATGTCTGACTCTGCAAGTCAGTTTCCTTGAAGGGCAGAATTAAAGCATGATACTGAAATGAGAAGGAATATTTATAGAGCTAGGTTGCAGTTAGTAATGTGTGTCTGGATCTTTCTCGCTCCCTTTCTTTAGGTATTCTCATACTTTCAGTAGAGAATCCTGCCTACAGCTAGCTTGTAGCTGGGAAAGGTGACTGATTGTTTTCATGTGAAACATGATTTTTCAGAGAACTTGGCATTTTTATTTTTATCTGTAGAACAGTCTTCTGGAAGTATTTAGATTGACTTTCTGAGTCTTAAACTTTAGATTTTCCCACTGTGCCTTAAAGCCTGTGGTTCTTCTACAGGAGTAACTTAGGCAGATGTAGAGTTCATTTTGTAATAGCTTTGTAATTTTTATTTTTGATTCAGTGTTTTGGCTTTATAAATGCTGGAGCATACTTGTGAGATCACTTCAGCTAATTCTTGGGCCAAAAGCATACATTAAATCCAGATTTAATTAGAGAAAACATTCTAGGCATTGGGTATTTTGTAATTTGTATAGACCAGAATTTCTCAGTCTCAGCACTCCTGACCTTGGGACCTGATAGGTCTTTGCTGTGAGGGACTGTCGTGTATGTTGTAGGATGTTTAGCATCATCCCTGGACTCTACCCACGAGATGCAGCAGCAGCCCCCCTCCTCAGTGTGGCAACCAAAAATACCTCTGGATAACATCAAGTGTTCCTCCCTTTGTGGGCAAAATTGTCCCCTCTTTCCACAGAGAACGATTGGTATAGGAATAAAGAAGTCTCTTGGAATAGCCAGGACATGGAAGCAACCTAAATGTCAATCAACAGAGGAGTGGATAAAGAAGATGTGGTACATATATATACAATGGAATATTACTCGGCCATAAAAAGGAACAAAGAAGTCTCTTGGAGAACCTTTATTGATATTTGCATTTCAAGAAATGACAATTAAGCATCAAAAAGAATAGGCTCAGGCTTCCCTGGTAGCGCAGTGGTTGAGAATCTGCCTGCCAATGCAGGGGACACGGGTTCGAGCCCTGGTCTGGGAAGATCCCACATGCCGCGGAGCAACTAGGCTCATGAGCCACAATTACTGAGCCTGCGTGTCTGGAGCCTGTGCTCCGCAACAAGAGAGGCCGCGATAGTGAGAGGCCCGCGCACCACGATGAAGAGTGGCCCTCACTTGCCGCAACTAGAGAAAAGCCCTCGCGCAGAAACGAAGACGCAACATAGCCATAAATGAATGAATGAATGAATAGGCTCTGGGTCCAGATATTCTTGATTAGTCCCAATAATGAAATAATTTCTGTGCAGTTGGAGGAGACCTTAGTTGGTGAGAAGCGTTTAAAGAAATGTGTTACTCTTATATACATGGTAAATCTATCCTGTACTGGAGGTTCTTTCCGTCTCTCAGACGAGCAATTCACAGAACTAGCACACCTCAGTCCTCTCTGAATGTCTCCAGATGTACAAGTGTACAGAGGAGATAAAAACTGAGATTTTCATCCTTCTAGCAGTGACTTCCGATAATGCTAGGTTCATATTTTTGGCCAACAGTTCCTCAGTTTTTATTAAGTTCTGGGCCAGGGCTACTGATTCATATAACGTATAGAATACTCTCATTATGCACTTCCACTTAATCTGGGAACATCAACCTAACAGTGTTTTGAATATTTTGTCATAGAACCTCAGCCTTGAGGTGTGGTTGATTGATCTTAAGGAATGCCTGATGAATTGATCTCCTCAAATTCTAAAACAACACGGTCTTCAAAGTGTTCCACTTTTTCCATCAATCCAATAAAAGTTAAAATAATGAGGAAAAAATAGCATTTACTATCATGATTTCTGTGTGGTACCAGGGAAATTCCCTATTCATTCATTACTTTATCACTTTTAGGTCATTTAAACTAGAAAATTACATGTGTGCGCGTGCACACACGCCAATAACAAGCTATGCCAGGGAGGGCACTTGCTTGCTTTTTAGGTGACGTACGTATATTTAGTTGGGGGAAAAATTAGGAACCACCTTACAATACCTCAGATAAAATATTCACAGATGCTTTATTAGCCTTTCAAACTGGCTGAAATGAATATTTTAGAAAAAAAGCTAAAGAAAAGAAATATTTAACTCTTGAGGTGAGGAAACAGACTAGAGGTTAAGTGACTTTCTAAGGGTACATAGGTAATTAATAAATGGCAGGAGTGGGACCATAGAAAAATTGGAGGCACATATTCTGAACTGTTAATGATCACAGGGCAGGGAGATACGAGATTTGGAGGGCTTCTATTATGTTTGATGTACATGGCTTGTTTCATCACCCAAGTTGAGATCAGAGAGACTCATCTATATTTTGTCATTATTTATAGTTTAGTATTTTTAAAAATTGTTTTGATAATGAAGTGTAACACACATTCATTACTTTTAAAATGTCAAGCATAACTATAGGATTGAGAGATTTGACTACTTAAAAATATTTGGTTCATCCCCAAATACCAACATATTATCTCTGACAAAGAGATCAGTATCCTAATCAACTGTACAGAAATATTCATAAAAACAAGAACTACAGATGGTCAAAAGTGAAAAAAAAAAGAAAAAATATGAGCCTCACTGATAAGAATTGCAAAATAGGAGAGTACGATTAGCCTTTTCTTAGCTGCAGATTTATTTTTATTCTTTTCCCAGCCCGTTTTCAAGAGTACGGTAAAACAGATCCACTCAAATGGTGTTGATCCTAGTGGAAATGGATACAGTTTTCTGAAGTGTCATGATTTTCTATGATAAAGATTTTTACAAAGTAAGTTTTTTGTCAAATAAATCATAGTGTCGTATGGTATTTTCTAAGCAGTTGTGGTAAGCATTCTTCAGGATATGTGCCCTGTACCCTTACACGCACTTTCTACGAATTCACAGCTTTTTCTGATGACGACTGAGTGAGGTGAGCTCTGTGTGCCCATTGCTGCCCTGGGGTCACACAGCAAATTAGCAAGGGGGTTCCATAGTCATCTACTAAGCCATCCTGCCATATGTAAGAAAAAGCAATCATATTGATGTAAGGAGGGAAAAAAAGGAGAGGGGTGGAATTAGGGGTCTGAAAGTAAAGCACAGGAGATGAAACAATTTGAACTTTTTATTACATAAGAAATAAACAAGTATATTGTCAAATGTAAATATTACCAGTAAAACTGAATTGGCCTCTGATGAGCATTTCTTGATCTGCATCCCAGTCCCTTCTCCAGGGGGAGACCCCAGTCCACATTTTGGTATATGTTACCCCACATCTTTTTGTGCACATGTGTGTGTGTGTGTGTGTGTGTCTACATCTATAGAACAAGGTAATGTGGTTTTATATGTGTGCTTTTGTTTTTGAACATAAATGCAGTCTTTCTGTGTCATTCTGTTACTCTTTTTTTTTTTTTTTTTTTTGCGCGGTACACGGGCCTCTCCCTGTTGTGGTCTCTCCCGTTGCAGAGCATGGGATCCGGACGCGCAGGCTCAGTGGTCATGGCTCACGGGCCCAGCCGCTCTGCGGCATGTGGGATCTTCCCGGACCGGGGCACGAACTCATGTCCCCTGCATCGGCAGGCGGACTCTCAACCACTGCGCCACCAGGGAAGCCCTCTGTTACTCTTTAATTATACCTTGGTCGTTTTTTGTCACCAGATTACCTCATTTTTTTAACTGCTCCATGATACCCTATCTATGTAACGTGGTTTGTATTTTATGTAAACTTTTGAACGTTCTGAAAATTATAAATAACAAAATTATCCTTTGTTTGAAAAAAAGAAAGTTTTTTTAGCTAAAACATAGGGTTATAGGAAATCTAAGATGAACTTTAAAGGATTTGCTTTTTCAGGGCAAATACCAGATGAGGTCAGTATTTTGTCAGTAACAGTCAAGCACAAAATCAAATAAAACTTGACATGTCTGGTTTGATTTTGTTCAGTGAATAGTAATTATTATAGATGATTGAATGTCTAGTTCTCCTCTATGTAAAAACTCATGGGGGATATGGGGAGTGGGAAGGGTAAGCTGTGACAAAGCGAAAGAGAGGCACGGACATATATACACTACCAAACGTAAGGTAGATAGATAGTGGGAAGCAGCCGCAGAGCACAGGGAGATCAGCTCGGTGCTCTGTGACCGCCTGGAGGGGTGGGATGGGGAGGGTGGGAGGGAGGGAGATGCATGAGGGAAGGGATGTGGGAACAGATGTATATGTATGACTGATTCACTTTGTTATAAAGCAGAAACTAATAAAAAAAAATGGGGTAGGAATGTATTTTATTATCTTTGTCCCTCCCCTAGACCTATAGCAGCTGTGTGTAGTTTTTTTAAAAAAGAGAAAATCTATCCTGCTTAAATTAAACTGCAAATACTTTGGAGATTGCAGTCTGAGGCAACCTGCTTACCCACTGGCAAGTGCCGGGGGGCGGGGGAGGGGGGAGGATAAGAAATGCCCAGTAGTTAGTCTACTTGAGCCCCCTACCTCAGAAACTTAGGGTCAAAACCTTGGCATTCTACTTTTCCAGAAATTTAGAGAAAAAAGGAAATAACAACTAAGTCAGTGTTTATATATGAAGCAAGAAGTGTAAAAAGATTAATTGACAAACTGTAAGGAGAAAGAATTTAATCTTAGGAATATAACCTGAAATCATGTCATTGGACCAATAGAGAATAAGATGAGGTCATCCAAGCATAGAGTCAAGATAAGTGGATGGAGTATCAACATTTAAAATCACAAAGGGAATTGAGAAAACAAGCATGGCTATCAAATATTCCAAAAAGGTATAGAATAAGTGAGTTAAATACTCAGTTTTCCTAGGAAGGAATCAATAGATATTGCTTAAAATGATAAATCAAGTAATAGACATAAAAAAAGTTTTTTTGGTGGATAGCTCTGGGGTGCAGCGGGGGGCGGAGTTTAAGATTTGGTCTGTGGGGTTTGGGTGAAAGAATGTTACTTTTCCTTGAAAGCTATTAAATTATTTGATTTGTTACTAAATGCTTTTTTTACTTTGGCAAAAAATGTTAAGCATATTCTGCTTTAAGGTCTAATAAATGCGGCTGTATTTCTGTTTAAATGAGTGAGCACTTATTAAAAAAGTTTTTATTAGTCAGATTTTCGATTAATTGTGTTAAAATGCCATTTCTTATTCTTACAGCTTCTAAGACCGCGAGAGCAAAAGTTGGGACTAGGTAAGTAGAACCTCTCACCCCTCATGCCTGCTCCTTGCCTTGGTAAGACTATCCAGTATGTATTTCCCCAGTTTGGAACAGGGCCAAAATACAGTGACCTCCTGTGATGGTTTTTAATGATCTTAATGATATTCAGATGGTTTAACTTGAATTGTCCGTATGAGGCAAAGCCCACTTAGGAAAACAGAAACCACTGTAATTCTTTCAATATAGGGAATTTAATACAGAGAATCTGGTTACACAGGTGAAGGAATTGCTGAGAAGCCAAATGGAACAGTGGGGCTACTCAGAGATTAGTAGCAGCTGGAGCTCACTACCGCTCCTGGGCTGGAGCACCAATGGAGGAGATGGTGTTTTTAGAGCTGGGAACCGGGCTGCCCAGAGGAGCTAGAAGGGTGGAGTCAGGGATGCTTGGCAGAAGCGGGGGCCGTGGATGGAATCTGGTCCGTGCCGGGAGGCAGAGGAAAGGGGAGGGCGCTTGGACTTCTCCCCTTCTCCTTGAGTGCTTCCTTCTTCCTGTGCCTCCCAAAGCTGCTTGGAAACCAGTGGACAAGAAAACAAAGTACCCTGCAATATAGAACAGAGAAGGGATCTAAGGGCAAACATTTAGACCAGCACACTCCCTTAGCTGTAAGTCTTTTGAACAGTTCTTGAAGTTACAAGTTTTTAAAAGGTGTTTAGTTTTTAAAAAGGAAGCTTTTCCAGCTTTAAAATGTAAGGGGTTATAGAAAAGCTGAGATGAGGTCAGTCATTCTGAGATGAAAATCTTGAATGCCTTTATTTCTATTGTTGTTCACAGCTGCTTTATGTTGAAAAGTGGTATAATTTTACTGAAAAATTGGGGGAGCATGGAGGAAGCACAGTTCTTGAAAACTGAGTATCTGCTGTCCTGAAGACCCTCAGTTTCATGGCATGATCAAATGTTCTGAATATCTGAATCCAGAAGGTTCTTTGGGATTGAAATAATCTTGAAACTGCCATGAAAGCCACCAAGAATTACTAACCCGTCAGTGGAAATCCAAAAAGCTGTGGATAGTCACGTTTTTTAAAAATTAATTAATTAATCTGGTTGGCTCTTAGTTGCAGCAGGCGGGCTCCTTAGTTGTGGCTCGCCAGCTCTTTAGTTGCGGTTTGCAGGCTCCTTCGTTGCGGCATGCGTGTGGTATCTAGTTCTCTGACCAGGGATCGTACCCGGGCCCCCTGTGTTGGGAGCGTGGAGTCTTAACCACTGCGCCATCAGGGAAGTCCCTGGATAGTCACTTCTTAACAAAAGAAGTCAGAAGAGTTCTGCCTTTCTAATAAGATACTGTGGTGATTTGGGGCTAGAGAATGCAGGAATTCCCACATCGTGTTCCTGACCAGTCACCCTTACCTGCCAAGTCCCCGAGGAATTTTTAGGCATGAGGGTGGCTAAGTAATTACTAGTTGCACCTTTGGCCCCAGGTACAGGGCTCTAGTGTACCAGGCTTACGGTGTAGAAGACACTCACTGCGTAGCTTTTGTGGGACAGGGGTGATGGGCTGAGCAGAAGCAGAGACTGGTTAGGTAGGGATCCAGGCATCAGAAGATGGTGCCCGGGACTAAAGTGAAATTGGAGACGAAAGAATGAAATTGAGAGGTTTTTTTTTTTTTTTTTAAGGGCTTCAAATGCTTGGTCTTTTTATTTATTTATTTATCTATCTATCTATCTATCTATCTTTCTGTTTATTTATTTATTTATGGCTGTGTTGGGTCTTCATTTCTGTGCAAGGGCTTTCTCTAGTTGTGGCAAGCAGGGGCCACTCTTCATCGCGGTGCGTGGGCCTCTCACTATCGCGGCCTCTCTTGTTGCGGAGCACAGGCTCCAGACGCGCAGGCTCAGTAGTTGTGGCTCACGGGCCTAGTTGCTCCGCGGCACATGGGATCTTCCCAGACCAGGGCTCGAACCCGTGTCCCCTGCATTAGCAGGCATATTCTCAACCACTGCGCCACCAGGGAAGCCCGAGAGATGTTTTTGATGGAGAGTAATAAATAGGACTTTAGAGGACTAATGTATGCTTTTCAGAGGTGCTTAGCAGTTTCTTCCCTGTTCAGATGTATACCTAAGCATTTCTGGTGATTTCCTTTAATGGATATAAATATTTTCATTTTTAGGAACTGCATATATTCATGGGGTGAAACATGCCACAGGAAACTACATAATCATTATGGATGCTGATCTCTCACACCACGTGAGTAGTATGTTTCTTTAGAGGCTATTTATGACAGTCTTAGCCTGTTTTACTGACCTACTCTTTATTCTTTCTAAATTTCAGCCAAAATTTATTCCTGAATTCATTAGGTAGGTATTTCTAATATTTGAAAGAATTATTCAAATCATTTATCTTATTGATTTTGTACTTTTCATTTTTCATTCATTAAAAATACTCATGCTGGGCTTCCCTGGTGGCGCAGTGGTTGCGAGTCCGCCTGCCGATGCAGGGGACACATGTTCGTGCCCCGGTCTGGGAAGATCCCACATGCCGCGGAGCGGCTGGGCCCGTGAGCCATGGCCGCTGAGCCTGCGCGTCCGGAGCCTGTGCTCCGCAACGGGAGAGGCCACAACAGTGAGAGGCCCGCGTACCGCAAAAAAAAAAAAATACTCATGCTATTCTAAGTTTGCTATCAAAAATGAAACCAAGGTATAGTTTTGAGACATGTGAATATTTAGTTATGTGACTAAATGATATATTTTAGGAGCCCTGATAGGAGTAATCAACAGATAATTCCTTTATTACCTAATTCTTACAGACTACAGAAAAATATGAAAAGCAACTTCCCTGTTAAATGGAATTAAGCCCTGCATCATAAGGGTGAAACCCTATGAATAGCTGCGGTTTATTCCAGGAATGCTAAAATCAGGAATCGGTCAAAAAAATTCATTTATCACATTAACAAAGAAAGCAGCATGACTGGGGACTTCCCTGTTGGTCCAGTGGCTAAGACCCCGCACTCCCAATGCAGGGGGCCCAGGTTGGATCCCTGGTCAGGGAACTAGATCCCACATGCATGCCGCAACTTAGCGTTTGCATGCCACAACTAAGGAGCCTGTGTGCTGCAACTAGGACCTGGCACAGCCAAATAAATAAATATTTTTAAAAAAGAAAAGCGTGATTAAGTCTATAGCTGCTAAAGCGTATTTGGTAAAATTCACTAGCCATTTCTAATTAAAATTTTAATGTAGAAATAGAAGGAAACCACTTAAACATACTGAAGACAACCTGGTCCTAACACAAAGGTCTTACTTTTTGTTTTTGTTTTTTTTGCCCTCACTGCACAGCTTGCAGGATCTTAGTTCCCCTACCAAGGATTTAGTCCAGGCCCTCAGCAGAATCCTAACCACTGGACCACCAAGGAATTTCCCCACAAAGGTCTTATTAAATGGTGAAATGTTGAGTCATTTCCAATAAACTCATCAATGATTATAGGCGTACCACCTATCATAAAACATGGAGATTTTAAGTAATGTTGTAACATAAGAATTTAGTATATACTGGTAAAGGATACAAAATTACATTTATTTGCAGGTAATGTAACTATATTTTTAGAAAACCCAAGAGACCATGACACCTCTCAGAATAAGAATTTGGAAGCTGTTCTGAATGTAAGCTAAATACACAAAAACAGAATCAGATCATGTCACTCACCTACTTAGAACACTTCCAGGAGTTCCTGTGAACACATGGGGAAAAATCCACACTCCTTTACTTGCCCCTCAAACCACTCGTGATGTGGCCCCTGCCTTGCATTCTGAACTCATCTTGTGCCCCTCCCCCTTGCCTGAAGTGCTCTTTCCCTGCTCCTTAATGGCCAACTACTTCTCCTTGTTTGATCTCTGCATGAAAGTCACCTCAGAAATACCTTCTCTGCTTAGATCACCAATACACAAAAGCTCCTTTGACCTGATAAGGCAGTAGAACCAGTGGAGTAGAAAATGGGTGAAAGATACAAGCAGGCCATGTGTAGAAGAAATCCAAATGGCTAATAAACCTAAGAGAAGATATTCACCCTGGGATGTAGTCAGGGAAATGCAATTAAAATAACCGTGTGTTACTATTAGTTTTTCAAAATTAAAGACATAATAGAACAATACATCCAGCACCAATAAGATGATAGAAAATGAACATGGATATTGCTGGAGGAAGTATGAGTTACTACAGCCTTTTTGGAAAGTAATTTCTGGTGATATCTGTTAGAATTAAAAATACTCATAAGCTTTGCTTTAGCAATTCTGTTGAAAGCTCAACAGCTTTTTCTAATTGCCAGCTAATTTATTTTTTTTCTGCAGGAAGCAAAAGGAGGGTAATTTTGACATTGTCTCTGGAACTCGCTACAAAGGAAATGGAGGTGTATATGGCTGGGATTTGAAAAGGAAAATAATCAGGTATATATGTATGTGCTCATGATTTCTCTATTTCTTTAGTGTAACTACTAGAAATATGTTTTTAACAGGTATTTGGATTAAATTACCATGCTGCCTTGGAGTTTGTGGGATCAGATTGTAACTTCCAGAAAGTATTCCCAGATAGCTTCTTACGCACAGTTTTTCCTGTGTTAGAGTATTTAATTTTGGATGTTTTTCACTTGGGAAAAATCTGCATAAACCTTTGAACCTTTTGTAGAAATGGTCTAATTCAGCACAGTTTGTTCTTCCGGACCTCCAGCTTTGATTTAAGTGAACTATTCATCTATATTTTTGGACTAAATATGTAATTTTTTCCATATGTATTTTTCAATAATTTAAGACACTTCATGATTTCAGCGTTTACTAAGCAGCATAAAGTAGTGAGGCTTTGGAGGCAGACCTAGGTTAACATCCTGATTGTGTCTTTTAATTACTTGTGTCCCCTTGCATATTTTACCTTTTCTAGGCTTTACTTTCCTCATGATAAGATGGAAATGAAACAGACTGTTTCAGTTTTCTATTACCGTGTAACAAACCATCCCCAAACTGAGTGACTTACAGCAACAATTTATTATTTCTCACAATTCTTTCGTTTGGCTACTGGTTCCTCTGCTGACTTCACCTGGGCTCACTCATGCAGTTTCCTTCAGCTGGAGGCTCCAAGATGGCCTCATTCATATGTTTGGCAGTTGGTACTGGTTGTTGGCTGGGCCATCTCAGTTCTCCTGCATGTGGCCACTTACCTGGGAAGCTAGATCAGCTTCTTTACATGGCATCCTAAGGGCAGCACCCAAAAGTACCAAGGCTGCAACTGCAAGGACTCTTGAGTCCTAAGCTCTGGGGCTAACACCAAATTAATTTTTGGTCAAAGCAAGCCCATAATCAAGGGATGGGGAAATAGAATCCACCTCTTGATGGGAAGACCCGCAAAGAATTTTTGACCATATTTAATCTATGGCACCTAGGTTGTTGGGAAGATGTTTCTATCTCTAAAGGATCTATATAGCTTATTGCTTTTTGTGTAACAACATAACTTTATATAAATTCTTACTGATAGTATTTTTTATCACCCACTTCATTCCTATTGAAGGTTCTTAGGTTAATGTCACTTTTGCCTCTTAACTGTTAAACCTTGGGCAAGTATTTCAAACATGTAAGAGCCTCAGTCTTCAGTGAAATGAAGGGGTCGGATAAATCAGTGGTTTTCAATCCTGCTGAGCACTGAAGTCATGTAGGGGGAAAATTATACACAACTGCTCCCTGTTTGTCCTCCCTTTCTTGTGCACACACATACTGCAGACCATTTGAATGGATCTCCAGAGGTGGTGCAAGAGCATCAGTATTTTTCACAGGCTCCCAGATGATTCTGTGGTGCAGCCAAGGTTGAGAGCAACAAATCAGTGATCTCTCAGGCCTCTCTGAATTTGGTCATTAAAGCTATTATTTAAAATCAGGGAGTCCCGGTCAGAGACAATTTACAACGTTTAGTTGGATCATTGAGCTGTATCTGTCATTAGTTGTTAATGTCTGCACTGACTTTATAGTATAAACTCCTGAGAAAGAGTCTGTATCACTTGCTCAAGGTCTCATCTGTATGGTCCAGAACCAGAATTTGAACCCAAGTCTGTCTGACTCTTGCTGCATTTTAATTAAAAGACCCCAATTTTAAAATGCATTACCTTAAATAGATGTACAAATATATACATACACACATGCACACATACACATAAATACATACACACTCACATTCCTTTGATTACACCCATTTTGGTGGGTAAACTATGTCCTGGAATTTTTTTGTAGCTATTAGAAGCAAACTGAACGGTAAAATGTTTCTGTTAGCCATTATGCCAGCTATATCCCTAACCATGTTATTTATATGAAATAGACACTCCTGGGACTTCACTGGCCGTCTAGTGGTCAAGACTCTGCGCTTCCAATGCAGGGGGCTTGGGTTTAATCCCTGGTCAGGGAACTAAGATCCCACATGCTGTGTGGCACGGGGACTGAAGGGAGGGAAAGGAGAAGAAGGAAGGGGGGAAGGAGAAGGAAGGAAGGAAGAAAGAAACACTCCTAAGGAGTGCCTTGATGGTTACCCTGGCTTTGGGGAGAAACTGTTTTCTCCAGGCTGATTCCCCTGCTGCCCTCCGCACCCCCGCCAAAAAAAAAAGAACCCACTTTTTTTCTGAATCTGAACACTCTAAAATAATCTGAGCCCACAAACTATAGCTGCAGTACCAAAGTCATTTTTTCCAAGTGTACTTCACATCTTTTTGAAATGTTAATAATGGCTATTAGTCAGTAATAGATTATAGTTGATTGATACCTAGTTGTGTTTGAAGCACAGATCCTAAAGTCATTGTTATGGACTGAATATTTCTGCTAGAATTCATGTGTTAAAGTACCTTATGCAGGGAGTGTTGGTATTTGGAAGTGGGGTTTTGAGGTAATGAGGTTTAGATGAGGTCCTGAGTGTGGGGCACTTTCGGTGGGATTAGTGCCCTTTCAAGAAGAAACCAAGAAAGCTTGGCCTTTCTCCTCCTACCCCCACCCTCAGCCCCTCTGCCTCCCTCCATTTGAGCACACAGCAAGAACGTACCATGTGTAGGCTACCAGGAACCAAGTCTACAGCACCTTGATCTTGCTCTTTTCAGCCTCCAGAACTGTGAGAATTGAATATCTGTTGTTTAAGCCACCCAGTCTATGGTATTTTGTTATAGAAGCCCAAGCAGACTAAGAAAGTCTCAGAACGGAACTTTTGGTCAATTTCCAGAGATTGCCAAAAACCAAAACCCTCTCCCACCTGCACACCTTTAAAAAAAAAAAAGCCATTTTAATGCAAACTGACCTATTACCCAGTTGGAAACTGCCATCACTTGGCGATATGAATCTGAAAAAGAAACTCCAGATCCCTGATAGATCACTTTTGCTGTCTTGACAGATGTTTGTAATTCTAAATCATGACTGTTGGCAAATATGCGAGTTGAGTTAAAAAATCTATTACCATTCTCACCTAGAGTTTGGAAGAATGAGTGTTTTATGGTCACTTCTACATGTCACATTCCAAGAATAAAAATCCCTATTTTCTGAAAAAGGAGAACTACCAGATCTCCTTTCAGTGATTTCTGTTTGTTCCATAGAATTAACACTTTTGTGAAATAGTGTTGCATTTATGAAATTAGTGTAGCATTTTTAGCACTCTACACTTGGGTGTATTTCTTTTGTTTAGAAATTGTACTTTATAAAGAAAATCTTTTATTTGGCAGCCGTGGGGCAAATTTTATAACTCAGATCTTGCTGAGACCAGGAGCGTCTGATCTAACAGGAAGTTTCAGGTACAGTGAAAACCTGTGATTGTGTGTTTTCTACTATTTACAATTTCTTGCCTAAATTTCTTCCTTTATAATGACTTAAAGAAATACTTTTCGTTTCTATCCCATTTTTGTTCTGGAACGCTAAAAAAGACAGACTGAAGTTGCTTAGAAGCTGCTGATGAAGCCTAAGCATCTTAAGGGAAAATATTGTACTTTTTAAAGAGTATGGACGACAGGTTAGTGTGCTTGTTAACATCAGTGTCACTGCTCAGCCCTTGAGGGGCCTGAGGTGACCATGGACTGCTCATTCAGGACATTACTGAGATGGGCTTCAAAAACAGTGCCTCTTCCGGTAATTTTCTGCAGTTTATAGCATTGTCCACAGAAAAGTTTTAAAATCTTTAATATTTATATATAGCTTTTTCAGTTTCCTTATTCTCCATGTGTTTTTTTTTTTTTTTTTTTTTTTTTTTTTTTTTTTTGCTGTACGCGGGCCTCTCACTGCTGTGGCCTCTCCCGTTGCGGAGCACAGGCTCCGGACACACAGGCTCCGCGGCCATGGCTCGCGGGCCCAGCCGCTCCACGGCATGTGGGATCTTCCGGGATCGGGGCACGAACCCGTGTCCCCTGCATCGGCAGGCGGACTCTCAACCACTGCGCCACCAGGGAAGCCCTCTCCATGTGTTTTATAAAAAAAAATTCTTGTTTAAATGGAGCAAAGCCTCCTGCTAGGTCCTTGGGGTTTTTTAATTTTTGTTTGTTTCTGGGGGGTGTGTATTATCTCTGAAACTATAAAATTTCTGTTCATCTGCTTTAAGGCCGCGACCCATGCATTGGTTAGTACTTTGATGTTACTTGGTATTTGCTCCTCTCCATTAAATAATGTGGATTCTTCCGTACTTCATTGGAGCGACACACACACACAAACCAGGAGCTGGCTGGTGAGGGTTCACTAGTACCACCGGGTGCCACTGCACGTCTGTGGGACGGCAGTTCAGGGACAGCAAGACAAGTCACAGGTGGAGAGAGGCGCCATCGCAAGTGAGAGGTCAGACGGTGAAAATGAGACCTCTCCGGAAGTAAAATGTAGCTCGTCTCGAAAGCACAATTCGCTGCATAAAAGACAGATAGGGGGCTTCCCTGGGGGCGCAGCGGTTGAGAGTCCGCCTGCCGATGCAGGGGACGCGGGTTCGTGCCCCGGTCCGGGAGGATCCCACATGCCGCGGAGCGGCTGGGCCCGTGAGCCATGGCCGCTGAGCCTGCGCGTCCGGAGCCTGTGCTCCGCAACGGGAGAGGCCACAGCAGTGAGAGGTCCGCATACGGGGAAAAAAAAAGATAGATAGGGACCCCATAAATACATCCCTTCAGTTCCACACTTCGAGGCAAATGAATAATGTGTTATAAAGATCTCTGATTTCCAGAGGAAAAAAGAAGATTGTAATTTAAAAAAAAAAGATACTGTGGTGGAGGAGACAGGGGTGGCAATGAAGAGAAATAAATCTGACAAAGTGACTCTTACAGGGAAAGAATTCGTAGCCTAATCCTAGTTTTAAAGGTACTGCTGAAACCTTATTCCATTATCCCACCATCATAGTTCTTCCCATAATCCCAGACCTCCCTCCCCTACTTAACATCACTTGACATATATCTTTAGTTTCTACTGCTAAAATCCCCAAACATGAAAAGGTTCCTGAAACACAGTAGGTTCCTCAATAAACATTTGTTATTGAATGAATATTACTACCATCAGAATCTCCTTTCTTCACATTTATTCCAGACTTATTCTTTTGAGTTCTGATGGAGACTGTATGGGTAAAGGAGTGCATACCACTAATCCCCCTCAGGTTCCTCTCAGGACTGTGCTTTAGTCTTATAGCCACCTAAAAGCTTGGAAAACCAAAAGGTGGGGTAACCTGAAAGGAAGCCTGAGAAAATATGTGAGTTCCAGCTATAAAACCCTCTGGCGTTATAGCTCCAGGTGGCTTTAACTACCAAGGGAACAAAGTTACTCCCTCACCTAGCTTTCTCAAAAACACAAACAGCAAGAAGAAAGAGGTAGAAACTGCTGCCTTTCTACTCACTGAGGCTCAGGGGTTGCTTTTGTTTTTTAACCTCGGTGACTGAAAATGGGGAGTGACTGAAAATGGGGAGCTCCTGAAGAACGTGACTGAGTTCACCCATAGGACTTCCCAGCTCCTGTCTTTCTTTGTAAATCTGATGAGCTTTGCCTTTGGCCTGCAGTCCATCTAAAGTTAGGCTGTGCATTCGCCCAGTTTAAGTGTCTTAACTGTGACCTCAGTTGCTGATATCTGATTCCCACCAGGACTGCCTCATCCTGTGATCCCTACTTCCTGTCTTAACCTAGCTTAACCAAGCTCATCCTAGAGGGACTTAGTTTATCTCAGGAATTTATTTAGATCTCAGGAAATAGGAACTTCATAGACATTTATGAGGAAATGCCTGTTAACTACTTCTTTCTTGTTACCTAGTTTATATTGTTGCTTCATCATCTGTCAACTCTGTTGTTCCAGTAGTTGAAACAGTTTCTCCCCTTTCAGCTTTAAAAATAAATTTTAAGAAAAATTTAAAAACTACAAACGATGGGGGGGTTCTGCTCCACATGATTCACTTTATCACCATATTTTTATAATTTCTGATAGTGTGATAGGAAGATAATTCTCTAAAAGATGCTAAGAATTCATTTTCAAAATCGTCCCAAATTATTTACCAAATATTTTTATGGCCTTTCCAGTTCAGGACAAATGTATCATAATCATCAACTGTGAGAACTTTTCTATATACAAATGGCTGGTGAAAGTTTAAGGTTTTATAAATACCAGTGAACTTTTTGAAAGGTCAGGATACATGTAGGCATGTATATTTATCCAGGTGTTCATATACATTTTAATTTCTTACAGGTTATACCGAAAAGAAGTTTTACAGAAATTAATAGAAAAATGTGTTTCTAAAGGCTACGTCTTCCAGATGGAGATGATTGTTCGGGCGAGACAGCTGAATTATACTGTTGGCGAGGTATGGTGAATAGTGTGTTATACTCCTCATAAAGAAACAATAGGGTTACTTTTTATCATAAAAATGTTAATTTTCATAAACTACTAAAAAATGTGGAAGGCTTCCAGGTGTCCATGCAAAAGGGTGAAAATTCACAGTTCTTTAAAATTAATATATTTGACTTACCAAGATCTAAAGCATAACAGAAGGCAGCGTTCCCTTTTAAATAAATGAAAGTTACCGGTATCTTCTCCCTCCTTTCCCTTTCTTCTGACCACTCAGCATTATGGGATAAGTCTGCTGCTTTTCCCCTTGTCTCAGCCATCAGCCACCCTACTTAAAAATGCGTGGTGAATCCCTTTTGCCCGTTGCAAAGGGCAGGAATTGGGGGAGCAGAGGGGATTTGTAACATTTACAGCCAGCTAGTAAGTTCTTAGGGAAGACCCTCCTCGGTTAACAATAGTATTCTTATTCAGAGCAAGAAACTAGCTAACTAGAATGTTACTACTGTTGGGGAAGTTATAAGATTTTTAACTTAGTGCTAAAACAGTGACAGCTAAATTTGATGGACTACTGAAAAAAAGTAGGTGAAAGGCCATTTTACTTCGGGCATACAATTTTTCTTGGAAGCTTGAGTAAACCAACTTAGTATTCAGGATCAATGCTTTTCAAAAGAGTTGTAGCTTTGGCTGGATGACCTAATTTTAGATAGTAAAATGCATGTTTAATTTTGAAGACTTGGAGGTGCACACAGTTACTGTAAGAATCCCGTAATTCTGATTTACCTTGAAGGACTTGCTATCAGCGGACTAATCTTGTTTCTGTTGTATGAGTAATTGTTGTATGCCTGCTATGCTTCCTTTCTAATATTTTTGAAGACTCACTTAACTTATATTTTTTTAACTAGGTTCCAATATCATTTGTGGATCGTGTTTATGGTGAATCCAAGTTGGGAGGAAATGAAATAGTCTCTTTCTTGAAAGGACTATTGACTCTCTTTGCTACTACATAAAAGAAAGTTATTCATTTATACTTAATCATGTTCATTTCAATTTAAACATAAAAGAAGCCTGGTTGCTGATTTTTATAAAATGTACTCTTAGAACATAAATCATAAGGTAAGGTAAATTTCATGCAAATCTTTTTTCCTGAGAAACTCCATTTTATATGTCAAATTAAATTAGAAAAATGAGCAGTGTTCTCAATTTTCATTTACATTTTGCTGTACTAAGACCTATAAATAAATGTATATGAAATTTTTGCATAAAAATAATGCTTTCATTAGTGTATGCAAATGCAGGATTTCTTACATGGGGAAGATTTTGAAATATTCTTTATAAAAACTATTCGTAGCTCTGGATTCATACCTAATACATGTCAGAAGAGGATTGCTAATTCATGAAATACACATATGATACATGGCTGTTTCTATATGAACTAAAAAAGAAATACACACCTCTGCCCCCACCCCCTTTTTTTTTTTTTTTTTGGCTGTGCTGCACAGCTTGTGGGATCCTAGTTCCCCAACTAGGGGTTGAACCTGGGCCCCCAGCAGTGAAAGCGCCAAGTCCTAACCACTGGACCACCAGGGAATTGCCAGCTGTAGTAATTTTTAAACAACTGTTTTTTTCCTCAAAATATTTTTCATGTTATTTCAGGACCCTTAACAAAGCATACATCTTTAGTAATATGACTAAATCCCCTATAGCTCTTCTGTTGAGAAAACTGTTCTGCCAGTTGAAATGTTCAGTAAAGCCCTCACAAATATTCTATTTACCCACCTTAAGTGGGTATTGCAAAAAAGATTAATTTCCAAGTATAGCATAGCTTTTAGATCACACAGTGTCTTTTAAAATTTTGAGTAAGGCATACTTTGAGCAAATAAGCTTAAGATTAAATTGACTTTCCTTTGCAAGTAAAAGGAAGGGGCGTCTCTAAGTCATTTAATAAGCATATTCAGTGAACGGTATTCCTACTACTGCATTTTCCTGGCTTAATTTGGCTGCTAAAGAAACTTAAAGTCTGATTTTTCCATTTGCATTTCTAACAGATCCTACCAAAAATGAATACCAGAGTATAAAACTTTTGGTGTCGTTTTGAACATTACCTATTCCCATAGTTGAATCCATAGAACACATTCCAATTAGGGCCTCTACTATTCTGTTTCCCTTTTACGCAGAGCTGAACAGCTGGCCCACCATGGACCCCTGTTCCTTGGGGAAGTGACTTCTCTCATCACTAATAACAACTAGAAAATTTATTACCACTGATGTAAAATACTTTTTTTGAGTGTTTAGATTCTTTCTCGTCTGAACCCAAAGTTAAATTTTCATTGTCAACTCTGTGGAGTAGAGATTAAATAACCACCTCAGAGCCCACTATAAAATAGTCTTCTCAGACCTCACTAGGGTAGGTACCTTTTGTCTTTGTTTAGTCTTTTGGTTCTTATTCCCACAATCATTACAACACTGTCATTATTTACAGTAAATTATTTGAGCAGTGAAAACTTTCACCATTTGGAAGTTATTTAGAAAAGAATCTGGACTATTTAGATGCATTTTTGTAGTAAATCTGGTGACTTAAACACTGTAAAATCTTTTTAAACATTTACATGTGAATCCAGCATCCCTTTTTACTTTGTAAATGGGGCCAAGGATGAAATCCAGATGTTCTCCCTTTGTATTGGTATTATCTCTGTATGAAATCTAAGTATATCTAAGGAAAACTAAATTTAAAATTATTTTGCTTATTTCATATTAGTTCTTGCCTGTCTTCTGCAACATGGAATTAGCTTCTTCATCTTTCTTTCTCTAAATTGAATGTTTTGGGTCCCTTCCTCCTTTTTACAACTTTTTTCAGCTGTTTTCCCTTGAAATACTGATTTGGCTTTTAAAGATATAGTTTATCACAATTTCAGAAATTAACGGAATACTGTGTTGGATGAAACAGCTTGTTAAACCTGCTAACTGAAGCCTTAGACATTGAGCTATATGTAACCACAATTTGTTCTGTTTTCAGTAAAGTCAGATTCTTTGTGGATGTTAAATATGGTTTGAAACTATTTTAGCATGATTTTTAGAGAAACAGCAAAAGATAAGTGTAAGATGTACAGAGCACATCTTAACAGGTTTGGTTAATCCTTCACAATTGACATTTATTACTTCTAAGTACGTCTAGCCAGTGATAGACACTCATATGCACTCAACTATAAAAGGTGGGTTCAAGAATGTTGAGAAGACAATGTGTTGGTTGGGGTTGACCTAAATTTACAAAGGCCCACGTTGTGTCCTGTGCTGTCCAAATTGTGGGAGCACTAAAAGGCTTGGGACTACAGCCTATGTGGTTTTTAAGGATCTTGTGGAGGCCCACTGGCAACATCATTTCTCATCCTCGGGCTTCACTAGCCCAGTGGCCTCAAACGATAGGGATCCCACTTGTTTCCTTCAGGCCAAAGAGAAGAGTCCATCACTGATTCGGAAGAATGTCCAGTCCCAGGGCAACAGCCGGCCTTCTGTAAAACGCAGGCCTGTCCACTGAATAGTGCACCCCACCCGCAAGGGGCCAAGCATCCATGGGGTTGGGTCTCATCTCAAGTCGGTGTGTGAAGCACGACGCCCTCACACCTCATTTAAAGAAGGAGGTGTCGGGCATGACCGGCCAGGTGTGTCTGCCCTAACGGCTGCTGCCCAGCCCGAGAGCGCGGGCTTCCCAGCACGTGGAGCCGCGGGGCTGCGTGCACGCCCCCTCCCACCAGATGTAGTCCAGGCCCAGCTGGGCCCGCGCAAGGATCTCCAGCGCGGCCACCTGACTGAGTGCAGCGCGTGCTGCGGCCCTCTGCTTGTGCCTCCGCCGCCGGCGCTGTGGCCAGAGGAAGGCGCCCGCCGTGCACACGGGCCATGGAGGCGCACTGCGGCCATTATCCGCGGCGCCTCCTAGTGGGTCAATGGCAAATCCTCTTGGTTCTCGCGAGAGCTCCCCCTCAGTGGGGATTATATAATGTCCCTTAGGTGGGGGTGGGGGTGCTGATGCCACCCTCCCTCAGAAAAAGTTAGGAGCAAACACAGGTGGGAGTAAGAGTTGTCTATGGGGGGGAAAGGGTACTGTCCCCCACTGCCCCCCTTAGTTAGCTGGACAATGAGTCCTCTTATGCTAATGAGGTACTTACGTCACTTCCGCTCTTTCTCGGCCGCCATTTTGGCTAGGGCAGGTTCGGGGACTCGCTCCGAGGCGCTTGTATTGTCTGCTGAGGGGAGACGCGGGATCAGCCCCCCCCTCCCCCGCCCGTTGCTGCCGCCGCCTCCGCCGGCCCGGTCTCCCCTCCGCCGCCCGCCGGGATCCATGAACTGAACTCCCGCCCCCCCGGCCGCCGCCATCTTGTGCCCCCTCCCCCTCCCGCGGGCAGCGCTAAGGGGGATTTTGGCGTCTCCTCAGACACAGCTCCCTCTCTCGGTCCCCGCTGCTGAGGAGTGAGAGGAGCGCGGCCGTCGCCGCCCGCCTGCCCGCGCCGGTGAAGCCGCCTCTCCCACACCCTCCGTCTCCTCCCTCCGCCCCTCCTTTGTCTGCACCGCTCGACGACGCTGCCGCCGCCGCCCGCGCGGGGACTGGAGGGAGCCGCTCGCGCCGCCGCCGCCGCCCGCCGCTCTGCTGCGCCCGCCGCGCCCCCCGGCAGCAGCCGCGGCCGCGGCGCGAGCCGGACCCCGCCGAGGCCGCCGAGCCAGAGCGCGACGAGGCCCCGGGCGCGCCCTCGCCGCCGCCAGCGCCGTGCCGCCGCCATCCGCCCGCCGCCGCCGCCCGGACCCCGAGCACGCCGGCCCCGCGCGCGCCTCGAGGCCGAGTCAAGGTAAGCCCGGCGGCCGCCGCGCGCGGACCCACGGCCGGCCCCGCGGGCCCATTATTGTTGAGACCGCCAGCCCTCCGGCCGCACACGCTCCTTTGCATACTCCGGTGCTGACGGAGCGCCCGCCCCGGCGCGGACCGCTACCCGGGCTCTTGCTCCGCGGTCCGGGCGCCTCCTCCTGCAGCCCGACCCCCCTTCCCCGCCCCGTGAGCCCGCGGAGGCCAGCAGCCGCCCTGGCCGCCGGAGCTTTTGCGGCTAGTGGCATCTCCCTCCACCCCGCCCCCAGCAAGAATCGAGCTTCTCCCATCCCTGGAACTAATTCCTTCCTCCCGCCCCCCGCCCAAAATGAGCCCCCCACGCACACCCCCAATCCCTGGGACGAACCTTCTGCCAGGTCTACCCACCTTTAGTCGGGGGAGGGGGGGAATAGATTGGGGGGCGGGGAGCATGCATGGCACGGAGTGAAAGTCTTTGCCTCCCCTGTGCAATCCTTCCTCCCCAACAAGCCAGCTCCCCTCCTATCCTGACCACGGAGTCCTCCACCACCCCCTTTTCTCAATCGCAGCTGCCTGGTCAGCACGACCTCTTGCGAGCATTCTGAGCCCCAACTTTGCAGTAAGATGGTAAAAAATGGAAATCCAGAAAGCTGCGAAAGATTTTTTTCTTTTTTCTTTTTGTGTGTGTGTGTGCAATGAATGGGGAGTAGTTCTTTGAGCACCCTTTTATTCACCTCTTCTTTCCTCTGGGCTGCCTGCCTGCCTTCCCCTCCCCCCAAACCTGGATGCCTGTCTGCTGGAAAAGGCGCGATTGCTTCTCTTCCTCTTCTGCCCAAGACCAGGCGCTAAGGTCTAATAGTCTTTTCAGCCACACACATACCCACACTGAGTCCTCTTGATGTTCTTGCCTTCCCAATTCCTCTGGACAGTTCTTGCCATAACCCCATTTCTCAGACAAAGGCTTAGCAGGGAAAAGAACCAAACTGTTTCCTGTGTTTGCCATTTTGATGCTGTCCATCCCCACACACCCAATCTCTTTCCCTGATGCTTCTTGTGCCAGTGTCTTGAACCTTCAGCATGGGGAAAAAACAAAACCAAAAAAACTCCTGGGTAGCTTGATACAGTTTCCTTATAAATCCGCATTGTTGCTTCTGGTTTATGGCCTTGAAGAAAATACCAGCCCCCACCCAAAATGCACCGCAGCCAAGTCGGCTAAAGGCGATGAGTGTTGGAGTCAGTAGGGGGCGCATTCCCTGCACTGGGTAAGGCTGCAGAGGGGGGAAGGGCCCCAGAGCTAGAACAGGATGTGCTTCACAGCGCCTTCTACAGACCATGGGAAAATGGACCCAGCAAGACACACTCGCACACTCTTAGTTGGTGAGCTGACAGCAACATGGTGAAGGATCAAGCGAGTCAAGAGCAGTGATTTTATTCCTTTTAAAGAGTTCACCCTGCGTTTTAGAAGTTCTCTCTTTTTACTGTTTCAAAACTGTTGACCCTTAGACAATCCACATTTGTTCTTGAGGAGTCATCTTGGCACATCCTTGGTACACAGATATCCCCTTCTCTGGAATTCTTCCACCTTAAGCTTTGAATGTGTCACCATATCTTCCCAAGGTCAGATGGTAAAGGGAAAAGTTTAAAACCTGAGAGTAACAGGTTTGGGGGAATTGCTTATGACATCCCTTCTTCATGGCCCCAACCTTTTCAACTCTTTGAGAGTTGAAAATCCTTGAGGGATGTTAGATTTTAGTGGGGTAGTAATTTTCATAAGTATGTAGATGGGTGTCATGATTTGCAAAGCCTTGTTGGTAAACATCAAGCCCATGTTGAGTTCTTCATTGTCAGACTCAACAGAGTTGATTGTAAAATTTTCTTTCTTTCCAACTTTGGACTTGCGGTTGCTGTTCATTATCTCAGTAGCCAACCGCCTTTGCAAAAGTGTTGACACCAGTCTTCTGTGAGCACCCACTTTCTTAGGGTGTGTTGATTTCTATAGATTTTACTCCTCTTGTTATTTCCATAGGTGTGAGATGCACAATGCGAAACCTAGGCCCCAGCTTTTGCACCATGATGCACAGGGTTGTACTTTTTGTACTGAACTGATAGGTGGCCTAGTGGTTATGCCCTGTACTACCATTTTGAGGATCTGGACTCCGTTCCTGCCTTGCTCTTTGGACCACATTGTCAATTCACACCGGTGGGTATATTCATTTTGGAGGGTGGGAACTGCAGCAACAGGGAAGCCAGAGACTTCTTCCTCCTTGCTCACCACCAAAGCCAACACTTCCAAAATTTCAGCCTAGCCACATTCCTCAAGGAACCGGTTAGAGCTGGTTGCAGATGTGGGTTCTGAACAGAGAAATGACTTGTGGCTTGTTTAAGAGAAAATGTTGAAGTTGCTAATATTGTTTTAATCATTTGCATTTTGCACTCTTGTGTATAAAATATGTTAAGTATTCAATTACTGCTATCTTGATGACCCAATCTCAAGAGTTGCTAAGCATTTAGAAACCTTAAAGATTCTCTGATCAGAACAGGCCTTTCCATGAACAGGTACTTGCTACCAAAGATGGACAGTGGTTGTTGATACTTAAGGGTACTTTTAAGACTTTGTTGCAGGTATTTTATAAAGATACACCAAGATAAATTTATGGGAAAATGAACCGGTGTATTCTTTGATACATAGTTAACCAGTTGGTGCTTAGGGGAGAATTTGCATTGGACATTTGCTACCAAGTAACATTTTGGTGAGTGAAAAGGAGGCAGCTTGGTTCAGTTATTCCACTAGAGACTTAACTAATTGCTTTTACAATTTGTTTAGTAATCAAAAGAATCAGATATATGATCTAAAGGGTATTGTAATCTTTAAATGCTTCTTAGTATTAAGCAGATATAATTTTGACTTGAATTGTGTTTGATATAGAATTATACGACTTTTTAAATGAGTAATACGAATACCATTTCTTCTTTGAGGGTGTGTTGGAGGTAGTTTGTGAAGGTGCTTTCGTTTGATTTAGCAAATTATACGTAAGATATAATGTTAACTGATGTTCTTAGTGGTAATAGCCATTTTCCCCCTGTGGGAAAACTTACTATGAGCTCTTAAAAAGCATATATTCTGCAATTTCAAATGTTTCCTGATTTTGGCATTCCCTCCCCACCCCCACCCCCCAAAAAAGAAAAAAGGTGGAACAATTGGACTTGAAGGCTGGAATTTAGGTAAACTGTGAGGGTTCATTAAAAAGCCTCAATTAACTAGAGGGTGGGGAATGGGTATTCTGTTTAATTGAACTTTAAGTAGAAGTTCCTTCTTTGTCTTGGCCCTTGTTGAAAATTTCCTAACACTGCCTTACTAGAGGCTGCTATACTTCGAACTAACTAAATCTTTGCTTTTTGGCTCTTATAGTCTCTGTGTAGGAAATAGAGGAGATTGGGCTGTGAATCTCTAAAGACCCTTGTTCCTGTTTATCCTGAAAGTCATTGATTTTAAACATATCCATAGTGAATTTGTTTTGCTTAAATTTCTCTTTTTTTCCTTAAACCAGAGTGCAGGAAAAGTTGTAATACTATTTATATTAAAAATAAAACGCCACCATGTTGAACAGACTAAGTGTCAAGTAAGTTCTTGATTATTGTTATTTTGATGACCCAGTCTCAAGAGTTGCTAAGCTTCTAAAAAACCTTGAACATTCTGTGATCAGAACAAACCTTTCCGTGAACATGTACTTGCTCCCAAATAATCAGTAGGCTTTTATCGAGTAAAAATGAATTTTGATTTTTATTATTAACATACATGCCTACATTTATTATTTATATTTGATTGCTGAAAGCATAATTATATTAGGTACATTATAAAAGTAACTACTTATAAATTTTGGAAAATGTTAAAAATAATTTTTAGAATTGTGAAATGTTAAATATTTAGCAACCTGGTGGTTAATATATTTAAGGTGATGTACACATTTTGTGACTTCACATTTAATTGTGAAAATTACAGTTTAACAAGGAACATAGAGCTATTCTGTTACAAAGGAGCAAGTAGGGATCCCTACCTTAGATAGGGAAAAAATAAAAGAAAAACTTCAGAATTTAAGTAGTATTTTTTTCTTTTGAGAACCATGCATAAATAACAAATTGCATAAGTTGTAGACCTTGATTTTATTAATGGCTGGGTGGGTGTATACATAAAATACAGTTCACTTTTTTAGAGTTGAAATGACATTAAATACAAATAAAAGGTGCAAATATTGGAGAGAATGTTTGGAAACAATACATTTGTGCGGGAAAAAAAATCAGAATTAAATGTCGGGGTTTTTTTTAATGTTTAAATCTTAGATAAACTTTTTAAAAGTGATGTGAAACTACAAAAGTTTTTTTGAACTTCTTATTAGAACCTCATTTGTAGTTTACATCAAGGTGCCCAGTACTGTTGTGTCACGAGCTACTTGTCCAACCTAGACTTGCAAAGGACTGTCACGGCTACAGAATATGCCATAGAGTCCGTTACGTCTTCCAGAAGGGAAAACAGTTTCCACAAGAGTGCGACTTTCATCTGCTTGCCTAAGAGGCATGAACATTAAGAAAAACGTTGCTCACCTATGTAAATAATTTTAGTTAGATTCACAGAGCTTGACGTGTTATTAGCATCACATGAACTTAGAAAAGTGTTTCCTCCCCTAGTTTTGTGAGAACTTGTCGTATTAAGTCTGGAGCAAATGCCATGTTTTGCTGATGTGCATATACATTTTAATGTTGTTAGTTTGGAAACTTGGCGTTTGAAACTGGTGTGAACCAAAGCCCCACACTAATTAACTGAATTGGTATCTTGAATGTAGAGGCTGTTTCTTGTTTACACGTTGGCACTTTCCACCTTGATCGCTGAGACACTTTATAAGAACAGCCACCCATGTTTTGCCCAGCATGAGTGGCCACAGTTCCATGTGACTGCATTTTTGTTGTTGTTTGTTTGCCTGATCTTGTCCATTAGAAAGTGAGGAGAAGGATGATTGTGCTCCCTCAGTCTCTTACTGTCTTAGTACCCCTTATACCTTTGTTTTGGTCATGACCTACCTTTGATGTCTGCCAGTTTAGAGGTCGGCTTAAATGAGAATCCACATTCTGCCTCACTGGAAAGAGAAGGCTCTTTACATATTAACAGGCCTCTCATATTGGGATATATATATATCAACTTGATTATATGGGGATATGCGTGTATATATAGGAAGTCACGGATAAAATGTGAGCCAACTATGTAAAGTGAGTTTTGATTTAGGGGTGCACATTTTTGTTCTAATACGTGTAAAATGCAAAATTCTTTTCACTGTTTCCGTGCTTGGTTCTCTCATCTCCATGTATGTGTTCCTGTCCTTTGCCTTTAGGACTTCTTTGAGATGCACTCACAGTCCTCTTTGGTTTTATTGATCCCTAGCTTAGTTCCAAGACAGCAGCGAGAGAAATCCTGATATCTCAAGAATTCTAGCAGTGTTCCAGAAATAAAGGTTTGGAAATTAAGAGCATAAAAGACTTTGAATAGAATTACCAAGGGAAGGCTGCCCTGAACATATGCCACAGTTTAAGATTGAGTTGTCATTCGAAAACATGCACAACATGATCTGTGAGAGACTCTTGCATTGACCATCTCTTAGAATTAAAAATAAGTCCCTCCACATCCTAATTCCTTCTCCAGTAAGGGTATAGATTTGTACTTGAGTCACTTAGCTTTGGGTTGTTTGTGTTTGTCACTTCTCATATGACTTGGTTGATGTCTTTAATAAGGATGAACTATAAGTGTAAAGGCCCCCTTGCTGGCCTTTATGGTACTATAATATTAATAATACTGGTGTCATTTTCTAAGCACTTCATAAACCATTCTCAATTCTCTCAGGACTGATTTCACAAGTAGGGAAATCAAGGCACTACTGTGTGCAGTGATGAAGTGAGCCATGGAATATGTCTGGGCTGGTTCCCAGGTCTGTGTTTGGAACACAGGCTTTTATAGTGCCCCTGTGAGCTGTTTGGCTAATGAAGACCCACATGAGTGCTTCATAACTTCTTAGTGATGTTTTGTGCTTGGATGTTAGCAAACAGCCAAGGATCCCAAGTGGGCTCTGCAGTTAAAGCAGTTAGCTTCACTAGCTTCTTTACCGGTGAATTGTGCTGGTGGTAGTTAGTTGAAGTAGCAACTGTATAAGGTTTGAAGTTGCCTGTATAAGGATCTAAAAAGAAAGTTTGTTTATGGTCCATTGCTTTTCCCAGTGTTTTGGTTTAGGGCAGTCTTGTTCCTTCTCTCCTCTGAGCAGTTATTTTTGCTTAGACAGATAATTGTTGGCTTTTGCCCTCTGCCTTTTCTTTTTCTGAACCCTCTATGCCCCATTTAAGAGCTTGTGGAAACCTGTGCTTCTCCTGATATCTCAAAAATCTGTAAGGCTTTCCTTTTCTGATGGGAGCTGGCAACAATTGAGGACCTATATGAGTGGTCTCTTGAAACCTGATATATCTGAAGAAACTTCTATCTAGTGGAAATGTGGTGGAATTTATTAAATGTACGTTTAAGTCAACAATTAGAATTCTTGCTCTTGTGAAAGAGATGAACTGAGACTGGGTGTGTCCTAATGCAGGGAGTGCTTAGAATCCTGGTTTGAGATCAGAAAAATATAAATAAAACTTGTGTGGAAAGTGTAAGGGTTGAGCCATCAAGTGGCAAAACCTGCTCTAAGAATAATGCCTTTGCTTAAGCCTTGACTCTAGGAGATAGCTTAGAAAAACGTGAGAAGGTGGTTCAAATAAATTACATATTTTGTTGTTCAAGAATGGTGAGAAAAATATATTTCCCATTACTATGGGAAAATTATTTTGAGTAGTTTTGAGACAGCATGGAAAACTTATTAAGGGATTGAAAATAACCTATTTTTTGTCTTAGGCCATTTAGATGAAGACCAGAAGCATGCTTCTGGAGTGATTATAAATGGACATATCTGGATGTTCTCTTAGGCCTGCTCGTTAATTGATTTCCCTTTTTCACACTTCTCTTAAGCCAGGTTGTTCACCTGTATTGACAGCAAGCAGCGCTAAGTCTATGGAGTTCTTATTGTAGGCAGCATGGTGTTGGAATCACTCCCACAGTATGTCTTGCTGGAATGCCTATTTAAAATAGAGTAAATTGGGAAATGCTTCCCATCTCTCAGTCTCCCTGAAGCTAGATTGGGATGTTAGAAATGTTCTCAATCCTTTTTGTCCTTTTTTAAGTAGTGAGGCATCTTTCCCCCTTTCGTGTAAAATTTTGTGTGAACTCTAGTATATAAAACTGATTAAAGGGGCAGCTTTCACGTTGTCCCTCAAATGTCAACTTCCCCTCCATCTGTATATATCTCTTATAGTCTCTCAGCACACTCTGAGAAGTACACCCTGAAAACCATTGGTTCCATTAGTGTTCTAGAAGTTCTGGCGGTCACAGCTAGGGTTCTTGTCTGAAATCTAAATACTCAAAAGCAACAGGATAAGCAGCAACCATAATAACAGTTCCTAGTTGTAGGCACTAGTTTTTTAGTCTGAAAGCCTTCTTAAAAGAGGAGTAACCCAAATTTTATATTATATAAATATATATATATTTAATAAGCAAACTCTAGGTCACACCTTTATATTTCTAAGTCACCTAGGTTTATTTTGGGTACTTGCGAATGTTCTATTGCATAACCATTATAAGTGCCACAGAGCTTGTAAAGTTAATATGCTAAGTCTAACATGAATGGCTCACACAAATATATAAAAAACACTCATGTGTAAGTATAAATGCACATTGTAATGTGTACAGGAACAGATGTGTGGCAACCACATCTGATTCTCAGGAATAATGATAGTCTGTGCTTTTTAAGAGATTATATCCTCATATGAACTCATAATTTTCAGAGTGATCCAAAATCTGACCTGGTTTAAGGTAATAATAATAACAACTGCTTTAAGTATTAATTGGCATCATCTTATTTAATCCTTCTGACATTTGAACAGTAGAATGGTGTTATACTGGTTATACCATAGGAAACAGACCTCCAGAAGTGAAGTAAGATTTTTAGAGTCACAAAGCTAGTAAGTGGCAGAGCAAGGATTTAAACACAGGTCTGTCCAGCTCTAGAGCTGTATTCTTTCTTACTGCCTTGTGCCATCTTTCTTTTCTAGCAGGGGAAAGCTTTACTGTACTGTATCACCCTACTTATTATAGAAGTTTAAAGTTAGGAGGGAAAAAATGTTTACATATGGCTGACAGGTAACCTAAATATTTGTTCATGAAACCAGTGTAGTCCTACTGGAAAACACAAAATTTGATGTGGGCTATAGGCTTTATACTTAAACTTTTTCTCCCCATCCTTGTGCTATCATTTCAGTATCTTGTTATCTTATACCTAAAGTTCTGGCTATTTTGCAGATGTTTCAGATTGAGTAGGTAGGTCTGGAATGGGTGTAAGCTCCCTCAGGTGATTGTGACAATGGCTAGGTCTAGGTCTGGTATCCACTCTTGTACTTAATCTACTTACTCCAGACCTTTTTTAATGGGACCTGCCAAACACAACGAGATGAATTCTCTCAAAGCGCCATTAAAATTGTATCACTTCTCTACTCCAGTAACGGCAGCATCTCCTCAGTGCCTGCTAGACATGGCAGCAGGCTCTAGCTTCACGCTCAAGGCCTGCATTCTGTCCCCATCCTGCCTTTCCAACCTTGTCATTCATTACTACTCAGAAGCTTGACATAGCAGCCATTCTGACTCTGCAGTAGTTCCTAAAACTCCTTGCTTTTCCACCTCTGGAACTGTGCCAGTGAGACTTTTTGCAGTGAGTGCAGATTCTCCAACCTAACATAGTAGCCGCAGCTCAACAGCTACTTCCGCCCTCTCCTGACTGCCCCTGCTGAGAATGAACTGTCTCTCTTACAAAGCCTCAGAGCATCTAGTTTGTGACACATCTGACATATTGCATCTTTTCCTATATATATTTATGGGGTGTCATCTCTATAAGACCTTTGTAGGCAGGGACTGTTCATTCATTCTACACTTACTGAGTGCCTGCTATGTGCCAGCCAATGAAGAACGTGTTAGAGAATATAGCAGGGGGAAAAAAAACAGGGTCCTTGTAATGGACATTCTTTGCCTTGAATAGTGAGATGGCATCCTTGTCCTTCTGCATATTTTAAGGGTTCTAGTTAGCCTATCAGTTGAGATCAGGACAATTAATCTGTGCTGAAAAATGATTCATAGTGATTCTAATTTAAAGACATAAATATCTCTTTACCAGTTGTATGAATTATACTTTCAGGTCATATTTTACTAAATCTCTTGAGATCACCTGTGATGAGCATTTAAAATAAATTAAAACTTTTAAGTCACAGTGTCATTGTAATTTTGGTGATTGATAATGTGGTGAACCAGGCTTTTTATTTCCCATTAGATTCTTGGTTTGTTATTAATGAGCCACACCAATATGAAAGAAAATAAAACTTGCTTAAAGGGCTAAAATTAAATTTTTCATCTTCCTGTTACCTTTGAAAAGGCTTCCTGTTTTATTTTTCCTGGGACCTCTCCCCTTTTACAGTTCTATCCTAACTGTTTGAAAGAAACTTAAGGTGATTTGAAAATTTAATACATGGAAATTCTGTGAAAATCATTTCTGTACTGCTGCTTCATGCTCTAGAATCATTTCAAGTTTGCAAAATTAAAAATAATTGAACTCATTAAAGTAACTCTAGCTGGATTAATCTGTTAATTAAGGCAGAGTGAATTTGGGCCTTTGACGTTGACAAAAGTGATATATTCCTCTGTTCCTGGCCTCTTGGAGTGGAGCAGATTTGCCAGGAAAGTGAACTCTCTACTAAGATTTTTTTTTTTTTTTAAGTGCTTAACAGTTTGGGGGCTGTTGATATATTACCATAGAGTCACTCGTTTAAAATTGTCCAAAATGGTCTGGAAATTTGTAAAGGCCTTCAAAGTTGTTCTCTTACATCCAGGACTTGCTCTAGAGGATCTATCCTGTTCAAAGGAATCTTAAACAGTCTTAACAGATGCTTAATATTCATAGTTTTGGCAAAGAGACCCATCAGTGATACATGTCTCTGATTTTGAACCCAGACTGCCCTGCTGATAAAATTACAAGCAGCCTTATCTGGTTCCATATTCACTACTCTTGTCTTACGTTTTCTAGTAGCCACTTTTTTTTTAACTTTATTTTTAATTGTAAAATATACATAACATAAAATTAATTTATCATGTTAACCCACCACTTTTAAGTATACAGTTCTGTGACATTAAGTATATTCACATGGTTGTGCAGCAGTTACCACTGTCCATCTCCAGAACTTTCTTCATCTTGCAAAACAGAAACACTCTCCCCATTAAACAGTAAATCCCCATTCTCCCCTCCCCACCAGCCCTTGGCAACCACCCTTCTACTTTCTGTCTCTATGAATTTCACTACTTTTAGTATCTCATATGAGTGTAATCATGTAATATTTGTCTTTTTGTGACTGGTTTATTTTGCTTAGCATAATATCTTTGAGGTTTATCCATGTTTCCAGTAGCTACTTTTTTAAAAATAAAAAGTAAAATTATGGGCCTCCCTGGTGGCGCAGTGGTTGAGAGTCCGCCTGCCGATGCAGGGGATACGGGTTCGTGCCCCGGTCTGGGAGGATCCCATGTGCCGCGGAGCGGCTGGGCCCGTGAGCCATGGCCACTGGACCTGCGCGTCCGGAGCCTGTGCTCCGTGACGGGAGAGGCCACAACAGTGAGAGGCCCGCATACCGCAAAAAAAAAAAAAAAAAAAAAAATTAATTTTAATTTTTAATCCAATATATCCAAAGTATTGTCATTTCAATGTGCAGTCTAATTTTGGAAGGGTATTTATGAGATATTTTGCATTTTTATCATACTAAGTCTTGGAAATCCCAAGTATATTTTATGCTTAAAAGCATATCTTAAATGGGCAAAGAAGATGTATAAATGGCCCAAAAGCACATGAAAAGATGCTCAACATCACTAGTCATTAGGGAAATGCAAACTAAAACTACAATGAAAATATATCTCACACCCATTAAGATGGTTACTGTCAAAAAAAAGTGTTGGTGAGGATGTGAAGAAACTGGAACACTGTGCCCTGTTGGGAGTGTAAATGGTAGAACCACAGAATTACCATGTGATCCAGCAGCTGTGTCTCGAAGAGATACTTGTACACCCATGTTCATAGCAGTATTATTCACAATAGCTGAAGGTGGAACAAGTGTCCAACAGGTGAATGGATAAATGTGATATATACATAGCATGGAATATTATTCAGCCGTACAAGGAAGGGAAATCTGACATGATGCTACAACTGGATAAACCTTGAAGGCATTGCTAGGTAAAATAAGTAGTCACAAAAGGACAGATACTTCGATTCCACTTACGTGAAGTACTTAGAGTAGTCAGAATCATAGAGGCAAAACAGAGTGGTGGTTGCCAGGTGCAAATGGGTGGGGAGAAATGGGGAGTTACTGTTTAATGGAGATAAAGTTCCAGTTTTGCAAGGTGAAAAGAGTTGTGGAGATGGATGGCGGTGATGTTAGCACAATAAAAGTTTAAAGCACCTCAATTCAGTTCAGACTAGCCACATTTTTAGGGCCTAATAGCCATTTGTGGCTAGTATCTGCCGTCTTGGAAAGCATAGTTCTTAAAATAAAAATGAATTTACAAAATTTTCAAGCAACATTGGTTTTCTTGCTGCTTGAGTAAATACATCTATTCTTTTTTTTTTTTTTTTTTTTTTTGCGGTACGTGGGCCTCTCACTGTTGTGGCCTCTCCCGTTGCGAAGCACAGGCTCCGGACGCGCAGGCTCAGTGGCCACGGCTCACGGGCCCAGCGGCTCCGCAGCATGTGGGATCTTCCCGGACTGGGGCACGAACCCGTGTCCCCTGCATCGGCAGGCGGACTCTCAACCACTGCGCCACCAGGGAAACCCCATCTATTCTTTTTATTTGAGAAAAATTATGCATGCATAAAATCTGGAAGGATAAGTATACCCCAGTATTTACTGTTGTCTTTGGGTAAAATTATTTGTGTTCTTCGCCTTATCTACATTTTGTAATCTTATATTAGACCTAATTGCTTTTTTTTTTTAACAGCTTAAGATATCTTTCATATACCATACAATTCACCCATTTAAAGTGTATAATTCAGTGTTTTCTAATATATTCAGGGTTGTGCACGTATGACCACAATTAATTTTAGAATATTTTCTTGACAAAGAACCCAGTACCCCTTGGCAATCACCCTCTATTCCCCCTGCCTATCTCCTCCAGCCCTAGGCAACTTTAATCTCCTTTCTGTCTCTTGAGATTTGCCTGTTCTAGATATTTCATATAAACGGAGTCATACAATAAGTGGCCTTTTGTGACTGACTTTTTTCACTTGGTGTAATATTTTCAGGGTTCATCATGTTGGAGCATATATCGGTATTTCACTCCTTTTTATGGCTGAATCATATCCCATTGTATCAATACCATGTTTTACTTAACCATTTATCAGTTGATGGAGATTTGGGTTGATTTTCCTTCTCGGATATTATGAAGACTGCTGAGAACATACGTGTACAAGTTTTTGTGTGGGCATATGTTTTCATTCCTCAGTTACTTTTGTAACAAGAATGAACGGAATTTGGCAGGGGAAAGGAGACTAAGAGGTAGTTAGTTGAGAGCCGACTAGTCTCCTGCCTACCCCTGCCCTTTAGAAAAGGAAAAAAGATGACGAAAGCCTCTGCTTTTCCCAAGCAGTTTTCAGAAGACTGTGCTTTGAGTATTGATAATGGATAACTGGTCCATTATCAGTAGGAGAGACATAGGATATATCTGGTTTTTGAAAATGTATTGTTTTATTGAAGGATTCTAAAATTGTGGTTTTCATTTTGTAAGATATTACCATTACAGGGACTTCCTTGGCTGTCCAGTGGTTAAGACTCCTCGCTTCTACTACAGAGGGCATGGGTTTGATGCCTGGTCGGGGAACTAAGATCCCACATGCCGAACGGTGTAGCCAAAAAATTAAAAAAAAAATTTTTTTTAATTAAAAAAATATATATATATTACCATTACAGTTTGGATAGAAAGATATCCGTCAGATGTGACCACTAGTGACTGTTGGCATCCACGGTGATGTTACAAGCGCTTTAGGGCAGGTGGTCTCAGAGCTGAGTTCATGTTTCACTTCTTTGGATGTGATGGGACCATCTGACCTGAGATATGTGTGTGTTTTTTTTTTTTTTTTTTTTTTTTCGGTACACGGGCCTCTCACTGTCGTGGCCTCCCTCGCTGCGGAGCACAGGCTCCGGACGCGCAGCCTCAGCGGCCATGGCTCATGGGCCCAGTCGCTCCGCGGCATGTGGGATCTTCCTGGAGTGGGGCACGAACCCGCGTCCCCTGCATCGGCAGGCGGACTCTCAACCACTGCGCCACCAGGGAAGCCCTGTGTGTATTCTTAATCTCCGTATCTCCACTTGAGCTGGTTTGGCTGAATTATTTATGGTTATTTCAACCTTGGGTATTAAAGTTCTGGCACTTTCAGATGTGTGTATATAACATGCTGTTGTTTACTTTTAATTAATGTCAGAGATCAGAGCTTCATCTGCATGGGTGGGAAGAACACTGCATTCTAGGTCTGGAGATGACCTTGAGACCCAGCTCTGTCATTGACACACTCATCACCCTTAAGCCAGTTGCTTCACCTCAGTTGCTAATCTGTAAAATGAGAAGAGTTTAGATTAGGCAAAACCCTAGGTTCTTTTCAGTGATTCAAAGTGCTGCTTTTTCATAACTGATTTTAGTTGGAATATGAATCTCAATCTCTTGTCTCCTAAGGCGTGTACTTTGTTCTTTTTCATTTTGGAATTAGAAGGTTCATGCCCCTTTGATTGAGAAGATACTTAAAGATTGTTGATAGTTATTTCTCTTCTAACCAGACATGGATTCAGAATAGCATATCTTTTTCTCATCAGCTAAACCAGCTAATGCTGAAAAAGGCAGCACATATGCAAAAAAAAAAAAAAAAAAAAAGGATTGATTGTAGTTACATGTGTAAAGTGGCTGCCACCAACACAAATGCACCTTTTAGGAGCATTAATTTAAAAATAATATCCAGAATTAGAGAAGTATTGTCCCACTTGACCTGATTATGTCACATCTGGAATAACAGTTTATTCAGGGCACCACAGAGATTGACCAACTGGAGCCTGTTTATTGGAGATTGGCGTAGGCGATACAGAAGGAATGGTGAAAAGAACTGAGCATGGTTAACTTGGAGAAGGGGAAGTCTTGAGAGGGAAGGAGGAAGTGTCTTAAAAACTTGAAAGGCTGTTAGGTGGCTATGTAATTAGACGTCTGTAGCTGAACTGAGAGTTGTGGGCAGGTTACAGAGCATTGTAAAGAGTAAACTTGTGAACAGAGCTGTCCAGTGTGGGACAAGATGCCTGGTGGGGTTTGTGCTTCCCTCACACAAAGTAATCAGGCAGAGAGTCTCTTAGAGCAGGGTTGTTTGTGGAAAGGATTCACACATTGTTTATAGAAAGTGGCCAAAAGTATTACTGTGATAAAACGTTTTTGTACAGGATGCTGTATGTAGATAAATACACTCATTTTGCTTTGCATAAATATAGTCTACCTACCAAAGAAATAGTTACGAAAACAATTATAAAGAATTTAATAATTGATTTGGTTAAACACTTGAAAACCTTTTTTTTCTGAAGTGGAGGCAGTTTTATATTTGACACTTTACTCAGTTAATTGGGTTTCTTTTATTACCAAACTGAAAGAATAGTAAAAAATTAATGCAGTTAGTAGTTAAGAACAGAAGAAAAATTAGTTACATTTCCTGCCTGCTTCTTGTCTTTATTAACAGTGTTCTAATATGATTATCCTAAGCAACATAATTGATGTTCATTATTTAAATTTAGCGTTTGGTGCAGGTGTGTCTTCATTGGCAAAGTAGTTTCTCTTTCTAATCCTTCTGGGCTTTCCAAATACTCCCTTTTTTAGCCTCAACACTACTGAACATTTTCTGGTGAGATGGAAGAGAGGGAAGACTAAAACTTTGCTTTTTTTACCTCTGTCATGCTGCACAGTTTTATCTGCTAATCCAGAAGAGCTTTCTGCCCCGGGATAGTCAGACCGTTACTTGTTTCGTGGTATTTGGGATTGAGAAAGAGAGGAAAAGGAGGAGACCGAGCTGCCTTTATGTGAAGAGCCGAGCCTCTGGCATCCAGAAGGTCTTTTGCCAAACCTTATAGGAAATTGAAAGATAAGCTGCTTCTGTTCAGGACTGTGTTTTAGAAGAAGATTGAGTAGGGTGATTGCTTCCAGACTGAACGTAGGCTCTAGGGTCTTGATGTGTTCACTCATCGGAGGGTGGTTCTAGAAGGACTTAACAAGGTTCATTTTGTTTCAAATACAAATATTACATAAAGCTTTTTACATCTGGTTTAATTTAAATGTAGGGCTAGTGACATCCTGAAAAGCAAATAAGGTGTCTGTGTTCACCACTTTGGATCCCAGAATAGTCAGGAAAGATAAACACTTGCTGGTTATAAAAAGAAAGTGTTTTACAGTGACCACACTTTTTTTTTACTCAGTGAGTGATATTGACAGGTATTAAATATGTTGTTGAGGGGGTGGCAGGAGGAGAAAACAGCAGAAATATAGGAATGGTTTTTTCTTTCTGCCTAAATAGTTTTTAACTTAATGTGTTCAAAATCCACAGAGATATCACAGATTTTTTTAAGTGCTATCATGGGTAGCAGTGAAGTAACTGATGCTTTGATTCTCTTCGTGAGAATCTTCTTAAAATGCCTGCGTCTCTTAGAAAATAGCATAACTTAATATTTTTAGTTAGATCAGTGGTTTAAAGAAACTTCAAATATCTGACTTTTAAACCCCAGTGTGGATTATATAAATACTTGCACCAGCATTAAGTGGAGTATTGTTTTAAGTATTGAGGATCTGAATTTCTTACATATTAATTTGGGTTGATGATGTACCAAAAATGAAATTGTTTATATTGTAGTAGTTTGAAAGTCTTCCTAATTTATTAACTTAGAAAATATCGCTGCCTTTTTTCTTCACTAGTAATGGCATCATTTCCAGCCTTTGATTCTCCCCCTCCCCCTACCAAAAAGGTATTTCCAGAGAGGCTGTATCTTTCTTCACAGCTTTAATGTAGAAATGTTTAAAAAACAACAGAGTATAAACTGTGTTCTAATCCTTAGGCTTACTGTGGGCTTCCTATAACCATATTCTGATCAAACTGTAATTTAGGGGAGATTTTCAGTGAACTATTGGAATTCTGCTGTAGCCATCAAACATCATGCTTTGGTTGACTGTCCACTAGGTCCAGATTCTACATTTCAGTAGTCTGCCGCCTTGGCATAAATTTGCATTATGAGCTTAGTTTAGACAAGTAACTATTTCAAGGAGATACTTGGAAATGGAGAACTTTTCCTTCTTCCTCTTTCCATCAACTTGAGCCCCTCCATCCACTTTTTATCTTTTTTATATTTCAACTAAGATTTCTTTAAAAACAAGGATTTCACCCCTTTTAAGGTCAGGTGGGGTGGTGGAAACCACTGGTTTAGTCTAAGTAACTTGTGTTTAGGTTTTAGCAGGAAGAAGTATCTATCCTGGTCTAGCTCTCAGTACAGTGTTAGAAATGTTTTTTCTATGAAAATTCTAGATTTGCATTCACAGTATAACTGATGCAGTAGTTTTCATTCTGGTATTTGTTCAAATTTCAGTTCCCAAATATTAGAAAGTAGCAGGGTTATGCCTGCAGGTGATGGAAACTAGGACACACCATCATATTTACTGGCGTATTTAGTGGCATGTTAAATTAGCACCATATGTTCTTATTAGGAACTTGAAACATACAAGAATGCATGTAAAAATATGAAGAACTTGTATACTGGAAAATGCTATGCTAGATCCATACTTGGAGTCGTTTAAAATATAATCTGTAGAAGTTTGATTTGGAGGCTTTTTTTTTCCTCCTGGCTTGATTATCTGTGCCTAGTCAAAGGTTTAAGATTGGGTTTTATGGGGGTTCTTTTTGTTGTTTTGTTTTTACTTTCTGATGGCACAGTTATACTTTTCTTCTACCCCTAGAAGCAGGGACTAAATGATGCCATCCTTGATATGGTGGCTTTGCAGAGGGACTGCGATACACAGACAAGCCCCATTGACTGTTGGTACGTTAGGTCCTGCAAATCTTGCCTTAAGCCTGCTAAACTAGTCCTGTCATCTGTTGGGTTCCCCTCCATCTTCCTGACCCAGATGAGCCTGAGTACAGCCCCTGACTAGATCCAAGCCTTTTGGCAGAGCTCTGGTTTCATAAATGATTATAATTACGTTTCTCAGTTAATGACCTCTTTGCCTAAATGAAGTTCACAGTCATTGATGTTGTATCATCATCCTTGTACAGTTCTCTTACGCAGATTCGGCCTGTAGATATTTCCTCGTGAGACAGGTTCTCTCTGCCTTTATTTACCCTCTTTGTACTTGGTGTAAAGGAGTACTTTTGCTTTTCGTATTGGGTGAGAAAAGAGGTACATGTATCTGATCAGTCTTACGTATTGTTATAATTTATATGGTTTTAAGTCATCATGGCTACAGATCTCAGATTTTCATTTCAGCCATCTGATTCTTGCTTTCTGAGGAAGGAATTGCTTTCTGAGTGGGAATTTGGCCGGGATTATTGGTAAAACTTTAATGTTTTGGCCCTAATTAGTAGGTGTGGGTATAATTTGCAGATTGATAAGGAGTGTGGCTGAATTACTCAACAGTGAATTTAAATCATTCTCAAAAATCAATAATTCAAGTCTAGTTCATCAGGTAGCATATGCTTAACCAAAGGTTACTACTTCAGTTAATAAAACGCAGACGTTAACTCCATTATTAATGGGTTTGAGCTTTCCCCAAAATGCTTTTAGAATTTACAAAATGTTTTACTCTTTCCATACAGTGTTTTTGATTAATGAAACGATGGGCCAACGCCTCTTTCAGAATAACTGTATCTCCCTGACAAATTCCTATTCTTCCTACTAGTCCCAATTCACAAGAATAATTGTTTTGCATAAAATTCCCCATCTTCCCTTACTTATTCACTTCACTCCCTCTTCTCTGTCCCACTACCCAGTGGGTCTACCAGAACTTTTGGTTGCAAGTAACATGAACCAAAACTTAAGCAGAAATGATCCTGTGTTTTTGTTCTTGTTTATGAAAAGTTTGGGGGAGGGATGGTTCAAGGGGGCTATCTTTCAGGCACAGCTAGATTGAGGACCTTAAGCAGTATCAGCAGGAGTGTTTCCCTTTCTGTGCTTTTCGCATCATCACTGTCCGCCCTGTTTGGGGCACATGTTCAGGTTTGTACTAACCAGTGTCTGCAGAGATAGAACACTAATTGGTTAACCTGTGTTGTATGGGCGGTGGAGGAAGGGCCTCTTAACTGACAGCACCTCCACTGCGGCAGGAGTGGCTCCAAGAGGAAGTCGGGCAGGGAGAAGCAAGCATCTTTACTCCAGTGACCCAGTGCCTGCTGTATACCCCAAAGCGATGGACTGTTGAAGGGGAAGAGCTGTGTCCTGTTCACCTTTCTGTTTCTAGCACATTATTGGGCAGGGTGCTCCAAAAATGATGGATGAACAGTGGTTTCGTTCTATTAATTTGGATGTTTTTCCCTTTTTTATGCCATGAGCTGAGAAGTTTATGGTTTGGCTGAAGGGAGCTCTCCTTGGTATTGGGAAATGGTGCTGACCTCGTCAAAATGGCCATCCTGATAGCCAGGGAGGCTCAAGAGAAAGGTTTAGCCACTGGGGACAAATGTGGAAAGTAATCCCACCCTTCTGCATTCCTTTCAATGCCCATCTCTAGACAGTTTTTGACATTGTAAGACATCTTCCTCCCTAAGAGTAAGGATTGAAATCTCTTTTTTCATCTCTTCCTATTCAAAAGTGAGGAACACCCGTTAATCTCAGGCAGTCAACTTCCTATTTACTCTGTCCTTTCCCCTCAGTTAAGAACAGAGTAAATAGGAAGGTGTGGGCCCCAAGAATCAGGTAGATAACATAAATGAACCCTGAAGGCAGCTGTCGATTTGAAGTTGTTTCTTAACAGCAGGTGGTGGGCTGAAAAAAACAACAACAACATAGGGCCCTTGAGTTATTTTTCTTATCACCCATAATGATTCTAACATTAACGGGTAAGAGTTTGTTGGAGACTTTCTTACAAGGAACGTTTGGCTTGTTACAGGCATAGAAAAGCTTAAGAAATAGACACAGGAAATGGAGGATGGGAGTAGGAGGGAGCCTTCTTTGCTTATTATATTCCTGTACTATATACCTGCTTTATATACTGAGATAAGTGTTTTATTCGATAAGCGAAAAACCAGAAGAATCTCTAAGTGCTTTTGAGGATGCTAACACATGTGAATGTGTTACTCTAGCTCCAGATGGACAAAATCTTGGAAATGGCTTCCGTGGAGGGTACCTCCATCTGGGGAAAGGGGCAGATGATAGAATTCCCAAGGTCATTAGAAATGTCAGAAATCTGCTTATGAAGACAGTTATAACCTTAACTCAGAATATTCTACATTTTTCAATGTAAACTTTTTCTTTTTTTTTTTTTTTTTTTTTTGGCCACACTGCACGGCATGCAGGATCTTAGTTCCCCAACCAGGGATCGAACCCGCACCCCCTGCAGCAGAAGCGTGGATTCTTAACTTCTGGACTGCCAGGGAAGTCCCGATGTAAACTTTAACTTGGATTCCTCCTAGCTAATCATAGAACAAATAACTGTTTTTTGTAGCATTTTCAAATAAGCAATGTAACTTTTATTTATAAGCCTGTTTAATTCAACTCAAATAAGTAAACTCAAGATTTATTCTATTGCTGAAATATCACCTTCTGTAAATAAGTTTTTTGTAACTAAGCTCCCTTAGAGCATATTCTTACTTGTTCAGAACCGTAGGTGGATAAATTGGGTACAGCGAAGCAGCGAGGTGCTTCACTTGGAGGTCTTGAAACAACTTTGTTAGCTGTGGGTCGGCACTTAGAACACCTGGTATTTTCCATAGGAAACTGGGTTTTCCTTTATTCTGAGCTGCAGTTTGGCTCCCTAGGATGTTTTCTGTATAGAAGCGGGGGCGGCATTTCCAAATCTCTGTGTGTGTTTTGCTGTGCTCATCCAGGAGGCAGGGAAAGCCAGAAAGGGCTGCCTTTGGGGCACGTCTGTGCTCTGAAGTGAAACAGAATTCACACGGGATGTTCCAGAAGAACTGGATTTTGGCCCGTGGAGAGTTGATAAAATGAATGGAGAAACAAAATGTCTCTTTTCAGAATTGGGTGTTTATGGACATTCATTTTGATGCCTGGTCTCTTCAGAATTAGCCTATAACACTTCCTGTATTTCTGGAACACTTTTCTTATATTTCTGAAACATTTTTCTATCGGGGGTTCTCTAAATGACCTAGTTTGTGCGAACCTAGTTTTCTTTTTAATCAGTTTATTAAGCAACTGATTTTTTTTAAACCATCAAAAAGATGGTTCAGAACAATTTAGTAATAGAATTTCCACAAGGAGTAATGGATTTGGCCTTGAATGCACACTGATTTGTATCAGAACTGACTTCTAAGTCTGTTAGGTAAACGATACACAGATTATTAGATGGCAGAGAGTGCAGAGGATACCATAGTCATGCTTCATAACTAGGAGTTCCATCCTGAGCATGTGTTTTGCAGTGAACTGCATGCATCTTTTGGCCTCAGGTATGCTAAGTTCTGGTAACATCCAGATTTAGAATTTCTAGAAGTTGCTGGGATTTTTTGGTAGGCTTCATTTTATTTTCCATTTTTCATAGTTAATATTGATGTTTGGATTTGAATAATAAGTGAGGTAACATGATATCTTATTACATGTGTATTAGTTGACTTTATGATTGTGGTTTACAGATGGTAGTGGTATTATAGAGTAACAGCCTTGATTAATTAGAAAACCAGATTTTCATGTATTGAATACTAAATTTTAAATCCAGATGCATTGGCTTTTGTTTCTGCCTGTTTTTGATTTTTAGAACTACTTTATATCCTGCAAAATTTATTTGGATTATTAAGTCGATGATTAGTTTTTACACTATTTTGTAGGAAACATTTATGGTCACATTGGAAGCCATACAAATTCTCAGCTGCCCAAGTTTTATTAATTTTATTTTCTTAACCTTTTTTTTTTTTAAGGAACTGGGGAAAGTGGGTCTAAATTTCTACTTTAATGTATTGGGTCATTTAAATAATTTTCCAATTCCCTCATAAACACATAAGCTTTTCATTTTTCAAAAGGGACCCCCCAAAGTCTGTAATAACAGTTACTATTTGCTCTGATGCTGAGTGCCCAGCTTTCCCCATCTCAGCATTCATTCCGTGGCATTAGTGAGTGCCTTTGTCCAGGTGTGGTGCTGGCTGGGGGGCAGACAAGCAGCCATTCTTGTCTTTCATTTGGGTGGTGTGCAGAAACTTACAGATACCACGGCAGTATGAAGGGTAGCTCCCAGGCAACAGAAACTTACTTCCCCTAGCACTCAAAATTACGTGGTAATGATGCTGAAATGGTGAACATTTTTCTGTTTTCAGAGGTTCAGCATCACAAGGAGAAAAGCACTCACACTTGATTTTAAAGTAATTGGTTGGTATGTAAACCTCATTCTCAACTCTAAATAAGCTCATCACCAAACTAGTTTTTTAAAAGTCTAATCAGAATTGTGCCACATTAGATTCATGTTACCTGTGATATAAAATGTCCTGTTAAAAATAGAAAAGATCAGAGAGTACTTACTTTGCCTGCCTGCTTTAAGTATTCAGAACATGCTGGATAAGGATATCTACTCACCTTTTTTGTCAGACTGGGCCAGGGTTTGTGATCCTACCATCAGTGGAATTAGTAAATATCACAAGTTGTACATGTTTTGACTTGACTTAAATTTTTTTTTCCAATAGAAACTATGTTCCAACTTCCTGTCAACAATCTTGGCAGTTTAAGAAAAGCCCGGAAAACTGTGAAAAAAATACTTAGTGACATTGGGTTGGAATACTGTAAAGAACACATAGAAGTAAGTAGCATGTCATTTTTTAAATTTTAACATGACTCAGCTTCTGATCCATTACTTTGTGTCAGTGGCCAGGATCGTTAATTCTTAGGGGTGATTCTGTATTTTAACTGCAGCGTTAGCTTTGCCTGAGCTTTCTCAAATAGCCTAACTTGTTCCCTTCTCCCTAAAATGGGCTTTTTCATCTTTGCATCCTGGAGCAAAAGCAGTTACCACTGAGAATGTACCACATCAGTCATTTTTTACTAGGTGGCTTTAAAATGGTCTTTAAATTCAAATCCTTAAAACAACCCCTGGGGGATATAGGAATTCTTATCTCCAATTTACAGATAAAGAACCAGTAAAGAAATAGGTCCACCTCACAGCTGAGCATGTGGCAGGGTCTGTCTGTGAGACTCCAGAGCCTGTTCTCATTCTGATATGCCTGAATGTTCTGATTGATCTTCTGATTGTTGAGGCGTGGTGGTTTGGGTGCTTGTTGTCTCTTTCCTTGGGATTTGAGCATTTGTTGGCCCTTTTGACCCATCGTAGACTATTATCTTCCCCTAGGTAACAGTTTGGACTTCACAAACTGTTTTTCTAGCCTTTTTATTCTATGAGCTTTATTAACAGCCCTGTGGGATAGCCAGTGCAGTGGTCTCCTCTTCTAGATCTCATTACTCCAGGTCTTGTGGTTAGTTGATCAACAACCTCTGATTGGAAAGAAATGTTTAAAGCTATTTTCCCCACTAGCCTTTTAAGTTCCAGCTGGCCAGGGACCTTAACTACCTTGTCCATCTTTGTATCCTCAGCACTTAGCACAGTGCTGGGCACGTAATAGGCACTCAGTAAATGTTTGGATGGAATTGAAAGTAAAAAAGCAATTTCCTTCATGCAACAGGTTTTCTTTTCCTGGTTCCTATTAATTCTACTTTAGGGGTATACCACGAAGACTGAAGCTTTTCAAAATTGGGTTTCTCTAGTTATGTCGTCCCTGGTGTGGCAGTTCAGTCCCTCAGGTTCAGGTAGATCTGCCTGATGAAACAGTCCATTTACTTCCCATGCAGTGGGGTAATCTTCACAAGAATAAATAATGCAAATGTTAAAGGTACCTTTTCTATCCTGCATTTGATTTGTTCCTCCCATTATTGCACCCACTACATACTCTGGAATATATGTGTACTTGATTTTCCACACTGAACTGTGACCCTTTTAGGAACAAGAGGAATTTTACCATAAAACTCTTTATGTTCCTGTCTCAGGGTGGAGGGGATCAAATTTTTACACAAGAGTGTAAATTTAACATAATACTACTTGCTTTCTTTGAAGAGCTTTCCTCCTTTTGGGGTTCAGAAATCCTGAGTTTTCATTCCAGTCCAATCCCACCCCACCCCCATCTCCCACAAAAGACTTTTCTTGCACAGAACCAGAATATCTCATCTGTAGCACTATAAGTGAACGTTGCTCTCTTACACTCCATTCTAATATTACAACTAATGAGTTATAGTACTCTTACGAAGGGTGCTTTGGTATTAATATGTGGCTGAATTTTTTACACTTAGTTAGAACTTCCAGTGGTTTCTTTGGAAACCTGGTGACCATTAGGGGAATGTTTAGTTGATATAAAAAGTTCAATGTAACATCCATGTGCCCTTTTGTATTTCCTAGAGCTTTATCGATCCTAGTTTAGCTCTTGGTGATGTCGATTTTCCTTAGTTGATATAAGAAGTTCAGTGTAACATCCTTATGGCCTTTTGTATTTCCTAGAGCTTTATCGATACTAGTTTAGTTCTCGGTGGTGTCGATTTTCCTATGCATCTCCCCAACCCTAGTTAGAGATAGGATTTATATGTAAAGTTGAGCTAGAGTTGATACAATGTTTTTGAAACTTCTTTCACTGTTTTCTAGGATTTTAAACAGTTTGAACCTAATGACTTTTATTTGAAAAACACTACATGGGAGGATGTAGGACTGTGGGACCCTTCACTTACAAAAAACCAGGTAAGTGGCACAGGAGACTTCCCCAAAAGGCAGCATCCTCCCTTTTCAGTTCTACATCTTTCATGGTATTGCATTGTTTGTAGGCAACAACCTAACGTGGGAAGTGTTGAAACTGATTGTTTCATATTTTCCTAAGAGGTAGGGAAAATTAGGAAGAACTTTTGGTCTTTTTTGTCATTGTACTGAAACTTCAAGTGTAAGAAGAATAGGAAAGTTTGTTACTTAAAAGTTGCGAAGCCCACTGTATACCAGCATTCCCCTCTCCTCCCCTAACCCCTGTCAGAAGTTTTTTGGTTCTTCTAATTCTAAAATGTTCCCTCCAGCATTCTGTTCATCTAGGGTATCCATCATTTTTCTGTGTTGCAATCCTTGTTTTTTCTAGAGAAGGGAAGACAGGGCTCTTGCTTCCATTTACGTTTTCTTACTCATCTGTGTTGTCACCCAACCTCTCCGGGTAGCCTAAGCCAGCACGTGGGGGATGGGACAGGTGGCTCTGCAGGATGGCAGAGTGGTGCAGCTTAATTTTTACAAATTGGAATTAAAAACAGTATTAGGTAATCAAGGGCACCAGCCATGCTGGCAAATATCAATAGGTGATGATACAACAAAAATGGAGTTATAGGTGATGTTTTTTTCCACAGGGAGAAGTGATTATCAATTCAAACTGCACCACTGTTTATTTCAAGTGATTGTAGTAATTCTGGATTATTGATCTGTTCATCTGTTGGGACATACTTGGCAGGGAATCAGTACTTTTAAAATCCACCTCACTTTATTCTTGCAACTCTTCTGTGAGTTTGAAGTTATTTCTGAACCAAAACTTAAAGACAGAAAGACAAACAGGAAGAAAAAAATTGGGCTCTACTCTCATCCCTTTTCTTCTCAGCACCAATAAGATGAAAAAATTGATAGTATAGTCATCTATTTCTTTCTTAGAAATACCCCAAGAAAGGGTATTAACCAGCAGTCTTAAAATATGAAAGCTTTCCAGTGGGACACATCACTTAGTTAATTCAGTTTTACAAATACTAAAGAAGGGTTGAGCTTTAAGGAAAAACGAAGTATTTCATTTTGGTTCGAGTTGGTATCTGAAACAAGGTAGGTTTCTTAGGTTTCTAGGGGAAAAAAGATCACCTCTCACCGAACTTGTGTTTCACCTGTCTTCAAAGGACCAACTGCACAGATGTTAATGAGCATGGTTCTGTAAGTTGCTCTTTGATACCGGTATATTCTGCAATGCTTTACTTTTTTTTTTGGCTTTTTAACACCTTGCTTTCCTCACAGTCTGCAGGAAATTTTTAATTTCTTAATTTGAATCAAAGCAGCTGTCACTTCATTACTTCCTTTGAAGCTGCTCTTGCTTAAGAAGGAACAGCATGGCTTGTAGAAGAAAGCCGACTTTTCAAATCATTAGTTTTGTGATCTCAGTGAAACCTGAATACTATACTCTACTTTGATCAGAGGGGGGAAATGTTTGAGATTTTTGAAGATGAGCCTTTTTCTCTATGAAAATTTTTCCATGATGGGGAGGATCAAAAGTGTGTCTTTATATCATATTGCCTAATTGCACTACAACACTCTGGGCCCTGAGTTTTACTATATAGTGAATCTGAAGCCTTCAGCAACTTACCAGTTCACAGAGTAATTGTAGTGATTTCACCTAGCTTATTCTTATCCTTTCTAACTAAAATGTTTATCTTGAAGCCATTTGTCTTTGGTTTCTCTAAAACCAATGAGCAAATGTGACTCTGGTCTTTTCTAAAAACACTGAGGAAGAACTTTGAATGGAGTTTTTATTTACACTGTGATGCCAAAACAAGCGTTTAGTTTAAAACAGCTTTCTCATTTGGATATTTTATAAATTTATTTTGCATTTTGCGAAAGGAAAAAATGATACTCAAATCTCAGTGCATTATAGAGTTTCAGTTCTAAAAATAGCATTATGTCTCTTAAAGACTGTCTGGGGGGGCTTCCCTGGTGGCGCAGTGGTTGAGAGTCCGCCTGCCGATGCAGGGGACGTGGGTTCGTGCCCCAGTCTGAGAGGATCCCACATGCCGCGGAGTGGCTGGGCCCGTGAGCCATGGCCGCTGAGCCTGCGTGTCCGGAGCCTGTGCTCCGCAGCAGGAGGGGCCACAACAGTGAGAGGCCCGCGTACAAAAAGACTGGGGGAAAAAAGCCTAAAACCTGTTACTGCTTATCTGAAGTGGCATCCTGATTCCAGTTTTTGTCTTTTCTTTAGGACTATCGGACAAAACCTTTTTGCTGCAGTGCTTGCCCATTTTCTTCAAAATTTTTCTCTGCCTACAAAAGTCATTTCCGGAATGTCCATAGTGAAGACTTTGAAAATAGGATTCTCCTTAATTGCCCCTACTGTACCTTCAATGCAGACAAAAAGACTTTGGAAACACACATTAAAATATTTCATGCTCCAAACGCCAGCGCACCAAGTAGCAGCCTCAGCACTTTCAAAGATAAAAGCAAAAGCGATGGCCTTAAACCTAAGCAGGCTGACAGTGTAGAGCAAGCTGTTTATTACTGTAAGAAGTGCACTTACCGAGATCCTCTTTATGAAATAGTTAGGAAGCACATTTACAGGGAACATTTTCAGCATGTGGCAGCACCTTACATAGCAAAGGCAGGAGAAAAATCCCTCAATGGTGCAGTCCCCTTAGGCACAAATGCCCGGGAAGAAAGTAGTATTCACTGCAAGCGATGCCTTTTCATGCCAAAGTCCTACGAAGCTTTGGTACAGCATGTCATTGAAGACCATGAACGCATAGGCTATCAGGTCACTGCCATGATTGGGCACACAAATGTGGTGGTTCCCCGATCCAAACCCTTGATGCTGATTGCTCCCAAACCTCAAGACAAGAAGGGCATGGGACTCCAATCAAGAATTGGTTCCCTCACTTCTGGAAACGTCCGGTCTTTACCATCACAGCAGATGGTGAATCGACTCTCAATACCAAAGCCTAACTTAAATTCTACAGGAGTCAACATGATGTCCAATGTTCACCTACAGCAGAACAACTATGGAGTCAAATCTGTAGGCCAGGGCTATGGCGTTGGTCAGTCAATGAGACTGGGTCTAGGTGGCAACGCACCAGTTTCCATCCCTCAACAGTCTCAGTCTGTGAAGCAGCTACTTCCAAGTGGAAATGGAAGATCTTATGGACTTGGGTCAGAGCAGAGGACCCAGGCACCAGCAAGATACTCTCTGCAGTCTCCAAATGCTTCGTCTCTCTCATCGGGCCAGTTAAAGTCTCCTTCCCTCTCCCAGTCACAGGCATCCAGAGTATTAGGTCAGTCCAGTTCCAAACCTACTGCAGCTGCCACTGGCCCTCCCCCACCCAATACTTCCTCAACTCAGAAGTGGAAAATATGTACAATCTGTAATGAGCTTTTTCCTGAAAACGTCTATAGTGTGCACTTCGAAAAAGAACATAAAGCTGAGAAAGTCCCAGCAGTAGCCAACTACATTATGAAAATACACAATTTTACTAGCAAATGCCTCTACTGTAATCGCTATTTGCCCACAGACACTCTGCTCAACCACATGTTAATTCATGGTCTGTCTTGTCCATATTGCCGTTCAACTTTCAATGATGTGGAAAAGATGGCGGCACACATGCGGATGGTTCACATTGACGAAGAGATGGGACCTAAAACAGACTCGACCCTGAGTTTTGATTTGACATTGCAGCAGGGCAGTCACACTAACATCCATCTCCTTGTAACTACGTACAACCTGAGGGATGCCCCTGCTGAATCTGTTGCTTACCATGCCCAAAATAACCCTCCAGTCCCTCCAAAGCCACAGCCAAAAGTTCAGGAAAAGGCAGATGTTCCTGTTAAAAGTTCACCTCAAGCTGCAGTGCCCTATAAAAAGGATGTCGGGAAAACCCTTTGTCCTCTTTGCTTTTCAATCCTAAAAGGACCCATATCTGATGCACTTGCACATCACTTGAGAGAGAGGCACCAGGTTATTCAGACGGTTCACCCAGTGGAGAAAAAGCTCACCTACAAATGCATCCACTGCCTTGGCGTGTATACCAGCAACATGACCGCCTCGACTATCACTCTGCATCTGGTCCACTGCAGGGGTGTTGGAAAGACCCAGAATGGCCAAGATAAGACAAATGCACCCTCTCGGCTTAACCAGTCACCAGGCCTGGCACCTGTGAAGCGCACTTATGAGCAAATGGAATTTCCCTTGCTGAAAAAGCGAAAGTTAGATGATGACAGCGATTCGCCCAGCTTCTTTGAAGAGAAGCCTGAGGAGCCTGTTGTTTTAGCTTTGGACCCCAAGGGTCATGAAGATGATTCCTATGAAGCCAGGAAAAGCTTCCTAACAAAATATTTCAACAAGCAGCCCTATCCCACCAGGAGAGAAATTGAGAAGCTGGCAGCCAGTTTATGGTTGTGGAAGAGTGACATTGCTTCCCATTTTAGTAACAAGAGGAAGAAGTGTGTCCGAGACTGTGAAAAGTATAAGCCTGGTGTGTTACTGGGCTTCAACATGAAAGAATTAAACAAAGTTAAGCATGAGATGGATTTTGATGCTGAGTGGCTATTTGAAAATCATGATGAGAAGGATTCCAGGGTCAATGCTAGTAAAACTGCTGACAAAAAGCTCAACCTTGGGAAGGAAGATGACAGTTCCTCAGACAGTTTTGAAAATTTGGAAGAAGAATCCAATGGAAGTGATAGCCCTTTTGACCCTGTTTTTGAAGTTGAGCCTAAAATCCCTAATGATAACCCAGAGGAACACATACAGAAGGTAATTTCTGAGGATGCTTTAGAGTCTGAGAAGCTAGACCAAAAAGAGGAGGATGGTTCAAAATATGAAACTATTCATTTGACTGAGGAACCAACCAAACTAATGCATGACGCCTCTGATAGTGAGGTGGACCAAGATGATGTTGTTGAGTGGAAAGATGGTGCTTCTCCATCTGAGAGCGGCCCTGGTTCCCAACAAGTGTCAGACTTCGAGGACAACACATGTGAGATGAAAACAGGAACCTGGTCCGATGAGTCTTCCCAGAGTGAAGATGCAAGGAGCAGTAAGCCAGCTGCCAAAAAAAAGGCTACCATGCAAGGTGACAGAGAGCAGTTGAAATGGAAGAATAGTTCCTATGGAAAAGTTGAAGGGTTTTGGTCCAAGGACCAGTCACAATGGAAGAATGCAACTGAAAATGATGAGCGCTTATCCAACCCACAGATTGAGTGGCAGAATAGCACGATTGACAGTGAGGATGGGGAGCCGTTTGACAACATGACTGATGGAGTAGCCGAGCCGATGCACGGGAGCTTGACCGGAGTCAAACTGAGCAGCCAGCAGGCCTGAGGGCCAGGTTCTCTGGCATTGGTGACAGATGCTACAGCCTGGAACTCTGTTCTCCTTTCAGTATGACTGCAAAGCTGTATTCTAACTGGTACTGCCTTCTGAGTGCTGGGTCATCAGGCTGTGGGGACATGTGGCCACTCCGATCCACGTGGTTCTTTCTAAGTCTGTGACACATGATTGGCTGATCTTGCTTTAGAACGTGCTGTGACAGGCACAGTAACTAAATGTGAAAAACCAGTAAGTTGGGGGCTCACGAACGCACACGAGAAAAAGCAGAGGTTTATTTTATCTGCCTTCTCAACATTTCTTTCCCTCTGTAAAATGTTTGGTTGGATGTCCTTGAGAAGCGTTCTCTTGATTCAAACGGTAGTGTAGGGCCAACATACAAGCTACCAGTCCAATGTGTATAGTAGACTTTGGGGAAATTGACTTTTTTTTTCATGTATTCATTCTGAATAGTTGAAATGTATATTTGTACAGTCTTTTAGACCTATTCAAGTGATGCTTATGATATTGTTATTGTGTACCCATCATAGATTTGTTTCTTTTTTTAGTGTTGCCCTTGCTGTGTTAATAAGCGCTGTATCTAGTTGACCTAGCAAAAGCCTGAAACTACGCTAGTGTGGACTTCGGGACAGACTTAGTTTTTGCACATAACCTTGTACAATCTCGCAACAGAGGCCAGCCACATAAGATATATATCTGGACTCTCTTGTATTATAGAACTTTTCTTGTTCTGAATATCCTTGACATTACAGCTGACAAAAACAAAAACTGGTATTTCAGATGTTTCCTGAAATCTTTTAAGCTAAAATCACATGCAAGAATTGACTTTGCAGCTACTAATTTTGACACCTTTTAGATCTGTATGAAAGTGTGTTGTGTTGAAGCAGCAAACCAATGACTGCTGTCTTTTGGATATTTAGTTTTATCTTTAGTTAAACACCACCCTGGTGTAGTCATTTATACCATCTAATATATGACACACTGTTGTAGTATGTATAATTTTGTGATCTTTATTTCCCTTTGTATTCATTTTAAGCATCTAAATAAATTGCTGTATTGTGCTTAATGTAAATATTTGCTTTATTACACATTACAGTCCTGTGTGTCCATTATATCTTGTGCCAGTTGATGCCATGGCTCTCTTTCATCAGAGATGGAGGTACAGCCACTGAGGAAACTTGTGGAAGACCAAGATTTGCTGCCGTTGGCATAAAGAATGCTTTCTCTCAAGGCACCTGTTGCAAATTCTTTGGTTTGGTTTTTGTCTTTTTCCCTTTTTCCTTGCTAAACTAAACGTCCTGGAGTTTCTTCAGTTCCCCTTTTGTTAAGGAGCAGAACCTGCTTATACATGTAAATGTATCGATGATAAAAGGATGTAAACATAAGTTAGCATTCATTTGCAAGCAGAATCTTAATGCCCTGGTGTTCTTTTGTCTAAATGAAGTAAATGTTAGTTTTCACCTTATAATGGGAACAATTGTACTAAACAGTCAGCTATTCTCTGCTTTTGTTATAATTCTCTCAACCATCTTGCTGTTACGAAAAAGGCTTTGGAGATCACACGTTCGGAGGGCTGTCAAGATACAAGGAGCTGGTATGGTGCGTTTACTATGCATGGATTCCCAAGAGCCAACCCCGTACTAAACAGAAAGTTACAAAGAGGCAGAATTAGGCCGATGTTTTTTGCAGTTAGGACAGTGATGGGATGGATGCTCCAGCCCATGCAGAGGCTGGTCAGTCACCTCTCAGGGACATTGGCCTAAAGAGTTCTGAAGTGGCTAGTTTCCATGATTTCTGAGACTCTTCCCAGAAGGTTCACCTTGTTAATGCTTTTGCTACCCAGGAATAAAGGTTTGACCAACGTTCCCCTAAGATGTAAAGTCGTGCCTCTCAAAAACAATACAGGAGAAAGCACAAAAATAGACTAGAACCTTTAGGGTGTTCGGGGCTGGCATGGAGCTACTTTAAATCCATTATACAGATTATAAATTCTGTGGACACCAGCTAACATTTAGGACAGGATGTCCCCAAGTTAAGATGCTACAGATTACCCAATCAGAAAAACTGGCATTGAGAAGGTCTCTTTCCCTTGAGGACAGTAATACCAGCTGCATTTAAGCCATCTCCCATTTGTTTTGAAATTAGACTGCCTAATTAAAAGGTAGGAAGAATTTAGCCTGGGCTTTATGAGGCCTACATGGAGTACTAGTGAGACTTGTGCAAAATAGTGGGGCGGGGTGGGAGGACGTTCCAGGTTGGACATTTGAACAAAGATAGATGAGTATGCTTTCTTGCTGAGGTGGTGTGAGTGGGCGTTGTTGGCATATGAGAAGAGTTTAGCCACCTAAGAACTGGAAATAAAGAAGATTTCCAAGTAGAAATGTTGCAGAAGCCCTAAAAGTGTCTCAATAAAAGCCATTTTTAAAAAATGCTGTTGCTACTGTTTGCTTTTGGAATAATCTGGAAATAAAAACTGGCATTCTGCCATCTTCTAATTAGAGAAGGTCTATAACTGTAGATTGAATAATCCTATAGATTTGCTTTTGTTTTAACAAGGAAAAACAAAATTCCAGAGAACTTTTTGCCCTTTAAATTTCCTGTGGCCGTGAGTTTCAGCCTCAGATTGAGTAGCACTATGGTTTCTCTCCCTTTTCAGCACGTTGAAGCATTTTCTTGTCCCATCCTTGGTTCCCTGTCATTGAGCAGTACAGGGTCTTCAGCAAACAGCTCTTTGTCCCCTCTTAAATTCCAAGCAAAAAAGGATCTGCCTCCTTTTCCCCCCTGTGGCTGTGTTTCTGTCTACTCGAAATGCCTAGCCACTTGTGAAGACGCACAGTACTTCAGGAGGGAACAAAATAAGTGCCAGATTTGAAAATGCTCTATCAGAGACTGGGAATGGCCCGCCCGAAACACTTCCCTGGGGGCCATTCAACTTGCTTTTGCCAAGTGAGTACTGCCATATAGAGGGGTGGTTCCCCACGTTGTGGGCTGCCAGCACCCAAACCTTGAGATGGGGCCCCCAAATCATCTCTAGGTGATTCTGTGCCACGCGAGCTTGAGAACCACTTAGCTTGAGGGATGGAAAAATCTACTTTTCACCAGCGAGCTTAGGTAGAGTATACTGAATCTGGATTCCACAGAGCAGCCGGTCAGCATTCCGCCCCTCCCTTAGGCAACGATCTTTTCAACCCACTGTGACCCTTAACTGCCCACCCACCCTGTAGGTCACTGGCCTGGCACCAGTTGCAGGCATGTTTCACCAAAGTGTCATGTAGGAACATTTCAAACTCCTAAACCCCCAGAGGACTGAAAACAAAAGGAAGAGGCTGCTCTCACCATTCTGAAATGCATTCCAACATACCAGTTATTAACTGGCCACCATGACGAACGTGGTCTAGGGAAAGACTCAGCTGAGAGAAACTAGACAGGCAAGTTAGAAAAAAAGGTGTTTTTTGCCAACTACTACTAGAAGTCTAGCTCAAAAACGGATCCAAACTTGCACCAAAGGAGGATCACCATTTGGTAATTCTTTGCATCCTGCTACTTCCCATCAACTTACTCCACTTTAAAAAGTTAACATTCACTATAACTTAAATCCTAGTGGAATTACAGCTTAATGGAGTTGTGTTCAAAAACTGGCATATAAGGTAAAAACTGCATATATCCTGAAAATCCTTAAGTCATGATTTCAAAGTGTTCCAGCTAACAGGACACCGGAGGGAAAGTCCATAGTCATTTCCAGGACACATTCTCTGGTTTTTTCCAGCTTATGTACAATGTTATCAGTATACCTTAGAAAGGTGCAAGGCCATTTTAAACCTAAACTGGTTTTTGCAATAAAAATCTTGCTGTACCTTTATGAATGTCATTACCAAGTGAAGCAAAATGGATAGCCTAATAAGTAAATTGTTCAACTTCTGGAAACTGGTAGAGCAAGAGCCTAGAAATAAAAGGGCTTTTCCAATGCATTTGATGTCAGCGCCATACTGGCTGCCATCTAGATTGGAGCAGAATGTGACAGCTGTGTACGTGGGGCAGCCATCTGGGAATCTAAAAATTAAAAGACCTTGCCTTGGGGACCACTGGCGAAAAGATCACTGCACGACTTGCTGGTGGCTGCAACTGCTGGCACAGCTCTACGGGCTTCCCTGGGAAGAGGACTCCGAGAGAGGCTTAAACACAGAGCCCTCCAAGGAGGGGACCTCCAGGCCAGGGGTGAGATTACACCTTTCCTAGGAGTTCAACACTGTTCCTGAAAATGCCTGGAGCTCAGCACACATCCTGAGTACATATTTACTCAAGAACTTTCCAAACATCACAGAAGTGTTCCTGGGACTAGTTGTAGGGCATTAGATTCCAAGATCATTTGAGTCCTCAAAACGGTCCTGCCCCAATTCCCTAAACCACCCCCCCCCCAAAAAAAAAAGTTCTCTAAAGGGAGTATTAGTACTAGGTTTTGGGTTTCAGGACATGAAGTTTCAGAGAAGCCAATTTGTCCCAAGGTTCCAGCTGGCAGAGGGGAGATGCTGACTTGGACCCAGGAGATCTGAGCCCACAGCCCCTGGAATTCCCAGCCACACCATCCAGCCTTGATCTTGGCTGAAGACTACCCTCTTAAGAAAGGCTTTCCCTGCTATGAATGCAAAGACATGTGAGCCTTGGTTTCTAAACCAACACATCATAGTTTCCCTGGCACAGCGTTTCCCAAACTATACTCGTTCACATTGCCATTTTGTCACTTTTGCCACATCTGCCTAACAGCTGCTTTACATACTTAGTATGTTTCAACTCCCCTTTTTGGAAGGGAAAACTGTATCTCTACAAAAAAAGGACAACCAGCATAATTTGCCATTAATGAAGGCATCGCTAAAAACACATACAAGACAAAACGTTAGACTAAAAATGTGCCACCTGGCATTGCTTACTGAGGGCTGTGAGCCTGAGACTTGCTCTGTTTGTTAAAAAGGAAAATCAGAGGGGCCCAGGGCACGCTAGCACCAAGATGAGGCTTTTTCCTTGGCCCAGACGAGACTGGAAGAACTGGATGTGTCTCCATGGACTCGTGTTACCTGATGCATGCCAGGTGGCACCAAACCATTTGTCAAGAGATGGCTCTGGCTCAGAGTGCTTCCCAGGGAAGCCTTTGCCCAGTCATTACCCAGCTCTTCTTACCTGGCTTTAGACTCCTTTTTATGAAATAGGGTTCTCACTGGCAGTAACGGGAACTCCAACTCAGATTGGGCTTAATAAAGGGGGCACACAGGTAACAGCTGTGGCCGAGGAGGGCGGGGTGCTCAGTGATGTCAGCAGGGTGTCAGGTCCTCTGTGCTTCCATCCTGCCACCCACACGGTCACCTTCATCCTAAGCAGGGACCCTGGTGTTTGTGTTGCTTCCCATTCACCTGCCCTGAGAGAGGGTTTCCCCTCTCTTACCACAGAGGGAGAGTCCTGAACTTGGAGCTAATTGGACCACTCCAGAACCAGTTTCTGTGGCTGGTAGGCTTAGGCCAGACCTAAGCCTCGGTGAGTCACTGTGAGCTAGGATTACCTCGATGGGATTAGATCAGGCAATACCCATCTCTGGAGCTGGGGTGCAATCAATTCAACCCAAACCAGAAACCAACTCAAACCCGATTCTACCCACTACACTCAGGAGGGTGTGAGACGGATACTGGGGCCTCTACATTCTTCAAAGGAAACCTCTTTGAAAAATCTCTTAACTGCTATTCTTCCAAAGCACGGATTCCCAGACCTGGCTGCATCTTGAAATCACCTGTGGATTTTTAACACTTAAAGATGCCGGGGACCCTCCCCCAGAGATTCTGATGCAACTGGCCTGAGCTGTGGCCCAGGTGACTCCAATGTGGTTCCCAGGCAAACCTGAGAACCACCGTTCTAAAGACACAAGCGACCAAGGCTACAGAGTGAGCCTTCCCCTGATTCATGTATTTGCTGCCAGTGGTCTCCTGTTTAAGACCATTTATTCTATTTCTCTCCATTCAACAAACACGCACACTTGCCGGACAGCCTAAGAACCCCCATTTCTACACCCAGAGAAGCAACTTGTGTGTAGAAAACAATGTTACCCGTGTAAGCTAATGCCCTGATGTCTCGCCGGTTCCCCAGGAGCAATGATGAGACCACAGGCCTACACGGGTCACCCTAGCGGGGTCACCGCTGCAAACAGTCCCAGTCCTGGTGCCAACAAAGGAAAAGCACAAGGGCTTCCCTGGTGGCGCAGTGGTTGAGAGTCCGCCTGCCGATGCAGGGGACGCGGGTTTGTGCCCCGGTCCGGGAAGATCCCACATGCCACGGAGCGGCTGGGCCCGTGAGCCATGGCCGCTGAGCCTGCGCGTCCGGAGCCTGTGCTCCGCAACGGGAGAGGCCACAGCAGTGAGAGGCCCGCGTACCGCAAAAAAAAAAAAAAAAAAAAAAAGGAAAAGCACAAACCTCATCGTCCAGGGCGCTCCCCCAGGTCTCCTCCCTCTCCTGCGCCTCGGGCGTGGCTCCCCAAGAAGAGCCTCGCTGGCGAAACGCCGAATGCTACATTTATGATGGGACTGCTCCCTGGAAGACCCAGTGAGAAAGTCCTTCCGGTTGAGGGGTCGACCTCCAGCAGAGTCAGGTTTGCCTGGTTTGGTTCTCTGAGGAAATCATGTGATTATCCAGACCAAGTACACCTGCCCACTGCAGTCAGCTCCGTACTCCTTCCTCCACCTCAGCAGCCCAGGCAGCCAGCAAAGCACACTCGCCAGAAGTCCCCGCAAAGAAGGCAGAAATAAGCCTCAGACCACTGCCCCTCCCCAGCGGCTTGCAAGCCTAGAATGCATCCAGCTGGTGCTTACCGATAAGAATTTTGATGCTTTTAAATCTACAGCGAACACACAGGCCTCACAGAGGAAATTCTGTGACAGCTGCTCCGAGTCAGAATTGCTTTGAATTCTTTCAAACCCAAAGATGGCTGTGCTTTTGACCGTAAGACAAAGCGGGGGGCTTCCCTGGTGGCGCAGTGGTTAAGAATCCACCTGCCAATGCAGGGGACACGGGTTCGAGCCCCGGTCAGGGAAGATCTCACATGCCACGGAGCAACTAAGCCCGTGCACCACAACTACTGAGCCTGCGCTCTAGAGCCCGCGAGCCACAACTACTGAGCCTGCGTGCTGCAACTACTGAAGCCCGCGTAAAGAGGAGCCCCCGCTCGCTACAACCAGAGAAAGCCCGTGTGCAGCGATGGAGAACCAACACAGCCAAAAATAAAAATAAATAAAATAAATAAATTTATTTAAAAAAAGACAAAGCAGGATTTTGCTTTAAGATGGGAAGGAAATGCCTTGATGCCTCCAGGTGCCTGGGTCAACAGGTCATCTCGAGAGAACTGGTAATCCTGGAACAAGACCCCTTTGGGGGTGTCTGCCTAGCTTCTAACCTCTTCTCTGAGAACTCTCCTTTCCACCCCAAGAAGGAGAGCTTTTATCATGAATGGATGTTGGATTTTGTCAAGTGCTTTTTTCTGCATCTCTTGAGATGACCATGTGGGGTTTTTTTACTTTTATTAATCCAAGTGTGTTGCACTGATTGATTTTAAGGTGTTAAACCAACCTTGTATTCCTAGGAGAGAGCCCACTGGTCATGGTGTGTAATCCTTTTTATATATTTCTGGATTCAGTCTGCTGCTATTTTGTTGAGGACTTCTGCAAATGCAAATACCTGTGGGGTCAGGCAGTAAAGAAATCAGTGAGATAACTTAGATACAAGAGAGACCCAGAGAGTGCGGCCCTGCTAAAGGGACTCAGCTTTGGCTTGTTGTTGTCTTGCAAGAATATGAGCCCCATATTGCCTTATTTTAGTTTTTGAAGAGAAGCTGGAAATCCAGTTCTTAATGTGAACTGTCCTGATTTTTAATTGCTGGCAACTGATTTTAATTGAATTTTTTGAATAGGGAAACACCAAAATATCAAAAGTTTAAAATAAAATGGAAAGTCCACTTCTCACCCACAATAGATATTCACCATTCTCAAATATTTGTTTATCTTCCCAGAGGACTTGAATGCTTTTCTTTCTCACACAGATGGTAGCATATCAGGTACCTTTTCCTCCACTTTGGCTTTTGTGATATCTCCATACCAAGTCATAAAGAACTCCGAATCCATTTTTACGTCTTCATAGGATTCCACCCATTCCTGCGTGTATGGAGGTACTGTAACTGAACCAGTCCCTAATTGATGGATACTTAGGTTCTTTCCAATCTTTTGCTATTTCAATGAGCAGTGAATAAACTTTTGCATTTATTGTTTCTCTTGTGTGTATATATTGGGAGGCTAGATCCCTAGGGGCGGAATTGGGCCCTAGGGGTCTAAGGGTATATACATTTCTAATTTTGATGGGTACTGCCCATGGACCTCCATGAGAATCATGTCCCACCACCAACATATGAGAATGCACATTTCTTCAAAATTTCACCAACAGTGTCATCAAAAACATTTTATTTTTGCCTGCATAAGTGAAAACTAATTTCAATATTCTTTAGACTTACAGATTGAGGTTGAATATCTTTTCATATCTTTAAAATGACTTTTGCATTTTCTTTTCTGTGAAATACCTATTCATAACCTTTGCCATTTTTCTGGGGGGTTTCCTCTTATTTATTTGTAGGAGATGTTTATATATTAGGGAGATTATCCCTTTGTAATACAAGCTGCAAATATATTTTCCCAGTTTGTCCTTTGTCTCTTTGGTCATTTGTCTTCTGAATTTGCTTAGGATTTTGTCGTTCTAAGATTTTTTTTTTTCGGTTGAATTTTCTGTTTGTTTTTGCCATGCAGAGGATTTTAAATTTTTTAATATAATCCAATTCTTCAACTTTTATGGCTTCTGGATTTTTTTATGACTCTCCAATGTTTCTGCCTCCTTATTCTATAAATTCATTTTACACATTTAACTCCTCCTTAATCCATTTGGAATTTTGGAACCGTTCCTGGTGTACAGAATGAGGTATGGAACTCACTTTATTTTTTCCAGATGGTTACCCAGTTGTCTCAACATGAAAACAATTTTAAAACAGTTCAGGGCAAACCATACGGTTCTGCCAACGTGTGGGCCACCGTCTTGAAACCTCTTACTTTGAACAGACGTGAAGTTCACATCCACAGGGAAAGTGGCAATGATCGACCAAAGGGCCTTGCTCTTATGAAGAATTGCAATGGCCTATACCCGGGCGCCCCTGTCCCAAAACAGCCACCAATGAAAGAAAAAGAGAAAGAAAACGATCACCCTTTTGTAGGCTGCAAAGTGGGCTTTGGGTTTGACCCTCTCTAGTCAGCATCAAGGCTTTCGCTGACTTGCTAGGAGACACATCCGACACTTGCTCTAAAGGGGGACGCCCATCAGGTCACCTGGCACCAGGACAGAACACCAGCAGCTCAGAGGACTGAGGTCAGGAATTCCTGGCAGGCTCTGTGTCCTGGCTTTCCTTCCCCTTAAGTGGCTCCAAGTGTCCCTGAAAGTTCATTGTTTGGCACTGAAACTCCAGGAAACTTGGAAAGGCCAGTTCTAGCTCATTAGTCACCTCTTCCCCATAGACGCTGTCATACAACCTTACCCCTCCTCGCTGCCTTGTTGGGGGGTGTCCCCAAAAGAGTCCCAGGACAGTAAAACCAGAGAGTGCGAGTTCGACTCTGGCAGCTCTCGCTCTCCCGTGACTCGTTCTTACTCTGAAATGTAAGGCAGCTCCTAAGCCACTCACTGCTGAGGCTCTTGGATGCCACGAGCCAACTGAGAAACGCAGGACAGTGGGCCTTTCCCCCACCCACCCTGGTCATCATCACAGCCACCTGTTACCCAGTGCCCATCGCCGGGCCCTGACACAGGTCATCTCATTTCCTCCCCAGTACACCCCAACAGGCAGGTGCCATTATTCTCTGTATCTTACTGTGGAAGCTCTTACTGAGGCTGGTCTCAGAGAAGGTAAGCAACTAACCCAGGGCCACACAGCTGAGATGTGCAGGAGATGATGGCGCCACCCAGGCAGGCTGACCTCACAGCCTATAAGTTCTTAGTCACTGTCCTGTGGGTCTCTATTTTAGGACACCTCTCTTGCTGTGGCTTAATCCTGTGACATTCCCGTTCACCTCGGCCGCACCCTTGGTCCGGCCTCTGGAAGGAGAAAGAAGCCTGGGCATCTTCAGCAATCGACATATACCCGGTTTTCCAGAAATTGCTGTCCTCACCACTTGTCTGAAAAAGGAACTTTCCATTGAATCTCTGCCCTCCCTGAGCAGACCAGGGCACGGGGAAGATCTAAGCTTCCTTCGTTAAAAACAGTCCCTATCGGGCTTCCCTGGTGGCGCAGTGGTTGAGAGTCCGCCTGCCGATGCAGGGGACACGGGTTCGTGCCCCGATCCCGGAAGATCCCACATGCCGCGGAGCGGCTGGGCCCGCGAGCCATGGCCGCGGAGCCTGTGTGTCCGGAGCCTGTGCTCCGCAACGGGAGAGGCCACAGCAGTGAGAGGCCCGCGTACAGCAAAAAAAAAAAAAAAAAAAAAAAAAAAAAAAAAAAAAAAAAAAAAAAACAGTCCCTATCAATACAACACGGCCATGACAATGAACGGTCAGCAGCCACTGGGATGCCGCCACAGGCTCAGTGTCTGCCGGGGGAGCCAGGGACAAAGCCGACACGCTGAGTATACACACGCCACTCCGCCTCCAGTTACAAGGTACAGAAGCCAGCGACACCAGCACCGTCTACGCTGCGCGAGATGTCAGCGTAGTGTTAGCTTGGATGGGGGTGGGGCACAGGCTGGAAGGGAGCACGAGGGGGCTTCTGGGTGCTGATGATGCTTGTGTGTTTCTAGATCAGGGTGAGGGTTAAGCAGATGTGTTCAGTGTGTGAAAATTCAGTGACCCATACACTTAGGTGCACCTTTCTGTCTGTAAATTTTACTTCAATAATTTAAAATAACGTCTTAACATTTTTAAATAAAGAATTATGTTTGCAACAATTATCTCCACGAAACGCTGGCTGTACTTGAAACAAGGGGTTCACTTATATCTTTTATTTCAAAAAATTGTCCTAAGGGACTGCCCTGGTGGCGCAGTGGTTATGAATCCGCCCACCAATGCAGGAGACACGGGCTCGAGCCCTGGTCCAGGAAGATCCCACATGCCGCGGAGCAACTAAGCCCGTGCGCCACAGCTACTGAGCCTGTGCTCTAGAGCCTGCGAGCCACAACTACTGAGCCCACGTGCCACAACTACTGAGGCTGTGTGCCACGGCTACTGAAGCCCGCGCGGCCAGAGTCCGTGCTCTGCAACAAGAGAAGCCACCACAATGAGAAGCCTGTGCACCTCAATGAAGAGTAGCCCCTGCTCGCCACATCCAGAGAAAAGCCCGCGTGCAGCAACAAAGACACAACACAGCCAAAAATAAAATAAATAAAAATTAAAAAAAAGAAAAGAAAGCCAAGTGATTTGCTTATTAAAAAAAAAAAGAATCCGCTTGCCAATGCAGGGGACACGGGTTCGAGCCCTGGTCCGGGAAGATCCCACATGCCGCGGAGCAACTAAGCCCATGCACCACAACTACTGAGCCTGTGCTCTAGAGCCCACGTGCCACAACTACTGAGCCCGCACGCCACAACTACTGAGGCCCGCATGCCTAGAGCCCGTGTTCTGCAGTGAGAAGCCACCGCAATGAGAAGCCCACGCACCGCAACGAAGAGTAGCCCCCGCTCACCGCAACTAGAGAAAGTCCGTGGGCAGCAACAAAGACCCAAAGCAGCCAAAAATAAATACAAATTTTTTAAAATGTTCTAAAATTGGCAAGACTCAACTCTTTTTTTGCTTTGCTACCACTATCTCACTTGATTCATGATGTCAGATTTCCTTGAAATTCAAATGCTGGTCTGCAATACAGGGGTGTGTGTGTGTGTGTGTGTGTGTGTGTGTGTGTTCTTGGCTCTGGGAGGGATTGCAGAAACTAGAAATATCCATCACCAAAGTGAGGAATCCAGCATTTCAGAACAATAGCAGGAAACTCATCTACATGAGAAGAAATTAAAGCAAACACACCTTGGAGGGCTCCAGGGAATCTGAATGATCTCTGCATTCTGCTGGGAATCTGAAGGCCAGAGCTGCACCCTCCCCTCAGGCGAGGGGCTTCATAATAAGCAGATTCTGAGGATCAGGCTTGCGCCAGTGGCAGGAGCACCCATCAAGGAAACATTTACACCCAGGCGACCTGGACACGTTTATTGAGATGGTTCACAGGGCCAGTGGGCACTGGGGTTCACACAAACCGGCCGACACGCATGGACTTGGAGCCACGCACCCTGGGGGCACTGCAAAAGCCCCTCACAACCCCTGTGCAAAGCCCTTCCAAGGCAAAGGGAAATCCAAGGCCCCACAGCCCATCCCCCTGGGTGACCATCTTGCCCAGAACACCAGGCAGGACAAACGCCGGTGGAGAAGGCCTTCTCCAGCTCATCTCTGAGGCACTGCCCACCTGTGGGTTCTAAATGCTTCTCCAAACCCTGTGGGCCCACGTGAAGCAAGGGGGAAAATTCAGAAAATGCATCCACAACAATAAAACAAAACAAAACAAAAAACAATCTGCGCGGCACACAGATTTCACTTCCCGATGTCCCTGACGGCAGGACCGCAGGGCTCACAGACGCCTTTGGCAGCTGGGGGCTCGGCGCGTTGCCTCCCCGGCGTCCACAGGAAAATAGTCCTCGGTTCTGTACAATGCGGGCAGCTCGAAGGTCGGGGCCGGCGGCGTCCACAGCTTCTGGAATGACAGAAAACCAGGTGCCCCATCAGCCTCGTGAAGCCACTTGTTCTGAGACCCAAGCACTCCAGTTGCAGTTCATCCTGCAGGGAGAACAGCCCAGGTGACCAAAGATTCCATGATTCTTTGGTGACACTGCCTGTGACAGCCAAAGCCGGCCCATTTGAAACCTGATGGGGAGCTCGGCTGGCAGGGCTGGTCCGTGTCCACGGAGCCCTCCGCAGTATTAGAGAGAACCGGGCTCTGAGGAGGGATGACCGAGAAAGCCAGGTGTACCTCATGCCACCGCGTGCCAGGAAGGGCCGCGAGCCGAGACAGCACCGTGGGCCAGGCCCTGGGAAAGCTGGGGTCGGGCCGATGCTTCTTTGAATGTGCACCCATCTGTGCTGCCTGAAGGCTGGGCCATGTGCGTGTGTTACTTTTTTTTTTTAATTGAACCATTTTAAGAAGTGCTTACTTATTTCTGGTGTGGATTTTTGTTGCAGGGAGGTTAGGGAGGGGAGATTTTGCATCAAGCAACCCTCCCCAAGCTCTAGTAACCCTGCGGGTTAGCCAGGCATCTCAAGGTCAAACCAGTTTTACAGAGGACCGCCTCAAACAGTGATGCTCAAATGTGACTGCACAGGGAACCTCCTGGGAGAGTTATGGAATGCTTATGCCCAGGCTCCGTCCCCAGAGTCTGATGTTGTTGGTCTGGGGTGTGGCCTGGGCATCGGGGTATTTCAAAGCTCTCAGGTGATTCTCATGTAGAGCTGGGGCAGATCCCAATAACTGTGACCTGCTCCGGGGCGGACCAGCAGGGAGATGGGCAGGAGTGTGGGGCTCCAGGGGTGCAGGGGGAGGAGGGCTCTGCACGTCTCCCCCTGGGGTCCCTCTCACCACTCTTCCGCCCTCCCCCCGCAGCTCCGTCTCCTCTTTGATCTCCAGGCCACCTCCGTCAGCTCAGCCCAGAGCAAGCTCTGCCCCAGCCTTCAGCTGCAGTCACGGGTGCCAGCGCACAGGTGTGTGGCTCCAGCCCGTAGTTAATAACAGCTCCCCCAAAGCCCAGCCCGTCCACGAGCTCTGCGCTGCAGTGGGTGTGTACTTACCCACCCCCATGCTTGTTCCCCACGGTGACACCATGACCATCCCCCCTTTGTGGGTGGTTGGGGGAGACCACGCCCCGGGAGGTGCCTTACCCACCTCCCACCTGTCCAAGCATCTGTCCTCTCAACCACTACCTCATTGAATGCCCAGGGCCGGCCGAGGGCACAGCTGTGAACTAGACGCATCCCCAGCCATCATGGGGCTCCCTGTCTATCTGGAGACGAAGGAACCAATAGGAAACCACCACCGACGTGCGTTGAGGCACCAAGGCCCTTGGATCCCAGAAGAGGCCACATCTCATCCTGGAGGGATCAGGAGGTATTCAGAGGCTAAGCACCCAGGACCCCACCCCCCCGGCCGGAGGGGCTGCGTGGAGGGGTAGCGGGAGGTGCAGTGGTCCAGGCTGCGGACGCCCTGTGCACAGTGCTGAGTGGTGTGCTGGGCCGTGGGCACTGAAGCAGCTCAGTCTGGAGTCGGGCCGGGTCAGAGTGTAGACAGGGATGCTGCTGCAAAGCAGGGCCAGATGATGTGGGCTCCTGGAGGCTGAGCTAAGAACTTTATCCTAAGAGACCAGGGAGAGGGAGAGGGAGAGGGAGAGGGGGAGGGGGAGAGAGAGAGAGAGAGAGAGAGAGAGAGAGAGAGAGAGAGTGTGTGTGTGTGTGTGTGTGTGTGTGAGATAAGTGTTTTAGAAAGAGCAGAGACTAAACTGTAGGGGAAACAGGACCAGAGTGGAAGCTGTTGCAGGTAGGTATCCCTTAAAGGTGAGAGTGGCTGGATTTGGGGTGAGAGTGAACAGATTCTAATGTCTGAGCCCCGAAGCCCTGAACTACCCCACCCACCAGCCCTCTCTCTGCTGCAGAAGGAAACCATCAAAGGGCTTCAGATAAGGTGAACCGCACTCAGGTGTCTGGGGACCGCTTACCTCCCTGAGTCACATCTGGAAAGCCAGGACGAACAAGTCACCTTGGCCAAGGGTCTGCCTCACAAAAGGGCACAGGGAACATTCAACCAGTCAACCCCGGGTCAGCCACTCTTGGCTCAGCCCGCTTGGGGGACACTTGGGACACATTTGTCCCCCCTTCTCCCAGCACCTTCCCGCGGCTGCCACCCACCCCTGTGGGCTGGACCTGAGTCCTCTGACAGTGCTGTGACCAAAACACAAGGGGGAAACGAACCCCAAGATGCATCTCACAGCCTGAGGGATGCAGTCTGTGGATAAGCCATCGTTTTAGAATATCCTCCCAGTTCCTCCTGAGAACTGGCCGTTGGAGTATCTAGAGAATGCAACATTCAAGTAATGACAGTTCAAAGACCAGCTCCCTTGTCCTGACACATGGCTTGGGGGCCAAAGTGCACTTGGTGATCCTGAAAAGACAGGTTCCTTTCTCTCCTGATCTCAGGACCCAGGCAAGGCCACATGGGCCCCAAGGGCGAGTGGCCAGGCCGGGCCAGAGCTGGTGTCCCTCTCCTGGAGATCCTGGGCCTCTGGACTCCCTGTTCTTCCTCAAATGGTTCTGCCAACAGGGATGGGGCTCCTGCCTCCTCCCTGAAGGAGCCGGGCTTCCAAAAAAGGAGGAAATCAATATAATTATGAAGGAACCAAGGAGAAGCAATCCTAAGAGACTCCTTAGCAGCTTTAGATATAATCGTATCTTGAGTTCCCGCGAGATCTAATGCAAGCAGCGGTGGCCTCTTTGCTGGTGATGGAGTGGAAACGTCCTTCCTGCACTCAGAAAGCAAGGAGAAGGGGGATACGGGGGGAGGTGAGCCTTTCGCCAGCGCCCAGCCAGGCGGCACCGTGGATTCTTAGCGGCTGCGCGTGCTCACCAGGACCCCACAGGGGCCCAGGAGAATGAGCCATTCCGAACAAGCTTGCTTCCCTTTTCAAAGGGGCCCCCAGCCAGGACGGTGGCGAGGAAGGCCGCAGAGGCTGGTGCAGCTCTATGCTGGCCCCGGACCAAGCCCCTGCCAACATCTTGGGGCATGTGGAAAATCTGTGGGAAAGTGACTCACAGCTCATTGGAGATCTGGGCCTGCAGTCAGCCAGGAACGGGGCTGAGCTGAGCTGAGCCAGGGGGCTCCGAATGTGGCCACTTCAGCCCCAAATGCTGCTCTTGGAGAGTGGGTGGGCATTGGAAGGGCGTGGGATGTTATTTCGGCCTGTGCAGCCTCCACGTCCCATTCTGGTATCAGCATCTTGGCCGTCTTGCGGAATCACTGCTGCCAGCTCCCCAGCGGAGCTGCTCTGCCCACCTCCACAGCTGAAGGATGAGCAAGAGGAGGCCTGACCCACCTGGGCCGTGATTGGTCCAGGAGTGAGCAGGTGACCCCAGCTCACCCAATGAGGAGCAGCCTTGGGACTCTGGCTCTTGGGACAGGCCTGCTTCCTGCCCCCGTCCCCCCTTCCCAGGTCCCAGTGAGGACGCGCCGTGAGCCTGACAGTCACTTCTGACACACTGAGGGGCCTGCCTGAGAGTGAAGCCAACACAAGGAAGCCGAGTTGGGAGGGGAAGCAACACAGAGTCCTGACGGTGTCATTTGAGCACCTGAATCGAATTTTGCCTGAGGTTAGTGTCACCTTGGGACCTTTCCTGTTCAGGAGACCACGGGATTCTCTTCTTTGCTTAAGCCAAGGTGACCTGGGCTCTTGTCACTTGCAACCAAGCCTCCTGCCTAAAGCAAAGAATAAATCCACAGTAGTGTGGACAAGTGCTCGGAAACCAGTGGCAGAATCAGCAGGTGAGGGCTGGCGTGTGAGGCTAAAAACAGCCAGAGGCCCCAAATGTTGTCAGGCTGAGCAGGACCACACGCTGGAGGCCAGGCCCCAGTCGACGCCAAGGAAACCCAGCCCTTTCACACCCATTTTCTCTTGGATTCTGAGGATGACCTGTGACAGGAGGAGTGGCCCCATCTCAGAGGTCACAGGGGCCAGGGAAACACAGAGCCGGGGTCCACTCGGGCCTCTTCGGCTCCAGGTCCAGCCCCTGCCCATTGCCCTGCTGGGCTCCTGCCTCGAACCCAAATCCTGGAGAATCTCAGAAGGCACTTCAGAGAGCTCCCCCTTCCCCCCCTCACCTGCAGCTGGTACTGAGATTCTTCTCCAGGGGCGGCCAGGTAAGCCAGAACTGTCCAACTCCCTGGCGCTTGCTCCAGGCTCCCACCCTCGCCTGCAGGCAGGAAGGTTCCACCAGCGGGGACAGGATGGGAAGCACAGAAACCTGACACCACAGGTCCAGGGCTCGGGTGCCCTCCCTCCCAGTCCCCCACGCACCCCACCAGCCCGAGCTCCCGGCTGGAGGAGGGCCTCTGGAGCTGGGGCGCTGGGCCTGGCGTGCTCTCCTGGGTCTACACAGCCTCCCACATCTTCCTCACTTCCACCCCAGACCCCCGAGTTCCCAAACCTGCAGCCCACACACCAGATGCATGTGTGTGCTTGGTCGGCTGCATGATTTTTAAAAACTGGAATTAACCGCAAACATGTAAAACGTCAGGAGATTTCTCAGGAAAACCAGACTGCCAGCTAGCTACGCTTGGAAAATCAGATGATCTGGAAGCTCCCGGTGGCTGGGCAGAGGAGCTGCGGGTGCTCCCCTGTGGGCCCCAGGGCCCACGGGGCCACGTCACCTTTCTGGAACCTGCTGCTTCCGGTGGTGGATGCCTCGGGGTTGGCCCTCTGGGCTGCCTGCACCACCGAGCAGCTCCTTTCCTGACAAAGCCCCCAGATGGCTGTTGAAGCACGTGGCAAGGGGGAGCCTCGGGCCAGCCTGGCTTCAGGGCCTCTCCTCTGAAGCCCCCTAGTCGGATCACTGTCTGCCCACCCACCTCAGGGCCTGTGCCATCTGCCCACCCCTGCCCCCAGAAATCCTGCACGGCCCCTCGTGAGTCCTAGCCTGCCTCGTACCTCCCTCTTGGAAGCCCCAGCTGCATATTCCCGATCCTGGGCTGCTTTCTTTTTTTTTTTTTAATTTTACTTATTTATTTTTATACAGCAGGTTCTTATTAGTTATCTATTTTATACATATTAGTGTATCTATGTCAATCCCAATCTCCCTGGACTGCTTTCTGTTCAGGCCGGGGTCAGCACACTTGTTCTGCAAAGGGCCAGATGGTAAATATTTGCAAGCCCCATAGTCTCTGTCACAGCTACTCAGCTCTGCCCTCCCAGCACCAACGCAGCCATAGGCAACGTGTAAAGTAATGGCATGGCTGCGTGCCAATAAAACTTGATTTACAAAGATAGGGGCAGGCCAGACTTGGTTTTTTCAGTTTGCCCCAGAATTAAATCTATCTTCCTAAATAGAAAAGGAATGACAAACCCATCTCTGTATCTCCCATGCAAGTGGGCACTAAGTGATAGGTCACTGGACATAGGCTGCAGGATTTAGGACCAGGCCCACCTTGCTGACTGTCCCCAGGCCAGAGTATTATTTGGTTGGCTGCTCTTGGGTCATCACTACAACTCCAGCCTGTCCTGGCTCACTAAGCATCCTCCACCTCAAAAGAAAGGCCATACCGCTGTCCCACGTGTGGGCCAGGTTCTGAGGTTCCAAAGTGTGGGTCATCCTCTGGGAGGCTGAGGCCTCAGGCTGATGGGTGGAAGCTCAGGTAGCCAGAGACTCACCCTCATCCCCCAGGTTACCAGGCATCTCCAGCCCCAGAGGACTTGGGAGAGGCCCATCCTACTGGGAAAACAACAACTACATTTCCTGCGGCCCAAGTTACACACATTATCTCTAACCCTCACAGCACTCCTTCAAGGCAGAGGTTTCTCTTCCTCTTGAGCCTCACTTTCCTCTCTGTAAAATGGGGCGAATACCGTCGACTTCATGGAGTCCTGACGGGAGCACAGCCGGGATGCTGGGGGTGCTGCACCCACTTTGGGACCATGAGGACAAAAGCCACTGGCTGAGGACGGCAGGGCAGTAGCCAGGAGAATCAACTGGCCACTCAGGACTTCTTGTCACATGAGGGAAAAACACAAACCCTATTTGGTTAAACCACTTTAGTCAGGTTTCTGTTATGCCGCAGAACACAGCCCGATGGACACATGCGATTACTCTCACCATCACGCCAGTTAATAGCAAGTTGCCCAAGGTGGCACAGGTAGTAAAGGGGTGGAGCCAGGACTCAGCCCAGGTTGTTTGCATGATGAAATGGAATGATCACCAAAAAAGTGAAAACCTGTAGATCTCACAATAGTTCCAAAAGGTAAAATGGAATTCCAAATAATTGACGTATGCATTGCCCCCTCCAGGAGCTCCACTCCCCTTGGGTGGGCGCTGCGCGTGGTGACTTGTTTCCACAAAGTAGAGTAGGGAGGCGGGGGTGGAGGCGGGAGTAACAGCCTGGTGGAGACACCTGGCAAACACTGCCTCGGCCAGAGGGTCATGGTCAACATCATCAGGTCTACGTCATGTTGACAGCATGTCCCCTGGATCTGATGTGATGAGAAGGGCACTTCATCTCTGTGGTCTTCCTCCCCCAAACCCATAACCCCAGTCTAACCACGAGAAAAACATCAGATCAGCTCTAATTGAGGGACAGTGTACAAAATACCTAACCAATAATCCTCTAAACTGTCAAGGTCATCAAAAACAAGGAGAGTCTGAGAAGCCGTCATAAACCAGAGGTGGCTAAGGAGACGTGACGACTAAATATAACAGGGAACAGAAAAGGACATTAGGGGAAAACTAGTGCAATCCGAATAAACTGCGGAGGTCAGTTAATAGCCGTGTATCGAGGTGGGTCCTTTAGCTGTGACAATGTACCACAGTAAAACAAGATGTTAACAATACGGAAAACTGTGTGAGGGACATATGGGAACTCTCTGTATTATCATAGCAACTTGTCTCTAATTCTAAAATAAAAAATTCTATTGGGGCTTCCCTGGTGACGCAGTGGTTGAGAGTCCGCCTGCCGATGCAGGGGACATGGGTTCATGCCCCGGTCCGGGGAGATCCCAAATGCCGCGGAGCGGCTGGACCCGTGAGCCATGGCCGCTGAGCCTGCACGTCCGGAGCCTGTGCTCCGCAACGGGAGAGGCCACAATGGTGAGAGGCCCACGTACCGCAAAAAAAAAAAAATAAACATCAAGTTCCTGTTTCTCTTGAACAATGTAGCTACCTGGCCACACTGGGCCCATATTCCTGCGGGGTGCGTCCAGCTGGCCCCTCTCCACTGGGCATGTGCTGTCAGGCTTGCCACTGTCCCCGCCAGGCCTGACTCACTTGTCCGCAGGACCTGCCGAGCCCCGCGGGCATCTGAGCTGGCAGCGGCTCCAGGCTCACGTCACCGTGGGGCTGTCGAGGAGCTGGATGCTCCCCATCCGTGGCCCAGGCCCCCTGGAGTGGGGACGGCCAGCCTGGGCCGCTGCCGAGACCAGCGGCTGCTGCCCTATACCCGAGGTCCCCTCCAGGGCACTCCAGGGCCCGGGAGGCAGGTATGGCAATGGGGCCGTTTTGTGGAGGGGAAAGCTGGCTCGGAGGGGACAGCGTAGGCCGCGTGCCCAGGGTCACACGGAGTCAAGTGGGCTCCTCTGAGCTCCTGGCACCGGCCCCCACCACAGCCAGCCCGCACGCCCTCACCGCGGGTCCCGGCCTCCCTCCTTGGCCCCCCTCACAGGCTCTCTGCGCCTCAGACCACGCCTGCCCGTCCTGCCTGCAATGTCTGTGTCTGCTCCCGGGCCCCCAGGCTTCCACCCTGACAGCTGGGAGCAGAGCCCCTCCCATTTCTCTTAAGCAGCCCTGCGTGTCCGCTCCTGCCCGTAGGGCTGGGCTGGCCGGCCTCACGGTGGCTGCACGGGAGCTGCCGTCCTGCCCCTCCCAGCCCTCCTGCCCCTGCCTCTGCCGTCCCGGTCACCTCGGCTGCTGTTGGCAGCGGGAGGCAGCTGCAGCCCTGGGGACAGGAACAGGGCTGGGGGCTCCCAGATGGGGCAGCCCCTACCCAGGGGGACCCCAGCAGCAGGGACAAGCTAGTGTAATCTTGTTAGAGGCAGTGCTGACCCCAGCAGCAGCCCTAGACGGCTTCCAGGTCCCCGTGGATTCGGCTTTTAGCTGGAGGAAAAGCTTTAACACGGAAACCAGCAGAGAAGGAGCCCCAGAAGTTCTGCCAAGATACTGGCTACTAAATTCAAACTCATATGGGGTCTAGGAGGAAAGACAGGACACCAGGTAGGCGGAGTCACGGCACAGCCCCCTCCAGAACTAGGTTTCTGACCCGGAGTCTGATCTCTCCAACCTCGGCCCCTCTGCCCACCGCCCCGGGCCCTCTGCCGTCCCAGCACCATCTCCTGGAGGAGGGAGGTGTCTGACCTGGGCTTTGCTCCTCATCGCCCGGCCACTGAGTGTAACTGTCTAATTACCATGCACTTATATGTATGTTGGGCACCTGCTACATTCCAGAGACTCAAATCTGAAGATCACAAAGGCTCTTTACAGACGAGCAAACTGAGGCTTTCAGTGGTCAGTTGACTCACTGTGGGTCCACCCACTAACCGGAACCTCAGTCAACCCAGGTTGCCCAAACCGGAAAGCTGGGGGCCACCCAACTTCCCATGACACAGCCAGCCCATCCTCAATCCCCTCTGCTAATTCTTCCCCAATCCCTCTCCCATCGCCACTGCCATCCCGTCTCCCAGCCCATTCTCCACATGGCAGCCCGAGGAGCCGTCTTAAAAAACAAGTCTGATCCTCCAGTAAGTCCCGCAGTGTAGTTAGAATAAAATCCAGCTCCTCAACGAGGCCTTCAGGCCCTGCCACCGTGGTCCCCAACGCGTGAGCAGTCCTCAGGTGTGTCCTGCTTGGCTTCCACTGGGCTAAGTTTACTAGTACTGTTGTCTGTTTGGTTGCTGGTGTTCTCATACTTTTGAATGAAGTGCCATCTCTCTTTTAAAAAAGGATTTCAACCTTCCCTTTAAAAAAATCTCAAGCTGGGCTTCCCTGGTGGCGCAGTGGTTGAGAGTCCGCCTGCCGATGCAGGTGTCACGGGTTCGTGCCCCAGTCCGGGGAGATCCCACATGCTGCGGAGTGGCTGGGCCCGTGAGCCATGGCCACTGAGCCTGCGCGTCCGGAGCCTGTGCTCCGCAACGGGAGAGGCCACAACAGTGAGAGGTCCGCGTAACGCAAAAAAAAAAAAAAAAAAAAAAATCTCAAGCTCTGGGCCACTGGACAGTGACAGGCAGCCGGCGCCGAGCAGTGGCCCCTCCTTTCCAGGAGATGCGTGCTCTCGCCTATGCGGCCCGCCGGCCACATCGCTGTGGCCACCTGTCTGCCAGCTGTCTGCCACCTTGGAGCTGGGGGGTTTGACCCCAGATCCACATGATCCAGCCTGATTCTCCAAACTCCGACTGTCACCTCCCATCACTCACAGCCCTCCAACCTGGGGCCTTCTTTCTGCTCCTGGATCTCACCAGGGTCTGCTTGACGGGAGACCTTTGCACCTGCTGTCCCCCCAAGGCCTTTCCACAAGGTCTTCCTCTGCTGGTTCCTTCCTTCCTTCAGACTCTCCTAAGGGACACCCAGTTTCATCTGTGTCACCTTCCCTCCTTCACGGCAGCACTGTGGAGCCTAGCCTGTTTACCTTTCTCCTCGGTTACCACCCGGCTCCCCACCAGGCCGAGCTCCACAGGGACAGGCACCAAGCCAGTCGTTAGGGCCATGGCCCCAGCAGCAGCTGGAGCCTGGCGCACAGGAGACACTCAGGCAACGGGAAATGGATGAATCTTCTCACCACCCCAGGCAGAGCAGGAAGGGCCTGGGGGTTGGCCTTTCGCCAAGTCAGGGCCCCGGAGCCTGAGACCAATGATGACAATCACGCCTCCAGCTGAGGACGCCTGGTCGGACCCATTCTGGAGTCTCGGGGTGGCTCAAGGCTGGTGACCCCACCCTGGCCAGGTCTGTGACCCACATTAAAAATAGAGCACACATAGGGGCTTCCCTGGTGGTCCAGTGGGTGAGACTGCGTGCTCCCAATGCAGGGGGCCCGGGTTCGATCCCTGGTCAGGGAACTGGATCCCGCACACACGCCGCAACGAAGATCCCGTGTGCCGCGACAGAGACCCGACGCAGCCTAAATAAATAATCATTAAAAATAGATAAAATAAATAAAAAGCACACAGGGGACTTCCCTGGCGGTCCAGTGGTTAGAACTCTGCGCTTCCACTGCAAGGGCACAGGTTCGATCCCTGGTCAGGGAGCTAAGATCCCGTACGCCGTGTGGCGTGGCCTAAATAAATCAATAAAGCACACAGTAAAAGCAATGCACTGCCCTGGAGGGGAGCCTGGAACAGAAAACAGACGAGGAAGAAAAATCTGGTAACATCCAAAGCCTGGTGTTCAGAGAACGGTACTGGACCAACGTGGGGTCTTGGTCTTGACAGCTCTCTGAGGTGACGTGAGATGACAGGAAATGGGAGACGGAGTGAGGGGGGCACGGAAGCCCTCAGTAGTACTGTCTTTACAAGTTTTCTGCAAATCTAAAATTATTCAAAATAAAAGGTCATTTGAAAATAAATAAATAGGGACTTCTCTGGTGGTGCAGTGGATAAGACTCCATGCTCCCAATGCAGGGGGCCCGGGTTGGATCCCTGGTCAGGGAACTAGATCCCGCATGCATTCAATAAGCTGCAACTAAGGAGCCCCCGTGCCGCAACGAAGGAGCCCCCGTGCTGCAACAAAGGAGCCCTGGAGCCCCATGCAACTAAATAAATAAATAAATATTTTAAAAAATAATAAGTAAATAAGAAAATAAAACTCATCCACGGCAGCATATGTGAAGCACTGCAGGGAACAACACAGATAATGAGCTATTAAATAATAATACTAATGTCACTGATAATACTAATAATAATGGCAGCTAAACCTTACATTATCTCAGTCACTGTTCATGACAATCCTGTGCAGAGGATAGGACTGTAAATCCCATTTTACAGATGTGGAGACTAAGACGCAGCAAGCTTAAGATCCACGCAAAGCATGACGCTTGCAAGTGACGGGCAGGCCCAGCCTCATGGCTCGGTCTGATGCTCTGCTATCACCGTCTTGAAATTCTTAGTAAGTTCTGACAAAGGGGCCCCAGAGTTTCATTCTGCGCTGCACCCGCCAATTCTGTAGTGGGTCGTGGTGACAGAGGTGGATTCCAAACTGGGAACGGTGTTCTCCATCCTCAGAAAGGTCACTCAGGATCAGCTCTGCGCACAGCGTGGAGCTAGCGCTCCTGGCTGAGAAAACATCATGGGGCAAAGGGTGGCCGTGGGATCAATGGTAGAGTTTGGGGGGACAGCCGTGGATGGATTTGGCCGCAGCTGGGACTGTCATACTCTTGGCTTAGAACAGGGAAAGGAAGGTCCTTTTCCAGGCCAGGGCAACAAACCAGCTGCCCATACCCAGCGGCATGCTCAGCCGAGTGGCCTCCCCGTCAAACGGAGATTCTCCACGTACACGTCCGTGAGCCCACACCAACAGCTGGCCAGGGCGCAGCAGCTGGCGACTGTCACACCAGAGCCGTACATTTCTCACTCTGATGCTGGTCATCAATAGAATCCTCAAGGTTTTGTTGGCTGACCTCGAAGGTGGTTGACTCCACAAAAGAATGTTAGAAATAGCACCAATTAGCTCTGGGAAGCAGAAAGCAAACACAGACACAATCGACCATTCTGTCGGCATCCCAAACGGGGGCAGCTGTTCTCCATTAAATAAACAAGCCAACAGGGCAAAACCAGAGGCGTCCACCGGGACCAGCAGGCGTTCAGAAGCCGCCCACGGGCCCACCTCTCGCCCCTGCCCAGAAAGACTCTTCACCCAGGACTGCAGGAACCTGCTTCTGAGGCAACGCCCGAGCTGCCACCTGGACCCCTTCTCTCCCGCTCCGGGCATCTGGGTGGCCTCAGGAGCCCTTCCCAGTCCACCCTTGACTCAGACACCGGTGCCCTCAGAGCTCCAGCCTGGTCTCAGCCCCAGCCCATCCTTTGCCACCGGGTGGCCTGTGAGCCTCGGACGGTTACCGTCACTGCACCAGTCCCATCTCTGCAGCCCCAGGGGCCCGGGCACTGATCTCACGAAGCCCCTTCACAGGAACTCACCTCATGTGCTGTCCTGGTCGGACCAGGATGTTTCATCCATTGGGCCCCCTGAGCGTGGAAAGGGATGGTTTCCAGAGTCTGAGAAATAATGTTTGAGAGCGAGAGAAAGGAAAAGAGGGAGAGACAGAGAGAGCTCGGTGGAAACAGAGATGAAGGTAATTAGAGCGGGAGAAGGAGACACAGACAAAGGAAGGTAGAGGCAGAAACAAGCGACCAACAAACAAAACCCAAGAGAAAAATATAAAAGAGAGAGAACTGAAATCGAGAGAGATGTGGAAACCAGATAAGGGCGGGGATTCAGAAAGAGGGGAAATAGATGAAAAGGAGGAAAAAGATGGAGGAGAGAGGGAAAATGAGGAAATAAGAGAGGGAAGTGATGAGTAGCCCTCACAGAAAAGTGAGGCAGCCAGGAGGCGGCGGCAGCGGTGGGGACCAGGGCGTGGGGAGCGGACTGTGTTGGGAGCTGGGGAGTTGGTCCACCGGTTCAGGGCCTCTCCGGCCCCAAACCCTGTCAGTGTGCACGCAGGGACACAGAAAGACTCCCCACCCTCACCCCGCCTTAAACCCCATCCCTGTGTCAAAGAAATAACAATCTTCTGAAAGGACAAAGGCCGTCTCAGAAGACAGGTCAGTCTCTGTTGAATGGACTCCATCTGGCCTGAGGGGCAACACTTTGCTCTTTTCTCACTTTACGCGGGACTCCTGGAAACCTCTCGGCTGCACCCTCCACCCCAGGGAGGAGCTCTTCGCCTCATCGGGGTCCCCACCTTCCCTGGCTGCAAAGCGAGAAAAGAGGGAGAGAGATCCTGAGGTGTGCACCACCCATCCCATCCAGCCCAGGCCTCCAGCCCTGCATCAGCCTGGCAGCCCCGCAGGCACCTCTTCCCATCTCTCAGTCATGGCTGCATCCCCTGCACCTAGAACAGCACCTGGTACACAGCAGACGCTTAATCGGTAAGTGTTCACTCCGCCTCCCTGGGTGATCCCATTCAGCCTCAGAGCTAAGGCCTCGGGCTCCATGCTGGGTACCTCCAGCCCTGAACCCCACACTCCAACCCTGACTCCACCTGCAAAGGCATCCAGACAGACTCGATTCACAAGGCAACTTGGATGAATCTCCGGGAAATTACGCTGAGTGAGAAAAGCCAATCCCCAAAGGTTACATGCTGTATGATTCCATTTATAGAACATTTTGGAAATAGCGAAACTTTAGAAATGGAGGACAGGTTCGTGGCTGCCAGGGGTTGGGCGAGGGCTGAGGGAAGAAGGGTGAAGGCGGTCACAAGAGGGCCTGAGAAATCCCTGTGGGGTTGGGACAGTCCAGAGTCAGGAGACAGGAGCCTGAATAAAATAAAACTGTACAGGGCTTCCCTGGTGGCGCAGTGGTTGAGAATCTGCCTGCTAATGCAGGGGACACGGGTTCGAGCCCTGGTCTGGGAAGATCCCACATGCCGCGGAACAACTGGGCCCGTGAGCCACAGCTACTGAGCCTGCGCATCTGGAGCCTGTGCTCCAGCAACAAAAGAGGCCTCGATAGTGAGAGGCCCGTGCACCGCGATGAAGAGTGACCCCCCGCTTGCCACAACTAGAGAAAGCCCTCGCACAGAAGTGAAGAACCAACATAGCCAAAAATAAATAAATATTTAAAAAAATAAAAAATAAAAACTGGAAATAATAACAGTCCTTTATGTTCTAGGTAAAGGGTATATGGTTATAAAAAAAAAAACAAAAAAACTGTACAGAACGCATACAACTGTATAGAACTTAAAACGCACACAAGTGAGTCCAGGTAAAACTGGGGACATCCCGGTATGAGCAACACATCGTATCCAGGTTGATATCAGGTTTGTGACGTTGTACCATGGTTTTGCAAAATGTTACCATTGGGGAAAACTGGGCAAAGCGTACGAGGGCACTGTCTCTGTATTATTTCTTATAGCTGCCTGTGAATCTATAATTGCCTCAGTAAAGAATTTCAATTGAAGACACACACGCGTTTCCCCTCCTCCACCTTGGTCCCTAGTCCAGGCCACCAGCATCTATCTCCCTCTGGACCATCCCAGCAGCTGCAACCTCCCAACCTCCACCCTTGCACTGCCAACATCTTCCTCCACATTTCAAAACCCTCCAGGGCCAAGTCCTTGCACGGGCCCCCTGACCTGCTCCTCCAGCTCCAACACGCCGCCCGCCAGGCCTCACCACTCCCCTTCCAGCCCAAGACACCTGTACACTCCCCTCCCCACCTCCCCCAGGGCGCCAGCCACTTTGTCTCCATGTTCCATATTACCTTCTCAGTGAAGCCTTCCCTGACCACCTCCTGCCCCCAGACCCACCTCTCCCTGCCCTCCTTCACCTTTCTTTCTCCCCGGGACACTTTATATATTACACTAGACTATTGGCTGCTGGAGGGCGGGAACATTCTCTGTTCTCCCTGGGTTCCGAGGATCTGAAACAGCACCGGGCTCATACAGATGGTTGATGATAAGTATTTGTTGAGTGAATGAATGAATGAGTACATGAATGAAAAGAGGGGTGGTGGGTGGAGATTTGGCATCAAGGGAGTTAAGCCCGGCCCAAGGGCTGGGGAAGGAAAGGGTAAAGGGCTGGGATTGCACACGTGGCAGCTCCTGGAGCAGCCAAGAAGGACTTAAGGGGACCGTAGGGGGAGGAAGAGGCCGGTATGTGCGCAGTACAGAGGGGGATGGGCGGGGCTGTCCTCCAAGCACAAGGTCTCTCTAGGTCTCTGGGAGCAAAAGCCCAAGGTGCGGAGGGAGAGAAGCCAGGGCAATAGCCTGCAGGCCGGGCCACGCTGTCCACCCAACTCCCGCCCCGCAGGCTCTCAAGAGAACCAGAAACAGGGGTTGGGGTGGAGGCCGAGCTCACTTTCTGGGGCCTCCGGGGGCCGAGGGGCCAAGCCTCAGCGGCTTCCCACCGCCTGGCCATTCCCGCCGAAGTGGCTTAAGCTGCTTGTGGGAATGAGGGTGGGCGTGGGGACAGGGGTCACAGAGGACCTTGGATTTGCATCTTAACATCCCCTCCAAAGCCCTACGTGGGGCTGCCAGTGCTGAGAGGAGGATCCTTTCCTCCAGCACAGTAAACGATGTCCCATTTCCAAATTCCTCAAATGGCAGTGGTCCCTCTGTCTAGCTGTGTAACCTTAGCCAGGTCACTTAATCTCTGTGCCTCATTTTTCTCACCTGGAAACAGGGCTAATAGTTTCTACCTCATAGGGTGTTTTGCCCAAATAACCCAAAGTGCTTAGAAAACAGTAAGTGCTCAATGAATGCTGGGTAATTTCATTATTATTATGGCCCCCGAATTCTTTTTTTTTTTTTTTTTTTTTGCGGTACGCAGGCCTCTCACTGTTGTGGCCTCTCCCGTTGCAGAGCACAGGCTCCGGACGTGCAGGCTCAGCGGCCATGGCTCACGGGCCCAGCCGCTCCGCGGCATGTGGGATCTTCCCGGACCGGGGCATGAACCCGTGTCCCTTGCATCGGCAGGCGGACTCTCAACCACTGCGCCACCAGGGAAGCCCCCCCGAATTCTTTTAAACGATGTCATTAGCTTGTGAACAGCCCAAGTGTACAATTTTGTAACACTGCGTTTTTAGTATTAAATGCATTCAGCTTCGAAACATGAACATTTAAACTGAATCACAATTGTGGAAGCCAGTCCAAGGAGCCTCAAAAATTATCCAGAACACCTCTCAACCCCTAAGAGGCATGGCTCATCATCCAGGCTGAGGGCCAGGCTCACAGAAGATGCTCAATAATGCCTGCTGGCCAGTGACAGATTACGGGGGGCCACACCGGGCACAAATATGCTGGCAACCAGCCCTGCGAGCAGCACCCTGGCCTGTGGCCTCTGAGTTCTCTCCCAGCAATGACTGCTGCCATCTGAGCCCCTCCTGCCCACGCCCCCCCAACACACACACTCCTGGGGGCACTGTCCGTGGCCTCTGGAGCCAGGTCCAGGCCAGCAAAGAGCTGCCAGACACGGGAGGGGAAGAGGCAGTGCCAGGGCCACAGTGCTGAGATCCCCAACCCGGGTAACCATGGCACCTCCCAAGCGGTGCTCAGTGATGTCCGTCCCTGAAGCAGCCACCTCCCTGCTCTGGCTTCTTACTTACTCCATGTAAAAGCCAGGATTCCCCCCTCTCTAAATTTCCCAGGTTAATTATTAGGACCCTCCAAGTAATGGGAACTTTGGCCTTGACATTCCGTCTGGCAACGTGACAAGCTGTGATGGTATCAGCTGGAACAGGCACCTGGATGAATTTACTGCTTAATGAGATGTGGTTTATCTTCCCGGCAGAAAGCTGACCATGAATGGAGCCAAGTTCAAGAACTTCCCAGGCCCCTTAGGCATTAAAGGGATCACACTTTCTCCAGATGCCCCAACTCCAGCTGCAGGCATCACACAGGTTTCTGCACTAAGGAGGGACTCACCTCCCTCCACTCATCACGTCACCTGGAACCTGCAATCGCTGACGGGAGCTGCCAGTCCTCTGCGCGGCCCTGCCTTGTTCAGGAATGCCATGCGACCCAGTGCCGAGCTGGTGCCACACACTGGGCCATGCTGTCCCCTGCCACAGCCCTTTCCTGGCCTCTCTTCTCCCTTTTTACTTTTTTTTGTGTGTGTGCACTCCACGGCATGCAAGATCCTAGTTCCCCAACCAGGGATCGAACCTGCGTCCCCTGCAGTGGAAGCGTGAGGTCTTAACCACTGGACCACCGGGGAAGTCCCACTCTTATCCCCTTTTCTGTCGTGCACAGGAGTCAGAAGCATGCAGCCCACCTCATAATTATCTGCTGCAACGCCCGCCTCTGGGCGTTTACTTTCTGGGGTGACCTAGAGCTCAGGCAGGGACCAGTCTCATCACTTCTGCATCCTCTGGTGCCCAGTTCACAGCCGTTATTACTAACAGTTCCCACACACCGAGTCTACGGCACACTAAGCACGTCCATGCTGGACCCCCCCCTGCAACTGTGGACCCACTTATGTCCAGTGAGGACACCAGACCTGGCCTGCCCCTGCACTCCCCAGAGGGAGGTGGCCCACTCGGGCCCATAGCCTTTCTCTTTCCATCTGAGGGGGGGGGGTCCCAGTGAGAGCCCTGAGGGGAGCTGGAGAGATGCAGGACTGGGGGCAGGGGGTACAGTCAGGGCTTGTGATTGTGTGTGTGACACAAGGAGAGACACAAGCAGAGAGACAAGGAGACCGAGACCCAGAGACACAGGGAGAGAGGCAGAGACAGGCAGGTGAACGAGTCGAAGACGGGACCAGATGAGACACAGAGGCTGACGGGGCTGAGGTCTCCACGCGGCAGGAACCACAGCCCGGGCCCCTCCACCGGGTGTCAAATGAACGCGTGGCCCGTGGTAGGGAGGAAGTAGAAGAGGTGGGGCTTGGAGGGGACCCTGTGGGTGCCTGTCCCCTCAAGACCCAGCATCACCTGGGATGTCCTCGGGCTGGGCCTCTGCTGGGAAGCCCCACTCCTAAGCCTCCGTCTCGGCCAGAACAGCCATGGTCCTGGTGGGAGCAGCGGGGGGAGGCCGGCCCAGGGGGGACAGTGGCTCAGGGAGAGTGAACTGTCCCAATGCAACGCCCTCTGGCGGGATCTGCAGTGACTCTGCACAAGTACGGGGCTGGGACAGTCAGCCCCGCCAAAGGGCGCTTTTTACCAAACGAACGCCAGCGGCCATAGGCACTGAGCGCCAGCTGTGCGCGCACCGGATTCCAGGGGCAGCGAGGACGAATGCTGGGAGCTGCAGGCGCTGAGCCATTAGCTGGGGGGCGTCTCGCTGCTCCGCTTCCCTCCTCCAGCCCACTGCGGGCAAGCGACTGTGCCTCTTCCTGCCTCAGTGTCTTTTATAAAACGAGGCCAGTGACGGCAGCCCACCGCACTGCAGCCAGCAGAGACTGAGTCCTGCGCACCGAGGTCAGCCCGGGGCCCTCAAGCACGGCGATTGCTGTGTAGACATCCTCCGGACACCTGGCTCCTCCTTCTGTGATCCACAAGCCTCGGCACCTGGAACAGGGCCCACGGCACGGCAGGTGCCTGACAGAAGTTCACCGAATAGAAAGGGAATCACGCACGTCCAAGCCCTCAGCCTGAACCCCTGTGAGCCCCATTTCACAGAGGGGAAGCGGGGACCCGGCTCCAGGCCACGGAGCTAGCAAGCAACACCGCCAAGGTACAAACCCAGGGCCGCTAGGCTCCAGAACCCATGGTTTCATTTATTTTTAAACGTTTTATTCCGGAAATTTTCCATAGTCATAGAACAGAAGCAAAAGCCAAGACGGGGCTATGATGAGCCCCACGTGCTGTTGACTAGTTTTGACAACAGTCATTCACCTGGGCCAGTGATGCCTAACTTGGGGCAACCTGGCCGCCAGGGGACATTTGGTAATTTCTGGACACCTTTTTTTTTTTTTTTTTTTTTTGCGGTACACGGGCCTCTCACTGCTGTGGCCTCTCCCGTTGCGGAGCACAGGCTCCGGACGCGCAGGCTCAGCGGCCATGGCTCATGGGCCCAGCCACTCTGCAGCATGTGGGATCTTCCCGGACCGGGGCACGAACCTGCGTCCCCTGCATCGGCAGGCGGACTCTAAACCACTGCGCCACCAGGGAAGCCCTGGACACCTTTTTGATTGTAGCAACCAGGGGGATAGTGCTACCGGCATCTAGTGGGTGGAGACCAGGGATGCTGCTAAACACCCTACAATGCACAGGACAGACCCCACCCCAGAGAATGGTCTGGTCCCAAATGTCAACAGCGCCGAGAGTACAAAACCCTGATTTGAGTCCAGTCCATGCTCTCAACTCCGCCCTCTCCAAGTGCTGCAGGAGTTTGGTCTACACACTGTGAGAAAGGGGAGAGGCCTGTGTCATGATATGGGCACCTGGGAGGGCAGAATCGCTCTAGGAAGGGTGACCTTGAGAGTGATGCTCTGGTTAGAAAAGTGGGTATTGGGAGCTGCATTTGTCAACACTTCACATAAGACTGAGGAAATTTCAAATCCTCAGAAAATAAGGATGCCCTATGGAGAGTACTTGGAGAGGGCCCCACCGAGTGCCTCTGCCGGCACTGCCTCTGGGGAGAACCAGCCCCTTTCGAGAAGAGAGCTGGTGGCCAGCCCTGGGCTCTTGTAGTCCTCACATCTGCCTGCTCAGCACAGCCTGTAGCTCTCCAGGCCAATCCCCGCTGCTGTGATATCGGCCCCCTCTCTCTCTCCCTTGGTAAAGGGGCATTGACCCTCCAGACTCTGTAGTAGACACCAATTTACCGTAGGTCTTTGCCAAGACATAGATGGAGGCCTGTGGGGCAACAGGCCCCCTGAGGAGACGTCTTTGAGGCTCTCAGGCAAGTTTTCAAAATCAGCGGATTTCACATAAAAACCTGCATCCCCAACCTCCCTTCCTTAAGAAAGAGCAAGGTCAGGCCACTCTGAGCCTTTGTTCCCAGCTGGAGGGGAGGGCACCTGCCTCTCTCATTGGCCACAGTCCCCACCCAGCCCCTGGGCCTCACTCAGGGCCCTACCTGATCCCAGGGTTCGAAGTTCGACCCCTGAGGCATGAAGAGTATGGGGCTCTGAAATTAAATGGGGCCAATGCCTACCTCAGATAAAATGTTCTAACTTCTCTGAGCCTCAGTTTCTTCATCTGTAAAGTTGACAGTACCTATGTAACAGGTGGGCGTGAAGATGAACCAAGCTAGGGCAGGTAAAGTGCTAGCTTGTGTCAACCCAAAGAAGAGCCCAGAAAACTGGCTGCTGGCACCAACACTGTCGTGACCACTATTAGTAAGTCAAAGATAATACAGTCCTTACCCTTGAGAAGCTCTTAGTCTTGGGGAACAACAGGTGAAAACACAGATGACTTCCCGAGGTGCTGTGCCAACAGTGGAATGAACAGGGGGTTGGGGAGTCCAGAGGAACGTTGCCTGGGGGAATCCAGGTGGCTTCCCAGTGGTGGTAACATTCAATTTAGCCTTGACCAATGAATAAACATTGCCAGGCAGGGAGCAGGGGACCAGCATATGCAAAGGCCACAGGCAGTGTCCACCAGGTCCAGGGATGGCAGGACTGGGCTTGAGGGTGCTCACAGGGGACGTCCCTGACAGTGGCGGTGCTCGGAGATGGTGCATTGTGTCCCTCCAACCAGAGAAGTTGGGGTGCTCCCACGTAGGCCTCAACAGTGCCCCCCCAAAATAAAAACTCCTCCTTGTGGTAAGGAACTTCCTCCCCACTCAAAATCTTAACAAAAATGCAACACTTAGAAAAAAATCTGACCCCCAAACCAGCCTGCCAGGGGCTCTCTGTCCCTCCCCTGCACATGTGCCACCAAATATCTGGAGGCAAACGAATCTGTTAACGTGTGAGTGCTGAGTGACTCCCTGAGAACCAGTCTGGGGGGGGACTGGCAGGGGGGCTGGGGACCAAGCACCACTCGGCCTCCATTGTTGCGTTAATATTTGCCATCTGCTCATGTTGCATTTTTACCGCAAGGGATGATGGGGGCAGAAGCAGAAGCAGAGGCCGCTGCAGGGCCGGGAGAAGGCGCCATGGAATCTCCTCTGCCTTCTTTGTGTTGCTGCCTTGCTAGGCCTCCACCACTGAGATAAAGCCCCGGCCAGGCTGCGCCTCCTTCCGGGAGTCACCCCTCCAGGGGGATTGGGCAGAAGGAGAGGGAGGGGGAGGGGGAGGCGGCCCCAGCCAGACAGAGCCTCCCCCTTCCCGGGGCGGGGCGGGGAGTAGGGGGGGGTCGGGTACAGAGCGGGGAGGGGAGGAGGCGCCCAGCCTGGCACTGACGACTCCTACAGGCCAAGCCTGGGCAGGACAGCTCCGCCCACAGCCTCAGCTACCTCCAGGAAAGCCCAGGACACGGCCCCAAGCCGCTGCGGAGAGAGGCAGGCATGGACACTCATCCCAGCTCTCCACAGCCTGGAGACCACCTCCAGAGAAATCTGGGGGACGGGGGCTTCCAAGGGCCATGGAAGCCTTCAGAGCATCCATTGACTAGTATTTATTGAACACCTACTGCATGCTTAGCTCGGGTAGGAAACTCAAATGCCCACAGGCAGGTAATGACAATGGGTGTCTTGGGCCAGATGGCGGCTCAGCGGGGACACTGCTCAGGGGCCGAGACCTCTGCTTTTTCAAGTGAAGCCAGAGGTGTACATTCTTCTGTGAAATTCGCTTTTCTAAATGCTGGCAACTAATTCAAATTAAACACATGCATATTAAACATATGCCAAGCTGGCCAAAGAACGTATGTGGGTGGGGCAGACTGGGTCCAGGGACCTCCAGCTTCAACCTCCACCTTCTAGGTTGTGGTTCCTGCACTCGGGAAGATCACAGAGAGGGGGAGAGACACTGAACGAGGTCTAAGCTGGATCCGATTCTGGCTCTGTTGCCTATGCTGTGTGACCCTGGGCAAGTGAACGGCCCTCTCCGAGCCTCAGGTCCCTTTCTCAAATGACATCATTTACCTCTGGGGCTGTTACGGGAAGTCGAGACGAGGCACCGAAAATCCTACATGAATGCTCTCAATACGGCCACCACGGTTGCAGCAATTGCAGATGTGTTCGTCACGCTGCTCCCAAAAGCCGAGGGCTCCTGCCGCGGCTGGTGCAAAGTGAAGGAAGACGCCACGGGCTTTCCACTCCTCCCTGGTCCCAAATGCCTCTGAAGGGGTGGGGCCTGTGGGATGCAGGCCATCAGCCTAAAATCCAGAGCTGGGGAGTGTGCTGGGTGTGACCCACAGGCGCAACAGATTTCTTTTCCCCAAGATGTTTAACATTTAGAAAAATTGGTTGCTGACTTTTAGACATTAGAAGATTCATATAAAACTCCACATGCCCAGCTTTCTCCCCAAAATAGAAAAATCTAGCCATTCTTGATCCCATTTCTGCAAGGCTGCTTCTGGAAATCTCCACTCCTATAGGTAAGGCAGGGGCTTACAGTCCCCACCGCTCCTTATGTCTCACACTTGGCAGACACACTCATTTATGTTACCAGATCGCCCCCTGGGTATGTGTGGGGTGAACAGGTGAGCCGGGCAGCCCCAAGGCCACAGTCCACCCTGGCAGCCTGGCTCTGTGCGGTGTCAGGACTTGGGCCCAAGTGGTTTTGCTATTAGCCAGAGAGCCTTCCTTGGAAAGCACCTGACTGTTATCCATTGGAAAATTAATCAAAATGACGCCTCGAGGGACTTCCCTGGTGGCGCAGTGGTTAAGAATCCGCCTGCCAAGGCAGGGGACACGGGTTCAAGCCCTGGTCCGGGAAGATCCCACATGCCGCGGAGCAACTAAGCCCGTGCGCCACAGCTACTGAGCCTGCGTTCTAGAGCCCGCGAGCCACAACTACTGAAGCCCATGTGCCGCAACTACTGAAGCCCGTGCGCCTAGAGCCTGTGCTCCACAACAAGAGAAAACACCGTGATGAGAAGCCCACGCACTGCAACAAAGAGTAGCCCCCGCTCGCCGCAACTAGAGAAAGCCCATGTGCAGCAACGAAGACCCAATGCAGCCATAAATAAATAAATAAATAACGTTATTAAAAAAAAAAATGACACCTTGTGAACAAGATGTTTTGGCTCGGCGGAAAACAAACAGCGATCTACAACTTAGTGCGGCTCTTCTGTGCCCCTGGGTGCAGGCCCCGAGCAGAGGGCCTGGCGTGGTCAGAACACCTGTGGCAGCCACTTGGCCGTGACCGGGCCTGGACTGAGGGGACATGGGGCCACCTGACGTAGTCTCCACACCCCTCCAAGGCCTGCGGCTCGTACAGCTCCACCTCCATCTCACTTTCGCTTCCACATATGTCTGAAACCGTCTCCAGATGTGAGGGGCCCTCTGTGTGCAGAGACAGGGCTGCCTCCTCAGGCAGGGTCTCTGGGACCCAGACACATGGCCAGGAGACCTGGGCGCCCTGACTGGAGCGCCTTTTCTCTCTTCCAGTTGGACAAAGGCCCCGAGACCCGGCAAGGCGAGGATTCCAGTGAACTCAGGGCACAGCATGAGATGTTTCCAGGCCGAGGAAACGCACTCCTAACTGTTGAACACTGAGGCTTGAAGGGCACCCATGCACCCTGCTCAGCTCTCATGGTCAAGTCTAAACAAGACATCGCTGACCCCAAATGCCAGCCTTAGCTCAGGGTAGAGAATGAGCCCTGGAAATTCCCCAAGCAAAGCAAATGTACCAAGTCCCTCCCCTGCTATGAACCCTTCCATGGCTTTCCATTGCCCTTAGAATAGTGTCCAGTCCCCCTGTGTGGCCTGAGACCCCGCCCACCCAATCTGGCCCAGACCTCGTCTCCCACACTCCAGCCCCCTGGCTCAGTCCCCGTGCTGGACTTCCCGCTGTTCCTCAGGCACCAAGCTCAGTCCCACCCCAGAGCCTCTGTGCCTGCATCCCCGCTGCTGGGTGCGCCCTTTCTTCTGATTTCAGGCTGTTCTCACTCACCATCCAGGTCTCAGCCTACACGGCCCTTCCTCGGAGGCCATGCCTGGTTCCCTCAGAGCAAGCCAGGGCCCTCTTTAGAAATGACTAGCTACTGAATTTTCTTAGGATTTGGTCATTGCCTCTATTCTTCCACTGGATACATGCTTCCTGAAGTAAGAGATCACAGCTCTCCCCCAAGGCAACAGAGTTAGGAATGTGGGTCCATATCCTGATGCCCAGCTGTGTGGCCTTGGGCAAGTTACTAAACCTCTTTGTGCCTCAGTTCCCTCACCTGTAAAACAGGGATAAAAATAGCACCTCCCCCGTGGGATATTGAGGGTTGAGAACAGCGCCTGGCGCTGCAGGGCTGGCTCTGTCACCACTACCGATACCTGCTCACCGCTGAGGGATTAGGCAGTCCGTCTTGAACCGTTATTTAAAGGCAAAGCTGGCTTTTCAGACCCACCAATTCTCAGAACCCTCCGTCTGAGAGTTCTGGAGTCTTTTTCTTCTTTTTCTCCCCTCTGCTTTAGTGGAGGAGGCCCTCTTCATCTCACATCAAATTGAAACCAGTTTTCTAGCAAGCAGAGCCTTTCTTGGTCAAGCCCGTGTCAGCCAACTGACAGTTAAGCTGAGGCCTGCAGAGGCTAAGAGACTTACCCACAGTCACACAGCTAAAAAAATGCCGCAGCGAAAGAGAGGTACAGTTCTGAGTTAAAATCTTGGAACATTTTAAAAATCAATGTAAAAGTATAGTTGAAACCTTCTTTGCAGTACAGCATGGAAATATGGACCTTTGTACCATGAAAATATGTATGTTAGCATTAAAACTGAAGCATGGAAGCATGTACATTTTTTTTTTTTTTTTTTTTTTTTTTTTTTGCGGTATGTGGGCCTCTCATTGTTGTGGCCTCTCCCGTTGCGAAGCACAGGCTCCGGACGCGCAGGCTCAGCAGCCATAGCTCACGGGCCCAGCCGCTCCGCGGCATGTGGGATCTTCCCAGACCGGGACACGAACCCGTGTCCCCTGCATCGGCAGGCGGACTCTCAACCACTGCGCCACCAGGGGAGCCCTGCATGTACATTTTTACGTCTGGGCGCAAAGGGCCCAGGGTGCCAGGCCAGCTCTCACCCCAGCCTGGGCACTGACTGCACGCTTCTTCGGCAGCTCAAGTCAGAGGCCAAAGGCCTGGCCTTTGCGGGGGATCTCGTGACGAGGAGGTACACTCAGGCTGGCATCCCCGGGCTGGCCCAGGCCTCGGCCAGCACCAAGTCACGTGGGCAGGGGCGGCTCTGGGCCTCTGGTGCTGGGGAGGGGTGGGGGGCTGGTGGACTGCTTCCCAGCCCCACTCCTGGTGTGTTGGGAGACCCTAGCCCCGGCGCTGCACACCCTCCCTGGGCCTCCCCACTACAGCTGCAAAGTGAGGAAGAGGAGGGAGGGAGAAAGGAGGCCAGCAGGGCAGGAGGGGCTGGCAGAGTTAGAAAACACACGGACCAATTTTCTCCCCATCTCTCTCCCTCCCCAGGAACTCCTGTCCCAGCTGATGGAACAGCAGGGAGGGTGGAAAACACACCCCCAAAGGTCCCTGCCTGGCACCAGAGGTGAAGGCTGATGGCCTCCTGCCTGGGTCCTGTGAGGGAGTCCCCACTGATCCCCCTGACTCTGGGAGGGCCTGGGGGCAGCCGTGAGTGGCCTATTTCCTTTTGGGGGGGGCTTCCACAGGAGTGGGGACAGGACCCCTCCACGCAAGAGCCCCTGCCCCACGCCAGCTCCCGGAGACGGAGGAGGGCGGGTGGAGGCAAGAAGGCAGAATCTGGGCTTGTGCGGAGGGGCTTCTCATGCTGGGGGGGCCTGGTGTGGACGCCCAGGTGCGGGCAGCAGTCAGTGAAGCGTCCACCTCGGGTGGGCACTGAGGGGAACCGACTGGAGACAGTGTGAAATCCGGGCTTGGTGGGTTCTTCCAGGTGGAAGAAACGGAGACCCATCTGGGTGCTCTTCAAGGACCCCACCCCCCGGACTGCAGCTCCAGTGGTCGGAACCAGGCCCAGAAAGACGCAGCAGGGCCAAGTGGTGCAGAGTGCCAGCTCCAGGCCCAGGTCTCACAGGTTCAAATCCCAGCTCCACCACGTTCTGGGTGGGCAAGCACTTCGACCCTTTAGTGCCTCAGTTTCCTCATCTGTAAAATAGGGACGGTGACTAGACCTACGTCACAGGGTGGGATGTGAGGTGCCTGCCGGGTCAGGGTCCCAGTACAAGCCATGACAACCATTATTCTAGAAGGGCCCCTCCAGCTTGCACCCCCCCACCCCGGTGCAGGTGCAGCGCTGGAAACCCTCAGGTCTGCACACGCATGTGCGCACACTTGCCTACATTGCCTGCTCCACACAAAGCCCTCCGGGGGCCAAGATCAACACGCCGGGGTTGCTGAATGACTCACCACCCCTGGCTGGGACGCATTTCCTGGAACAAGTCACTGCAGGTAGGGCTGGGGGGCCCCGAGTCTGGTAGAGATGAGAGGAGGCAGGTCCCCGCATGCCCGGCCACACCCCGATGGGATCCTGCAACAGGAGTGGGCGGCGGACCCCATTTCACAGCCCCACGGGCCTGAGTTCCAACCCCGGCGCTGACCTTGGATGCGCGACTCTCCCCCTCCAAGCCTTGGCCTCTGCCACTAAATGAGGACACTAGTGCCAACCACAAAGGGACAATTGTGCAGGTTATAGAAAAAGACTGTAAAGTACAGAGACCAAGGACCCAGCAGGCGCCACTGTTAGGATTCCTGCTGCAGACCACGGGCAGCCAAGGTCCTCTGTCCTTCCTCCTCCAGGGTGCTTCTAAGCCATCAGCGGGCACAGCACTGTGTGACCGGGGGGCTCGTCACCCCGGAACAGTCACCATAACTCAAGGGACCAAGGAGGCAGCTCCTGACTTCACTGAAAGGCAGGAGAGACCGCATTTGGCTGGAGAGGGGGCAATCCCAGAGGGCTTCTCAGAGGAGGTGGTATTAGCTTGGCTCTAAAGGATCAATAGGAGTTCCGAGATCATAAGATCGGTGAGGCCACTGTCTAGCTGCTACTGGCCTTGGGCAAGTCCCTCACCTGGAGGCAGGCAGGTAAGCAGCACATGCCTCAGGCAGGTGTAAGACAAGACAGAGCAGTGGGTCCTGGCAGGGACCGGAGAGTGACACCCAGGCAGGCATCCCGAGCCAAACAGAATGAGTTCACACGGGGCCAGAGTGGCAACACTGCAACTACTTCCGTTTCCTCATCAGTCAAATGGGGATAACGTTCATTCCCAGCGTGCACGATTGTTGGGAAAAGTAAATGAATTAACGCACATGAAATACCTCAGCAGTGCCTGGAGCATTGTAAACACTCGAAATATGAGCCTTTGTGAGAACACTAAGTGGAGGCAGGGAAGGGGGGCGTGCAGGAGGGACAGAGAGAACAGGGGAGCAGAGGGGGACCCACAGGCAGGGCCCAAGGACCAGTGAGAGACCCCACTGGGGGGCAGGACAGAGCAGCTGGCTGAGCAAGACCCCTTTCCGGGAAAGGGCAAGACCCTGGAGATAGGTCGACCAGGGCTCCAACCTGGCCTTGCCACTTGAGGCAGTGTGGCTTCAGACAAGTCCCTTCACCACCCTGAGCCTCGGTCTCCTCATCTGTAAAATGGGGAAATGATAAAAGTACCTTCCTCCAAAGACTGGCATGAGAACCAGATGCCATATACACCTTCACGATGACACAGGCACAATTTGCAGAGGAGGAAACTGATGCTGAGAGGGTGAGTGAGTTACACAAGGGGCAGATCTGAGGCCCAGGTGGTCTGGCTCTGGAATCCATCTGCTTAAAGCAGACCTGACATAAAATTATCAAATCCAGCTTAGAGTCGGGTTTCTCAGACTCAGCACTACTGATGTTCAGGGCTCGATAATTCTCTGGTGTGGGGGGCTGTCCTGTACACTCTAGGGTGTTTGAAAGCATCCCTGGTTGCTACCCACTTGCCTCCAGTTGTGACAATCGCAACATCTCCAGACACTGCCCAATGTCCCCTAGACTAGGGAATCAGTAAACCAGAAAGACAGAGGTGCTTAAACACTGAAGGTCTCTGCAAGGCAGGATCAGTCTGGCCTCAGTTTTTCCATCAGTAAAAGGGACACAATGATCCTTCCCTTCTTATAGGGAGGATCCCAGGAAAGCAGCGACGTGGGAGAGAGAGGCCTTTGCAAGCTGCGGGCTGGCTGCCCCTCTCACTGTCGCCTGCTTTCTGGTCTGCTAGAGGCTGACTTGTGCCTTGGGAAGGGGGACCCCGCCTGAATTCTGGAAGTCACTATGAGCACGTCCTTAGGTGTGGAAGGAAGGCACAGGAGGGCAGGGGCTGCTTCTATTCACCATGGTAACCCCAGATGGACCACAGTGCTTGGCAAACAGCAGCACTTACTAACTGGTGGGTGAGGAGGCGGGCAGTCACAGCACCGAAGCACGCGGCTCAGGGCAAGCAGGGGCGCACGAGGGAGGCACTGCAACACTCCAGCCACCTGGCCAGCTCCCCACCGGCCAGCCAGACACTGTTTCCTGTCTGCAGAAGCCAGCCGTGCCCTTTGAACTCCTGTTTCCTGAGCCCCTCTCCCTGCTCCAGGGTCTGGGAGGGGGCAGGGAGGTAGGGGATACTCACGTTCCTGAAGGCGGGGAGCCCCGAGGAGCCCAGCCACTTCCGCAGGGCCTGTGAGAGGGCCCCGTGGTCCCGCTCGGCCTGAAGCACGTGGGCTTCCAGGAAGGAGACGTGGTGCCCGACCATCTTGACAAAGGCCTGGTGGGAGAGGGGAAAGCAGTGATGCCACATCTGCGCAGACTGGGGTGTGTTCCTGGCTACCTCCCTCTCACCTGGCCCCATGGGCTCTGGGAGAGTTCAGGCAGCACCTGCCCAGCTGGGGGCACCTTCAGAAACCCTGACAGTAACAGTGACACCTCCCCCTTGGAGTCCTGGCCTGGCCGAGCCTCCACTCATGTCCTCTCACATTCTCCCCCAGTGACCCTCTGTTTAGCCTCTATTTTACGGAGGAGGGAAACTGATGCTCAGAGAGGATGGACCACCTGCCCAAAGTCACACAGCAAGGAAGTGGCAGAGAGGGGACTCAGGCTGCACAGCCTTCTTTATGAAAAATGGATTTTTTAGAAATCGCTCACTTTAATATTTGATGGATATTGGGGGAGTCTCAAACTCAGAAGCTGCCAAGGGGCAGGCAGGTGACAAGCGGGTGAAGTAGGATGAGTGCAGACTGGGTGAACTGGAATGCCGGGTTCCGGCCCCCAAGGGTCACTCAGCTCTGGGTCTCTAGTGCAGAACCTCCAATTTCAAAAGAAAAAAGAAGAGAAAAGAGAATGCTGGGGTCAGATTCTCTGGACTAGAATCCAGGTTCTATCACTTACTAGTTGTGTGCCTTTCGGCAAGTTACTTCATTTCTATTACCCTCAATTTTCGTATCTGTAAAATGGGAATAATAATAATGCCAACCTTGTTCTGCAGTTAAGTGCTTAGGGTATATTAAGAGCTCAATTAGTATCAGATAACATCATTTAAAAAGAAAAAAAAAGGACATTCAGATTTTATGGAAAGTGTCCAGTTTTTTAAAACATTAGCAATAATTTCACCATTTAAAAAAGTACTGTGCAGGCCCGGTGAAACTCATTTGTGACTTCTGGTGTGCCTGTGTGTTGTGTGCATGTGTTTGTGTGTGTTGTGTGTATATTTTTGTGTGTGCCCATATGTTGTGTGTTGTGTGCATGTGTCTGTGTGTGTGGTGTGTACATGTGCATGTGTTTGACTGTGTGCGTGCACTGCACATACACCCGGGAAGGCCGCCAAAGGTGGCGGCTCCAGTGCCATTTCAGACAAGCCCCCCTCTGCGGACCTCCCTGTTCCAATGGTAAAATGCAAGAGATTTTCTCGCACCAGGAAGAGGCAGGAGACCCTCTCAGTGCTGGGCCCCACGAAGGAGCCTCCCTTCACTGGATGGAAAGCCCCGGTCAGCCCATCCAGCAAGGCCCACCACCACCCAGCCCTGCCTCTCCCCGTGTCCCGCACACCAGCCACACAGGCTGCCCTTTTGTTCCTTGAAAACGCCAGGCCTCACCCTCCACAGGGCCTTTGCACCAGCTCTCTCCAGACCGGCAGCCCTTCTCTGTTCTCGATGGGGTGAACCCTGCTTGTCTCTCAGGCCCTGGATCCACTGTCCCCCTGACAGAGAGGCCTTCCCCAGCCACCTAATCTAACATGCCCCACGTCACTGCGGAGCCACCCCATTTCCCCGTCTTCCTAGTTCTCCTCTCCCTCTGAACTTCCTGTCTGCTTGTTCACGGTCCATCTCCCTCTAGATGTGAGTTCTGGAAGAGCAGATGCTGAGTCAGTGTTGTTCACAAGGCCACAACCAGGGCCTGGTCAGCTGGAAGGGGCTCAGCTGGATGGTGGAGGCATGAATGCATGCAAGCATGAATGAATGAATGAGTGCGCACACACGAATGAATGTATGGATGGATGAATGCATGCACGCGTGAATGAATGCACGCGTGCATGGATGAATCAATGCACACACAGGAATGAATACATGCAAGCATGAATGAATGAATGAGTGCGCACACACGAATGAATGTATGCATGGATGAATGCATGCACACACGAATGCACACATGCATGGATGAATCAATGCACACACAGGAATGAATACATGCAAGCATGAATGAATGAATGAGTGCGCACACACGAATGAATGTATGCATGGATGAATGCATGCACACACGAATGCACAGATGCATGGATGAATCAATGCACACACAGGAATGAATACATGCAAGCATGAATGAATGAATGAGTGCGCACACACGAATGAATGTATGCATGGATGAATGCATGCACACACGAATGCACACATGCATGGATGAATCAATGCACACACAGGAATGAATACATGCAAGCATGAATGAATGAATGAGTGCGCACACACGAATGAATGTATGCATGGATGAATGCATGCACACACGAATGCACACATGCATGGATGAATCAATGCACACACAGGAATGAATACATGCAAGCATGCATGAATGAATGAGTGCGCACACACGAATGAATGTATGCATGGATGAATGCATGCACACACGACTGCACACGTGCATGGATGAATCAATGCACACACAGGAATGAATACGTGCACGCATGCATGAATGAATGAGTGCGCACACACGAATGAATGTATGCATGGATGAATGCATGCACACGCGAATGCACACATGCATGGATGAATCAATGCACACACAGGAATGAATACGTGCAAGCATGAATGAATGAAGGAGTGCGCACACACGAATGAATGTATGCATGGATGAATGCATGCACACGCGAATGCACACATGCATGGATGAATCAATGCACACACAGGAATGAATACGTGCAAGCATGAATGAATGAAGGAGTGCGCACACACGAATGAATGTATGCATGGATGAATGCATGCACACACGACTGCACACGTGCATGGATGAATCAATGCACACACAGGAATGAATACATGCAAGCATGCATGAATGAATGAGTGCGCACACACGAATGAATGTATGCATGGATGAATGCATGCACACACGAATGCACACGTGCATGGATGAATCAATGCACACACAGGAATGAATACATGCAAGCATGAATGAATGAATGAGTGCGCACACACGAATGAATGTATGCATGGGTGAATGCATGCACACGCGAATGCACACATGCATGGATGAATCAATGCACACACAGGAATGAATACGTGCAAGCATGAATGAATGAATGAGTGCGCACACACGAATGAATGTATGCATGGATGAATGCATGCACACGCGAATGCACACATGCATGGATGAATCAATGCACACACAGGAATGAATACATGCATGCCTGCATGAATGAATGAGTGCGCACACACGAATGAATGTATGCATGGATGGATGCATGCACACACGAATGCACACGCGCATGGATGAATCAATGCACACACAGGAATGAATACGTGCATGCCTGCATGAATGAATGAGTGCGCACACACGAATGAATGTATGCATGGGTGAATGCATGCACACGCGAATGCACACGTGCATGGATGAATCAACGCACACACAGGAATGAATGCGTGCAAGCATGAATGAATGAATGAGTGCGCACACACGAATGAATGTATGCATGGATGGATGCATGCACACACGAATGCACACGTGCATGGATGAATCAATGCACACACAGGAATGAATACGTGCAAGCATGAATGAATGAAGGAGTGCGCACACACGAATGAATGTATGCATGGATGGATGCATGCACACACGAATGCACACGTGCATGGATGAATCAATGCACACACAGGAATGAATACGTGCAAGCATGAATGAATGAATGAGTGCGCACACACGAATGAATGTATGCATGGATGGATGCATGCACACACGAATGCACACGTGCATGGATGAATCAATGCACACACAGGAATGAATACGTGCAAGCATGAATGAATGAATGAGTGCGCACACACGAATGAATGTATGCATGGATGGATGCATGCACACACGAATGCACACGTGCATGGATGAATCAATGCACACACAGGAATGAATACGTGCAAGCATGAATGAATGAATGAGTGCGCACACACGAATGAATGTATGCATGGATGAATGCATGCACACGCGAATGCACACGTGCATGGATGAATCAATGCACACACAGGAATGAATACGTGCAAGCATGCATGAATGAATGAGTGCGCACACACGAATGAATGTATGCATGGGTGAATGCATGCACACGCGAATGCACACGTGCATGGATGAATCAATGCACACACAGGAATGAATGCGTGCAAGCATGAATGAATGAGTGCGCACACACGAATGAATGTATGCATGGGTGAATGCATGCACACGCGAATGCACACGTGCATGGATGAATCAATGCACACACAGGAATGAATGCGTGCATGCCTGCATGCCTGCATGCCTGCATCCTCAGCAAAAAGACACTGGATGAACACAAGATGGTGGCACTGCTGTGCTGCCGCCGCCCTGTGGTTCTGGCTCTGAATAAGCCACATCAAGTGTGCGTGTGTGTGTGTGTGTGTGTTGGGGGGCGGGGAGACAAGGAGCCACAGGCTGGGCAGCTTCCCCGGGCCTTGCTGGGCCTGCACATCTGGTTGTAAGACACAAAAGAAAGTTCTACAGTCCCTCCTCCAGCCGATTCCAATTTTACGCTCCCTGCGCTAATATCGATGTGGTGGGGAGTATGAGGGATGCTGAGGAATGTGCGCTCACGAGGTTGGAACCGCCTCCAAAGTGCCTGCCAGAGAGGGCAGCCCAGCCAGGCCGCAGCCAGGGAGAGGCCGAAACCTGGCCAGGAAAGCTGATCCGGGGAAACTGGAAAGACGCGGACACGCATCCACACAGAGAGGGGAGGAGAGGGGACAGGAGGGTGACCGCTCATCGGGACCCCCCTCGGGTCTACAGGTGACTTCTGTATAATGTTCTCTACAATGAAAATGAACCACTTTTATTATCAGAAGGGAGGGAAGGGAGGAGGGAAGGAAAGAAGGAAAGCGGGGCAGGGACGAGAGAGAAGGGAAAGTCACATTGTTTTAAAGTTTATCTGTGAGTCCTGATGCATCGGAATCCTTGTGGCAAAGGCCCCCAGACTCAGAGCAGGGCCCAGTCCAGAAAGGGTGCCAACGCCAGCACTGACTTTTGCAATCCCAGCTCCCCACTTCCTAGCTGTGTGACCTTGGGTAAATAACTTTGCCTTTCTGTGCCTCAGCCGCTTTCTCTACAAAATAGGACTAATAATGGGACCTTCCTCCTGGGGCTGCTGTGAGGGTGAAGCAAGCTCTTTCAACTAAAGCACTTAAGAGTCCCTGGCTCATAGCAGGTGCTCAGTAAATGTTAGTTTTTTTCTGGCCTGAAAGGTCACCCCCATGGTTCCCAAGCCTCCCCGCCCATGGGTCAAACTGATTTGAGAGCTGAGTGGTCTTGGGCTCCCTGGAACCCCCTGACATGTTAGGCCCTGGAGCCCCCAGTCGGCTGGGCCGAGTGATGAGCAGGCATCCCAGATTCTGGCTCTCAGCCTGTGGGCAATGGCCACCGCCATAGTGATAGCCTGTCCTCAGCGGGCATCTACCAGATGCCAGGTGCTGGACTAACACCTTCACGATGACACAGGCACAATTTGCAGAGGAGGAAACTGATGCTGAGAGGGTGAGTGAGTTACACAAGGGGCAGATCTGAGGCCCAGGTGGTCTGGCTCTGGAATCCATCTGCCTCAGATAGGGGTCTGATCGGGTCCTAAGTTTTATTGTTCTCATGTCACATGCAGCTTAGTGGGAAATACATATTCTCCCATTTGCCTTGAAATCCATGACCCTCTTGGACTAACTTTTTCTTCCTTTTAATGGAGACCCAGTTACAGAGAAATATCTCTAGTCTAAGGAAAGCAGCAGTCCTGGGGGTTGACAAGAGGCAGATGCCACTTAGCCTCAATGTTGGGGAGACTCTAGGGCAGAGTGGGGACTGTGGCAGCCGAGAGGTTCACACCCCACTGAAGGGGAGAGTTGCTTCTCAGCTCCAGCTCTTCCCAAAAAGTAAGGGGGGGTGGCTTGGGGTTGGTCTTCTAATACCTGACTGCCCAGTACAGTCCCGGATCCTGTTGGCATCTGAGTTTGCAATCTCCATCTAAAGCTTACAGTAACTGCTGGTGGGAGAGTAAAATGGTGTCAACACTTTGGAAACTGGTTTTGGCAGTTCCTAGAAAGACTTACCACATGACCCAGCAATTCCAGTCCTAGGTATTTACCCAAGAGAAATGAAAATGTATAGCCACACAAAAACCTGAACATGAATGTTCATAGCAGCATTATTCATAATAGCCCCAAAGTAGAAACAACCCAAGGACCCATCAGCTGATGAATGGATAAACAAAATGTGGTATAGCCATCCCTACAATGGAATACTATTCATTCATAAAAAGGAATGAAGTTCTGACACATGTTCCAACCTGCATGAACCTTGAAAGCATTATGCAAAGCAAAATAAGCCAGACACTATAGGCCACGTATTATATGAAATGTCCAGAGGCAAATCTATAGACTCAGAGTAGATTAGTGGTTGCCAGGGGCCAGGAGTGGGGAATGATTGCTAACCAATGAGTCATCCTGTGTCTTCAGTGGCTTCCTATTCCTCAGGAAAAAGGCCAACATGCTGACCTTGGAGTGGAGGCCTAGACAACGGGCCTCCCGCTGCGCAATTTCTCCAGCCCCGCTCAGGTCATGACCTCCCTCATCCCTGTAGTGTGGCCCTCCCCGGAGCCTTCCAGTGTCCCTGTCTCCTTCCTGCCCCGGAGCGCAGATGTCCCCCGCCTCTGAGCCTCTGCCCGAGCTGTGCCCTCACGCACCCAGCACAGTTCCTTCCACTCACCCTCCAGGGGCCAGAAGGTTCCATTCCTTGCTCGCTACTTCCCTCCAGAGCACTCGACTCCCTCTAGGTCACCCTTGATGAATGTGGTCAGCAGATTCATGGGCCCCCAAAATATCCCATCCCCATTCCCAGAACCTGTGGCCAAAGGGACTTGGCAGGTGTGAATAAGGATCTTGAGCTGGGGAGACTGCCCTGGATTATCCGGGTACTCACAGGCATCCTTATAAGATGGAGGCAGGAGAGACAGAGGAGGACGGAGCCTGGGAGATGCTACGCTGTGGGCTTTGAAGGTGGAGGACAGCGCCATGAGCTGAGTGATGCAGGCGGCCTCCAGACACTGGAAAAGGCCAGGACGTGAACTCCCCCCCAGAGCCTCTAGAAGGAACCAGCCCCGCTGACTCCTGCTGACACATTTTGGACTTCTGACCTCAAGAGCTGTAAGATGCTAAATTCATGTTGTTTTAAGCCACTATGTTTGTGGTAACTTGTTACAGCAGCCCCGGGAAATGCTATGGTCATGCTTTGTTGCTGTGCTTCTCCTGGCTGGAACACATCCTTGGACTCTGTCTTTCTCACTGTGAGAGCCCTGCAGCGGCGCATAGTAGGTCCTCAATAAATGCTAGCAGACTGAATACTAAGGAAAAAATTGGGCTTGGGAGTTGGGCCAGCCCAAGCAAGGCAAGAACCAGGGCTACAAATCTTCACATTTTCTTTCCTCTTTCAAACATGTGGAATAAAATTCAAATGAATCAGCTATTCCAAGGGCAAAGTTTTAATTATATTCCTGCCTCATTCTCTGCTGACAAGAATGTTAATTCTCTGTTAAGTCTAGGGCCCACTGCCGGGCTCCTTGCCTCCACAGCTCAGAGGGGCACACATCCCCTTGGTCTAGGTGACAGCTATTAAATCGCAGGCTCCTCCAGCTTCCTGGTCCTTCACTGTGCAAGAAGCCAGGCACCCAAGCCAAGGGCCCCAGTTTGAGTAAGAGCTTGGGCTCCAGAGGATGTGAACTGAAGTCCCAGCTTCACAGAATTAGCTGTGTGACCCCGGAGAAGTGGCTTACCCTCTCAGAGCTCGTGTTCCTCCTCTGGGAGATGGGACGGTGAGGATACTGACGTTGCAGTGCAGCCAAGAGGAAATGAGATACCATGCACCTTAGCCTGGTGCCCACACAGGTAAAAGGCGGGTGAAATAAGTCAGCATTGAGGCAATAGGGCATGGTGCGGATTGTGGTGAAATGCAGAACACATGTCTTGTCTGAGGGGTGGCTGCCACCAGCTCTACCAGAATATAGCCTAGGGGTTGGAAATGTTCTATTTCTCAGTTTGGCTCATCTTCACATGGGAGTTTATATGTGTAAAAGTTCACTGAATTGTACACTTACTATGTGTGCACTTTATGTATTTATACCTTAAAAAATAAACAGAATAAAGTATTTAAAGAAAGGTGGGTCTAGGGTTATGAAAGCTTCTGAATTTCCAAAAGCAGCTGAAAATTCAGATTTTTATATAAAGTACCCTGATTTTTAAATGGGATCCTTTATATAAATTCATATTTGTCATATTTTAGAAATACTGTGTAGGCCCCTTTTTGGCTACCACCCCACTTCACTGGGTCTAAGGCCTGACACTATCAAGGCCAGATCAGCATCTTGGAAGAGACAACGAAAGAGCCAGAACAAGTCCGTGGAGCTCACAAAGAAAGCTCATTATCCTAGACTCACCTCGAGCTGGTCCACTTTGGCGTAGATGCCACGCATTTCCATCACCTTGGCCTTAAGGAGGGGGATGTTTTCCTCCAAGATCTGTGAGGTATCGCTCCTGATCTGCAGGGAACAAGACAGCTCATCAGGCTCTCTGTCCCAGCCCCGCGTCCTCCTGCCTGCCCTGGGGGCGGCCAGGCTCTTCAGAGACCTCGCTGATGGCCGAGACACCGAATGCCATCCTGCCCAGGGACAGGCCCAGGAACGACCCATAGTCCCGGGTGGCGACCAACCTCACTGCCTCTCAGCACCCAGACCCAACCAGGTATTATTTACTGAACTGCAAATTAATTGTTCCCCCTGATCAAACACCCAACACCACCAGCTCCAGACTAAGTACCTTTATATTGTAAACCAGTGGACTGGACCCAACGGAAAGAATCAAACTCTCCTCTCTAAACTGAAGTCGAGGTTAATCAAGTTTTTGTTACACTGGGGCTAATAATATCAGTGAGAAGAGTTAATAATAATCATTAAAATTAATACTGAGTCTCATCATCATGGTGCTTCCCACACGTAGCCACTGTGCTAAGCATTTCCTGCGCATCATGCATCTCATTTAATTTCAAGATTCTTCTGCTTGGAAGGACCCCAAAAGTGACTGAGAACTTTGGGAAGCCACATCTTTCCCTTGATCACTGAGATCGGACACTTAAGCCTCCATTTTCCTTCAGAGCCAAAAGGACCAAGCCTAACCCTTAAGTGTATATGTGTGTGTGTGCGTGTGTGTGTGTGTGTGTGTGCGTGTGTGTGTGTGTGTATGAGAGAGAGAGATTCCATTTCCAAGTTACCATATCCTGACCACACAGAGAGGCAGAATACATACCACTCTCAGATTCTAGGGAGCATGTGGATCCCCTGGAGGGAAGCCTGTTAATGCTGATTTGCAGGCTCCTCCAAGTCTGGTCTAGCTTGCGTGGGGTCGGCGGGCAATCTGTTTTCAGCCAAGCTCCAAGGCTGTGCTGGAGTGGCGGTCTGGGGACAGTCAGAGGAACACCAGTGGGCTACTAGGACTCAGACTGGAGTTTGAATTTAGCTCTACCCACCATGAGCTGTGTGACTTCCGGCAAGTCACTGCACCTCTCTGAGCCCTCCTTTGCTTGTCTGGACAGGGAAGCAGTCAAGACAGTCCTTGCTTCCTTGGAATGCAGTGAGGATAGAACGTTTAGCAGACTGTTTGGCATGGCGTGTGTGGGCAGCTTCTGACATGGTCCTCAACAAGCCCCCCGTCCTGGTGTTCATGTCCTTGTGTGATCCCCTCCCCAAGACCACTGCCTGGACCTAGAGACTGGCTTCTAATGAAGAGGAGTCAGCTAACGTGAGACATGGCCCTCCTGAGACTAGAAGACTGTCACTCCATCTTGCTGGCCACCGCCTGGTTCATGTATGCCTCCCCCCACCCCCTCTTCTTTCTCACTTGCCCTCTCCTGCCAGCTGTGATGAAGCAAGTTGCCGTGATGGAGAAGCCTGCCTCTGGCCAATGGCCAGTGAGGAACTGAGGGCCTCAGTTCAATGATCATGAGGAACTGGATCCTGCCCAGAAACACTGACTTTGCCTGGAGGCAATCCTGCCGCAGGCGAGCCCTGAGATGACAAGTCCTGGCCAACATCTTGATGGCAGCCTGTGAGAGACCCTGACCTACAGGACCCAGCTAGGCTGTACCAGAGTCTTGACCCACAGACACTAGCACATAATAAAGATCATTGCTTAAGTCACTAAGTATGGGGGGGTAATTTGTTATGCAGCAATAGCTAACTAATACAAGGTGACAACTCAGCAAAAAAGTTTAATTTTAAAAATGTTTTTGAAAACCGTACCCATTTTCCCTCCTCTTTCTGCCTAAGTATATGAGACCTCTGGTTCTCCTGCCATTCCGCTCCCATCACTGTTCCAGATGACACTTCCCTCCTTGCCCTGGGTAGCCATTCCATCACCTGCATGTCTAAAACCAAACCCTTCCTTCCTGGTCCCCCTCCTCTGGTCAGGGCACTGCCATCTCCCTGGGCACCTGGCTCCAAGCCCACTGTCCTGAGGCACACTCCTTTCCCATGCCCTGACCCCTTGGGGCCAAAAAGCAGCCCTGAGAGGGTGGCATCTGGCACCAGGCTGCCTGGCCTCAGTCTGTGCCCTGACCTCTCTGTGCCTCGACTTCCTCATCTGTAAAGTGGGGATCAGACTGGTGCTTCTCTCGAAAGAATGCTTTAGGGATTATACAAGATCATCCATGTCTGCATGTGGCCCACATATGTGGCTCATTTGGCCCACAAAGTGTTTCCTTTTTTAAATTTGACTTAATTTCCAACTTTAAAACTCAAGTGGGGCTCCGAGGAGAAATGGCTGATTCTAGGGTTGGGGCAGGGAACATATAAAAGCCTGGAGCATTTCATAGTGCCAGAAAGTAAGAAAGTGTTAAAAAAAAAAAAAAAAAAAGTGAAGGATGAGGCAGGTCAAAGGGACACAAGAGCCAACCTGCAAGAGCCAAATGGCCCAAACTGGGACAATTTGAGCAACACAATAATGTAACATTGGACGATATCCCCAACTATAAGATAAATACACACGAATGTGATAGGAACAAGGCACTGAATGGGTCGCGGAAAGGGGGATAATGGTGATGCTACTGCGGAGCCAGGCCACCAGCCCAGTGATGCCGTGTGGGTGTCACGTGCCCCTGATGTGATGTGATGAGAAGGCGCCTCAGCTCTGGGGATTCTCTCCAGAAACTCACAACGCCGTCTAAGCACAAGAAAAACATCAGACAAACCCAAATTGAGGGACCTTCTACAAAATACCAAATACCCCTTACAGCTGCCAAAGGCATGGAAAGTCAGGAAAGAATGAAATTGTCACAGACTAAAGGGGCCTAAGGAGACCTGACAATTTAAGGCAACGTGGTGTCTTCGATGGATCCTGGAACAGAAGGAGGACATTAACGGGAAGCTGGGGAATCACAACCAAGTGTGGAGTTCAGTGAGTAGCCAAGGATCTGTGTTGGTTCCTTGGTTTTGACAAAGGTACCGAGATGAGGCTAACAGTGGGGGAAACTAGATGAGGGGTGCGTGGGAACTCTTTGCAATTTGTCTGTAAATCTAAAACTATTCCAAAATAAAATACATAGATATGGCTTTAAAATATTCAACAGATTAAGTGCGGATTTATCACTTCTCTTAAAAGTCAGCAGCTTTGGCAACACTGGGCCCACGTCTCCCCAGGCACCGCAGGCTGGGCTGAGCAGCAACTGCCCCCTCCCAATGGCACGCGCGCTCCCAGCTTCTGCAGTGGCCGCCCATCCCTAGCACCTCGCCCCAAGCCCCTGACTCCCTCCATATCCTGCCTGGCTCCTGCAGGTGCCTGCATTTGGGATAGGGAAAAGGGCTTGATATCCTCCCTTGTTTCCCCCAGGCCAAATTTCCAGAGAGAAGCCCATCCCTCAACAAGGCTAAACTCGGGAGAAATTGCCATGATGCGATGAAGAACAGAAACTCATGACAAGGTCAGAGCACAGGGAATCAAAGGCAGATCTTTTCTTTCTGTTAATTTCTAAAGGAACAAGCAGGGGAGAACAAGTGAGAATCAGGAGGGACTGGTCTTAGCGACCCACGGGGGTGAAGGGAACGTGGCGGAGATGAGATTCTGGAACTCTCCCCGCCTCCCTTCAGATCCTCAGGAACTGGAGGGCCAGAGGGTCTGCGGGCCGAGCGGAAGGCCCCTCTCTGCAGAGGCTTCTCCACTGGCTGAGACTGAGGGCAGAGGGAACTCTCTACGCCTGCCCAGAAGGCAGACTGCAGGTCCTTGGGGGGAAAGTAGAGGGTAGTCCTTGGAGTCTGAAACACCCCCAAACCTTCCTCTTGGCTCCCCCAAGAGCTGGGAACCGAGAGACAAAAACCAGGGTATTTAACATGGGCTGGGTGAGGAGGGGCAGGATATACCAACACCCAGGAGCATTCATCACGTGCTGGGAACAGACCCTGTGGTACAGGAATTGCTTTCTCTTCAACCTTGTTTTATAGGTGATGAAACCGAGAAAAACTAAATGAGTTGGGCAAGGTTGCAAACCTATAAAGTGGGAGATGGAGGATGCTAATCCAGGCGGGTCTGAGGCCACCTCCTAATACCAGAGGTCTGCAGACGTGTTCTATCAGGCTCACGCGTAGCCAGCCTGAAAAACCAAAAGTACAACCAAGCTAGGTGCCAAGATCTAACATTAAGGATATTTCCCTTAGAAACCCAGATTTCTGGCTTCTTGTGAGAAATCAGAAAACCCGGCCACACTGAGCCCATGTTCCACCTGGCAACAATCAGCTGGCGCTGGGTGACAATAGCCCGCTTTGGTTCACCATAGTCTCCGCCACTACCTACAGTCTCCCCAGCGTGGCGTCCGTGGCCACCTCATGCCCTGTTCACCTTATAGGCGAGTGGAAGGACAGGGACACATTTCTCTTCTCACACCCAACCCACCTCACATCATCACATCACAGGCATGTGAGTTCACGCTTATGCATACTTCTCAGAAGAACAAAGATGTCAGGGAAGAATCAGTGCTTTTTGAGCCTCTAATGGGATGAAACTCCAGCCAGGTCTATGGGCCGGGGGGCCTGGCGGACCCTTCCCCAGCCTGTCCTCCCAGCTTCCCGGAGCTGCTCTCCGGAGCCCAGAAGTCTGGGTAGCGGATGCAGGGGGTCATCACAGAGCAAACATGGCTATCCAGGATGATGCAAGGCCCAGGAAGAAGAGCCAGATGCACTTGACCTAAGAACGCACACCAATGCCAAATGCAACTGCTGGGCCGAGGCCAACAGGAAATTTTCTCCATTTATGTGAGAGATGGGAGAGTCCGCTCCCTGCCAGAAGGTGGGCCCAAGGCTACTAGGGTTTCTGAGGGCCCAGACAAGCTGCCCAAACCCCCAAGGGCACTGAGCTGAAAGGCCTCACAAATCCAGTTTCTGCGGGTAAACTCATCTGTGTCGTGGCCCTCTGGTGCTTTAATATTGATGATGATGATGACCTCAGTAGCTACTATTTATGGGTCACTTAATACAGAGCAGGCACCATGCTAAGCAATTATTTTTGACTGAGTGTAAATGACATACAGTGAAGAGCCCAGGCCTTAGCGGACAGCTCGATGAGTCGGTATGTGTGTTTACATCTGTGGAACCACCACCCAGAGCAATGCATGGAACATCCCCTCACCCCATAAAGCTCCTTCTGGCGTCCTCCCAGTCATGACCACCCTCCCAAGGCTAACCTCTATCTGACTTCCGTCACATGGACTGCTTTTGCCTAGGTGTGAACTTCCTATCATGGAGTTTCACACAGGAAGTACTCGTGTGTCTGGCTTCTTTCCCTCAACAGCACGTTCGTGAGAATCACCCATGTTGCTGCGTGCGGCAGGTCGTTCTTTTCCACTGCTGTGCATTCCAGTGTACGAATAAACAACAGTTTATTTACCCATTTCTACTGCTGACAGACACCGGGGTTGCTTGCAGTTTGGGGCATGATGAACAAAGCTGCTATGGACATTCGTGTGCGAGTCTCTGCTCCACACGGCTGTCCCTTTGTGCATTTCCACCAGCCAGTGAAGGAGGGTTTCAGCTGTCCCGCATCCTTGCCCACACTTGCTAATGTCTGTCTTGTTCATTTTGGCCATTCTACTGGATGTAAAGGGCACACCCCTGCCTCGTCTATTCCTCGTGCTCACTCTTTGGAGGTGGGTACCATTTGCAGTGGATGATTGATGGTCACACGTTCTGAACTTTCCTTCCATGAAGAAGAGGGGTCTGTGTCCTTTCCCCTTGGATCCGGGTGGGCTATGTGGCTGCTTTGACCAATAAGATATGACAGAAGTGACACTGTGCTAATTGCCATACCTAAGTCTCCAGAGGCTTCTACTTCCCATCTGTTGGAGTGCAGGCTCTGGGAGGCCAGACGGCCACAAGGAGAGGCCGCATGGAGGAGAGTGATGCCAACCAGTCCCCAGCCAGCCAGCCCTCCCAGCCCAGACATCAGACAAGTGAGGGAAGCAGCCACCCTGGATATCCCCATCCCAGTAGGTGCCACGGAGCTTGGATGAGCTGTACTCTCTGTGCCCTGTCCTGGTCCACATAATAAATTGGTGGTTGTTTCACCCCACTAAGTGTTGGGGTAGTTTGATGCTGCAGTAGATAATCAGAGCCACCACCTCCATTTTACAGGGGAGAAAATAAAGGTACAGAAAGGTGACATGCTGTGCCCAAGGCCCCACTGGGAAGAGTCAGAGCTTGAATTGATAGCAAGAGGTATTATATCTAAGGTTAGAACAGGTCACGAGCACGTGGTGTGAATGCCGGTCACTTAGAGTGATCTGGGACAGGCTGGCAGAGGACTTAATACATCAGACAGGAAGGTGGACTCTCATTCCTAATAGCCTGATTTTATCAGAAGTAAACCATTTCTCTCTGGACTGTGCACCAGGGAGCCCGGATGTTCTGGGACCTCTAACTTGATCAATGTTTCCAAAGGCCAAAGCAGGGCCCTGGGGACACTGGTCCATGGTGTGATATCACCTGCCTCCCAGAGGTCCCCACTCATCCCTGGCTTGGATCAAAAGAGAAAAGGAGGTCCCAAGCCAGGGCTGATAGCTGGACAGCTCTCTCTGTGTGCCATGGAGCCCATGACACCTGGGCACAGACACACTAGGTAAGCTAAGCACCAGCTGTTGGGGCCGAGAGGATTTCTATAATCTAAATGGCATCAGCACAGAGCCTCATTGTAGGAACTGCAAACACAAAACACCTCCATGGGCCACAAAAGCATCGTACAAGGCCCATTCTATTATTAATGTAGACATGCTCATTTGCGTATAAACACACTGAAATAGTCTTCACTTCCTGGGAAGTGCAATCTCTTCCATTTCTTAAAACATGGGACTCTCTCGGTCTGGTGGATATTTGCCTGCTTTCAGTAGGGCCCGAAGTACAGAGAAATGTTCTCTACCATAAAACACACACACACAGCACAGGATGGATGCACCTGGCAGGTGGCCGGGGAGTCAAGGAGGCTCCCATGGGGAGCAGTGGGGACGGTGACAAGCTGGAGAGCACGTGTGCTCCCCACAGGGGTGGCCACTGTCCAGCTCTGACTGATGCTTGCCAGGTGAGAACAAGCACGCAAGGGGCAGGGGGTGGGGGGAAGGAGAGATCTTTGCTTTTCCAAGAGAAGCCGGGAATCCCTATTTTTTTGCGTGACATTCTATAAATGTCAGCAGCTCATTCCTTTTTCTTTTTTTTCCCAGAGACATCCAACACGTCTGCAGACAGGATTGGGCCCATGGGTCATCTTGTGACCTCTGTATTTAAAATCTTTGCATAAATGCATCTCTAGGCTTTGAGTGTGGAGAGGATCTTGTCGATGCTGCATACAATCTTGGGCCTCCTGGCAACACAAACGCAGACTTCCCACCACAGGAAGCCTTGAAGTTTTTAAGGCAAGTAAGGCCTGGCCCCTCCCTGTCTATCCAAGCTGACTTCTGCCCAAAGCTCTCATGGAGGGTGGATGGTGGATCTCCCTTCATGGGAGGAGGATGCACTGGGATTTGAGAACAAAAATGTCCCAGGATCGCCCGTCCCCACCATCTTCCCAATGCCCTACTGTGTGGGCCCACACTGTCCCTATGTGCCCAGCATGCCACCCCCAAAGGCCAGTCCCTCTGCCTGAATGCCCGCCCCCCCAGCAATTGAATTCTTCCGGTTCCTCTTTCAAACCCCAAATTAATCACCACCTGTTCTGCAAAGACGTCCTGATCTCCCAGGCAGAATTCAACACCTCTTCGTTTTTTTTAAAAAAAGCAAACTGAGTCTTGGGATTATGTGCCCAGTTCCTTCTAGAACCTCTTTTCCTTTTCAAAACCTCTGCAGCCTGGCTTTGCACCTGGAACACACCTCCAGGCCAGTGCTTCAACCCTGGAGGACAGCAGCTGGTACATAGACCGGGTTTGGGGGATCGGGGGCTGTTGCGGACGGGAGGGGAGGGTGGATGGAGACAGATCTGTCTCTCTTTGCATCCTCAGGCTCACCAAGGGACCAGTCAGAGAAGGTGCCCAATGTTCGGTGATGAAGAAAGGACCATTCAGGGCGTTCAAAGTCAGCCTCGTTACCCAGCTCCCACCTGGACCCACATCTGAACTAAAAAATTGGCACTCAAGAGCAAAACACAGATAGGTCCTTGTGGGAATGTTTGTGTCTTGTTCACTGCAGTGTCCTCAGGGGCTGGCACAGGCAGGCGCTCAGATGTCTGCTGAACGTATGGGGATAAACTCGTACCCATCGTGGCAGGTTGCTCCGGGGTGGAATGGGAGGATGCAGAGAGCACACTCTGTACGGAGTGTGGCACAAAGTAGATGTTCAACAAACGTTACTCCCTGGGGCTCTCACCAGCGTCTCTCCAGACGCTTGGTACACATCTGCATGGCTGGGCCCAGCCGGGCTTCCTGTGCTCCGGGGGAGAAGCAGGCCTGGTCCCCAAATGGAGCTCCATCCACCCTTTGGGCCTCCAGGCCGAAGCCACGAAACCTGGCTGCTGGTGTGTCTTTAATAAGCTTGGGAACTTCCAGAACATTCTATCAGTGCCCCTCAGGGCCCCACAGCTGTCCTGCAACAATCCTTGGAGACACAAAGAGGAGTGGAGACCTTGCCTTACTGGCCCAGGGCACCATCTTCCCCGTTCCTCGCCACCCCGCCAGGAGGAGCCGCTCTCGCCAAACAGGGTAGGAGGCAACAGCGGAGGGACCAGAGGGCTGAGGAGGGCGCTCGATGCCGCAGCCCCCCAGGGCTAAGGCCCGGCCAGGAGGCTCCTCCTAGGCCTCCCAGGCCTGAAGCCATTTCCTGGCTGTCTCCACGTCTGCCTGGCGAACTGTGCAGAGCAAGGAAAGTTAAATATAGTCTTAGCGTCCCCGCCGACCGGCTCCCCGCATCGGGCCCGAGAGTGCCACCTGGTGGCCCACTCCCGCCTCCTCGGTGGAAGGAAGGCACGTCCGGGGAAGGGCGTTATCAAGATGGCCGCCTCAGGGAGCCTCGTGTGGACAGAGGCAGAGGGTGTGAGCTTCCCCCACTGCCGCTGCCCACGCCTCCTGCTCGCTAAGCCGCCACCAAGGTGGCTCCCCAGGGAAGCCCAGGAAGGCCCTGAAGTCTGGGCTGGGCCTCCACCCACGCCTCCCAGGCGGGCACTCACCATGTCAGCCAGGCTGCAAAACTCTTCCAGCCTGAGGAGCAAGCCCTCGATGGTCTCCTCCACCTCCGCTGCCTGAAGAGAGACAAGATCCTGGAGATTAGCAAGTGGTTTCCAGGGAGACAAACGCCCTTCATTGTCTGTCTTCTTTTTTAAAGCAAACTAAATCTTAGGATTATCTGCCCAGTTCCCTCCAGACCTACTTTGCCTTTTCAAAACCTCTGGGAGGCTCATTTGAAATCGGGATGTGCCCGTGGGCACAGTCTTGATGCCCGTGGGCACCTCTGTTTAACCTCTCTGGTTAAAGCCACCGTGGACCATCCACTCTACGCAGCTCTCAAAAGAGACGAGATAAATAAATACTAACAGGAGATAACAAAGCGACCCTCATCACCCCCATTGTTTAGATGAGGAAACTGAGGCTCAGAGAGGTAAGGGAACCTGCTCAAGGTCACAGAGCTAACAAGCATTGGGGCCCAGATTCTCCTGTAGGCTTGAGTCCCCAGCCTCAAAGCCTGCTCTTATCAACACTGAAAAATGCCTCTCCAGAGAAACCACAGAGAGAAAAGTCAACTGCAGGAGAGGTAGAATATAAAACTACCCTTGTGAAACGTGTGTGCTTCAACAGAGAAAGGCCTGGGGTGATAGTACCAAACTGTAATAGTTAGGGGATATACTGACACTAGAAAAGTATTTGTTGTTTATCTGAAATTCGTATTTGACTGGGGGGGTCCCGTAGTTTATCTGGAAACCCTATCGATAGTGCTTACTTAGCCCTGGGGAGTAGGAACTGGGGAATGAGGTCTGACACTCTGACACAGGAGCCCTGAATGTTTTATGTTATGTGAAAGGTCCAAACCTCAGAAGTTATCAAGGCCAGGCAGTAAGGTAAATGAACACGAAGCAGGCCACTGGGGCTTGGGGTGATCTGAAAATCACTCGCCTACTTCTGGAGCAGCCAGCCACTAGCAGCCATCAGCAAACACAAGGCCAGCATTGCCAGAACCTTCCGTTTTCAAGAGAAGCCAGAAATTCTAACTTTATGGGAAATGTCCCAATTTTTAAGTAGTGGCACAAATTCAAAAAAAAATTTTAACGCTCCATGGGCCAACCAAAATAGAACATGAAGGGTCTGCCTGCTTTAATCACTTGTGTAAAAATTAGTTTGAACCCTTTTTCCCCTCGAGCATGTACTATTTTCATGATTTATAAAATACCTGTATTTTTTTTTTTCTAATTACCAGGCATCTAGGAAGAAAGTTCAGCTGGAACATGAACCGCTTTCTCTGGCTTACCAGGCCGAATTGTTCTGCTCCAGGGAGGTGTTCCCAGACATTTCTGGGCAGGCCTGGCACCTGCCCCCCTCACCTGAAGGCTGCCCTTACTGCCCACTTGTCCCCGGAGAAATGTTTATACAGTGCAGGAGCCTGCCGCCTGCAGCCTGGGCTGTCACTACCACAACCAAATAAACGGCTGCACAAAAAAACATCTTTCCGGCTGGAGTATAAATAGTACAGAGCTGCAATTTTAAACTCTGCAACCTTCATCTCACAGCTGGGACTATTTCTGTGCCTGACTGGGGGAGGCTTGAGGGGAAGGGGACCGCAGTGGAGGGAGGACTGGAAACACACAGGAAGTCCCCCTCCCCCCCAAAAAAAGTAAAAGCGTGTTAAAAAAAAAAAAAAGTGTCCTTAATGCACTAGGGGAGAAAGAAGGAGCTGAGAGGCCACTGAGGTGGATGGGGGAAGGTTGGTGGTTCCTTCTGATCCAGAGGAAAGCGAGAGAGACGGGAGGGGGCACAGATGCATGATGGAGCACAGTGCAGACAATCTACGCCCCGGTCCAAAGATGCCTGGGAAGACTAAACCTGCCAGAGGGACATGGAGGACCACGCCCCAGCTGGCTGGGCAGCCTCCTTCCCAAGACACACTGCAGCTCTTTGCTCACAGGAAGAGCCTCTCGACCTCTCCTGGCGTGTTCACAAAGGAAGTTAGTCAGTCCTGAGTTCGAACCCCATCTTTCTCTTTTGCCAGCTGTATGACCTTAACCCAGAGGCTTAACTTGAGCATCTGGGTTGGCTCACCTGTGACAGGAAGTGCCACATCCATTTGGCAGGATTTTAGGTTAACCTCACATAACAGACATGGCTGAGCCATTTAACAGGGCGCAGGCACACAGCAGGCACATATAAATGGTTGCTTTATGGATCTCTCTCACTAGATAATAGAAACAAGGGCTAATCACCATATGTGGATTATCTCATTTGCTTCTCAGGAGAACTCTGTACTGTAGGTGCCATAATTTCCCCCTTTCTATGGATTGAGAAACAGAGGATCAGAGAGCTTAAGTCACTTGTTCAAAGTCACACAGCTAATAGACACTGAAGCGAAAATTTCACCTGACTTCAGAAGTTTGTCACCACCAAGGTGCTCTCTGGGGAGGGGGAAAGTGTGCCCGCTTCACTGCTGCCTGTCAACTATGGTCTCCCCACCGCCCCCCCTCCTAGTGCCTAGGGGGGTGGCCCAAAGCAGCAGGGAGGGAGCAAAGACAGCATTTGCTGACTGCTTGGTCAGTCAAGGGAAGAACAAGTCCCAGGGCATTCCCAACCAACAGGAAGGATTAGCTACCCCACCGTGCCCACAAATCACTCACGGGACAATCTTCTCTCACGGTAATTCCCTAAGTGGCCTCAGAAATAAGAGTCCTGCAGGCTGCAGCCCACATGCCTTTTTAACCAGCCCATAAGCAAAATGAATGCCCTCACCATCCTTTGCAACCCCCCGGGCAGATATTGTCCCACTCCGAGGGAAGGGAAGCAAATGGCTCGCTTTAAGTGACATTCAGGGCATGGTCAGTGGGGATGGCAGGCAGGCATCTTTTTTTTTTTTTTTTTTTTTTTTGCGGTACGCGGGCCTCTCACTGTTGTGGCCTCTCCCGTTGCGGAGCACAGGCTCTGGACGCGCAGGCTCAGCGGCCATGGCTCACGGGCCCAGCCGCTCCGCAGCACGTGGGATCTTCCCGGACCGGGGCACGAACCTACGCCCCCTGCATCGGCAGGCGGACTCTCAACCACTGCGTCACCAGGGAAGCCCAGTCAGGCATCTTTTTGTTTTTGTTTTTGGTGGTATGTGGGCCTCTCACTGTTGTGGCCTCTCCCATTGCGGAGCACAGGCTCCGGACGCACAGGCTAAGCAGCCATGGCTCACAGGCCCAGCCGCTCCGCGGCATGTGGGATCCTCCTGGACCGGGGCACGAACCTGTGTCCCCTGCATCGGCAGGCGGACTTTCAACCACTGCGCCACCAGGGAAGCCCCCAGGCATCTTTTTAACACGTGTGAATCATGGTATTCACTGCCTTCTTCCACATCTCCTGCTCCAAGTGCCAATCCCAGCTTCCCAGCTGGGCGTGTCCAAAGCTGAAAAGGGGCTGGCTCTGCCTACCAGCAACTGGCACAAGGAAACACAAAATGATCCTCCACCATCCATGGTCTTCTCCATCTCCACAAATGGAAACTTCATCTTCCAGGTACTCAGGCCAAACACATGGGAGGATCCTTGACCCGTCTTTCTTTCCCACCCCCAACCCCATCCAACCTTTAGGCAAACCCTCTCAGTTCTGCCTTCAAAATATACCCCAGATCCAACCACTTCTCTCCACCACTCTGGTGCAAGGCACCGCCTTCCCTCGCCGGGGCCACTGCAGTAGCCTGTTCCTCACGGGTCCCCTGCTTCCTCTTTTGCTCCCCTTCAATCTACTGCTCAGAGATTCTGTTAAAACCAAAGCCCTCCTCAGCTCAGAACCTTCCACCGTTCCACGTCACAGCCACTAGAATGGCTACGATCACAAAAACGGCAAGTGACAAACGTTGATGATGACGTGGAGCAACTGGAACCCTCATCCACTGCGGGTGGGAATGGGAACCTGTGCGGCTGCTTTGGAAACCAGCCTGGTTTGGAAACCAATCTCAAAAAGTTAAGCACAGAGTTACCCTATGACCCACTAATGTATCCAAAAGAACTGAAAACAGAGGTTCGTACAAAACACTTGTACGTTATTCATAATAGCCAAAAAAGTAGAAATAACTCAATGTCCATCCACTGATGAATGGACAAACAACATACAGCATGTACATGTGATGGAATATTATTTGGCCATAAAAAAGAATGAAGTCCCAATACGTGCTACACCATGGATAATCCTTGAAAATATATGCTAAGTGAAAGAAGCCACAGATTACATGATTCCTTTTATGTGAAATGTCCAGAAGAGGCAAATCCACAGAGACAGAAAGGGTCTTAGTAGTTGTCTTCCCCATGGAATGGGGGGAGGGGGAGTAGGGAATAACCACTGATGGTTGTGGGATTTCTTTTTTGGGTGATGGAAATGTTCTGGAATTAGGTTGTGGTGATGTCTGACCAATATAAAGAATATACTAAAAACCACTTAACTTTATACTTTAAAATGGTAAATTTTATGTTATATGGATTATATGTGAATTTTAAAAAAAAGTCCTCCCCCATCTTCCATCTCAATCAGTAAATGCCTACTGGAGGCGTCCCCAGCAACCACACCAAACATGTCCTCACTCCAGGGCCTTTGCACTTGCTGTTCCCTTCACTGGTAAAGCTCATCTCATACTTCCTTCTAGCCTTTGCTCATATGACTCTCCTTAGTGAGGCCTGCCCTGACCCTTTAGCTTCCCTACCACGCCACATCCTGCCTCAGTTTCTCTCTTTAGCCTTTGTCACCATCTAACTTACTATATATTTTACTTGTCTCCTGTCACCTTCCCCCAACAGAATGAAAGCTCCGGGTGAACAAGGGTTTTCTTTTCTTTTATTTACCTTTGTGTTCCCAGGGCCTAGAATAATGCCTGGCACATAGTAGGTACCTGTGTTTCCTAAGACAGCCTTCCAACTCTCTCCCATCCCACATATCTTTTTGCAATATGACCTTGCCACTCGGCCCATGAAGAGGTAGGATCATTCCTTTTCACCCGAATCTAGTCTGTGACTTGCTTTGACCAATAAAATGTGGTGGAAGCAACGCTCTGTGACTTCCGAGTCTAGAGACCTTGCAGCTTCTGATTCACCCTCTTGGAAGACAACAGCAGGCAAGTTTGCTGGAAAGGCCACAGGGCGGAAAAGATACTGGAGAATGAGAGGTCGTGCAGGAAAACCGAGGTGCCCGACACATGAGTGAGGCCATATTGGACCTTCCCTTGCCAACCCTCCAGCTGAATGCAGCCTCACGAGGCAGCCCAGCCAACACCACGGGAGTAGAACGGCACAGAGGAGCTCCGCCAACCTACAAAATCAGGCACTATAAAATGGGGGTCATTTTTAAACACTAAGGTTGGGAGTGGTTTGTTACCTGGCAATTGGTAACCAATACAGTGCTCAATTAATATTTGTTGCAAGAAAGGAAGGAAGGAGGGAGGGAAGAGAAAAGAAAAGGGCCAAGGGAAGGAGGAAGAAAAGTGCTCTCCTGGAAGAGCTACAGCCTGAGAACGGCAGCTGCGATGGCGTCTTAGTCCCCATTTGCATTCATGCTGTGTGGTCTTAACTATACCTCTGACCATCTCTGTGCCTCAGTTTCCCCAAGTGAAAGTGGAGGGGGGTGGGAATCCTCCGACTCTGTGTTTCGAGATGGAAGCTGAGGAGGGTCAAGTAAGTTCTTTCTCTAGGTTACTCTTGGTGAGATGCTCCACCCATGCAGGAGATGACTGTGACCCCACCAGGGTCTCCAAACTCAAAAAGACACAGAAGCCAGGCAGGAAATGAATACTAGGGAAGTGGGCCATGCTTAAGAATGTTTTCTTCACATTGCTTATTTCAGTTTCCCACTTTTGACAGAGACCTTTTACTTTTCTCCGAGAAACACAGCAGCACCAGCAGGATAATAAATGGCAGCTGGGGCTTCCCTGGTGGCGCAGTGGTTAAGAATCCACCTGCCAATGCAGGGGACACGGGTTCAAGCCCTGGTCCGGGAAGATCCCACATGCCGCGGAGCACTAAGTTTGTGCTCCACAACTACTGAGCGTGTGTTCTAGAGCCCGCGAGCCACAACTACTGAGCCCTCGTGCCATAACTACTGAAGCCTGTGCACCTAGAGCCTGTGCTTGCAACAAGAGAAGCCACCACAATGAGAAGCCCGTGCACCGCAACAAAGAGTAGCCCCCGCTCGCCAAAACTAGAGAAAGCCCGCGTGCAGTAACGAAGACCTAATGTAGCCAAAAATAAATAAAATAAATAAATATATGGCAGCTGACGCCATGCAGGGAGACAAGAGGGAGGGGTGGGGACTGTGGTAAACGGGAGGCCCCGTCTAAAGAGGACACCTGGGGACTTCCCTGGCGGTCCAGTGGTTAGGACTCTGCGCTTCCACTGAAGGGGGCACGGGTTCGATCCCTGGTCAGGGAACTAGATACCACATGCACGCCGCAACTAAAAGACCCTGCATGCCACATCTAAGACCTGGCGCAGCCAAAACAAATAAATAAATAAATATTTAAAAAAAAATAGAACACACAAAAAAAAGACAAAAAGGTGATCTAGCTATTTATAAAAGCTCTTTCAATTCGAAAATGTTTAAAACTAACCTAAAAAATTAAAAAACATTATGACGGCCAAACAAACCTGACTGTAGACTGAACAGGGCCTTCAAACCTCTGACCGATTGGTGTCTTTAAAACGCAAACATCGGACTTCCCTGGTGGCGCAGTGGTTGGGAATCTGCCTGCCAATGCAGGGGACATGGATTAGAGCTCTGGTCCTGGAAGATCCCATATGCTGTGGAGCAACTAAGCCCATGTACCACAACTACTGAGCCTGCACTCTAGAGCCCGTGAGCCACAACTACTGAGCCTGCGAGCCACAACTACTGAAGCCCGCGTGACTAGAGCCCGTGTTCCGCAACAAGAGAAGCCACTGCAATTAGAAGCACACGCGCCACAACTAGAGAAAGCCCGCACGCAGCAACAAAGACCCAACACAGCCAAACATAAATAAATAAAATAAATTAAAAACAAAACCAGACAAACAAAAAACCACACAAACCCAAACATCTATGAAATGTCCAGAACAGGTAAATCTTTAGAGACAGAAAGTAGATTAGGGGTTCTTGGTGGAGGGAGAGCTAAGGGGGATAGGGTTTCTTTGGGGGGTAATGAAAATGTTCTAAAATTGATTGTGGTTGATCGTTGTGCAACTCTGTGAATAAACCAAAAGCCATTAAACTGTACATTTTAAATGGGTGGATTGTATGTCATGTGAATTATATCACAGTAATGCTGTTTATAGACAGACAGACACACACACACACACACACACACACACACACACACACTCTCCCTCTCCCTCTCTCTCTCTATCTCCAGAGAATCCTTCTAGAAACCACAAGGCCCACTCAGGCCAGGAACAAGGCCACTGAAGACCCGTAGCTTTTGCTGCAACATTTTTAAAGAAGCCAGACATTTGGATTTTTATGTGAAAACTCCCACTTTTTTTAAGTTGGCATCTACTTAGCATTTTAAAAAGCAGATCACCATGCCAGCCAGAGGACACCCACATGCAGCCGGATCAAGTTCAGGGGAGGGTGTGGTGGTAGCTTTGCCTGACACCTGGCGCTATGGCCTGACCTTGCTCCTGCTTCCTCCAGCCAGGCTGGGCCAGGGTCCATAAGTACACAACGGGGGTGAAAATGAAGCAGGCTCAGGGACTGTGAGGCCGGCCCACATCCAGGGCATATAATTAGTAATGTCACCTCTTCTCCAAAAGCGCTCATGGTGGCCCCTTCAGATGACAGGGAAAGTAAAGGTCTTTAGAGGAAGCAGCCTCATCTCTGTGCACAGGATGAAAGGGCTGGATCAATGGCAGAAAGACCCTGGGAGCTGGGGCAAGCCAAGAATGAAGGGCTGGAAAGAGCAAACGAAGGGATTCTCCAGATGGCCTTGCGCTGGAATCGCAAACTGAGAGGACCTGGTCCTTTAGATGATGATCCACTTCCCAAAGAGAAGACACGGGAACTCCTTCCTCCCAGGCCCCTACAGCAGCTCAAATAAGAGTTTCCATCCCCCAGAGGGACCCTCGACCTTGAGGTGCGAATGTCTAGAAGGACTGACTACTCCACTCTACTCTCACCTTGACCCTGACTTCTAAGAAGGTTAATTTGGCAACAGCAACCAAAATTTTAAATGCATGTATCCTTGGACTCAGTGATTCCCCCACTAGGTATGTATCCTCCAGACATATATGCACAAACGCAAAATGATGTACGTACAGAGATACTCATTGCAACAGACTTTGTTTTGGGTTTTTTTGTTTGTTTTTATTTATTTATTTATTTTTGGCTGTGTTGGGTCTTCATTGCTGTGGGTGGGCTTTCTCTAGTTTCGGCGAGCGGGGGCTCCTCTTCGTTGCAGTGTGCGGGCTTCTCATTGTGGTGGCTTCTCTTGTTGAGGAGCACAGACTCTAGGTGTGTGGGCTTCAGTAGTTGCGGCATGTGGGCTCAGTAGCTGTGGCACGTGGGCTCAGTAGTTGCGGCACGTGGGCTTTAGAGCGCAGGCTCAGTAGTTGTGGCGCACGGGCTTAGTTGCTCCGTGGCATGTGGGATCTTCCCAGACCAGGGCTCGAACCCATGTCCCCTGCATTGGCAGGTGGATTATTAACCACTGCGCCACCAGGGAAGCCCGCAACAGACTTTGCGACAGCTAAAGAATCCAGGTAACCTAAATGTCCATAAGTAGAGGAACGGTTACCTAAATTATAGTTCAGACAGACAATGAGATTCTGTTTAGCAGCTAAAAAATAATTGGCCAGCTCTCTGTGCACTCATATGGAAAGCTGTCTAAGACACAGTGAGTGAAAAAAGCACAATGCAGAGGGGGAGGCGGCAGGTGGGGACGACAGGGGACACAGGCATGGCCTGCAGCAGCCTCTGTAGAGCAGCAGGGGCTGAGAACTGGGGAGGCAGGGCCTCACTCAGCATTCCATGGTCACCAGGACCTTTGGGTTTTGTAACATGTGCATATATTTTTTATTTTTAAAACAAACTTATTTTAAAACCAACTCCAATTCACTTAAAAGAACCACAGGCCAAATTTCCATCACACTTGCACCAAGGAATAAATTCAGATCCCGAGACAGCTTAAGAGAACCGGGGGCTCATGCTGACCGTGGGTGCAGCAACTATGTTTTGCAAACCAAAAATTGGAATCTATGGTTGGTCTCACATACACAGATACAGAAAGTTAACATTGGACCTCCAGGCTTACACGAGGTCGTGTTAGTGAGAGAAAATTCACCATCTTCTGCACAAGCGAAGGGCCGAAATCGCCCTCTTGCGAACACTGTGTGGAAATATTAACGTGTGTCACACCCACCCTCCCACCTGTGCTGAGAGCCCTGAGGGCGGCGGGCCTCTCCTGCACTTTTGCTTTCCAGCTCCTGACATGGGGTCCGCACCTGGTACCTGCTCCATAAACAACTATAGGATGAATAAGTGAATAATTGTAGCTAGTGCACCAGATCGCTTACTGTGGGCCTGACCCTGAGCCAAGTGTTGCCCATGGATCATCTCATCCAACCCCACAACTGGAGGAGAAAAGGCAGAGAGAAGCATGAGCGCAAAGCAGAGATCTGAACCCAGGCCGTGTGGCTCCAGAGCTGGTCCTCCCACCACTCAGCCTGACCAGGAGCAAGGGGGTTGCGGGGAGGCACACATCTGTAAAGGATGCTTCTTCAACTGATACATGAGGCATCAGTAGATACAGCAGCAGGCAGAACCGATGGGTTTTCTGTCCTCCTGCGGTGGCTGGAAGCAGGCATTCCTGGGCATGGGGCCAGTCCCGCTAGCACTGACGGAAGCTGTGAGCGCCCACCAGGCTGGCCATCAAAATCTCCGGAGGGACGCTTACAAGTCCAGATCCCCAGGCCTGGGGTGCCTCCAACAGTTAGCAGTCGTGGTGACTGTTCAACAGACTAATCAGTCTTGGCCACTCCAGGCTTACAACCCCGCTGGAGGGCTTTCAGCGTTCCAATGCCCAGGTGGCGCCCACACCAACGAAATCAGAGTATCTGGGGGTGGGAGCCGGACATCAGCATTTTTTGTTGTTGATCTCAGATGATGCGGATGTTTGGCAAAGGTTGGGGACCATGCCCTACACCAGTGCTCTCACCTTGGCTATGCCCCACCTACCACACCTCACCCCAGCAATCGATTTAACTGAATCTCCTATTTATAGATGCATGAAATAGGTGTTTTTTGCCTTTAAAGTTTTTATTTACACCGCACACACCTCTGTGCATCTTGCTTTTCTCCCCGGTGCCGGAATGGCATGTTCAGAGCTGACTCACTGCAGCCGCAAGCTGTCTTCTGTGCAGAAGCATCGCTACATGACCAGCCTGGGCTGGTGGGCGCCAGGGTCACTTCCCGTCTTTGGGAACCTGTTTCAAAGCTTCTCGGTTTGTGCTGAGAGTCAGCCAGACTGGGAACTTTTAGCTAAGGTTCTGAGGTGACCCCCTGCCCCAAAGCCCAGCTGTCCTGTGATAAGAGATTGTTCAGAGCCAGGGACAGGTCCTTCCACTGCTGGGCAGTTCTGCGGGGAGAAATATAGGAACTTTCTTCTGAGAAATGCTGCCCCTCTCTAAGCACCCACCTTGGCCTTGGCTCTCACACCCCCGAAGGTTCTGATTCAGGGAGCCTGGCCAGCTCCGTGTACGTCCACCGGGACATCCATATCTGTGGTCCACCTGCTGCCATGCCAGCCCCTCCAACGCGTTCCGGCACTGCAGCCTTAAGTCCACAAATCTGATCCCGTCTTTCCCCTGCTCACACCCAGCTTGGCCCTGCTCACAGCTTCTATCCATGACACCCCAGAATCGAATCCAGACTCCTCCCCTTGACCCCAGGCCCTGGTCTGGCCCTGCCCCCTCTCCCCTTTATCACTGAGGTCCACCCACTCAGGCACCTCTGGAGGCCTTATTTTTCCCTGTCTCCAGCGACACACATGATGCCAGACCTTTGCCTGGCAGTTCCTTCCAATCTTCCTGTGTGTCTCTAACACAGCCCCTCAGGTGTCTCCCTCATGGCATTTATTACCATTAGTTACTCTGTTGGGTAACTCCTAGTGGGCCCATCTTCCCGACTGCAGTGCCAGTCCTTGAGGCCAGGCATCACATCTGTCTCACTGGCCTCCCCCCGGTGCCCGGCACAGTGCCTGGCACACAGCAGGTCTTCCATAAATATCTGAGGGGGCTTCCCTGGTGGCACAGTGGTTAAGAATCTGCCTGCCAATGCAGGGGGACGCGGGTTCAAGCCCTGGTCTGGGGGGATCCCACATGCCGCAGAGCAACTAAGCCTGTGAGCCACAACTGCTGAGCCTGTGCATCTGGAGCCTGTGCTCCGCAACGAGAGAGGCCGCGGCGGTGAGAGGCCCGCGCACCATGATGAGGAGTGGCCCCCGCTCGCCGCAACTAGAGAAAGCCCTCGCACAGAAACGAAGACCCAACACAGCCAAAAATAAATAAATAAAATAAATTAATTTTTTAAAAAAAGATCTGAGGAATAAATTAATACAGAACTACATCTCTAGACAGAGTAGACTGTGCTCTGGCACCCACCCACAGACTTCTAATCTGAACATCTGAATTTGAATGCCGAAAGGGGACCAGTAGGTCACAAGAATAAGACACATGCCAGGGTTCCCATAGGCACAGGGTGTTTGCAGGTTGGACACAATAAAATATTCTTTGCTTCCCCAAAGAAACAGTCTCTTCTACACTTTTTCTTGAAACTCAAGGGCATTTTTGGCTAATTTATGTTTTCCTATTTCAGTCCAGACACACAGTTTGGAGAAATAGTTCCCTTTCCTCTTATCATGACTACAGAAAATTCAAAGTTTCAAGCACAAGGGTAAATGGTAACTGATACCAACTTCGGTATGAGGGAGACAATGAGGGGGAGTGGGGACTGTGGCAAACAGGAGACCACAACTAGGAAATAGGGACCTAGGATTACCAGACTGTCCATTATTTTAAATAAACAAGAAACTCAGATTTTCTTCATGAAAATTCTCCATTTAAAAACCCCTATGTGAATTGAACCCATCATATCAGAGTGCTGGATTCAGCCTCTGGGCCACCAGTTTGCAACCCCTGATCTAATCCACGTGTGGTTAACAGGCGCTTTCCCCCATCATCCTCTGCCCGCTCAAGCAAAGTCCCTAGGTGTGAGAAAGTGCTGGCTTCCTTTATTTCCTTCCATGTAGGCCATTAACCCCATCTGTGGGCCAAATCTGTCCCGTGTTCCAGCACAGGAATCAAATGGAATTCTCAGAGTCTGGTCAGGAATTCACCCTTGGGTGGGTATCAGGAGTCAGTCATTCGGGAGGGTTCTGAGCTCCCCTCCCTCCTAAATCACAGGGCACCCAAGTGGCAAACATCTCTCTCTCTCTCTCTCTCTCTCTCTGCCATCTTGAAGCAGCTTCCGGAGATCCTGCCTGAAACTTCCCCCAAAAGAGGAAGTTCAAACCAGAAAAAGAGAGAAAGTAAAACACAAAAAGCTGGTTGGACAGAAAACCCCAAAGGCACTAGAAATAGTAAAATGCTCACCTGCCGACTCATCTCAACATGCCACCCTTCAGCAGCTCCTCGATCCAGGGAGACAGTGCAAAGTCCTAACACGGCTTCTGCTCCCTCACGAGCCCCGCCTCCCACAGCTCCCCCTTCTCCCTGCTGCTTGCTCTTCCATCCTGGCGATCACCCTGCTTCATCCCACCCCAGGATCTTTGCCAGTTGTTTCCTCTGCCTGGGGTGTTGTCCTCCTACCTCTCAGCCTGGTCAGCTTCTATTCATGCTTCAGAGCTCAGCCTAAAACGATGCTGCCTCAGGGAAGCCCTCCCTGAACACTCCCAGACAAAGTGGGGTCCCTCTGCTAATTGCCCTCCTGGACCTCTGTGCTTCCTCTTCCCTGCCCATTCCTGAGGGGTTACCACTTGGGTCTCAAGGTTTCTTGGAGAGGACTTCCCCATCCCATGTCTCCCAGACACAAAGACACCCTCTATCACATCACCCATGCCCACGTTCTCCACGGCATTCATCACAATTTAGAGGTTTTGTATGTTATGTGTTTACTGTCTGACAGTCGGGCCATGCGAGTGGGAGCCCTTGTGTGTTTCACTCCCCGCACACGGCAGGGGTTCAAGGTGTTGAACGAAGGCCCACTTCCCTAAGAACCCCAGGATACCCCTAGGACTGGAGCTGGCTGGTCTGAGGCTCCTACTGCTCCATTTAAAAGCCCAAAGTGGCCCTAGGACAGGGGCTGGTACAGGAGGCACTGGCTGCCCAGACCTGTTCCCAAACCAGACTTTCCCTTTCCAGTTCATTTGCCCATCTGCAAACAGCTTCAGCGCGAGGAACTGCTAATGAATTAAGCTTTAAGTAGAGGCTGCAAGTGACTCCACTCTGGCAGTTTTTGCTTCTTTGGGTAAATAAACTTCAGCAAGAGCTCTAAGTGGCTTTATTGCCGCGTGGAGCTACAGGGAGTTCGGCTCTTCATTACGGCCATTACAAATGAGCGTGAACCAGCCTGCGTCTGAGTTAGAGAGAGCCCTGAGCGAGCGAATGAAGTTAATACATGCAGCTTCTCCTGAAGGCTGTCCCTAATCGAGACAAGATGAGGCTGGGTTGAGCCGCTGGACACAGTGACATCTTGCTGCTGAGAGCAAGGGGGAGAAAGAACACGAAAGACGCTCAGGTTACTTAAACCCTTAAGCAGGTACCCAACCTAAATGCCCATCCCTGGGGGTGTGGTTCAGAAATTACAGGACATTCATAGGATGTTGCTTATTCGGTGAGGGCCTCAGTTTTCAGTTATGAAGTTGACGTAACATCCTAGCCACTGGGTCACTGCCAGGATGCAATGACATAATCCATGGACAGAGTGCAGCATGCTGCCGGCACATAGTATGTGCTCAGAAAATAGGAGGAACTATTCTGAAATGGTGGGACACGAAGAAGCCAAGGAATGATGAAGACCTACACTCTCTGATGCAGAAGCCGCCAGCGTCTTATGACTATTAAGTGCTTAAAACGTGGCTGGTCCACACTGAGATGTGCTGTAAGTTCAACCGTCCAAGCCTGATTTTGAAAACTTACTTCAGGACTTCCCTGGTGGCGCAGTGGTTAAGAATTCGCCTGCCAGTACAGGGGACACGGGTTCGAGCCCTGGTCCGGGAAGATCCCACATGCTGCGGAGCAACTAAGCCCATGCACCACAACTACTGAGCCTGCACTCTAGAGCCCGCAAACCACAACTACTGAGCCCGTATGCCACAACGACTGAAGCCCCTGTGCCTAGAGCCTGTGCTCCGCAACAAGAGAAGCCACTGCAATGAGAAGCCTGCGCGTGCACGGCAGCGAAGAGTAGCCCCCACTCGCCATAACTAGAGAAAGCCCGCATGCAGCAACAAAGACCCAATGCAGCCAAAAATAAGTAAATTTATATATTAAAAAAAGAAGGAATCACTGTATTAAAAAAAGAAAACTTACTTCAAAGAAAAGAATGTAAAAATCTCCTTAAATTTTTTTACGTTGATGACATGTTGAAAGGATATTTTGGAGACACTTATTTTAAATACATTGAAACTTGCAGATCTAAATCTTATAGTGCTTAATGTCAATTAAATCTCAATAAAACTGGAAAAAATTAAATATATTGAAACTAATTTCATCTGTTTCTTTTTCCTTTTTTATATGGCTTCTAGACCATTTAAAATTACATGGATGGGGGACTTCTCTGGCGGTCCAGTAGTTAAGACTCTGAGCTCCCAATGCAGGGGGCATGGGTTCAATCCCTGGTCGGGGAACTAAGACCCCAGATGCCACGTGGCGTGGCCAAAAAAAGAAAAAGAAAATTACATGGAGGCTCACATCTTTGGCTCAAATTATCTCTCTATTGGACAGCTCTTATAGATACATTCTGACATGGAAATATGTCCATACTATTTTTTTAAATTGAGATATAACTCACATACCATAAAATTTACTCTTTTAAAGTATACGATTCTGTGGTTTTCAGTGAATTCACAAAGTTTTGCAACCATCAGCACTAATTCCAGAACTATTTCATCACTCTGAAAAGAAGCCCTATACCTTACCATTAAGTCACTCTCCATATATCCTTGCTATTTTGAATAAAGAAAAGCAAGTTACAGAACATTATTCTAGTATCACTTGGGTTTTTTTGGTGAAAACTAGTTATGTATAAATTAGTATATATGCATACCTACATTTGTAAGTGCATTTTTAATATGTTTGGAATGATGTACACCAAACTGTGAAAGATGGTTATCTCTGGGAACTAGAGTTGAGGTGAGAGAGAAAAAGGAGAGGGTGCTTACTCTTTATTTTAAATACTTCTGTACGGGGCTTCCCTGGTGGCACAGTGGTTGAGAATCTGCCTGCTAATGCAGGGCACACGGGTTCGAGCCCTGGTCTGGGAGGATCCCACATGCCACAGAGCAACTAGGCCCGTGAGCCACAACTACTGAGCCTGCACGCCTGGAGCCTGTGCTCCGCAACGAGAGAGGCCGCGATAGTGAGAGGCCCGCGCACCGCGATGAAGAGTGGCCCCCGCTTGCCGCAACTAGAGAAAGCCCTCGCACAGAAACGAAGACCCAACACAGCAAAAATAAATTAATTAATTAATAAACTCCTACCCCCAACATCTTAAAAAAAAATACTTCTGTACTGCTTCTGAGATTTAAAAAGAGAATGGATTGACTTTCTGGCCCTACATAACTCCTGGTGAACTTCGGTAAATAACTTTCATGGCACTGTCAAAATACTGGCTTCAGCTGGAAGATAAAGAGGCTAGTTTTAGATCTACTTTTTGTTCTGTGCTTGTAAAATAGAAAGTACAGCCAGAGATGAGGTATTTTCCCTCCTAGCAACAGAAGCGTACCGAGGCCGGGAGCATCCTCGCACAGACGCAGCCTGCCCGCCTCCTCCCGGCATGTAGCATCAGCTCGGAGCACAGCAGGCCGAGCGCCCGGGCAGGGGCTGGACCGGGAGTCAGCCTCCCCCGGGGCCCAGGCTGGCAAAGGGCAGCAGCTCCAAGCGCGCCTCAGTCTGGCATCCCGGAGGATGCTGGTGGTGGGGGGGGTGGACTCAGGTAGGGATGGGAAGCGAGTCTGGGCCCCCGAGCACCGGGGCGGGCGCGACCTGACGCGCATCTCTGCGCGACGCCAGACAGCCACCGCTCCGCAAAGGAGGGGCCCCTCGGACCCCCAGCGCGGGTCCGGAGCCCCAGCGCCAGGTACGAGAGAATGCTGCGGGGAAGCCGAGGGTCCGGGTCCAGCGCGCAAGGGGTCCCCATTCGTCCACTTTTCCCCGGGGGAGCGCGAGCCCTGGATCCCCCAGCCCCAAGACCCGCCTCCCCCACTTCCAACCCCGTCCCCTACCTCGGCCCCGGGCTCGGGGGTCAGGAAGAGCGCGAGCTCGCGCGCCCCGCTGCGCACGGGCTCCGGCCGATCGGCGTCCACGAGCAGCATGAGGAGCGCGGCAGAGTCCAGTTGGCGGCGGCTACCCGGGATCCCGACGCCGCGTCCTGGCCTCGGAGCCCCGCCCCCAACCGGCTGCATGCCCCGTGGCCCGCCTGGCGGAGGCGGGGCAGGTGCGCACCCAGTGGCAGCGGCCCACGCCTCCCGGAACGCCGGGCCGAGCGGGCAGCGCCACCCAGTGGCGCGCGACGCTCACTACTCCCGGCCCCCGCACCAACTGGTAAACGATTCTCAAACTCGCTTTCAGATTGCAATCACCTGGGGCTCCTTCAAAACTTCCTAAGTCTGACGGCCACACACAACCTTTAGGGTTGGAACCTGGGCATCAGTACTTTTTATGTTCGTCAGGTGATTCTAACATAGAGCCGAGTTTGAGAACCATCGGTATAGACCACCCCTTTTCATTGGAATCCGGTGGAGCAGCGGTTCCCAGCTCCCACAGCACTTTAGAATGCCCCGGGGAGTTTCTAAAAGCCCGGAAGCCAGGCCTCACCCCAGGCCGATTCAGCCGGAATCCCTGGGGGTGGGGCTTGGGCATCGGTAGTTTGTAAAGCTCCCCGGGTGGTTCCAGCGTGCATTCAGGATAGAGAACAGACATCTTAGAGGATCCTTTCATTTAAAGACCACCCCTCCCCGCCATCACCCCGCCCACAAGGCCTCGCCTAGGACAGCATCTTGTTTGCGGCAGGCGGACAGTCCTAAAAATTTGGGAAGTCGGGTGTAGCGATCCTCTTCCTCCCAGGGGCCGCTTTTAAAATAAGCTCCCCAGGGAATTCTTCAGCGCACTAAATTGCACACAGCCCCGCACCCCTAGGAGGCTAGTCTAGACCCCTTAGAGGCTGAAGAGGGTGGGGTCCAAAGCAATTCTAGTGAGGATAGTTCTAAAAACGGTAACGAGGTATAGGGGAGTCCAGCGGTCTCATTTTTCCTATGATGTCTTTTAAATTGTTAAATTCGTTTTTAAAAATCGGGCTCCGCTTAGGGCTGCAAATAAATATACAGGACTCCCCTCACCCTCGTCCTGTTAAATCTTAATTTATATTTTATCTGACAACCTTAGGTAGGGGGCGTGAGCACATGCTTGATCTGTCTTTTGGGTAATCCATCACTGTACAGTTCCCACTTCCACAGCTTCCCACTGCTAATTTCTCGACATCGCCGCCCAAACATTCAGGCCTTCAGGCCAGAGTAATTTTCTGGAAAATTCTTGGCAGAGACTTGGGCCTCAGGTGCTAAGGAAAAGGATTTAATAGGAACTCACTGAACCCGCACTTGGCCATTCATTACTATCCTGATGCGTCTGATGCTCAGAGCCCTTCTGTATCCCACACGCACCCAGAAACCCAGCTCCGACCTTCACCCTTACCGGCTGACTGGGGCCCTCCCTCGGAAAAGCCCAGAACCGGCCTCAGATGAGCCACAGTCCTGAGCACAGCAAACTTCCCCTGACGGACGAATCTCAGAAACATAATGCTAAGAAAAAAAGGCAAATCGTGAAGGCTCTGCAGGGCACGCTGCCATTAACATAAAGGTTTTAACACATGCGAAACCGCACTATATATTGTTTATGGATACAGACATATGGAGTAAAAGTGTAAAGCCGTGCATGGGAGTGATGTACACCGCATTCAGGAAACTGGTTACTCTGGGGTGGGGGAGAGGAAACTGGAGAGGGATACGGGAGGTGTTTCAATTATATTTGTAACGTTTTATTTCTTCTGTTGATGTTTGTTACAGTATTTAAACTTTTAAAATGCCCAACGTGACTCACTGGGAAAAAAACAAAAACCAACAAAACCCTGGGATATTAGCTAAAAGTGCTGCCCCGACCCCCTTTCCCCGGAGACGGGGGGTCTGGGAAAGAGATCTTCGCTCTTCAGCCACTCCGCGATTCGTACCCTGGGCCACGCTGGCTAGCCAAGAGTCATTTTGTTTCTAGTCTTTTTTTCTAAATGTAATGATGCCTTAGAAACATTTTGCTTAGAACACAGATGCCCGGAAGCCCACCCCACCTATCGGAGTCGGAGTCTTTGGGGCGAAGGGGCGCTGGGAGCAGCTTTTAAAGCTCTGCCGTTGACCGTGATGCACGCAGCACCCCGCAGGCTGAGAAGAGCCCCTCTCCGGTAAGTCCGGCTGGCTGTAGCCAGGGACCCCCGTGGGAGGCCGAATTAATGATTTTAAACAAAGAAGATGAATTTTTAAACAGCCTCCCCGGCCTCTCACAGGCGCTTGGGGTGACCCTGGGGCAGGCGGCAAGCCCGAGGCCTGGAATGCAGCCCGCCTGGGCCGCACCCTGCCCAAACCAGTTTGAACCAGCTGTGGGGATGGAGCCGTGGCGCGTCCCCACGAGCTCCCTCTGGCGCCCAAGACGGGCTCAGAGCGGCTGCTGCGGCCTCCTACTCGGGAGTCCTCCGCGGGGCCGGGCAGCCGGCTCCCTCCCAGCCGGAGGTCGGGGCGCCCGTGGCCGCCTGGCCCCGAAGACCCCCCGGGAGCCGCAGTGGCCCCCGGCTGGGCCCCGAGGCCACACAGCCTTCCACCCCCGCACCCCCGTCCCATCTGGTTTCACCTCCAGCTACAAAATGGTTGCCTGTCTGTGTCTTTTCAAGGTCACCTCTGCCAGCTCAGGCCTCAGGCACACAAGGTTCTACATGAGCATCGTTCCCAAGCTCGGCTGCGCCTTGGAAACTTCCAGAAAATACTGACGCCGAGACCACTCCCCAGTGATTGGGATTTAATTGGTCGGGGGCGTGGCCTCGGTTGGGGAGGTTGAAAGGATGCCCCAGGTGATTCTGATCTGTGCAGCTCCAAAGCTGCTTAACTCCGCGGGCCGTTTCTAAGGCCCGTTGGTCTCATTGGGAACGTGTCCTGAAAGCTTACTAAGTGCCAGGCTCTGTTCAAAACTCTTCACAGAGACGCCCGCCTTGAATCTCCTCCGCACCGTGAGGCAGGGAGGCTCTGCTGATGCCCCTTTTAGAGACGAGGAAACTGAGACACGGAGAGGTTAAGTCACTTGCTAGGGATTATAATCAGTCAAGGGAAGAACCCAGGTCCTTACCTGCTACTCACGCTACACTGCCTGTTGCAGGGAAGCCTGGCACTGGGAAAGCTGGTGGCTGCCCTGCCCCTCTGCCAGCCCCCCCCTTTTCACTGCCCTCCCAAAGCACCTGTAGCCACCTCTCTTCCTGCTCTTAATTCCCCAGTGCTCACCAAGTGAAGTTCAAACACCTCCACCCCCCAAGCCTCCCTTGCCAATCTGTCTACTGCTTTTCTCTTTGAACCCTAAGATGCAAATGGGAGCCCACAGAGCAGAGCCAGGGCCCGGAGGAGGTAAGAGAGACACTTGGAGTACAAACTGTTAAGGGGGTCTCCCGGTCAGGATTGGCCCCAGGGAGTGAGGGTCCCTTTCGCTGTGTGCCCTGGGCATCTCACCTGCCTCACCTGAGTCCTGGCCCTGCCACACAGCCTGCCGTTATAGACCAAAGGTTTGTGTTCCCCCAAGTTCATACACTGAAATCCTAACCCCAAGGTGATGGTCTCAGAAGGTGGGGCCTTGTGAATGGAATTAGTGCTCTTACAGAGGTGACCCAAGAAGACCAGGCTGGGGTGTCTAGTCCACAGGAAGATCTGTGCCCCCATCACCTTCACAAAGGTTAACTCGAAGACAAAGGAGCTCTGCAGAAAAAAAAAATATATATATATACATACATATTTATATAAAAGAAAAATATAAAAAATATATACATATAAAAGAAAAATTTAAAAAAAATTTAAGAGACCCCAGGAGAACTCCCCTGCCCTTGCCACCGTGTGAGGACACGCGGAGAAGTCAGCTGCCTGCAATCCGGAAGCAGGCCTTCACCAGAACCTGACCCTGCTGGCACCCTGATCTTGGGCTTACAACCTCCCGATCTGTGAGAAATAAATGTCTGCTGTTCATAAGCCACGCAGGCTATGGTGTTTTGTTACAGCGCGGCCCAAACGAAGGCATCTGTAGGTGTGTTAGATTTGCACAACATCGTGCTTAAATACCTGCATCTTTCAATGTGGTACCTTTTACAGTTCACGCAGACATTCAACTGTGGCTTCTCTCGAAAAGAAAGGGAAGCTCAGGAAACCGTGGGCCTGCCCTGCGGCAATTAGGAGCTGCCTCAGTTTGCAGTCTCCCCCCGCCGCCCCAGTCTCTCTCTGACCTCTTGGTCCGTGAAAGTGTCTGGGTGTTGCTTCCGGGGTCCCCTGAATACGCCCCAAGTCTGCTGGGCTCCACATCGATGTCCAGCGTTTCCGTCTGCCCCTGGGCCCACTGCCCTCCCTGCCCTTCACCCAGCCTTCAAGGTCACTCTTCCACGGCCCTTTTTCTGACCCCCAAAGAGATGAGCCCTTTAAGCTTACCTTCTGATACCTTCCACCTTCGGCTAAGTTGTAAGTAAGGCCACCATCAGACAGAAAGTTCCTGTAGGACAGAACGCACGTCTCGGGCGTTTTGGGGGGGTTGCTGTAGGCGTCCAGTGGCTGCCTTTGCACCTAGAGGTCAGTCCTCAATAAACACATTCATCTAAAATTTGGAGTCACTTTCCTGCTTAGTGTCTCTGTTTCGCCACCAGCAAAATGATTTAGAACACCACCCCTCTTGATAGAAGCACGGTGAAAACCCAGGTTTTAAAAGCATTTTCCTATCACAGTTTTGAAATGGTCTCTCTGTGGTAATAGGAGATAGCACATCCCATTTGTTCCCTGTAAAAGAAAAGCTTCTGATTCTCCTCAGGCATTTGATTCGTTTTTCTCTGAGCCTTTTCTTTCCACAACAGAGCTGCACAGAGGGGCTCGTAGCTTTGGAGGCAAGAGGCCAAGCGTCGAGACTCAAAGTGCTCCCTGTGTGTCGACGTTTGGCTTTCCAGCTAGAGCTGCCCCCGTCCTGGGAAGTGAGGGGAGAATCCTGGGTTTAGAGGAAAGAGGCATTTCCTTCCCCCTCCAGCTACTGAAATATGGGTCCCAGGCTGTTTGTTCTGCCTCTGTTTAAACAGACGCTGGAGGGAAAGGACCCTGCCCAGCAAGGTGGGAAGTGGCCGGGCTTCCGTGACCCAGGCGGGAGCTTAGCGCCTTCTGTAAATTCTCCTGCAGGCTCAGGCAGTCCTGGGTGTTACAGGCCCACCACCCCTAACGCAAAACCCTTGGGACCAGACATGTTTCAGAATCAGAACTCCTGGGTTTAGAATGCCAATACGGAGCACATAGGACACCCAAGGTGACAACTCCAGGACGAGTGGGGCCGCACCCTGTTATCAGACTTCGTATTTCTCGGTAGAATGTATGAATAGTCACCTTATATGACCTCATTAAGGGTCTTAAATAAATCTCATGCCAGTCCGGCTCAGGTTTTGCTGGTCAATGCATTTCTGCTGGCCCGATGGGGAAAAAAGCAAATGGTTTTCAGTTTCCTGGATTTCAAAATTTCAAAAAAAGGAATTATGGACTTGATTTTCTGTTTCGCAGTTGGGGAAACTGAGGCTCAGAAAACTGTGGCCCAGGCCCACGTATGTAACTGCGTGGAGTTGGGTTTCAAGCCCATGGCTCTTTCATTTATATCACACTGAGATGGATCGGAATATGTCAGAAGATGTTAGAAAATAGTTAAGTGCCCTGGTAAAACAGTATTCATTAGACTATTTGGGACATTGGAATATATTTGTTTCTTGCTTCAAGAACCTGTATCTCTATTCACTAGGATTCAAAGGCCCTTAAGTGTCCTTGGAGTACAGGGTACGGTATTGTGTACACAGTAGGTGTTCCATAAAAGAGATCCTACTCTATAGGAAACCTGCAGGCATATCAGCAGCAAACAATAAGCTGAGAGGGGTCCCTGGTTGTAACAATGGCCATAAGCAAACACAATGAAATTTAGCAGGAAAAAAAGAAAAAAGTATTTACTTTTTTGAGGATTTTTTTTTTTTTTTTTTTCTTTTTGCGGTATGCGGGCCTCTCACTGTTGTGGCCTCTCCCGTTGCGGAGCACAGGCTCCGGATGCGCAGGCCCAGCGGCCATGGCTCACGGGCCCAGCCGCTCCGCGGTATATGGGATCCTCCCAGACCGGGGCACGAACCCGTATCCCCTGCATCGGCAGGCGGACTCTCAACCACTGCGCCACCAGGGAGGCCCTTTTGAGGATTATTGAGGATGTGGGAAACCTCGTCTTCAGCAGTTCATGTGACAACCACAGAGAATTTTTTAATTGATTTTGAGTTTAACTTAAGATATTGAAATAACACAGCTGCTAAAAAGAAAATGAGGATGAGGATGCATTAACTAAAAAATACAGAATGCAGTACAAAGAGCTAGAAGTGGACTGTCTTCTGGCCCCTGGAGGGCCCCTGCTGGGTACAGAATGTACCTCTGGGAGGGAACAATGCACAGTGACTAACAGCAGAGGCTCTAGTGTCAAACTGTCTGGGTTCCATCCACCTAAAAGCTGTGTGACCTTGGCAGAATTACTTAACTTCTCTGTGCCTGAGTATCCTCATCAGTAAAATGGCATGATACAACTTCACAGCATTGCTGAAAAGATTCAGTGAGACAGGACTTCCCTGGTGGCGCAGTGGTTGAGAGTCCGCCTGCCGATGCAGGGGACACGGGTTCGTGCCCTGGTCCAGGAGGATCCCACATGCCGTGGAGTGGCTGGGCCCGTGAGCCATGGCCGCTGAGCATGCACGTCCGGAGCCTGTGCTCCGCAACGGGAGAGGCCACAACAGTGAGAGGCCCGCATACCACACACACACACAAAGATTCAATGAGACAAGCTACATAAACTTCTTTAAACACTGGCTGGCATAGAGTAAGTGCTCAATAAATCCTACATTATAAATGGAATATTGACAAACTAGAGTGTTTTCAAGGGAGGACAAGGAAGATGGCCAGATGGATAATATAGCTGATGGTGGCAAGGTTTTGGTCCCCAAGAATGCATTTGATAAATGTCTGTTGAGAAAAACTGAACATAAAGTCAGTTTATGACTGACTTTATGTTCATGTGATGCTCATGTGACCTTATGACATGTGATGACAGTTTGAAGGATTAGGAGCTGTTTTGCCGGGAGAAAGCTTGGATTATCTAAAGGAAGATCGCAAGGAAGGGGTCGGTGAATTCCGTGGGGCTGCTGAGAGAAGAACGACAGCTGAGCCAGGGACACGAAAAAACAGAGAAACCCCACCTGCCTAGCTGTGCAGAACACCACTCACATAGACAACGGCGTGCATGGCGCCCCTGGAGTTGTGTGGAATTCTAAGATTCCAGCCCACTGGCGTACATCACATAATCCCCAAATATGGGGGGAGCCAGAGGATATGATGGGTTATCATTCCCATGATGAAGTTACTGATTAGTTGACTGGGAGTTAATCAAAAGGGAGATTATCTTGGGTGAGCCCGCCCTAATCAGACAAGCCCTTACAGAGGCTTTCAAGGTCAGAGCTGGAAGGAGTCAGGGAGGTGCCCCCCTGCTGGCCTGGAGGAAAGCGAGCAGCCACACTGTTGTGCACCCCTCTGGGGGCCGCGGAGCAGGGAACAGCTGGTGCCTCCAGGAGCCCAGGGCCTCAGACCTACAAGTGCAGGAACTAAAATCGACCTGAATGTGCTTGACATTGGATGTGGACTCGAGCCTCAGACAGCCCCAGCAGCCCCTTCACTATAGCCTTGTGAGAGAGACCCTGAGCCATGGAGCCGGGTAACTATCCTGAGACTCCTGACCCAGAGAAACTGAGATAACAAATGTGTGTTGTTTTAAGCCTCTGAGTTTGGGGGAATTTGTTAACACAACAAAATAAAACAAGTACACAGGTATTACTAAAGGGAAGCGGACTTCACCTTAAAGTGAAGGGGAAAGATTCTGAAGATGAGTTGTATGTGAATAAACAGATGGGATCTCCGAGGGGTGAGGCTCCACCTCGGGGGCAATTCAAGCAGAGTCAGGCCGTCTCCTCCTAGACAGGGACAGTATAGACGGTGTTTCTGCTATGGTTGAAAATTCACCTCTAGATCACTGGTTCCTAAACTTGAATGTACCAGGTGAATGACGTGTCACCTGGGGATTTTGGTAAAATGCAGATTCTGATTCACCTGGTCTGTCCAGTCACTTGAAACCGCTATTCTTCATGAAATGTGAATTAGAAGCCAGAAGAATTTCTGATGGTCTCGGAAATTTCTTTTCTCAAGTATCTTCTTTCCAACGATACAGTGTGACACCAGGTCCACAAGATGTTAGCTCCATGAGGTCAGAAACTGCACCCTCTTGTTCACTGCTGTGACCCCCCAACTGCCACAGAGTCCACGTGGCACAGTTCATATATTTTGAATGAATGGGGTTTGTGAATCATTTTTAAACAGCTTTATTGAGCTATAATTCACACACCATACAGTCCCCCTATTGAAAGTATACAGTCAATGGTATAGACTAAAGTACATACACAGAGTTGTGCATCCATCACCACAGTCCATTTTAGAACATTTTTATCACCCAAAAAAGAAACCCTAAAAAAGAAAGAAAGAAAAAGAAAGAAACCCTATACTACTTAGCCATTGCTCCCCAAACCTCCCATCTACTTCCGGCCCAGGCAACCACTAATCTAATTTCTGTCTTTATGAATTTATCTATTCTGGACATTTCATATAAATGCAATCATATGTTGTGTAACCTTTTGCATCTGAGTTCTTTCACTTAGCATGAAGTCTTCAAGGTCCATCCATGTGGTGGCACACATCAGCCCTTTACTCCTTTTTGTGGCCCCCAAATATTCCATTATATGGATGTACCACAGTTTGTTTATTTATTCCTGAGTTGATGGACACAAATATATTAGAAGTAAAAAATGAATAATTACTTAACCTCAGAGTGTGAAAGCATCTCTTATTTTGACACAAAACTCAGAAGCCATAAAAGAAAATTTCAACTATAGAAAGATGAAAAGTTTCTGCATGGCAAACACTACTCTAAGCATATAATTCATATGTTGAAGCTCTAACCTCTAGTGTGGCTGTATTTGGAGATGGGGTCTCTAAGGAAATAATTGGGGTTAAATAAGGTCATAAGGGTGTGGCCCTGATCCTATAAGATTCGTGCCTTTAGTGTCCTTATAAGAAGAGATGCCAGAGAGCTCTCTTTCCCTCTCTCTCTCTCTCTTGCACAAAGGAGAGGCCATGTGAGGACACAGGGAAACAGCAGCAGCACCTTGGTCTCGAACTTCCAGCCTCCACAACTTTGAGAAAATAACTTTCTGTTGCTTAAACCACCCAGTTTGTGGTGTTTTGTTATGCAGCCAGAGAAGACAAAGACATGTACCAATGTTAATTTCTAGTTTTGACAAAGGTGCCGTGGTTATGTAAGATGTTAGCATCAGAGGAACCTGGGCGATACTGTACTGTCTGTGCAACTGTCCTGTAAATCTAAAACAATTCCAAAATTAACAATTTGTACTTAGAAAAAGGAATGGAAATAAAATGAATGGGGAAGAATTTTATCTAGTGATTAGGAAAGAATTACCAAAGATATATTAAATGAGAAAAGCAAAGGGTAGAATATGCTGTTATTATATAATAATAAGAGGGGACAGGGCCTCCCTGGTGGCGCAGTGGTTGAGAGTCCGCCTGCCGATGCAGGGGACACGGGTTCGTGCCCCGGTCTGGGAGGATCCCATATGCCGCGGAGTGGCTGGGCCCGTGAGCCATGGCCACTGAGCCTGCGCGTCCAGAGCCTGTGCTCCGCAACGGGAGAGGCCACAACAGTGAGAGGCCCGCATACCGCAAAAAGAAAAAAAAAAAAAGAGGGGACATAGTATATTTTCATACTGTCTGATTTACCTTAAAAGTCTATGAAAAAAAAATCTATGGAGAGATAAGCAAGAAACAAAGCATAATTGGTACCCAAGGGAAGGGAATTACAGTTGGGTGAACTGGGGACCAAAAAAGGTGAAAGTGTTTTCACTATGTACTTTTTTTTTTTTTTTTTTTTTTTTTTTTCTTTTTGCGGTATGCGGGCCTCTCACTGTTGTGGCCTCTCCCGTTGCGGAGCACAGGCTCCGGATGCGCAGGCCCAGCGGCCATGGCTCACGGGCCCAGCCGCTCCGCGGCATATGGGATCCTCCCAGACCGGGGCACGAACCCGTATCCCCTGCATCGGCAGGCGGACTCTCAACCACTGCGCCACCAGGGAGGCCCCACTATGTACTTTTAAAAACTTTTTTTGGTTGTTTGAACCATGTGAATTTATTTACCATTCGAATAACTAAATTTGTAAAAAATAAACAATTGGGGAGGAATAAGAGGGCTTGCTCTACAGATACTAAAATGTATTTTAAAGCTTCAGTAATCAAAACAGCATGAAATGCTTCCAAAGCAGACAAATAGATTAAAAAATCGTGATTTGGCCAAAACAAACCCAAGAACATGTAAGAAACTAGCAAGTGATAAAGGTGGAATTACAATTCAATGAGAAAGTAGTGTCTTATTGAATACATTATGATAGAACAATTAATGGAGAATTTAAACAAAAAAAATCTTAGATCTCTTAGTTTAGCCAAAGATTAGATGGCCAAAGAATTATCAGATGGATTAAGTATTTAAATGTAAAAAAAAATCATAGAAGTATAGAACTTAGGATAAAAGCTGGGTAAGCATTTATATAATCTGAGAGGGAAACTACTAGAGAAAAGAATAAAGAATTTTACCATGGACAATAAGAAATTCCTACAGAATAAGTACAAAAGCCAATGACACACACAGTAAGGAGCAAATGACTAATTAGGAAAAATGATGACCAAAAGGTTGACTTCCTTAATCTGTAAAGCACTTCTATATTAAGAAAAGACTGATACCTCAATTTTTAAAATGTTATGCAAAGGACCCAAACGGAGAAGCTAATAAAAGAAGAAATACTAATAAACAGTTTTTTAAAAGCCCTTCAAACTAATAATCAAAGATATGTAAAGCAAAATAAAGAGACGCTTTTTCCCCTATTAAGTAGGAAAAGCATAAAAATAATAAATCTGGTGTTTTGGAGGGGAAAACGACTCACACATACCCCTGGTGAGGAAGTAAATTAGAACAACCTTTCCGGAAGGAAACTGGATATATTCATGAACCAATGCCCCTCCTTCTCCAAAACAAAAAAACAAACAAATAAAAAAAACACATGCGTTGACCTAATGATTTCTCTTCTAGGAATTTATCCTAAGGAATTAACTGAACAAAGAATAAAAATATGTATTTACAAAGCTGCTCACCACAGCACTGTTATAATTGTGAAAAAAAAAAAGGAAACAGCAAACGAAAGGGAATTGGTTTTATTAAATGAGGGTTCATCTATACAATGAAATACAATGAAGCCATTATAAAAGATGTAGAGCTGTATTGACAGAGCAAAGACATTCACAATATATTGCCCTCTGAAGAAAGCAAATTACAGAATAATTTAGATGTATGTAAGATCTTCTTTCTGTCAAAATCCATATTAGGTAATATATATCGTTGTACATATGTACTGAAAAACTTAAGAGTGGTTATCTCTGAATAGTGCTTTTTTGAGGCGGTGACTCTTTTCTTTCACATACTTTTTTCCCTAAAATTTCTTCTGAAATCATATATTACTTCACTGGACACACAGCTTCCTTAGCCAGTCTAGTTTTCATAAGAGATAGTTATATATGCAAATATATTTTTCTCTTTCCCAGGTTATGTCTCTGAAGCTCTGGGTTAACTGTAAGGACCAGAAATGAATATTAAAAAAAACCTTGCCTCGAATTTTGACTTTTGCTTTTGATGAAGAGAACATCTAGGAATGAGTACTTCAACAAAAACAACAACAAATAATTATAAAAACAATAGCACAGAGTAAAAATAAGCATGATGTCAGTTTGCCAAGGAGACATCATGGTTCTGAGAAGTCCTAATTGAGAGCAAACTGTTGGGCTGGAAATGAGCAACAACTCTGGAATAAATTATGCATGGCCACTGTTAAATATTTTATCCATCCTTAACCATTATTTGTTTTCGCAAGGCTAAAAGAGGAAAGACAAAGAAAATACTCAGATCGTAAGCATTATCAGCCTTATCATCTTTCCTCCATCCTTGAAGCCATCAACATTCAGGCACAAACCCTGCAAAAGAGGAAAAACTCTAACCGTGATCACGATAAGCAATCGGCAGGCTGAACTTGAACTTCACGACTTGATTAAGGGATGTCAAGGCGACCTCACCTTCTGCATCCAGTTTGTCACATCCCTCAAAATCATGAACATTTCGCTCTGCTTAACATGCTGTTTTAAAAATGAACGTTTGTGAATTCTTGGCGACGTCCAGGCAGAGGGGTTTTGTGTTCCCCTGGTACCCCCGCAGCGAGCGGGAAAGGACAGCGAGGATACTTGAGGAGCTGTCAGGAGTTGATGTAGCCCATTCAGCCCTTTGCCATTTGGCCAGCTTCCCAGCCACTCTGCCTCCTCCCCTGGCCCTCTCCCTTCACTGTTGCTTTCCTCCCTCTCCACTGTCTGTTTGGCTGATGGAGGCCCATGCCAGTCCCACTGGGCACGGGCCCTGTGAGCACCAGCCAAGGCCCCATGGTGGTGGAGGGAGGACATGGATGCCAGCCCGCTAGAAAATCCCTCATGGGCCGCAACTGTATTGCGAAGACTTTATTGCAAAGGTTTTACTGTTGCCTTCCACAGGGGAATGAAAAATTATCACGATGGCCATTTTGGGGTGAGATTTGTTTGGAATCATTTTTCAAGTATTGTCTGGCATTTTGTATATGCGTGTGTCAGAAGCGTACATTACGTTGTTATCCTTTCTTTTTTTTGGTGGTGGGGGGGTGGGAAGGCAGGGCTGCACCGGGTGGCATGTGGGATCTTAGCTCCCCGACCAGGGATTGAACCTGTGCCCCCTGCAGTGGAAGTGCAGAGTCTTAACCATTGGACCGCCAGGGAAGTCCCTTTTTATCCTTTTTTTTTTTTTTTTTTTGCATTACACTAATGTTAATTCCACATTCTGGCAGACCAGAGGTGTGTGTGTGTGTGTGTGTGTGTAAATGCATGTACCCAATTTAAACATCAACTAGTTAAAAGTTGTCTGTATGGGTGTTTTTACTTTTTTTAATGTCTGTTAATTTTATTTATTTATTTATTTATTGGGGTATAGTTGCTTTATGTGTGTTTTTTGTTTTTTGGGGGGTTTTTTTGTTTTTTTTTTTTTGCCGTACGTGGGCCTCTCTCTGCTGTGGTCTCTCCCGTTGCGGAGCACAGGCTCCAGACGCACAGGCTCAGCGGCCATGGCTCATGGGCCCAGCCGCTCCGCGGCATGTGGGATCTTCCCGGACCGGGGCACGAACCCGTGTCCCCTGCATATGTGTGTTTTTAAACCAAGAATCCTTTTCCACATTTTTCTGCTTTACCAGATAGAGATTCAAACAAATGAAATCTACCTTCATGTTAAGTTACCTGGTGTGGATTGTTACTCCTGAGAGTGACTTATTGGGGATTCTGATTCCAGATGATTCCGGGGTTAGTCACTGATCCACCCGGGAAGCAACACTGACCAGGACTGCTGTTCCCATGCTGTCATCATCACGGCACATTGTTGGAGGCCCACATTCTAAAGCCCTCTCCTTCAAGCTCCCTTCACCCATGCTTGGCAGGTATTTACCAAGTTAATGATTTAGTTTCTGAGTCACTAAGCATACAGATTTTTGCTGGAGTCACCCCGGGTACATACCTGAGACAGCAGCTGAAGGCCTCTGGGAATGCTGGGGAAAACCTGATTTGCGACTGACTACCCTACTGTAGATTTAAAGCTAGCACGCGCTGGCAGGACAGAAAGCCTGGGAACAGAACTCTTATGTTCCATAAGAACAGTGCCCTGTTTCATTTGAGTGGAACCTGTTCCAGGTCTTAGCGGAACAATGCCATGAAAGCTATTTCCTTGTCGTTTCAGGCACTGCTAGGAGGTGGGATGGAAAAGGAATGCTGTACTGATACAATCTGTGAGTTGTACTATTAGTCAAATTCTAGCCTTTTTTTGTCTTCTCTTCTGGTGGATAGCCCAGAACAAAAATCCAACCTGGAGTTTTCAGAGGCTTATTTTCTGCACACCTCTAATGATTTGTGTGGGGAATTACTGTATTCGATCAACCTTGCAATTCTGGAAAGTCAGATTATACTAATTTAAGGAAGTGGAGTCTCTTGCACAGGGGGCTGGAGACTGAAGCTTACTTTTGCCAAGTTAACAGTACAGTGTATGCCAGATGAGTAGATGAAGGCTTTCCGTACATCTTTATGAATTTTAGAAGACCTTATAAGCCATGCTCATTAAAGCAGTTCTGCTAAGAGTGAAGGAGAGATACAGATGGATCTCAGGACTTCTCAGACTGTCATATGCACAGGAAGCACCTGAGGAGAGCTTGTTAAAATGCACATCTCTGGGCTCCACCAGCAGAGAGTCTGTTCAGCAGAACCAAGGTGGGGCCTGAGCATCTGCATCTCTAACTTCCACACAAGTGATGCCAAAGCTGCTGTCTGGGGACCGCACTGTGGAGTCACACAGTTGGAGGACTGCTTTGGGCTGGTCGCTGAACCTCTCTGGACCTCAGACATCTCCCTGAGAAGTGGTCAGAACAGCTGACATTCAGAGCGCTTATTAATCCTCAGGCACTGTCCTCTGTCCTCGCGGTGACCTATGAGGAGATGGTTTCACAGTAAAGGAATGAGAGCCTTTGATGGTCCATGGTGTTGAGCTTCTGAGACAGCGTTGGCAAACTGGTAGCCTGCAGGCCAGCTGGGGCTGGCTGGTCTGCTTGGTCTGTCTCACGAGTTGTTTTAAACATCAGGATGTTTCATGGGAAATTCTGGATTTCTGGTATCTTCTTAAAAGTTCGAAGAGCTGGCAACGCTGGACCCATACATACCCAAGTGGCAACAACACAGTGGGGTGTGTGTGTAAGGGGAGACTCTGGCTTACCCGTCCCACCCACCCTACCCCATTCCAACCCCTTGGGCATCACATTTACCCATTACTCTAAGACCATGATTCTCCCGTTTCTGTATTTCAAAAGTAATGAATTTTGAACTTTCTGTCATTTCAGATTAAAGTTTCTATGTACTCTTTATATATTACATTTGTATCAGATTTAGTTATGGTCAATACAATCAAAATAAAATAATATCTGAAAACACAAAAGCAAACGTTGCCATTATTATGAGATTTGAACTTCTCCATCAAATTCAGAACAGGCCACTAGACCCCAAATTTCATTTCCACTTTTACCATTTTCCTTTGACAGAGGACTGCTCTCTGTCCCCATTTACCTTTCGCATAGTACCTTAGGCTTTTAACTCTCTCCGAGAAATGTACACCCAAACACTTAAAAAAAGCTGCAGTTGATGCCACTGTGTTCACTTCCCTGTCACAGGGTCCTTCTTTTGTGCGGTGACAGCACTCTGATTCCCTGATTCTTCTTTGAGGGACGCCCCTCACCAACCCAGCCCAGATGTGGGCTCAGGACCCAGACAGTGCCAAAGGGAGTGGGCTCTGAGGCTTTGGCTGTGATTGGCGGGGGAGCGGAGGCTCGCTTCCGGGTGGGTAGTTAATGACAGAAGGTACACTAGAGTTGCTGCAGGCCATTTTTGTCACCACAAAGGGGTAATTTGTCTGAGAAAAAAGCAAACAGGAAAGCAAAGCAAGAAACAGATTCTAGCCTGTGCTGTAAAATACAGCAGCCACTCGCTCTGTGTGGCTACTTAAATTTAAATTCATTAATTAAAACTACATAGAGTTAAGGATTCAGCTTCTCAGTTGCACAAGTCACATCTCAAACATGCAGTATCCATGTGTGGCCTAGGGACTCCCGTTTGGACTGAGCAAATGAGCAAATAGGCCACTCCCCTCATTGGATTAAGTTGTACCAGCCGCACTGTTAGATAATATCTGTGCTGAAGTTCTAGCCCTGACTATTCAGCTACGTGAGCCAATAAATCTCTTTTTAGTGAAGCAATTCGAGTTGGATACATTCATAATCCAAAGAATCCAAAGGCAGAAGCCTTCAGTTAGCGCTCTAGAGAACATGACCGCAGGATTTAAGTTTCGTTGGGGTGGTTTTCTTCCACTCAGGTCAGTGCCAGAAAAAATAATCACTGGGTCCACAAAAAGTACTTAAGCAAATGACACTCAAGAATATTCATGCCATTTCACCATCTTCTACTGTTTCTCCAATCAGAAAACAATTAAGACATAGAACGGATGGATCTGAAAACAGATACACTTCCTAAGTCCCAAGTTCATGTTTATCAGCTTGAGAATAATTAGAATAATGGACAACACATAAGAATACAAGAACCGTTTCCCCCCCACTGGAAAGCGTTTTAACATGAACAATATTGAAATAAAATGACATGATGTGCCTTCTGACACGGTACAATGAGGATATAACATCGTATCTGTAGTATTCTTGCCAAAAATGCGTAACTTGAATTTAATTATGAGGAAACAGACAAACCCACACTGAGGGACAGTCTACAAAACAACTCATCTTTACTTTTTTAAAATGTCAATATTATGCAAGACAAAGGAAAGCTGAGGAACTGTTCCAGATTAAAGGAGACCAGAGACATGACACCTGAATACAATGCATGATTCTGGATTAGACCCTGGATGGAGGGACGATTTTTCTGTAGAGGACACTACGGGGGCAACTGGTGAGATTCTAGTATATGGCTTTTGTGTAATAAATATTACTGTATCAATGTTAAATTTTTTGAATTTGATAACTGAACTGTGGTTGTATACAGGAATGTATAAGAGAATGTCCTTGTTCTCAGGAAAATATATGCCTGCCTTTAGGGGCTTAAGGGGCTGTGATCTCTGCAACCAATTCTCAGATGTTTCAGGAAAAATGGAGAGAGAAAGCAAATGTGGGTATGATCGGGGTACTTTTCATGCAGCTCTTTTCTAAGTTTGAAATTATTTCAAAATAAAAAAGAAAGCAATGCAGTGCTTTTTTCCCCCCTTAGGAAAAAAAAAATATACTAGTATTTTCCATGGCAAATTTCTCAAGTGGAAAACAAAGTGCTTCACAAGTGTTTTTCAAATAGTGCATCCTGAAATTGTTTTGGGATAGCCCAATAAACGTTTAAAAAATGGAATAGAAAATCAGCATTTTTCATGTAATGGTTTCACTTTGTGAAACTTTCAATTATATACGTGTGTATTATACCCATACATACACATGCATACACACATCTGTGTACTGGATCACAACATTCAATGCATTTCTTACTGTGGCGTGCAGTTTTTAAACAATGTTTGAAAGCCATTATACTACAGTATCTTTAAGATAGTGACTCACAATTTACCTAAAACACCTTAGTTTGTACCTACTGTTCTGGCATAATTATAAATTACAGTCACTCATTTTCAGCCACTTTAATTTCTTTTTATAACCAAGTACCGTATGAATAAATATGCTTTGTGGACAAAAAAGAATTTTAGCCTTTTTAAAAGAAAATAATAAGAATTAATTTATGTATTATTTGTATAACTGAAAAAAATTTTTAAGTTATCTTTACTAATACTATATTAAATAACTTTGTTATCCATCCCTTGGGATTATAATGAACTAGATAACTACAATGAACTAAAAAAAAGATTTTCTATTACACAGAGAACTAAGAAAGCTTTTTAAAATGGGAAAACACCTAAATACAGCTTGTAAATAAAATACGAACTCTATTCAATATTAATTTATAAAATACACATCAAATTTTGTAAAGTAACTGGACAAACACATTAGCTTTTAAAAATATATTATGTAAATCTTGTTTACAGGGAAGAACTTGGTAGACTACTACACACTAAGGGCTTTTCAATTATTAAATCTAACAGACTAATTTCCTTTCTTTTACCTTGTAATAGCTAGTCAGACACCCACCCAATTACAGCACTTAAGTAGCATGTAATATAGCTAGAGGCACAACTAATGTATGCTTTACCTTACAGGTAACAGTCACCATCAGCAAGTGATACGCTGTCACAAATAACAAGGTCAAGACTTTCTACGTCTTCTAAGTAAGGTGCTCCCCAATCTGCTAAGCTGCCAAAGTCACTGACACACACACAACCCTTAAAGCTTTGTCACCCACAATTAAACCTTTCATCAGTCTAAAAGATGGGAAAATCAGAGCAAACAACCAGTTGCTGCCAACCATTAATTCAAGCACCTTAAGGCAAACAACCAGAACAGGGCTAGCTTTTCCTTATACATTTCTATGACTTCGACGATTTTTTCCTCAAATGTAATTTTTTACCCAGACTGGAAACTTGGAAGCAGCAGGGATTTAGGATACAAAGAGCACCGGGGGTTGTATTTGGGGATGAAAAGGATCTTTTAGTTCCATACCTTTGTTTCATGGACCCTGAAACCAAGTGCATCAGGTACTGAGTGCAACATAGTCTGCACCAATGGATGATGTGAAGGGTTCTATGTACACGATGTTGAATTTTTACTCAGAAGACTTTCTTTCAGTTTTTAAACTGGCGGAAGGAATCGGTTATTATCCTGCATGCTGGATGGCAGAGGAGTTAGCGCAGAGATCGACTTAGCCAATGACCGGGTGACTAATTTGGGATTAGACTTGGCTCAGGAAGAGGGTCTGTTTTATCTCAGGCCTTTTACAGTGTTCAGTATAAAGTGAATTCAATCCATATAGGCAATACCTGTACCTGGGGTGGTAATAAAAAGTATAACTAAGTGAATTTGAATTCAGAAGAGAAACTGTCACTTTACAAACAACTTTTGTCTTATTTCAAATAATCTTAAACAATGTGATAATTCTATATGGATATCACGCATAACCTCTCACATTATCAGAACTTAACTACATTTTAAATGCCCTAACCCTAACCCTAACTCTAACCCGGGCCCTCAGCAGTGCAAGCGCGGAGTCCTAACCACTGGACCGTCAGGAATTCCTGGTGTTGATCTTTTAAAAATTAAGGAAGCCAGGATCTTGTTATAACTTAGCAATTTTCTCCCTACCCATTTGCTGTAATGGGTGCTTGGTAAATATTTGTTGGGTGACTCTTCATATATTTGCAGACAAGAAAGTAGCCTTTGTACAAGTCTATCTTTATTTGTAAAAAATAATATACAACTAAAGCTAATTTGATTTTTAAAATCAAAGCTCATTTAGTGATAATGTACATTTTATAATAAAATTGTAGTAAAATACTGACATTTGATAGTTTAAACAAAGTAGCATTCATGTAAAAATCATGTTGCATGTAAAATTTAATTAGAAAATCCATAGTTCACAAAAGTACATATATTTTGTTGATAGCTCATGAGAACATTATCATAAATTTACTTAAGATACAGAACAAAATTCACAGTTAGCTTGACATTTAGTACTATAAAATTTTATGCTGAGTCCACTGATATTTTTGTTAATAAGGTACACTTGAAGTAATTCAGACTACCAATGAATCGACATTTTATTGTATAACCAAGATCTATTGGTTTCACAATACGTCTAGTAATCAATTCTTTCACCAATAATTTAAATGAGAGATCCAGTTGAAAAGACCGTTGACATATACCCTTAGTGGGATAATTAAAAAGCACTAGCAGCTTTGATTTCCATTTTCATGAATACATACAAGACGAATCTGTATTTTACAGTTAAAAGTTATACAAAAAGTCAAGCCCTGAAGTATTTCTTCCCCTAAGAGAAAAGTTCTGATGTTAAAACTTTGTTAAAAAAAAAAGAGAGAGAGAAAGAGAGAGAGGTAGTATGTGAAAGTATTTTTACTTAAAATGTTGAAGCCCTGCACCGCTTATAATATAAATGAAATGTAACCTTCTACTTATTAACATTTTGCCATTCAAGAGTCAAATTTATAGAACTCAACAGAATGTTAAACCTGGAATGCCATTAAAAAACAGTGGTTATATAACTGGAAGAACTTCAATGAATTCAACAAAAAGTACACTGTATTACATAATGCTGTGCAGTTAACAGTTTAGTGATAATATGTTTAGTGGTAAAATGCGAACAAAATACACTGAAGTATTCTGAGTCAAGAGAGCTTCATTTAATCAACTTTACTTCATATACTTTTACCATATAGAGAAAATATCCTTCAAAACGGAGTCATTTGATTCTTCATTGTTTTAATAGCACACAATTGTTATAAGGTATCCATTCTAGCCCTAGCATAAAATTAATCAATAAATAACTCTGAGAGAAATATCCATAAGTCACAGGGAACTCATGTAGTTCATACTATTCTTAGTCTCTATATACAAGCTACTGTAGTGCCTGTGCACCTCCATACAATGAAACCAGGCAAGGAACGAAAGTTAGCAGCCTTACTCTTACCTTGCTAAGTGGATGCATCGGAAAGTAATAAATAGCCTCATAAAATTAATCGATACACTCTACCTGTCAAAGGTGAATACGACATACTTTTCATAAAGTGTAGGCAGTGTTCCTAGAAATCCCATTAAGGAAAACCCAAAATTTTCATATAAAAAGTGCACAAGGTTGTCCTGTGTGTAAAAATCTCTTAGTTTGGGTGCATTTTTTTTTTTAACAAAAATAACTCACACTACTCAAATACATTAAAAGAGTAAAAAGGCAGACAAACAAAATATACACACAAACAACAAAAGGAATGATTTCTAATGAGATTTGGAATGAGGACAAGAAGAGGTTACGGGAGGGAGTCTCCCATATCACCAGAGTCAATGGAACTGCCTTTCACAACATAAGTGATGCCCAAATGGAATGAGCTTGTAAATATGAAAGCTACAAGGGCTTCCCTGGTAGCACAGTGGTTGAGAGTCTGCCTGCCGATGCAGCGGACACGGGTTCGTGCCCCAGTCTGGGAAGATCCCACACGCCGTGGAGCGGCTGGGCCTGTGAGCCACGGCCGCTGAGCCTGCGCGTCCGGGGCCTGTGCTCCGCAACGGGAGAGGCCGCAACAGTGAGAGGCCCGCATACCGCAAAAACAAAAAACAACAACAAAAAAAGCTACAAGATGGGCAAACATGTACCTGAACAACTGTTAGAGTTTAATTCAGGAACATAGCTTCAATGCTTTATAACTTAGGAAGCAACCCCTAAAAACAGTCAATTGATTTGATTTCTTAGAAATTAGGGAAAAAAAAAAAGCATTTGAAAAAATTACTCGCTACAATTAGCAACAGAGGAACAATATTAAAAAATCAAAATACAAAATGAGGAATATAGGAGCCAAGGTCCCAAAGTACCGAAAGATAGACTCAGACTTCTTCACGTTAGAATTAAAAAGATATACAGTTAAAGGAAAAATTAACCAGGCTCTGCACAGCAGGTTAAATATGCAACCACTTCAAACGGAAATGATCTAGTCCTTATGTGTAGTTCTGGGAATGTGCTCTAACATCCAGTTCTCTATAGACAAAATAGCAAAAGCACATCATTTCATTAGCAAAGGCCCCTTTGTTTTAGACTTAAATTCACCTCTGACCCACTGAAGTTTATATTAATTATCAAACTACTATTTTAATAACATTTTAAGCTTGCAATATATTTTTTTCATGCCTATCCAGATCACTGGTTCAGAGGTATATATGCTTTAAACTAGCCAAATTTACAAGTCTCCATGGCATCCTCACTCAGAAAACATTCAAACGCGACGGTTTCATAGTGTTATGATCGTTCCATCTTCTTCTAAGAGTTTTTGATCTGGAGCACGCGTTTCATATTCTGTATTTGTGCCACTTGCTAAGGACGCTAAGCTCACTGCATTAGAAGGAATAAAACCGTTCTGTCCAGATTCAAAACTGAGTTCTATTTGTGTTAATGATTCCAGGCTCTCAGTGTTACGCACAGCCTTAGGGATCTGCTGTGGCACGCCATTGTCTTCAATAATAATGTCATCTTCATCGCTGTCTTCATCCTCTGGCTCAAAGCTCGGTTCGATCTGCTGTGGATAGCCAGGAAGGCTGTTGTCAGTAGACTGGCCAGAGCTGCCGGAAGTCCGACTGTTCCTAATGACATTATTCCTCTGGTTTGCTGGTCTCACTGTGATGATGAGGTTGCGGCTGTTTGCAATCATCATGTCAGTTACTTGATCTAGACTCTTCCCGGAAACTTCTATGCCATTAACTTCTAAAACTTCATCATTAACGGCTAATAGTCCTGTGCTTTGAGCCAGACCTCCTGGCACAAGTCTGGATATAAAGATCCCTGGGACCTTCTCTAAGCCATGGGGTGTCACCCTGACACTGGAGCCATCCCGGATGTAGAATCCTAGGGGTTTCTCCGTGCCATATTTGTAAAGACGGACCCTACGATGTGTTTCTGGGAGGATATCCACGTCTATAATAGAAGACACAGGTCTGAAGTCCTGGGGCATACTAATGACTATGTGTGGCTTTTTTCTATGGTTGTCAGGACGCAACACATTGGTTAAAACATTCTTCTTCTTTATTAGTGTGTCTGTACCAAAGGCACTGTAGTCTGCTTCTTCTGTTTAAAAATAAAATAAAATAATTATAGAAATGCTGTAAAAACGCCCATTTATCTATTGTGGAATCTGTACAGAAAGGACAACTCAAAAATATTTGGTACGTAAACAAACTTGTTAAATATCAGCCTGTTCCTACCGGCTGAAAATGTAGTGCAGTAGTAAGACATGATATATACCAGAAAAGCCCAATAGGTGGCCCTCTCGAGTATTCACCATGAAGTTACCAAAAGTTGAAGTTAAATTTAATAAAGCTCAATGACTTTAACAACATTAAATATGGCAGATGAAATTCTGATAAGCCTCGCACACACATTCTTAAACACCATTTAAAACAAGTTATTTACATTGTATTTTCCCTATGTTTGTTTAAACACCTCCAATTTGCATGCTTATCATATTTGACTCAATGACACGAAATTGGACACTTTTGAAGCTCAAATACCTGTATTAAAGTCTGGGCAGACAGTGTACAGGCAGACCTCTTTTTACTGCGCTTCGCAGATAATTGTGTGTTTTTACAAATTGAAGGTTTGTGGTGACCCTGCACCGAGCAAGTCTACCGACGCCATTTTTCCGACAGCATTTGCTCACTTCGTGTCTCTGGGTCACATTTTGTTAATTCTTGCAATACTTCAAACTTTCAAATTATTATACTTGTTACGATGCGCTTTGATCAGTGATCTTTGACATCACTACTGCGAAAAGATTATGACCTGCTGAAGGCTCAGGTGATGGTTAACATTTTTTTTAGCAAAAAAGTATTTTAAAATTGAGTTATGTATTTTTTTAGACATGATGCTATTACACGCTAAATTTGTGCAAGAATTCATGTGACTTGCTTTATCGCGATATTTGCTTTAATGAACCCTCAATATATCTGAGGTCTGCCTGTAATTAAATGAAATGGATAATACACATAAAATGATAATGTAATTAAATGAATGCATATCAAACACAGGAATTTTGGTCTTCTGCAAGTACACTCTCCCTCAGTTTTCTGGGGGAGTTCTTAACCTTTCACTTTCCCACTTTTGAAAGAGGCTGAGCTATAAGACAGAGACAATAGGGAGGGGTGAGGATTCTGGCAAAGCTGAGAGCTCCTGCCCCATTTAATGGCATGGCTTTTCTCACTCCAGGCAGCTTTTCTTCACGGACTGTAGGAATTTGTGTGGACAGTCCAACTTGTCAGAAAGTCTTGTTTTGTTAGGTTAAAAAAAAAAAAAAACAACTTCCCATTTTAAAATGCCAACACCTAATTAAATAACAACAAAAACCTGTTTGAGCAAAATAACGTCTGGGGGATGAATTTATTCTTCAAGCCAGCAATTTATAATTTCTGATGTAAACTAGGGAAAACAGGGCACTAAAACTAGATCTTCTTAAATCCCACAGCTGGAGGTAGACAGTCTACAAACAACACATCTCATCAGAGGATGAGGAAACGGAATTAACAGCAGGCATAAAAGGTGAAATCACATTTCAAAAATAACTGGAATGGGGATAAACTAACAAGTCACAATCTCCAAGGATGAAAAAAATATTTAATAAGAATAAAAAAGACAAAAGTGCCCCACCAACCCAAGAACTAGTTTAAAGTCCTAGTCTCAATCACTGCTACAGACAACAGTAACATCACCAGACTGTGTCTGCACAGGGCTTCCATCTGTAGTTTCTTGTCACCCAACTCTCGGCCCCCCTGTCGGTAAGTACTATTACCTTTACTTTATAGACCAGGAAATTAAGGGTACAAAATAAGGTACAGATGGAAGACTGGCCCCAGGTTTTCTTACTAAGGCCAATACCGTACATGTTCAATTCACACAGTGAATGTTAAATGTCCACTGTGTGTCAGAGCCTGGAGAACTTCAGTATTCTTTTCTCAGTGCTGCTTGAACACTCTTCAAAAGCCAGTTTCAGATAAATGTACAAGACTAGGGGTACCTGGGGACTTCCCTGGTGGTGCAGTGGTTAGGACTCTGCGCTCCCAATGCAGGGGGGGCCTGGGTTTGATTCCTGGTCAGGGAACTAGATCCCACATGCATGTCACAACTAAGGAGCCCACCTGCCACAACTAAGACCCAGCACAACCAAGGGAAAAAAAAAAAAAAAGCCTAGTGGTACCTGATTTGGGGGCATTTTCCCCCCTGGGGATAATTTTGCTTCATTTATGGAGAAAGTACTTACACTGTGTTCTTACAAAGACAGAAATTTATTTATAGTTTGGCTTGGGAAATAAATTGACTGACAAAAGAATCTTTTGGGCAAAATGTAGCCAAAAATCTATCAACAATGATCTTCTACTGAATGTGTTTATTCAAAATTGTATATTTCATTTTACAATCAATTAAGAAAGCCCACACAATTTTTATATGGGAAATTCCAGACCATACAAAAGGAGAACAAAACTAAGTTGCCTACATACCTATTCATGGGAAACCTGACCAAAAAACCCCCCAAATCTGCATAATTTGGCATCGCATCCAGACTCTGTTTGAATGCTCTCTGCTAAATTCTCAAAAGCAATATGCCCCAGTACAAAGGCACCTTTGTTCTCCCATCTAGCTAATCAGTTTCCAGCCACTGGGAAAAGAAATATTTTGGCAGAAAGCCAGGGTGCAGGGTGTCAGTTTAAAGTGTAAAGGTGAACATCTACAGGGAACAGGGCTGACGTTCCACCTGAGCATGTCTGTCAAAGTACAAAACTCAGAAAGAGACGGAAAGTTGGAATCCTGGCTCACGGCAACCTTTCACTTGTATAAACCAAGGCTTTATGAAGCAGTATGTGATATAGGCTCAGCGAAACCTCACCTATCCCGAGCCTGACAATCTCAGCTCACCGAAACAGACAAGGATCTACCCCTGGAATGCCGCCAAACAGCCAAACTGGATGTCTCACTTCCTTACACACAAAAAGCCCCTGTGCTTTACTCACAGGGGAAGGGAGCCCTGAAGGGCCTCCCTCTGAGCCTCTTACTTTTTAAACATTAATTCCAAAAAACCCTGGTTATCTCATTCCTCAGCTCACAGTCTTAAGTCACAGTCAGGGGTAAGGGTCCACTAGTGAGTGGCAGGCACAGATAGAAAAAATAAAAGCCTACAGTGATGAAAAAGCAAACCTGAAAACAAACAAACAAAACAAAAGCGTTATATAAATCCCAGCAGCATCCGTGTACAGTAACAAAACAGTAACAGTTCATGGTAGAGTCATCAAGAAAGTTCAAGATTATGACCCATTTCAAGTTCAGTAGGAAGACAGGGGAAGAATGAAATAATTTTTGAAATTGTTCTAATCAAGGGGTGGACAACCTTCTTCTGTAGAGTTGTACAGTAAATATTTTAGGTATTGCAGGTCATATGGTCTCTGTTGCAAAAGCAGCCACAGGCGACACAGAACGGAGTGATCATGGCTGTGTTCCATGAAAACTTTATTTATAAAAACAGCCAGCAAGCCTGAGTTTGCCAACCCTTGTTCTAATCCAAAATGGTTAAATGAAATAGATGTGGCAACTTTAAAAGGATTAAACATCACTTAAAGCAATATTCAAAGCCTGCAGATCCCTTCACTTCCTAATATAAGAAAAATCAATTGCCAGATACTTAAGAAGCACCTGCTACTATGTGGCTAGACATCCTGCTGTGTGCTGCAGATCCAGTGCACAAAACAGCTAAGGTGCTTGCTTTCATGGTGTTTACAGACTAAAATAGATGGCAATTAACAAAGAACTTGAAACCATTATATTACTACAAAGGTGCCAAGAGCTGTGAAGTTTATCAGTGGGAACTCAGCCGGGTCTGCAGGGTAAGGCAAGGCTTCTCTGGGGAGTGTGGTTTATACTGAGACTGGAAAACAAACCAGTAGCTAATCAGGTAGAAGGGAGGGAAGAACTTCCAGGTGCAGATACAACAAATACAGAGCCGGGCAGGATGGGGTCTTTGGAGGAGACAGTGAGAAGGCAGGGTGGGAGGGGAGAGAAGAGGAGGAGTTAGAGCCAAGTCAATGCAGCCAGGGCCCTGCAGACAGACAGGGCCTCCGGGGAAGTGGGGGAGGATTACGGGCTTCAGCCTGAGGGCAAAGGGAACAAAACCAAGGATTTGGGTTTTCTACAAAGCTCACTCTGGCTGCAAGCTGAAGGGGCCTGCGGGGGAAGACAGGAGGTTACTGCAGGTAATTTAGGATGGTACTTGGCCTGGAGCAGAGGCAGTGGAATGGGGAAATAAGTTTGAAAAATAATTAGAACACATTTTTTTGTTTGTTTTTTTGTTTTTTTTTGCAGTACGCGGGCCTCTCACTGCTGTGGCCTCTCCCGTTGCGGAGCACAGGCTCCGGACGCACAGGCTCAGCGGCCATGGCTCACGGGCCCAGCCGCTCCGCGGCATGTGGGATCTTCCCGGACCGGGGCACGAACCCGTATCCCCTGCATCGGCAGGCGGACTCTCAACCACTGCGCCACCAGGGAAGCCCGCAAGAACACATTTTTAAAAGGCCAGGTAACTGAATAAAAAGGTATGTCAGGAAACGGGGAAATAAGTTTGAAAAATAATTAGAACACATTTTTAATAGGCTTGGTGACTGAAAAAAAGGTATGTGTCAAAGGCGACACCCAGGTTTCTATTATAAGCAACTGGCGTCACATTCTGAGCTGCTACTCCACAATTTCCTCTTTTTATTTTATTTAATTTTTTTATTTCTGGGGCCGTACCTTCTGTTAAACTATTTTTTACAATTTACTATTAAAATGTATACTCTTTAGACCATTTCTAAATTAAACCCTGACTCACTAAAATATAACCTTAAAATACAACTCCCAAATAACATCCAATGCACAGTAAAGTTCTAAGAGACAGTTTAAGTGGCTGCCCAGTTCCAGGTGTCTGGGCCACAAGGCCATGTCCTAACGCAGATGAGGCTTAAAGCAAGGCCCTTCTGGTGTTTCCAACATACTCCTTTGAATAAACCCATGATGCAAATATGTTTGTCTGATGGCACAGAGAAACAGACTGTGACACAGCAAGAAGTTGTGGTGTAGGTATTCTGATCAGATCTGGCGAGAAGTCCGTGCAGGTCAATGGGCCTCAGACTTGGCTGATCATCACAACTGGCTTTTAAAAAATACACATTTCCCTGGCTGCATTCCAAACCTACAGGAATGACCTGAGTACTTTTTCTAAAGGTGCAACCTTTAAATATTTTCGGAGATTGTTTACCATACAATAACCACCTGAACAACAAGAGAGGAAAAACTCTCTTTTTCCCTCAAATAAATGAGGAAATTCTAAACTCTGACAGGGGGAGGGGGCTGGCAAAAGCCCTAGGATCCTCTGCGAAAGTAACTTTTAAAATATCAGGTTTTTTGTTTTGTTTTTGCTTCCACAATAACAGCCCTGGAAATAGAGCCTGGGTTTTCTCCTCTAACAATAAATTATTGTAAAACATAAAACTTTTCAAGATATGCAACGACACTACCCCCGAGTTCAAGCTATGAAGTGGTTTATGCCTTCAATCGTGAGCTTTCACTTCAAAGAAGCTTTATTTCGTAGAGGGTATCAGACTTTAAAAGGTCACATGGTTTTAAAATTTAAAATCGTTTTCATATCTGTCTTAAAAACATCGCTTGGTGCCACATCAAGGGCAACTGCTGCCCTACTGCTTCCTAAATTGGAAGCAACAGGCCCGTAAAACAGAATATGTGTTGTAGTTAAGTAAGAAAATGTAACTGTACTTAATGCCATGTTTTACGTTAGTTTCCTGAATTTAATGTTCATTAAAGTTTAAGTAAAATCAGCTTTCTACTTAAGCATCTGTTGAGCTTTGTTTAAAAGAAAAAAAGTATCACCACGAACTACAGGGCACTGTGTAACTCTTTAAGAAAGACAACATGTTAACTCTACCTAAATAACCAGAGAGTAATCTGGTAAAGGTGGAGGTTGGGGGGCCCTAGCTAGGGTGGTCAGAAGAGGCCCCTCTGGGAAAGTCATATGAGCTGAGAACTGAGGGAGGAGGAGGCAGTCATGGGACCAGCTGCAGGAAAAGCATTCCTTACAGAAGGAACAGCAAGTGCAGGAGCACAGAGACGGCAACAAGCCCGCTGAGTCCTAGGGACAGAAAGAAAGCCAATGTGGTTGCTGTGAGGTGGGAGTGGGAGAATGGAGGAAGGAGACGCTGCTGCGGAGCACAAATCAGGACCGATTTTATTCTGGATACAAGGGAAACCATTGGAGGGTTTTCAGCAGGAATGAATCGACTGACTGACTTCTCATGTTTTGCTTAAGTCATATTTGTATTAGTTACTTTTTTTTTTTTTTGGCCACACCGGGTGGCATGCCGGATCTTAGTTCCCTGACCAGGGTTTGAACCCGTGCCCCCTGCGGTGGAAGCATGGAGTCTTAACCGCCGGACCACCAGGGATGTCCCAAAGTTACATTTTTAAAAACGAAAATTTTCTGTTGAACACACTGCCTATTTCTAGATCAAATTCTAAGGGCTATGAATTGTATTGGTTATTTACCTCTACAGCATAGATAACTTTTGTTTACATCTAAACATACTTGAAAAGGAAATAGCAGAAGATAACCACCCTTAAAAGATGTCAGGATTAATCCTATGATCACGTAAGTGTTACAATTCCAGTAACAAAAACATGTGGTAGTATAATCCAACACCTATAATCTTTCTAAGGGGATAATCCAACGAGTTTTGTCAGTTTAGAAATAGTCGTTCTACATTTAAACACATGCTCCAAACAGCAAACCTGTAATGAAAATTACAACTGCTAACAAGACAGGCCTTCTATTCAACAACAATGATTTAAATTATTCTGCTTAAAAGGACAAGTTCCACCCCAATGTTTTGTCTTCTCCTCTTCCTTCTCCAACATTCTGTACATAGCTTTCTAAGAACCATCCCTGCTCTTCATCTCAGCTAGCCCTTATGTCCACTCCCCAAAATTTCACCTATCACTTTTCTGCAGACTTTCAGCTCTTTGATCAGCCTCTAGATTTCCACCCTAAGCTCCAGCCCATCATTTCTGATTTCCTACGGGACAAGGTTGAAACTGGACAGCCAGATAAGCTTTTTTGTCCTATAACCAAACCAATTTTCTTTCCAAGTCAATCTCTCTTCCAGACTGTACCTGTTTTATGGCACCATCAGGCTCAAATCCAGAAAGCTATTTTCCTCTGGACACCTCTTCAACCCTCTGCCATCCAGGGGGGAGCGCAGTGACTCTCAGATCCTCCCCCTTTATCTTCCTCACCTGGTCTCCTGCCGGGGCAGGCTTCTCAGCGTCTCTCACCCCCCTGCTCCTTGCTCTCTCCTGTAAGACTGCTGCATACTCCAATTCATCCTGAACAGCCAAATGAGTCTTCCTGAAGTAACACTCTAATTGTACCACACCCCTGTCACATACCTAGGAAATCCATCTTAGGGGTCTTTGGGAAAATGAATTTGTGTGTTTGTAAAGTATTTTGTAAACAGTCAAGTGATACAGGTGTAAGTTACCCTACCCTTGGAGGTTTATTTTGTTGGCAGACTTTAGTTCCTCCAAACCCAGAAGCAAAGATACACAATCAGTGGAATTTCAAAGCCCTAGGAGTGGTCCAATGCTTATCAACTGATTGGAAATAAAGTTTCACCTTCAAGGGTAATTTCTACCCACTCTCTCAAACTGCTTTCTGGGTTGGTTTACAAACACAGTAAGTCTTTGATTATCCCACCAATACTGGGCTTGTGGCTCTCATGTTGCCTTTCCAAACCTCTTTATTTACCAAAGACAAAGGAATAAATGGCACACACCATGGCCATCTATAGGCAGACACAGATAAACACACACACGGAGGAGGCCACAAAGTTAAAAGTTTTAGGGCTCAAAATACATTTCAATTCTTGCCATATAGAGTGGTTATTTTAAAATGTTCTTTTGAGAGACCAATATCAATGTTTACATTCCTCCAAAATAAAGACGTGCTCTCTGATTTTCCAGATAATTCACTAGTTTTATTTCTGTGAAAAATGCCTTAAAAGGAAAGAAAACATTCACCGGAGGCATACTACATGCCAGAGCACTGCACTGAGCTCATTTAAACTTCCTAGTAATCCTATGAGATAGTATGTTCATTCTATAGATAAAGACACCGAGACCCAGGAAGAATAAACAGCTTTCCTTCAGGTACCTATTAAGTGGTGCATACAGTATTTCAAAGTTAGTGGCTACCAAAAAAGTAGAATGTTTCCCTGACTCCAAAGTCATACTCCTTCTACCACATCTTTCTGAATGGACAAAATTCCATTCAACAAAGTGAAGATTCAATAAATTCCTAATTTCCATTTTTAAAAAATCTAAGAGGTTATAAAGTAATTAAAACCACAATCTTTCAGACTTCCCTGGTGGTGCAGCGGTTAAGAATCCGCCTGCCAATGCAGGGGACACGGGTTCGATCCCTGGTCTGGGAAGATCCCACACGCCACGGAGCAACTAAGCCTGTGCGCCACAGCTACTGAGCCTGCACTCTAGAGCCCGCGAGCCACAACTACTGAGCCCGCGAGCCACAACTACTGAGGCCCCCGCCCCTAGAGCCCGTGCTCCGCAACAAGAGAAGCCACCTCAATGAGAAGCCCGTGCACCACAATGAAGGGTAGCCCCCGCTCGCCGCAACTAGAGAAAGCCTGCGCGCGGCAACGAAGACCCAACGCAGCCAAAAATAAAATAAAAATAAATTTTAAAAAAACCCCGCAATCTTTCCAAAGTATACTTAGTGAAGTGTAAAGATGTCATTTAAACCAGTAATATCACAGATGTCTTAACTCACTTGTTAGTTAATATGGTAAGAAGATTCACACAAAATGTCTATTCATTAAATTTGTAGTGAATTCTGTGTATCCTATCAATGAGGAAAATAAACAACTTCTAATTCTAAAACAATTTTTCTCAACATTGTTACTTACCCTTTTTTTGTATAAAAATCCTAAGCAGTGGGTTGGCCGTTGAAACAGCTTTGTGATAATTATCATCGTTATTTATAGGTAGTAAATCTCCGTGGATGTCTGCATAGCCTACTAAAACGTCAACATTGGGTATCTTATGAACATGTTGCAGTAATCCATAAAACTCCTCAAACTTTCCAGGTTTTGATCTTTCCAGTGAAAACCGACGAAATTCAGCTCCAAACTATAAATAAACATATTAATTTTAAAAAAGGTAACAGGATCCAATCTTAAAATGCATGACAGAAAAATTCACAGGCACAGTATTTCCCTTAATGAAGAAGACAGTTCCGATAACACGGTCTATTGTCAGAAACCTCATTATCAGGAGATAAAACAACATAAGGAAGGCACAGGAATGTGTCTGCTCACTGCTGCATCTCTGACGGGCATTCCCTTCAAGAGATGCAGGCTCAACTTAATCCCTGGGGTACCCAGGCCTCACTGGGGACTGTCCTGCAGAGTGACTCAGCTCAAACAAACCCTGATCCTGACAGCAGTATCTGCTCCTCACTCAGGCCATGGGGTAACAAAGATGTTCCTAAGTCTTTATTTGACTGGTAGCAAAAAGCATCTAAGTTTCCTCCCCCATAAAAGGAATTACAATTTCACAGGAAGTGGCAAGAATTAACAGCAACATATATAAAAAGGACTTTGAGTTTCTTGGCACTAAGGTAGGATACAAATGGAGGTATGTCATAGAAGAAACAGGTTTAGAGATAAGAAGTGTCTTCCCTATGTTAATCTTAAAAAAACACACACACAATACATTAAATATATGTCCTCCAACTCTCCAATTAAAGCAAAAGTGTTTACGTGCTTGGCACAGTGCTAGGCCCTAGAGAATGAAAGGCTCAGGCCTGCACCAGAGCTCAGCAATTAGTGGGGAAAGAGAATAACTATATGAGAGGCATTAAGGGATCACACAAACAGGGAGGACGACACTTCCATCATGCCCAATATTTATCTCCACAATTCTGGTTCTCAGGTCTGCTTCCCTACTCCAGATTCACACCTCTGCCTTCCAAATGCCAAATTATTTAAGTGGTTCTTATTCAACATGAAGGACTGGCTTCATCTAGTCCATAATAAACAGGATCCATGACTTAACTATGGGACTAGCATGGCATTTCCTCAAATGTGGAAACGTAAGAAAGATTCATCAGCCTTCCTCAAAAAGTGCCCCCGTCACACAAGTTTGGGAAATGCTTCATAACTATAATCACACTCTTAGGAATCACTGTGTAGACCAGATATTAAATGCTCAGTTAAGTCCTGTGGTTGATTTAAAAAAAAAAAAAAAGTTTTTAAACAAATGTTTGCCAAGTGTGTTTGACCACTGAACTCATTTTTCCTCTAAATATCTATTATTGGCAAGAAACACTAAAGTACCCCTAAGACAGCCTTAAGCATCTTGCAGAGAAAGTCTCTATCAGAATAATTTGAGCAGGTTACAAATGTGTCAATTCACTTCCCTAAGGATCCCATGGTCTCTCTGAACTCACTGCTTTTGCTATCTCCAAGAAGTTCATCTGCCTTGCTTATACCCACACTACTCACTAGTTTTAAATTAAAATAAAAAATTACTAAAACCGCTTCTTACCTCTAACAAATTAAAAGTTTCCAGAACACATTCCTGAAACATAAACACTAACATCTGTCAAGAAAGTAAGGTGACTCATTTCTAAAGCACTCAAGAAGTGCAGTCACACCTTCACGTTTCAAAGTAAATAATAACTGGGGAACACCCTTCATATCAGAGTTAGTCTTATGATGTTATAAAAAGTCATAGTTTCTTCTCCATTTTCTTTATTCTGGTATCACAACATCCTAGTGCTTTCTGATTCATCTCAGGGTTTTATTACTTCCCCTGGTGAATGGGAGTAACATCTAATAATTGAATATTTTAGGGCTGCAATGTTTTTGCTAAAGCTTGTGGATAAAAACTCTTTGCTCAACATTTTTTTCTCTTGCTTAAATGTTATGATAAAAACAATGGAAAATTGTATGGCTTCACAAGTAGATGTGCCCTTTTGCAATGTCAGCAGAAAAAAAAAAAAGAGAAATTGTTATGCTTCTTGCAGCAAAACAATAGGATTAAGAGAACTTTTTACTACATGAAGAAAAATACTAAAATAGAGATAACATTAAGACCCAATCAACAACTATTATAACTTTTTTTAGCCTGGTCTAGTTTGCCTTGGTCACCCAGAATGTGTATGGACACCTGTCTCCCAGCATCTTTTGGTACACTCTAGAAATGAAAACTTAATTTTAATATTGTTTGCCCATGAATAATAACTAGGAAATGTACAGCTCCAAGACTATTCCAAGTGTTTAATAACCTAAGGTTATTAAAGGACATCACCTTGATTATTAAGAGCTTTTCCAACTCTGGAGAAACAGGAAGATAAATCAGTTACCAAAGAAAAGTCACATGGTAACTGGTATCACAACTTAACTATACTTATATTTGCATTATCCATTACTTTATTTGTACCATTTCCCCCTTCCATGAGCAAAGATACGACGTTGACACTGTTTTCTATGCAGAAGAAAAAGAAAACCTGAAACGTGGATCTGTACGTCACCAAGTTGTGGTTACAACCTCTTAGCAACCAGCTTTGTAAAAAGCTGTGATATCACCAAAGCAGTGAAAAAGGAAGTATTGTTTCACACATCTGTCCAAATATTTTTTAAATGGTAAAGATGCCAAGTGTTTTATTTAATCCATTAAAAATAAATATGTATTTAAAACATAAGGTGTCACTGACACACTAGAAACAGCACCTCTACTGTGTCTATTTATCAGCAGCTAGAACACCAGTGGGACCACACGTTATGAGATGCAGGTTCTCAGAATGCCTTGATTCTATTTAAGAGACACGGTTCACCAGAAGTCCAGTATGGCAGGTCAAATATATAATGGGTAGTATGGGAAAAATTCACAAACCAGTTGACAGAAGAAAAGGGCAGAAAGCCTGAAATTCCAGTCCCCAAGTGCTCGAGGTTTCCTAGTCTGAGAGATAAATTACCATTTGACTGCATTTATCAGAACACCTAGAATCCCTACTCATTTTTTCCTATGATAAAAAGATTAAGTGCTTGCTACCAAGATTAGGACCATAAACTGAATTTTAACATTATGCAACATCATAAATGTCTTTCTTTTCTTAACCTCAACTCCCACAAACCCAAACTAGATTTATTACAGAAATGCCATGAGAAGGTTCAACCACTGGGCACAGAACTACCACCACTATACTGCTAGAGGAAAAGCTCTATATATTTTGAGTTATCTTAACCCTTAGTTCAAGCGTGTCACTTCAATTTGCTATGGCAGTTCCACGGAGGACACAGAAGACAGCATATTCGTGAAACTGCTATAACTACATTTCTATTCTTATTAAGCAGAAGCGTTTCGTAACTAGTGCCTATTCTGATACACAAGTCGAAAATAACATTTTAAAATAATGTGAAAAATGAATGCAGATACTCTTGATGTGATCATCTCAGTTACAGCAACTTACAGAACTTTGCTTATCAACTCCAGATAATAAAAACCATTCCACCACAGGCTCCAGGGAGCCTTCCTTCTCTACTTCACTGAAAATCACTCCTGGATTTTGCATTCTCCTCCCCCGCCCACCCCACCCCGTAGTCTTACATTCAATGATGTTTCATTATTTTTAAAGTTGATATGCTTTTACTTTTCTCCTATTCTTTCATGTGTTTTGATCTTCCCAACTCTTAGTTTCAATGTTCTCAGGGCCCAGCCCATGTCCTCTTTTCTATTCTATAAAGCCTAAAACTTATTTTGTAAAAGGTTTTAAGGTTTTGTCATAAAAAGCACACCTTGTCGAAGTCATAAGCTTTCTGAGCCCCCGTCTTCTCAGAGAATCAGACTAGGTTATCTAAGCCCCCTTTGGCTCTTCAATTCATGAAATGCTTGCTGAAAATGTTCCCGTGGCCGCGGATCATCTTCAAATTCCATCTCAAAACCCCCGTTGGAAAAACATTCCCTCACTAATCCCTATACACCGTCCTGCTCAGGGAGCCCTGCAATTTAGGAATTCAGTAGATACCGACGTAATTGAAAGTGAAAACACTTGATGTGAAAAGGTAGCAGGATGGAATGAAGAGAGCACCGGGACTCAAACTGTGAATTGCTACTCAAACGGAAGGCGATAGTGGTCATTTTATAGATGAAATGCATACCAAAGTTAGTGCTAGAAAAATCTCTAAGCAGTAAGCAAAGCTAACTTTACAAGGGCTCTTGAGTTCCCAGGGCTCTCTCCTTCACCACTTGATGCACCCTTGAGCCACAGAAAGGGGTAACATTTTGTGACCACGGGTGTTCCAAATACTCTTTACTCAGAGGCCAGGAGGTAGAATTCCTCCAAAGCTTTCGTACCACGCTGCGCTCAAACGCCTCCCATCCTCGGCTATACCTCGGCCCTTACTCCCATCCTTGAACAGGAATGATTTTTAAGAAGGTAGATTAAGCGCTCAGCTGGTCTCCTCCCTACCTGGGGCAGGAGCAGACACAACCCCCCACGCTCGTCCTCTTCACAGCAAGCGTATTATCCACCATCTCCTGCCTCCAAATCCCACCACCGCGCCCACCACGGTCCCAGACAGCGGGCAGCTCCTCAGGCCGTCCCCGGCCAGCCCCTGGCCTCCCCCAGGCCCCGGGAGCACCCCCCTCAAGGCCCTGGCCGCCGGTCCCCAGCTAGCCGGCCGCTCCGCCCAGCCCGGGCCCCGCGCACCTTGCTCTTCACCTCCATGGTGCCCAGGCAGCCGCTGCCCGCTCCGTGCCGGTGGCTGCGGTTCATCCTGAGGCCTGGCCCGCAACGGCCTCCTCCAGCCCGGCCGCCCCTCGGAGCGCGGAGAGCGAGTGCCCGGCCGGCGGGCTCGGGACTCGGCTGCGGCCCAGGCGCCTCCTCACAGGCACCTGCAGCGGAGCGACCGCGGCTCGGGTCTCCGCGCAGAGCTCCGCTCGGATAGCTCCTCACGCGGTGGGACCGAGGGTGAGACTGGCGGCGCGGCGAGCGGGAACGCGGCTCCCTCCCTCCGGGCCTCGGCGACGGCCGCGACGGCGGAGGAGGAGGAGGGGGCGGAGCACAGGGGACACGGGCCGCAGCCTGGCTCTCAGCCGCGAGCCCGCGAGCCCGCGCGCGCGCACCCCAGCCGGGCGGGAGCCGCGGCACGTGCGCGCGCTCACCTGCAGCCTCCGTAGACGCCTCGGAGGCTCGCGCTCCGCCCACACCCAATGGGAAGCGCGCACCTGCGCCCCCAGCGCCAACCAATCGATACACGCCTCGCGCAGCGCGTGGGCGGGCCGCCTCCGCGAAAGTCCCGCCCACCGCCGTACGATTGGTCCCACGCTGCGAGGGAGGGGCGGGATCACCTGAAGCTGTGGACCTCCTCTCCCGACCTAGCAGGAGAGCTGGAAAGCGCATGCGCGGGCCCTGGAGTTTCCGCCCCGGCAAGGCCGGCCGGAAGCGCGAGCGCACCTGGAGATGAGCTAGGGCGGCTGGGCCTTTTGTGCACGCGCAGGCGCGCGCCTGGTTGCCCCGGACCCGGCTCGCGCGCCGCGGGGGAATGGGAGGCGAGGCCCGGCTGGTGCGGAGGCGGGGTGGGGCTGCTATGTTTCTGCCACCCCTTGTCTCCCTTCCACTTTGGGATGCTGCCGCGTGCAGCTACGCCCCTCCACCACCCATTTGCGTCGTTTAGGGGTCTGGCTGCAACTCTGATTACAAAATTCAAGTTTTCCCGCCTCTGCAACAGTCACTGGGGAAGAATCTCAGGGCTCTACTGGCTTGGTTTTGTTGGTAGAGACTCTTTCTGCAGTCCGTAAAGTCCCATGGGGTCGAGTAGCCGCTGGGAGGGAGGGAAAGTGGGCAGAAGCTCGGGATGGCTCCTCGAAGGTCCGGCTTCCCCGAGTACTTCTAGACCGGCCCTCCAGGGCTTTCTTTTTTTCTTTTCTTTTTAATTTATTTTTAACCTCTGAAATCTTCCTCTCCCTCCAGCCCTTTCTGGGCTATTCGTTGTGTCCACCAATGACAGCCTCCAGATTGCTTTGTCCCCCTCCCCCCAGTGGAATGACCGAGCTATGTCCCTGATAACAAAACACTGACTCCTCTCTAAATGCCCCAGAGCTGGGTTTCTTCTCCCAGGGGCCCTTTTCAGCACTGGCCGTGCTGGGGAGGTGAGGAGGAGACCCCCAACGCTCCCCCACTCCCACACCTGCAGGGGGCTCATCATGGCACTGCGGCTCATCAAGGAGCTGTGGAACCCTCCTGTGAGCTGGACCTGGGCCGGCGGGGGGGGGGGTTCTAACCTGAAATGGCCAAGAACATCTAGTTAGGGTGCTGCATTCCACCTGAGTCCTCCGAGGCTTCCTCCCCTTATCTCATGCCTCCAATCCCTCCTTACACTTTGCACCCCTCCTTCCCAGCACTTGTGTCAAGTTCCGGTTTCCCCATGTGTTTTGGGAGTAATCTGCTCCTGACAGAGAATGACGGCTCTGAGAAGGCAGGGACCTGTCTGCTTTGCTCACTGTGGAGCAGTAGCACCTACCTGACTCCTAGCAGGTACTCAGATATGTCTCTGCTGGGTGCTGGAGCCGAGGAGGGCGATTTCTCCATACTAACTTTACCCCACATGGGTTCAAAGGTGAGAAACCCATCTTTCCCCCTGAGGGTTCAGTCCACCAAATATTTGTGGGGGAATTTAAAGTTTTTCTGGCCATTTTGGGTGGAAGTCCAGATGGAAGGATCCCATCCCAAGCTGAGTAATAATAAAACTGCCTTCTCTACCCCCTGTTCAAAAGCACCTACTATGTGACTCAAGCTAAACTGGAAATGAAGTGTGGTGCTGTGATGGGGCGGCATGGCAGTTTGGTCTCAAGACCCCTTAATACTCTTAAAAATTATAGAGGGCCTCCAGGTATTGTGTTTATGTGTGTGATATGTCTTTCAACAGTCATTGTATTAAAATTGAAATTGAGAAATGTTTAAAACACAAGAATACACAAGCGGGCTTCCCTGGTGGCGCAGTGGTTGAGAGTCCGCCTGCCGATGCAGGGGACAGGGTTCGTGCCCCGGTCTGGGAAGATCCCACATGCCGCGGAGCGGCTGGGCCCGTGAGCCATGGCCGCTGAGCTTGCGCGTCCGGAGCCTGTGCTCCGCAACGGGAGAAGTCACAACAGTGAGAGGCCCGCGTACCGCAAAAAAAAAAAAAAAAAAAAGAATACACAAGCACACATACCAATAGTCATCAGGGTGATGATATCATCACATGTCCCGTCCCTTCTGGAAAATTCCATTGTATACCTGTCTGACAAGGAAGGTGAGAAGAGCAAGTGACATCTTAGTATTGTGAAAATAGTTTGGGCTTTGAGACTCACCTGAAAAGGTCTCAGGGACTCCCAGGGACCGCTGGGATCTCTGTTCTCAGCTGTCACCTCCCAACCCCCAGCTGCCAGGGCCACTTGCTGGGCCCTAGTTCTGTGGTAGCTATTGCTGGGTGGTGGAGCTTTATTACTGTTATCGGTACTGATTTATCAAGCCCCTTTTTAAAAAGGAAGTTCATGGGTGCCAACACACCTGCGTGGGCCCCGCATTCCTGGAGGTGTCGTCACATCCTCTCTGTCCTCCCCCGGGGTGTGGCATCCCTCTTGGACTTTCCTTTCTAGAAGGGAGGGCCGGGCCCGAGCTTTCTGGATCTCCTAAGTGGAATGCGCTCTGAGGCCTGCGTCACAAGTGCGCCTGGGCTGTGTAAGGAAGGAATGTGGAAAATAGTCTGAATTTGATAAAGGTGGTGTGGAGGAGGGGAGCCCTTTCATTCCGAGACGGCTGTTCCGGGCACACGTTTGTTCACAGGGCCTGAAATTCAGCCTTTCTCAAGAAGTATGAAGCCCAGAGAAACAGCAGGAACAGAGAAGCGTTTATATTTTTGTTTCTTTGGTTTGAAAACTGAACCCTAATCTCATTTCTCTCCATCCTCCCTCCCCACCCCCAAATCCTCAAGCTAAAGCTGATCAAGTCCTACGTGGGGGATGAAAAGCTAGTCCCAGGCCTGGGAGAATGAATACTCGGTGAGTTAGGGAGATAAGCAAAGTGAGTGGATGACACAGATTCTATAAATTACAGGTTCACAAAATCATTACTTGGGAATGATTATCGTACCCACACACTGTCATATCTCCCCCCACCCAGCCCATCTCCACCCTCTGAAAGAAGCTAGTGAGGGTTCCATTTCTGCTTTATCCCTCTTCCCAATACTTTCTGTCTTTAGTTCTTCTACAACTTAGCACAACTCTTGTGTCTGTTTGAAATTTACCTTGTGAGGTGGAAAGAGCTTGTAATTTTCCACAATTCATTTTATTGATTTACATCTTGCATAACAATGCTTATTTCTTTCCTTCCTCCTCTTGGGGGAAAAAAAGAGGTGGCAAGAAGTCACGTATAATGGTGGTGAGATTTTTTTCAAGAAGTTTCTCTTGCCAGCTCTTTTTCTCCTTGATTGCTCAAGTGCCAGTTTTGATGGAGCTGGTTAATAATTCTTCGAGAGAGAGGTGAAGTGTACATTTATGAATCTCAGACTACTCACCAAAGCATTTTAAGCCCTTTGCAGAGTTGGAATTAAGTCACATGATCCGTTTTCTGGTTAATAGCTTATAACACTCACAGCTCGGGAAACGAATGAATTATCTCCTGTAGCTTGTAAGAAACTGAATGCCATTTTACTTAAAAACCCATCTTCATGGGAGGCAGCATGTGCCAGGCACCGTGCATGAGCCCTGCCCTTGAGGAGCTTGCTTTCTGACCTCTTCCTTCTCTGGGACTCAATTTCTCCATCTGTAAATGCAGACGGATGAGATCATCTTCACAATCCCTTCCAGCTCTTAACATTCTGTGTACCCCGGAGATAACGGAGATTGATCATTATTTCAATTAGTTCATACCCAGGGTGAACTAGAATGAAAAGCGTAACCTTTCCATCAGGGTCAATAGGCAGGCAGCAGTCATCAGCTAAAATATTCCACTTCCTAGGACATGTTGATGAAGATGATGATAACTAACATTTATGAGGGTCCACCCTGGTGCTGGGAACTGTGCTAAGTGCCTTCCCCATGAACTATCTTATTTGCTTTTAAGGAGCATGGAAGAGCTTTATACTTGGAGGCCCTGAGATCTTAACTTTTTAAAGTGATAGCTGTTAATTTGAGCCCTTGCTCTGCCCTGTGCTGGCTGGTGACCTTGACCCTGTTCTTTTAACTACTCAGAGCCTCAGATTCTCTCCTCAGATGAGAAACTATACATGAAACTGCTTTGCAAGCCATCAGGTTCGGTGAGAACATTGGCAGTTATTAGTTAGCACATAATATTGCCTACCAAAGCCTTTGGTAGAATTTCAAGAAATTCTTTGAAATAAAACAGAAATGTGTCATAAACCAGTCTTCTTGTTTTCACACGGGGTGACCTTTCAGTGGCCATCTCTTAGAGAGGCAGCCTAGAGGGGTCCTTAAGAACGTGATTCCCAGATGCCCACCTTCACTCCTGCCTCTGGCATTTCCTACCTGTGTGACCTTGGGCAAGTTCTTAAGCTCTCTGAACCTCGGTTTCCTCGCCTGTAAAATCAGGATAATAGGAGCATTATTTGTCTTCATTCATGTACAAAGCACTTAGGATAGGACCCAGCACAGAGTAAGGACTCCTTAAATGTTACCTATTATTGTCATAATTGCTGTCTAATTATTTTTATTACCTACTGCCATAATAGAATTCATCAATGTAATAAGTATTTATTAAGCCTCAACTGTGTATACAATACGGTCCTTGGCATGGAGTTAAAGAATAATTAAAAAAAAAAAAGAATGTAGGTTTGATTTCTACCATCTAGAACTTCACAGTTCACATAGACGTTGGCTCAGCAAGCATCCTTGAATGCCTACTAAGGATCAGGCAGAGACAATACTATGAATGTGATCAAGTTCTTGCCTCCAAGAATCCAGCGTCTAGCTGAGAAGTCAGACCCTTGGAGAGACGTCTTCTGGAAGAAATGTGCGGAGTAGGTGAGGGGGGAGGTTTGCTGGAGTTGACCACCCTAGAGCTCACATCTGGCTCCATCACTAACCAGCTGTGGAACTGTGGGCACACGTCTTCATATCTCTGAAGACCGCCTTCCTCAGGAGTGAAATGAAGATAGTGAGAATATCTACCTCTTTTGAATTCGTAAATATTTATTGAGTGTCTATTTCGTGCCAGATACTATTCTAGATGGTTAAAGATACAGTAGTAGCGAAGACATGACCCAATCCCTGGCCTCCTGGAGCTGACATTCCAGGGGAGGAGAGAGACAGAATACACAAGTTAATTAATTACAAAATATAGCGTGTTAGTGATAAGAGCTATGGAGAAAAATAAAGCCGGGAAGGGGGATGGGGTGGCCTAGGGAGCTTGGGGCTGGGGGGAGGTGTAGAAGGAAAAGGAAAATTTCAAATAGGGTGACAGGGGTGGCCTCTCAGGGGCGCTGGAGATGAAAAAGTGATCCTGTGTTTCTCTGGCTGGGGAGCGGGGGCGGGGGCGGGGGGTGGGGAGTGGGGAGCTGAAGGTCAGGGAACGCCTTCCAGGCAGAGGCTCAGCCTGGGTGTGATGATTAAAGGAGATAAAGTTCGATCCGTGCCTGGCACACAGCGAGTACTCGGAAGACACCAGCTGCTATTTTGAGCCATTACTCAGGGCTAAGGCCGGGGCAGGAAAGAGGAGGTGGGAGCGGAGAAGAGAGGATGACTAAGTCAGGTCTGGGGGGGGAGTCTGGAGTGTTTCACGGGTGAAGTGACTTTGGTTAGAGCCGGGGCAGAAGAATGAGTAGGAGTTTGCTAGAGGCACGGGGTGGTGGTGGGGGGGGATAGGGCGGGGGAGGAGGCGTTCCAGGGAGAGGGAGCCTCGCCGCAGAGGTGTGGAGGCCGGCAGAGAAGGCGGTGTGTCCCCTGTGCCCTTGCGTGGGGCGCGGGTGTGCGCTAGGTGGCGGCCCTCTCTGGCCACGCGGGCTGGAGGAGGGGGTGGGAAGCAATGAGATGGGCCTCAAAGGCCACAGTGGGGAGTTTCTGCTGTCCCCAGCTGGTGCTGGGAGACTCCTAAAATCTGTAAAACTGGGCAATGAAAGAAACAGATTTGTGTTTTCATAAGATCTCCGGAGGACGTAGGCACTGGGGCAGCGAATTGAATGAGTCTTGCAGGGAAGGGTGTCATTAAATGGCAAAACGAGTGGTCTGGCGTGTGGGACTTAGGGGGGGGGCGGGCCGTCCAGCCCTGTTATTGATTGATTCATTCAGCACATCTTTCTCGAGGCCCAGCTACAGACAGGCCAGGCACCGGCTGGATGCGGGGGCCGAACTGGGGAATAAGACCATCTCTTTGCACGAGGGAGACAGATGATAAGCAAGTAAACCCAATTTTGGGGTGGGGGACACGAACGGGATTGCTTTACCGACCAGGCAAGTGGCTGCGATGGTTGCGGACGCCAGGCAGGGCCTGCAGAGGGGAGAGCTCCCGCCAAGTCAAGAGCTCACCAAGCCCAGCCCAGCCTGTGGGTCTGTATGACGGTGGGCTTCATAGTGGCAGGTCTCGTGGTTCTTTAAGAGAGGCTGGACATTTTTATGTGGAACTTCCTGATTTTTAACTGATCACAAAGAGTGCAGTGACTGAGGATAAGTGGAGTGTGTACGTGGGTTTGTGTGTGCGCTCGCACACGCCCGTTCTGCTTAGGATGGGTTGTGGGAAAAGCTCTGAGGAGGTGCTGGTGAAGTATTATAAGGTGCTGGCTGGGGCGAGCGGGAAGAGCATGTGCTAGAAGGATCCAGGCAGGGAAAAGCTTGATGTGTTTGAGGAGTTAAACGGAAGCCATGGCTGGAGCTAGAGGAGAGAAGGAGAAGAATGGCTCTAAACGAGACTGAGGGTGAAAGGGGGGCAGGGTGGGTTGTGCAGGGTCTTCCAGGCCATGATGACTTTGGATTTTCTTTCAGGTTCATTGAAAAGCCATCTCTGAATCATTAGAAGTCTTTCTAAGCTCTGTGGCATCTGAATCTAGATCTAGGAGGGGGAGGAAATGCAAAGGAGGAACATGGCAAGAACAAAGTCTGTGGTTCTCAATCATCCTTGAATAGAGGATGGTCAAGTTGAAGGAGAGCGAGGCAGGCAGAGCACAGGGATGAATTCCAAGACCCTGGAGCACCTTGGGAGAGGACATTCCAACAGGGAGGTTGCCGCCATTTTATGGATGTCTGTGAACCAAGATCTTCGGTCTCTTCTGGATTTTATCTTGTAGGTCAGAGGGTCCCAAACATGCCTGAGGATAACATTCTCTTGGGTGATTATTAAAAATGCAGATTCCAAGGCCCCTTTATGTGATCCCATTTCTGGAGGCCTGAAGTGGGGCCCAGGGAACCAGTAATTTTAACTATGGGGATTCATCCCCTCCAGTAAGTTTGGGAAATATTGAAGCAGGCACTCAGGTGGCACTGCAGGTTTCTGACCTGGGAGCCAGGAACTGGTATTTTCAGATGGATTTCAGGAAAGAGTTTGCAGGCAGGAAGACCGGTGAAGAAGCCCTTAACATCTGTCAGGACACAGGACTTGAAGGTCTGGACTTGGGTTGTGTAAGGGAACTGTGGTAGTTTTCTAGGGCTATTGTAACAAAGAACCACAAACTGGGCAGCTTAAAACAACAGAAATTTGTTCTCTCCCAGTTCTGGAGGCTAGAAGTCCAAAATCAAGATGTCAGCATGGTGGGCTCCTTCCGGAGGCTCTGAGGGGGAATCTGTTCCAGGCCCCTCTCCTGGCTTCTGGTGGTAGCCAGAGATCACTGGCATTCCTGGGCTTGCAGGCCCGTCACCCCAGTCTCTGCCTCCATCATCATGTGGCATTTTCCTCCTTTTCATCTTTAAGTTAGGTGTTGCCTGAAAGTTGAGGAAGATGAAGAGAGGGAAAAGACCACAGGATTTGTTGAAAAGCTGCCTACCTGACACATCATAAATTCTTTCGATGCTGGTCCTGGGAATGTAGAAACATTTGTTGGAGACTTTGGGGAATGCAATGTCAGGAGAAGGTACATTGGAGGCCCCTGCAGGTGGATAATGGGGAGAAGAGGACCATGGCAACACTTGACACGAAATAAGATGGGTGCCGGAGATGGCCACCAACGACGACAGCTAAGACCCCGGAGCGTTGAAATGTGCAGGTGTGTTAAAGTGTGTACACATCTCTTCTCATCTCAGGTGACCAGCTCATCCCGGTTTGCCCAGGACTTTCCCAGTTTTAACCCTGAGAGTCCCTGGCAAACCCTAATTCATCTTCACAAACATATATGGATTTAGGTACTGTTATCACCTTTATTTTACAGATGAGGAAACTGAGGAACAGAAAAGTTAAGTAACTTGCCCGGGGTCACACAGATCAGTGGCAGAACTGATACTCAAATCCAAATTGTTGGATTCCAGAGTCTTCTAGGTTGCCTTTTATAGGGTCAGGTGAATGTCGGTGATGGGTTTTAAAGTCTTTCTTCCTTGATGAAATACATCATTTTGTTTGGAGGCAGAAAGCCTGCCTGTGTCCTTTTCCCCCTTCCCCGAGACAATCCTACAGGTGAAAAGTCGGCTAAGAGTCAGGTTGTAAGACTTGCTGCCCTCTAGGAGCCTTCTAGAAACACGACAGATTCCAGGGGGTGTGCCCCACAGCCCCAGCCTCTGATCAGAATTCCTTGCGGGATTTTTTTTCAGGGGGAGGGAGAGTGGGTCACTATGGAAAGGAGTTTCCAAAATGAAAATAAACCAGCAAACAACCCAACTTGTTAACGAGATCCAGTGACTTAGCCCTATTAAGTTCAACGTTAAGGAGCAGAGAACGAAATCACGTATAGAAACCTTTTTCTCCCTCAGGAGTTATTTAAGAACTGAACTTTTTTTTTTTTTTAATTTAAAGGAATTTGCCAAGGTTATGTAAAATTATGCCAATGATGAAAGAGGCTACAGAACAACAACAAGACCAGCCAAAGTCGATGCCCACAATCTTAGACTCTTGGGAGACACAGAGGCAAACAAGAACAAGGAAGCCAAGAGCGTGAGAACGGGGTGATGGGGAGCACAGCTGGGGAGCCTGGTCCCCTGCCCGGCTGCTGGCTGAGCTGAGACAGGGGACCTCGCCCACTGAGTCTCGTCTCTAAAAGGGGAACCGGAGTAGCTACCTCAGAGTGTTGTGTTGAGAACTCCACCAGATTACAAATATGTCATTTAACGCTGTTTCTGGCACATGGCAGGTGTTGAATCAATAGCGCATGTTACTGCTCAGGACTCTTTTGGGTTCGCACTTTGGTCTGTGATTAGAAAAAGCCCCCAAGCTAGTGTTTGAGGGCTGAGCTAGGTATGCTACACACATTCTGATATTTAATCCTCACATTAACTTAGGTAATATTATTATTCCACTTGCAGATGTGGAGACTGAGGTGGAGGGGGGGAGGAGAAATGGTTTGCTTGAAAGATTTACACAGAGAGGGAGGGATTAAGACCCAGGTCTATTTTTTTTTTTTTTTAACACCCACAGGTCTATTCTGACTCTGTTTTCTACTATACAAGTTTACAGGGAAAAATACACCCCCCCAAAAAAAAAAAACAGATGCCATTTTCCTAGTTCCAGGTCTCCTTAAGTATAAAGAAGATCTGTTTGTTTCAGGAAAGTGCCAGTGGGGAATTTTTAAATGGAGCAAGGTGTGCCCGGCAGCCTTCCTGATTGGGGAGTTTTTGCTTATGTTCAGAGGCAAACTTTTCAGGCTCTAGGTGTTTCCCACACAGTTGAAGAGCTTAAGTCAGACTTGACCCTGCACCCCAGGGCTGAACCCTGCTTTACTCCCCAGTTCATCACCCCGAGGTGAATGTGCCCTAAAGCCTCCACTTAGATCCTTAAAATAGGATCCTGTGCACACAGTCTGTGTTTCCTGTTACTCCTTCAGGATGGTTAGGAGATGGTTATCTCTGTTCCTAACCTCATCTGACTTTTGTAGTCATGATCAGTGAATGTAACTTTTTATTTGTATGTGGGCCTTGCTGGTGGGTCAGTTCCATGACTTGGGGCTCCATCTTTAAAATCAGGAGAGTGAATGCATATGATGCTCATCTCGAGTCTGGACCATGAAGTCCTAAGCTCTTACCCTTTGCGTGGCCCTAAATGAGACACCCCCATCCCAGCCGTTTTACTTCCTGTGGCTTCCTCTTGGTCACTCCTACCGTCCATCATTCGGTGATTTGCTCATTCATACAGCAAACTTGGAGAGCCTGCCACCGTTTAGACCTCTGTCTTCTCTCCAGGGACCCAGTGCTTTTCAAACAGGAGTACTGAAGGACCCATTTTTCAAAACTTTCCCAATTGTCACGGATGGATGCTTCTGTAAAAATAGAATAAAAAGGAACTACCAGGGACTTCCCTGGTGGCTCAGTGGTTACATATCCGCCTGCCAATGCAGGGAACACGGGTTCGAGCCCCGGTCCGGGAAGATCCCACATGCCGTGGAGCAACGAAGCCCGTGCGCCACAACTACTGAAGCCTGTGTGCCTAGAGCCCGTGCTCCGCAACAAGAGAAGCCACCGCAATGAGAAGCCCGTGCACTGCAATGAAGAGTAGCCCCCACTCGCTGCAACTAGAGAAAGCTGGCACGCAGCAACGAAGACCCAACGCAGCCAAAAATAAATAAATAAATAAAATTTAAAAATATATATATTTAAAATAAATAAATAAAAGTCAAGCATTTTGTGATGGCCCTTATATGTGGAATCTAAAAATTACAACAAACTAGTGATTATCTTATAAAAGAAGCAGACTCATAGATATAGGGAACAAAGTAGTGGTTACCAGCGGGGAGGGGAGGGAGAGGCAATATAGGAGATGGGGAGTGGGAGGTACAAACTATCAGGTATAAGATAGGCTCAAGGATGTATTGTACAATGTGAGGAATAGAGCCAATATTTTGTAATAACTGTAAATGGAAAGTAACCTTTAAAAATTGTATAAAAATAAAAAATTTTTTTATGTCAAGCATTTTTTTTTTTTTTTTTTTTTGCGGTACACAGGCCTCTCACTGTTGTGGCCTCTCCTGTTGCAGAGCACAGGCTCCAGATGCACAGGCCCAGCAGCCATGGCTCACAGGCCCGGCCGCTCCGTGGCATGTGGGATCCTCCAGGACAAGGGCACGAACCCACGTCCCCTGCATTGGCAGGCGGACTCTCAACCACTGCGCCACCAGGGAAGCCCTAAAGTCAGGCATTTTTTAGAGGGAAAAAGTCTCCCTTTTACCTTGCCTTCTAGGTCTTTTATTATACGCACACAAATACAGCAATGGGCTCAGACCATACCATAAATTTAAAATATATATATGTTTACAAATCTTGTTTTCTTCACTCAACAACATATCATAGTGATACTTCCACTTACATACCATCCCCATTCCTTTTTCCTGGCTGTATTTAGGCTGCGTATAGGTAAGCCATGACTTACTTAGGCAGTCTTGTGATGGTGGACGTTTAGGTCATGATTACTCAGAGTGTTGCAGTGAACATCCTGTGCCTATGTCCTGTGCACTGATGTGTGTATTTCTCTAGGATAGATTCCAACAAATCCATCAGTGGGGGTGCACATTTGAAATGTTGTAGGTACTGCCAAGATTGTCCTCCTGAAAGATAGGACCCGTCATCATCAGATTTCAGAGTTGGAAAATGTGCTGCTGAAGTTGCCCCTCCCTTTGCCAATCAAAAGGCTGAAAGGGGGAAGAGTTTGATCTAGGTCACATGTGACTTAAGACAGAGCCAAGAACACAGCTTCCTGACTCCCTTTCCAGGTTTTTATCAGCTTCTAACAGCCCAATGGCCATGTACCTTGACTGGGGGCGTGTCCTGCGCAGAGCTAGGAATGAAAGCTTTGAATAATTATGTTCATGTCAAATTTGAACCTCGGTCCTTAAGACTGTGTCTTAAGTCCCTTAAGAAAGGGACTGTGGGGACTTCCCTGGCAGTCCAGTGGTTAAGACTGCGCTTCCAGTGCAGGGGATGTGGGTTTGATCCTTGGTTGGGGAATTAAGATCCGGCCCGCATGCTGCTCAGTGAGGCCAAGGAGTAAATTAAGAAAAAAAAAAAAAGAAAGAAAGAGGCTGTGACTTGGGGTGCCTTTGCAGCCCCTCTAGGAGGAACATCTGATTCCCATTTGACCAAATCACCCTTGTCATGCACGGGGACAGAACTTGGCCTCCAAGCTTAGCTCTGCTCTGACTCTGTGATTTGGGGCATGGTACCTAGGCCTCTCTGTGCCTCAGTTTCTCCACCTTGGAAGGAGTAAACCCTGTCACAGAGTAATCGTGATGACAAAATCAGAATAATGTATGGAAAAGGCTTGGGAGGCTCCCAGGAAATGTATTCCTCCTCCCCTCCTCGTATCCTTCTCTTGTGGAGTTTAAAAGGATCAGGATTTGCGGCTGAGGCATCCAACAGAGGGCACTCACTGTCTGAGCTGGAAGTGGGATTCTTCTCCGCACAGAGACGAGCATTAGTAAGACGCTCCGGTGGTGCTAATTTATTCCCGGAGTTTAGATTTAATTAAGGTCAGAGTTACTTATCATTTTTACTTATCATTGCTGAGTTGTTCTGAAAAGGTTATTTAAGGACAAGAAGTGGCCACATCCCCAAATTCCACGGACACTCCCTTTAATCTAATCCCTCTCTGAACTCCCTGTTTCCTAAATATCATCATCTGTCTTCACTTCTCTGTCTTCCGTGTAACCCATCTCTGTTAATGGCCTCACTATCTCTTGGGCCATCTAGGACCATAACTTTATTTTGGACTCTCTGTCTCCCTCATTCCCTGTATCCCTGATTCAAAATATCTAACACACTGGTCCTCCTCTGTTGCCATGCAGCAGCGCCCAGGGGGCAGACCTTCACGACCTCCTGCCAGGACCAGACTCCACATCCAGACAGGTCTGGGAAGCCTCAATCTGAGTGCTGCAGCCAGAGCTGTCTGATCCGCCTCTCTGGAGCCCAGGGGACTGGGTGACCCCCATCCCCTCCGTTAGCATAACATCCAGGGCTGGGCAGGGCCCGGTGGCCCCAACCTTCACCTTTGGCTGCCATTTATGGAGAGATGACTGTAAAGCTAAGGCGTTTATAGGCCTGGTGTCGTTTAATTCTCAGGTGATAGGAAATATTATTATCCCCTGTTTATGGACAAGGAAACTGGGAGCCAGCAGAGTGTAGAGACTTGCTAAAGGTCACAAAGCCAGGAAGTGGTGATGCTGGGATTTCAAGCCCTATGTGTCTTAACTATGTTTCCCAACAGTGGTCCTAATACTGCCCAGGGGTGTGTTAAGAGGGTCCCTTGGGAATTCCCTAGCAGTCCAGGGGTTAAGACTCTGTGCTCTCACTGCTAAGGACCTGGGTTCAATCCCTGGCCGGGGGACTAAGATTTCACAAGCCACGTGGCAAGGCCAAAAAAATAAAGAATAAAGTAAAATGGTACCTTGAAACGTCAAAATTGGCAATGGTTCCTGGCTAATTTCTACTTTAAAAAGATGACTGGAGTCATTATTTTTAAATTTCCCTTAAAACACCTGGCAGTGTAGGACTTTTGCTTGCCCAGTGAGTCCAGGAAAAAATGAGCCTGAGTGTGACTCGGCCACTTGCTTATTTTTTTAAATTAAATTAAATTTATTTATTTTTATACAGCAGGTTCTTATTAGTGATCTATTTTATACATGTCAGTGTATACATGTCAATCCCACTCTCCCAGTTCATCCCACCGCCCCCCCTTTCCCCCCTTGTCGGCCACTTGCTTGGTTTCAGTGATACTTCTTGAGGACCGTGTGGTCACATGGTATTAAATTGCTTTAATTCTTAGACTATATTGCCTCATTTATACCCTAGCAGAACCCTGCTGTTGTAATCTTATAAATTAATGAAAAGCCATGTTACTGAAAAACCAACATTAAAAAGAAAAATTCTTTTCACATCTGTACTTTCTTAGTTAATGGAGCAGTGCTTACAAATTAAAACCTGAAAAATCTCTCTTCACCTCTTAGAAACAAACACAAAAATTTTCAAAAAAGAAAAAAACTTTTAAAAACACAAAATGCAAGGATTTCAAGAGAAGTAAAGTTCAACAACAGGTGGATGTTAGGACCATGGTCCTTTGACTAGAAAATAAGCTTCATGAAGTCAGGAACCATGTCTTTTACTGCTGGGTGACCAGTTCCTGGCACATAGGAGACCATCAGGAAATGTTTGTTGAGTGAATGAACGTCCATGATACGGTTGCACCCAGGATAAAATGTGAATTTCCGGACTTGGTCCCTTTAGAAAGAACTGAACAGTGACCGAGATTTTCTGCTCTTTATAATTTGTGGTACTCTCATCATTGTCTCATTTGATCCTTGGAATCACCTGTGCAGTAGTGTTTTCAGAAGTGGCTGGGAGAGGTGAAATACTGGGTTCAAGGTCCCACAGTAAGGGAGAGGGGCCAGGTCTTTTGAGTCTAAATCCAGTTCTCTTCCCACTATCCTCCACCCTCAGCAGGTCGAAGGAGATCAGAGATCGGTGACTAAATTAAGCAAGGTTTAGATTCCTCCTCTGTGGAGTGGAAGTTTTGATTGGCATCCATGTCTACTCTGTCCTCGGACCTCTCTCTTCTATGACTCCTTCCCCCGGTGACATCACCTAATGTCATGGCTTTAAATACCACCTGTGTGCTGATGGCCTTCACATGGATATCTCCTGCCCCAAACTCTCTCCTGAACTCCTTATATGTGTACTTAGTTTCCTCCTTGGCTCCTCCATTATTTAGGTCTACTAGGTATCTCAAACTAACATGGTCCAAACTGAAATCTTGATCTCTCCACTCCCCTTCTCATCAAGAATCTTCTTCCATCTCAGCAGATGGCAGCCCCGTTCTTGAACTTGTGTCTTCCAGATGACTTCCGTTGGCATTATCCTTGACCCCTCTGCTTCTCTCACACCCCACATCCAGTCCTACTGACTTGATCATCAAAATATATCCAGTATCCAACTGCTTCTCACCACCTCCATACCGTGTACCCTAGACCAAGTCACTGTCATCTCTTGCTTGGACTATTGCAGTAGCCTCCAACCTGGTTTCTCTGCTGCTGCACCTGCTTCTCTACAGTCTATTGTCTATACTAAGCCAGAAGGATCCCAGAAGTCCTAGGATCACTCCTGCCCCTCAAACAGGCTCCCTCTGATTGTCCCAGATTGCATAAATACTCAGGTGGAAAGCAAGCTTGTGGCTACACTGTCCCAATTCATTTTCCTCCCTTTTAGAAGTCTCATCCATCTCCAACTAGGTTTGTTGGCAATGGGTCTTAAATTCTGATAATTGTATCTTATATCCCTGTCACCTCCCTCCTGCCCCACCTCTTTCCCTTTAAAAATATTTCAAGACTTTCTCTATGGCTGTTAAGACCATAAGGTAAAGATTTAAGTATATATTTAAAAATGCATTACCTAAAAGAACTGATTATATCTCAACAACTGGAATCCAAACAGAATGAAACAAAAATTCAGCAAATATGTATTTGTTTTTGTTGCTTATTGCTCAGAGCAAAGCCAGGGAGTTTAAGTGGCAGAAAGCACACACGTCTCCTATTTAATATTAGGCAGCTGTCATCACCCCCTTGATACAGCGTTCACAGGTTATGGTTTGTCTGGCACTGAAATATACACACCCTACCTCCCTACATAGAGGTGTCAGGAGTCTTCAGTCATCTCCTATGCTATGGTGGATTACATTTTCCAAACAATGAGCACAATTTCTCCCTTAAGGAAACTTGTTATCGAAAGATTCGAGGGATTGGAATGTGTAATACAAAACAGACATGCAGAGAAGAATGAGTTTTATGGCGCAGGAAGAGAAGAACTGACTTTATTGGCTATAAAATAAAGTCCACATGCTACAAGTTGGCCTGAACCCACCTTGTGCATCATTTTTTTCAAATCGATCTGAGGTTACAAACCAGCCAGCCCTTTCATAGCTGGGGGACTTTAGGGATAAGCCCCTTAAACCTCTCTTAGATAAGCCCCTTAGAACCTGTCTCCTATGAAGAGGGGCTAATGCCTCCCAGGGAAATTGTGAGAAACGGGAGGACACACTGGCCAGTATCAGTGTGTTCTGGGTTGGAAGCAGGAGAGTCGTGTCCCGTTAGGCAGAAATATCACCTAGTTATTGTCTCCATTAGGAGATGAAGTATGGTTCAAGGAGATGCATGTGGGTGTCAGGTTGACAAGGAGTGGACTCCTGAGGATAAGCTTGATGTATCAGCTTAATGGACTAAGGGATGCCCAGATAGCTGGTGAAACATTCATCCTGGGCATGACTCTGAGGGTGTTTCTGGAAGAGATTAGCATATGAATCAGTCATCTGAGTAAAGGTAAAGAAGATTGCCCTCACCAATGCTAAGGCATCATCCAATCTGTTGAGGCATGAATACAACAATAAGGCAAAGGAAGGGCAAATTTGTCCTCCTTGTTTGAACAGGAACACCCGTCTTCTCTTGCCCTTGGTCACTGGTGCTCCTGGTTCTCTGGCCTTCAGACTCACCATCAGTGCCTCTGTCTTCAGGCATTTGGACTCAGGCTGAATTACATCACCAGCTTTCCTGGTTCTCCATTACAGAGGACAGATAGAGGGACTTCCTGGTCTCCATAATTTCATAAACCAATTGCTATAATAAATCTCCTCATGTGTGTGTGTGTGTATATATACACGTGTGTGTGTGTGTGTATATATATATATATATATATATATATATATATATATATATATATATATAATTTATCAGTATCCTGTTGGTTCTGTTTCTCTGGAGAACCGTGACTAATGCATTACCATAATTTTTGTTTCCCTTCTGACCGGGCTACACAGAACCTCATCAAACCTGGGCACTGCTGGCCTCCATACCTTTGCTTATGTGATCCCTTCTTCCCAGCAGGCTTTTAGAACCTTTGCCTGCCCTAAACCAACTGCAAAGTTTCTCACAAAGGCCGCCTCTTCCAAAACGTCTTCCCAGATGCCACCAGTCAGAAGCCATTTGTCCCGGCTCGTCTCCTCAAGCATGACTGTACCTCTGTGATGGCTGTTCTATAAGACAGCTGTCAACATGGCGGTCTTGCAGCATCCCTGAGGGGTGGGGGAAGCCTCCTCAACTTGCTCAGGTCCGAAACCAGGTGTGGCTCCGGATACCTGGCTCTTCATCACCTTCAAAGCTGTCAATCTTTGCCCATCTCCAGCCCACTGTTCACAGAGATCTTTCTCAAATGCAAACCTACATTATCATGGTGATGCCTGAAACCTTCAGTGGCTCTCATCAGTCTGAGGTTGAAGACTCGGGGTCATGATGACCCTGTCTATCTCTGCAGCTTCATCTTTTTGTTTTGTTTGAGATATAATTCAAATTCCATAAAATTCACTCCTTTAAAGTGTACAGTTCAGTTTGTTTTAAACTAAATTAACAGAGTTGTACAATTATCACCACTGTTTAATTCCGGAATATTTTCATCACCCTCCAAGGAAACCCCCAGACCTATTAGCAGTCATTTTCCATTACCTCCTCAGCCCCAGCCTCTGGCAACCACGAATCTTCTTTCTGTCTCTATGGATTTGCCTATTCCGGACATTTCATATAAATGAAATCATACAATATGTGACGTTTTGGGTCTGGCGTCTTTCCCTTAGCATAAGGTTTTCAAGGTTCATCGATATCATAGCATGTATCAGTAGTTCATTCCTTTCTATGGCTGAATAATATTCCACCATATGAATATACCACTTTTTTGTTTATGCATTTGCCAGTTGATGGGCATTTTGGCTGTTTCTCGTTTGGGGCTAATATGAATAATGCTGCTGTGAACATCTGTGTTCAAGTTTTTATCTGAACAATATATTTCCATTTCTTCTGGGTATACACCTAGGAGTGGAAGTGCTCACTCAGATGGCATTCCATGTTTCACTTTTGAGGAACCACCAGACTGTACCATCTCACATCCCTCCAGCAGCATCTGGGGGCTCTGGTTTCCCCCCATCCTCCTCTAGCTTCATCTGGTACCACACTGCTCCTGGGTCTCTGGGCTCTAACCCCATACTTCCTGTTAGTTCTTTTTTTTTTTTTTTTTTTTTTGCGATACGCGGGCCTCTCACTGTTGTGGCCTCCCCCACCACAGAGCACAGGCTCCGGACGTGCAGGCTCAGCAGCCATGGCTCACGGGCCCAGCTGCTCCACGGCACGTGGGATCCTCCCAGACCGGGGCACGAACCTGTGTCCCCTGCATCAGCAGGCGGACTCTCAACCACTGCGCCACCAGGGAAGCCTCCGGTTAGTTCTTACATCAGCCTGACTCCCTGTCCCACTGCAAGAGGAGAGTCTTAAAGGTGCCTGTGGTTCTAACCTCATCAGACCCAGTGGCTCATTGTCTACCCTGAAATGAAATTCACAGATAGTATAACTTACCTACTCACATACTGAAAACATGTACGTGTACTTCTCAAACTCTAAAACAAAGGAGAATATGTGGAAAGTAATCTATAAGAAAATCATATGTATTTTAATGCTGGAAGTCCTGATGAAGTAGCCAGGGGCTTGAACCGAACAGGTAGAACCTCTGTGAAGGTGACACCTGCACATGCAGGTGGGTCTAGGTGTGGGGTGTTGGCCACTCGTGCACCACGAGCATGTCGAGTGAAGTTGCTGCCAGTGCTGATGCTCCAGAAGAGTGATCAATATGAACCCCCAAGCAAAGTGCAGTTCAGCCTTCTCTCAATATACATGGTCCTTGCATTCCAGGAAAATTCAGTACATATTACAACCATGCCAAAACTTTTCTGTGTTTAAATGTAAAATAGAGTTGGGTTCTAGGTTAACCTAACTGCTCCTGGTAAGAACCACTGCCATGGGCTTCCCTGGTGTCGCAGTGGTTAAGAATCCGCCTACCAATGCGGAGGACATGAATTGGAGCCCTGGTCCGGGAAGTTCCCATATGCCGCGGAGCAACTAAGCCCGTGTGCCACAACTACTGAGCCTGAGCTCCAGAACCCGCCAGCCACAACTACTGAAGCCCATGCGCCTAGAGCCTGTGCTCCACAACAAGAGAAGCCACCGCAATGAGAAGCCCTCGCACCGCAACGAAGAGTAGCCCCCGACTCGCCGCAGCTAGAGAAAGCCTGCGCTAAGACCCAACACAGACAAAAATAAATAAATAAACAAAATAATTAACAACAACAAAAAAAGAACCACTGCCATATGCTCTTCCCTCGGCCTGGAACATTCTTCCCCTCCTTTTTGGCCAGGCGCTTCACCTATTCTTTCAAGTCTCAATTTGAAAGGTGCTTTCTGGGAATTCCCTGGCGGTCCAGTGGTTAGGACTCCGTGCTCTCACTGCCGAGGGCCCGGGTTCGATCCCTGGTCTGGGAAGTAAAACCCCACAGCCATGCAGTGCGGCCAAAACAACAAAAAAAGAAGAAGGGGCTTCCCCAAGTAAATCGTTCTGGCCTCTTCTCACCAAACTAGTTCAGTCTTTAATACCGTTTGCAGTCACACATTTATGTGGTTTCCTTTTATTAACATCCACCTCCCAGCTCAACTCCCGACCCCATGAGGTCTGGGTTAATGTCATTGTATTCCCAGCCCTTAATGTAAGGCCTGGTATGCAAATATTTGCTGCACGAATACAATAGTGCTCTTGTCTATCTCCTTTGTTGTCCTGGGAGTTCTTAGAAGACATTAGTGTGCCAGATTTATCTGTGTCCCTAGTGCTAAAGATAGTTCTCTCTTTTATGTGGAAAACAGTGGTCAAACATTTAATGAGCAAATAAAAGCAAAAGCTCAGTTGGGCTCCCAACGTCCTAATGAATGAGCTAGGGACAGGCTAAGAGGCGTTTCGGAAAATCCTCCAGAAACTGCTGTCGTCCTGGGTCGTGCTGGAATCCTTTTTATAGCTGCGGTTTCAATAGAGGATCTTCATTTTAACTGCGTTAACAATGATTTGAGCTCTAGCCGCTGTGTAACAAACCACCCCAAACCTTAGTGGCTTCCTGTAACAGAGAGCTGGTTGTGTCTTTTGATTCTGTGGGTTGGCGATCTGGGTAGTTCTGCTGGCCTCTCTTGGGCTCACTCACGTGACCACAGTCATCTGACAACTTGACAGGGACTGGAGGGTCCACGTGGCCGCACTCACGCACCCAGCAGTGGTCTGGCTGTCAGCTTGGGTGCCATGGTTCCCATCAACGTGGACTTCCATCTTCTAGGAGGTTAACCCAGTCCTCTTCACCACCGTGGTCTTGAGGTTCCAAGGAAGTGAAAGCAAAGACAGAAGGTGTAAGGTGAAGACTGCTTCCAAAGCTGCAGGGCCATCACTTCCTCCTCGATCTGCTGGTCAGTGCAATCACACATTCACGTGGCTATAGCAGCATCAGCTCCTTGCAGGGGGCAGTGGATCCAGGCGGCAAGTTTACTGGGATGCTTATTATAATAATCCACCATGGCAATCTCTCTAGAGGATACTCTTCTAGTTCCTTGTTCTGGAATCCAAAGGGCAGCTCTGGGTCTTTCTTGTGAATGGAGGGTCCTCTGGGACCCTGAGTCTCCCCTTCAAACGTGACATCTTCTTGTCTGGGCCTGGAGATAGAGCTGGAGAAGGTGGAGGAGATTAGGTTGAATGTGTTCTCTTCCAGATTTTGTTTTGTTTCATTTGGAGAGCAGGATCTCAATTTTGCTTTGGTTAAGTCATGATCTCATTTTATTGTCCCGCCATTTGCCTTGCTTCTTTTCCAACTCAACTGCAATAAAGAGTCGAGTTAATGGAGTATTCTGGCTAGTTCAGCAGATTTTACTACAAAAGGACCTCAGAGTTGAGAGAGTTGATTCTAGAGCAAGACTCCTTGAGTTAGAATCCTGGCTCTATCAGTTACCTGCTGTGGGACCTTGGGAAAGTGACTTCACCTTCCTGTGCCTCGGTTTCCTCCGCTTAATGTGGGGATCATGAGGCCGAGGGCAGTGGTTGTGCGGATGGAGTGAGATAGTCAGTGCAAATCACTTAGAGCAGGCACAGGACAGTCACCACCCCAGACAACTGGGGAAGAGCCAGATCAGGGCATTTGCACACAGGTCAGGCAGATGGTCTCTGGCTTCTGCCATAAATGTTTCTCTTGCGGGGGTGGATAGAGATGGGGGTGGGAAAGGAGAAGGTGGCTTCACTAAAAAGCGGTTTGCAGTCTCTCTTAGTATATCCGTGAGACAGGAAAGCTTCCATGTGTGGTGACTTTTGCTCATAACTGCCTCTCATTGCAGCCCTATTACGAGGTATTTGTGCTTTCAGTATAAATTATAAATCTAAACACATGCAGGGTTTGTTTTCGCCCCAAAGCAGATTCCAACCAGCATGAAACCAGCCAATCCAAATAAATTGTGCGCCTAAGCCCATTGTTTCCAGCAACATGTAAACTGTTGGGTTGTAAAGAATTGCTTTGAAGGAGGCGCCCCATTAGTGCTTCAAGCATCAGGGTTCAATTTAGGCTGCGCATATTTTGAAGAGTTTACTAGAAATTTGTGGCAAAGAAAGACACGCATTGGGATGGTTGGAGGGGAAAGGGTTTTTATCAAATTATACAAGATGCATTAAGAGGATGTTGTCATAAAAGCACAAAATAAAGCCACAACCCTGAACTCCAGGAGAAATGCAGAATTCCTCGGCTGGGGAAGTCATTCTGGGAATGCAAAGATCGCTTCCAATGTTATGTTTGTAAGGAAATGACAGTCACCAAGTGGAGAATGTCAGGTCCTCTGAGAAACCCTGTGGGCACTCACGTGCAGAACGCTATTTACTTAACTGGAGTTGGTTCGGAAAATATTTGACTCTGGAGGGTTCCTAAGGGAGCATGGAGGGCGTCTGGGATTTTCCTTCAGGTCAAGACTTGGCCTTTGCTAATCCCCCCAACTGATAAGGCTCCCAGATTTCAGGGCAGATTCATTCCTCCGCTGAACCAAGCTTTATGGCCCAGCCTGAGGCCAGAGGGGGGACCGGTCATTCCAAATGCTTCCTCAGCTCAAGAGAGCCAGCCTCTATCTGATGAATCAGTTGTTTGTCACTGTGCAGCAGAGGTGCCAAGAACGGGACCCTGAGTCACGATGGCAGCGGAGGAGAAGGTTGGCAATGACAGATCAGGATATTTATCTCCAGGAAGAATCCAGCAATTGGATGTTCTCTTCGGGGCTGAAGGGTTGATAAAGGAGGGGAGTTTTGATCCTACGACCTGTTGGAAAATGATGGATTTTACCAACTGGGATGAACTTCCTCCCATCAAGCTCACCCCCATGCCTTCCTGAATGGGAGACCCCTTCGCCATCCAGACTTTGTTCCTTGTATCTGCAGGAGGCTGGGGGTTTGAAAAAAGCTCAGCTGGGAGTAAGGCCACTGGGTTCCAGTCGGGCTTTTCCATGAAAAGTAGACAATGACTTAATCCAGCCATCGTTTATCAAGCACCTGCTCTGCTCTGGGCACTGAGTTTGCAACGGTGCACACGGCAGTCGTGGTCTTTCCTCTCAGGTGGAGAAGGATGAGGAAACAGCCATCCTGTGGGACGATGATGCCGATGATGATGGCAACCACATCTATTTAATAGGAGCCAGCTGTGCGCCAGGCAGGGTCTTCGCACTTTACCTATACTGTCTCAGTGCTTCTCAACTTTAACGTGCATATGAATCACTTTGGGATCCTGTGAATCTGGTTCAGAAGGTCGGGGGTGAGGCCTGGGACTCTGTACTAACAAGCTCCCAGGTGATGCCCCATCTGCTGGCCCATAGACTGAGCAACAAGTTATTGTTTCATCTCATCCTCACAACAACCCAATGAGGCTCTATAGTTACTCCCATTTTACAGATGAGGAGATGGAGAGGTCAAGTGACTTGCCCAAGGTCATTCAGTTGGGAAGAAGAGGATCCAGGACTGGGCGCCGGGGCCTGTGTGCTTACACAGTTTTGCCACGATGAGACAGCAAGGCTGCCCGGGAGAGGGTCTCCGCACCAGAGGGGGGGTTCAGAGTTCACAGAAAGCTTTGGAGAATGTGGCTCCTTAGTGGGCTCCAACAGGGTAAGGATTAAGGTCTTAAACAGGTAAAAGCCAGGAGGGCGTGGGAGATGGCCAAGGGGAGAGAGTTCTGCTGGGGGAACCATGGGAGAGAGCCAGGCACATTAGAAGGACGAGGGGGCAAAGCAGGAGAGGGGTAGAGTCCCAGGCTCTGTAGGGCCCCCAAGGCTGCGGGTTTGGCCTTCCCCCAGGGCCAGAGAACAGAGGTTCTCTAGAAGGAGTACGTAATCTTTCTGTTTACTCATCCTTCCCTGGTGACACACTTCCCTGGGGCATCATCTTCATTCTCGAAGGTGAAGGCGGGGGAGGAAGTGCCCTCCCTCACTGCCCCGCCCACCTGGCCCTTACTACCTGGGCTGAAATCAGCACTTGGCATTGTAGGTTTCTGTTTACATGCCTGTCTCTCACTAGAACATTTCCTCCTTCTTCATCTCTGTCCCCGAAATCCCCAGCCTGGCACGTGGGATGACAACACCTGCCCTGCCGACGTCACAGGATGCCGTGAGGGGTGGAGATGGGGAAATGGTTTGAAAGTGTACGAATGCTGTGCTGGTGGAAGTTGTGTGCCTGTGAGGGCGGCAGAGAAGATTCTGCGGTGACAGGGAGTGAGTGTGGCCACGCAGGGACTTGAGAGGGTCCTTTGGAGTCGCCACAGATCTCCCCGCCAGGCCACATCTTAGCCTAGTTTCCCCCAAAGGCCAGCAACTCAGCACCACCTTGACAATTTGGCTACACTCATTTGCCACCTGGGCTCTTATGTACTAAACATTTTTCTTTACATTGATTTACTTTCTCTCCCAACTGTTTGTTTCAACAAATTTCAAACCTGCAGCAAAGTTGGAAGAATAGCTTCAAGAACCCCCAGGACATGACTTCCCTGGTGGCGCAGTGGTTAAGAATCCGCCTGCCAATGCAGGGGACGCGGGTTCAATCCCTGGTCCCGTAAGATCCCACGTGCCTCTGAGCAACTAAGCCTGTGCGCCACAACTACTGGGCCTGTGCGCCGCAAGGAAGAGTAGCCCCACTTCGCCACAACTACAGAAAGCCTGCGAGCAGCAACAAAGACCCAATGCAGCCCAAAAACAAATAAAATAAAAAAAAAGAACCCCATATCTCCCTCACCCAGACACACCAATTGTCAATATTTTGCCACATTTGCTGTCTCTGTTTCTCTCTGTACATACAGTTAAAAAAAAGCAACATGCAACCACAAACAACAAGTGTTGGCGAGGATGTGGAGGAAAGGGAACCCTTGTGCACTGTTGGTGGGAAGGTAAATTGGTGCAGCCACTATGGAGAACAGCATGGAGGTTCTTCAAAAACTGAAAATAGAGTTACCATATGATCCAGCAGTCTCACTGCTGGGTATGTATCAGAAGAAAAAGAAAACACTAGTTCAAAAAGATACATGCACACCTATGTTCATAGTAGCATTATTTACAATAGCCAAGATATGGAAGCAACCTAAGTTTCCATCAACAGATGAATGGATAAAGAAGATGTGGTATATATATATATATATATATATATATATATATATATATACACACACACACACACACACACACACACACGCACACATACATATAAACACACACAATGGAATGAAAAGAATGAAATTCTGCCATTGGCAACAACACGGATGGACCTAGAGAGTATTATGCTTAGTGAAATAAGTCAGGCAAAGAAAGGCAAATACTTTATGTTATCAGTTATATGTGGAATCTAAAAATTGAAACAAACGAATGTATATAGTAAAATAGAAACAGACTCGCAGATACAGAAAACAAACTAGTGGTTACCAGTGGGGAGAGGGAGGGGGGAGGGGCAAGATAGGGTAAGGGATTAAGAGATACAAACTACTGTGTATAAAATAGATAAGCAACAAGGATATATTATACAGCACGAGGAAATATAGCCATTGTTTTGTAATAACTTTAAATGGAGTATAATCTATAAAAATATTGAATCACTATGTTGTATACCTGAAACTAATATTAATATTGTAAATCAATTCTACCTCGATTAAAAAAAACAAAGAACAGCAACAACAAAAAAAAACATGGACTTATTTTTTTTCTGGTCCATTAAACATAGTTAAATAAACTTTCAATTTTATTTACTTATTTTTCTTTCAGTTTTATTGAGATATAATTGACATACAGCACTGTATAAGTTTAAGGTGTACAACATAATGATTTGACTTACATACGTCATGAAATAATTACTGCAATAACTCCAGTGAGCATTCAGCGTCTCATACAGATACAAAATAAAGAAAAAAGAAAGATTTTCTCCTTGTGATGAGAACTCTTAGGATTCACCCTCCTAACAACTTTCACGTATAATGTACAGCAGTGTTGATTATATTAACTGTGTTTTGCATTACATCCCTGGTACTTATTTATCTTATAACTGGAAGTTTGTACCTTTTGACCACCTTCATCCAGTTCCCCCCTACCCCAAACCCCCGCCTCTGGTAACCACAAATCTGATCTCCTTTTCTATGAGTTTGTTTTTGAACAATTGACCTACAACACTATGTTAGTTCCTATTACATAACATAGTGATTCGATATTTCTACACATTACAAAATGATCACCACTAAGCTTTCAATCTTGGAATAGTTTGAAACTTACAGAAAAGTGGCAAAGACGGTACAGGGAACTCTATATACCCTGCACCCAATTTCTAATTGTCCCTCTTGTCATCTTACATTGCTATGGTACATTTGTCATAACTAATGACCCAATATTGATACATCATTATTAACTAAACTCTGTGCCTTATTAAGGTTTTGTTAGATTTTCCCTTAGCTGATGGACTGCCTTTTAAACTTGAAAAAATTACAAATAGGAAAGTGGAAGACAGTGGAAAACCGTGATCACTTGCCAAACAGGATTCTAGCTGGATGCTGTTGGCTGCTGGCTGACCTAAGCCTGAGGCCTGCTTTCTCTTTGTCAGCAAGAGAGATTAGTAGATGGTAGAGGTGTTAAAGACAGATTAGCACAAAGCTGAGACTCTGTCCCAGGCCAAATGGGATGGGAAGAGAATTGCCACTGGAGTAAAAGGCCGTTCCCACTCTAGGGGCAGTGCTGTTCAGTGCCCTGTGTGTCACCCAAAGTCATCTTGGGCACCGACCCTATGTGAGGCCCGCTTTGGGAACGGCATGGTCTCACCCTGCCATACACTCAAATGGCTGGCAACACCAAGTCTGAGACTGCCCGGCTCCAAAGCTGGGGCTCCTTTCTGCCCTGGAGGACGAGGAGGAGGGGCTGGTGCCCCCACTGGCTCGGGGCTGTGAGAAGCATCATTTGTCTTCTCTGCAGTAACTCCCCAGCTGAATTCCCAAAGCCCGCAGGCACTGGACAAGTGAGGGACAGAGAGCATTCTGGTGAATTCCATCACATCACAGCACATGCGAAGCACCTTGTGTGGAGTACTAGGCTCGCCTGCCTGTTGTGCCTGTGAGATGTGGTCGTGCACTTGGTCGGTGAGCAGGAGGGAAACGGCTGAACTGAAACTGTGCTTCTCGGCAGCCCTTTTCTTGGCATGAGGTCTGAACTTGTTCACGCCTTTAAAACGCTTCAAAATGGTTTTCTTGTTTTGTAAGTTAGAGTAGGTGACATTGCTTCCTGAAACCAAGCCATCACTTTCCAATATTTTGCTTTCAAATATAGATCTGCTGGCTTCCTTTCCAGGAGACCTAAGCCCACTCCGGAGTAACTTTGACAGCTCCCTGGCTCTTAAGGAATTTCACTCAGTGCAAAGTCACTTTCGGCTCTGGGTCCCAACACCTGACTAGAGGTGATCAAACTGGAGTGCTTGTAGAACTTCTGGGTTCACTCCTCAGGACTGCTGTTCAGTTCTCAGCTGACAGATTATAGAATTCTTTGAGCTAGTCCAAGGAGGCAAACGGGTGGATGGAATTTTCTCCGAGCATGGGGTGCAATGTCACTGGTGAAGGAAGCTGGTTGGGAATCTAGGTAATAGATGAATCCATTTTCACTTTTCAGAATGAAGCTGCTACAGGTAAGAGCACCACCCTTAAACCTCTGCCTCCTCCACTTCCCAGAGGTAACGGCTCAGTGTGGCTTATATCCTTTCAGACTATTTTCCTGGCTTTATGTGTTTCCATAGCATTTCATTTTATGTGTGTATAAGGGTGGAGGGTTGCACAATCAGGATGATATTGAATGTATCATTCTGATCCTCTTTTCGCTCAATAATATGTCTTGGAGACCCATCTCCATTGTTACATACAGATGCAGATCGTCCTCTAAATCCCTACCTGGGATAGTACGATTCTTTCATATTCTATTTAACCAGTCATTTTTTTTGATGGATATTTATTTCCAGTGTTGCCTGTGATAAACCTTTTTTTTTTTTTTTTTTTAAGCAAACCTCTATGTGCATGCCACCCTGTGGACGTGCTTTAAGTGATGTTCTGGGTGGCAGCTTATGCTCATTTCTGGTTTTTAAAGGTCTTGCCAAATTACCCTTCAGAGTATGTGTGTTTGTGGTTGTGGGAAGGGGTGTCGGTTTCTCTTCTTTGGGGCTGTTTATTCCTGATTTCTTGTCTGCAGTGGCTGCAGGGTGGCAGGGAGCCAAGGGGCAGCAGAGAGAAATTTATCCCTAGGTGTTACAGGCTGGGAGGCACCATGGCTGGGGGGTGGGCTCTCCGTGGTCGCGATGAATGGGGCCTTTGTTCCTGGGTCCATCCCTGAGCAGAATCCGAAAGCCGAGATGTGCCGAGGTGACCAAAGGAGCAGTGCATCGTATCTGGACTCCACCCTTGACTGGGACACACCGTCAAGTTCACAGGAGTGCTACACACCCATGTAATGGGGGTTGGGCGGCGGGGCAAACCCTGAAATAATTAGGTTGTAGAGAAAGAAAAGAGGCTGACCACTAGCTGTAAAGATATAAAGGGAAAAGGCCAAGCTAATTTACATCCCGGGAGGAGTGGGAGGTGCAGAGGGGGCTTGAGGGGAGCCAGGACCAGAGGAAGGGGTGTACGGAGGACCGGATCTGGGACTGAGGCAGGGGACAGATGGGAAGAAAGGAGGGAAAGGAGAAAGAGAGAGGAAGGGGCCCCCGAAAGTGGCAAGGTAAGAAGAGGGCGGGGGAGGGCGGGGGAGGCTGGGTCCCGTCTGTTTGTGATTAGCACGAGGCCCGGTGCAGGATGAGTAAACAGAAACTTCCAGGCCTCCCCACACCCGCCTCTGAGGCAAAGCAGAAATCAGATGCTCCGTGATTAATCGTGGAGAGTTCAGGACACGACCACAAACGCTGTACGGACTTGAAATTAGCTGCCTTTCCCGGTCCCCTTGCCAAGATGCGAGTGGGGGTGGGCCGTGAAGGGGTGGGGCTCCGCCTGCAGGGGGCCAGCATGGAATTCTCCCTGGCAGAGCTCAGAGTGACACTGACGGGCAATCGGCCGAGGCCAGAGCGGCAGGCAGCATCCGGGGGGAACGGGGCCGGCCGGGGGGGGGCCCCAGGCGGGCTTCCTGGAACCCCGGCTCCGCGGCCGCCTGCACCCTGACACAGGCCGGATAAGAGCCAGGCTGCTTTATCGGAGCCCGGCTGGCGGCCGCGCGCCGTCCCCACGGCACCACGAGGAAGATCGCGGGCAGGGGGTCCTCCGAGGCCATCTTCCGAGCGGCCAGTCCGGACAGGCTGGTCTCCCGAGCCCCGCAGCCGATGGGAGCCGACGCTCGCTTCAGCGATAGAGAAAGCCGGGTTGCTTCCAGGAGGATGGCGTGACACGACCCTGAATGTCCAGACCTGCTCGATGGTGAGTGCGAAGCGACTGCTCCGTGTGCAGCTGGCGTGGACCAGACTTTAGAGGGAGTCGGGGTGTGAGGAGGGCATCCGCACGTCCCACCTGGAGCTCCCCAAGCGCTGAGGCTGAGATGAGATGGCAGCATCCTGCTGTGTGGCCTTGGGCAACTTCTTTCCCTCTCTGGGCCTCCCTTTGTCCATCCCTACAATGAGAGGTTGAACTAGGTGGTCTTTAAGGGGCTCTTACTATGACTACTGTTCTTTCCTTGTTTTTAGCAGCGCCGGGCAGCTTGCAGCGTCTTAATTCCCCGACCAGGGAATGAATCCCGTCCCTTTCAGTGAAAGTGCAGAGTCCTAACCACTGGACTCCAGGGAATTCCCTATGACTGCTGTGTTTTGTGGGTCTGCTGCATGCCAGGCTCTGTGCCAGGCATTGCTGAAGCTTTAGCTCAGAGAATCCCCATGAGCCCCTGGCAGGACAGGGATTATTACTCTTCTTCTCGTTGTACATTGAGCAAATGGAGGCACAGAGAAAGGAAGTGACTTGCCCAAGGTCACACAGCTGGTCGGTGGCAGAGATGAGAATCAGATCTCAGAAGCTCTCCACCTCTGGGACTTCTGTGTTCTCTGAGTCTGTGACTATCCCAGGAAGCAGAGGTGAAGGAGGAGAGAGTGTCAGGGGAGTGTTATGTGTACAAGGAAGCACAGCAGTGGGACAAACGAAGCAGCAGGCTGATCAGCCTGCAACTATTTAGAGGGTATGTCAGCCCAGGGGTGGGCAGGGGCTCCTGGCTTGAACGGAGAGGGCCTGATGCCGCTTGCTGTACGAGGCTCCCGGGGAATGAGAGAAGAGAGTTAATATTAGGCAGGGCTGGGGAGAGCTGGGGGTGGGGAGAGTGGCACATGCCTCTATGAGGTTTTGTTCCAGTTTTATTTTGCCTTTTCGAAAATCTGTTTCGAATCATTCTGGGCCCCCACTGCTCCTCTGGACGGAACAGAATTGTGAAACACACACATGCTTTCCACATGCCTCCCTTGGGGGGAATCGCATATTAATATTATCGTAGGCTATTTGCATATACATCCCTGAAGCTGTGATGACAGCAGCCGAGAGATAAGATGCAAATAAAGTCAGCTAGTGTCTCCCTGGCAGCCACAAGGAGGATGCATGTTACATCAAGGGCTGGGAAATCCACAGCAGGGCTGTGGCAGGTGGGAAATCCCTCGGGTGCCAGCCGTCTGGGTAGAGCTGGAAGTCCCAGCACCCAGATGTGGCCTCCTCTTTTCTCTTCCCTTGGAAAATTCCAGCCCGCAGCAGCTCTGTACTCACTCCTTTTCTTTCTGGGACTGGCCCAGACCCTCTGCCTTGGGCTTGAGTCGAGACCCGATTGGTGGTCCTAGCTCAAGAGTGACCAACTTGTCCCAGGAGACCCCCTCAGTCCCGGGCAAACCAGGACAGTTGGTCACCCTACACAGTTCTGCCCTTGATTTTTGTAATCTTGAGCAAGTCACTCCCCTTCTCTCATCTCTAAGACGAGATTATTTTAGGAAATCTCTAAAATCTCTTTGCACCTCTAAATTGCTGTGACTCTGGCTGGAAGGCACTTATGTTCTAAACGTGGGTGAGACACAAGCTTAAAGAGGAGGAAAATCTCCCCGCGAGTCCCCTAGTGCATCAGGGAAGGCACCGGAGGAGGCTGGGATTAAGATGGGCTTGAAGAAGCGATTGCTGGCCTGCAGTGCCCCGTGACTGCTGTCAGCGAGAACAGTCCTAGGGCCCTGCAAGCTTCAGAAAAGCCTCATGACATGCTGAAAGCCCAGCTCAGTCCCACAGCTTAGGTTTGGCACAGAGTGATTTAACCCAGATGTCTGCCACTGACAGAGCCCTCACCTATGCCTCATTGGAAGCTCAGCACCCCCAGGGTCCCCCAGTTCTTTCTGGGGAGCTCCAAAGGGATGTTTCACATTGGCTTGCAAACTGGTCCCTCGCCTCTGCCGCCAAGGCCACTAGGAGAAGCTTCACTGTTGCCAGCACCCATCTTGTGGGGCCAGACTCCAACTGCTTAGTGCCTGAGCTGCTCTGGGTTCTGGGCAGAGGTGGAGGGAAGGGCTTCCTCCCCAGCCTGTGACACTCTCTGCCGTGTGGCCCCTGCACGGGTGGTGTGCTGGAGCCAGCTTGGACTGGCTCGCAAAAGCCGACTGTCAGATTTTCAGGAATTTGGTGAACTCGTTGCTAACCAGGGCCATTATTAAAAATTAAGCTACATAAACTTATAATTAAATAAAATTTAATTAAAAACAAAGGTCGTGGGGCTTCCCTGGTGGCTCAGTGGTTAAGAATCCGCCTGCCAATGCAGGGGACACGGGTTTGAGCCCTGGTCCAGGAAGATCCCACATGCCGCGGAGCAACTAAGCCCGTGCACCACAACTACTGAGCCTGCGCTCTAGAGCCCGCGAGCCACAACTACTGAAGCCCGCGTGCCACAACTATTGAAGCCCACACACCTAGAGCCCGTGCTCCACAACAAGAGAAGCCACCGCAATGAGAAGCCCCGCACCACAACGAAGAGCAGCCCCCACTTGCCTCAACTAGAGAAAGCCTGCGCGCGGCAACGAAGACCCAACATAGCCAAAAAATAAATTAATAAATGAAATAAATTAATTAAAAAAAACAAAGGCCGTAAGTACTCAAAACTCATCACTTTTCAGTTTTTAAAACTACATGTTACTGATACTGGTTCTCCTGGGGAGGTTCACGTCCGGTGTGTCTGTCTGGTGGGAACACCCCCTAACAGTGCACTATTGCATATCTCTTCCCAATTCCATTTTTTGCGACTTAAGTTGGTAGCCTGAAGTCATCCATGGTGGGAGTAATTACACTACGGGAATTGGCAAACAGTACAGCTCAGGGATTGATTTATTGTTTTGTTGATTGTCTAGATCAACAGACAAAGTGATCTAGACAAAGAAAGGGAGGGAGAAAAGGATGATGCAGGTTAAACATAAAAGCATAAAAGTGTGTCATGTCTCTAATTGTTACCGTGGGAATAACACCAAAAAGCAGGGAAGTTGCACACTTCGCTGACAAACCAGGAAAGTTCCGACCTGCTCTTTGGTGTATCATTTTTGTCTCAGTCCTTAAGGTAAAGGCAGATATCAGCCAACGTTCTGGAAAGAACTACAGTCACTCATCAATTATAACCATAGGGTGACAACAGATACAAGAGTTGGGGGCAAAAATCAACAAAAATGTCCTGTGTGAATCAACTGAGTATATGAAATTTACAAAAGAGGGGGCTACTGTACATTTTATGTTTATCTGTAAGTTGTGGGCTACACATCCTTTACATCAACACAATCTATAGTAAACCTGAGTATATATGTGTTTATGTGTGCAAGCATGAGTAAGTGCCTATATTTGTACACATGTGTGCACGTGCATATACACACACATACACTTTCCCCTGGAAAGCTGGTTGTTAAACCTTCACCAACACACCACTGGCCCCATAGCATATATGCTTGTGCCCAGGGTCTTAGAAATCTTGTCATGGACCGTCCTCAGCTCTCACCCAAAGGGATTCAAACTCCAGGCACTGGGCCTTGGACACAATCCCTCAACTTCCTCCTCTGGCCTCAAACAAACCCAACAGCCAAACTCCTCTCTCCTGCCCTAAGCGCTGGAATAGATGCAGAGATTGGGAGGGTCAGAAGGTGTTATTTGCACCGGCTGCATCCAGGGCCCCAGCTCAGGCAGCACAAAGGCCCTGGGTCCCCGCATTCTCAGTGCCCCCCATTCGTGCCCCCCCGCCCCTCCACATTCGCAGGGCGTTTCCGGGTCCCATCAGGGGCAGCTCCCTGTAAATTCCATCCCTTTTCAGGTCTTGCTCCTGCCATCCTTGATTTTCACGCACAGCACATGATTCTCTAATCAAAATGGCGTCTTGGAACATGGAGGAGGAATAGCTAAGCCAAACCTATTGGAAAGTTCAGACAACTTTCTATTTTTAGAAAGCCTAGGAGCCAGGTGGGCCCTTTCCAGTCTCCCAGGCCCGCAAGCACGAGAGGAAAATATTTCTCATTCCCCTGTTCTGCCTTCTTACAGGCCTAGCCAAGGAGGAGGCCCAGGTGGGGACACTGGCCGCCTATGAGAAGTGAGGCTGGGATGGCAGGAAGCGAGCCCTGCCCACAGCAATCTTAAAAGGAGCTAAAACCAGGGTTTTTTTGATTCTTTTATTTTGCATGTGGGAAGGGCAATCCTGACTTTAAATCTCAGTGGGTCCTGCTCCAGGTAACCACTGTCTATTCTTCCAGACCATTCATTCACTCGTATGTGTAATTTTAATGTTCAAAACTGAGGTCATTCTTATGTTTTACTCTGCATCTTCCTTTTCTCACTGGACAAAACACCCCGGGTGTCTTTCCCTGTTAGCACATGAAGACCTAAACCACTCCTTTCAATGCCTGCATAACAGAAGCCCCAGGAGGTTGTGAGAAGGGAGCCGTTTTGACAACCACATCTCTATTTTCAAACCAGGTCTCAAACTTTCTTGACTGCAAAGCACATGAGTAGAGCCCAGCTGCTTCCATTTTTCAGTAAAAAAGACATTCTATTGGCTCTACCCTCAACCTATCTCTGGAAGCTGCTGGCTTCCCGTCACCTCCACGGCCGCCACCCTCGTCCCCGTGGCCATCATCCCTCTCTGGACTGTTGTGGTTGCCTCCTCACGGACGTCTCTGCTTCTCCTCTTGCCTCTCTGATGGGCTGTTCTACACCTGCAGCCAGCAGGTCTTATTAAAAGGAAGTCAGATCCTGCCCCTCCTCTGCTCAGGACACCCTCCTCCCCGCAGGCCTGGCTCCCTGCTCCTAACCATAGCCACCAGGCCCCGCAGAATCTGGACCTCATCTCCAGGTTCTGCCCTGCCCTGCCCCTCGCCAACTCACTGTTCTCAAGTGAGCCAGGCTCAGTACTGCCTCAGGACCTTTGCACTTGCCTTCCCCTCTGCCTGGGACACCCATTCCCAGATCTCCACATGGCTCACTCCGTACCTCTTTCCATCATCTAAAAATAATATATTATTTTTCTTTTTCAAAATATCCTCTACTAGAATGTGAGTTTCCTGAGGGCAGGTTTTTTTTTTTTTTTTTTTGGCCTGTTTTGTTCAGTGCTGTATCCCATAGTAGGTACTCAGTTAAGACTTATGGCATATTCGCTTTGCTACGTTGCCAAGGGTGACAAAGCAGTCAGACTGAATTAGGGTCCCTGGGAACCTCTAGCTGCATGCTACCTTTCATTTATGAATACCGCATTTTAATAGCCCGTGCTAACTCACCAAGCGGCCACTCCTTTGCAAAACAATGAGAGTCTGTGGAATCGTGCATCCCCACATGTGCTCGTCAGACCAGCCAGGCCCAGGTTCCAGGCTCTTCATGTGGCCCCTGTATTCACCCACCCTTGTCTGTCTCAGGTGGGCTTGGAGGACCCGGTAAACAACCCCCTCTTTCTTACCTGAGTTCGGATAAACCCAGGAGTCAGGCAGGTGATGGGACACGGATTCTGTCTTGGCCAGGTGGCTGTCACCGTGTTGTCCCTTGAATTGAATCCCCTCTCCCACCGCCCAGTGCTGCTGGCAGCCCTCTGCTGAGGAGCGAGCCTGGCATCACCCTCCAAGCTCACTCCCCAGGGGAGAATGAGTGAGGGGAGGGGAAGGCCCTGCAGGTGGAGGCATGAGGAGGTGGGCTTAAGTGGTGCCTCCAGACCATTGGTTGCGCCCACCCGCCAGATGCCAGATAGGCTGATGCCTGGTTGACAGCAGCGGGAACGGCCCAAGGTCTTTTCTCACTTGCCCAGTGACACCCATTAGATCCCTGGTCCCCAGATCCAGGTCCAGAGAGCTTTCCTCGTCTTTAAAAAATGGACCTCAGGTGACTTGAATGAATCACAACCCAGGTGAAAGAGACAATTGAATGTCCCCATTTACCCACCCAACCCACAAACAGCTGTGACAATTATTTATAACCAGGTATATGCTCCTTCCCACTGTGGTAGCTACTATTTGAATTTTGTGTTTATCTTTCCCTTGGTTTTTAAAAAATTATAGTAAGATATCCATAATATAAAATTTACCATTTTAACCGTTTTCCAGGATACAATTCTGTGGCATTTAGTACACTCGCGATGTTTTGCAATCATCACCATCATCCATCTCCAGAATGTTTTCATCATCCTGATTTCTCTTGTTTAAAAAAATAGTATTGGGCTTCCCTGGTGGCGCAGGGGTTGAGAGTCCGCCTGCCGATGCAGGGGACGGGTTCATGCCCCGGTCCGGGAAGATCCCACATGCCTCGGAGCGGCTGGGCCCGTGAGCCATGGCCGCTGAGCCTGCGCGTCCGGAGCCTGTGCTCCACAACGGGAGAGGCCACAACAGTGAGAGGCCCGTGTACCACAAAAAAAAAAAAAAAAAAATAGTATTATCACTGACATATTTATGCCATAATAATATATTATTTACGTTTACTTATTTTTGAACTTTATAAAAAGATATGTTGTCTTGTGGTACCTATGTGTTCTTAAATCATTTTATCACTAAAATTCATCCATGGCTGCCTATGGCTTGCTGTTGATTCATTTTCACTGCTGTATACTATTCTGTGGTATGCCAGAATTTGTTTTCCAAGTCTATGGGTCTTTGGGTTGTTTCCACTTGTCTGTTTGCTGTTATACACAGAATTGCTTTGAGCAGTCTTGGAGTTGTCCTAGTACATTCATGCTGGCGTGTGTCTCAGATGTGCACCCAGGAGTAGGATTGCTGGGTCGTAGGGAATATGAAATAATATACTGAACTATCTTCCAACGTGGCTGTACCGATTCACACCCACCCTCAACCATGTGGCATTTGTCAGATGTCTTACTTTTTTGCCGCTTGAGTGAGTGGAATTTCCCCTGGATCTCGACCACCACCACATAGACAGGCCCAGCTGCCATCGACTCGGTCTCTCCAGGTCAGAATACCCAAGCCTGAGCAGGCTGTGGGTTCCTGATGTGCCACATCTTTGTGGTACGGCTGCTCCCGGGGGGGAACCGAGCCTGACAGCTATGCTGTAGGAAGGAAAATGTGGGGTAGGGATTAAAGACCTTGCCCTGATAGCATTGACCTCTCCTTTCTCCCCTTCCCCTGCTTTTACTTAGTGTGACGGGGGTAAGGGTAAATCCTCACCGTGAGACAGGCACTTTTCCACACACTTTACATGTATTGCTGTGAATTCATACAACCCCCAGGTCCCGCAAGTGGAGGTGCTCTTATAAGCCCCACTTTACAGGTCTGGAAACTGATGAACAGAGAGGTTAAGTAACTTGCCTGGAATCACACAGAGTTGCGTTTGGATCCAGCTTGTCTGACTTCTTCTGGAGTTTATTCCCCCTCTTGGTGGGGCTTAGCAGTTAAGTGTTGCAAACTCTTCAGTCCTACAGACTTGGGTTCAAATCCTGGATCCCCTACCACTGTGCTGTGTGACCCTAGGCAAATTACTTCACCTCTCTGCACCTCTAAAGTGGCAAGAGCTCTCTTTTCCAGAAGCCTCAGGAAGTGTTCCTTTCTTGTGCCGTATTGTTTCTTGTCGGGTTGTAGGCCCATTCCTGAAACATCCCTGGAATACGCTCCTTGGCATGAGCAACTGACAAGGCTTATCCTTGGAGCTGAGGGGGAATCAATTCTACCCAAACCAGTGTCGGCGAATCAGGGCCTGAGGTGTCCCAAAGCCAGCTGCTGTTCTTGGGAGAAGGGCACGGGTGCTGGCAACAGGAGTGGAGACGTCCACTGCAGTCTGGACTGGTCTGGCCATTGACCTTGGTGACCATCTTATTGCCAGAAGGGCCGACCAGGATGAGTGGTGACGGGCACAGGCCGTCTCTGGCCTCACCCATGTGAAGCTGATGGCCGTGCTCGGGCCATTGCACATACACGTCTGGAATACCTATTCTGAAGGGTAATTTCCAGGGAGAAAGCATGTTTATACTTTTTTGGGGGTGGGAAGATTCCATTTCTGTTGCCAATTAGTTCTGCTTGAGAACAGCTTTTCTCAACACCAACATGTTGGCCGTCCAGGCTCGAGTTCTGTTGATTAGCTCAAAGTGGGGGAGAAAAGTGATTTTTCTTTCCTTCCTCTGCCCCCAACCGTGATACCCGGCTGTTAGTGATGAAAGGGGTCCTGTAGCTCATTTCGTTTTCCTTGTCATGACTCCAGGAAAGGCTGTAAAAATCATCAGTGGGCCCCGCGGGCTGTAATTGGCTGGAGGGGAAGTTGGCTACCACAGCGGCTGAGTTATAAGAATCCACTTCAGACGAGGACGCCTCAGTCAAGCCTCTTCTAATTGCACCTGCTCTGCAGGCTGGCACAGGGCAGAGAGCGCTGAAGGGTGTCTGCATGCCTCTCTTCCTTCCTGGGTTCCAAGAGCGCCAGGGCTCTTGTCAAGACAGAGAAGCTGGGAGACCATGTGGCAGGCTGGTCCCCAGCCAGCCTCTGTTGCCCGCACCAAATCTCAGCTCCGCTGTTCATAGCCACGAGCCGTGGACGAGGGACTTGAGCTTTTTGTGCTCACTTTCCTCATTTTAAAGTGATGGTCATGGTCCCTTCTGAGATTGCTGTAAGGACCAAATGAGTGGATACACTTGGAAGAGACCCTGACCACATGTAAAGTCCTTCCTAAACGTCAGTTTTTATTATGGACTCAGGATCTCCTCTGACGCTTGAGTCCTATGTGATTGTACCAGAGTATCTTAACCCAGTCCCCTGTTAATAGATGTGACATCGGTTCCAATCTTTTGTGATTGCAAGTCATGCTGCATTGAATGACCTGTAGCTTTGTGTATCCACCCCTCCCCGGGGTATGTGAACCCCACGATAACCTTCGCTCTGGACTTTCCTCCCCGAGGCCTGCAGAATGAGGAGAGATGAGTGGGCCATGGGCCAGCCCCAGCCTGGCATGCAGACCGGCCTGTGGGGCAGGGCAGGGGCAGGCCCTCCCGAGCCAGGTGGGACAGATTCCTTCTGAGTCCCTCAGAGGAGTGAGGCCATCTGGTCCCCAAGTTTCTGGCAAATGCCTGAGCTGGCCTGGACAGAGGAAATCTGTGCCATGCAGGTTCAGCCCATCTTTTGCGATCCTCTTCCTCCAGGAAGACCCCTGGGATCTCTGTTCCAATACTCTTGGCTGTCTCTGCATGGATTTAGTACCATGGTGTCCGGCTCCCTTTTGCAGGGACAGGAGGAGTCAGGAAGGCCGGATGTTGGTCCTGACGTCTTAGCTCTCCACCCATGTAACCCCCAGGGCCTCCGTGTCCTCATCTGTATGAACCGGATAATAACAATAATGGTAACAACTCCTCAGGAAGGTCTTGGGAGATCTCAGCGATGCAGCATTGGTGGAATGTTTGACCCTGTGTCGGGCGCGAGAAACACAAGCTCAGGTTAGGAATGTCGCATCTATGGGAGGGTCCAGGCTCACCTCGCCCACTGGGCCGTGGGTACTTGCAGGCCGCAGCACCTGGTCTGAAATAGAGGATAAACGGAGTCCAACCTAACTGTGTGGGCTTGGGCAAGTCGTCCTCCCTCTGGACTAAGTCTTCTTTCAGAAATGGGGGTTCTGACGATTCCTATCTAGTAGGTTTGTTTTCGGAATTAAATGAGGCAAAGCACATAATGCTTTGGATCTAGCAAATGCTCAATAAATGCTGGCTACTGCTGATATTGTTAATCTTTGGTGTTAACAGTCGTAAATATCCTACCAGAAACCAGCACAGTGCCATGCATGCAGTGGGTACTTAGTGAATCAAAGGCACTGACCGACAGGGCCAAGTCCGCTGGTTATAAAGTAGGGTCTGAGGGAGGCACTGACGGAAGACCCCATTTCTCATGTTGTTGACTCCCTTAGAGAATAGAGGAAAACCACCCGATATGACCTGATCTGCGGTTATGCCATCTGCTGGTACTTAACTCCATGCAATGCTGGATCAGGCATCAACACCCCCATTTTACAGATAAGAAAACTGGGGCCCAGAGATGGGAGAGCCTCACCCTGCACCCCACAGCCAGCCCACGGCACAGCAGGGGCCGATCCACTTCTCCTGACCCTCAGGGCAGTGGTCCTCACCCTGACCCTCAGCCCCGTGCAGGAAATGGACCGCGGGGGCGAGATACAGTGTCCCTCTGTGGCCAGAGCTCCTGCACATTTCTGACATTCTTGCCTCTTGGGACAAAGGGTGAAGAAACTCAGATGAACTGTTCTTGTTTCCCGATGGACAAACACTCCTGACCCAGGGTGAGGGATGTTTGCTGCTGGATTGGATCAGAAGTGTGGTTTTGCCTGGGTTTCTCCCCCTCCTCTGTACCCAACTGCAGGGCGACTGTAGAAAATCTAGGGAGGGCAAATCCAGGGATGACCTTAGGAATTCTTCCAGAGTATCTGAAGGGTCAGGAGGCTCCCTGCACCGTGGATGCTGGCAGCCCCGGGTCCGCTCCCAGTGTGCTGTTGGACCTGCCCTGAACGAGAGAACAAATGAATGAGCAGGTGTTCACTCCCCTCACCTGGCCCTCTTCCGTGTGTCCTCTCCTCTTATAAGGACACCAGTCATTGGGTTTAGGGCCACCCTAATCTAGTACGACCTCATCATAACTAATTACATCTGCAAAGACTATTTCCAGATAAGGTCACGTTCTAAGTCTCTGGGTAGACATGAATTTTGGGGGGGACACCATTCAACTTACGACACCACCTAATAAATATTCGCCATTATTAACACTCCCTTCACCACCTATTGAAGCAGTACACACTGCATGCCGGGCACTTCTCTGAGCTTCTTTTATTCCTTCTCTCATTTGGGCCTCTCTGAAGCTGTGTGAAGTGGCCCTGTGATTATCTCTGAGGCCCAGATAGGTGAACGGACTTGCCCTAGGTCACACAGCTGGCAAATAGCAAAGCTGGGCTTCGGACCCTTTTCTTTCTGACTCCAAAGTTGGCAAGATTTCGAGACGCTCCAGTCTCCCCCCGAGAGCTTGGGGTTGCCATACTCTCCTTCCCAGAATCCCAGTATCTGAGATAGGCTCGCTCCCGGCCCGCACCGCTCTCCAGAAACATCCCCCCCAGAGATGCTGTAAAGGGACAGGGGAGGAATCTTGTCTTTATCGTGGGAACCTGAGGTTGCACTCTGCCTCGGGTTGCCGGTGCCCGGGTCTCCTGCGGGTAGGAAGCTGGCGTGCCACGTCATCCCTCACATCTGGGGGCATTTTAGGAGTCTTGATTGGGGGCTACAAATTGAAAAATGGTCCATTCAGGTGTGATTTATTCATCATCAAGACAATGCTATTAAATGCTCGCCAAGTGATTCACTCTGGCAGGTTGACGAGGCCCGACTTCTCGGGCCAGGCCCGGCCACGGCCTTGCAGCATGGGTGGGGCTGTTTCTCTGATGGTGGCATCGGCGAGGGGAGAGTAGGGCCTGGTGGGGCTGGGATGAGGCTCCGACAGAGACGATGAGCGCGCGGCCAGATGACGTTCTGCAGTTCACTTTTTTGTTTTTTGTTTTTTGCGGTACGCGGGCCTCTCACTGTTGTGGCCTCTCCCGTTGTGGAGCACAGGCTCCGGACGCGCAGGCTCAGCGGCCATGGCTCACGGGCCCAGCCGCTTCGCGGCATGTGGGACCTTCCCGGACTGGGGCACGAACCCGTGTCCCCTGCATCGGCAGGTGGACTCTCAACCACTGCGCAACCAGGGAAGCCCGCACAGTTCACTTTTTACCACACCACCGTGGAAGGAACTTGCTTTGGCTAATGGGAGACGTGTGCAATTAGGGGTCAGGAAAGAAAACTTGTAATTTCCAACAACTGGGGCTTTGGGGCCAGGAAATAGTTGCTCTGTCAGAGTGGAGAGAGTGAGTGGGTTGGAGACCCCCGGGGAGGTCAGGGGTCCCCGAAGGACAAAGCCAGCCCGCAGCACTTTGTGTGGGCGGTTGATGGGCCTGGCGAGTAGGTACGGGCTGGACAGACACATGGCAGAGAGCACTGCCTCAAAGCCAGACTCCCTGGGTCGCGATCCTGATTCCCCTGCGTCCAGCCCCTTAGACAGCCCTATGTGGGCAAATGATGAGCAGGCCATGACTTTTCGGAGTTGGGCTTGATTTAACCCACTTCACCCTCTGATTAGAATGGTCAGAACGTAAGATAGGGATTGTAACAGACCTCCCTTGGGGGCTTGCGGGGACGTCCTGAGCTAACGGCATAGAGCAAGTGCTTATCGACACCAACCATTGTTGTCAGGACGGCGATCTGGTGGGGCACTGGCCGTGTATGGAGGACAGCCGAGGCTGGCAGCACACCGGCTTCCGGCTGTGGCTCCAGGGCCAGGCTCCTAACTCACCCGCTGCCCACTGGGCAGGAGCCTTCTGCTTCCTCGGGGCAATTGGGAGCCCAGTACCAAAGTGGTCGTCACCCAGCTTGGGCAGCCCATGTGCCCAGCATCCAAGAAGCTGTGGGATCAGCTGGACCCAGGAGGAGGGCTGGGGTTACCTCCAAACCACTACCTGCCACAGCTGAGTCACCCATGGGCTGCCAGCCTGTCTACACACCTGTGGACATCAAAGGTCTGACTCACATTCCCGTCTTCGGAGCAACGGCAGGACAGACAACGGCCACGTGGCCCCTGTGGCCCTCTGCTCAGGGGGCTCCAACCCTGGATGAGAGGAAGGGATGGACACGCATCTCTGTAGGGCCGGGGGGCTGGGGTGAGCCGCATGGAGGATCCAGCTCAGGGGCGGGGATCACGTAGGCCTGGGGTGGGGAGCGCTAGTCATCGTAGTCATCGGGCCCTGTGAGCTGCATCTGGCCTGAAAGTCTGTTCTCCCGATCTGGAGTCAGGCATCTGTTGCCATGTGAAGGCTAAGACCTGACCCCTTCCCATTTGTCCCATCACCACCAGGTCTGACTGCTCGGGGGCCACGGCCAGGCCGTGACATTTGTGCCAGCTGGCTGCAGCTTTCCCACAAAGGCCAGTTTCTGGAGCTCTCAGATGCCGTGGCTCTCGGCTTGTTTATCTCCACGGCGCCAAGCCTGGCCGGCTTTTGGGCAACAGCAGGCCTGTGGGGAACATAATCCATGAAAAAGGGACAGCAGAGCCCAGCGTCGGGGTATGGGGGAGGCCACAGGATGCTGGGCGCCCCGGCGGTAGGCAGCTGGGAGCACAGTCCTCTGGAGCCCCAGGAGGCCCTGGGTGGCAAAGTGAGGATGGAGGTAAGGCTTCTCTGCGGTGGAGGACCTCTCCCCATGGGACAGCGGGGCACTGACTTTGTGACGGCCGCTCAGTGAGGGCTCTTCACAGCTTCATTCCGACCTACCCTTGGGCTTCATTCCCTGATTCTGTGATCTTTTCAATGCTCAGCCAGGGGTCCCACTCATTCGTTCGTTCATCCATTTTCTTAGTCCTCACAATGAAGCTCTAAGGTGAGGAGGTTATAGGGGCAATAATACTAGCAGTTATATAGCAGTTATCATTATGCACATGTTTAGATGAGGGAAGACATAAAGTTTGAGTAATTGGTTCCCGGGCACAGCGGTAACGATGGGCTGTATTAGTTATCTATAGCTGCGTTAACACACGATCCCAAAACTTAACGGCTTGAAACAGCCCGTGTTTATAATCTCAACGTTTCTGCAGGTTGGGGGTCCAGGCCTGGCTCGGCTGGGTCCTCTGCTTCAGGGCCTCTCATGGGCTGCAGTCAAGGGGTCAGGGGGCTCCAGTCACCTCAAGGTCCAACTGGGGCAGGATCCATTTCCAAATTCTCTCAGCGGTGCAGGCAGGATGCAGTTTCTCCATGGCTGTTGGTGGGAGGCCCTCAGTTCCTAGCCACGTGGGCCTCTCCAGCACGTCAGCTTGCTCTGTCAAAGTGTGTGTGTGTGTGTGTGTGTGTGTAGTCACTGTCTTTTATAACCTCATCTTGGAGATGATATCCACCCCATCACTTTTGCCATATCCATTCATTAGAAGCTAGTCACTGGGCCAACTCATACTTAAGGGGACAGGGTGGCTGCCAGCAGGGGTGGGTGGCTGGGGGCTGCTTTGGAAGCTGCCCACTACCAGGGCCAAGCCAGAGTTTGAACCCAGTTGGGTCTGACTCCAAAGCCTGCCCCCCTGTCCCTCCGCCCCGCAAAGGAAGCTGAGAAAAGAGTTCTTTCTTCCCTAGTCCTAGAGATTGGCCACCTGTATGTTACCACTCCGAGTCAGAATGGAGTCGCCATTCACATATTCAGTGGACACTTCCTGAGCGTGTACTACGTTTCAGACACAGTGCTGGACAGGATAGCTGTGGTTCCCACCCACAGGAGTGTCCATCCTGGGGACTGACATTGGGTGGCTGCACATTTCCTCACACTGTCACATGTGTATGCAGAGAAAACTATCTTTATTTCCTGTAACTGATCTGAGATTTCTCACAAACCCCAGTTCTAGGGCAACAAGGAAAAATGCTAGATTTCGTCTAATCTGGTAGATTTAATCTGATCCAGGACTTCAGGCCTTTAGGTAATGCTCAGTCTCAGATTCCCTTCTGCTCCCCGCTCAGCCCCCTCTCTAAGTGCCATCTGAGTCTGTGTGTCTGGGAGGGATGCTGATGACGAGGCTCCCCATGGAGGGGAGGAGACGGGGTCTCCAGCCACGTCTGATGCCTGGATCACTGCTTGTCTTTCTGGCATCTGTGGCTAAAGCTGGCGGCTGGAAGAACTCATGCTCTGGGCTTGGAGCCCTGCCTGGTTGGCCTGTCTCCACCTTGGCTAAGACCTCCCATCACCACTTCATCTGGCCCCCTGCCCAGGCTGTCCACTGCCTGCCTCTGCTGCGGTCACTCGGCCCCTCCCCCAACAGCATGTCCCCCACTTGAGTAGGGACGTGTTGAGTCCCATCCTGGCTATGGGGGGACCCCGAGTAGCCGGGGAAAGTGGACCACAGGGCTTCTTTCTCTTCAACCTGCTGCATCTCCGGGTTCCCCATCCTTAGCTGGTGGGTGGTGGTGTCAGTGCAGCTTATTCCTTGAGCCTCCAGAGGATCAGCACAAACCCCTGCCTTTGGAGCTGACCCTGCTTGTATAAAAACACCAATAAATAGAAGCAGCTGACACACAGGGTGCCTATTACACACTGGAGTCTGTTTTAAGCACTTCACACGTGAGCTCATTTAATACAACAACTCTGGGCGGAAGTACTCTTAGTCCCATTTTATAGATGAGGAGACTGAGGCACAGAGAACTGAAATGACTTGCTCATGGTCACAGAGCTAGTAAGTGGCAGAGCTGGGATGTGGACCCAGGGGCCCTTAAGTCCATGCTTTTCACCATTGGCCTCCTCCATTTCCTGTCCTCTCTGGGCTGAAGCTGAGAGGGGCAGAGGGGTCCTTGCTTCCCCTATGTACTCTCCTTCGGCCATAGTTAGCAAGCCCGGGGTCACAGGTGAAGGGAGACCTTCTCTACTTTCTCAGTGATTTGGGAAATTGCTATGCTCATTGGGAGCTAAGGGACTTTAAAAAAATGATGTCTCACAGTCGAGGCTTTTAAGGCTACCGTCTCGTGGCAAAATCTATTTAGATTATGAGGAACTGAGTCTAGCCATGGTCCTGCTCTTTATTCCTCTGTACAAATCTACATCTTCACCGGGCAGATGGATATGTGAAGACCAGGAGGGGAAGGGCTGTTTCCCCACAAAGGCAGAGACTAAAGTGCAGTAATATTTTTCAAATTATTACCTGTTACGGAAATGATCACACACTTAATCAGTCACAGTTGTGATAAACGTGCTGAAGGGGAAACACACAGCAATGCGGGTGTGTAATGACCGTCTGAGCCCATTCAGGGCTGCTGTGACAAAGCACCAGAGACCGGGTGGTCAGAGCCACCATGTCACAACTTCAGTTCTGTCAACAGACTCTGCGACCTGGCCGAGGCCCAGCCTCAGTCTCCCTACCTGGGAGCAAAGAGGTCAGTCTGTCACCTCTGAAAGGGTAGAGCTGACAGTTCTCCAGGCAGTGACCTGGGATGCTGAAACTAGGGCGGCCGGGGAGAACAGGTCAGGACCACCCAGGGTAGAAAGATGCGGGAGTTCTGAGGGCTCCCAAACGCTCTCCTCTTTCTCTCTTCTCCATCCTCCTTCCTTCCTGCCCCCAGCTAAGCCGATCTAAGTGAGAATGATATAAATACCAATACTCTGCCATTTACTATGTCAGCCATTGGACAAGCATTATAAGATCGAATTCTCAGAGACAGACACAGTGAGTAGTATTATTATCCCCATTTTACAGAAAGGAAAACTGAGACTCAGAGAGGTTAAGCAACTTGTCCGTGAGGACACAGTGAGAACGTGGCATGCTAGGATTTGTCCCCAGGTCTGTCTGGCTCCGAAGCCTTTGCTATCCTCCCACCGCTGCTGTGCCCGTCAGGTCTCTGGATGGGGGGCAGGGTGGGGTAGAAAAGAATTTGCCCCAGGAAAAAACTTCAAGAGCTGGACTCCAGAAATGCCTGAAGGAGCCAGGCCAGTGAGCCGAGCTGCAGGGAGGATATGTCAAGAACTTAAAGCAGAAACCCAATTTTGAAACGTTCTAGGGCAAGGCAGGGAAGGGCCCTCTGGAGATGGGGTGGAGATTCCAGTCCATTTAACTGGAGGAGAAGGGGGTGGAGGGACATTAACTTTGCTGGTTGATGGTTAACGTTCCCTCCCAAGGGTATGTATGATTTACGCCGATGTTTTAAAACAAATTCAACCAAGCTAGACTCAGTGTCCCAGGAAGCTAAGGAGACGGCAGTCCTGAAAACTTTGGGGGTAATAAAAGGATATATTCCAGACAATTTGCCTCCTTTCTGATTCTACTTATCCAAAGCAGATGTTCTCTTATCACAGAAACCCCTCAGGAAGGGTCTTCCAGGCACCTCCATCTGGAGAAATTGGTGTCCTGTGTCTGCATACTAGGCCTCTTGTCTTGACTGGATCAAAGAGAAAAAACAAAAACAAATCCCCAACTGTTCCCACCGTCATATTAGCTAAACCCACTTTGGTCCCCATTCTGGGGTCTGCCTGGGAAAAAGAAGAATCTGTACATTAAGAATCCTTGAGTTACATGTGACAAAACCCCAATTCATACTGGCTCAAGCAAAAGAGAATGTATTGGCTTACATAATTTAAAAGTCTAGGATTAGGTGTAGCTTCAGGTATGGCTGGATCCGGTGGGGTGGTAAGGGTGGGGGATCTTAGGGCTGATTTTCAGTGACCTGGACTGGAGGAGATTTCCTTGGCTGAACCTGTCATGGTGGCTGCAAAGATGTGGTGGTCTGAATGAGTCTCAGTGGTGTGCACTGAAAAGTTGTAAGGGATCATTCATCATGAGAAACCTGTGGCGCTTTTAGAAGCAAAGTCAAATCAACAGAGAGATCTTCTTAAGTTCTGTCTGATCCAATGAGATCTTAAGAATCTGAGCTGTTCTCAGCTCTGAGGAACCTTATAAAGCATCTGGGTTGGGGAGGCCAATATGCGAGCCACCAAAATACTATTCTTCCCTCCTTCAGTTCCTGGCAGACGTTGCTAATGGATCACAGCACCCTTTCCCAGTGAGCCTCAGACTCTGTCTCAATACTGCTTTGGAAGCAACCCGTGTCCACCAGCTGGTGTTAGAACAGGAGCCGAAACGATGTGCAATTTCTCTCCTAAGCAGATGGAGAAAAGGAAACCAAAGCTCTGAGAGTTGTGATTTGCCCAGCGTCACGCAGGAACTCAGGGACCGAACGCTCCTGACTCTGGCCAGCCTCCTTTCCTGTGGGATTCTGCCTGATTTGAGCACTGAGGAGGAGGTCTGTCCCTCAGTGGAGATTTCCACTGCAGACAGCTGCGGCACGTGGTGAAGAAATAGACTTGAGGTCAGAGGAAAGCCAGAAAGCTCGGCCACTGACCCAGCTCTTGCTGAGAATATCCCCTGGAGCTGAGTGCAGCTCGGTGGGCTGGACGATTGGTGGGGAACCTACCAGTCAAGCCACTTGTCCATCCACAGAGATCTCAACAGGCTTTTGGTGCCCTACCTTACATATAATAAAACCCGGGAACGTGCTCTAGTAGACACGCATTCTCAATGGGAGGTGATGCTGAAGTTATTCCCTCCTGGGGACGGGGATCAGGGTTGTCTTAGAGGGAAAGAGAAATGGCTAAGAAGCCAGAAAGTGGAGAGTAAGTCCTGACATAGCTATTATTTTCCCAGCTCACCCTTAAACAATCGGAGCAAGAAAATACATGTCAAACAACCAGCTGATTATTGGGCCGTAGGGAGATACGGAAGGCAGGTCCTGACCTCAAGGAGCCTACAGTGATGTATGGGGTATGAACTTAGTCAGTAATTTGTGTGGACTGACATTGCACTTGCTGTGTGCCTCTCACAAAGCTAAGAGCTTTGCCTGCATTATCTTAACTCAAATTCACACGACAACCTGGAGGAGGCAGTGGAGATTTTCCTTATGAACAGACACTGAACCAGAGGCTTGGAGAGAGGGAGCCGCGCTGCCCATGGCCACCCTGCCCGAGTGAGGGCAGAGCCGGGCTCCTGGTCAGGCCTGCCTGACCCTGGTTCTGACCGAGCCACACGCCCTGGGCTGGCAGACGTGGTGAAGAGGAACAGAACGGAATGTGTGAGCCGCTGGAGAGCCATTAGGCCCGTTGCCCCCAGCAGCAGTGTGCAGGGTGCTGGTGGGCTCAGAGAAGCACGCGCTTGTTCCCAGAAAGCACAGGTGTGCCCTTGGGAAAACGTCACCGGGGAGGCTGAGTAACGTAAATAAATGCCAGTCGTGACATTTAAGCTTGTGGTCCACAGAAAGGTGCAGTCGGTTTGAAAACTTTGGATCTAGAACAAGCCCCCCATTGTACAGGTGATAAAACTGAGGCTCAGGAAGGAGAATTGACTTCCCCCAAGTTGCACGGCCATGAGCAGTGGGGCCAGGACTTGAATCTGTATCGGGGTCCCAGTTGAGCCAACTCTCCTGGGGGCCCATGGGAAATAATAGGAACCAAACTGTGGCAGGGCAGTGATGGAGCATCCAAAAGAGGGTGCTGGGAGGGCCCGGATGGAGAAACACCTGAGGGTGCTGTGCCTCGCCACCTACAACAGATCCCCCGGGGTGGACGGCAGTGATGACGGCAGCGCCTATGATGGCCACCACCTGAGCTCAAACCCAGGCCTGTGACCTGGCACTTAAAAAGCACCCGATTTCACAGATGTGGCCAATTATTATTGCTTCTTTATTTCCTTTGGAAATTTCCTTTTAATACTTTTTGGCTTTCCCCATCCTCAGTGGGGTCTGGCCTTAATCAAGGCAGCCTGATTGATGACAAAAGCAGAGGCTCCCAGGTAGGCTGCACACACCCACACCTCCGGTGGGTCTGGCAGAGGCTGGAGGGAGAGTGCAGTTTGCAACTGATCCTTTTCGCATCAGCAGTCAGCTCCTCGGAGCCTCTGGAGGGGCTGCTGATTGTGGAACCAGCTGGAACGGAAATGCGAGGGCAGATGTGGCCACAGCCAAAGGCCCGAAGTCGGCAGAGCTTCGCTGCAGCGTTTTGGAAAAGGTGCCACACCTGGAGCCCATTAGATGCAGATTCGCATCCCAGAACTACCACTGACCACCGAGCCGCTCTGCCTGGACGGGACTGGGTTCAGTCCCAGGAGCACCCTGAGCGCTGGGGCACTGCCTGCTGAGTTACTGCTATTTGTCCCCGTTGTCAGCTAAACTCGCTGTGGACAACAGCTATGCTGCGGGGGCCAGGGGAAACGGAAGACATAGTTCTCCCCGTTCTCTCCCAGGCCCCCGACCTGCCCTTCAGCCTCAGGAGTTCCGGGCTTTACCCTTTGTCCAGGACCTTCAGAGAGATTGTGATAACAGCAGTTCTGAGGCTGAGAAGGGGTCGTCGTGAGGACAGTGTGTTCCTGTAACAAAACCCTCCTCCCCTCCCTGCCCCTCCTCCAAGTGCTACAGACCAGAAAAGGGCAGCTTGTCATTAGGGACATGCAGGGACACAGCTTTGGATCCTAACTGTCTCAAAGGGCTTCTACCTGCTTTGGTGTGGTGTGTTTGGGTTCTCTGGATCATAAATCTACTGTAACAATTCTAGGTAAGAAGGGGATGACTTGGGGGCTTCCCTGGTGGCACAGTGGTTGGGAATCTGCCTGCCAGTGCAGGGGACATGGGTTCGAGCCCTGGTCTGGGAAGATCCCACATGCCACGGAGCAACTAAGCCCGTGAGTCACAACTACTGAGCCTGCGCGTCTGGAGCCTGTGCTCCGCAACAAGAGAGGCCGCGACAGTGAGAGGCCCGTGCACCGCGATGAAGAGTGGCCCCCGTTCGCCGCAACTGGAGAAAGCCCTTGCACAGAAACGAAGACCCAACACAGCCATAAATAAATTAATTAATTAAAAAAAAAAAAAAGAAGGGGATGACTTGGACGGTTACAGAGATGTTCCTTTTGATTATACAAAACAAAACAAACACCAAACTCCAGAAAATCTAATAAAACTAATTTGAAGAAAGATTTGTTGGGTCATGTATGGAAAAGTCCAGTGGTAGTGTAGGTTTTAGGTGAAGCTTGATCTAGCCACTCCACACTGTCACAGGGATCCAGACGGCCACAGCACCTGTCCCTCTTCCACATACATCTGTGTGTGCATGCTCCCGGAATGGCCATTCCAACTCCAAATATCCATGACCCTTCAGCTCAAGTATCTGCACCAACTGAAATGTCCTTCCATGTCTCTTCATTTGTATTCCTGAGGGAGAGAATCAGATGTCCAGGCTCATCCTTTCAGGCCAAGCACCAGAAGTTGTATGTTTCTGGCCAGTGAGTGGATGGTCTCTCCTGGGTCCAGTTTCCAATGTTTATTCAGTCATCAGTGGCCAGACCACAAAGGTCACATGGTTGTTCCAACTCGGTGGAGGAGAGATGTCTGAGAAGGGGTCTTGGACCAGTCAACCACCCTGATACCTTCCCAGAGAAGTGGGGACCCACACGCTGAGTCCCATGAGTCTCCGAAGACTCTGCAATTCCTCCCTGGCCTGAAGATTATCTGGAGTCCTCTTTTGTTCTTAATTAGTAATTTTAGGAAATTTTTTTTTTTTTTTTTTTTTTTGCAGTACGCGGGCCTCTCACTGTTGTGGCCTCTCCCGCTGCGGAGCACAGGCTCCAGACATGCAGGCAGGCTCAGCAGCCATGGCTCACGGGCCCAGCCGCTCTGCGGCATGTGGGATCTTCCCGGGCCGGGGCACGAACCTGCGTCCCCTGCATCGGCAGACAGGCTCTCAACCACTGCGCCACCAGGGAAGCCCTAGGAAAATGTTAAGATTGGTTCTGGTTAGAATTTTTTTCCCAAGTTTTTTCTTGAGGCTCTGTTTCTGGTTCATTCAGGAGGCGAATTTCAGTCTTGGTGCAGGAAATAGTGTTAATCACTGTTCCCAAGAAATCTGTCAGTAACCACGTGTGTCCACCGTCAGCAAGCCCAGGATTATCCTCAGTTGGCTGTTGACAGCCAACTGAGCTGCTTCTTCAAACAAACTCTGCATTATTTTATACTTTCATACCAGGAAAAAGGTTTGATCTTCAAAACAATGTACTCACGTCATCGATTAGGCTGGAAGAACTTGTTTGGCCAAATTTAGAACCCACAAGAAGGCCAGAGAATAAATTTAGAACTGAACTCTGCACCCTGAGGGCCAACAGCTCCATCTGGCACTGGGTGCCTGCTAACTCCACCTGCTACCTTGAGTTTGGTTGAATTTTTCCCTCTGATTATGTGTCTACAGAATTCTTGCAGGATAACATAGTCATTAAGGGCACGACCTGGCATCTAAAGCCTGTCTTTACTACTTCATAATCTGTGTGACTCTAGGAATGTGTTTCATCATCTGATCCTTAGTTTCATCATCTTTTAAAGAAGGGGGGAGGGTAATAATAGCATCTAGCTCACAAGATGTTACAAAAATTGATTAAGATATTTTTGTGTGGGACTTCCGTGGTGGGGCAGTGGTTAAGAATCTGCCTGCCAATGCAGGGGACATGGGTTCGAGCCCTGGTTCGGGAAGATCCCACATGCTGCGGAGCAACTAAGCCCATGCGCCACAACTACTGAGCCCACGTGCCACAACTGCTGAAGCCCGCATGCCTAGAGCCCGTGCTCCACAACAAGAGAAGCCACGACAATGAGAATCCCACACACCGCAACAAAGAGTAGCTCCCGCTCGCCACAACTAGAGAAAGCCTGCGTGCAGCAACAAAGACCCAACAGAGCCAAAAATAAATAAATAAATAAATTTATTTTTAAAAAAGAAAGATTTTTGTGTGGTAAAATATATATAACACAAAATTTACCATTTTGATCTTTTTTTTTTTTTTTTTTTTTTTTTGCGGTACGCGTGCCTCTCACTGTTGTGGCCTCTCCCATTGCAGAGCACAGGCTCCGGACGCGCAGGCTCAGTGGCCATGGCTTACGGGCCCAGCCGCTCTGCGGCATGTGGGATCTTCCCGGACCGGGACACGAACCCGTGTCCCCTGCATCAGCAGGCTGACTCTCAACCACTGTGCCACCAGGGAAGCCCCATTTTGATCATTTTTAAGTGTATGGTTCTGTGGGATGACATACATTCACACTGTTGTGTGCAATCATCACCACCATTCATCTTCAGAATTGTTTCATCTTCCCCAACTGAAACTCTGTACCCATTAATCAATAACTTCTCATTCCCCCTGTGCCAGCCCATGGTAACCACCATTTTAATTTCTGTCTCTATGAATTTGATTACTTTAGGAACCTCATATAAGTGGAATCGGACAATACTTGTCCTTTTGTGACTGGTTCATTTCACTCAGCATAATGTCTTCAAGGTTCATCCATTGTGTAGCATGTGTCAGAATTTCTTTCCTTTTTAAAGCTGAAGAATATTCTATTATATAGATAGGCCACATTTTGTTTATCCATTCGTCTGTCAATGGACACTTGGCTTGCTTCCACCTTTTGGTGATTGTGAATAAATGCTGCTATGAACACAGGTGTACAAATATCTCTTCAAGCCCCAGCTTCCACTTCTTATCCAGAGTTTGATTAAGATATTGATATTTTATAGAGAGCCCTTAGCCCATGTGTGGCATATAGTAAGCATTCAACGTACTGTAGCTGATAAAATCAGTATTAGAAAAATAGTGGGCAAAATGTTTTAAAATGCAAATTAAAGAAGGAGGTGACATTTTTGCTTGTCAAATTAGCAACAGCTAAAAGGTAATAATCCTCAGTGCAGCTGGGACATGGTGAGATGGATTGTGTCATACACATCCGTGGGAAATCTTTCTGGAAACAACTTGCAGTGCTAAATATGATATATTGAGGTTCTCAGAAGTGTTCATACCATTTGACCCAATAATTCTACTTCTGAGAATTCATCCCAAAGAACTTCAATTGCAGACCAAGATTTGACACTGGAGAAGTTTGTCACAGCAATCTTTGTGAAACTGTGGAAGCATCCTCTATTTCTTTTCGTAGAGAATAGTGAAAAAAATATTGCTGGTGTAGTCCTGCAATGAACTATTTTGTAGTCATTAAAAATGCTGATGAGGGCCTCCCTGGTGGCGCAGTGGTTGAGAGTCCGCCTGCCGATGCAGGGGATACGGGTTCGTGCCCCGGTCTGGGAGGATCCCATATGCCGTGGAGCGGCTGGGCCCGTGAGCCATGGCCGCTGGGCCTGCGCGTCCGGAGCCTGTGCTCCGCAACGGGAGAGGCCACAACAGTGAGAGGCCCGCATACCGCAAAAAAAAAAAAAAAAAAAAAAATGCTGATGAGAATAGTGAAATGAGAAGATGTACATGCTATACTCTTTCATGAAAAAGAAGGTATAAATATTGTATATATTGATCCTGTAAGGCTAGGTACCATTTATTGAGCATTTACTATGTGCTGGAAACTCTGCTAAGTTCTTTACATACTTTCTTGTTTACTCCTCCCCACAAGCCAAAGAGGTGGGTACTATTATTATTCCATTTTACAGATGAGGAAACAGAGTTTCCAAGTGCTGACGTGACTCTCAGGGTCACACAGTCAGCGAGAGGCAGAGTAGGAAGAGTAGAAAAGGAATGGAAAGAACAGTGCACTAAAAGATAATCATGTTCCTTGGAAGAGTAGGAGTGGCTAGTTTTACTTTCTTCCTCATGCTTGTCTGTACTTTTTTCCCACAAACCGGAGTGGGGTTGGGGGAGAACATATCAGATAAAAAGGGAAGGAGAGAGGCAATTGCCTCTTGCAAGGCAAGAGCTCAGTTTGTGTCCATTTTTTTTTCTGGTTAAAGTAGAGCAGAGTGTCCTGGCTGTGTCTTCTGGCTGATTGCTTAATAATCGTGGACACACACACACACACACACACACACACACACACACGACAGAAGAAGAGACAAAAACCAGCAGTAGCCAAAACTCTGCTAGATCGATGTAGACTGTTACACGCGCAGCTTTCCAAAAAGCAGAGCTCAGTGAAATAAATATTTTTCCTGTGAGAAGAGGCTTAAGTTGGCGATCTTAACAACCCTCCAATTCATTCCAGATCTTCTCCGAGAGGCTCGCGTCAATGCACCCATCTTGATGTACTTAGGGTCACTTAGTAACTGCAGTGTGCCTGAGTGTCTGCCTGGCTTCTCCGGCTCGGCAGCGTGCCAGGGTGCTGGGCAAGGGGGCAAGGAGGGGTTTGGCCCTGGGGAATGCTCTCCCCACTCCTCGAGCCCCCCATAACTTCTTGGGGTCCCCAACTTTCTTTTCCTGGTAAACCATCACATTTACTCTAAACTGGAGGCCTGAGAATTCAAACACTTTTCTTGGCAAAAGCTCCATTCCTTTAGTCCTGGAGAAAATCTGCAGGAAGAATTTAGAATCAGGGACTTTGGAAACATATACACATGAAGAAGTCTGGGCTATCTTAAAAACTGACAGTTTCACTGTCCAGGCAAAAATGTATTGATGGATGGATTCATTAATTCACTTGCTCACTCAACACTTGTTTATTGGGCCATCTCCTATGTGTAAGATTTGATACAGAGTTAGTGTAAGATAGTACAAAGATTCATCTTGGAAGTACAAGATTCATCCAACCATCCATCCATCCATTCAACCAGCAGATATTTACTGAAGCCTCCTAGGTGCCAGGCACCTTCTGGGGATGCTGGGCCATTAGCAGGAAACTGCTTCTTAGAGCTTGCATTCTAGCTGGGGTGACAGACAGACAAGGAAAATGTAGCATATAGGATATAGGATGGTATTATATGCTAAAGAGAAAAGTAAAGCCGGGATGGGGAAAGGGGGACAGAGGTGGTCCCACCTAGATGAGGGGCCAGGAAAAGAGGTGTTAAGTCACAATTTGTGGGAGATGAGGGCAGATGATTCAGGAGGCACAGAAATTAAATAACAGTGACTCACGGATCACGTGCAAGTCCCGTTTCAAGTATCTTTCAGTCCCGATTATGCCAACGAGAAAGTCTCTACTTGTTAATATGTCTTTGATGCCTCCCAAAGACCCACTAATCTCCCCCTTGAAAGCACAGAGGCTTAGCAGGCAAGCATGCCTACTGGCCCTTGAACTTGGCTTTGTGTTCAGTGTGAATATTTTGCAGTTACTGTTTAAATTACTATTGATGGGGAATGACACTGGCTCTTCATTTACAGTTATGAGAAGCATCTTTCTAATTTCATCTATGTTTTGAAAAGTGAGCTGATTTTATTTATTTATTTATTTATTTATTTATTTTTATTTTTGGCTGTGTTGGGTGTTCGCTGCCACGTGCAAGCTTTCTCTAGCTGCGGCGAGCCGGGGGCTACCCTTTGTTGTGGTGCGTGGGCTTCTCATTGCGGTGGATTCTCTTGCTGCAGAGCACGGGCTCTAGGCACGCGGGCTTCAGTAGTTATGGCATGAGGGCTCAGTAGTTGTGGCTTGTGGGCTCTAGAGCTCAGGCTCAGTAGTTGTGGCGCAGGGGCTTTGTTGCTCCTTGGCATGTGGGATCTTCCCGCACCAGGGCTTGAACCCGGGTTCTCTGCATTGGCAGGTGGATTCTTAACCACTGCGCCACCAGGGAAGCCCTGAGAAGTGAGCTGATTTTAAAAAGTATTAAGGAACTTATAATACAGGTGGCACTCAAGTATGGGGGAAATGGTAAAGGTGATAATGAATGAAATTTGGGACACACTTAAATCAGACGTGGGACATCCTTGGCAGACCAGTGGTTAAGACGCCATGCTTCCAATGCAGGCACGGGTTCAATCCCTGGTCGGGAACTAAGATCCTACCTGCCTCGCGGTGCGGCCAAAAAAAAAAAAAAAATCAGACGTGACCCTTCTCCTCGAGTTGCCCAGAGCCTGGTTCAGGAGATGAAAGCTCTCAGTGTGACTCAGCCTGTGATCAGCACCTCCCTTTAAGGGCCTCTGGAAGGGGACGGTGTTCCCTAAGGCTTTGATGGGTCAGGGAGAGCTGATCAGAGAGGGAGCCGCCGGGGGCACGCCTGAAGGCAGGGGCAGGTCTGGACCTGCTGAGGGAGGACACGCTGGGCATTCCAGGCAGAGGGACCAGGGAGGCCAGGCAGCGGGGGTGGAAAGATGAGGAAAGTCAGCCAGGCAGCGAGTATAGAAGGGAGCAAAGCTGCTGGGGGCAGCAGACCCTTGGGAGACCACCCCAACTTTATACTAGTCCTGAGACTCCTCCTCACACAAATTCCGTTCTTTGAGCACCGCTTTCCTGCGTTGTCTTATGTGATCTCGGCGGACCCACAAGGCAGCACTGTGGTTAGTCCTGTTCCACAGATGGGGAGTTGCGGGCTCAGGCCACATCACCTGTGCAAGGTCATGTACTTAGCAAGCTGCTGCCAGCACTTTTTTTAAAACCTGTTTAAAAAAATTCAGATATAATTCATATACCATAAAACACACCCTTTTAAAGTGTACAGTTCAGTGGTTTTCAGCCTTTTCACAAAGTTGTGCAGCTATTGCCACCATCCAATTCCAGAACAGTTTCAGCGCCCCCAAAAGAAATCCCGTCCGGGGGAGCAGTCACACCCACTCTCCCCTGCTCCCAGCCCCCAGCAACCACTAATCCAGCTTTTGTCTCTCTGGATTTGCCTGTTCTGGACACTTTGTGTAAATGGAATCATATAATATGTGGCCTTTTGTGTCTGGCTTCTTTCACTCAGCATCACGTTTTCTAGATTCATCCATGTTGTAACATACATTGGTATTTCATTCCTTTATATGGTGAAAAACATCCCATTGTACGAGTGGACCTTCATACATTTTGCTTATTCTTCAACAGCTGATGAACATTTGGGTGGTTTTCATTTCTTGGCTCTTAGGAATAATGCTGCTAAGAACATTTGTGTACAGCCTTTGTGTGGACATATGTTTTCATTCCTTTGCGAATATATCTGGGAGTGGGATTGCTGGGTCCTATGGAAACTCTGTGTTTAACCTTTTGGGGGAACTGCCAAACTATCTTCCTAATCGGCCTCACTGTCCTGCATGCCCTCTAGCAGTGCCCGAGGGCTCCATTTTCTCTACATCTTCACCAACACTTGTTACTGTCCATCTCTTTGATTATGTCCATCCTAGTGGGTGTGAAGTGGTATCTCATCGTGGATTTGACTGGCGTCCCCAGCAGTCAAGTTGCGTTTAATTAGAGACTTACTCCGGCCTCCTGTGGCTGGAACTGGGGTCCATGGGAACAGAGGCAGGAGAATTAATTGGGGCCGGGGTGCGGGGGCTTCAGCAGCTGCTCTGAGGACAGGAGGGACTGAGAAGGGCAGTCAGAGGGGGCCCCAGGGTTGGGAGCTTGGAGAATTTGGGGTGTGATGGGGCTGGTAAGGGCAAGTGCCGGGAACAGAACTCGGAGACTGGACCCACCTCTCCTCCTGGGTCCAGGGCGAGCTTCTTCCTCATGGGGACAGGCCTTGGCCTTGGGCTTCACTGAGATGGAGGGGGACAGAGTGCAGCAGCAGAATTCCTCCTCAGGGAAACCAGAGCAAAGGGGGTCTTGAGGAGCGAAGCCCCCCCAGGCCTGCGCCAGACTCTGAGGGGGGGCTCAGAGCTCGAGGCCTGGGCTTCACCCCGCCAAGAACGCTGGGCACAGTGGGTGGTAACCCACTGTTTCCAAAGTTGTGACTTGCATGTCCTGACTCCCAGGACACGGGTTGGGGCTCATTCCTGTGCCCCTAGTGCGGGGCAGAGCTCTGACGACCACAGGCCCCCTGTGGTTAGTTGTCAGCTGCCAGCTGATTTCTAATCATTATCATGTACAATGTTCATGTTTCTTAAGCATTTACTATGTGCCCTTATGACGTACTCTGATGCTTTACATGCATTTAATTTCCATCCCCATTTCACAGATGAGCAAACTGATGTTCTGGGCTGTGAGGGAGGTCTTGCAGCCAACCCCACACAGCCAGCGAGTAGGATAGTCAGGTCTCCAACCCCGTCTCTACTGTCCAGGCCACACTGGGAGGGAGATGGTGTAGGAGCCTTCCACTTTCAGGCCTTCCTCACAGGAGGCGGATTGGTTTTCTATTGCTATGTAACAAATTGCCAGAAACTCAGCAGCTCAATGCAATCACATTTATGAGCTCCCAGCTCTGGAGGACAGAAGTTGGTATCTAAGATACTGGGGAGACCGAGTTCTTGTTTGGAGGGTCTGGGGACAAATCCACTTGGAAGACCATTCTTGTTGGCATCATTCAGTTTCACGTGGTTGTAGGACTGAAGTCCCGCTTCCTTACTCGCTGTCAGCCGGGGCCACTTTCAGCTTCTAGAGGTTTCCGGTTTCCTGGCCACGTGGTCCCCTCCCATCTTCAAAGCCAGCAATGGAGACTCTCTCACACTGAGTCCCTCTCATGCTTTAAACCTCTTCTGCTTGGAAGAGCCGGTCCTGTTTCAGGGCTCTTCTGAGTAGGTCAGGCCTGCACAGGATAATCTCCCTTTTGCCATAAAAGGTGACATACTCACAGGAGTCATATCTCCTGATATTCACAGGTTCCACCCACACTCAAAGGGGAGAGGATTTCATGCAAGGTCAAAGGTCCTGGGGGTCATCGTCATATTCTGCCGGCCATGGAAGATCTTAGGTTCTAATAATAATGATAGTAATGGCCACAGGAACGGTGATACTTCCTTTTACTTGCTCAGAGCATCATGGTTTCTAGACTTACTCTAAATCTGTAATCCAGTTGGAGCCCAACAGCGATGCCGTGAGGTATGAGCATTATCCCCGTTTTACCCAGGAGAGAGACAGACGCCTAGTTAGCGTGTCTGGGGCTGGAGCCCAAATCTTCTGACCCCAAGCGAGGCCAGGGCCCTTGGAGCCCATGGCACCCCCGCCTGCCATCAGGACCCTCAGACCTCATTATCGTTCTTGGAAAGGGCGAAGCACCTCTTTCCAGCCAGCCCAGCCCTCAGGGAGCGCTTCCCTGCAAACTCACCACGTTGGGTCATAGAAACTCCAGTGTTTACAGGAACTGCTGCTGGGCTGGGTGAAGCTCACCTCATTAGGCCGGAAAACGCGTAAAGACTGAGGGGCACAGAATCAAAACAGCATGTGTGTAGGAAGAACCCCATGGCCAGGGAGGGCGTCTGGCTGAGGCTGCGGTGCTCTGGCTGAAAGAGAGGGGACCACGCTGTCCAGAGGGCCACGTGTCACGTAGTGCTCACCACTGCCCCTCGTCTCCATGCGCCAGGCACAGGACTCACGTGGGTGCCCTGAGCGGCAGCCCCTGGGTGACTACATCTGCCAGGCTTCTTGTGGGGTACCCCTCCCCTAAATATTAACCAGGGCCCAAGACGCCAGTGGGAAATCCCTGCCCCCCCCCACACTATCCCCAAGGATTCTCAAGGGTCTTAACATTTCTAGATAGCTTTGTGCTGATATGTTAATTTTTTAAAATATTTCATTCTTCTCCTAAAATTGCTGGATGCAATTTTTAAAAGGAAAGAGCCAGCTTTGCAGCTGGAGGAGGATGAGGGATAGTTAACAGTCATCACTATTAGAAGGCCAGTAGGGCTTTACGGGTAGGTAGAACTATTGTAAACCAAGGAGTTTGGGAGATTGGAGTATCTGCTTGTCAGATCTATAGAAAACTGCAAGCCTCAGGTGATTGGATTCACTGGAAAGAATTCAATGCACAAACTCAAATCTGCATAAGATTACCAAGAGCACAATTCTGTTCACTATTATTTTGAGGAGAACAAAATACGCAAAGCTGTGTTCATGTCCCTCAGAAAGCATTTTCCTGAGCAGTATCAACAGCTCAAGAATTAAAAGCCACTTCTGTTTTTCCTTTTGACACCATCATTTTGAAGTATCACTAATCGTAGGTGAGTCTGACCCTCCCAGAGGAAAAGACAGTCCTAGGGAGGTTCACAGGCCTGGGGCAGGCAACGCCACACTGAGAGTGCAGGGGAAGGAGCCTGTTTGGCTGGAAATAGGTCTGTCAGTCAGTGATGTGGACATGCTTAAGGGACAGAGCCCTATGCTGTGTTCTGATAATGGACCCCTGGATGCAAAGGTGGTTAAAAACCAGCCTTCAGGGCTTCCCTGGTGGCGCAGTGGTTGAGCGTCTGCCTGCCAATGCAGGGGACACGGGTTCGTGCCCCGGTCCAGGAAGATCCCACATGCCACGGAGCGGCTAGGCCCGTGAGCCATGGCCACTGAGCCTGTGTGTCCGGAGCCTGTGCTCCGCAACGGGAGAGGCCACAACAGTGAGAGGCCCACGTACCACAAAAAAAATAAAAACAAAAAAACCAACCTTCAAGATAAAGACAAACTGATCCTAAAATATGGTTCATTTGAAGTTTTTGGATTTTTTTTAAGATTAAAAAAATGCTTAGGATTATTATAAATCAATATTTATCAAAAAGTAAAACTATATTTAGAATAGTTTTGTTTACCTGATTAAATATCTGGTTTTTGGTATGTAAAAAAAAAAAAAAGACAAGAAATTGTCTTTTTCCCTTTTATTCCATGCTGGATGCTACTCCAATTCTTTCATTTTTCCTAAAGTTTTGCTAACACAAGGCTGCTGGGAGAGCAGCCTTTGGAGAGGTCTGTGGTGAGCCAGTGCAAAAGAATCTGGCTAATTTAAGCTGAGGGGGTCTCCTGGAAGGTCATGGGAGTGGGGGTCACTGAATGGATCCAGAAAAACAGGACTGGAAATGTCCTGAACTAGGGGCTCAGGAACCCAAGACGGTCTCATGATAGACACTGCAGTCAGGGACTCACCGAAGCCAGAATGCATGAAATCCAGCATGTTCTGTCTCCTGTCCTTCTACTCCAGTTTCCCTTCCCAGGGAGGCTGTGTCTGCTTAGCCTGGTGAGGCTCTTGTCCTCTCCTTAGTGAGGGGATGGTGGGGCTCTGGGCCCAGCAGACTGAAGGCAGTGGGCTAGACAAAGGGAAACAGGGTGCTGTCGGGAAGAAAGTGCACAGAATTAGGGGTAATGGGAACCCAGGGGTAGCACACTTGGAAGTAAAGTCTGGAATCACCATCCTAAAACCCCATTGCCTGGAAAATGTCCCATGTTCTGCTCTCTCCTCCCCTCCCCCATAGCCTTCCCTGTCTCCAGCTGTCAATCATCAACACGCACATGTCAGGGCCTTCTTACACGTAACAGTCCAGCATCTCTTCCCCCCACCCCACCAATGCCTGGAGCCCACCTTAGCACATCCCAAAGCTCATTAAACTGCCGGGCTAAACAAAGTGTTTTCGACCTGCTATGGGTTGAATTGTGTCCCCCTGCAAAAGATATGCCGACTTCCTACCCCCTTGTACCTGCGAATGTGATCGTGTTTGGAAATAGGGTCTTTGCAGATGTAATCAAGTTTCGAGGAGGTCTTCTGGGTGGGCCTTGATCCAATGATGGTGTCTTTATAACTAGAGAGAAGTGCCTGGTGAAGACAGTAGGCACAGAAGGCCATGTGGCCCTCGAGATGGAGATTGGAGCGGTGCAGCCGAAAGCCAAGGAAGGCCAGGGATTAAGGGTCACCACCAGAAGCTGGAAGAGGCAAGGAAGGACTCTTATTTTTAATATATTTATTTATTTTATTTATTTATTTTTGGCTGTGTTGGGTCTTCATTACTGCACATGGGCTTCCTCTAGTTGCGGTTGCACGGGCTTCTCATTGCGGTGGCTTCTCTTTGTTGGGGAGCACAGGCTCTAGGCACGCAGGCTTCAGTAGTTGTGGCCCACGGGCTCAGTAGTTGTGGCTCTCGGGCTGTAGAGTGCAGGCTCAGTAGTTGTGGCGCACGGGCCTAGGTGCTCCACGGCATGTGGGATCTTCCCGGACCGCGGCTCGAACCCATGTCCCCTGCATTGGCAGGCGGATTCTTGACCACTGCGCCACCAGGGAAGGATAGGGAAGGACTCTTTCCTAGAGGCTTTAGAGGGAACATGGTCCTGCTGACACCTTGACTTTGGACTTCTAACCTCCAGAACTGTGAGACGATACATTTCTGTTGTTTAAACGGTACTTTGTTATGGCAGCCACAGAAAACTAAGATACTACCTCAGGTCTCTAACCTTAGCAGCACAAAGCTGTAGGGAAAGCCATAAATTATGGTTTGGTTTTTCCTTTTAACAAGGAGAAAAGAACCCCACATCCTGGAAACTGTAAAGTAAGGTAACTAATTTCAATGGTTTCTATTTTGTAGATGAGAAAACTGAGGCTGAGAGTTTGTGACTTATCCAAGTCACATAGTTAGAAGGAGGCAAAGGCTGGACTTGAACAAGATTTTTGACCCCAAGACTTGTACTCATCATCTTCCCTGTGAATGTGTGGCTCTGTATCTCACAGGTTAGTACAGAGACCCCAAATCCTAGTCCCCAGATGTCACTTTTCTTTATTACATGAGCTCAAAATTTAGTACTAGCTATGTTCTTATGGGAACTACCTGTTCCAGCCACATTTTCTGTAACATGAGCCTCTGTAAAGCAAGCCTTTTTCCCTGGTGATTTTCATTACAAAGTCAGAGATTCACTCCAACCAAAATCATCTCCCCATAGACCCAAGTAAGAATGTTTGGCAAAGAAGGAATTAATTGATAAACAGCTTGTAGTATACTAACTCCAGTGTCTGCCTGGAATGTTTTGCAACACTTTTGGAAACTCCAGGATTATATTTTCAGTACAATCTGTTTATTTCAGGCTATTAAGCCACATGTGTATTCCACATGCTTGGGAATCCACTGGCTTCACTCTGAATGGCATGAACGGAGACCCTTTCTCACTTTTGGGTGGGCATTTGCAGCGGTTGGTAGAGCAGGGCTGCAATCCCTGGGGAGACCAGTAGGGGTCTTCTTCCAACAGGAAATAAATTTCAGGCTGAAGCTTCTCTAAGTTCAAGGCTTTGGGCGCTAGAAAATAAGTCTGTTTCTTTGGGATGAAACCTACCCTCCTTACAATGTGGATTAACCAGCTGGTGTGAAATCACTCAGTCCTGAGAATGGGGCAAGAAAAGGTGTGGGAAAAAAATCTGACTGTTCCTGCCTCCTTGCCCCTCCTGGGAGGCACTGGAGCTGAGGCCAGGGTGCCTGGGACAGCCTCTGTCTTTCCAGTCGGCACCAAGGGGAAAAGGACACTGCATGTCCGCACTGTCGAAAGAAAAACCAGAACGGCAAGCTGGGTTGACGTTTCTCTTGTAAATTGTTTACCTTGGGACAACCAGATGGCTCATCTCTTGTTGACCCCTTGACCATTTCTCGTGCTGTTAACAGCCTCTATTAGCAAACAGTCCCACTCCTCTGGCCCACATGCCTGTGCAGGAGTCCCAGGGCCTGCTGGCTGGGGAGCCTCGGGCATTCCAGGAGGTTGACTCAGCACTGCTGGCCTATGGATCTTCATCAGGGTTCAGGGTCTGGATACTTCAGCTGTAAATGGGGTGAGGGGCTGCCTTACAGGGTGGAAATAGGATGGATTATGTAAAGGTTTTGCAATCCCTCCCACCCCCCAGCCCCTCGTCCCCCAACCCCCTGGCCCTGCCTTTACCATGACAAGACCTGGTTGTGATTAATGTTTGAGGGGTGAGAAGGGGGCTCTTGCCTTCCAGGGCAGTGGGCAGGGAGCGCTCCGTCGTCCCTGTCTGGGTTCCATCCTTAGGCACCATCTCCTTCCGGACCTTGTGGGTGTGGTGCGGGGGTGAGATTTTAATCCTAAGAGTTCCCAGAAGCCCCGAATCTGGGGTGGGGTATAAGAAACAGATGGACATTTTTAAAAGCTCACTCCAGTTTTCAGGGCAAGTGGAGGCGGGGAGACCAGTGGAGACCCAAGAGGTGATGGGGCTTGGTCCTGGGGTAGGGGTGGAAAGAGGGGACAGATTCTGGGTGTTTCTGAGAAGCAGGGTGCAGAGTGAAATCTCTTGACCAAGGAGGACGAGAGCGATGCCCTTGAGGGTCTTACAGCCCGGCTGCCAGCGAGACAAAATTCTCACCCAGGGAACTAGACTTCAGTGGTCCACGGATCTGAAACAATTTTAGAGGTGGAAGAAGCAGGTTCTAAACTCTAAAGCATAGAAGGAATGTTCACAGATCCAGACACGTAAATATTTTAAGCTTCTGTTACACACGCATGCACGCACGCACACCTCATTAAGAGCAAGGTAAAAGGTAAGTGAAGGGCTGGGAGAAAATTAAGAAAAGGTCACCAATCCAGGATTTATAAATAGCCCCTGGAAATCAATGAGATCAAGGTGGATAACTGGGGACTTCCCTGGTGGTCCAGTGGTTAAAAACAGACTCTGCACTCCCAATGCAGGGGGCCCGGGTTTAATCTCTGGACTGAGATCCCACATGCCACACAATGCAGACTACAGAAAAAAAACAAACAAAAAAAACTAGGTAACTATACAAAGGAATATGAATTTGTAAGTTCCAGGAAAGAAGACTCTAAGGATAATGTACATATGGAAACATGCATGAGCTCACTAGGAATCATGTCCAAATATAACTTCTACCTAGGAACCACTCAGTCCATTTTAGAAATCTGGAAGTTGAGGCCTGCGGTTGATAGCACAGGCCAGAAGCCAAAACTCAAATTCATTAGACCCAAAAGCCAGAATGGGATGGAGTGAGACCTGCAGCACTACATTTCACTGAGGGTCAAATGAGCTGATTTGGGTCAAGTGCAAGGTCGGGCCTGGCTCTCTTAGCTCTTCCATCTTGGGGGTCAGGCCCAGTGGACTTGGGAGTAGGGAAGGGGGAGATAAAACTGAGAAAGGGGGAGACAGGAAGGAAGGGTGAATCTGATTTGCATAATAAAGACTTGTGTGGGAGGGAGCTGGATAGGGAGCCCGAGGGCAGGGCGGGAGGTGGAAGGAATGATCTAGAGGCAGACATATTGGAGGCGGGGCTAGGAGAGGGCCAAGGGCAGGGCCACGTGACGACTTTCGTGCCATCCCCACCCCCCCAGTACCTTGGCCTTCCGGGGACAATTCCTGCATAAAAAATATTAAATAGTATAGGATATTGTGACTGGTATAAAGATGGATGTATTATAAAATAAAATACATTCTATTAATATATATAAATAATATAATTTTACATTATATAATAAAACATTCTCTTTGACCTAAAATTTCATTTTGTAGTCTTCTGATTTTAAAAGTAATCCTCATGTTTTCATGGGGCCTGTGCACTGTGCCCCCGTCCCCAGTGGAGAAGTTGGCCCTAACTTGTTCCACAGACAGCAGTCAGGAGCAGAATTCTTTCCCAGTCCTTTTGGCTGGTTTGGAGAGAGACTCCTGGGCTCTGATGTCCAGCTGTGTGGCAGGGGGAAGGTCTGTGTCCCCAAGATTACCGAGAACTCCAGGCAGTTCATCCAGGGTGGACTGGCTGGCCCACGCGGCCGGCAGAGTTCTGCCTGCCTGGGTTTGAATCCAAACCCTGCCTGTGTTGAGCTGCCCCAAACCAGTGTGTGCGTTCATGGGCAGTCAGGTTCTTTGGGATTAAAAAGGTAGGTAGCCTTTGGGTCTCTCCTGGCCTCCAGGTAGGGGGTTACGATGAAGGCAGGTCTCACATAGAACTCTGATGTTACAGCAAACACCCCCCAAGGAGGAGGTCAACCTCTACTCCAAGCTCAAGGCCTCACGCTCAGGCCTCCAGGCCTTCATCCATACCCTGGCGTGTGTGCGCGTGTGCACACGTGCGTGTGAAGGATGGGGGTGGCAGAGGCCCAGTGGGAGCTGTAGGCCCAGGGCCCCTTCTGAGTATGTTGGGCTGCCGGGGCCCCCAGGTTCCCACACCCTATTCATGTCAGGAGACGGAGCCTGAATGACATTCGTAGCCAACGGAATAGAGTATCTACAACACGACTCCTTTCACCCGTGAGAAATTGTTCCTGACACCCAGCACGCTAATTCACCAGCCCTCTTGTGCAGATCTGACAAGCTGCCTTTAACCTTGAACCCGGTCCTTCCCATCGGTCACCATTCTGCACCCCGCCCCCGCCCCTGGGGACAGTGCAGTGTCTGCAGACAGTCTTGTCACAACTGGAGGGTGGAGAGCTCCTGGCATCAAGGGGTGGGAGGGATGCTGCTAAACATGCAGGAAAACCTCCACAGTGAAGAATGACCCCAAATGTTAGCAGTGCTGAGGTACAGACCCTCCCATAGCTGCTTCTGGAGTGGGGGACCCACGTTAGCGCCCTCCATGCAACACCTACTCACCCCTAGGACGTGGGCTAGGTCTATGCACACTTGGGCCACGCTGCCCGCACATAAGCATTTTAAGGTGAGTTATTGAAGACCTAGTGCTGTCACGTGTTAGTTCAGGCCATTTCAGTTCTACCAGCCTCAGTTTCCCGGTCTGTAAAATGGGGGTGGTAACAGTGCCCACCTCAGAGGGGTGCTGTGGGGAGATGCCCGGTCCCTCCTGCCTGACCCCATTTTTATTGCTGGTCCTAAGCAGACCAGGGTGAGAGTGGTGCTTCCAGAGGCTCAGCTTCATCACCTCCCCCCATCTCTGGGCAGCTCCAGCTTCCTGTCTCCCCTCCCCACACCCACACACACTCCTACCCCCTTGGCCGCCTCAAGAGGCTCCTTACCCCAAGAGTTGCTGTTTCTTCCAGGTGGCCCCTGGTCGACCCGCCAATGGGAGTGTGTCGGTGGTGATCAGGGGTCATTTAAATTAGAACACCCTCTGGATATTTCACAGAAATTCATGAGTCATTTTTGCCTCATAAAACTCAGTGGAGTTAGCTGGGAGTGTAGACGATATCTGTGGACCTTTAAAAAATTTTTTTTCTTTTTTTTAAAGAGGCAAGTTTCTCCTTTGATCCCAGGTTCATCCTGAGAAGCAACGTTCTCTAAGTTGGAGGACACGCAGTCAGCTTGGCAGCTTGATTACTGTGCGACTGAGGACAGCTTAGTCAATCTCTCGATTTTCTTCAATTAATGTTTTTTTCTTAATTTGAGGGAATACATGTCCATTGTAGCACGTTCGTAAGGTACTGTTTCGAAAATAAAACATGCTGTACACAGTTTACATCTTGCTTTTGTTTACTTACATCTTACCTCAAACATTTTCCTATGTCACTATTCCTCAAAATCATATTCCTAATGGCCGCACAAATTTCTTCTGTATGGGTTATCTAACCTGTCCCTTGCACTTGGCCATTTGTGGCTGCACCCCCCCCCCCAGTGTTCCCATCTGTGAAATGGGCACAGGTGTGCTGTGAAGTCGATCCTGACTCTGTGTCTGGTCTTGAATCTGGCTGTCAGGAAGTTTCCATTTGCCCTGCAGCTGCGGGACAGTGGACTCTGGGGGCACAGTTGGGGCTCCCCAAGGAGCTGCTTGCTCTTCTCTTATACCAGAAGCCAGAGCCATCAGCCCATCTGTCTCCTTGAGGCCAGCTGGCCATCTGCAGAGACACACCTGGGGTCTCCAGGTGCCACTGGCTCCAGCTGCCACTTCCACGGTGGCCCCTGAGAGCTGGTGGCAGGACTCAGGAATGTGGGCTGCCAGGCAGGTGGGTGCCTACTTGCTCTATTTAAACGAAGTGTCCTTCAAATCCGTACTGTCTTCATTTAAACATGCTATTTAAAAAAACACTTTAAATCATACAGAAGACAGCTTGCTCTAAATGGAAGGTTACCTTAAATGAAATTCAACAAAACAAAACAACCTGACTACATTAAAGCTCCTCCTCTGCCCACCCCTGGCTCTGTGCCTGGGCCAGCTCTGTGCTCTGTTGAACAGGAAAGGTGACAAGTGACAGAGAGCCGGGGAGCCAGGATGAAAAGAGGACTAAAGACTAAAAGACTGAAGACTAAGAAAACTCTCCCACCGAGTGACGCCTGGAGTCCACTGGGCATCCCTCACTTGGCCCAGAGTGTGCTGTGCTTGAGGGAAGCCTGAGTTCTAGCCCAATCCTCCCATTTTACAGACTGGGAGACAGAGGTTCAGAGGGGAGGGAACTTGTTCTAGGTCACATGCGGCTGGAACCGCATTCTCCTGTTTCCCTGGGCACGTCCTCCCGGCCCCATACAACCTGGCTCAGGAGGTGCTCAACAGGGAGAGGGGAGCACAAGCCAGCAGGCGTGGAAGCCGATGGAAGGCATCCATCCTGCGTGGGTCCATCCTGTGTGGATCAGCTACGGGATTTTAAGTGGGTTCCAGCGGAGGAGCAGGGGACTGGGTTTTGGCAGGGACAGGGAGTTTGGATTCTTCTGACTCTTCCATTCACCTCTGGGTGACCTGGGCAGGTCGTCTGACCCCTCTGGGCTGGGTCTGGCCATCAGTAAGATGAGGGCGTTGGACTCCATCTGGCACAGACAGTCTGGTTCCCAGAGACGCCTTCTCAGGAGGCCCTTCCCTCTTATGTATAAACTCACATTCCTCATCCTGGGCTATTCTGCCATTTCCTTTCGTGCTAAACCAAAGGGCTATTTTGGAAACTCCTATAAGCAAACTAATCCCTGGCTGGCATTTGAACGGATATAAAAGAGCCCTAAGTGAGGGACTCAGGCATAAACGCTGCCCAGCCCTGAGAGCCCACGCCATTAAATTTAGAAGCATCACTTCCAAATGAGGTGAAATTGCAGGTTCCCTGTGGCCGGTGGGCAGCTTTGGGCAGCACCGAGCAGGACAGATTTAGCAGAACAGGCTCCGGCTCCCTCTGGCTGCACCTTGGGGGAAGAGGTCCAGGACGGTCCCTTCAGTGTCTGGGGAGCAGCTGCTGGGTAAGGAGCCCCTTCAGCTGGCCCGCCTGCCCTGTGCTCACCAGCTGGATCCAAGCATCAGGTGCTGCCCGGGTGCCAAGCCGGAGAGAGGCAGCGAGGGACACGTGGGGAAGAGGCAGTCCTGTCTGCCACCGAAGGTTTGGGACCCGCATGATTTCTGTGCCTCTCTCTTCTGCCCAGGGGCCCAGTGAGGTCCCTGGCCTGCCTCTCATGCCCTGCAGAGTGCCGGCTGCCCAGGGCTGCCTGACCTGCCTACAGTCCAGCAGCTAAAGGGTAATGCCGGCAGGGGGAGGGGGAGGGGGTATGGTCTTGGGAGAGGAGTGGGGTCTCCAAGGTGTCCAGCCTCTGTTCTGAGTGGTCAGTGCCGCTGTTGTGTCAACAACTAAACATTAAGAGTATGACCCTTGGTTAAAGGGGACAAACATCCGTTGGGACTTGTCAGGAGCCCACTGAAGGCTCCTGGGATTCCAGGGGTCTCAGCCCGGCCATCTCATGCCCAGTCCACCAGAGAGGGGATTGTTTTGCAGCCCGCGGGGTGAGATCACACGGGTCAACTACAAAGGATCAGCCCCACCAGGGATCGGCCAGGAGAGGAGCTGCTGGGATCTGACGCTGGTCCAAAGGGACCTGGGCTCCCACACCCTGAAGCCTGCAGGGGATGGGGCTTGATGTTTCTCAGCCACCTCCAGTGCTACATTTCTAGCTTGGCAGGTCTGGGTCATGAACCTGCTTCCATTCTGGGACCCCCTCCCTCCTGCTCAGGCTCATGGCAGCAGAGGGGGGGGGGGTGGTGTCCTCAGCACAGCCCCTGCGGAAGCAGGTGCAGCCTAGCATGAAGTAGCTGGGATTTGGAGCCCATCATGCCCAGGTTCAAATCGCAGCTCTGGTAGTTCTGACCTGTGTGACCTTGGTTGAGTCGTTTCCCCTCCTCTCTGAGACTTGGTTTCTTTATCTGCAAAATGAGAAGGATAATAATATTTGCCTCATATAGTGTTGGGAGTATTAAATGAGATTTTTTTTTTTTTTTTTTTTTTTTTTTTGTGGTACGCGGGCCTCTCACTGTTGTGGCCTCTCCCGTTGCGGAGCACAGGCTCTGGACGCTCAGGCTCAGTGGCCATGGCTCACGGGCCCAGCCGCTCTGTGGCATGTGGGATCTTCCGTACTGGGGCACGAACCCGTGTCCCCTGCATCAGCAGGCGGACTCTCAACCACTGCGCCACCAGGGAAGCCCCTAAATGAGATTTTAAACCTTTAGAGCAGGTAGCAGGCAGAGTGCTGGCCACCCAGGGGTCATCCATCAATAGCTGCTGCTCCTGTAAATAATGTTTTAGTGGAACATATCCAGGCTCATTCATTTGCACATTATCTGTGGCTGCTTCTGCTCTAAAATGGTAGAGTTGAGTAGCTGTGACAAAGACTATAAGGCCTGCAAAGCCAAAAAAATGCACTATCTGGCCCTTTACCGAAGTCATTTGTCCACCCATGCCTTGGAGTCCAGCACATAGTGGGAGTTCTTATCTTTATCCTGTTCTTCCACTGACTGCGCCTTGGGCTGCACAGCCTGCTGAAGTGGGGGAAGCAGCCCCAGCCTTTCCATCTTTGTCCTCCGGTCCCATAAAGATGCACTGTGACTCTTTCAGGCCCTGGAGAACACCCCCGGCCCCACCTGCAGGGAACTCTCTGTCTAGTGGGGGAGGCAGACAAGTCACCATTCACCGTCCACTGTAAGTAAAGTGAGGCAGGGACTGGGGGGAGGTCCAGGAAGGCTTCCTGGGGGAGGTGACATCTGGGCTGGAAGAGAAGCGGGGAGGGTCTAGCCAGGAGGCCAATCGCCACGTGACAGCCAGGCCTCACACTGGAAAACGTGGCTCCCTGAGCCAGCCTCCTCACCTCTTAGAGGCTCTTTCCTCATATGAAACGTGGGGTCATTGAACCTCATGGCCCTGTCGCGATAATCAATCTGCAGCCAGGTGCTGGCACGTTGCATGGGTCTCTGCACCGAACCTTAGTTCTCCTCCCTGGTCCTCCTTTCCTAATGCTGGGCAGGCAGATGGTTGGGTTTGTTCTAGCAAACAGCATGCAGAGGAACTGTTTAGCGATTGTCTTTCTCCCTTATCTTGAAGTGGAGGACCTGGGGGAGGCTGGAAGGACGACTCAGAAGGCCTGGGAGGGAGGGTGGCGGGGATGTGGAGGGAGAAGGTGGAGGGAGGGCGTTCTGGTCCCCAACCCCCCCGGGGCTGGCTCCAGAGTCCACGTCCCCCCCGCTGACCTTGGGGATCTCCCTGCCTGCTCCCTCCTCCTGCCCTTGTTCATCTTGGCTAGGATGGAGGGAGGGCGTGTTTAGCAGTTTGAGAAGGTTCCAGTGCCACCCAGAGCCTGTGCTGATAGGGGTGGGGGCAGTGGTATGCTGATAAAAGTTTAACAACAGGCAGAAAAACAAACCAAAAAACCCACCTCAAAACCTAATTTGTAGCACTTGCCCATTTCCACGCTGTACTTAATTCTGTCATGGCTGATTTCAAGCTACCAACATTCCTGAAAATTTAACCGTCGACTCTTGTGAGCTGGTCCAAGCTGGCAGCAGCTCAGCCCAGGTAGGGACTGTGGGGACGTGAGGGTCCTCCCGTGGGGCTGGGGGCGAACCCGCAGAGTGCGGGATGCCTGCCCACGTACCTGAGAAGTGCTGGCTCGGCATCAGTCACACTGGGGTTCTCAGCCTGGCTCTGCCGCTCCCCAGCTGGGTCCCTGAGCTCGTCTTGTGACCTCTCTGAGCCTCAGTTTCCTCGTCTATTGAATTAGGTTCGCAACAGCTCCTACACCTCAGGGGGTTGTATGGATCTACTAAGATAATTTACATAAGGCACGTAGTGGACGCTGGCCTAATTATGAGCACTCAGTAAATGATGCCTCCACTGCCAGACTGCATCTATTTCTCCATCCGTACACCGGGCTGCTGTTCACGGATCTATTGCATGGGACAGTCCCTGGCACTGGGGATCCACTCAGCGGGTGCTCAGCAGACACTCGCCGCTTCCTCCGTCGGGGCCAGAGGTCGCTCCTCGGCTCATCTGCCTCAGCAGCTGGGGTCTCCAGGCTGGGGTCTTGGCAGCCGATGGCACACAGACAACCAGCTCTTTCTGGTGTCTATTTCACATTATGTTCTGTCAGCACATTGTGTTTTCTGAATTTCCATTTTACAGATGTGCTCACCGAGGCCCAGAGCCGGTGAGCGGCACAGCTGCAGCTGGGGTTTGAGCCCAGGTCTGGCTTTGTTGCTTCCAGAGCTCACCTATGCACAGCACATGTGGGGCTCTGGGCTACGGGAGGTATCGGAGGAGGAGGAAGCTTGTGGGGGTCACGCAGATCTGCCAGGGGGTTCAGAGTGAGGGCTCTGGAGCTTGTGGTGGGAGCTGATTACAAACAAAATGCAGGACTAGACACTGGATAGACGTGGCTGCAAAGGGAACGTTATTCCAGGCAGAGGCCCCAGGGTGGGCAAAGGTGTGGAGTCTGGGCTCAGCCGCTGGGTGGAGGGGATGTGAGAAGCAGGGGCCCTACCGAGCAGGAATAGGAGGGAGTTGGCGGAGCGGAGCTTTCTCAGGGCAGTGGGGTCCCTGGAATCCTTGCACTGACGCCACCCTGGCTGAGGAGTGAGGTATAAAACTGTAGCAGCAGAGATTTAGGTTAGATATGGGGGAGAACTTTCCTATTGTGTTGGAAGACACTGGGCGATATTCCCAAAGGATGTGGTGGCATTTTTCCAATCTCGAGATGGTTTGGAAAAACGTAAAGACAGCCAGAGTTCTAGGCTGGCCTCCCTGCAACCTGGGTCAGAGATGGGGCAATGGATCTGTGGTTTCTGGAAGCCTTTGATGCCAGCAGCCTGGCCTCATGTGAACTGGGCTGACTCACCCCCTGCTCAAAACCTCCCATGGCTCCCAGTTACCCTTAGCCAATTGCAAGGCCAAAGTCCTCGCTGGGGCCACCGAGGCCCCCCTGACCTGTGCTCTGCTGGCCTCTCCAACCTCACCTGGAGCCACACCCCAACCACTGAACTTCCTTCCATTCTGGATTACACCTTGTCCTCTGAGCCTCCAGGCCTTTGCTCATGCTGTTCCCTCTGCTTCGGATACCTTTCCCTCCCCTCCCCTTCCCCTTCTTCCCTCCTCGGCCTTTCCTTCTCAGCTCTTGGTCGCCTCCTCCACGGGTGGGTCTGGCACCCCCATCATTTCGCTATGGACTCCCTACTATAATGGTGGCCCATCAGCCTCCTGCTGGACTGGGAGCCCTGGAGGGCGAGGGCTTTGCCTGCCTTGCTCAGCGTCTGGCACACAGGAGGTGCTCAGTGGGGATTTGTGGAGGGGGGTCAGGGTTACTGGCAGAGAGGAGTAGCTGAGGGGAGGTGAGAAGAGCTGGCTCACGAGTTGCTGGGTGCCCCCTGCACGAGGACTCAGCATCGCACAGGCATCAAGGACCCAAGCACGGGGTGCAGAGACCTGGGTTCGAATCTTGCTCCTGCCACCCCCCCCCAAGCTCCCTGACCTCACTGAGCCTCAGTTTTCTCATCTGTGAGCTGGGGGCAGCACCAGCTGCCCCCTCTCTGGGGCTGCTGTAGGGCCCTTGGGGGCCATGGTGGAGGGTAGCCAGCCTGCGGTCAGCACTCACCAGGTGCCAGTGCGAGGCTGACTGTCCTGCCCTCTCCCTGCAGGTGACAGCCATGTCGGTGAGGGTGCGGTTCCTGTCCTCTGGGGACACAGGGGCTGTGGGGGTCATGGGCCGGAGCGCCTCCTTTGCTGGCTTCAGCAGTGCCCAGAGCCGGAGGATCGCGTAAGTTCTGCCCGGGCTGTGTGTGGGAGGCTGGTTTGAGGGCCAGGGATCGGGGGGCCGGCGGGGGCATCCTCCTCCCATGCCAGTGACCCTGAGGCTCACTCTCATGCCAGGCCTGCAGCGCAGGGTAGTGTGTGTTTGTGTCTGTGTGTCTGTGTATGTCTGTGTCTGTGTGTGTGTGAGTGAGACTCTTGGTGTTGGGAGAAAGCTGTAATTTGCTTCAGATCTGAACAGGTATCACCCTACATGCTCCTGGCAGTTGATCCTGGAAGCTGATCTGCTTGAGCTTATCAGGCCCACTTGGCAGATCAGAAAACTGAAGCTCAGAGGGGCAGAGCTGCTCACCCAAGGTCACACAGCAAGACTGATCCAGAGTTAGAACTTAGTCTCCTAGGGGCCAGGTTAGGATGGAATGTTCTTCTTGTTTGATAGAATGGGAAATAGGGCCACCTGTGACCTGGGGCAAGTGACTTCACCTCTCTGAGTCTGGTTTCCTCATCTGCGAAATGGGGATCACAAATGTCCCTCCCTCATGGGCTTGTCATGAGGGTACAGTGAGGTGACACATGGTGAGCTGCCGGCACATGCTGGCACGCAGTAGGGGCTTGTGGGAAGTTTTCCAAGGAGGAGAGACAGGCAGAGACAGGCCTGGCTAGTACTGACTCTCCAGACGTGAATTCACGGCTGATCTGCGATGTGTCTCTTCCAGCTGCAGGTAATGCCTGGGAGGAAGGTGCGTTTCTGCTCCTGGGGCCACAGCCCTGCCAGCCCAGGCGTGCCGGGCTCCTAGCTCCAGGAATCCTGAGGGCCCCAAACGGCTGCCAGTCTGAACAGCTGTGGTGGACAGGCAGGGCCCTCAGCCAGAGCAGAACCAAATCTCACCCTGGCGTTCCCCTACCTGAAACACTCCAGAGGTCCCCATCCCACTGAGAGCACAATCCGGTCCCCACGCGGCAGGGTCTGGCTGGCCAGCCTCATCCTGAACCCTGGGCTTTAGCCCCGTTGGCCTCTCTGTCCTCCAGGCCTTTGCACAGGCCCTGCCCTCCCCCTGGAACCCTCCCCACTGCTCTTCACCTGGCCTGGTCCTGCTTAATCTCATCAGGCCTTGGCTTCAAAGCCACTTCCTGGGGGTTGGGGGTGTGGACCACCCGAGCCCGGCAGGCCCTCCTTGTGCTCTTTCCCTAGGGCTCCCCAGCTGCGCGTTAGACCCACCTTCCCCTCCCCCCCCCGCCCCCCATCACTGTGAGGCTGGCCCTGCGGTCAGGCCCTCCCAGCTCACTCGCCTTGTCTCAGGGCAGCTCAGCTTCTCAGTTCTGAGGTGTGCCTGGGAGGTGTGGCATCTCAGGGCTGAAATCCTGGAAGCACCCCCTAGGAATCCCTCATTCTTTCCACAAGTATTTATGGAGCATTGGCTCTGGTCAGGCCCCGCCCTCCTTTCAGGACGGGAAAACGTTAAGCCAGTGATAGTCAAGATGGATGCAGCTGGTGGCAGGTGCCCTGAAGGGGTTAAAGCAGGGAGGCAGGAGGGCAGCAGGGGGCTTGGAGGAGGCCCCCAGTGAGGCATTTAGGTGAAGGCACAGAGCAGAGGAGCCCGTGCAGACAGGGTGTGGGCGTGGGAAAGCCTTCCAGGCGGAGGGGCGGAGGTGCAAAGGCCCTGGGGTGGGAATGAGCTCTGAGGGACAGAAAGTGGGTGTGCGGCCGGCCTGTGGGACAGTGGTGTAAGCGTCCTGGACCCCTCCTGGGGCTCCACGTCCTGCCCCCCCGCCAACCCTGCAGGGAATTCTGGAGGATGCCTGGCTTGGACGGGTTCTGAGATTCCTGAGCGGCCTCCAGCTGGACTGGCCCTCCGTAGTCCCCTTGTCCAGGGGTGAGGAAGAAGCTGCCCATGATGGCAGAGAAGCAGCACATCTATTTTTAACTTCCTGTCTCTGTACAGCTCCCAGGGGTCTGGACCCTTGGCTCTGGGGCTGGGTGGTCTGGATTGGGTTTCGGGCCTCACCTCTGGCCTTATTTCCCAGGTAATCCAACCAGGCTGAAACACAGCCACACTGCCAAGGTGCTCAGCAGCGGGGGCAGGTCAGGCAAAAATAACCTTAGACGGGAGAGCAGCAGAGCCGGGCTTCACTTAGATGTCCCCAACCCTTATCCCTGCCCTGGCACCTGAAGCCCCTTTGACTCTGGACAGGGTTGTTTTTTTTCTTTATTGCGTTATCAAAGAATTCACTTGGGGAAGTAATCTGGTGAGGAAATTTTACGCTAAGGTTGAATGACTGCTATAACAAGGCCACATATAATAAGTATATGATAATATATGATAACATAAGGCCATATATAATAAGGTGGGCAGATGAAGAGGGCCAGGCCTTGACACTGTCCCATTCTGCCCTGACTGACAGGCACGGGCTGCTCTTAACCTCTTCCTGCCATTCCTCAGCCAGGTCTCCCTTCCCTCAGGCTGCCAGGCAGGGACCCTCTTGAGCCAGGAGACCCTGCAAGGTCCTCACCACCTGGGAATTCCTCCACTGGGACGGCTGGGAAGTGTAGGTGTGAAAACTAAGCAGCAGCCCTTGATTTTTCAAGGAGAGGAGGCTAGAGAAAGGGGACAGAGAGGAGGGCTAGACCTCAGAGACCTGTATCAGGAGAAACAGGCTAGTGCACGTGAAGCACCCAGAGCAGAGCTTGACCGTTGCGAGAGCCGTGTGCGTGTTTGTCATCATCCCTGGGTGTCTAGTACCACCAGATGCAGGAGGAAAGGTGCGCTTACACCCAGCTTTGAGTCCTCACCTGAAATGCGTCCAGTCGGTCCTATTATTTATTGCCCCGCCCCCAGCCCCTCCTACCTCTGGATCCTGCACCTGCGGCAGCCGTGCACCGGGGCCTCCGATAGTGTCTCCCAACGACACCAGGTAGAAGGGCTGGCCTCGCGGCCTCACGTGAGGGCTGGGGCCAGTGGGTCACATGTGCCCATCTGGAAGCTCGTCTGGCATGCCGGGGGATGTTTAATATTTACTGAGTCCTCCCAGAACTGCTGTGACATCCGCCTCTGGAGGTTGCTCTCTACCCTGGCAGCTGTGGCACTGAGCCAGACATGCAACCTGATTTTGCCATCCGGAGACTGCACATACATCACCGTCCCTGGCGCGGCTGGCCACCACACCTGCTCTGTTGAACCTCAGACAAGAGCACTGGGTTCAGAGCTTCCCCAGGAGCCGGTGCTAGCAGGCACAGCCACAGAGCGAGGGCGAGGAAGTTTCCAGGTAGATGGAAGTGGGACCCAGCCGAGGGCACGCATCTGCCGGGGACTGTGGGACTCTGGGAGCTGGCAGGTGAGCGGGGCTCCTGCAGCCCCACCTCCAAGCGGCTCGCCCACCCCACCTGCCTGCCTGCCCACGTGCCGGGGACCCTAGCCTGTCTGAAACCCACTTTTCTCGAGGCTGCAGCTCTGCCTGTCCCTGCCAGCCTGCAGATGGCAACTTTGTGGAGGGTGTGTTCCAAGAGGTGGCTGATGTGGCCTCCGGGAGGGTCGGGGAGGAGGGAGCACAGTCCCTGCCTGGGCTTTGCAAAGTGTCACTTGACATATAATATATGAATAACAGCAGCAGCAGGTGCAGGGGTGAGCACTACTGATGTGATAGGCTTTGTCCCCAGGGCTGCGTGCCCATTACCCAGACTCAAACATCGCCTGATTGGAGGAACCTTCCCTGTTCACCCTTTACATTCATTATCCTGCCTTTGTTTTTATTCTTGGCACTAGGCACTATCTGATATATAATTTTTTAAATTGAAGTATAGTTGCTGTACAATATAACTGATATGTACTTTTAAAAATTACCTTATTAACTTCAGCACATAGATAGCACTTACTCTTTCCTGGGAACTGCTTGAATCTCTTTACATTTATTAACTCATGTAACTCTCACAGCAACCCTTTCTCTGGTCCCCATTTTATGGATGAAAAAACCGAGGCACAGAGAGGTTCAGTAACTTACCCAAGGTCACACAGCTTATAACTGGGGAAGCCGGAGAGAGACCCCAGCATGTGGTTCCGGAGTCTGTGCTTGCTACCACTTCCCACGGTCTCCCCAGCTGGCAGGGCAGCTCAAGAGGGCAGGGGTTTTGTCTGTTTTGGCCACTGTTCTACCCCTGGCTCCTAGAATGGCATCTGGTGTATGATAGGAGCTCAGTAAATATTTGTTGAATGAATGACTATCTCATGACACCTCCGTGGGGCAGGCCCTCTTATTATCCTCCTTTTACAGATAAGGAAACTGAGGCTGTAGTAGATTAAATACCTGTGTCCTCTGGGGCTAGAATTTGGACATGGGTGGCTGACCAGGAGCTTGTGTCCCATGAGATGATATGAGCTTGGTGAGGCCCCTGAGGTTTCCAGGGCGGGGTTCCAGGTCCTTCCTTGATGCAGCATCCTTGGGACCCAGTTCTCAGCATCCCTGGCCAAGCCCTGAGATCTGTATTTCTGGCACATTGGCCTGTAATGTGGCTGTGCATCCATGTTTTGGGGAGCCACGGGGTTTGGGGCTTGATGCCCGACAGCAGGGGTGGACAGGACAGCTCTACTGAGTCAACCACAGGACCCTGTGACCCTGCATGGAATGTGCAGCATCCGGTTGGCTTGGAAATACAGCCCAACAACCTGCCAGGCCTCTTGGGGACCAGGACTTGGCGATGGCCCAGTGGCCCTTCTCCCAGGCCTGGCGAAGGAGCTGGAGCTGTGTCCACTTGCCCCCTGCCCAGCTCTCCAGACCACAAGCCCCCCACCCCTCCCCACAGACTGTGAACCCTTGAAGGTGGGACACTGGCCCCTTGGCTCCCATCACGTTGCGTGACTCAGAGAAAGCCCCACTCCGTGAGTGTTTGAATGAATGAATGAGCCTGTGCCCTTGATTTTAGACCCTAAAGGGCAGCAGACTGTGAAGGGCATCCAGGGAGACTCGGAGCTGGGTTTCTAGCAGGAGGATGTCTCCCAAGTGAAGCAGAAATGGTGAACCCCTGAGAAAGTGGTCCTCCTACTGTGGTCTGAGGACCAACAACAGTGTAGAGCCAATGGACCGCCTGCTCCACAGGCTGTCCAGGGCCTGTGCCTTCTCTCTTGTTGCTCGGCCATCCCTGTGGGGGGCCCCAGGGCACATGGTTGAAGCTGGCTCTTCAGTGCATCCGAGGAAGATGAGGAAGGGAGGGGGAGAAGTTCTCTTCCAAGGAAGTGGAATATGTTGACTAACCCAGTACTGGGACATGGGTTTGCCTCAGAATGTCCATAGATGCATGGGCGTGTGCGTGTGTGCATGTGTGCTCACGTGTGTGTGTGTGTGTGTGTGTGTGTGTATGGTGATTTGTCAGACTACCTTCCTCCAAACTATACGTATAAAGAGCAGGGCTGGGGAGATGCCCCCGAGGGAAATTGAGGTGCTATTAACAGAGGGAGGGGAATGGATGTGGGGCAGGCAAAGCCAACAGGTACCCAACCCATGGGTATACCACTGGACTATGATTTGGCCTCCCACGTTGCTTTGCCTGCACAGAGCTTGATGAAGAACACAAACAGACAGCATTGGCATTTGGGCTGCTTGATTGTATTTCTCACTGTAAGTTAATTTCTCATATCAGGTTAGTGTTATTGTTCTTTTTAAAAAATTTTATTTATTTATTTATTTTTTTGCGGTACGCGGGCCTCTCACTGTTGTGGCCTCTCCCATTGTGGAGAACGGGCTCCGGACACGCAGGCTCAGCGGCCATGGCTCACGGGCCTAGTCACTCCGTGGCATGTGGGCTATTCCCGGACCGGGGCACCAACCTGCGTCCCCTGCATCGGCAGGCAGACTCTCAACCACTGCTCCACCAGGGAAGCCCCTATTATTCTTTTAATCCTCAAATCCAAGCCCTCATTTGACAGATGAGAAAACTGAGGCCCAGAGAGTCTTGGCAACTTTCCTGAGACCACTCAGCTTGGTGGCAGTGGGGTAAGACTCAGCGAGGTCTCCTGACTCCCTGGGGCTCTGGCCACTGTTCCCAAAGTGCCTGCCACTGAGAAGGGCTTTGTCCAGACCCCTGCTCTGACCGCCCCCCAACCCATCCCTTCTCACAGAAAGTCCATCCACAGGAACTCAGCGAGGTCTCGAATGCCTGTGAAATCCTCCAAGATGTATGGCACGCTGCGGAAGGGGTCTGTCTGCTCGGATCCCAAGCCCCAGCAAGTGAAGAAGATCTTTGAAGCACTGAAGAGAGGCCTCAAGTAAGGATGGCTGTTCGTTGCCTTTAACAAGTGCTTTCTTTGTCCTCGTCTGCTTGGTCCTCTCTGCCTCTTCCTGGGGAACGTGGGTGGGTCTCTTCTGTAAGAGGCCACAGAGGGAGCTCCTGGTTATCCTTTTAGTCAACAAGCATGTCCTGGGTGCAGCCATGTGCTCAGCCGTGTCCTTGGGCACCAGGGACACAGTGAGTACGGCAGGGGGACCCTGGTCTCATGGAGCTCACGGTGTGGAGAGAGAGACGGCAATAAAAAGTAATGTGATCAATACTGTAACTTCCACGAGCCCAGAGGGCCGTGAGGGAGGTGATGGAGAGACAGCATGTGGAAGGCCTGTCACACAGGGTGGCCTGGAGAGCTTCACTGAGGAGGTCCTGATGGTTTCTGAGAAGCAGCCATCATGCTGGCCTCTGGGGGACAAGCATCCTGGGCAGAGGGAACAGCACAGGCAAAGGCCCTGCAGTAGGAGCTTGCACAACAGCTGGAGGTCAGGGTGGCTGGATTCAAGTGAGGAAGAGGCTGACTGATTAACTGAGCAGAAGTGGGAACAGGAAGATTCAGTCATTCCCCATATTTTTATTGAGGGCTCATCAAGTGCCAGGCGCAGGGTACAGGAACGAACAAAACACAAAGACCGCTGCCCCGTGGAGCTGACATCCCAGTGGGGGACACACAGACAATAAACAATATAGAAAAGTAGAATAGAGAGTATGTCAGAGGGTGGTAGCTCCTATGGAGGAAAACAAATCAGGGTAGAAGGTGTGCGGTTGATTTTACATAAGGTGTTCAAGGAAGGGCTCACTAAGAAGGTGACGTCTGAGCAAAACCCTGAAGGGGTGAGCCCTGCAGATAATGGGAGAACATTCCAAGCCAAAGGAGCCGCTTGTGCAAAGACCCTGGGGCAGGAGCATGATTGGCACATTAGGGGCACAGTGGGCAGGTCAGCACGGGGGCTGAGGGCGGGGGAGGGGTGGTCGTGCATTTGCCCAACGGAAGGCTTTTCCTTCTTCCTGGGATGCCCTGCCCTGCCCTCCACCTCTTGTGATCCTGCTCTTCATCCCTCACTAATTAATAATAATAATAATAATAACAGCAGCAGCAGCTCTATGGCTTGTTTGGTGCTTCATATACATCGTGTCCTTGATGCCGTGAGAGACTCTCTTAGCCTCCTTTTCCAGGCGAGAAACTGAGTCCCAAAGATGGGAAGCATCTTGGCCAGGACCCCACAGCCAGGAAGCAGAGGTGGGGCTCCAGGGCCCAGGCTGCCTGCCCCGCTGTCCCCTGGGCTTAGGATAAATGTCACCTCCCTCCGGGCCGGTGCCTGGCTCCCTATGCAGGGGTCATCCCACAGTGTGCCCAGCGCTGGGGTTGAGTGGGAACCAGGGATGTGCCCAGAGGGTGGAGGCCTATCTCCAAGGGGCCCCTCTCCCAGGAAAGCTTCTGGTGATTCCTGTGAGGACCGCACATTTGAGACTTGTCTGGGGTCAAGGGCATCTCCTTCCTGGGGAGCCCAACCCCTGAGGAAGCTGTGGTCTGGCAGAAGGTAGTAGTATAAGTGGGCCCAGAGAGGGTGAGTCACCTTCCTGGGGTAAGCCAGCAAATCTACAGTGGAGCAGGACAGGACCCCCACCTGGTCCCCACGTCCAGATCTCAGGTTTCATGTCTGAGTCTCTTTTTTGGTGGAAAACACAACATGAAAAGTCCCCTTGGGCCCATGGCTTTTTCTGTGCTTTCCAGAGTGAGTCTGTCAGGACCCCTTTCTGGTCCTGGGCATCCAGACAGCAGGACGGCCTGCCTTTGGCTGTGAGAGAGGTGTGTTCTCTGTAACCTCCCCACAGGCTGGGGTGAAGATACTGGACTCTGGAGGCCACTGTCTGGTTTCAGACCTGGGTTCAGCCTCTTCCCTGCTGTGTGACCCTGTACTGAGTTGCTTCAGGGTCAGTTTGCCCATCTCTAAAATGGGTATAATAACAGTAGCTCCTGTTTGCAGGGCTCTTTGGGGAATTACCTAAGGGATTCCCCATTTTGTACAGCACTGGGCACACAGCCCTGGGTGTGTGGGATGTGGAGGCTGAGCGAGCTGGGACTGGGCTTCCGGGGGGGTGGGCTGAGTCTGCCCTCTGACCCCTGAGCCTGCTGAGCACCCCCTGCTGGTAGCCGTTGCTGCCTCCTCCCTGGAACTCTGCTCATCTGCCTGTTTTTTTCCTTTGTCTGCTCCTTTTCCAACTCCTTTTCCTTGTTCTCCTCACAGGGAGTATCTGTGTGTCCAGCAGGCCGAGCTGGATTACCTGTCAGGATGCCACAAGGACACCCGCAGGAATTCCAGGCTGGTGAGACCCCTCCCGGGCCCTTCCCAGGCGAGCAGCCTTGGCCAGGGTTCAAAGACTTACCCTCTTTCACCCCGTTGCCTGCATCACGGGTGTGAATCTCAGTCTCGGAACTCAGAGGCCTAAGGAGCGGGCTTTATTTTTGATGAATGAACCTCACTTGGACCCGGATGAATTTAACCTCACAGACTGGTGGGAAGCTCCCGGCAGCCCCCGGCCCTCACATGGTGCAGTAGTTCACACATCTTTGGGCCACCTCCCTTTAGTTCTAGAAGTAACCGTAAGGTAGGCGGGTGTACAGAGAGGTGTCTACGTTAGATGGCCCTATTCTGTAGGTCTTGGCCATCTGGGCCCCCTGCAATCAGGGTGGCTTACATGATGGCAGGAAATTGGATCCGGCATTGAATCCAGGGTGTGTCACAGTGGCCCTGACCCCGTCCTTGATCAACCCTGCGTGTTCCCACAATGTTCCAGCGGCTCTGCAGTTTTGCTGCCACCCGAGTGGCATCTTTGAGGCTGCCCTGGGGCCTGTCTAGCCCAGGATTCACCTGCTCTGGGCTTCTGCCACCCCCTTAGCAGAGCCAGATTTAGAAGAAACAAAAACAAAACAAACGCCACAAAAAACCAATACCAAAAACAAACCAAAAAAATAGGATGCCCAGTTAAATTTGATTTTCAGATAAATAACAAATCATTTTTCAGTATGTCCCAGGACATAGTTATACTAAAAAAAAAAAAAGTATTCATTGTTTATTGGAAATTTAAATGTGACTGGGGGCCTTGTATTTTTTTTTTTTTTTTTTTTTGGCCACACTGTGCAGCATGAGGGATCTTAGTTCCCTGACCAGGGATCGAACCCGTGCCCCCTGCCGTGGAAGCGTGGAGTCCTAACCACTGGACCACCAGGGAGTTCCCTGGGTATCTTGCATTTTATCTGTTGGCACTGCCAGGACCCCACTGCTGGGTGCCTGCATCTCTCCAGTGGGGAGGCTCTTTCTTTTGCATCTTGGGGAGTCCCTCCCCGCCCCCTCTTCTCCATCCGGCTGCTGCCTTGTGAAAACCCCTCCTGTCCTTAATTAGAACTTCTGGAAGCAGAAACCAGGAGGCCTTGATGTCCATGGTTTTCTCTAGCTCATTCCAGCACTGCTCCTCCAAGGGCCAAAGCAGAGAGCGGGCCACTGTCTTGATGGAGGGACTGCAGACACGAGGGGGTGGGGAGTGAATCTATCAAAGTCGTGTCCCCCCACCTCTATATCCTGGCCCCAGCAAAGAAGACCTCGGGGATCGACAGGGTGGGAGACGCAGGGCTCCCAGCATGCTGGCCCACTTGGAGAAGGGAAGGCCGGGCAAGCTCAGTCATGCCTTGTCCTTGGTGGGCAGATGGGTCAGCGCAGAGGCGGAAGGAGGCGCTGCCTGGTTCCCGGCCCTTCCGAGCACTTGCCGAGCCTCCCTCTCTTGTGGGTGTGGCTGTTCTCACATCCTCTGGTCTCTCTCTCTCTCTCTGTTCTAGAAGTAACTCTAAGGAACGCAAGGTTTGTGTAAAGGTCTGTATGTGTTAGCTACTCCCATTTCATAGGTGGGCACACTGAGGCAGGGAAGGGGCAACAGCTGCACTGGGGCCACCCAGAGGGACGATGCACCTGGGGTCCGGTTCTCAGTTTCTGAGAAGTTGCTGTGCAGTTACTTTTCTTTCCAAAGCCTTGGGAACTTTCCTATTTCTTAATTTCTTGCATAGAGTTTTTTTGTGTGTGTGTTTTTAAAAAATATTTATTTATTTTGCCTGCGCCAGGTCTTAGTTGCAGCACTAGGGATCTCTTAGTTGAGGCATGCAAATTCTTAGTTGCAGCATGCATGCAGGGATCTAGTTCCCTGACCAGGAATTGAACCGGGGCCCCCTGCATTGGGAGCGCAGAGTCTTAACCACTAGACCACCAGGGAAGTCCCCTTACATAGAGTTTTTTTTTTTTTTTTTTTTTTTTTTTTGCGGTATGCGGGCCTCTCACTGTTGTGGCCTCTCCCGTTGCGGAGCACAGGCTCCGGATGCGCAGGCCCAGCGGCCATGGCTCACGGGCCCAGCCGCTCCGCGGTATATGGGATCCTCCCAGACCGGGGCACGAACCCGTATCCCCTGCATCGGCAGGCGGACTCTCAACCACTGCGCCACCAGGGAGGCCCTACATAGAGTTTTAATTTCATAATCCTACACGTACAATGTCACATAAATGCATACGTAGGAAAACAGACGTTGGCAGGGGGTTAATCCATCTTTTCCTTCTTGCTCGACTGGCCCCCGTCCGCAATCTTCTCTGTCCCACCGTGTTTAGCCCTTGAGGACAATCTAGTCTTTATCTTTCCGTATTTTCCTCCCTGGTCACATAATCATGGAAATATACAGATTGTGCATATAGAGTGGTTTGGTTAACAGTTGTCTTACAAAAATGAAATCACAACTTACGTACCCTCCCACATCTTAGTCCTTCTCCTTAGTGGATCGTCAACCTTGTGGAAGTTCGTCCAGGCACAGATATAGTGCCTATAACCCACGTGGGCAAAGCAGAGCCTGTTTTGGACATAAAGTTTATCCGAACACAGCCCACACCCATCATTTACATATTGTCTGTGGCTGCTTTCATTGCTCCAACAGCAGAAACCATATGGTCTGCAAAGCCTGCAATATTTACTATCTGGCCCTTTGTACAAAGATTCCCCCACCCCGACAATATATTCTTTTCATTGGCTACACCGTGGCCCCCTGCAAATCCGGATGGACCAGTCTGGATTTGCAGTTTCCTTAGACCTGAACTCCTGGGTGGTGCTGGCTGCCTCTGCCCACTCTCAATTCCTCTGGTCATGGCTGAAGTCACCCCTTAAATAATCAAATTGCACTGGTTCCCCTCTTGTTGAGTTTATACCATCCTTTACCCTTCATAACTACCCTGTGGGGTAGGTGCTGTTGGTACCCCACTTTACATAAGGAAATGGAGGCTCAGAGAGGTAGAGAAACTTGCCTGGGACACACAGCTGGCAAATAGAGTCAGGCCTAGAGTTGCCTCACCCAAAGCCCATGTGTTTACTCATTCTTCTTGCTTGGCCTGGACCACAGCTTGCTGACTGCAGGCCTCAGAGGACGGAGTGGCCGCTGGCTTTTTGTCCTCTGAGCTCAGGCGCCCCTGGGATGTAGCCTCATGGGTCTTGGAGGAGCACTGGAGTCCTGACTCCCTCCTTCCTCTCCTCCCCTGCAGGCTTTCTATTATGACCTGGACAAGGTGAGGGAAACTCCTGTCTGCACGTGGTAAGCAAGGTGGGCCGTGGCTGGGCCTGGCTGGATGAGAATAACGTCTTCGCTTGCGTTCCATCCTCCTGGCCGTCCCATGGGAGGAATACTTGGGTTTCCTCCCCACTTTACAAGTGGGGAAACTGAGGCTCAGCGATGCGCCTTCTTTAGGGATGGTGAGGGGCTGGTCTGGCGTTGAGCGCAGCTCTGTGTCAGTACCTGGAGGAGGGTGGCAGGGGCTCGGGGGGGAGTGTGGGCAGGCTACTTTTGAAGCATCTTCTCTTCTTCTGGGAGAAGCAAACACGCTCTGTGGAAAGGCACATTCGGAAGATGGAGTTTCACATCAGCAAGGTCAGCCTGGCTTCGGGGGTGTCTCTCGGCTTGCTGGGCCTCTGCTGGGTTGGCAGTTGGGGGGCGGGGGCTGGAGGGAGGTTCTCTGGGTGCCAGGTGGCTGGAGAGAGCCGAGGAGGAGCAGGGCCTGCAGGGGCTGAGCCCTGAGATGGGGTTAGGGGGTTGGGGTTAGAGGGCTGGGAATGTTGAGTCCCACCACCCGATCATACAGATGGGATTGTAGAGGCCCAGAGAGGGACAAGGATTGGCCCAGGGTCGCACAGCAAGTGCCTTAAGCTTTATATTCTGCAAACTCTCCCATGAGCTTGCTCTACTGCCCCAGGAGCCCAGTGGGTGGACAGACTATCACAAACCCACCTTCCCTGTTTCACAAATGAAAAATCGGGCGGGGAGAGGGGAAGCGATGCACCCACCCGCCCAGTTCACTGGTTTTTACTGTGCACCCGCTGGGTGCCAGCCTCTGCCAGGCGCTGGGGATGCGGAGCGGACGAGGCAGACGTGGTCCTTGCCCCGCGGGCGCACATTCTACGGGGGGGTGGGACCGCCGGGGTGGGGTCGGCAGCTCGGGGGCGAGTGACTGGCAGGCCGGGGCCCGGGCCCCGCCCCTCGGCGTGGGCCGCGCCCACTGGCCCGTGCGCCCCGCAGGTGGAGGAGCTTTACGAAGGCTACTGCATCCAGTGCCGCCTGCGCGACGGCGCCTCCAACATGCAGCGGGCCTTCTCCCGGTGCCCGCCGAGCCGCGCCTCCCGAGAGAGCCTGCAAGAGCTGGGCCGCAGCCTGCAGGAGTGCACCGAGGTGGGCGGCGGTGGCGGGCAGCGCCGCGAGGGGCGGGCCGGTCTTGGGGCTCCCTGGGCCCTGAGGAGGCCTCTCTCTCTGCCCGGGGGCCTCTGTCTGGCAGGGTCTGTGCGTCCCCCGTGGCCGAGCCCGGGGGGCAGGCGGTGAGCCACCTTGTGTGGGGCTTTGCAGGACATGTGGCTCATCGAGGGGGCCCTGGAGGTTCACCTGGGCGAGTTCCACGTCAGGATGAAAGGTAACCGAACAGGGCTGAGAGTGGCTGGGCAGGGGCCGGTGTGGAGGCCTTCTCCGGGACCCTGGGGCTTGTGCGGAGGGTTGGTCAGGATCCCGGGGGTCCAGGCCCAGCCCTCGTTTCCACTCCTGTGACTTGTGACCTCGGGCAAGTCCTATCCCCTGAGTTGAAAGTGAGGGCCCAGGCCTGTCCACTGTCATCATGATGGCCCCCCACCCCCCAAGCTGATACCCACCCTGTGATGGGGGGGCTCCCCGTGTGAGGGCCTGTGACCCATGGGGCCGGGACACAGGAGAGTGGCGAAGAGATTAGCCCGTCTCTGTGTTCCAGGCTTGGTGGGCTACGCACGCCTCTGTCCGGGAGACCAGTATGAGGTACAGCCACGCTCCGGGCGGGATCAGTCCTCAGGGCTCCCCACCAGGCCTTTGGGGGTTGGGCGCTGCTGGCAACCAGGGCCCCAGCTGGGTTTCTGTCCCCGCCCCGCCCCGGTTGGCAGGGAGGGCCCCTAGGCAGGGGGCATGGGGGGCGGCTGACCCCTCCCTCCGTGGGTCTGGCCCACAGGTGCTCCTGCGCCTGGGCCGCCAGCGCTGGAAGCTGAGGGGCCGGATCGAGTCTGACGACAGCCAGACCTGGGACGAGGAGGAGAAGGCCTTCATCCCCACCCTGCACGAGAACTTCGAGATCAAGGTGGGTGGGGCTTAGGGGCGGGGTTGGGGCGCAACGGGGTGGGGGGCTTGGCTCCGACACCACCCACAACTCCCCATCCCCCCAGGTGACAGAGCTTCGGGGCCTGAGCTCGCTGGCGGTGGGCACAGTGACCTGCGACATCACCGACTTCTTCACAACCCGGCCGCAGGTCATCGTGGTGGACATCACAGAGCTGGGCACCATCAAGCTGCAGCTGGAGGTGCTGTGGAAGTGAGTCGGGGTAGCCGCCTCCCCCTGCCCGGGGCCCACTGCCCAGACGGGAGGCCGGCCCCAAACTCCCACCCAGAGAGGAGGGGGCGGGGTGGGGGGGGAGGGGGCTCGCCGGCTCCCCCTGGTGGCCTGACCACGCCCTAGCATCCACCTTGGGCAGCCCTGCCCTCATCCTGCCCCCCAGACAGGCTGGGGCCCAGACCCTTCCCTGCAGCCCTGCCCACCCCACCGCCCCCGCCCCTCTGAGCTTTGATTCCCTTCTCACTTTTGACCCAGTGGCTGTTAAAGACCTGGCTGGGGACTTCCCTGGTGGTCCATTGGTTAAGACTCCATGCTCCCTATACAGGGGGCCCCGGTTGGACCCCTGGTCAGGGAAAAAGATCCCACATGCTGCAGCTAAGAGCCCGCATGCCACAACTAAGAGCCCGCATGCCGCAACTAAGAGCCCTTATGCCGCAGCTAAGAGCCCTTATGCCGCAGCTAAGAGTCCGCATGCTGCAGCTAAGAGCCTGCATGCCGCAACTGCGACCCAATGCAGCCAAATAAATAAATATTTAAAAAAATAAATTAAATAAAATAAAGACCTGGGCTGGCCAGGACCCTTTCCAGCAGCCTCCTGGGCTGGGCTCCCGGAAGAAGCCTGCCTCTGCCCAGGAGGACTGGCTTTGCTGTGCCCACCTCATTCCCTGCTGACCCCTGCCACCCATCAGGCATTAACGCCGAGCGGTCACCTTGAGTCCTCCCTGGGCCACAGCCCACAGCCCCATGGATGGGGGACACGCGTGAGAACGACCCCTGCCCAGGTGGGGCTCTCCACCGTGCATGCCATTTCAGTGATCGCTGGTGGTTTCCACAGGTTTTGTTTTTGGTAGCAGAGCTCTTTCTCCCAAATGAAGCCTTGGGTTTCGAGGAAATTCCCTTCTCCTCATTCCCCAGGGCAGGTGCTGCAGGAGCAAAGGGGCTGAGACGCACTTCCTCTACTCTGGTGCTTCTTGGGACCAGTTGGGGCCAGTCTCTCCTTCCTCCCTGGGGTGGGGTCCGCGCCGGGGTCACTGGAGCCACTGCTCTCTCTCCGGTGAGCTGGGTGAATTTGGACAAGTGACACCCCAGCTTCAGTGTCTTCATCTGTTTAGCGGGGCTGAGCGCGCCTCTCAAGTGTACGGGGCAGGGGGTGGCCCAGTGCCATGCAGCCCCAAGCCGGGCAAGTCCAAGGACCCAGGTGTCCCGCTGGCCCGCAGCTGCCCTGGGCAGGCAGGAAAGGTGTCCAGGCAGTGCCTCTGAGCCTCAGGCCCTCGTGGCCGGGCTGGGCCCCAGATGTTGCGAGCTAGGCCTGTGTGCAGGGAGGCAGGAGGCAGGGAGGGCTGACCCATGCCTGCCTGCTCCAAGGGCAGGCGAGGGCCGGGCTGACGCACCCCTTCCTCACCATGGATCTGCAGCCTTCCCTGTGACCGTGACTGGCGACCCCTGCCCGATGAGGAATCTGAGGGGGGCAGTGACGTGGCTAACCCAGGAGACGGCAGAGCTGAGTGTCCACCTCTGGTCTGCTGAGCTTCTCGAAAGGGCTCTAAAGGGGGCTGTCATTCACCTGTGTGGTGGCCGAGTGGCCATCTGGCTAAGGGCGCTCAGGGCAGCGGGCCTCTGAGAGACGTTGCTAGAAGGGTTGAGAACGTGGATTTGGAGTCCCTCGGCTGTGCCTGCCCCTCCCCGAGCCTCCATCTCCTGGGTCCTGTCTGTGCTCCAGTGTCCTCCAGCCATCGATGACACCCTGGCCTCTGCTCTCCTCCAGCCCGTTTGATACCGAGAGCTTCCTGGTGTCGCCCAGCCCCACAGGCAAGTTCTCCGTGGGCAGCAGGAAGGGCTTCTTGTACAACTGGACACCCCCGAGCACCCCCAGCTTCCGGGAGAGATACTACCTGGTGAGTGAGCCTCACCGGACAGGGATGCCATGGTCGAGCTGGGATCGGGGGTGGGGGGGACTCCCCAGGGGCCAGCACGTGGGGCTGGGCTGAGCAGCAAGCTTTGGGCTTGGCCTCCCTTGTTTGGGGGTTATCCTGGGTGTTTTTCTGTACTTTTTCTTTCTCGCAGCCAACCCCTCCATTCTGGGGCCTCTGGACTTGGTTCTGGGCTTGGCTGGTTCTTCTGGATGCCTGGGATGGGGTTCTCTGGATGGTTCTACCACCCCAGCCATGACCTTGGCCTCCAGTCTGTTTTACCCTTTAGTATGGGTTTCCAGTAGGTAATACCTTGACATCCTGTACAGTAAAATATCTCTTTCCTGTGGCCTCCAGGGACCTGGGTCCCCTCTTTAGCACCGACTACTCTTGTCACCTTTCTCCATATTCCTCCAGAGATACTCCGTGCCGTCTGGGAGCAGATGCATCTTCCCCAGCCTTTCTCCCACAGCAGCCCTTAACCTAGTGATGTACTGCACACTGTCATTCCCAGAGCGCTCCTCATTCTTTGTTTGCACCATGCAGCATTCCACATTTGGCTAAAAATCGCACTTTATTTAACAAGATATTGAGGTTCAGTTATTTGCTGTTACCAACGATGGGGCTGTAAATAACCTGGCACACACGTCATCCTGCATGTGTTCAAGTATCTTCCCAAAGCAGGTGCCCCAGTGAGGGTCCAGGGACAGAGACAAAAACAAGGACATTCTCTCAAGCCCAGAGGGAGGGTGATGCTGAGCTGGATGAACCTGTCTCCCGCCTCTGGACCTTAGGTGGGGAAGGCAGCTTTACATGAGCTGGGCAACTTGTGCATTTAGAGGAAACGTGATTGTCTGGCCAGGGTGGTCCCAGTGTTCTTTGGTTAAAAAGTCATCTATGGTTAAGAGCATGGGCTCTGGAGCCAGATGGCCTGGGGTCCAAATTCTATCTGTGCCTTTCATCTGCTGTGTGACCTTGGGCAAGTCATTCAACCTCTCTGGACTTCAATTTCCGTATCAGAGAAATGAGAACAACAGCACCGCCCTGATGGGGCTTTGTAAGGGTTAAGTGACTTAGTTAATGAGGAGTGCTTACAAAAATGCCTGGCAAAAACAGATGGTGCTGTCGGAACATCAACCATTATTATTGGGCTGGTTGGTGAGGGGGAGGGGTTCGGGTTATGTCAGCTCGCCTGGATTAAAACTCTCACTTTGATCCTCGCCTGTGTGGCCTGAGGATGAGCCAGTGCCCACCCTCAGGGAGGTGTGGTGACGGTTAAATGAGGTCTGCCTCAGAGACGGGGGCTGGAAAGGGGTGCATCAGAGGGGTGATGAGGGGTAAGGGCAGAGAGGTGCCAGGCTCTTATCAGCACTTCCGGGCTGCCCGTCACCTTGGTGGACCTGTCATCCTGAGAATGTGGGTATGCAGAGCAAGGGTCTGTGGGGGAAGCCCTCTGGGGGCCTTGCTGTGATCCCTGGGGCGGCTGGTGAGGCTGCTCCTGCCTCCCCCTCTCCAGTCTGTCCTGCAGCAGCCAGCACAGCAAGCCTTGCTGCTGGACAGGCCGAGGGCCACCTCCATCCTCAGCTGCCTGTCCGACGGTGACCTTCGGGGGCCTGGCCTGCGGAGCCGGAGTCAGGAGCTGCCTGAGATGGACTCCTTTAGCTCCGAGGACCCCCGAGACACTGAGACCAGCACAACAGCATCCACCTCGGACGTGGGCTTCCTGCCCTTGGCCATTGGCCCCAACACCTCCATTGAAGAGGGGGTCCAGGAGGACCCCCCACCCCTGGGCCTCCTGCCAGAGGTGTTCCACCTGGCGGAAGGCTCGTTTGTGGAGCAGCCTGGGTGGAGAAATTTGGGAGTAGATAGCCTCGACCTGCCACGGGGCTCCCCCTTCCACAACCACGTGATCCCTGGAGGCCAGGAAGGCCACGATGAAGCAGAAACTGAGGATGGAGTGGATGGGCCCGGGGTGCCCCTCGAGAGGCCCCTGCAGGATGTCCTGGATTTACTGAGGTCCATGGACCCTGCCCCGCCCCAGCTCCGGGAGCTGGAGTACCAGGTCCTCAGCTTCAGGGACCGGCTGAAGGTACGTTTACTCTTTGCTGGGCGGAAGCCCTGCTTTGCTGATGGTGTGACAACTGGGAGTGAGATTCTGGGGCAGGGAGCCTGGGCCAGCATCCTGGCCTCACCCCCGTGTAACCCAGGTGGGCGATGTCTCCTCTCTGGGCCTCAGTCTGTTCATCAGTCCAATGGGTGTAACAATGGCGCTCAACGAGCTGGGAGGAGGATTATAAGAGGAAGTCGGGGCTCATAGTGGATAACTTGCTCCACGTCAGGCCAGATCCCAGCCCCATCTCACATCTTCTGACCTGGGTGGGTGGGGCTGCGGCTCAGCTTTAAGATCCCCAATTTGGGGCATTCTCAGGGTCAGAGCTGGCACTGTGGGAGGCCCCTCACAGCCACACCCCCCCCACCAAGACTTCTCCACAGGGCCCACGCCAGGGGCTGTCCTTGGGGGGCTCTCAGAGGTGCTGGCCTGGGCAGATGATTCTGTTTTTTTGGTTTACATATACAGATGTATGTAAGCTAAAATGTATACTTATATATATATACATACGGCACATATATACAGCATATATACATACAGCCCCTACTTAGACATCAATTTTCTTTTTGGCCGTGCCCCAAGGCTCGTGGGATCTTAGTTCCCCAACCAGGGATCGAACCCGTGACCCCTGCAATGGAAGCACGGAGTCCTAACCGGACCTCCAGGAAGTCCCCATACATCAATTACTTTATGGAACCACTGTCCTATGTGTTCAGTTCACTGGCACTGAAATAGTTTAACAGCTCTCTTCAAAATTCGTTTCGGTTATTCCAGCTCTGACCCCACCCCCAACGTTACAGTTCAGCACAGGTGAAAGTTTAATTTTTCACTTTATATCTAGTAACTTTAAAAACACGTTCGCTGTTTACCACTGCTGTGGTCTTTAAAAAGGACCTGCCAGAAAATTTCAAGAAAAAAATGTAAGAAGTAACGTCACCCTTTTTGTATTTCTTAGCGGCGTTAGTATGTAGAGCCATTTGGGTCGGCACGCACGCAGCTTCTGTCACATACTTGTATTTTGAAAAATACACTTTGCATAAACAACCTAAAGTAATACCGCAATAGGACAATAATTTTAAACATCTTTGAGGAACTTTTTTTTTTTTTTTTTTTGGGCAAACCAAGTTAGAACAATACAGATGATTATAGGCTATGGTATTTAGTTTGACTTTTTCAAGAGAAATTATACACATAGGTATAGGTGTATAAATACACGTATTTATATACATGTGTGTATGTGAGGATTTAATGAGGATTTAATTTAATTTTATTTATTTTTAAATTTTAAATTTATTTATTTATTTTTGGCTGTGTTGGGTCTTCGTTTCTGTGCGAGGGCTTTCTCTAGTTGCGGCAAGCGGGGGCCACTCTTCATCGCGGTGCACGGGCCTCTCACTGTCGCGGCCTCTCTTGTTGCGGAGCACAGGCTTCAGACATGCAGGCTCAGTAGTTGCGGCTCACGGGCCCAGCTGCTCCGCGGGATGTGGGATCCTCCCAGACCAGGGCTCGAACCCGTGTCCCCTGCACTGGCAGGCAGATTCTCAACCACTGCGCCACCAGGGAAGCCCGAGGATTTAATTTTATACGTGTGTATATATATTTATATACACGCAGTTAATTCTCACTATTTACAGATTCTGTTTTTGCGAATTCATCTACTTGCTAAAACGTGCTCGTGATGCTTTCGTGGTCATTCAGAGGCACGTGCAAAGGGGCAGATAATTGGAGTCACCTGATGTGCAAGTTCCCAGCTGAGGCTGAAGGAGATGACGCTCTTCCTTCTTTTCTCAGCTCATACTGTACCCAAGTGTCCTTTTCACCGAATATTTAGTGCTACGGTTTCCACATTTCTGTACTTACTTCTGGTGATTTCGCTGTTCGAAACAGCGCCCAGGTGCCAGGCTGAGGTGCTGGCCAGTGTTCCTGACGTGCCTTATGGAGGAAATGTGTGTGTTGGATAAGCTGTGTTCAGGCGTGAGTTAAAATGCCACTGACCTTGGGTTTAGTGTATCAGCGGTACAGTGTCTATATTAAATAAGACGTCTTTAAGCAGACACACAGAAAACAAGGTTACGTATTGATGGGTTGATGAAAATGTTGACCAGAGGCTCACGCCTCTGCATCTCCCCTGGGAGCAATGGTTCAGTTTCAAATCCAGAGGTCAGGTGACTTTACACACCGTAACTACCGTGAATAACAAGAACTGACTGTGTGTGTGCGCATGCGCCTGTGCGTGCGTGCGCGCGCGCGTGTGTATATATGTATATATATATTATTATTTTTTCTATTGGGCAAGGAAATCTCTGCAACTGGTCTTATTCTTCTCTTGTTGCTCAAGGTTTTCTCTTTGGGCTCAACTTTCAGGAGCCCATTTCTGGCTCTTGGGGCAGCGTCTACTTGGGCTATGCGTTCGGTGCACTTTGTGTGAGACGAGGCCCCTGGGGATGGGAATCCACCGCAGCAGACCTGCCACTGGGAGGCTCTGACGACTTGACACCCCCTCCTGCCGCCTCCCCCGGTCAGGGGCTGCCTTAAAACTCCTCTCCTTCCACGTCTCCCCGGGAGAGGAGACACCTGGAACCCAGAGGCTCGCCTAGCAGCCTCTGGCCTGGGTTGTTGGGAGTTGTTTGGCCTGACCCACGCCGTATTTAAAAAATAATTTGGAATGAGTTGTCGATGTTTAAAAACTGGGCAGCTCCCCACAAAGTCTAGATTTCCACTTTTTCTTGGAAAACTGAACAATCTGGCAACCTCAGGCCTCACACTCCGGGCGGCAGGTGCCCTCTTGGGGGCGGGCCCTGCCCTCCAGCTCTCTCCTGTCACTTGCCCTGTCCCTGTGGGTGTTAGTGACCGGTGAGGTTCTTCAGATCTGCCCTCCTTTCAGCTGTCATGCCAGACCTTGTCACAGGCCATTCGGCAGGGACCTCGGGGACGCATCCCTTTGCCCGTCCCTGATGCAGGGGATGGCAGCCCTGCTGAGGGACGGTGACCAGGATGCCGTTAGGGTGGGTATGCTGGGCGGGTGGCCGGGCTGCCCTGAGTTCTGGCTGTACGTCCGTCCGTCCGCAGCCCCGCGGAGCCCGCCGGGAGCACGCGTCCGCCGAGAGCCTGATGGAGTACATCCTGGAGAGCTTCTCTTTCCTCAGCGCCCACATCGCCCCACACGAGCTGGCCCTGTTTGGGGGCTCCCAGGGTCCCCGGTGAGTGCGCCCGTCCCAGCGCGGCCCTGGTGACCAGCCTTGGGGCCGGGGTCTTCCACAGCCCTGCCCTGATGTCTGTTTTCTTTATTGTGGCCCCGGCCCCACCCCGCACAGAGCAGGTCCTCGGTGACCATTGAGTGAACGAGGATACCTCAGCCTGGCCCTTAGCCTTCTGGTCCGAGCGATGGGCTTTTTTTTTTTTTTTAATCTTAAAAAATAACAATAGCGCACTCAGTAGGACCTCTGACCTCTGCGGAGCAATCGCCCAAGCGACCCCGCTCCCTGTTCCTTCTGCACAACCGCCTGCCCTCACCTGCGACACCAACTGCGTTTTCGGTGAAGCAGCTCCCACCTTCCCACTCGCACTGGTCTGAGCGCTTCTCCTGCACCCAAAGCTCAGCAGCACAGAAGCGTGTGAACAGGCCACATTTCTCCTCTCTTCTCACGATCCCATGGGGAGGGTGTGGCATCTCCACCCCCCTCAGGGCTCAGGCTCAGCCCCTGCCCGGAGCAGACACAGTGCTGGGTACGCTTGTGTCTCACTCACCCCTCACGGCCCCGAGCTTGGGGTTCCTGCCCCCACTTTACAGATGAGTAAACTGAGACTAGGGGAGGCTGACTTATCCAGAGTCACAAAGCTAGGAATTAGTTGGAACCTTAGGCTTCTGCTGCAGATTGCACGCCCTGCAAGGTGCGGGAGGGCCCCCAATGCCATCCCAGCACCTGTTTTGAGTTGTTGCTACTTTTTGCTGCTTCTCGTTTTCTCTTAGTTTTCTCCTCAGTTTAACTCCATCTCCCTGGGACCTGGAGTTGGCCTCCCTGATCAGAGCTCTCCAGAGAGGGAGGGTTTCCTCTACCTTTGGAGGGAGCTGAACTGTTAACCGAACGGTCACCCAGTTCTTCTCAATTCAACTCAGAAAGGACAGGACTCCACCTCCACCGCCATCACTGAAAACGTCGTCCAGGGAGCTCACGGCTGGTGCCCCAGAGCTGGATGTGCTGCTCACGGTTCACCTCCGAATCTGCAAAGTGCTGCTGCAGGTGGGTGAGGAATGGGGGAGGGTGGGGTGGGGTTAGGGTGGGGTGGCAGGTTCAAAGCGGGGGTGATGGTGGTGGTGCTGGTGAATAGTCATGGGGTCCTTATACAGCCCAAGCCCTATACCGAAGGCAGTGGTTGTGTCTCTTTCAGTGGCAGATGCCAGAACTCCAATCCAAACTGGCTCAGCCGAAAGGAAATTTTTTGGCTCGTAGAATTGAAAGGCCCAGAGGTGGGCTTCAGGCCCAGCTGGATCCAGGGTTTCGAACGTCATCATGACTGAGTCTTTCCCTCTCTCAGCTCTGCTTTCCTGTGTTGGTTGGCTTCACTTTCTGGCAGGCTGGCTCCTTCCGGTGGCAAAGGTGGCTCCTGGCAGCTCCAGCCTGCATCTTATCGTCTTTACCCCTTTGGCAAACGAGGAATCCCCAGATGACAGTCAGGGAGCTACCATCGGGATAGAAGAAAGGATGGGCATGGGGCAGGTGGGCGCCACAGTCATGGTGGTTGGCCTCAGAGGGCATGTTCTGTGCTAACTTGGAGCATCATGTGTTGCTTCCCAGAAACTGGACTCTCCTAATTTGTCGAAGATGGTCCAGGAATGCCTTCTGGAAGAAGCTGCACAGCAAAAACAGATTCTGGAGACGCTTTCTGTGCTTGATTTTGAGAAGGTCAGCAAGGCGACATCCATTGAAGAGAGTAAGTACCTGCCCTCCCTCCATGGGCTGCCCGTGCGCGTGGCAGGAAGTGGTGAGGATGAGAGCCCAGGGCGCCTCCTCTCCCTTCCCAACACCCAGCGTTACATGGAGCCCAGGGGACATGAGTGGGGGCAGTGGCTGGGATCAGACACACACTGTGGGGTGGGAAGGGAGGCCCGCTAGCCTCGGTCAGCTGTGTGACTCTGGGCGAACAACTCACTTCTCTGAGCCTCAGCTTCCCCATCTGTATAGGGGAGGCCGCTGGGTAGGTGCCAGTGAAGGAACCCCAGGACACATTCGAGGCACACAGTGTGCGGTCAGACAGTAGCTGTGACCCCACTTCTGCCTCTTTCCCCTCCGTGGGACTTCCCTCGTCCATAAGGAGAGGCTGGTGACAGCCCCAGGGTTGTGAGGGCTGCAGGGGGTGACCCAGATGCGGTGCTCACAGCCGAAGCTGCTTGTCTCTGCGGGTCACACTGGACGTGGGAAAGGGACTCTGCGTTAGGCCAGGCCATCCCTCGCCTCCCCGGCCTCTCAGGGCCTAGTGGAAGGACATCTCTGGGCTTCCTCACTGCCTGCTGTTCCCCACCGCCAGTCAGGCTTCTGAGCCTGGGCTTTCAGTCATCCCGCAGGCCACGCGGAGGAAGGGGTGCCTGAAGCTGTGGAGGGGCTGCACGGAGCCCGGCGCGGTCCTGTCCTGCCCTGGCACGGTGCTGCTGGACCAGCTCAAGAAGACGTTCCTGCACAGAGTCAGAGGGAAATACCCGGGACAACTGGAAATAGGTAGCCCCCTGCCTGTCCCCACCCGCCTCGGAAATGCTTTGTGGATCCTCTGGGGCCTTCAGCATTGCCTCGGCAGGCCTCCTTGTAGCCCCGTCTCCACCTCTGCGAACGCCTTCTCGGCATGAAGTGGAGGCCTTCCTGAGCTTGACAACAAGGCATCTCCTTTTCCTGGGGAGAGGAGGGAGGAGTCTGTGAAGCCGGGAAGCTGCAAACGTTAGTGGGCTCGTGCACCTTTCTGGGGACTGATTCCATGGCTTCCACCAGAACCTTAGAGCGGTTGAGAAGGAACCTTTATGGGAAGGTAGGCAGGACTTTACCTGCCCCATAGCGGTGTCTTGAATCTTGGCTGGACTCTTTTCCAGAATGCAGAGCTGCAGTACTTTTCTCTGTTGACAACTGAAGGGTGACAGTCATACTCCAGGCAGTGGCTCTGGGCCTTAAGCAGTTCTAACCACCTGCATATTCCCAGGCCCCGGCTCTGTGATTCAGATTGAGGGGCGGGTGGGGCCCAGGGCACATGGATGCACCGCAAGACTCCCAACTCGGGCCTGTGGGCCTCAGCTGGAGCACGCCCCGCACAGGCGCAGGGAGGGATACCCACCCACACGCCATCAGAGAGCCTTTAAAGTGACCCGGCTGTGGCCGGCTGAGCGGCGCCAAGGGGGCGGGGTCTCGGTCTCCCCTCACGCCTTGTCTGTGTGTCGCCAGTGTGCCGCAGGCTCCTGGAGCAGGTGGTCAGCTGCGGCGGGCTGCTGCCTGGAGCCGGGCTCCCTGAAGAACAGACCATCACCTGGTTCCAGTTTCACAGCTACCTGCGGAGGCAGAGTGTCTCCGACCTGGAGAAGCACTTTGCTCAGCTCACCAAGGAAGGTAGGGGCTGGGGCGGGGGGCACGTAGCCTCAAAGCAACACACTGACGACAAAGGAGTGTCCACCGTGGAGACCTCTGTCTCGGCTTGGTTCTGGGAAGCCAGTGTTTCAGAATCACTGTGCCTTTCTCCTCCAGCTGTTCTTTCGAGAACCAGATTTAATTAGATTCTACATTCAGCCCGCGTAGAAATGAGCTCCCAGGGCAGGAGGCTTTACAAAGCACAGAGCAGAGGTCAGAACTGGACAGGAGGGCTATTGCTGGGCTGGCTGGAGTCCCTGAAGTATGGACCTGGGTTTTATTCATTTTCAGGGTGTATTTGATCCCTTGCTAGAAAGCCTTCCTGGAGATTCCAGGAGGCCCCCTTTGAGACCAATCCAGACTGGGCCTTGGTGACCACACGGGCTTGTCCTGGGATTTGCTTCTCCCTGGCTAATGCACGAGCCACAGCTGTCCAGCCCGGCGCAATCAGAGGGGACCCCGGGCCGCCTTTTTCTGTCTCTTGTAGTAACACTCTTCGAGGAGTTGCAGTGCGTGGGCCAGGCCAAGACAGTCAGGAAGCTGCAGGGGAAGCGGCTGGGCCAGCTCCAGCCCCTGCCCCAGACGTTGAGGGCCTGGGCGCTGCTCCAGCTGGACGGGACCCCACGGGTGTGCAGGGCGGCCAGTGCTCGCTTGGCCAGTGCAGCCAGGAACAAGAGCTTTCGGGAAAAGGTACGGTGTGGGAGGTGGCAGCCTCTGGCTGCAGGTGTGTGAGCTGGGGGGAGGTGGAGGGAGGTAAGCTTCCTCTCGGAAAAATAGGGAGCAGTGAGTGACTGGGGGCTGCATCTGTGGCCGGTATGTTGACTTAGAGATGCTCCAGACATGAACACAGCCTTCTGCATGCTCTCACCACTGGCAGCAGCCAGCCAGCCCTGGGGAGGGAGCTGGCGTTGCCAGGCGATCGATGGTTAGCAGCATGCCACGTGCTCACCACCTCATTCAGCTCAGTGTTTCTAAAGCACCTTATCTACTTGGTCTCTGAGATGTCACCTGCACGTAGAATGTCTCTTTCTTAGAATTCTGACAGTCATCCTCATTTACTTTCAACTAATGTGTGTGGCTGGCTGGTTCGTTGTGCTCGGTTCACTTGAAAACCAAGGGATTGGACCCCTCTGCCTTTTAGGTTCCTGAACACCTGTGACTCTTCTAGATTTCGGGTACCAGACCCCATGGTGGGAGAAGGGCAATACTGGGGCCTCGGTCTCAGGCTCACCCAAGTGCCAGGCACATCCCCACTGGCCCCTCTCCCGTGCTTAATAGCCCTTAAAACAGTTTCGCAAAGCAATTGCCAGCTTTCTTTTCCAGCTGAACCCACTTGGCCATGGTCATGTGACTGATGGGGCGGGGTCAGAGCTGTGACTGGAGAAGAGTGAGGAAGGGAAGAGATGCTTTTCCTTCTGGCCAAGGCAGCAGCCTCACCGAGGCTCCCCCTGTGTGTTCACTTCTTCTGCTGTCCCCGCTGGACAGCGGATTTCTCTGATTCAGCATTTTTTTTTCTTTTTTTTTTTTTTTTGCGGTACGCGGGCCTCTCACTGTTGTGGCCTCTCCCGTTGCGGAACACAGGCTCCGGACGCACAGGCTCAGCGGCCATGGCTCACGGGCCCAGCCGCTCTGCGGCATATGGGATCCTCCCGGACCGGGGCACGAACCCGTGTCCCCTGCATCGGCAGGCGGACTCTCAACCACCGCGCCACTAGGGAAGCCCTCTGATTCAGCATTTTATCTAGATGGCAGTTTCGGAACACATTTTGTAAACAGTACTAGAGAAAAAGAGTTTTCTTACGTCGTGACCCTCAGCCCAGGGACCAGCGTTTTTAGATAAACTGAATGCTGTAGCCTACAACTCGACACTGTGCACACGTGCTGTCAGCATTCGGGGGATGAGCCGTGGGCACCGTGGACTTTGCTCTCACCAGCCCCCCGTTCACAGCAACCTTATTTCCTAGGCTTTGCTCTTCTACACTAACGCCCTGACCGAGAACGATGCAAAACTCCAGGAAGCTGCGTGCCTGGCGCTAAAACATCTCAGGGTGAGTTTAACCCGTCCTTGGTGGGGATAGAGAGAAGCTTGCTTGTGGTTAATGCTGAAGTTAGTTCATTTCGAAATGATTCCACTGGGACCAGAAGAAAATCACTGCCAGTGCAGAAGCACCGTAAAGAGCTGGTTGTAGAGGAACAGCCACCAGCTCCAGCAGCAGAAGCTCTGGTGGCAGAGGTCCCTCGGAAACAGCGCCTGTTTGCTGTGGCTCGGTGTGAACAAGCAGGTGGCCCCAGAGACTCACTTTTGAGCTCTTGGATTATATGGTTTAACATCCTCAATGAAAAATGTTCTAAAAGCACAATAAGCTCATTGTAGGAAAAAAAAGTGTAAAAATACAGAAACGCAAAAATTATCCATTCTACTTCTTGAGCATCTCTGTGCATAAAGCTTTTAAAATTTATATGGAATTCTGAATTACTTCCTTAGGCTAGACTTAGTGTTATCCCAGGGCCAGAGAATGCATTGAGAAATGTTTTTGAAACTCGTGATACAACACACCCATTTACACTCCCGAAAGCAGACAGGAGGGGATGCCCGTTTTACCTCAGTCTCATCTTCGTTTGTAACCCTTATTTAAAAAAAAAATCACTGCCATTCTGCTAGATGAAAAATGGTCCAATACAGACTAAATTCATTCTGGAATGAACCGACAGGAAATTCTCCAAGGACCATCTGCTTATAATCAAATAACCAGTGAGTGTTAGGGTGCCCACTAGGGGGAGCTAAAGTGCACTCTGGTCCTTGGCCCTGGAGGTGATCAGGTGGTCAGCTGTGCCTGAACCAGGTCAGACCTCCTCTCCTGGTCTGACCTGGAGGGCAGGGTTGGGAGAAGCAGACGGGGTAGAAGGGTCCAGGGGAAAGCAGGTCTTCTCATTTCCAACACGGGCCTTTCCGAAGGTGTCAGGATTGAAAACATGAGATGCTGCCAGTGGCACTTTGATGAACCTGAGGCCACAGGAGAAACCTGGAAGCCTTCAGAGAAGAGAGGGGCTGAAGCCGCAGAGACCGTGCTAGGGCTGGTCCTGCAGGGTTTATAAAAGTGGGTGCCTGTTCCTTAAAATGCCCCCTAATGGTCCCCCTTTCCCCCAACCTCAAACAGGGCATCGAAAGCATTGATCAGATTGCCCGCCTGTGCCAGTCTGACCTGGAGGCCGTGCGAGCGGCAGCCCGGGAAACCACGCTGTCATTTGGTAAAGTACAGCATCCAGCGTTTCGAAGTGCAGTGGGGTTGCTGGGGCCCATAGAAAGGTTGTGCCAGAGAGGCCACAGCCAGCTCTCAGATGACGCAAAATAGCACACGGGACGGGCACCGTTAGCAACCTCTTGGACTGCATTTGGCCAAGGCAGGTTTCCTTTATGGCTGAGGTGGCCGTTTACGACCCTTGGGAATGAAAGCCAGATGCAAAGCAGGATTAAGGTTCAGCGGGCTCTGTCTTGGACAAAGGGACAAGCCCCTGGGGTCCACGTGAGCCAGTCCCAAAGGCTCCCCACCCCCTGCCCTTTACGGCAGCACCGGAGGCCTAGGCGTCTGGAAGTACTAAGGCCACCTTGGCTCACCAGTGTAGAAAAGAGCAAGGTGGGGAGACAACCCAGTGACAGATGACCTTAATATTTCAGGTGAAAAAGGACGCCTAGCTTTTGAGAAGATGGACAAACTTTGCTCAGAACAAAGAGACGAAGCCTTTGGCCAGGAGGCAGATGTTGAAATCACAATATTTTAAAAAGCCTCAGCTAGTGAGCCCAAATCCGGCACCTTTGTTTTTGCTGCTGCCCGGCCTCGACACAAGGAGGGCTTCGGGTGGAGGTACACGGTGCGCTCTCCCAAGAGAGTGAACTGGCCGGAGCTGCTCCCGGACTCTGGGCCAGTTACGAAGCCCCAGGGCACAAGTGGGACTTCTGTACGGGAGCAGAACAAGGGGCTGCACAGCACTTAGAGGGCTGCACTTCAGTCAGTCAGCCTTTGGCTTTGAGCATCTGCCTGACCTTCCCCGGGGCCAGAGCCGGGTCAGTGCCAGCCAGCCACGCCACGAAGGGGCCGAGGCCAGGCAGGCGGAGGCCTGGAATCAGCAGGTCAGCTGGCTCAGCACTTCTGGTTCACTGAAGACTGGGACCGAGGAGGCGAGCAGGCCGAGCGTCCCTGCTGAGGACAGGACTCGGGTCGTCCCCACAGCAGCAGCTGTCACTGTGGGGAGGGCAGAGCCGGGGTTTCCACGGTTCGCCCCCTCAGCCCGAGCTGCAGCCCAAGCGCCACAGGGGAGCCGCTGGCGGCCTGCTGACCGTGGGCCTTATTTTCACTGTGGTTCAACAGCACAAAGGAAACAAGAACATGCCGTCAGCCGAGGTGTCTTGAGTGCCATTTGCTTTGACCTCACTCATCAGAATGGAATCCATTTTCTGAAGCAAGTCAACTTAGGGCTTATTAAATAAATTGCTTCAGAATTCGTAAGCTAGTTTGAAGATTTTACTGAACATCATGTTTAAAGAAGGAAAATTAATTTCCTATTTAAGTCTATTAAAAAACCCAAGTGTGTCCTGGGCTGTTTCTGGGTTAAGAATGTAGAGGTACCCTGGGGTCTGGATGTGGTATCAACAGTGGCATTGGAAAGCTCTGTAACTTAAACATGCTCATTTACGTTTCCTGTATATATTCTGTGCTTTTCGGTTTAACTCAGTATTTATTTGCCTTGTCCATATGTTGTTTTCTGAAATTTCAATTAAAATACCTTTTTATTGGTGTTCCACTCTACCCGAAAAAAGTGGAGGGTAGTGGTTGTTTTCTGGAATATCCTGAGGGAAGACGCCACCCCTGCTGTCCCTCAGTGCTCTCTTTCCAACGTGACATAGACGCAGGGGTGGAGGAGGGCGGCCTCAGGGCAGGGCCGCCCCTTGGACTCTCCACGTGCTCTCTGAGGCTCCCAGAGTCCCCTCTCCTTACAGACACCAGGCGGCATGGCCCTTCTCTGGCCTTGGGCCCTATCTGACTTCTGCTCAGTTACAAATTTAGTTATTTGTTTCCACATTGCCGTTCCTCCTTGTCACGAAAGCTTAGATGTCTTTTTTTTTTTTTTTGTATCTGAAAACGATTGAGGTGACGACAGTGGGTGTGACACTACCACCCAGGTCCCCACTGTCCTCGCTGGGTGTTGTGTGGTCACATGACCACAGACTTTGTTTCTGGGTTCCATGGATCTTGCTGAGAGGCCACAGCATAAACAGTTTACTCACCAGCCAGCTTTGAAACAGTCATAAAACCTTGAAGGATATAAGGGAATTCTTTGTAGTATTTCTGCAACATTGTGCAAGTCTGAAATTATTTCAGAACAAGAAGTCAATCACTTTAGGGGAGACTTACATTTAATTTTGTACACAAAAGGAAGACTACACGAATTGTTTATACTTCACTGTTACCTCTCAGTGTCAGTCTCCACTGATGCGTCAGTTCCACAGCAAATGTGACTAGGCAGAGGTGCTGAGACGTGGCCACCGTTGTGTCTTACAGGCAGCCAGCTAAGGGACACACGTTCTTGAGGTTTGAGCAGTTCTTCAAACAACCTTTATAAATTCATTAAGTTATCCAAGGGCCCTAACACTTGAAAAGGTGAGTTTTGTTGTTGTTGATGAAATGGGTTGAGGCCTGGACCGCTGAGTAAAAACACCAGGCGGGGAAAGTGCCCCCAGCCCAGAGGCACCCACGACTCCAGGAGGCCGCGTTGTAATCCTCAGATGCGGAAAAACTATAACCCCTCTTGACTGACAACATCTGCTTCACATCAGCAGGAATGGAAAGAAACAGGAGTTGCCCAGCCTGGTTTAGGCCTATTAAGCAAAGAAATGGGAAGCACCCCAAAGCCATGTTCTTTAGAAAAAAATTTTTATTGTTGCAACTAAAATGCAAACCCATCATTTATATGGCAAGTTGGAAAACTGTACAGTTTGACAGTTCTGTGAGGTCACAGAAGACCCTGAGACGCGCCCCCCGCCCCCCATCATGCATCCACGTATACACACACCTGAAAAGGTATCATACCAAAACACCTCGCTTTTTTTGTTTTTATTTTTGTAAAAATGGTTTATTCTATGGCCATCGTAAAAAATAATGACCTGATGAGTAAATATTGGCTTAAGGCATATAGCAGAGCAGCTCACTACTTCTCTAACATACGTGTGACAAGATGGAGAACCATCTGTCTTCCAAGGATAGGAGGTTAAACCAGTATATCCATTTTGAAATGCTACTATATATACACACCAAACTACTACATACATATACAGGACTTAAAATAACAGACAAACAAGCCCAACTCAAAAATGCTTACAGCCTGGCACCTCAGTCTCATCCACACCTCACCAAGGCTCTGCGGGGCGATGCCTCAAATGTTCCCACCACAGAATTTCTCTGCACGAGCTTCTAACACGTGAAAGGCAAAATGTGAAAATGCTGGCAAAAGAGCAGCCCGTGAGCTATAGCTGCCTTTTTTTTTTTCTTGTTAAAAAAGCCACTTAATGTGGAGGTCTTAAGTTCCCCTCGCAGGAAGAGTCGTGAGCACCATCAGTCCCCAGGGTTCAAGGGCAGGGGCAGACGCCTCTCTCAGCAAGGCCCCCGGACCTAAAGGGCCGCAGACTGACTCGAAGGGACTGTCGTCCAGGCTGTTTCAAGAAGTGTGGTTTCCAACCTTGGTTCCAGATCACGGTCCGCTCAAGAAGAGTGTGAACTTGGCACAGTGGAGGCTGATCCCAAAGGTGTGTGTGTCGCGGGGGGACCCTGCTTGTCTAAATGTCCAGAGTGCGAGGTGTGACTATGGCTTCCCATACCCTTGGAATGTCTGAGTTACAGTGGGGCCCAGCTGGACCAGGACAGGCTGGGCCTCACTAGGAAGTCACCAGAGTGTCATGCCAGGAATCAGGCAAATATCTGTTACTGGACATCGCTCCGCTGCCGAATGGCAATTATTTCAGCAACGGTCTTAGGAACCAGAGCCACGTAATGCTCAGCTCATGCAAAGGTAGACTGGACTTGTACACAGAGCGCATCAGTAAGCAGAGATCTAAGGATTTCAAGCACGTGGTATTTGATCGGGACACAAGAAGACCGTACATGCATCCTAATACACACAGGGAGAGTGGTGACTGAGATTGAGGTTCGAGCAGACAACTGGGGAGGGGAGGAACCGGGACAAAGTAATCTCACGCCATGTGTCTTAAATAGCCAAGTGTTCATTATATATTATCCCCTTGTTCTATAAACACAGGCAAACCTCTTCTCGTGTTACCCAATGAAATCACGACTGCTTACAACCGTCTTCCTTCCTAGTACTGGTCTGACGCAGCAGGCTCACGGCAAAGTCCTCCGTTCCCAGCGCTACCTGAGGGTTTATTATTGTACTTTTTGATAAAGCCCTTGGTGCAAGGCTGACATCAAAAAACGTTAATACATTATTGGTTTTTGAAGATGCTAGTGCACTGTGGATGCCTTCAGGAGAAAAGAATTAAAAAATAAATATGGAGTGGAGAGGCTCACTGCACACGGTCTCCAGGGAGGGCCGCGGGAAGGATGTCGCTTGCCGCCTGCCAGGGACGTGCCGAGGGGGCACCACGCGAGGCTCGCCCCTCCACCCGCACAGGCCTCCTTGCTCTGTGCCACCAGCCCAGCGCCCTCTGTGCCCTCCTCAAAAAATGGGTTGTGGGTCTGGTATTCAGAGGACGGCGAGGAGGAGAAACGTAGCAGGATGGAGGTGAGGCCAACCACCCGGGAGGGGGGCTTTAGTGCAGAACCGGCGTCCGGCGGGGCGCGGCGGGCCACGCTGTCCGACGGCCCTCGCCTACGGCGGCTGCCTGCTTAGGCGGCTGCGGGCTCTACGGGCAGGGGCGGACCGTGGGTGGAGGCGGGTCAGATTGTGTGTGGCTGTCGAGCAGGAACTAGGATGAAACCAAACGCTTTCAGAGGAGCCCGGCCCCGCCCCTGCAGAGCTGCGGACGCGTGCAACACCTCGGCCGCCCTGGCCACTCCAGCCCCCGTGAAGGGGGTTTTGGTTATTATTATTATTATTATTTTTTACAACAGCTCCCCCTTCCCAAAATCACCCCCGAGGAAAAAGCTGTCTGCACGTTGCTAAACCATCGGATGCACTCGAAGGTGGTTGCTTAGAAAGAGGTAAAATATTTAAAATCATTAAAAGAAAAAAAAGAAGTCTTGTGAGGTGATTTCCACGACCAGAGATTTGAGGCTAATCCTCACTCTTCTCCGTAACTTTAACGGTAACACATTCTAATGTGTGGGTTTCTACTGAAATGGCATTTATATTCCAAGCAAAGTGGAAACTGCTCCTTCTGGATCTCAATGGCTGGGTGAAAAGCCGGTGGCCACCCTGTGGTGACCTCTGACCCTGAGGCAGGGGCCCTGAGGAACCCTGTTTATGGGGATGGAGCAATGGGGGCAGGACGTGCGCAAGACGGCTGCAACGAGAGGGGGCCGGTGGAGGAGCAGACAACGGGAAGCCAGCGGGACACCCTGAGCAAAAGCAGAAGCCGGGTTCTGTTTTCTAGAGACGGCCTTTTGTTGTTTTTCTTCTTAAAACGGGAAAGCTCGCAGGCACTGTCCCAGCTCAGTGCGCGCTCAGCAGAGGAAGCGCCTGAGCAAGACGATGTCCGAAACCCTCAAACCCTCTCCTCCAAAGGACTTTACATTCGCAAAAGTGTGGGAGTCTTTCCCTGGGAAATCAAATAAAAATTGTTTATCTGGTTACACCACCTAAGGGTACAAGAAAGTTTCGTAAGTGCCTAGTCTTTTTTTTTTCCCCCAGAAATAACAAAAAGCTGCTTTTTATAAAGGTTAAAAACAACAATGTGTTGTAATTCTATTACTTTTTTTTCAAAAACAAATGAACAAAAAAAAAAAAAAGAAAGAAAAAAAAGAGAGAGAGAGACGTATTTGGCATTTTGTCTACTTACTCCTGAATAGGTTAAGGCCCTGAGATTAGACTCTTCTATTCTTGGGACCACAGGGCTCCTTAAGACCCCGGTGCATCAATCCTCAATTCTCTCTCGTTAGCCCTTCACAGTCCCAGACTTTGAAAACCTTTGATCTGTTTCTTGTGAGGCTGGCTCAGAGGCTCCCGCAGCACTGAGCGCTACCGCCGGGCTGGCGGCCAGGGCTTGCTGTACACGCGGTCTGGCCAGCACGTCCGTCAGTGAAAACATACCCTGTAGCAGAGGTACGCGCCGGCCGTGAGGACCGTGGCCACGCACACGTTGACCAGGAAGGGCTTCCAGTGAGTCGGCGCCTGGTCCTGCGCCTCCTTGGGCGGCGATGGCTCCCCCTGGGCAGGACCTGCCCCCACGACCCGCCTTCTGACTTCAGTGTCTTGACTCACGCTGAGGAATGAGGGGGGCAGAGGCGGGTTACTCACTTGAGAAAACAATGGCAAGGATGCTATTATTCCCGGAGGAATTCTAGGAAAAAATGAGCCACGTGGAAGCAGAGCCTGCTGATGCTGACCCTGGCCGGAGGCCCGCCTGTCACCGCCTCCCTCCCAGGGCCCGACAGCAGGGCCAGGGTGGGGTTCCAGAGACCCGCGGACTCCTCGGTGACGGGGTTGGGTAAGGGTCTGAGGGGCAGTACAGCCCCTGGGGCCGCTTGTAGAATGTTCCCCTTCAGATCAGGGAAGGTTAACAGTGCGGCCACGGGCTTCCACTCCCTCCCCGGGGCCTGACCGACGCGGACACACAGAGGCCTTTGTTGCTGCTGACATGCGGACACCACACATCTGCAGTGCTGACCCTCTGCCCTCCCCGCTGCACGCCCAGCCAGTCCTGCCAGCAGGCCCGCTTCCCAGGTGTCCCGTGTGCAGTCAGTTGACTACCTTGCTGGGGGCGAGCCAGAGCCACCCTGTGGGGCTGTCCCGGGAGAGGCCAGCAGAGGCTGTGGGCCTGGGTGCAGCCACACCCTGCCTCTCCCCTCCCCACCTCTCCCAGGCCGTTGCCCTCCCACCCTTGCGTCCATCGAGGCGGCCCTGGCCACAGGATGTCCTGCCTCCCACGGGCCTCTCCACGGCCCCGCTGCCCCAGCAGCCTCCTGCGTGGCTGGCAGGACCACCCGGGGGCACCTCCTCCCCAGGAGACAGGAGGAGGCTGCACGAAGCACCCTTCTCGGCGTCCACCCAGTGAGGCCCCAGCCGCAGGGCTGAGGCCTGTGTGCAAGTGGGCTCCCCGCCCTCCCCGGTGCCCAGAGGCGCAGAGGTTCTTGGTCCAACTCCATTCTTTTCCTGGAATTCTCTGGCTTTCAGCTTCCCAAATCCATACTTCCCTGCTCACCACCTTCACCCACAGATGTGAAAGGCACCTTTCTCTCCACTGTCTTCATGAATAAAGAAACAGGACCAATGACACAAATTTGACCCAAGTCACGTGCCAGCTCCCATCCCCCTCATCCTCGGCCCTCGGCGAGCCCTCAGAGGGAGCATGCCAGCCCACCCTGAGAATGTCAACAGAGGCCCTGGGAAGCGGGGCACAGTCGTACTCGCTCAGCACCTGCTCTGGGAGGCCCCGCTGGACAAGTGTCTCTCGAGCCCCAGAACCAGACCCGGTGTTCCTGTGATGAGGACCAGTTTGCACGAAAGGCCCTGGGGAGTAGGTTCATGGGTCAGGACTGGGACCTGGAAACCAGCATTTAGCAAAGTGCCCGGGGAAGATTTTGATGATCCGTTTAGCCAGAGGCCCCGGTGGGGCACACACTGTGTGTGACCTGCTTTCTCAGGCATGACCACTCCAATGTCCGGCCGTAACAATACACCTTGATCCCATCCTTTAATAGCTGCAGAACATCCAACACAGGGAGAAAGCACAACTTACCTAATCCCTGGGTATACAATCAGCTCATCTCTAGCTTTTCAACATTACAAATAATGCCACCACGAACACCTCTACCTGTACATCTCTGCACACCTGCTTGAGAACTCCTGCTGGCTGAGTTTCTAGGTGTAGACAAACGCGGGGTCAAAGCGTGCACTAATCTTAAACTGCCCTCCAAAAATGCAGGCACCAAGGGCACTGCCTCCACGGCCTCAGGCTCGGGCTAACCCCCGTTCATCCTTCAAGCTTGTGCATGATGCCACCTCCTGCTGGCAGCCTTCCTTGACCACCCAGGGAAGGTTGGGTGTCTCCTCTTTAAGGCTGACCCCCTCAGCGTGCACCTCCATCACATCCCTATCCATGGGCCACCACCACAATCTATTGCTCCCTTCCAAGTAAGATGGTCTAGAACACAGACCAGGGCCCCCAGTCTAGTTATCTCGGGGTTTCACATGCATCCGTAGGTGCTCAGTAATCTTTGTCAAACTGTGAGGAAGCAAAACGGCAATCAATTCAATCAAGACCACATGAAAAGGGGGACTTCCCTGGTGGTCCAGTGGTAAAGAATCCGCCTTACAATGCAGGGGATGCGGGTTCGATCCCTGGTGAGGCAACTAAGATCCGACATGCTGCGGGGCAACTAAGCCCACACGCCACAACTACTGAGCTCGCACGCCTCAACTAGAGCCCGCGTGCCCTGGAGCCTGTGCGCCAGAACTAGAGAAGAGAAAACCCGCACGCCACAACGAGAGAAGCCCACGCGCCTCAACGAGGATCCCGCGTGCCACAACTAAGACCCAATGCAGCCAAAAATAAATAAAATAAACAATAAACAAATCTTAAAAAAAAAGACTAAATGAAAAGGTTAAGTACCCCAAAACCATTCTGGGGGCTGAAGGTACGTGGTCAAGCCTGGGTATCAGTTTCAGGACCGGCCTGAAGTCCAGGGCAGGCTTCTGTCTTCTGTCACTGTCATCACTGGGCTGGCAAGGCCTGACTCAGTCGCACCAGACCCCTGATTCCAACAAGCACCACCAGGTGGTGCTAGGTCCCCGCTAAAGTCAGTCACTTCCCCGGGCCAACCTGTGGCTCAGTCAGAGGCTCCTCCAGCTGGGGGAGCAGCAGGGACGGTCCAGGGCCCGTTCCTCAAGGAGGAGGCTGGGTCCACAGGGCTTCAATATCAATATGTATCTCTGGAATAGAAGGCCATTTCCCCTCGCCCCCAGTAAGCCAGGACCCTCTCACATTACCTTTCCAGGCTGCAGGGCGCGTTTAAGAGGGTTCTGGTTTCTTCCTTGACGGGGCCGTCTTCTTTAACCTCCTCAGTCTCAGCTGTCACCCACTGGTGGTTTGCGAAGAACTCCTTGCACTTCCCATTGTGTGGCTCCAGGATTCGTTTGGGAGGCCGGGGAGGTGGGGGGATGTGCTCGGGTGGAGGCTCCAGGTCCTCGTGGGAGAGCTCTTTCCATTGTTCCTTGAAAAAGCAGCAAGAGGAAGTCCCATGAGATTTCACGTTTGGCTGATCTGTCAGGAAACCTGCTCCCCTTTAAGTGAGCAGAGGTGAGGGGCCCTCTCAGCTTCTCGGGTCTCCAGCCATGTCCTTGGAAGATGAGATCTTATGAAAATAAAGTCTATTCTCCCTTTTAATGATCTCTATGTGAGCACTTCAAAGGCAGAAAATGGAACATGGTGAAACCTTCCACAACTTTTTAGCTATTTAAACACGAAGGCTAGCTATTTCCTCTGACCCAGGATACTGTTTCAACGTTTACAATGAACAGCCTCCTTCTTTACAGGCAAAAATTTAAAACCAACACACCTGGATTAAAGCAAAAGCACTGCTGACCTGTACTGAAGAGTCTCCCATGATGAACTTGGCGCCTTCGATCACAGCCAGGTAGGAGAAACGGAGTTGGTCTGCTGTCTGGATCAGTCCCATCCGAAATTTCCGCATTTCTAACAGAACTTTCTTGATATCAACAGAAGAAGGGTCTTTCCTTTTGTCCATCTGAAAGGCAGAGAGGAGACACAGCTCAGTGAGGTCCGAGCCTCAAGTACAATGTGACTGTGTATGTCCTGGAGCATGCCAGTTCCTACTCAGGAAAAGTCATAGCGAGGAAGGCAGAATTCTAGAAAATGTGGCAAAATTGGGACCATTTGAGCACAGGGGAAAAAGGAGAGGGAAGGGGATTCTCTGGATCGTCCTGGCTTCCACATCAAAATTAAGGGCCTCCCTTCAAACGAAGCTATTTAGGGTAAAGCTCCTTTCATGGGAAGGAAGCTGTTAAAAAGTGAAGATCAAAGCTAGTTTATTGCAGAGACAGTTAACAGAGAAGCTGTGGCTGGGCCAGGCTGGAGGTTAAAATGTGCCCCCTTCTCTTCCCGCGGTATTTAAGGGCCTTCTTACCAGCAAGAGGCAGGTGTCAGCCAGACAGAAGGTCCCCGACCTGCCGATGCCAGCGCTGCAGTGCACCACAATGGGGCCGTACTCCATGCTGAGCGACCCCGACTCGCGGACTTTGAAAAGAAAGTTCAGAAACGAGGCTGGCGATTCAGGGACTCCAAAGTCAGGCCACGTGGTATAGTGGAAATGTAAGATCTCTCGAGTTTCTTGAGACTGGAAGAGAAATATACTCATGAAGATTCTAAGAGAATCACCTGTACAGAAATCATTAATTCCAAGTAAGCATGAAGTGCCTTTCCACCCACCTAACTCCAAGAGTAACCTTAATTCTCAGATTTTTCTCCCCGGGTCCACAAACCTAGTGAACAAATACCAAGCCCCGAGTGGACCCCAGGTTGCTCCTGCTTCAACTGCCCCTCCTTTAGGATGGAACAGTCTTGCCCACAAGAGCCCCTGTCTCCAATGTTCCTTTCACTTCTGCCGTCTTCCTGGTTACAACCGATTTCTGTCTGCCCCACAAGTCAAAATGATGCTTCGCTGCCACCCACAGCAATCTTGTCATCAAAGGCCTCGGGGTTTCACATGAAAGAGTGGAAACGTAACTGCACGTGTGGGGCACCAGCTCTGGGTAACTCGGGGCTTTCCTTACAGGACTATCTGGATGCCTCAGAGGATTGTCATTTTACAGAAAAAAGTTACCAACTCAGTCTCCAAAGACAGGAGGCTGCCACGTGTGGCTCAATATCCAGCTGAACAGATGGTTCACGATGAGGAGGAGGATGCTGACAAGACCAGCTGCACTGGCCCCACAAGCGGAGCGCTTACCATGTTCCGGTGTGGGCACGAGAGCTCACTGAGTTCTCACAGCAATCCTTCGAGGCACGTAGTCCCGTTACTCCCATTTTCCAGATTAGAAGACTGAGGCTTGGCAGCTAACCCTCCATTAAGTGGGGGAGCAGGAGTTTAAATCTAAGCTTGCTTGACTCCAGAGCCCGCTGCAGGAACTCTTGAAAGGAGGACCCTGGCCCTTGTCCCCTAGCCCAATCTGCTCGCCGTGGAACAGACAGAACGACCTCTGGTGCTGTTTCCAGCTCCGCTCCTTCCTCTGAGCCTCTGGGACTCCACTCCCAGGGTGGACAACTGGTCGCCAGGAGCAATGATCAAAATGTAGTTCTTGCTGAGGAGAGCAACCAAGATTACACTAAGGTAAGAGCCCACAGCAATGGGAGCCAGTCACAGGGGAAGTAAGGCCTGCAGACAGGAACCACCCCAGCTGCACAGCGCAAAGGGCCAAGCCAGTGCCTAGGTCACCTGGACAGCGGCTGATGGTGAAACACTTTGGGCCAAAGACCCGCTGACCGACAATGTCTCCCTTCGTTTGGCAAATGTCCATAACGTGCCTCCCGTGTGCCTGGCACGATGAGGTAATGACCCCGCGCCCTGCCCTCCCAATGCTCACAGCTTAGTTACAGCAACCTTCCCTGACCCTAGTGTGATGAAAATGTGTGAAAAGGACCCACAAAAACAGCAAGGACCTAACATTAGCAGAGAACACACACGTGTCGCCCTGCACCAGCTATTACACACACTGGTATCTTTCTGCAGAACTGGAAAAAATCTGCTTATGACATGAGGATAACTTATAGAACCACACCAAACACTTCCATACTTTCCTCCCTAGAAAATGATCTCCTTATATCCTTTAATGGCTTAAAAGAGAAATGTGTCTTCTATTTTTTTTAGAACAGAAAAGCACTTAAAAATAGATTTTTAAAAAAATGGAATAAGAAGGGCTTCCCTGGTGGCGCAGTGGTTGAGAGTCCGCCTGCAGATGCGGGGGACGCAGGTTTGTGCCCCGGTCCGGGAGGATCCCACGTGCCGCGGAGCGGCTGGGCCCGTGAGCCATGGCCGCTGAGCCTGCGCGTCCGGAGCCTGTGCTCCGCAACGGGAGAGGCCACAGCAGTGAGAGGCCCGCGTACCGCAAAAAAAAAAAAAAAAAAAAAGGAATAAGAAAACACGCCAAAAGCAAGTTCCTTCTTTTAATTCTTAAAAAGGTGTGGGTTATCTCCTGTTTACTCCCTCCCTCACACCTGCCCACCTCTTTCTCAAGGAATTCATTCCAGACGTGTGCTCGGCCAGGTACACGTCTGACAAGACTTTTTCAAAACCACGTCTGTTGGAGCAAACAGGTCTCCCCCAAACCTCCAAGCTGCTGCCTCTGCTCTGCCACGCAAACAGCACAAACCTCTTCTGCTCTGTCCGAATTCTGTTTCCCTCGACAAGCAAAAGAAATGTTCTCAAGAGTTTAGCAGAAGTCACTTGCAATGTCAGGCTTGCAAACGCTCAAAAGCATTAAAAAAGTCTACCACGTAATCCTCCAGGCACATACCAACCCACTGCCAACATTATTGCTGAAAATCCTCCGTATCAAACCCCTCCATAAATCACACCCTGAGAGCCCGCATGCGGCTATGGCCGGACTTGGGGCTCCAGCGCTAGCGCACAGGGGGCGGCGGGGGGACCTGGACCCACTGCGCGGCTGCATTCCTCCAGAGCCACGGGATTTTAACCTCTTCTCCACTTCCAGTCACCTGCGCTAAGTTCTCGATCTTACTTCGACTATTAATCCCACCCCAGGCGTCACGGTGACTATAAAGCAGTGAACTGAAAACTAAGATGCGAATGTAACGCAGGAGCAGATCCCTCCTCTCCAGCCTCGGCCCGCAAGCCCCAACACCAGTCCTCCCACTGCCCCCAGATAAACCCACGTTCCTTCGACCCCACAGAACCTGCGAACCCTTCCCGGCACGTGCTCTGAGCCCGTGCTGCTCTCACACTGCACACGGACCACCTTCTGGAAGGCTTTCAAAAACCCTATCTGACAGGGGGCAGACAGAGACGCGGTGAGAACGGTGCCCTTTGCCTCAAGTCTGACAGTTTGATATGCTGGGGCCAGGAATCAACCCCAGGCAGTCTGATTCCAGAAGGCAGTGGCTGACCGTGTTTGAGGGTGTCCCCAGGAGCTGCCGTCAGCTCCCTTCCACTGTTCCCACTACAAGCATGGTTCCCCAGAGTGATGGCTCCGGGCGAATCATTCAGCCTCCCGAGGGCAGGGCCTTCTGTGATGCTGCTTCTAGCACACCGCCCAGACATATTCCAAGATCCATTTAATGATAGCCGGCAGGTGGTGTTACAAATTCTCCCCACACATGGGCTTCCCTGGTGGCGCAGTGGTTAAACAGTCTGCCTGCCAAGGCAGGGGACATGGGTTTGAGCCCTGGTCCGGGAAGATCCCACATGCTGTGGAGCAACTAAGCCCGTGCGCCACAACTACTGAGCCTGCGCTCTAGAGCCCGTGAGCCACAACTACTGAGCCCGCGTGCCACAACTACTGAGCCTGTGCTCTGGAGCCCACGAGCCACAACTACTGAAGCCCGCGCCCCTAGAGCCCGTGCTCCGCAACAAAGAGCAGCCTCCGCTCACCGCAACTAGAGGAAGCCCCCACACAGCAGTGAAGACCCAACGCAGCCAAAAATAAAATAAATGAGATAAATAAATTTATTAAAATAAATAAATAAATAAATTCTCCCCACACAAACAAGCCCAAGACTTCACCTAGAAAACTTACACTGACTACGAACTGGGAGTCAGCCCTGGAGGGCCCCTCTTCCCTCACTTCGGACTAAAGAGACTGTGGACCACAAGAGAGGCCCACGTGCTCTGCTGGTATTTAACTCACAGGCCATCACTTTAGTCCCTGTGCAGTTGCAAAGGCAGGAGCAGGAACAGGTAAGGTTTAGGTCAGAACTCCCTTTTCCCTAAGAACTGGTGTTAACGAGTGTTGGGAGAGAGCTCTGTGGGGAAGGAGGCAGGTGCGACCCGCCCCCAGGCACCTCTGGTCACCCGGTAAGTAAGCAGGTAAGCTCTACTCACCATAGTGCTAAAGCTACTTCTTGCTCGGCGCACAGAAAACCACTGGCATAAACAACTGGTGCTAAGTAGTATCACCCAAGTGAAAAGACATCTCAACCAGTAACTGTCTGAAGGACTTAAGCGCGTGCCATACTCACTGTGAGGTTTTCCAATTCTAGTTGTCGTACTGTGTAATATGATTTAATATCTTCAGAGATCAATGTCAATTTCAAATTTGTGTCTTCAAAGATCATTTCTTCTTCTTCTTTTTGTGGCCAGTACTGTGCACATTTTAACTAGGGGAGAAAATAACATTGAATTATTGTGAGCAACTGACTGTCTTCCTATGGAGGTTGGAAGTACTGTCCACGAGCTTTATGATAACCCAGAGACCCAGGGTTTTCTGACCTTGGAGGTCGCCATCCACGTAACCTGCCTGCCTCCAGAGGAGATGGGGAGGGGTCTGTGAAGATCTAGACCAGGACTAGTCGGGCAGACAGGACTTGCACTTCCAAACCCAGCTGCCCCGGTTTCCACACAGCGAAGCGTTCCAGGGGTCTGATCCTCTCCCTATCACCCATAAAGGAAGCCAGATGGCACACAAGGTTTAGGCTCTCATGAACTACTTTATGTAGCCATTTCAAAGGTTATCAAGACCCTGATGGGTGCTCTCGGCATAGCGCAGACTCCTTACCCTGGGGACGATAACCAAGACTAGAAGAGACCACATGAAACACTGTAAAAAGCTTGAAGGGCTGTAATCAAATGCAAACCAGAATCGAGAAGGCTTGCAGAGGGGTCCTCCAAGGCTGGGGATCACCCACTGCCCCACCCCACCCTTTCATTCTGGTTTGGTTCAGTTCAGAAAAATCCCTTGTTCTAGTTTAAAAATTTTAGAAACTACTTGATGCTCTTGATTTAAACGTAGCTCATTAACATTTTCTTTAAAGCAAGCAAACTCCCAAAGATTTGGTTTCATTTAGAGTTCAAGAAAGAAAATCTGAGTCAAATTTAGTGGCATGCTTTGCTTGAGCCAAGTTTCTGTGCCAGACATTTCTGGTTGCTGATGACTGTTCTGGATAAGAACAGCAGGTAGATGGGGGCTAAGCTGCCAGGTCCATAAGCCAGAGGAACCGACATGTCCCCAGACAGAGGGACCCTCAAAGGCGGAATGACTTCCAGCAAATGAAATATCAGTGTGTGTAAACAGCTCTTTGGGAAATGGTACAAGTTCAAGACCCTTATAATTTAACATGCATTGACTCAGAGGAGCCAGGAGGCTCTTGAAGAGGCTGAAGACAGAACAACAAAAGCCCATCGGTCCTGCTTTAATGAAAACCAAAGCAACAGAAAAAAGGGAGGGAAACAAATTAAGAAACACCACACTGAGATGCCAACACAGCACCAAACTTTATGGTTCCCGAAAAGAAGGCCAATAAGGCTTTCTAAAGAGCCTGGACACTGGCCTGTTTTAAAGTTTTGGCCAGTTCCACCCTCCCTGCACCAATGAAGAGCGCCAAAGATGAACCCCTGGAACAGAGCCCATCTGTCAGCACCAAAGAGATCCTGCCACTCAGGACACAGAAGCATCAATGGCATGGCACGATCCCATGCTTAGCCAAAGTGGGCGAGGCAGATGACAGCAAGACTTCAGGAGTCGCTTAAAGGATGCATTCATTCCCATACTTCAAATCATTAGACCTGTGTAATGCCTTGAGACTCCAGAAACAGAGACTGCCCTGGTAGGTCCAAAACCACGTGTGCTGGAGTGGGCACCCAATTCAGTAAGCAGACCAAGAGTAAAGCAAAGAAGCAGAAATGCAGAATGGCGAGTTGCTACCAAAGAAGAAGCCAATGTTTTCATGCCTCATGGGCAGGAAAGGCAAGTCTTTTCAACCTCATGTCCACACAGCAAGCACTCACTTTCAAAAGCAAATATAAAGCCTTACAAATCTCTGTAATCTGGGTAAAGAGCAAGACTTTGGAACTCTACAGCTGAGGAATTCTGGCACACACTAAGTGTCACTACTTATTTAAAAAACAGGAGTTCTTAAAAGAACTCTTAGGCATCTATAGCAACATGCCACAGCCTGCTCTCTGTCATTTCCTGTAGACATTTTTATTGTAAACATATGCAACAAAACAAAACAAAATAAGCACAATATCAACTACTTCCTGTTATTCTATTTACTTGATACATAGTGACCGGAAAAGGAGATTTATTTTATTAGAAAGCAGTCCTTCTTCAGGGTTAACATTGAGGCATGTCTTGGGTTGGCACCAAACAGCCATGTGGCAGTGCCAAAGTGCTGGCATCTGTCATACCTGCTGTTACCACCATGAAGGCGGGTGTGAGAGAGTCCTTGCTTGGGTCCATCTAAAACAAAGAGCTATGCCATCTTGAGAAAAATCCATGAAAGTCATCTGGGGTGACCCTGTGATGGGTGATTTGGCTGAAAGAAGAATGAACACAGAGAACTAAAAGCAGAGTACGAGAGAGATGCACAAAGCCTAAAGCACCTATAATACAAAACCTAGTGTCTCGGGCCTGAAAGCACTTGAAATCAAACAGCATCTTCAGCAGGGATTTCAGGGGAGAGATATGGGCGATGTTTCTGGGTGAACATGGCCTTGCTACTTCCCCTGCCTAGACAATAAGCCCGGCCCCTACACACATGCACTCTATCCCATCATGTCTAAACTCAGTTTTTAAATTGAATGAATGAGAACTTTGGCCATGTGGATGACCTCAGTCTAACACACACAATCATTTTCTGCACAATGGTTTTCCAGGAAGCACAGGGTCCCAAAAGGGTAACGGGCAGGTCTGCCAAAAATACAGGGAGAACATCTTCCACTATTTGGCGAAAGAAGGAAACCAGAAAACAAATATGCATTACATGGAAACGCTCTGCAAGCTGGCTTTTACCACGGGCTGTGTGGAGAAGTTATAATTAGATTAGTTGAGCAAACAAGACACTGCAATTTCTTATAATTTTCCCCAGTCAGCCCTTATGGGGTGATAACGTTGAGGCTGAATTAAAAATGTTTATCCCAAGGAAACTTGAAGAACCATAAACCATACGTTGCTTTCCATGCCAATCTGCAGGCCCAAAAGACCCACAGTGAACAGAAGAGCCGCAAAGGAAAGCAGGGACCACTGTCACGTCATCACAGTAAACGACAATAAAAACCAACTAGTGTTTTTTTTTTTTTTTTAATGGCCAACATAGCAGTCCAAGGGGAAAGGTTGTCACAGTGGATCTGTGGTCCACTTTTGGTCGGCCTTGGGTGGGCGACAACCAAGAGCAGGGCCTGGTGACGAACATGTGACTGCAGTACAGGGACACCACTCCTTGTGTCCTGTGGCAACAGCAGCTAAAGCAAACCGCGTGCAAATAGCAAAGACGTTTCACCTGAACTTTTAGTAACAAATAAAAGGCAAATGCTACCATATCTGACGATTTTAAAATAAATAAGTCATGATTTAAAATTCTCAACCCTCCATACGACTACAGAGTGTTTCTCAACTGAGGGCAATTCTGCCTCCCAGGGGACACTGGACAATGTCTGGGGACATTTCTGATGGCTTCCACCTGGGGTGGGGGTGATACTGGCATCCGGTGGGCAGAGACCAGGGATCCTGCTAAACACCCTCCAATGCACAGGCCAGCCCCCCATGACAGAGAGCGATCTGGCCCAAACGTCAGCAGCGATGAGGCTGGAAGACCCCAAAGGGTCACCTGTGCTCAGCACCTGCACCGGCCACCGTGTTTCACTTCCCCTTGCGGAGTGCGTGTGTTGCAGGAACCTCGTGTTTTGTTTCTTTACTCAAAATTGCTGACATGAGTGGTGATGGGTGAGGGTTTGCTTCACATTTGCAACTTCACATTTTATTAATCAAGCCACTGCAGAGAAAATCAAAAACCACTCTTTCTAAGACAAGAAGCGTTACTGCATCAACTGAACACTCAGGTAAGCTCTTTACACCTGTGACTATGGAGCAAATAAATACTCTCTTTCCAGAAAAGGAGGCAGAGGCAAAACTATGATTTTAAACATGTGCCGCCGTAAGAAGGCCATTTGTTGTAACCAAGACTGTTCCTGTCCGGGTGGGGGAGGGAAGAGGCTTTGTGGCGAGTGCTTTACTGCTTTAGGTTTTCACCGCTCACGTTTCCTTTGATGCGTTACTTCTTTGCACTTGTATTTTTTTCCCTTTAGGACCACGACTGTGCTTTCTTCAGAGGGGTGGCGTCTCCGGAGCCGTCATGTTCTCCTGGCAAGCCACGGCCGCATCCCGATGCAGCCAGGATGGCTGCGACAACAGTGCCCCCGCTGAGCCCCAGAGGGCACAGTGCCAGCACCTGGCTGGGCCTGGGCCACTCGCTCCTCCCGGGGCCTCCACCTCTGAGGCTGCGGAGCCCCGGCGGTGCTGGTGCTGGCCGTGAGTGTCTGGTGCTGGCCGCGAGTGTCGCGGGAAGCGGGCGGGAGCCAGGGGGGCGGGGATGCGGCATCTATTCCCTACTTCTAAGACGTGTGGGGAGGGAGAGCACAGCCGCGACGGCCCCAAGGGAAGCAACGTGGGATGCCGGGAAGTGGGGCGAGTGTGATTCGGATCATTAGCCCAGAGAACTGGCAAGAAACTTAAAAAAACTTAAAAAAAAGAACAGTTTAATAAAATAAATAAACGTTTGTCCTGGCTGAAGTCTGGAGACGGAAGGCGGGGCTGGGGGTCCAGATTAACTAGGGCCCAACCATACCCGGTCCAGCAGCCACATTATGCATATCCTGGGAGGCAGGGGGAGCCCCAGAAGAGTTTCAGCTGTGAAGAGGTATGGTGAGACTTGCTTTAGAAAGGTCATTTGGGATATAGGACGCAGGAGAGCCTGAGGAGAGCCGTCGAGGGGCAGGAGGTGGCCTGACCAAACGCACACCTCGAGTTCACGTTGCAAAGAACTTGGAAGAAAGGAACACACACCCTGAAGTGAAGCACAAGCAGACAACGTCCACATTAAAGAGGTGTGGCCAGGAGCCAAGCATCTGGAGATTTTACGGAGGCGAACCCAGGGTCCAGCTGCTCCCACAACTCAGGTGCGGAGAGGCAAGATTTTACCAGCCAGAAAAAGCATATATGATGAAGATACAGTAGGAACTTGCTTTTCAAAATAAAACTCTGCTCACACAGCTCCACAAGACAAGCACAGCAGCACACGAAGCAGGAGAGAGACTGAGAGGGGAGAGGAAAGCAGGACACACGCGTCCCACACTGGAGGGACTGACGGATGGGGGCAGGGTGGAGAATAGGTCGAGGGCAGTTTGACTTGTTTCCCTCTTTTAAATTCACCTACGTATCTGACTTGTTTACAATAAACATGTATTTGTATACTGCTTCTTTATGTTTTTCTAATAGAAATATAAAAGCAGCTCAAGGAAATAAACACGGACAGATGTCGACTTTGTGGACTGGCATCCACACGGGCAGGGATGCAAACAGTGGATCAGTCTATGACTTACCGAGCCTTTCTCCATCACTCTGTTGAGCATGACAACGCCCCTGCTTTTCTGCTCCCACACCATCTCCCAAAAGTGACCGCAGGTATTGGGCAAAGGGCCCTGCAAACACACAATGCACAGTGTATGCATTTTACACACAAACACGTTCCAGTGCAAGCTCACTGCTGGCGGTGAGTGGATGACAGGGCCCTCAGGCAGCGCGGTGGCCGCAGCTGGGACAGGGACCCGCCTCTCCCGGCCTAGTGGTGACCACAATTCTATTTCCTACCACGCGGTGAAAGGTCATTTCTGCATCTCAGGGCTGGTTCAGAGCTGAGCGAAGGAGGAGAGAAAACACAGATTCTGCTTTCTGGTCTGGGCTGGCCCGCTGAGGGGCTCCACTGAGAACGCCTTAGGGCGGGTGGTACAGCGAATAAAACTCCTGGCTGCAGGAGAGAGGCAGTGTGGGGAAGGGGTCAACAGGGACGCTTCTGACGGCTTGGTCCCAGCTCCAATCACTTACTATCTGTGTGACCTCGGACAAGTCACCCCACCTCTCCTTGCCTCAGTTTCTCCACCTATTCACATGGTTGTGAAGATTAACTATGTTCCTATTATCAATACTTATTAGGCCTTACCACAGTACCTGGAATACAGTAAACACCCAATAAAATGTACCGATTATTATTACTATTAATAATGGATAACGTGACCACAGACAGCCTTCATCCTTGGACCAAGGAACATGAGATGTGGACACACAATGGTCAGGCGGGTGGCCCAAGGGGTATGGTGTCACCGGGGCATGGGGGGTAGGGGTGCCTGCTGAGCAGTGGGGCTTCACTCCAGCCCCCCTGGCAATGGGAACAGATGTTTACTGGATATAGGGTGTGAATGCTTCGAGTTTGCCTCAATTCTTAGTGCTGCCTGGAAGGGACATCACCTATCACCTGCACGACAGAGCATGTCACCTCCTCTGGCCAGCACCACTTCTTTTAAAATGGTTTCCATTCACTTTCATCCAAAATCTCCTCAGTCTTTACATCTTTTCCCTTTAAGTCTCACCGCGCTTCCCTCGACCACGGAGCCCTCAGTGCCCTCTCACTTCCTTCCCTGAACTTATCTGGGATTTGCTGCCTAAACCTGACAAATCCTGGCCCCTTACAGAGTCTCAGACAATAGCGGATTCCATAACCCCTTCCAGCCAACTGACAGAAAAATGGCTCCAGGAAGGTAGGAATCAGGGGTCCCATGGCTGGGCACGAGGACCCTATTGCCAGGTCCCCATAGCAGTGGCTCTGGTTACTCCCCTGCCCCCATACTTCACGCCAGTTTAGAACGGGTCTGAGGGATTAAAAATCCTGTAAGATCTGAAAGGATACACGCCAAACTCAGCCAACACTTGAAGACAGACATGAAGGCCAGCATCTGTGACATTATTCTCTACCCTTAAAAAAATGAGACTATAGCCTTGCATTATTTGCATAATGAACAACATAAAAATAAAAAATGGGCAGGGCTTTTTCGGTTTTGTGGCTTAGAAAATATTTCAGTCATATTGTCTAGGGATGTAACTTTGGGGTCAGCCTGCTTCAATCCCACATGTGAATCTCAGGGCAGAGGGAGACCATGTAAGCAGTTGGATATAACCATGGTACAACCTGACAGACAGACAGACCTTCAGATGTGCCAAGGAAGCGCTAGGGCATGGGGGTGGGGAGGACGGCGGTGTAGAAGTTTCCATGGTGATTTCCTAACGCTCTGTGTGACTTTACAGACCCTATCTTTGCTTTGGGCTTCCCGACCCCACACCAAAGTTGAATGACTGAAATCAGGAAGTAAGAAACTTGACTACTTCTAAAAGGAGAAGTTCCCAAGAAGCCACTCTGCCTCGACCTCTTCCCACCAGCCTGCCACCACCAAGGTCTCATTCCTTCTCATCCCCACCCCAGAGGTGCTGGGAGGACCATGGGCTGAGGGCCTGGGGACTGACGTTCCATACACTGACTGGGGGGCACGAGGGCCAACTGTGGTCACGTGCGGAAAGGAACTGGGACAGGACAAAAGGGAGGGTAAAGAAGGGCCACCAGGGATACGCCCTGCCCCAAAGCAGACTTCGTTCACTGCACTTTCTGGCTTCATTGTCATTTTAGTCTCCAAATATTAAGCACAGTTATGACGTTCACAATCACCCTATAACGCAAACCCAATATACTACGGATAAAAACTGATACGCAATGAAAAAACAAAAATTAGGATTAAAAAAAGAGAGAGAAACTTAGACTGTTTAGACCAATTTACAGGTAACAGATTAAGACATGAGAAAATTACTTAAGAGGAAACTCCTTTATCCCCTTTCCCAGATACCCGTGGTCTTTGGGTCATACACCAGTACGTGTTTCACAAAAGGTCAATTATTAAACAACTTTTATGATTTTTTTCCCCATAAAGATGCCAAAAACCAGTGGGAGTTTCAAGTGATTCTGCATGCTTGTCCACATAATCCACCCCCCACACCCCCCGCAAGAATGAGGACCATGCAGAGGAATTCTGAATGGCCATCTGGATAAAGATTCCTCGTCTATTGCTAACCCTCTTAGATTTCCATGCGCAGCACTGGACACTCTGAGGCGAATACTTATGGACTCAACACAGGTACTGCTCTTCTCTAGCTGCCTCTGTCAACAGACCACAGGCCACTCTGGCATTTTCTTGCTGTTTTCTATAAACCCAGCAATGCCATACTTCCCAGAAAAGATTCACGTCACGACCAGACAATCTCTGAAGGAAGACTTTTTCCTTCCTTGTTGCTTTTTTGGGATGTTTAAAACCTGATCTTCTAAACAGATGTGACAGATTTTATTTGAGGTGTAGACAACAGCACTCTGAAACTCTTACATTGACATCAAGTAAGGCAAAAACCATTAGAGTCAAATTCGAACAATCTGTTTACCTGTGTGAGAATGTAACTCCTCTGGGCTTCTTCCATTTTTATCAAACTAGCATTGATATAGTCGTTATCTTCTTGATGAAGTTTAATCCGACTATGGTCAACTGAAAGGCAAACCAGAACTCAGAGGTTAATCCTGGAGGACCCAAATGTCCACGCAGGCAGTGCACTCCATGGGGAAAACCAAAGAAGGCGAGTTGGTGGCACTCAGGGCGTTCACATTGGCTGAGGCCAAGCTGTTTTAATTGAGATTAGTTATCAATATGGGAACGACTAGTATTTTCAGAAAGGTTTTTGGAAGTGTTTGAAACTTAACATGAAACAGCAACAGAGACAAACTCTACTAAAACACAGAATATGTCCTGTTTGGGAAATCTGTTTTTAGGCTATACCATCTTATGATATTTGTTACTGTCCCCACAACTTGGAAGACTGGGGAAAGGGGATGTCAAGGGATCTGTTCTCTGATGCCTAATATATACTTTTAAAGGGTAAAAAATACAGTGGCTTCAATCTTTAAAAGGCAAAAAAAATCCACCAAAAATTCCACCCAGTCCCCAGAGCTCTAGCTGGTACAATGAGCTAAGTACGTAAGACTTAAGATCACACCTCAACCTCACCTATGCCTAATGGTTTGAAGATTAAGTGGCCTAAGTAGACAACAGTGTGAAAAGTCATACCTTGAATTCCCTGATACAAGGTTGTTTTTTTTTTTTTCAAAGTTCAAGTATAACATAAATCTCATGATCAAAGACACTTAAAAGACAGTTTAACTGGAAAAAATAAGCTCTGAATCCAAAACACTGAAAGTCTATTAAATGTAACTTTCAGAAGAGTTTTTAAAAATAAGCTTGCGTTTGGAAGGTCTGTCCCAGGTTACTGAAAAAGCACAGCCCCTTTTTCCCCCCTTTACCACAACTTTGTCACAAAAGCCATGTTTCCCTGAGGGCCACCTTCCTTATCCTGCTACTGCAGCTAACAAGAGCAGGTGGGCATTTTTATTTCTGGTACAACACAACGGACGGTAAACTCACGTGACCATCCATAAATAGTTCTCCCCCCGCCCAGTGGGAAAGGAAAAGTTACTGGGGAGAAGTGGTTGGGGGCTTCCTATTCGAAAGGATTCCAAAGAGATGTTTTAGGAAATTAGCCACTGTTTGGAATAATGTTTCTCATCATAGAGGGTTAATACAAACTGAAATACTTGGGTAATATTTAAGTGGGTCATGGAGATAAGAGATCTCAAAAAAAAATTATGACCGGCACTGGTGGTTATGTGAGTGAATTCAAACAGCACTGGGTGGTGACCTTGGGCAAACAACTTATTCACCGAGTGCTGGGTTTTTCACCTGCCAAATGGAAGATAATACCCAGTCCCCAGAGCTTCCACCTTGAAACATTCTCCCCATTTCCTCCATAACCGTAAAAGAAAATTACCTTTTCTACTGAAGAGTAGAGGTAGGGGAGAAAAAGCAAAATATAAGGAGTAAGATTGGGTGAGGGTGAAAAAGTCTGGGAATTGTATCTCTGGAAGAATATTTTAAGTGCTGCTTTTTTCTCTGTAAAACTGGTTCATAAAACCATTTAGATGAGCCTTGATCAAAAATGTAGAAAAGGAATATTAAAGACAATATTACTGCCTAATTCTGAGCAAGTACAACAAAGGCTAGAGACCAAAGGCACGGCCACACCGTGTGAAAGGTGCGGACAGTGATGGTTCTTTCCAGCTCAGGGTGGCTGGCCAGGGCCTCACAGCAGCATCACCTGAGGAGAGGCTGTTAGTATTATTTTTAAATAAAGCCTACGAGGTGCCATAGCCTAGATGTGCTCAATCAAGAGTATTGGGCATTGGGGCAAAATCATGTGTCACTTGACCTAGACCCGCGCTTCAGATGTTCCCGGCGAGCACCTTCAGTTAGTGACCATCTCAACCGCAGCCAACATTCACGAGCGAGACACTGGGCTGAGCGGCTGACGTGACTTTATTCATCTTCGCACGATCCTGAGATGCGCGTTGACTCCTGTTTCACTGACGATCAGAGGAGGGGGCAACCGGCCCAAGGCCACACAGCTCCGAGGGGCAGGGACCGTGGCAGCCGTTGGAGGCACACTGCTCTGTGCCAACCGGGGTCCGACTTCGCGCCCCTCCCAGGGACCTGGGCGCTGCACAGTTCAGGGCAGGAGGGCAGTGAGCTTTGGCAGGCCGGCGGGAAGTGCCTGGCTGGGGACTGACCGGCTGCATCTTCAATGTCCCTGGCAGAGAGCAGTGCCGGGGGAGCTGCTGGCAGCCACAGCCCTCACTGATTGGCAACGGCCACATGGAGGTGAGCCAGAAGGTTCTCTGTGGCCTAGAGGAGGTGGCAAAGTTCATGTCCTTCACTCCCCTCCAGGTTTTGTTACTTTATACAAATTCTAACATATTTGGTTATTTACTTTCGAGATATCAGCGGACTGAGAGCCAATTACTCAGAAGGCAGAGGAGGCTGCCAGCGGGCACGCTGAGAGCTAATGGCAGGAAAGAGCTCGAAAAATGATGATGGCAGCAGGGGGTGGGGTCGACAAGCAGAGCTGACTGCGGCTTTAGTTGAGGGGGTGAACCGCTCCCATCCTTTAATGCCTGCGCAGGGCATCGTTAGCAGTTCAATACAATGATCGGGGTCTAATAAGACTTCTGCTGAGTCACCCAGAAGTGATTATATTATGCCTGCTATACCCTGCTTCAGCTGGTAGGAAAATGATTCATCATTAAAAGAGTCAAAGTGAAAAAATGTGCTTTGAACTTAGCTGAATTTTCCAGGAACTGAAACCTTACCCCTTCTACAAGGGTGGAAAAGTGAACCATTACTATAAGTCTCTAATGCCTTTATTATAGGAAACAATCAAGTCATAAACCTTTACTGCTATCAATTTATTACCAAACCCCGGGGCTAAAGGAGTCCTGACTGAGAGGTCCTGCAGCTGAATAAGAGCTGACGCAATGGAAGCAGAGTAACGGCAGTGTGAATACTTACAGGGACTGACGTCTCTGTACCTGTTTCGGTTTTTGTTCTTAGGAAGCTTGGCCACTCTACATGGGAAGTCACTGGCTTCGTGTCGGATATCCTACAAAAAAAGGATAAAGAGTTCTCTCTTGAAATCTCTGGCATCAGGAATTCATCTAGATAGTTAACTGAGCGTGGGCCCTGCGCCGGGCACTGAGGAAGACCCAGCACAGAAACGGACATCAAAGGGAGCCACGCAGTGTGGGAAATGCAAGGTGCTAATTCAGAGGCATGTCCAAGGTCATGGGAGGAAAACAGAAGGACAACTGGGGTGGGGGGAAGTGGCATGGGGTGGGGGGAAGTGGCATGGGGCTGGGAGCTGGAAAGATGTGGAAGAGGGCAGGAAGATGGGGGGGCGGGCACGTTTCACTCAGGAACCCCCAGCACAGCAAAGGCACGGGGGCTGGAGTTCACGTCTTATGCAGGAACAGTGAGTGGGCCGGTGGGAGGAACAACAGGCCTGGGGCACACAGGTGGGTACAGGCCAGATCTTGGAGAGCCTGCCAAGTCAGGCCTGGGAGTTCCATCTGTAACCTTTTGTAAAGCTACAGTTATCAAGAGCAGATAAAATGCCCTTTTACGCCAACAAACTATCCAAATGCTTTCCTAGGAGATGGTAAACAAATCCCACTACACCAAACTGTCAGAAAGAGCAAGTGCCTGGACTAACAGAAGATGCACGTTATGTGTCCTGCTAGATGGATCACACACATCTAATTTTGCTCCCCTAAATCAACATCCCTATAATCCTATTTAAAAATCGTTTCCTTTAAGTCTGTATTTTACTATATATTATTAAAAGAAAAGCTCATCCAACAATGTGAATGTACTTAATCCACTAAAATGTACACCTAAAAATGGTTACAGTGGTAAATTGTATGTTATGCATAGTCTATTACAACTTAAAAAAAAAAAAAAAGACGAACCCACAGTGAGAGAACAGGAGAGCAGATAATAGCAACACAATTTTGGAAGCTGGAAATCAGACTGATTAGTGGTTGGCAGGCCTGAGAAAGCTCAATTACAAGCCAGCAGTGGGGAAAGCAGAGAACCATCAGGATTTCCACCACAGAACCTTCCAAAGGCGCGGAAAGTGTGCTTCTCTGGAAGGAGGGGTGGGATCCACTGCAGGGGAGCGGGGCAGAGCTGCCTGAGGGGAGCAGCATCTCCACTCCCACCGCCCCCTTCCGTGTTGCTGAGTGACCGCTGCCTCACAACTCTGCAGAAATCTGGAGATTTATTTTCTGGAAGATGTAGGTCAGGGGGCAGAGTGCTCTCTAGATGATCTGAGCAGACAAGAGGAAAGACCAAGAGATGCCACTACGGGGGTACGGAAATAACAGCCTACCTGCACCTAGAGGCCCAGTGGCCAGATCTGTGCTGATAAGCCCCTTACACCTGCTCAGAGCTCGCTGTAGACCCTGTAAGCCCCTATTCTTCATCATGCACACACTACTGATTACAAGATGTCAGAGGAGAGAAAGCCTCTGATACAAAAGAGATTTAAAAGAAAAACAAAACAGGCAAAAAAGGCCCCTTAGAGGAAATAAACTGCAGAGAAATGAAAGCTTAAAATATATACATTATTAATATACTCAGATAAGATACTGTATCCATGGATTAAGAACAGGATATTGTATACAATAAAAATGTCTCTTGCAACTTAAAAACAAGATGGCAGAAATGGTAAGCTTAACTGAAGAGTGATAAGATAAAGGTAGAAGAAATCCTACCTTTCCAGAAGGCAAAGCCTAAATAAATAAATAAATAACAATAATGGAAAATTAAGCAAAACAAAATAATACATTAAAAAATAGTTCAAGGAAATCTGCCAGACACATCAAGTGCTCATCAAAATGATAAAAACAGACCCATACCGAGGCACACTAATTTGCAATTCCAGAATCCTGCAGACAAAAAGAACATTCTGTAAGTTCCCAGGGAGAAAAAATAGTTCACTTTCAAAAGATAAGGTGATCAGATTCTGCAAGAACACTGAAAGCTGAAGGGCAATGGCGCAATGCCTTCAAAATTCTGAAAAATGATGTCCAACTTAGAATTCTACACACAGCCCAATAATCAACAAGTGAGAAGGGACAAGAAGAACATTTCAGATATGCAAGGTCTCAAAAACTTTACCACCCCTGCTCCCTTGCTGCAGCAATCCACTGGAGCATGTCTTCCACCTGAGTGAGGAAATAAACCATGAAAGAGAAAGATGTAAGATATACAGGATGGGGGTCGGGGGGAAGGATCCAACACAAGAGCAAAGGCACAGGAAATTTCCACAAAAGCTGTGACGGGGGAGGCCCCAGGATGACAACTATGTACCAGCCCTAGGAGGCAAGCAGCCAGATTGGCCCAGAATGACTCAAGAGACAGACGTGTCAACAACATGCCTTTGTCCCCTGTACCAACCGCAACCGAACGAGACCACCAAAGGGAAATGAGAAGACCTCAAGTCCAGAAAACAGGGAATCCAACTGAGAAGCAAAGCAAAGAAGTCTCAGAATGGTAGCTGTGTGGCAGCCTACAGACCCAGCGACCCAGACCAAAGAACAGAGGTCCCCAGTAGGGATGCCTCCAAGACCAAATCTGAAGCTGAGGAATCACCTGAAACTGCTCTGTCCGAAACAGCAGCCCAGAAGCCACGAGAGAGCACTTGAGATGCGGCCAGCCTGAAAAGAGATGTTGCGCAAGTGTAAAAATACACATTGGATTTTGATGACTTAGTGCTAAAAAAAGAAAGTAAGGTATTTCAGATATTTGAAATACTGACTATTGGTTGAAATAACGTTTTGAACATATTGGATTATGCAAACTATACTACTATTTTCAGCTGCTTCCTTTTATCTTTCTTACTGTGGCTACTAGAAAAAGGAGAATTACACATAAGGGTTGCGTTGTGCTTCTATTGCATAGCACTGAATGAGCTTGTGGAAAATTGTTCTGAGAGGCTATCAGAAGCTATGGGAAGAATTAGCAACAGGTAGAAAGAAAACTCTACAGATGAAGAAAAGGCAGGGAAGTCTTAACTACAGGAAAATCTATTAAAAAGGAAACAGTACAGTACAACACTATCTGTGACTATGTGCATAGGCAAATAATGTACACAATGAATATGGTTTTAACCAAAAAGTATAACATACTGGGAGAATGGGGGAGGGGAAGCAAAGTGGGAAAGCAGAAGGAATGGCTGTTTAAGAAAATGAAATCCTATACCTTAGTAAAGATCTAAATCAATCAATCCAAAGATAAGCATTTTCCTTAGAAATACGGAAATAAATACAAGCTAGAGTCAGCAGCTCAAAGAGTTCAAAATAGTCATCCATGAAGAGAAAGACTGGGGAACAGGGAGGTACGGGCAGCAAGTAACTGGATTTTATTATAAGCTTATCATGGTATTATTTAAGTTCTTAAACCATGTATACATTCAACTTGGATTTTACAAAAAAGAATGCCCACACTCTGCTTTTCTACTTATTAAAAAAACTACAAAATGACAAGGAGGAGTTTTTGACTCATACTAGAAATGAGATAATAATTTAAAGCTATGATGATATATTATAAACCCACTTGGGATTAAACAAATTAGTCCAGTAGTAACTTAGCCATCACATCATTTATGGATGAGATTAAGCTTTCAGGGAAATGCTACACAATACAGAAAAATGACTTGAAGGAAAATAAACCTCAGTTTTAAATTTCTTATTCTACTTGTTATTTGGAAGTGTTTAGTAAAAGGTACGAATTTTGCCTTGTGATGTGAAACAATCTGATCAGTCCAGCTGGTGTGACTGGGTGAAGATGGAAGAAATCACTGACATGGATAAACCACTGAACTAATAAGTATTCATTCTGAGGAAATAAGGGCCAAAATAGCAACAACAGTGTGCAATTGATTTTATTCAGCCAAAGGATTTATTAATCTGTACTTTTCTGGTGAGAGAGAACAGAGCAAAACTTGGAGATACCTAATAAAAATAGGAGTTATTCACACAATACTTTTTAAAAAAGAGATTCTAAGAGTAAGGTATACTCATAGAGCAAAACACACAGATCTTAAGTGTGTATTTCAATTAGTTTTTCTGACCAGCTTTGAGGTATAATTTACAAATAATAAAATATACCCAGTTTAAGTGTTTCTCTATTTTAGAATGGCATATGGGAAATATATGCATGCTTTGAATACAAGTATTTACATTTCATTCAGTAAAATAAAATGCCAGGATTAGAGTCTTAAAATTGAGGAGTGATAAAGTACCTTTAAAATTTAAAATAACTACCAATAATGGTTTAGAAGAAAGCAGATAAACTACTGTACCACAAAACTTTACAGAACTACAGCAAAACAAGATTTCTGTATTCTAAAACTGTATCAAAGGTAAGCTAACCTTCTAACAGCTGAAGAAAAAGCGGATCCCTGACTAATGAACAAGTTTAAGGAGACTTTCATCCCAAACATGAAGTATCCCTAGAAGATCTCTGATTACTCTGACCAAAGATTAAATAATCCACCAAAGTATGTAAAACTTCCACACACACAATAAAATAAAGGCCTTAAAGCTGATGATGAAAAGATGAATGCTGGGTAAACTGAGGAGCCAAGCCAAAAAGGAAACAATAAACTTGCCATGAAACATATTCCCAGAAGCATCCCCTAAAAAATACCCACTGAACGTTTCAACAATCATTCAAAGTGTACCTCATAATTTCAGGAATGGGATCACACTAACTTAGAAATTTTACCAGTGGGAAATCAAATATACCAACAAACAGATAACCTATCCACTTCCTTCCCTCGGACAGTTCTTTACTGGCTTTTTAGAAGCTTACTTCCTATTCTTAGTGTAGGTTTCAGAAATGTCATAGAATGAAACATCATATGTAATGGACGTCAAACGTTCATGCTCTCTTGGAGAATAAATCTGATGATGTGCTACCAAAGCAGAGCTCAAGTTTGGTCAAAGCTTACAGGCAAATGGTTTAAATTACACTGTATCATTTTATATAGGCACTGGGCACCCCAAATGATCTGACTCATCTCTGTAGTGAACCATTTTCATGAGAGGAAAAAAGCAAGTTCTCCCAAAATTATGATTTGGCTGGGCTAGAAAGCTGGGCTACAAAATGCTTGATAAAGTTTAAACAAAGCATCTGAACTGGAAATCTTAAGAGGCAAGGAAGTGAGCAGGGCAGAAACCGACATTACCTGAATAATTTCTAAAGCTAGTTCTTTATTTCCCATCTTCCCACACTCACTTAACAAGGTAACAGATGACCTCCCAGTGAGTACAAAGGGATATAACATGCATTATAAAGCTCTGGTAATTCTGGAATGAATTAGGGCCCACAGTGAATCAATTTCTGTATTTACAGGAAAGCTCATGATCCATTATTCAAATACCTCCCAAATCTAATTAGGCAAAATGCCAAACTTGGGTGAGAAGCTGATAATTTTTTACTTGAGATTTCCGTTTTTGAAAACACATAGGCATAAAAGCCAATCCGGCCTTGCAGAAATATTTTCAGGTTTATAGCACTTTGCTAAATTAAACCTAGCGATTTTGGTTTTAACACCTTTTTCTCTTTAGTCCCAGAATAGGGTGAATGTCTCTTATTGGCTCCACAGTAAAACGCATATTTCTCTTAAAACTATTTGAGAGTGATGAGGTGGAGCCAGCATCTTGTTAAAGCTGGGAGTCTGCTGGGAAGGGCCGAGACCTTCACCTCTCTCACCCCTCCTAGCACCGGCCCAGGCTCAGAGCAGGCACTCAACCTAATTCTAGTGATGGAATTAAGGGATGATTCCAAAGGTCCCCAAAGCTCAGGGAGTCCTTAACTCCATACCAATCTGCTTCATTTTATGGAACAGAAATGTTCTTGAAAGGGAATATGTTTAAGCAAATGTCTGGTCCAATCCTGCTTTCCAATCATTTTATCATTATTATTATTTTGCTGTGCAGTTGAGTCACACGGCCTCCTGACAAGAGAGTACCAAAAGAGTTACGAAAATGTGGATTCAAAGCAAAAAGGGTTATTTTTAGATGGTTCGGACAGCCATCTGTTTTAAAAGTCTAAAGGAAGAAAAAACTCCAGTGGTACCTTTTATTTGCTGGAACTGCAGTGAACTACAAGTCCCTTAGCACCTTCAGCATCTTCTATGCTCCCCCGCACCCCCATTTTACAAATGGTTGCCTAATTTGATTGCTCCGGCCGTTATCTAGTACTTTATGGAAGCTACTGGCTCTCAGAAATAGACAGAGCTAGACTGAAGGGAAATGCAGAAGTACAGTAAAGACAATAATTTAAAATGCAATAAGTGAACATACAGGGTGTACATTTCCTGGAACTCTTGCAGTAGTCACCACTGAATAGGGAGATATATATAGAAATGGGGGGGAGGGGTGGCTAGACTAAAATTTTAGCAACCAACTCTTCAAAATAACATGTGTTGAACAAATTTCGTTATTCATAAATCTCATTATAAATGAGAATATAAAATTTCTGTATAACAAAGTATACTCTGAGAAATACACAAATTATCAAAGGCAGAAGTTCAATGTCTTTCAAGTTGAAAGCAATGTTGTATTCTTTATCTATACTAGTTAATGGAACAATATAATTTACTACAAAAACCTTAGGAAAATATTTTATTTATCTGTTTATATAATCAATACATGAGAAGTCACATACTCAATATTGTTAAATTTTAAGATAAACTACAGTGCTTAGATAATAATGAAAAAGCTTAAAATTTAGCTAACAAGCACCAAGCTTGCTTGGGTTTAAAATTTAAAATGATTATGTACTGAACAGAAAAAGATGATGAAAAGTAAACCAAGAACCTAAGACTCTTATGTGGTAGTTGAAAGAGAAAGAGGGAGAGGGAGGAAGGAACAAAACTGGCCAGCATTTAAAAGGCAGCAGGATATACAATAAGCATCCCTGCCAGAGCTTGAGGAAATGTTGGGCCATCTTGTACACTGGTCGGGGGTAAGGTTAAAAGAAAATGGAGTTACAAATCACTACCAGAACAATTATGTACATTTGGAAAACAACATGGAAAAAAGCATAATCAAATTGTTTTACAAATTCCCCACAAAGGAGAGGATGAGGGCAGGAATGGAAAGTGAGGAGTACCCTTCACAAAGGGGAACCATCTGGTGGACATGGTGGGACCAATTTCACGCTCTGATGTGCACCCTCTGCTCTGAACACAAAGCGAGGGTTGATTAAATATAAAGAAAAGCACAAAGGCACAGCTAGGCTCAAAAACAGAACAAATGAAAAAAACAGGCCTTCCACTCAAAGTGATCTGCAAGCAAGGTACCAAAAAAACAGAAGGTGACTAGGTCTGAAATAGAGAGCCAACAAATCAACTAGAAAAATAAATCTATTCCACAAGAAATTTCTTGTTAGCCTGTCAGGCACTTTAAAGATAAATATATTTGAGATCAGGGATAAATAAAGGAATCATGTATAAAAAAGATGTTATAAATAAATCTAGGGAGGAAAGAAGCCAGAATAAGTGGATAGGAAAGAACAAATGAGAAACCTTGGAAATGGAATTGACAATCACTGAAATTTAAACAACAACAACAAACCTTAACAGATGAAGACAAAAACTCTACACTGAACACAAAGGATGGGTACTTTGAAAGCGGAGGAACACAGCATGGAGAAATAGGAGATGTGAAGGAGCAGTTCAGAGACACAGAGGGTAGAGCAGCCCCAGCACACCCCCAAAATATAGATCAGTACCCACACGTTGGGGTCAGAGTAAAGCTGCAAAATAGTAAGGATAAAAAATCCTCAAAGTAAATTACAGTATCTCTTGGAAGCTTAACAGAACGTTAACATTGTCATTTATTTAATTTTTACACAAAGTTAACAAAGAAATATAAAAATTGCGTTTTCAAGTGCCACTGACTTTAAACCTTATTTTTACAACCCTTAAAGTATCTGTTTTTTGGTTTTTTTAATCACTTATGTTTTCTGTTAAATGTCATAAATTTCACCTTGGGCAGAAATCAATAGGCAGAAAATGAATCAGACTTACAGTAATTGATGTCAATGAAACATATTGGAACAAGTTTTTTTTTTTTTTTTTTTAATGCTGAGAACCACAAAACCATTCCTGTAAGAGAACAGTCTAAAAACTTGAATCTACTTTCACTTCTGTTTTGTTTACCTTCTGCTTTCCATAAGGACAGCTTAAGTGTTCAGGCCTTGGGGTTCTGGCACTTTGCCGAGGACAGTGGTACAGCTGACTAAGGACACAAGTAGTTGGCAGACATCTGAAAGTGGAAGGTTTACACCTTCGTTTACATGGAACCAGACTGCCAACCACCAGCTTCCTCCTTCCATGGTTAATTTCCCTAAGCTCAGTGGTCACAGGGAGGGACCTTAGGAACCCACACGATATTCCTACTCTGAAATAACAGAACCATACTTAGGAAACTGATGATAGTCTGTGTATAATTTGGGAGTGTAAATGGGAGGGAAACAGAATGTCCAAATGAAACTAGCTTTGGTTAAGCATTTCTTTAATATTCCAAGAGCAGTACAAGATTCTGTACCATAACCAAAGAAAAGGCTTTTGCATTACTGTTATCAACCAAACGAGTTTTCTAAATACTTTCTAGATGTAAATGCACTTTTCTACACACCATTTCGAGGATTAGGGTTGATGAGGAAAGACGTGACCAATGCCCAAAAGCATTATGAAGTGACAGTTTTTTACTGAAGCCACAAAGATAAAATGACAATTTGGGGAAGAGAGGAAGCAGGTGACCAAGCTCTTCTGCCTGGCTTTCCAAAGAATTCTGTGTATCTGGATTAAAGAAGCAAGGTTTAGAGTCAGTGTTTGAGTCCTTGCAATTCATCCAAATAGTTCTTGAGCACTGACTATGTGGCAGGCAATAAGGATATGAAGATGAACAGCCAGATAAACAGACGCTAGGTTCTCAGATAGGCACTGTCACATGTATCTCACACAAACACATCCATGACTATTCATCAAGAATTAACAGTAAAACAGAAGGATTAAAGCCCCAAGCAAGTGGATACTCTACCTACAGCCCCTCCCCACCACCAAGGGTCTGATCATTCTTGGAAAGGCAGAAGGAATGGTTCAGAAGCCCCACACTCTATCCGCACCTGCATTTCTTTTTGCTTCCTCCTGTGGCTTAGATTAAGGGTTCTGGCATTGAACTGTGCCTGAGAACAATGGTACCAGGCTGTATGCATAAAACCACATGCACCATACATTATGGGTAAATTAAGGATAACCTGATCTATACACAGATTTCTTATCTTTTTTTAGACCTCAATCTAGTGTGAGATGCAACTCTACTACATAAAGCTAATGTAGGATGTTGCTGAATAAACAGCAACAGTCTTAAAAACTTCAGGGCTTCAGGAGAAAAATCTCTTTGGGCCAATTTGGTGAGAGAGGACTTTTAATAAAATCAACAGTTCAGTGAATGCTCACTACTTACCATGCCAAAGACATGTTAGTCTAATCATAAGGTTACAAGAGACAGAAACCCATGTGAGCCCATAGCCTGTGGCTTTCTATCTGCTTTCTCCACTAAGAAGTCATGCAGAGTTACTTCAAATTCCTAATTAAGAAAACATCTGAATGCAGCAAGTGAAAGTAACATCCTGTGAATGACTTTACAGCCATTTGCTTTTTAAGTAACTTATCATAACATCAGCATTGATGTCACATGTCACACCTGCTTACAAGACACCTGGAAAAGTGGCAATACCAGAGCAAGATACTACTGCTACAGGTCAGAGGAGCCCTTGAAGTGTTTTGAAGAAGGTTCCCTCTTTGTTTTGTACATTCTGTGGATTTTGACAGATTCATAATGACATGTATCCTCCATTAAACAGAGGATTTGCACTGGCCTAAAACCCCCGTGCCCTACCTATTCATCCCTCCCTCTCCCGGCACACCCCTGGCAACCATTGATCTTGCTACTGTTTCCATAGTTTTGCTTTTTCCAGAAACATCATACAGTTGGAATGATATCATATGTAGCCTTTGTCCACTTTTTTTCTATTAGGCTGTTGTCTTTTTCTTAATGATATGCAGTATTCTTTATGTATTCTGGGCACGAGTCCTTTGGTGGTCACACACACTGCAAAACGTTGGCAAAAGCCAACTGATACACATATCTAACCACCCCAAAACACAGGGCTTACAACAACTTATTTGCTCATGATTCTAGAGGTTGGCCATTTGAGCTAAGCTTAGCTGGGATGGCTTGTCTCTGTTCCATGTACTGTTGGCTGGGCTCACCATATGCATTTGTGATCAGTGGTGGCCCACTGGCCTCACTTACAAACCTGGTGCTTGGCTGGCTGTTGACAAGGGTGATGACAGTAATCAGGTCAGTGTCATTCATCATCCAACAGGCTAGCCTGGGTTTGTTCACACTGTAGTGACTGTAGAATTCTCAAAAGCAGCAAGAAAGGGCAAGGCCCAATATGCAAGTACAGAGACACTGCAGGTTCACTTCCAGACCACAACAATAAAGCGAATATCGCAATAAAGTGAGTCACATGAACTTTTGGTTTCTCAGTGCATATAAAAGTTATGGTTATATTATACTAGTCTATAAAGTGTGCAAAAGCATTATGTCTGAAAAAAACAGCGTACGTACCTTGATTTAAAAATACTTTGTTGCTTAAAAAATGCTAACCGTGAGCTGAGCCTTCAGTGAGTTGTAATCTTTTTGCATTAGTTACATCAAAGATCACTGAGCATGGATCACCACAACAAATAAATAATAATGAAAAAGTCTGAAATATTGCAAGAATTACCAATATGTGACACACAGACAAAGTGAGCAAATGTTGTTGGGAAACTGGTGCCAGTAGACTTGTTTGACACAGGGTTGCCACCAACCTCTAATTTATAAAAAACACAATAAAGCAAAGTGCAATAAAATGAGATATGCCTGTATTTTTTTTAGGCCTCTGCTTGTGTCATGATTACCAACATTCTACTGGCCAAAGCTAGTCACATGGCCAAGCACAAATTCAAAAGTGATGTCCACCTCTTGGTGAGAGTCACATTCAGAGGGGCATAAATGTGACAGACAGGGATTGGAGGAATTTGGGGCCACTTCTGCAAACAACCCAAAGTTAATGGTGTCTTTTGATGAAGAGAAGTTTTTTTTTTTTAACATCTGTATCGGAGTATAATTGCTTTACAATGGTGTGTTAGTTTCTGCTGTATAACAAAGTGAATCAGCTATACATATACATATATCCCCATATCTCCTCCCTCTTGCGTCTCCCTCCCACCCTCCCTATCCCACCCCTCTAGGTGGACACAAAGCACCGGGCTAATCTACCTGTGCTACACGGCTGCTTCCAACTAGCTATCTATTTTACATTTGGTAGTGTATATATGTCCATGCCACTTTCTCACTTCGTCCCAGCTTACCCTTCCCACTCCCTGTGTCCTCAAGTCCATCTTCTACGTCTGTGTCTTTATTCCTGTCCTGCCCTCAGGTTCTTCAGAACCTTTTTTTTTTTTTTTTTTAGATTCCGTATGTATGTGTTAGCATACAGTATTTTTCTCTTTCTGACTCACTTCACTCTGTATGACAGACTCTAGGTCCATCCACCTCACTACAAATAACTCAATTTCGTTTCTTTTTATGGCTGAGTAATAGTCCATTGTATATATGTGCCACATCTTCTTTATCCATTCATCTGTCAATGGACACTTAGGTTGCTTCCATGTCCTGGCTATTGTAAATAGAGCTGCAATGAACATTGTGGTACATGACTCTTTTTAAATTATGGTTTTCCCAGGGTATATACCCAGTAGTGGGATTGCTGGGTTGTATGGTAGTTCTATTTTTGGTTTTTTAAGGAATCTCCATACTGTTCTCCACAGTGGCTGTATCAACTTACATTCCCACCAACAGTGCAAAAGGGTTCCCTTTTCTCCACACCCTTGCCAGCATTTATTGTTTGCAGATTTTTTGATGATGGCCATTCTGACTGGTGTGAGGTGATACCTCATTGTAGTTTTGATTTGCATTTCTCTACTGATTAGTGATGCTGAGCATCCTTTCACGTGTTTGTTGGCAGTCTGTATATCTTCTTTGGAGAAATGTCTATTTAGGTCTTCTGCACATTTTTGGATTGGGTTGTTTGTTTTTTTGATATTGAGCTGCATGAGCTGCTTGTAAATTTTGGAGATTAATCCTTTGTCAGTTGCTTCATTTGCAAATATTTTCTCCCATTGAAGAGAAGTTCTTAATGTCAATGTAGTTCAATTTATCAATCTTTTCCTCTATCGTTAGTTTTTGTGGGGTGTCTTGTTTAAGAAACAGTTGCCCATCTCAAGTTCATAAATACACTCTTTTTCCATTATTTTTGAAAAAATTCAACTAAAGAAAAATGTTCTTCCATACAATTTCATTTATATCTTGATTATGCCTCAAGATGTTGGAATAAAACATACAGACAACAATATCGCATGTCTGTCCCTTTCAACAGCCGTTTTCGTGCACAGTAAACACTACTTTAACTTGATCAGCAGGCACTCAACGTCTGCTGAATGATGAACACAGAGTGACTGTCTCTGTCCTTTGCCTGTCAATCTTTGAGAATATTAGTATTTTTCTTACTCATGTAAGCTCTTTACATATTTTAAAGCCATCAATTGTTTGTCTAACCTGAGAAACCACTTTGCCAATTTATTTGTTTGCACATTTAAATTTAATTTCCCCTAAATAAAAAATTTTAAGTGTGGGAGGATTATCATAAAATGTCATTATAATAACAACAGAGCTGCCACTTGGCAGAATTATGAGTGATTTTTACTTTCTATTGTTTTCCAATTGTCTTCTACAGCACGTATGCATTACCAAAGTAATGAAGAGTTTTAAAGTAGTTTTAAATTTTTAAGTATTCAAACCTATTGACCTTTCCCTCTGCGATTTCCTTTATTGCTTCTAATGGTAGAAAGTCCTCTTCCTCAGTATGGCAGTAACAATTTAGAAAAAAAATTTAATCTGAATCCATCTGGTTTATTTTCCTTCTACAATTTTCAACTATACCCATTATATTGCCTTTAAATCTCAAACTATGCTAAGAATAGGTGTTTCTTCTGGTTCTGTCAGGTTAACAGCTCCACTATGCTAATCTTTGTGTCCGTCTATTACAGTAGTTCAAATTGTATATCACAGAGTGCTTCTTCCTCCCTTCTCCCTAAACTCAAATAGGAACAAAATGCAGCTGCATCTGATCATTCAGATTTCAGAGTGAACAAATCACTGTTTTTAAGAGAAAGATGAACCATTACAGCTAGGTAGAGTTGTGTTTTTTTAAGAAGATTAATGCAGGCTAGGTTCATTCTTTGCAACTATTTAGCAAATTAAAGATCAAGAGGAACACAGGAGATTAAACTATAGGGAATTAAAAAAACCCACAATAGTATTTCTATAGTTAAAATGAATACTGTTACTTTGTTCTTCTGTAAGGAAAGAGTAGGCAGGATGGCTCTGGCATGAAATTTTTCCCCCATATTTATCTGGTATGTATTATTATGAGTATAAACTTGTAGTGAAATAGAAGGAAAAATTAAAACATTAAATTATTTCTGTTCACCATGTCCATAAGCAGACTATTTTTTAAAAAGCATAGTTCTCCATGTCAGTTACCTGACTTCTAACATTTTAACTTCCGTCAAAGCAAATTTTAATTTATTAAGTGTATTTAAATAAAAAGCAACTTTCAGAGTAACTACTTCAAACAAGATCCAGCATAAAATACCTGTATGTCAACAAATCAAATTAGAGCATCTTCCCATCTCCTTGACATATTTAGGGAGATGCAATTGTTTTAAAACGGTTCTATCCCTTCCTCCTCTCCAGCCATAAGCCTCGGGCAACAGCAGCATGATCTTTTGGTCATCTGCCTTCTTAGAACTGGATACATAAAAAATACATTTTCTATACAATGAAAGGAGGCAATAAACCTCTGCTAATAACATATGATCAATTTTTAGAAGGCTGACTGATGCCAAATACTTCCTCAAGAGGATTTGCTCAATATCTCAATGCTGCAACTAAAACTATATAGGAACCAAAATCCATATACATATTGCTAGAGACAGACCTAGGGTCACTATTATTACATAAATAACTGAAGCTATTGTAGAAGTAAAATCCTTTAATGATACTACAATAGCTAGACACTCTTCTCCCCAAGGCTCACAAAATGATGACATCTTCATTGGGTTAACAGGAAAATAAATCCCTAGGACCAAATAAATCAAACATTTTGCAAAAATCAGGATAAATAAAGAACTTTAGGGACACTAAGTCTAGTGACATTTTCATGTAACAGCAATGCCTAAACTTGAAAAAAAAACCTCACGATTAGAATGTTTGTTTTCTTACTGCACTGTAAAGCAATCTTCAAGTAAACAAGATTACTCAGAGCGAACAGTGGAAAGTTTCAGTGAGATATGTTCATTAGAGAACAGGATAGTTAAAAAGCCAGAAATGTAAAATTATTTTAAAGGTAATTGGTCTCACCACCCCAGTATATTTTTTAAAGCAAACCCTTACATACGATGCCAAAGTCAAGTTTTGAGGATCAGCTTCAGAGCCAAGGCTGCAACGTTGCTATCACTGTACTTGCAGCCAATTTTTGTTCTTGCGTTTCAGGTTGTACCAAGTGTTGACGGGGCAGGTGGCTCTGTCGTGGTCCCTGTCCTCAGTGAGTTCCCACTTGGTGGGGGAAGACCGCCTGTGGCCACAAACAATGCCACTGAGTAGAAAGTCCTGCTCAGAGGCAAAATCCATTCACAGGAAGAAAGGAAAGGCAACAAGAGGAGCTGGTAAAAATGAAAATAGTAAATTCAGGAGTAACTGTGGAGCAGCCACATGTGGTGCAGAGGAAAGAGCTCTTTCTGGCACTGCTGACCTGTAGCCTCTCCTTCCCAACTTTGGTTGGCATTAAGGGGAGAAGATACGTCATACAGCTATATCCAAGCTGTTTTGCCTAGTCTGTTCCAGCACTGTTGCTTGAAAGGAAACCTCAGCAATGAAGGCTGGGGTGGACAAAGGATGGCCATTCTCCACTGGAGCAACCCCCAAGTCTGCTGCCTGTGTCACTCTCCAAGCCCTTGCCATCACACCAAAGGGCAGAGAGGAGACACTGGGCCCACACCACACGCAAGTGGCCTGCGACCCAGGTCTCTGTGCCCAGACTCCTAGGGGTGCACAGGGCACACACATAACACTTCGTAAGCTTGCCTCCGCTCAACATGGCTGGAGAGGCTTTCCAAGAGAGATTGCTGGTTGAGCCTCCTCAGCTCAAAGGAGCAGGCACTTGAGGTCCAGCTTGTTCACCAGCAGCGCATGACTCCTGCAGACACACGGCCCTCAATAAGGATCCACTGAGTGGTGGGCTAAACGTGGCAGAACGAACCAAGGTGAGATATGAATTTGGAATTACGAAAATAGAGGTAGCGTGAGGATGGCAGTGGAAAACAAATAATGAATGCAAGAAGAAAGCACCAGTGACCCAACTAACTTTGAGAACTCTGCTCTCTCTTTGACTTCCTCAACAGAAAGGTCAGGGGTGATTTCCCAGTAATGAGTAATTTCCTGCTATGGTACCCAGGGAATGGCTGGGTGTGAGAGAAGCATTTCTTGGAAGGATGTGCCTCTTCCCCTCTACCTCTCCTGCAGGCAGCACGATTTTCTGATGTGGTACACTCCTGGAGAAGGCTACATTCCAACTGAGATGAAATCTAGGCTCCCTACCTCCTCCCTACAAACTAGGGAGAAGCAGGTCAATGGCTAGAATAGCAGGAAGGCTTTTACATGGAGTGCCCGAGCCAGGCTGAGGAGAGACTGGGCGTTGTCAACACTCAGCACTCCTAAATCAGCACCCACCGGGGGCCCCCTGCTGCAAACAATATTCGGCTAGGAATGGCAAGTGCTGTCTTCCTAGCTCCTTGTGCCTAGCAGAGCTCGATACGACGGTCAGCTCCTTAAGGGCATACTCCGAACGTATTTCCAGGCTGATGGTCCCCTCAGCCCAGACCCTGGATGGTAACATCAGCTTTCCTTGACATTTCACTTTCCTCTCCAAGTCCAAAGAAGATGTCGTTCTGGCTCCTCCGACCCCTGAGTGTTCAATTTTTCTTTTTAAAGTATTTGTTATGATGCTTGGATTTATTTCAAAATAAATTAGAGCTGGGAGGGGTTAATGGGTAGGGGATACAGAGGAAAAAAGATGAGCCATGAGTTTTTAATTATCGAAACTGGGTGACGAATACGTAGGGGTTCATTATACTAGCCTATTTCTATATGTTTGAAAGTTTTCGTGAAGGATTCTTGCAACTCAAGTTTTTTTTAAAGTAGGGAGGAATGATATAATCGGATATGTGTTTTTGAGCGATTACTCTGGCTTTACGATTCTGGGAAGACGGTGGCAGCAGTGGCACAGATTTCCACTCTCCCTGAATCCCCATAAAAATAAATGGAGGACTTCCCCGGCGCCACAGTGGTTAAGAATCCGCCTGCCAATGCAGGAGACACAGATTCAATCCCTGGTCTGGGAAGATCCCACATGCCATCGAGCAACTAAGCCCATGTGCCACAACTACTGGGCCCGCACGCCTAGAGCCCATGCTCTGCAACAAGAGGAGAGAGGCCCACGCACCACAGTGAAGGGTAGCCCCCGCTCGCCACAACTAGAGAAAAGCCCATGGGCAGCAACGAAGACCCAACGCAGCCAAAAATAAATAATAAATAAACAAACAAACAAATGGAGCAACAGGATAACCAAACCAACACAGAGAACCCCTCAGACAACTAAAACAAAACCAGAGACAAGGCACCCTTATGACTCTGAAAGTACAAGGAAGTGGGGGACAGCCAGTTATTAAGACCCATGTGGTATCAGCATTTGTGTGGGAGGAAGGAGAATCAAGACAACAGGGGGTTCTGATGGCTGTGACCAGGAGAACCCCAAATCATCAGGTCTCACTGGGAACTGTGACAGGCCAACTTGTGTGAGCAGCCAAACTAGGAGCAGATCCTGTAGGCTCCAATTCACAGGCATCCCCAGGCTCCCCCTCCCCAAGGTGCTGGGTCAGCCTAGGCCCTACAGACTCTCAAAACCAAGACCTTCTAAGTAAGACACAGCCTGCACAGAGGAGAAGCTTCTTGGAGCAGAACAAACTGAGCAAGATACAGACAAAAGGGGCAAAGGAAAAAGAAGGTTAAGATAATAGATAAAAATGGAAGGAATCGGGGAAGCAGATCTTAGAAACACAAGATGCTTTAAAAAATCACTTCACAAAGCCAACTAAAGAGGGAGCCTGAAAGCCCTGGGCTAGAACATCTATCTGACCCACCCCTTCCTTCCTAAAACTACCGGGAAACTGTTCACTTAAAAATGGTCAGTAGACAAGGAACAGTTGAGTTCCACACAGCATTAATATATGAAAGGGAATAAGGGACAAACAATATCCCTACAGAAGACAAAAGCAGGCTAGAAAGATGCCCACAAAAGATGAAACTAATCCAACAAGAAACTAAGAAAATGGTAGAAGCTATGGAAGGACAACATGAATGAGAATGAGAACTTAAGAACCAAAGTAACTGGAAAAAAGAATGATCTGAAAAGAGAAGTGAAAGAAATCAGGAAAGACTTAAAAAGAAAAGAAGAAAATATTTTCAGAAATGAAGACCAAACAAGGAGGAACACAAGAGCAAATAAACAGGTTTAATGCCTTAAAGGAAACAGAAAACAGGAGAGTTTAAAAAAAAGAAATTCAAAAAGAAGTAACCAAAGAGAAATAGGTTCCTTGTACTGTTATAATTGTTCTGTAAGTTTGAAATTGTTTATTTTTTTGTTTTGTTTTGTTTGCGGTACGCAGGCCTCTCACTGTTGTGGCCTCTCCCGCTGTGGAGCACAGGCTCCAGACGCACAGGTTCAGTGGCCATGGCTCACGGGCCTAGTCGCTCCATGGCATGTGGGATCTTCCCAGACCGGGGCACAAACCCGTGTCCCCTGCATCGGCAGGTGGACTCTCAACCACTGTGCCACCGGGGAAGCCCTGAAATTGTATTTTTTTTAAATTTAAGATTATATTTAATAATTTTTCATGTTTCTAAAGCAAATTATTAAGATTTAAAAATTTTTGAGAGGAAGTGAAAGAAATAAATGATAGGCAAAGAAGATCAAACATACACACAACAGGCTGAGTCCCTGAGAAGGAAATCAAAGCAATGTAACAAAAGAAATATTGAAGGCTTGAATTTAAGACTCTTCTGAAACTAAAAAAAGAAAAGGTTTGAAACTATACATTGAAAGAACACATTGATTTGGGGGAAGAATTCTTCTTGGACCCAAAATGGCCAAGAGCAAGATATGATTTAATAAATGATTACACTTTGAATTAAAAGATTTTAAAAATCCTTTGGGAATCTAGCAAAAAGACCAAGTCACTTTTAATGGCAAAAAATTAGACCATCAAACATCCACAGCAATGCTTCATAACACAAGACAGTGGAATAACATGCTTAAATTACTTAAGGAAATAAAATGTGATCCAAAGATTTCTATATACAGACCATATGGCCTTCAAATATTAAAGCTGCAAACTGTTATGAACATGAACTGTTAATTCCCAGAATATTGTTTCTATAAACCATTCCTGAAGAATCTAGTAGAGAATGAGCATCAGGCAACCAAAATGGCTAGAGAGATTTAGGGAACAACTGATAGTGAGCATTAATATTTACTAGTAGGTCTAAGATAAAAGGATGGCTGTAAGGGAGATGGTGTACTATATAATGTAGAGTACAACCACCAAAGGCAGCGTGGAAGGCAGAACAGGAAGAGTTTTTAAAAAAGAGAATAATCTTGCTAATAGTTTTATGCAGATTGACTGAGACTCTTCAGATAACAACTGAGAATATTTCAAATCAGGTGCTGGGGGGAGAGGGAAGGGAAGAATAGTTGATTACTAGGTAACTTCAATACGGCTCACAGAAGGGAATCACAGTAATATGCAAAAACTGAGGGCACTAGGGATATATAATAAAGATATTAGTATAGAAGAAGTCATTAGAAAATATAAGCATTCCTAAATACTGAAAGACTTATTATAAAATTCCTCCTCAAAAATTATAAAAATAACATGTCCAGTGTATACAATACAAAGACGTAATGAAAAAACTTAACCGTTAACAGTCTAGTATTGTCTACTCCTCCAAACATGCAAAATAAACAATGAATTCTTAAATAATGAATTCATTATTTATGAATTCTTAAATAATGAATTCATTATTTATGAATTCTTACTATTTGTTTTTACATAGATAGGCCCACATTATACATATTATTCTATGATAAAATCTTTTTATCCAGCCATCTAACCTACCTTCATTTACTCATGTAATTTTTCTTAAACTTGTTTTCTAGGTTGATCAATCACATTGCAAATAGAATATATCCGTTTCTCCCAATTGTTTAGCAATGATTTACTTTTCTTATCTTATTACTTTATCTAGAGCCTCCAAAATAATGTTCAATAACAGCTGGGTTAAGATAAAAACAACTTCAGCATTTTAACAGTTAGGTTTGAGAAACAGATTCTCTTGTTGAAGTAGCTTCCACATATTCATATGTTATTAAATTTTAATTATTAAGAGCTGCTGAATAAGGTCAGCCAGAACTCAACAGTTATTTTTCATTAGTGAGAGCCTAACCTCCACTGAGAGATCCTATTCTGGACAGAAAGAGCTCCCTTCTCTCACTATCCAAACTCTAACAAGACAATCACGCCTAACTAGTTTTCTTCTCAAGTTCTTTCCATTTGCTTGGATAGAGTCCCTTGGCAGTTATCTCCTCCTTTTAAAGTTTTTCAAGCTGACTATCTGGTTGATGTGCTTTTAGCGACCCCATGCCACTTGATGACTAGCATCACTCATCCTGGCTTCTCTCCTGCTCTATTCATGCTTTCTGAACTCAGTTACAGTACTTTAAAACAACTTCCTTTTTACTTTTCATATGTCCTATTGTTTCTTTCCTTTTTACTCCAAAATTGAAAATTGGGGGTATTTTCTGAATTTTCTCAACGGGAGCATTGAGAAAATTCAAGCAACACTGAAAACCAGACCACATATGAAAATCATATGGCCACCGAAAATCAACTGACTACACGTGCAGCAACCAAGTGGTGATTATCTTTTTGGTTATTTGTCCGACAGAGGGGGAGTCAGTAGACAGACGACCTCAGAAGAATATTCACTCAAGAAATAACAGCAAAGATCTCTAAGCCTCCTTTGTTACCTGTACTTTCCCGGTACATGTTTATTCTTCTACTTACTCTGTTCTGCTTAAATTATAGGCAACTTGACATTTACATCACTGTCAGGCCCTTTTCAGACACTGTTGATACTTCAGTCTATTTTGAATGGCACTAAATGGTTCTCTTTTGGTTAGAAACCACCCAGAGTATCTTTCAGCAGCAAGGCCAGAAACTATAAACTGGCTAAACTGTCTATAAACAATCAGTAAGCTGGTAAAGTACATTAGGACTGATTATTCCGTTTTTAATCTATTTATTTCTCTTATAGGTAGCTGCTTTTTGAAACAAGTTTAGAGAAAACACATAATGGCATGAGAGGGATATAAGATTAGGAGAGGGGATGCTTTTTGAGGGCAGAAAAGAAAAAAAACTAGAATGAAATCACATAAAAAATAGCATTACTGGGCTTCCCTGGTGGCACAGTGGTTGAGAGTCCGCCTGCCGATGCAGAGGACATGGGTTCGTGCCCTGGTCCGGGAAGATCCCACATGCCGTGGAGCAGCTGGGCCCGTGAGCCATGGCCGCTGAGCCTGCGCGTCCGGAGCCTGTGCTCCGCAATGGGAAAAGCCACAACAGTGAAAGGCCCACGTACCGCAAAAAAGAAAAAAAAAAAATAGCATTACTAATACAAGAGTTTATGGGAAACAAATAATGCACACACAAATGAGCCCAAGTAAAACTGAGGAAATATGATAAGATGGACAAACTGTTATCAATGTCAATATCCTGGCTGTGATAGTGTACTACAGTTTTGCACAGTGTTATCATGGTGAAGGAAACTGGGCAAAGTGTACAAAGGACCTCTCTGTATTATTTCTCACAACTTCACATGAATCTGTAATTATCTCAATAAAAATTTCAATTAAAATATGATTGGCAGAATACAGACAAAATGTTTATAGTAGTTATACTCTGCAGTGACAGGGATAAAGAAAACTTTTATTCTTTTTTGTTTTCCATAGTAAATATATCATTATATAATGAAATATAGTATAAATTACAAAAATAAGAATTCTTAACAAGGGTTGAAAGGATATAATCAAGACTTCAGGTATTTTAAAAATATTTTATAAAATCTCAAGGAATATGAATGAGTATAGTGAATACAGGACTGTTCAACAAATCAGGGGATTCTAGTATAAGACAAACCCTTAATTTTTAAAACGTGTATAAACAAAGGGGAAGTACTACTTTCTGCCAGTGAATAATAAACTTCTGGGAGTCATTATCTCAGGAGGTGACATACTCTGGTGACCAATGCTCAGGCTGTGCATGCCTTCCATGCGTTCTTAAAAATTGCTAAGCTACTTCTAACTGACTCACCCACCCCACCCTGTAGGCCTCACCCAAGGATTCACTGACCCCTTCATACCTGCTTAAAGCCCCTTCTTCAACACTCTCCTTGTACCTTTTATTCTTCTTTCATGGCACTTCCTCCACAATTAATAGTTTGTGTGACTGTTTCATGTCATCTCTCTCCTATGACTATTAACGAGACCACAGGTGTGTGTTCCCTATCACCCTCACCCCTGTACTTGTCACTGCCTAGCACACTGCCTGGCATCCACAGGCACCCAATAAAGTTGTAATGAATTAAGTGCCAACATAATTTATATGAATTTATAAGTGACCATCATAATGGTTTATGGACAAATATGGACAAATTATGACTCGTCTGTTCAAGAATAATTGTTAGGTAGATTACCCTTAAGTGCTGAGTCTTAAATATAGTTTATTTAATTCCACAAGCATTTCTGAAGGGTGTACAGAAATGCCATCTTATATGGCAACTAAATTCTATAGTTAGCTGTGAGGCAAAAATTTCATGCAATTAAGATTAAAACCTTGGAAAAACTACTTTAAATTGCCAGCGTATTTTGCCAGCCTTAGATATTTTAAAGCCCGGATCTTAACTTCTTTTGTTTCTCTTTCACCGGTAGTCTCCCTTTCCCTACAGAGGATTATCAAGGTGTGGTCTGATAGGACAATGTGGTATTTAAATGAATTTCTCTTTTTTGCTTGTGGCAGTATGTATAGTTTAAGCAAGGTTAAATGAGTGCATGATATAAGTCCGCAAGGTGACACTAGGCCAGACACTACAGTACACTCAGTACTGAGGATACGAAGATCTAAAAGACATGATCCCATATCCTCAGAGGGTTCACGTTCTAGCAAAGAAGAAAATAATATATAAGCAATAGAATTAAAATAGTAAATCACAGAAAATATTATCATTATTATTTTTTTTTGGTTGTGTTCGGTCTTCATTTCTGTGCGAGGGCTTTCTCTAGTTGTGGCAAGCGGGAGCCACTCTTCATCGCGGTGCGCGGGCCTCTCACTATCGTGGCCTCTCTTGTTGCAGAGCACATGCTCCAGACACGCAGGCTCAGTAGTTGTGGCTCACGGGCCTAGTTGCTCCAAGGCATGTGGGAATCCTTCCAGACCAGGGCTCGAACCCATGTCCCCTGCATTGGCAGGCAAATTCTCAACCACTGCGCCACCAGGGAAGTCCATAAAATATTATTAAGTGTTAAAAAGGAACAGCACACTGCAAAAAATGCTATTTGGCATGTCAGAAGCAGAATACGTTCTTTCTCAGTGGCTTTCTTCCTGTAACCAAATCCTAATTTTCCCCTAGAGAGATGGATTCCTCAGGTGAATTAGGGAAAATTAATACATTCACAGAGGTAACAGAGAAAGCATGTTAATATTTCCCATAGAACAAAAAAAAGGGAACTTAACAGAAAAGTCAGCTCAGTGTCGGGGGCGGGAGGCACGTGCTCCACTGAGGCCGGGCCTGTGTGCTGAAAGGAGGGTGAGTGGTGGCCGCTCAGCAGACAGAAGATACAGCACCGATGACAACCCAGTTTGGAATGTGTGTGGGGGGGTGGGGCAGGGGTGCTGCTCAGCAGAGCCAAACCAACACCCTTACCCAGACCTGCTTTAAGCACCTGTGTTAGGTGAGGCCAAGGAATCAGGAGACTACAGTCCCAGCAACGGGGAGCCACCGGAAGCTTTCAAGTAGGACAGGGATTATCACTTCTTGTCCCATGAAAGACAGGATGGAAACAAAGAGCCTGAACCAGCTGAAGGGACCATAAAAGGCCAGAGATGAGGAGGGCCTGGATGGAGACAAGGGAGGAGGATGAGGAAAGAAGGAAAGAGGTTCAGATGCACATTTCAAGAATGAAGTTGGAGGGGCTTCCCTGGTGGCGCAGTGGTTGAGAGTCCGCCTGCCGATGCAGGGGACACGGGTTCGTGCCCCGGTCCGGGAGGATCCCACATGCCACGGAGCGGCTGGGCCCGTGAGCCATGGCCGCTGAGCCTGCGCGTCTGGAGCCTGTGCTCCGCAACGGGAGAGGCTACAGCAGTGAGAGGCCCGCGTACCGCAAAAAAAAAAAAAAAAAAAAAAAAGAATGAAGTTGGAGGACTTGGCAATCAGTTGGATGTAAGGGTAAATCAAAGAACTGAAGGTTACTTTAGCTTTTGAGTTAGTGCAACTAAGGATACATACACATATTAACTTGTAAACAAGTGTCTACTGATTTTATAATTACTCAGTGGATTTCACAATACAGGAAAAAAATGCTGGGTCGTTAAAAAAATATATCAAGCTTACAAGACAAGGTAAAGCCGTGCTCTACATTACAAAATACATCCTCTAAACAAAAACATGAGAAAGTCTACAGAAACCTATTTAATATAAAAAGAATGCATTAGAAAATATATAAAATCTTACGGGTTCCCATTTCTATCTGATCTATTTTAAAAGAATGTAACATGGGTTTCCCTGGTGGCGCCGTGGTTGAGAGTCTGCCTGCCGATGCAGGGGACACGGGTTCGTGCCCCGGTCCGGGAAGATCCCACATGCCGCGGAGCTGCTGGGCCCGTGAGCCAGGGCCGCTGAACCTGCGCGTCCGGAGCCTGTGCTCCGCAACGGGAGAGGCCACAGCAGTGAGAGGCCCGCGTACCGCAAAAAAAAAAAAAAAAAAAGAAAAGAAAAAAAGGAATGTAACATATTTGCACAGGTTAAAAAAAAAAAAAGGCTTAAGTGCCTGAGTGATTTTCTGGCAAAATAATTAGACATTTTCAGAAGAACTGCCAGTAAATTAGAGAGAGAAAATCTGAAGTCTCATTTGGATAAAACTTGCTAAAACCAGAAAGTGCTGTTTAATATGACAGCTTCTGTGGCCAGACAACCCCACTCCCCCTACCCCTTCTGTGCTCACGATTATGAAGGGGAATAAAATGCCAGAAACGTTCATCACACTATGCCAGAATGCACTTGTAGAACAATCTGTAGTTCTGGGGAGCAGCCACGTCCCACCTCCAGCCCCACCTGACCCACCTTCTTGTTTACAGTGATGCCAGACTGAACCTTTCAGAAGTGGTACATCACACCTTCCTTTCTGGGTGGGCTTGGGTGGGCACAGTGTCCCTTTCTGCTGAGAAGTGAAATAGCAGCTGTCAAGTGAGGGACAAAAAGCCGAACATGAACGAGCAGGGAACCTCCAGCCCTGCAGCTCTCCACAAGCTAGTTTAAAAGCAGCAAACTGCTAAATGGAAACACCCAGACCAACTATCGCCATCAGCTAAGAGCCCAATGCCTCAGCATCTCAGCAGTGCTTGGTTGTGGACAAAAATGAGGTGCAACTTGGGTGCCTGTGGGTTCAGGGAGGGGAATGTGATATTTATGGGAGATGATGGCCCTGGAGGCAAACCCTTTTATCACAAGGCTGCCAGGGCCAGGCCTGCTGTGCCATTCAGATGCTCTCCGAGGTCCCATTTGCTATGACCAGCTAATGCAGCCTGTCCTTACCCTAAAAGATTTCTTTGTACCAGGTGAAGCACAAATCAAGTCATAAGAGACCACAGAGACCACCTACCCAAAGGTTTATCCAGTCTCCTGGCAGAAGTCATTCTGGACTCTGAAATACTGCTGCGGACAGTTTCAGAGGATTTAAGTAGGAAGTGCGCTGTACGGTTTTGTGTACTGTCATGAAAAGGTCTTATCTGAAAACAAATCTTAGATAAGAAATATAATCAAGAGAGGCAGTATTAATTATAAAAGCTATTATTTTCTGCAATGTGATATATAACACAGGAGAATGAAATGGAAATACAGGTGCAGTTTATAAAGATCATAAAGATCAGTCATCTGGGATTCTACAATTTCTCACAGCAAAATTAACATGTGATAATTCTGCCACAACATTTAATTTTGAAAACCTCAAAAAGACTATATGATAGAAAATTCAGTTGTAGACCAGAGGCAAAAACCCTGGTCCAAGCAAAAAAAAAAAAACGGTAACCAAGGAAAAAAGGTCAATGCCTGGGGACCCCAGAAGAAGACAAAAGGGGGTAATGAAGAGACAGCCAAGCCCAAGAAGTGTCCTGGGAGCTGTCATTGTTCTCTAGCCCCAGAAATGCCAGCCTAATCTATTCCTCATGGCTCTAACCTACCCGCTGCATCCTTGAATCCAGCCTCTCCTCCAAAATCCATGAGAGTCCATATTACTTGGAGGTGAGAAGAAAAACCACTTCCAGTAGCAAGGCTGCATGAGAAGGGGATGTATTAATACACACCTATAGCCACGCCCCACACATACACACACACACTACCCCCCCAGATGGAACCCAGAATGGTTTTTATTCATAAAATCATTATTATGTATAATATTAAATATTATATATAGGAATCATCATCATATATAATAATTTTATGGGAAAATCACATATGATATTAATAGGAATACTTCAGGTATACTGCAGATTAAATAGGTACCAGGGTAAGCTTGGAACTTAACCACGATTCATAGCACTGATTCTACAGAAAATATGTTCAGAGTCCCAGACAACTAACTTTCAACCTTTTGAAGCAGACACATTTATGTATGAGGGACTGTCTGTACTTTCATGCTTGGTGACCAGTGGACTCTCTGCCAGCCAGAAAAGTCCATCTGAACATTGTTCCCATGAACTGACCCAAAGAGATTTAAGGGGACACTCTGGATAGTAATAAACTTTGAGCCTCACAGCCAGGGACTCCATGACATACAAACAAGACTGGCCGTAGCTTTTTATTTGAAGACTATCAATTTAAAAAGGACAAAACAGGCATATTAAAAATCAAACAAAAAACAAAACTCTTGAACACAAAATTCTGCCACAAACTGAGCCTGTTCTGTTTTACAGGCTGTTGTAGTTTTCTGGCTGTCTATCAGCATCTCTCCCAACTTGCTTAAGCATTCGGTTGCTTCTATCATCTATCCTCTTCGACTGGCATTGGTAGATTATAGATGTACCCTTAAATACAGAGATAGAAAGCAACTACAGATTAGATGGCAGAAGAAGCAGTTTATTGCTAGTTTGCAGCCAATCAAACGTCACGAGGCACACAGTGAGAGAGCCCACAGAGCTTGGTAACGACGTCAATGGCCAACCCCACTTGCCCCACATCCTTATAGGGAAGCAGCCTCGAGATCCAACATGTTGGTAATTGCTAGTGGTGGTTGTGGTGGCCATGGGGGGAGAGGGTGGTGAGGAGGGGAAGCAAGGATGGGGGAGAGCAAGACGAAGAGGATGATGGTGGGTGGGGACTCGGTAACACACAGACTACAACACGGGGACCATACAAGTAGGTGTGAAACCAACACACTGGCCGCTTCCCATACCATCTTCAACACGTTTCGCAAGACTCCTGCCAACAACTCTGTCTTTAACACTATTTCTACTTTGTTCTCAACTGTTCTACCTCTGGCCTTCAAACTTGTTAAAGGCACTTTTATGTTTAAAAAAATCTCAGTAAGTAACACTGAGGATCCAGAACCTCTGCTCTGAGATGAACAGAATGAAGGCAGGTGAGCGCTGCAGTCCAACAGGAAACCTCTATTCCGTTTAATCACGGCTACTCTGATGAAACGCATTCCTAGGGCTCTGGGAAAGCAGCACGTCTGAAGGAAGGGACACTGGACCGGGAAGAAAAGAATTCTCTTGGGTTACAGGTCTGCTCTGTGACCACTTAATCATGCCAGATCTCAGTCCATTTGAGAAACAACCCTGACCCAAGTCATTCACCACAATGACTCGTGTTTAACACAGGTAACAGAAATGTGCCCTGCAAATTGTGAAACTAAGTGCGTTTATCTAAATTTGATTACATTCACAGAAAAATTCTGGTTTAAAAGACAAACCTTTAAAAAAAAAAAATCAAACCCACAAGAAGCCAAACCAACCCGAAATATCCCTTCTTCACCAGACTAGACATGTCATTCTGCTCCAAGCTACTAATATAAAGCCAAGCCTGCCTAGGCAAGAACAAAGCTTGTACATTTATTTTTATTCCTCTCCTCCTCTTCTCCATTCAAACAATACCGCTCATTTTGAAAGAACCGGAAGATGAGAGAAAAGTTGAGATCCACAAAAAATAGAATAACCTTCAGGGCTGAACCAAGGATAATATGTTAAGAAAAGAGTTGAAAACGAAAGCAATGATTTCGTTTCACATGCACATGCTTCACCTGCCCAGAATTTTGTTTTGCTGGAAACTTTCTGGCAAGATCAAAATCTCAGGAAATTCCAAACAAATGAAACTCTAAAGGCAAATTACCTAGGAAAAGGGATCTAACTTTAGAGACCCAAGCACGCTCCTGCCATTTTTATCCAGTTCTTTACTTTCATAGAGGAGCACCAAACCAACCATAAAATCATATGCTAACAAGAGCTCTGCATCCTGCAAGTTGACAACTCTGGCTTTTAATAAATGCCTCTATTTCCTGTCAGCATTGGTCAGTCCCAGCTACCAAACCTATGAAGTTTCAATGAGGGAGACTCTCATACTGCTGACGTCTCTCATACTTGGCCAGCATGCTGGAACACAAGAACTAAGAAACCACAGGGAAATTGCCCCTCCAGAGTGGCATGGGCTGTGCACGGCCCCGAAGCAGGACCAGCCGAAGAAGACAAGGATGGGTTACAGATGAGACTTAGTTCCACTGAGTGTACACAGTAAGTCCCCTACATACGAACCTTCAAGTTGCGAACTTTCAAAGATGCGAATGTGCGTTTGCATGTCCAATCACGTAAGGCCTGAGTGAAACTGCAGCTTGCCCTCCGTCTCCTATTGCTCACGATCCTTCAGCTCTACCATCTCCCACCTCCTCTCCCTCCTCCAGTCAGTAACTCTTCTTGCCTGATCACTCAATGGCAGCCCCTATATGCCAGCTGTTGTATTGTACTACTGTACTTTTCAAGGTACTTACTGTAAGATTAAAAATGTTTTCTTTATTTTTTGTGTTTGTTTGTTTTTTATGTATTATTTGTGTGGAAAGTATTATAAACCTATCACAGTACAGTACTATACAGCCGATTGTGTTAGTTGGGTACCTAGGCTAACTCTGTTGGACCTACAAACAAATTGGACTTACGAATGCGCTCTCAGAATGGAACTCACTCGTATGTAGGGGACTTACTGTATATGTGTCTATCTATCTGGGATTAGGCTCACTGAAATGAAGTTCAGCTACGTTCAAGGCACTGGCGGGAGACACCAAGAATGACACACAGTTCCCGCTCAGAAGGGCTTCTAATTTCAATGGGGGAGGGGGCTGTTCCACACATAATATAAAGGGTGAGAGAGAAAGCAAAATGTATGCTAAGTTGATCGTGGGTCAGTAACACATGGTTTGCACAATACTATACACTTGATGCCTCCCTATCAACCATTTCCAATTCATGAACCCAAATAGCATAGCTTATCTACTCATTCAGGAACTACCTATTGGGTACTTTTATATGCCAGGCACTATATTGGATCAAAGAGACAGAAATGACGCAAACAAAAGCAATCCTGCCCCTTTTAAGACAGGTAACTTGGCAATAGGTAAGTAAACAGGCAACTACAGAACAATGGGTATCCTTACAGTATAATCACACAAAGTACTATGAAAGTGGAAGTACAGGGGCCATGGGAAGACCTGTAAGAGGCACCTACCTGGGGAAATCTGAGAAAGCATCCTAAAAGAGGATGCCTAAGATGGAACTGGAAGGAAGAACAAGAACTAGTGAGGGAGAATGTTCCAGGCAGAGGAAACAGTATACGCAAAGGCCCTGTGGGAGACAGGGAGCCTTACATTTCAGGAACGAAAAGTGTTTTGGAAGCTACACCAGAGTGCAAGAATGTCTATGAGCCCGCTCTGAATTCAAGGGCTGTTACTACCTCTGGGTGAACAACTGAAACAGCCTAAGAAGAACAGAGTCAGATGAAAGTGGTAGCATAGGGAGACCCCCAGCAGATAAGCAGAGAAGCCCAAGAGTGAGAGCTGGGACTAACTAGCTAGAAAAGGAGAATATACAAAAGGAAAGAAAAAGGAAAAGAGAGAGTTATGGAAACTGCAGTTAGAGAATATTCAAGAAGCAAATAGAGGTCAACCATGTTAAATGGTGTTATGATAAGGATGCAAAGAATCATTGGCTTTAGCAACAAGGAAGCTAACAGTGACCCAGTGAAGAATTATTTTAGTGGCGTGGCAGGGTGGAGCCTAGCTTCCCTCAGTTGAGGAGTGACTGGGAGGTGAACAATGGACGCAGTGACTTATTTATTTCAAACATTTCAGCTGGAGAGCAGTGACTAGAGGGGGAGTCGCAGCCGGAGGAAGCCTGAAAATGTTTAAGTGGTTCAAGAAAGATGGTAACATAGAGGGAGGGCTAAGGACACGTACCTAAAAGAAACACTAAGCTACTGGTGCAAGACGCCTTGAGCAGGTGGGATGGGAAGGTATGAAGAGCGCAGATGTAAGGCTGCCTTCGACAGGAACAAAGGCTCCTTTTTCCTTGTGAGAGAAACGAGGCAGAAAGGATGACAGGCAAGCTTTAGATCTGCCAGCCAGGAGCCGAGGGAGACAGATCTGAGGTTACGGACCTGACTTCCTTCTAGTGGTTCAATCTGCAAAACCAGGAGATTTTTCTCCAGCAGCACCTAGAGGCCTGGGCCCAGGAAGAGAAAAGCAGGTGGCTGGCCTGGTCCAGGTAGAGCTGGTCTGGTATGCTGATGGCAAGAAGATGGGCAGGGGCTTCCCTGGTGGCAAAGTGGTTAAGAATCCGCCTGCCAATGCAGGGGACACGGGTTCGAGCCCTGGTCCGGGAAGATCCCACATGCCACGGAGCAACTAAGCCCGTGCGCCACAACTACTGAGCCCGCGTGCCACAACTACTGAAGCCTGCGCGCCTAGAGCCCGTGCTCTGCAACAAGAGAGGCCACCGCCAAGAAGAGTAGCCCCCGCTCGCCGCAACCAGACAAAGCCCGCACACAGCAACAAAGACCGAACGTAGCCAAAAATAAAAATAACTTAAATAAATAAAAAAAAAGAAGATGGGCAGAAGGGCTACACGGGGATATTGGAGAGGCAGCATTTCAAGGGACTGACCGGCCGCGTAAGAAGGGAAGGGAGGACTGGCGCTGGAAAGGAGCAGCTGGAAATCTGGCTGGAAGAGTAAACCCAGAGGAGGGAAGTAACTGAGTGAGGGAGTGTGGAAGCACAGGAGGCTGTGATTGGAGAGTGAAAGGTCTGAGTCTAATGAGGTGGCAAAGGCAGAAAAGATCCCAAGGGCCAGGGCGTGCCCTATGGGAAGGAGACGGCAAAAGGAGAGGGACATGAAATTTCCAGGGGAGGAGGTGAGGATGGTGGATGGACTGCCCAAGGGAACACTGACGTGACCCAGGGGCGACAGCAGCTGTGGAAAAGAGGACACGTTGTGAGCCAGGTAAATTAAGGGGAGAGGGAGGGATGCAGAGGGGCCCACTTAAAATATGACCAGCATGATACAGGCAAGTAATTAAACAATTCCCCCAAAGGCAATTTATTGACCGGGAATGCCTGCTGGAATCCTCTCTAAGATTCATACTCCCACCCCCAACACACACACATCTACACCTCCCCTCCAGTCCTAAGACAAAGCATAATCAGTGAACCAGGGTCTTATCCAGAGTTTGGACTTCTATTAAGGATCTATTTTTATAATGCTTTCTTATTCACTTCCATCTTAAAAATGGTTGCTTCCCCCCTTCAATATTCTGTCCATTTAATAGCTATGTTTAGGGGCTTTCCTGGTGGCTCAATGGTTAAGAATCCACCTGCTAATGCAGGGGACACGGGTTCGAGCCCTGGTCCGGGAAGATCCCACATGCCGCGGAGCAACTAAGCCTGTGCCCCATGACTACTGAGCCTGCGTGCCACGACTACTGAAGCCCACGCACCTAGAGTCCGTGCTCTGCAAAAAGAGAAGCCACCACAATGAGAAGCCTGTGCACTGCAATGAAGAGTAGCCCCACTCGCTGCAACTAGAGACAGCCCGCGTGCAGCAACGAAAACCCAATGAAGCCAAAAAAAAAAAAAAAAAAAAAGCTATGTTTAGTGACTCTGTTGAGAGGCCTGTGAACTATTGTTTTTCTACTCCATACATCTATTTCTGCTATGGATGTTCTATAGTATCCATTCAGTGACATGTAAATGACTCTAAAATAAAACCGGAAGGAGGAAAAACAAAAACAGAAGCCACATTGAAACATCCTCCTTCACCAGTGAAGGAAAAACAGTCAAAGCTTCTTTTACTCTACTTTGTCCTCCACTGATAAGAAAAACTCTTCCCTTTTCAAATCTGTAATGACTAGTAATCAACAATTTTTCTTTAAAAAATCGAATCCAGTACTACTTCCACACATGATCTTCAAAGCCAGAATTAGAAAAAGGAAAAAAGAAAAGATGTTACACAACCTTAATGGTTTGCAGATATCCAAGTCTGACTGCTCCGACACAGCAAGGAATGAGTTTAGTAAGTATGTGAACGGAAAACAGGCAGCAATCAGCAACTCATTCAGAATTACTCAAGATGATAATTTTTGTGTTTAAATCACAAAGTCTCAGAATATGTGATCATATCCAAAAATGTTACAATGCCTAAAAATTAAAGCCTATCACTTAGTCATTTAAAACTAGGATAAATTATCAGTAAACTTAAGTTATTTTACAAGGTACTTGATTTGAAAGACTCACTCGAACAAAGCCGTCTATGTACAGAGAACTGCTAATGAACAGACCACATAATGGGATAAGCCAGCCAACACCATTAAAAACATCCTTTAAAATTCAAAATGAATAAATAAGACCTTTCTTCTTATAGTGTCATCTGCAAATCAGGGGGATAGCCACATATTTTCCATTTGTACTTACCGAATCAGGCTTATACTTAAAGACTCTTTTTAAAAAACATTTTGTGTCATAAAAGATAATTCTGCTTTTTGTACGGACTGAAGAGTATCTGCATAAATACCCGGATAAGAAAAATAAAAGTATTTATATAAAAGCTATCACTTCATTGCAATCAATACTGTACTACCTGCCTACTAAGTGTAACGCACTGTCCGTTAACACTGTTAACGCACAGACGATAACACAAACATCCTGCCAGAGAAGACACCTACACAGGTGACTTCACTACACGGCGGCAACATGAGGTCAGTGACATATTGTAGCCTTCACTAAGTCACCCTATTAGAAGGATTCTGAGGCCATTATCACAGTCAAGGTGAGAAGTAATGGCAAGGGAGAGAGGGAAAAAAAATATATTAAGAGAAAGAGAGACAATGCATATGAATCGTGGAGGGGCAAGGGGTGGATGGGAGGCAGAGGGTTAAGAACAAAGAGGAAGAAAGTTAAATATGCTCCCATGCTTTCAAGCTTAGGTAATTTAACACTTAACATGAACAGAGAAGGGCAAGGAGGCCTGAACCCAGATTAGGGGACTGGAGGACATAAGGGGCTCACTCCCGCCTGCCCTTGGAATCTCCACTTAGATATTACTTTTATAGACTATCTTTACCTGACAGCTCTTCCGCTTGCTTTTCCTTCTCCCAAATGCCTCTTCCTTAGAGTCCGCAAGTACCCAGGCCTACGCCTATGAGAGCTCTCATCACTCTGAACTGGCACTGTCTCTACCCAGCCCCTTTGCTGGATGCACTGTTAAGCTTAACAGCAAGGACCAACTGTGTCTTTCCTGCTCACCACTTACCCTCCCTGCCTAGCAGAGCCCGGCCCCTAGCTCATGAACTTGAATGAGTGAACGGACTCTGCCTGAAAGGAGCTTACCACTGCAGAACAGAAGAGGAAATAAAGGGGAGATGAAAAGCTTCATGGAGAAACTGATCTCCAGTTATTGATTTTAATTTCATATATACAAAAAAGTATTAAATGGCCAATGCCATCATGTCACACGATTCAAGAGTGCTAAAACACTGAGTTGGTTTTGTCCTCCTGGGATTCAGCTTTAGGAGGGGAAAAGGTACAAAACTTAGAACAAGGATCCTGATTGTTTTATAATGGTAAAGAATCTTCCCTATCTATTGCTTGTTCTAATTTGTCATATACAACATACCTCTATGGAAGAAGAGATGTTCAAGAGGGACCAAAGGAATAGCATCTCCTACAATATAACATGTACTTCTGTCGCTGAACAGGGACAGAGACCTTTCACACATATTCTTTGTAACATATATACATATATATATATATATATATATATATATATTTCCCCCCAATCATGGCTATCATTTATTTCATCCCTTGATAGAGAGGATAAGGTAGAGAAACCATCTAATCATGAATTGAGACACAGGACAAATGGTATCATTCCTAACCAGGTCACAAAGCAAGTCATTAAAAACACTACTTCTTAGATTTTTCAGTGCAAACTTATTTGAGCAAGTCATTCTTCTTGTCAAGTCCCATATTGACCATCCAATTTAATTTCCAAGTTGGTCATCAAAAATAGTTCGTGGAAATAATTGAACATGGGACAAAAATACAGTCACACTCAGTTGCTCGAGGTGGAAAAAAATGGTGGCAGCTTCTAACTTCCTCAAAATAGCAGAAAGGGGATAAGGATGACAAGGGAAGGGGGAAGGGCAGGAAGGAAAGAAGCACCTGGCTAATGATTTTATCCCGGATTTTGAAGTCAAGGGCACTCCCTCCTCAGGCATTTTCACACTAGTCACCATATCTCCAGCTAGTCTTCCCTTGCTTTGATTTTATCTAATGATAGTACACCAACTACTTACAAGCCTAAACGTCTTTTTAAAAATAAACAATTCAAAGAAAAAAACCCAGTCTGGAGTAGAGGCTACAAACTCAAGTGCGTCCCATGGCTGGGTAGTTCATATAAGCGAGGACAGGGGGACCTGCTGGGGAGGAGGATACACACGTGCCCCTCAGATCAGCAGACCACTGCCACGGTGGGCTCAGGCCGCGTGATCTTCAGAGTTTTCAAGAGAAGCCAGAAATCCAGATTTGTACGTGATTTCTCCTGATGTATCAATAATGACAAAAGTTTAAACTCCCCTTTTCTTTAAAGCACCGTGTGAACCAAGCAAAATATAACTGGGTGGCCAACTTGTGACATCTAGGTAAGAGGTCAGAAATATGGGCAAGGGTCAAAATCTACAAACTCTCTCTTCCTATGTGCTAATCAACCAGGAGGCGAAGCACAATTCCTTGTCCCTGCAGTTGTGTATCAGTGTGAGCATGGCCACAGTGCCGTTGTAAAGCTGGGTCCAGGACATGGGAGACCTCAGGCAAAGAAGAACATCGAGGCTCTGACACCTAATTGTCCTCCCAAAACATTTCCTGCTATTAAAGACCAATTTATGGTGTGTAATAAATGGTACTGCATGTAAAGCACTTTGCACAGTGCCTGGGGCACATAACAGAATTCAATAAATGTTAGCTGTTATTGGGTTTTATTATGAATGAGGGTAGAACATGGATCAGACTGTGCCTTTCTCCCTTGGATGGGAGATTTTAGTCCAATTACAAAACCCAATAATCCTCTTTAGACATGAAGAGAATTTCAAAGGAAACTGCATTCATCAATGTGGCATTCAGTCATTTTATAAAATAATGGATTTATGCCCACACAGGGTGTTTTATTCTTTTTAAGGACATAATGGATTTTTAAAGTTTTGATTTGAGTTAATATGAAAATTTAAAGTTCTGTCTCACTTTTAGATAAGGGGGATCATGGAACATATATGGCTACCAAACCTAGCATGAGTGGGATGTGAAGCCCCCATTTTTCCAGCAAAGTTGCCCCAGTCTCCTGGCTCCTCGTGTGACCACGTAGGTGTAGGGTGTTAGATTCCAATCATGCTGTAAGGCTATGTGGTCTAATCAGCACATTTTACAGATCCTGAATGTTACCTCCTTCAAGGTCCCACAACAGTCAAAGGCAGACCCAGAACCCAAACCCTGTCCTCTTCTTCCATCACCTCACAAGTCTCTGGGGGGAGTTGGTTAAGGGTGGGTGGCAGGGCAGCCTGGGACTAAAGCTTTGAGACAAAGGCCCAGCCTTTATGAGTAAAAGGCTCTATCAACTAAGGGGACAGGGTGGGGAAGGTTTCCTATACGCAGCCAATCAAAGCCTTGCTTCAGTACATCTCATGGTCAGTCAGACTCTTTTAAAAATCCTCTAGTAATCAACCATACCCTTTTAGCCACTGGCTTGTAGCAAGAGTTCCAAGCCTCTATGAAAGAATCTAATTTACTTACTGGAAAAGTAGAGACATCACGAAGCAAAGGAATCAATGATTTTTAAAAGAATGTTACTATGCTTCAAAGTGTCCAACTACCAAAGTACAGAGAAAATATTTTTTTGAAATGTAGCCAAGTGTAGAATATAAACTGAGTCCTACATTCAAACTCTGTCTTTCTAGAAAGCAGATGTCAAAGGATATAAAGCAAGCTGTGAACAATAGACTAAAATTAGCTCAAACCACAAATAACCTAACATACTTATCACACTTCCTTATGATCAACCTACAAAAATCAAACATTAAAAGCATTTACAAAACTAAAGGTGTGATGCCAATTTAATCCTTTAACTTCAGCTGTATCCTTTCTTCCTTCTGGCATGTAAACATTACCAAAGAATGACATTTTGTTAATTTGAAGGCAAGTACAAGGGAAACCATTAGAGCTAACTTTTGCCCTGTAGATAAAATAGCATGTACCATGCAGTTCTTAAGTGGTTAGAATGGTAACCACCTCCTCAAACTGAGGATAGGAAATTTCAGATGATGGACCACACCCATCTCCAAATGCGCTTCTCACAGAGAGCTAGGGACATACCAGACTCCTACTTCAGACCAAAGCTTGCCTCCATCTCCTCAAGCCGTTTATTTCCTACTTCCAAAAGCAACATCTTCCAATGAACAAAGGCTGTTGGGAAACACAAAAGTTTTTGTCATAAAGTAGTGGAACATGTTGCAAAAGGAAGCTTAGTTGACAAATGTGGGTTCATGCAAAAAAAAAAGGTACTAGTTTGTTAAACTTCAACTACTTTTACCATGATTCTCTCTGCGTGATTATTACGTTTTTGATAAGTTTTCTGGGGAAAGTTCAAGCTCAAAAAGGATGGAAACGAGTGGTTAAGAAACGATGAGTATAAATCCTACCAGCTGCTACTGTGCACTCTTCAATACTAAAACTCTCAAAAGCATTCTTATCAGTAAGTAGAAAAACAAGGGACAGTAGCAGACCTGGGTACTATGACAAGAACAGATAAAATAAAATACTGCTAATGACACTAATATTCCTAGGATATATTAAGAAAAACTGTTAGTGGGACATGAAGGAATATTTAAATACACTTAGAAATGGTGCCATGATAGGTACATAAAGGACCCATTAAAACGCAGCACATCATGGGGATGTGGATTCTCAAGGATGGTTCATGGGAGATGTGGACCAGCTAACCCTCAATCATGGCCATATCACCCGGTGTGCTGGGGATTGCTCCAGAAATGTGGCTTTGTGCCTGTCAACCTGATGTGGCTTAATGCAACTTCCTGATATTGCACCACTCTGCTTCACCCCCTCACCCCACCTCCGAGGATGATCCAAAAGACCCTGGCAACTGGGAGGTGGTATCCAGGTGGTGGAGAACAATAATGGCAATGCTCTTAACTGTAAGATGCTGTCAAAATGACGTTTTGAATCAGGGTAAAAATAAAGCAAAACAACAAGAACAACAAAACACACAAAACAAAGTATCCTCCCTCTGAAACACCCCTGAATATCTTCTTAGAGGCCTCTTTTCTCTGTGCAAAAGTGAGCCACACAAATATTTATGACCCAGTTAGGCACACTTTGCCTTTATCCTTATAGAAGCAAACTCAGCCCTGACTATTTGAATAGCGAAGCAATACAAAATCTAAAAGAGATAAATATAACAGTGACAAATGTTTAAGCACCGAGGGAATTTAAAGCTAATTTACCGTATTATGCTAAATGCAGCTTGCCTATTTGTTCTCTTGAGTGAAGTTATATTCAGAAGTGATTTCATGTGCAGACATTTTTAAGTAACCCCCTGTTCTTCGGAGAATTCTAACTACTCGGAGTAACTACTTGATGTTCACCTTCCTGTAAGCAATTCACTATAGTGTATAATTCTCTGAGTAATCAGTACTCATCAGAATAAAAACTAGCTAAGCTGTTCCCTGGAACTTAGCGTGGCATTTTTTAAATGAGGCTCTTCAAAAGGAAGAGATGCACCAGTAACAAAGCCATTAGGTAAGGAAAAAAAAAAGTCAGGGGAAAAATGTTTCATAACAGAGTAACAGAGATAAGGGAGTTTTCCTTCTCTAATCACTAACTAATAAATTTTAAAAACACAGTTTTGGAAACCTAGTTTTGCTATGCTCATCTTATCTTTGCAAGTGGTGTCGCTTGCCCACAAAAGCCACAAACACAGCCGAGGCTTTTCCTTCTTCATCTGTAAAAGAAAACGTGCCTCAATCAGTCTTTGGGAAGAAAGCTCTGCAAGTAAAAGAGAAAGAAGCCTAGGACACAAGTCCACTCGAGCCCAAAGGTTTGCTTCAACAAGCAGTTAACCCTCAATAAGGACTCAGAATTTCCTGGCACACTACTAGATTAAGAGTAGTAGGGAATATGTATATTTTCCAGAGAAAAATATGGACCTTAAGTGTCCCTGTGCTAAGAAGCCACGTTTGTGATTCCATGCTGTAGAACTTCTTAAGCACCAATTCTATCTAATTACCATGGGGTATCCGTAAAACTTTACAAACAGCGTTGGTAGAATCATAAGCATTCGAAACTGCAAATTGAATCAGGTCACAAATTAAAAAAAAACAAAACAAAACTGAAAATCATTTATCAGTAGTTATTTTTGTCTGCAGTGTGACTTGTACCAACTTCCGAAGATCAACTGATTTGGGGGTGCTTGACTTTTCTTTGGCTGTTTATTTCGGGGGAAAAGAATCTTCCATGGGAAATGGTCTTGTTCCTAGCTTTCAGACGTTCAAAATTTACAAAACTGTCAGTAAGACCCTTGTGATACGTCAAGCTGCCTTGAGGAAGGAGAGGGCAGGAGCTGGGAAACTATGAAGCCCACTTCTACAAAGTGAAGCATTATTTCTAAAATGCTGGAGCCTTAGGTACTTTCTTCTCAAACGCGGCAGCTGTGTATACTATCATGCTCTTCAAATGAAGTTTAGACCAGATGTTGGTTTCTTTCTAAAATTACAACATAAAGGGCAGCTACTCTTTGTGTACCTAGCTGGGGTTGAATCTTTCGTAAATTCTCGAGAATCAGTTCCTCTATCTTTACAGGAAAAACCACCCAATTGCTACTCAGAGAAAAACTGCAAGCATAACTCATATGTCAGTGCCACTCGTTTTCCCACACTACTAAACCAAATGAACCCAACTTATTAAAAATGTTCAATACCTCCTGGGAAAAAAAGGTTCAATTCTTTTGAATCTTTATACTCACCGAACTTTTACACATTTGTGAGCCTAACTGTACCCACCGACACCGACGCACCTTACAAAATTGAGTAACCACAGCAGTGGTTACAAGGATTACTTCAGGAACACCAAACTCTCTTTGTGAGCACATTAAAGACTTTCATTACTTGACGAGAACTCAGTGATCAGTTAGTCAAGGATCATTTTTACACAGGGAGGGACTGAAGCCCCAAGAAAGGAAGGGACCCACTCAGCCTAGTTAGTGTTAGAGCTAACTAGAGAAAAAGCAAAAGATTAAGCTGCTCTCTTGGCCAGAAGGGTGATCTGATCACAGGCCAAAAATGTTTGCCTTTACCATTTATACTTCGAAAAGAAATCACAGGTTTTATAAGGGTTGTTACTTTATGGAGAACCATATTTTTAATCCCACAGTCAAAATATATTTTACAAACCAGCTACATGCAAAGCCCTTCTAGAAGGCATGTGAGAACAAGTCAAGAGTGATGAGAACAGAGTAATTCAATAATTCTTAGAGAGACAGATATATCACCCCCAAGATTCCTATTCAGTTCGCCTCAGGCCAAGTACAAATTTGTTGTTAAATTTAAAGTTCCTGTGCAACAAACTGGGTTTCCTACTGGGTAAGCATCCAAGCTTTTCTTCCAAGCCGCCACAGCAGGCAATACCAAACTGCCTCATCAAGCCGTGGCTCAAATCGTACTGGTTTTCTCTGAGAGTGGTCTCTGCTGTTAGTACTTAGTACTAATGCAGGCTCATCTTTTTGTGTCTACCATTCCTCCTCCCCCAGAATGGGAGGTGGGAACTGTGACTTGGCTTTCTATTGTCAGGGCCTGGGGCAAAGTGCTGACAATCAATTCAACCCCAACATTTCTTAGGCACTTTGTGCCCGGTGCAGAGGACACCAAGATGAATGAGAAAGATGGAAGAGCTGACTTCCATAGTTTGGACCCTACAGTAGATGGACCCGGATACAAAGGAACAGCTCCCAGGAGAGCAGGGCTTTAAAAGAGATAGGTATGAAGGTGTATGTAAGCACACAAGTGAGAGAGCCAAAATCTAGTGCAAGGGGGCACACATTTGAGCTGTGAGGCGCAAGCCAGAAGGAGTGGGAAAGGCAGCCTAAACAAAGTGTTGAGCCAAAGTACAAAGGAATGAAAGAGAAGGATGAGTCAGGAGAACACTGCACCTGCTCGTGTGGCTATAGAATAAAAGGTACACAGGAGGGGATGGCTGGAACCTGGCTGCCATGCCAAGGAGCTTGGACCTTACAGATAAATGAAAGCATAGAAGTAAACAGAGGAGTGACAGACTCAGGTCTGTTTTTAACACAATTACTCTAGTGATAATGTGAAGAATATACACAGTGGGGCAGGGGGGAGATGTGGAGAGATTGTTGAGGGACCTTATTAATATGCTTCTGGTTTCATTAATTTCTGCAATGTGAAACCAGAAATGACGGCAGTATTATAAGTAAAATTTGAGAACCTAGACCACTGGGATGCTAGGAAGGACATCATAGTGACCAATCAATGAGATGTGGTAGAGGGAATCAAGAACCATTCCAAAGTCCCCAGTACTCCTGGATATTCAAAACATGCACCAAATGACTGGTACCAAACTACATTGTCTTGGACACAATGACCCTGCTGGACTTCCCCTTTTCCTAAACATGGGCAGTACAAAGAAACATGCCCAGACTATTTGTAGTCAGTATTAGTTGGTTACCATGAACAAATTAACATAAACACTGTAGGGAGGGACGCCAGCTTGTGCAAAATACACATGAGCTCAGGGTGGCTTATGAAAAAGTACCTGCAATTAAAAGCACAGCATAAGACAAAAACTGCCCAAAGGATTCTGCCATCTAAAAGATCAGAAAATAGACAACTCAAAAAAAAGAGAAAAGGTAAAAAGAAAAGGCACAGTTATTTCAGTAGTTATGAGTCTGACAAAATCCCTACAGGAAATTTTAAAATTTATTTCTATCATGAAATTCAGTATACATTCAATTACACTACTCAATACCAGGCATCTTTTTAAATAGGTTTGGGGGAGCTATTCATGCTAAAATGCAAAATGCAGGGACTTCTCTGGCAGTCCGGTGGTTAAGACTCCACGCTTCCAATGCAGGGGGGCAAGGGTTCGATCCCTGGTTGGGGAACTAAGATCCTGCATGCAGCGCAGCGCAGCCAAAAAAAAAAAAAAAAAAGCAAAATGCACTGGAGGGGCCCCTTGGAGCCCAATGGTAGATAACTGGCAACCGAAAATCATGTGCATTACCATTATCCCCCAGCTGACTCTTCAGAACCATCTGATATAGTTTATGACGTACTTCCAAAAGAACCAAAGTATTCCTATAAATATGCCAGTGATGTCAAACAAATAATGATAGCAAAAAGTTCTTCCCTCCACTATTTCTACTTGTGCCCCCAGTTAATCTGAGTCCAGACAATTACAAACATCTTTGCACCATTTCCAAAGTGGTGATCAGACACCTAAATTTAGTTCACTCAAACCAGGGCTACACAAGCACATTTAGATCTAATGGGTCACTCAAGATGACTAGAGCTTCCCATCCTCTCCGTGTCACTTCCGTTTGTCTTTCTTTTTTTTAAGTGAAGTGAGTCATAGTGTATAGATCTTTCTCCTCTGCACAAAACGCAGTTTTTCTCTGAAGAGAATGGTATTTATATAAAAATTACTGGGAAATTTTAATATTCATCTTGGACTGTAACAAAATAAGCTGTATACAGCAGTAAGGAATTTTAGTGAATTATTGTTATAACATGGTTTTAACCTAGTCAGGCATTAGATCGTATTTCATAATGAAAGCAGCTATAAAAACAAATGTCAATTGGAAGAGTGGCCCGTATTACAAAGCCTGCCTCTAACATAGAATAAATCTTGCCTTCAAGTCACAAGCTATTGTTGCAATCTCCTTTATCTGAAACAATCAAATCATTCATACTGAAAATTAGTGAACAGTGTCAGAGAATCAAAGAATTAGAGATGAGAGAGATGGCGAAACACCTGACCCAAACCTTAAACTACAAATGGAGGGTAGTTTTTCCTATTTTCATTCATTCAAGCCCTCTCTTCTCTCATTCTAGCTCCAAAAACCAATCCCTTTGCCCTATCTGTGTTCTCTCTTCTCTTTTGGGCACTCCAGGCTTGCTAAGTATTACTTCCACTTTTCAAACCAGACATACAATCATTTAAATGATAGAAAACAATTTTTTAAAGCCATCTACACATGCTATCAAAGCTGACTTTTTATAGACCTAAATGCTAATACTAATAATAGATATACTAATACTAATAATAGATACTAATAATAGTATCTATGCTATCTATTAGCATTAACAACTATATAAAAAGTTATGCTCACTTTATCAAACTGAGCTAGCAGAGACTCTTCGCCTGAAACATTTGTTTTCTAAGCCGCCTCATTCCCTGGCATTCAAGTCTACTTAATCCTTTGTTCTTTTCCCAATTGTTTCCAAGTTTTTACATCTTTTTGTTCTAGTTAGAAGTTAGTATAGTGAGAAATAACTGCACTGCTTTGTTTACAATATGTTAAGCAAAAATTACGTATTATTTTAAAAATCACAATAGACTAATAAGCAAGCTCAAAATGACTCTGTATAAGGCTGCCTTCACTGTGACAGGCTACAAAATATTAATTTTTTTAACTTCCATTTTCTACCCACCATAAACACATTTCTTTGAATTCCTGAAAAATAATGGTTTTCATAAATTGACACACACTTTGGAAGATCTGCCACTTTAGACTCAAGGTCATTTGAACTCTACATTTTTTAAAAAATGCCAGAGTTCGCCACTTTCAACATCAAGAAGGAAAAGAGCGTCTGATTCAGATTTTGTAAAAGAAAAATATCTGTACTGCAGAGGCGAGAAAGCCCATAGTGGATAATTCTCTAAGATAAAGGAAACCACCTCTAGAAATGTGGCAATCGATTAAGGATCTAGAGAAATCTCAACATACAGCGATCTCGACCAACTCCTGGGGTTCCAAGGTGGTAGACAAACATAAGAACGATGAGGGAAATTAACTGAAGACCATGCGCCATGCTAGTGACTTGCTTAACATAGTTTTAACAGTGCTTGGGTGACAGGTCTCCCACTCCTCCCTAAAACTGTAAGTAATCAAATTCAAACAGGACTTTTTATAATATGAATTTGCTGTTGCCAACTGAGTCAGCTTCAATATAAAAGATTCTCCCCAGTACCTCCTGGAGGCCACCCCTACTTGTGATGGGGTATGTCATTATCAACTCCAACACTTCAGACCAAGAATTTTTTTCATTTAAAACCACTTTAGACTCTACTGTATTCAATCTGATGTAGAAAATTTGTCTACACATTCTCAAAGTCACTAGTGGGATTCATTCAATTAACTCAGAGAGACTAGACACGGAATACAAATTTTATATATTGATCGAGCGTACTTATACAGATTAGAGTGGTTCTAAACATTAGTCTATCAGAAGCTAATGTACATTACAGTGCAAGTAAAAAGAATCCTGTCAAATAAGCTTGATGAAAATCCACATGAAACCAAGCCTGCCAAAAAAAGGCTTTTGTTAGTCAAGCATACCAAAGAACTGCTTAAAGCTTTTTTCCTTTTTAAGTGGAGCTCAAAATAGATTTTAATACTACCAGCTGATGGATCTCACAATTTGCCTTTTGAGCCTACAAGCCGAAAACAGCCTTCTCCCTTTACACAAGTAACAACATCTCTCTATTCTGTACATTGTTTATTTAAAATACCGAGTGTGGTTTTGGTTAATCCTCACAACCCCCGCGATGACATTTAATCGGGAGCACATATTTCCTTCACAGGATTTAGCTCTTGTGAAAGCAGACCTCTTCATCTTTTTAATCTGATGATGTAGAGAAACCCTACCTTCCGAACTTTTTATTTATGAATCACCATAACCCACGAGGAGATGAGGACTGGGAAGACACCATCATCTCAACCATGACCAAAGGATAAGATGCTCATCGAGAGAAAGATGCTATTTTAGAGAGAGTAAAAACGTTAACCTCCCCTGTTGCCTGCCTGACACGGGGTAATACTCTGGCCCCAGTGGAGTGGGTACTCCAGACCTCCTGGCTGGAAAGCTCTTTAGCCTGCTGCTCTCAGGGCTTAGCTCACAGAGCAAGTATCTCTTCCTCTGACAGATCTTCCCTGATCCCCTTCTCTGAGGCAGGCCATCCTCCCTGAAATCACTCTCTACCCCGTTATGTTTTGTTTTCTTCATAGCACTTGTCCCCATCTGAAATTGTCTGCTTATGTGTTGGACTGCCCCCTATTCGACTCTAAGCTCACGGGGGATAGGATCTTGCCTGTCTTGTTCAGCAAACACTACCTCCAGCGCCTCAGCAGCGCCTAGCACGGAAGAGGCACGTCAATTCAGATCCATTAAATGAATGAACAGGAAGGGGGAAGGGACTGTCATCCTTGGGACTCGACGCACAGAGACCAGGAGAAAGGAAATGTAAAGGAGGGAGGGGGGAGTAACCCTTTCCCCCGGGGAGACAAAGGAAGACAGCCTGAGGTGGTCCAGTCTAGAAAGGAAGTAGTGGGGGTGTTCTATCCACCCCAGGGGACAAAGAGTGGACAGGCAGGGGGGCGGGGTCGGGGTGCGAGGCTTCGCGCTGAGAGCAGAGACTGGCGGCTTCCAGGCTTGAGAGGTCACCCGGGCTGGAGGATATGAGGTAGGTGGGGGATCAAAGGGGACTGCGAGGCCGGGGAGAGACGCAGGCCCACCCGGGGGACAAAGAGAGAGGCGGCCGGCCTCTGCCACCGTCGGATCGAATCCTCACGGAGCAGGGCCCAGGCGGAGGACGGGACCCAGAGGGAGAGCGGGGCCTGGGGGTCTGAGGGGAAGGTTCGCGAGGCCTAAGCGAAGGGCCTGCCGCGCTCTGGGGCGCTCCCGCACCTGGTAAATGGCCGCCCAGCTCCCAGCCTTGTCGATCTGCTCGAACTCCTTTTCCATCTCCATGGCGGGCCAGGGGGGCTGCTGCGCCTCCTCCTCGGCCCACTGTGCCGTCTGCCGCTCTAGGCCGCGTCGCGCTCTCCGCACTTAGTCCTGCTGCAAGCCGCGACTCTCGCCGCTACCGCCGCCCTAGCCGCCGCTGCTTCTTCATGTCAACCCGGCAGCCGGAAGTACGCACCGCGCTGCCGCGGGCTCCGCCCCTCAAGCGGAAGGACCAATCAGTGCTCAGGACTGTCGGCTAGCAGTTCCGCGGGGCGGAGCCGGGGGAGGTGCTGGGGGAAGACATCTTGCAGCGTGCCCTCCCTCCTCCCCTCCCATCCCGGTCTACGGGCTTGGGCGTGGCGCGCGCCCGTTGCCTAGGCGACCCCGGGAGCCCCGCCCACGGCGCGTGGGTTTGCCCGGCTGCCACGGATCTTGAATTGAAGCATCGACGCGGTCCGTTGAGTCAGAATGACCTTGAAGCAGTCATGCATCTTTCTTGCAGCGCCAGGGCCCAGGCCTCAGTGCTCCAAGGTGGGGGGGGGGGTGTTACATGCTCCCCTTCCAGGCTCCCGCCTCTAGCCAGATGTCCACCCTTTTTTCGTGAAACTTAGAGCTTCATGATTTACCAGGCTGCTGGGGAAGGCCCACCACTCTCTGAATGTACTTTGCGTTTGGGGTCTCCTATCCTGGGCACTGCAGAAATGAATGGATTGGGGTCTTGGAATGATTTTTAATATTTCCCAAAGTAGCAAGGAAGTCCTGCTCAGAATGGACTCAGTGGAGCACAAATTCCATGGTGCATTAGTGTTGAATAATGGCAGATTTCTGGGCCCACTTCCAAAGGATTCGGATACAGGAATCTGTATTTTTTACCAGTAACCCCAGCTAATTCTATACCTGTGGTCCTTGAAGCACACATGAGAAGGGCTGGTCAGGTGGTTTTCCTGCAGGTTGTACTTTAAGCCATTCACTTTTGGGTCGGGCTCATTATATGAAGATTGTGAACTCCATGGGGTCAGAGACCCTAGAGGACAGAATCATCTCTGTTCAGTCTTCCCATCTCAAGCCTACCCTGAGAAGCGGTGTTGAATTCCAGCTCACTCCTTGAGTGCTTGTGGCAGGCACTGTGCCTGGCATTCCAAGTACATTTTCTCATTTAATCTCTACAACAACCCTACAATATAGGCACTTTTATTATTCCTATTTTATAGATGAGGAAACTGAGGCACAGAGAGGCAAAATCACTTGTCCAGAGTACCTTTGCACATTGGTATGGAAGCCAGGATTCTAACCAGTCTTCAGGGGAGTGCTCACTTTGGAGACCGGCTGCCTGAGTCCACACTGCAGCTCTACTAAATACTAGCTGCGCAACCTTGGGCAAATTACCTAACCCCTCTCTGCCTCTGTTCCCTCCTTTGTAAAATGAAGATAATGAAAGTACCCACCTCATAGGGTGGTGTGAAAATTGAAAGAGTATATATAATGCTTTCAGTCTAGTGAGTGGATCAATAAATATGAGCCCCCATTATTATATACCTTCAAATAATAGGAAATGGGAGGTAAATCCTTGTTGAATAAATGCAATTGGTTTGATAGACAATGTCTTTAGAAACTGAGTATTCCATGAAGGGGGAAATTAACAAAAGATGCCCCTTCGGGTGAAAAGTTTGGGAACCCCACACTTGGAAGCTGCCTAATATAAGTCTTAGCCATTTAAGTGACTCTCCAGGTTCGTGTACTCTTCCTGCCCTTGTCTCTTTGAGGGCTAGTTTATCTGGAACTCACAGAACTCAGAGCTCCTTGTTGGGGGGCACAGAACAAGCCTGGTTCATTCTTCTCACTGTGGGCTGACCTAAGTAAGCAAATAAATCAAATGCCCATCTGGAGCCCAAGTGGCCCTCATGCCTGCAGGGAGTACCACCCAGTGACTGGAGCGGCCTTTGAGTGGGGCCAGTGCTATGCACAGGATCTTGATGAAGGAGTGGAGGTGGGTGTGTGCGTGCAGAGTCCACGTGTGTTTAGTGGATGTATTAGTTACCTAGGGTGGCCGTAACAAATTACCACAAATGTGGTGGCTTCAGGCAACAGAAATATATTTTTGAACAGTTCTGGAGGCCAGACGTCTGAAGTCAATGTGTTGACAGGGCCACACTCCCTCTGAAGTCTCTAGGGGAGAATCCTTCCTTGCCTCTTCCAGTTCCTGGTGACTTCAATTGTTCCTCAGCTTGTGGCAGCAGAAATGCAGTCTGTGTCCGTCTTTATGTGGTTTTTCTCCTCTGTCTCCTCTTCCAGCTGTCTAATCTCCCTTGGCCTCACTCTTTCAAGAATACCTGTCATTGGATCTAGGACCCACTCTAATCCAGGAGGATTTTGCATTGCCAGGTAATCCAAGATGATCTCATTTTGGGATACTTAAATTAATTACGTCTGCCAAGACCCTTTTTCTGAATAAGGTTATATTCCAGGTTCTGTGGGATAGGACTTGGACATATCTTTTTTGAGATATGTCCCCCACTCAACCTACCACAGTGGCAGAGGGTGAAACTTTGTCACAATATTGGTCCTGAATGAAACCCCTAATTTCAGGTATCAGCTAATCACTATTATATCCATTCTTCACATAGCAGCAGCCAGAGAGCGCTTTTAATTTTTGGATCATGAAACTCTTGTAGGTAAAACCCTCCAATAGTTTCCCATCCTTCTTAGAATGAAACCCAAATAAGTCCTATCCCTGGCCCACCTCCCCAACCTTTCTCCTTTTCTTGTACTCTAGACCAATCCTCTAATTCATTGAATGAGTTTCTACCTCAGGACCTTTGCACCAACTGTTCCTGCTGCCTGGACCACTCTTCCTGCAGATCTTGTCACCCTTCAGGTCTCAGGTCAAATGTTACCTCTGCAGATAGGTCTCTGACCGCGGTCTCTAAAATAGCCCCCAGTCACTTTCTACCGGTGACCTTGTTTTTTGCATCACAGTGCTCATCTCTAAAATCTCCCTCTTTATTTGTTGGCTTGTTTCCTTTTCCTGCCCCCCACTATAGTGCTCCAGGAGGGTAGGGACCTCGACTTCTTGTCTGTGTCCCAAGCCCCTGATATTGCGTTGGGAGGAGGGACTTGAGGTGCTGGAATCTTCCGTGGCTCTCTAAGGCTTGGCTTTCATTTGTCATGCTCTACCAGTTCTCTGCCAAGTCCTGGCCTAGAACCAGCCAAGCCTTGGTATCCCCCAGAGCTGTGATGGTGGTGATTGGGAATCTTTTAGTGATGACTGGTTAGAAAATAAACACATGGCCATGTGTCATGATAGCTAAAACCTTTTCTTGGCAGGCCTGCCTGAGGAATGGTCTCAGGTGGTTTCTTGGGCCTTTCCTTCACAGATTTAGCTAATGGAGCAAATCAATGACCCATTAAACTTTTTTAAATGTCCTAAAGAGTTGTCAGTAGAGAAGGATGGCTGTTTACCAAGCCTCCAATGGATCATCGACTCCTAACTTAGCAGTGTCAGCAAGCTTCCTGGTAAAAATCCGGCCTGGTCTTTTTTCTGGGAGATAGACCAGTGTTAAGAGCTTGGAATTCAGAGAGAGACCAAAGTAGTCTCTGATGAGATGTCACTTCCTCGGAGAGGCCCCTTCTGATGCCCCCTAATAAACAGTTCCGTGAGTCTGTATCCTTTTTCCTTTTTAGAACTTATCAGGCATTTGAGGACATATTTTCTCCCTACTGTGACCATGTAGTATTATGTCATGTGTTTGTTTTATGTGTTATCGTCCATCTCTACCACTAAATGTCAACTTCATGAAGAAAAGAGATTAAGTCGATTTGGTTCAGTGCCGTCTTCCTTGAGCTACAGGTCATTCCCAGATGGGCCACAAGTCCTTGGAAGATTCCAGAAATCAAGATGACAGGCCTTTTTTCTCCCTCATAGACTCAGACCTCCAGGGTCCTCAGGGTCATCCAGCTTGCTCTGTCTACCAGTGAGGACACATAGCCCGGAAAGGCAGTGGCCCTTCCCTCTGAGATTCACAGCTGCTCTCCTAAAGAAGTTTGGGCGCCTTGACTGGTTGGCTGATTTGGGGTCAGCCAAAGACATCCCTGGGATGGAATAACTGACTAGGGGCAAAACCCGGGCCCACAGCACTGAAAACTGGATGCACAGAGCTTCAGCCTCCAGCCACAGACAGCGCTAGGTGTGACCTCCCAGTTTATATTTCCCAGAAGTCCTGCAAGCCTGGTGTTGTCCCATTTTGCAGATGAGAAAATGGGTAAAGAGGTGAAATCAATGAACACCCAAATACAGAATGCTGGTCTGGGTGCAGCAGGTTAGAATCTTCTAACCCTGGTCTGCTACTTACCAGCTTTCAGGCTTTGGGCAAGTTGCTTAACCTCCTAGTGTCAGCCTGAATGCTTTCCAGTGAGAAAAACCCAACTGAAAGTAGCTTTCACAAATTAGGGAATTCACTGGCTCATGAAACTGGGAAGTCCAAAAGTGGTTTGCTTCAGGCACAGCTGCATCCAAGGGCTCAAACAATGTCATCGTGACTCTCTCTTACTCCTGCTCTCTTAGTGCTTCCCTCTGTGTTAGCTTCACTCTCCTCCCCAGGTAACCAGGATGGCCCTGGCAGCTCCAGGCTCACATCCTGCCAGTTCAGCAACCCTGATGGAAAAAGTGCTTCTTTTCCCTGTGGTCCCAGCACAAGTCCTGGCCTTGAAGTTCATTGGTCCAATTGAGTCTCACATGTCATCTCTAAGCCAATCACTTTGTCCAATGGAAATATTGGCAAATAAAGAAACCGAGGCCCAGAGAGGTCAAATTCTTAACCAAGGTCGCACAGCTCTAAGTATGGAAGTAGGATTTCGATAATAGGCAGTCTGGTTTCAGCATCTGTGCTCTCAGCCATGATGCTACACAGTCTCTCCAAGAATTCCCATGAACTCTGAACAAATAATAACAATGAAGACATAATAATAGTGGTCATAATTATCACTTACAACAACATGGTGAAGCTACTACTATTATCCCCCATTTGAACTGAGGCACAGAGAGTTTCTCAGCTTGCTTGTGGTCACACAGCTAAGAAATGGTGGAGCCAGGATTTGAAAGCAGTTTAGCTCTAGATGCTGCTTCTAGTTCTGAAATTCTATGAATATATGTGAGTTCTGCACTGTGAGAACTCACAGGAAGTCTAGCAGCCCAGGAGCCCCTCACTCACATCCTCACTGGGCCCCTCCCCATCCTTGTGAAGACTCTCCCACCCCTCCACTCCCAGAAAATATTTCAGACTTTAAGCTATTAAAAATAAAAACAAGGGGCTTCCCTGGTGGTGCAGTGGTTGAAGTCCACCTGCCGATGCAGGGGACACGGGCTCGTGCCCCAGTCCGGGAAGATCCCACATGATGCAGAGCGGCTGGGCCCATGAGCTACGGCCGCTGAGCCCGCGCGTCCGGAGCCTGTGCTCTGCAACGGGAGAGGCCACAACGGTGAGAGGCCCGCGTACTACACACACAAAAAATAAATAAATAAAAACAAGAATAAATACATAAATCTAATCTGGAGCTGCCTCTCCTCCAAGAGTAAGTGCCCAGGTGCGGGAGGAGCTCAGGGGGAAGTAGGGGGAATCACGTGCGTTCTGAGAAAGATGGGTCAGAGACAGGGGGTGGTTGAAGCAGGGAAACTTCAAGCAGGCAAGTTTGACCCAAGGCTGGAAACTAGACCTGGCCCCATGCTTTCAGCAAAGGAGGGTTTCCAGAGGCCACTGCTTCCTCCACCCTCCAGCTTAGGGGGTGGGGGGACACTTTGGTGGCACACACAGTGATTCTGGGCATAGGTTCTGCAATCTGGTGGACTTGGGCTTCTGTGCCCTTGGACAGGTTACTTACCCTCTCTGATTGCCAGTTTTCCATCTTTGACATTAAGACAGGGATGTGATGGTCGGACGAGATGGTGTCTGAGCCTTGTCTCTAGTTCAGGGCAAGGACTCCATAAATGAGGCTGTTGTTATTACAGTTGTGTAGGTTTCTGAGTAGAAAAAGCAGGCTATGATCTGCCTACAGATGTTTTCATAGTATATGTTGCAACCTCCTGTTTTACATCTCTAATATCTGTCATGCCAGTGGAGGTGAGCAGGGCCAGCTTTGTGGGTGTGTCTGTAATCTGTGCAGCTACACAGGGCCTGGGCTCAGAAGGGCCCTGCGCTTGGTTTAATGCTCTGCAGTCACCATGTCGAAATCCTTAATAATTTTGGAATCAAGGACCCTGCATATTCATTTTACACTGGGCCTTGCAAATTATGTAGCCAGTCCTGGAAGTGAGTCTAGATTTTCAAATTCTTTTATTTATTTATTTATTTTTTGCGGTACACGGGCCTCTCACTGCTGTGGCCTCTCCCGTTGCGGAGCACAGGCTCCAGACGCACAGGCTCGGTGGCCATGGCTCACGGGCCTAGCCGCTCCGCGGCATGTGGGATCTTCCCGGACCGGGGCATGAACCCGTGTCCCCTGCATTGTCAGGCGGACTCTCAACCGCTGCGCCACCAGGGGAGCCCTAGATTTTCAAATTCTTGAAGTGGGTTAGAAGCAGTTTCTATCTTTGAAGATGGAAATGGTTTCCCCCCTTTATTCTGGGGGGAACTACTACTCTTGGGGGAAGTCTTAAAACAGTGACATTATTCAGATACAGATTCCCCATGTTGAGTTGTTTATTATTGTTTAGTAATAGTAATTATAATTGCTACATGTATTGGGTGTTAACTATGGGCCCAGCTCTGTGCTAAGCTAGCGCTTTACCTTCATCCCTCTACATCTTCCCAGGAATCCTGTGAAAGGGTCTGTTATTAACCTTATTTGACAGGTGAGGAAGCAGAGTGGTTATGTCATTTGTCCATTGTCACCAGCAGTGTTGGCATAATGTCTATGAGTGGAGTGGCTCTGTAGCAATATGGCAGTCCTTTTAGAGAAAAGGAATTAACTTCTAAGCTTTCATTTAGATAAAAGTGTTCCTGGAGTCCTTGGGAGAGAGGTGTGTCTCTTGGATCAAATATTTGCTCCGGTAGTTTTTGTATTTGAAGATGGAAATGGTCTTCCATTTGAAAACTGACCATGCAGAGAGGGAGGGGCTGGCCTGTACTTTTCCTTTCCTGTGCTGGAGGGAGGCCTATGGAGAGGACCTACACTTAGAGTGACTGAAAGCAGAGGGACCCTGACTTGGGGGAATGTGCTCACAACTCTCAAGCTGTCCTCACCTGGGCCATGGGGAAGCACACAGTGGATGGAGCTTTCCTCTGAAGGATCTGGATATTCCCACTGCCCATATCTGGGGTAGGCTAGGAAGAGAAAGGCTCTAAATTCTAGAGAGAGGGTCAGGAGGCCCCCCTCCTTGGGAGGTAGACTGGCTCCCACAACTGGCTGGAGAGAAAGGAGGACGGAGACCGGCATAGGGAAAGCAGGATGCAGGTACATGGCCTCTAGAAACTATCTGCTTTCAATTTCATTTTGTGTTTTCCTTTTCTGCATTGTAATTCCCACCTCTTATCCTCAAGTCTTCAATAAAATGTTGTTCCCTGCTGCAAGCTCATCTTAGGTTTGGTATTACCCAGATACTAATTGTCCCCAATATCAATTCTCCTCTTCTTTCATAGAAATAGGATTGTACCTGGGCCATGGCTGCCCAGCAAAAGACTACATTTCCCAGGTTCCCTTGAAGCTAACTACACCATGTGACTACATGCTGGCCAATAGGATGTGGGTAGAAGTGATGTGGTCCACCTCTAAATCATGCCCTCAAAGGCCCAGCGGGTGCTGGGCAGAGGGACAGGAAAAGTTCTTTCTTTTGCTTTTTACTCCATCCCGCTGCCTGGAACGAAGATATAGTGGGTTCCAACTTGGACTGTGCAGACAAGGGCAACATACAAGGGATGGAAGAGAACAAGACAGAAGGAGCCTGCCGCATCACCCCTAGACTGATCACACACAGACCGTTCCATGAGAGAGACATAAAGGGGGCTGATTTTCAGCTGATATGCACAGGTCTAGTCATCCTGGTTGCTTACAGACATCATTCTTATTGTTAAAAATAAACTTCTGCTTTGTTTAAGCCACTGTTCATGGGAGTTACAGTAATTGAATCTATATTCTATAATTAACCCAGACATGTTTTAGGGGGCTGATAAGGAAGAGGGCTGTGTACCGCCTCCAGATTAAGATGGCGCTGGGGACAGGAGCAGCATCCTGATGCAGGCAGTTAGGAGAAGGCAGACAAGGACAGTAGAAGTCCTGGGAGAGGCAGCTCACTGTGGTTGCCAAGCAGCCACAGGGATGGTCCATGGGACATGTGAACATCCCTCAGAGATTCTGAGTAATATCCTGCAGAAAGAACCTGATAAAAGTTTGGTCTTGTTAGAGTCATGGGGTCTGATTGTTAGTTAGATATTAAAGGGGAAGCTGGAAATTTTGGGGACAGCTGGGGTTAGAAACAGTGCCCAGAGAATGTTAATTCCCTTCTGAGGCAGATACTTTTGGTTGCCTATCTACCCATCATCCCCTCCCCCCTTCTTCTTGGCTGACAGAGCCTACCCATTATAACAGAGGCTGAAAAAGTGAGCTATTCCTTTTCCAAGCCACCTTTGCAGTTTGAGCATGGACATATTACTCAATCCCAGCTAATGGGATGTGAGGCAAAGTCTGCCCAGAAGCTTCTGCGAAAGGTTTCTCCCTCTTGTAAGAGACACGTGGAAGGAATTGTGCCTCTTCCTCAACAAACTAAGGCTGGATGAGCACAGAGAGAGAGCCCCTGAGCCCTTGGCAAAGTCACTGAGTTACTGAACTGTCTCTGGAACCACCTAGCTCTGAACTTCTTTGTAAAGATCATAAGCTTTTTAGTTTTTTTGTTTGTTTGTTTGTTTGTTTGTTTTTGCGGTACGCGGGCCTCTCACTGTTGTGGCCTCTCCCATTGCGGAGCACAGGCTCCGGACGCGCAGGCTCAGTGGCCATGGCTCACGGGCCCAGCCGCTCCACGGCATGTGGGATCTTCCCAGACTGGGGCACGAACCCACGTCCCCTGCATCGGCAGGCGGACTCTCAACCACTGCGCCACCAGGGAAGCCCAGCTTTTTAGTTTTATTGTTGAAGCCACTTTGGGTTGGCTTTTTTATTACTTGCAGCCAAAAGCATGCTAACTGCTACCCTGTCTTTGCCTTCTGTTTCTACCTTCCTTCAGCCCTGTGGGTCTCACGTTTAGCCTCATTCCTTCCGCTGAGCCCTGGTTGCTCTGGAAGTCAAGATCTTTTGGAAACCACCTGCATCAACTTGTCACCACTTTTCTTCTAAATAAGAATCTCCCTAGTCCCTTCTTACTTCTTAATTTCAGAACCAAGATCTGTATCTGGGTTGGGTGAAAGCAAAACTTCAGCCTTTGTACAGAACTCTATGTGGGCATGGACTGATCTCTTGTATTGGTCTTATCAGTCCGGATGTGTGTCTCTCTCAGCTGACCAGGAGCTCCTCTCAGGCATGGACTGGGGAGTATTCATCTTGGTATATTCCTAGGGTAGCTCAGGGCTGGGCAAGAGGAGGTGCTCCCCGAATGCTTGTTGAATGAATATATGAAAGAATGAATCATCTAAGTCCAATTTTATCACCTCCCTAAACAGAGCCAATTTCCCTCCCCACTGCTCTCCTACACTACTCTAGGACAAGACAGTTCTTGCAGAGGTAGAGCCAGGAAGAAGAAGAAGTTAATCCAATTCTCAATTCCAAAGCAGTGTCTAATCCTTCTCTCCATAAATTTCCTTTAATCCACCCACTGTCAGCCTTAGCTCTGCTTCAGCGATGAGCTGACTCTGACCCAGATTGTCTCCAAAAAAGAAAAAAAAAAAAGGAAGAAGGAAGAAGGGAGAGAAGAAGCTGTGTTTGTATTTAAATCAAATTCCAGAAGCGTGGAAGAACTAAAGAGAGAAAGGATTCAAGGTGGGCGTTCTCTCCATCAAGATATGTAAATTCTAGCACTGGAGGTGGGACCTTTTTTTTCTCAATTCCTTTTCTAATCTCAAAATACATGTCTAATCTCTAATACATGTTTAATGAAGAAATCTTGAAAAGCACATATGAAAGAGAGGAAACTTAGTGTTTTAGTCTCACCACTTACGATGGTGACAACATTTTGGTATGCGGATTTCCACGGTTCTTTGGTTTGTCTCTGTCTCTACACCTCTATCTCCATCTTCCCCTTTCCCTCAGCCCCTCTCATCTCTCTCTCTCTCTCTCTCTCTCTCTCTCTCTCGCTCCAGGTCTCATTCTCTCTTTCTCAGACTTAAATGTTTCCAGGTTCTTCACCCTCCGGACAGGGTCATACCCCGCCCCCATTTAATAAACACTCAGTGTGATCTAATTCCCATCTCATGATGCAGTAGGAAACCCGGTCCCCTCGGCTCCGCAACACTTTCTGAGAAATCTGAATACCTTTTCCTCAAACTCTGCTTAACCGCTTGTCTCTTCTTGCTCTAAATTTTCACTTCAGTCTACTCTTCAGCTTCCCTTGCTCTTCCCATATCAGACGGGAATGCTTTTGGCTCTAAGCAACACTCAAGCTGAAGCAGATCAGAGTTTCTTTTCCCCACAGAACGGGCAGTCTGGGGACAGGTATTCCCCCATCATGCTGATGGCCTGCACATCCCCTCAGCCCTCGGTGTTCACACCGCAGCTTTCTGGCAGAAAGCTTTCTCCGGCCACTGGAGTGGGCTCAGTGCCCCTCAGGGTCTGGCCAGGAGAGCATGACTTTAGAAACAGCCCTTGACCAAGGACAAGTGGAAGCTTGTGGGTCAGCAGCTCAACTCCTTGCTCCTCGGGGAGGCAACACAGGGGCATGTTCTCCACGGGCTCTCAGAGGTCTCCAGTGGGGCACAGTCCCACTTGCCCCTGGTGGCAACCTGCCCCTTCCTGTCCCTGCCTCCTTCCCCCACTCCTGGACCGCTGCTCCCCAAGACCTCCTCTCAAATCACTTGCTTGCACTCGAAGCCTTGCCTCAGCGTTGGCTTCTGGAGGAACTCTGTCTCAGACAGTAGCCTTGGGCTTTTCCTTCTGTCTAACTAAAAGGCCACAAATAGAAATGTCTTCTTCAACCACGTATGACTCCACAAACTTCTGGCCTCTTTAAAAGAGCAGTGCATCCCCACTTCTAGTCCTCCAGATATCAAATATATCGGGTCTCCCTCTAGGGCCCCACCCCTGCTACATATGCTTTTGCACCCGGCACTTTACATACACAATAAAATGATGAGGGGCTTCCCTGCTGGCGCAGTGGTTGAGAGTCCGCCTGCCGATGCAGGGGACACAGGTTCATGCCCCGGTCCGGGAAGATCCCACATGCCGCGGAGCGGCTGGGCCTGTGAGCCATGGCTGCTGAGCCTGCGCGTCCGGAGCCTGTGCTCCACAACGGGAGAGGCCACAACAGTGAGAGGCCCGCATACTGCAAAAAAAATAAAATAAAATAAAGATGAAGGGGCCTTCTGAGTCTAAATTCAGAGGTCATCTAGCAGTTGGGGACAGCCACTTCTCTTCAGGGGTCCCTGTGAAGCCATTGTAGTGGAAAGGCACCCTACTCCCACTCCTACCCAGCCCCCTCCGCCCCCCACTTCCAAGCCCCTAGAGCCATAAGTCTTGCTTGAACTGGGTGTTGGAAGGGGGGAAGGTAAAGAAGAACTTTGAATCAAATTCTAGATTGAAGTTTTTTCAAGTAAATTTTTACTAAAATATAATACATAGACAGAAACAAACATATATAGAATTTCCACCAACTGAACATGCTGATGTAGCCAGCATCCAGATCAAGATGCAGAACTCTACCAGCCCCCCAGAGAGCCACCTTGTGCCCCTTTCGGTCCCATCCCCTCCTCAAGGGCTCCCACCATTCTGACTCCTAACACCGTGGGTTAGTTTTGCCTGATTTTGAACTTCGCATTAATGGAATCACGCAGGGTGTGCTCTTTCACGCCTGCCTTCTTTCAGTCAACATCACGGCTACGAGATTCATCTGTGTTGGGTCTAGCTGCAGCTCACTGGTTGAGACTGACATTTTCATTTGAGGAGTTTTGAGTTTTAAGGACTGAAAGGAGATGGTTTTGGTAACTAAAAGAGCCTGAGAAATTATGGAATTGGAGAGAGGTGGGTGGAGGAAGCCCACCCCTTAAGAGCTGCATGACTTTGGACAAATGACCGAACTTCTTGTTTCTCTGTTTCTGTAACGTGGGGCGAACACAGGTTCCTACTTCACGAGGTCATCGTGAGGACTCGGTGCCTTGGTGTCTGCCTAGCCCATGGTGGGGGGCTCTCTTGGGAGCCTGCTGCTCACTCCACTACTGCCCCTACCGTGAATACTACCTCTACTCTCATATTTTTATTATTACCCAGAGGGAAAAGGGAGGTTTCAACAGAGGATATTTGGTAGTAGTTATTATAAAAATAAAATGACTTCATAGTTACACCTCAACTAGTTGAGACGTATCCCTAAACCAGTTAGGCGTGCGTCTCAGGTAAAGCACACGTCAACCCTGAGAAGTTAGTACGGATCATGCTCATTTGATAGATGAGGCAGCTGAGGCTTGGAGGGAGAAGCAGCTTCTTTGGGGTCACAGAGTGACTTGGTGGTGGAGCCAGGGCCTCTCGAAGTAAGGAATCCTGCTCTTCTCTTTGCCCTTTTACCTACTTCTCCTCTCCTGCTAGATCCAGCAGGTCCTCAGGATGTACTGGGGTGACCCCACTGGGCTGTCCTTGGCATGACCACCCCGTCCATGTGGTGCTGTCTTTAGAACTTACTGGAATGTTTTCTGTATTGATTTTCTTATTGACCTGTTCACATGAGGCTCAGTCTTTCTTGCGGGTCTCATAAGCAGCACTTTGTGAAATACCAGGTGGGTCAGTGATACTCAGCAAACAGGTTCTAAGGTAGCCCCGTGGTAGTGGTATGGTGGCTGGGAATGTTGGTTTTTATGGGGCTGAAATTAGTCAACTGAGGTAATAGAATTCTATTCTATTGGCCTGTTCACCCCTGAACCAGAATTCTCCCACTGCAAATCAAGAAATTGGCCCACAAGAACAGGAGAGGAGTTTGTGAGAAGGATGTAAGGCACTTTAGAGACATGGAGAAAGAAATGCCAGAAGCAAGTTTGAAAAGGCTTGAGAACAGGATGCCCTGAGGGGGTCTTGGTTGCATAAACTGGCGAGTGTCTTCTTCAGCCCTGATGACCTGTCCCTAAGGACACTTTGGCTGCAAGTAATAGAGAACAACGACTCAAACTGGCTTAAGCAGTAAGGGAGTTGGTAGGTTGGGCAACTCAGAAGTTGGTTGACTCAGGGGTTCAAGAATGTAATTGAGAACACAGGTTTTCTCTCTCTTCCCTCTACTATCCACCTGTTGGCTTCAACTGAAAGCTGGTTCCCTCTGTGACTGCAAAGTGACGGCCAGTAGTAAGCAGGCTATAAAATTGTTAACATCCAGTAGGGAAGAGAGAAAGTGGCTTTCCCTGGCTCTCTCTTAAGAGTAAGGAAGTGTTGCTGCCAGAAGTCCCCAGGAAATCTATCCTGGTGTCTCACTGGCTAAACTGGCTTGGCCTATTCACCCCTGAACCAGTCCTCAGCAAGAGGCATAGGGGGTGATTTTGGCCCCCATTTGGAGGGCATCTGGCAATGCTGGCAGACATTTGGTGGTGTTAGTGGCATCTCATGGGTAGAAATTAGAGATGCAGCTAAATATCCTACAATCCCAGGATGACGCCTCCCTGCTTCACACACTACAGAAAATTATCTGTTCTGAAACATCAACAGTACAGAGGTTGAAAAACCCTGGCTTAGAGTAATCAGGCCCTCCCTGCACTTGGGGTGTAATAGTTGGTGGGGAGTCACCTACAGTGTCCACTGCAAATTCTTTTTTCAGAATCTGTTACTCTGTTGGAGATTCAAATTTCAGAGAAGGTTTGTTTGGCTTGGCTTGGTTCACTTGCCCACTCATAGGCTAATTGAGTGTAAGGCACCGTGGTTGACCAGTAGTTCCCCCACAGGAAGATCCTGGCACAGGAAGTGGGAAGGGATGTTAAACAAGCAGAACAAAACAAAAAAGCCCACCTCAACTTCTCAAAGAAGCTTAAGCTCTTGATGCTGCTGGAGGGGACAAGTTTCATGTCTTAACTGGAAACCCACAAAACTGTGATGTGCTTTTGCAGTGACACTCCCCTCCAAGAAGAAGAGGGAGACATCCCAGAATGAAATAGGGGAGAGGAAAAGCATGCAACATCCTGGGATGATATGGGGGAGGAGTGGGGAGAGAAAGAGTATGATACATGTTAACTTGACTTCAAAGATGGCAGTCATTCATTCTTTCCCTCGAGGTATGGCGTCTACTCTTCCACACCTTGAATCTGATCTGGCTTACACCTTGTGTCTGTTTTGACTAGCAGAACATGGTGAAAGTGATGCTGGGCTAGTTCTGGGCTTCCTGCCACATGTAGCCCTGAGCCACCACGGAAGAAGTCTAGGCTGGTCCAGTGGGAGAGCACTGAGATGCCATCTTGGCTGTCCAGCCCAAGTCAAGATGACGTCAACCCCAGTAGCCATCTGCTTGCAACGGCATGAGAGAAACCAAGTGAGAACCGCTTATCTGAGTCCAGTCAACCCACAGAACGTGTGAGTGAGAATAATAAACGGTTGTTTTTAAGCCACTAAATTTGGAGGTGGTTTGTCATGCATCAATTGATAGCCAGAACAATATATAAAAATAATATGCATATATAATAAAGATATTTCAATTTTCATTTACTAACATTTTCATTAAAATACTTTATTATAAAAGTCATATAAAAGTGTCGCCAAAAATGGAGAAAAGAAACACCGCCCCTAGTTACACCGATGTAACTCCAATCACAATGACTGTAAGCATTTTAGTGTGTATCCTCCCAGCCTTCTTTCCTATGGAAGATTTTCATACGGCAGTTTGAGAGCATCTTTTTTTCCTTTTTCCAATATGTCTTCATCGTTATTCTACATTGCCATAGAGTTTTTGTAATCAGAAAACTATACTAACAATGCTATTAACAGCCACTTATAGTAGACAGAATAACGGTCCTCCCAAAGATGTCTATGCCTTAATCCCCTGAACTTGTAAATGTGTTACTTTATGTGGCAAAAGGGACTTTGTAGGTGTGATTAGTTAAGGATCTTGAGATGGGGAGATTATCCTGGATTATCTCAGTGGGCTCAATATAACCACAAGGGTCCTTATAAAAGGGAGGCAGGTGGGTCAAAGTCAGAGAAGGTGATGTGAGTAAGGAATCAGCATCCGAGAGAGTGAGCAGAAGAGGCCATGCTGGGGCTTCCCTGGTGGCACAGTGGTTGAGAGTCTGCCTGCCGATGCGGGGGACGCGGGTTCGTGCCCCGGTCCAGGAGGATCCGCATGCCGCGGAGCGGCTGGGCCCGTGAGCCCACCAAAAAAAAAAAAAAAGAAGAAGAAGAAGAAGAGGCCATGCTGTTTGCTTTGAAGGTGGAGGATGTGCCACAATCCAAGGAATTTGGCAGCCCTCTAGAAGATGGGAAAGGCAAGGAAACAAATTCTCTCCTCGAGCTTCTACAAGGAATGCAGCTCTGCCCACATCTGGCTTTTAGCTCCACCAGACTCATTTTTTTGGACTTCTGACCTCAGAACTATAAGATAATAACTTTGTGTTGCTCTAAGCCACTAAGTTTGTGATAATTTGCTACACTAGCCATAGGAAACTAATACATCATCTTATTTAGCATTTAACACACAGTATCTTATTTAATATCTCACAACCACCCTATGAGACAGGTCCTGGTACCATCTGCATTTTAGAAATGAGGAAGCTGTTGCTCAGAGGGACGAAGGGACTTCCTCAGGCCACAGAGCTGCTAAATGGCAGAGCCAGGGACATATGCTGGCCCTGCCATTTATGGGTATACTTACAAATACCGCTAGTATAGGATTTATTTGGACTTGTGTAAACGTACAGATGTTGGTCTAAGCCTGTGTCATGTCGCCATCTTTTTTTTTCGTTGTTTGTTCCTGTATTAACATTGTGACTTCTCTGGAAGTCCCCAACAGCCATAAGATGAAAACCACAGTTTTGAAATTGCATGGGCCATTGACTCATTGGTTTTTGTTGTTATTGGCACTGAAGTGTCTCATTTAAAAAGATGAAATCCCAACTCACTGTGGGGTTTAGATGGATCAGATGTAATTTTGAAGTTGCCTAAATCTTAACTGCTATGTCAATCTCCTGCTTCTGAGATGTTTTGCCTTGTTTTTTTTTTTTTAATGTTTTCTTTATTTATTTATTTATTTTATTTTATTTATTTTTGGCTGCATTGGGTCTTCGCTGCTGTGCGCAGGCTTCCTCTAGTTGAGGAGAGCAGGGGCTACTCTTCGCTGAGGTGCACAGGCTTCTCACTGCGGTGGCTTCTCTTGTTGCGGAGCATGGGCTCTAGAGCACAGGCTCAGTAGTTGTGGCGCATGGGCTTCGTTGCTCCGCGGCATGTGGGATCTTCCCGGACCAGGGCTCGAACCCGTGTCCCCTGCATTGGCAGGCGGATTCTTAACCACTGCGCCACCAGGGAAGCCCCAGAGATGAAGTTTTAACGACATCTAAAGAAGCTCTGAAATGGGCCCTGAAGGCATCTATAATCTGAAGATAGCCAAGGGTTTATGCAAACAAGATTCTTTTCTGCTCAGCGGAGTTTCCCCCTCTTTCAGCAAGGTTGGTCGATCCATGGGCTAAGCTCACACGGACCGGTGTGAAGTCCAGTAGTGTTCTCCCAGACGGCTTTTGCATTGATCTGTTTGGAGCAATCTTTTTTTTTTTTCTTAATCTATGGAAAACAGTCATTCCTCACATCCAACACCAAACGTCTGCATTCCCATAAAGCTCTCCCAGTTGCTTACACGTGAGTTGGTCCGACGGGTCCTGGACTCTCACTCCCTCTCACAGTCCCCGCTGGAGTCAAGATCTGCTTCAGAGTTCTCACGAAGCTTGATTTCCCCACAAACTTCCAACTGATAGTCCTATTGTAGAGTCTTCTGAAATAATTTTATTTTTTTTTACTTTTTTTTTAAAGACAATCTATCTACAGTAAGATTTACCCTATTTAGGATCCAGTTCTATAAGATTAAGCAACCTACGATGCATAGGACAGTCCCCAACAACAAAGCAATCCTGCGCAATCGGGCTGAGGTTGAGAAACTGCATCACAGCTGTGATCAAGTAATTTCCCTTTGTCAGTGGCCTTCCCTTCCCCATCACTTCCCCACTCTAAGATCCATACTTCCGTTGCTTCCCATATGTGTATTTAGCTGTTTAATGTCTCTTTTCCCTCCTGTGATAGAAACCCTAAGGGGAAAGGATTGTGTATGTTTCGTTCTCACCATGTAGTAGTTGCTTAATAAATATGTTGAATGAATGAAAAGTGCAAATGAAAACTATCTTTCATAAAGCATCTTCAAAATTTGAGGACACCAGGAGGCTTCTCTTGACTTCAGTCTTGATGACTTTCTAAACATCATTTGGGAAGAAAGGAATGTATGAGAGAGAGACAGAGAGGGAGAGAAACATTGTCTTTGTAGGGTAAACGTGAGCTGGATTTCTAGCACTGCCACTTAACTGCCACATTACCAAGAGCAAGTCACATTCCCTCATCTGTAAAATGGGAATTATAAAACAAGATGAAATGTGCTAATGGATGTTAGTGCCCTGCACTTTGTAAATGTTGGTTTTTGTTTTGTTTTTTTAATTTTTTGCGGTACACGGGCCTCTCACTGTTGTGGCCTCTCCCGTTGCGGAGCACAGGCTCTGGATGCGCAGGCTCAGCGGCCATGGCTCACGGGCCCAGCCGCTCCGCGGCATGTGGGATCTTCCCGGACCGGGCCACGAACCCGTGTCCCCTGCATCGGCAGGCGGACTCTCAACCACTGCGCCACCAGGGAAGCCCTAAATGTTGGTTTTTTACCTCCTTCTCTGTTTCCTCCTTCTCTTGAGTTTCCAGGCCAGTGTTGGTGCCCACGGTCATCCTCTTCAGCCCACCCTGGAGGACTGCCTGAAGCTTGGTGGACAGTTCTGTACACGCCTATGGCATCTGCATCACTGCCCAGGGCCCGTGTGTTCAGCGTGTACACAGCAGGTCACAAGGGAAGTGCCTGGGAGTTGATAGCCCCACGCAGCACCTTCCACCATTGAGAGATGGGCATGGTGGATAAATGTCCCAGCCTCCTCACCCCCTCACAGGACACTTCTGAAGTGTACTCTACCTCATCTTCCAGAAGTCCTCACTGAGACTGAGCCCTAGTTGCCCATAAAGGTAAACAACTCATTGACACACCCTTTATTCTGGTCCTCCCTTCCCTGTCTCATTTCCCACTTCCTCATTATTCTTCCTGAGGTTGTTTCCCAAATAAACTACTTGCACCTAGGGAGTAGCAGTTGCTGTTTGTGAGCCTCAGATTTTATCATTTGCCCGACTTCATCTGCCCAACTTCTAGCTGCTAGCATCTTCATCTTTTTGCATGAGTTTGTTTTTTTCCTGGCTGTTGGAGTCGAGCAGGCTAGAAGTGCTGGAGAATTAATTCTCTCTCCCCTCTGCCCAGCAGCCATCAACCTGTGCATGGAAGGAGGTGGTGTATAAATACCCCAGCTCCCTGGTCCCTCAGGTAGAATAACTCTAAGACACATGTTTTATATTGGGAGGGTGGGGCGGGGAGGTTAAGCTCCAGTTGCCTGTGGTAGTAACTGTCTTGATAACTTGCCTTAAACCTCCCCCAAAGAACAGGGTGGAACATGCTATTGTCCAGTTAGGTGGCACTCCTGTAATAATTCCATCCGGAGCTGAAGCAGATGACTCCTGTTCACTGAGTGGAAGGACCTCATCTTTCCCGTGGCATTAACAAGCCTCACACCCCACCCTTTGGTACATAATCGCCCCCTGTATTTCACATGAATTCCTTTGTTGTCTTTCACAACTGTTACTGAAACACAGACAATGCTCTGTTGATAGCTTTGGAAATGTCCCTTGGGTATCCGGGGGGGGCGCCTCTTTCTCCTATTTATTTAGTTACTTTCTGGGGATAGTCACACATGCTGAATGTTGTCAGCGAAGTGAGTCTGGCTGAATACTTTCATCTGCCAAAAAAAAATTTTGCAGAGTGGCTGATTGGAAATCCCACAGCAACCAACCCCCCACCCCATGACACTTTATGTTATTTTCTAAATTTTCTTTCTTTTCATAGTGGTGAGTATGAAGGATGTTTGCTAATTGGGGGCCCTTCTGCATCTACTGCATTCTCTTCTGTGCCATGCACCCTGCGTTTCCATTGGCATCACCCCTTCTGCAAGTTCTCTGTCCAGGAGGTTCCTGCGACACTCCTCTCAACAATGAGCATGTGACTTAGCACCAGCCAATCAGTGGCCACCACGACTGGTTCAGGAATGGGCATGTGGTACAAATTGGTCCAATCAGAGTTCACCTCAGGATTTGTTGGGTAGCAACTAGGAAGCAAGCAGCTCTGTCTTGCAGTTCCCCAATGAGCTTAGAGTGGTTGGGTCACTGACAAATGAGCTTGGCTCACTGAAAGTCTCAATTCCTTAGTAATTTTAGATGTTAAAAATTTTTTTTCCACCAAACACTGCTCCCTATTGTATTATGTTAAATCTCCCTGGAGAGCAGATTCCTTACCCGTATTTTTGAGCAGAGACTATAATTTTCTAGTCACTTTTGCTTGTTTGAAAAAGCTTAGCCGGGCTTCCCTGGTGGCGCAGTGGTTGAGAGTCTGCCTGCGAATGCAGGGGACACGGGTTCGAGCCCTGCTCTGGGAGGATCCCACATGCCGTGGAGCAACTGGACCCGTGGGCCACAGCTGCTGAGCCTGTGCGTCTGGAGCCTGTGCTCCACAACAAGAGGGGCCGCGATGGTGGGAGGCCCACGCACCGCGATGAAGAGTGGCCCCCGCTTGCCACAACTAGAGAAAGCCCTCGTACAGAAACGAAGACCCAACACAGCAAAAATAAATAATAAATAAATTACTAAAACTCCTACCCCCAACATCTTAAAAAAAAAAAGCTTAGCCTAAAATAGTTCCAAAATCTGAGCAAATACCTGATTTAAATCTTATATTGGTCAAGATATTAGTCCAACTGCAGTAATAAAAGCCAAAATAACTGGCTTGAAAAAAATGAACGTTTAATCTTCTCTCATGGAACAGCCCAGGAGCGTAAAGTTGGCCATGGTGGTTCCATCTTGTCTGGGATTCAGACTCTGTCTAGTTGTTTGGCACCCTTAACATGTGACTTCTACTTTGTGTCTAAAAGAGCTGTTAAAAATAAATAAATAAAATAAAAAATAAAAGACTGTTTCGCTCGTATCATATTCCCTCCTACCAGTGGGAAGAGGAAAAGGGGAGGGAGAGGGCCCTTCTCTTCCTTCCAATGGCACAATTCAGAAGCCTGTAGTCATGGAGACAGGGATGCCATCCTTACTCTTCCGCCTCCTCCTCCTTCCTCCAGCCTCCCCCACTCTGCTCTGCGACCTATGTGGACAGCATCAAAGGGCTCTCCTGCTTTCTGGCTTCTGACTGGTTTGACCAATGAGAGACACTGGCAGGAGATGGGAGGGAGGAAGCAGAGTGGATCTGGATATTTATTCCCCCAGCTCTCCTGCTGGGACCCTCGGCCACTGTGTCCCTTGACTGAAGGTCACAGCTCCTTCAGACAGACTCTTCATAGGTCTCCTTCTCTCCAGATCTGGCAACTGTTTCCATCTTTGCCCTTTTCGGCTTAGGGTGATAACGCCTTCCACTAGGGGGCTGGAATGCCCCCCCATTACTACTACTCAGTGGTAACACCCCCTCCGTTACTAGCCTTGGGGTGTTGCAGCATCTGTGGGTTCTACACCCTGCCCACACCTTTATAAACAGTCCATTCATAAAACTCTCCTCCTGCTGGGCCCCTGACTGATGTGAATCCTCCTAACAGTCAAAGGCCATAGATGTCTTTATCATCATCCCTATTTTATTTATTTATATTTATTATTATTATTATTATTTTAACTTGAAGAGCCATCCTTATTTTATGGATGAGAAACTGAGGGACAGAGAGGTTAAGTGAGCTGCCTAAAGTCACAGAGCTAGTAAATGGGGGCACCGGCGTTTGAGCCAAGGCAGTCCAGCTCCAGAAACCACATTCTTTATCACTACATGAGCCTTGGCTTCTTGAAATGTGAGAAGGACGAGGTTGTGGATTATCCCCCAGGTCATCATTAACTTGTTGAGGGCCTCAGTTCCTCATATTTTTGGTGATGGGGTTGGACCAGTCCAAGAGTTACAAACCCATATGCCCAGGGAGGCCAAAAAGTGGCATAAACAAAGTACATGGACTGGGTCGTTGCCACAAAGAAATATGCTTTCTCCTGTTTTACTTGAAAGATTTGGCCCTCTTATCTATCTTTCCTTTCCCCACTAGCATAGAGAACCAGGCACAGAGACAAATCATTTAGCAATTGCACTTGGCTGACAGTAACAGTTACTTGACTGCGGGAGTTTAAACAAATTAGAGATTTATTTCTTTTACATAAAACCAGTCTGGAGGTCAGCATTCCAAGGGGGTAGCTCCACGATGTGGACAGGAACTCCATTTCCTTCCATCTTTAGTATGGAACCTCTCTCTTTAGGGTCACAAAATGGCTACTTAAGCTCCAGCCATCATGTTTGCATTGCAGGGAAAATGAAAGAGAATGGTAAGGCACCAAAAAGCTTTCTTGGAAGCCCCACCATCAACTTTCATTTGCAATGCATCGGCGACTCAACCTCAGCACTATTGAGATTTTGGAGTGAATAATTCTTTGTTGTGGGAGTCTGCCCCATGCCTTGCAGGATGTTTAGCAGCATCCCTGCCTCTACCCACTAGATGTCAGTAGTACTCGCCCTCTCTAGCAGTGACAACCAAAAACATCTCCACACATCGCCAAATGTCCTCTGGGGGACAGAATCGTCCCTGATTGGGAAACATTAAGGCATTCTTACATTCAAAAGAAGCTGGAAAATGTGAGTTTTGAATATATTACCACCCCCAGTAGCGTAGGGGTGTAGTGTACGAAAGAAATAGATATTAGACATTTGGATGGCAAATAACCGTCCTTGCTCCAGGAGATCTCATTCAATTGCCTCTTACGTTTACTAAGCGAGAAACAGTGACCTAAGAGCGATGATAAGCAGTCTCAGTGTCGGGAGTATAGAGAACGGTGGAGACTGTGGTAAACTGGGAGCAGAAGGCCCATCGAAAGGGGGTGCTTTCCAGCTGCCTCCCAGCTTCGTTACCCAAAAGGATTGTGGGACTGGAGTTACTAGATCTTCTGATTTTTCAAGAAAAGCTGGAAATTGAGACTTTAATATGCAATCTCCCATTTCCAAATATTGGCAACCAGTTCAATTTTTATAAAGATTTTTACAAGTAATGTTTGACCCACAGGATGCTAGTTTGCAGTGACTGGTATATGGGATTTTTTGTTTGTTTGTTTGCGGTACGCAGGCCTCTCACTGTTGTGGCCTCTCCCGTTGCGGAGCACAGGCTCCGGACGCACAGGCTCAGCGGCCATGGCTCACGGGCCCAGCCGCTCCACGGCATGTGGGATCTTCCCAGACCGGGGCACGAACCCGTATCCCCTGCATCGGCAGGCGGACTCTCAACCACTGCACCACCAGGGAAGCCCGGTATATGGGATTTTTAAAAAATTTATTTTAAAACATACACAAAAAATAGAAACATAATAAATACCTGGGTATCCATCTTCAATAGTTTTCCACATTTTGCCAATCTCATTTGATTATCTCCCTTCAAATTACCCTTTCTTTGCCAGAGTATTTTTTTTAACATCTTTATTGAAGTATAATTGCTTTATAATCGCATGTTAGTTTCCGCTTTATAACAAAGTGAATCAGCTATACGCATACATATATCCACATATCCCCTCCCTCTTGCGTCTCCCTCCCACCCTCCCTATCCCACCCCTCTAGGTGGACACAAAGCACCGGGCTGATCTCCCTGTGCTATGCAGCTGCTTCCCACTAGCTATCGGTTTTACATTTAGTAGTGTATATAGGTACATGCCACGCCAGAGTATTTTAAAGCAAATTGTTGGCCTCTTGTCACTTCACCAGTAAATACTTGATAATCACTTTAAAAATTAAATCACCATGCTATTATCACACCTACCAAAGTTAACAATGAGACCTTAGAATGGACCAGATGATTTTTAAGGGGGTCCAGCTTTGCCATTGTAAGCTTTATTAACTGATTCTCCTCCTTGTCTCCTGATCACCCTCCCTCTCCCACCTCTGTCCCTCCTTTTCCACACATAGACACACAGACAGATATATAGATGTACACACGGAAGCACATGGGCAAACACACAAACACAGGAATACACACAGACACACAAACATACAGACTGACTCACAGAACACCACTCACAGACATTCAGCACTCAGACACACACAGACACCACGCACACAGACACAGATACACATGCGCTCCTCAACCATTTCTTGAATTTAGACCTGCAGGCATTGTAAACTGGGCTGGACCCAGTGCCTGCCCCATTCCCACCCACGTCCTGCATCTCCCTCGTGCTGACTCATTTTTGACCCTGGACTTGTTCACTCACCCAGGCCTTCATTTTCCTTTGTGCAAAGCACGGAGAACAATTCCAACTTGCCTCCGACAATGATGCAGGGAGGAATGTAATGAAAGGATTGCACACTCCTTGTGCAAGGATGAAAGTGTTTAATAATTGCTGCAACAACGGCAGCAATGATGAGGTGATCAGAAGCCCCAGCGGAAGCAGAGTGTAAACAAAGCGGCCCAGAAAGGGCTCTGACGGTCTTAATCTTCTGACTGCGGACAATTTAAGACCCACAGCCCTCCTGTCCCTGAAGCCTTACACTTGCCTTCTATTAATACATGAAGACATTTTGGGGCCTGGCAAGAGAAGAGGTTCAAAATCCAAATACCCAGCTCGAGCTGTTAGGGGAGAAAGATATTTTGCAGCTTGGTTCCTAAATTAGAAGATGATTTCTGGGTGTTTAAATATCTCCCTTTATCTCTGTACCACTTACGCTGCTGCTGACACAGCTCTGGGGCCTGGGTGGGGCTCGGGGTCAAGGGGAGGCCGGGTGATGCATTCTTCAGGTGCGCCCTTGGAGGAGATGTCCACACAGGCCTCTGGTTCCTGCCATGCTCTGCCAAGGACACTCCCAAAATATCCCGGGGACAGATGCTATTTTTGAGGTTCAGCTTAAAGGCTACCTCGTGCCCCCCGCAAAATGTGATTTCGCTCTGAGTTGGCTTTTAAACAGAGCCTGCCTCGCTTTTTGAACTTCCCGGAAATTTGGTTTCTCCTGGGGTCGCTTGAGGAAAATGTGAATTAGCCTCAGTTCTTCTAGGCTTTTCAGGAGAACCAAACTCCCTTGATGTTTAAAAAAAATTTTTTTTTCTTAATCCCTTGCTGTTTCTTTCCTACTGTTGAGTAGGAAAGCACTTAGGCAGCTAAGTGCTTGAGGTTAAAATTGAAGATGCCAGCTCTTAAAATCCAGTTCTTCCTGAGACGGTACGAATTTATCATTCTCAAGGTCAGTTTCTGGCTTAGCGTCAGGAAGCTAAGGAAAGGAAAATGAGGAATTTTTGTTTTCCGTCGTTCCGCTTGTTACATACATATTGGAGGTCGGCACACTTTGAAGATAATTTCGTTTGCAAAATATTATAAAGTTGAGAAGTGGCCATTTTTATTTCTGCAAAATGGTCAAGATAATAATGATGATGATGTAAGGATCATAGAAGCATAAGAGCTGCTTTGATTTGAGCATTCACTGTGTGCCAGGCGCTGCTAAGCCTGTCCCTAGCATATCTCGTTGAACCTTCTCCACAGTCGTGTGAAGGAGGTAGAGTTATATCCTCATGATGAGGATTTCCACCTCTTCCAGGAAGCCCTCCCTGACTCCAGCCCCATACCTTCAATCCAGGCTGCGTGCTCTGTCCTTTAGGCCATTGGACTCAGTGATCTTTTAATTACTTGATTTCATGTCCTTGAGAGCAGAGCCCATGTCTTATTCAGCATTTGTAGCCTAAGGGGCCATAGCATGGTAGGTATACAGTTAAGACTTGTTGAATGAATTGAACAAAGATCTTGGGCAAATTGCCCAATTTCTCTGAGCTTCACTTTTCCCCTCTCTAAAACTGGGTTAGTGGGACTTCCCTGGTGGTCCAGTGGTTAAGACTCCACGCTCCCAATGCAGGGGGTCCGGGTTCGATCTCTGGTTGGGGAACTAGATTCCGCATGCCGCAACTAAAGATCCCGCACGCTGCAACAAAGATCCTGTGTGCCTGGCCCAGCTAAATAACTAACTAGATAAATATTTTTTAAAAACTGGGTTAGCAACAATAATAACAGCTGATATTTTTTGAGTTCTCATGCGGCAGAGATGACTGGCTGCTCTCCCAATATCTACTCCTTGTTAACAAACCCTGATTTTGTTCTGGGCAGCAATGTGCCTCCCATGCAGCTAGGGGAGAAGCAAGCAGATGTTGTTGGGTGGAGCCGATAGTTGGCAGATACACACCTTTTGCCCTTCCTCATGCCCTCCTTCTTCCTGCCTAGAATGTGGACATGACGGCTGGCACTCTGGCAACCTTTTTGGTCCTTGAGGCGATCTTAAGGATGGTGGAGGAAAACAATAGAAGTCTAGGACCCTGATGATTGTCTACTCATCATTCTAACCCTGAATGTCACACCTTTTGATTTCTTAAGTGTGCACAGGATAAGGGCAATGAGGGGAGAGAAAGGGAGAGAGCTCTACTTGGGATTTCTGTTTTATATAGCCAAATCTAATTTTAACTGACAAGACTTGGCCAGGTCCATGTTAAGTGCTTATTACGCACCTCAGTTAATCCTCCCAACAGCCCTTTTAAGCAGGCATCATCATTATCACTTCTATTTTATAGACGAGGGGACAGAGGCTCAAAGGGATTAAGTGAGTGGGACTTGAAGCAGGCTGTCTGCCTCCAGAGCCAGGACTCATAGCCGCTACATCATGCTGCCTGCTTTACTGTGATCTTGTGGTGGGTGTGGAAGTGCTATATATAAATGCTGTAAATCACTGGATACCTAGTCACTGTCCCCCTCACTTACTCATTCACTTATTAATTCATTTATTTAGTCAACAAACATTTACTGAGAGCCAATTCATATGCTTATATTAGACTTGGGGGCTATGAAAACAACCATGATGGTTGTCTGCCCTCCAGGAGCCCCCCAGTGTGAGGTTCTGTTATTGTTACTTTCCAGGGGCAGACAGTGGGTCAGGGTCGCATATATGGTGATGCACTGTACAAGCCCAGGGGCACCATCTACACAGACCTCAATATGAAGGGTGCCTCCTGGAGTTGGGCAGTCCACAACCTGCACAACTGTATGTCACTAGCCCAGCTAGTGACAGAACTGGGATGCAAATCCTGGTCTCCAGTTTCCTACTTGGATGCCTTTCCATCTACTCCCTGCAATATCTTGGTTTGTTCCCAGATCCCTTTTACTGTTTGTTGATGTTGCTCTCTGTCTTTCATGTTGGAAGTGTTTCTCAGATGTCAGGGGCTCTTAGGACCTCTATTCCTATTGGAGAGGGAGGCACTAAACAACTGTTGGGAAGCTCCATGTGTTTCTCTGTAATGTGGCTGGGCAGTGAGCCAGCTTTTTCATTCTGGGACCCAAATGTCATTGTCATCAGTCTTTTTGCCGAGGATGTCCACTTCTACCTCTCTGTAGAGGACTCTCCAGGGGTCCTGCCTGAGCCAGGCTGCCTGTGTTCTGGAAGCCGATGTAGGGAAGGGAGCGGGGTCTGACTATTTTGTTTTTAGCTCCTTGCTTCATCCCCAGCCTCTGCAATGTCCACCTCCTCTCTATCCCAATGTCTCCAGAAAGTACCCCCCAGATCCCTGCCAAGGTGGGAAGAGCAGTCACCTGGCTACACAGGCTGGCAGAGGGGATTGAGGGCCTTCTACCAACTTCCAGCCAAGGCCCCGTGCTCAGCCTTGTCCTGTTCCCCCACCCTCAGAGGCATCTGGCGCCACCAAGAAGTTTTTTTAATGGTAGACATGACTGAGTGAATAAAATACTTCAGTTTAATTTTATAGTAAAATACTTAAGTTTAATTTTATAGGAGAAAAAGAAATGAAAATGAAACTGAAGGAATTTTCAAATTTCAAGTAAAAGAATGTTCTACCCCTAAAATTATTTGAAAATTTTCCCTAAAGTTAAGAAAAATGATTATGAAAATACTAAGATGCCTGAAGCATTATTTTTTGTCATTTATTTTGGTTTTTTTAATGAATATGTTGACTTTTGCTAAGATGATGAAATTAGTCTATTTATTCTTTAACAATATTTTAAAACTGAGGTATAACATACATACATTGAAGTAGCTAAAATGCTTTTTACATATGTTTATACCTGGGTAACCGCCACCCAGGTCCACGTTTAGAACATTTCCAACCCCTCCCGCCGCAAGTCCTCCTGTTTCCTTCCACTCCCCCACCCAAGGTAACCTCTATTGTGACTTTTATCACTATAAGTTAGTTCTGCTGATTCAAGAACCCTATATAAATGGAATTATACAGTATGTATTCCTTGATGTCTGGCTTCTTTGAGTACAATGTCTATGAGATTCATTCACGTTGTGTGTATCAATACTTCATTCTTTTTCATTATTTTAGCATATACCTTCTATTAATCTACTATCTGTCTATCTGCCTATGTATCTATCTATCTATCATCACAGTTTATTTATCCACCTGCTGTTGAAGAACACTGAGCCATTTCCAGTTTGGCCTATTATGAATAGAGCTGCTATGAACATTCTTGAACATGACTTTTGGTGAACATAACGTCCCCACTTCTCTAGGGTAGGCACAGGGCCCCAATTTGGAATCCACACAGGATCTGTGCTTGTTACTCTGTTTATACTGTCTCAGTTCTTATTGGCCTCCCCACTGCAGGCTCAAGTACCCAACTGTTTACTTGATGTTGCCACTTGGATGTTTTACTGACCTGCCAACCTTAGTATACCGTACCCTGGAGTGCACCCCCATCCCAAGCCAACCCCAGTCCCCTCTCCCTAGTCCTCCCAGCTCAGTCAACACGGTTGCCACCCACGTGGTACCTGAGCCAGAAGTCAGCCTCCAGTCTTCCCTTTGCTTCACTGCCCCTTCCGGTGCCACATCAACTCATGGATTCCAATTTCAAACTTTCTTTTAAGTCCATCCTCTACTCACCATCTCCACTGCTTCCTCCAGGTCCAGCCCACCTCATCTCTCCCTTAAAGAGGGAGATAACTGCCCAGTCTCCTAACTGGTCTCCCTGTTTCCATCTTGCTTTCCGCTAATAGTTTCTCCAAATGGCAGCAAGATGCTCTTAAAATGTGAATCAGATCATATTCTTCTTTTGAATGTCTTCCCACTGAACTTGGACTCAAGACCAGACTCCTAAATGGCAGTTTAGGCTCTGTAGCATCTGGCCACCACCTGTCACATGTCATCTTTCCCAGGCACACTCCTAGTCCTTGGAATTTACCACCTTTTTTTTTTTTTTTTAAACCTTGGGGCCTTTTTTTTTTTTTTTTTTTTTTTTTTTTTTTTTTTTTGCGGTACGCGGGCCTCTCACTGCTGTGGCCTCTCCTGTTGCGGAGCACAGGCTCCGGACGCGCAGGCTCAGCAGCCATGGCTCACGGGCCCAGCTGCTCCGCGGCATGTGGGATCCTCCCGGACCGGGGCACGAACCCGTGATCCCTGCATCGGCAGGCGGACTCTCAACCACTGCGCCACCAGGGAAGGCCCTATGAACAATCTTTTTTTGCCCATTTTCCCACAGAATTGGTGATTATTTTCTTATGGATTTGTTGGAAAACTTTGTGTATTAGGTAAATTAACTTTTCGTGATTAGCCCGATTTGTCTTTCGGCATTTAATTTAGTAAATCTTTGTAACCATAAAGATTGTTTTTAACATCTTTATGTTGTCAAAAGTATTTATCTTTCATTTTAGGACATTTCAGCTTTGTTGCATTATTAAAAAGGTCTCTTAGAGTCTGAAGTTATAATAGACTTATACCTTTTTTATTTTACTACATTTGTGGTTTCACATTATGTGTTTAAATCTATGATCTATTTGGAATTTGTCCTGGTTTACGTGTGAAGGAGGGATCCAACTTGATTTTTTTCCCCCAGTGACTACCCGGTTGTTCCTTCTCATCTTGTCTCAGTTTAAATATCACCTCCTCTCTGACTGTCCTATTCAAAGTATTTCTTATCTCAGTCCATTGCCTGTGTCATTCATAGAACTTATTGCAATTTGTAGTTTTAAAAACATTTGTTAGTTTGTTTGTTTTTTGGTCTCTCCCACTAAGATGTCAGCTCCTTGAGGGCTGGGACATCCATCTTGTTCACCATCATATCACCCACAGCTTGCAGTGTGCCTTGTACATAGTAGGTATTTGTGGAGGACATGTAATATTGCTCCTGCCTTCCAGCATCTGTTGTTCCTTCTTCTGGTATTTGCACTCCAATTTTCCTTTGACAAAACCACACCTCCATTACTGCTGGTCCATGTGGTTTGGATAGTGTAGACTCCACCCTTGGCTTCAGGTGTGGGGCGTGACCAATCTGTGGCAACAGTGATTGGCTGAGATGGGCACATGACCTAAACTCAACCAATGAGATACAACATCAGGACTGACAGGCATTATGGAGAGGGAGCATCCTCATAGGAAATCTCTTACAGGTTATCTGAGGCTCTTGACTTTATGGGACAGAGGCATCAGCCCTCTCACCTAAAAAAGAAAAGTCCTGGCAAGGCAACTTTGGTCTCTCCCTTGTTGATCTTGAAAACAAAAGAATATTCTGATTCCACATCTGGGGTGTTTGATGATTCAGTTAAAGAGAAGCTTTCATTTCTTTCAATCCAACAAATATTTCTTGGGCACTTATAAAGTGTTTAAGACTTGAGCTGAATTCTGGGACTCTCAATTCTTAATGGTGATTTTTATTTGAAAATACAGCATGCTTCTAAGTTTTTCTGAATTAAAATAACATATTTTAGAGTTTTTAAAATCCAAAAAATATAAAGGCAAAAAAAGGCCAAATAACGCCTACTGACATTAAAAAATATATATAAGTAATACTTGTATGTGGTTAGGAAAGTGAAGTCATTCAGAAAGGCTCAAAACATAGCAAACAGGTATAATAAACCTCCCCCACATTCAGAGAATTAAAAATTAACAGTTTTTTAAGCCCACAGGCAAAAAATTGGCACCGAGTCTACCTCCCCATTAACAGTTTCTTGTGGTTGTGTGTAGAAAAGTTTTATACATACACAAGAATATTTATATATATCTGCAAAACTATTGTTTTAATTTTAATTTACAAAAGTGAATATAATATGCATCCTGTTCCGCCCCTTCATTTTTCATTTAATAATATCACTAGAAAAATGGATAAGGGATATGAACATATAGTTCTCAGAAAAGGAAATACAAATAGCTCATAAATATATAAAAGGATGTTCAACCTCCTTTGTAATAAAAAAAATGCAAATTGAAGGTACACAGAGAGATCATTTCTCATCTATCAGATTGGCAAAAATCCAAAGTCTGATAACACTGCGTGCTGTCAAGTCTGCAGGAAAAGAAGCACTCTTGTACCCTGTTGGTGGAGGTGGAAACTGGCACAGTCCTTTGGAGGGCACATTGACCCTATCTATCAAAGTGATAAATGCATATACTCTTTGATGCAATAGCCCTAACTTCTGCAAATGAAACCGTCAGATAGTCTTGCTCAAGTATCAGATGACATATGCTTGGGGTCATGTTTCGAATATAAGTTTATTATCGGGGAAGCTCTGTGAGGGCAGGACCCAGTTGGTCTTGCTCACCTCTGGGTCTCCAGCTCCTAGAACAGTCCTTTGAATGTAGCAGATGTCACAGGGACAACACTCACTCAAGCTCTTCTGCCTCTCCCACCCTCCTTTGCAAAAAGGTCATAAATATGTGGCTCATTTCTGCCCAGTGGGATGTGCAAAAGTCATGGAAGTCACTTCCAGCCTAGTCCTTAAAAAAATCCCATGCAACCTTCTAGCTGTCTCTTTGCCTGCCATGTACATCTCTAAGACCACCTGTTCCAGATGGCACAGCAACAAGATGGAGAAGGGCACTCAATCTGCATTGTAATGAGAATGTAAGAAATCAAGCTTTGCTGTATTAAGCCACTGAAATTTGGGAGGCTGTTATGCAGCATAGCCTGTCTTATCCTGACTAAAGTGTAGGTGCTCAGTAAACGCTTGCTGAATAAGTGTAGGCTGCAAAGAACAGGCTTGTGCACATAGCTGGATGAATGAGGGCAATCTTAGGCAAAGTTTTCAGCCACCATGTTGCTGGGTCAAGGAGGACATACTTAACATCTTGGTAGATAGCGCAAATTGTCCTCCTGAGAGTTTGCATTAATTTATACTCCCACCAACAGGCATAATGATAATACATACAGATCTCATTCTGTTCCAGGCAGCATGCTAGGTGTTTTTTGCATGTGGAATAAACTCACCCTCACAATAGCCCTATTGTGGCAGATGCTATTACTGGCCTCATTTTTTGGAAGAGGGACTGGCAGCACAGGGAAGTTAAGTAACTTGCCCAAGGTCACACAGCCGGTAAGGCAGGGAATGTCTGTAAATTATAAATTCCTCATATCCTACTTCTTCAACTGAACTGGCCAAGAAATCTGTATTTAAAAAAGACTCCCCATATGCTACTGATAGCCAGGTTTGGAAATCAGGAGCCTGGGGACTTCAGTTAAAGGTGCCAAAAAGTGGTTTTGTTAAAGCAGCTAAAATATAAGGGCACCTTGGGTGTCTTCCTTTACATGGCCTTCAGTATTTGTGGAACAGGAATAAACTGATATAAGTGAATCAAAACCGTGTACTTCTGGGTTTTTTTAAAGGATTTACTCCATGTATATATTTTATGCAATTTTTCAAGCCAGACCCACTACTTTAAAAGTGTACTATTTTGAATATAACTTCATCTGTGGAGTTCAGAGACATAAGAGACAGAAATACGATAAAAGTTTCTCTTTCACACAGAAGCCCGAGTTGGGGTGGTGGCTTTACACCTTGAAGTTGTCAGGGGTTTGGGCCCCATCATCATCAGCATGTTGTCTCCAGCCCAAAGGCCGAATGGCTGACCACCATGTTTGCTTTCCCATGTTCTGCTCACATCCCATTGACCATCCCTCAGTCACATGGCCACTCCCTTATGCAAAGGAGGCTGGGAAATTTAGTCTTTATTCTGAGCAGCCATGTGCTTCTATGGAGCTTCTATCAATATCAAAACCAATACTGGGACAACTCCCAAACTCTACCACTGAAGGCATTACTAAAGAGTATAGAATTTAGATTCTGGAACAAAATAGATTACTCATTCCCAATAACAGCACTACACCATATGGTTTCAGAATTTCAGCTGACCATGACTGCCAATTTCAGGAGGCCCCACTTGGCTGGTCGTTGGGCTTTGTGGTATGCCTTACGGTTGTATCATGCAATAAGCACATGTGGGTCCTCAAACTAATCAACAGTAATAGATTAGAGCCAATTATGTTTATTTTTAAATTTCTTCTCAAGGGTGTCATCCTCAGTGTCAGAAGAGAGATTAATATTTTGCTGATTATGTAAGAAGCTGCATGTAGAAAATAAAGATTTCTTTCAGCAGTGTTTTAATGTCACGGGTATATTGGCGTCTAGGGGCTGCTTGAATCACCTGCTCCTTATTCTAGCTCCATCTCTGGTATTAACAGAGCTCCCCCTACCTCACCTCCCACCTGAATTCAACTTGATCCCAAATACGGCTCCTCATTCATAGAACCCAGGCTAAGTCCTAGGCACGCAGCTAGATGAATAATTTACCTTTTGGGGTTTGCCTACCTAGCAGCCATTTCCTCTTTTTCTGATAAGAGCATCACACTTTTCTTACAGAACACTGTCTCACTCACAGTCCATGTGGCTTACGCGGGACTGAGCCTACTCCTGGGCTTCAGCATGGGCATATGATCTAGGCCTGGCCAATCAGTGCATTCCATTCTCCTGGCCACAGTGATTGGGTTGGAGAGAGACATGTGATCTGAGGTAACCAATGAGACTCATGTGATCCGAACCATTGGGGAATAGAAGTTCTTTATCAGCTGGATTTAAAGATAGTATGATGTTCAATAAAAAATAAATAATATAAAATTTAAAAATAAATAAGTAGCAAAAAAAAAAAAAGGTAGTATTATGTCCTGGGCCTAAAGCTGCTGGGGTTTACCTTTGCCATCTTTTATTCGTTCCTTCATTCAGCAGGTACTTACTGAGCACCTACTTTGTGCCAGGTGGTGTTCTAGGCACTGGGGCTACAGCAGTGAAAAAACAGACAAAAACCTTGCCTTTGAAGAGCTAACATTCTAATGGGGGATACAGACTGTAAACAAATATGTAATGTGGTTGGAGGATAATAGGTGATATGGAGCAAAAAACCAGGATAAGGGGGCGGGAGAACAGAGGGTTGCTATTTCATATAGAATGGTCTGGGAAGAACTCTTTGAGAAAGTAATATTTAAGCAGAAACCTCAGGGAGTAAGGAACTGCCATGTTCCTGTCTTGGGGAAGGGCATTACAGGTGGAGAGAATTTCAAATTTCAATTTCAAATTTCAAATTGTTTCAAGTCTGAGGCAAGAGCATGCTTGCCATGTTTGAAGAATAACAAAGAAAACGGTGTGGCTAGAGCAGAGAGCACAAGGGGGAGAGAAGATGGTGATGAGGGGACTGACTACGACAGGCCTAGTAGGCCATGATGAAGATTGAGGACTTTATCCTGAGGGCACAAGGGAGCCATCAAAGAGGTTAGAGCAGGGGAGGAACCTGATCAAATTTATGCTTTAGAAAACTCACTCTGGCTACATGAGGGGAGGCAGACTGGAGAGTTTGGAATGTGTATTGAGAAGTGTTTTGGGGGCTCTGAGATGAGCCACCTGCAACCTAGAGTGACAGTTTTCACATTTAAAACTCTGCACCAGAGTTTCCTAAACTTCAGTCATCCAACCACCACCTTCATTATGTATGTCCCCTACTGCCTGCACCATTATCTTACTTAATATTTTTCTTTAAACAAACACATTTATTTTACTAAAGTGTATTTATTTTTAAAGGAAATGTTTTATTTCTACTGTGTCAGTCAACTCAGGCTAGATTTTGCTGCAATAACAAACAACCCTAGAATCTCAGTGGGCTGTCAACAACAAAAGTTTATTTCTCATTCATATTTCATGTTGGTTCCAGGTTGGCTGCAGCTCTGTGTCCTTTTTTTTTTTTTGCGGTACGTGGGCCTCTCACTGCTGTGGCCTCTTCCATTGCGGAGCACAGGCTCCGGACGCACAGGCTCAGCGGCCATGGCTCACGGGCCCAGCCGCTCCGCGGCATGTGGGATCCTCCCGGACCGGGGCATGAACCCGTGTCCCCTGCATCGGCAGGCGGACTCTCAACCACTGCGCGACCAGGGAGGCCCCATGTGTCCTCTTTACTCTGGAATTCAGGTAGAAGGTGCAGCCCACTCCCTGCCCATCTCACTCACAGCAAAGAGAAAACAGCAAGTGGCAGAACCACGTGCTGGCTCTTGACACTTCTCTTTGGAAGCTTAGTTCACATTCTGTTGGTCAAAGGAAGTCACACAGCCAAGCCTGACATCAGTAGAGAGAGTTACCAGGGAACTGCCAGTAGGAAGGACTGATAAACATTGACAATAACACAATCTACCACATCTATTGTAAATGGAAAACCAGCACCACTTGCCCTCGGCAAAAGGCGACCACAAAAAAGTAAACGTTATGAAAACATTTAACTTTACGAAATTGTGGCCAAGTAACCTTGCCTTCTTTTTTTTTTTTTTCTTTTTGCGGTATGCGGGCCTCTCACTGTTGTGGCCTCTCCCGTTGCGGAGCACAGGCTCCGGACGCGCAGGCCCAGCGGCCATGGCTCACGGGCCCAGCCGCTCCGCGGCATATGGGATCCTCCCGGACCGGGGCACGAACCCGTATCCCCTGCATCGGCAGGCGGACTCTCAACCACTGCGCCACCAGGGAGGCCCTAACCTTGCCTTCTGAAGGCTCTAAGTCTGAGGCCCACTCTCTTTTTGTTCAAAAGGAAGATGGGTAAGCATTAGAAAGGCATTAAAGACATAGCAGTATCAAACTGTTACCTAGATGTAATCAGAACGTTTGAAAGAAAATGGAATGTTATTTGATGGTGCAGCCCTGTACCCACTAAAATCTTCCAATGAAGCACCATTGGTACTTGGTCTATACTTTGGGAGATTCTGATTTAGAATCACTCTGGGGGAGGATGGAAGGAAACTAGAAGTCTGGGGGAGTGATGATAATGAGAGTCACGGGCTCCCAGGTGTTTGCTGTGTAACATAGCGGCCTGGAGATGATTGATGTCCATAGGTTACCTCATTTACTTCTCACGTCTGCCCTACCATATAGGCAGCTTTATTTCCACTTTACAGCTGAGAAAAATGAGATCCAGAGAGGTTCAGCACCTTGCTCAAGACCACAGGTGAAGGAGACCCTCCCAGCCAGGCTCGTAATCAACCTGAGGACCAAAGGTGTAGTTTCAGGCTTGGCCACTTGGTGTCACTCTCTCCAAACTGTCGGAAGACTGCCCAGCCCAGATGCGCCGAGTACTGGGGACTCTGGGCAGAGCTGCTTGCAAACTGATCCTGAAGAAGGCAAAGGAACCCTATCCTGTCCTTCCCGTGGGTGTGCAGAATTCCTGCCTGTTACTTTTTCCCATCGTGCATGAAATAAGAACTGGGTCTCACTCTGTGTCCACACTGAGCTAAGTGCTCGACGGCATCAAGTCACACAAGCCTCCTAGCAACGCTATGGTCTTCCCATGTTATGGATGAGAAAACTGAGGCCAAGAGAGTTGGCATGATGTGCCCAACTAATAAGTGGCAGATCTGAACCTGATTCGAGGCCAGATTTAAGTTGGAAGCTTAAGAGTTTTGGTGCCCAGCAAGTGCATAGTTGGGTGACTGTATTAATCCTTACTTTTTAATGGAATGTATTTCCAACCACCCAACCTCAGACCTCACAATGTTCCTGGCAATGAAAATAATCTGACTATTTAGGGGACAGCATGTTTTCTGTTGTTGCTTTTCGATGTACAAGTTAGTTTTCCTCTGACTCCCAAGAAAACACGGAGGGTCTACTTTTTTTTTTTTTTTTTTTTTTTTTTTGCGGTATGCGGGCCTCTCACTGTTGTGGCCTCTCCCGTTGCGGAGCACAGGCTCCGGATGCGCAGGCCCAGCGGCCATGGCTCACGGGCCCAGCCGCTCCGCGGCATATGGGATCCTCCCAGACCGGGGCACGAACCCGTATCCCCTGCATCGGCAGGCGGACTCTCAACCACTGCGCCACCAGGGAGGCCCCGGAGGGTCTACTTTTAAAGAATTTTTTAAGCTACCAAATATTCTTTGATAATTATTTTTAAAAATTAGAAAATCCATCTAAGTAAAAAGAAGAAAATAAAAGTCACCCCGAATTCCCATCAGCCACCCAGAGATAAGTGCTGCTGACACTCTGGAGCACATCCTTGTGGGCATTTCTCTCTCTCATCTATCAGTGTGCATTAAAAACTTTTTAAAAAATTAATAAGGAAACATATTTACATGAAAAGTAATTGAAAAGGTACCATAAGATTTACAGTGGATATTCTCCCTCTACTCATTAACCCCTGCGCCCCAGCTCCAAAGCTCTAAGCTTCCCTTTCCGGAAGCCATCCTGGTTATCGTTTCTTGGGGATTGTTACAGAGATATCCAGAGTGTAGATAAGCAAACATGTACATGGATTCCTGTAGTTGTTTCTCTAAATAGAAGCACACTACACACCCTGATCTGCATTGGTTTGGTTTGGTTTTGTTTTGTTTTTTACTTAACAATGTACCTTGGAGATCTTTCCAGATCAACACTAGGAGAGCATTCTTCACACATTCCACTGTCTGAATATAGTAATTTATCTAACCAGCCCCTGGTGATAGTCATGTAGGTGATTCCAGTCTTTTGCTGCAGCAAACAATGCTGCAATTAGTATTCCTTTCACAGGAGTCTTTCCGTGTATGTGGGTCCATTTCTGTAGGGATAAATTCTTAACAGCTGAACTGCCCAGTCACAGGGCAGGTGCATTTTTAAATGTTAACACTTATTGTCTAAATGCTTTCTAAGGTCATACCTACCAACTGACATTCAGACCAACAATTTACGTGAGCACTGGTTTCCCCACACGCTAGCCAACACCAACCATTATCTGACCTCTCGATCTTTGCCTTGCTGATTGGGGAAAAATGTGTTCACCATGGTTGTAATCTGCATAGTCTTTCCTTAGGTTGGGAATTTAAAAATATATCTAAAGGCCATTAGTATTTCTTTCCTGGTAGCAAAGCATTCATGTCCTTTGCCTATTTTTCTATTGGATAATTGTCTCTTTTTTCATCTGCAAGAGCTCTTCATATACTAGGAAAATTAGGTCTTTGTTTCTCATAAATGTTACCAATGTACATATTTTAAAATACAGATATGTCAAACAAAAATGGGATCTGCCTGTACACAATGTTTTTGAGGCCTGAGTTTATTTGACAATATATTGTGGATCCCATTCCATATTAGTAAATATGCCTTTGTAACAAAATTATTTGTTTGAGACTTATTTAAAAATCACTCGGGGTATATTGGAAGTTCATCAAATATAAATGGCTATGGGTCTAGGTGACCACCCGCATCAGAGAGGAGGATTATGAAGCATCTAATATGTGCCATCTGTTTATGTATATTCCTTAATATAATCCTACCAACAACACTGTGAAGTAACATTATCCCCATTTTACAGCTGAGGAAACTGAGGTCCAGAGGGGTGGTAGGATTTGTCCAAGGTATCCCTGCTGGTCTGTGGAAGAGCTCAGATACAAACCCATGTTATTTTTTCTCCCAAGCCTTTGCTGCCATCTTTCATTACCTTAAATCCCCACATTCCCACCTGGTCTGGATGAAGATGGCCCTGGGGTAAGTCCCCTTTCTCCCCCCACCCCCCCAGGCTGGAGAGTTTCATGCAGTTTAGGGATGAGACCACCGGGAGGCGCTAGGGACACATCCCTTGTCTAATTGGCCACAGTCTGGAATGGGAGGGACGTTTTGACAGCCCTAATGTCTTTAGACATTGTCAAATTTAGACACTGCCAGATGGCCTTCGGTTTAGAACCCCTGTTGTGGACCCACAGGGTCCAGGCTGGTCACACAAAGTGACCAAAGTTAGTCCTGTCTCACACACAGAGAGCTTCACATATAGGAACCTGCTAATTAACACGCTGGAGGTGGGGACTGACACCATCTCTGTCTTAGAGGTGAGGAAACTGAGGCCCAGAGAGGTTCAGTGACTTGCCCAAGGACACACAGCCAGTAGGTAGCAGAGCTGGGGCTTGACCCCTGTTGTCAGACACCAGCACCTGTGCCCTTAACCACTGTACTCTACTGTCCCTCAGGAAAGTGTGTATTGTTTGGGCATCCAGTCCACAGGAGTACTCTCTTCTTCCACAAAGAAATACGTTCTCTCCCAGTTTTCTTTTTACATATTTTCATCTTCCCACTTTTTTAAAAAAAGCAATTCGAAAGTGATTAATTTTGAGTACTTATTAACTCTGTTTTCTCTTTTAATAAATTTATTTATTTATTTTTGGCTGCATTGGGTCTTCGTTGTTGTGCACGGGCTTCTCACTGTGGTGGCTTCTCTTGTTGTGGAGCACGGGCTCTAGGCTCGCGGGTTCAGTAGCTGTGGCTCGTGGGCTCTAGAGTGCAGGCTCAGTAGTTGTGGCGCACGGGCTTAGCTGCTCCGCGGCATGTGAGATCTTCCCGGACCGGGGATCGAACCCTTGTCCCCTGCATTGGCAGGTGGATTCTTAACCACTGCGCCACCAGGGAAGTCCTCATTTTCCCACTTTTGATGGAAAGTCAGGTACAAGAGATTTTTCATTTTCATTTTAATTATACTATGAGAAAAACACCAGCCCGAAGTGCCATGATAAATGGCAGCTGACACCCAACCTCGACATCAGGGATGCACTGGAGAGTGGTGGGAACTGCGGAGTCCCAGATGGCTCAGCGCTGTCAGTCCTGGCACGTTGTTTTCTAGCATGTGCGCTGGCCCAATTTTGCAAGAGAAGCCAGAAATCTAGGTTTCTCATGTGAAATTTCCTAATTTTAAAATAATGGCAATTAATTAAAAAAATTAAAAACCCGTGATGACCAAACAAAACATGTTTGAAGCCTGATTTGGCCTGAGGGCTGCCAGTTAGCAACCTTCCTGAAGGGTGCATTCAAGGTCCAAGGACAAACACATATCCTCCTAGTGCCCTCTGCCTTTCATGATCATTTATTTAATTAATTCTTTTACATATTCAGCCATGCATTCATTCCATGTATGGATTCCAACCACCCACTCATCCATCGATATCTATCCACCCACCCATCCATCCATCCACCTACCCATCCATCCACCCACCCATCCATCCATCCATCCATCCATCCATCCATCCATCCATCATCCATCATCCTTCATTCATGCATTTCACCCACCTACTCACCCATCCACCCATTCATCCATCCATCCATCTACCTATCTATCCATCCCCCATTTGTTAATTCATTTACTCAGTCATTATTAGGCCCTCATGTGCTAGACCCTAGCCAAGCCCTGGGGACATAGTGAAGCCTGTGAGCCCATCCCTTTATCTAGAAACTCACCATTTGGTTTAGTAGAAATGAGAAGAAGGAAGCCAATCACAGACAAGGATGGAACCAAATGGTGTTAAATTTAGACTCTGCCATTTGCCAGCTAGGCAACCTTGGACAAATCATTAAACATTTTGAGCCTCGGTTTTCCCCTCTGTGAAATGAGGCTAACATAGTGACCTACAGCTTGTCACAGGCAGGTTGTCAGAATGAGGTTAAGCTAGGTAATGTACGTGAAGAGGGGCACAGACCCGGTGGTGTGATACACGTTAGGCTACAGGGACACATGGGGCTGTGGCGTTAGGCAGGGTCGCTAGCCCAGCTTGGGGTCTGGGGAGGCTTTGGGGAGTGGCAGCGTCTACAGTCTCCACCATGCCCCATGCTGGGAGAGGGCTTGCTTTGTCATTATTCGCACAACTTCCCCCTGGTCGGCTGACACCTTCCACCGGCCCAGAACACACTGGTTTTCCCACTCTTGCTTCACTTCTAAAGGGCAGCTCTTTCTCTGACCACCCAGCCCCACCCTGCCCCAGTTTGTGGGAAAACTCTATGGAACAGAAAAGGCTTGCGGGCTTCCCTTTCTCTAGATTTGTTTTTATTTTTTCCCATTTAAATTGAAACCATGCTTATTAAAGAAGATTAGAAAAAAACACATCAAACAAGAAAGAAGAAAAATTATTCTTTGTCCCATCCTTCTAATGCAACCACACTAAACATCCTGGTTTTTTTCTCTTTCTCCCAAGCTAAAGGTGTGTGTGTGTGTGTGTGTGTATGTTTGCATAGTTGTAAATCATACTGGTCAACTATTTAGTGTTGTGCTTTTAAAAACTTTTCCATTATATCACAAGCATTTTCCCCCACTCCTCATCTTCACGAACATACTTGAAGGTCTGCATTAATTTATCCAGCAAATGTTAAGTGAGTACCTATTATGGTCTGTGGGAGAGAGAGAGAGACAGTGTAATAATACTGAGCACAAATTCTGTGCCAGACACTGTTCTAAGCACTTAAATTAAATCACTTCTTCCTCACAACCATGCTATGAGGTGTGTGCCATCATAATGCCCACTTTCTAGATGAGAAAACTGCGGCCCAAGTTGTACAGCTAAGAGGGGGAGCCGGCATTTGAATCTGGGCCGGCCAGCCACAGAGCTTGGACTCTGGTCATGCTGGGGTACTTTGGCCACAAATGGTGACCCCAATCCAGAGTGGTCAGAGCTGAGACAGGGAATGTACAGCAGCATGAGGGGCCTCCAGACCCATCCTGGGCATCAAGGAAGGCTTCCTGGAGGAGGAGGTGACATCTCGGCTGAGGAGGTAGGAGTTGAGGGCATTGCAGGCAGAGGGAGCAGCGCTATGAAGACCTGACGTAGGAGCAGTGTGGGGTGTTGACAAGCTGACAACGAAGCTAGTCCAGGCTGGGGAGGTGGGTGGCGCCAGATCACACAGGGGCTGTGGGTCCTGGGACTCCTAGGGAGCCCTGGGGAGCCCCAGGAGGTTGTTCAGCTGGGATGTGTCATGACTGAGGAGGCTTTCCTCTACCCTAGGCCAGGCAGTGTCCCTGCTCTGGCTCCCACAGCCCATCTCTGGCACCCTGGGGACTCCTTGCCTGTTTGTCACCCCTCTGTTATTCTAGACTGAATAAAGCTAGAATCTGGACTAATTCATTCACTTCTGTGGCCTGGGACCTAGCTCAGTGCTGGGCAGATAAAATCCCTGGAATGAGATAATAGCTGACAGCATGTGGTGACTCTGTGTCACGATTGTGCCACAGCCACGGAGACTGGGCCCTTCTGTGGCCCCTCAGGTCCCTCGGGGTTCAAGGCCTCTTGAGATGTGCCCGGGTCTGGAGGTTTGCCAGGACTTTGCTCTAACTTGCCCGTGGTGTCTTGTTTGGTTTCTGAGAGGCCCTGGTCAACAAGGTAACCCTTGCTGGGCCCTCTCGGTGCTGGAGCTGGCGGGGAGCAGCCTGTGGGCAGCGCACACACCCACCTCCCAGCCTCCCCCAGCACGGATTCACCCTCCTTCTGTCCACACTGCCCGCTGCTGGAGGGGGGCCGCGGCCCCCTCTTCTGCTTGGGCTGAGGGCCTCCAAGGTAACTATTTGCTCCTGACCCCCTCCGCCAAACCCACTATCTTATCAGCTCAAACACTTCAGAGTTCAGGCCAAGAAGCCAAAGTCAACTTTGAAAAAGTCTTTAAAAGGCCAAAACACAAACACCGGGGAGGGTGTTTGGAGCTGGTGGAGAGGAGGTTGGGGAAGGGTGAGCTCTTGGCTTCCTTTAACAGACTCCAAAGGACTCCCATGACTCTCTGGGCCCCAAGATGTATGTTTGAGGACAGTCACTGTTTTCAGTAGCAAACGACTGAGTTCACCTGCATCCAAGGATAGGGGAATGGATAAATCATGATGTGCCATACAGTCTCTGAAAAGAGCAAGACCACTTCATATGCAGTGATATGGAAATAGACTGTAAAGTGGAAAAAAGAAAAAGCCAGGATATAAAGCAGATCTTTGTGTAATCCGATCCTTTTTGCATAAACAGAAAAGGTGGGGATATATATCCCTACATGTCTGTTTATGTGTAGAAAATTTCTGGAATCATTTACCAGGTATCTGGAAATATTAGCTGCCTCTGTGTCAAGAGTCAGAGGGAGGACTTCCCTGGTGGTGCAGTGGTTGAGAGTCCGCCTGCCGATGCAGGGGACACGGGTTCATGCCCCGGTCCGGGAAGATCCCACATGCCGCGGAGCGGCTGGGTCCGTGGGCCATGACTACTGAGCCTGCGTGTCCGGAGCCTGTGCTCCGCAGCGGGAGAGGCCACAACGGTGAGAGGCCCGCGTACCGCAAAAAAAAAAAAAAAAAAAGAGTCAGAGGGAGACAGACTTCTCATTATACTCTTTGTATCTTTTGAACTACTTAATATCATGTTAAAGTAATATTATAGAGATAAATAAACTAAACAAGAATATCAGTGATTTTGTTCCAGGCAAACAGCCAATAGCACAAAAGATGAGGAGGGAAACGGCTGCAGAAGTTATACTGACTTTTAGCAGAGATCAGATTATCGAAGGTCTAGCTCAAGGGGAAACCTATGGCTATTTAGAGTCCTCTCAGTAATTGACCACATTCAAACAAGGTTTTCAAGGTTCTCTCATGTTTTATAAACGTGGATGCTTAAAACACACTTTCAAGACACCATCTCATTGAACCTCTTGAGGATTCTATAAAGTATATAGAATCATATCACTGTGTGGATTGATTAACTCATACAACAAATAGTTACTGTTGTAGGTGATCAGGATGTTAGCAATGAACAATACTCTCAAGATCCCTGATTTCATGGAGCCCATGGGGCCAGAGAGAGTGCTGAACAGATAAAAAGTAACCAACAGCAACACAAAAAAACAAGTATGACAATTTCAAACAGAAACGCCGGGAAGAAAAATGAGACCAGGGAATATAATTGATGATGGTTGGTGTGGGGAGTGGTCAGCGAGGGGCTCTCTGAAGAGGTGATACTTGAATCGAGACATGAATGAGAAAAAAGAACCAATCACAAGAAAATCAGGGAGAGGATAGAAGCAGGAATAGCTAGTGCAAGGGCCCTGTGGCTCCACTAAGCTTTGCCTGTGGCAGAAGCAGAATGGTGGCCAGTGTGGCTGTGGCTTAGACAGAGAGTCAAAGACCATTGGTAGAGCCACTTGGAGAGGGTGGCAGGGGCTGATCCTGTGGGCCTTGTGGGCTTGATAAGGAGTCCAGATGGAGAAACTGAGGCTCAGAGAGGTTAAGTAATTTGCCCAAGGTGACACATTTATCAGTGGCCAAGCCAGGATTCAGATCCAGGTTTTCCAACTCCATGTCCAATCCTCTAAGCAGTCACATATGTCTACATGTGGCAGAAACATGAAACATGTATTTCCATACAGCACAGCCCATGTTCTGAAAACATTAGTATTTTTTGTTATTTTTTGTACAGAAGAGTGCATACATCATACAGAGAATTCTCACCAAGTGGACAAACTCATCTAATCAGCATCCAGATGAATGTTCCAGAATAAAACAGAACATTCCGGAAGCCCCCTTCATGTCTCCTCCCAGTAAATGCTCCCTAAGGTTAACTAACCACTGTCCTGAGTTCTAACCCCATTGCTTACTTTTATTGCTTTTGGACTTTATATAAATGGAATCACACAGTATGGGCTCTTTCCTGTCTGGTTTCTTTCGCTCAACATTATGACTAGAAGATTCATGGTGTTTCAGTAGACTTTTACTGTGTTACAGCCCAGACCAAGATATCATGTGAAGCACACAAAAGCTTCCCTCCTACAAAAATGGCCACGAGGAAGTAGCTTACACTGGAAGCAGTTCCAGGTATGTCATTACATGAAAAAGGCAAGTTCAAAGCAATATGTGTAAAGCAATCCCATTTCTGTTGGGGGGAAACAGTTCTCCTTTTATGTAGAGCCAAAATGATCCTAGAAAATCAATTAACTTTTCTCTCAACCATAGTGCACTATGAATTCTTTGTAAATCAAAATAGCCACCGGATGGAGGGTCTGCCTTGTGCTTGGGGACGTGCTGAACACAAGATAGGATCTGTCAGCTCACCTGAGCTATTTAGGTCATTTCTCTCTCTCTCCCGTCGCCCCTTTGGCCCAGTGTTCATGGTGAAATCGTCTAAGTTAAATGCCTGTATCATGTGATTCAACCCTGGAGTCTAGTGTTTCATGGAGATTTTCCCTGCATGCTGGGTATGACAGGTGGACTTTATGTTTCCTTATTTGTTTATCCTAACTTTTGTAGAAAGAATAAGAATTCTTGTGTATTAAATAATAACCGTGGCGGCAGCAACAATCCGACAAACAAAAGGAAGGCATTTCCATCCATGGTTTATATTGTTGCCAGAAGGTCACCCTGAGAAAGGGGATGTCACCTGATGCACTGAGTCAAATGGGACTGGGAAAAGAGCATCTGCCCCCTCATCACGGCCTGAGGAATGGGACAGCACCCATGGGATCAGAAGGGATGACCCTGAGGCCAGACAGGCTAGGGTTTGAATTCTGACCTTACCCCTTGCTAGCTGTGTGTTTTGGTTACTACTACTGCTGCATAACAAACACTCCCAAACTTAGTGGCATAAAACATCCATTCTATCCTTTTGGATTTATATCTCTTGGATCCCGTGGGTCAGGAATTTAGACAAGGCACAGAGAGATATATTGTCTCTGTTCTATGATGTCAGCAGTCTCAGCTGGGGTGACTTGAAAACTGGGGGTGACTTGGTGCTTGGGGGGCACTGGTATCATGTGGAGAGTCTTCACTTGCCACAGGCTGGCAGCTGGTTCCTCAGAGGGGCTGGCAGTAGGACACCATATGTGACTTCTCCATGTGGTCACTTCACTCAGGGCTAGTTGGCCTCCCTCACAACATGGCGGCTGGGTTCCCAGAGCGAGCATTCCAAGAGAGCAAGCTGGAAGTGCAAGGCATTCTTATGATCTGGGCTCAGAAGTCATGTAGGATCATTTGCACTGTACTCAGTCAGTTGATGTAGTCATAAAGGTCATCCAAGGTTCAAGGGGAAGGGACAGGAGAGGACAGAGAGACCTCACCACTCAACGGGAGGAGAGTCAAGGTCACTTTGTAAGAAGAGCCTGAGGAGGATGTACGGAACCTAGAACCTCACACATTGCTGGTGAGAGTTTAGAATGGTGCAGACCCTTTGAAAAACAGTTTGGAAAAGCAGTTCCTCAAAAGGTTAAACATGGAGTTTCACCAGCAATTCCATTCCTACATATATATACTCAAGAGAAGTGAAGACATATGTCACACGAAAACAAACATCTGTCAACAGATGAATGGATAAACAAAGTGTGCCATATCCAGTCAACAGAGTATTATTCAGCCATGAAAAGGAATGCAGTACTGATACAGGCTACAGCATGGATAAACCTCAAAGACATGCTAAGTGGAAGAAGCCAGTCACGAAAACCCATGGATTGTATGATTCCATTTATATGAAACGTCCAGAAGAGGCAAATTCACAGAAACAGAAATTAGATTCCTGGTTGCCAGAGTCTGGGAAGGGGGAAATGGGGAGCAGATGCTAATGGGTACAGGGTTTCTCTGGGGGGTGATGACAGTGTTCTAAATTAGATAGTGGTAATGGCTGCAGAAGTCTGTGAATAGACCCAACCCCCCTGGATTGTATACTTTAAGAGGGTGAATTTTGTGGTATGCAAATCATATCTCAATAAAGCTGTTTTTCAAAAGGAAAAAAAATCATGAGGGATGGGAGATACGGCTGTGAGCCTCTTTAGAAAATACAGAGTGAGGAGGAGCTCATCTTCCTATGCCTCAGTTTCCTCTTCTGTAAAATGGGGCTATTTAACAATCAAATGAATTCATAGGGTCTTTGGGGGATTAAAAGATACAGCCCTGAGGCTGAATCGTGCAAGGGCAATGTGGCTGGCTCAGAGTGAATGAAGGAAGTTTCTTATAAGTGCTAAAAAGAACTAGGTGCGAAATACAGTAAGTATGACCAGAATCCAACCTCTTCTCCCACCTCCGTGGCCACCACCCTGATCTGGTCACTATCATCTTGTGCCTGGACTACTGCAGTAGGTCCTCACTGGTCTCCCTGCTTCCATGCCTGTCCCCCACCCCACCCTCTAGACACACACACACACACACACACACGCATGCACGCACACAGTCCACTCATCTCATGAAGCCAGAGGGAGTGTATCAAAGCCTAAGTCCGACGGTGTCCCTCTTTTGCTCAGAACCCTCCATGGCTCCCACCTCATGCAGAGTAAAAGCCAAAGAGCCTATGAGGCCCTCCAAGACTTGTACCCCTGACACCTCCCTGACGTCATCTCTCTCACTCTCCCCCTCACTCACCCCTGTCTAAATGCACTGGCTTCCTCACTGCTCCTCAGACACACAAGGAAGAGTCTGCCTCAGGGTCTTTGCACTTGCTATTCTTTCTGGCTGGAGCATTCTTCCCACAGATATCCTCAAGGCTTGCTTCCTCACTTGCTTCAGGTATTTGCTCAAATACCAGCTTGTCAGTAAGGCCTTCCTCAATCACACCTCACAGTCCATCTCCACCTTTGCTGCATTATTTTTCTCTGTAGAACTTATCATTATCTGGCATTTTATGTATTTTTCCTTATTATTATTATTTTTGTTCATCATCTGTCTTCCCAACTGGAACATAAGTTCCATGAAGTGGGGAATTTTTTTCTGTCTTGTTCACAGCTATAATCTCAGTGCCTGGCACATAGTAAGTGCTCAATAAATATTGCTTGAGTGAATAAAATGTAAAAAAACCGAAACGAGTGAAGCAGTTCTGATGGAGGGCAATAGGGAGTGGTGGGGACCGTGCAAACTGGTAACCCTTGTCCCATCTGAAAGGTGCAGCTAACACTTGGCTACATACAGCCTAAAGTTCCCATGTGGGAACATGGGCCCAGTATGGCCAAGCTCCAAGTGTTTCCAGGGAGGCCAGAAACTGCTGTATTTGTGTGAAAAGTCTTGATTTTGAAACCATTAAACCGCTGCTGATCAAAAATCCGCATCTGCCACCTACCTAGGTGGGAAGCTTGCCATTTGTGACCTCTGACCTAGGTCAGAAATGCTTCCAAAAATTGGCCTCATAGAACCCCAAATTTCTGGGAAAGCTGACAGGAGTTCCGAGAGCAGGAGTTGAAGAAGTAAACTTGGGCTTTAAGTGTTTCTGTGACACGAATGGCATTTTCTTATTTAGGTTCTTGAGATGATTTTATTTCAGGGTGAGTTCCTTTCTCTTCTCCTAAGTCTCAGTTCCACCCTCACATTTACGCTGGGCCTGGGCATCTTTCCTCCAAGCTGGAGCGAAGATCAAAAGTAAATATTGGCAGAACATTGGTTTTACTGTGACCCCGATAAGGAACAGACTAAAACGGAAATAGCGAGATTTGATTGTTCCTCCCACGTCTTTCCCCCCAGCCGGACTCCCTCAATATTTACTTATTAACTTTGCTTCATACAAAGTCTTGGTGTTGATTTTGTTGCCAGCAGGGCTGCCACACCAGGTGGGGACTGCACAACTCCAGGGGCTCCAGGCTATAAATAACCCCCATGAACAGTGTCCCCTGAAGTTGAGCCGTGGTTGCCTATATGTGTTTATTTAGATCATTCTCATTCTCATTGACGGTGGCATAGGAGTCCTTTTTGCTTCGAGAAACATTTTCTGCTTTGTAAAAGTAACACGCGCACATGGAGAAAAATTCAAACAGTATAAGAGGGTTCTGGGGAAAACTGTCTGCCTTCTGCCTTCATCTGATCTTTCCCAATTCCCATCTGATCTTTCCCAACTCCAGAAACACCAACTGTTGCCAGTTTCTTATGCGTCCTTTTAACTATATATACAAATCTTTCTTATTCTCTCTCTCTCTCACTCCCTGTCTCCAAATAGATGGTATATCACACACACATCCATACATACATGTAACGAAGTATCTGTTTCCTGTCTTTCTCTAACATTTCTTTTTGCACCAGTGGTTGATACAAGGCATTAGCAAACTATAGATCTCAGGACAAATCTCTCCTGCTGCCTGTTTTTGTACAGCCTGCAAGCTAAGAATGGTTTTTACATTCTCAAATGGTTGAAAAAAATCAAAAGAAAGATAATACTTTAGGGCACATGAAAATTATATGAAATTCAACTCTCAGTGTCCATAAATAAAGTTGTACTGGGACACAGTTTTGTCCGTGTGTTTGTGTGATGTCTGTGACTGCTTTCGTGCTCCGACAGCACACTTGAGGACTTGCATCAGGGACCGTGTAGCCCACAAAGCCCCAAGTATTTACTATGTGGCCCTTTACAGAGAATGTGTGTTCACCCCGGTTTGTATTGTACAGATTGTTCTGCTTTTTTCACGTAACCATAGATCCTGGGGGTCTTCTGCTATCAGCACATACAAACGGTTCCGAACTTAGGGTTGTTCAACTGATGATTTTTTGATTTTATGATAGTGTGAAAGCGATAACACCTTCAGCAGAAACTGTAATTCAGATTTTGAGTTTTGATCTTTTTCTAGGCTAGCAACATGCGGTCCAGTCCTCTCTCATGAAGCTGGGCAGTGACAGTGAGTGGCAGCTCCCGGTCAGCCCCATGGTCACCAGGGTGAACAACCGAAACACTTACAGCCATCCTGGACCCAGACAATCATTCTGTTCTTCACTGTCAGTACAGTATCAATAGGTGACATGAGATATTCAACACTCTATTATAAAATAGGCTTTGAGTTAGTTGATTTTGCGCAAGTCTAGGCAAATGTAAGTGTTCTGAGCATGCTTAAGGTAGGTGAGGCTAAGCTCTGATATGTTGATAGGTAGGTTAGGTGCATTAAATGCATTTTCTTTCTTTTTTTTTTTTGCCGCACTGCGTCGCTTGCGGGATCTTAGTTCCCCACCCAGGGACTGAACATGGGCCACTGCAGGGAATTCCCTTAAATGCGTTTTCAACTTAACAATATTTTCAACTTATGATGGGTTCATCGGGACTTAAGCCCATCGTAAGTTGAGGAAGATGTGCACTGATTTATGTGCACTGATTCCTTTTAACAAAGGCTCTAGCATTTCTCATTGTGTTGCTGGGCCATAATTTATCCAGTTCTTAGGATGGACCCCTGAAATTCTTGTTTAAATGAAAGGAGTGCATGTCTCAGGAGAGTTTGAAAATTCCTGTCAAGGACAAGAAATCTCAAGTGGTCACTCTGTTTATTATTTATATCTTGTTCTTTGAGAAATAGGATTTGTAAAACCGTAAAACCACTAAGACAGAGGTGAAATACCAGGAAAGGATTGGAGTCAAGATGCCCGCCCTTCCCGGCTGAAGAAGCCTGGATTATATTGAGCTCGAGGCTTTATTCGAATCATACTTGCAGATGATGCACAAACCTTTGTGGATGTTTATTTTCCTCAAGAAGGAGGTTGCAGGCGGAATGGCTCTGAGAAGCTGGAAAAAATGCCAATCAGGGTAACCTAGGACAGTGTTCCCTACCCTTACAATTGCCAAATCTTGAAGTCAATGAATTATTACTTACTTAACATTTTTCTTTAACTTATATAATTTTTTTTAAAAACCTTAAACACAGTTGTTTCATCTGAAGAAATAATATCCATGAATTCATGGTTCTGATGAGTTAGTCATATGTGTATTTTTTTCAAATGTGTGTAAATATATAATAAATAATAAAAAATTTTAAAAAGCACAACTTCATCCTATAATAATCATCCTTCATCCTTCACCACCTATAATAATCTTGAAAACCAACGTGGTGCCTGTGCTAAACATTTAAAAATGCTGGGGTATCAGACACTGGTGGTTGCCATGCCAACTGCCATTTTCCCCTTCCTTTCTGCTGACAGAACCCTGACTTTGTTCTGCTGGCCATGTGCCCAGACCTGGGAAATAAACCACATTTGGTTTAAAGCAGCCATGGCCATCCTATTCTCCCGGAGTTGTGATTGGTCTAGGGGTGGTCAGTTGATCCAGTTCTGGCCAAAGGGAAACTCTGCTGGGAGCTTCTGGGAAAGGATTTCCTGTCCGATAAGAAAGAGGCACATGAGGAGAGACCTATTTGCCTCTTTTCTTCCTTTCCTGCTTTGGACATAGTTGTGTGAAGAGGTGATGAGTGAGCTGTGGCAACCATTTTGTGACATTGGATGACAAACCTAAGGAAAACGTGCTGACTTGCTGTTGAAGGCAAGGAGCTTTGGTCTTTTATGACAACCTTGAGATGCCAAATATATCCTAGGGTCTCCAATATCCAGAAGTCTTTTAAAAAACAATAAATGTAATTATAATCTAAACTGTTATCGTAGAGCCTCTGAAACTATCTTAATGGATCCAGCTGGCTTTGTCCTTTAGAGCTGGACTCCAGGATCCAACAGATTTATGGCCATATTCCAGCTCCACCAAATACTCCTAGCTCTGCTACCCTGGGCAAGTGGCTTAATTTTCCCAAGCCTTAGTTCTTCTGTTCATAAAATATAAATAGTACTACTACTTATCTCAGACAGTGATTTTTGAGAAAAAAATTAAAATTCATTTAAAAGCACTCAGAATATGAAAGTCCTGTTGGTATCAGTATCAGTATTATTTCTTTAGTATTCATATAATCCTCTAAAAAGGGGGGTTGGGAAGCAACATGGACAGAGACAGGAGGTTGACAACACATACCTAAAGACCACCAGCCTGGCGCAAGAAGAGCAGAAGATGATCTGAGTGTCAGAGCTGACCACAAGCTGCAGATGAGTCAGTGCTTCATTGGACAAGCTCAGTGGAAGCCTTGGGGACTAGACTACGAGTGTGACAGGCAGATTCCTGGCTGTGAACTTTCTGCTTCATGATTCGTGACTCACACTTTCCAGGAGCATAGATTCTACGTTTGGTCATCTCATTTTTTAAAGGATGTGGGAAGCTGTCCTGGGTCCAAAGGCTTGGAGGCAGTGGCCTGGGGGCTATTTACGTAAGAGACTGGAAAGATTCAGGGGCAAGGTCGTCACTGCCTTCTGTTTAGTTTACAGAGCAGCTGTTGGCTGTGTCTATAGCAGCCTGAATGAAAGGAAATAGACCAGGAGGTATAGCATGAGCAGAAGGAGCACTGGATGGTGAGTCAGTAAACTGGTGACTCCACCGTGTGACCCAGGGAAGTTTCCTCTCAGTTCCAGAACTCAGTAACTCTGTATGTACAGTGGGGCTCCAGAGCAACCTATGGTCTTGAGGAGGTGACTGTGACAGATAGAAATGCATTTGGCTGCAAGTAGCTGGAAATCCAAGTGACTGAGGCTCAAACAAGCAAGGGGTTATTTCCCCCATAATAAAAAGTTCAGAGAGAGGCAGTTATTGGTCTTGACTTAGTGGCTCAAGAAAATCAGGGCTCTTGCTGGCATCTCTGCAGTTCTCTTGGCTTCCCCATGATGGTTTCAGGATAGATGCTTAGTCCTTCTAATGATAGGAAGAAGGGAAGCACCATCCACTTCTGTCCACTTTATCCCAAAGTGACAGCTTTCCCCCAACCCCCAGAACTCCCCTCACGTGTCTTTTGGCAGAGCTGATCATGTGACTGATCACATGCCTGACCCAGGTGCAAGGGACCCTGGGAAAGTGAGGATCTGGTCACCATTGTGAAAGGTGAGAGGAGGAAGGGAATGGGCATCAGTTTGCCCACCACAGGATCTTAGGGCTACAAACCCCTAATCCTGGCCCCTGAGGTCTCGGGCATCCAGAGCCACTGTCGACCACCTGTGGCCCTTCCAGCTACAGCGGAAGTTGTGAGAACAAGACTTGAATTCGAATCCTGCCTCTGACACTGGCTGTCTGTGGGACCGTGGGAAAGTCACTGCACATCTCTGAGACTTCATGTCTCAACAGGACAGAAAATAAAATCCAGCTCCTAAATGGGGCTTCGGGGCCCTGTGTAGTCACACAGCACCCCGTGCTCCAAAGGGCCCCGCACTTGGTTTAATGCTCTACTCTTGCCATTTTGAAATCCTTAATAATTTCAGAACAAGGGCCTTGCGTTTTCATTTTACACCCGGTCCTGCTAATCCCATAGCAGGTTCTGCATGGTGTGTCAGGCCCTGTGTGAACCGTTTCTCCACTCCACTCTGGTCTCACTCCCTGCTACCTTCTTCCTCCTCCCAAATGCTCCAAGCTCACTCTCCCCTCAGAAGGGCACGGCCTGGTGCGGTGGCTGTCCGCAGCTGAGGCCGCTCCTGAAGGAGCTGGCAACATCTGCTGACCACTCTCTCCATGGTGGAGCAGCAAGGCCCTCCTGGAAGGGGTTCTGAGTGGCACGTGTCCATGCCCACCACTTTATGTTTGTCTTCAACTTTCTGTTTACCATCTCGTGGTGACACATTTGGGGGCAAAACTTGAGAATGTTGGCAAATGTGGGAATGAGGCAGTGCAGCAGAGGGGTGAAGAGCTCAGGTTTTGGAGTCAGCGCTTCATCATCTAATTGCTGTGTGGCCTTGAGCAAGTCACTTCACCTCTCTGAGCCTCAGTTTTGTGCTTTTTTTTTAAAGTTAATATTTATTATTTATTTATTTGGTTGCACTGGGTCTTTGTTGCGGCAGGCAGCCTCCTTAGTTGTGGCATGCGAACTCTTAGTTGCGGCATGCATGTGGGATCTAGTTCCCCGACCAGGGATCAAACCCAAGCCGCCTGCATTGGGAGTGCAGAGTCTTATCCACTGCACCACCAGGGAAGTCCTGAGCCTCAGTTTTGTTTTATGTAAAATAAGGACAATAGTATTTACTTCACGTGCTGTTGTGAGGACAAACAGGCTGGGAAAAGGCTCAGCACAGGGCCTGATACCTGGTAATCATTCAGCAAATGATCATTGTTATTAGAATATCAAAATTCTGAATGAATGATAAACGTTTGTGGAGTGAAAACAAAAGGTTGCATCTTTCCTGAAACCAGTTCTGCTTTTCTCTCCTCTCACCTTTCAGATCACTTTACATGGATTTCTCATGGTCTGCTTTTGCCAAAGCTATTTGTCTTCCAGCCTGGAAATAGCTATTTACCCACTTGTATAGTCCAGGTCTTTGGGCTGCAAATGATAGAAACAAACCCAACTCAAAATGGCTTAAGAAAAAAGTGTGTGTGTGTGTATGTGTGTGTGTGTGTGTGTGTATTGGCTTATGTAAATTAAAAGTCCTAAGATGGGTTCAGCTTCAGGAATGGCTGGATCCAGATGTGCACCTGTTGTTTAGGAACCATGCTCCTTCCAACTCTCAGCTCTGTTTTCTTCTGTGTCAGTTAGGATCACCCTATGTCCCCAGGATCCCAGGCTTCCATTCTGTCAGGTCAGCAAGCAAAATGGATAGAAGCTGACTTTTCTATGTAGTCCCAGCATAAGTCTGGGGTTGACTCAGGTTGGCCTGACTTGGGTCACATGCCCATCCCAGAACCAATCCCTGGGACTGGGGGATGCAATATGTTCATTGCCCAGGCCTGATCCACCTTGCTGGGGAGACAGCCCACTTCCTCTTGAGCCACATGGAGTGATACTGGGGAAGGAGTGGTTCCCCAGAAGAAAGGGGGGTGGACAGAAGTCAGGTACAAACAACAGTTGTCTATTGCATGCCCTTCTCAACTGTCCAACCATCTCTATTCCAAGGCCTCCTTTGGACATGCTTGGTACTCAATAAATGTTTGTTAAATGAATGAGTGATTGTACAAAGTAAACTATTAGAAGAAAAATCCATCTGATTTATCAGAAAGGGCGTGATCTTAGGGATAATTTCTTAGGGGGAATAATGCAGCTTCTGATTTTCCATGTCCTGGCCATTTTTTTTTTTCTTTTTTTTGCGGTACGCGGGCCTCTCACTGCTGTGGCCTCTCCCGTTGTGGAACACAGGCTCTAGACGCGCAGGCTCAGCGGCCATGGCTCACGGGCCCAGCCGCTCCGTGGCATGTGGGATCTTCCCGGACCGGGGCACGAACCCGTGTCCCCTGCATCGGCAGGCGGACTCTCAACCACTGCGCCACCAGGGAAGCCCCTGTCCTGCCCATTTTTACTCTATTCTCCCAGGTTGGCATCATTTCAAACTTCAAAACCTTGATTCTGCCTGCTTCAGCAGCAGAGTGAGGCTGCTTCATGGGGCCGTGTCCCACAGTGGGCACCCACCCACCGCAGGCCCGGGCAGATGACGGGTGAATCAAGAATGGCTCACTCTGCCCCGTGGAAAATGCACAGGAGGCTCCAGCCCAGGGAGATGGTGAGCAGCGTCTGATAAAGGTAGGCGTCACCGGGTCTTTTTCCTCCCCTCATTGGCCGGTTTCAGCAGCTCACACTTTCACCCAATTCTCTTTCTCATCAAGAACTTCCAAAGAATCCTCTTCGTGCCTGAGTCACACACAGGCACTGGGCAGGAGAGACCTGGAGCAAACAGACTTGGGAGCCTAGCAGACTCAGGTACACATGCTCAACTTAAGGGGGTACCTAGGAGTCGGCTGCCACCCATTGTGGCCCCGCGAAAAATGTGGGAGCAGTGTAGCCAGACCTTCTGATTTTTTTTCTTTTTTTTTTTTGCGGTACGCAGGCCTCTCACTGCTGTGGCCTCTCCCGTTGTGGAGCACAGGCTCCGGACGCGCAGGCTCAGTGGCCATGGCTCACGGGCCCAGCCGCTCCGCGGCATGTGGGATCTTCCCGGACCGGGGCATGAACCCGTGTCCCCTGCATCGGCAGGTGGACTCTCAACCACTGCGCCACCAGGGAAGCCCCCTTCTGATTTTTTTAACAGACTGTGTTTTGGAGGTTCACAGCAAAATTGCGTGGAAAGTAGAGAGAATTCCCATGCCCCCCCACCCCATGCTCAGCCTCCCCAACTATCAGCATCCTCCCCCCACAGAAGTACACTTGGACACATCAGTGAACCTAATAGACACGTCATTAGGGATCCACCCAGAGTCCATAATTAAATTAGGGTTCATCCTTGGTGTTGTACATTCTATAGGTTTGGATCCATGTATAGTGACATGTAGCCAGTACTGTAGTATCATACAGAATAGTTGCACAGCCCTAAAAAGCCTCCGTGCTCTGCTCAGTCATCCCTCCCTCCCCTCTAACCTCTAGCAACTACTGATCTTTTTAATGTCTCCGTAGTTTTGCCTTTTCTAAATTTTTTGTGTTTTTTTATTGTTTTTTCTTGTGATAGCCATGGCTTTGGCTGGACTGCCAGAGTCAACTCTGAATGGTAGATGCCCAGGCCAGTCTGGTTAAATATTTTGCATACTATTCCTGGAAATATCCCTTTCTTTAAATGCTGATGATAAATACTAATTTTATGAAAACATCATGCAGGCCAAATCAAATAGGTTGCAGGCTGCATTTGGCTCGTGGGCTACCAATCTGAGACCTCAGACATGGGGGATTAAGAAGGGTGAAGCTGGAGTCCAAAAGCCCTAGTCTTGTTCTGCCACTTCCTAGCTGTGTGATCCTAGGTAGTCACCTTGCTCTCAGCCCATCTGTCAAGTGAAGGCCTTGAGCATGTGATTATGCAGGAAGGAAAGCAGTGCCAGTCTCTGAGGTTAGATGTCCTGGCATTTTCACAAGCTCCCTTGGATTGCACTGGGCACAACAAACCGAGACATAGATGTATTACTCTTGTAAAATTTGAAGACAGTAAAAACATCAAAAATTCACATAAACATACAGGCTTTGGGGTAGAGAGAAGTGAGAGACCAGTGGAGGAATGTTTGTTGCCTGCTTGGCTGGGCAAAGGGAAAACCAATTTCTCTGCATCCCAGAAACTCTCCATTGCAACAACCGTCTTGACGAGGGCTAACGTTGATCCAGGGTTAGGAGCCAGGCTGCCTGGGGTCTAATCCTGGTTCTGCCGTGTACTAGCTGTGTGACCCTGAGCAAGTGGCTTAACCTCTCTGTGCATCAGAGCTTCAGGGGTGCTGTCCTTGTCATAGTCTATGTGATGGGCGCCCCCTGATTGGGCAGCGCTTGGCTGTCTCTGGTGGCCCTGCGGTTCTTGTCTGGAAAACGAGGATTAAATGAGTTAACACATGGAACATGCATGAAGTGGTGGGTGCCCGGCACAAAGTAATGTCTCCCTAAGCATCCACCAAGAGAGGTGTTATTGTCTCTCCTCTGTGCCACATGCTTCACCTGCATCTAGCACTTCTGTACTATAATCACCCCATTTTATAGAAGAGAAAACTGAGGCTCAGAGGAGAAAAGAGTCTCAGAGAGGGTCAGTAACTCTCTCAGGGTCATCCAGCTAGTAAGTGGCATATAACAACAACAAAAGCAAGAAGGTAACCAGATTGGAAACAGCTAATACTGACTCAGCACCCCTGTCTCATGCTGGGCCCACTGCTTTAAGCACATTATCTTAGAGTGGCTCCAACACCCTAGCCCTGCTCCCGCACACCACTACCCCTGCCTTTAGAGGGTGTATTTCCCACTGCCCCTAACCTCCACTTAGGATGTGAGAAGGGCTCAGCTCCAGGCAGGCCTGCCAGAGCCCAGTCTAGTTCGCAGGGTTCACAGTGGGGTGCCCTGGCCCCGTGACCTGAGCCTCACCCCTTCTCCCCCTTTAATCCTCATATTTCAAAGCGCTTTACACTCATACTCGAATAAGAGAAGACACCTTCCTATATTTATAACTAACTGGCCTCTCTTGGGGCCGCAGGGCATCAGGGCCGCAAACACTACTAATTCTAGGATATACTCACAGGATGTGGCCAGGACAGCCTGGGTAGTCAGGACGGACCCAGACTACCTGATCCAAAGTAGCCCCCTCTTCTCTCTCTCTCCTGTACCTGCTCTATTCCTGTGTAGCACTGATCAGTTTTTTAAAATCGTGTATTTATTTAATAGCATATTGACTTAAAATAATAGCAGCAGCTACTTTTTTTTTTTTTTTTTTTTTTCTTTTTGCGGTATGCGGGCCTCTCACTGTTGTGGCCTCTCCCGTTGCGGAGCACAGGCTCCGGATGCGCAGGCCCAGCGGCCATGGCTCACGGGCCCAGCCGCTCCGCGGCATATGGGATCCTCCCAGACCGGGGCACGAACCCGTGTCCCCTGCATCGGCAGGCGGACTCTCAACCACTGCGCCACCAGGGAGGCCCAGCAGCAGCTACTTTTATAGAGCAGCCACTACATGCTGGTCCTGCACTTTGCTTGTACAGTCATCTCTCGGTAGCCACAGGAGTTTGGTTCCAGGACCCCCACGGATACTGAAATCTACAGATGCTCAAGTCCCTTATGTAAAATGGCAGAGTATTTGCATATAAGCCACTTTAAATCAGCTCTAGATTACTTAAAATACCTAATACAATGTAAATGTTTTGTTAATAGTTGCTGGCACATGACAAAGTCAAGTTTTGCTTTTTGGAACTTTCTGGAATGTTTTTTTCTAGATATTTTCTATCACTAGTTGGTTGAATCTGCAAGTGTGGAACCTGCCATACAGAGGGAAGACTGTATCAACCTCCTGGGGCACAGAGAGGTTAAGTAACTTCTTCAAGGTCACATAGCTAGTGAGGAAGCTACATTTAGCTGCTTATTTGTTTATTTACTTGTCTGAGTGTTTTGTGTTTGTCTCCCCCACTCATCCATCCATCCATCCAACCAGCCAGTCATCTATCCATTCCTTTATTTAACACAGTTATTTAACAAAAACTATATGCCTGGCTGGGCTTTACGCCCTGGGGACACAGAAGTGATCTTGTTCACTGCTGCATCCCCAGTACCTCGTACAATGTCTGGCACGTAGTAGGCACACAAAAAATACTTGTGGATTGGATTAACAGGATCCTGTGCTCAGCCTGTGTGACAGTACAAGTCTTTGTGTAAACGTAGATGTCTCTTTCTGTGCCCCAGGGAGAAGGAAAACCACATTGTTGGCTCTTTCTGGTTCTCATGCTTTCTCACTTCTCCACACCTTTGCTAGAGCTATTTCCTCGTGTGGCCTTTCCTTTCCCGTCATACAGATCAGGGGTGGGTACACTATGGCCTAGGGGCCACATCTGGCCCATCATCTGTTTTTGTAAGTAAAGTTTTATGGGAACACAGCTGCATCTATTTGTTTAAGTATTATCTATGACTGCTTTTGATCTACAACAGCAGAAGTGAGTAGTTGCGGCAGAGACCTGCGGAGTCTAAATATTTATTATCTGGCTCTTTACAGAAAAGGTTTGTTGGTCTCAATCTAGCTGACTTTTCCGTATCTTGTAAGAATGAGTTGAAATGCCTCCTCCTCCAGGAAGCATTCCGTGATCTCCCAGTCTGGTTTAAGGGCCTCTACTGTGTTCCAGTAGTCCCATCTTCCCTCTAAAACAGGGTTTCTTAATCTCCCACTTCAGAAGCCTTTTTAGATACTTTTTCCTAATTTCCAGCTCCCCTCCCCCCATGAAATTTTAATATACAGATAAACTGTTTATCTGTTTTTTTACTGCAGCTTTTTGGAGGGCCACAAACCATGGTAATCTCTAAGTTTTTTTTGCTCCTGCTGAGAATGCATGCAAACATAACTCTTATTGCCATGTATTCATTCAGCTGAACAGAGTGTATTGAGCACTTACTATGTGCCAAGCCCTGCTCTAGGCACAGAGGACACGTGGTGAAGGTAGCAGACACAGTCCCTGCATCTACTCATCTATTCATGGGAATGGTCCCTCACCAGACCTGAGCAACTGGGAGGCAGGGAGCCAGCTAATTCAACTTTACATGACAAAAATTTCCTGGAGCCCAGCTCTAGTAGGCATTTAATGAGTTCAACAACTTGTTAACATGAGTAGTTATGGAAATGTAGTCACCGAAGGGATGGGGTAATTGGGAAAAATAAAATCGCACTGGAATAGAGACAGGGATTATTGGATTAATGATGGTGTTTTGGAGATTTTCAGTGTGCCCACTACTGGGCACTCAGTCACTCAACAGACATCTATTCACTGGGTAATCTGGACCAGCAGGCCATGGTGGGGACCATCCTTCCCGAGTCTCTGTGATGTAGATGTCACAGACTGCCGGTCCCAACTAGGGATGTGTATTTTGATCCTCACAGTGTTAGAAAATAACACAAACAAAGAAATTGAATTGATTGCCAACCTTTAGAAATTGGGAAATTTCATATAAAAATCTGAACTTCTGTCTTCTCTGGAACAAAAGGGAACAATCGGGTAGCCTTGGCCGGTACTCCTCCTTGGCAGGAATCAGATGGAGATAAGCAGCAGCTGTGACTTTAGATGAGCCTTACACTCATCAGTTTGCCCCAGTCTCCACCCCTCCCTGCTGTCTGCTTGACCCTGAGACAAGAGTCAGTTGCTGTTGAGCACCATGTGGTTGCCTTACACCTCACCCCCTTCACTCCTGCCAGGCTCCCCAAGGCTTCTGAGTTTTTGATCCTCAGGCTGTGATGAAAGGAGGGTCATAGAGAGCACAGTTACAGACCGAGGGGCGTGTCTGTGGCAGTGACAGCCTTTGGCCCTCAGATCCAGCTCCCTACCCTTCCCTCCTCTGCTCGGCATCACAGGAACTGCATTTCCCCTCTTCCCTGCCCTCTGGCTTCCCCTGGAGGAAGCACCTTCCCAGCACTCAATACAGAGCCCATTTGGTGACTGGGCCTGGCTTTGGCTTTTGCCAAACTGGAGGGGGGGAAGGTGGGGAGAATGTACGTGGGCATATCCACTGTCACATAAGGGTGCAGCCCTGTTTCATTCTTTCTTGAACTCAGGGAATTGCAGCCCTGTGTTCATCATGATCATATTGGTGGAGGATAATTAATTATCAAAAACAAAAAGGAACTATACTGAATGTCCTATTCACCTGCTTTTGATGGGCAATTCTGAGAATTCTTCATTGTGTGTGTGTGTGTGTGTGTGTGTGTGTGTGTGTGTTACATGTGTTTCTACACAGCATCCAGCTAGGATATTTTAAAAAATGAACATTTACAGTGTGATGTAACATGAGACTCCATAGGGCAACGCAATCTTTGGCAATAAACGTCTTCCTATGCAGACATAGAGAATGGACTTGAGGACACGGGGTGGGGGAAGGGTAAGCTGGGACGAAGTGAGAGAGTGGCATGGACTTATATATACTATCAAATGTTAAATAGGTAGCTAGTGGGAAGCAGTCGCATAGCACAGGGAGATCAACTCGGTGCTTTGTGACCACCTAGAGGGGTGGGATAGGGAGGGAGGGAGGGAGACGCAAGAGGGAGGAGAATGGGGCTATATGTATATGTATAGCTGATTCACTTTGTTATAAAGCAGAAACTAACACACCACTGTAAAAGAACTATACTCCAATAAAGATGTTAAAAAAATAAAAAATAAATTTGCTTTAAAAGAAAAAAAATAAACGTCTTCCCAGCTCTTCGGTTATTGTCTGTCCTCCCTATCAGATTGGCAGCTCCAGGAGGCAGAAACATGCCTGCTTTGCTCCCCATGTACTCATGAGCCTAACACACAGTACGTACAAAAATATTAAGAAATCTTGGTATGCCATATGTAAAGACTAACTCAAAGATGGATTAAAGATTTGAAACTAAGACCTGAAACCATAAAACTCCTAGGAGAAAAAATAGGCAGTAATCTCCTTGACATTGGTCTTGGCCATAATGTTTTCGATTTGTCACGAAAAGCAAAGGCAACAAAAGCAAAAATAAACAAATGGGACTACACCAAACTACAAAACTTCTGCACAGCAATGGAAACCATCAACAAAATGAAAAGACAGCCTACTGAATGGGAGAAGACATTTGCAAATGATGTATCTGACAAGGGGCTAATATCCCAAATATACAAAGAACTCATATAATTCAACATCAAAAGAGCAAACAATCCAATTAAAAAATGGGCAGAGGATCTGAATAGACAATTTTCCAAAGAAGACATACAGATGGCCAGCAGACACAGGAAAAGATATTCAACATCACTAATCATCAGGAAAGGCAAATGAAAATCATGAGATATCACCTCACATCTGTCAGAATGGCTATCATCAAACAGACAACATATAGCAAGTACTGGTGAGGATGTGAAGAAAAGGGAAAGCCAGTGAACCGCTGGTGGCACAGCCATTATGGAAAACAGTAAGAAGGTTCCTCAAAGCATTCAAAATAGAACTACCATATCATCTAGCAATTCCACTTCTGGGTATTTTTCTGAAGAAAATGAAAACACTCATTTCAAAAGGTATATGCCCCCCTCAATGTTTATTGCAGCATTATTTAGAATAGCCAAGATATGGAAGCAACCTATGTGCCCATCAAGAGATGGATGGATAAAGAAGATGCGACACACACAGAGACACACACACACACACACACACACACAGACACAGAGACACACACACACAAGATGGAATATTACTCAGCCATAAAAAATGAAATCTTGGGCTTCCCTGGTGGCACGGTGGTTGAGAGTCTGCCTGCCGGTGCGGGGGACACGGGTTCGAGCCCTGGTCTGGGAAGATCCCACATGCCGCGGAGCAACTGGGCCCGTGGGCCACGACCACTGAGCCTGCGCATCTGGAGCTTGTGCTCTGCAACGGGGGAGGCCGCGACAGTGAGAGGCCCGCGCACGGCAGTGAGGAGTGGCCCCCGCTCGCCGCAACTAGAGAAAGCCCTCACACAGGAACGGAGACCCAACACAGCCAAAAATTAAATAAATAAATAAATAAATAAATAAAAAGAATAAGAATGCAGTGTTAACTAACCTAATAATAAAAAAAAAATGAAATCTTGCCATTTGTGACAACATGGATGGACCTAGAAGGTATTATGCTAAGTGAAATAAGTCAGAGAATGACAAATACCACTTGATTTCACTTATATGTGAAATCTGAAAAACAAGACAAATGAACAAACATAACAAAACAGAAACAGAGTCATAGATACAGAGAACAAACTGGTGGTTGCAAGAGAGAGGGGTGGGGGAATGAGTGAAATAAATGAGGGAGACTGATGTACAAATTTCCAGTCATAAAATAACTAAGTTACAGGGATGTAATGTACAACATAGGGAATATAGTCAAAAATATAGTAATAACTTGCTATGGTGATAAATGGGAACTATACTTATGGTGATCATTTGGTAATGTATAAAAATATTAAATCACTATGTTGTACACCTGAAACTAATATATATTAAGTCAATTATACTTCAATAATAATATTTAAAAATAATAAACAAACCTAAAAAACACTAATGCAAAAAGATATATGCACCTCCATGTTCACTGCAGTCTTATTTACAATAGCCAAGATATGGACACAATGTAAGTGTCCACAGACAGATGAATGGATAAAGAAGATGAAGAATGTGGTATATATATACTCAGGCAAAAAAGGAATGAAGTCTTGCCATTTGTGACAACATGGATGGAAATTGAGGGCATGATGCTAAGTGAAATAAGTCAGAGAAAGACAAATACCGTATGATCTCACTTATAGGTGGAAACTAAAACAAAAACAACTTAGCTCATAGATGCAGAGAACAGATTGGTGGTTGCCAGAGGTCTGGGGGGATGGGGGCAAAACAGGTGAAGGGGGTCAAAAGGTACAAATTTCCAGTTATAAAATAGATAAGTCATAGGGATGTAATGTATAGCATGGGAACTATAATTAATAATACTGTACTGCATATTTGAAAGTTGCTGAGACAGTGGATCTTAAAAGTTCTCATCATAAGGAAAAAGTGTGTGTAAGTAGGGTGACAGATGTTAACTAGACTTACTGTGGTTATCAGTTCACAATATATACAAATATCAAATCGTTACATTCTATACCTGAAACTAATATAATGTTATACATCAATTATACCTCAATTAAAACAAACAAAAAAAGAGAAGTCTTGAGTTGTAGTTGGTTTGTTCTCCTGCACAACTCTGGTGTGACCTCTGGGTTTCACCTCTGGGCATTTGCATGTAATTTTCCTCTGCCTAGGCAGCCCTTCCACCACTTTGTCCCAGTTAACATCCCATCCCCATTCACATCTCAGCTTCAATATCACCTTCTCAGGGAAGTCTTCCCTGATTTTCCAGACAAGATTCAGTACCCCCGTCAACGTCCTTACATCATTCATTTGTTCATTGTTTCTTTCCTTCACTTAAACATTCAACCACTTATCCAACAAACATCCATAGCACACCTACCCTGCTCTAGGATTTGTTCCAGGCACTATGGACACAGCCTCTGCTTTCATGGAGCTCACATTTGGGGATCATTCAATAAACAAGTAAACAGATAAGGTAACTTCAGATTGATATGTGTTATGAAGTAAACAGGGTGATGTGGTAAGAGCGTGACTGGCGGGGGCCTCCCAGAGGAAGTGATGTTTGAATCAAGAAGAAGGAGCCGGCCATGGGAAGATCTGGGAAAAGTATACCAGGGAAAGGGAGCAACAAGTGCAAAGGCCCTGAGGCAGGAATACCCGGCACAACTGAGAAACAGCCAGGAGGTCATTGTAGCTGGAGCACAGCGGGGAGCTGTGAGCTCAGAGAGGTAGGGTAGTGGCAGGTTGTGCAGAGCCTTGAGGCTACAATAAGGACCCTGGATTTTGACCTGGGAGCAGAGGGCAGCCGTCAGAGGGTTTTAACAAGGTTTTGTATTTCTTCACAGTCTAAGCCCACATCACCTTTTGCAATTCTGCTTTTGCATGACTTTGGGAGTGGTGTCTGGCTTTTGATTGTGAGTTCCCTGAGGGGGCAGCCATGTCCCTTCTGATCCCCAAATATCTGTCTCTCTGACTCATAGTACGTGTAGGTCTCAGGCTGGGTGCCACCAGAAGCAGACGCTGAGACAAGAATTCAAGTAATTTGTTCGGAAGGTGATCCCAGGAAGTAAGAAAGTGGGGACATGAAACAGGGAAGGAAAGGCAGCCAGTACAGGGTATATTTTTGAGCAGGTTACAGCTGTGGGCAGTTGGGGCTCACTTCTGCTGGGGAACACTGGGACCAGTGTAGAACATGCCTCCAAAGTATTCCCACCCAGGAGTGAGGAAGTGGGTTTTTATCCACCACCTCCCACGTCACTGGTTGAGGGCTGCTGCCAGGGAATAAACTCTTGGGCACGTCCAGCCTGCCCTGCATGGCCTTAATAGGCTCTGGTGGCCAGAGAGAGCCCTCAGCAAAGAGATGCAGGCACTGGTGACTGGAAGCCATTGAACAGTGAGCAGGGGGGCACAGTCTGTATTTAAGTAAACTAATGACAGCTGACCAATAGAATAGCCGCCAAAGAAATGCCCCTGAACATGACAGCGGGGGCACCACTTCCTCTTGAATTTTCAGTGAATTCCCAGAGTTCCTCAGGGGGTTAGCTTATGCTCCAGTCTCTTGGTTTTTGTGTGGCCAGGATGGAAGGTTCTGGAAGGCTGCCCTGCCATCCCAGGAGGCTGGGGCTCACCACATCCTGGGAAACTGGAGAGGAGAAATTTGGATTTTTCTCTAGGAAGCAGTTTCCTCAGCAGTCCACAAGCCTTTATCAGCGTTCAGCCCTCTCTTATTGGGCAGGCAGCCCTGATGGTGTGCACCCAGGAGCAAAAAAACCCTGCCCATCCTTACCCCGCCTGGTAAAACTGGGCTGCATGGGGATGGCACCGTGCCCTCCGGCCACCACCCGGAAACTGGCTTGGCTGGCAACAGGGCGGGTGCGGAGGAAGGCAGAGCTGTTTGAACATGTCCCTCGCTGCCGCGGAAGGGGTGGGAGACGGCAGGGGTGAGCTGCAGAAACGTGATGAGGTTATAGTTTCCTTTTGATGCAAACCCTCTCACCCTATGAATGGGCCTGTGCGGACAGAGAAGGTGAGTGATATAAAGATGTGGTGGAGGGCTTCCCTGGTGGCGCAGTGGTTGAGAGTCCGCCTGCCGATACAGGGGACACGGGTTCGTGCCCCGGTCCGGGAAGATCCCACATGCCGCGGAGCCGCTGGGCCCGTGAGCCATGGCCGCTGAGCCTGCGCGTCCGGGGCCTGTGCTCTGCAACAGGAGAGGCCACAACAGTGAGAGGCCCGCGTACCGGAAGGAAAAAAAAAAAAAAAAAAGATGTGGTGGAGCAGAGAGATGCCTTTCAGATAAGGAAATCAAAGAATCCTGCCCATTTCCTGGAACCCGGAGGCCTCCCACCTGCCCTGGGCACTGGGTAAGTAGTGGGCATCATTCCATGAGACCAAGTCTCCTCAACCACGGCACTGTTGACCTTTGGGGATGGATACTTAATTCTCTATAACGGGGGTCTGTCCTGTGCGTTGTAGGATGTTTAGAAGCATCCCTGGCCTCCACTCACCATGTGCCAGAAGCAGTTCCCCATTCCCAGTCATGACCATCAGAAGTGTCTCCAGACATTACTAAATGTCCTCTAGGGTACAAAATCGCCCCTGGTTGAAAATCAGTGCGTTAGACCCACCAGTACCTACACGAGGGCTTCTTTTGTTCCAAGCCCTGTATTCAGTGATTTACATGTCTCAGTCAGTGCACTGAGTCTTCACAACAAACTTATCAGGCTGGGGCTGATGTGGCAGCTCCATATTGTGATGCCCAGGCTGCTAACTTGTTCTCCCCTCCTTGCGGCATTGCCCTGGTCTCATAGTACAACATGGCTCAACCCCACATCCACATTACAGCCAGTGGGAAATGGAGAGGGGAAACCTGGAAGTTGTCCAGATAGCTGACCACCACATCCCATTGGTCAAAACTTGGTCACGTGGCCACATCTAACTGCAAGGAAGGCTGGGAAATGTAGTCTTTATAGAGCCAGCCCCATGCTCAACAACGAGTCCATTACTATGAAAGCAGGGGAGGATACTGAGGGACAACTAGCAGCCTCAACTACGTCCCATTTCATAAACGGGGAAACTAAGGCACAGAGTGGTTAAGTACTCCTCCAAGGTCACACAGAGAATAAAAAAATAAAGTAAGAAAATGGATATGAAGTGTAGGTGCTTAAAGCCAGCCTTCTTCCTTCCCATATATCCTTTGAGTATCATCCATTGCAATTGGTCAGTTCCAAGGGTCTCCTTTAGAGGAGGATACTGAAAGTTTTCTTGCATTTCCAGGACTGATGAGTTTCCTTCAGCCCCTGAAATCCACACCCTTTAGGTCATCCAGGTGTAATCCTAAAATAACCCAAAGGTTTTTAGGATCCTTTTATCTAGTGGAGCAAAGGACCCATGGACCCTGCTTTCCTACATGTGCAGGTGGGAGATGTGTTGAGGCAAGTTCTTAGCCAAAAAGATTTCCCTAAACTGCAAGGAAACTGGGGCCCAGAGAGGAGAAGGGACTTTTTCAAGGCCACACAGCTGCCTCCTGGCAGAGCCAGGACTAGGACCCCAGATGAGGAACCCTGGCAAAACACTGTCTTTCAGCTTCCAAAACCTGGGAGGCGTCCTCCACCTTCTCATTGCCTGTTCTCTGTCCTATGCATTTGTTCCCTTTCCCGTTTTAATCCCTTTACTGCTGTGTTAGTGAGATTTCTGGGAGAAGCTGAGGTTTACACTCTGGAGACCACTGTTGTCTACCTAACAGGCAGACTCCCTTGTCTTCAAAAGCAGAACCCTGATTTTGTGAAGGAGTAGGAGGTGATAAGTCCAGCCCCAGGGGAAGGATTAAGATTGGGCTAAATCAGTCATATTATCCCATGCCTCTTGGCTACAACTCACTTTCCCAGTCTCCTTTGCAGTGTGGAGCAGACATATGACCCATTCTGGCCAATTCAATGTGAGGGGAATCCCTCCAAGGAGACAGTGGGAAAGATTTTCTTCCCAGATTAAAAGAGCTCAAAGAGAAAGGAGATTCCCCCTCTCCCCCCAACACTTTCTCCTCCCTTGAACTCTATTAAGGATGTGATGCTAGGGACTGTGGCCCTATCTTGTGACCATGAGGTTTCAAGACTAATGACAAAAAGCCAACACACAGGATGGCTGAGTGGAAAGGTTAGAGTGGCTGAATACTGGATGACATTGTTGAGATGCTGCCTTGACCCTGAAACTATCTACTTCCAGACTTTTTGTCCTTTGAAATAATTAAATGCCTTTACTGTTTAAGTCACGATTAGTGGATTATTCTGAAATTTGCTGCTGAAGGCATTCCTAAGTAATATAATTAAGTTCAGCCCACCATATTTTGGCCCTGGAATTTATACCCAAATCCCAGATGGTAGGACCATCACTTATTTTTATGAGTGGCTGACACCCCTCTCTGCCTCCGTGGAAGCTGATGGAGATCAGCCCATTCAATCTGCTTGGGTCCTCGCAGGATGAACGAGGTGTGAAGAAACACACATAATAATTCTCGGGAGACTTTTGAGATGTACTCCAAAGGGTACAACATTTGCTTATATTTGGGGGCTTGGATTCTTTAATGTATTATCAACTCTCAGAGTTGCACAGCATTTGGGGAATTTTGGACTTAATAAAATGTCTGTATCAATTAGAAATGCTTGGATGCTGATAACAGAAGAATCATAATGACTAACAGTTATATGCTGAATATAACTTGCCAGCACTTTAATAAGCACTTCACTTACACTAACTCATTTATTCCTTACAACCCCACGAAGATATACTATCTTCCCTCCATTCTCCAAGTAGGGAAACTGAGGCACAGAGCTAGTAAGTGACATAACTGGGATGTGACGCCAGGTAGCTGACTCCAGAGTTCATGCTCTTAGCTGCCTCTCTTTAGAGCCAATTAGCAGTGACTTCAGCCATAAGAACTTCTGTCATTTACTTAAAAGGAAGTTTAGCACGGAGTCCTCTAACCTTACCCTTTGCCATCCTCAGCACGCTGGCTTTTGCCACCTAATTGGCACAGGATGGTGACTGAAGTCAAGCATCCCCCTGTCCCATGGCTGTATCCAAGCCAAGCAAGTAAGGCAGTGTCAGCATTACCAATCCTCCTTAGTGGGAGATAGGTCTCACTGGAGCACTCATCCAGCAAACTTCCTGTTGTGTCTCATTGGTCAGAAGCCAGTCACATGCTCACCCTGGACCAATCACTGGCAGACTGGAATGAATGTGCCACGATTAGCTAGACCAATCACACTTCTCCCCAGGGCATGGTGTGGCTGGCACAAATTGGGGTTCAGTTAGCAGAGAAGAAGGGGGATGGCTGTGGGGTAGGCAGCCAATGACATGGATCCCAGCCGCTGACATTACTGAGTGTATACAGTGAGCTGGGCTTTGCCTTCAGCTCTTTACATATGTTGATATTATCGAGTCGTCATACTATTATTATCCCTGTTTATGATGAACAATTTGAAGTCCAGAGAACTTAAATTGACTTGCCCTAAATCACCCAGACAGGAGAGGAGGAAGCTGGATTCAAATGCAAACCCCTTAGAGACCTGCTCTCAACCCTTCTAGGCAGGGTTGCCAGATAAAATAAAGGATAACCAGTTAAATTAGAATTTCAGATAAAGAAAATATTTTAGTATACGTATGTCCCAAATATTGCATGGGTTATACTTATACTAAAAAAAATTTATTGTTGATCTGAAGTGCAAATTTAATTGGGCATCCTCTATTTTTATATGCTAAATTTGACAATCCTACTTAGGGTCACTGGGTACGAAACCTAAGCAGTGGTGTGGGAGCTTAGCCACACTTTGTTTGCATAATAAACACTAAGAAAATTCCACAAAGAAATATGCATTCTCCCATTTTTCATGTAACCTGACCCCTCTTGGATTATTATTTGTTTCCTTCTTTTCAAGAGTGATATGGGTACAGAGAAAATGTCCCTGCCTCAGAAACACAACAGTGTATGTATTGTGATAAATGGTAACTGGCATTTGGCCTCAGGGCCAGGGAGCCAGTAGGGAGAGGTGGGGAGTGTGGGGCACTGGGGACTCCTTTCTAACACTCCCATTCCCAGTTGGTTGTCGCCAGGAAGAATGTGGGCCTAGCACAGTCTAATCCTTCAATGTTTTAAGGGAGGGAGAAATCTGAGTTTTTAGGTAAAATCTCTTTATTTGTGAACATTGGCTGAAATTTTATTAAAATGCCACATGGGCCAAAGGAAACATATCTGCAGGCTTGTGGGCAGCCAGGGAAAAACCTCTGCTGTTTAGTTTTGGGAGATGAGGCTGCAACTTCTGCAAGCCGGGGAGCAGAGAGGCTGGGCCGGAGGCAGCCTTGGCAATAGGAGAGTCCCGTGGGGCAAGGGACTGCAGCAGGAACTGGCTTCAAATCTCCTCTCTTCCAGATAACTGCTGTGTGATGGTGAGTAGGTTGCATAGCCTCTCTGTTTTCCAAACCATTCAGAGGCTATAATTATATCCATCTTGCTGTGTAGCTGGGAGGATTCCACTGATGGAGTTGGTGAAGATAAGGTGCCTGGCACATGGTGAGGGTATGCTAATTCCTTTCCCTGGGAAGGGCTCACACTTAGACGTTTGATGTGAGTATTTCTTTTTCAGATCCTTCCTCCTTTCCTTCCTTCCTTCCACCTTCCCTCCCTCTCACTCCCCCTTCTCTTCCTCCTCCTCCTCCTTCTTCTTTTTCTTTTTTAATTAAATTGTGTGAAGATTTAGGGCCAGGCATCAAGAGAGCCGGGGGCAGGCCCTGGCTCTATTCCAACCTTGAGGTGAGACTGGGGAAAGATTCTCTCCCTTGTAGGGCCTCAGTTTCTCCCTGTGTGAGAAGGTAGGTCTGATTGGAGCTGCAGATGCTCTTCCAGGGGAGCCAGGGTCATGCAATTCTGTGGAGCCTTCTCAGGGAGGGATGGGGGCAGGGATGTGGCCTTGGTGGTGATGGGAGGTGGGTGGCCGGAGGAGGCTGAGTCAGAGGGCGCTCTCAGGACTGGGAGCAAGAGAACACACCAGCACACAATAGCCAGTGACTCGCAAGCCATAGGAAGCCAGCAGCCCCTGTCATCAGGGAGCCTGTAAACACCCTCCAAGGAGAGCTAGGTCCCTGCTTGTCTTGGATCTGACCACGGGCCCATCCCAGCGATTTGGGGTCAAAGCTCTTAACAGATCACCCTGCCAGGAACATGGAAACGCCAAGCCCCTCCTCCCGGCTTTCTGAGATCTGACCTCTGCTCCCCTCCCCTCTCACCCTCCTCCCTCTTGCCAGGTCAGAGTCTGGTGAGCTTCTCGAACATGCAGTCCTCTTCCTGAGCCTCCAGGCCTTTACACAAGCTGTTTCCTCCACCTGGACTGTTGTCCCCCTCTTCTCTAGGCCTCCCCAAGATCACATTTCCTTCTGGTTCAAATGTTAGCTCAAAATCACCTCCCGTGGGAAACCTCTGCTGGTTCCCAGGTGATCTCAGGCCCTCTTGTAGCCCCGTTCATCTTCTCCTATGGCGCTCACAGCCACCTGTGAGCTGTATTGCTCTGCTTGTGTGTCTGCTCAGTCTGTCTGTCCTTCTCCGGAGGGTGGGGACCGGGGGGCTCATTTCTGCTACTACAGCCCATTCATTGAATGAATAAATGAGTGAATGAGAGAAAGAACAAATGAAGCTCTCCCAAGGGTCTGGTAACTCTCTCAGGCCCAGGGAGCTCAGCGTCCTCTCAAAGGGATGTCACAGCAGGTCAGGTCATTTCTCAGCCTCAACCCTCCGTATCTCCCCACTGCACTTATGAAAAAATCCCAAACTCCACCCGGGGCTTTCCAATGTGCCCCAGGATCTAGCCTGGCTGATCTCTGTGACCTCACTCCCTCCCTGCTGTGCCCCCTGCCCCATCCCAGCTCCAGCCACAGTGGCCTCCTTTCTGTTTCTCCACCAACCAGGTCTGTTCCTGCCTCAGGGCAAGCACGTTCTGTTCCCCGGAATACTCGGCGCCAGGCCTTCTTCTAACTTATGTCCCAGTCATGTCACCTCACAGAGGCCTTCCCCACACACATTCTTCCTCAGGTCACCCTGTTTTGTTCCTTCACAGCATGGATCACTATCTGAAATGATTTCATTTATTTTCAAGTATTTGATCCACTTTTGGCAGAGTTCAAGGCTGTGCAGAATAAAGACAGCTTTTCCCAGCTTCCCTTGCAGCTAGGTGAGGCCATGCAACCAAGTTCTGGCTGAAATTGGGAGTATGTGTGGCAGTTTCTGGAATCTTTCCTAGAGCTTTAGCTGTTGCTTGCCCTTTACTCGTTATCTTTCCTTCTCCATCCTGCCACCTGGAAGGCAGAGGAGAAGGCTGGTGCTGTGGCCTCCATGTTGGAGCATGAGAAGGAGGACCACACCCTAGGGATGGCAGAGGGGTGAACAAGACAGAGCCTGGGACACTGAGGGCTTCGTGGACTCTCCAAACCAGCCCTGAACTGCCTACATCCGGACTTCATCACACAAGAGAAAAATAAACTCCCCTTTTTAATGTTGATTTTTTCGAGTTAAGCTTATTATATTTTATCATGACTACATTTGTATGTCTTAAGCAGTATAGTCTCATGAAAAATGTCAGCTAGAATATATGCTGGATCTTTTTATTTTAACATGTGCTCTATAGGGCTTTGTCTACTCCATCCAGAATTTTAGTTGGAGTTACTGGAAGAGCCCTGGGCCAGAGAAGGGAGGCCACTTGCCTGAGGTCACACAGCAGGGGAGGGGCAGAGCTGGAATGTGACCCCTGGGCCCCAGATCCTAACCCCCAACCCTCTTTCTCAGAAGCTCCCAGCTTGAGGTGCTGCTGCACTTCCCCCAGGACAATGGGCAGAGTGATTTACACCCACTCTGCTTTTTAGGCCATTAGGCCAAGAGGTCCTTTCTTATTTCTCAGGGGCCCAGAGCATGTTGGAACCGTGAGAGAAGACCCTGCTTGTGGGGTCTGGTGGGGGTTGAATCTCAGCCCTGCTGCTGGCAAGCTGTGCACCTCGAGGAAGACTCCAGTCTCTCTGAGCCTCAGTTTCATGATAAGTAATGCCCCAGGGCAGGTCAGGTGCCCTGCAGATTCCGAGGTGCCGTTTTTAGAATGTCTGACACCTCAAGAAGGATGGAGCGCTACATCCCACAAAGTGGAAATTCCTGGAGCACAGCCTCTGTCATTGGTGTTAGGAGGAAGTGGGCAACTTAGTGCAAACTTTGGAATCAGTTCTGGGTTCAAATTCTGGTCCCACACCTAGCAACTGTGTGACCCTGAGCAATTCACTTCCCTTGTTCTGGCTTTCCTAGTGTCCTCGTTGGAAAACATGGACTCACTCATTCATTCAACACGTGTGCTGAGCACCTCTCAGGCCAGACTGATTCTAGGTGCTGAGATTCGGCCATGAACAAGTTAGACAAAGTCCTCCTCGTGGGGCTGATGATTGAGTGGGGAAGGAAGCCAGACAGCAAAGAAAGAGACAAACATGTAGCAAGACAATAAGACACATGAAGCAAACCAAAGAGGGGGAGAAAGAGATGGTGGGAGGGGCTCTCTGAGACAGGGTAGTCAGGGAGGCCTCCCGGAGGAGGTGACACTGGGGCAGAGACCTGAATGGTGTGAGATGCGAGGTTCTAGGGCAGCTGAGCCTGGTCTCTCCCATTACCCTGTAACTATTCCTGGGCCTCCCCCAGCTGAATTCTTCCTCAGAGCAGGAAACGTGTGGTGGCCAACTCTGTGTCCCAGGCACCAGCCCAGGGATGACTGGTTGAGCAGAGACACTGGCTCTCCCTGGCCCCACCCCCCAAGCGTCCAGTCCATCAGCAAGGCTGCCTGTTTGGGCTCCTAAAGTTCTCTTGAATCCATCCACTTCTCTCGGCCCACCCTCATTTCCTGCCTGGACTATTGCAGTAGCCCCCTCCCTGGTCTCCCTGCTCCCACCTCGCTCTCCTGTAGTCTGTCTTCCCCACAGCATCTGCATTAGTTTCCCATGGCTGCTGTGGCAAATTACCACAAACTTAGTGGCTTAAAATGACATGCATTTATTTACTTACAGTTCTGGAGGTCTCTAGGCTAAAGTCAAGGTGTCGGCAGGGCTGGTTTCTGCTGGAGGCTCCCAGGGAGAAGCTGTTTCTTTGCCTTTTTCAACTTCTAGTGGTTACTTGCATTCCTTAGCTTGTGGTCCCCTCCTCCATCTTCAAAGTGCATCCTTTCAGTCTGTTCCTGTCATTCTCTCTGCCTTCTCCTCTTCTGTGGTCAAACCTCCTTCTGCCTCCATCTTATGACTCCTGTGATTACATTGAGCCCACTCAGATAATCCAGGATAATATTCCCAACTCAAGATCCTTAACTAAACCATAACTGCAAAGTTCCTTTTGCCATAAAAAGTAACATTCAAAGGTTGGGGGATTAAGATGTGGACATCTTTGGAAGGGGGGCATTATTCCTCCAAAGGGATCTTATTAGAACCTAAGTCGGGTCCTGTGCCTCTTCTGCTTAAAATCGTCCCATGGTCCCCAGCTCCCTCAGAGCACATTCAAAGCCCTTACAGTGGCCACAAAGTCCTGAACATCTGTGTGCTTGTTACTTCTCCTCTCCAGCCACAGGCCTCCTTGCTGTGCCTCAACACTCCATGCATGCTTCTGCCTCAGGGCCTTTGCACGGTGCAATTCCCTCTGCCCAGAACCTTTCACCCTGCCTCTGCCCAAGGCTAGTTCCTTGTCATCCTTCAGGTCTCACCTCCTCAGAAAGGCCCCTTTGGACAACACCCTCCTTGTAACAGCCCTTCCCTCTCCCCTCAGTCTGAACACAGTCTGAAATTTTCTTGACTGTTTATTTGTTTTCTTGTTGATTACCCACTGTCCCCACTAGACTATTATCTCTTAAAGACCTAGTAGGGCTGGTCTGTCTGGTTCTCGGCTGTATCTTCTGCACCAAGGACAGGGCCTGGCACCTAGCAGGTGCTCAGAAAATCCTTGCTCCATGAATCCCTGAGTGGCTAACTTCCAAAGGCCCTCAGTGCTGCTGTGAATAAAATATAAATTCGCTTAAAGGCATTCTGACCATCCAGGTGACTTTTTGGCTTGATCTATTACTTCAGTCAGTGATTAAAACACTGTCTTCACATGTAAAAAAGTGGGAAGGCATCATTTAGACTAGGCAAGCAAGGACTTTGAAGGTCCTGGAATAGAGGCAGGGGTCTCCTAAGGGCAGGAGCCATCAGGAGTGGCAGTGGGGTCTCACGGGGAAAAGCAGGGTCATGGAGTGGGCGCTCAGGCAGTGGTGTTCTCTCTCTGTGCCCAGGCTTCCACATCTGCAAAATGGAGATCATAACAGACCTCACCTCATAGCAGGGTTCTCAGCCACTGTGCTATTGACATTTGGGGCCAGATAATTCTCTGCACAGGGGGCTGTCCTGTGCACTGTGGGATATGGAGCAGCATCACTGGCCTCCACCCGTTAGATGCCAGTAGCATTTTCCCAGTTGTGACAACCCAAAATGTCCCCAGATGTAGCCTAAAATCTCCTGAGGGACAAAATCGCTCTGGGCTGAGAACGGCTGCCTCAGAGGATCATCCTGGGGGTTGAAAGAGATGATGTGGGTAAAGCATCTGGCACAGAGCCTGGCACTCAGCAGCTGCTCAGGAAATGGGAGCTGTTATCTGGTCAAGAGGGTGGCTGGGTTGGAATCTTGGCTCTGCCACTTAACAAATTAGCAGGTGGCACTGGGCAAGTGACTCTAGCTCTCTGAGCCTCAGTTTCTTCACCTGTAAAATGGAATAATAATAGCGCTCACTCTCTTGGGACTTCCAGGGCTATGCCCCGTGCACAGTAACTGCTTAATAAGTGGGAACTCTGAGGATGAAGATGAGGATGACGGAGGTTCCTGGGAAAAGTGGGAGAGAGAGAAAGGGCACTTTGCGAGCACAACCTGGGGTCTCTAGAGTGTGTGCTCCTGCATTAATGAGGGACACATGGTCGCAACTGCCCACACCCGGGAGGGCAGCTGGCTCAGACCCTCAGCCCTGCTGGGCCATTTAATAATTAAGCTGGATAAGGGGTGACAAGGCTGGAAGGCCAGCGGTGAGCGGGGCCTGGCCTTGTTTGGCTTTGGTGACGCTATGGCCCTGGGATCATGGCCTTCTTGAGCCCATAAACAGGGGGTTGGGCCTCGAGACAGGCAAGGCCGGGCCAAGGTCTCTGCCAGTGGCCTTGTGTCCGAGTCATGCAGTGGGTGGGGAGGGGGGCGCTCGGCAGCAGCAGGAAAAGGGGCGCTGTGGAATGAGGGCTGTTTTTCACAGGGTCAGCTCTCACCTCCGTCTTTGCTCTGTGCACCCCGTTTCTGTCTGTCCTTCCCTACCCACCCCTCTCTTATTGTCACCTCCTATTTATTGAGCACTTAGGACCTGCAGAACTCTGCCCGAGTACTTCCTGTACTCCCGCCACCCCTATCAGGAAGGGGGTGTTCTGCGTCCGCCCCAAATGAGCAAGGCCTGTGACTACAAGTCCCATTGCTCAGGTAGGGAATCAGAGGCCTGGAGCGCTGAGTCACCAGCCCACGGCGGCAGAGCCACAGCCCAGCCTAGGTCTGGGGTCTCCCCAGCTTGCACTTAACCCCATGCCCCGGGCCATTGCCTCTGCACCTCTTCCTCTGTTCTCTTCTGTCTGTCTGTCTGTCTGTCGGTCTCTCCACCCAACCCCACCCCCGCCCCGGGGCCCTGGCTTTCTCTGAACAACTTTCTATGTGTTTTCCTGTATCTCCGTGTCTCTCATTTTCCACCTCAATTTCCCCTTTTCGCGCTTTGGGTCTCTCTCCCTCCTTCCCTCGGGTTTCCCTCTTTCTGGTTCTGTATTTCTCTTCTTCACCTCTCTGAGTCTCTGCCTCTCGAACTCTCGGTCTCTCTGTCTGTTTGTCTCTCTTTCCTGTTCTCTCCCCCCTCGCCTCTCTCCCTCTGGCCGCCCCGCCTCCAGGCCCCGTCTCCCTGCAGCCAGCCCTTGTCCGGACGCCAGCACATTATGTCCCTGGTCAGACCCTGACGTCAGGCGGGGGCCTGGCGGGCGGCCACCGGCCGCTGCCGGGCAGGCGGAGGGCGTGCGCGTTTTCCCGGTCCCCATCGCCCTCCCAGCCTTGCAGCTGGGGCTTCAGTTCTCCCCGCCTGGCCTCAGCTGGCTGCAGAGTGGATGGTGGAGCTCGGTGGCCGCTTGGCCTGTGAACCTGGGGCTACACATCACTCGCCTCTCTCTCCCCTTCATCCCGACCCCAGGGCCATAAGAGACAGCTCCTGGCCCTGCCTGGTCCCCAAAGGGAGATGGTACAGCGTGGGGACAAGACCCGGGGCTGACGAATCCTGACTGTGTGACCTTGGGCAAGTCACCCAGCCTCTCTGAGCCTCATCTCTGTAAAACAAGGCCACTGAGGCACCTGCCTCTCAGGTCTGTAGGGAGGATCAACTCTAACAGGGGGCTTGCAGTGTGGGAGAGGTACCTGGCCCACTGTGGGAACTCAGCGTCACCACAGGGTCGCACCCAGCAGTGCTCAACAGGGGAAGCCTCGGAGAGGTGCGGGGGTCTAGGTGACACCTGACTGGGGACACAGCTGGTGTTTAGAGGGTAGGGACGTGCATGGGGTGGGCGGGGGGGTATGGCCAGGCACAATGAAGGAGCACCCCACCCAAAATACAAACAGTGCCCCTGCCGAGAAAACCTGCCCAAGCCCAGTTGGTCTCAGGCCCCATCAGAGCCTGAATAAGTGGTTAAAAAAATGTCATATTTCTTGTTTGGTTTGTTTGGTTTTCTCCCCCTCTGATGTTCAAAGCAATGTGATTTCCTTGAAGGACATCTTGAAGGGCACCTGAGCATCCTGGTTTAAAACAGACTTTGGGGTTAGACAAACCTGGGTTAAATCCAGCTGTATGGCCTCTGGCCAGTGGCTTCCCCGGCTGAGCCTCAGTTTCCTCATCTGTCAAATGGGGATAATAAACATACACATATTGGAGGCTCATTGTGAGAGGTAAGCAAAACAGTGCTTCCAAAACACAGTAGTCTTTTTTCCTGTCTTTTTTATTCTTCTAATTTTAAGTATAGGAGATACAGAAAAGTACAGAGAAGAAAACAAGAAGGCCCCCAGAGAGAAACACTCAAAGATTTTCGTGGAAATTTGGCTCAGTTAACATATTTGTCCTGAGATCCTACTCATGCCTGCTTTTTTGTTTTTCATGAAAATAAAACCTGATTTGAAGTTTTCTTTAAAAATATCTTTGCCTATTTTATTACTATTGTTTTTCTTCATACACACAAACTCAAACGGTTTAAAGGGCATCCAGTGAGCTGCGAGGCTCTCTCCCACCCCAGCCTCTGGCTCCCCTTCCCGGAAGCCAACACAGTTAGCAGATTCTCACATGTCCTTCCTTCCTTTCCTGGGGTTAAATCATCTTTGGGGACATGACTTCCAATCCCTCTCTTCATTTTGGTTTTGTTTGTGTTTTTTGCTTCACTTAATTATAAAGTATGACATTGTTTAAAAAAAAATTAGAACACACGGACAATCAAAAGAAAGGGGAAGATCAGAAAAGTGGAATCACCTGAAATCTTATTCCACCTTGAAAATGTTGGAGTACATCCTCCCAGGCTCTTTCCACCACCTGATGTCTGTAACATTCTTGCAGTCCCAGGTAGCTTTTCTTCTTAGCGCTGATCAAAGCTCGTGACAATGCATTTGTATATGATGATCAGATAATCTGATCATTATCTGCCTTCTCCACTGTGCAGAAAGTTCCAGGAGGCAAGGAGGGTCACGCCTCTGTCCCCCACAGCCAGCAGGTGCCAACACACAGTAGGCCTGTATTGAATATTTTCCAAATGAATGGGTGAATTCCCTAAAGGGATTATACATTATAGTATACTATCCTGTGACCTATTTTTTTTTCACTTAACATATTGGGCACATCTTTCCACATCTCTAGCTAGGCAGCAAATCTCCATTTTTCATGTCTGCATGGAGGTACCACAATAAACATCTTTTTGATTCTGGCCAGAAGCTTCTGCTCCTAACTGGGAAATTCTTTTTCAAACACAAATCTGTTGACAAATTCCATATGAGCTACCCGTGCCCCAGCCCTTTGGCCATTTACTTTCAGCCTGACACTTCACTGGGTTTCACGGGCCCGTTGTTTTTTTGGGACAAGTCAAGATTTACTGTCTGTCCTTGACATCACGTTTTTCCAGAGAAGCTTAGGAGTGAAGAACTCATCCCACCCATCCCACTGTTTCATGAAACAGTGCCAGCTAAATGTTCTGTAGAGCTGCTGAAGCTGGGAAACTTGGTATAATCCTTGCCTCCCTGGCTGCCTCGTTGCAAATAGCACACACCAAGTGCACTCCTACCTCAGGGCCTTTGCACTGGCTATTTCCTCTGCCTGGAATATGGTTCTCTTGGATATTTACTTGGCTTACCTACTTCAGGTCTCTGCTCAAATGGCCCCTTCTCAGACCGGACTTCCTCAACCATTTTTCTAAATTAGCATCTCTAAGTCACTTGTCCAGTTTTACATTTCTTCCTAAAACATTTACCTGATATCAAATTATATCATATTATGTTATGTTATGTTATGTTAATCTTGGGGGGTTTTCTTATTTATTGTCTATCCCCCTGACTATGAGGGCAGGAGCATGGTTTGTTATCTTTCCTACAGTATCTCCAGCACCTAAAACAGGGCCTGGAGCATTGTAGGCATTCAATATTGGTTGAATCAATGAATGTTAATTCCAGGATTCCAAGCTTCCTTCCAAGGCTGAGAACTGACTGCCGTTTTCATTCATTCATTCATTCATTCATTCCAGATTTATCTATTGAGCACCTGCCGTGTGCCAGGGCCTGTCTGGGCGCCGGGAGTACTACAGTGGGTAAGGCAAACGGGCCCTCCTCATAAGGGATGTGGTCAGTGGTCACGCAGATGCACCTCCACCTGGATAACGACATCCAGGTTGACTTGCTGGCCTCGGGTGGTGGAGTGAGAACTGGGCTTGGGTTCTGACACACGCGGGTTCCCAGCTCTAACTCAGCCCTTGCAGAGCTGGGTAAACTGCAAGGCTGATACAAACAGGAACAATATCCTTGCCCTCTTTTTTTCTGCCTGAGGTTCCTTCATCATAAGTGGAGAAGAAATGAAAAAGCGATGCCAGAAACCTTTCTGCATCCCTCCCACAGGCCCAGCTGGGGCTTTGCTTGTGGAGCTAAGCTCTGCCCTACTTTCTGGCCGACCCACACCTTCCTTCTTCCTTCAGGGAAGCTCCTACCCGAGTAGCCACCACGCCCCAACACAGATGCCAGAAAACTCGCATTCCCAGCCTCCCTGGCAGCTTGGTGCAGGCATGGGACTTGGACTCCACCAGCCAGACATGCCTGCTAGAGAGATGCAAGTAGAAGAGAAGGGCAGGACAAGAGCTGCGGAGGAGAATGGACCTGGCTCTGGGGGATGCAGTGGGAGGGGTCCCGGGAGAGCAAGCAGGCTCACTGGGACAGCCCTCCCATAAGACCTGGACCTCGTTCCTTGCTGGATAGCCCCCAATCCTAACCCATGGCCCCCCTGGGATGACAGGTATTACAGGTATTAAGAATATTCATGTTCTTTGACCCCCACCAAATCCCTCTTCTGGAATTCTATACTGAGGAAATAAGCACAAATAGTGAAAATGCACAAAGATGTTCACAGTCTAATTACTTAGAGTGGTGAGGGGCCAGAAACTACCCGAACGCCCAATGACCAGGGAATGGTTCAGTTAATTAGGTGAGGATTCCTAGAAGAAGGTTAGAGACGACCCCTCCGGCAAAAGGTTCGTGTAATCCTCAGGATTAGGTACCTCTCTGAGTGGCCCAAGACCCCAAAATAACAGGGGCTTACATGAAAGAGAAACTTGTTTCTCTCTTACATAAAAGAAGCGTGGAGGTGTTAGTCCAGGGCTAGTAGGCTGGCTTTATACATTCATCAGGGACATGCATTCCTCCTCTCTTGTGGTTCCACCATGGCCCAAGATAACCACTCAGTTCTGGCCTCGTATCTGCATTCGAGCCAGCAAGGAAGATGGGAAAAAAGAGCAGGCGGACTCTCGCTAATGGCACTACTCGGAAGTTATATCCTATTGGCCAGAGCTTGTCACATGGACACACCTAGCTGCAAGAGAGGCTGGGGAATGTAGTTTTTTTTCTGGGTGGTCACATGCCCAGCTAAAATTTAGGATTTCTATTACTAAAGAAGAGGGAGAGGTCAGAGAATTGGAGAGAAGCAGGGGGGTCTGCCACAATAGCAACAATTAAAATAATGTCCGGGAGGATTTTGTAATAACATGAAAGAAACATTGTACAGTTTGGGAAAGCAAGATTTGAAATTGTGTGTCCGGTGTGATTACAAGTGTGTAACAAAATTTCAAAACAGAGAAAGCTACTCGAAGGACAAAACTGCTAGAAAGTTAGCCTTTGTGGGGATAAGAAATGTTCTTCTTTCTTTTTATTCTGTATTTTCCAAATGTTGATAATTGAGCAAACTTAATTTCCCGAAAGGAAGAATCCCTGTGCAGATTATAGAGCCTACTTGAGCTATAATTCATGCCACACAAGCTCTTTCTTCGAATGTGCCAAGGCAGCCAGATGGGGAAAGAAGAAATGAAGTGATCTCTAGTCACAGACAACATGATTATGAATGGAGAGAAATCCAAGGAACCCACAAAATGCAACTAGAAGAAGAGGGACCTGGGACTTATCACAGGTTCAAGTCATAGCTGTGCTGAAATGCCAGCTCCGTGACCTTGGACAAACCACCAACCTCCCCATTTCTGCATCTGGGCAGGGGAAGGAAGAACAGCATCCGCCTCTGGATGTGATGAGGGCTAAGAGGAAGCGGCTCCCGCAAAGCACAAGCAGCAGGGATCTGCACGGAGCAAGCTGTCCACAAAGGTTCTCAGCAGTGATTTTGTCCCCCCGGGGGACATCTGGCAATGTCTGGAGACCTTTACAACTGGGTGAGGGACGAAGCTACTGGTATCTAGTGGGTAGAGGCCAGGGATGCTGCTATCCTTCTACAATGCACAGGACAGACTCCCTCTGCAAAGAATACCCAGCCCCAGAGGTCGATGGTTCTGAATGAGAAACCCTGCTCTCAACACGCATCAGCTGTTACCATCATCGAGCTTGTTTCCTGGCTTTTGCTGTCATGAACTGCACAGTAGTGGTCGGCGGGGTCACATGCCTGTGGACACGTGTGTTTCTGCAGGATGTGTCTCTGGGCATAGAGTCGCTACAGCAGCCCTGCTCTGCACTTTTGTATACTGTAGCCTCCTGAACGCCCCTGAGAGGTCTTCTTCATCTTATCTCAGGCTCTAGACTAGGAGGTTGGAATGTGTCTGCACCCAGGGGAGCTGGGAGAAGGGGCAGGATGGCCGCCGGCCCCCAGGGCAGTGATGACGCAGCTGTGACTGCTGATACCGCACCACCTGCACGGTGCTTCCTACCCCGTGGGCACTCTGCTTCGCTCATTCCATCCACCTGAAACCCCCCGAGGTAGGCGCTGCCATCAGCTCCACATCAGACATGAGGAAACCAGCTGAGAGGCAGGGCAGGAGCCAGGTCAGCTGGCCCCAAAGCCGGCACGCTCTCCCTAGACCTTGCTGCTCTGGCCTAGGGGTCCTTGGCCTGACCGTACATCAGAATCACCTGGGGATTAAAAAACCCCAGATCCCCATGTGCCCCTGTTGGCCCGATCAGGTCAAGCTTGGTTGTGGAATCAAACACATCTTCACTTGAATCTTGGCTGCTCCACTTGCTGGCTATGTGACCTGGGGTCAGTGACTTTACCTCTCTGAGCCTCAGGTTTGTCCTCTGAAAAAAGGGTAGCGTTAGTTGCTCCCTCAGAGGGTGGCCATGAGGATTCAGTGAAATGTTCTATGTCACAGGCTGAGCATGGGGCTTGGTACACAGTAAGCCCATGTTAAGTGTTAGTTTTTATTTTTGGAGCAGGGCTTAGGCACGTGTGTGTGTGTGTGTGTGTGAGTGTGTGTGTGTGTGTTTAAGCGCTTTAATTAATTCTGTTGTGCCTGGCTACTTATCTATCCATCCATCCATCCAATCATCTATCCATCCATTTATTCAACACATTTATTTAACACAAACTGTGTGCCTGGCTGAATTTTTGTCCCTGAGGACACAGAAGTGATCAAGATAAAAAGTGTCTCCCCTCACAGAACTGACAATATCAGTGTTGGGAGAATAGACTAGATAATAAATGAATAAATATGTAAAGTCATATGTAAACAGCATGGGATGGAGCTCCTCTTAAAGATGGACTGAGAAGCTGACATCTTCTGCTTGTCCTTCCAGACCCCCCCTCTACCCTGCACTGTCTCAGGGCAGATCTGTGTGGAGAGTATCAACCTTGGGAGCCCACGCCTCCCCAAGGCAGACACGAGAAAACTCATTTCCTTAGCCTCTCTTGCAGCTTGGGTGCGGGTGTGACACCTGTGTTTGGGAAACAGCAAGGAGGTCTTGGAGGTAGCTGTGGGAATTGAGGTCCAGAGAGGGCAAGGGGCTTGTCCGAAACCAAGCAGTGGCGGGGTGGGGGGGAGGCAGAATTTGAATCCAGGAATACTGGATCCCTCAACTTGAGCTCTTCACTGGTTTATGGCCCTCACTGCGGGAGGGTTGCATTGCATTGAAAGGAAGGCAGGGAAAAGTGTCCCACACTGAGGCCCACCCCAGTGTTTATCAATCACATACTGTAACCCAGGCCTGGGCTCTGCACTTTCATAAGCACGGGCTCACAACAGCCCCACAAAGCAGGACGAGCAAATCTGTGTTCGGAGAGGTCAAGTGGCTTGCTTGAGGTCACACAGAAAAGGAATCGGGACACAAACCCACTGTTTATCTCCAAACCCTTTGCTCTTTGGATTACAACCCGCTTGCAAGAAGAAGACCCATCGAAGAGGTAGCACCGTGTATCTGACTCTCTGCCCACACTCTGAGCACCCTGGGGTCAGGGTCCGCATCGAAAACTTCTTGCTACTTCCAGATGAAACCCAGGGCGCTATATATGGTAAGCCCTCAATAAATACCACGTCAACACCGCAAGAAAGCACAGCCAACGTACAGGGTTTTGCTTGAGAATTACAGAGGCTCAGAGGCCGTTCCTTCTCACACTTTTTCCTCCTACATGCCCCTCCCATGAAAACTCTAGCTGACTCATTCTTTGACCTCATTTAGTTCTTCTAAAATGGTGGCTTTGCGAGGTGGGGGATGAAAAGCAGTATTTCCCACATTCTCAGCCTGGACTGTAGTACTTAACTGTATGGCCTTCCATCTATCCATTTTGTGATCTGCCAACAGTCCACCCACACACACTTCCATCCACCTGGTCTATTCACTTTATCCAACTTTCCATTTATTCCTCCACTGATCCATAAATTCAAGCATTATCCATCCATCCATCCTTTCACCCACCAGTCCATCCACCCACACTTCTACCCACCTGCCCTATTCACTCTATCCAACCTTCCATTCACTTCTCCATTGACCCATGAATTCAAACATCGTTCATCTGTCCATCCATCCATCCATCCATCCATCCATCCATCCAACCATCCAGCTATCCAACATATACATACCAAGTATCTCCTTGGTGCCAAGCCCTGTGCTAGACTCAGAGACAACTAAGACTTGGTACTTGTACAATGGGACAGATATGATGGATGGTATAGGAAGGGCTCGTTCATTCATTTTTTCCACATACGTTCTATGCTGCCTCTTAGGTGTCAAGCAGTGTTAGACCCTGGAGAACAAAGATAAAGGACACGAGGTCCTGGGCTCCCATCCTAGTGATAGAGACAGAAGTAAATATGAACCAAGGCAGGAAGTGCTCGTTCAATAGTCATTTTGTTCATTCAGCACATGTTCGCTGATGCCTCCCACATGCTGGACCTGGGCTCTGGGGACACCAAGATATAAAAGACTTGGCCTTAACCACTTGGAACACAGTCCAATGGAGGAAATAGTCCAATAGAGAATTTCAGCAGAGTAATCAGCAGACATGAGCTGCAATTAGGGTGAGAGCAGGGGTCCATGCAGGCAAGGAAGGTGGCCAAGGGAGATTTCTGGAGGAGATGGGGCTTGGTCTGAACCCTAAGGATGGCAGGGGCTCTGCTCAGTTAGCCCCCCTCCCCAGGATCCCCACGGGGCCCCCAGGGCACCCCCTCCCACCCAGGCAGCCCTTTTGAGGCTAGGACTCAAACCCTGTCTCAGGACAAGGCCCTGGGAAGCTGGCTGGCCGAACCTTGGAGACTGTCCCACAGTGACCAAGGTCTATTGGTGACATTGAGGTTGTTTGTACAAATGTGCTCCATTTTCTAAGCAGTCTCGCTCACAGAAAAAACAAAACAACTCTGCCGGCATGGCGTATGGTGGGGTGTGGACGGGGTAGCTGAGAATGTCTACCACGTATGGTGCCCTGGGGAATGGTGACATGGGTGCCAGTGGGAGGGGAGAGTGGGAAGGACAGAAGCAAGGCTGGAGGTGGATGGTGGCTGGGGCCAGATCTCTCAGAGCCTCGCAGGCCTTAGGAAGGACTCAGGGTTTGATCTGAACGGTAACGGGGAGATGTTAAGCTGGATTCAAATGGACTAAAACATAAGATTCAAAACTTCCAGGTAGCTGGTGATTAAACCATTTGCATATTCGTTCATTCCACCAATATTTGAGCACCTACTCTGTTCCAGGCACTGTTCCAGGCACTGGAGAAACAAAGGTGAACATAACAAACCCAGACTCTGCCTTCCTGGGGCCAGAGGGGACACAGACCCTGAATCAAAAAATCACACCATGAAATAGTGATAAGCACCACCAGGGAAGGCTTCTCCAAGGTGAAGCAAAAGCAGCTGGTTTAGTACTTTTTTCGGCCAATATACATTGAGCACCTACTGTGTCAGACACTGTGCTGAGTGCAGGGGTGAGGAATGAGCAAGATAGACCGAGTTCCTGCCCGCAAGGAGCCGACATTCCAGTGGAGGAGACGCACCAATAAATGGACAGCAACGGCATAGTGAGGTAAATGCAGCTGGGGTACGTAGAGGGAGCCGGGAGGGCTTCCTGGAGGAAGGGGGTGAGCCGGAGTTAGGTAGGGATTGTGCACGGGGTGGGGGAGGGGCAGATGGGGAGTCTCTGGTGACCTGCTGGGGCTTAGGAGGCGGTGGGGTGTGGCGAGAGAAGATGCGGTAGCCTTGGGAGAAGGTCAAGATCCATTGGAAGGAGACCTAAGGCTGTGGACGCAGGAAGGCAGAGGGTATCTGCGGGGCTCCCTCTGCCTCTCCATCTCTGTCTCTCTTTGTCTCTTCATCTCTGTCCGTGCCTCCTCTTTGTCTCTCTCGTGATCTGTCTCTGTCTTTATCTGTCAGTACCTGACAGTCTCTCTGATTCTCTCACTGTCTCTCTAGGCCTCTCAGCTTCTCTTTCTCTCTCTCTTGTCTGCTCTGGTCATCTTCATGAGATGTCGGTAAGAGACAAGGATACTGGGAAAAAACCCCCGAAGGGTGGGCAGGAAGTGAGGCCAGGGGCACAAGGACAGCTGAGCACAGGGACGGGTGGTGACTGAATGTTCTGTTTTGGAAAGACTGCTCTGGTCAGGGGCGAAGGTGGCTGACCACGAAACTTGATAACCTGGCCAAACTCGGGTTCTAGCCAGCCCTGTGGCCAGCAGCCCCATGACCCCATGGATGCCGCACAGAATTTTCCCAGAGGGAGGGAGAGACGGGGAAAATGGCCCACGGGCAGTTTCTCCTCTGGTGAGCGGGACCAACAGGGAGGGGTGGAAATAAGGGAACAGCGAATTCTCAAGCGAGACCTCAGTGTGGTCTAGAATAGGAAAGCCCTGCTGATCGCCATATCCTTTTCAAAGGTTTAACAATTTATTAAGCACTTACTGTGTGCCAGGCACCGTGCTAACCCTCTCAAGTGGAGCCTTGTGGTGTAAGACCAAGGACTGTGGAGCCAGACTGTCTGAGCTTGAATTCGGGCTTTACAAATCACTAGCTCTGTGACCTTGTGTAAATTACTTAAGCTCTTTCTTCGTGTGTAAAATGGGAAGAAAGCAGCACCTGTCTCCTCCATCGGAGGTCAAGATTAATATTGGTTAATGCTTGTAAAGTGCTTGGAATAGTGCATGGCACATAATAAGTGCTCAAGAAAAATCTAAGCTGTTATGATTTCAGCCTTGCGATGGACAATGTAAAGCTAAGGGGGCAGGATGAGTCATGTTTGAATCCCTGCTTCATCCCTTCCCAGCTCTGTGATCCTGGTTCAGTCTCATAACATAACTGGCTGTCAGTTTTCTTACCTGTTCAGGGAAGATGATCTTAGTACTCACCTCACCAGGGGGTGGAGAGCGTCTATGTATGTGGAAAGTAGATGGAAAGCATTCACCTCACAGGTGAAGCAAGTGTCCAAAACATTTCATTTTTTTCCCCATTATGTCCAGAAGGGTCAGTGTCTCCCAGAATATCTCTGATATTCTTGGTCCTGTGCTCTTCCTGTCCTAAAAGACAGTGGCGGTTGGTTAGAGTTGGAGCAAGGCCCCTTGGTGCCCAACATGAGTCCTGACACCAGCCTTCTGATGCAGGCATTATCAACCCATTTCACAGAGTTGGAAACTGAGGTCTGGAGAGGTAAACAGGCTGCCCAAGGCAAAAGGTTCACAAGCACCTGCTCCCCTGAGCTGCCCTTGATCTGAACTCCTGTGACAACCCCACCTTTTCCTAAGCCATTAGAGGCATAGGACCTCGACCTCTCTCATGCTCAGCGTCATGGTCCTGCCTCAGTATCCCCTGAGCCTGGCCCAGCGCTGGCCTCAGAAATGTTGGTTGTATCAGACAGAATCCACAAGCCCAAAGAGCTGCGCCGTCCCTGAATTACCTCTCCGCATCCTCAGCCTGCTTCCTCATCCTCTGCCAGCCAGCCGGAAGGAAATTCAACATGGCCACCACACCCTTAAATACTCCCCTCACTACCAGGGCAAGAAGCAGGTGACAAGCACAGGCAGTGTGGAGGAGGGGATAGAATGGGGTCTGGAGGCCCAGAGCCCCGAGTTCTCATGTCTTGGCTGTGTGACTTTGGACATGGCACTTCCTCTCCATGCTGAGCCTCAGTTTCCTCATCTGTAGAATGGGCACAATCATCATACTATCCACCTCTTCAGTTGATGCGAAGAATAGAGGGAGCATGGGTACAGTGCTAGGCATGGGGCAGACGCTCAGAAAATGACAACTGTCCCTGCTATGTGGGAGGGGTGGCTGAAGCCCTCTCCCCCCACCCCAGTCCTTCAAGCCCAGTTTGGCTCTTCATGGTCAATGGTGAGTGCCTCATGAGACAGTATAGTAATTAAGAGCATGAGCCCTGGGGTCAGCTGCCTGGGCTCAAATCCTGCCTCTGCCACTTGTTAACTGTGTGATCCCAGACTTAAGTGACTTAATCTCTCTGGGCCTTAGTTTCCTCATCCATGCAGTAGATGTAATTACAGCCCCCACCTCTTTGAATTGTTGTGATGATCAAATGAATTCACAAATGTAAAGGCTAGGATCCTGCCAGGCACATGATGAGGGCTCATAGAAGTGTTTGCTGCTCTTCACGGATCGAGAGGGAGAGGGGACCTGGGGGCCTCTGCGCAATTTACAAGAAACTCAGGGCCAGGGATGGAATGGGGGAGCTGGGGAAGAATCCCGATCGGAACTGGGGAGAATTTCATAAAGCAAGGCGACCATATTGAGGAAAGGGCTTTGCACAGGTCCCACATGGCCCCGGGAAAGGCCGCTGCACACCTGTCCTCTCCTGGGAGCCCAGCAGAGTGCTCGGGCGTCTCTGTAACAGGGAAGCTCTATCCTTCCAGTCACTCAGCCTGAAACCCTGGAGTCATCCCTGATTTCTTGATTTCTGGCACATCTGGCCCAGCAGTGTGTCCTGTCCACCTTTAGAACAGATCTAGAATATGAGGCCATGGACTTCCCCCCACGTCCCCACCTCTGATGGCCGCCCCTGGGCCTGGTCATCATCATCTTTTGCCTGGACCATTGCAGTCTCCTCCTCTCTGGTTGTCACCCTTCCCCCCAGGCCCTGACAGTCCCTTCTCCACACATAGTCAGGGGGATTCTTTCAGAACCGAGGTCAGACGCTGCTGACCTGCTCAGGACCCTCCATGGCTCCCAGCTACCCCAGATAAAAGCCTGAGTCCTTCCTACAATGTGCAAGGCTCTGCACTATCGGCCCCCTACCACTGCCTCCCACGCTGCCCCGGCCACACTGGCTTCCTCATCATCCTCACACATGCCGGGCACGATCCAGCCTCAGGGCCTTTGCACTTACTGTTTCCTCTGCCGGGAATGCTCTTCCTTCACATAGCCCCATTGCCCAATCCCTCATCTCTTTCAAGTCTGTCCTCAAATATTTGCTCAGCAAGGCCTCCTCCGGCCCTGCTCCCGTGTTTAGATCTGTACCTCTCTGTGGTGCTCCATCCCCCTTCCCTGGTTTATTTTTCTTCTTAGAACTTATTGCTAGGGAGACACATCTGAAATACAATATATTTAATTTACCTACTAATGTGTATCCCCCTGTCCACCCCTACCCCCGAAATGTCAGCAGGGGGAGCAGGTTTGCCTGCTGAGGTCCGGACACTGTTCCAGGGACTCGGGACCCAGCAGAACGAAACACTGAGCCCCTGACTTCTTCTTTTTTTTTTTTAAATGAATTTATTTATTTATTTTTGGCTGTATTGGGTCTTCGTTGCTGCTTGCAGGCTTTCTCTAGTTGCAGTGAGCAGGGTCTACTCTTCATTGCAGTACGTGGGCTTCTCACTGCGGTGGCTTCTCTTGTTGCGGAGCACGGGCTCTAGGCGCGCGGGCTTCAGTAGTTGTGGCACACGGAGCCCCTGACTTCTTGACACTTCAGCCTCATGGATCTGAATGCCAGCACTGCCATGAACTGAGCAGGAGACTTTGAACCAGTGAGTGCACCGCTCCCCGGCCTCAGTTTCCCCAACTGTAAATGGGATGACGATCCCTCCCTCCCAAGGCCATTGTGAGGCTCAGTGAGCAAATGTCTCGGAAGTGCCTGGCACCCAGTGGGCCCTCAATCAGAGCTTGGTCCTCCCCTGTCCAGCCCCCGGGCTGGCTGTCCCCCAGGGACTGTGTTGGGAGCGTTATTTTTAACTGTGGTTCCAGCAGGCTAGGCAGCAGCCCTGAAGGCCGCGGGAAGACCACAGGGCGAGCAACATCCCGGCTCTTGACGCCAGGAGACCGCGGCGTGGAAACATCAGGGGAAGACGCCCTGTGTTCACGGTCTGCCCGGTAACCCTTTATGTGAAATTATGTCATGTCACCCGATGCTGTTTATAAACTTAGCGCTGACCTTTCCCAAGCAGGGCGCTGGGGGAAGGGGCTATATCCCCCTCTCCCCACTGCTCCACCTCCCCGAGGAGCTGTTGGCAGCCCCTCCCATTCGCCCACATTTACACAGAGCAAAGTTGGGGGGCTGGCCTCTGGCCAGACTTTGCCCGTTTATTTCAACACCTCCGAGTGCTCGCAGCTGACCAGCCCTGGGTATTTTTAAACCCTGGCCTGGGCCAACCTCTTTGTCACATTCTGGTCGGGGCTTGGACTGAGTGCGTGCCCGTTAGGGGAGCTGAGGGTTTGGGATTCGTTTGACAACAAACATATAACCAAATTCCAGGACCTATGCGCCTACTGTGTGCCAGGCCCTGTAGCAGGAATGGAAGCCCCAGGGGGGCTGACTCACAGAGCCTGTCCTCCAGGTGGCCTCAGTCTTGCGGGGACACTGTGATAAGTGCTAGAATGGAGGCTAAGATAGAAATTACAACTCGACTATCCACAGGGCCAGCAGGTTGTGTAAATGAATGAAGCGGGCCTGGTGGGAGGTGACGGTGAGGGGTGGGGACTGCGGTGAGCTGGCAAGCTCGTGCCTGGTCTGAAGGGAGCGGCCGCCCCTCAGCTCTGACCTCTGTTGTCATGCGGGGATCAGGCCTGGGGTGCCCAGAGCTTCAGAATTTTCAAGGGAAGCTGCAAATCCATGTTTATGTGGAGTTTCATGCAAAAATCTCATGACTTTTAAAGGTTGGCAACGGGGCTTCCCTGGTGGCGCAGTGGTTGAGAGTCCGCCTGCCGATGCAGGGGACAAGGGTTCGTGCCCCGGTCTGGCAAGATCCCACATGCCGCGGAGCGGCTGGGCCCGTGAGCCATGGCCGCTGAGCCTGCGCGTCCGGAGCCTGTGCTCCGCAACGGGAGAGGCCACAACAGTGAGAGGCCCGCGTACCGAAAAAAAAAAAAAAAAAAAAAAAAATTCTGAGAGCCAAATGAAACCCATTAGTAGGCTGGACTCAGCCCACAGAGTCAAGTTGATCGGGGCAAACAGTTTGTGCTTTCTGATGCAAACAGATGCATTATAAAATGTTCACCACATACGGGCTGAGCACAGGGCTCCTTCTACTATTCTAGACCCCTGGGAAAGAGCAGGAAACAAGATGCACAATGTCCCTGTCCTCATGCTGCATGTATTCATTCAGCGGCGTGCTGGAGCTGGCCAGCACTGCTGGCTGGCGAATTCTGCAAGCTGGTTTCTCCACAGCCATCACAAAAATTTTTAAATTATTTGAACTTACAATTAAATAAATGATAATACAAATAAAAGTAACAACTACTCAAAACTCATCGCTTTCTAATTAATGTACTGTTTCATATTTCTTGAGGTTATTGACATCTATTGTATGAGATTGCATCATACAGCACACTCTGTGGTGGAAATAGTATCTGATGGCATGACACTGAATACGTCTTCTCAACTCCAAGTTCAGTGAAGTCATGCTGGGAGCTTGAAATCAGCCACCATGGGAGTGTTTATGCCCCAGAAATTGGCAAATGTAAACATCAGAGCTCCCCGCTTGCCGAGAGCCTGTCAAACATTTAGCAGCAAACTAGATCAAAACAAATATACGGATAATACGTAATATGTCAGATAGCAACAACTACAATGAAGGAAAATAAAGTAGGTCGAGGGATAGGTGGTGACGGAGGGGAGTATTTTATACGGGCAGGTCATGGAAGTGTTCTCTGAGGAGATGATATTTGAGCAGAGACCTGAATGGAGTGACAGAATGAAACAGACAGATATCTTTGGTTCGGGCAAAGGGAAGAGCAAGTCTCTGCCTAGGTACAGGAACAAGCTTTCTCGTTCAGGAATAGGGAGAAGGCAAGTGTAGCAGAAACAGAGTGAGGGAGGGAAATGGGGTAGGGATGAGGTTGGGGAGGTAGGCAAAGGTCAGATCATATGAGGTCTTATAGGCCATGGTGACGATAGGGATTTTTATTCTAAGAGGGAAGAGGCGTTTTAGAGGGTTTTGAGCAGGGGTGTGACCTGACTTAATTTATCTTTTACAAAGGCACCTCCTACTGTGATGGAGTAAAGCTGGGAAGCCAGGAGACTAGGGAGAAGACCACTGTCCCTGTCCAAGCAGGTAAGGATGGTGGCCGCCGGCGCCATGGTGGTGGCTACAAAGGTGGCACAAGAGTATGGATTCAGGATGTAATTGGCCGCTGAGTTGACAGGACTTCTGCTGGATGGGATGTGTCGGGGTAAAGCAACAGGGTATCAAATATGGCTTCTAGGTATTGTCCTGAATATCTGGGTGAGAGGTGGCACCGTTTACTGAGAAAAGAAGACTAGTGGGAAGGGCTGGGGTTTTAGGAGGGGAAATGGGAGATTCTGAGGTTCTGTTTTGTGACATTTGAGGGGTCTGTGTGAGACCCATGTGGAGGTATCCACTCGCCAGTTGGACATCAGAGTCTTGCCAGTTGGAGCACAAGGTAGTTCCGGAAGCAGTGTCTCTCTGTTGCTGTGGCAACTCCCAGCCAGGGGGACAATACTGCTGGGGGGTTGGGAGGGGGGTTTCTGGGAAGGCCTCACAGTGAAGGAGTTGTGAAGGAGATAGGGAGAAGCATCTGGCAGGTGGAGAATGGAGGAACCGCATCCCAGGGGGAGGGCACAGCAGGGGCAAAGGCCTGGAAGCAGGAAAAGCGTAGCCTTTTTGGAGGATGGTGTGGGAGGGGCCCAGGTGTGGGAGAGAGGCTAGAAAGGCAGAAGGGCAGATCTCTCAAAGGGCTGCTTCTTTCAGCCGAAGGAGGCTGGAGTGCACCCTCAGGGCACAGGGTGAAGCGTGTAAGCAGGTTCAGGCCACAAAGAGCACCTTAGGAAGGAAACACTGCACCCACTCTGGCCTGAGGTGGCACAGGTCAGGTGGAGTGTCCCCTGCCCTGCCCTCCCCTCCCCACTGGGCCCCCCAGCACCCTGCCCTCAGCGTTCACAGCAAAACGCCCCTCTAAGTCAGCCTGGAACATTTGTCAACCAACCAGTTTCTTGGAGATATTTTGCCGACTAACCAGGAAAACAAAATAACCCTGAGGGGAGGGAGGAAGGTCAAAGGAATATTCTGGAACCTTTGGTTTCTGGATTCCCATCAGGTGGAAGAGCCAGGAGGTCACTTCCCCGTACTGAGGGATGACTGAAGTGAACATGGCATGGCAGGGACTTCGGTGTTTACAGGAACTTTTGTAACCAATCTCAGGTATAGGCGTGGGGGAAATGGGGGTCTGGGTTCAAAGGCAGGTTTTTCTGCCACATATTTGCAGTGTGATCTTAGGCAGGTCTTATCTTTCTGAGTCTTGGTTTCCTTATCTGTACAAAGGGATAATAGTGGCACCTGTAACAGTGTCACTCACCAGTCTCCTGGAATTGCTGGGGGGTGAAATGAGATAAAACAGATCAATAGTTTAGCCCAGGGCTTCCCTGGTGGCGCAGTGGTTGAGAGTCCGCCTGCCGATGCAGGGGACACAGGTTCGTGCCCTGGTCCGGGAAGATCCCACATGCCGCGGAGCGGCTGGGCCCGTGAGCCATGGCCGCTGAGCCTGCGCGTCCGGAGCCTGTGCTCCGCAACGGAAGAGGCCACAACAGTGAGAGGCCCGCGTACTGCAAAAAAAAAAATAAAATAAAACATAAAATAAAATAAAAAAATAATAATTTAGCCCAGTGCCTTGCTCATGCCAAACTCCCAGTCAATGTCAGCTGTCAATCATTATTTGCAAAGTTATTAATTATTGAGTACTTTCTGTATGCCAGGCTTTGAGCAGTTCACACTACCTCATTTAAGCCTCATTCCCTCCCTGTGATTGAGGATTATTATTGACTCCATATTACAGACAGGGAAACTAAGCCTCAGAGAGTTGACCCGGCTTTCCCAAGGTAAGTTGTCTTAGGGGACACAGCTGGGATTTGAACCTGCATCTGACCTCATAACCCATTTCTATATTCATTCTGTATTCATTCTGGGTTCTGCCTCCTGTGAATCGAATCAGGCTCCAGAATTCCGGTAAACAATAATCCACGTGACCCCCCGTATCCCTCCACTCCAGTAGCGACCCCTGCCTTTCCTGGAGCCAGCCAGCTCAGGCTGCACCCTGGGCCTGGGGTGTGGGCAGGACACGGATGATGGCTGCCCCACGGCAGTGCAGGGCGTGCAGGAGGAGAGCCATCCTAGGCCAGCTGCGGCCTGAGTCCAGCTGGGCACCCATGTCCCATCAATAAACGTGCCCCAAAATAGCTCTCTGGGCCCGGCCAGGGCAAGAGGTCCAGGACGTCCTGTTCCCACCGGCTCTGGCCAGAGAGTGACTGTGTACTTGGCCTTCCCCATTTGGAGGCCGCTGGAGGGGAGGGCAGAGCTCATCCTGCCTGTGGACTCATGGGAATTAGCAGCCCCTGAGCACCAACACCCACAAGTTGGGACACTGTGATGCTTCCCAAATGCACTGCTGGTGGAACAGCGCCAGTGGCTTTTATCTTAGTAGACAGTCTCCCGGGGAGGTTAAGAACTTGGTTGCTGGAGTCTGACTGGTGTGGGTTCAAATTCTGACTTAGCCATTTCCTAGCTGTGTGACTTTGGGCAAGTGACTTCCCCTCTCTGAGCCTTGGTTTTTTCACCTGGAAAATGGGGATAAACATTTCATAGGGCTGTTGCTGTGCTTCAGTGAGTTTGTGTATACACAGAACGGGTTGTAGACTTGGCAGGTTTTATTTATTACCTGTTCCTCTCCCTCCCTCGCCCCTGCAACGTGAGCTCCACCAGGCAGGAATCTTTATGGTTACTGATGAACTCCAAGGCCCATGGGAGGTGCTCACAGCTATTTGTTGAATAAATGGATGAATGAATTAATGAATGAATGGAAACGCCAGGCACATAGCAAGTGCTCAAAAACACTTAGCAATTCTGTCTTAATGTGCCTTTGAAAAAAGAGAAGCTCAAGGGTCAAATGTGACTCTCAATCGGGATTGGTCAAGATGTGGAGAAAGTTAAAGTGAGTCAAGGGGAAGAAAGACAAATGTTACACACAAAAGGACCAGAGGGAGCTGGAGGGGGCAAAGCCGGGCAGGGGGGCTGAGACTGCCGGAAGCTGTGAGCCATGGGGACAGTGGGCGCTGGTCTGGAGTTCCGAGTCTGGGAGTCCAGGATGCTAGGAACACCGGCCTCTTGGTGTGATACCCTGGGGAGCAGCAGCTCCTAACTTGTAACCTCCTGGGTCACCCCCACGAATGTGAATGTGGGGCCCTAGGGCTTCTACATCTGAGGAGCTGAAAAGGGGAAGAAGTGAGGAGGTTGGGCCGCTCATGTGCCTAATCATCCTATAGCAGCAACACTGATTCACGCTCCTGCAGCCTGCCCGATGCAGGCTCGCCAGGCTGAATGCTAGGGACAGCCCTAGGAGATGAGTACTACTGTATCATTACTCCTGTTTTACAGATGAGGACACCGAGGCCCAGAGAGGTGGTGTGGGCTGCCCACGGTCACAAGGAGAGTGAGTGGTCAAGCCCCTCCCTGCAGCACTTCGGCCACATGTGACCACCGACAGTTCCCTGAGCACATGGGCTCCTCCTTCCAGGGCCTTTCCTGAGCTGTCCCTCACTTGGAGCACTCTGCCCAGTCTTTTTGCTGGGCCCGCGTCACACTTCCTGGGTCCCTCCTTGGGGGCAGCCTCCCCTGACCTCCTCCCACCCCCAGCTCCTGCTGTCTCTTGCTGAGCTGTGACAGTTGTATATTCATCTGTCCTCAGGATCTTGGGGGCAGCTGAGGGGTCTGCATTTTCTCTGGGACACGGCACCCAGCACAGAGTGGGCACTGCTGGAAATTGTGGAACGAACACACCCTTAGGTATGGCTGTGAACCAGGAGCTGTGAGCCTCAGAGCCCTGAGTCCAGGATCGCACCTGGGACAGGTGGCGGATGGAGGGGACACTGAGACCACTGAGTCTCGAGCCACACTCTGGGGCCTTTACTGCTACTCCCTGGTCTGTTCATATACAGAGGCAGCCCTGTCCAGTGGTCAGGGCCTAGGCCCCAGGGCCCAACTGTGTAGGTTCAAATACCAGTGTAGCTACCATCCTTCCAAGAGACCCTGGGCAAGTGATTTAACCCCCTTGGCCTCAATTTCCCCACCTAAAAAAATGGGGAAAATGATAGGGTTGTTGCCAGCATTAAATGAATTGAATATATGGTTAATGCTTAGAATCGTGCCTGGTATATGCCAAATGCTTTACAAGTACTAGCCGTATTATTGTCATTAGGCAAGGTGGGTTATGCTGAGCCATAAGTAAGAAGTTTGGACTTTATGTCTGAGGGATGGGTTATCAGTGGGCAGATTTTTTTTTTTTTTTTTTTTTTTTTGCGGTACACGGGCCTCTCACTGTTGTGGCCTCTCCCGTTGCGGAGCACAGGCTCCGGACGTGCAGGCTCAGAGGCCATGGCTCACGGGCCTAGCCGCTCCGCGGCATGTGGGATCTTCCCGGACTGGGGCACGAACCCGCATCCCCTGCATCGGCAGGCGGACCCTCAACCACTGCGCCACCAGGGAAGCCCTCAGTGGGCAGATTTTTAAACCTGTTCTGAGCTGGTTTCGATGACACTGAGATGTGAGGGTGATGCTAGAAGATCTGGCATCAGGAGCTGCCGGGCTGTGCTCCGTGCTTCACCACGTGGTTGACCAAACTCTCACAAACACGCCAGAGGGAGCGCCCTTGTTACCCCTTTTCAGGTGGGGAAACCCCGACTCAGCAATATAAGTCACCTGCCCAAGGGCACACGGCCAATTAAGTAGCCAAACCAGGATTCAAACTCGGTTATAAGTTTCCTGTTGCTACTATAACAAAGGATGTCAAATTTAGTGGCTTAAAAACAACATAAATTTGTTATCTTACGGTTCTGGAGGTCGGAAGTCCAAAATAGGTCCCCCAAGGCTAAAAATCAAACACAGGCTTGCATTCCTCCTGAGGCTCCAGTTCTTGCCTTTCCAGCCTCTAGATGCCACTCACATTCCTGGCTCACTTCACCCCAACCTCTGCTTCCATCAAAACTTCCCCTTCTCTGACTCTGACCCTCCTGCCTCCCTCTTATAAGGACCCTTGCAATTACGCTGAGCCTCCTGGATAACCTAGGTTCATCTTCCCATCTTGAGATTCTTTATCACATCCACCAAGTCCCTTTTGCCATGTAAGGTGACATAATCACAGGTACTGGGGATTAGGACATGGGCATCTTTGGGGAGCCATCATTCTACCTGCCACAGACCCGGGATGCAGGCCCAACCCAGCCTCTATGGCTTCCCCTGCGAGCACCCCAGGCTGCAGGACCAAGAATGAGAGGATGCCCAGCATGGTGGCGGGGAGTGCGTGGAGCCCAGGTCTCTCGTGGCAAGTTTGGGGTCTTTATGTGAGGAAGCCCCAGGGAGGGAGGGCAGGCCCAGAGATGAGTGAGGTGGGCGGGGCTCGGACACGGGGACCAGAGGGGCCCAGAACAGTAAACCAGCTGACCAGAGGAGAAGTGGGCCTGGGTGGCCCGAGCTGGCCATTTTCCAAAGGAATTTGGAAATCCTGGTTTTTATGTGAAATCTCCAGTTTTTAAATGTTGGCAAATGATTCAGAATTATGAGAAAAAAACCCCTACACACACACACATGCACGCACCTACACTGTGTGTGAAGTCACACAGAACACCTCTGAGGCCAGATGAGGCCCACAGGCTATGAGTTCCCGACTGCCGGCCTGCCTGGGAGAGAGGGGAAAGCGAGTCCTTGCTGAGGGCAGCGGGGGCTGAAGCATCCATGGAGGAGCCTGAAAGAGCCTGAAGAGCTTCCCCCAGCTCTGCCAGGTGTGGGAAGCCCAGAGAGGGAGTGCTCAAGAAGGGGACAGTGGGCTTCGAGGCGGTCAAGAAGCAAAGCGAGGCCACAATGAGGCCAGATCAGTTCAATCCCAGTCCCAGCTGTGACTCCAGGTGGGCAGGCTGCTGTGTGGCCTTGGACAAGTTACCTGGCCTCTCTGTGCCTTCCTTTTTTCTTGTGGAGGTTGACTCCACTCCACAGGGTGTCCAGTTCCACACATCCTTGAACAAATCCCTGATATGTGTCAGGCTCTGTTCTGGCCCTGGGGACTCAGCACTGCAGGAAGCAGGGCAAGCCCCTGCTTCCAAAGGCCATGGTCGAGCTGCTGGCGTGGGACTGGGCCTGGGCTTAATTACCAAGAACTCGAGAGCAGTCAGTTCCTCTTCCTCTGCCAACCTTTGCTTTTGCCACCTTATCCCTAACGTAGCTGTGGCTTGTGAATTCCACTTATTCACTGAGCACCAATTGAATATCATGTATTCTATCCTCAAAATCTGGAGACTGATGTTATTATGGCCCCTATTTTACAGGTGGAGAAACTGAGGTCAGGACACACAGGTTACATAGCTAGGAAGGGGCTGTCTTGGGAAGGAACCCCTGACCCCAGAGACTATTCTCTAGCCCCTCTGCCTTAACTTTTAGCTACTTATCAGTCCCTAGGGAAGATTAAAGCCATCAGCCAGGGCATCCTTGGAGGTAACATGGAGGAAATGTCCTCCCTTTGTGCTAAACTCTGTCTGGAATTACCTCTTCCCAACTTCAAACAGGCCCCAGTTCCTGACCTTGTTGACTGCATGGCCCTTGGCGCCTTGAGAGATTTCAAACAGCTGATCTTCTTTCATCTTTCTGGACTTGAGGTCTGAGCATTTTTCCGTCTCTCTGACTGAGGCTGCCCTGGGACTCCCTAAGCCATTTTACCGTAAATGTCCAGTTATTGGACCTACTATGTGCCAGGTACTTGATAGGCAGGACCTCATTTAACCCTTAACAATTTAACCCTTAACAAGGCAGTGCCAGGGCAGTTGAGGAAACCAAAGCTAGATGGGGTGACGTCACTTGCCCAAAGTCACACAACCCTGAACGGGGATGGCTTCAAAGCCACACCGTGAAGCCCTGTGCCACGTGGCTGCTCTCCACCAGCCGCTCAGTGGGAAGACTTTTCTGCTCTTCACTAAAATCTTCACCCTCCTTCTGCCCAGTTCATTCCCAATGCCTGAGAGCTTTGTTTCCCATTAGTCCCAACGGGAGGGCTCCTTCCTGGGATCAGGCGCTGGGTGGCTAATGTGTTCCGAGGCTCCCTTCCCAGCCCCTTCTCTCATCTCTTGTGTGGGGTTCCCCGGTGGGGAAGTCTTCCCATCTTTCTCTCCCTAGAGTCTCCAGTTGCTGGGAAAAGCAAGAAGGGAATGAAAGGTGGATGCTGTGGGCAGGGTGCAGGGACAGGCTTTAGGGTTCCAGATTCCAAATGCCCAGGGAAAGTACGGTCAGAAGGGTGGAGCTGCCCAAATCAGATTTGGCTGGTTTTTATCAGCTCCAGAGCTCTTCGGGGCAGCGTGGAATCAAAGGAGGCCAGGGCTATTTGTTTACTTTTTTTCCTCCTTTTTGGCTAAAGGAGATCAAAGCAAATCTGCTCTGCCCAGCTCCTCCCTCCTTTCTTTCTCTTCTCCTAGGCTCCCTTCTTCGAAGCCTGAGAACTAAAAACCCTAAATTTGAGAGGGAGGGTTTGTTATCACCACCTCATTATTTATCCCTGGTGTGACTCTGCACTGAACCCTAGGTTGAGCACTTTATGGGAACAACGGCGTAGATTCCTGCAAATGATGAGTGACAGCTCTTATTATTCCCCTGGCAGAGGAGGAAACTGAGGCACCGAGAGAGAAAGTCACTCTGCAGTGGTCACTCAAGATTCTGACTCCCCGGTTGAGGCTCTCAAGCCACAACCCTCCTCCAAATCTGTATTTCCACCAAGAAAAATGACATGAGTATAAAGGGGGCTAACAGCAGAAAACCAGCCTCAAATGTTCCCTGAGTCTCTCTGCTGTGCCCAGCCCTGAGTTCAGGGGCTACAAACTCCAGTGGCTTCAGTGCCCAGGCAAGACACACACATGACTGAAGGCAGCCGGGTGGGAGGCAGCAGAGAGTGGTGGAGACTGCGGTGAACTGGAAAGTCCCGGAGTTTCAACTCAGCACCGGCCCATGGTTGCCTTGGGAAAATCAGGCCCAGTATTGACAGGGTTTTCAGGCAAGCCAGAATTCTAGACATTTTATGTGAAATCTCTGTATTTTTCTTTAACATGGTGGAAGATGAGAGTCTATTTTTATTTTAGTGATAAATAGCATAAACTGATAGTGTGCTATGCTGGCATCCTGGATTCAATATTCCATTTTCTCAGTGAGTTGAAATACCACCTTTGTCATAGTCCTTCCCACTGTTCTTCCGTTCTTCTATTTCATACTTTTCCTTGTAAACTCCAAGATGATTTTATCCAATTAAAAAAAATCCTGTGGGTCACTACTTGAAATTACATTAAGTTTATGTATGTTGGCAGAATCGTCATTTGAAGGGTGTGAAGTCTTCCCGCCTATTTATTCTCATCTTATTTCATGCCCTTTGGGAAGATATTTTAGTTTTCTTCCAAAGTCTCTTGATTTTTAAGTGATGGGGAAATTCCAAGATGTTGGAACTGCATGGGCTAAGTAACACCTCCCTTGGGCTGCATCTGTCCTGGGGCCCCGTGTTACCCCCTGAGATTCCCGGCGGCCTCACCCCGGGGGGTTGGGGGGCGCTGAACATGCTGTCATTCAAAGATAACCCTGTCCCACGCAGAGAGATCTCCGGAGCCAGGGACCTCGGGGCAGGCTGGGCTGAGAAACTCTGGGATGTTCAGAGCTTGACCCACCCTGTGGAAAGGCAGGGTACCCACTTCCTTCACGCTCAGCCAGATAAGCCCGCAGAAGCGACCCTTTCCTGCCGGGGCTCCAGCCAGCTCATTTTTGACCAGCACTTAAAACAGCAATTAAAAGTAATCCGCACGGTTGGTTTTTTTTAACAAAAGTTAAAAAAAAATAATAAGAAAACACAATCAGTTGGTCAAGGAATATCTGTTGAGGGCCACTAATGGGCACTGCTCAGAGAGCTGTGGCTGGGATTCCAGCTTCATGGATATTATGTTCTAGTGGGAAACACAGGCCATAAACCCAGAAACAGATGAAAAATCAAGGTACATTCCAGTGATGATCAGTGCATGAAGGGATGAAAGTGACGGGAGGCTGGAGGACTCCCATAGACAGGGGCTTGGCGAAAGCCTTATAGCGGAGGTGCCTATATGCTAAGACCTGAGTGATGGAAAAGAGACAGCCATGGTGCCTCCTTGGTGATCCTGACACCCAGGAAAACCACTGTGACATTTGGGCATATGCCCTGCCAAACTTTTTTGCCTAATTCTATTTTTATATTGATGCGGTTTTTTAAAAATTTTTAAATTCTGTTGTACATGTCTGCATTTTCCAAAAACCAGAAGTGGCCACATAGTATTTTAAAACCACCTTCTTTTCGTACTCGAAGTCTCAGTTTCCCCATCTGTGAACCAGAGTTGATCTTAGTAGCTACGCCACGTGAGGGTGAAACAGGCGGGTGTGAAGATTACCCAAGAAAATGGCCTATGGCATATGATTGATCCAAAGATCAGTCATTATTGGTATTTAAAAAAAAATTTTTTTTTCTATTTTTTGGCTGTGCCTCACGGCATGCGGGATCTTAGTTCCCTGACCAGGGATCGCAACCGTGCCCCCTGCAATGGAAGCACAGCCCCTCAACCACTGAACTGCCAGGGAAGTCCCCCATTATTGGTATTTTTAAAAAATCACTTGGCAATATAGCAGCCCTGAGAGGTGGAGATTATCGTTTCCATATTGCAGGGGAGATTTCAAGGCTGAGATGGGAGCCAGCTGGGGAGAGGGCAGGACATCATTCCCTGGCCCCCAGCCTCTGTACCGTGAAACCTCAACCAGATAGCACCCCTTCCTCTCTGGAGAGGAAGTTAAGGCTGAAACCAGGGGCTTCTTTTCGGTTGTTTTTCTCCCCTCTGTGATGTTGTTCATTTTTGTGAACACCGCAGTTATCTGATGTCACAGGTTTGGGGAACCCAAACCGCAGACACAAATACGCTGTGTTATTCTTTGAAGGATTGTGTGGTGAGATAAGGGAGCTTGGTGCTGGGGGGATACAGCATGCAAGGAGGCACGGCTTGTTTTTGCAGAACTAGGAGCGTCAGTGTTTGTTCTTGGGTTCAGAGTCGTCAGCATCTTTGGTAGGAGCTCAGTCACTGGTCACTGTCTCCCTGGTCACACTGGGTGTGCTAAGACTTACCCTTCCCCAGTGCTGCCAGAACAGCCAGGCGACAGGCGTGGGGGAAACCCAGAGACATCACCAGCACCACAGCATCAGCATCTCCTGATGATGCTGCCGAAAAGGCTGGTGGCCCAGTGGTGCCTGAGGCTAAAGCTTGCTGGGCCCTTCCATCTTCTGGTAGATTCTGAGTTAACCCGAAAATCCTGTTTGGTTTTCCTGTGCTTTTTGAGAATGTCACTCAAACAACTGAATTCCCTCTCTGACCTAAGTGTCACGAGGCCTGCAAAAACCCCGCTTCCTGCTTCTGCCCTGACCTCCATGCAGACTATTATCCACATGCAGTCGATGGGATCCTGTGAAAACCCAAGTCAGGTCACATCCCTCCTCTGCTCAGAACCCTCCTGTGGCTCCCACTTCACTCAGGGTCAAAGCCAAGTCCTTATTGTGGCCTGCAAGGTTCTGCCTGCCCAATCTTGCCCTCTCCTCCTCCACCCTCACTCCTTCATCTCTCCCACTCACTGCACTGGCCTCCACCATGCCCCTTTGGGCCTCAGGGCCTTTGCACTTACTGCTCCCTTACTTCCTTCACAATACATTACACAATACAATACATTCTTATCAGAGAGGCTGACCCCCACCAAAATGATGTCTCTTTCCCAAAATACCTATCCCTTACCCGGCTTTATTTTTCTTCCTAGCTCCTTGTCACTACCTGACATGTCAGATACTTATTCTTTTGTTTACTGTCAATTGGACCTAAGTTTCTGGGAACTTTTGTGTTTCTCTGGTACCTAGAAACTTCCTGACACATTGAGTAAGCTCAATTTCTTCTTTTGTGTAAATAAATGCAAGAATCTTGGGGTCAACTACTTCAGACCAAAGGGTTCAGGATAATAAGAATCATAAAGGATTTTAAAGCGGGGACTTCCATGATCCATTGGTTTGGGAATGATCACTGAAGCTTCTGAAGGAGGCCACATGCTCTAACTGTGGGGCACGCACATCATGGGGGCTGCTGGATAGTGTTGTGTGAAATACAGACAACTTAATATCAGTGCCTCCCTCATCTCAGGGATTAAATCAGATGATATGTGTACGATGCTTAGCCCCTTGCTTGGAATGTGGTGCTCAGCAAATGGTCATTGTAAGTACCAGCTATAGCAAGAGGGGAAGCATGGAGACAGGATTAGCTGACAGCCAGGTTCCTGGATCGAGTGACTGCATGGATGGGCATGCCCGAAACTGAAAATAAAGGAGGAAGTTTGGGGTATGGTTGAGGCCAAGGGTACCAGGGTCAGAGTGGGAAAAAGAGTTGAGGGTTTGTGAGATGTCTCAGTGAACATGTCCAGTTGACAGGTGGACTCAGGAGAGAGACCAAGCCTGGAGTTACAAATTTGGGGATTACCAGTGCAAAGATGGTAAGTGAAGACCCAAAGATGGCCCTAAGTCAGAGATCACGTGCAGAGAAGGAGTAAAGGTGTGGATGGAACCCTTAGGGACTCCCAGTGTCCCTCTTCTGCTCAGGGCTTTGTCCTGAGACCTGACTTAGCTCTTCAGGCTGGGGAGGGGTCCCCCTCCTTGAGCACATGGACTGATACCCCCTCAAATAAAAGTGAGTTCTCAGCCAGGCAGAAGAGTTGACAATGGCTATGGCTGGGCAATTGACAAGGTCCGCCTCACCTCTATTGTCTAGAAATTTTTTAGCCATCCTCTTCTCTCCTCAACTCACCACAATGTCATTACCACTCTCACTACATGTATTGGTCATCTACAGCTACAATAATGCTACTTAACAGACCACCCCAAACCTTTTACTCTCTTGAATGTGGAGGGAGAGAAGGGAGAGGCAAGAAAACCATAGATGAGACTGAAAAAGAGACGTCAATGAAGTAGGATAACCAGAAAATAGAGGTGATATCAGAGCCAAGGAATTCTTCACCGTTCCCTGGAACCACACCTCTTGACATGTGACCTCATGGTTCCTCTCACAAAAGGGGTGGAGCACATTTCCTCCCCCGTGACTTGAGTTCAGCCACTTCAGTGACTTGCTTCCACCAACAGAATGAGATGAAAGTGACCGTGTGTCCTTTGGAGACTAGGCTTTAAGAGACCTTGCATGTTCCCACCTGGGTTTTATGCCTCTACCATCACTGTAACCAGACACATCTGGTAAGGTCCACGGGTCCCAGAAGAAGATGAGAGGCATGTGAGGCAGAGCAGAGTCCCACCAGCCAGGCCTGCCTATAGCTCAGCTGACCTCCAGTTGAACAGCAGGCAGGTAGGTGGGTGGGTCCAGCCAAGATCAGCAGAGCCATCCAGCCAAGCCCACACCAGGTCAGGTGACCTGCAACAACTCCATATTCAAGAGAATAAAAGGTTTGGGGGTGTTTGTGATGCAGAACTATCACAGCTGTAGATGACTGACATGCTGTGATCATGGAAGTGAGACTGCGGTGAGATGAGGAGAGAAGAGGATGGGATTTTAAAAATTCTGGTTAATATAGATATGGCAGACATTGTTGACGGTTCAACCACAGCCGTTGTCAACTCTTCTGGTTGGCTGAGAGAACCCTCTTTGGTTTGAGAGGGTATCGGCCTATGTACTCAAGGAAGGGGTCGTCCTCCCAGTCTGAGGAGATAAATCAAGTCTCAGGACAGAAGCCAATGGTAGAGTAGAAAAAGAGAAAAAAACACTTGTCCTGTATAATGTCTTTGAGTCTTTGCATTAATATCCCTTGAATGACTTGTGGCAGATACTCCTCGGTGCCTGCCTAATACCCACTCTTCCTTTTATCCTTGTTTACAGAACCCTGATTTTATTGGGATGCCAATAGGCCAGCTGAAGGCACTCAGTCTCCTAAAGTCCCTGACAGCTATCAGTGGCCATATGATCCAGGTATGAGCAATAACAATTTAGCAAAATTTGCCAAGTGGGGCCCCTGGGAAAGCTTTTTGAAAAGAGACAAATGTAGTGGGCATTCTGCTTGCTCCTATCCTCTTCTTCCTGCCTATAATGTGGATGTGAGCTGGAGATAGAATGACCATCTTGCAACCATGACCAACCATGAGGACAAAAGCCACATGTTCAAGATGGCCAAGCAAAAACCAGGAAAGAACTGGGCCCCCAGTGGCATCACTGAGTCATCCTCTCAGCCAGAGATGCCTACCCTTGGATTTAGTAACAGGAGATAATAGAAACTTGCCAATGGTAAGGTTTTGTGTTACTTGCAGCTGAATGCATGACTGAGAGGTCCACCCCACTGCCTCTGGATTGCTAAACACATGAGAAAATACATTTCCTTAATGATTAAAACCATTTTGCCTTGCGTTTTCTGTCCTTGTAGCTGAATGCATCCTAGTGAGTCCTGAATTTTGCAGCGAGTTGACTTCTGGTAAACTGAGATATGCCTGATCTTGGACTTGAGTGATATGGGGGTGGAGGGCAGGGGTCACTCTCACTCCTTCTGGAAAATCAGATGGTGAGAGGGAGGCATTCTGATTTGCTGTGCACCCTTCTGCCAGGACCAAAAGGTCTAAGGACTCAGGGTTTACTTCCCCTTTAGATATCTGTGAAGAGTTCTTACTATTCGAGTTGTTTGTTTGCTTGTTTGCTTTTGAAGGAGGAAACTAAGGTCCAAAGAGGCAAATTTACCATCTAAGGCACTCAGCCAGAGCTAGGTCTGGCCTGGGATCATCTTTTTTTCTCCTTTCTGGCCCCTTGTCTTCTCATCAGCAGAATGAGATTACTCAAGGGCAAAGCTTTTCAAACATTTCATTTCAAAGTGGGCAAAACCGTTTATAACTGAACTCTTAACTTGTCCAACCTATAAAAAAGATACAAGGGAAACTGCTCAGAGTGAGGAGGGTCAGGAGGTCTGCAGCCTCCTCCCCAAGCCCCATGGCCCACTGGCACCTCACCGCAAACCTGGGTTTGTGGGAGGCTTTTAGGAAACACCAGCCTAGATTATCCCAAGGCCTTTGGGAAAATCTCTGAGACCAAGAGGGGAGTCTCTGATCTTTTAAACTTTGCTAAAATGTTTCGCAGGTGACAGGCACGCACACAGCAAAACAAAACCAAAACCAAAAGCTCTCTAACGGTGCAAAAGGAACAGAAAGTCACCTCCCTCCCGTCTCTGACTTGCCATTCTTCCTGGAAAATACAGGGCCTTGTCTCCCAGAGAGATGGTCTTTGCGTCTCGCAGTATGTATATGTACACATATTGCCCCGTCTTACCTCGCAAAACACACACACTCACACACACATACATTGTAGCATCCTATAATCACTGTTTTGCATCTTGTTTTTCTCGGTTAATGTTACATCTTGGCAGTTTTTCCAAATCAGTACTCAGAGGTCTGCTTCATTCACTTCAGTGGCTACATGATATTGAAATACTATTTATTTGGCTAAAAAGGCCCTTTTTCTTGACTAAGAGGTACAAGCTACTATGTATGGAATAAATAAGATACACGGATATATTGTACAGCCAGGGAATATAGCAAATATTCTATAATAACTTTAAATGGAGTATAATGTATAGAAATATTGAATCACTATGTTGTACACCTGAAATAATATAATATTGTAAGTCAACTATATTTTAATTTTTAAAAAACAAGAAAAGAAAAAAATAAAAGAAAATGGGATACTAAAAACAACAAAAAAAAGGTTCTTATTCTTGGATACTCAGGTTGCTTCCAGTTTTTTACTGTGTCAAAGAATCCTGCAGTGAAGGTCTTTAGTTCTTTATATTTGCATCTTGGTACACATGTGTTAATTTAGATGCTTGTTCTCTCTCTTTTTGTCTCTGTGTCTCTGTTTTTGTCTCTCTCTCTTTCTGCTTTTTTGCTTTATTTATTTATTTTTTGCTTATTTGCATTTTTCAACTTTTATTCTATGAGCATGTCTTATTTGTGGAATAATTAAAAGGATATGTTTACAGGCCCAGGCCTCTAGCTTCAGCCAAGTTAGATAAACAACCCCACGCACAAGCACAATTGAGAAAGAAAAAAAAAAGAAAAATTCAGCCTCGGCTGCTGAGGCCTCTTTGGCTGGGAGTTTGCGTATCTGGAGAGCTGTGCACCAAGGCCCAGCCCTGCCTGCTGCAACACGTTCTGGAGTGCAGGGTCTGGGTTCTGGTTTAGGCTGTGTCATTAACTTGCCGGGTGACTCCAGGTAAGTCACTGAGCCCAGCTGAGCCATCAGAAGAGCGTTCACTATGTGCCGGGCTCTCAGCTAAGTGTGATATAGTGTCTGGGGAGGCTGGTATTATTATCCCAACATCTCAGATGAAGGAAAGAAAGTCAGGGAGATGAAGCGCTTGCCAGTCTCCTCTAGATCAGTCAAGGAACCACCATCCACCCAGCCCAGGAGTCGGTCCTGATTCCTCCCCACCTCCCCTGCAAATATCAGCTTACCTTCAAGTACCCTTGGCTCTACCTTCAAAACGTGTGCCTGTCTCTCACTGAATCCTCACCACGCAGCCTTCCAGGCCCTCTGTCATCTACCCGGCCACCCACCTTTCTAATTTCATCTCCCACCCCCACTCTTCCCCGGCTTTCTCTGCCCCATCACACCTGGCTCACTCCCAACCTCGGGGCCTTTGCACTTGCTCCTCTACCTGGAGTCTTTTCCTTCCCAGTAGCTCCAGGACTAGGTTGAGGCAAACGAGATGCCCAGGCTGAAAACGTTAAGGAGATTTGCCAACCTGCCCCTGAACGAACCTGAGACTGAGCCTTGCTCACATTCTGAACCCTGGGTCACTCGCTTACCTCACCCTCACCTGGCACTGCTTCCCAGACTTGGTTCTTCTCATCATTTGGGTCTTGGCTTAAATGACTCCCTCCTCAGAGAGACGCCCCCAGACCATCTTAGTTAAGGGTGTTCCCATCTCTATCTAGCCCACCCCATGGTCTCATTTTCATTTATTTTCATTGCTCTTATCGTACAATTATTTGTTTTGTGCCTACCTCTACCCACTAGGTTATAAGCTCTGTGAGGGAGGGGACTCATTCTCCGATACCACCTAGTATATTCTCTGCTATATCCCCAGCACCCAGCACACAGACAGCATTCAGTTTATAACATACTCAATAAATAACCGTGGGGTGAATGAATGAATGAACGCATGCATGAGCTGGTTAGAGGCAGAGTCACGATTCAACCCAGGTTTACCTGGCTCCAAAGTCAGTCCTCCCATCCACGGCTGAGAAACAAGGGCCAGGGCACCCGTGACTGTGGCTTGTGTCACAGCCTGTCCTGATAGGAAGCCTGAGACCCAAGGACAGGCTGCCTGAGGAAAGTTCTAGGTGGGGAGGAACTTGGCCACAATCACGGGGGCTGCTGTCAGCCTCAGGCCCCCCTCGTTCTAGTTTTTATTTTTAGAGGCAAGTTTTTGGGCACAGAGAAAGCTCCTTAGGAAAAGTCCAGCAAGAGGATAAGGGAGGAGGTTTTGAAACCCGGTGGGAAAGTAGGTCAGGCCGGGTTGCTGGCTGGCATCCAGACGATAAGGCCTCTGTGGAAGTTTAATAACGTGAGCGACCGTATCCATGACATAATTCATAACTGAGAGGAAATAGCGATTAAGGGGCAATTGTGCAATGTGGGACAAGCCTCCTTCACAGCTCATAAAAGCAGGAGCAGAGAGAGGTGACTCTGTCATTCTGGGGCCACTGGGGGCCGAGCAGGCAGCCCACGGAGGCTGGGGGCTGTTTCTACATTGAGGGGTTTACACCCATCTTTCCTCTCCCCCTCAGGCCGCAGGGAACTGGGAGGACGTGGAAGGCAGAGACTCCCTTCAGCAAGCCCTACTATGTGCGTGGCTGGGCTCGGGGCTGGGGTGAGAGCCATGAACATGGCATTTTGCCGCAGTTGAGAGATTTGGATGCAGCTGCACTGTTTTGATGCTGCCTTGTCAAAATGGAAAATTGCTTTGATTATCAAGTGAACTGTGCAACAGACACCCTGACACTTATTCCATCTCCCCCTCCCCCCACTCCAGTTACTATTGATTTTCAGTTTCCCCTTTATTCATTCTCTATTGTTTGATCTTTCCGGGAGCACTCTTTGCTTTTATAATCAGTTACACACACACACACACATTAAATCCGCATCGTCACCTTTTCGCTTTCTTGAATAAGCCAAGCATGCGCTCACCCCAGGGCCTTTGCACTTGCTGTGCCCTCTGCCTGGAATGCTCCTCCCTTAGATAACCCCATAACTCACCCCTCACCTCCTTCAGGTCTTCACTCAAATGTTACCTTCCCTTTGAAGTCTTAGCTGACCGACCTTTTCAAAGCAGCAAACCCATCTGCTGTCCTCTATCTACCTCTCCTATTTTATTTTTATCTACAGCACCTATCACCAATTAACCCTCTCCATCTGCTGTTCATTTTTTTATTGCCTGCTTGGTCCCACTAGTATGTTAGTGCTACCGGCAAAGGGGCTTTTGTCCATCTTGTTCTTGGCTGCACCTCCGGTGTCGGGAACTGCGCCTGGAACACTGTAGTTGCTCAGGAAATGTTGGTGGTTGAATGAATGAGTAAATGTTTGCTCCTACTATTGACTGATAAAAAGGCTGACCATTTGCTGGTTTGGTTTGGGGGCTGCCTCAGAATGTCCCCAGCTCAAGCCTTTCTTGGATGCTACTGTTGGGATCAGAAGTTGGCGTCATCCAGGCTGGCTCGGCTGGCCCAGGTATTGGCAGCTGGCAGCTGTTCTGATTGGTCAGTGCTCAGTTTGAAGACCACACCTCCTCCTTCCTCCCTGGGAACTCCTTGGCTACTTTAAGATTCTAAATGCATCAACCCACTGACCCCACCCATTCATGAACATCCTCATGCAAGGGAGCCAAGCTGTGTATGCAAAAGTGGTTCCTTGCAAAACTTTCACAATAGTGAAATAGCATGTGCACGCGTGCACACACACACGCACAACAGAGTCAGGGATACACACGCTCCCGCGCACAAACTCAGACACACACTGACCTCGAGATCCAGACCCGGGGACACACATATGCATACAATCAAACACACACACTCATTTTGTCATTCACACACCCAGACGCATGCTCACATGCCCGAGCATGTTTGCACACCGAGCAATAGACGCAGCTCCCCGCCCGGCACCCTCACACACAGCACATAGATAACTACTCACTCACACCCACACACACGCAGTCACACGCACGTGCACACACATACGCACACTCACTCACCTTCTTAAAGCCATGCATTCACTCACTCACACACCCTTACACACTCACCCACACACACCTGCACACAGTGGATCCCCCCAGACACCCCCAGCCACGCCTCCTGGGACACACACCTCCCACCCTTCCCACAGGCCAACGGCCCCAAGAGCCGGTCCTTGGCTGTGTTTAGAGGACTAGGGACAGACCACATGCCCTGACCCCAGCCCACCCTGGATCTCTCCACTCTGACCCTGGGCCACCCTGAAGCCGCTCAGCGGGAGCACACAGGGCCAGGGCCAGCTCCGTAAGCAGCGGGTGTGTGATGCCCACATCAGGCTGACTGCGCCGCCTCAGGGCACGTCTGCCCGGCTCATCTGTGCCCCGGGCACCCGCCCACTTTCTTCCCATCAGAGGGCAGGCCGGCCTGCTTAAATCAGGCGGTTTCTGGGCCTGCGTGGCACCTAGAACAGAGGAAGGAAGCGATCTGTCCCAGCCGTGGGGGGCTGACCCGAGGAGCCCAGGACCTGCCTGGCGGCTCCGTGACCCAGGTCCCCTGAGGCTGGGCTGCCCATTCCTCCACCCGCAGGGCACCGTGACCCTGGTTGGGGCCACAATTCAGGGTACTGGGCTCTCTGAATTAGCCCCCGAGGTTGCAAGCACCTTTCCTCCCATCCCTGAAAATAAGGACAACAATGACTGATATTCACGGAGCACTTACTGTGTGCCAAGCACTGTCCTAACTCACTGTGGATTATCTCTTTAAACCCTCAAAACACCAGCCCTATTTTTTTTTTTTTTTTCCGGTACGCCGGCCTCCCACTGTTGTGGCCCCTCCCGCTGCGGAGCACAGGCTCCGGACGCGCAGGTTCAGCGGCCACGGCCCACGGGCCCAGCCGCTCCGCAGCATGCGGGATCCTCCCGGACCGGGGCATGAACCCGTGTCCCCCGCATCGGCAGGCGGACCCCCAACCACTGCGCCACCAGGGAAGCCCCACCAGCCCTATTGATAGGTGTTATCATCATCTCAGTTTTACAGATAAAGAAACTGAGGCACAGAGGAGTTAGGGGACTAGCCCAAGGAGCAGGAATCACCCCCACCCCGCAGTGGTCTGGCTCCAGACCTCAGCCATCCCACCCTCCCCCAGCTTCTCTGTGTTGTTTGTTTGTTTTCGTGGGCCCCCACTATCCAAGGCCTCTGCACCTCACATCTCTCTGAATCCCAGCAACAACCTCAGGAGCAGGGCACCAGTATTAGCCCCATTTAACAGACAGGGAAACCAAGGTTTAAATGACCCGCCTGAGGCAGACAGCAAGGAAGAGGCAGGTTTGTACCTGGGTCCAAGGGCTCTTTCTGCAGTGCCAGGCCATCCCCTCACGCGCCAGAGGATTTTGACAGCACCAGGGGCAGGGAAAAGGGGGCTTTGGGGGGTCTTAGTGGCCATACAACAGAGAAACAATAATACATTTATGACCATGACAACAAAATTTTTCTGCCTTTTAAAATAAGTGGGAAATAATGAACACACAATAAAATACACAGATGTTTATGGTTTCCATTTGATGAGACCTGACAGATGCACTCAAGAATCACCCACGTAAAACATGATACAAACATTTCGACGACCAAGTCCCCTCATACTCCTTTCCAAACAACCCTCCACTACTTCAGCCCCAGGTAACCACTGATCTCTGCTTTGTCATCACAGGTCATCCTGTTTCACATCATAGGTTAGTCTTGTTTCACCCAGAGTTTCATATAGAGGAAATCACACAGTAGGTGCTGTTTTGCCTCTGGCTTCTTACATTCAACGTAACACCTGCATGATCCACTGTGCTTCTGCAAGCATCAGTAGTGGGTTCTTTTTACGGCTGAGAAGTGTTCCACTGTGAGAATGTTCCACAGCTCGTTTATCCAGCCTCCGGGGGATGGGGTCTGAGTTTCTGGCTGTTGTGAACATCTGCACACACTGAGCACCGACTTTGAGCCAATCACAGTTCTAACCTAGTGTCCTTCGCAGGTACCACAGCTGCTAATCCCCACCCCAGGTCGTTATCACTGTGCCCACTTCCAGGCAGGAGGAAATGCAGGCTCAGGGTGAGAAACCCAAAGACACAGAGCTCACAGTGGCCAAGGCAGGCGAGCAACACTGAGCAAAGGACAGATGGAGACACGGTCATGGCAGGAGGCCCCGGTCCTGGGAGAGCATGCTTAATGGAAACCGAGCTGGGGCCACAATAGTGATGATGGTGGCCGGCATTTATGAGGCACCAACTAAATTCCTGGGCCTGTTCTAAATACTTTGCATGAATCAACCCATTCAGTCCTCCCAACAATCTCTGTTATCCTCTTTCACAATTGGGGAAACAAGGAGGATGCGTCCTATCTCCAGGGCCACACAGCCAGCGAGGAGTGGAGCTGAATTTGGACTCAGGTGGCCCAGTACTACGTGCTTCTCTTAACCACAAGTCTACACCATCTCATCAGCCCTCCTTCTACATACCTGGGGCCTCTAGTCAGGCAGGCTCAGGTCCCATCTTACCTGGAGGCATTTCCACTCATGGTCATCTTGCTGCTCAACTGGGAACCTCCCCCAGTCTGGTCAGTTTAGGATCCAAGGGCCTGGTGCTGGGAATGCAGGAAACAGGGGGGAAGGTCAAGAGCAGGACTCTAAAGTCAGCCTTTGAATCCCAGCTATGCCGTTTGCTGGATCAGTCACCTAACTTCTCTGAGCTTCCATTTCCTTATCTATAAAATCAAAGATGATGACGACGATAGTGACCTCACGAGTATTCAGTGAGACGGGTGTGGAATTACTAGCACAGACATTTACCTTCACTTTGCTACCTGCCTGGGGCCTCTCAATGCTTAACCCAGGTTCACAGCAACCTTGCAAAGCAGAGGCTGTTCAACTCCCATTTTACAGATGAAGAAGGCGAATCTCTAAATACCATCTCCATGCTAAAAGTCTCCAAACATACATCTCCTGCCAGAATGTTTCACCTGAACTCAGGCTTGAATATCCAGCTGCGACTGCACATGCCTGATTGAACTCAGCCTCCAGGTAGGAAACTGAACTTCTTCACCTCCCTGCATGACCCCGCCCCTCCTGTAGTCTTCTTCACTTCAGGAAATGCCACCTCTGTCTTTCCAGGGACTCAGGCCAAAAACCTTAGTGTCCTCACCAACTCCTCTCTTTCTCCAACCTCTGCAGCCCCACTTTGCGTCCATCAGCCTTCAGAAGCCCTCTGGATCTGATCACTTCCCCCTGCTTCCACAGTCCCAGCCCGGCGTGAGTCACCAAGCACTTGCTTGGATTATTGCAGCGTCCTCTAAACTATCTCCCCCATTCCGCCATTTCTCCCTACCCGATGGAAGTCAGATCACGTCTCTCCTAGGCTCAACACCCTGGCGTGGCTCCCATGTTAACCAGAGTAAAAGACAAGGTCCTGGCAGTGGCCTATGTGTCTTGCACAGTCGACCCCTGCCTTGCCTCTCTGACCACTCCCCTCCAGCCACCCTGGCCTGCTCCCTGCTCTTGGAACACACCAAGCACTCTGCAGCCCTAGGGCCTTTGTACTTGCTGTTCCCTCTGCTTTGGACTCTCTTCCCAGAGATAACCATGCGGGTCCTTTCTCACCTCCTTCAGGTCTTTGCTCAGATGTGAATGTATTCAGGGCCTTCCTTGGCCACCCGTTTAAATGAACAAGCCCCCCTTCATCAGCACACCTTGGTCCCTTTCTCTCCATGGCACCCATCACCAACTGACAGGTGGAATTTTATTAACATTCTTTTTTTTTTTTTTTTTTTTTTTTTTTTTGCTGTACGCGGGCCTCTCACTGTTGTGGCCTCTCACTGTTGTGGCCTCTCCCGTTGCGGAGCACAGGCTCCGGACGCACAGGCTCAGCGGCCATGGCTCACGGGCCCAGCCGCTCCGCGGCATATGGGATCCTCCCAGACCGGGGCACGAACCCGTATCCCCTGCATCGGCAGGCGGACTCTCAACCACTGCGCCACCAGGGAGGCCCTATTAACATTCTTATCATTATTAATTTAGAATATCTCCACCCACTGTGCCCCACAAGGGCAGGACTGTTTCTGGGGTGTCCACTGCAGCATCCTCAGCACCTCTGGGTCTGGTGTAGAGTGCTTGCTCAATATATGTTTACTGAATGCACGAAAGGGGATCAGGAGTGGTTCGCTGACTTCCCTAGGCCACCAGGTTAGGACATGTTGGAGCTAGGATTTGAACCCAGGGGTCTGAGTCCCAAGCTGTGTCCTTAACCTCCCAGGGCCTGGTTCCAGGTCAGCACCCCAGAGATGGTGGCTGTCACCGTGATGACTTTTAAGGCAATATGCCCATCCTTCCCCACCCACAAGAGAAGGCTGGGGGTGGGGGTGGGCAAAAGGGAGAGGTCAGCTCGGCTGTGGCCTCCCACCAGTAGGAGGTGACTCATCAACCTCATGATGACAGATGACATTCCATCCCTTCCCCGGGGGTCTTTGGCCCCAGACAAAGGGAGCACCCTGCTTCTGGGAAGAGGAGGACAAACAAATGGGAGAGCTGGCCAGGCCACTGCCTGAGGGGGGGGTTGCACGTCTGAGCTAGAGGGCCACAGTGTACAGTCGTGAAGGAGGGACAGCCCAGACTGACCCCTGAGCCTCCCTCTGGGGTCAGAGACACAGCCTGAGTCCTCTTATCAGGAAAACGGAGCTTTCTCTGTGAAGTCAACACCCCAGCTGCCCCCTCGGGTAGTCAGGGGAAAGCCTCTTGGTGCGCCTCCATTTCCCCTTGGCACTTTTTCCTACTTCAGAAGAACTTGAGCCAGTCGGCAAACACATTTTGAAAAGGAACATCAAGGGGCCGCAGACTCTAGCCAGATGGGCAATATTTGATTTATATTTTAATTTAAGAAACTTCTAACTTAATAATACTTAAAGATAGTTCTGTTGCAAAAGACTCAAGCAACACATTCCTTACGGTGAGTTAATAGTGCCTCTAGGATTGGGTTTGGCTGCAAGTAACAAGTAACAGACTCCAGGGGCTTTGCCAGCTAGAGGTTCCATTTTTCTTGTGTAAAAAGAAGTCCAGAGGTGGACTCATTCAGGGATGTCACCAATGACCAGCTTCCTTGAATCCCACTTTGGTACATGACTTTCAAACTCATGGCTCAAGAGGGCTGCTTCATTGCCTGGCATCCTATGCTCAGCCCAGGAGAAGGGCAGAGAAGGGGCAAGACATGGGCCAGGTCCCCCTCTTAGATCAAAACCATGGTGGCTTTCTCAGAGCCCTACCTGGTAGATTTGTATTTACATCTCACTGACCAGAATCGGGTCACGGGGCCACCCTACTGCACCCGTGTGCCTGCGAGGTGGGCTGCGTATGTGATAATTTTGCGTTGGCCCATTGCTGTCCCATTCAAAATTGGGGTCTTATTAGTGAGAAGAAAGGGGTGATGGATGATGGATGCTGAAGGATGGTACCTGCCTCAGATTTGTTTTGTGTGATCTGAATAGAAACAGATTATAAATGTGATTTCTCGGCTTGCTTTTTTTTTGCCACCTAAAATTATGCATTTAGAGATTCACCTTATCATTATTTCAACCTGCTGCATAGAACTCCACGGGATGGATGTACCGCAGTTTATTTACCTCATCCCATGTTCATGGATATTTAGCTTCCCCTAAAAATGTTCACTATTTGAAACAATGCCTCAGTGGACATCCTCATGAAGCACGCTTCATGCCCGCTGTGCATTTCTACAAAGTGTAACTGGAACTGCGGGTAGACGGGTGCATCCGTTTAAAATGTCAGGAAGTGTTCCCAAATCAACACTAGGGCTTTGCCAGTTTACATTCCCTCCCACCCTGTACGAGAGGAACTGCCTCACTCACAGTCCCCAGACAGGATATTATCACTTAAATTTTTTTTCCCGTGTGATGGGGAAATAATTATTATTTATGTTATAATTTGTGTTTCCTTGATTAGTATTGAGGTGAATCCCCTTATCATTTATGTATTGGCTATTTATATTTTCTGATGTGTCAATTTGCCTTTTAAAATTATCTGGCATTGTCTTTCACTGATTTGGTTTTTTTCTTTTTTTTTTTTTTTTTCCTTTCTGATTGGTATGAGTCCTTTTCCATTTGGGCTACAAATCTTTTTTTTTTAATTTGCTTTTTTTTTTTTTTTTTTGTGCGGTATGCAGGCCTCTCACTGTTGTGGCCTCTCCCGTTGCGGAGCACAGGCTCCGGACGTGCAGGCTCAGCGGCCACGGCTCACGGGCCCAGCCGCTCTGCGGCATGTGGGATCTTCCCGGACCGGGGCACGAACCCGTGTCCCCTGCATCGCAGGCGGACTCTCAACCACTGCGCCACCAGGGAAGCCCCATTAATTTGCTTATTTTTTAATTAAAAAAATTTTTTTAGCCGCACCGCGCAGCATGTGGGATCTTAGTTCCCTGACCAGGGATTGAACCTGCACACCCTGCAGTGGAAGCACAGTCTTAACCACTGGACCGCCAGGGAAGTCCCCAAATCTTTTTTTTTTAAATAAACTTTACTGAGGTATAATTTAGGTACCATAAACTGCATCCAATTAAGGCGAGGTTTTTCAATCCCGGTCCTATTGACATTTTGGGTCAGATAATTCTTTGTTTGGGGCCTTCCTGTGCATTGCAAGATGTTTAGCAGCACTCTTGGCCTCTACCCCTAGATGCCAGCTGCACATTTTCCCAGTCACGACAACCACAAAAGTGTCAGGACATTTCCAAATGTCTCCTGGGGGCAAAATGATCCCCCGTTGAGAGCCTCCAATTTAAGCTTAAAGTGTACAGTTGATGAGCTCTGATAGATGTGTACACCCAAGAACCTACTAATACCTTCAAGATTTTTGTGTTTAGGTTGTCAATATTTCCCCCAGTCTGAGGCTTGGCTTCAGATCCATCACCTGCCCTCTTCTATTGGAGTGACCTCAATAGACTCATTTCTTTACTCTGAAACTCAGTTTCCCCAACTGTGAAGTGGGGATAATAATTCTGACCCAGCAGTGATGTTATGAGTCTTGAAGGCAACAGTGAATGTGGCTGGCATGTAGTAGGTGCTCAGTAAAAGTTAGTCCCACTGCCCTTCCTCACTTTGTATGTACTCATTTAGTCAACAAATACTTACTGAGCACCTCCTATGTGCCAGGCCCTGTGTTAGGCTCTGGATACAGTGGAGAACAAGATAGACAACGGTCCATGTGCTCAGCTGGAGGTGACAGAGAAGAAATGAGCAAACGAATGAATGAACAAGAACAATGTGCCTACGACGATGCTGATCAGTGCTGGGAAGTCAATCAGACGGCGCAATGTGGCAGACACCCGGGTGGGTGGTTGCTCTTTGGGAGAGCAAGGAGGTGACAACTAAGTGGAGATGAAGCAGATGGAGAAGCTGGGGCAGCAGAGAAGGGAGATCCAGGCAGAGGGAACAGCAAGTGCGAAGGTGATGAAGCTGGAGCCAGCTGGATACCTCTGAGGAACAGCAAGGAGCAAGAGCAGCTAGGACAGAGTGATCAGGGGAGGGACAGAGGTGAGACTCAAGGTCAGGGAGGTAAGGAGATGGGGGCGGACCACGCGGAGCCTTGGCCAACATGGACAGCAGTCCTACTGTAGTCTAACGTGCAGTGAGAAGTCAGCGGACAGGTTTCAGCTGGGGAGAGACAGGATTCCTCCACTCACCAAACATGGAGGTCTCACTCTGCACCGTACCCTGCAGATGGTACGTTGGCTTATAGTTTGCCCACTTCTCCAGGCCTCTGCCTGCTGGTACCCTATAAATAACACTCATCTTAACAACACTAATAGCCAACTTTTCTCTACAGGACCCAACGCCTCAAAGCCCCGTCACACCTCTTTCCCCACTTGAGTCTTATACCAACCCTGAGAAGCCAACCTGGGCTGCGGATGCGCATTTCACAGATAGGGAAGCTGAGGTGCAACCACACAGCTGGAAAGCATCAAGCTGGGACTCGAACCCAGGGTTCTCTGAGCTAAGGCCTGCTTCTCTTCATCCCAGGTCACAGCACTTAGGGTGGAGGGTCAGGGGAGCGTTTTCTCTCTTCCTTCCTAAGATACCCCTTGATTCTGGGACTCAAATCTGCAGTGTTCCTATCAGGCCTGTCCCACAGCGAGGCTCCTGGGCTGCCCACGGGGAGGGGAGCCTCATCCCCAGCCCTCTCTCAGGAGAGTAGGGAAGGCAGGTGCTCAGGGCTGGGCCCAAGTCCAGATAAAGTTGGGGCAGGGGGCTTCCCTGATGGCGCAGTGGTTGAGAGTCCGCCTACCAATGCAGGGGACGCGGGTTCGTGCTCTGGTCCGGGAAGATCCCACATGCCGCGGAGCGGCTGGGCCCGTGAGCCATGGCCGCTGAGCCTGCGCATCCGGAGCCTGTGCTCCGCAAAGGGAGAGGCCACAACAGTGAGAGGCCCGCGTACCACAAATAAATAAATAAATAAATAAATAAATGAAGTTGGGGCAGGGCAGGAAGTACAGTGGGCCCAGGGCCAGGCGGGACCAGGGTTCAGGGCCTGTCCCACGTGTGGGCACTCATGGGGCCTCCTCCCTCTGGCTGGGGACTCTGCCCTGTTTCTGGACCAGTCCGTGGGGCTCCTTAGCTCCCACATCACGTGGGGGTCTTGCAGCTGCAGACCCAGTACTGGTTGGGATACTGCTGGGCCAGGCCAGCCTCACTGCCCCCAGCCACCTAAACCAGGCTGTGAGCCCCAGGATCTTCTGTGTAATAGGCACCCAGGAAACGTGTGTGAATCTGAACTAGGGCCTGCCTCAGTTTCTCCAGCTTGCACTTTAGCCTCTGCTGTTCATTCCCATTTGCCACGTGCCAGGCACACTGCTAGTTGCTGGGGATGCAACAGTGATGACCATACATGGCCCCTGTCCTCAAAGAGCTTACAGTCTGTCTGGGCTGATGGAGGAGGAACCAGGTAACACTGTGCTCAGCGCTGAGGGTGAGGGTGGTGAGGACTACCCGTGTCCACCAACCTCCAACATCTTTTTCCTCATAATGAGAGAATTTGGGGGTGCTATCAGGGCACACACTGCCAAAAGAGTGATTCTATTCCCCAGCCCCTTTTGCAGTTAGGTGTGATCATATGACCAAGTTTTGGCCAATGGGATGTGAGTAGAAGTGATGTGAAACCACTTCTGGGTCATGCCCTCAAAAGGAATTACACTTTCTCTCTTCCTGCTGACTGGAATGTAGGTGTGATGAAGGAGCTAAAGCAGCCATTTTGGACTTCACTAGAAGCTGTGGAATGAAGATAGTAGAGCAACTAGACAGAAGGAACCAGGGTCTCTAGAATGAACTTGCAGAACTAAACCAGCTCACCAAACTTGGACCTTCCACCTCTGTGCTGGATTTTTTTTTTTTTTTTTTTTTTTTTTTTTTTTTTTTTTTTTTTTTTGCGGTATGCGGGCCTCTCACTGTTGTGGCCTCCCCCGTTGCGGAGCACAGGCTCCGGATGCGCAGGCCCAGCGGCCATGGCTCACGGGCCCAGCCGCTCCGCGGCATATGGGATCCTCCCAGACCGGGGCACGAACCCGTATCCCCTGCATCGGCAGGCGGACTCTCAACCACTGCGCCACCAGGGAGGCCCTCTGTGCTGGATTTTAAATTTTGTCCCATTGAGCCACTGTGGCTCTCTGTTATAGCAGCTCAGAGGTTGCCTGACTTATACAGAGGGGTAAACACATGTTGTTGGGGAAGCCTCAGAGGTGTTTAACCCAGCCTGACGGGGTAGGTGTGGAGGGCTTACTGGAGGAGACAACTTTTAGATGGAGGCTTGACAATGAGAAGATGGATTTTTCTAGACAAAGTTTCCAGGGAGATGCATTGCATATGGGTAAATCTGGAGGCAAGAGAGAACATGGAGCTTTCAGGACACCTAAAGGAGCTGAGGGTGGCTGGATCACAGGGAACGATGGGGACAGGTGAAAATGGGGCTGGATGGGTGGCAGGATTTACTTGAAGGGCCTGGAAAAGCCATGTGAAGACCTTTGAATTTTGCCCTGAGGGTAAAGGGGAGCCACTGGAGGCTTGAGGCAGGAGGGTGAGGTGATTAGATTTGCTTCTTAGAAAGATCTCTATGGCTACGGGGTGGGAAATGGATTTATTCATTTATTTTTTAAAAAACACAGGCTGTGCTACGTGCCAGGCACTGAGGATTATCAGTGAACAAAACAGATTTGGTTCCTATCCTTATGGAATTTGCAACCTGGTGGGGTGAGACATGAGTCAAATAACCATGTAAATAAACACGAAGCATGATAAGGCCAACGCAGGGAGGTATGCATGGCTGTGAGGAAATATAAAGTGGGGGTTGACTTGGGGGAGTCAGAAGAGCTTCCCAGGGAAAAGTGATGTAGGAACAGCAGTGGGAAAGGTTCCAGGCCAAGGGAACAGCACAGGCATATGAGCCCAGACGGCCGCAGGGAGAACAAGGAGGGTCAAACAAAGGTGTTGGTAAAGATGGAGAAATACAGGCGTAGATGGTGAGGAAAAGCAGGGAATCTCCAGGGCCAGCCAGCTTCTGGCTTGAGCAAGGTGGGCAACAACAGAGAAGGAATGAGGATGGGGAGGGAACTGGAAGTGAAGACCCTGAGTTCAAATATGGTATGTTGGATGTGAGGTTCCTATGAGCCTTCCAAGTGGAGATGGTGAGTGGGTGGTTGGATATAGGGGTCTGGCTGCAGAGGGGCTCCCTGGCCAACTGTAGCTGTGGTCATCCCATACATGACTCCGAGGCCAGAGCTCGCCAAATGCTGGCTTCGGGGGCACATATTGTATCTCAGGAACTATGCTCATGGTAGACATGGTACTTTCCCACTCACGTCTTCTCAGCTAGCAGGGTCCAGTTTTATTGGATGTACATCTACCCAGGTGCTCAGGGACAGTCACCCTCCTCACCTCAGAGTGAGTTATTATGGGTCTAAACCAATGATGGTCATTGTCACTTCCCTTTTCAGTGACTGGTTTGAAATTGGGCATGTGATGCAATCTTGGTCAATGGGATATCTTCAGGGGGCTTCTGGGAACATCTGTCTGCCTCATAAAAGGGGACACATGGAAGAAGATGCCTTTCCTCTTCTTTACTTGATGTTATCATGTCTGTGTGTGATGCCTGGGGCTGCAGCAGCCATCCTGAAACCATGAGGAAAATCATCAATAAATTGCTGAGAATGGCAGAGCAGGAAGACAGAAAGGATGTGAGTTTTTTTTTTACATCTTCATGCCTTCAAATTAAACAACCATTATTAGATGAAATTATGAACTCCCCTTCCATTGTTTTGCCATCTTCATTCACCTTCTAGTCCTTGTGGCTGAACACACTCTAAGAAAGTGCTACATATGTGTTGTTTTATTTAATCTTCTCAATTTTCCTCTGAGGTTGGCATTACTATTATCGCCATTTTATAAGTGAAGAAACAGGTTCAGGGCAGGTAAGTGACTTTCCCAAGGTCACAAAGATAGTAAGTTATAGAGCTGGGATTTGAGTCAAGCCTGGTGTGATTTGAGAGTGCAACTGGGCTAAAGCCACACTCTCCATTTAAAAGTCTTTCTCTTAACACGTTTTTAGTAGGAAACCATAGCCCTGTTCTTATTTTTCCCTGGAAAACTGTTATTATGGTTGGTGGGAAATTTAGAGTGGGCTGCGTTTCTTTGCACACAGTTAATGTCTTTGATTATATGTTTCTGGCTTCTTCATTCTGAGAAAGGCTTCCATTGGTTGTACAATATAATCAAATCATTTCTTATGTAAACAGCCATCTGGCACAGAGTCAGCGACAGTTCCATCGGCGGGAAGGTGAAAATGAAACTGTGTTCCCAGCTCCGGAAAGCAATCTGCTGTTCAGCAGGAAAAGATCAAGGGTTAATGACATGGAGTTGGGCAAAGGCTGCCCCTGTGGCTCTGAGCATTATCAGGAGGCGGGAACAAAGAATGGTTGTTAAATGGGTTTGTTAGAAAAGTTATTTCCTAATGTAATTCATGAAACGCTTGTCAGAACATTAAGCACATCCTTCGAAAGCACAAGAGAACTTAAAAAAAAAAAGAAGAAGAATATAGACAGAAAGAAAAGAGGCTTCTGAAGTCAATTATGGAACTCTTAGAAAGGGTTAATATCCTTAATATACAGAGTTCCTGCAAAACAATAGGAAAAGGAAAACACCTTATTATAAAATTGACTATTCACAAGTGAAGAATTACAAAAGACAGGTATATGTGTAAAGCAAGATTCACCCTGCCAGTAATCAAGGAAATCAAGGAAATGCAAATAAAAGCTACAATGATTTATCATTTTCCACCTATCAGATTGGCATAGAATGGCAATGCATACATACCACAATGTTCAATGGGTGGGGATTTTAAAGCATTGCAGAAATCTAACTTTGGGGCACTTATCCTAAGGATGTAATAAGCCAAGCATTCTCTAGGACAAGGGTGTTCACTACAGCATTGTTTATCATAGTGAAAAATTGGGGAAAAACCCAGAAATGCCAAACTACAAAGGATTCATTAAGTAAACAATAAAATACTGTATTAAAATTAAATTGTATTAAATAAATATTGAAAATTGTATTAAATACTAATTTAAAATGGTAATATAGAGAGATGCCATGATATACTGTAGAGAAAAAATTTTTCACACGCATGATCTAACTTGTACTAAGTTGTATGTGCACATGCACGAATATTAAAGAGTGTATGCTAAAGGATGTTTACCAAAATGGCGGCAGTGTTTATTTCTAGATGGTAAAATTTTCAGTAGTAATTTTTCCTTTCATTTAAGTCAGTTTCTCAACCTTGGCACTACTGACATATTGGGCCAGATAAGTTTTTGTTTCTGGGGACTGTTCTGGGCACTGCAGGATGTTTAGCACCATCCCTCCCTGGCCTCTACCCACCAGATGCCAGTAGCACCCCTGACCCCCCGAGTCATAACAACCAAAAATGTATCCAGACATTGTCCCATGTCTCCTGGGGGACAAAACCGCAGTCGTTTGAGAAGCACTGTTTTAAATACTTTTCTGCATTATTTAAATATTTTAACAACAAGCATGTATTGTTATCATAATCAGAGAAAAAGAAACACATTAAAAAATATTTAGTAAAGTCATTTGCAGCTTTGTGAATTGGCCGGGGGTTCAGTCAATGGAATTCAATCAGAGAGCAGAAAAATCTGTTATCTTCTTGCCTTTGATACAGGGTTCTGGTGAAATATCTAGACATTTGGCAGTGTTTTCCCTGGATTGGTCTTTGCTCAAAGAACAACGTTTTTCCTCCAGATTTTAATATAATTAAGTTCCGGAATGGATGTTTTGACTCACTTGCCACCTCACTCTTCTCTTGGTGACTGCTCCAATTTGGGGGGGCTACCACACTTCTCTATTATAGCCCTCCTTTTGAGGGGAGCTGACTGTCCTCCTGACTCCAATCCCAAGCTAATTTTCAAAATCTCACCCTCTGGTCATGGCTACTGGCTCAAGGACGGACATGTAACCACTTTGGTCCACTGAGTCTCTAGAGGTAACTCAACACTGTGGGCTTCTGGAAAAGATGCATTCCAAGTACTCTTAGCAGCCACTCAAAGAGACCTTCTGCGTCTGAACAGATTGAGGCCTGGAATTGCTGTACCCATTTTAACACCCGAAGAAAACCAGCTAGAGGAAAATAGCGCACAGAAGTGGCAGAACCAGGTGAAACACAGAGGAAAAGATTGGAGCCCTGATCAAACCAAGCCTGAAGCTCACACTTCTGCTAGGCTTTTTGTTTATGGGAGCCAATAAATCCCTTTACAGTTAATCTCCTAAGTTTCTATTACCTACAGCCCCAAACTAACTGATACAACCCCCTTTGATGACAGAAATCCCTCCCGAACTCCACTTCCACGTCATGTCAGCAAATATGTGTTAGACACGTACTGGATGCCAGGTCCAGTGCCCGATCCTGGAAGAGCAAAGATGACATAATCCCTTCCCTGACAAACGTGCAGCCTGGTTGGGTGAGGAGGGGGATGGAGAAAGAACAACAAACAGGCAATGTGATCTGTGCTGTGATGACAGGGACACAGGGACACAGTCCAGGCGTGGGGTGGGGAGAGGAAATCCTGACTGAGCCAGTCTTGAAGGGAGAGTGGGAGAGGGAACAGGATGTTTGGACAGGGGGAGCAGCATGTTTGCCAGCCTGGAGTTTGAGAGATTATTGTGGGCTCAGGGCAGGGAACCACCTGAAGAAAAGGAAGAACTGTTGGGGGAGGGGAAGCATGACCCCAGGGCACCCCACATAAAGGTGGCCCAGGTAGCGGCAGGGTCCCCAGAGAGAGCCCCGCAGCATTGGGGCCTGAACCCTTGCCTCCCCCAGCCCTTGGTGCAATCCAGCTGTTGGCAGAGAAAGTAGGGGACTGGGGAGGGGGCACTTGTCAGAGCCCAACTTTTCCATTCCAAGGCTGGAAAAACTAAGGTATCAGTACAGAAGACACTTTATGACAGATGTTCTTTCAAGCACATTCATTCCATACAAGCTCTAGTATGTCGGAGGGCAACAATCAACCTGGGCCACGGCCCAGTCAGAGACAGATAATCACCTAATGATTCTAAAAAATATAAACTGTTGTCAGCCATGCTCTGGAATCCTCTGTTGTGGTGTCTGACATTTCAAGGAAGTCAGGGAAGCCTGCCTGAAGGAGGTAGCACTTGAGCTGAGGGCTGAAGAGTAGTAACAAGTTAGTTCCCTTGGCAAAGCCAAGGAAGAAGGGATCTGGGGAGGAGGAAATAGCCTGTGGAAAGGCCCTGTGGCAGGAAGGCATGTGTGAGGATGAAGGGCTGATACGAACAAGTCCTTTCCTTTACACTGTGCTTTTTATGAGTCCTGGCAGCAAGCATGTGTTGTTTTCATGCAGTAAGGTAGGTCTTGTTATTACCATTTTATAGATGAGGAAACAGGCATAGACAAGCAAAGTGACCTTTCTAAGGACACACAGCCAGGAAGCAGTGGAAATGGGAATTGAATTCATGTACTTAATCCTACTCAGCTGTTCTCAAAGTGTGGTCCAAGGATCCTTGGGGGTCCCCAAGACCCTGTCACAGGGTTCACAAGATTATTTGCCTTTTTCACTCTCATTCTTTTTTTTTTTTTTGCGGTACGCGGGCCTCTCACTGTTGTGGCCTCTCCCGTTGCGGAGCACAGGCTCTGGACGCGCAGGCTCAGCGGCCATGGCTCACGGGCCCAGCCGCTCCGCGGCACGTGGGATCTTCCCAGACCGGGGCACGAACCCGTGTCCCCTGCATCGGAAGGTGGACTCTCAACCACTGTGCCACCAGGGAAGCCCTCACTCTCATTCTCATAGGGGTGTAAAGAGTGTGAAAAGCTCATCATAGGTATTTAGAGTCCACAGTGCAACTATACTTTAAGGAAGGACCACTGCCAAGTTTTGGTGCAGCATTAAAGAATCTTCACAATATTACAATATTCCCTCCTTTCCAAAGATGTGCCTTTGTAAAGCTGCGATTTTTTTTCTTTTGGATACTTCAACCAAAACAAAAAATCACAACAGATGGAATGCAGAAGCAGATATGAGATCCAGATGTCTTCTATTACACTAGCCGTTAGAGAGAGTTGCAAAAATGTAAACAGTGCCACTAATGCCACTTTTCTCAGTACATTTGTTTTGTTTTGAAATCTATAGTTACTCCTTATAAAAACGTGTTAATTATATTAACATGTACTGGAATTATTAAGTGAGTGAAATAATATTTTATAAACTTCTTAGTTTTCATTTCTAATATGAGTATTGATTGATATAATCCACATAAACAAAAGCTCCTTGGGCTTTTCAATAATTTTTTTTTTTTTTTTTTTTTTTTTTTTTTTGTGGTACGCGGGCCTCTCACTGCTGTGGCCTCTCCCGTTGCGGAGCACAGGCTCCGGACGCGCAGGCTCAGTGGCCATGGCTCGCGGGCCCAGCCGCTCCGCGGCATGTGGGATCTTCCCGGACCGGGGCACGAACCCGTGTCCCCTGCATCGGCAGGCGGACTCTCAACCACTGCGCCACCAGGGAAGCCCTTCAATAATTTTTTAAAATTGTTTTAAAATCCTGAGACCAAATGTTTGGGAATGCTGCCTTCGCTGATAATTCTTTCCTCTTCTCCTCCACCCCCCAGCCCCTCACCCTGATCCCTGGTCTTCTTCCTGTCTCCCCTGTTCCCCTCCCCCATGGAGGGCAGCCCTGGGCTGGTCTGTGCTCAGTGCCTCTGGGAAGGGGTGGGACACCAAATACTGGGATCCCAGGAGGTTTCCTAGCCTTGGAGTTTCAAAACCAAGGGGAGCAGAAAGAACTCATATTTCTGAAAAAGCATCTTATAGAGAAACAGACAGGCACAGCACCATATGGCCTCACTGGTGAGAAACAGCCCATTCCAGATCCATGTCCCTGCTCTCACTCTTGTCCCCAACACCTCGGCCTCACTAACGGCTGGGAACCCAGAATGGAGAAGTGGCCTGAGGGGAGGTGGGAATCAACCATCAGCTGGCTTCCACCAGCCTGCCAGAATGATGGCACAAGATGGAAATTAAGTTCAGCTACAAAAAACCAAAATCCGTACAGCTCCAGTTTGTGAACTGGGACTCATACCCACTACATATAAAAGCCCTGCTTATGTGGGATGTGCCTTCCTAGCCAGGCCTCTTTCTTTGGGCATCAGAGAGGTAGAGTCACTTGCTCAAGGCTGCACAGCAGGAAGGGCCAGTGGGATTTGCACTCAGGCCTGCCTCCAGTCCCCATGCCCTTGACCACCAAGCTATGCTGCTAAGGGAGACTGTTCATTCCCGAGGCCTGGGCAGCCCCTGCCAGAGAGTGGGGCTCAGAGTCTGAGGCTGGGCCTGGGCTTACAGCCCCTGGGATTGGAGGTTTGGACCCCAAGGGCCCTCAGCGGGGCAGAGGGCTGGTCGTCAGTGCAGGGCATGAGGGGCTGGGCCGGGTCCTCTTGCGCAGGCCTTGCCCCAGGCGCCCCTCTGCCTGCTGAGTACCCAGGAGGGGCGGGTGAGGCTGGCAAGACAGGTTCTTCAAGGTTCTCTGCCTGAGCTGGTGGCTTCCTGCACCCTCATGTTCTTCCTGGAGAGGAGGATGCATAGATGCTCCGGGAACAGGCCCGGAGAGGACAAGAAATTGGCCAGGAGTCACACAGTGGGGTGTGGGAGAGCCACGGCCACACCTGAGAGAGCCTGGAGGGGAAGCAGAGGCCTGGGGGGCAGAGGTGGGTCCCTGCACCAGCCGCCCCCCGTGGAGGGCTCTGTGGGGGGGATGCAGGGATGAGGTGCCAGATGGGTCCCTGACCTCAGCTACTTGATCACTGTCCTTGACACTCCCTCCCTCACCCCCGCCATATCCCAACCATCAAAACTGTCAGTTTTATGCCCTAAACATCTGTCAAATCAGACCACGTCTCCTCACCTCCACGACGACCCCCCGGCCAGGCCACCATCCTCTCCCACCTAAACTGCGGCAGTCACTTCCCCTCTGCTCTCCCTGCTTCCACCCTTGCCTGCTGACGGTCTCCTCTCCATGTGCAGCCAGAGGGACCCCGATAGAACCCGAGTCATACTCTGTCCTTCCTCTGCCTACAACCTGCCATGGCTCTCAACTCACTCAGGGAAAATACAAACTCCTGCCCGTGGCCACAGGCTCCTGTCTTATCACCACTGTCCACCACCATTGCCCCTCCAACCTGTGGCCCCAGGCAGATGAAACAATTTGCAGTTTCTTAATACCCCACGCTTTGTCCAGAATCATGTCTGATTCTTTTCAGTATCTCTGCCACCTTCACATTATGTGGACTTGTTTGTTGAGTGATTAAACAACTGTCAGGACGAGTGAGGGCAGAGAGGCAGAGAAGGGGTGAGGCCGTGTGAAATGTGGACTGAACCCCTACTCCACGAACAGACAGACACTGTTCCTGTCCTCGTGGAGCAGATGTCCTGGTGCGGTTGGAGGCTGGGTTGGACAAGCTACCTGACAATTACAAGATGGTATCATCAGGTCACTGACGGTGGATTGTGGGAACACCTAGAAGACTCCTGATCCCACCTGGGGCTGGGAAGGCTGCTCATGGGTGGCATCAAAAGGGACCTGAAGGGGCTTCCCTGGTGGCGCAGTGGTTAAGAATCCACCTGCGAATGCAGGGGACACGGGTTTGAGCCCTAGTCCAGGAGGATCCCCCATGCTGCGGAGCAACTAAGCCCGTGCACCACAACTACTGAGCCTGTGCTCTAGAGCCCGTGAGCCACAACTACTGAGCCCATGTGCCACAACTACTGAAGCCGATGCTCCGCAACAAGAGAAGCCACCACTATGAGGAGCCCGCACACAGCAACGAAGACCCAACACAGCCAAAAATAAATAAACTAATTAATTAATTAATTTTTTTAAAAAAAGGGACCTGAAGTACGGAGAGGAATGAAAGGATGAGGGCAGAGGGCTGGGAGTGAGCGTTCCTGAAAGAAAGAAGGGCATGAATAAACGCCGAGCCCAGTGCTTCCCACCCAGGGTGACTTTGCTCTCCCTGGAGAATTTGGCAGTGTCTGGAGATATTTTCTGGTTGTCCCAACTGGAGAGGGGTATGCGGCAGAGGCCAGGAGAGCTGCTAAACACTCTACAGCGCACCCCCCACCCCAACCAAGAATGTTCCCACCCGAGGTTGAGGCCAGCCCTCGGGGGAACTAGAAGTTGAGTCTGGCTGGAGCAACGATGCAAGAAAAGCTCAGTAAGAGGGAGAATGGAAAGAGGTTCAGGCAGCAGCGGCCTCGTCCAGGGGAGGACCTTGCTCAGATTCAGGATTCAGAAAGCCACCTCTGGCCAGTGTGGACTGGACTCTAGGGGTCCCAGGGTGGCATGTGGGAAGGACAGGCTGTACTACCTGAGATTCTAACAAGATGCCTCTGACTGCGTGAGGAGAATGGATCATAGGGGCGAGGGCAGAAGCCGGGAGGCCAGTGGGGAGACTGCTGCAGCGGTCCAGGTGAGCAGTGGTGAGTGCTGGGCCCAGGTGGAGGCAGGGAGATGCAATAAGTTATTTAGGAGGTGTGGTGCCAGGGTTGATGGGGGATGAGAGGCGGAGTGACAGAGAGCTGCTCAGAAGCTTCTAGCTTGGTAGCGCACCTGGACACAAGTCCCCCTGGGTGTTTCTTTTCACATCATGGCTCCTGAGGACTGAGAAGAGGGTGTTGCTGGGAAAAGTCCCAAGTTCCAAAGCCATTTCTCAGAAGCATGAGTTTCTTCTGTCTGACGAGCCCGGGTTCAAATTTGGGTGGGTCCTTCGGTGCTCAGAGCCTCAGGGCCCTTATCAGCCAAGTGGGCATAACAGAGGCTTCCTCAGAAGGTTGCTGTGACTTTTTTTTTTTTTTTTTGCGGTACGCGGGCCTCTCACTGCTGTGGCCTCTCCCGTTGCGGAGCACAGGCTCCGGACGCGCAGGCTCAGCGGCCACGGCTCACGGGCCCAGCGGCACGTGGGATCCTCCCAGACCGGGGCAGGAACCCGCGTCCCCTGCATCAGCAGGCGGACTCCCAACCACTGCGCCACCAGGGAAGCCCCCTGCTGTGACTTTTAAAATAAGATAATACATGAACCATCCATGGCACAGAGTTACAGCGTTCAATAATTGCCTGTTAACATTCTTATCGCTGGAGTAGTAGTAGTATTGTTTGGGCGCAGAAAATAATTCACTTTAGTTCCCCTCCCCAGCAAGACGGGCTGGTTTTGGCTTCAAATCACCCGTGGACATCAGAGCCGATGCAGGCCCACAAATAGAACCCAGGGTGAAGCTCTCAGGAGGATTAGCCACAGGGATGTTCCTGTCACAATCGACAGTTTGCGAAAAATTGTGGTTTGTGGGGCACTGGAGTGGAAAGGAGAGTGTTTCGGGGCTGAAGGAGCTGAACACTGACCCCGCTCCCCCATTCAGATGCTGTGGGGACTTGGGCAAGTTCCTGAGCCTCTTGGAGTCTCAGTCTCCCCATCCATCAAATGGGAACTTTCTAACTTCCTGCACAGGTTGCTGGGAGCTGAAATTGCACCCTCTCTGTTCTGCTCTTGAGATACAAGAGTGACAACCTTCTGGGGACAGCATCCTGGCCCCTTTGAGAGCTGAGGGCTACTTGGTGCCAGGCACTTGCCACTATTGTCTCACAGGCTGTCACAATGACCATCAGTGGTTCCCCCCACGGCAGAAGAGGATGCAGAAGTTTGGCCTCACAGCGCTGAGAATATGCCAAGTTTGGCGCCCTCCCAGCCAAGGTGTCCCTTCAGTCTTTAAACACAGTCACTGGGCCCCATCATCCCAAGCCAGGAACTGGGGCCAGATGGCGGCAAATCCATGGGCATCTGTTGCACGATCAAGCGATGGGGAGAAACGCTGTTTGTAATTAAACAAAGGAACTGGGACATCAGGGGGATGGGGAGGCTGCCCCTCCAGCAGCCTGGAAGATTCTGGCTGGGGTGTGGGCCATGAAGCCTGCAGAGGTCCTGGCCCCTGGGCGCCGCCTCCATACATTCCCTGGCCGCACCTCTGCCAGCTGCCTGCCTTGGGTCTGGCCCTCCCTCTCTTTGTACCTTGGCTTCCCAGCCGGCAGCAAGAGCAGGGCTTGACCAGTTCTGTCCCGTCAGTGCCCACCCCAGGGCCTTGGCACTGCGGTTCTCCCTGCCTGGAGGGTGCTTCCCACACCTAGATCTTCCTGGGAAGGCCCCTTCTCCTCCTTCAGGACACAGCTCAGATGCTTCTTCTTCCTAGACCCCTCTCGACCACCCGATCACTGTCCTGTCACCTTGTTCTATTTTTTCCATAGCACTCACCATCCGAAATCATCCTGTTTACCTCTGTGTTGACTCATCTGTTGCCCATCCCCACACTGGAATGTCATCAGCTCCCAGGAGACAGGGAGTTTGTCGAATTCAATGCTGTGTCCACAGTGCCTAGCTCAGTGTCTAGCACACAGTAGGTGCTCTATAAGTTAAATAAACAAAGGCCCCTGGGTCACTTTGTTCCCTTTTATCTCATTCTCTTTGTTCCACAGCTGGGGAGCCATTATACAGATGAGAAAAACTGAGGTAGGCGAAAGGGAACACACCTTGTCAGGGACAGTCTCCACAAATAAAGCACCTACTACACAACAGCCACTGAGCCTTAGCTCATAATCCACAGTTCTGGGGCTCTAAGGGCAGGCTGCATGGGTTCAAGTCTCAGCTCTGCCACTCTCCGGCTGGGTGGGCTTTGATGAATGACTGTGTTTCTCTGTGCCTTAGTTTCCTCATCTATAAACATTAGATGGTTATACTTAACTTTCAGGGTTATCACTGAGAGGGTCAGATGAGTTAATACATAAAAGTGTTGAGGTACCAATAAATGTCAGATATAGTGTTCCATAAGATATTTGTTGAATAAAGGTAGTGTGATAATGGCCCCATTTCACAGATGGGAAAACTGAGGCACAGGGAGGTGAAACTAATTAAGCAATGGAACTGGGTATCAAGTCCCTGTCTATCCAACTCTAAAGGCCACCTTCAGGCAAAGGAGGTAGCACTGGGGGAAAACCTAGGTCTCAAGACTCCCAGGTGGTGGAAAGCCAATGACTAGAGTCCGGAGTCTCTCCCCAGGGGGAGGCAGGCACTGGAGATGACTCCATCACGGCCCCCTTGGGGGATGGCTGGTTGAGTGGAGTTGACCTCATCCGTGGCCTGAAGGATGGTCACATAACCCTGGTCACAGAGCCTGGCCATGGCCACAGGGTTTGGTTCAGAGATGGCCACACAACCCCACCTAAATGAGAACTGGTCCTGGGGCTTTTACAGGGATAGTTGAGAAAGAGCACTCGATTCTTCTGGGTTACTGGCCTGATAAGGTACCGTTAGCAGTAATAATAAAATAATCACCAATATTATAGAGCATTGGGTATATCGAGTGCTGTTCAGTGCTTCACAAACATCAGTTCATCTTCCAGAAAGACATGGAAACTGATGATAGCATCCAAGCACCTGGATGCAGCTACTTCTGAAGCAAGGTCGCCCCTGAAGTTTTTTTACATGATCCAATAAATTCTCTTTTGCTTAGACCAGCTGGAGTCGGGTTTCTGTCCCTGACTAATCCACCTGCCTTCCAGACGTTATCTAAGCTTCTATCTCTCCATCATTACTGTAGCTGCAACGGCACGCCTGTTAACTGTTTTATGCCTGTCTCTGACTCACAGGTTTCCACGGCAGATCTTGGTCCCTCCTGCCCATACAGAGGCCGCAGGTCTGCCCCCTTTCCCACGTGCCCCAAGCAGGATACTGGGTGTGTGGGTGATACACATATCCTTGTTCCAGGAAGGAGCTCTGTGGGGTTTGCTTGGCCCCAAAACAGACCTCATTATTAGTGTAATGGCTGTTAATAAATAGTCCTAGCTCCCGCGCCAGGCCAGCTGCTTTGCATGCATGGTGATCTCATCCAGCCCTCCTGACATCCCTGTGAGGCAGGCATTGTCATCCCCATTTTAAAGACGAGGAAAATGAGGGTCCGAGAAGCAAGGCCTGACTCACACAGCTCCTGAGCCGCAGAGCCCACGCTCCCAGCTCCATGTCCCTTCCAGGACATGAGGCTCACTGCCCCGGGTGTTAGAACTCAAGGTCGACTTGGTTTGTAATACATGTGTTGAGTCTATATGTATGGAAAATGTATATATGTAGGTGTTATATAGGTTTGGAATCTGTATCTGTGTAGAATGTGGGTGTGTAATATGTGTAGACTCTACACAAGTGTACAGTATATACGTAGAACTATGTGAATGTGCAATATGTGTATATGTGTAGACTCTATATATTTGTAGAATACATGTATGTGTGTATATAATGTATGAAAGGGTCTATATGCATGTGGAATATATGTGTAATAATATATGTGTAAAATCTCTATGTATGCGGAATATATGTATGTGCGTATATAATATATGTATAAAATCTATATGTATGTAGAATATATGAATATATGTATATAATATATGGAAAGGGTCTATATGTATGTAGAATATATGTGTGTATATAATATATGTATAAAATCTATATGAATGTAGAATATATGTATATGTGTAGATATGTGTAAAATCTACGTGTATGTAGAATATATAAATATGTGCATATAATACAGGTGTGAAATCTATATGTGTGTAGTGTATATATATGTGTGTGTAGAATCTATATGTATGGAGAGTGTGAGAGTGTGTGCATGCACGTGTGCTTGGAATCTCCTTGGTTCACCTGTCCTGTGTCTCTGGGCAGCAGGTAGGTTGTGCAGTGGAAGAAAACAGTGATCACCTCTTCCCAGTCCTATCTGTACCATCCTGGGCCACTGTCACCTCCCCTCTGGACCACAGCAGTCGCCTCTTCCCTGCTTCTGCCTTTTCCCCCACCCCACAGTCCATTCGGTGGCCTTGGGCCAGAGGCGTGCTGTTAGAACCTAGACCAGATCAGGCTCCCACCTCAGAGTAAAACCAAAGTCCTCACCAGAGCTCACAAGGCCCTGCCTGGTCTGGCCCCTTTGTGACGTCCTTGACCTCATCCATCTCCCTCCTTCAGCCCCAGCCACAGTGGCCTCGATCACACCGGGTTTCCTCCTGCCTCAGGGCCTTTGCACATGCAGTTCCTCTACCTCAAACATGACTTCTTTCAAGTTTCAGCCGACATGCCACCTCCTCAGAGAAGCCTTCCCTGACTACCCCATCTAAAACACCACCCTGATTCTCTCCAGCTTCTCACCCTGCTTTGAGGTCCTGACGATTCTCCCCGTGTGGCATTCTGAGCTGGGTATATGGCTTATCTCTCATTGCCTGTCTCCCACTAGACCTGTGCCTCTACACACCTCACTCAGCATACTAAGTACTCAGCCTGTGGTCCATGAGTGAAGGAATACTAGCCAGTCACAAACCCAGCCAGCATTCAGGTCACCCTTCGCCTAGTCGAACCTCTTCTTGGGCCACACAAGATTTTCACATCTGGTCTCTCCCCACTGCTGTCTTCTCTCCACCACCCCCTCCTTGACCTTGAGGCCCCCTGTCTGGCCCCCAGAAAAGGCTCAAACTTCCTCCTGGGGGCTCTCGGGATCCTTCCTAACTCCACGGCCTGACTGTGGAGGGGTTTCATCCCTCCAGATCCACGGGGTCGGACAGCGATAGCTCAGCAGGCCTCCCAGCCCAACCTCCTCTTCTAGGATCGCTGCCATCTTTCTTGTGCTCACAAGGCTTCTCTTTTCACTTTACCCACAAGGGTGAGGCAGGGAGGAGGAAGGGAGCAGGAAAGCAGCCCCCGCCCCTCCATGCGCATGCACCGGATTCCAGAAACTTCACAGATAGACACAGCGCAAGACGCTGGGTTTGGTCCGCCGGACTCCGAAGCTGGTCTGAGCCCCGTGCTCAGCCAACTCTATTTCCTTCTCGTTTGGGGCTAGAGGTTAACAAACAGAACTTTTCTCTGCTTGCATTTAATTGTTTATTTTTAAAAGGAGCAAAAAGGGAAGTGTCCGGAGCAACCCCTACTCCAGGGCGGTTCTCTACAGCCGCAGAGCCCCAGGAGGAAATTCTGTCCTCTGGGGCAGTCCCACGCACTCTGCGGGAACCCGGCGTTCCAGGTACTGAATATCCGGGTAGCTGAGTATGACCTCCTCAACCAGGCAGCGGAAGAGTGTGGCCTGCGGTTGACTCTGACCAGCCCAAGGAACTCTGTTAGGCAAACACTTTTAAATTTTAACAGCTTTATTAAGATGTAATTCACATACCATACCATTCACCCACTTAAAGTGTACAATTCAATGGTCCTGAGTAGGTCCACAGACTGGCACAACCATCGCCGCGATCCATTCTACCCCCACAGGTACCCCGGACCCATGAGCAGTCACTTCCCATTTCCCCTGCCCCCAAACCCTGGCAACTACTGATCCACTTTCTGTTTCTATAGATTTGCCTATTCTGGACATTAAATGTAAATGGAATCATACAGTATATGGCCTTTTGTGTCCGACTTCTTTCACTTAGCCTAAGGTTTTCAAGGTTCATCCACACCGTAGTATGAATCAGTACTTGACTCCTTCATGCTAAGTAGTATTCCATTGTATGCCCAAACCACATTCTTTGATCTATTTCTCAGATGATGGACATTTGGGTCGTTTCCACTTTTTGGCTACTATGAAGAATGTTGTCATGGACATTCACATGCAAGTTTTTGTGTGGACACATGTTTCCAATTCACTTGGGGATATACCCAGGAGTGGAATTCCTGGGTCATATGGTAACTCTGTGTTTAACCTTTCGGGGAAGCACCAGACTGTTTCCCAAGGTGTCTGCGCCGTTTTTGCAATCCCTCCCGCAGAGTAGGAGGGTTCCAACTGCTCCATATCCTTGCCAACATTTGCTACCATCCGTCTTTATAATCATAGCCATCCTAGAAGGTGTGCGGGTACTAGGCCAATGCTTTCTCTTAATTAGTCAGAAACATTTAAAATGGAGAGAGTTGATATAAAGATCTGGACTTCTGACTTGTCTTGAGGACAATGGCTTTCTGGCATGACTGGGATGTGTTCACCATAGAAGCTGACTCACGGTTGTCCCTCCGGGTCCCCACAGTCCTCACCCAGCCACCTCCCTTGTTGAAAGGACTGTGGCTCCTTTGCCATTTAGGTCTGTAATGCTCGTCTGAGTCCAGCTGAGATTTGCAAACACAATGAACCTTCACCATGCAGCCTTTCTGGAATCATCTTCCCTCAAGCCAACTCGAGGTGAACTGCAAATGAGTTTTAATTCATAGTATCTCACACTGATGCGCTGTATCAGCATGATGGTCCTGGAAGGATTCACTGTCCCTATTTCCAGATGAGGAAGCTGAGGCTTCCAGAGGAGAGGGACGTGACCTACCCTGAGTCACATGCTGGTGAGGCCCAGGGCTGGGGTCTGGGGTCGGACCGGGGTCTCCTGTGATATCACAAGGTCTTTCAATGTCCTTTGGTTTTTCTCCTTACATCCTAACATCCTAACCCTGCAGGGGGAGACTCCAGGTCAAGATCTCTTTCTTGAAAGCATTATATTCAAGCAGAAAAGCCTAGAAAGGCCAGTCTTTCCACCGCAGAGTTTCAGACAGTCCTGATCTGTGCAGGCAGCCTTGAGTTCACGTGTTCAAATCCTCAACTGACTGACTGACGGTATTCACTGGATCCCTGGGCTCCAGAGGGCGGGAACCTGACCAGTTTGTCCACTACCATGCCCCCTGTGAAAAGCATCAGCCGATACATGGTGTCTACTATGGAGATATCTGATTGATGAATGAATAAACGGATGATACATTTTAAAATAGAAATTCCAATTTTTTTCTTCCTAACTTTTTCTTCTACAAAGGTGCTTTGTTAAACGTCTAATGAAACATGGTTGAAGTTCCATCCCAGAGTGCTTGGATTCACACCGTGGCTCCTTCACCTATTAGCATGTTACTCAACCTCTCTGGGCTTCGTTTCCCTCATTTAGGAAATGGGGATAAGCAAGGTATCTACCCCAAAGTTAGTCCATGTAACTGCTCGGGACACTGTTAGAATCGGTAGCTATAATCATTATCATCATCATCATCACCATCATCATTTCTGTTTCCATCTGTGAAATGGGCCAGGGGCTCCCAGGACCAGGGTGAATGGAGGTGCTATCTTGGGATGACTCAGATTCCGGGCTGCAACGTGAAGGGTTCACAGGAAGGGACACAGTGTCCCCTGAGAAATAACAAGGAACCAACGGGTTGATGAGTATGAGGGGAAGTGAATAAATGGTGGTTAGCACGAGCTGGAAGATGCATGCTTGCCTGAGTTGCTTAATCCATCCGGTGACAGGGATGCTCTCTGATTCCCTGGGGGAGCCAGGTACAGGTCCTGGGGCCAGGAGGGTGCTCAGGGCACAGTGTGGAGGTGTTGGGGGGCCTGGCCGGCGAGGCAGGAGGCCCCAGGCCTGAATGCTGGAGGTGCTGGAGAGCATGGGAGGATCCCCACAACTTCTGGCTCTGGAGGCCCCAAGCCGTGGTGATGCTGCGGGGTCTTCAGAGGGAGGAGTGGAGGCTGCCTTGGCCGTTTCTGCCTTAATGCCAGGGTGTTCCTCAACCTCTCACCTTCTTGAGACCCCTCTCCTTTCACTTCTAAGAAGAAAAACACCTTTCTCTCAAGATGGGGACGGTGGTAGCTGCCCTACACCTCGAGAGATTCTCAGGGGCTCACACTTCTCCTTGAAGTTTCTTTACCTACTTTGGTTGAATCCTTTCTTTCCACCCCAGTCTCACCTCTTGAGGCTGCCAGTCTCGTTCTGCACCTGCCATCCACATCGGGTCAGCCCAAGTTCCTTCATCCCTCACTCCAAGTAACAATAACAATGGCAAGAATAGTGATAGCCCACATTTTTTGAGCACTTACCATGTGCCTGGCACTGTGCCTGCTACTTTACTGGAAATAACTCATTTCATCCATCCTTATAACACCCTGTGTAATAGGTGGCCCCATTACTACCCCAGTTCACAGATGGGGAAACCGAGGCCTAGAGAGGCAAAGTCTGAACTCCATGGAGGAACTGGCAGGTGGTCTCTTGGAAGTCCTCCTGCCTGAGCCCTGAGTACATCTCTAGGCCACAGAATATGACTGGCAGCCAGATGAGGACCTGGGCATCTGATATCTCTGGCAATAACAGTGAGTCCCTCTGTGTTATTTAGGAGGCAGGCGGAAAATGTCAAGAGCAATTTAGAAGCAACAACTTCTCTGTGGGATTTGGCACATTGATCTAGTGCTCTTGGCCACGAGGAATAAAAATTCAATCTAAAGAGGCTTTGAAAACAAGGAAATTATTATTTCGTAGATCGGAAGTTTGGAAGTGATGGGGAATCAGAGATTGGTTAATTCAGCAGTTTAATAATATCAACAAGGACCCAGGTCCTGGGACTTGGGTTTTGCCCTCCAACTGGCTCTCCTCATTGCCTCAAGATGGCTGCAGACTTCATGACCTCTCCCCAGCAACGCTAGAGGGAAAAGAGCCTGCTCCTTTTTTCCCTCTAAGAACTTTCATATTTTTTTTTAATGTTGGTATCATTGGGAACTCCACATAATGTTGTTTCATAAATGCCTTTTTTTAAATTGTAGTGAGAGCATTTAACACGAGGTCTATCCTTTTAACAAATTTTTAAGTGTACCACACAATACTGTTAAGACACCCTGCTGTAGAGCAGATCCCGAGAACTTAATTCATCTTACACAACTGAAACTCTATACTCATTGAATAGCACCTCCTCGTTTCCCCCTCCCTCCAGACCGCGGTCAACCACCATTCTACTCTCTGCTTCTAAGAGTTTCACTACTTTAAATACTTGATATAAGTGGAAACATACAGAATTTGTCCGTCTGTGACTAGCTTATTTCACTTAGCATAACAATCCAGCAATCCCACTTCTGGGTATTGATCCAAAAGAACTGAAATGAGGATCTCAAAGAGGTATCTGCACGCCCTCATTCTTTGCAGCATCATTCACAATAGCCAAGATGTGAAAACAACCGAAGTGTCCATTGACAGATGAATGGATAAAGAAAATGCGGTATATACATTCCATGGAATAATATTAAACCTTAAAAAGGAAGGGAATCCTGTGTTACGCTAAGTGAAATGAGCCTCTGTCTCTTTTGAAGAGCTAGGCAACCTTTCCCAGAACTCCCAGTGGATTTCCCAGCATGTATCATTGACCAGAATTGAGTCCCATGCCCTTCCCTGAGTCCATGAGATGGGGGGTACCTGGGCAACATGAGCAAAATGGGTCTTTTAGGAAGGAGGAAGTGGGAGGAGTGGCTGAAGTGAGGACCAGCTCGTTACAGGTACCAGCATGTCTACCTCGCGCTACCTGAACTCTCGGAACTGCCTCCGTTTCTGTGCTTTTTGACCTCGAACTGCCTCTTCCTCATAAATTCCGCAAGCTCACCAGGTTCCTCCAGTAAATTCCCTTCCTGCTTAATTTAGCCAGATCTGACCCTCACTGAGACACTTGAATTTCGTAAATGATCGTGGGCACCGTTATCACCACATTATCATTGCTGGTATTTATTCAGCGCTTGCTACGTGTGAAGTCCTATGCAAAGCTCTTTGCTTCCACCAGAGGTTCTCAATCGGGGGTGATTTGCCCTGCACGGGACATTTGGCAATGTCTGAAGACATCTGTGGTTGGCACAACTCGGGGTAGGGAGTACCACTTGCATCTAGTGGGTAGAGAAGTAAGGGACGCTCCTAAACTATCCTGCAACGCAGAGGATGGCCTCAGCAGCAAAGAATGAGCTGGCCCCAAATGCCAGTAGTAAGAAGGCTAAGAAACCCTCTCCTAACCAATTCTGGAGGGAGGACTCCTGATTACGGCACTTCAGAGAGAAGTCCGGTCCAGAATGCCCATCATGCCCACGTTGAAAACCCTTGCCTTATACTACTAAGTAGAGAATGCTGAGAAGCATTGCTGTGTGCCAAGGACCATGCTGAGAAGCTGTAAGGCCAGAGGTCCAGCCTTAGCCCTCAAAAGCTGGAGCCCATTTTACTTCTTTAGGTTATTCTGTTTGCCCGCTGCCTGGTTCCAAAAGTTGCTTGAGGCAGCTAGAGCCTGGGATCATTATCCAGAAGAGAGAAAAGAGACAAACGCTATATCAGCTCCATGGATAAATATTCAAAGCAGTTCTTCAATGAGGGAATTTCTCTTGGGGTCTTGAAGGGATGGGCAGTGAGATGGCAAGAGATTTATTCAGAGGAAAGCTCATGTATTTCTCAGGAATCTTTATAGCTGCAAGCAATGGAAATCCAACCCAAAATTCATTTTAAAAGAGGGAATGAGAAAGAAAAACATATTGACTTATATAACTGAGAAGTTCAGGGCTCTGTTAGCTTCAGATACAGCTGGATCCAGGAGCACCCATGATGTTGTTAGGACTCAGGCCATCCCCAACTCTCTGCTCTGCTTTGCCCTGTGATGGCTGTATTTTCAGGCAGTCTTTACTGTCATGGTGGCACAGTGGCCACGGCTGCTCCAGGCTGAGATCTCACTAGCTCAGCCACCTCAAGGCAACAACATTCTCTCTTCTGCTCCACAGAACTGAGTTCTCTTGGCTTTGACTGGATCATGTGCCCACCCCTGAACCAATCAATGTAGCCAGGGGTCTGGGAAGTTTTGATTGGCCAGGCCTCGGCCATGAGTCTATCCCTGGGGATGGGGCCAGCTCACCTGATGGGGTGGTGCACCCCAGGGGGAAAATCAGAGTGTATCCTCCAGAAGAAGGGGGAACGGGCACTGAGTGGGCCCATACCACTGGGAATGCAGTATCCTCAACAGTTCACCCACCAAATCTGACAAGGACCTGCTTTGAGCCTGGCATCAAGCCCAGAAATAAATCTGGCACTTTTCTGCCCATGGGAGGAGGGAAAGATATAAATAAGTGTAATTCAAAGCACTGTGTGATAGGTTCTGGGAGAAAGAAACAAACAAAAGGCTACAGACATTAGAGGCAAGGCGTTTACACTCATCCCTGTGGTGAGAAAGGGCACTCAGCTGGCAGGAACAGCTTAGGTAAGGCTGAGGATGTGGGAAGGGACAGGGTGTGTTTGAGGAACCAGGGGGTCATCTGCTTGGTTGGCCATGTGAGGGACGAGGCTGCAGAAGTCAGGGTAGATGGTGCAGGCCTGGGATAACCCAGCTGAGGCTTTTGGACTTTATCCAGGGGGCAGCGGGGAGCCATTGATGGTTCTAGAGCAGAGCAGAGACAGGATCTAGAGTTGTGCTTTCTGAAGACGAACAGGTGTGGAAGAGAAAGGGCTGGAGCATGGAGAGGCTGGGAAGAAAACTGGATGGCTGTTGCAATTGTCCTGGGGCAGGTACTGGGCACTGGAACCAGGACAAAGGCCCTGGGGAGGTGGCAGGCTGTGGCTTTCCTTATTCATCTGCCCACAGAACCCCTCAACTCAGCACATCCTAAACTGAGTGCAGCATCTGCTCCCACATCCCTATTACACAAAGTGTCCCACCAGCCTCCCAGTCACTTGGACCAGAAACCCCAGAGCTGCCCTGGACCCCTCTCTGTCCTCTGCGAGCCCCACGGCCCCCAGCAGGCAACGCTGTTGGCTCCAGCTTTCAAAATACACCCTGAATGCCACTTCTCACCACCTCTGTGCCCGTCACCCTGGGTCAGGTCGCTCCTCGTAGTCCCCATCCTCACCCTCACTCCCCTCCCCGCCCCCCCCCACCCCGCCCCACTGTATTCTCCTTATAGCAGCCAGAGGGATCCTTTAAAAAGACAAAGCCCCTTTTGTAACATGAACTCAAAAGGCACTTCCTGCACCATCCTGCTCAGAGCCCTCCCTTGGGACTTCATCACATTAGAAGGAAATCCAAAATTCCCTGGCCTGGAGTCCCTGCACCATCTGACCCCACGACCCCTTTGCCCTCCCCTCCCCTTGCTCACTCTGCACCAGCCGCACTGCTCTCCTCCGTATTCTGCAAACAGGCCAAGGTATTCCCTACTCTAGGCCCTTTCACTGTCCCCCAGGCATGGGGCACCTACGAGGGTGCTTAATAAATGTGTGTGTGTGGCAGGGGGTGAATGGAAGACAGAAAGACGGAGGCCTGAACCCTGGCGGCGGTGTGAGGAGAGGGTTGGGGCCCGTGGGCAGACACCAAGGTATTCGGTCAGGCTGAGCAGCGCCCCAGCTGGTCCCCGAGGAAGGGACCATGAACACCCCGGCCAGCTCCACACCCCACTTCTGTTGATCAGCCCCGGCGCCCGCCGCATGCCCCAGGCCAGGGCTGCGAGTCCGGAGGAAGAAAGGGAGAGGACAGTGGAGCCTTGTTCTTTGACCGGCCCAGTCCCCCTCTCCAGCTCCTGGCCCTCCTCGAGATGCAGGGACACAGGGTGCAAGGGAGCCAGAGCTGATGACCAGGGGGCAGGGGGCTGGACACAATGACCTTGCGAAGTCACCTCACCACCCAATTGGTCTCTGAGGTCTCCTGTCATTCTTTCTTAGAAAGACTGAAGGATCATGAAGCCATCTCCTCGACAAGCACGTGGACTTGAGAAATATTTGCCCAGTGGCTCCTTGGGCCATCAGCGCCATCGGTGGGACATTTTTAGCAGAGCTGCCAACTGGACTTTCCCCACCCCACCCCGAACCAAAGGGTTCTGCTTGATGTTACCGACAGGGGGACAGGGATCCTGGGAAATGGGGTGGGTGGGACCCCAATATTTGGCAATGTCCTGAGGCCTCGGAGACCATTAAAGCTGATGCATATGCCAGGTGGGGAACTGAGTCACTGATTCCTTGCGGGGGCGGGAAACCACCAGCGCACAGTGCCTGCCGGAGCCAACCTGTCCTTGAACCATGGAGACTAAAGACAGGAGATGTTGGGCCCAGTTAGGGCTCAGCAGATCCAGATGTGCAGGACAAAGGGCAGAAAAGGGAATGGGACCCCAATTCCTGGGTGGGCTGCCTGGGCTTCTATGCTTCCAAATGCTCATCTCCAAGTCCATTCCCAAGTTATAATAACAGTTGACAACTCATGTTCCTAGTCCAGTATTTTATACCCATTATTCAGTTTCATTCACTCAACACCATTCTAGATATTACTGAGCACCAACACCATTCTAGATATTAATAATGACCAAAACACCCAAAACTTCCGGCTTTCCTGGAAATGACACCCTCGTGCCACGACAGATTAATATAACATGTCGTGTGTTAGAAGGTGGTAAGTGTCTTGGAGAAAAATTAAGGAGAGGGGGAATCCTGTTATGGGGAGGGTAATCAGTGGCATCACAATTTAAAGGTCAGAATTGTCATTATCCCCATTTTGTAGATGAGGAAATGGGGCACAGAGAGGCTATGTGACATGCCCAAGGTCACACAGCTGTTAAGTGTCAGAGATAGGATTTGAACCCAAGCCCTGTGGCTCCAGGGTCCTGGTTCCTGAGAAGATGAGGATGCCAAGTCCTCTGTCTTTAGCACAGGCACCCCCGTAGCCTTGGGAAAGGAAGGGACTTGAGGAGGAAATGGCAGCCAAGGTGGGAAGGATGAGAGTTAGCTCCGGCATTGGACCAGTTCCCAAACTTCCAGCTTTGGAAGGCATTTCTCCTCCCTGGGCCTCAGTTTCCACTTCTGCAAGATGGGAAGCAGCAATTCCTGCCTGGAGTGGGGGCACCCTGGGGTGCCCCCCAACAGCTTTCATGATTGCCCTGCAGTCTATTCTCTACCAGAGGCATCTCCATAAAAGACCTCGTCACTCCCCAGTGCAAACACGCCATGGCTCCATCTCACTCAGAACGATGTTCCAACTCCACGCCCCGCCCCACAGGTGGCCCTGGTGTCTTCTCCCGTTGCTCCCTCTCTGTTGCTCCCTCTGCTGCAGCCTCCCTGACCTCCAACTGCTTCTGCCCATCCCCCGGCTCAGTCCTGCATCCAGCTGTTCGCCTGCATCCCCTCTACTTGGAACCCCTTTCCTCACATACGGGCAACAAATGGAACTTGGCCCTCACCCTAAAGCCAGCGCTCTGCTGTCCCCTTGGTGTCAAGACGCTCCACAGACAGACCCAGAGGGAGACGGAGACACTGACACATACAGATGAGGGCAGCCTCACTCGACACACTGGAGCACAAGCCAGGTGCACAGAGCCGGAGACACGTTCTGGAGGCAGATTCACAAACAGCTGCAGATACGCCCAGGAAGGCACGCTTAGACAGACACAGCAGACGCAGAAAGCCATAAGCCTGCTCGGACACACCGCCACAGTGTGCAAGGCGTGCGTGGGCACACCCAGCGACTGTGTCAGTCAGACACCCGTGCCTCTCTGTACACACACACGCGCACACACGCACACACACACACACACGCTCCAGCATCACACACACAGGCGCGTGCACACACTTCCCTCAGGCGCCCGGAACGGCCCTGAGCCAAGCGTCCTGGGATGGGGACCGCCTGCAGCCAGCCATGGCGGGAAGGTGTCCTGGAGAACAATGCGTCCCCTCTTCTACCACCCGCGCAGTCAAAAGGAGCCATTGTTAGGCCGGTCCGCACCACAGGGCAGACTCGCAACAGTCCCTCCTGGCGGCTGTGCCTGCATGTGGGAGCGGAAGCCTGGCGGCTCCCCAGGCCCACCTGCTCCCGTCCGCCCACCCGGGACCCCACCTCCTCCAGAGCCTCCTGCCTGGTCCTGCAGACCTCGAGGGGCCTAACCCCCTGGCCTACCTCCCCTTTGGGGCTGATTAACTCTCCTGAAGAGGAAGTCAGGGTTACAAGGGGCAGGGCTTGGTGGTCAAAATGTGGAAGGTAGATCAAACACACATGCTGTGTGACCCTGGGAGAGTCACTTCACCTCTCTGAGCTTCAGTTACCTCATCCATAAAATGGGATAATGCCACCCGCTACCTCACAGGGTTGGGAGGATAGTAAACTGAGTCAGAACATTACAAAATGCCAAGGCAGTGGTTGCAGCCTGAGATCTGGGAGGCCTGGGCTCCAGTGCCAGGCCTTGGGCAATTGATGTCCCCCTCCGAACCTCAGGCTTTTCACCACGGAAGTGGGAATTATCATTGTCCCTCCCTTCGAGCTGGTGTTCACTCCAGCTCCGGGTGGGTCGGCACACAGTAGACACCCAACCGATGCTGGCTGTGATCCATTATCTTACATGGACGGGGGCTTGTTTACTCACTGATCCCGTCCCTTCATTCGTTTGACCAGTATTTTATGTGTACCTACTATGTGCCATGACTGGCGCTGAGCACCTCAGCCTGAAGCTGCCCTGTCCCACTAGGCCATGGTGGGCCCCTGAGAGATGTTTGTTGACTGACTGAATGAAAGAAGGCAATTCACTGACCATCGTGCCCTCCAGGCACCCCAAGGACACCAGCTCAGAGTGGTCAGGTGGCCTAGGTCAGCCTCTTTAGGGGCTTGTGACATCCAGCCAGGGTCCCTCGTCTGGAAAATGGGAACAGGACCACCGATCCCAGCTCCATAAGCGAGGCTGTGGTGACAAGCAGCGCGGAAGGAGGGAAGGTGCTGCTCCGTAAGTAACTACGATTTGGGGCCACCCTGCCAGGTACACCCCAATTTTTTCAGGACCTGCTCCTTCTCATCCTTAGGTCTCTGGTCAAATGGAACCTCCCCCAGGCAGCCGTACCCACCTCCTGATCCCCACAACCACACTCCGACTAGTTTCACCAGAAAACTCTCAGCACCGCCTGACTTCAGATGATGCATTTATGGGCTCATCTGGTTTACTGTCTCCCACTAAACCAGGGTTTCTCAAGCTTGGCACTCTGGACATGTGGGGCTGGATCATTCTTTGCTGTGAAATGCTCTCCTGTGCACGCCAGGACTGGTTTAGGAGCACCCCTGGCCTCTACCCACTGGATGCCAGTGGTATCCCCTCCCTCCACCCACATTTGTTATGACACCACAAATGCCTCAAACACTGCCAGGTGTCCGTGGGGGACAAGATAGTACCCAGCTGAGAACTGCTGTCTGAGATAATGAGCTCGAGTGCAGGGATGTTTTATCTGTTTGGTTTCCTGCTGTTTGCCCCAGTGTATACAGTAAACATTCAATACATACTTGCTGAGTGAATCTTGAACAGATAAATCGCATGGACATGTGCTCTTCTCTTTCCCAGAATGTTTTTTCCACCCCTTTGTCTGATGAATTCCTACTCATACTTCAAAGTCCTGGTAGGCAATGTGTTTGAGAAAAGAGGACTGAGCAGGGACTGGAGGGAAGAAGAGAACAGCTACTACTATGTGCTGCCCTAAAAGGGGCCCCATGACCCACTCTGGCCTTCCTGTGCCCTGCAGGAAAGCGGGCCCAGCACAGCCAGAGAGTCCCATTTTTCAAGAGAAGCCAGAGAAATGGATTTTATGTGAAATCTCCTGGTATTTCTAATGTTGGTAACTGAGTCACATTTTAAAAAATTACATCAAGGGCCAAACCAAACATATTCCTGGGCTGGATGTGGCCTGTGGGTGGCAGCAAGGTCTGCGCTGAGGGGTTTATTGATCATCTTTAGGGTCACCTTTGGGTACGATAAAGTGTTAGAAGACAGTTCTTCCTCGTGTCTCACTTGCATTCCCTTTGCTGTAGCAGTGTGGGAGGGGATCCTCATACAGCTGAGGCAGCTCTGATAGGCAGAGGCGAAATCCCCAGCACTAGACAGGATCCGCAGGCAATTGCTCCGCCCACCCTAGACAGGTTGTAGGCCCAGCTCAACCCAGAGTCTGGGGTGGAGGTGCAGGTGGACAGTCACATCCCGGGGACTGTGACAGGCAAGTCTGTGGCTCTTAAATTTCCACATGCCAGGCCTAGTGTTGAGGCTGTTCACCCCCAGGTTCCTTGGCCTCCCTAAGAAATACAAACAGGGAAATGAAGGCAGGGCTGGGTCTCATGGAGGCCTTGGCTTGTAGTCTCTTGGGCAGGCTTGGAGGGAGCCAGAGGCAGACTTGTCTGGAAAGTCCCTCTGCTTTGGGAACTGGCTGGGTGCCAGGGAGAGAGGACTCCCGGGGTCTCCTAGTCTCTGAGGCTCCAGCCGCATCCAACAGCTCCTCCATCATCTGCCCTTCCTGGGACAGAACTTTCCAGAAACAGAAAATTGGAAAAGCCCCTCTCTGCAAACCCTGGGCCCCCTTGATGGGAACTATGGGACTGCAGGGCAAGGGCGTGAACCCCAGTCCCAGGGCCCCATGTCCCTTGAAGCCACAGCCAGCTTCCCCTCTGCCCACAGCCCTTTCAAGGGTCTAAAGAGCCCTGCCAGCCATTTCCCTTAGCTAGACCATAAAGCAGCCAGGCCTGGGTCATATCAGACACTGTCACCACCATCCAAGAGGCTGAGAGTCCCGTGGACCAGACCTCAGAGCCTCACCCTGCTGAGTGAGCTTGGGCTCCCCAGCCTTGGGTCTGCATCTATAAAAGGCATCCTTTTGTTATAGGAAGTCAAGCATGTGGCACATGGTTGGTGCTGGGAAGGAAGAAAAGGAAGTAACGTTTAGTGAACAAGGACTCTGCTGGTCTGAACATCTACACATATCACTCTTCACCCTCGCCACATAACCCTGCACGTGTGCAGTCAACAAACATTTGGTGAGCAACTGCTACGAGCCAGGCTCTGAGGATTTAATAGAGAATAACATAGAACTGAACTCTGCCCCCTTGGAGTTTATAGTCTGGAGGATGGGGAGTAATAAACTCCCAAAATCACGTCAAGTAGTGGGGAAAAATTAATGCAGGCTGAAGGAATAAAGAGTAATGGGCAGCAACTTAAAAGAAGAGGTCAGAGCTGCCTCCTGGGGCATTTCAAGAGACCCGAATAGGGTGAAGGAGGGTATCTGGAGGAAGGATGCTGCAGGCAGAGGAAACAGCAAGTGCAAAGGCCCTGAGGCAGGGGTGTATTTAGCATGTTGGTAGAACAACAAGTTGCCCAGTGTGGCTGGAGGGGAGGGAACAAGAGAGAATAGGCGGAGATGAGGTTGAGAGGGGGAGCAGAGGGATGATTATGTAGGGCCTGGTGGGTCACGGGAGGACTTTGGTATTTCCGCCAAGTGAGGTGGGAGCCATGTGAGGATTCTGAGCAGAGGAGGGTCATGACCTAACTTTCTATTATGATCCCCATGTCGGAGATGAGGAAACTGAGGCTCAGAGAGGTGAAATCACTGGCCCAAGATCACACGGCCAGCGAAAGGTCCAGGTGGAATTTGAACCCACATCCGTGTGACTCCCAGAGTCTTTCCATTTCCGACTGCCCCTGGTTCTGGTGCGAGTCAGGAGGCCAGACCAGGCGGGGAGAGAAGGCACTTCTTAGAGCTGCTCATTACAGCCTCCTGCCTCTGCCTGACACCACATCTCCTCCTCACTCAAGCCCTCTTCCCCGCCCCAGCCATCCTCCAACTACCTGGACCCTGGGTGAGCTCCTAACGTGTAAGACCATCCCCTCCCCGGTGCAGAATGGCTTTTCAGTGATGGACAAAAGGGGCCATGCAAAGGACCCCAGCACTCATGGAGGGGTGACCAGCAAGGACCTGGAGCTTCTGGGGCCACATGTGCATAGTGGCCAGGGCAAGTCCCTGGCCTCCAAAGTCATGCTTGCTTCAAGGACAATCACTTTCTTTTTCTTGTAAAAAGAAGAAAAATTGTCAGTGCTTCAGTTTCACTCTGAGCTTGTCGATGTCTTTCCAGTAACTGAAGGGCAAGGGGCTGGGCCACTGCCCGGAGGCGGCCTATGGACGCCTTTGGGGGCTGTGGTTGATGCCACCTGGCCCCCCTTGCATCACCCCTCTCTCCACACCCCTCCCGCATCCTCCAATAATTGTGGTATTTGGTTTCCTTTCAACAACAAATGTAGAACTCTGCTGGAGGTAATGCAGAAGGGAATCTGTGTGCATCTCTGAACTGGGGTTGAATGGAGGTATTCTTAGGCGCCTGCTTGCAAGGGTGGTGAACTTCTGGTGCTAAAAGCAGAACTGCTTTTCAGTAAATGTTGTTACTCAAAAGGAAGTTGTCACCGCCACTGCCACCTCCAGCCTTTTCCAACTGCCACGTTGTCTGCCAGGCCCGAGGCAGGACGGGGGTCTCTGCAAGCCTCCCCACAACCCCACCAAGCCCCCAGGGGAACCTCTGTTCATCTCAGCTGACCCTGGACAGCCAAAGCTGACATTCAACTGCCCACAGACGGCCTTGGCATCATATCTCAAGGTACCAACTCTTAGCTTACTCAGCATTTACATCTCCAAGCTTGAGTGGTCTCGGCCGTGCTGAGCTAGAGCTGAGGGTGGGGTCGGGGAAACAAGGAAGAGCTGTCAGTTGACTGTTTTTTCAAGAATTGTTGTCCATCTTGGCAAGTCATCCCTCTTAATCTTTGTTTCCTCTTCTCTAAAATGGGGAGGGGATGATGATACCCCAGGGTAAAGAGCTAAGCATGAGTAGTTGGCCATAGTGGATGCTGAATAAATGGTAAGGTTATTATTAATAGTCAAAATGACACTGAATTTAAATCAGACTAGGGCTCAGCTCTACCATCTACTAGTTGCATGACCTTGGACAAGTCCATTCACATCTCTGAGCCTCAGCTTTCTCCTGTATAAAGTAGAAATAATAATAATACCTATTGTGCAAGATTGTTGGGAGAATTTGATAAGCTGGAGCATGTAAGTCATCATGCACACAGTAGGTATGCAGTAAGCATTACTTCCATTCCCTCTCTTTGCTGCCTCAGAGAGGCTAGCCCCTGGGCTGCTGTTCCCCCGGAGCAGCCCAGCCCACAAGAACTGGCTGTGTCCTTCCTTCACTGAGAAAGGTCCTTGAAAGTGTGCATGTGCACCAGAGTCCAGAGGGCAGACAAGAACTAACCAGACCAACCTTAGTGCAACTGTTCACTACACACCCCTGTGAGAAAGGAGTCAAAACAAACCTCAGGATGGCGGGTCACCATCCCAACCTACAGAGCTAGCAGGGGATGCCCTGAGGTCCATTCCCCCACCTGCTGCAGCCCTGATAAGTGACAAATAATTTACAGAGCAGCACCTGCACCAGAGCCCTGTGCTCTATATGATTCACGAATCTTCTCTTGGAGTCCCTGCACCAACCCCCGAGGCAGGGCCTCTCATTACTCAGCCACTTGCAGGGGTGGAAACCGAGGCTTAAGTAGGTGAGAGGTCTGGTCGACTGAGATTTGAACCCAGCCTGTGCTATTGCAAACCACACACTTAACCGCCACACTACATCCGCTGTTTGAGATTCTGGTAGTGCCTCCATGCTACCAAAGGTACAATTATATTCAGAAGTGTCTGGGTAGAAAAAAAATTGTATTGGTATTCTTTGTCAAATTTCTTATATTGAGATTAGTGTAGATTCAGGGGCAGTTGTAAGAAATAAAGAGAGATTCCCATGTACCCTCTCCTCAGTTTCCCCCAATGATAACATCTTTAAAACTATACCACAAACAACATGCTGGCAGTGATACAGCCAAGACGCGGAACATCTCCATCACCATAAGGATCCATCAGGTTGTTCTTTCATAGCCCCACCCATCTCCCACCTCCAACTCTGTCCTTTCCCAGGGCAACCACTAATCTATTCCCCATTTCTATAACTGTGTGAGTTCAAGAATATTATATAAATGGAATCATGTGGTATGTAACCCTTTGGGACTGACTTTTTAAACTCAGCATTAATTCCCTAAAGGTTCATCCAAACTGTTGCATGTATCAATATTTTGTTCCTTTTTATGCTGAGTAGAATTCCAAGGTATGAATGCACCAGTTTATTTAACTATTCACTATTGAGGGGCATCTGGGTTGCTTCCATGTTTTGCCTGTTATGAATCAAACTGCTATGAACACGTGTATACGTGTTTTTGTGTGAATCTAAGTTTTCATTTCTATGTCCAGGAGCACAATTGCTGGGTCATATGGTAGTTTTTAAGAAATTGCCTAACTGTTTTGCAGAATACTGTACCATTTTACATTCCCACCAGGAATGCATGAGTGATCCAGTTTCTCCAATCTTCGCCAGCATTTAGTGTTCTCATCATTTTTCATTTTAGTCATTTGGATGGTGTGTAGTAATATACCTCATTGTGGTCTTAATTTGCATTTCCCTAATGGCTAATGACGTTAAACATCCTTTCATGTGTTTATTTGCATCTGTGTATCCTCTTCTATAAAATGTCTGCTGTCTTTTGTCATTTTCTAATTGGATTTCTTTTTCATTGCTGCATTTTGAGAGTTCTTGACACATTCTAGATACTAGTCCTTTGTCAAATATATGGTTTTCAAATATTTTCTCCCAATCTGTAGTTTGTCTTTTCATCCTCTTAACAGGGTCTTTCACAGAGCAAAAAATTTTAATTTCGATGAGGTACAATTTATCCATTTTTTCCTTTTTTGAATCGTGCTTTTGGTATTCAGGTCTATCTAACAGTTCTTTGCCTAGCTCTAGATCCTGAAGATTGATTTCTCCTACTTTAAAAAAATAATAACTGTTTTATAGTTTCATGTTTTACGTTTAAGTCCATGATCCATTTAATTTTTGTTATAAGGTGTGAGGTTTGGATCAAGGTCAAGGATCTTTTCTTTTTTTTCTTTTTTGCCTATGGATGTCCAGTTGCTCCAGCACTATTTATTAGAAAGGTTATCCTGGGAATTCTCTAGCAGTCCAGTGGTTAGGTCTCCACGTGTTCACTGCCAAGGGCCCAGGTTCAATCCCTGGTCGGGGGAACTAAGATCTTGCAAGCTGCGTGGCACGGCCAAAAAATGTTACCCTTTCATTGAATTGCTTTTGCACTTTTGTCAAAAATCAGCTGGACAGGACTTCCCTGGTGGCACAGTGGTTACGAATCCGCCTGCCAATGCAGGGGACACGGGTTCGATCCCTGGTCCAGGAAGATCCCACATGCCGCGGAGCAAGTAAGCCTGTGTGCCACAACTACTGAAGCCCGCTCGCCTAGAGCCCATGCCACCGCAATGAGAAGCACGCACTCTGCAACGAAGAGTAGCCCCCGCTCGCCGCAACTAGAGAAAGCCCGTGTGCAGCAGCGAAGACCCAACACAGCCAAAAAATAAATAAAAAATTTTAAAAAAACCAGCTGGACATATTTGTATGAGTCTATTTCTGAGTCCTCTCTTTTATTCTATTGATTGTAGTCTATCCCTCTGCCAATACTACACTCTCTTGATTACTGTAGTTGCATAGGAAACTTTAATATTGGGTAGAATGATTCCTCCTACTTAGTAGAAAATTGTATATCATATTTTAATTCCTTGATAAATGGGTGGCAAAGCTCTGTTCCTCAATTTACTCGTTTAAAAAGAGACTGCTGAGGCAGAGATGACCAAGGGTCCACCAAAGATTTATGTTCCTCCTGTAAAGTGTAGAGTTATAGATAAGTAGCTGCCCAGCCAAGGAACTATATTTCCCAACTGCCTTTGCATCTGGGTAGAACCATGTGACTAGTTCTGGCCAATGGAATGTTGAGGAAAATATATATGTATGTCACTCTGGGCTGATGGGTACCTTCTCCACCATTTCCTCTCTCTGGCTGGATGTTGATCCCCAGGGTGACTATGAACACGTCAGAAGCCCCAGCAGTTGGGATACCTAAGTGACTATGTGAATCAGAGCTCCTCCTCCCTGTGGCCATCCCAGTGAACAAAAACATGTGCATTTATAAATGAAATACTATAATGCTGTTAAATTTTAAAAGTTAAAATAAAAAATACAACTTATAAAATGCCCATCCATGTACAATCTACAACCATTTCACACACCCCTGGCATATTCACAGTTTGGGATATATATATCCTAACCCTGTGTTAGAAGTTAGTCCACATTCCTTCTACAACTAGAAAAACAGAGGCCCAGAGAGGGAAGGGATTTGCCCAAGGTCACAGAGCAAACCCAGGGCTGAGCCCAAGTAATTCCACTAGTTATGTATAACTGATTTCCATGAACCTTTGATTCCTTCTTTTAAGGGACGGACAAGTCTGAGCATGTGTCATCCGAGACTCCAAGTGGACGATTATAAAAACAAATCATAATTAATAACTCCTTATGAAGCAGGTCAGAGAGCTTCCAGGGCAGGGTGGTGCCTCTGAGGGCTGGTTTAGGGGAGGAGTAATTTTAAGATTTCCTGCCTTTCATCGGGGAGGGCAGGGGGGAAGCAATTCAAAATAAGCCTAATAACATGGCCCACGCAGCTCTGACCCATGGAATGAAGCTCTCGCATCCAGAAGCTGCTCAGCCTTTACGATGTGGGATTTGTCTGTGTGCTGAGGTTAAAGAAGAAAAAAAACAAGACCACGAGGGACCTATGGGGGAAAAACAACATCAACAACAATAATTTCTTGCGGAACTGAGTGGATCAATTCCTTGCAGTTGCTGAACAAGTGGGTCAAAAGGCATCAGAAGGAACAACTTTGGAGGAGGCAGGAGGGGAGCGGGCAAGGGCTCTGGTGTCAGGCTTGCAGACCCCGGTACAAGCCTGGGCTGCCGCTGAACAGCTGTGAGTCCTCAGCCATTGACTTCACCACTCTGTGCCTCAGTTTCCCCATCTACGAAATGGGGATTATAAAAGTACCTACCACCCACGGCTATTTGAGACTAAAGCGAGGCAATGCATTCGAAGTTCCTAGCACAGTGCCTCTCACTCAATAGGCCCTCAACTCACGCATGCCCTCATTCCATCATTACTGTATAAATGACCCTTCGGGGACATAGCGCTGAGATAATCACACTCCTGTGTTCCATGGTTCTCCACCAGGGCTTCACATTTTAAAAATATTGGTTCCTAGAACCCACCCCAGAGATCCTGCTGAGGTGGTTTTGGGGGTAGGGTGGACACCAGGTTACCAGGTGATTCTAGTGGGCAGTTAAGAACCCGCACCTGTGGGACAGCACAGTCTCGTGGATCTGAGTAAATGCACATTGTACAGTGATAAACCATAGGTCTGCTTTTTTCACTCCGTGCTGTTTGTTTTCCAGCTCTAACCATATGTCTGCATATATATCTAGTTCATTGCTTCTAATGTCTAATTTCTGCATCCTCCCCATTTCTCGTGTCCCCTCTTCCAGCACAGACTCCAGGTTGCCCCCGCCCCCTCCACCTTCACGTCTGACATTGTGATGAACTCTCTCCATGAATACCTCTGAAGTGGGGGGAATTTCTCTGAGGCTTCCTATTATCATTAAAGTTTAGCCCAGTATCTCCAATGACTGAATCTGAATCTCTGGGGTGGGGCCTCAGCCCCCGAAGTTTTCTAAATGCTCTCCAGGCGATTCTGAGACTCACTGGCTTAAGCAACCGCTCCATAATCAAGATAACCAGGAAACTTCAAGGGAAGGAAGAAATGTCAGTGAGCTAAAAATGCAATTTCAATCCCTTTGCCAGTACATTTACTGAGGGCCCAATAATAGCCAGGTCCTGGGGATGCAGATATGGTGACAAGCGTTAGCTTCAGAGCGGCCAGGAGAGTGGAACTCAGGACTTCGTGACACCAAGCAGCATGTTCTACATCCCAAGATGAAGCCCCTGCCTCAAGTTGTTCACTCCCTAGTGAGGCAGGCAGAGGTATAAAAGGGTAATCACAATCCACTGTGATAAATGCAAATATTAAAAGTGCACGCAAGGAGGGCTTCCCTGGTGGCGCAGTGGTTGAGAGTCCGCCTGCCAATGCAGGGGACGCGGGTTCGTGCCCGGTCTGGGAGGATCCCACGTGTCGCGGAGTGGCTGGGCCCGTGAGCCAGGGCCGCTGGGCCTGCGCGTTCGGAGCCTGTGCTCCGCAACGGGGGAGGCCGCGGCGGTGAGAGGCCCGCGTACCGCAAAAAAAAAAAAAAAAAGTGCACGCAAGGAATGGTGTGAAGTGATTGGCTGATTTAAGAGGGTCAGGGAAGTCTTCCCTGGGGGAATGAAGGATGGGTTTTAAAGGATGAATAGGAGTCTGCTGGGAAAAGATCAGGAACCAATAAACATTTGTCACAAATGTTGTTGGTGCCACTCACATCCCCTAGATGCTCGCTCCTGCTCATTGCAAATACCTATGTTTACTCTCTCTACTTGAGAGCTTTGGTCTGGCTGTGGGCATGTGCCTAGCCAGAAGTTCCAGAAAGTTGATGCCCCTGGAATTAGCCCTCAGCTGACCACTGATGGGGAGTTGGAAAATACATGGCTGATTTCCTCTCTCCTGGGTTGGAATAATTCTGGGGTCCATGTTCTACACTGGCTCCCTGGGTGAGTTTGAGATCCAGTTACCCACAATGGTGACTGGCTTGATAACCACGTGTTTTATTTGCTTCCTTCCCTGTCTCACTCATCCACCCTGCTATGAGTACCTCCTGGTATCTCTTCCCAAATATACTCCTTGAACTTGAATCCTGTCTCAGGGTCTGTTTCTGGAAAAACTCAGACCAAGACAACATCCTCAATGGAGGAGACAGCATGGGCAAAGGCAGAGGCAGGAAACCACGTGGTATGTGCAGACAGTTCCCAACAGCTCGATGCACAGGGTGGAATTTGGAGAAGAGGTTGAAGGTAGAGAGCAGCCATGTGGGCCTCAACTGCCACCCCAAGGTCCCGGACTTCTTCCCACGTTCTCTGCTCAGGCTGTGGGACCTGGGCTCCAGAGAAGGCAGGGAAATGAGCTGATTATTCAGATTCCTCAAGGATGTTCTGGTGAGGTTGTCAGGCTTGAGGGTGCCAGATTCTCCAATCACTGCTTCCATGATCCACTGGCCTTGGAGTTCATTTGAATAACATCCAGTGGCCAAAGGCAGGAGGAGACTGGTCAAAGGCCACTGTCTTTGATTGGCCGAGACAGTCCAGCTGGGTAATGACTGCCCATCCAGTTTGGCTTTCAACTGGGTGTGCTAACTAGTCTCTCTGGGCCTCAATTTCCTCCTCTGTGCAATGGGGATTATGATGGCACCACCCTCATGAGACCACCGTAGCACTAAGTGAGGTTCCCTTCTCTTGGCCCTCTGCCCTGTGGGGACATCTCTAGGGGTCAAGAAGAAACACTGTCCCAAGCTGTCTATAGAGAGCACAGAGCTAACTTCATCTTGCAACTCCCCCCACCACCTCTAAAAATCAACCTCTCCAGAAGACTCTGAGGTTCATCCACATAGGAATCAACTCTGTGCTTTGACCACCGTGACCCCCATCACACCCCCATTATGCCCAGCTCCAGTATGGACCACAGGAGCCCACGGGCCCAGCTTGACAGGTTAAGCCTCAAAATTAAGTTGCAGCAAAGTTAAGTTACTGACTTGCCAACAAATGCCCACCCTGGGCTGTAGAGGGGCCAGGCAGGGGAGGGAGAACAAAGGCTTTTGTTTGCCCAGCCTCAGAGGAGGATGAGAAACAGCAACTCCTGCCTGATCCTGTGGAAGCCCCCAGAGCTGCCTGCTCAGGCCTGGAGCCAAAGGAGGCAAGTCAGAAGAGCTAAGTGTGAGACCCAGAGCCCAGGGTTGAGAAGTGATGTTGGGAGAATTGTCCACCCAACTACCCAATCATTCTTCCATCCACCACCCACCTATCTATCTATCCATCACTTATCCATCCATCCATCCATCCATCCATCCATCCATCCATCCATCTATCACCCATCCATCCACCCACCAATCCATATATCCATCATCCATCGATCTACCTGCCCATCCATTCCACAAGCACATATTGAGCATTATGGGAGCCCAGGCCCTGGGTTAGGCACTGGGGAAACAGCTGTGAATAAAGTCTCTGTCCTCAAGGGGCTGATCTTCTAGGCAGGGAGATGGACAATAAACAATAATGTAAGTATTTAATATAATGACAGAGGGTAAAAAATACTTGGCAGAAAAATAAATCAAAATAGGAAGAGCGAGTGCAGAACTACTGTCAATGCAGTGGTCAAGGAAGGCAAAAAAGAAGTGATAGACCAGATCTGGTAGGGGAACAGCAAGTGCAAAGGCCCTGAGGCAGGATTGAGATTGGCATATTGGAGCAACAGCCTAGAGGCCAGTCAAGCCATCACTAAAAGAGGGAAAGAAGGTGGAAGGGAAGAAGGGGGTAAAGCTGAAAGGGCCCTGGGAGCAGGGAGACCCATCTCCAGCTCTGGCTCTGTATAGTCAGGGGATGGTTGCTTTTTCTCTCCAAACCTTGGAGTTTCCATCTATATAATGAAAGCCTAGATGGGATTGTCCTTTCCCATCGGGGGCTTTGTCATTTAAAAAAAGGTGGCCTTGCTCTTGCCTTGAGAGCTAGAGGAACAGAGTCTAGACTGTAAGGGTGAAGAACGCAGGCCCTGGAGTCAGGGTATTTAATCCCTCTGAGCCTCAGTGTTCCCAGCCATAAAATGGGAATAATAATACTCCCCAGCTAGGGCTCTTACCAGGAGTTGCTGGGATGGTTCAGGGAAAGCATCTATTTGGGGCACCTTCCCTCGCCCCTGTTATATTATAATTAGGTAAGACAGTGATGGTAGATTTTGCTGACCCTCCAACTCAGAGGCAAAGAGTAGGAAGCCCTCAGATGACTCTCCGCGGTGCTGCTGGCCTTGGCTGGCAGGGCGAGGCTGACACAAGCCTGGGGGCTGGGTCTCCAGTGCTCCGTTCTAATCATAGAGGGATTGCTGGAGAGGAGTGTGGATAAAGCCCTTCAAGCAGCTCAGAGGCCTCCACCCTAGACAGGCAGCTCAGCCCCGGCACAAAACTCATCTCGGGACAGGCAGCAGAGGCTCCCATCTGGCTCCACTGTGTCCAGTGCCATGCCCTTAAGCTATCCTGTTCCCTCTCTAGGCCTCACTTTCCAAAAGCAGTGCTCGGGTTCTCATCCCCCTTCATCTGATCCATTCCTACCTCAGAACCTTTGCATTTGCTGACCTGGCCACCTGGTGTGTTCCTTCTGCTCCTTTAGGGCTCAGCTCACATGTCACCTCAGAGAGGCCTTCTCTGACCATCAATCCAACACAGCCCCACGTCCCCATTTATTCTTTGTTACACTGATTCACTTTTCTTCAGAATACTCCTTAACACTCTCTGAAATTACCTGCTAAGTTCTGTTTGCTTCGTTACTGCCTGATTCCTCCACTATGATGTCAGCTCCACAAGGATAGAGGCTGTCCATCTTAACCACTGTATCTCCTGCAACGAGCACATAGCAGGTGCTGAGTCAATAATTGATGAATGAATAATGGGAACTTAATGATTCCTTTATTTTTTGAAAAAAGTTTTCCCGCTTAAAAATTAACTTTAATTACATAATTAACATTATTATACTCTTTAAAATTTTCTTTACTGTTACAGCTTATGGTTAAAATTCCCTTTGACCTCCGTCCTGGACACTCCCTGAGGTGGTCATGTAACAGGCTTGGCCATATCCTCCCAGACTTATTCTTGTGCACGTACACACGTAGAAATGCATAACACTGCTGTTGATATTGTGTGTGTGCATGCATGCGTGCATGTGTGTGTGTGTGTTTATGTAAATGGTGGGTTAGATTGGGCTCCAAGTTGCAAACAACGTAAACAGCTCTGAGTAATTGAAAGGTTAAATTTTATGTGTCAACTTAGCTAGGTTATTGTGCCCAGTTGTTTGGTCAAACATTAGTCTCAATGTTGCTGTGAAGGTGTTCTGTAGATGTGATTAACGTCTACACTCAGTTGACCTTAAGTAAAGGAAAGTATCCTCGATAATGTGGGTGGGCCAGTCAGTTAAAGGCCTTGAGAATGAAAACTGAGGTCTCCTGGAGAAGAAGGAATTCTGCCTCCAAACTGTAACATAGAAATCCTACCTGAGTTTGCGGCCTGCCAGCCTGCCCTACAAATTTCAGACTTGCCAGCCTCCACAATTGCATGAGCCAATTCCTAAAACTAGAAGATAGATAGATAGCTAGATAATCTATTGATTTTGTTTCCCTGCAGAACCCTGCCTGATACTGTAATTTAAACAGAAACAGAGTCTATTAAAAGTACTTTAGGGACAAAAGGACAATCAATCCATTGACAAAAAGGGCAAAGAGTTGAGCAGGCATTTCACAAAAGGAGATGCCAAATGACCAGTAAACGCACAAAGGGGCTTAACGTCATTGATCATCAGGTCATGTGACCACCCCCAGCTGCGAGGGGGGCTGCGAGGCGCGAGCATCTAGCAGGTTCAACATCAGTGGTGGAGGTGGGCATGTTCTGCCTCAAAAGATGGGGGTTCCTTAGACCACTGCAAGGTGTTTAACCCTTCCTCAGTTGATGGATATTTAGGTTGTTTCCAGTAACCATCTTGGCACATACCCCTTGTGCCTGATATTTCTCTAAGGGAGACGCCAAACAATGGAATTGCTGAGTTCTAGAAAATATGAATATACAGTTTTACTGGATACTGTAAAACTGTCTTCCTGAGAGGCTGTTCCAATTCATACTTAGACCAGCAGAATATGAGTGTGGCCATTTCCCCACAGTCTCCTGTATACAGGACATTATCAATCTTTTATTTTTGACAAACGGAGGAGTTGAAAGTGTTATCTAATTTTTTTTTCTTTAGTTTGCATTTGCCTGATTACCAGCAAGGTTGGACATCTTGCCGTATGTGGTTCTCTTTCCGTAAATTGCCTGTGCCTATCTACTACCCTGTTATTCTAGTGGGCTGGGTTTTTTTTTCTTATTGCTCTGCAGGGATTCTTTAGATATTGGGGAAATAAATCATTTGTCTACATTTATGTTGCAAATATTTTTACCCAGGTTGTCATTTGTCTTTTAATTCAGAAGTGAACACATGCTGTTTCCCCAGGCTCACAACTTTTCTGAGTCTGGGAAATCAACACTGAGGCGAAGGGGGTGGGGATAAAGAGGAAAGGGGATCTTTCTGACCTTACCCCATTTTGTTCCCACTAGCCCTGAGGACATTTTGTAATAACCCTACCAGTCCTCCTTTCATTTCCTTGTTCTTGTCACCAATAGGAAATAGTATTAGAGCCGCAGCCATAGAATTACTTAACTTTTACTTTACAACTTTTTTTTCAAGCCAGAAGTTTACAGAACTTGGTATAGAGAAGAGTAATTCCCAGGGCTCTTAGCACTCTCAGGGTTCCTGGTGGGAAGTCATGAGTGTCACTGAGCACCTCTCATGAGTGTCATTCATTTACTGACTATGTGAATAAAGGAATTAGATTAATGCAAGGAATTTTCAAATTCCTTCAGAAGCTGCCACTAGCAGGCAAAGGGGAAAACGATGTATAGGGCACGTGTGAGCAAAAGGTCTGGAGGTGAAACTGAGCAATGGTTGAAAGTATCCTTGAAAATCCTTTGTTGTTCATGAAAAGGCAAGAGAACATGGTTTGGTGAATACAGATATATTTAAAATGCACAAAGACAGCACTACAGCCCTTGGGCCAAACCTGGCCCTCCACGTGTTTTTGTAAATAAAGTTTTATTGGCACACAGCCACACCCATTGGTTTCATATTGTCTGCGGCTGCTTTCTAGCTACCACAGCAGAGCTGAATAGTTGCAACAGAGACCACATGGCCCACCAAGCCTAAAACAGTTATTATCTGATATCTTTATAGGAAAAGTTTACTGACCCCTGAACTAAGTAATTAAAAAGACATTACAAGTTATAATTTCAAAGTAGTTTTAGATATAGAAAACAGAAAAATGAAAAAATGATTTTAAAAAGTGTTTGGCCAACCGTGTATGGCTGGATCTTTCTAAGTTAAATGCATAGAAGGTACAATCCACTGCATAACATGGTTAAGAGTAGGACTTTGGGTCCAGATATTTATTTTTTTTTTTTTAAATTCTGCTGCTTCCTACCTGAGTAATCTTTGCATATTACTTTAGCCCTCTCAACCTCAATTTTCTCATCTGTAAAATGGGAGTGATGATAGTACCGACCCCATGGGGTTGTGTATTTAGTGAGATTCTTAGAACAGTGCCTTAGAGTATAGTGAGTGCTATATAATTATTTGCTATTATTATCATCATTGTTATACGCAGACAGATTGATGTCCTGACGGTGCTACTTCCCAGACCTATGGCCTTGAGCACATGGCTTCCCCTCCCCAAACCTCAGTCTCCACCTCCATAAATGGGATCATAATTGTTTCCATCACATGAAGTTGCTGTAAGGGCTGTGCTTAGCACAGCATCTGGCATACAGTAGGCATTCCACACATGGTAGATGTTATTGTCACTGTTCCCATTATTCTGACTTCCCTTCTGACCCCAAAGCCTCCACACTGTCTGGACCTCAGCCCTCCTCCTGCTGTGCAAGGCAGGTCATGACCCTGGACCCGCCGTGTACCAGCACTGACTGTTTCCTCGCGGTTGTTTATTTAACTGTCCTCTTAAGTAATTCTCCAGCCATCAAAGGGCTGTTTACAAACCCCACAATTAGCTTTCCTGGAACAGCAAATAAACAGAAACCTAATTAGGTATGCTTCTCCTGGCTCAAGGCAGTGATCTGAAGGCTTGGACACAGCCGCCATCAGTTAAATAAATATCTGTGGGATGTATGGATGAACGGATGTATAGATGGGTGGATGGATGAATGGATGAATATATAGAAGAATGTATGGGTGATGGATAGATAGATAATGTTTAAGATGATGCATAGATAGATGAATAGACGGACAGATAGACAGAAGATGAAAGGGATAGAAAAAATGGATAGAAGGATAGGTGGATGGAAGTGTGGATGGATGGATGGAGGGTGAATGGAAGGGACAGACGGAAGAAGGGAAGGATAGATGGATAGATGTTTGGATGGTAGATGACTAGGTGGATGGATGGATAGAAGGAAGCGTGGGTGGATGGATAACTGAATGGAAGGATGGATGGGTGGATGGAGAGATGAATGAATGGGTGGGTGGAGGTTAGTGGAATGCTGGAGGGAGAGGGTGACGTGAACTCAAGTTCCAGGCTCTTTCTGACCTCTGGGCCCTGCCCTGTTCTTCACTGAGATGCTAGGTCACCCCTCCGTAGAAGGGACTCTGGCCTTGTGGTGTCAGAACAACCTTGGGTTTAAATCCAGCTTCTGCCATATCCTAGCTCTGTGACCTTGCGCAAATCCTGTTACTCTCTGGGTCTTATTCTCCTCCTCTGTGAAATGGATGCTAGTAAGTGTCCCCAGTTCACAGGGTCGCTGGGAGGTTAACGGGCTAAGTGTCCAGGCCACGGTCCCTGTTCTGTACACGTAAATTCCCTTTCCGACACTGTTGGTGGATTGCCCAGACCCTGTGTTCTGAGGATTCACCTTGAAGGAGGGACCAGAGACCAGCCTGCACCCTGAAGAGAGGGGCTGGTTCCCACTGTGGGTGCGGGGTGCTGAGACAGAAGCCAGAACTTGGATCTCCTCCCTGCCCAGCTCCCTCAGCGGTCTCCACTTGGTTCGCCAGGTCTGGGAGACGAGAAAGGTGGCGTGACCTCCAGACTGCCTGGATTCCAATCCCTCTTCTCCCATTTACCAGCTGGTAACCTTGGGCAAGTTACTAAGCACTCTGTGCCTTGGGAAAATGAAAGTCCCTACCTCATAAGATTATTGTGAGGGTTGAATGCATTAATACAATGAAGTGTTTAGGACAGTGCCTGGCACATGGTAAGCATGGCTGGCTACTGTTATTACTGTATAATAGTTATTATTATTACTATTATTATTATTATCACCTCTCCCCTTTGCCCCTTTGCCCCTCTGGCCAGAGGAATCTCTGACGTTTCCCCCCAGGAGATGGCCCTCAGGCTGGGCTTGAAGGAACAGAAGGCTCTAGACAGAAGGGCACTGCCAGCCAAGGCACAGCTTGGGCAAAGGCGCAGGGGGGAAAGCTCCCCGGGAGCAAAGCTGGAGCGCCTTTGGCCGGAGGGAGGCGTGACTCCCAGTGGCGGAGGCTGGGGGGCCAGGTGAGTCAGTGCTTGGCCCAGCCAGGCCCTAGCAGCACTGTTTCCCATCAAGGGGCTGGGCGGGGCTGCGGCTCCCTCTGGCCAGGCGTGAGGGTCTGAGTCAGCCCGAGTCAGGTAAGCAGAGAAGGACGTGGGACTTTCCCACCTGCACCCTGGAAGCCTCTGTGAGCCGGGCAGGGTGCCCCCCACCCCCCAGAGGGCAGGCGGGCAAAGGCCTCTGCGCCAGGTACAGTTGGGTGCCGCCTGCTTCCACGGCTGACCCCAGGCCCCAAGTCCAGAGAGAAGCCTGGGAGCCGCTCCTCTCCCGAGATGTGGGGCGGGGCCCAGGATCCCAGCCAAGGGCCTTTCCTAGGGGAGAAAAAGACTTTTGGAGCCCAGGGAGGTCCAGGAAGCCAGGGAAAACCACCCTGAACAGGGAATATTTGAACTAAGGTCTGAAGGAAGGGAGGAAGTGAGCAGTGGGTGATATCTGGGGAAGAGTGTCCTTGGTAAAGGGAATAGTGGGTGCAAAGGTCCAGAGGTGGAGGCCTGGAGTTGTAGAGCAACAGGAAGAAGAGTGTCATGGCTGGAGCCAAGAGGGGGACAGTAGAGGGAGTTGAGGACAGAGAAGTGATGGCGGAAGTGAGGGAGTGGCAGGTCACGCAGGGCCTTGTGGGCCACGGGGAGGACCTCAGTTTTTACTCTGAGTGAGGTGGGAGGCCTGAGAAAGCTCTGAGGAGGGGAGGGACACGATCTGACTTAGGTTCTAATGAGGTCCTCTGGCTGGGTGTAGAGAATGGATTGCGGGTGGGGAAGTAGAGGACAGAAGCCAGGTGACCTGCAAGGGTCCAGGTGAGCGATGAAGGGGGCTGGATGGGGTGGGGACACTGAAGGTGGAGAGAAGCAGCAGCATTCTAGGAATTCCTCTGGGTGTCAGTCAACACGCCCTTCTTGGGGACTTACTACACAAGCCCTGTGTGGGAACTGTGGATACAGAGATCACAGAGACTGAGCCCTTGCTTACAGTCCAGGAAACAAGAGGCACATAAATCAAGATGATGTGATTGGTGCTCAAAACCAGGTGTGAATCAAGGGTACCCACTCTGCACCTGGCCCTGTCTGCTGGCTTTCTATGCAGTAACTCAACCTTGTGACGTTAGAATGATCATGAACCCCCATTTTTACAGATGAGGAAACTGAGGCCCTCTTGGGGAGGTTAAACAACATGTCCAAAGTTAAGGGGCTCCTCTCCACTTATAAGATTCGCACCAAGGTCTGAAAAGCTGCAGGACTGGGCCCACCCGACCGCTCTGGGTCCCCGATGGGCCTGTGTAATCAGGGAGGGCTTCCTACAGAGCTGATACTAGGCCTAGTTTCCCAGGGATGGGCAGGATTCCGTCAGTGAGCAGAGGGGGCATTCCAGACCTGGGCAAGGCATAAGCCAAGGCCTGGAGGTGAGACCGGTTCTTTTAGCCAGTGTCTCCTGAACCTCGCTTAAAAGTCATCTTTAAAGCCATTCATACTTTTTATTAAGTTAATTAATTTTTTTGTTTGCTTGGCTGGTTTTTTAAAAATCATTTACTGAGGTGAAATTCATGTAACGTCAAATTAACCATTTTAAAGTGAATAATTCAGTGACATTTGGTATTCACAATGGTATTCGCAATGTTGTGCAAACCACTACCTCTAACTAGTTGCAAAACATTTCATTACCCCAAAAGCAGACCCCCGTACCCATTAATCAGTTGCTCCCCACTCCCTATTCCTCCACCCCAGTCCCCGGCAACAACCAATATGCTTTCTGTCTCTATGGAGTTATCTATTCCAGGTATTTCATAGGGAATCGTACGAAAGGTGACCTTTGTGTCTGAATTCTTTCACTTAGCATAATGTTTTGGAGGTTCATTCTCATTGTAGCATGTGTCAGTAAAATAATTTTTAAAGGAAAATTTATACTGTTACCAGAAAGAGAAAACAAGTAATCGTTTCTACATATAGAAAGTAACCTTAAAAGCAATGATCACAAAAAAATATTATTAAAGTCTAGCTGGATTCTGTGGCCAGCTGAGAGCTCTGGGCTGAGGTCTGCTCAGCTTCATAACACATAATGATGGATGAGCAAGCTTTGGACAGATGTTAAAGGCCTGCCAACATCCACGTGTGTCTTTCTCTGTGGGTTAATCAGAAGAATCAGAGAGAACTGCAAAGGGAGCAACGTCCTGGAGGCTTTTGAGATTCCCAGGGTTGACATGGGGAGCACGTGGTCCATGAGGGTGAATTTGCCCAGTGCCTTGGCAGGTGGACCAGAGGGAAAGGCCAAAGACGGGAGCCTGCTGGGAAGCCACTGCCCCAGCCCAGGCCCAATCCAGAGAATTCCACGCTCACTGATGTCTCCCTTTTTCCCAAACCCTTTTACATCCATTAGGCAGGACAGGTGACACCTGGGCTAATTTCTGGGCTCTATTCTATTCCCTTAATTAATGTATCTGCCCACTTCTATGCCAATACCATACAGCTTTATTTTTTATACCTCTGCCATAGATTCTAATGTCCGGACGAACAAGTCTTCCCTCTTAGTTCTTCTTTTGCAGAATTGTCTTGGCTGTTTTCGCACATTTACTCTTTCACCTGACTTTAGAACTTATCCCCCCACCTTTTTTTTTTTTTTTTTTTTTTTTTTTTTGCGGTACGCGGGCCTCTCACTGTTGTGGCCTCTCCCGTTGCGGAGCATAGGCTCCGGACGCGCAGGCTCAGCGGCCATGGCTCACGGGCCCAGCCGCTCCGCGGCACGTGGGATCCTCCCTGACCGGGGCACGAACCCGTGTCCCCTGCATCGGCAGGTGGACTCTCAACCACTGCGCCACCAGGGAAGCCCCCCCCCACTTTTTAAAAAGTCTTTATTGAATTTGGTACAATATTGCTTCTGTTTTATGTTTTGGGTTTTTCTCTTTTTTTGGCCAGGAGGCATGTGAGATCTTAGCTCCCCGACCAGGGATCAAACCCGTACCCCCTGCATTAGAAGGCGAAGTCCTAACCACTGGACTGCCAGGGAAGTCCCTAGAACCTACCCTTTTATTTTTTTATTTTTTTTTCCTATTTTTCTTTAGAACCTACCCTTTTAACAGACAGGCCTAGAGATGTTAAGTGACAGATGCCAAAGTCAAAAGGGCTTCAAGCGTCATGGCCCATTTCCAAGATTCCCAGGAATCCAGGGCAGTGTTGGGGTCAGTGTGCTGGGAGGAGGGGGTGGTCTCTGTCTGCATCCCCATCCTGGTGGGTCACCAAGGAGACGCGTCTGCTTGTTAAAGGCTTTGAACGCCCTTAAAAGTAGCAGAGTTTGCCACATTCACGTATCCCCTGTACACAATTTACTCTTTTTCTTTAAGACAACTCACTTTTTTTAAAATTTTTTGTTTTATATTGGAGCATAGTTGATCAACAATTTTGCGTTAGTTCCAGGTGTACAGCAAAGTGATTCAGTTATATATATACATGTATCTATTCTTTTTCAAATTCTTTCCCCATTTAAGTTATTACAGAATATTGAGCAGTGTCCCCTGTGCTATACAGTAGGTCCTTGTTGGTTATCTATTTTAAATATAGCAGTGTTAAGTCAACTCACTTTTAAAATTTTTATTTAAACTTCATTTTAAAGGAAACATTTTATCTCTGCTTTAAATGAGAAACAAGTATCAAGTATGAGGCATTCGCTCTCCGTGCCTCGCCCATCTCCCTTCCTGCTTACTTTCCATGAACACAGACCAAATTCCAGCTGCCAGCACCTGCCCCTTTACCTGCGGGCTCTGCCCACCTGCAGGAGGCTAGAGTGCTGGGAATTAACACTCCAGGGAGCTGCCTCCTACTAAGGACTGGCAGAAGCAGATGTATACGTTCCTCAGCTCCCTGGCCACGCCCCCCCCACCCCATTGGATAGCTCCGAGGTTATGTGCACCTTCTATACCGCTTCTCAGAACTCCACAGTGCGCTGAGCTGCAGGTGCCCACAGTGGTTACTTGCTTGATAATACTCTCTGCATTGGAGGCCCTCCCTTCCTAGTCCCACTTCCCCACACCCCTACCAGTGTTTTCTGGGATCACCTCCCAAATAAACTACTTGCCTTTGAATTATTTTCTTAGGGATCTGCTTCTAGGGGAACCCAACCTAAGGCACTTACTGTAAATTGAAGATATTCAGCAAATTATACAAAGAAGTGGGACAAAAAAAGTCAGATATAACTGCTGCTGATGGCTTGGCATTGGGGTCTGCTCTGTGTTTCTTAAAACAAATGAACAGGTAGTAGGAAGATGATAAAGACACACAGGCCTCAAGGGGAGCCTTGCGTTCCCCATGGCAGAACCAGGAGGACAGAAAGGGAGCTGAAATGACTCTCATGGTGAGCTGATGGGATTCTATGCAGGGTCCCTGGAGCCCACACAGCTATCTCCAGCCCCTTCCACGGCCCATAGTGGGTGAGGTCCTGGGGAACAACTTCCAAGGATGGTGGAACAGCCCCCCAGGCTGGGCAGCTGGCAGGACACAAGCCTGGGGGACCTGGTAGGCAGCAATGAGCACTGGGCCAGCCACAGGGGCCAGATGGGGGCCAGGAAGAAGACATGTGGTCCCACCTTGAAGGAGCCCAGAGAGCCATTAGCCTGATACATGGACTGAGGGGCTTAACTTTGCTTTGAATGCATCTTGAGAAAGGAGACATCATTCATTCATTCAGCAAGTGTTTACTGATCACCTACTATGCACTGGGCACTGTGCCAGGCACAGGGAAGACAGAGAAGGACAGATCAAAATCCCTCACAGTACTGACGCTCCAATGGGGGACACAGACAAGAAACAAGTGAACACACAAATAAACTCTGAAATGAGGGTCCTTGGTGCTACAAAGAAAATAAACAGAATTGTAGGATAAAAAGTATAAACCAGGGAGGCTTTTGACAGTATGGCCTGGGAGGGCCTCTGGGGAGGGAGTAGTTTAAGCTCAGAACTGAATGTGGAGAAGGAGCCAATCACACAAAGAGCTGGAAAAAGAGGGTTCCAGATAGAGGGAACTGCAAGTGCAAAGGCCCGGGGGTGGGTGGGAATGAGCTTGGTTTGTTGGAGGAACAGAAGCAGGCTGCTGTGCTGGACTGGAGGAGCAGGAGGGGGGGTGGCCAGGGTGAAGTGGTCAGTGGGGCCAAGTCAGAGCAAAGAAATGCCTGGCAAGCATTTGTGGGATCAATGAGTACCAGGGAAGGCATCCATGGGCACTGGATGGGGAGCAAAAAGGGGAGCTGAAGGCATTGGATTTGGGAGGCTTTTTCTCTTGGTGTCTTTGTTAGTGGAAGGGGAGGCCAAGGAGAATGACCTTGGTTTGCATAGTGCCAGCCCAGACTGCAGCGGGGAGGGGCTTCAGGCCACTGCACCTGGGTGGAGCTGGCTGATTTCAACCAATCAAATCAGCAATCCCATCTTTGGCATCTCATAATAGCGTCTACTTCATGAGATGCTATTTATTGAGAACCTAAGCACCAGGCTCTATGCAACCCGCTCAGAGGCTGCCAGACACATCCCCTTCCCAGGAAGATGCTCACAGAAACAGAAAATTGTAATACAGTGTGGTGAGTGCTCCAGGGAACGCTGGACAGAGGAAGGATAAAGAGGAGCTCGCTGGAGAGAAGCCATCACCAAAAGGGCAGAAACTCTTCCTCTGTTCATCTCTGTGCCCCAGCACCTAACACAGAGCTTGGCACATAGTAGGTGCTCAATCCATATTTGTTGATGGAATGAATTGGAGCTGCCCACACTTCGGTTATTCAAGTACCTGCCTTCATGATTTTTGTGCAGTCTGCTTTCCACTATTTCTACTATTGCTTAATATTTTTCTTCAAGTTGACTTACCTTTTTATCTAAATAAATTTATTTTAAAAGGAAACATCTGATATGATCACTAGATTTGAAAAAAAAACAAAGAATACTTGCCACAAATCAAAGATAACCAGAAGAACCATCACAATGAAAATAAAACAATGTTATTAAAGTCTGCCTGTTAAGAGAACAAAAAGACAGGCCACAGGCTGGGAGAAAGTATTTGCAAATCACATATCTACAAAGGACTGACTCCTATCCAGAATATATAAACAACTCTCCAAACCCATTAATAAGAAAACAATCTGATTTTTTAAATGGACAAAAAGTTTGAACAGACACTACACCAAAGAAACTACAGAGATGGCAAATAAGCACATAAAAAGATGCTCAACATCATTAGTCATTAGGGAAAGGCAAATTAACACCACAATGACATACCAGTGTGTACACCTGTTAGAATGACTAAAATTTTTTTAAAAACTGACAATACCAAGTGCTGACAAGGATGGGAAGCAACTGAAACTTTGATGCATTGCTGGTGGGAATGTAAAATGTACAGACACTTTGGAAAACAGTTCAGCAGTTTCTGATTAGGTCAAACATATGGTTACCGTATGACCCAGCAATTCTACTCCTAGAAATTTCCCCAAGATAAATAAAAATTTATGCTTGGGCTTCCCTGGTGGCACAGTGGTTGAGAGTCCGCCTGCTGATGCAGGGGACACAGATTCGTGCCTCAGTCCGGGAAGATCCCACATGCCGCGGAGCGGCTCGGCCCGTGAGCCATGGCTGTTGAGCCTGCGCGTCCGGAGCCTGTGCTCCGCAACGGGAGGGGCCACAACAGTGAGAGGTGCGTGTACCGCAAAAAAAAAAAAAAAATTTATGCTCACATAAAAACCTGTTCGCAAATGTTTATAATGGCTTTACTTATAATCACTAAATGTGGAAGCAGCCCACATCTCTCTAAGCTGGTAAGGAGGTAAACAACCAGTGGTACATCCATACAATGGAATACTAGTCAGCAATAACAAGGAACAATGTACTGATAACACACAACCAAATGAATGCATCTCAAACGCATGACGCTGAGTGTAAAATAGGCAGACTCAAAAGGCAATGCACTGCAGGATTCCACTTATATGACATTCTGGAAGAGGCAAATTTATAGAAAAAGATCAAAGCTCAAAAACAAGTGATATTGATCTACGGTGACAGAAGTCAGGATAGTAATGCCCATAGGAAGGGAAGTAACAGAGGAGAGAAAAGAGCTCTGGGGGTAGTGATGTTCTGTCTGATCATTTGGGTGCTAATTACACGGCTGTGAAAATTCAAGCTGAGCGCTTCTTTGTGTATGCCATAGCTCAATACAAAGTTTTTTAAAAGTCTAGCTAGATAAAACTGTGTGCCAAAGGTATGGAACCTGAGACCTGCTCTCTCTTTTTCACAAAGGGAGATTAGCAAGTATTTGGTGTTAGAAACAGGTTAGCATCAAACAGAGACTCTCCATGATGTAAAGGAAGGACTGTAAAAAGACCTGCAAAGGGAGTGACTCTCATGATGTGACCGAATGTGAACTGATGCTCTATGCACCCTATAAAATGAAGCTGGGTGGCTCCAATGGTGCCCAATACCAATTAGAGAGCATTCGAGTATCTGAGACAGCATGCTGGCAGGGCACAGCGGGCATAAGGAGGGAGGTGTGATGGCTCAACTCTGAAAGCAGAAGAGCCCATATTTAGCTGGAGCAGTTAAGGAGTAGCTGGATTCGATTTTGCCTTTTTCATCTCTGTGTTCCTTGGCACCCGACACAAGCCTGGCACATGGTTAGTCTTCGCTAGCTAGTCCCCCCTCCAAGCTTTCACACTGGTTGTTCCCTTTGCTAGAGATACTCCCTTCTCCCACCTTGACCACCTGACAAACTCCTAAACTCACCTCAGGGATGACTCTCCTTCTTTTCCCTGTTACCCGAATATCCCTTGGCATTGCTGTTTCGGGGTCACTATGCATGCTGTGTCCTCTGCCTGGAATCTCTTCCCTTCTCCCTTCCCCTGGGTCAGTCAGCACCTTTTGTGTGCAAGTGATGGAAAACCAGCCCAAACCACTTTCAGCCAAAAACGGAAAATGTGGTGGCTCATGAAACTAAAACACCCAAGAGTGTCTAATTTTAGGTATGGCTGGATCCACAGGTTCAAACCCTGTCCAGCTCTATGTTGATCTCTCTCAGGCAGGTTTTTCTCTTATGATGTCCCCTGATGCTCCAGGCGTTCACTTGCTCACTCTCAATCCAATGGAAAAACTGTAACTATTTTCACAAATATGTCCCAGCAACCAAAGTCCCAGGATCGAGTTTCACTGGGCAGGCTTAGTTACACGTGCATCCCTAGACCAATCACTGGAGCCAGACTTGGTCATATGTCACCCCTGGAGGCAGTGTCCTAGACACCCCACCCAAACCTCATGGACCGAGATGGGGGAAGAGGAGGTTCTCCAGTAGGAAACTGGGGTGCTATTACCCCAATACAGGAGAGAACAGGAGATGGATACTGGTCCCACCTTCTCTTGGCAAACTCTAGTTCATCCCAGCATGCTGTGTGACCTCAGGCCAACCCCTTCCCCTCTCTGGGCCTCATGTTCCTCCTCTGAAAAATGGGCAGGAGGCTGTTTGAATTCCAACATTCCAGAATTCTAGGACAGCTTCCAGGCCTGGCAGCTGCTCCTTAAATCCCAGGAATGTTCCGGTACTTCTGGGGACGGAAGTGGAGTGTCAGCCAGAGCCCTCCCTGGCCCCCCGGCCTGGGAACATGCTTAGAAGATGACAATTGGGCTCCCTTCAGCCGAAATTCCACTCCCGTGGGGGCCTTGCCAAGGAAAACAAGCCCAAGAACTGGGCATTGAAGGTGAGCATATTTGACAAGTTTTAAGATGACAAATTATTTACACAGGTGTGGGAACCATCCCCTTGCACCCTGCTTTCTTTTCTTTCTCTTCCTCCCCTTTCCAAATTCTTTCCCCCAAGGGCGCTGACAGACATGCCAAGGGAGGGGGTGGCTGGTCGTGGGGATCTGCCTGGAGTGAGTCCATAAACCTGAGGCAACAGGGGAGGGGATGGAGCAGCAGGAAAGAGGGTGTCTGCACCAGGTGGGGGCTCGTCTCCCCTCACCTCCCTTCTTGCTCTCAACTCCCATTACCTGGGGAGATATGAGGCTGAGGTCCTGGCAATTTCAAAGCTACCTGAGTCCTTCAGGAGAATCGTGCTCAGTCCATCCTTAGTTAACAAGGGGGCGTGAGGGAAAGCAAGGGACACACAGCCAGTTAGTAGCTGACCCTGGAGCTAGCAAGCAAAGAGGTGGAGAAAACAAAAATCATTTCTTAAGCACGTACTGTGTACCTGATACTGAGCTGAGCTCTGAGAATATACTGTGAATGAAACAGATAAAAATCCCTGCCCTGGTGGAGCTGACGAGGAAACAAACAAGGTAAAAGATGAGCTACCTTCATAAATACCTTAAGAAAATAAAACAGAGTGAGGGGCTGGGGCAGGGCAGGGCGGTGGGGAGACTCTAGGTTTAGGAGGTAACATTTGAGCTAAGAAAGCTGAGAAGGAGCCTGCTAGGGAGAGATCTGAAGGAAGGGCATTCCAGGCAGATGGCACTGCACATGCAAAGGCCCTGTGGTAGGAAGTGGCTTGGGTATTCAAAGAACACTGAGGAGGCCAGTGTGGCCAGAGCCAGGGGAGGGAATGGAGCTTGATCTGAGGTCTGATCTGTGCTTTCTGCTCAGTACAAACCCAGGAGGTGGGTATGATCATCCCCACTTTACTGAGGAGGAAACTGAGGCCCAGAGAAGGGCAGTGACTTGCCCAGGGTCACGGAGCAGAGTCAGATCCCAGCCCCTTCCATCTGGTCCCAAGCCCATGCTCCTTGCTTCTGAGAGGTGAGAGGGTAGGAACAAGGAGTGCCCAAGACCTGCCAGGTCTCTCGCCTGCAGCTCGGCCCCCAGGGGAAGGGGCGCCTGGGGGCAAGCCCTCTGCTTCCTTTGGGAAGAAAGTGGAGACTGATTTAGTTGCTGAGTCATGGGGGTACAACAGGCTGCCAGGCTGCAATGGGCCCTGCCTCAGTTTACTCACCTGTAAAAAAAAAATGGGTTTAATAACACATCTGGGACGTCCCTGGTGGCGCAGTGGTTAAGAATCTGCCTTCCAATGCAGGGGACATGGGTTCGAGCCCGGGTCCGGAAAGATCCCACATGCCGCAGAGCAACTAAGCCTGTGAGCCACAACTACTGAGCCTGCGCTCTAGAGCCCGTGAGCCACAACTACTGAGCCCATACGCCACAACTACTGAAGCCCGCGCGCCTAGAACCCGTGCTCCGCAACAAGAGAATCCACCGCAATGAGAAGCCTGAGCACCGCAATGAAGAATAGCCCCCGCTCACCGCAACTAGAGAAAGCCTGCGCGCAGCAACGGAGACCCAACGCAGCCAAATAAATAAATACATTAAAAAAAAAAAGATTGATCCTTAAAAAAATAATAATACTACATCTGCCTCCAGTACCGACTTCAGAGGGCTGCTGTGAGGGTTAATTTCTCCCTGGCAACTCCGGGAGCCTTGATGAAAGGTGGTGGGCAGTGGGAAGTGGGCGCTATTCACCCAGGCAGGTAATTACTCCCAGCCTGAGGGAGGAGGAAGAGGGGTTGCACCTGGTCTGATTCAACCTCAGGCCAGTTTCCTGTCCAGATGTGTAGGAGCCTAACATGCCATGCGCATCTGGCTTTGACGGCCATCCTGGACCCAAGTTCCCCAGCACCAGGAGAAGCTAGGGCTGTGAGCAGTCACGAGCCACACAAGCCAGGGCTGAAATCACAACTCTTTCCCTTCCCTGGCAGGGAGACCAGGGCAACACTCCTCCCCTGTCAGGGCCTCGGTTTCTTCGTCTGCACAATGGGGATAAGAACCTGGCCTGTCCCACAGGGGCTGTGGTTTGTTTCTCACAGGTACACAGACACTGTAATTTGACCATTTCATCTCCCCAGCCGCATGTCAGGCCCCAGCCTCCCATGCTGTCGCCATCCTGACCTCCATGACCTGATGGGAAATGGTAAAGGATTTTTCTAGAAGAAAATAAATGATTTTTAAAGCACTCTTCGTAATATTGCTTAGGCCTCAAGTTGCCCGCACCTCTTGGGCCCCAGAACCAAGCTCCAACTACCCTCTGCCCCTGGAAGCCCAGGACGGGGGAGGGGAAGCAGGGACAGATACTGAAGCCAAGCCCCCTCTTCCTCCTTTTACTTATTTATTTTTTTATTATTTTCTTAAATTGAGGTAATACTGACATAAGTTTCACATGTACAACATTATATTTCAACATCTGTATACCCTACAGTGTGCTCACCACTAAGAATTTATTCTCCATCTGTCGCCCTATAGTTTATCCTCTTTATCCATTTCGCACCCCCTCCACCTCCCCTTCCGCTCTGGTAAACACGACTCTGTTCTCTGTATCTATCGATTCGTGTTGGTTTGGTTTGTTCATTTATTTTGTTTTTGTTTGTTTATAAGTTTTCTATATTCCACATATGAGTGACATCGTATGGTATTTGTCTTTCTCTGTCTGATTTATTTCACTGAGCATAATACCCTCAAGGTCCATCCATGTTGTCGCAAATGGCAAGGTTTCATCTTTGCTTCTGGCTGAGTAGGATTCCACTGTATCCACCCCTCCATGAGGCAGTATCATGCCCATCTCACAGAAGGGCACACTGAGGCTCTGAGAGGTAAATGCCAAAGCCCTGAGCTAGGAAGACGCCGACCTGACCCAGGCCCTCCGCTTTCCCATGAGGCAGTTGGAGTCCCAGCTGAAGCCTCAGTAGGGGCGCCTGGCCCTACATGGTGACCCCGGAGATGAGGTTCTTTATGTGAGTGAGCTGCTCCTGGGCCTGGGGCCCCCTGGGAGGAAGAAGCCAGGCCCTTGTCAAGTGCCTGCCCCTGCAGGTATGCGTCGGGCCCCAGGCAGCACCACTTTCAGGAAAAGCCAGGGTTCAGAGAGCTGGTCCAGTGAGCCTGTGCCCACCCCAGCAAGCTCACCTCGTGCCCCTCTCCCCCTCACTCCCTCCACTCCAGTCCCATTGGCCTAGGTGATCCCCAGACATGCCTTGATTCTCACCAGGGAAGTCTCTGCACCTGCAGTCCCCTCTGCCTGAAGCACTGTCCCCTCCACACCTTGGCACGTTGGCTTCTTCTCTTTGTTCCCATCTCTCTTCCAAGGTCACCTCCTCAGAGGAGCCCTCCCAGGCTTTCTCCATCACACTTCCTGCTTTATTTCCTTCAGAGCCCTGATCAGTCTCTGAAATGATCTCAAATTTCTGATTCCCTCACTACAATATAGACTCCATGAGGTGAGAGGGTTTGTTTATTTGTTTTTTGCGGCACGCGGGCCCTTCACCGCTGGGGCCCCTCCCGCCGCGGAGCACAGGCTCCAGATGCGCAGGCTCAGTGGCCATGGCTCACGGGCCCAGCCGCTCCGCGGCACGCGGGATCCTCCCGGACCGGGGCACGAACCCGCGCCCCCCGCATCGGCAGGCGGACTCCCAACCACTGCGCCACCAGGGAAGCCCCCAGAGGGTTTTGGGGTTTTTTTCTGTTTTACTCACTGCTGTATTTCCAGGACTCAGCAGAGCACAGTGGTGCTCAACAAATATTTGTTGACGTAATAAAGAAGTTTTTGAAACTAAGAATAATTTGTATCATGAGGAGAGGAGTGGGTGGATGTTTGCGGGGGTCGGGGGGTTGGGGGGATGTCTCCCAAAGGACTGAATTGGATCATTTCTCCAGGGTCTTAAACAGTGTCCTCAGGAGCTTTGACATCACACAACAATAACAGTGTTTGCCAGGCACTAACTGTGTGCAGCACCGGGCATGGATCATCTCACTTAATCCTCGCGCTGGCCCCATGAGGTCAGTCCTATGATTATCCCCATTCTCCAGATAAGGAAACTGTAGTTCAGAGAAGTGAAGGGACGCGTTCAAGGTTGTCACCAGCCACCACCACACCCGACCTCCTGCCCTCCGGAGCCTCCAGGTCTCCTAGAGACAACCCCACCCCTTGATTCCCAGTGCAGCCTAGCGAGGTCGTGTGTCCTGCCTGATGCCCCCCAGCTGGTCAACGGCCCAGAGGGATGATCCCTGGCTCCCTGGCAGCCACTCGGCCCATCGGGAGGGAAGGCAGCCTTGGCGGCTGTCCTGTCCTGGGGACACCGGGCAGCCAGGAGTTTCTCTCCCCGGACTTACTGTACATGATTCATCGCCAGCCCCAGTTGTGAAATCTGGGAATCTTGTGGGCAAGGCCAGGCCCAGGGGATCGCTGTCTGGGAAAGGGAGGCCGGGAAGGGGTTAAGGGGGGCAGCGGCCCCCCCCCCAGGAGGCACCGGGCCAGGCCAGCAGAAAGCACACCATTAACACTGGGCTGGCTACCGCCTGCGGCCTGTCTCTGACATCACAGCTGCGTCAGCCCAGCCTGCCCCAGCCCCCCACTTCCTTCCCTCCCTCAGCTGCATCTCCAGCCACCTCTCCAGCTTCACTGTCCTCTCCTGAGAAGCAGGCAGCACCCAACCTTCCCTCCTGGGAGGGAGGGCGTGGGCAGGGAGAGGGAGATGACAAACATTACTTTGCATACAGGAGGCACTTCATAAGTGACAGCTGTGATGGGTTTGAGCCAAACCACAATCCCATAATGAGCGAGACAAGGCAGGTAAGAAGTTCTCATACCCGTTGTAGAGAAGAGACCGAGGGTCCGAGAAGAGTAGGGACTCGCCCAAGGTCACCCAGCTGCCCAGTCATAATTACTTGAAATGTTAATATAATCATGCTGCTCTTCCTCTGCTTTTTATTAGAAGCATGTGTATCTCTCATCATCCACTGGGGTGCGGTGAATGTCCAGAGGCTAGGAATTTTCTTTCTTATCTCATTTGTTTTGTTAAATTCAATTAAACCAAATGGGCATTTGTTTGGCTAGAGAGATGATACAAGGGTTTCATAGGAACTATTCACAGATCAGTGATGACTTATGGTATTGTATTAAATGAATTCTACACTTGAAATCTTAAAAAAACTCACCAAGTACAGATTCTGCTCTAGACACCATTTACACATATTAGACTCACTTAATCCTTATGGGAACTCCATGAGGGCAGCAGTGCTACTACCCATCTCACGGAGAAGAAAACTGAGGCACAGGGAGTCCCCACAGCTAGTAAACAGCAGTAATAATAATAATAACAACGAAAACAACAACCGGCATTGATAAGGCGCTTACTCCGTGGGCTGAGTGTAATATTTGCATCATCTCACTGGCTTCTCTTTTCACTCTAGGAGATAAATACTATTATTCTCCCCATTTCACAGATGAGGAAACTGAGGGGTTAACTCACTTAGAAAACATGGCTGCTAAGCCGCAGAGTTGGGATTTGAATCCAGGCCTTCTGTCCCTACCCAGGCACAGAACTGGGGCTGGACGCACAGTGGGTGCTTAGGTAACTCAAGGACGACCAAGTTGGAAACGCCTGGGACTGCCAAGGGATCCGTCCCCCAAGATATCCCTGGCATCAGCTCAGGGCCACCCTGTGTGGACCTGGCACAGCTGGAAAAAGATGTGCGTTCACATCTTCTCCCAGGATGCCGTCACTCCCACAGTTGTAACAGCCCCCTAATCCACAGACACCACTGTCTGAACCACCTGTGAGGAGGTTCATTATTCTCCCCATTTTACAGAGCAGAGAAAACAAGGCCCAGAGAGGGCATGTGACTTGCTCAAGCCGCACAGCAGGCATGAGTGGGCCACAGCCCTACTTTTACCTCCTGAACCTGCCGTTAGATGGCAGAGGCCTGGGGTGTATTTGAGGAGTGAGATAAGGTCTGGCCCTCCTCGGCCACTCCCTGGGAAGAGAACTTCCTCTCTCCCTCTTGCTTTTCTAACTCCTAGCTCAAGTGGGACTGAGCCACTCACAAGCTGCATCACAAAGTGAGGACAAGAAGGGCATTCCTGGCAGAGGGAACAGCACAGGAAAAGGAGGCACAGCTCACAGAACAGTGGGGGAAGAATGTCTAGTAAGGCTGAGGTGGAGAGAGTGAGGGGCTGAGGTAGGAGCGATGAGGCTAGGTCAGGTAATGGGAGCCTTGAATGCCATTCTACAGAGTTTGGACTGTCTCCAGGGGCAGTGGGGAGCCACAAAGACTTTAGAGCAGGGGAGGAACATGATCACTAAACAGAGGACCGACTACTGCAGTACCCCCCTCCCCTGTTTTTCCTGCTTTTGTCCTGGCTTCTACAGTCCATTTTCCACATGCAGCCAGAGGAAGCCGGTGCAAACCCAAGTCAGACCTTGTCCCTCCTCTGCTCAGAACCCTCCATGGCTCCCACCTCATCTGGAGAAACAACGACGCACAGGGTCCTGCATGTCCTGTCCCCACCCACTCCCTGCCCTCACCCCCCTCTCTCCCTCTGCTCCAGACACACTGGCCTCTTCCCTGCTGCACCCCACCTCAGGGCCTTTGCACTGAGTGGCTGTTCCCATTGTCTGGAAACCTCTTCCTCCTGATGGTTCCCTCCGTCACCTCTTAGAGATTGTTGCTCATATGTTACCTGCTTAGCGAGGCTGTCACCCACCTATTTAAACCCCCAGCACACCCCATCTCCTTTTCCCGCTTTATTTCTCTCTGTAGCACTGGTCCTTTCAAATATAATATACAACTTATTTATCTTGTTTATTGTCTGCTCACCCCACAAAAGTGTGAACTCCATGGGGGCAGAGACCTCTGACTGTCTCATGTCCTGCTGTGTCCCCAGCGCCTGACACACAGGAAATGCTCAGTAAATATTTGTTGAATGAATGAATCCTCTTTTCCCTCAGAATAATTTTCTGAGGGTTTAGCTGGAACAGAGCTTATGACCTTTGCTCTGGGGTCCAGATACAGAAGTGACTTGCCCAGGGTCACTCAGCTCACAAGTGGACAGTTGATCTGGCCCCAAAGTCTGTGATTTTTTTTTCTTCTCCATTCTAGGCTGCCCCTCTGGGATTTAGGTCCCACATCAACCACATTGCCACTTCTGGGGGCTGCTCTCCTTGGCTGCACCTTAAGCTGGAGGCTCAGAGAGATGAAGTGACTTGGCCAAGATCACAGAGCATCTAGGGGTGTGGATTCAGGTCTTTCCGCCTCTGTGTTTTGAGCATTTTCCACTAAAACAGCTCTGTCTCTCTCCCCTCCTCCTTTCCTCTTCTCAGCCAATGTGTTTGCAGCTGAAACATCAGGCCTGCTGCGTGCAGCCTTGACATCCACCACATCCCGGGCCTGGCCCCGCCTGCCACCCTGGCCCGGCTGCGAGCACAGCGCCTGGTCCCACATGCCTCAGGGATGAGCTACGGAGAGTGTGACCAGGCCCAGCTGACACATCTCAGAGCAGATGTGGGTCGGCCTCCCACGGGTCCAGCCGGGCCGAGCCAAGTCTCAGCCCACCACCCATCCCCCAGGGCAGGATGCCGGGCCTTGTGAAGCACGGGAAGAGGAGAACAGTGACCCTGGAGAGTTCACGTTAGGCAGAGATTAAGGGGCTCAGGGCTTGAACCAGGGCCAAGGCCTTGGTGGTCACGGAGGGAAAAGAGACAGTTTTTCAGGGCTGAAAACTCAGTGCCACCAGGGGCCAGGCAGGGATTTTAAATGAGTGAAGAGGGCCAGAGTAAGATGATAAATAGTTATTATTCCTTGGCCCCAGTTTCAGAGAGACAAGAGGGAGTGGTGGGGACTGGGGCATATGCCCCGTCTAAAGCTGAGTGTGGGCCCTTGAGAACGGGGACCCAGTGCAATCAGATCTTCAGAGCCTCTGATTTTCCAGTGGGTGCCAGAAACACAGGTTTTTGTCTAATATCTACAGATTTTTTAATGTTGGCTCCATTCATTTATAAATTCAGTATGGACCGAATTTGGCCAACCCAAGGGCCAGATTCAGTCCCTTGGGCCTCCAGTTTGCAACCTCTACTTGGCCAAAGAGAACAGCCAGAGAAGGAACAGATCATAGCCTGATCCTGAGTCAGGATCTGAGGGTCGGGACGGTGGCCAGAACCTAGTGCCAGCAGCTCCGAGGGACTGTGGAAAAGGTTCCTGTCATCTGGTCCCCCTCCTTCATCTCACGGGGTTGAGCCTCCCCACCCGCCCGCCTGCTCCAGCTGGCTGTGGGGTGGAAGGGGGCCTGGGTGGGGACTGAGGTCTCCTTTCCCACATGGGACACAGCTGTGGATGTGTTTTCCAGGCAGATCCCAATTTCTCTCTCCCTGCAACCCCAGGAAGTAGGTGACCCTGTGCCCCAGGTCACCCCCCGCAAAGCCATGCCCTCAGCAGCCTGTTCACATGCCTGCCTCACCCCCCCATGTTCCAAGCCACATGCTTCCACAGCCATCACTTTGAATCTTCACCCCATCCTTTTATGACCAATTTGCAGATGAGGAAATTGAGGCTCAGGGAGGGAAAATGACTGGCCCAGGGCCCTACCATGAGTATGCAGAGGGGCTGGACTCAAGCTCAGGCCTCACACGCTGGATAACGGGGGGCCTCACCCCGTCTCTTCCTGCTAGAACCCCGCCCATCCTCCAAGGCTCAGCCCCCGTGCTTCCTCCTGGTTTATGTAACAAGCAGCCAGGTCCTAGACCAGGTGCTGGGTATTCAGAAATGAACAGACAGGGTTTGTCTCAGGTTCCCCCATAGTGTTTGTTGAATGAATAGTTTACTCAGTCTCTGGGAATCTCATTTTCCCAAGTCATGGGCCCTGTCCACATCCAATCTGTTTGTCTCAGCCCTGGCATCTCGTTTCTCTGACCACATGTCTGCATGCTTCCCAGATGTCTGCCCCTGCATGGGCCCCCAGGTATCCTTCAAATCAATGCACCAAAGTGAACTCGGCAATTTCCCCCTAAACGGCTCCTCTGCCTCCGTTTTCCTCCTCGTAGAAGGCTCCACCATCTGCCCAATGGCCAAAGCCAGAAGCCCGAGCATTGTCCCTTATACCTCCCCCTCCACACCCTCAACCCAACGGGTCACCAAGGCCAGGGAGTCTTGTCCTCAATGTCCTTCAAATCTGTCTGTCCCTCACATCTTCCTTGGGTGACTACATTCTCCTCCTCACTGTTTGCCCTGCATGGGAACTTCCTCTTTCCCAAATCCAACCTCCCACAGCAGCTGGGTGACATTTACTATTTCCTGCAGCTATGAGATGTAGCTCCCCACTACCTTCAGAAGGCAGTTCAAACACCTCGGCCAGCCTTAAAACCCCTGCTCGGTCCAGTGACCTCACTCCTGTTCCTACACATTCCAGGTAACCTGAACCCCTCTCACTTTTCTAATGTGCTATGTTTTCTCTCATCTCTGAGCCTTTGCAAGGCTGTTCCTTCTGTCTGGAGTATTCTTCCCTCCCTATCCCCATCTCTTGTCTGACTACTCTACAAACACCCTGCAGGACTCAACTTAGGTGTCATGGGCTTCATAAAGCTTCCCTGACCTCCTAACCCTGGTTTAGGTATCCACTGGGGTCCTACCACCCCCTCTGTGTGAGTCAGATTACAGCCACAGGAACCAGAAACCCCTCCAGTTATTTTATACAGAAAGGATGGAATACAGGGAATAGGGCACTCACAAAATTGCTAGAAAGGCAGGATGGGCTCCAGAATAACAGAGCAGAACTTGCCCGTCAAGGGAGCTGCCACCTCAGCCAGTCAGGATGGTGGGGAACCAGCAGGCCACCACAGGGACTGTTGGCTTTCAGAACACACACCACAGCAGTGATCCAGAGATTAGGAGGCCACTACCACCACTTCTGGACCCCTGAAACTGGTAACCAGGCATGATATGTTGCTACAAAAAAAATGTGGTCATGACCACGTGCATCAGCAGAAAGAGAGTGAATGCAAAAACCGGATGGCCTCTGCTTTCTGAATCTCATGGGACAGCATGTGATTGGCAGAACTTAAGGAGCATACAGAACCCTATCTGCAGAGGAGACTGGGAAATGTGGCTTGTAGCTTTCCAGTCTCTGCATCCTCTAGCCAGAAGAAGATATTAGCGTAAATGGATGCTGAGTACCAGTGGGTACTGAGTAACGTAAATGGATGCTGAGTACCAAAGGTGATGTCTCAGGATTCCCCACAACAGCCCCAATCAGCCTGTGTTTACTTATCTGTATTTCCTACCAGACTGTGAGAACTTTAAGGGACACAGCATTGCCTTAGATACCTCTGGTTTGCCAGCATTTATTGAGCACTTACTACGCCTTGGGCACTAGGCTATGTGCTTTACACACTCATTTACATATTTGCACCCAGTAGGGTAGAGATTATTACTATCCCTATTTTATACATGAAGAGGAGGCCCAGAGAGATGAAGTAATTTTCCTAAGGTCACCCAGCCAGTAAGTATTAGAGACGAGACTTAAAAATGAAATCTGTTTGACTTTACACTTTAAACACTTGCCATGGGACTTCCCTGGTGGTGCAGTGGTTAAGAATCTACCTGCCAATGCAGGGGACATGGACAGGTTCGATCCCTGGTCCAGGAAGATCCCACGTGCCGCGGAGCAACTAAGCCCATGCGCAACAACTACTGAGCCTGAGCTTTAGAGCCCACGAGCCACAACTACTGAGCCTGTGTGCCACAACTACTGAAGCCCACACGCCTAAAGCCCATGCTCCACGAGAGAAGCCACCACAATGAGAAGCACGCACACCGCAACGAAGAGTAGCCCCCGCTCGCCGCAACTAGAGAAAGCCCGCGCGCAGCAATGAAGACCCAACACAGCCATAAATAAATAAATAAAATAATAATAAGCAGTTGCCACTATGAGAGGCAGTTTTGTCTGCTCACAGGGATCTTCTCCCAAGCCTTCAGAAAAGTCATGGTAATGTTGTGCAATGAACAAATGAATCCACAAGTGACCCCTCCATTGGAATAATCCCTGTCCCCATCTCAGCCACCTTCATCCCACTGGGCCTGGGTTCCTCTCCATGGACAGGCCTTGAGAAATAGAAAGAAACTAACTGTGCTGCGCTGGAACTCTTCACCTAGTGTTGTAGATGGCTGCTAGGCTTAACGGCCACCACTGTCTTAAAACTGGTTACATTTTGTATCTGTGAGGAGTTTTCTGGAGATATGGGTCATAGCTTTCATTAAATTCTCAAGCTCCAAAAATTTGACAGACTGTTACCCCAGGGAGGGATGCAGGGATCTTGCTGCCATCCTGACCTCAGTTCAGATCTTATGACATTGCACGCATTCACTTGTGCATCCAGCCATTCACCTACCTATCCATCCACTCCCCATCCACCCATTCATACATTTTTACTCCCACCCATCTGTTCATCCATCTACCTATCCACCCACTGACCCATCTGTCCACCTACTTTCTCATTTATCCGTCCATCCATGCAATCATTCATCAATCTGCCCATCCATTCATTCATTAAATCACTATCAATCCATCTATTCATTTATCCTTTTATGCATTTATTCATCTAGCCATCTATTAATTTGTCCATTTCATTTATTATTTATTTACTCATTTAATTATATGTTTATCTATTCATTCATCCATCAGTATTCAACCATGAAATCATCTATACCACACATCTCATAATTTATCATCCATTATCCATTTATTTATTCAACCATCCATCCATCATCCATCTATGCATTTATCCACTAATTTCTTTATTCATCCATCCATCTATCCATCCTTCCATTAAGTCAGTTCTTCATCATTTCACTCATTGATTCATCTGTTCTTTCATTTATCTATCTCTTCATCCATTTCATCCATCCACAAACAGTTCCCTCATCCATCCACCCATGTACCCAGCCATAAATCATCCCGTTGACCATCCACCCATCCATCAAAACATCACTCATCCTTCCACCCATTAAATTCTCCATCTACTCATTCTGCTCCCTGTACCAAAACCAAGAGATGAATCAGAACTGTTCCCTCCCTTGAGAAGCTCACAGTCTAGTGACAGGAAACTCAAGGTGGAGAATATTAGGAGGTTAAAGTGAGCTCCAGGCAGGTGCCTTCACAGGAGGGGACTTGGGTCCATCTGGGGATTCAGAGAAAGTTCCTTGGAAGAGGTGGCATCTAAACCAGGATTCATAAAGACAGGAAATCAGTGAACAAGCTCCCTTAGATATCTCAGAGGGTGACTTACAGAACACCCACCCACCTAGATGCTCACTGAGCTTGTTAAGACTTTAAAGGCTCTGAGAAGTCCTGCAACAATTAACCACAGTAATTCTCAAATTCATTGGACCATAGAACCCTTTTCCCCACTTTACTCTTATTAATACCCCAGAGAACCTGTGTCCCTTAGAACCTCATTTGGGAAATGCTAGTCGGGTCCAAACTCCTTGTTTCCACAAACAAGAAAACAAGGTTTCAAAAAACAGTCTCTGTTCTCAAATTTTTTCCATCAAGAGATAAGATGAAATGCACAATATATGCCTAGGACTTTATTTTTTTCATCCCTAAAGCTGAGCACAGTGCCTGGCACACAGTAGGTGTTCAATAAGCATTTGTGAAAAGAATGTTGTTATTGAAAGAGTCGCTCCAATATGACCCCTGGTTCTTATGCTCTCCCCGTTCCCAGTGACCCCTTTATGACCTCAGCCAACTCCACAGCTCCCAGACTCAGTTTTTCAGTCTGAGAAATGGCCAGTAAAATCACCTCCGTAGAACTGATGCAGGAAGCACGTGCTTACACTCAGCTTTCGTTGCAGGCTCTGTCGCGGGATGTAGCTCTGACCACCCTGCCACTTTCTCACACTGGCAAGTTGAGTTTCCAGCCAGCAATGAGACCTTTGGGCCTTGCTGATCCTTCGCGGCTGAGGCTGGAACATACCTGGAAACCGCCTGAGTAATCCCATGGCGTCCCTGCCCAGCCTGATGGGGCATGAACTGGAAATTCCCTACAATATTGCTAATTAAATTATTCCTCCTGCCTCCTTCTCCTTTTACCCTGGCCTCCCGCTCTCCCTTACTCAGCTCCCTAAGCGCCTCCAGAAACCTCTGCAAAGGAGTCAGACTGGTTTGGGGAGGGCTGAGCAGCTACTTCCCCTTCCAAACGCCCACCTGCCCGCCCACTGCCTGGAGCCCAGGCCATGCGACCTGTCAGGAGTTGTGGGCTGTGCAGCTCGAGAACACAGAGCCTGATACCCAAATCAGATAAAGGGGCCACTAAGTGCCTCCTCGACCCAAGCCCAACCCTTGTGCAATTCAGATCTTTGTCCCATAGAGACAGTCACAGGGATGAGCAGATGTGCTTATCTGATGGGGCCACAAGGCCTCCAGATCATTCCAGGGGCTGTTTTCTCAGTCAGTCTTTGGACTCTTCTCTGCCATGCAACTGTGCATGCTCTTCCCCTACTTGGGCACGTCCTCATCCTCCTTCCAGTCGTTCAACATTTATTAGGCACTTCCTGTGTGCCCAGCCCTGTGCTGGGTGCTGGGGACATAAACAAGACAAAGCTCTTGCCCCGTGGAATTCACAGTCTGATGGGGAGGGGGGCAGATACCTAAAAAAATAATGGTCACGATAACATGGTTGAATCCCAAATCATTATGCTGAGGGAAAGAAGCCTAACAAAGAAGAATACAGTATATGATTCCACTTACAGAAAATGCTAGAGAACACAGACTAATCTACGGCAACAGAAAGCTGATTGGCAGTTACCTGGCCATGGGAGTGGCGGGGGGTTGGGGGTAGCGAGGAGATGGATGACAAAAAGGACCTAAGGAAACCTTTGGGGGTGGTAGATATGTTTACCATCTTGGTTGTGTTGGTGGCTTCATGAGTGCGTACATATGTCAAAACTCATCTAAGTGCACCCTGGAAGATGTGCCATTTATTGCATGTCTGTTAAACCTCAATAAAGCTGCTTAAAAAGATAGTTTGTGAGGCAGTGTGACCAGTGCAGCAATGGGGAAACTCAGGAGGGGCATGGGAGAAGGACTGGGAGGGTAGTCAGGGAAGGCTTCTTGAAGAAGGGGACTGTGGAGCAAAGTTTTGAAGATGAAAGTGAGTCCCATCAAGAAAGAAGAAAAGAGAGTGGTATTAAGTTCCAGATGGCCTGAGTTCAAATCCTGACTCCCCCACTTACAGGCTATGTAGCTTTCGGCAAGAGATTCGACTCATCAGACTCAGTTTTTCTCATCTGTAAAATCGATCCCATAATAGTATTTATCTCATAGGGCTGGTGGGAGATGTAAATTACGGAAAGCACTTGGCCTGGCATCCATTGGTCACAGCTTCTACAAAAGCCCTGAGGCAGGAAGGGACAGTGACCTGAATGATAGTGAGGAAGTCCAAGTGGCTTCATCAGAGAGAGGGAGGGAGAGGCCTCAGGGGCCAGGGCCACAGGACGTCTAGGCCATGGTGAGGGTTGGAGTTGTCTCCTGAGGACTGGGGAGCCAAGGAAGGGCTGGAAGCAAGGGAGTTTCATCATCAAGCCTATCCTCTTATCAAAGTCACTCTGATTATTAAAAAAAAAAAAAAAATTTACAGTTGGGAAACTGAGGCTTAAACAGAGAAAGATTCAGCCAAGTTCCTGTGGCATCACAGTGCTTAAAGGGAAGTGGTCTCTCGTTCATCCAAACTCCTATAAGCAGATGAAGAACTGTTATCTGGGTCTGCTTGCATGCCTCCAGTGATGGGGAGCTCACTACCTAAACTGTTGTGCCGTTCTTAGTTCTTAGGGCTCAACTAAGAGAGGCCTCCAAAATTGGCCCTGGATTTTCCCTCTGGTGCTTCCCAGACACCAGCTCCTCTGGCCAGAGTATCACACTGAGAGGAGCCCAGCAGACAGGAGAGGAAGTGGGAAGAGATATGAGTTATGACAGAGACCTCCAGGGTGCTCTCACCAGCTCCCTGCCACAAGGCCCTAGAATGTACCCTTTCCTTCTCTGGGCTTCAGTTTCTGTAAATGGAGATGCTCATTGCTCCACAGTCTCCTTCCAGCTCTTAGACATAGATTTGGTCGTGCACAGGTACCTGGAGGGGGGCTGGGGCAGGCACAGGGGGTTCACCAGTCCCGCCCATCCACTCCCATCTGGGGAGCCAGGGTCAACCTCGAGGCAGGCAGGCCAAGCAGGCCTGTCTGGGGATACAGGCCGGTGCCCCAGGGTGCAGCCAGCTTAATAATATGTTCCGGGATCCAGGGGGTTTGAACCCAGGAGAACAGGTTCAGACCAAATTGAGCAGCCCATGTTCCTGTCTGTAGCTCTGAAAGCTGATGGATCCCACACCCAGTGGGCTTGGCCCCCACTCTCTTCAAACCCATTCACCCCGAGGGTGCCCCCTTCTGTGTGCTTACTGTATGCCCAGCTTCTCACTGTACTCAGAGTAAGATCCACACTCCTGACACTGGCCCTGCCCACACCTGACCTCTCCTCCTACCCCCTCTCCTCCATCAATTCTGTACCCAGGACCTTCCTGATGCTGCACAAACATGCCAAGCTGGTGCTGCCTCAGGGCCTTTGCACTGGCTGTTCCTCCTGCCCAGAACTCTCTTCCTCCAGATCTTGCCATGGCGGCTCATCCTCAGGCCTCAGCTCCAAGGTCACCTTCTCTGACAGTCCTTCCCTGACCCCATCCTGTTGTTCACCCTCATCATCCTGCCTCATTTTCCTCCACCAGAGGCTTCATGGGGATGTCTTATCCCCCTGGCGTGGCGTCTGCCTCCCTGGATTTGAAGCCTTAGATGACAGAGCCTACGACTGGCCCAGTGCTAGGTCTGATGTCACCAGGCCCAGGCCGGGCACAGCCTGGCACCCACCTATCAGTGTAGGTTAAATGAACAAGTGAAATAGATGTTGGAGATTTTGAGCCCACTCTGGGGGCTGTCAATGCTTCGCCTACATAGACCCTTCTCACCTCCACGTGGATGGGCTGGAAGGATGCCTATGCCAGATTCACGGTGTCCCTGTACACACCTGCACATGTGTGCGTGCATACACACACATACACACACCACCACGACCACAAGCACCCCAGCACCCCCTGCCTCCAGACCGGGCCTTGGCACCCAAACTTCTCAACTTTCCTTCCTTTCTCCAGGCTCCAGCTGGCCCCGTGCCAGCTCCTCTCCCCCGACCTGCCTGCCTGCCCTGGCCACCAGACTCATAAAGGATGAGGAAGGGCCTGGGGTGGGCTGGCTGGGTGCCATGGGAACACAGCCCCTGGGGCCCTCGCCTCCCCCTCAGCTGCCAGACACCTGCATAATGAGTGTCATTACGAGGGACCCACCGGGCAGGCCCTGGCTCGACCCAGCCACCCAGGCTGTGAACAATGCTGGGGATGGGGTTTGGGGAACATGGTGGGGTGAGGGGTGGTGGGGAGTGCCTCTGTTCCTCCCGGCCCCAAAGCTCAGCCCTGGATTTCTGAATCAGCAAAGACAGCCTCCCATCTCCCACACAGACTCCCAAACCTCAGGTTCCTAACATAGCCCATGCTCAGCTCAGAAGGAGACAAAGGAGGAAAAACACTTATTGAGTACCTACTGTATGCCCACTTGGTGCTAAGAGCTGGTATTGTCACTTCCCACTGTAGACACCATCTCATCCATTCACCCATCATCTGACTGCTTATTGTCTATCTCCCCCACTTGAGTACAAAACACGGAGAACATTTATGGAGCGCCTACTATGTACCTGTGCTAAACATATGTATTAACTCATATGTTCTTAAAACAGCCCTATGAGGTGGGTGCTATAATTATTCTGTTTACAGATAAGGCTCAGAGAGGTAAGGCAACTCGCCCAAAGCCGTGCAGTTGATAAGTGGTGGGCCATCTGGCTCAGAGTGCATGTTCTTAACTGCTTGCTACTCCACACCACCTCTTCCATCAGAACAGGAGGTTTTGTCAATGCTGTGTTGTCCCCAGTGCCCAGTCTAGTGCCTGGCACGTCGTAGGTGCTCAAAAAACAGTGAATGAGTAACTTAAAGAATAATCTCACTGAGTTCCGACGGTATCCTTCCAGGTGCTATTTATAGATGAGAAAACCAAGGCTCAGAGAGGTAAAGTGACTTGCCGCAGGCCACACAGTGAAGACACCCCAGAACTGAGATTTGAACCTCAGGTGTCTTTTGTCAAAGTCGCGATGGGAGCTCATGCCCCTCTGCCCTCCTGCTCCCTTGTGGCCCTGACCCCTCTCTAGGCTGCCCCCACCTCTGGACCATGGGGCCCAGGAGGGAGAATGTGTGTCTGCCTTGGTGTCCCTAGGGTCCAGCCTGGGCCTGGCACATAGAAGGCCTTCAGATTGAAATTGCAGCTTCTCCCCTTGGCTCCAAGGCCTTCCAGGATCAGGATCCTGACAACATCACCCCGTCACCTCTCCCCTCTCCTAACTCCTGAGCAATGATGAATTTCCCAGACACAGCCTACTCTCCCTTACCTCTGGGCTCCCTACCCGCTGTTCCCTCTAACAGGAGCACTATTCCAGAAACTCTGCCCCAACCTCAGCTTAGAGGGCACCTCCTCTGCCAGGAAGCTCACAGCTCTTAGGGCTTTGCAAGGGCTCCCACTCTGCTGACCCATGGGCCACCTACTCCTCAGCCCATGTTCTGACTTCCCTCTTCTTAGGGGAAGGTGCCCTGAACTGGCTGTCCAACCACCTCGGTTTCATCCACACCTTGCCACTGACCTTCTGAGTGAACTTGACCTAGGCCCTTGTTAGTTCATCTGTCAGATGGGTAGAAAATTTGAAGTGAAAGTGGTAAGTGAAGGCTTGCTGTCCATCCAATTGGGTCACGTCCGTCCCTTCCCCACACAAATCCCACCTGTGGCACTCAACCCACAACTCCCCGCGTGATCTGACCCCCGCCAAGCTCTCTAACACCACCCCCTTTCCCTTCCTTCACTCCCCTCCAGCCACCTGGCCTCCTTGCCTTTCCTGGAACATTCCAAGCCCCAACCCACCCCAGGGCCTTTGCCCTTGCTGTTACCCCTGCTGGAAATCTCTTCCCCCAGGGTCTGCTCCTCCTCCTCCTTCAGATGTCTCTCCAGGTCACCTCTTCAGAGAAGCCCTCTCTGACCCATGCAGCTCGCAAACACCTCTGTTTATTTCTGCCATGGAGCTTCTCCCCGGCTTAAACCATCTATTCCTGTGTTCCTTCACTCATCTGACTCCTCCACCAGAATGCAGACAGAGACCGCGTTCACTGCTGGGTCTCCTGGAGCCTGGTAGACAGTAGGTGCTCAAGCAACAGTTGTGGAATGAAAAGAAGATGATCAACGTGCTGCCCCGCCCCTGCCTAACCCCCAGCCCCCAGCCCAAAGTTCAGGGGCTGGGAACCAGGAGGCCCCACTCCTGTGGTGGGCAGGCGCCCCTCGGAGCCCCAGAGCCTGTCTGGTTCCCAGCCTCATAAAAACCACCGCCCTCACTTTGCACTTGGGCAGCAAAGGGTGAAGGAGGCGGATGTGAGGTCCAGAGGCTGACCCCAACCTGGCTTTGGAGAAGATACAGACTTGAAAGTCCACGCAGCGCTTTCTGTGCAGCCAGGTGCTGTCTGAGCACCACACCACAGCCCTCACGGCTGCTCTGCAGGGCCAGGACCACCGCAGTTGCCTTCTACCAGTGAGGAAACTGAGGTACATCGGGGTGCGGCCACGTGCCCCAGGCCAAACCGCCAGAAAAAGGCACAGTCAGGATTCCAACGCAGCTCTGCGCGGTGCCAAAGCCCGCGTGGGCTCCCACCCAGGGTGGTCAGGGCATAGATGTTCCGTGAGCGCTAGCAATGTGCCCGGCACATCTGGTTCAGAGCACGGGTCCTAGAGGCAGAGCACTGAGACCTTAAGCAGGGTACTCAGCCTCTCTATGCCTCGGTTTCCCCTGCTGTGGAACAGATCCCACCACCCCTCCTTGGTCAGGCTGTTGAGGGAATGAAAGGAAATCACATGGGGTCCAATAGAGCTGCTTGGGTTCCTTGCTGCCCTGCACTGCTGCATGCCCTTGGTCCTCTCTCTGGGCCTCAGTTTCCCCATCTGGCATATGCTACTCCATAAGGTTGTGTGTGAGACTAGGATGAGCTAGTTGCCCAGTGCCTCGCACACAGTAAGTGCCCAATAAGTGCTCACTGTTATTTACTCCAGGCCTCTGGGCCTCACTTGCCCCATCTGTAACCCCAGAGGGCAGTCCTGATCACCCAAGACCTCTTCTAGGTCACTCACTGGGGCAAAGGTCTAGGGGTCCTAAGGTGGCCCTGGCAGGGGGGAGGAGGGCCTGGGGATGGCGGGGGCAGGGCAGCGGGGTGGCCGGGATCAGGAGACTGCAGGAGGCTGGAGTGATTCACTGGCCAGCCGGGCTGGAGGGCTGGGCTGCGGCCCCCCACGCACCCCTCTGGGCCCTGCCTTGCGCCCAAAAGTGCTGTGTCATGCTCTGTCATGTGGCTCCGGGTCATTAATACCCGAGTTCTGGGAAGCTTGGGCCGAGTTCCCGGAAGGGGTCAGCCAGTTCAGTAAACAGATTGGCTGGTTGGTCGTCACCACCGAGCCGGACGGGCCTGCAGCTCAGAAGGCAGGAGGTGGGGACTGGTGGCCAAAGGGGGCACAGGAGCCACCACCATCCCTATGCAGGGTTGGCACCTCCCAGGACAACTTGGCCCAGGCTCTGCCAATGAAAGGCAAACCTGAAGCTCAGAGAGGGCAAGGCACATGCCAGAGGTCACACAGCGAGTCCAGGGTTCAAACCCAGAATTCTGGGCTCACTGTCTAGTGCTCTCAGCATCTCTCTGACTAATGAGCAGAAGGCTGTGCATCCTCTTCACCCACAAATCCTTTCCCAGACTCTAAAGCCAGTCTGTTGGATGAAGAGAGAAACTAGTAGAAGGCAACTTGGGAAGAAGCAGGTTTGGAAGGCTGTCCCCCGTGGTAGGTCCTCTAAAAATAATAACACCTTCTAGCATTTCTTGAGCACATACTATGTGCCCTTAGACACATAAGTGCTACTTGGGCACTGCTCTAAGTGCCTTACATTAATTCACTCATTTAATATGCAGCCACCTTTACAACAAATAATCACAGCCATCATTTTTAAAGCACCTACTAACTGTCAGGCACTGAGCTGGGTGATGGATATGCACCACCTCTGATCCTCATGTGGACCCCATGAGGGGCACATCGTCCTCAGCCCCCTTCATCAGATGAGGAAATAGAGGCCTGGAAAGACAAGCAGCTGTGTCGTTTGGTGGAAGGAAAGTGGGCTCCGGAGTCAACTGGACCCAAGGATTCAAACCTTGGCTTTGCCCCTTCTAGCTGTATGACCTCACGCAAGTGACTCCATCTCTCAGAGCCTCAGTTTACCCCTCTGATAAATGGGATGATTATGGTACTCGGATCACAGGGAACCAGACCTGGTGGGAGCATGTGTTATCACAGAGCAGTAGTAGGGCATGGACTTGGGGCCCGGACAGGTCTGGTTTCCGATCCTACTCTGCTGCTTCCTGGTGGTGTGACCCTAGGCATGTTGCTTAACCTCTCTTGGCCTCCATGTCCTCTGTCAAATGGGGATCATAATAACACCTCCCTCATACAACGGACAGGAGGCATGAATGAGCTGACACCCCAGAAGCCCTCCATGCAGGGCTGGGCACGCCGCAGGCACTCAGCACAGGTGACTTGTTCTTATACTTCACCTAAGATGACTCTGCTGGGATGAGGGGAAAGGGTGGTAGGCTGTGGACAGAAGGACAAGACACCCACAAGCTGCCCTTCTGCACCCACAAGCAATCTGCACAGAGGTCAGCTCCCCGATCTTCTTCACACGCTGTTTTCTCAGGCCTAGCTGTGCCCCTGACCTTTGCTTTTGGTTCTCACAGTGCTCTCCGCCATTACTAGCCAAGCCCCAAACCCCTTAGTCCAAACTCTCATCTCCTTTTTCCCACCTTCACACTTCTGCACGTACGGAGCCCTCCACCAGGCAGGCCCTCATTACCCGAACCCATCTGCCTGGTTTATATTTCACCCATCCTCTGCCTCTCGGATTCAAAACCACCTCCTCCAGGGAGCCTGCCCTGATCCTCCCCTGGAAAGCGAGCTCTCCCAGGCTCTCCCTACACCTCACTTACCCCTTTCTATCATTACACATCAGCTATTTTTGCACATGTCACCTCAAATTTTGGCTGCTGTGAGGTGGAAAATTTGCAAGGGAGATTTGGAAAAAAAAAAAATTGTCTTGCCTCTAAAACACTTAAAAGAAACCTGCTAAATAGAAATTAATAACTCCTTTCACTAATCCACTCAAACTTCACCATTAATTATTAAATTTCTAATTTAGTATTTACAAAACTTTTCATGGCATTTGAACATAATCTGCAAACGAGAACGTTCCTTGTTGGGCAAACACTCCCTGATGTACACGGGGATTGCCAAGAACCCAAAACCGGTGGTAAAATAAACGAGCTGCTCGTTGCCAAACAATTTCGGAAGTGAAATTATTAATATTATTCAAATCCTTTTGTGATTTTTCCAGCTTTCAGTCTTGCCTCTTCGTTTATCTCCCAGCACCACCCCACCCCCCATCACGTCTCCTCCTCTTCTTCCCTGGTTCCATCTCTTCTTATCTCCCTCGACCTCAAAAACCGTCTTCACGTCCCCACCTCCACACCCTTGCTCATGCTCCCCCACCTCCTGGAATGCCCTCTCCTCTTTTTTTTTGTCGGAATCTGACCCTTCTTCAGAGCTGAGTCCAAGCTCCTCCCCCTCCCTGCACCCTGTCCCGCCCTAACCCAGGAGAATCCACCCATCTCTGGAGCCGCTATACTTCTGACTCCCCATCTGCAAACTGAGAGGGCTACAGTGGACCAGAGGTATCAAACTCATGGCCCTCAGGCCAAATCTGGCCTGTATATTTATGGATTGGCCCCAACATTAAAAAATCAATCCAGATTTACAGTTTCTCATGAAAACCTGGAAGCCCTGGCCTTCCACGTGGTAACATTGGGCTGAAGCTGAGTAATGCCCAAGCTTTAGATGGGCCTGCCCCTCTCACCAGCCACTTCACCGTGTGTGCTGTTCTCCTGGCCCTGCTGTTTTCCAGGCACCTGAGTTTGCAACCCTTACACTGGAGCAGAAGTCCTGAGGCTTGCTTCCGTCTCAGAGCCCTTTCTTGAAACATCGTGGGTGGAATCTCCTGATCTGGTTGAAGTGAGGGACCCCTTACCCACTTGTCTCTGCTCTCACCCCTAGAAAAGACACCCCCATGCCTGCCTGCCATCAAGGTACATCCTCTGGACGCTTAAATTTTTGAAGCACAGTTTGAAACACTCAGCATCACCTAAGGCCATTGGGCCCCATCCCACACCTACTGAATTGGCATCCAGAGAAAGAAACCTCCTGATGTAGCCCCACAAACCAAACCCCACTTAGTAAAAGACAGCACCTTTACCCACCCCTGCTTGGGCCAATAAATCCTGCTGATTTCACCTTCAAAATAGATCCAGAATCCAACCACTTCTCCCAGCCCCACTCCCTCTCCCCTCCTGGGGTCCCTAGAGTCCGCTCTCCCCATCCCCAGGCAGAAGGATCCTATTAGACCAGTAGTTCCCAATTCAGGGGTGACTGAATTGTTGTGCCCCAGGGTTCATTTGACAATGTCTGGAGATTTTTTTTTTTTAATATTTATTCATTTATTTATTTATTTTTGGCTGTGTCGGGTTTTACTTGTAGCGTGCAGGCTTCCCTCTAGCAGTCGCGTGGGCTCTGCAGTTGCGCTGCGCAGGCTTAGTTGTCCCGCAGCATGTGGGATCTTAGTCCTCCGCATCCCCTGCATTGGAAGGTGGATTCTTAACCACTGGACCACCAGGAAAGTCCCTGGAGATATTTTTTGCTGTCAGGACTGGGTGGGAGAGAGGGGTGCTACTGGCCAGTGGAAAGGGGCCAGAGGTGCTGCTCAAACCCCTACAATGCACAGGAAGCTCCCACAACAGAGAATCATCCGGCCCAAATGTCGATAGGGCCCATAGTCAGAAACCCTGTGTTCAAACCTGAGTCAGACCCTGTCCCTCCTGTGCTCAGAACCCTCCAGAGGCTCCCACCTCACTTACAGTCATATTCAAACTCCTCCTCCTGCTGCCCACAGGGCCCTGGGTGATCTAGACCCTGTTGGCCCCTTGGATCTTGTCTCCCCGCAACCCTCCCACAGGCTCACTCAGCCAGACTGCTCTCCTTATCTTTCCCCAACAATGCAAGATTTTTCCTACCTCAGGGCATTTGCATCTGCTGTTCCCAGCATCTGGAACACTCTGCCCCAGGCATCTGTAGGGCCAGCACCTCACTTCCCTCCAGCCACCTGTCCCTTTCATGACGGGCCATATGACACTGCAGCCCCCCTACTCCCCCCCCTTGCTGTTTATTTCACTATCTGACATACTCCATCTCATTTGTTTCTTGACTGTCTCCCCAGCTCAAACATAAATGCCATGAAGGCAGAGAGTTTGTCCATCTTGTTTGTCCATTTTGTTCACTGCTGTCCCCCCAGTGCTTGGCACATAATAGATGCTCAATAAATATTTACTGAGTGAGCATGTGACTTGGTCTACCAGGTCTCCATACATTAGAATTCTAGAATTGCAGGGGCTTAGTCGACTGAGAGCCAGTGATGCCTTTGTCCTGGCGGGAACAATTCTATAGTCTGGAACCCCGTGATCTTAAGCATCCACCGAGCTTCCATTCCAGGCCAGAGCACTACCACAGGGTCACCTAGGTCCTGGTTTAGAGAGAGAAAGACCAAAGGGCAAGAGAGAAGGGGAGGCAGGGGCTGGGCCAGGCTAGGAGGATGAGGCCACACGTGGTGGTGATGAGGGATGGGCCCCAGCTTAGGAGGGGTCCCTGGGCTGCCCAGCACTGGGGACCCTGGTGCCCCTCACAGAACAAGAGCTGCGCCTGGGAGTGGGGAGAAGGGCACTCCTGGAGACCTCGGGCAGGAGCTCAGAAGATAAAGGTAGACACTCTGTTCTAGGAAAAAGCCACATAAAGTGAATTCACTGAGAACCATGGCCAAAACCTCAGAAAAAAGATCAACTTTAGAGAAATTTGCCTAGGACCTGTCTTGCAAAGTGAAAAAAGAAAAGTGAAAATAAATTGATTTTCTCTTTGACCTAATACAGTAATATAATTATGCAAATTCTTAGGATGATCAAAGTTAAGCGAGTGTTGATATATTCAAATATATTTAAACAAAATTGCGTGACAGCACAGTGTAATGACCTTTTTGTTGCATGTGACCAGCGTGACATAATCATGGAAAGAGTTATTCAGGCTGCACTATGGCCACCACCGGGCCCTGGTCACTGCCCCCATAACTGGCCCGCCCACTGAAGCCTCTGGAAAAGTAGAGGATGCTGTGGCCCCGCCCACCCCAGAATGGACTCCTGAGTACCCCCCCAATCACTTCCAACTTCCGATTCATAAAACAGGCCCAGATGCACCGATTGGTGGGCACTTTTTAATCTATTTATTTATTTATTTTTGGCTGCGTTGGGTCTTTGTTGCTGCGCGCGAGCTTACTCTAGTTGCGACGAGTGGGGGCTACTCTTCATTGCGGCGCGGGCTTCTCATTGCGGTGGCTTCTCTTGTTGCGGAGCACGGGCTCTAGGCGTGTGGGCTTCAGTAGTTGTGGCTCGCGGGCTCTAGAACACAGGCTCAGTAGTCGTGGCACACGGGCTTAGTTGCTCCGAGGCATGTGGGATCTTCCCGGACCAGGGCTCGAACCCGTGTCCCCTGCACTGGCAGGCGGATTCTTAACCACTGTGCCACCAGGGAAGCCCTATAACCAAGCTTCTGAGGAGCAGCCCTCAGCCCCTCCTTACCCCTGGCTGGAGTCCTGCCTTCCTTCCCTCCCACAAAGCCCCCACTCCTCAACCCCTCACTGGCTCCTGCAGCCCATTCCACACCCCAGGAGGGGCCAGCCCAGCACCTCTGGTTTTTGAATAACTAAAGAATGATTATGCCCCATTTTAGAAACAGATAACAAACCAGTAAACATATTTTTATAATTTTTAACAATTAAGGGGCTAATTTTCTCATTACGAAGGTGGTCTCAAATAAACAAGACAAACGCACCATGGAGAAAATAACATAAAAACAAAAGTAGGTTGGGTACCCCCTAGGCGCCAGATGCAGGGAACACAAAAGTGGATGAGGCTGGTGACCTCAGCTCACCGTCCGTGAGAGAAATGACTAAGAGGCTGGTCCCCAACACTGTGGTGACCAGGGGCGCCCAAGGGGCTGTGGGACAGCAGAGAATGATGAGGTAAGGAAGACGGGAGAGTGCTCCGGGAAGAGGGAACTGCTCAGGCAAAGGTGGGGAAGGAGAAAGAACTCCAGCCACAGCTTCTAGAACCTTCCAAACCAGAGGTGTACACCAAGTTGGGTTCTGTATGTTGTTTTTAATTGATTCGTTGGCCAACATTTAAAAATCAGGACTTTTCACACATGACCTTGGATTTCTGGCTTCTCTTGATAAATTGAAAGACCTGGGCCGCGTGCTGGCTGAGAAGCAGCTGTCCCCTGAGAAGGGCCTGTTCTCCACAGTTCACTGCGGTCACCACCCAGCCCACCTCACTCATCATGTCGCCTCCTGGCCCCAAAGTGTCTGAGTTTTTGACTCCCTCTTCTAAAGCTTGCCAAGGAGGATGCTGGGGAATTGCGCCCAGAGAGCTTAAACAACTCTCCCAAGGTCACACAGCACTCAGAACAAGGCTACAGCCTGAGGACTCGGGACATCCAGTCCTGCACAGGACACTAAACACCTCCCCCCAGAAGCCCCACGGACCCCACCTCAGTCCTCCGGGAGCTGCTGACCCTGGCCCTGAGCCCCAGAGAACCAGGAGGCTGGGCCGGGGAAGGCCCCGTCCTGTTTAGATTTTGTGGTCTCGTGAGTAACCGAGTGGAAAAAAACAAGCTTGAAAAGATAACAATTACAACGAAATTAAATCAAATCAGGCCTGTGACTCATTTATGGAGCCGTAAAAACAGAAAACAAAAACAAGCTGGTTCTGGAGGAGGGAGACCGGAATGATGAGGGGAGAAGTTGGGGAAAGGAAAAAAAAATAATAAAGCAGCAGCGGCAACAATCTCCTGGGTCTGTCAATTACCCCAACGAGGAGGTAACAATGCCAGGCCCCTGAACTGGGTGAGGGGCCAGGGGCTCGGGAGCTTGGGAGACCCAGGGGAGGGGCCAGAAACCCTTGATGTGAGTGGGATGGCTGGTCTTGTCCTCCCAGACACCCCCGTGAGCTGGGTATCATTGACGTGCCATTCTACAGACAAGGAAACTGAGGCTCAGAGGGACCAAGTGACAAGCCTCAGGTCACCAGCCAGGAAGTGGGAGGATGAGATCCAAGCCTGGGCCCAAAGCCTGTATGGGGTTCAGTCGTGCCATCCAGAAAACAGGCTCCTGGGCCCCAGCCCTGTTCCAGGGGACAAAGGAGCCAGGGGCCTGGAAGCTGCCCTGGACGTTTCAGGAGCCCCAAAGGCTAGCCACCGAACATGGCAGTCCCTCTCTAGCCTCACTGTCCCCATTTATGCAATAATGGGGTCACATCAGGCAATGAAGAAGGAAGGCCCAGGAGCTCGGTGGGTCTGACCCAGGGGAGCTTCAAAGCCTTGCTCTGCCCATTTCCCAGAAGCCTCTGCCCCCGGGGATATAAGAGGAGCCAGAGGCAGAGCCTGAGGGAAGCCGCCCCACAGGCCCGCGATTCCCCAGAGGTCACCCTGACCCAGGGACAAGACTGCGCAGGCAGCAGCGAGCTGGGCCGGGGATCTGGGCCGGGCAGAGAAAGCAGGAGCGCCAGGAGAGTGAGGACAGGATTTGAGGGGGCCGGGAGGGAAGGGGCACTGGAAAGCATCCGCCAAAAATAACACCATTCACCACATTAGGACGTCGGGTATCAAGCGCTGACTACGGGGAGGGCACGTTGCTGAGCACTTTACATTCATTCATCCATCCATCCATCCATTCTACAAGTCCTTATTGTACATTTTCTTGTGCCAGGTGCCATGTTGAGGGCTGGGAACATAACGATGATTAAGAGAGACAGAGTGGAGCTGCCATCCTGAATGGGGTAGACAGACAAGCAAAACCCAGGATGCGCTGGGAAGTGTGGTGAGAGCTACGGAGACAAACGCAGTGAGGAGGGGGTGTCAGGGGTCAGCGAAGGCTGAGCTGTGACATTTAAGCAGAGACCTGCAGGCGTGAGAGCAAGCCGTCCTTGGGAACGGTGTTCCAGGCAGAGGGAACATCAAGGGCAAAGGCCCCGAGGTACGAGCAGGCCTGGCAGGTCTGAGGAACAGCAAGGGGGCCAGTGCGGCTGGGGCAGAGTCAATCCTCCCAACAGCCAGGAGGGCGGGTACCGCTCTTATCTCCTCTTACAGAAGAGGAAATTGAGGCTCAGAGAGGGGAAGTGACTTGCCCAGAGTCACATAGTCAGGAAACGGCAGCACAGGGAGCACAGTCGGGCTGTGTGGGGAGGTGGAGTGTGTGCCACAGGCTGCAGGGCCCAAGGGTGACTCCCAGACAGCGTGTGTCACCTGCCTTGGTCATAGCCGTGGAAGTTGTGATTGAGCAACCAGAGCCCTGCAGGGAGCCTCAGCCCGCCTCCCGGGCCCACTGGGTCTAAGGGGCACTGGGTAGCCAAGAATCCAGGGAGCTCATTTGAGCTAAGTTATGAGTGACTGCTAGCAGTTCCCAGCTTATCACTGTCCCTGAGGATTTAACCAGGTCATAGAAGCATTGCAGCCTGTTTCCCCACTTGTCAAATAATGAATCCACTTAGGTGGTCTCCAATAGCAGTTGTGGATTCTTGGGTCCAGAGAGAGGCATGGCTTCTTGAGGTCACACAGCCGAGGGAGCAACAGAGTCAGGGTGACCCCGGCCTACTGACTGCTGGCCCAGAGCTCTTTTTCCTCCTGCCCGGCTGATGCTTTATCCTGGAGCTCAGCTGTCTGGGTCTCTCTGCCCTGCTATCTTCACCAATCTCCCCCTCATCCACCACCCTGCACCCTTCACACTGTTCATACTTCCAGGCCTTTGCACATGCCGTCCCCTTGTTGGGAGTTTCTTTCTCTTCTTTCCCCTGTGCCATCTCCTCTACCCATAAAGGAATAACAAAGCAGGATCAGAGCAGAGAGAGAGACAGTTTAGGAGGTGGAGAATGTTTAAGCTGGTGAGGGTGGGGCTCAGAGAAGGCTGCTCTGAGGGGTGACATCTGAGCTCCCACCTGAAGGGGGTGAGGGAGGGAGTCATGGGAATACATGGTAGATGAGGGTTCCAGGCAGAAGGAACAGCACGTGCAAAGGCCCTGAGGTAGAGTGATCCATAGTTTATTAGAGGAACAGCAAGGAGGCCATCAGGCTCGAAGAAAGTAAGCACGGGAGAAAGTGGAAGAGACGAGGTCATCAGAGAGGTATAGGGTTTGCTGGGGTCAGGGGGTCACACAGGGCCTTGTCGGCCATGAGGAGGACCTTGACTTTGACTCTGAGTGAGGTGGGAGCCATGAGGGGTCTCTGAGGAGGGGAGGGACAGGATCTGACTTAGGTCCTAAGGGGACCTCTCTGGCTATGTGTGGAGAACAGACCGTAGGGGATGAGGTCCTCAGATGGGCGATGCTGGTGGCATGGACCATGGCAGGGGCACTGGAGCTGGGGCGATGCAGACTGATTCTGGATGCATTTCGAAGGTGGAGCTGACAGGATGTGGTGAGCAATCAGATACCAGGGTGAGTGAGAACAAAGGGTAGAAGACAACTCCCAGGTTTGGGGGAGTACCTGGAGAATGGAGGAGCAGTTAACTGAGACAGGGTGGTTTGGGGGTAGATCAGGAGCGGGCTCATGGCTGGGCTGAGTCTGGGGCTCCCGTCAGCCACCCCAGTAACAGTTAGGAGGGGCAAGTGGAGACTCGTGTCTGGAGTCAGGGAAAGTGTCCAGGTTGAAGAGATGCATTTGGAAATCACCAGCGCTTAGAGAGGACAAGAACTGTGTCTTTGGCACCTTTGTCCCCCTCTTCCCCTCACTCCAGCACCAGGCTGGCCTTGGGGAATCCTCAGGGAGCATCCAGGGACCCTCAAATAAATCCCTGAGCACATGTCCTGAGTGCCCACTATGGTCAAGGCCATGCCAAGCACTTCCTCTCACTGACTCATTTCATTCTCACAACTTCTGACAGGGTAGGTACCACCAGAGCCCATTTACGGAGTCGAGGGTGAAGGAATTTGACCAAGGTGTCACCTAGCATTGGAAAAATAAAGTACTGAATTCATTCATTCGAGAAGGCTGCTCTAGTAGAGGTACAGTGGGCAGTGAGCAAAGTCATCGGGAGAGTCACTGCCATTCTCAGCAGCTGCTGATCATGATGCAGGGCACTGGGACAGGGGGAAGCCAGAGGCTCCTGAGTTACCTCCCCCGGGCAGTGGGAAGGACTGCCTCTTGGTGATTCTGGGTCCCCTGGAAAAAGGCTGAGGGCAAACCTGGGGCTCCCCAAGGTCAGCAGGAGGGAAGCTGGGAAAGGAGCTTGGGAGAGATGAGGGAGGTACAGTCAAGGACCAGATTGAGGCCTCAAGCCAGGGGAGAGACACTAAGACTTTAGGGCAGACTTAGGGGACAGTGAGATTCCCCCCACCACTTATATGGAGCTCTAGGAAGCCTCTCTGTCATCCGTAAGTTCTCTTCCTCTGATGCCTCACTCTCCACCATTCACTGCAGCCGTAAAGGCCAGCTGGCCAATGGCTTCGATTTGCAAAACTCCCCATCCCACCCCATCCCCTGCCATAACCTGGATGGAGCCTAAAAAAAAAGCTGAGGCTCATAGCAGGAGTGTGACGTTGATTAAGCACCCTGTGTGTCAGACCCAAGGTTACCAGCAAGAGAGGGGCTGAGGCAAAATTCAAACTCAGATCTACCTGACCTCCAAAGAGCATTCTTTCCACTGTGGGGTTCGATTTGCCCACTCGACATCCATGCGAATGGGAACAAGAATTGGGAGGGTCCCTAAGGGGCAGGAGAGGAGGAATAAGACCCAGATACTGTTTATCGAGATCCAACCTTGTGAGAGTCACTGGACAAAGACTTTAGTTTCTAATCTGTAAAATCAGAGTTATGATCCCTTTTTCCTCCCAGGACTGTGATGGGTTAATCCAGGGATTAGCAAACTTTTTCTGTAAAGAACCAGACAGTAAATATTTTCACCTTTGGGGGTAGTACAGTCTCTCTCACAGCTACTCAACAGGTAGTTGCAGGGTGCAGGCAGTTATAGATAAGTAAATGAATGGGCATGCTGTGTGCCCATAAAAGTTTATTTACAAAAACAAGCTGTGGGCCAGATTTGGCCTGAGGGCCATAGTTTGACAACCCTTGGGATAATGAATGCAAATCAGAGCACGTAGCACATAGTAGGCACTCAGTAATATTTGATGAATGAGTGAAATGAGTCTGAATCTCACTTTCTCACTTCTTATAAAGAAATCATTACAATTAGCTGTTTATTGACTGCCTCCCTTGTTACTTGGGGCTTCAGGAAGCCAGGAATGGACCTTGTATCATTCCTCCTATAAAACCCTATGAGAGGACCTCCCTGGTGGCACAGTAGTTAAGAATCCACCTGCCAATGCAGGGGACACAGGTTCAAACCCTGGTGTGGGAAGATCCCACATGCTGCGGAGCAGCTAAGGCCGTGCACCACAACTACTGAGCCTGTGCTCTAGACCCTGCGAGCCACAACTACTGAGCCCACGCACCTAGAGCCTGAGCTCCACAACAAGAGAAGCCACTGCAATGAGAAGCCCTCGCAGCGCAACGAAGACTAGCCCCAGCTCACTGCAACTACAGAAAGCCTGCACCCAGCAACAAAGACCCAACGCAGCCTAAAATAAATTAAAAAAAAAAAAAACTCTAAGACATAGGGGTGTCAATAGTCCCATTTTACAGAAACTGAGGTTAAGTGACCAATGCCATTGAGCTGAGATATGACAGAGCTGAAATTCCAACCCAGGTCTTCTGAAACTGAGCCTGGGGCTCTCTATACTCTGAAATTTGGAGACTGAGACCAAGACCCTGGGGCCCACGCTGGGCCTGGAACAGGGTCTGGCTCTAGGTCTTCAGCTCAGTCCTCCTCACACCAGGAGTCTGCTACCTGCACTCCCTCCTGGGCAGTGGGTCAAATACACAAGGGAGGGAGAGAGACAGAGAGAGAGAAACAGAGAGAGCCAGGACAAAGACAGAGACAGAGGAATCCAGGGAGATGAAAAGAGAAACAGAGAGACACAAAGAGAGATGGAACCCGAGAGGGGTGACACACCTCCCACCCCTTCCTCCCTCCCTGGGACCCCCTCCCAGCCCCACCATGCTCTCCATTACCACCAACTCCTTCCAGGGAAAAAATGATCCATCCCATACAGTCCTGGGTTGGAATCCTGGCTCAGACAATGACCGCTGTGTGACATTAGACAATGACTCCCCCTCTCTGAGCCTCATTCTCCCCATCTGTGAAATGAAGATGATGCTGACTTGGACAGCTTCACTGGCTACTGGATCAGATGGAGCAGGGTTGTCTGGTACCAACAAGCACCTGAGGACCCTAGGTACCCCCCTCCCTGGGCCAGGGAAGGGGGGTGAGGACACACTTTCAGAGCTCAGGACCTGTGTTCCCCAGTGGGTCACTATTTACTCATTAATTCTTTCAACAAACATTTATTTATTGAGCACCTGCTGTTTGCCAGATACTGTGCTGGACTGCAGGGGATGCAGCAGTGAAAAGGCAAACAAAAGTCCCTGCCCTGGTGGAGCTGATGCTCTAGATGGGAAGGCAGCTGAGCAACCAACATGCAAATTAATACAAAAGTACCAGGTGGTAAGGAGGGCAACGGGAGAAACTGCCATGGGGAGAAAATGCCCCCTGAGGGTGGGGGGCTAGTTATTGAGTTACTTCCTGAGTGCAAGGCACTTTCATCAATTTTATCACACCGAATCTCCTCAGCAATCCCAGGAGATAGGTACTCTTATTATGCTCATTTCCCAGATAAGGAAATGGGCTCAGAGAGGTGGAGTGACTTGTCCAAGGTCACACAGCTATAAAGGGGCAGAACCAGAGTTCAAATAGGCCCTGAAGTCCTGGGGACAATCAGAGGGGTTTAATCCAAGGTGGGATGAGTCGGTACCACCCCAGCCAGATACCAGGGCAGGAGCTTGAATGGGGGACAGTCAGACAGAGAACAAGACTTGCCTCGGAGGCCTCAGCAGCCAATAGGTTAAAGACCCAGGAATCTGGGTCCTTGGGCTCCCTGACGGGGCTCCAGCTCCAGCTCCCGCCACCACCAGGCCCCAGATAGGGTGACAGCCACACCCAGGCTCAGCCTCTGGCCCGCGCCGCCTGCTGGGAACACACAGTCCTCAGGACTAGGAGGCTCAAAATAGAAAGCTCAGAACCTGGGCTGGAGCCTGGAATGCCCGGGCAGGCAGGCCGGGACTCCTGGACCAGCCCAAGTACTGCCCAGCCTGGGGCTGGCGGGATGGCAGAATCATCAGGATCCACTGCTGGGGTCTGGATCCCGTCTGTTATTCTCCTGAAGCAGTTTCCAAGATGCTGGCTCCAGGATCTGATGAACCTGGGTTCCTCTCCTGGCTTAATCTTGGACTAGCTGTATGGCCTTGGGCTGGTCACCTACCCTGAGGGACCTTAGTGTCCTTATCTGCCAACAACTCATAGAGCTGTTCAACAAATGTTTGTCAAGCACCAGTTATGTTCCAGGCACTGTGCTGGACACTGGAGAGCCAACAGAGAACCAAAAAGACAAAAATCCCTGCACTCGTGGATAAGAAAAATCTAGTGTGCCAGAAGGTGATGAGCACCCCAGGGGAACATAAAGCAGGGATGGGGACACGGAATACTAGGTGGGGAGGGGAGGGGGAGGGGGCCTGTGGACACGTGGGAGAAAAGTGTTCCAGACAGACGGACAGCCAGTGCAAAGGCCCTGAGGCAGCACGAGCTAGGGTCATTTCAGAGACACAGGGGAAGCCAATATGTCTGGAAGGGTGAGTGAGGAGGAGGGGGAGGGAGAGGAGGTCCCTCTGATACAGGGCCCCGTGAGCCAAGGGAAGAACTTGAGGTTGACCCTCAGAGCACTAGGGATCCCACTCAGCGGGGGAGCAATGTGGGCTGATCCATAGTTTTACGGGACCCCTCTGGCTAGTGTGGAGAGGGAATTTCTGGAGGGACGGAATGGAGGCCTCTGTGCCAGTGTGCATGAGAGGTGATGGTAGCAGCTGGAGAGAGAAGGAAGGACTTGGAGACCCCTCTGGACCTCAGGAGACCCAGCAGGAAGCTGGCAGACAGGAGGCCCAAACTGGGAGGCTGACTGGTTTGTCTAGCCGACGACCCCCACCCCCAGCCTGTGCTGATCTGCCACAGCCCTAGGACTGGGAAATGTGCCTGGAATGTCAGCCTGGGCCGGATAGTGCCCGTGGGACCTGCCGGGAGGCCAGGCGAGCACCCTGGCCACAGCCCTGCCCACACATGGAATCTCTCAAGCCCACTGACCAGGATAAGTGGTAATCGCAGGCCCTGGAGCAGAGCGGGAGGGGACTGCAAACCAGAGCCTCCCCCACAGCCAACCCCACTCCTATTTACTGAGCACCTATTATGTGCCGAGCCCTCACCACACACCATCCCATCCCACACACCTCAATTCTGTGCTGCTGGGACCTTCACGGGACACGTCCTGCAGATGAGGAAACTGACTTGCCTACAGTCCCACAGGACAAAACAAGACAGGCAGGGGCTGAGATCTGCACCAAGGACCCCCAAACTTAGCATGCACTGGGGTTGCACCGGCAACAAACTGCTCCAGAGACCAAGGTGGGTCAGGAGCAAGAGCACTGGACTGCGAGTCCCCTAGGGCTTTCTCTGGGCCTTAGCCCCCTCATCTGTCAAAAAATTATTCATTCATTCATTCATTCACAAGTGTTTACTGGGCACGTGCTCTGTACAGGCACTGTGCTGACAGCTGGGTGTACAGCAATGAACAACACAGACAAAAGTGCCCCCTTGAGTGTTGGTGACATTCCAGTGGAAGGAAACAGACAAGAACTGGGATAAACAAGCAGGGAAATCTTCTAGGATAAGTAAGCACTAAGTCCTAGGAAGAAAATAAAAGAGCATGAGGTGATAGAAATGAGGGGCTAGCCAGGGAGGGCCTCTCCGAGGGATGACTTTGGAGCTGAGGCCTGACTGCAGAGAAGGAGTTGCCACAGTGACAGCTGAGGGAAGAAGGGGAAGAGGGTTCTCTATTCCAGAGGAAAGAGCAAGTGCAAAGGCCCTGGGGCAGCAGCATAATTGGTGTGTTTGTGGCACAAGGAGGAGGTCAGTGTGGTTAGAGCTGAGCAGAAAATTGGGGAGAGCAGGTGGGCTGGGGTGGTGGGGAGGGAGCCAAGTTAAAGAAGGCTGGGAGGTAGCAGGGGGTGGGGTGATCCCCCAGAGCCTTGTGGGTTGCTGTAAGGACTCTGGCATCTGCTCTGAGTGCAGTGGGAGCCATGGAGCGTTCTGAGCAGAGGAGGGACAGGATCTGTTTGGGGTTCTAAGGGAATCCCTCTGGCTTAAGAGGCAAGAGTGGAGGCAGGAAGACCAACGAGGAGGCAGCTGCGAAGGTCCCAGCGGGAGAAGGCGGTGCTGGACCAGGGTGGGGCACTGGAGACGGACCCTTGGACATTTGGACAAGCTCGTTGGTGTCCTAGCCATGGGGGCAGGAGAGGGAAACCCGGGTCTGGAGCCTGGGCAGCCAGGTGGCTGCGGTTGCCATCACGGAGGACCCCAGGTTTGTGGTAGAGGGAAGGGGCCCCTTCTGGGCATGAGGACCCACCCAGGGTAAAAGGGGGCATCTAGTCCCCCACACCCCTGCCTCAAGCACAGAATCGGTGAAGAGACCCCGTGGACAGGTAGCCCTGGAATCTGTGACCCCCGGGATGAGAGCTCTCTCCCTGATGAGAGCCCTGCAGACACAGCTCCCTTAACCGGCCCAACCTCTCACCCCACAGTAAGTGAACTCACTGTTCTTTGCTGCGCTCTAAGCATCCCACTGGGCTCCCTGGAATCCCAGGAGGTAGCACAGAGGGCATGGAATAGGTTGTCTGTCTCTCCCACCCATCCACCTCCCCTGCCAGCCAAACAAGGCTGAGAAGGACTCACGGCCAGACCTTCCTCCACACCTCTGTCCAGGCTGTTCCCTTTTCCCTCTTTCCCGGCCTACTCCTCCCACCCCAGAAGCCTTCAGAGATGGCACCTAGCACCATCTGTGGGCCCTGCAGCTGGAAACTCGGCTCTGGTCCCCAGGACCTCACACTCCCCCGTCCATATCGTCATCACTTGGTTCTCCGGTCCTAAGTTCCTGCTTCATAGATGGAGGAACTGAGGTTCTGAGAGAGGGGGCAGGTTCCCAAGGTCACAGGCAAGGTCAGCGGCGGTGCCAGGATTCAAACTCACGTCTGTCTGATTCACGACTCTTAACCTCAGAGAGGTAAAGCTGCTGGCTTAAGTGGGCAAAACTGACCCAAGACGAGGATTTGGGTGCAAGCCGTTTACTTGGGAGCTGATCCCAGAAACATCAGTAGGGAGTGAGGAAGCGAGACAAGGAAGGGGGGTGAGCAGGTTACCTCTGTGGGCTCAGCCCCCGGGAGGCTGTGGGAGAAGGTGCAGAACGTCCCCAGAGCGAGGACGCCGGGGGATTGACCCACCGGTTCCCACCTCTGTCGGTGAGGTGGGAACACCTCCACCCCGCACTCCTGCAGCCAGAGGAAGCCCTCAGGCAGAGAGACTGAGGACAGTGACCACAAGTGTGACCTCCCAGGTGGCCACTGTGAGTCCCTGGGGCCGTGGGACTGTAGCCACCCCAGAAGTGTCTTCTGGTCCTCTTTCTTCCCCACGCTGCCTACCCTGGCACGGCCCCAGACCTTCTGACCCACAAACATAAGCCTGAGAACATAACCCACAAACAGAGCTGGTACAGGTGGGAAAACTGAGGCCCACAGAGGCCACCCACAGGCCATGGGCTGCCCAGGTGGAGAGTGGCCAAATGCCCCTCCCTTCTGGATCTCTCGACTTCCAGAACAGGGCTGGCCCCAGGATACGGACAACGACCTTCAGTGGGATGCAGCTGAGCTGCACGACCATGGGCAAGTCCCTCCACCTCTCAGAGCCTCGGTTTCCTCATCTGAAGAAGGGGATCATTAATATAAAAACCTACCTCACAAGGTTTTTGTGAGGATTCAATGGGACACTAGATATAAAGGGTTCAAAACAGCACATGCAAGTAGTAGTAGGTGCTTATATAAATATTTGTGTTCCAGTGAGATGGTGCCTGTGTCACAGGCGTTCAATAAATGGAAGCCATTATTATTATAGTTGTCATGGTCGTTTGGGACCCTCTCCATAAGGACCCAAGTCCAGGCCTGCTCTGTTGGGACAAGATGTTGGCTGGGTGGCCTCCCCAAATTTCCCGGGTCCCCCAGCCTCTTGCTCAAGGCTGCCTGAAATTTGGGGAAACAGAGGAGGAGGAGGAAGGGGCGGGGGCTAGGCCAGGCCTGCTAGCGGTAACTGGGGGCAGTGACCCTGCCTGAGAGGCCCCCACTCACCCGTCCACCCATCCGCCAGAGCCGCCTGCCCATTCCACGCAGGGCACGCCTCATCTTGCACAAGACAGGAAGTGGGAGGCCCGGGGTGGCGGCGGGTGACGCCAGGACCCCGTGTCCACCCGGCTGCAGACAGGATGGGCAAGGGAGGCCCCAGCCAGGTTTCCTGTGTGCTGAGTACACTGGGCAGAAAGGAGAAGTGGGGTCCAGGGTCACAGGGAGATCTGGGCAGCATCTTCCCCTCCCCAGCCCAACTGTTCCGCCTGCCCTCCCTGACTCAGGGGCCCTGAGTTCAAATCTCAGCCTTGCTGTCTCCCAGCTGCATGACTTTGGACAACGCAGCTCTCAGCTCCTCTGTTTCTGGTCACTTCTGGGGAGCAGGGAAGCCTCCCAGCCTCCTTGGGGCATTGTCATCATCCGCCCCATTTCACAGATGAGGAAAGCAAGTCCACAGGGTGTTTTCAAACAGCATCGATTATACTTGAAGATTTAGGGGCACAACGGGAGAGGGTAAGCCTGAGGACCTACTACATGCTGAAGACACAAAGATGAGGCCAACATGACCCCTACCCTCTGTCCTGGACCCACAATAGGGATTCCTAATCAATTATGACTTTCCCTTCTAGGAGCCCAGATGCAGCCTCAGAACCCTCCTCAATACAGCTCTCCAGCCGCTGCCAATCCAAGCGCCTGAGGCCTGAGTAAGTAAGGAGAGTATGTCTGCTGCCCCATTTCAGCAACAGTCTGGATCAGAGGAAAACTTTCCCAAGATAGAGGCTACCCTCTGGCAAGCTATCTTCAAGTATTTCTCTACGATCAAGGATCCTGGAACATATCTACCTCTGTCGGCCCAGACCCTTGGGGCCCTCCCTGCAACAGCATATTGGGAGGACCACAGGCAAAGTCTGGGCTCTGAGGGAGACATTAACAGAGTAACTGGGGCTGGGCTTGTGCTTGGAGAGGAGGGTTGGGGTCCAGGGCCGGGCAGGGAGGGGGCCAGGAGGAGGAAAAGGCCAGATGGACAGCCTGCTGTGGACTCTACCAGCCGTGCTAGGGAAAGTCCAGTGACCCAGAGCCCTGGGGTGGATTGTATAAAAAGGAAAAATGAAACCAAATGCAGAGCCCTGGGCCTCCCGCCAGCCCTGGCCATCTAGCCCTGTATTCACTGTCATTACCTTGGTCCAAACCACCATCAACACTCGCCTGGACATCTGCAGTTGTTTCCAACCTGGTCTCCCTGCTTCACCTTTGTCCCCTATACAACCTTTCCACATGGCAGCTGGAGAGATCAAAAATATAACCCCAACCAAGTCACTCCCCTGCTTCAACCCTCCAGTGACTGCCCGTCACATTTAGGATAAAATCCAGATGCCTGACTCTGGCCTTCAAGCCCTGGATGTCTGGCCCCTTCCCCCTTCAACACTGTCTCCCACTTCTCTCCCCATCACTCATGCTGCCCAGAAATACCCAGGAATACTTTCTACTCCTTAAATAAGTCAACCTGATCCCCACCTCCAGGCCTTCACCCTTGCTGTTCCCTCCACCTATAACACTGTTCCTCCATATTTTCTCTTGGTGGCTGCATCTCATTAATCAGGTCTCAATAAACACCACCTCCTCTCAGAGCCCCCCCCACCTCCCTGGGCCACCTTGATATCTCCCCTGTCACCCTCCACTGCACCCCTCTGCTTATGTCTTTGTAGCACTTAACCATGTCTGGAAGTGTCTACTTATTTACTTATTTGTTTACTTATTTTTCCATCTCCCTCACCAGAACGCCAGCTTCATGAGGGCAAGCATTGCGCCCACCCTGGTCACTGCTGTGTCCCCAGCACCTGGCACACAGTAGGTGCTCAATAGACATTTGTTGAAATAGACTGAGAGGAAACAGCATAAATCACCTAGGGGGGTTCTCACTGGGATCTTCTGAGTCCCCATGCGCTGTCCCTCCATGGGAATGACAGGTTGGTCCCCCTCAAGTGCCATCCCCCAGAGAGTGTACAGCGCTGGGGAAAATTCTGATTTCAGTGGGAAGATGATTGATTAGTGATGTCTGCCACAGACCAGGCACGGTGGGGCATCTCTAGGCACTTATGTCCAGTCTGTTCTTTGCTATGTCCGCAACACCCAGGACAAGGCCTAGAACACAGTGCTCAAAAAATATCTGTTGAATGTCAAATTCATGGGTTCTTTGTCTGATTGGCTACTTTTTTCAGGAAGAAAAACATCTTTAGCTCCTCTAGCTCACAACCATTGGCCAGCCATTCAGCGAGGCCCCAATGTGTGCTAAACCTGAGAATAGTCTGAGGAGAGGTTCTGATCCTCTCTTTACAGAGGAGGAAGCCAAGGTGACAAGATTTGATTTAGGTCACCAGGCTGGGTTTAGCTGACCCCAAAGTTCTCCAAGAACCCAGTCTTGCAGCCTAGGGGAGGAGACAGCGAACTCACCCAGGCTCCTGCCCTCCTCCAGGGCATCCCTAGCCCCCTCCCTAGGGTACAGAGGATGAGGAGAGGCAGCCTCTGCTTCCCTTTTGAGACATGTCACAGGGCTGTGGTTAAACGGAAGCAGGGCCCCTGCCCATCCAGGCGTGGACCTCTAAGGGCCCCACCCTCCCCATTCCCAGCCCAGACTCTTCCCAGCTGACCATCGGGTGTCTGTTCCCTGTTCCTCTTTTCTCTGGGCAGGAGGAAGTGGGTGGGGCCATGGAAAGATCCAGAGACTCAGTTTCCTCATCTGGCAAGTGGGCTCGATCCCTGGCACCTTCAGGAGTTGGTCTGTGGTGGAGAATCAAGGAAAAAATTCATGAAAGATGCGGAGCCAGGGTATGACAAGTAGTCAGGTGGGAAGGCAGAGGTGAGCAGAGGTGTCTCTTGACACTGTCTCCCTGCTCAGACCCTCCCAAGGCTCCCCACTGCCCTCAGTGTAAGAGCAGGCTGCTCTCCCCGTGGAGCCTGTCCAGCCCAGCCCTCAGCCTTCCTCACTCCCCACTCCCCTCCCATCTCATGGCTCCAGCTACATGCTCTTTTAGATTCACTTATTCACTCTGCTCTGTCCCACCACAGGGCCTTTGCACATGCTGTGTCCACTTGCTGAAACATTTGTTCCTCCCTTTCTCATCTACTTGGCCTCTGCTTACTCTCCAGTTCTCAGTTCTCAGCTTAGTTCTCTTCCAGCTTCCTGACTGCCCCAATCATGTCAACCCTCCTGCCCCATTACAGGCCCTCAAATCACCTCATACTTGTCAGTCACAAATGGACAGTTCTGAGGATGATTTAGTTAATGTCCATCTCCCACACTGGGTTATGAGCTCCCTGTGGGCAGGGATCATTGTCTCCCCAATGCCTGGCACAGAGTAGGTGTTTCATTTATATTTGTTGAATGAATGAATGAATGGCAAATGTAGAATGAATGGAGCAACATTCATTCTACATGAATGAATGGCAAGTCACACCCTCCAGATGCCCTCTACCACATCCTGCTCTGGCCTTGGGCCCAGCCCCACCTCTGCTCTGCCCAGACCCCCTCCTCCAGGATGGTTGCTTCAGCCACCCCCGACCTGTTCCCCAAAGCACTGCCTCCCTCACCTCTCAGAGCCTTCCTTTCCTCGATAGAAACCAAAGGGATGGACCTCAATCGTGGGCTTTCTGACTGGCTTCCCCTGAGCCTGGTATTCTAAGGATGGGCCTTGGGATCACCCTGGAGCAGAGGTCAAGGCCAGGAGGTCTCCCATCCCTGACATCAATCAGAACAGACCTCCTGCCTTTACTTACGTTGTATTCAGGACAGTCACAAGTTAGGCACTTTAAAAGGAATTCAACTACACATGCTCAGCAAAAAATAAAAAGTCTTGGAGAGAGAAGAACTGATTGCCTGGTAGACACGCTGGGAGGGGAGATGTGGGTTAGCAGTGCGCCCATAGTCTAGTCTGCTCAGACGCAGCCCTGTTCCCACACTGCAGCCCCCAAACACAAGCCAGGCCTCCCCCTGGGTGGGACCCGATGCTGGGAAGACGGCAGGCTGAATTTATGGAGACCGTACATCCATCCCGGTTGGGGAGGGTTGTGTCCTTCCTGTGGAATCCCCAAGGGGAACTTGGCCATGGTTGACTTCCACCTTACGGGCCAGATTTAGAGTTTGCCCTGGGGTGATATGGGCGACAGCCATGGGATCTTCCTTTGAACAGTGGGTACCGCAGCTCAGATAAAAAAAAAAAAAAAAAAAAAAAAGAAAACCATCAGACAAGAAGTTTCCAAAGGGAGCACTGAGGGTGGACTGAAAATTCCTAAATTCCATTCCTGCCAAGTGTCACCTCCCAGGTTCCCAAAGGCTCCGTGATGCTGCGATGAGGGTCTGGGCTCTGTTGCCCTTTGCTTTGGGCAAGATGGAGGCTCAGAGATCATCTCCCCACCTCCTGGGACCCTCCCCCACCTGCCCCCCACACAGGTCCTGGCAGTGCCCCTGAGTTGAAAGGGACCCATCAGCTCTCAGCCGGCGGTTACCTTGGCACCCAGACAATATCCCCACGGGTTGCATCCCTGGGAGGAGCTGCCAATACTGTCGCCAAGCACAGTGTTTTGTGCACCTGCTGTGTGCCAGGCCCCATGTGAATAAGACACAGTTCCCACTTGCTAGAGCTCACTTTCAGGGTGGGGTCAGGGTGGGCACAAAACACTGAACAAAGGACCAAATAAATGGAGAGAGAGAGAGAGAGAGAGAGAGAGAGGGTGACAAATGCTCAACAGAAAAATAAATCAGGGTCAGGGACAGAGAAGGATAGAGGGGCTACTGCGGGGGGTGGCCTGGGAGGTTCCTCTCAGGAGCCTGAGGAGAGAAGCAGGTCACAGAAAGATCCAGAACGGTGTTCCAATGCTCCAGAGTGAACTACGACAAGGGCAAAGGCGGGAAAAGGATGGAAAAAGCTTGGTGTGTTAAGGAGGCGTGAAAGTCAATGTGGCCCGAGGGGAGGTGGGAGGGGAGGGGGTGCAGGTGCAGGGGCCCATCCTGCAGGGCTTGTGGGGCAGGGAGGGAGGTGGGAGCCCTGGGAGGGCTGTGAGCAGGGTGTGGGTGAGCTGACTGAAGGTCTAACAGGATCCCTCTGGGAGGTGGCAGCGGGGTGGGGGGGATGAGGAGGATGGACCGGGTGATGGCAGAGCAGGGGAGACACGGCTCAGAGTCTGGATACAGTCAGAAGGCGGAGCCGATGAGATGTGCTGATGGGCTGGATGTGGGGTTAGAGAGGGTGGAGTTGAGAATAACTCCAGGGTCTGAGGCCTGATCCCCTGGGTTGATGGCAGTGCCACTTTCTGAGCCAGGGAAGACACAGGAGGTTAAGCGACATCCATGTCTCCGAGTTGGGAAACTGAGCAAGACAGAGACCCGGGAGGAGGAAGAAGCTGGGCTCAGGCAGACCGTGTGGCCTGGGTCACCAGTGGTCACACGGACAGGGACTGGGGAGCCCTTGTAAAGGAAGAGGGATGCTGTGTGACTGAGCTCGCCGGGCTGCGGGTCAGGTGAAGGCAGGAGAGGGCTCCACCCCACCTCAAGGGCCATTTGGGAGGCCTGAGAAAGAACGGGCAGGGGGGACAGAGGAGAACCGGAGAGACCAGCCTCTGGTTCTGGCAAGACAGTGCTCAAGGTGTGGGGAGTGGCCCAGGGGGACAAGTGAGAGAAGTCCCAGCAAACCCAGGCCCACCTGTGCAGCCTAGATGTGGGATGTCAGGGAGACTGGAACTAGTGGCCGGCCCAGATGAGCCCTCATCACCTTCAGAGCCCAAACTTCTCTGGGACAGATGGAGAGGCTGTGTCCTGATTGGTCCACGTCAGCCATGGGAATTCCTTTCTGGTTTAAAGGTAAACATAGGACTCCACTGTCACATGGGACTCCAGGGGAGGCCTACTGGGACATTTAGAAAATATTTTCCTATTTGATAAAAGAGTGAGATTCTAGATGAGAAAGAACCCTTTCCTGCCCAGACCCCCTTCCCTTCCTGGTTAGGATGTGGCCATGTGGGATGTGATGTCTGGTACCACAGCAGCCACTGGGGCCCATGAGGAAAAGAGAAGGGAAGAGAAGTCCACCTAGAGCCCAGTTAGCTGATCCTGGAACAGCCCCACATCCAGACTCTTGTTATAAGATTTAATTACATGTCTTTACTCTTCCCGGCATGGAAGAAGGCCTAATTGGGAAAAGAGAAAAATGGGAAGGAACCCTGAGATGGGAGAATATGGAGAGGGGGAGGGGTGAGAAGGCCTTAAAAGAGTCTTTTAGAGGATTTCATTTGGGGTAGCAAGTTCCTGGGAGAAAAAAAGTAGCCTTGCAGATGCTTAAACCCTCACCTAGGATGACACTTAAAACCTCATTCTAGAACTCTAGGATGCCATGGGTAGACACATCTAATGCTACAGATGGGGAAACCAAGGCCCAGGGAACTTAGCGGCTGCCCAAGGCCACACAGCAGAGAAACACTGGCTCATGCAGCCAGCCATGCTGATTGTCTCCCACGCGTGTCCTCATCTGCCAATAGAGATAAGAACAGCAGGTGTCCATTTGTGGTGTCATGAGTCTCAAAAATCCATGAGCACTCAGCAATGTGGCTGAGACACAGTGAACTCTCAAAAACATCCAGGCACAGGGCCTGGGTACACGGCAGTCTCCATAAGTGTGAGTTACTATTTCTGCAAACAGTAGGTGCTCTATGAAGGGTGCTCTCATTCACTGCGCACCTACTCTATACCAGGCACATTTCTAATCCACAGCACCTGTTAATTTGCTTAATCCCCACAACAGGCCGAGACCTCATTCACCCCCCAACTTGTAGCTTCCGTGGCCCCATGCTCAGTGAACTGCCCTCAGTGAGCCCTAACTCCCAGCACATCCCCACTGACCCTACTGAGTTCCCTCCACCTCTGCTTGCATACCTCCTGAGACAGGCAGCTCACTCTCTGAGGGCCCCACTTTCCAGAGTTCCTTGTCCCCATGCGGGCCTAGGCAAGGGTTGAGGGCCTCTCTAGGCCTCACTTTCCACACTTGTAAAAGGGCATTAATCACAGTCCCACCTCCTAGGCTGGCTGGGAAGACCCAGGAAGGGCCTTGGCACAGAGCCTGGCCTGTAGTGCAGGCTCAGTCAACAGGAAGTATCGCCATCAGCCATCATTGTTGCACGGGGCTGGCCCTGCCTCCTGTGTCCTGTCTCCTGCTGGAGCCCTGGGTCTGTCCAGGTTTGGGTGCTGAGGCGCCTGGAGTGACCCCAGGCCCTGACCCCGGAGCTAGAGGAAGGGGAGGGAGTCTCCTGGGCCCGCCTGCTGCCCCTCCCTGCAGCCCTGGCTCCAGCTGACGCCCCACCCAGGGCCACCACCATGCCTGAGGACCCACTGTTCCTGTCTGGCTCAGCTCCAGGGCCCTAGCCCTGCCCAGGCTCCCACTTCCCTCTAGGATCCCCCACCAGCCCCAGGGCTGGGACCTCCCTACAGGGCCCAAATGAGGGTGCCAGATGTGGCAGCAACTCCGCCGTGGGAGCATGAGTTCAAATCCCAGCTCTGCCATTTCCCAGCTTGGGACCTTAGGCACTCCGCCTCTCTCAGCCTCAGTTTCCTCCTTTGTTCAGTGGGGTGACAGGACCTTACTGCGCTGTAATGAGGAGCCTGTGACTTTGAGGATGGCAGGGTGCCCAGCATGTAGTGAGCCTCGGGGAGTATTAGTCCCCCTTCCTCTGCTCCCCCCAAGCCTAGAAGACAGAGCCAGGAAGAGTAAATGCAGGGGTGAGGAGGGGGTGACTGGCCCTGGAGCTGAGGGGTGGGGACTGTGAGCAGAGCACGGGATGAGGAGTCCAAGGCCAGGGTCCTGGCTCCAACCCTGCTGTGTGACCGTGGACAGATGTGGACATCTCTGGGTCCCAGAATGAGGGAAAGAAAAGGCTGAGATCCTCTCTCCCCAGGGAGCAAAGGAGAGGGGTGGAGCCCAAGTTTCTTTTCATTTTTAAAATTTTCAGCACAAAGGGCTTGAATGAAAACCAGCTGCAGAGACAGAGAATCCTATTGTGAAGGCACCCGAGACTCCCAGACAGGCGGAAGAGGCAGCTCCTGGGTGTTGGGCTGGGTAAACAAAGGCTGGGGTATTGGCCAGAAACGCTAACAGGCAGGCAACTGCTACCCCTCCCTCAGAGTACTAACCTGGGAGGCTGGGGCCCTCCCTCGGACATCTCCCGCTCGGCCACCATCTCTGCTTCCAGACATGGGCCAGCCCTTTTGCCTCCCAGAGCCTCTGTTTCCTCATCTGCAAAATGGGTACAGTAACAGCACTTCCCTTCTAGGTAGCGGTAGGTGTGTTGTAACAGACTCAGGACAGGCTCCTCAGTCAAACAGTCTTGGTTTAATCCTGGCTCTGCCACTCACTGGCTGTGTGACTTGGGGTATCCACTTTAACCTCTTGCCTCAGTTCCCCCATCTGTGTGTGAGATGGAAACAAGAATAGCACTAACCTGCTGGGAAGATGAACTGAAACAACTCAGCATGGAACCCGGAGCATAATAAATAATAACAATTATTATTATTATTTTCTTATTATTATTATTCTTTCATGAGCTCAACATGCGAAGGCCCCATCCTCAGAAAGCCTTCTTTCCTCTGAGTACCAGTTATCTCAACAATTCCATCACGTGTTTCTGGAGTGCCTACTTTGTGCCGATCTTGACAAAGCCAACATTCCAGAAGAAAGACGTTAAATGCGGGACTTGTGTGTGAAGGACTTGGCTCGTAATAGGTGCTCAGTGATGCCGTTCACCCAGCACCTGGCCCCCATGGCTGCTCTGTACTGGGTTCTTGCTGAGTTCCAGGGATGCAGCCCTCATGGGGGTCCCAGTCAGAGGGTCCAGGTTGGAGTGGGAAATTGGCATGTGGAAGAGGCAACATTCTTTCATAGAGGAAGCCCGGGTGGCTTCAGGAGCCAGAGGAGGTCAGGTTGGGCTTCCTGGAGGAAGTGGTTATGAATAAAAATAACATCTATTAAGTATTATCTTATGTGGCACATAATGTGGAACAGCTGGGCACTGTTCTCTTTACACTAGCACTCTGAGGAAGGTTTTCTTCTCACACACCCATTCTACAGGTAAGAGCCTGAGACCAGAGAGGTCCAGTGGCCTGCCAGAGGTCACACAGCAAAGATGTGATAAAGCTGAAATTCAGACCCCACAGTCTAACTCAGTCACAGCATTGTTCCCTAGACAGTCTCTCCAGCCTCCATACCTTTGATCCGGCTCTTCCTTCTGCCCAGACCGCACTCTTACCATCTGCCCCTAGCAGAAATCACCCCAAATACAGCCTCCACTCACTCCCTGCAGGCCCCCTGAAGGCCTTTACTCATCAAAAAGCGGTGATGGGTGAGGGACAGGGAGTTCCTGGTACAGACTCCCTAAAGGCAGAGCCTGGCCCTTATTCATTCTGGTAAAAAGGAAGGAAGAGAATGCGCATTTTCTGAGTCCTCCCTGTGTGCTCACTCAATTTCACAACGACTCAGTGAGGTCAGGTTATCCACACTTTCCAGAAGAGAAAACAGAGGCGAGGAAGCGAGGAGACCTCTGTGATTCCAGACGCTGCACCACCTCACCCACACTCTACTGAAGGGATGAAGGGAACGGCCTCAGGGTGGGGATGGGGACTCCAAAGTGTCTCTGAGCCTCAGTTTGCCTATTTATGACACGCGACCTGCCTCTCAGGGCTGCAGAGAGAAGTGAGGCACAAACAGACTTGTTCACCTGGGGCCTGGCCGGCGGGAAACACTCACAGGCTGGCGGGGATTATTAGTGCTCTCATTATTACTATCACGGCAACACGCCCCCTCAGGCCTGGAACCCCCATACCTGCAGTCCTTCCTGTAATGAAACCCTCCTGCCAAGGCCTCAGCCAGGGGCCCTGATCGCTCATTTAATTATAATCTTTGGGAAAAAGCAAACACCCCCACGAGATACTGGGGGAGCCGACTGTGTGGCTGCAGCCTGTCGAGGGTAACCTGATGCCCCTCGGCCGACCAGCCCCCAGGTCTTTGTCTGAGCCCTGGCCAGATTACTCTCCTATTTGTCTAGCCCCAAACCCGGGCTGGCAAGAACACAATGCTCTGCATTGTCCTGGGACCAGGCCCCCCAGGCCCCGAGGGCTGGGCCTCATCCTTCCTCCACCTGGGGATCCGGCCCCCAGGAGGTGTCTCAGGGGAAATCAGAAACCCAGAAGGGCCCAGTGGGCAGCCTCCTGTGTACCCGGTCCCAGGCTTCCTGCATGTCACTTCACCAAACCTTCACAACTTCCCTGCATGGAGGGGCTCACACTGTGCCCATTTTCCAGATGGAGAAACTGAGCCCTGGAGAGTCAAATTGTCCCTCAAGTTGATACAGATGGAAGTGGCAGAGGCCAGGTCAGGCTGAATCAGGACCCTTTCCCAAGAGGGAGCCTGGGTATCCTGGACCCTCAGCTGGAGGCTTCTGGGGGCATTACATCCCGTCAGCAGGAAGCTCTCCTGGGAACTCCACAGAGTAGAGATGGAAGAAACCTGAACCATGGGGCAGAGGATGTCGTGGCTAAGGGCTGGGATTTTCCCAACAACTGCTCCAAGTTCAAGGCCAGCTCTGGGCCCTGCCTTGCACCAAACCTTGTTCCTCTTCGAAACGTTGCTGAGCTATAAAACAAGGTGGGGAGAGGATTCAGGCTATCAGCTGTGTGAAACACTTAGCGCGATTAACAAGTACTTAAAAACCAGAGCTTGAAAATGACAAAGGTGACCAGCAGGCACATAGCAGCTGCAAAAAGGGAGCTAAGACAGTGTGAGGACCACCCCCCACAACCCCAAACCACATCACCCACATCCCAGGGGCCAGAACTGAAATCAGAGCAACACCAGGGGCTACCACAGACTCAAGCCGACCACTGGCCGGGAGGCGGGTGTACATTGATGCACGTGCCCTCTTTTGTTCCCCCCAGATCGCAGCCTTCCCCACCTTAATCTGTGCCAGGGAAGCTGACCTGCATGAATGCCACCAACCCCGCTCTCAGCTTCCTGTGGGGTTCGCTGAATGGAGGAACCACCAGAGACCCAGAGGGGAGGGCGAGAGGGGAGTGGGGACAGCTCCCTCCCTGCTGGGTGTCCTTCCTAAAGGTCTCGGCTCCTGCAAGGGGCCCTCTCTGCGCGGCCCATCCCTGCAAACATCAGCTCCCCGCTGAGGCCAGCCCCACTCCGTACCTTCCCCTACAAGTTCCCTTAACCCTGCCCACACCCTGGAAAAGAGTCTCTGTATTAAACCCTCCCCGGGGTGCTCCATTTGAGAGGAGTCTGCTTCCTGCCAGACCCTGAATGTTACAGATCTGAAGGAAATACGGCACAATGCTAAGATTTGACAAAGCCAGGTGATGGGGACCTCTCTCATTATGTTCTGGGTGGTTGAAATATTTTCTAAAGAAAGAACGAGAGAGCAGAGAGAAAGCAAGCTCAGCAGCCAGGAGGCCCAGCCCACCCGGGATCCTGGGTGTGTGCCCTGAGGTCAGTGGGGGTTGCAGGATCCACACTCACCCACTTCTCTCTCCTTCTGGGTCCCTTCCCACTTTCCCCTCGGCTTGTACCTCCCTGCAGGAAATGGGAACCACAAGGGGGATCACTGCTGAGGGGCCCCCAAGCAGGACCACTGCACCCCTCCCAAGGAGCCTCAGGTCCCAGCCAGAGAATGGGCAGCACTGAGGGAATCTGGCTCCAAAGGGACCTTGCAATTGGTGGCAGGGCAGGAGCAGAGGGACACACTCTGGCAAACAGACCCCTGGGGACACCCTCCTCTCTTCCGTTTCTCATCTCACCAGGCCCCTGTCCAACCTTTTTGCAGAGAATACTTTGGGTTTCTTTTTTTTTTTTATTGGTTTTTTTTTTTATACCAACATACACAATGACTCAATGTGTAACTTGTCACACATGCCTAAATGGAATTATTTTGTGTGCACTGTTTTGGTTTGGCGTCTGGCCTTCTTTTTTTTTTTTTTTTTGCTTTTCCTTTCCTGCAAAAGCCTTCTCACTCCCCATTTGACAGTTGAGAATGGGTTCCTGCATATTTCTCTGTAAGCATGAAAATCTCATGCAGACTCTGCTTGGACTAGGGATTCCTTTATCTGTCATTTCTCTTACAAATCAGGATCACATTGTACACTCTTTTCAGCATTTTGCTTTTCTCGTTCAAGAATACCCCCACAAAACAAGAACTTGTGCTCGGGTATTCATAGCAGCGTTGTTCATAATTGCCAAAAGGTTGAAAACACCTAAATGTCCATCAACAGATGAATGGATAAACGCAATGTGTGCATCCATACAATAGAACATTATTCAGCCATGAAAAGGAATGAAGTGCTGACACCTCGAAAAAATTATGCTAATTGAAAAGCCAGACACAAAAGGTCATGTATTAGATGATTCCATTTATATAATTTCCAGAATAGATAAACCCATAGAGACAGAAAGCAGATTAGTCGTTGCCAGGGACTGGGAGGAAGCTGGGATAAGGAGTGACTTGTTTAATGGGTAGGGGTCTCCTTTGGGGGTGATGAAAATATTTTGGAAATACACAGAAGTGATGGTTTCACAACATAGTGAATGTACTAAATGTCACTGAATTGTACACTTTAAAATCGTTAACTAAGAATGATTCATTAAAATGATTACTTTTATGTTTTGTGAATTTCATCTTAATTTTTTTAACTATAAAAAATATGAATGTATACAGTCCTCCCTTTTAGAACAAAGGTAGAATACTATATACACTGTATTTTCCTTGAATTTCTTTCAGTTAAAAATAAACCCTAGGGGGGGGAAAAAAAACCCTAGAGAAAAAAAAACAAACCTGTGCAATTAAGAATGTTAAAAACAAACAGAAAAGATTAACCACACAAGGCACCTAGGAAAACTGTGAGCCATTCTTTTTAATGGCTACGTAATAGTCCATGGTGTGGCCAGACCAGAATGGACTCACCCATTTCTCCAAAATGATGAAAAATGAGTTTTCATATTGGTTCTTCGTTTTCCTCCTTTTTTTTACACATAGGATTTTATCTCATCCTTACTCCCATTCTAAGTTTTCTCTCATTTTTCAGCTGAGAAAATTGAGGCCCAGAAAGAAGAAAGCCAGGAAGTGACTGAGCCAGAACTCCAAACCAGGCCTGTCTGACCCCAAAGCCACACAGCCCTGAGCCCACCCCCTTGCTGGGGATACAGCAGGGAACAATACTGACCGAGGGACCTGCCCTGGGGGAGCTGGCATTCTAGGGGAAGAGACAGGCAAGAAACAAGATGAATCAGTACCCTGTGTGGCCTATTCCCAGGTGTTAAGGTTATGGGGAGAAATAAAGGAGGGAAGGGGAGAAGGGGTGGTAGGGATGTCAAAATTTTAAATTGGGCCGTCAGAGGAGGCCTGGCTGGGAAGGCGACATTTGGGCAAAGACCTGAAGGAGGTGAGAGAGGGAGCGAGCCTTGCAGTTTTCATCCATTTGGGGGAACAGTGTTCAGACCAGCTGGAACTGCAAGCGCAAAGACCTTGAGGCAGGGAGCTATGAGGAGCGGGTGTTGCTGGGGTGTGAAGGGAAAGAGGCAAGATCAGGGCACAGAGGGCTTGTAGCCCAACTGAAGAGGCTGGACTTTATTATGAGAGTAATACGGAGTCATGGACGAGCTTGTAGCAAGGCCGATTGGAGGTTAGATTTGGGTTGTGAAAAGCTCCCTCTGGCTTCTCTGGGTGGGGCAGGGGGAACAGGAAAGCATGTGAATGGTGGCTCAGGCAGGGAAGGGTTGTCATGGAGATGAAGATGGAGAAAAGCTGTCTGGTGCTGAATGACTGGTCCAGCAGTTGGGGAGAGGCCCTGCCCACCTCCCCTCTACATATGTACCCTTGAATTTTATCCCCCTTGGAGGAAGCCAGCTCCCAGTCTCGCCAGAGAAAGTGCCAAGAGAGGAAGGAGAACTTCGCTGACTCATGGGCCTGGGCCTCCCAACTTCCCTCCGAGTGCGGAGAGCCGGGGGGGATTTAAGCTCAAATGATGGGATGGGGAGCCCTGTGGGGGATGAGAGCAAATAAAGTAATTACAACTGTGCTAAGTGACGGAAAGTAGTTAACAGGGTGACCTGGTTTGTGGGGGTGTCATCAGGGAGGGCTTCCTGGAGGAGGTGGTGTTTGAGCCAGAATCAGAACAAGGAGTAGGCGTTTAACTAGGCCAAAGATAAAAGGAAGAGCACCCCAAACAGATGAAACTGCCAAGGCCCTGAGGCTGGAGGCAGCCTAGTGAGTTCAATTTTCTGAAAGGAGGCCTGGCTGGGCAGAAAGTGCCCTGCATGCTGAGCCCAGGACAGACAGTGGCCTAAGCCGGGGAACATGCCCAGCCTAGTCCCACACGTAGTCACCTCCTGGCAAAGGATTGCTCCTGATGTCGTGGAGGTTGCATTGGTGAAGAACCCCGACCCAGAAACTTCTCTGAGCATCACCACAAGCCAATAAAATACTAAGCAGATTTGGAAGAGAAATAAAGGAAGTCCCAGAAATGGTTATTCTCTTCGGAGAGACAAGGAAAACAGGGCCCAGAGAGCGGAGAGGTTGTGGACTTTGACAAGGCACACCACAAGACGGCTGCTGAGAGCTTCCACGCCCAGCACCAGCCTCCCTGTCTCCCTCCCTGCTCCTCGCAGGACCACAGGACAGACCAACTTTGTCACACTTGGAGGGGGCTCCTCGGTGGAGCAGATGGCAGCTGGAAAGGCAGAAAAGCAATCTACAGCAGGAGCTGGCCTGCTGCCCGTGGAGGCTAGGGGAAGGGGATGACAGAGAAGAGAGAGAGAGATACAGAAAGAGAGACAGACTGACAAAGGACAGAGATAAACAGAGAGAGAAATAGAGAGGAGAAAGAGGAGGGAAGAGGGAGAGGAGAGGGGAGAGGAGAGAAGAGGCAGAGAGAAGAGAGAGACAGATACAGAGAAAGAGAGAGATGGAAACCCACAGAGAGACAAAGAGAGGGGAGAGACAGTGAGAGGGAGGGGAGCGGGACAGAGACAGACAGACACTGAGACAGAGAGACAAAGAGAGGGGAGAGACAGTGAGAGGGAGGGGAGCGGGACAGAGACAGACAGACACTGAGACAGAGAGACAAAGAGGAAGACACAGAGACAGAAGGAGACAGACAGAGAGAGAGAGAGACCAAGAGAGAAGCAAACAGAGCCAGGCCAGCCGGCGGGGGTCGGGGGAGCAGATGGATCCCAGAGCCCCTGAGTCTCGAACTCTCCACTGCTGGAATTTTAAGAACCTTGCAAAGATCCTAAGGTCTGATTTTAAAGCACTAATGCTCACTCATTCGCCAAATACACACTGAGCACCTACTGTATGCTGCACGCCTGCACTGTCCCAGGCACTGGGGCACAGCCCCCAGACGCAGCCCGCCCTTCCTGGAGCTGACACCCTGAGGGGGCACAGGTATCTTCAAGCGAGCAGACCCCTGGATGTGCTTCTCCAAACAGAGATAAAGGGCTTGGAGGGTGGAGATGGGGAGCCATGACCAGGTGTCACAAAAGGTCCCACCCACTGCTGAAGGGCAGGGCAGGCTGCTGGGGGCCAGCTGACCCCCGGAGAAAGAGGGAGAAACAAATGTGTGTATGGGGAGGGTACAGTGGTCAGAGAGCCAGAGTGGGAGTCCTTCATGGAGCAGCAAGGAGGCCAGTGCGCTGGAGCCCGTGGGGCAAGGTGGGGATGGGGGTTGGGGGGAGGCGAGCTCAGAGTGGTGATGGGGTCCAATCACACCAGGCCTCGTAGAGCCTCTGAGCAAGGTGGGACCCTAGGAGGGCTCTGAGCAGGGGAGGGACATGGTCTGACTTAGTTCCAAGGGGGTCCTCTGGCTGCATGCAAGAACCAGCTGAGGGGCCCAGGGCAGATGCAGGGCACCCAGGGAGGGGGTGACCACAACGGTCAGGGCAGGAGATGAGGGCGTGGACTGGGCAGAGTCCGGGGAGGTGGGGAGATGGGAAGGAGCCCCTGAGAGGACCACAGGTGAGACCAGGGCACTATCTTGAGACTCATCCTCAAGCACTCTGCGAACCGCCCCCCCGCCCCGACTTTTCTGACACAACGAACGGCTCCTCCCCCCAACCTCCACCCGTATCACAAACTCCAGAGAACTCACACATTCTCAATGTCCCTGAAACAAGACCTCCCAAATTTGGGTCCTTCCTTCTGCTGAAGACTTTGAAGATGGAAGAGAAGAGGAGAGGGTGAGGATTGGGGAGCAGAAGGAAGAGGCACCTGCCATTGTCACAGAGATACATACACCCACCCCCCACGCTCACCCTGAAGAAACCCTCAGAATGATGGTGCAGGGACTTCCCTGGCGGTCCAGTGGTTAAGACTCTGCGCTTCCACTTCAGGAGGCTTGGCTTTGATCCCTAGTTGGAGAACTAAGATCCCCCATGGCAGGCAGCATGACCAAACAGGAAAAAGAAAAAAAAGAATGATGGGAGAGAAGAAAGGCTTTCCACTGGAGGTGTGAGCTAAGCCTCCGGTGGCAATCATTTTGAGATATGTAAGTATATTCAATCAACACATGGTTCACCTTAAATTTACACAGTGCTATGTCAATTATATCTCAATGAAGCTAGAAAAAGAAAAGAAGAAGAAAGGCACGCCACAGTGGGATAAGGGCTCAAGGGTCCATTGCCTCTTTAGGAAACTTTAGAAGTAAGTGATTCATTCCTACCAGAAATGAGAAGAAGAAATGATAATAATAGCAGTCACTGTTCCTGCATACCAACATGCCAAGGGCTTCCCAGATAGTATTTCTATTTTTATAAATTATTGTGTATTTGGATTACTAAGAGACTCATTATTAAAACTCATTATTAAAACTAAGAGACATTATTAAAAAGGAAAAAACATGAGCGAGGAGGAGGGGAAGGAAAGGAGGAAGAGAAGGAGGAGAGGAATTGTAACATTACGGAAATATCTAACTCACTCTCCTTCAGTCATACTGGCTTCTCACTGCCCCTCAAACACCCCAGGCCTGTGCCTGCCCCAGGGCCTTTGCACTTCCTGTTCCCTCTGTCTGAAATGCTCTTATGTCAGAGAGCCAGCCACAGGCTTACTCCCTCCCTGCTTACAACAGCACCTCCATCACACCTACTGTTCTTCACAGAACTTGATGCTACCTGATACTATATTGGCTTATGGTCCCTGAGCTACCACTAGAATGCCAGCTCCGTGATGGCAGGGACTTCTGTCTGTTGCATTCACTGCTGTATCCTCTGTGCTCTGAACAACTCCTGGCACACAGTAGGCATTCAATAAACATTTGTTGTACAGGTGAATGAATAAGTAAATGAATGTGAACATGAAATGGCTCTCTCCTCAGCTGGACCAGGAAGAGGAGTTCTGTGAGGGCAGCAACCAGGTCTCACATGTGTCTGGCACACAGTAGGCATTTGCGGATGAACAGATGGATAGTGGGGGTCGTTAGGAAATGAGAAGTGCCGGAAGCAAAGCAAACAGAGGAGGAAGTCAAGGAAGAAAGGGAACTATTTATCCAGGCTCCCTGAGAGTCTATCCTGGCCTAAGCCCACCCCATGTGTTAGCTCACTTCAGCATCACAACCACCCCATGAGGGTTTATTTTAAGCCCATTCTCCAGATGAGAAAACTGAGGCTGAGTGAGAAGAAATGTTTTTTCCCAGGTTCCATAGCCAGGAAAGGGCAGGGCTGGCACTGAAAATCAGTCCTGTCTACCTCCAAAGCCACGGTTCCAAGCTGAGTGCATTTGGCCCATTCATGCTGTCAACAGAGGCCAAGAACCTACTATGCACCCGGCACGGGGCTGAACCAGCTGGTGGGGATGTGAGCTCAGGACTGCCAGTCTTTCAACATCTGTAAGAGAGGCTGGTGTCCACATATTTCCGTGAAATCTCTTGCTCTTCGATGCTAGCTACCACATCAACATTTTAGAAAACACTGTGCAGGTTAAAGAAAACATGTCTGAGGGCCACTAGTTTGAGACCCTTAGTCTAGGCATGGAATTTCAGGGAACATGGACATCACTGAGGGTGGGGCAGACAGGGAAGGCTTCCTGGAGGAGGTAGAATGAGGCAGCCTTGGGCCTGAGCAGGGTGGGGCCAGCCTGAGAGGAGGGAGCCTTTCGTGAGGAAAAGCAGGAGGGACCTTTGGCTGCCCTCTGGCCACACTGAGGGTCAGGGCAGGCTCCTGTCCAAGACTCCCCACTGAAGATGCCCAGCAGGTCAGACCAGATTGACACCAGGAACACCTGGGGGTCAGAGCACCACGGCTGCCCGCCCCCTCCCTCCACCCACGCTTCCTTTCCATCTTCCTTTGGCCCTCTGGGATCTGAGCTGCCTAGGACGTCTCCCAGAAGATTCTGTGTCCCTGCAAAATTTCCCTTGGGGCCAGCTGGAGGGAGGCACTGAGAATAGCCCAGCAGGGTGGCTGGGTGGATGCGCCTGAGCTCTTTTATCCGCTGGTCATTAGAGATAACAGAGCCTCGAGCAGAAAATGTCTGAGATCCAAAATATTGTATTAGCTTCAAAGGACATCATGACATTTAAGTTAAATGTCTCTGAAATATAATACTATATCAACCAGTCAGAAGTATAAGGTAATGTTTCTTTTTTTTTTCAGTTGTATATAAATTCTCTTTAATGCAAGACGTAGATGTATTTTAATGCTTGACACAATTGAGTCTGGGTTGGACACCAACTTTACCACTTACTACAATGGGAGACTTTGATCAAGATCTTAGCTTCTCTGTGCCTCCCATACCTCGTTGGTAAAATGGGGTTGAGGGGAGAAACCAGGATCTGGGGCTGTCACGCAGCTTAAAGGAGATAATGCTCATTAAACACTTAGAAAGTACTTAGCACATAATAAGCACAAAGTAAGTGGCAGCGATAATTATGGTTATCAACATAGTGACGCCCCACTATTTCAAATCACATTATAAAACATAATGGATTCTGGAGATATCAGTATGAACTCATGTTTAGTGAAATATAGATATAGATGTTTACATATAGAAATATTTGTAGATAGAATCATACAAATGGGTTAGTAAATAGACATATATACACACATATGTTTCTTTTTTCTGTCAGCTGAGAAGGCCTAAAAGAAATGCCACCCACTAGCAATGGGCACACCTGGCACCCAGATATTGGTTTCTAACACCACTCTCCAGAAAGGAACCAGGGCTCCATGGAGAAATGGCTGATTCTAAGATTGGGGCAAGAAATATACAAAATGGGCTTCCCTGGTGGCGCGGTGGTTGGGAGTCCGCCTGCCGATGCAGGGGACGCGGGTTCGTGTCCTGGGCCGGGAGGATCCTGCGTGCCGTGGAGCGGCTGGGCCCGTGAGCCATGGCCGCTGAGCCTGCACGTCCGGGGCCTGTGCTCCACGGTGGGAGGGGCCACAGCAGTGAGAGGCCCGCGTACCGCAAAAAAAAAAAAAAAAAAAAGAAATATACAAAATGAGTCTAGAGCATCTTGTAGTACCAGAAGTAAGCAAGTGCTCAAAGAAAGAAAGAAAAAAAAAAAAACACTACATTGATGGGGTACATCAATGGGCAAGGGAGCCAACTCAAAGAGCTCCCATTGGTGCAAAGCTGCACCAATTTGAATGACAAAATTAATTAGTATTGAATTATAACTCAAAGTATAAATAAAATAAATAGCCATGACTCCATACTGATATGATTGAATTAATCAATAAATAAGGGAGAACAGACAAATCTGGGCAGAAGAACTCTGAATCATTTGTACAGCAGAGCATAACTGTCTACTCTTTAGGTGGAGGCTACCCAGAGTAATTTCCTTCCAAAGAGGGCAATATGGAAAGGGGGAAAAGAATAACTTCACAGTGGAGAAACCTGACAAACACTGCCTGGGCCAGGTGATCAAGGTCAACATCAACGGTGATAAATCTTGTTGACAGTATGTACTCTTGATGTGATATGATAAAAATGGCATTTTACTTCTGAGAGCTACCTCCTCAAAACCCATAACCCCCACCTAACCATGACAAAAACATCAGACAAATATTTCCAGTAGACGAGGAGCCTACGAAAAACCTGACCGGTATTCCTCAATACTGTCAATTCACCAAAAACAAGGGAAGTCTGAGAAACTGTCACAGTCAAGAGGAGTCAAAAAAGACATGACAACTGAATGTGATGTGGAATCCTAAATGGGATCCTCAAACAGAAAAAAAAAAAAAAAAGACAAAGACATTGGGTAAAAACTTTAAAAATCTGCATAGATTATGGACTTTAGTTAATAATAACGCATCTGGGCCTCCCTGGTGGCGCAGTGGTTGAGAGTCCGCCTGCCGATGCAGGGGATACGGGTTCGTGCCCCGGTCCGGGAGGATCCCATATGCCGCGGAGCGGCTGGGCCCGTGAGCCATGGCCGCTGGGCCTGTGCGTCCGGAGCCTGTGCTCCGCAGGGGGAGAGGCCACAACAGTGAGAGGCCCGCGTATCGCAAAAAAAAAAAAATAATAATAATAATAATAATAACGCATCAACACTGGTGCATTAATTGTAACAAATGTACCAGACTAATGTTAAGGTGTTAATCCTAGGAGGATCTGGGTGTAGGGTGCCACCTTTTCCATTTTTCTGTCAATCTAGAACTGTTCTAAAAAATAAAGTCTGTTCTTAAAAACAAGTATCCTTTTCCAATATGCTTTCTTACACACTCTTATAGGTCATGGTATGACTTTTTCCAAAACCAGCTGACGCGTCTTCGATATCAGAAGTTTTACTGTTCTACTATCCATTCTGTGAGCTTCAGACCTCACATTTCCAGATCATGGTCTGTTCATCGCTGTGTGAAACCTGTTTGGAAAGTGTGTCTTGAGCCAAAGGACCTATTCTCCTGACACTGGAGAAGTTCTTCAGTTAATTCATCCTGTTGACGCCTGTTGTTTACCCCAACATCCAACGACTGTCATTGTAGGGTTGAACCCTCAAGAGTCACTATTAACTGAGTTAAACTGCTTTCTCCCTCCCTTTTTCCAGCTCTATGACCTTGAGAGGCAACCCCATGGCCCTGTTTCCATCTGAGAAATGATCTGAAGGCTCCGCACAGGACGTTCTCCATGACAGAATGATCTGGTTCAAATGCCAGCAGTGCTGCTGAAGAGAAACTGTGTGATAGAGTGAGGGTGGGCCCCAAACCTCTGGACCCTGCTCCAAGGCTCCTCCCTGGCCCCGAGGGCAGCTGACACTGTCTGGGAGGAAAGAGCAAAGGGGAAGCACATGGCAAGACACCCATTTCTCAGAAACTCTGGCTGGGAAGTTAGGGGGCCTGGGTTCAAGTCCTGCATCTGCCTCTGACTCATAGTGTCACCTTTGGCCACTCACTTCCCCTCGTCTGGACCTCAGGTTCCTCATCTGAGAGTCCGGGGGTTGGACCAGCTGATCTCTCAAGCCTTCCCCATTTGACACGGCACTGTTGAAATCAGGGCAGGTGATATTATTCCCCTTCCCCAGCCCACCCTACTCTCCCAATAAGCACCAAAATCCAGAGACTGTGGCCACATTCGCAACTAACAAACTTGCATTCACATCTAACAATTGCAGTGACCTGTTACCTGTGTATTTCTTTGAAAAAGAAGAGCTACAGGGGAGGGGTGTGCAGGTGCTTTTCTTTAAGGTGCCAGATCCAAAGGGCCCTAGCTCTGGGCTGGAAGTGAATCACGATGAGTTTGCACTTTGTATATTGTAGTCACTCATGACTCTGGCCTTTGTTTATAATAATCACTGTTGGAATGAAATTCAAATTCCTCCTGCCTCCGAGACCCTGAAGGACCCACCCCCTCCCTCTTTCTCCGACCCTCTCTCACTCACTCTGTTCCTGCCACAGTGGCTCCTCTTCTGTTCTTTAAACCCTCTAACTTATTCTGACCTCAGGGCCTTTGCCTTTGCTGCTCCCTTCATCACCAACTGCCCTCTTTCAGGTCACAGCTGCTTCTCAGAGAGGCACTCTCTGGCTGCTCTCCATCACACCTCCCTGCTATATTCCTCCTAAGCCTGTACCACGGTCTGAAATGATGCTGTTTGTTTACTTGTGCACTATCGGTCCAAAGGCGGGGGTTTTGTCTCTTCCGTTCTGTGATGTGACCGCAACCTTCTGCCCAGGGCCTGACACATAGTAGGGTCTCAGTAAATCCTGGCGAAATGAATGAGTGAATGAAACTGGAATCCTAGAAGTCCTCAACAGTGGAACCTGCAGCCAGAAGAGCTGGCATTTAGTGAGCATCTACTGTGTGCCAGCCACCATGCTATTGTTTCATCCCTGGAGCAGGTCTCCATTTTGTAGTTGAGAAGACCAAGATCCCCAGGCTTCAGGGCCTCAAAGGATAGAGCTGGCCTTGAACCCAGTCTGGGGCCTCCAGTGTTTGGGCTCCATCCTCCCCACTAGGTTCCCCAGTGAGAGAGCCTGGGGGAGGGGAGCCGAGCCCTGCCCCCCATGCACATGCACCCCTTGTCTAAGGCAGAGCCTCCTGAGCACCTCCCTGTCCCCACCCCCTGGTGGAGCCCCTGGGACCAGGATGGGAGCCAGGTGTGCAGGCAGCCTGGCCTTGTGCCAGTCGGTGCCAGGAACCGGCTTGGGGAGCAAAGAGTCTGGACAAGTCTAGGGGCAGTTGATGTGGGCCACTTGCCCCAAGGGAGCTCCTGATGTTCACTGGGGCTCAGAGGGTGGCAGCAGACACCGGGTGCTTCTGGGAGCCCAGGGGCTCAGGTCCCCACCTGCCTTCCTCTGAGGGTAGAGCTAACCTCTGTGGTTCTGATCTAAGGACGGCAGCAAGCAGGGCAGGTAAACAATACGCAAAACGCAGCGTGTAAATCCCCAGTGCAGATCCCTTCTCGAACACCTGCTAGACTCCTTGGGCAAGGCTCTTAACCTCTCTGGACTGTCAGCTTTGGCAGGTGGGTGGTGCTGCTGGTCCAAATGAAGCCTCCCTGTAATCAAGGTCTGCTCCAGGAACAGGGAGGAGAGAGAAGACAGTTGGGGGGGGGTGTGTCAAAGGACAGGCTCTCCCTTGGGTCAAGGAAGTCCCCAGTCCACCTCCCACCCCCAGAGGAGATGCCTGCCCAGCAAGACCTGGAACAGTGAGTGGGAGTTTGGCACAGAGAAGTAGAGAGAATGGTGCTCCAGGCAGAAGGCACAGCCTGGGAAGACAGCAGGCATTTTGCCCAGTGAGCCTCCTTCCTCCCCTTAGGTCTCAGCTCAAATATCACCTCCTCAGAGGGGCCCTCCTGCTCCCTCGATGAGAGGGAGCCCTCACCCCCTGCCCTCCATCAAGGCAACTTCTTTTCCTCCTTGCACTTAGGACAATCTTACTCGTTTGTTTATTATTTGTCTACACTGCCAAGTTCCCCAAGGGCAGGGACACTGTCTCTCCTGCTTGCTGCTCTTTCCCAGAGTCTAGCATGGCACCTGGCACACAGTAGACACCAAACAACGTGCATTGAGCATGATTTGAACAAGTGAGCCCCCACTCTGTGCCTCAGTTTCCTCGTCTGTGAAATGAGCATCATAACAACACACACCTCGCAGGGGTGTTGTAAGAATTAAATGAGTTAGTATTTGTGGAGCCCTTAGAACAAATCCTGGCCCACAGTAGGTGCTCCGCATAAGTGTTTAAAAATATATATAATAAATGCATAAGTGTGTAAAAAAATATGAGAATTACAGATGCATAGATTAGAAAGTCATAATATTGTAGATCACCAAGTTATATAATCTAATATGCTATGGTTTATATTTACATTTTATTCTCTATTTTACTTTTTCCCAACTTTTTATTTTGACAAATTTCAAACACAAAGAAAGTAAAAACAAACAACAACAAAAAAAACGGTACAATGAAAGCCTCAATTCACCAGTCATTGACTTTTAGCCTCGTGTGCTTTCCCTCTCGCTAGATAGAACAAGAAAGATGAATATTTATACTTTCATTTTCTTGTCTTATTTTTTCATTCTGACCCATATGGGAGCCAGTTGAAGATGCCAAGATAATTTACCCCTAAACTCTTCAGCTGCTGTGATTTTTTTTTTTTTAATTTCTCACTCAAAATGAATTCTCTGGGGCCTCCCTGGTGGCGCAGTGGTTGAGAGTCTGCCTGCCGATGCGGGGGATACGGGTTCGTGCCCCGGTCTGGGAGGATCCCATATGCCGCGGAGCGGCTGGGCCCGTGAGCCATGGCCGCTGGGCCTGCGCATCCGGAGCCTGTGCTCCGCAACGGGAGAGGCCACAACAGTGAGAGGCCCGCATACCGCAAAAAGAAAAAAAAAAAAAAAAAAAAAAGAATTCTCTGGAACCAATTATAACCAGTTCCCTGATCTTACATATCTGTAATTCTGCAAATCTACTAATCCATGAATCCTTGAACCTGGAAACATCTAGAAACCATCATCCGCTGGTTCTCGGAGTCCATACATGCTTGAGGTTCTACCTCTCACTCATCTGGGATTCCTGGAGCCCTGGCCCTGTGGTTCAGGAAATCTGCAAGGCGTTTGTTGCCTCTGAGGCCAGATTCCCACTTCCCAGAAGATGAAGCCTGGGACTGAGCAAGGGGAAAACCCAGCCAGTCCCACTCCCGACACAATGCCAAGCCCCAAGGATGCCAAGTGACACAGGGGCCTGGGTCACAGGGGTGAGACCCTGGCCTGGCCACAGCCAGTGGCCCTGCAGGGCCTCCCTGGGGTGCCCAGGCCCTCCTCAGGCCAGCCCAGTCAGGGGCAGACATGCGGCCCTCAGCCCCGCCCTGCTCATGGAGCAATCCTCTGAGTCATTCCCACCTCATAACTTGCCTGCCCGTCACCACTGAGGCCTGTCATTAGCCTCCTCTGAGGCTGGGCCTTATCTGCCCTTCGGGGCAGACCACGGAGGGGGACGCCCCGGAGGTCCCCCACAGATGCGGCCCATCCTGGGGCTCAGTGGCACGTGATCCGGGCATGCCTCTGTCATAGGTGGCAGCTAGCCCCAGGTCCAGAGGTTCACTTTTGACGGCCAGAATTTCCACTATCCATTCCCCGAAACTCTGCCTCAAGGTCTACCATTCAAGCCATTTTCCGGCTAAAATGTAAACTGATCACTACTTTTCAGAGTGAATTTTCCAAAGCCCTGCTAGGGAACCAGCTCTGGTAGGCACCCAAGGGGTCAAGGAAGACCCAGTGGAGAGCCACCTGTGGTCGTGGCTGTCAGGCAGACCTTGCAGTGGGTGCCGGAGATGCGAGGACAGAAAAGATGTCTCCTTACCTCCTCCACTCGTTGGCTGCCCTGACCCTGGAGGAAGTTACTGTGGCGCCCATTCTACAGATGAGGAGACTGAGGTCCAGAGAAGCTTCAGACCAACTCCGATTTTCCGGGGTATGGCACCAAGACTGTGCTGATGTTGGGGGAGTGGGTAGGGGCCTCTTCCAGGGAAGGGGTATCCCTCCACCCCCAGCAGAAAGGACAGTGAGGGCAGTTTAACTGCAATCAAACACCCTGAGTTCAAATCCCACTTAAACCCCCTGTGCCTCAGTTTCTCCAACGGTGTCAACTGCAGATAAAAACAACATCAGCCTCATCTGGTTGTTGTGAGAATTAAACCTGGCACATAGTGAGATGGCTTCTGAAGACACAGAGTAGGCTCTTTCCTTCGTCCTCTTGGTATTAGCAGATCCCTCCTAACCTGGGTTGAGGGGAGGCAGGGAGGCCACAGTGTGTCTCAGCTCGGGGAGGCTAACTCTGTGTCCCCCATCAGCTTACCCCCCACACAGACTCCTGAGAAGCTGCAGCTGATCCCCAGGCTGTCCCCCACCCCAGGATGGGGTCCCTAGAATTAGCACCCCCAACCTCACACCTGCAAAGACACACACAGACACATCTCAAGGCCTGAAGCAGGGCTGGTTGCTTTGCAATTATTAATAATTTCCTCCCTCCATCCCTCCCCCAGACCTGCTCAACCAGTCTCCCCACAGGCAGCAGAGCTGGCCTGACATTTGAACCGACTATTATTCTCACTTCTGGGAGAAGCAAGAGGAAACATGGGACCTGTGTCTTGATCCTTGGGGTGGGGGAGCACCCAGGCCATCCACAGGTCCCAAGGCCTCGATCCCGAGGCCCTGGGCACAGCATTCAAGCTCCCTAGGGCAATGGGCTTGTTGCCCCTTTCCTGAAGACCAGGTAGGACAGAGAGATGAAGCCCCTGCCAAGAGGCAGACTGGAGAACCCTCTTGAACGGGGGCAGGAGTATGGGGTGGTTAAAAGTCAAACTCAGGGTCTGGATTCACATCCTGGCTTTGCCCTTGACTTGCTGTGTGGCCTCAGACAAGTCACTTGCACTCTCTGATCCTCCATTTTCTCATCTGTAAAATGGGGTGATGAATCCCCACATTGCCGGGTCAGTGAAATTTAAAAAGCCCCAGGCCCAGCGCCTACCTGGTTCTCTGTGGCCAGGGTCTGCTCACATTCTTTCATCCTGGGAGCCCAGGGAGGCTGGGCCAAAGTGTGACACCTGAGACAGAGCCCTGAGGCCTGGGGACACCAAGACCTTGCAGTCAAGGCCCATCTCCAGCCACATCTGGAATCCACCAGTGGGGACAGGCCAGGGTATGTGCCCCCCGATTATTCTCTTGTTCCATAATTAGCATTTGTGGCCTCTTCCTGACAGTTAGGCAGTGCCTGCAGCACCCAGCACACAAGGCCAGACCCAGGAAGGTCCAGTGCTGCCCAAGGCACCCACGCTGGCCGGAAGAACGGAGGGTGGCTCAGGACAGTGAGTCCTGGGGCCATGGGGAACCATGGAACACCTCTCAGCAGGGGCAGGACCTGAGCTGGGAAGGTCAGAAGCTTGAGATCAAACATTTGGGGCCTCACCAGCTATCCCTGTTACTCTCATGGAATATTAGAATGACCAAGAGCACAAGCTGCCTAGGTTCAAATCCAGACTCCAATACCTCCATACTCCAATCTGTGTGACCACAAGCAAGTTACTGCGCTCTGCACTTCAGTTGCCATCTGTAAAATAGGGGTGATAATAGCCTAGAAGTGTGGGAGTCTATATGCAACAGTGACTTATGAGCACAGTACCTGGCATATAGTAGGTGCTCAATAAATGGAAGCTGGTAGTCATTACTGCATCTAGCAAGTGATTTCACTCCTCATGTTTTCCCTCTGCCTGGTAGGCCCATCTCTGTACATCTCATATGAACTCCTATGCATCCCTTAAGGCCCCACCTAAATAGCCCCTCCTCTGAGGAGCCATCCCCGACCTCTTACAAACACACACACACACACACACACACACACAAGAAGTCCTCTCCTCTGGGCTGCCTGGCACCACATGTGGATGCCTCCTCCAGCAGCCTGGCCACACTACAGGTAGAGGAGCTGATACTATGAGGTTCTCTGTTAGATCATCAGTGCCTGGCATGGAGGGATGTGGGTAGAAGGTGTTCTTTCTCTCTCTCTCTCTCATTCGCTCACTCTTGCTCTCTCTCTCCCTCTCGTTCTCTCTTTCATTTCTTTTATAATTTCAAACAAAACAAACTCAAAAAATCCCCACAGATATGGAAAAAGCTTATAGTTTCCAGGCAAACTTTGAAAAATTTTCTCAGGACACTACCAGAGCAAAGGACAGTAAAAATTCCAAAAAGTTAAATTCAAGATTGAAAACCCTTTAATCATATGTATTACAGATTATTATTATTTTTTTTATTTTTTTGTGTGTGTGTGGTACGCGGGCCTCTCACTGCTGTGGCCTCTCCCGTTGCGGAGCACAGGCTCCGGACGCGCAGGCTCAGCGGCCATGGCTCATGGGCCCAGCCACTCTGCGGCATGTGGGATCTTCCCGGACCGGGGCACGACCCTGCATCCCCTGCATCAGCAGGCGGACTCTCAACCACTGCGCCACCAGGGAAGCCCCAGATTATTATTTTTTTTAAAAAAAAAAGGAATACCACGTGGCAAGGTAAGAAGAATAGAGCAGATCTGTGTGTGCTGATCTGGAACAGTGTCCACGATAAGCTGTCAAATAAAACAAAAATAAAATGAGGGGCAGAATGAGCTATGAAATGTATTGGCTACCATTTGTGCGGGTAGAAAGGAGACAGGAAAGGACAATTTATATATGTGTATTACATAAATTAGCTCTGGGGAAAAGAAATTGGTAAACAGTGTCTACTTCTTAGGAGAGAAAGTTGGAAACTGGGGGTCAGGAAGGGTGGAGACTTACTTTTCACTCCATATTCTTTTGTACTTTTTGGATTTTGTACCTTTTACTCAGAGTAGCTGTTCAAAAATAAGCGCATGAATAAAGTTTAGGGCTTTGGAAGACACATACTCCAGCACCAGGCCCTGCCTGATGCAGGAACACTCCTCAGCACCCCTGACAGGCTATCCTGCCTTGAATGCTCCAGTGATGGGGAGCTCAGTAACTCACCAGCCAGCAATCCATCCTGGGGTAATTCTGAAGGGTGGGTTTGGGCTCAAGGAGAGAAGGCACAAATGTGTTTCTGGGGCTGCACATAGATGGCTCTCTCTTGCCCCCGAAAGTGGGTAGAAATGTGAGTTCCTGACTAGGGACCTGCTCTGAGGGCCTGCCTGTCCCGAGGCCCAGGCGGGAGATGGGCAGGGTGGCAGGGTGTGCTCTACTGTGACTCAGGCCCCACGGGTGCCTGGGGCACAGAAAGCTTCCCAGGACACAGGGCTGTGATTCAGGGTCACACAGCGGGGCCAACCCAGGCGGCAGCTGGTGGGCCGCCAGCACACCCGAGCCCTTCTCATCCTCAAACCTCAGCAGGGCCTCTGTCCCAGGCACACATCACCTGGCCCACCAATGGCCCCCTTGGCAGAGGGTGGCATGGGGAGATTAAGGCTCTGGCACCAGACAACCTGGGTTTAAATCCTGCCTCTGCCATTCGCTGGCTTGAGCCTCTGTTCCTCCATCTGTACAGGGGACAGGTATACTGCCTTGCCTCCTCATAGGGCTATTACAAAGATGCTCTGAATTCACTGGGTACACACGCTGATCAGCCCCAGCACCGAGTCTGCACTCAGTAAATGTCAGCCATGACTACTGTGGGTGCCCAGACTGATGTGGGGGTCACTGACACTGGAGCCTCACAGGGAAGCCTGGGTACCCCCAGTTCACCCTGCATGGCCCAGTGAGCAGGCCCAGAAGGACCTTGCCTCCAGGGACACCTGGGTTCAGAAAGATCTACCAGGCAATCCCAAGGGAGTCCTAGGTCCCCTGACAGACTGTCAGTTCTACGAGGGCAGAGGCTTTCCTCTGTTTCATTGGCTGTGTCCCATGCTTGGAATAGTGCCTGGCACACAGTCAGGGTGGGCTTCCCTCACACAGGGCCCCAAGTCAGAAGTTCTCATGCTGGCACCATCTTGAAATTCTTAATTTTGAATGAGGGGCACTGCATTTAATTTTGTACAGGGCAACTAAAATTCTATAACCAGTCACGAACATAGTTGACACCAGTATGGGCTTTTGAATAAATGAATGGCCAAATGAATGCTGCCTTGTGGCATCACTTTTCTCCTTCTACCCTGAGTGTCATGGATTCCAAGCCTCCTTTCACAGACGGGAAAACTAAGGCTCATGGAGGTGAACAGACACACCCAAAACCACCCAGAACTAGAACCCAGGCCTATCAGGCCCCAAAGCCCTGGTGCCCATGGCCACCTCAAGTACAGCAGGGTGGCTTCTCTGTGACAGGGGAGGCCAGAGCCCTGTGGATCTCAGGGGAAACTGAGGCTCAGCTCATGGTACGAGCTGGCCCAGCTTCGCGAGGGTGCCTGACCAGGAGGCGGCCTGGCCAGGTGCCCGGTCAGGGGGCGGGGACCACTGTGAATCGCTCCTCAGTCCCTGCCAACCACAAGCGGGTTGGGTGAAAGGCGGCTGCTCCCCGCCCGCTTCCCCGCCAACATGGGCCCAAACAATGGGCCTTTGTGCCTGGCGTGGGCGGGTTGTCAAGGTGCGCAGCCCTGGCCCTGAGCCCTGGCCTCAGCCTCCACGAGGGCAACGGGGCCGGGCCAGGGGGTCTGCGGGGGCCGGGAAATCCAACAGACAAGGAAGCAAGGCCTCCCTAAGACAGTCACAGCAAAGGAAATCGGGGCACAGAGAAGGTGCACCAGGTACCCAGAGCCACACAGCACATGGGCATCAGAGGCAGGTCAGCCACCTGGGACGCCAGCCTCCCACTCACTGTGGCCTGAGTGTCCCCACTCTATAGCAAGGGGCTTGGTTATCCCTGCTGCTGAAACCTGCCCTCGGGGGTCAGCAGAGCCAGAATCCCCCTTCCTCTCTCTTCTCGCTGCCACCACGTCCCCTTTCCAAAGCAGTTCAGCCAGAAGTGACAACCCTCCCCACCCCGTCTCTGGAAGTCCCCCGGACTGCATGAGCCACAGCACTGCTAGGAAAATGTTGCCCCCTTGGGGCCCCACCTGACCTGCCCTAGAGCTCTTTCTCCTTTTAAGGCATCTACCATATGCCTGGCAGGAAACTACCTTGTCAGGTAGGCATTGCCATGAGCCCCATTTTACAGGAGAAAATAGAGGCTCTGAGAGGAGGCTGGGCTCGCCCAAGGGCACCCACCCAGGATGCAGCAGTAGTGTGTAGTTAGACTCCAAGTATTTCCAGTGACCTCCAGGAGGACGATGGGAGCAAAAGAGCAGGCCCTGCCCTCGCAGCACCTACCATCTAGTGGGAAGGTCAGAAGTCAACAGCAACACCAGTAATGATAACGAGCAGCTAGCAGTTATCGAGCATTTACTAAGTACTTTACACAGGCAATCTCACTTCAGTTTGCCAGAATCACTGGGAGGTGGGGGTCATGCTTATCCCCATTTTACAGATGAGGAAACTGAGGGGCTAAGATGGAGCAACTTACCCAAAGTCAACCAGCCAATAAATGGATTCAAACCCTGACCACGGAATGTCGCTGCTCACTCAACCCTTGCCAGGCAGGGTGAATGATCCCAAATTACAGATGAGGAAACTGAGGCTCTGAGCAGCAAAGTGACATGCCTAAGGTCACATAGCCAGAAAGTGAGAGGAGGGATTCAACCCCAGGTTTCTGGCCTCCAGAATCCAAGTCTTGTTTCCTTCCTCCTCCACCTCAATCAAGTTCCCTAAAATGTCCCTCGAAACCATCTGCACCAGCAGCCCCTCATACTCATCTCCCACCTGATTGGATGCAACAGCCCCTCCACCCCCATCCTCGCTGGCCTCACTCAACACCTAACAGATGCTTATGAAAATCTAGAAAGAGAATCCCAGTTGGGAATAAGCTAAACGTAAAAGCTTGGAGGAGAGCGCTGTGGTCTGTTCACAGGACAGATCCTACATCAAGAATAAATAGATGCACTCAAGCTGCTACACCAACAGGGACGGATCTTGGGAACAGAACATTGAGTGGAAAAAAAGCAAGTTGCAGAAGCAAAAGTACAAGTGACACCATCTGTAGAATCACACCCACAACCAAAACAGCGTCCCAAGTCTCTAGGGGACGCACGCGCGCGTGCGTGTGTGTGTGTGTGTGTGTGTGTGTAAAAGCATAAAGATGTTGTACAACCGCTTTGGGAAACTGGCCATAGCTACGAGAACTAAACATGCGCATACTCCATCATCCAACAGCCTCACTCTTGAACATATACTAAAAGAACTGCGTTCTTATGTTTACCAAAAGGTATGTACAAGAATGTTCATAGCAGCACTATTCAATATACTGGAAACTGGAAATAATGTACATCTCCATGGACAGTAGAGTGATTAATAAACTGTGGTCTATTTAAACAGTGGACTACTACACAGCAGTGAACAGGGGTGAACCACTGACACGAACACGGATAGATCTCACGGGCACAGGTTGAGTGAAAGCGCCAGATACAGAAAAGCACACACAGAATGATTCCATTTGTATGAAGTTCAAGGATAGAAAAACCAAAGGCTAGGAATGGCCTGTGACTCGATCTGGGTGGTGATCCCAGGGGCCATCAAACTGTACAATTAAGATTTGTGTATTGTACTGTGTGTACTTTGTACCTCCATCAAACAAACAACAGAAGGACAAAGACACCCGTGGAACCATGAACACCAAATCCAGGTCTGCAGTAACTTCTAGGAGAAATATAACTGGGAAGGGGTATGGGGGGTTGGGGGGCAGGTGTCACCTATATTGGAGGGTTTTCTTCTTAAGCTGAGTGATGGCTGAATGAAAGCTTATTATATTTTCCTTTAAACTTTTTTGAATGTCTAAAATATGTCATTGAAAAAACAAACCAAAAACCATTTCCACAGCTTCTCCTGCTCCAGAAGGCACAATGGCCCCCTGCTGCCTACAAGCTGAGGCCCACTCTCCTTTTGCATGCCATTCAAGGTCTCATCCTGGGCCTCAAGTTGTCTTTCCAGCCTCCTCTCTCACCCCTCCCCACCAGCCAAGCTGGTCTCCTCACTCTTCTCCTAACACGCCTTTAACATTCCCAGCTCCACGCCTTTCCTCCCACCTGGAATGCCCTCCCCATTCCTCTCTACTTGCTCTGTGCCAGGCATTATGCCATGCTTTAAGCTATTAACTCCTGAAATCAGGGGCTGAGCCATGGGGAGATTGGAGCATTGGTTTCAGCCCAAAATAATCTCCACTGTGTCCCCGCCCTCCCAAAAGCCACCCCAAATAATCCAAGCACAAAGAGTGGTCCTGCTGTGCCACAGTTTCAAGACATATGTTCCCACACCCCATTTCCTGAGCCCCTCCAGTAGAGAAATTCTGGCCCACCACTGGATTAATCTTCACTCATCCCTAAGGGTTGGGTCTTTATCATTCTCATTTTACATTGGGGGAAACTAAGGCTCAAAGTGGCAAGTGACTTGTTCAAAACACTCAGCTAATACTGTCTTGTTCCTGAGATCTTTTCGTCCCCTGAAAGCTTGCAGTCATGATTGGCCCCAAGCTTGTTCCTGCCTCAGGGCCTTTGCACTTGCTGTCCCCTCTCCTAGAATGCCCTTTTCCTTGATCTTCCAATGCCCAGCTCCTTTTCATCATTCTGGTCTCTGAATTCAGGTCAGAGCAGCCTTCCCAGATCCCCACTCCCACCCTCAGTGTAAGGTAGTCCCACCCCTATTTTTATCTATCACACAACCATGTTTTATTCTAGTCACGTAACTCAGCACTGTCTAAAATTGTTCTGTATATTTATTCATTCACTTCTCTTTTATCTGCCACATGCACACCCCCTAAGATATAAGCACCACAGGCAGAGGTTTTGTCATTCAGTGTTGTGTACCAGGGTCTGACACAGTAGGTGCTCAGTGAATGAACTAGAAGAACACAAATCACTGACTGATTGTGCCTACCCGGGATCACTCAGTGAGGATACGACAAGAGAAGGGCTTCGGTGACCATCTGGGGCCAGAATCTTTGCTTTTCATCATTCAGCTCTATGCACGGCCAAGGCTGCATTGCGTCCAAAGAAGGAGGAAAGCAAGGTGACAATGGGCCAGGCTGTGTGGCCTGGCAGGCAACCCCAGAACCCACCAAGCAGGTTGAAAGAGCCCCACACCCCATTGAAAGCATACATTTTGGGCTTCCCTGGTGGCGCAGTGGTTGAGAGTCCACCTGCCGGAGCAGGGGACACGGGTTCGTGCCCCGGTCTGGGAAGATCCCACATGCCGCGGAGCCGCTGGGCCCATGAGCCATGGCCGCTGAGCCTGCGTGTCCGGAGCCTGTGCTCCGCGGTGGGAGGGGCCACAACAGTGAGAGGCCCGCATACCGAAAAAAAAAAAAAAAAAAAGAAAGCATACATTTTTTGCTGTTGATATTTCTGATTTTGTGTAATAGTATGATTTTGCCCTTACGTTATTATTAATTTTTAGTTTCCTCTTTGTATTTTAGCCCCATTTTCCCAGGTTTTTAGCATTTTCATAGATGCGTATAAAGCCTGTATGGCCCCGTAGGTTAGAGATAAAAACAGAGTCAGAGAGAGATGCTGAGATATGGGGAGAAAGAAACAGAAACTTCTTAAGGAGGGACACTGAGGCAGAACAGAGAGAAACAGGTGGACACGGAGAGACAGATGCAGACAGAGACAGAGAGCATGATGATGACAGAGACAGAGAGAGAGGAGAGACCACAAGGCAGACAAAAGGACCTGACTCCACATCTCCTTAACATAATATGCACCTGAATAACAATGACGATATTTATTGAGTACTTACTACATGTAAGTACATGCTACACACTTTTATGTGAATAATTGTGTTGGATTCTCACAACCACCCTATGAGGTGAGTGTTACTCTCATTCCTATTTTAAAGATAGGACACTGAGGCACAGAGAGGTCACCCAGCTCACTCCCAGTCACACAACCAGCAGTGGTGAAGCCAGGTTTAGCCTCAGGTCTGCCCCAGACCCAAGGCTTAACCACTTCCTCCAGTAATGGGTCTTGGGGTTTCTGGATTTGTTTTAGGGCAGCTCTTCTCAAAATTGGCTGTACCAGCAAAATGCAAGTCCTGATGCAATAGGGCTGGGGTGGGGCCCAAAACTCTGCATTTCTAACAGTCCCTCAGGCGGGCCCAATGCTGTGGGTCCCAGACCACATTCTCGCAGCAAAAGTTTAGAGGAGTCTGTTACTCTGAGGACCTGATGGGCAGCCACTCTGATTACCATCCATCCCACAGGCCCTGGGGCTCTGTAAGCCCCTTTGGGTCCATCTTCTCTTCTCAGCACTTCCTGTCGCTCTGCTCTCAGATTCCCGGGAATTCCCCAGAAGCTGATGGCTCCAGCACACAAAGACAGCTGCACAAAGATGTTCACTGTGGCGTTGTTTATGGGAAAGACAAATTGGAACCCCCTAAATGTCCACCAGTTGGGGACTGTTAAAGACACTGGGATTCATGCAGCCATTGAAAATGGTGGCGGAGCAAACCTCAAAATATGCATGACATCTGACCCACAATTTCACTTCTAGGAATATATCCTACAGACTTGCACACGGGCACAAAGATGTTTGCACAAGGCTATCTGTTGCAATTTGTAGTGGCGAAAGCCTACAAGCACCTCAATATCCATGAATAAGGAACTGGTTCACGAAACGGTCCATTTCTCCAAGGGACTACCACACGGGCTTAAAATTTTAAAAAAAAGGATGGTCCTTATGCACCTATGTGGACCCTCTCCAAGATCTACTGTTCAGTGAAAATAACAAGGCATAGAAACAGTGTGTAAAGTTTTCTACTGTCTGTAAGGAGAACAAGAAAAAAGAAAATATATGTTTTTATTTGCCTATGCATAGAACCCTCTGGAAAGCAAAACAAGAAAACATCTCAACGAGGAACTGAGAGAACAGGGGTGGGAGGGAGACAGACTTTTTACCGTACACTTCTTGTACCCTTGGTATTTGGTACCATATGAATCTAATATCTATCAATGAAGATTAATAAATGTTAAAAAAAAAAGTTTAAATGATAGAAGAGTACTACATTTAGGGATGTGGGAGAATGCTTATGATAAATTATCGAGGAGAAAAAGGAGACAACCCAATTTATATAATGCAATATTCACATATATCCATGCATGTCGGTATAGACAGAAATGTCTGGAAAGACTGTCACTAAACTGTTAACAACTCGAGTCACTGCTATTTATGCACCATCTGCGTTAATTCACTAATCCTCACAACAATGGCAGGAGATGGACAGACTGATATTGTCCTCATTTCACAGATGGAGAGATCAAGGCCCAAGAGGTGAGGTCTTCTGGCCAAGGTCTCACAGCCAGGGCAGAGCGGGATTAGAGCCACAACCGTGGGGCCGCAGGGCCCTCTCAGTTCAAATTGGGTGATTTTTACTTTCTGCTTTGAATGTTTCAGCACTTCTGGAAATTGAAACAGTGAACCTATCTTATCTGTCTGTCTGTCTCTCCCTGTCTCTCTCTTCCTACATCCCTCTCCTTTTAAACAAAACTTTTAAGAAAAGACCCTCAGGACACCCATGTCACCACATCAGCAGCCCCTCCCCTGGCACTCATGTCCCCCAGGGACTTGCCCTTGAGCCCCAGGTATGGAGAATCATGAGGGCAGTTTGTAAAAAGAGTACAGTATGCATAAAGCCAGGGCAGGAGAAATGTTCTAGATAAAAGGACACCAAAGAGACCCTATAAAATGCAGAGCCTGATCCTTGATTAAAGTCCAGACAAGATAACACACACACACACACACACACACACACACACACACAAAGAGCTATCGAGGACACTTTGGAGCAACCTCAGTAATTTGGACACAGACTGGATATTAGGTAATGTGACTGGATCAATGCTAAATTTCTTGGATGTGATGATGGCACTGGGGTTGTGTCTGAGAATGCTCTTGTTCTTCAGAGGTGCTTGCTGAAGTATTTGTGAAGGGTGAAGGGTCAGGATGTCTGCAACTTACAAACACTTCAGCAAAAATCATGGAGAGACAGAGAGAGAAGAATGCCCATGGGGCCAAGTGTCGTCAGTTGGGGAATCTGGGTGAAGGCACTACAGCGGTTCATTGCAAGGTTTTTGCACTTTTCTAGAAAGTCTGAACATTTTCAAAATAAAAAGTTGGGGGAGATCGGTGGTTGTCAGCGGCTGGTGATACCAAAAGAGATTGACTACAAAGGAACACCAGGGAACCTTCTGGAGTGATGGAAATATTCTATATCTTGATCATGGTGGTGGTTATGCAACTGTATAAGTTTGTCGAAATGCATAGAACTGTACACCAAAAAAAGAGTGAACTTTACTGTATGTAAATTATACTTCCCAAAAGGTGACTTTAAAAAAGAGAAGTTGGAGAAGACAAAGAGCCAGCAGGGCCCCAACCCACACAGGCTCTGGGAACACAGTGGTTCCTGCCTTGAGCCAGCCTTGCCTGAGCCTGTCCCACTGTGGACCCAGGGGTTCAGCAATGCGTAGGGGCTGGCCCTCCAGGTCCTGGGACCCAGAGCCTGACCTCGGGGAGCATCTAGGCACCAGTTAGGAGCTTCCTCCCAAGCCTCCTCGGCCTGAGTGCAGGGCCTCAGTCTCCCCGGGGCCAGCAGAGAAATACTGAATAACTCCCTTGTGTGTCCTGGAGAAAGCAGGTCTGAGCGCCCCTCATGAGGTGTTCTCAGTGGAGACAGAGGGTCAGCAGGAGTGACCACTCATCATCACTTGGCCCACCCCGCCACCACTGGGTACAGGGGCCCAGAGGAGGGAAGCAACTTGCCCAAAGTCACACAGCAAGTCAGGTAGCTCTGTCTGGGATGGATCATTCCTAAACTAAATCTTTGAGCCTGAAGTCGTCGCATCCAACCACCCCCATTTCTCAGATTGAAAGACCGAGGCCCAGGACTGTGTCAGAGCACAGATTAGCAATGCCTTGGGAAGCCCAGACCCCGTTGCTGTGGCCCTATTTGGTGTGGTTCCCACAGGCTTCTCGTGGGGGGGGGGAGGTGGGGTGTGAGCCTCCAGTCCTGACCACCATCCTCTGTCACCCTTGCTGTCCCCTCCCAAGCTTTCTCTGCCCCCACCCCACAGTGGCAGAGGACAGGGAGGAGTCAGGGGTCCCACGCCCGCCCCCCACCGCCCCAGGGAGCGCCCACATGGCAAAGAGCCATGGATTCTGCCCAGCCCACGAAACTCACCTCACCCAGAACCTGTTTCAACTCCTCCAGCTCTCCTTGGCAGCTTTGGAGGCCTCATTAAGTGATGCCAGTGCTTCCCACACACCACCTGAAGAAGGCGAGGGGGCCCAAACCAACAATGGAGCCCTATGGCACGCTCCCCAGAGACCCCCAGGCAGGAGGGCAGAGGCAGTGCAGTGCCCTGCCAGGCTGGGCCTGGGGAACAGGGGCCTCGCTGCCAAACGGCCAAGCCACCTTCTCCCCACGCAGGCCTGTGTGGGTCCCGCAGAGTTGTTTAACCTCCTTAATTAACCGGCAGTGATTACGAGGCCACCTTGGAAGGCCCCTGGGGCTTCAAGGAAGGCTGGGGGCTGGGAACTGGGGGCAGGGCCCCCCAGCCATGGCAGGCTCAGAGGCTCCCCACTAAGTGGAACAGAGAAGAAGCCCCCATCCCACACTAGAGAGGTGGGGGCAAAAGAAGCCATCCTCCCCACATCAGCTGTCTGATGCTGGGAAAGTGGCCTCACCTCTCTGGGCCTCGGTTTCCACTGGGAAGAAGGGCAGGGTGGCGGGGAGACTTGATTAATGACTGTTTGTGAAAAGGTCCCAGAGATGCTGCTGACAACAGGCCCGGCTACTATTCTGGGAAGGCATCGAAGAGTAACCAAGAGGATGAAAACAGTAAGGAGGGAGAAGGCCTCGCCCAGGCCTGCCGCTGCCCCCGACGTCCGCCCTCCTGCCCCAGCAGGGCTCCTGCTCAGGACAAGGGGACCCAGGGAGAGGAGGTGTCGGACCCCAGCCTGGGCCCTGAGCCTTCTGTTCCTCTTCTCAGCACCGAGATTACTAAACTATGTCCATCCATTCTTTCACTCATTCATTCATTCCACAAATGTTTATTAAGCACCTACTGTATGCCAGTCAGTACAGCAGCAAACAAAATAGACATGGTCATGCCCATGAGAGCTCAGTCTACTAGAGGAAGTAAATGATAAAAAAATAAGAATCCATCAAAGGAGCAGGATATTTTTTTAAGGTGGTGTGATAGGGAACAATGGGTAGAGACTTGAGTTTAAGGGCTCAGGGTGGGCTTCTCTGAAGAGGTGACATTAGATCTGAGAACTGAAGGATGAGATGGAGCCGCCATGGGAAGAGTGTTCCCAGCACAGGGAAGTGCACGTGCAAAGCCCCTGGGGTGAGAAACTGGTGTGTTGGAGGAGGCTGGAGCAGGGAGTAAGAAGGGGAGAGTTGTGGGAGGTGAGGTCAGAGTGGGGGGCAGGGTGGGGAGCAGATCAGGCCGGACCTGATGCAGGGATGAGCCTGTATTGCATCCCAGGACAGTGGGCAGCTATGGGAGAATTTTAAGCAGGGGAGGGACCAGGGTGGGATCCTCTCCCGGTGCAGTGTGCAGGGCCTGGTCAGTGCACACGTGCAGGTGAACTTAAAATCCAAATGGCTGAAGACCCTAATGATGACTACCTTGCCTGTTTGTATAGCACTTTCCTACTTGGGATTCAAAGCTTGGCCCTACCACTTCCTGGCTGTGTGATCTTGGGCCTCGGGTTTCCTCTCCTGTGAAACCAAGATAACAGATTCTTCCTTTGAAATGGGGATAGGCACTCCCAACTCAAATGGAGATAATGATTTAAATCCCCATAAACTCACAGAGCAAGAATTTCCTGAGCACCTATTATGTGGAGTGAAAACCTGCAGGATGGACCTGCCATGAGACGTTTGAAGGGGACACCCAACTGCTCCTGAGGGCTCTGGAGCATCAATCCCTGAGTTCAGATCCCAGCTCTGCCCCTTAGAAGCTGTGTGCCTTGGACAAATGTCTTGGCCTCTCTGAGCCTCAGTTTCCTCATCTATAAAATAAGGTTAATAGTAATACCTACCTCGTGAGGTTGTTGGAAGGATTAAATTATTTAATGTATATAAGACAGATAGACAAGGCCTGGTGCAAAGTGCTCATTTCCGGTTCGTTTTTCATTATCCATTTCCTAAATTCTTTCTTTAAGCTCCCCACCTGTTTGCCCCTCACCAACATCCCAATGCTGGATCTCTCAGCTCAGTCACTACCCAAAAAGTCCAGTCTCACCTCTGGTCTGTTTCCCCCCAGCAACAGGAGGGATCCTGTAAATCACATTTCTCCTCTGCTCAATGCTGCAGTGGCTCCCCACTGTTCCCAGGCCAGAGTCCCCACAAGGAGACTGTGCATGTCCCCAGCCACCTCTTGTACCACCCTCATCCTCCCACCTTGCCCCCAGCCCGAGTGACTTCCAGTTCTCTGAACGTCCTGCCTCCAGGCCTTTGCACGTGCTGTCCCTTTTGCCTGGAATGTGCTTCCCCCCAATATTCTGCCGGAGCTAAGTCTTCCTCCTGTGGGAAGTCGTCGGGGCTCCCTAGGGCTGCCGCATGCTGCTCACTTAGTACCCTGTGCTCCCCCCACAAGCACCTGTTGAGGGACATGTCAGAGCCCCCAGCTAGACTGGGAAGACGCCAGCAGCAGGAACCAGGTCTGAGATACCTCTCTTCTGCAAGGCCCGGAGCATATCAAGGAGGAGGGAGTGACAAATGGGGTAAGTGTTTAAGGTGAGCTGAGGTGGGTGACTTGAGCCAAGTTGAGCTGAGTGCAGTTCAATCAATCTTAGAGGAGGTGAGTGGAGGAGATGAGGTGAAGTGGAGCTGAGTTGAGCATTAAATTGAGCTGGATTGACTTGAGTGAATCGAAGTGAGTGAAACTGAGGTGACTTGACTGAGTTGGACAGAGATAAGCTGAACCGAGTTGAGGTTAGGTGAGCTAAGTTAGGATGAGTTGAGTTAAATTGAAGTGGGTTTTAAACTGAATTGAGTTATATTGAACTGAGATGCATAGAGCTGATGTAGAGTGAGTTAAAATGAGCTGAGATGAGGCATTAAACTGAGTGAGTTTAACTGAACTGAAGTGAGTTGAGTTGAGTTGAGCCAAATCAAGTTTAGGTGCATTTTAAACTGAATTGAGTTAAACCAAAGTTAATAAACTCTCTTTTTTTAAAATTGCTGCTCCCTAAGGAGCATTTTTGGACAGTTTTTTCCTAATGGCCTCCCTATGATGTTTTGATGCCTGTTTTTTAATTTACTATCATATAACTGTTTATTTTTTTGTATGTATATCTATGCTTTATACATAAAAACATTAAGAGTTTTTCACCCCACAAGAATCGATCTACGCCGTCTTAGGGGCAGTACCATCCCCACCCACACCCACACCCCTGCCCTTGAGGATGTGTAAGTTAGGCTGAGCTGAGGTGGACAGTTTCAGCTCTTCAAAGGGGATCTGTCTTGTCTTCCTGGAGGCAGGAGTCACTGACAAGGGCTGAGACCCCTGGAGAAGACTGAGGCAGAGGCCAGGCCGATCTCAGTCCCAACTCCCCTTCCACCCTGCCCAGTTCCATTCAGCCCATTCCCTCATGTATGTAAAAGAAGGAAAAATAAGCACACAGGCCCTGAAGCAGGTATGAGCTCAGTGTGTTGAGTTTCACTGAGGGAGGCCCATGTGACTGGAGAAGTGAGGAGGAGATGGATAGGAGGAGGTGAGGTCCTTGTGGGACAGGGGGAGGAGTTTGGGTTTTATCCTAAGGGCAGTAGGGAGCCATGGAGGATTCTGAGCAGGGGGACATGACCTGCATGGAACGAGAACCTCTGGATGCAGACAGAATGAACTCCCCACTGGTCCAGGATGGTGTGTCTGATTGGCCGAGCCAAGTCACATGTCTATGCTCTAGCTGCAAGGGAGACTGGAAACCTAGGCTCATATTCCCAGCATCCTTTGTGGAAGGTAGAATTTGCCCATAGAGCAGGGAATTCTCCAAACATTAGAAGGAAATCCAGATCCTGGACAGTTGAAAAATAAATGGCCCAAAGTGTCCAATAGTAACAAAAATAAAGTGCTATGGGGCTGGTTGGGTGGGAGGAAAAAGGCCCAGGCTAAGCCTGGTAGGGGCTGCCCCTTTCCCAAGACCCCCAAGACAGCCCTCATATATGCAAAGCCACTCCCTGGTCCCCAGCCTGGGACACGGACCCTGGAAACTCACCACTGGATCCCGGAATCTTGGGCCAAGAGTTGCCAGTTTCACTGCTTTCTTTAACCGTTAAAAGGCTATCCCGGGCTTCCCGGGTGGCGCAGTGGTTGAGAATCCGCCTGCCAACGCAGGGGACACGGGTTCGAGCCCTGGTCCGGGAGGATCCCACATGCCGTGGAGCAACTAAGCCCGTGTGCCACAGCTACTGAGCCTGTGCTCTAGAGCTCGCAAGCCACAACTACTGAGCCCGCATGCTGCAACTACTGAAGCCCGCGTGCCTAGAGCCCGTGTTCTGCAACAAGAGAAGCCACTGCAATGAGAAGCCCGTGCACCACAATGAAGAGTAGCCCCCAATCGCCGCAACTAGAGAAAGCCCACGTACAGCAACGAAGACCCAACACAGCCAAAAATAAAATAAAATAATAAATAAATAATTTTTTTTAAAAAAAAGCCTATCCAATCTGTACCCATGGTGGCCCTAAGGGGCCCAGTAGGACATACATCCAGCAATGCACGCACCCAGAGAGACCCCCCTACCCTTACAAAAAGACAGGCTCTAGAGCCAAGCAGATTGAGGGTCCAACCTCTGGCTAATGACTTCACCTCCCTGAGCCTGCTTTCTCACTGTGCAAGTGGTAGAAACATCCCCACCTCACAAGGGAAGGAAGTCACCTCCCACCCAGGATGTCAGGGTGGTCTCACACAGGTCATCAGAGACACAAAGACCCCGATTACATTCCCAATGACCATGCACCTACTAAGTGCCAAGCGTCAGACTGGACAGCTTACACCTACAGCCCTAATCCCCACAGCAAGCCACAGAGGCAGGGCCGGGACTCAGACCCAGGGCTGCCTGACGCTCCATCCCTGCTATCGTGTATTGAGCACTAGCTGTATGCCTGGCCCTGCTCTAGACACTTTATCTGAATCGTCTCACTTAGTCCTCACCACACTCTGTGAGGGGAATGTTATGATTATTATCTCATTTTCCAAATGAGGAAACGGAGGCTCAGAGAGAGATGTGACCTTGGCCATGTTCACACAACAGGACAGGGGCAGAGCTGAGATTCAAGCCCCAGTGAATCTCAGCCCCAACGCCCAGCCCTTCATTTCCCCTCTGCACACCTGCCTCAAGACACACCTCCTCCACGAAGCGTCTCCAAGCCCAGACTCCACCACTGCACACCCCCAGCTCTCAGTTTGGCTTTCCCACGTAGTTGTTTGCCATGAACTGTGAGCGTCATCTTTCCTAGGATTTTTCCTTTGATATCCCTCCCCCACCCCAGCTCTCCACCGGCTTGGCCGACCACAGGGGACCCTGGACCAGCCAGAGCCCCACCTGCTCCATAATGATTAATTAAACCCCAAACTGTGACCTGCATTCTTGGTCCAAGCCTCGTGCCTAGTGACCTCAGCCAGGCGTGGTGAGGGTGGGAGGGATGGGGAAGCAGTGGAGACATTCCGTGGGATGATGGGGTCTCCCCGCTTCACCCGCCGCTCCCTGAGAGGACCTTTGGCAATCAGAGAAAGCAGTGGGTTTACCAAGAAAAGGAGGAAGAAAACGCGGGCAGAAGGCAAGAAGCATGGGTGAATCAACACCCAGTGGGTGGGTGGGGGCCTGGAGAGTGGACTCCATGGAGCTGCTGGCCGAGGAGGGGGTCAACACCCCCAAAGGCATAAGGACCTCAGCAGAGAGAGGAGAGAGGACACATGTTTGAGCACCAGTGTGCAGCTGTTGTCCACTCAGACCTCCCTGACTCCACCCAGCAGCCCTGCAAGGCAGGTACCCATGTCCCCATTTAATGTAGCAAGACACGGAAGACCAGAAACACAAAGTGACTTGTCCCAGGTCACACAGCATCTAAGTAGTTCAGCTGGGATTCAAACCAGTGTCTATGGCTCAGAGAAAGGGTTAAAACAAAAGCCTTTATAGTCAGACCTGGATTCCAATGTGGGCTCCCTGCTTGTAACTATGTGGCCTTGGTTACAGCTCTTCTTTAGGTCTCGGCTTCTCTATCTGCACAATGGACATGGCAACACGCCAACCTCATAGACTGTCAGGTGACATCTATGAGCCAGCATAGAGTTTGTCTCAAATCAGAGAGGGGTATTGTGGGGCTGGTGGTGTGTGCCCTATTTGAATGCCCCCATTGCTGGGGAGCTCAGTCCCTCACAGAATTGATTTTCCAGCCATAAAACTTCTCCTTATTTTGAACTAAATAAAACCTGCCTCAGGCTTCCCTGGTGGAGCAGTGATTAAGAATCTGCCTGCCAATGCAGGGGACATAGGTTCGAGCCCTGGTCCGCGAAGATCCCACAAGCCTCGGAGCAACTAAGCCCGTGTGCCACAACTACTGAAGCCTGTGCGTCTAGAGCCCATGCTCCGCAACAGGAGAAGCCACCGCAATGAGAAGCCCGCGCACCACAACGAAGAGTAGCCCCCATTCGCTGCAACTAGAGAAAGCCCACGTGCAGCAACAAAGACCCAAGGCAGCCAAAAATAAATAAATAAATTTATTTTAAAGAAACAAAAAACAAAAAAACCTGCCTTTCCCAGGACCATCCCAGGCTGGCTGTGGAGCCCTCCCTGCCCTCCACTCCTCCTCTGACAAATGAAATGAGACCGCTGACCTTGCAGAGAGGGCTCAGTCACTTGACAAACATTTACTGGGCTCCTACTGTGTGCCAAGCATTGGTCTTGGCACTGGGGACACAGAAGTAAACAAGACCAAGAAAGCCTCTGATATCATGGGGCTGATGTTCTATGGGGAGGAGACAGATATTAACCATATGAACCCTTAAGAAATACAACCACTAGATAATTACTTCTTGGGTAAATCTAAATACCAGAAGCATCCAAACAACAGAGAACATTTAGAATTTATTTTTCTGATCACCCGATTTTTAAATGACATCATTGTATGAATCAGATGATACTCCTTCTTGGCTCAAAACCTTGCTGTGGCTCCCACTGTCTTCAGGATCACACCTAGATGCCATAAGACAACCGACAGGGCTCCATGTGATCCGGCCCCTGTGGACCTCTCTGATCTCTCCCCCTTGCCCACTCCACTCAAGCCACACTGGCCTCCTCACTGCTCCTCGAACATGCCGAGTTCTTTCACTTCTCAGGACTGCCACATGGGCTGTTGGCTCCACCTGAAGCTCTTCCTCTCACTTTCCAACGGGCCAACTCCTCCTTAAGACACTTGCCATCCCGCACCCCAGGGAGACACATCTGGGTCCAGTCTTGCCTGTAAGTTTGGCTCACTTGGCCTCCTTCCCCTTGTCCTGTGAAAATCCACGCAAAATGGAGAGAAAAATAGCCAGGAAAGAGCGTGAGTCATTTGTTTACAGGCTAATTAATTACTAAGCTCAGAAACTTGATTTCCATTCTTCCTTTTTTCCCCCTCTCTGCGCTTTGAGAATGTTTGGAATCCACATTGTTTCCCAACGCAAAAGTATGTCAAGTTTATTTTTAGCAAACGCACATGATGGCTGGGGCTGTTATTCATCCCCCCGCGTCAGTGGGGAGCCGTCCACAGAGTATGCGGGCTGCTTAATGCTCTTCACATGTGGCTCCTGGGAGGCCAGCAGGTCTGCAGTAGCCTTGGTGACATTGGGGTCAGTGGGACCCAAGGTAGGTCCAAAGCTGAGGGACTGGGGATAGAGGTTCCAGGCTGCAGTTTCTCCTCCTGACCAGGGATGGCGCTGTGGTGAGGGGATAGGAGGAGCAATTTCTCCCAAGCAGGATGAGCAAATGCCTTTTTCCTGAACTAGCAAGTGGGTAACTTGGGCATTCCAGCGACTTGTCCCTCCACTTCTTGTCTTTTGAAGGGGAGTGGGAGAAGCCTAATTGATTCACCTTTGGTTCAGCCAGGATGGAAAAGTCCTCCTATTCGGTCTAGCTGATACTACTGTGCCTTCTCTGCTCACTTCCCCATCCCCTGCCTTCAACTCCCACCCTCCACTCCTGTCAGCCAACCCTGGTCACCCTTCCTGCTCTCTGAGGGCCCAGGTTGGGAAGTAGGGGCAGCCTCCTTGTGGGAACTCTTCCAAGGGCTTCCTTCCAAGATGGCTGCTTCCAGTTCCTGTCCCGGAATGGATCCCAGCAGCTATGAAAAATCTACTTCCAGCTACCTCAAGGGAATAAGAAAGGACCTGTCTCCAACAGATACTGTTACCCAGCAATAAAGGTGACATTATGGCTGTGGAGCAAAGACTGTCACCTCCAGAAGGCGAGATGATATCTATCATGGTCTCTCTGTGTCCCCAGGGCCTGGCATCCAGTGGGTGCTCAGTAAAGACTTACTAAATGATTGTGACCTGAGTTCCAGGCTCACTGTGCAATATCAGTTAAGCCACTTGCTTTTTCTGAGCCTCAGTGTCCCATCTTGCAAATGGGTTAACTGACCTCTAACCCTACAGCAGGGGTTGCAAACTCAGCTGCCTATAAGGCCCAGGCAGGGACACAAAATTGAAACAGGTCGGGAGGCAGCTTGGCCACCTAAGGCCTGTGGGGACAGCCAATCCTCGGCTCCAACACACAGCACTTAGGAGCCCAGGGTTCCTGGATCTTTTCATTTCTCAAGGAAAGCCAGAAATCTGGATGTTTGTGTGCAACATCCTAAATTTTCAGTGTTGGCAACTCATTTTGACTTTCAGCAAAAGCACCACACAGGCCAAACCCAACGCGCCTCGAGGCCGACCCGGCCCACGGGCCGCCATTTGAGTCCTTGGTGGTTAGCATCTGTGGCTCACTAGGCCTTGAACAGGCCTGTCACGCCCAAGCCTGGGACACGGGGTTGGGATGGAGAAGGCGGCACAAGCCTCACGCCATGTGGGAGTAGCTATTACCCCAGCTTATGGGAGGGCCGGGCCAGACTCGCTGGTGCTGGGACTGTGAGCATTGCCCGCAGAGCTCTGCCTTCCGCTGAATTAAGGAAGCCGATAATAATCTAGGTGGAGCGTGGAGGTAGGTCGAGAATGAGCTAGCAAACTACAGCTGGTTGATTGTATCTATTGTCAAAAGCCCAGATATAATATCAGATTAGTAAACTTTGTGTGCCTATTATAACACCATGTCATTATGGGATGTGTCATAATTAAGGCCCCAGCGGGGCCCCTTCTCTCCCTGACTTTGCGTGTCCAGGCACAGTGTCTCCTCTTAACTCCTTCCTGGCCACAACTGGCCCTGCCAACGGGGTTTGTAAGGCAAATCTTGATCAGGCAGGCACTGACACATCCCACAGGGTGCCAGACCCCATGCTGGGCACTGGGGGACAGCAGTGGAACCAAGGCAGATGAGGTTCTGTTCTCACAGAGCTCAGAGTCTGGTGGGAGGAGGCCTGATAGTAGATATGGACACAAACAAAATGAGCCAAGTGCATGGTGAGTGCTGTCAGGGAGCTAGGCAGAGGGCCTGGGTGGGAGTTAGGCAGTCGAGGGGCCATTTGACAGGGTGGCCAGGGAAGCCCCCTCCAAATGCAAGCTGAAGGAGAGCAAAGCATGCTTATTGGCCACAGAAAGGGGAGCTGGTGAGGTTTGCTGAGCCCCCTCCTGCCCACCCATTCCCTGATTCAGCAAACCTTTGTGGAGCACCTACTATGTGCCAGGCCTGGGCTGAGTACCAGGGAAGCACTGTGAACAAAACAGACGATAGTCCCTGCCCTGAGGAAAGTAATATTCTAAGGAAGGAGACAGACATTAGACATATATATAATATGATGGCGAGTCAGGAAGAAAAAAGAAAGGGCTTGGGGTGACAGTGGAAGTGACACTTCAGCAGGGTAGCCAGGGAAGGCTTCCCTGAGGTGGTGACATTGAGATGAGATCTGAATGAAGTGAGGGATCCAGCTGTGTGACAGAGTTGGGGGAAGAGCATTCCAGGCAGATGAACAGCAAGTGCAAAGGCCCTGGGGTTAGATCATGCCTGATGTGTTGGAGAGATAGCAAGGAAGCCATTGGACTGGAGCAAAGTGAGCAAGGAAGAGAGAATGGTGGAGATGAGGTCAGAAGGACACGGGGGCCAGATGAGGCAGGGCTCTGTGGGCCTTGTAAAGACTTTGGCTTGTGTTCTGGACGTGAGCCATGGAGGGTTCTAAGCAGAGGGACAAGATCTGACTTAGGATCCACCTGGATTTAACAGGACCCCTTTGGCTGTGTGGAGAATGGTGAGACCAGCAAGGAGGTGCTTTGAATCCAGGTGTGGAAGTGGAGGGGAAAAACCTGGTTGGGTTCTGGATGTATTTTAAAGGTAGAGCTGACAGAATTTTCTACCAGTTATTGGATGTGGGACAAGAGATGAACTGAGTGACCCCAAGGTTTGAGCTTGAGCACCTGGAAGGATGGAGCTGAAATTTCCTGAGAGTGGAGAGCTATGGGTGGACCCAGTGCCCAGGTCTGTCCTCTGCCCACTCCCCGAAAGCCCCCTGCTGACCACCACCCCAGCCTCTGCTGGGTCAGGGCCATGGAGGGAGGGAGGGAGGAGTCGGCCCCACCCAGGCATCCAGACAGGAAAGGGGCACCCAGGGCCTGTCCACAGGATGACACAACACAATCATTTTGCTGCTGAGTTTTGCAATGGGCACTCTTTATCGACTGGTAACGGGAGTGGGATTCTGCAACCACCCCCAATGGGTGATAGTGGCTACTGCCAGGCCAGAGGGATATTGGACCAAACCACAGCCATCTCCTTGACCCACAAGGATTGATCCTCCAACAGGCCATCCAGGGCTGAGCCATCATGGTGGCACAGAGGGCCAGCAGTGAGCCCTGGCCTCAGAGCCCATTGGGTTCAAATCTCAGCTCCTCCACTTGGCTGGGGACCTTGGGCAAGTCACTTCCCCTCTCTGGACCTCAGCTCTTCCTCTGAAAAAAGGGGAGCAATTAAAGGGATTATTTTAAAGTTACTTTAAAACTGTTACCCAACCTTACCATTTAACATTTATTGAACACTTACTGTGTAGCTGGACCCATGCTAGGTGCTTTCTATACATCATCTCATTTAATCCTCGTGTCCTTTAAATCCTTTAAACTGCTATTTTCCTACTTTACAAATGGGGAAACTGAGAGAGAGGCGGTGACTGTCCCCAGGTCAGCCAGCCTGTCAGGTATGAAGCACGGACTCAGACCCAGGCCTATCCAACTCCAAACTCCAACTCTGTTTTAGGAAGTCACTGCAGTTCTCTGAGGCTGTTTCCTCATCTGTACAATGGGAATTACAAAATGAATAGAATTAAGCAGTGCCTCCCTCCTGGGGTTGGTGCCTGGTGCTTGGGAAGCCCTGAGAACACAGTCGCCATTGTTATTATTACCAGAATTGTTGTTACCAGCCAGCACCAGCCAGGGGTGCCGAGCATCTAGGATACACCCCCGCCCTGCCCCATCCAGCCCTGTGGGGCACAGAGAGCACACAGACTTTAGAATCAGGGTCCAGATCCCTCCTGCCCTCCTGCTGTGACCCTGGGCACGTCTGCCCTGTCTACCGGGGCAACAATTCCCAACCACTCCCGGCCATTTACAGGTCAAAGGAGGCCACTGGGTCAGTGATAATCCTGGTATGTTGGGCCCTCGGGACAGTCCTGTGAAAGATGGTCATTTACCCCATGTAGCAGAGGAGGACACCAAGGCTCAGGCTGGCATGTGACTTGCCCAGGATATCAAGCCAAAGAGAAAGGGATGGGGACATTGCTCCCATTACAGGACCTCTGACTGCTCAAGGCGCTAATGCAAAAGCCTTCCTGGCAAAGCCTCTCTCTGTTTCTCTCCCCTTCTGTATCTCCCTGCCTCTCTCTTTCCCTCTGTGTCTTTGTCTTTCCCCTGTGTCTCTCTGTATCTCGCTCAGTGTCTCTGTCTCTCCGTCCTCTCTCTCTGTCCCTCCCTCGGTACCTCTGGCCCAGGCTGCCTCTTCCCTACATACCCTCTGGGCCCACCCATCTCCTCTCCATTCCTGGCTCTATAAATATTTGCTGAGGTGAAGGTGTCTGGCAGCCTAATTTGCTGGAGACCCTCACCCAGCCCTACCTTTCCTCTCACAGCCACCACCCAAGGGCTCCCTAGAGAGGGAAGGCAGGTGGGGGATCCACAGCCTCAAGGATGCTTGAAAGGCCGCCAGTTCCGGGTCCCACAGCTCGAGGCCAGACCTGCCCCCAGCTGGATTCCCTCTTACTGGGCAAGGGCAGACTCTGTGTTGGGGGCAAATGCTGATTGGCCCAAGTCAAACATGGCCCTCTCCCTCCCTTTGCAGTAATTGGCTGAGGCTAGACATGGAATGCATCTGTGGCCAATTAGATGGGGAATTCTGCCAAGGGACTTCTGGGAAGAGTTTCTTCATTCTTAAGAGGACACATGAAGGCCTTTTCCTGCCTGGGCCATAGTTATGTGAGGAAGAGATGGCAGGAGCTTTGGCAGCCACCATGGAGCTATAAGGAACTGGGCTGAGAAGAGATGGCAGAACCACAAGGTGAGAAGAACCTGAGGCCTCAGTGATGTCCAACCCACCGCAACCTCCAGCTCACCAAGCCATTATTCATTCATTCATTCAACAAATATTTATCGCACACCTACTGTGTGTCAAGCCCTGTGATGGGCACTGGGAATACAGCAGGAAACAGAGCTGACATGATCCCTTCCTTGCATTCTGGAGTAGGAAACAGACCTCAATCAAATAATCATCTGAGCACGTGTAACAATATGGTCATAATGAGGGCTGCAAGGAGAGATCCATGGAGATGAGACCAGAAAGGGGGATCAAGGAGGGCACTCTAGCAGAGTGAATGAGAGGGAGAGTGGCAGGAGACTGGGAGAGAAGGGTCAGCCATCGAGCAGCACCTGCAGGTCATGATTAGGAGGTTAATCCTTATTCTGAGGGCAGTGGGAATCATGGGAGATTGTTGAGCAAAGGAGCTGGATGGTGATCCAGCTTACTTTTTTTTTTTTTTAATTGGGGTATAGTTGTTTTACAGTGTTGTGTTAGTTTCTGCTGTACAACGAACTGAATCAGCCATGTGTATACATATATCCCCTCCCTCTTGGACCTCCCTCCCGCTTCTTAAGGCTCCGACTGGCAGCCCGTGGAGAACAAATGTAGGGGTGACACTGGGGGCAGGAGACCATTCAGAGGCTGTTGTAATCATTCAGGCGAATCACCCAAGCCTGAATGGTGCTGGGGCAGAAACACGGAGAGGTGGAGACGGAGTAAGGCCAGACTTCAGGAGGTGATAATAATGGTAGTTATCGATCGCTTCCCACAGTCAGGCGCTGTTCCAAGCACTTCACAGAGAGTATCTCATTTAAGGACATCCCTGTGAAGTAGAAACTCTTATGATTCCTGCCTCACAATGAGGAAACTGAGGCATGGTGAGATCAACGCCCAAGAAATGGCTCACTTGCCAACGCTTTCTGCCCCACCTCAATGGGCCTCAGGACACTTGTAAACCTCAGGCACCCAGGGTACCTCTGGGCTGATCAGTCACCCTGGATTCTCACCACCCCCAGTCGGGGACACATGGGAATCCCATCCTGTGTCACCAATCACTTTCTCATTTCACTCTCCTTGAGAAATCACTGTTATTATTACAGGCAAGGTCTCCCAGCCACAGATCCCATTTCCACCCAATTCCTCACTCTCTCCTACAGGGCAGGACTCCACCCTGTGTGACTTGGCAATCCAGAGAAAGGCAGGGACTTGCCCGAGGCCACCTAGCATGTCCTTGGTGCAGGTGCCTACAGCTGAGGTGAGGACACCAGGGCCTGTGCTATTATCTGTGGCCAGAGGCAAGAGGCCCAGTGGGACACCTGAGGCCCCTGATAGGGTGGCCTGAGGTCCCAGCCCCCATGATGTCAGGCAGGCCATACACAGCCCAGAGATAATCGAGACCGGATTCTGACCAGTGATTCATTACAACATCATGGCCAGGGCCGCCCCATGGCTCTGAAGACTCAGAGGCAGGATCTTCTGAGGTTGGGACTGGAAGAGGGGTGGGGACAGTGCAGAGAGACCCAGGAGTTCCTCCCAGGTCCCTTCCTAGAAGGAATCCACACAGCAAAGATGTCCAGGTCACTTCTTGATGGTCACTGGCTGGCACTGGAGTGCCTGCCTTGTTTCAGGTCCTGTGGGACACACTGGTGACAAAGCAGACCTGGTGCCTGTCCTCAGGAAGCTGACACTTGCATGGAGGAAGCAGGCATCAAATCAGGAGTCCCATTAAAAGAAGGGAAGGAGAGGTGCAGGGGATGCCTCCCCAGTGAGGTGACTTTGAGCTGAGCCCTGAAGGATACATAGGGGAGAGCTCTGGGAAGAGGAGGAGGAAGAGCATGCTGGGAGGGGATACAGCATATGCAAAGGTCCTGAGGTGGGCCTAGTGTGGACGGTTCAGGGCTAAGAGGGTGGAAAGGGAGGGCCAGAGTGATGAGGCAGGAACAGAAACAGATCAGCAGGTGCCTCTAGGCCAAGGTGAGGAGCTGGGATTTTAGCTTATGGGCCATCGGGAGCTATGGAAGGTTTTAGGCAGCAGGTAGGGTAGAGGTGATCAGACTGGAGTCCAGTGCATCTACTCTACAGGATGGCCTGAAGGGGCCTGAGCCATTTCAGGTTCTAAGACCTGAGGCTCCAGGCCTCCTGGGTCTTCCCCCTTCCAATATTCAGGGCTCTGGCAGCCAGCAGGCAGAGGCCCAGCTGGGCCAATCCCAGGTACCCATGGCCCCCGGCTGCCTGCCCCCACCTGGACCTCCTACGGGACATTCCAGGCAGCGATTATCTCAGTTTTGAGCACTAATTAGCCCAGTTTCACCTCAGGCCTTCCCAGCTCTGCTCTGAGAGGGCCCCCTGGGGAGACAGCCTCCAGGTACAAGGTCCCAAGGGAGGGCTGGAGGGGCAAGAAGGAAGGGGCCCCTGAGCTGGTTCCTAGGAATACGGAGAACGGCAGCTGCAACCCAGAGGTGCAGAAAACGCCCTGCTGGGGATGCCCCCAGCACCCTCTGCCCCTGCCCACACCCTCCCTCCCCCAAGTACTCCCTGCTTTGGCCAGCCCCCATGCCTACCCAGAGAGTTCCACCGTCTCTTCCCTCCTCACTCCGGTTCTTCGCCTCTCTCAGCTTGCACCTGGCTCTGTGTGTGTGCGTGTCTCTTTCTCTTTCGTCCCTCAGTCTCTCTCTGTCTCTGTCTCTCCCTGTCTGTCTCTCTCCCCCTCTTTGTCTCTCCCTGTCTCCCTGCCCCCTATCTCTGGCTCAAAGCCTAGTCATTCTCCCCTTCCCCCTGGTCTCCGGCCTGAAGTGTGGGTTGGGGGATTCTCTTCCGGTCCCAGCCCCTCAGGGGCGTGGGTGGAAGTGAGTGTCCCTGAGAGCCTGCAGGCAGAGGAGGGAAGCTGGTGCCTGCACAAACTGTTCCAACCCTGCCGGTTTTTCCAGCTCAGCCCCACCTTGGACTGGGCCACCCCCAGGGAGGGGACCCACCCTCCCTGGGCCAAGTGGGGCTGCTAGAAGGTGAGGCCTGACCAGGAGCATCCTGGAAAACAGAAGGGGAAGCGGGATCAAGTTGCCCGGGCCCTCCAGCCAGCCCAGGCCAGAGCTGGAAACTTACAGCCCTATTAACACATGGGGAAAGTGAGGCTCAGAGAGGGTTTAGGGCCACAAAGCTAATTAGGGTCAGAATTTGAACCCAGGACTCAGGAAGGGATTCGGACGTAACCAGTGGTCCCCCTCTAGCTTCTGGTCCAGCAGTTTCCTTCCCCGGACGCCACCCTGGTCCCGGTTTCTTGTGTGTCCTTCCAGAATCATCCATGCATATCCATATTTCTCTTCTTTTATGAATGGTTTAACACAAGTGGTAAAACAACAGATGCTGTTCTGCACCTGCCTTTTCACTTAACCATATCCTGGAGATCTCATCTTATCAAAGCCTTCTTCCTTATTTCTAACGCCTGTTGGGTCCTCCAGGGAGTGGACTAGCCCCAGTGGACTCACCCAGCCCCATAATGGACATCCTGGTTGTTTCCAGTCCTTTTTTTATATATACCTAGAAAATGTCACAGCGACCCCCATCCTCCCAACACACACATGTGTGTGCACACACGCTCACACACACACCAGGCTGCTGACTTATAGGATCCAGTCGTCCAGAAATGTGGCAGTGAGTCTTACCCAGGAATGAGCTCAGAATCCTGGAGCAGAACCCATTAAAATTGCAGACTTCTGGATGTTCCAAAGCACCTGAAGTGGAAGCTTGGGTGGAGGGACCCTGGAATCTGTATTTTCAGCAAACACCCCCAGAGAGGAAGGACTCATAGAGCCAGAGGCCATGGTAAAGTGGACTGTCCAGCTGTGTTTTCCAGCTGTGTTCCCAGCTCACAAGGCCCTGGGGGATGCCCTGCCCCCCATCTCAGCGTCTCCTTTTTGTTCCGTTCATGTGAGGCTCCAGAAAAATTTGGGGGAATAAAAAGGGCTCTATGCAGTGAAACATAAGCAATAATGAAGCTGAAAAATCAATAAATGGGGAAACAGAGGCAAAGAAGGCAATAGGACAAGCCAAAGACTCCACAGGCCCTGGTGTTGATATGCAGCCAGGCTGAACTTGAACCCAGGTCTCCTAACTCTTAGGCCGTGAGTCTTCTGCCACATTCCACACCACCCTTGTCCGGTCTCCTGTCAGCCAGACATGGCTTATCCATCCACCCACCCAATAATCTGCCTCCACCTGTTCACTGTTCATACCATCACCCAGCCCACCCTATCCATCCAGGTCCACCCATCCATCTGTCCCTCCATCTCTCTGTGCATAGACACTCATCCAACCACCCATCCTGCAGCCTCCACCCAGGATTCAGAGCACCTACTAAGTGCCAGGTGCCATTCTAAGCTCTGGGAGCACAAGATCAACATGACAGACCTGCTCCTGCCCCAAGATCTCAGCGCCTATGGAAGAGACTGGCCATAGACAGATAATCACACCCATACAGACCCCAAATGGGGTCCTAGCTGTGAATACCATGCACAGGAATGGAGGGGAGTGAGTAGGGGGTCAGGGAAGTCCTCTCTGGGTGAGGACCCTCTCCTCTGAGAATCAAGTAAGAAGTCGGCATGAACTTGGGAGAAAGGGAAGGGAAAGGCATTTGTTGAAGAGGGAACAGCATGGGCAAAGCATGTAGAAAGAGGAATAGCGAGTTGGAGGGATGGGGGACAATCAGAGAGGAGGGAGGGTGGGAGGTGAGGAAGGGGGTTGAGCAGAGACACACTGGCCACAGTGAGGACAAGTCTGATTGGAGCCCCAGCTATGGCGGGTGGGGAAGAGGGGTGGGGAGAGGATCAGAGGGCCTGGGATAGGAGCCACAGAGCAGAGACCACCAAGCCAGGACTCAGACTCCTGGGAAGCCCACATAGGAGAGGCACTGGGAAGCTGGGCAGCTCCTCTCAGGACAAGGTGTGCTTCCTGCCTCTCCCCCCAGGAGAACCAGCCCCGGCCTGTCCACCAGGGAGTTAGAACATTCTCCCTGGTGCCGCCACCAGTTTCCAGCCCCCTGCCAGCCCTGGCCTGGCCACCTCCTCCCTCTCCCTTGCCACTCCTGCCCCACCGAAGGGTCTTCCCTGGGCCCCTGCCTCCCCACCTCATCAGGGGGCACCAAGCCTTCCATTAGGGGTCCCCTTAGGCATTACCTAGCCTGCAAGAAACCCATTAAAGCTTAGCAGTTCACTCCATTCAAATCCTCCACATAGCCTCTACAGTAATGTGATGCTATTTATTGAGTGCCTACTGTGTACCGAACCCTGGGCTCAGCACTTTCCACCAGTTCATTCATTCTGGTCTCTCCTCTTCCTGGCTACCGCCATCCCATCACCTTGGGAGGAAGCAATTAAATCATATCCCCCCTCTGCTCAGAATCCTACCTCTCCACAACCACATCCACACACCTTCCAACGCCTCTCCTACTTCTCTCCCCTCACCCACAGCAGTCCCCCCACACTGGCCTCCCTGCTGCTCCTTGGACAGAGGAAGCATGACCCCACCTCAGGGCCTTTGCACTTGCTGTTTCCTGTTCCCCAGATATCCCCATGGCTCTCTCCCACCTCCTTCAGGTCTTTGCTTAAAGACAGTCTTCTCTCACTGAGGCCCTTTCTGACCTCTGTAGTTAAATGCAACACCACACACACACACACGCGCGCGCACGCACACGCACACACACACACACACACCCCAGCACTCCTTCTCTCCTTCCTCTTCTTTTTTTTATATCAGCCTTTTATATTTTTTTATTGCTGTCTTTTAAAAAATTTTTATTTTATTTATTTAGTTTTACAAGCAGGTTCTTATTAGTTATCTATCTTATACATATTAATGTATATATGTCAATAAAGTCTTTTTTTTTTTTTTTGGCCACACCGAATGGCTTGTGGGATCTTAGTTCCCTGACCAGGGATCAAACCCGGGGCCTTGGCTGTGAAAGCACAGAGTCTTAACCCCTGGACTGCCAGGGAATTCCCTTTCCTTCCTCTTCTTTATTTTTCTTCACAGCACTATCTGACCGGCTATATCCCCCACCATGAGGATGTAAACTCCATGAAGACAGGGTTTGGGGCTGTCTTGTTTTCTGCTGTATTCTGGGGCTTAGCCCAATGCCTGGCACATGGCAGGTGCTCATTCCTGGAGCACATCTTTGAGTCTTCTGTGTGCCAGACTTGTGATTGCAGATACAGCAGAGAACAATAAGGAAACATTGTGGAAAGTGGCATCAGAGGCTCTGGGTCCAGGACCTCATGCAGTCACTTCCCAGTTGCGGGACCTCAGAAAAATACCGGAGGCCTGAGGCATAGCTGATCCCACAGACTAGCGCCACAGCCCCACTCCCCCAGTGCCATCCCATCAGCTCCTTCCAAGGACCCTGTGACATCCACAGTGCCATTACTCTTCTCTGGAAAATGCTGGGCTTAGTTATTTTTGATACTGTATGGTCTGTGCTTTCACAGGTTTCACAAAAGGCACCAATTAAACAAAACCCACCTCAACGGGACCCTTAATGACCCAGAACTGGATTTTGTTGTTGTTTGTTTTTTCCTTTCGTTTCCATTAGTTCATTTACCAGCCATTTACTTATTGGGCACCAAGCACGTGATGAGGTTGGTGAAAATGTATCATCTCTTCTGGACCCAGGTTATACGTCCATAAAAGGTTTACCTTTTAAAAAGTATAACAGAAAAAAAGACGGAAGGAAAAGACACATTGGCACACAGGTTGAAGTAATGCACAGACAAAGGTCTGGAAGTTTGCACCCCAAAATCGTAAAACCGTCCTGGGAGGGTGAGGAAGGGGCTGGCCCTCGGGCAGGTGGTCCAAGATGGACTTCAGCCTCATCAGAAATGTTTTCACATCTTAAGAGAATTAATGCATGTACAGTATTACCAGCATCATTTGAAATCACAATTTAATCGTGAAAAAGGCAAAAAGACAGGTCGGCCAGGGAATCAAAGAGCAACTTGTATCTATTGAACACCTACTGTGCACTCCAGGGGCACCCGGTTAGGCCCACCACGTCCTAATCTTCCCAAGTTTCACCTTAGATCAGCCAGTGATGGAAGCTGGGAACCAGGAGCCTGGGTTCCTCTCGTCTCCCTGTGGCCTTGCACAAAGTCTTTCTTCCCACTCCCCACGTGAGGAAACTGGGGTCAGCAAGGTCAGTGATGGGCACAGCTACACTCAAAGAATGTTCCTGAACATCTAAGGAGAAACTCAGTGCTTGCTGACCTCGCTGGATGCCACAGCACCAGCTACGTGCAAACGCAGGGACCCTCGTTCTGAAATCACTAGGAATCTCAAGACGCAACAGCAGAGCATTAAACCTAGCCCGGGGCCCTTCCGAGCACAGGGCCCTGTGCACCTGCCCAGGCTGCAGGCCCGTGAAGCCCGCACTGGTCTTGCCTTAGCTTACCAAAAACTTTTTCAAAACTCAGAGTGGGAATTAAGCGAGTTTTCTGAGTAACTTCAGGCGGTCTGAAAGCTCCTTTCTCCAGAGCTTTCCATTCCATGCCAGCCGTCTTAACATGCTGGTATTCGTAAGGCCTAAGGGCAACATGGGCTCCCCCTTTCCCACAAATAGCAATAACACCACCACCAAGAGCAGCTACTATTATTGGGTACTTAGCGCGCGCAGGCATTGTCTCGAGATGTGCACACATTTAACTCCTCGAGTCTGCCCAACAGCGCTGTTAGCTAGATGCTCTCGTGGACGGGCTCTGGAAGTGGAACCTGGGGCACAAAGTGAGGAGCCGCTCAGCCCCGGTTACCTAATCAGATGGGGGCAGTGCTGGGATTCGTACCCAAGCCTGTGGGGCTACAGAGCTGACACGCTGGCTCAGGAAGGAAGGCAAAGGCCGGTGGGAGGCGGGCGGAGATCGGCAGAGCTGCCCCGGGGGCCAGGGAACGAGGCTCCAGGGATGGGAGTGGCAGGCGGGGCTGCCCTCTGTCCCACTACCTCCCCTCCCCACTTGGAGCCCTGAGCTCTGGGCTGGAATGGCCTTTGCCAGGCAGTGGTTTCACCATCCCCTACCAGGCCCTGGGGAACCTCTGGGAGCCTGGCACGGCTGTCCAGCCCACTGAGTCCAGGCCAGAGCACTGGGTAAGGAGCACACTCCGGGGTCACCCAGACCCAGGTTCAAATCCTGCCTCTGCCACCCACCAGCTGTGGGACCTCAGGCAAGGTAAGCCCCCTCTCTGAGCTCTTGTGTCTTTTTGGTTTTTCCTTTTGAACCTGAGGTACAAAAGGCCAAGTTATCCAAGCTGATTCCTCAATTCACAGTGTTGTCATCATTGTCCACGCAAGGCTCTTCTCTGGTTTTATTTATGCCCCTTAACCCCACTCTCCACGCCCTGCCCACCTCATGCTCATATGTCCAATGTGTATCTTTAATTTTTTGTAATTACTTTACTTTTATTCACTTATGTAGGATAAAGTTCAGGACAGGAACTTATCTCAATGAATTTTTACCTCAGTGAATTTTTACCTCAATGCCTATTCATATATGTATAAATCCATGTGACCATCACCCAGATCAAGACATAGAACTTTTGCAGCAGCCCATAAGGCTCCCCTATGTCCCTTCCCAGGCAATAACTCTATACCCAAAAGGAACCGCTACTGTGACTTCTAGATTTGTCTGACCTGTTCTCAAACTTCGTATCAGAGGAATCACACAGTACGTGGTCTTTTGGGTCTAGCTTCTTTCCCTCTGCATAATGCTTTTAAGATTCATCCACAACGTGCATGAATCAATCGCTTACTCCATGTTATTGCTGAACAGTATTCCATTTATAGATGGACTACAATTTGTTGATCTTCTCACTTGCTGAAAGACATTTGAGTTGTTTCCAGTTTGGGGCCATTGTAAATAAAACTGCTGAGAATATGCTTACAGGTCTTTTTGCAGACGCGTATTTTCATTTCTCTTAGGTACACTGAAGGTCAGACTTTTTATTTGTATTTCTAATTTATTTTGGTGTAACTTGTGAACTTACAGAAAAACTTACAAGCGTTACAGGAACTTTTCACCCAGGATACAGAATATCCTTCACCCAGATTGTTTATATTTTTTCCCACTTACTTCATCACTTCCCCTCTATTTATATTTCTCTCTTATCCTGAATTATTTGAGAGTCAGTTGTAGAACCGATGTCCTTTTATTCCTAAACCCTCCTGACCGCCCATTACACAGCTGGTACTATTATCAAATTCAGGACACTTAGCATCGATGCAGCACTACTATCGAATCCGTAACACCAATTCGATATTCCATAATCGTCCCCATAATGGTCTTTATGAATTTTTTCTGGTCCAGGATCACTCTTAGCTTCCCTCGGTTGTATGTAGACTCCTTCAACAGTTCCTCAGCCTCTCCTGGATTTTCTTGTCCTGCTTTTGAGGATGACACGCTAGCTATTTTGCAATATGTCCTTCACTCTGGATTTGTCTGATGATTCCTCCTAGTTAGATTCAGGTTATGCATCTTTGCAGGGATATAATAGAAGTGATGCTGTATTCTTCCTGCGTGTCCTGTCAAGTGGCACACAATTGTGATTTGTCCTATTGCTGGAAAATAGGGGTAATAAAAGCTCCCACCTCCTAGAGCTGTTACAAGGATTAAGTGACACAACCTAAGGCCTGCTTTTGTAATTATTATCTCTCCTGCATTTGGAGGGAGGGCCAGGCATGGGGCCGAAGAACAAACACACGGCTGTCCCCACCCAGACCTGTCTCCTGGGCCCTAACCCTCACCCTGCCTCCTAGAACTTGCAACCAAGATGCACAGAGAGACAGGGGTACGCAGAAGCCCAGAATTCTAGTCAGACCAGACTGGAGGCCCCTTCGTGCTGTCTCAGCTTGATCCCATGAGGGATGGGGACCCGAGGCCCTGAGAGTACAGAGTACAGTCCCCAGTGTCACCCAGCGAGCCAGTGGGGACTCAGCCCAGCCGCTGCATCCTCCACACCAGGGGTTTTCAACCCAGGGGGATTTTTCCCCCCAAAGGACACTTGGCAACGTCTGGAGACATTTTTGGTTGTCACAGCTGGGGGCAGTGATGCTACTGGCATCTAGTGGGTAGAGGCCAGGGATGCTGCAATGCCCAAGAGCCCCACAACAAAGAATGATCCTGCCCCACACGCCAACAGTGCCAAGGTTGAGAAACCCTGGTCCACACTGAACTAATGATAGCAGGCACCAGATGAGCCCTGGCCAACTTACGTTGCCTACTTTCTCCCAGGACCCAACTGGCTGCAAAGAAAAGGCAGTTTGGACCTTCAGCAACATCTAGGGCTTAAAAAGAGGAGTCCCCACTGCACAAATAGGGGTTTGCTGCCTCAGTCTCTTTTTTTCCTGAGTCCACAAGGGTTCAGATCAGTGCTGTTGGAGAGGGTTTGAGGATGTACAACCTCTGGGGAGCTGGGTGGTAGGAGCTTACAGGGGCGTCAGGAGCCCTGGCCTGGAAATGCAGGGGACAGGGAATCTTAAACCACCTGTGGCAGCCGGATTGATGGGTAGGGGTGGTTACACCCTGAGATTATGTCTTCATTTCTGGGCTCTGATTTTTTTTTTAATTTTTTAAATGTATTTATTTTTGGCTGTGTTGGGTCTTCGTTGCTGCGTGCGGGCTTTCTCTAGTTGCAGCGAGCGGGGGCTACTCTTCGTTGTGGTGCATGGGCTTCTCCTCGCGATGGCTTCTCTTGCTGTGGAGCATGGGCTCTAGGCACGCGGGCTCAGTAGTTGTGGCTTGCGGGCTCTAGAGCGTAGGCTCAGTAGTTGTGGCACGTGGGCTTCGTTGCTCTGCGGCATGTGGGATCTTCCTGGACCAGGGTTCGAACCCATGTCCCCTGCGTTGGCAGGCGGATTCTTTTTTTTTTTTTTTTTTTTTTTGGTGGTACGCAGGCCTCTCACTGCTGTGGCCTCTCCCGCTGCGGAGCACAGGCTCCGGACGCACAGGCCCAGTGGCCATGGCTCACGGGCCCAGCCACTCCGCGGCATGTGGGATCCTCCCGGACCGGGGCATGAACCAGTGTCCCCTGCATCGGCAGGGGGGCTCCCAACCACTGCGCTACCAGGGAAGCCCTGGGCTCTGATTTTATAGGATCTGAGGCTCCAGGTGGTTCTAGTTCTGGGCAGAGAGAGACAACTAACACTGGCATGTAGCAGATGCTCAGTAAACAATTTGTAGGCAAAATGAATTGTGATAATAATTGATATTTATTGAATATTTACTATGTGCTAGGCACTGCTCTAAGCATTTCACTTGTATCATCTTATTTAATCTCACCACACCTATGAGGTAGGTACTATTACTGCCATCCCCATTTTGCAGAAGAAAAAACCGAGGTACAGAGAAGTTAAGGCACTTGCCCAAAGTCACAAGCTGTTAAGAGGAACATGAATGGATGAATGAATGAATGAAATGAAATGAAATGAATACCAGTCCCCATCTATATTAGCGTTTTTCCTTCAAACATTACTGAATCAACAGTCTGCTTACAACACTTCTTGGGGCATAACAACCCCAGTCCAACCCCCCGACTCCCTGGTCCTCTCCAGAGGGAGAGGTCAGCCCCTCTCCCTCTCACTGCCTTAAGGGATTGTGTCCCCAAACCTGAGCCTGAGGTAGAGACTTATGCCACAAAGGCCTAGGGACCCTATTTTAATGGGATCCTTTTGTTTATCAAGGGCTTATCTTCCACCAAGCTCCATGCTACACAACAGTCAGGAATGTGAGAGACCCATTGCACAGACGAGGAAACTGAGGCTTAGAAGGGGAGGTCATTTATTCCAGGTCAAACATCTAAGTGACAGACACCTAGTGACCCACACCCATCTGACTCATGAGCCCCACAGGGAGACAGAAGGAACAAAGGGCGCTGAGGAAGAACTGACACTGGCAGGGGGGTCATGAACAGTCAACCTCATCCCTCGATCACAGTCTCCCCCAAACTCCCTCTCAGTATCCAGACAACCTAACCTACACAGAGACACATTCAATGACATCATTACAGTGTTTGTGGCTGTGGGGACTTGGAGGCCACATCAGTGTCCATCATAAGGGGAAAAGTACACTAAAATGTGGCAGATACATCAGAGGAATGTTATGCATCAGAGTAAAAGGCAATGAAGAGCAGCATGGAGACATCTCTAAAACATAGTCTTCCAGGAATGGATTTGATGTGGTTGTCCCTTATAGTATTGCCTGAGCTAGAAAAAGGTCGGAAACAACTTAAATGCCCATCAAAAGGGGACTGGTTCAATGATTGTGGTACATCCGTGCAATGGAATATTGTGTGATCATTAAAAAGACTGAGGCAGCTCTACAGTAGCACTGATATGAACAACCTCCAAGATACACTGTTCAGTGAAGAAAGCAAAGTACAGACCACGATGGAAAGCGCCACAGTGTGATGTGTGTAAATATCGTGTGCGTGTGCTCCACCTCACACAGACCATGTGAAACAAGAAAAACTGCTGGGAACTGCAGTGACCTCTGGGGAAGGGAACTGAGAGTGTGAGGGCTGAAGTGAGAGGGAGACCAAATTTTCACTGCAAACCCTTTCATACCTTTTGGAATTCTGAACAATGAACATATACTATATATTTGAATTAAATAAATTCAAAAGAAAAATGCATAGAGGCCATGGGGGAGTTCAACTGAAATCAGCCACAAGAGAGGTGACGTAGCGTGGGGATCACAGGAGGGTAAGGAGGGCGTCCAACTGGGGAGGGGGGCCAAGGGTGTGTGTGCAGAGACAGAAAATTGGTTACATGCAGGGGACTGTCAAATAAGTAAATATATTGAGGATAATGGGAGCCAATTTTCTCACTGTTGAAAAGAGAGCTCCTAATATGGAAAGAGAGAAAATTAGAATAAATGTTGTGGTGATGGACTGGAACTAGAGTTATCAGCTGTAAACTCATAGTCTTCTAAATAGATGATGGATGATAATGATGAAGATAGATAGATAGATAGATAGATGCAGAAATAATATGGATGTAAATATACATCTATATACATAAATACACACACACACACACACACACACACACACACACACACAGCCCTAAGAGAGCCTGGGAGTAGGGACACCTCAGCAGCAATGAGCACACTTCCTGCCAAGACGCTGGCTTCTAAATACTGTTCTCTACTAAAAGGAGCCCGGGCTCCTAGGAGAAATGGCTAATTCCAGGGCTGCAGCAGGGAAAGCACTAGCTGAACCTGGAACACTTCCTGCCAGAAGGTAAGAGAAGTGCTCAAAGAATGATGGTGACATGTCAAAAGGGCAAAGAAGCTCAAAAAAAAAATAAATTAATCATTGAAAGTTTGATGAGGAACGGGATACTTACATGGTTTCAAAGTACCTCCCCTCAAACAGTTATTAATTGCAAAGGGGAAAAAAGTAACTTTACAGATGTGAATTCCCCGAGATATCTCTTCAATCAAGTGATCAAAGTGAACATCACCATCCTCACCACAAGGAAAAAAAATTTTGTAACCATGTGAGGTGATGGATGTGCACTAAACTTATTGTGGTAATCATTTCATTATATATACATGTATCAAATCATTCTGTTGTACATCTTAAACTTATATGATGTTATACATCAATTATTTCTCAGTAAAACTGGGGAAGGGGGAGTAAACACCATCAACAATAGGACAAAGAGAAGAACACAGCATCGCTTCTGTGATTTATATGCCTGACCTGAAGACACATGACCTGAATCTAACCACAAGGAAACAAAAGGCAAACCAGGTGAGGGACATGCTACAAAATAGCTGGCCTGTCATCCTCAGAAGTGTCAAGGTCATAAAAATCAAGGAAAGACTGAGGAGCTCTTCTAGATTAAAGGAGACTAAAGAGACATGGCAACTAACTACAGCATGTGATTCTGAACTGGATCCTTTCACTGGACATTATTAGGGCAACTGGTGAAACTTGAATGGGTCTGAGTACATGGCAGTAATGTAGAATGTTAATTTCCTGATTTTGATGGTTATATTGTGGTTGTATAGAAAATATCCTGTTTGTAGGAACTATATACACCAAAGTATCAGGGAGTGATCAGGCAACAGGTCAACAACTGATTCTCAAATAATTCAGGAAAAAAATGTTCTTTGTACCATATTTGTAACTTTTCTATAAATTTGAGATCTTTTGCAAAATAAAAAGTGCTAGATACTGAATGTTTATATCCTCCAAAATTCATGTATGGAAATAACTCAATGTGGGGGTATTTGGAGGTAGGGTCTTTGGGAAGTGATTAGGTCCCATTAGGAATGGGATTAGTTCCCTTATAAAGAGACCCCAGAGCGCTCCCTTGCCCTTTCCACCATGTGAGGACACAGCATCTCTGAATCAGGAAGCAGGACCTCACCAGACACCAAATCTGACGGCAATTTGATCTTGAACTTCTCAGCATCCAGAACTGTGAGAGATAAATTTCTGTTGTTTGTAAGTCACTCAGTCTATGGTATTCTGTTATGGCAACCAAACTGACCAAGAAAGAAAGTTTTTTTCAAACAGAAAAAAAGTAAGAAATGGAATAAGATCTAGGATTGAATATGATTAATAGGAATTAAACACATACTCATAGCATTTCCTATGACTCAGTTAGGCACTCCTAGGTATATGCCCCACTGAAATATGTACCTATGTTCACCAAAGACATGTATTCTAGAACGTTCATTGCAGCCCCAATTTTAAGACCCAAAAGCTGGAAACAACCTAAATGTCCCTCAGCAATAAAATGGGTAAATGTATTGTGGTATATCCATACAGTGGAATTCCGTTCAGTAACAAAAAGGAACAACGCTGATACACACAGAAACTTGGATCAATGCCGCAGTTACAATATTGAATAAAAGAAGTCAGACACAAAAGAATGCATATTGTGTGATTCCATTTGTATAAAGTGCAGAAATAGGCAAAATTAATGTTTGCGGTTAGAAATCAGGATAATGATTACCCTTAGGTGGTGGGGGTGACTAGAAGGGGCTTCTGGGGTTCTGAAATGGTCTGTTTTTGGATCTGGATGCTGGTTACACACATGGGTCCACACAGGGAAAATCCATTGAGCTGTATACCTATGTTGTGGGCACTTTCCTGTATGTGAATATTCCACTAGGAAGAAAAGACATAAAACGATGAGATGCGTAAATAAGGATAGACATTAACCACACTGGGGTGAGGGCTATGAGAAGCGGGTGGAATGGATGTGGGGAGCCAGGATGAAGGCAGAAAATAAAACAAAACGCAATGCAGACCTTGAAAGGACTGACAGCAATCTCGTCCTAAGAACTGGGAAGCGTGATTAGTTACCGTTCTACACCTGAGTTTCAAGACGCAAGGAAGAAACGGGTCCCCATCATCTGTATGTCCCTCACCAACTCAAGAGAGATTCAGCAAGTTGAGCTTGATGACCAGTCCCATTCGGCATGAGAGGACTGAGGCCGGGCTTGGGTAAAGCAGCCCAGGCAGCCCCAACTCCTACCCCGGTTCTCTCTCCTTCACAGCCTACTGACCCCCACCCACCAGTTTCCCTGAGGAGCCATCTTCCTCCCTGGCCACCTCCAACCTCCAGGGCTCCAAGGGCTGGGGCCTGTGCGGCAGGAACCTGGTGACAGCTGTAAAAATAAAAACTCACCTGCCCACAGGTGTGTGGAAGTCTGTAGGAGTCTCTGGCCTACAGACTCACGTCGCAGAGACCCCAGCTGGGCATGCCCCAGGCAGGCTGGCCAAGTGCCTCCCAGCACTGGTAGGCCAAGGGCTCAGCAGAGCAGAGGGGTTATTTGGGGTGGTGCGGGGTATCTGGTCCCAGCGCAGCTGCCAACACGCTCTGTGAGCTGCAGCAGGGGCTGACCCTCTCTGTTTTCAACCTGAGGGCCTCCTTGGTGGATCACATATGGAAAGTGCGGAGCAGGATTTGAGCTCACTGGGGTTGGCAGAACAGATTCTGTCCATTCCAAGCGCCTGATTCAAGCCTGTCCTAATAGGCACTGAGATTCAGTCTCAGAGGAGACACCTGAGGACAGGCAGAGAACTTTCATGACAGGTATCTTCATGTATTACTTCTGTAATTAAAATGAATTGAAAGAAATCCTTCCCCCACATCTGATGGGAATTATTCTTCCTAAGCAAAGAGCAAGCCCCTCGTTTTGAGCTCATGTGCAATAGTATCAGTAGAACATTCTCAGACAAGGAAGCACTGGGGCATCACTAAGAAACGCAGGTCACAAAATAGCTCACATAGGTTGATTCTATTTTGGCAAATATATCAGTTAGAAATAGATTCAGCTGCCAGTAACAGGAAGCCAAAATGTCAGAGACCTCAATAAGCACAGATTTATTTTCCTATCATGTAAACATGTCCAGAGCAAGGAAGACAAGGACTGGTATTGCTGTTCCATCACCATCAAGAACCCAAATGCCTCTTATCTTCTGGTTTCACCACTCTATCCATGTTTCAATGTCTGTCTCATGTTCCAAATGGTCCTTGAAGCTCCAGCCATCACATTCCAGGCAGGAAGTAGAAAGAGTGGGGATTGTGGGGATTGCAGAGGAAGGAGGCAAAAGGGAATGTATCTCACAGCTGAGTCAGCCCATTTTAAGGAACGTTCCTGGAAACCTCATCTACAACCTCTATTTATATCTTATTGGTCACCCCTAGCTGCAAGAGAAGCTGGGAAATGTAGTCTTAGTAGGGCACTCACCCCCAACAATAGAGAAGTCCCATTGTTAAGGAGGAAAGGGGGATGGTGTGTGAGTATCAAACAGACGTTAGCTACCCTGAAGAAAAACTACACATAGAACAAAAATTCTGGAAGGAAATAACTGCTGCCTAGAGGTCTCTCTCTATCTACAATCACCCTGCATGAATTAACCTGTCAAAACTCTACCAAACACTATAAAGAATTTTATTCTCTTCTTGTTACAGATGGGGAAACTAAGACACAGCGAGATACAGTCACTTGCCCCGAACCACACAGCCAGGAAATGGTAACTTCAGAACTAGAATACAGGCAGCCAATTCTAGCATCTGGGCTCTCAACCCACCAAGATGCTAATGATGTTATTAAAAACAATGATGATGGCTAATTCTTACTGTGTGCTGGCACTGTTCAAAATATGTTGCATGGATTAACTCACTTAATCCTCACAACAACTTTATGAGGCAGGTACGATCATTATTCCATTTTAGAAACAAGGACGTTAAGGCACAGAGAGGTAAACTGACTTGCCCAAGGCCACACAGCAAGTGTTAACAGGGTTTATTTCTGGGTAGTAGAATTATGGGTGCTTTTTATTCCCTTCTTTTATTGATACTTTGTATTCTCTAACCCTCCCACCATGATCGTACACTACTTAGGAAATCAAATAAAAAGAAAACACCCCTCCTGGAGTACAGCCTCCTGCCTTCCCCCTAGCCACCTACTACCCCACCCAGAGGCCTCAGGGACGCCTGGCCCCGCCTCCCTCCCCAGCCTCCCCTCTCCCCTCCTCAGTGCCCTCTCCCCTGCAGTCCCCGCTTCCCAAAGAACTCTCCCTCTCTTGGCTCCCAGCCTTTGCTCCTCCCTTACCCGACTCCTGGCATGCCCTTCCCCTCATTCCTGCCTGGTGAACAGCTCCCTATGGCTCCAGGCCCTGGGTCAGAGGATCCTCACCCACAAGGTCTCCTGGGCCCAGGCAGGCAGGCTCCTTCCGCTCTTCACCCACTGCACTTTGCCTAATCCAGAGGCCGAGGGACATGTTTCATCCCATCGACAAACTTGTCAAGGGCTTTCTGGGTGCCAAGCCCTGGCAGGGACACCTGCTCATTCATCCTCATAACAACCTCTCTGAGCCTCGCCCTGGCCTCCATGGCCCTGCAAGAAAGACCCTGCACCCCACTGTCCTCCTCTCCCCACTCGACCCCTGGCTGCCTCTACTCTAGCCATACTGGCTCTCACTCTTTCCCTGACACACTGAGCTTGGTCCTGTCTCAGGGCCTTTGCACCTGCTGCTCCTTCCGCCTGGAATGCTCTCTAAACACTCTCCCCAGTCACCCTCTACCACTTTCTCCAAGGCCTTAATACAGTCTGAAATTAGCCTGCTAATCCATCACCCATCTCCCCCAGCAGAATGTCAGCCCCAGGGATACAGGGACTGTCTTGGGCTCACTTGACGCTAGCTGAATATGTGAATGGAAGCTGGTACTGCTCTTTGTTCATGGGTGAGGAAGCCCAGGCCCAACTTTGTCAAGAATCTTACGGAGGTCACCCAGCAACTAAGGGGCAAAACTCAGAGGGTTTTTTTTCCCCCTGGCTCTTACTCAAAGACAGGCCAAAGAGTGCAAAATTGAGGTTTTCCCACCTGTTCCCCCACATGCAGTAACTAGCCGACAGGAAAGTGGCTTCGCCTGGGTCTCAGACAGACATGGATTCAAATCCCAACTCTTCTGCTTTCTGGGCCAGTGATGTCCCTTCTCAGAGCCTCAGGTCTCCACTCTTTGAAACGGGACTCCTACTTCTTGCTCTCAGAGGGCACCTGGGAGGGGCTCCAACTCCAACCCCCAATTCCCCAGCCCACCCTGGCCTGCCCCACCCCCGCACATGACTACGGCCAATACAAGATTGAAAACCCCCAAGGAGGGGCGGCCAGCCGGCCAGCCAGCTGGGGCCACTGGGGCTCCATCACTAGTCACCCAGGTGGTCAGCCAGGCCAAGAAAGGACTAAGGGGGTGGGGGGCAGGAGAGGAAAACAGAGCAGATGAGAGGTTTGGGGCCATGGAGGGGGAGGCAGGAGGAGAAGGCCTCGTGCTAGTCACTCACCAGTCGTTGGGCCAGTGCCTTCACCTCTCTGTGCCTCAGTTTCCCCAACTAGGGAAGGGGGATGATAAACAGCACCCAAGTCATTGGATTATCGCAAGGATAAAAGGCACGTAAGGCACACACGGTAACACCTGGCCTAGAGTGTGTGCTCAGGAGACCGAGGCTCTTCCCCCCTCACACCTCACCTGGCTCAGGCCTCTGCTCAGACGCCACCCCCCTAGGAGAGGCCTTCTTGGACCTCCCCACCCCTCCCTGCCCTACTTTCCTTCCCTCAGAGCCCTTGTCCCCCCCACCTGTCATTACCTTGTTCTAGTTACTAGATACTGTCTCTCCCCATAAATTGTCACCTCCATCTTGGTCACCACATGTCCCTAGCACCCAGCATAGGGCCTGACACAGAGCAGGTGCTCAATGTTTACTGAATAAGTAAAAAAAAAATAACTGGACAAATATCTCAGAAACAAGGACAAAACAGTCCCAGGGAGGTCTAGACATGGTTTGGGTGGAGGAGGACACACTCTTTAGGTATTTAGATGGGAAGTCCCGCTTCTTTTTCCTACCCACAAATTCCACCGTTCTTAGCTGTGCAACCTTAGACAGGTCACTTCCCCTCTCTGAGCCTGCTGGCTTGGCAGGAAAATGCCAGCAACAAAAGCCATGGCCTCCAAGAGCACACAGCCCGGCACCCGGCAGTGTCTCCAGCTTTCATTTCTGACACCCACTTCTATCCTTGGTAAGATCACCAGGCTGTGGGGCAAAACTACACAAGATTATGAGGTGTAAATGTGTTGTCAACTCTCCTGTCCTGAGCAAACATTGGCTGGGCTTCCCAGCTAGCCTCAGTGGTCAACCCCACTAAATGGGTCTGTGGTTAACACGACCAGCCTTCCCGGGCAGTTGGAAGAAACCAGCAAATCCATCTATGCCAAGGCCTTGGCATGCTATTTTGCACATGATAAACACTGAACTTGCATCCACTATTATTCCTGTTCCTCAAGGCACGTCCCTGGCCTCCTCATGCTTCACGCCATCCAGCTCTTTCTTGTTTCCCAGCTTTTGAACGGACTGGCCCCTCCTCCCTGCAAGCCTTTAGCTCTCCTAGCCTAGTGATCCATAGGGTGGGTGTCCCCCCATTTATGACATTTCCTCTAGTCCTTTGGGCACAGCTCTGGCCACAGTGCTCCCACAGGCCACCAGGACCACCATCAGAGCCCTCAACCTGTTAACTATTTCTCCAAGCCCTCCTCAGGGGTAGTCAGATGGGATTGGGTTCAAACTCCCTTAATGTTGCTTCCAAACTGTGAAACCATAAGCAAGTCACTTAACTCTGGCACTTGGGGTGCCTAAGCCCGGGGTGGGGCAAGGAGCCCTCCAGGAAGGGCCCAGGATTTGGGGTGGGCGCTGGGATGACCAGCCAGGCTCTCAGCCCCAAGCCTTCCCCAGAGATTTGGGGGTCCAACTTATCTTCCTAACTGGCTCCACCCTTGCTCTACCTGAGCACTAACCCCGCTACTGTGGGCCTCAGTTTACTTTTGTAAAACCAGTGTAGCACCTTCCCTGGGTGCTTATGCAGATTATAGGGAGGGTGTGAGTGTGTAAAGAGCTGCACTCAACACTGGTTCTCAGGCAGCACTCAAGGAAAGGGGAGCCTGGGGGTCACTCTGACCAGGCTGCTCCCCTCTCACCACCTCTGCATCCTCTGGTGACAGAAATGGGTGAGCAGCACGCAGCAGCCAGCTCTCCACGACCAAACGAGTGGGGATTAGAGAGGTTCCTTCCTAAATGGCAACTCGCCTCCCCACCAAAAGCCTGAGCTACCTCCTTCCCTAGGTCCAGCCCCCAGGCTCTGCCCTTCAGCAGGTAAATCCTAGAGGCAGTTGATCCGATGTGCTCGTGCTGATACTGGACTGACTTGGAGGTTCCAGGTTCCCATCAGTCATCAGGCCGCCCAGGTTAAGACCTGTCCGGGGCCACACTGGAGGCCCAGGACCAAAGTGAGGTTATTTGGGCCCAGCGCTCTGTACAGCCCTCAGGCCACGAACAGGAGACACTAGGGTTAGAGAGATGGTGTTTGCCTTGATCCTCAGCTCCATAACGGTGGGGGCTGAGTGTCTCTGTTTCCCATATCCTGGCCTCCCACAGGGAAGGAACATCCAGGCCTCCAAAGGGAAAGGGAGGGCAAAAGCATTTCCCCCTTCTCAAACCACAAAATCAGCAGCTGCTCCCAAGATCCCAGGCTGCCCCAGGCCCTCAGCAAACTAAGCTGTGAAGCCCCCCATTCCACCCTCCCTCCACCCCTGAATTCCTAGAGCAGGGGGCCTCCAAACCAGTTTCTCACCCTTTGGGATTTGACAGCCAAAAGGCTGTTCCACGGCTCTAAAAGCAGGCCTTGTAATGGTAGCAACCTCTCCAAAGGTTGCTGTGAGGTTTAAATGAGATGGGGCAGGTCCAGGGTTTACTGGACACTGGCCCCTGGCAAGCGCTGGCCATGCTCGCGCTGCGCTTTAGACTCAAGTGCCAAATGCCAGGAGCCTCCCAGAGAAAAATAATAACAAGAGCAAATGCTTATATAACACCTCCTGCGTGCCAGGCACCGTGGGACACTGTACGTGTATCCACCAACCCCTCCGTCTACATCCTCAACTCTCAGGAATGCTGTCCAGGGCTGGAATAGGGGTGGAGGTGCACTGCAAAAGGGCGGGTGGGAGGGTATCAGGGGGTAGGGAAGAAGCCTTGCCTGGGGCCATTTCTGTCCCAGGGAATCAGGGACTGCCGTCCTGGGTTCACACCTGGGCTCAGCCGCCTTGAGCAGGTGAGGTTGGGCCTCAGTGTCCACAACTGGGCAAAGAGGACAAATGGCACATCTCCCACTCCTAGGAAAAGGAGTGGAAGTACAGGAACCCTTCCCCCCACTTCCCCTACCTGGCCCGGATTCTCCCCTCCCGCTGGCCAGGGACACAAACCCAAGCTTGCCACCCAGGCCACTCTCTTAAAAATACACATACACACACATACTATTTTCTAAACAGCCGGCCCCACTTCACTTTCCAAAAGAATCTGCCCCAACTTGGGCTCAGCAGGACCAAGACCTGTATCCCCTCCTCTTTCAGAGTCACAGTTCTGCTGGCTGGGTCCCCAAGCACTGTGCAGAGGTCAGAGCCCTCCAGGCCCGTCTAAACCCAAGCCTAGCACTCAGAGGCCCTGAAGGCCCTCCCCAAGCAAGGTTCCGAGTCACTCCTCCCCAGCACCCAGCGGCACTGAGTCACCCTGAAAGCCTGGCCCAGCACTCCTCTGCCCCTCCCCCACCCCAGCCTGGTACCCCCATCTCCAAGCACAGGCCCTGGGGGAGTAGCAAAGGAGAAAGAGCAGCTGCAACCCCCCCCACTCAACCACCTAAAGAGCCAAAAATAATAACAGCTCACACACACACAACAACCCCACACACACCAGAAAAGCAAATATAAAATCATAAATCCCAAATAAAGGGGAAAAAAAAATCAAAGCCAACTACTGCCCCCAAAAGGCTCTTTAACCATTCTCAAAAAAAAAAAAAAAAGTTTATTAAAAGTGTTCTTAATGCTTGAACGGAAAAGATTCCCAAATATACAGATGCCTCTTTTCTCATAGAAATAGATTATTTTTTTATAATACAAAAAAAGACCAAAAAAACAACAACAAAAACAAAAAACAACAGCAACAACCCCGTAGGAACATCTTTAAGCGATTACTCAGGGCCCGGCTGACAGTTACACGTGGGTTGCGTCAGTCCCGTGTACACACGCGTTCAGCCATGTTTAAACCGATTGCATCAACTTCGAAACCGGCCCGCCCGCCGGCGCCTGGAGAGGGGTCAGAAGGAGAGGCAGAGTTTATCATTCATCTGTACACATAGACATCTCTTCTTTAAATAACACCACGGGCGGGCGGCCCATCTGCATGTGCGGTTGGTGTGGACAAAAATATAGATATATATATAATAAAATATTAAAATTACCGACGAGCTCCCCGCGCTGCCAAGTGCCCCAGTGCCAAAGTTTTGCCGGCGCCACCAGGGGCGGGGGCGGGAGCGCGGGCGCTTCCCGGAGTCTCGGTGGCCGCGGCGCGCCCGGCAGCGCGGAGGCCGGCCGGCAGGGGGACGCGCGCGGGGGCCGCGCTAGCAGTGGCCGGAGGAGGTGAGCAGGGGTTCAGGCAGCTGCTTGAACAAGTTCCGCAGGGTGCTGAGCTCGCGCGACAGCTGTTCCACCTTCTTCTGGAGCCGCTCGTTCTCGGCCGTGAGCTCCAAGACCTTGTGCTGCGTCTCCAGGTTGCGCATCTTGGCCTTGTCGCGGCTCTTACGCACCGCGATGTTGTTGCGCTCACGCCGGATCTTGTACTCGTCGCTGTGCTTGTCCACGGTCTTCTTGGCCTTGCTCTTGACCTGCGAGGGCGCCGGCGCCGCCCCCACATAGCAGGCGGCCGGGGGCGCCTTGGCGTCTGCTGGGCTCGGCGTGCCGGGCGGGCTGGACGACGAGGACGTGGAGAGGCTCCCGCTGCTGCCGCTCGGCACCGCCTGGTAGCCGAGGTAGGCGCGCAGCGCGTACGGGAAACCAGCCGCCATGCCTGCGGCGCCGCCGCCCGGCGCTCCGGCCTCCTCCTTCCGCTTGCAGTCCGCGGGCTCGAAGCCCGGCTCCGCCTTGAGCTCGGCCGGCTGCGGTGGCGGCGGCGGCGGCGGCGGGGGCGGCGGGTGTAAGGGCGCGAAGCAGCCCGGGTGCAGCGCGCCCTTGGCGGCCCCCAGACGCCCCAAGCTCACGTAGCCGTATTCGGCCGCCTTCTTGCAGTTCTTGCCCCCGTAGTCGTCAGAGAAGAGGTCGGAGAGGAAGTCGTGGTGCTGCCCGGAGGAGGCGGGAGCGGGGGCGGGCGCGGGCGGAGCCGCCTCGAAGGTGTCCGTGGCCGGCGCCGGGGCCTGCGGCGCGCCCAGCGGCTCCAGGTATGGACTGAAGTCGATGGCGCGCTCGTGGTCACCGATGCTACCCAGCTCGCCGGCGGGGGGGCGCGGCCCGGGTCTGGCCGCGGGGGGCGCCGCGGGGGCCGCCTTGCCGCCGTACGCAGCAGCCAAGCAGTCCGCCTCGTAGTAGAAGTTGGCCACTTCCATGGATTTAAAGGCAGGCGGCGGCGGTAGGGGGAGACATGCTGGGTCCCAGGCCACCAGGCGTTGCATGAACGCGGGTGCCCGGGGAGGGGGCCTGGGGCTGCCCGCTCCGGCCGGCCCGCAGGTGGCGCGGCCTCCCAGCTCCGAACTGTCGCTGCTGTGTCCCTGATGCTGTTGCCGCTCCCTCCGGCGTGGCCGCTATTAGTGCGGGGGCTGGTGGCTGGCGGCTGGACCCTCGGGTGGGTCCCCTTCCCGGTCCCGTGCGCGGCTCTGACTCGCTAAAGTTTCTCCTGAGCCCGGTTATTTATAAGGCGGGCCATGGCAACGGCTGCGTCACGCCTGGAGGCCGCCCCAGCCCCTCCCCAGGCTCGCAGAGGACACGCTGTGGCCGCCCGAGACCCCCGGGAGGGCGGCGGTGAGGCGTAGTGGCCAGACTGGAGACCCGGAGCGCGCCCTCGGGGGTCCCTCGGCCCGGTGGGGGGCGGCATCGCCCCCTGCCCACTCCCACCCGGCGGCCCCGGGATTGGGAGCGAGAGAAGGCGCTAACCCGCCCCCGGACCGCCCCCTCTGGGCTGGAGGCTATACTAGAAGGGAGGGGAGAATCCGGGGAGGGGGCAACGTGATCCTCTTCTCCCACCCCAAACACGGCCGCGGCCCGCCCCCTGCTGGAGGAGGCGCTGGCTTCAGGATCGGCTGCAACCAGTCCCGACTCCCCACCGAAGGGACGCGCTCCAGGCGGGATGCTGGAGACCCCAGCTCTGGCTCCCGGATAGGTGACCCATCTCCACGGCCCTTCTCTGGGTCCAGCCTCGCCCCTAAACTTGCCCCCCATCCCCAGATCCTGGAAGGAGGGAATTTCACACCTGTGGCGACTTCCTGTCTTAAATACGAAGACCTGGGTTTGGGGCCCTGCAGGTCAGGGCCGAGCTCCACTTAGGCCTGTGCCTGGGTCGACCGCGCCCCTCCCCTAGCCCCGCCCACCGCACCTGCCCGCCCCTCAGACCACACCCGGGTCTTCTCCAGCCCCACCACACCCGGACATGGGCCCCGGGAGGGTGGAAGGGGACGGGGATGCCTGGCTCCAACACACTGTGTGACCTTGGGCAAGTCACTTCACTTCTCCAAGCTTCAGTCCGTGAAGGTGTCATTACTGTTATTATTATTAGTTGTATTACTGTCTCCACCACAGACTCCCAAACATAGGGCTTACGGCTCTGGGACGCACATCATAAAGAAGGGCCTTCTCCCAGGGTACAAAGAGGCCCAGAGGCCCACAGCACACCCAAGATCACATGGCCTCATGTCCCCCACTGTTCTTGGAAGGAAAGCCCTTGTCCAGGCACCCTCAGACCTATTTGCACCCGAGGCCAAAACACCTGTTTCTGAGGCTGGTGGGGTGGGGGACCAGCCAGGCTCAGGAGGGGCCATGCAGGAGAGAAAAGGAAATTCCCCTATTTTCATCAGGTCCTTACTGGGCGGTGAGGGTGGGCCTGGACCCAGAGTTTGCTTTTTCACCCTGCCAGAAGCATGCCCTTACTGCCCCTGGTTCACAGATGGGGAAACAAGATGGCCCACCTGGATCTGAATTTAGGCCTGAGGCCCTCCCTGCAGAGTGGTCTCCAGCGGCCCCTTACCCTCTCCTGAGCCATTCCGCGGCCATTTGGGCAGCTCCTTGGGCCTACCCCTCTGCCACTCCCAGCCCAGGCCGCCCAGGCAGGAGCTCCCAGCCTGCCTGGTTGCTGACCCCCAGCCCACTGACCCCAGCCCTGGCCCTGGCGGGCAGGTGGACATTGCTCAACCTTCAGCGTTATCTGCTGAGCTGGGGTGACCTCCGCCCTGGAGAGCTGGAGAAATGACATCTCTTGAGTGCCCTTGGGGGGTGGGGGGCAGGGAGGAACAGGATGAAACACTGGCCCAGCCTGCTGGCTTTCTAGGCCTTCCCAGCAGCCTCTGGGCCAGGGAGGGATCCAAGGCCCCAGGGCCACCCAGCCAGGCCTCCCAAGCTGCAAAATGGGACACTCAGGGCTGAGCTTGAGGGCCACTGCCTCCAGGAGGCCCTCCCTGCCCCACCTGCTGGTGAACTTCCTTCCCAGCCCTTATCTCCAGCCACCGTTATCCTAGTTGTCTTGTCTGCCTCAGTCCCACTCCAGACTAACCCCTCCATGAGTGCCAGCCCTCAAATGTGGGAACTCCTGGATCAGGCATGCTCAAAATTTACCAGGGGACGAATGCATTTGCTGTTGCCTCTGGACCAAGACTGCTGTTTCTCCAGCTCTGCCCAAGGCAGCTCCTAAGGGCTCAGCCCAAAGGTTACCTCCTCTGAGAAGGCCTCCCTGACCTCCCCATCAAAAGCCCTAGGCCCTTGATCACTCCTTTCGCATCCCCCTGCTTCATCTCCTTCACCATTCTTAATTACAATCAACATTATCTCACCTACGCATCTTGATTTCTGTCCCCACTGCCCTCTCCCATTGTCAGCTCCAACAGGGCCAGGATTTTTGTTTGTTTTATTCACTGCGGTTCCCCCAGTGCCTAGAACAGTGCCTGGTACACAGGAGGTGCTCAATAAATGGAGGAGGCTGAGAAGAAGGTGAGGCTCCCCCCACCATTAGCTGGGCTGTGTGACCTCAGACAAGATGGCTCCCCTCTCTGAGCTTCAGCACCCACCCCCACCTCTCAGGGTTCTGGGGAGATGCAGTGAGACCTGGGGAGTCTGCAGCTAATTTGTGTGTGTCCTCACACAATCTTTCACCCTCTCTGAGCCATATTTTAAGCTCTTTACATATATTAACTCATTTAATCCTCCCGATAATTGGTAGGAAGCAGGTACTATTATTATCTCCACTTTACGAATGAGGAAACTGAGGCCCAGCAGAGCTAAGTGTGTCCCAGGTCACATTCAAGGGGTGGGAAGGATTAAAGTCTTTCCAGCCCGACCTCCCGCTTTGGGTTTGTAACAAATCATAACAGGTCTGGCTATGGGAGCCCCATTTTCCAAATGGAAAAGCTGAGGCTCAGATAAGGGCAGTTGGGGTCACACAGCGAGTCAAGGGGCAACCCAGACCCTGGGAACCAGCCCCCAAGGACCCGACTCAGTCCCATTGGGGTCTTGCCCTTCTGACCTCACCTAACAAATACTGAGCCTTTTGCTTCCCACTCTGCCCTGGCCTGACAGTGAAATCAGTGGCCGTTCCCACCCCAGTGCCACCCTAGGTGTCCTGCGGGGAGGCTGCGTGCACGGGTGACGTAAGCCCTTGTTTTCCCAAGCCTCGTTGCTCAACAGGCCCTGCCTGCTGCCCCACCATTAATGCCCAGCCTTTCCCCGAGGAGGGCGGTGATGGGAGCTGAACCACTATGGCCCAGAGGCCTGGAACACGCCCCAGCGGGCCTGCAGGCAGCAAGGGCCCAGAAACCAGGATCCACCTGACACCACCCACAGTGACTTCTCCCAGTCACCGTCTGGCATAGGTGTTTGTAGGAACCTGGGGCGGGGAAGGGTCTCAAAATGGCAGCCAGCAGCCCTATCCAACCCAGAGACGTGTTCAGCTTGACCCCATAGTATTTTGCTCCAGATTTTGTGTTTGTTTTGTTCTTTAGTGAATGTATTGCCAACATTTAAAAAGACACTTCACATCAAAATTCAAACTTCCAGCTTCTCTTGTAAGACCGGAAGCCGTGGGCCGGGACCACATGGCTAGGAGTGGTGGGCAGGAGCCTGGCGGGGACTGTGGAAGAACAGGCACTTCCTACCCAGATACATGCCCCTCCTCTGCCCCCAAACTGCTTTCAGAATTCCTTCTCCCAGTCTCTGCAGCTTTTCTTTAGCCCCATTTCCAGGAGGAAACCACGGCACCTTGCCCAAAGGGAGCGCCATTGTTGCTTCCTTGACAGAGAGAGGTGAAAGGGCTTAGAAATCAGCCAGCAGGTCGAAAAATAAGGCTGAAGGGGGAACCATCAGAGATGGTCCATGGAGATTGTCTCTAGTGGATTTGGGGTTGGGGGTTGCAGGGAAGGACTTTTGTTTCTGCTCTGTACCCTCCTGGCTGTGGCACCCTCTAGACCTCAATCCCTGGTCTATTAAATGCGGGTAATTATATCCCCTCTCTTGGGCGTCTGGGCCTACTGTTCCCCCTCACACTGACCCACCTCGACACATGAGAGTGAATTACCTCCCCTTAGCCCCACAGAGGGCCTGACCTCGCAAGTCATGATAACCTCACAAATCAGGCAGGTGGGAAACAGGCCCAGAGTGGGTTAGGACTTCCCCCACCCAGGATCACAGTGAACTGGTAGAAGAGCCGAACTTAAAAGCCAGATTTCCCGATTCCTATGTCCGAGATTTTTCCCACCATGCCTCCTCTTTGAGACCTCACTTTCCCCGCCTGCCGAATGGTACCTAGGTTACATCCCCGAGGGATGACAGGCCCAGTGTCCTGGGATCCGGAATTTTGGAATCCTGGGATACCCTTGGCGCTGGCTAGTGAAATTTGCCTGAGCTTATGCTGCCACCACGTGGCAAGATCTGGGAATGCAGGAGTGATTTAAATGAATGTTTTTGATGGAGGACCTACTGAGTACTTTGCTTATGGGATATAGAGGTCAGCACTGTGGATATAATAGATGCTCACAGGATAAGAGCAAGCCATCACTGAAAGAAATAAAAATATCCAACAAACAGATGAAAGGTACTCACTTTCATTTAGTCATTCATCAAATATTTTGGGGGGCCTTCCCTGGTGGCGCAGTGGTTGAGAATCTGCCTGCTAATGCAGGGGACGCGGGTTCGAGCCCTGGTCTGGGAGGATCCCACATGCCGCAGAGCAACTAGGCCCGTGAGCCACAACTACTGAGCCTGCGCGTCTGGAGCCTGTGCTCCGCAACAAGAGGCCGCGATAGTGAGAGGCCCACGCACCGCGATGAAGAGTGGCCCCCGCTTGCCACAACTAGAGAAAGCCCTCGCACAGAAACGAAGACGCAACACAGCAAAAATAAATTAATTAATTAATAAAAACTCCTACCCCCAACATCTTCTTAAAAATATATATATATTTTTTGGCACCTGAGCAACGTGGTTAAAAATATTTAAAAGATGCATTCTCTTTGACTCACAATTCCATTTCTGGAAAATTTGCCTAAATAAACATTCATAAATGTGTGTAAAAAAAACATTTTTGGCACTTACTGTGGCTCATGCCCTAGACACATATTCATGAACAAGACAGAAGTGATTCCTTTTCTCATGAAATTGATATTCCTCTTGGGGAAGACAAACAATAGCCAAGATAAATGAGTCGACTATACAAAGTGTTATATTCTGGTAAGCACCATGGAGAAAAATACAGCAGAGGAGGAGCATGGGGAGTGTTGGGGGATTTTACTTTAACTTTAGACTGGTCCAGGGAGGCCTCATTGAAGTGACAGGTGAGCAAAAACATGAATGCAGTGAGGGAGTGGGCCATGCAGATAGCAGCAGCGAGAAGAGCAAGTGCAGAAGCCCTGAGGTAGAAGCATGCCTGGCCCATGTAATCGCTGTGGGTGGAGTACAGGGGAAGTAGCGGGAAATTATCTCACAGAAATAGTGGAGGCCATATCACACAAGGGTTTGTGGGCCACTGTAAAGACTTGGGCTTTCACTTTGGGTTAGTGGGAGCCATGGAGAGTTCTGAGCAGAGGAGGGACAGTATCTGACTTCGGTTCTAATGGAATCCCTCCGGCTGCCTATGACGGATGGACTGTCCTGGAAGCAAGGGCAGAAGCAGGCAGCCCAGTGAGGAGGTAACTGGAGTCATGAAAGCAGATGACAGGGGACTCCACCAAGCCATGGAGGTGGTGAGAAATAGTCTGAATCTATTTTAAAAGTAGAACCTGGGACTTTCCTGGTGGTCCAGTGGTTAAGACTCCACGCTCCCAATGCCGGGGGCCGGGTTTTAATTCCTGATCAGGGAACTAGATCCCGCATGCCACAACTAAGGATCCTGCATGTCGCAACGATGATCCTGCACGCGGCAACGAAGATCCCGCGTACCGCAACTAAGACCCGGCGCAGCCAACAGCCAAATAAATAAATAAATATTAAAAAATTTAAAAAGTAGAACCTTCAGGATTTGCTGATAGATCCAGTTACAGAACAACCACACGATGGACCACTCTATAGCCACTTAAAGGGACAAGGTATATGACACAAAAAGTACTAGCAACCAACAGAAAAAAAGGAGATATATTTGATACATTCAAAATTAAAAACTCCTGGGCAGTAAAGGACAAAATCAACAGAGTGGAAAGACAGCCTACAAGATAGGGGAAAATATTTGCAAGTCACATATCTGATAAAGGTTAATATCCAGAAAATATTAAGAACTTCTACAACTCAACAACAGAAAGGGCTTCCCTGGTGGTGCAGTGGCTAAGAATCCGCCTGCCAATGCAGGGCACATGGGTTCGATCCCTGGTCCAGGAAGATCCCACATGCCACAGAGCAACTAAACCGTGTGCCACAGCTACTGAGCCTGTGCTCTAGAGCCCACGAGCCACAACTACTAAAGCCACGTGCCTAGAGCCCGTGCTCCACAACAAGAGAAGCCACCTCAGTGAGAAGCCTGCGCACCGCAATGAAGAGTAGCCCCCACTCACTGCAACTAAAGAAAGCCTGCGTGCAGCAATGAAGGTCCAACGCAGCCAAAAATAAATAAATAAATAAATTTATTAGGAAAAAACCACAGAAAAACGACTCAATTAAAAATGGGTAAAGGCTTAGAAACAGACATTTCTCCAAAGAAGATACATGAATGGCCAATAAGCACACGAAAAGATGTTCACAATCACTAATTATTACGGAAATGCACAAAACCACAATGATAGACTACCTCATACCCACAAGGATGGCTACCGTGGAAAAACAGAAACAAAATAACAAGTGTTGGTGATGACATGGAGAAATTGGAACCCTTTTGCATTGTTGGTGGGAATGTCAAATGGTACAATTACTGTGAGAAACAGTAAGGCAGTTCCTCAAAAAATTAAAAATAGAATTACCATACAATCCAGCAATTCCACTTCTAGGCATATACCCAAAAGAACTGAAAGCAGGGTTTTGAAAATACATTTGTACAACTATGTTCATAGCAGCAATTATTCACAATAGCTAAAAGGTGGAAACAACACGTGTCCACTGATGTATGAATGGATAAACAAAATGTGGTCTATACATACAAGGGAATGTTATTCAGCCTTTAAAAGGAAAGAAGTTCTGACACAGGCTACAACATGGATGAACCTTGAGGACATTATGCTAAGTGAAATAAACCAGACACAAAAGGACAAATATTGTCTGATTCTACTTATATGAGGTACCTAGAGCAGTTAAACTCACAGAGATGGAAAGTAGAATAGTGGTTTCCAGGGGCTGGGGAGAGGGGAAAGGGGAGTTGTTTAATGGGTACAGAGTTTCAATTTGGGAAGATGAAAAGTCCCAGAGATGGATGGTGGTGATGGTTGCACAACGGTGTGAATATATAATACTTAATGTCAGTGAACTGTAGTTAAGTTGGTAAATTTTTTGAACTTTTTTAAATTGCCGATTGATTTTAACTATTTACTTAGTAACATTTTTAGGTTACAGAAGAGTTGTAAAGACAGCACAGCATTCCCATAAAGTCTCTGTGCAGCCTCCTCTAATAGTAGCATCTTACATAAACATGATACATTTATCAAAACTATTGGATTATAAGATAGTAAATTTTACAGAGCTACTATATGATCCAGGAGTCTCACTCCTGGACTTGTATCTGGAAAAGGCAAAAACTCAATTCAAAAAGATACATGCGGGCCTCCCTGGTGGCGCAGTGGTTGAGAGTCCGCCTGCCGATGCAGGGGATACGGGTTCGTGCCCCGGTCTGGGAGGATCCCATATGCCGCGGAGCGGCTGGGCCCGTGAGCCATGGCCGCTGGGCCTGCGCATCCGGAGCCTGTGCTCCGCAACGGGAGAGGCCACAACAGTGAGAGGCCCGCATACCGCAAAAAAAAAAAAAAGATACATGCGGGCTTCCCTGGTGGTGCAGTGGTTGAGAGTCCGCCTGCCGATGCAGGGGACACGGGTTCGTGCCGCGGTCTGGGAGGATCCCACATGCCGCGGAGCGGCTGGGCCCGTGAGCCATGGCCGCTGAGCCTGTGCGTCCGGAGCCTGTGCTCCGCAACGGGAGAGGCCACAGTGGTGAGAGGCCCACGTACCGTAAAAAAAAAAAAAAAAAGATACATGCACCCCAATGTTCACAGCAGCACTATTTACAATAGCCAAGATACGGAAGCAACCTAAATATCTATCAATAGATGAATGGATAAAGAAGATGTGGCATATATATATATATATATATATGAATATTACTCAGTCAGAAAACAAAAGAATGAAATAATGCCATTTGCAGCAACATGGATGGACCTAGAGAATTAATATTCTTACTTACTTAGTGAAGTAAGTCAGACAGAGAAAGACAAATAATATATGATATCACTTATATGTGGAATCTAAAAAATAATATAAATAAATCTATATACAAAACAGAAACAGACTCACAGACATAGAAGACAAACTTATGGTTACCAAAGGGGAAAGAGAGGGGGAGAGGGATAAATTAGGAGTATGGGATTGACAGATACAAACTACTATACATAAAATAGATAAGCAACAGGATTTACTGTATAGCACAGGGAGCTATATTCAACATCTTGTAATAACCTATAATGGAAAATAACCTGAAAAAATATATATATGTATATATAAAACTGAATCACTTTCTTCACTGTATACCTGAAACTAACACAATATAGTAAATCAACTATACTTCAGGGACTTCCCTGGTAGTGCAGTGGTTAAGAATCCGCCTGGCAATGCAGGGGACACAGGTTCGATCCCTGGCCCAGGAAGATCCCACATGTCGCGGAGCAACTAAGCTGGTGCGCCACAACTACTGAGCCTGCACTCTAGAGCCCATACGCCGCAACTACTGAAGCCCACGCACGCTACAGCCCACGAGCCAAAACTACTGAGCCCATGCGTCACAGCTACTGAAGCCTGGGAACCTAGTGCCCATGCTCTGCAACAAGAGAAGCCGCCACAATGAGAAGAGTAGCCCCCGCTCGCCACAACTAGAGAAAGCCCGCGCGCAGCAACGAAGACCAACACAGCCCCCCAAAATAATTAATTAATTAATTAATTTAAAAAAAGAATAACGTCATCTTAAAAAGTATATATATATACTTCAATTTTTTTCATTGCTAAATTTTATGCTATGTGAATTTTACCACAATTTTTTTAAAAGGACAAAGTAGATCTTCATATGTCAGCATGGAGAGATGCCCAGTGGCATTGTGAGGTCAAAGAAAGGCAGAGCAGTATCCTGATAGAACCATGTTTGTCTTGAAAACCTTCGCCATTAGCTAAAACAAGTTTTAATTGTGAATTCACACAGTGTTGATGAAGGTTCGGGAAAACCGGCACACTTACACACTTTTAGTGGCTTTGCAAAGTGGTTCAACCTCTCGTTGTACTTTGACCATAGCTATCAAAATGGGAAGCATCATTGGGCCAGAAATGCTGGGCACATATACTACAAAGACACTCACACCTGCACAAGGACAATGAACATTGCAATAGCAAATCTTGTGATATAACATCAGGGGCTGTTGTTTCCAGGAAATACTCTCCAGCTGCTAAAAAGAATGGGGCAGGGGCTTCCCTGGTGGTCCAGCAGTTAAGACTCCGCAGTCCCGATGCAGGGGACCCAGGTTCGATCCCTGGTCAGGGAACTAGATCCTGCATGCTGCAGCTAAGAGCCCGCGTGCCGCAACTAAGACCCAGGGCAGCCAAATAAATAAATAAATAAGTATTTAAAAAGAATGGGGCGGCTCTGCGGGAGAGGATCCAGACCAGCACTATCCCATAGGACTTTCTGGGATGACTGGCATATTCCACATCTGTGCTGTGCCATATGGGAGCTGCCAGCCACATGAGGCCACTGAGCACTTGAGACGTGGCTAGCGTGACTCAGGAACTGAATTTTTTACTTCATTCAATTTCAATTAAATTTAAGTAGCCTCCTGTGGCTAGTGATGACTGTATTGAACCACACACATCTGGGACCATCTCCAAGGTCTATCGTTAAGAGAAAAAGGCCAAGTGCAGGCCAGGATGTGTGATGTGCAAACCCCACATAAATGAGGGGAGATACATAAATGTCCTCATGTGTTTTATGAGGATGTAGTCTCCTACTGCAAAAGCCGTAAGAAACTGGCAGCACTGGCAGCATAGAGTTCAGGGTGCTCAGAATGTTGCGTAATAACACACCCCAAAACTTAGTGGCTAACAACAACCCCCATTTTGTTTGCTCACGATCCTGCAGGTCAGGAATTGGGACAGGGCACAAGGAGACAGCTTGTCTCTGCTCCAGGGCTGGCTGCAGGCTGGAACATCCAAGCTGACTTCTTCATTCCCATGTGTGGCACCTCAGCTAGGCTGGCCTGAGGAGCTGATGGTCGCTGGAGCATGTCTGCCAGTGAGTTCTTCGTTCCCCCGTTCTCCATTATGTAGTTTCTCCCTCCACATGTGGCCTCTGCATGTGTGTTATTGTCGTGTGGCTTTCTCCGTGGCCCCTGCATGTGGTCCAAGCTGTCTCTGCTGGAGTTCTCTCCTGTGGCCCCTCCAGGTGGCCTCTCCTCATGGTCTCCCCATCACAGTAGCTGCACTCCTTACATAGCAGCTGGCTTCCCCCATGGCACAGAAGTGAAAGCTGCTAGGTCTTCTTAGGCTGAAGCCCCAAACTGGCTCGCCACCATTTCTGTCACGTTCTACTGGACAGGCCAGATGCAAGGGCTGGGGACTGCACAAGGGCATGCCTACCAGGAGGCTGGTTCACTGGGAGCCCCTAGAGGAAGTCCACTGCAGGAGGAGGGCGAGGGTCCTGAGGTGGGAGGTGGAAGACCCACCTCCTTTTCTAACTTTAAAATGTTCACCATGGATACGTGTTACCTTGTTGCCATTTGTCCGAGCTTAGAAAGCCACGCACGGCACGGTCCTGCCTCCACACCTTTGCTCCTGCTGTTCCCTCTGCCTCTACATCCTTCCCTCCCACCTCCAGCTGAGAAATGCCCTGAGAAACCTTCCCTGAATGCCCAAGTCAAATTACTCTCCACTTCCTCTGTGCTCCCTACACCCGGTGACCCTAGGATCTTATTCTGCCCCGGCTGGAGTTAGTTTTGTGTAATCTCCCTCTCCTTGGAGCCCCTCAAGGTCAGCCCAATGTAGGTCATCTCCGTACACACACACACACACACAGGACTCATGCAGGTGCTGAGTAGGTGCTCAGTGATTTGGGGGCACAACCCAGGAAAATACACACTAGCCTGACCCACCATCTCCCCACCTGGCTGGGCGCAATGCTGGCATCTCTGGTTGCATTTGTCTAGAGTCACCGACAGGTGACGACAGAGCCCAACCTCCAACCTCTGCAGCTGCTATGAGTAGAGAAAGCAGGTGTAGGTGGTGAGCTTGAGAGGTCAGACACCCCAGGACAGGAAGCTCCAGGCCCAGCTTTGAAGAGAAATTTCCCCTCCTTATTGCCCATCCCCCTCCTCCTCAACGTCAAAGTTTGCTTCCCCCTCAAGCAATTGACTTTAATCATAGGCGTGCCAACCATTCATAGGTGCAGTGACCTGGTTGCCTCTAAAATCTTGTGCCAAGTGAAAAGCACCAGACACAAAAGAATACTCACTTATATCAGTACGGACTCATGGCTTTTACTTTATTCCAGGGGTTATAAATCCACCATTACCATTATTTGTTTCGATGCTCAGATTGGCCCTGATTTGGCTAGTGTCAGCCGCTTTCACCTGGCTCCTGTGTCCTTTTATCATGTCCCCATCATTCTTGGAGCACGTCCTTATTTTCTGACACAACAAGATGTTCCAGGCTCAACTTCTACTTTTCTTACCCCAGCCCTCGTTCCTTTCAGTGGTGAAAATCTGGGTGCTGTCCAACATTAATCCTTACCAATCTAATAGGTGTAAAGGGATAGCCCCTGGTTGTTTTCATTCGCATTTCCTATTACTAGTGAGTTTGAGCCTTCCTCCCATGCTTGTGGTTTTCCTCTTCTGTAAATTGTTCTTCATGTCCATTACCCTTTTTCCATTGGGGCTGCTGTCTTTTCTGTTGTTGTTTGCAGGAGTTTCTCATATATTCTAAGCACTGCAGTCTTAAACACTGCAATGTCTTCACACTTAACATCTGCCTATTAACTTTGTCTAGCCGATAGTGGTGACGGCGGCAACATGTCCGTGGCGTTCGCGGCCCCAAGGCAGCGCGGCAAGGGGGAGATCACTCCCGCTGCGATTCAGAAGATGTTGGATGAAAATAACCATCTTATTCAGTGTATAATGGACTATCAGAATAAAGGAAAGACCTCAGAGTGTTCTCAGTATCAACAGATGCTGCATACAAACCTGGTCTACCTTGCTACAATAGCAGATTCTAATCAAAACATGCAGTCTCTTTTACCAGCACCACCCACACAGAATATGCCTATGGGTCCTGGAGGGATGAATCAGAGCGGCCCTCCCCCACCTCCACGCTCACACAACATGCCTTCAGATGGAATGGTAGCTGGGGGTCCTCCTGCACCACACATGCAGAACCAGATGAACGGCCAGATGCCTGGGCCTAACCATATGCCTATGCAGGGACCTGGACCCAATCAACTCAATATGACAAACAGTTCCATGAATATGCCTTCAAGTAGCCACGGGTCCATGGGAGGTTACAGCCATTCCGTGCCATCGTCCCAGAGCATGCCGGTACAGAACCAGACGACCATGAGTCAAGGGCAGCCGATGGGAAACTATGGCCCCAGACCAAATATGAATATTCAACCAAACCAAGGTCCAATGATGCACCAGCAGCCTCCTTCTCAACAGTACAATATGCCGCAGGGAGGTGGGCAGCATTACCAAGGCCAGCAGCCACCTATGGGAATGATGGGTCAAGTTAACCAGGGCAATCATATGATGGCACAGAGACAGATTCCTCCCTATAGACCACCGCAACAGGGCCCACCACAGCAGTACTCAGGCCAGGAAGACTATTATGGGGACCAGTACAGTCATGGTGGACAAGGTCCTCCAGAAGGCATGAACCAGCAATATTACCCTGATGGGAATTCACAGTATGGCCAACAGCAAGATGCTTACCAAGGACCACCTCCCCAACAGGGATATCCAGCCCAGCAGCAGCAGTACCCAGGGCAGCAGGGCTACCCAGGACAGCAGCAGGGCTACGGTCCTTCGCAGGGTGGTCCAGGTCCTCAGTACCCTAACTACCCACAGGGGCAAGGGCAGCAGTATGGCGGTTACAGACCAGCCCAGCCTGGGCCACCCCAGCCCCCGCAGCAGAGGCCTTACGGGTATGACCAGGGACAGTATGGAAATTACCAGCAGTGAAAAGTACTTACATTCCAATAGCCAGAATCTGTTAGCAGCCATACTGTCGCCTCAGCACTGTGGACACCTCCCTGTGAAGAGACCCTTCCATTCCATCTAGTTTTTGGAAAAACCTTGTGGATAAGTGGCTGTTTCATCAGTAAACAGCCTTTGTGGCTTAGTTATAAAAGGCTTTAGTAGCGCAAAAATACTCTTGATTTCACATGTCTACTCTAGATGGCAACATTGGACAGAAAATAGAATGACATAACCAATTTGCAATGATTTCGGAACAGTATTTCAAATGGACTGTTACAGACTGAAAGGTGTGAACAGCTTTGTATGTTTATGAAGGTTAAGGGAATTTAATACTTTTCCACAGATTCTTTTGTAAGGGGAAGAGGGAAATGTACACTTTTTACAGCAGCAATATTTTGTATATTATGTTTATTTCATGTGGTGAATATGCAAGGAGGTACACTACGCACTGGACAGAATCAGAAGTCCTCTGTTAATGGGGATTGGAGCATGGTGGATGCTTGATTGTGTTGGTCTCAAAGTGGTGTTCTGTGAAGCTGAAGGTGAGGGAGAAGACAAAGCACACCATATGTCCACTGTTATGTTCTTTAGAGAAAATTCAGATCCCTTTTATGTGTTAGATAATCAAGGGCACTGTGATACAGTTTTACGTAAAAAGACATTTTTTAAAAGCTTTCCAGTTTTGTGGGTTAAAACCTTTTTATAAAAGATCATTTATAATACAGTTTTAAAATGTGAGGCAATAAGAATTACTTCACGTTGGATCTGAAGAATCTTGCTAACAGTTTCATGTAAATGAAGTGGTAATCCTCTCCTAAAAGAGCAATAACTGAAAATGAAAGTGTTAATTTTACCTTGTTTGAGTAATCAGGGAACTTAGTAATATCAAAACGTTTTATAAATGATGTCAAAGAAGAGTCAATGTTGATTCAGTAACTTTATTTTTTAACATTAGAAGGATAATTGGTTTATATAATAAGAATAGTTCAGGAGACTTTACAAACCTTTATTGACTGGAAATAATGCCATTTATAAAGGAAGGAACACTTCTAAGTTTTTCCCTTTTTTATGTTGGTTAATATAACATAGAGATGTTTAGGAAAACGCTTATTGATGATGTTTATTCTGATCTGTATTAAAAGCATAGAGGTTGCATTTCAGATCACTTTGTTTATTAGCATGGTATACTTAATCATATTTGAGACTGTCCTGTGCCTGACTGTCTTAGGTGATTTCAGGGATATTGCATTGGGCAGGAAGTCATGCATTGAGAAGTTGATAACCACAGTTACTTAAGCATAATCTGAAAAGATCTAGCCCAAAGGTAAGTTGCTATTTTCATCACAGTTGCCTGTGCCCAGGGAATAAGGTATATTCTTTATAATTGAATTGTTTTTTCCCCACTTCTAACTGGAAACAAAACAGAAAGGGTGCGATAAATCTGAATAAGCAAAATGTACTGTTCTCAACATACTGTAATCAAAAGGAGAAATTTTAATGTGTCTCTGTGTGTGTATGAAAGAGAGTGTGTGTTTTAAGGTCAGAATAGGGTTTTTTTCAACATGGTCAGTAGAAAATGGACATCAAGTTTGAACACATAAAGCATGGACAGCCTTATTGTGATGGAAACGCTTTTAGGTTCTGTGCCAATTTTCCACCACTGTGTACTTTGTTGCTATTTAAAACTGTATCAACTCTAACGGAAGAATAAATTATTTGTGATTTAAAAAAAAAAAAAAAAAAAAAAAACTTTGTCTACAGGGTCCTTTGGTCAGAATTCCTTCATTTTGATATAGTCAAAATGGTTCTTTTTTTTTGCTTTTTATACATTTGTGCTTTTTTATTGTGGTAAAAAATAGATAACACAAAATGTACCATTTTAGTTACTTTAAGGGTACAATTCAGTGGCGTTAAATACATTCACCATGTTGTGCAACCATCACCACTGTCCACATCCAGAAATTTTTCATCATCCCAAACAGAAACTCTGTTCCCATTAAACGGTAATCCTCCTTCCATCCTCTTCCCCACAGCTCTGGAAACCTCTAATTTGCCTTCTATCTCTATGAATTTGACTGCTCAGGTATAAGTGAAATCATAGAATATTTTTCCCTTTTGTGACTGGCTTATTCCCCTTAGCATAATATTTTCAAGGTCCGTCCATATTGTAGCACATGTCAAAATTTCATTTCTTTTTTTCTAAATTTATTTATTTTATTTATTTATTTTGGGCTGCATTGGGTCTTCGTTGCTGCGCGCGGGCTTTCTCTAGTTGTGGCGGCCGGGGCCACTCTTCGTTGTGCTGCGAGAGCTTCCCACTGCGGTGGCTTCTCTTGTTGTGGAGCACGGGCTCTAGGTGCACAGCCTCAGTAGCTGTGGTGTGCAGGCTCAGTAGTTGTGGCTCGCGGGCTCTAGAGCACAGGCTCAGTAGCTGTGGCGCACGGGCTTAGTTGCTCTGTGGCATGTGGGATCTTCCTGGACCAGGGCTCGAACCCGTGTCCCCTGCATTGGCAGGCGGATTCTTAACCACTGCGCCACCAGGGAAGTCCAAAATTTCATTTCTTTTCATGGCTGAAAAGCATTCCATCGTGTATATATAACTTCTACTAATTTTTATAATTTTGCACCTCATGTGAAGCCTTTAATCCGTCTAGAATCCACCTTTGTGGATCTCTCACTGGCCGATGGCAGTCAGCTGACCTGGAGTCTGGGAAATGCAACCAGCAGAGGCCAGCTCCTCTGTAACTCAGAACAGAACCAGGGGAGGGCAGAACAAGCATCTGAGGGCAAGGAGGACCAGTCCCTCCCCAAAATTCAGTATGAATTAAAGATCCAGTTTTATTTGAGGCCACTTTCCCAACACCATCTTCTGAACAGTGTCTCCTGGGCGGCGGGGCTGCCGTTCTTGTGTCGTTACTTCTCAGGGATCCAGGGACTGCTCCACCGTCACTGCTCTGCCTTGCTGGTCTGTCTGTCCTTGCACCAGCACCCACACAGCCTCTACTATAATGGCATACGTCTTCCAACTGCTGATGGGGAAGCCGCCTCTTGACTCTTCTTTTCTAAGGTTGTGGCTAAGTTCTTTCCATGCCACATCTCATCAAATCCTCAAAACAGCCCTGTGTCAAGGGGTACAATCCTTATCCTCACAGGACAGGTGAGGAAACTGAGGCCTCAGGGAGGGAAAGTGACTCGATGAAGTTTACAGAGCTGACAAATGGCAGAACCAGGACGAAGCAAGGCGTAGCTGACTCTAGGGCTGCCCTGTGATCCCCAGCACCCAGCTGCCTCTCCCGTTTGTAGTCTGCCAGGTTCTTATCTGTAAGAAGGGGGAAAGGGCTGGAAAGGCCTGCTGGGCTGGCCACTTGCCAGTTTGCTTGCATATCAGGAAGGAAAACCACTCATATCAGGAAAGGAAACCACTGAGCATTTAAACAGAGAGACCTTCCAACAGGGAATTGGTTACAAAGAGGACGCAGGAGCCCAGAAGCCAACCAAGAAATTGTGAAGAATCTCAGAATCCGCAGCAGCAAAGTCACCGCCACTTCTAAGCTGGAGGGCCTGAGGGAGGAAGTAACACTACAGTAGCCCGGGGCCTGTGGTCACTCAGCAAAGCGGGAAACACAGTGGACTGTCCTGTGGGAGCTGGAGCCATGGAGAACACTCAGTTGTTGATGGAGATGCAGCCCAAGGTGTAAGGAGACAGGGAAAAATACTTCTGCCTTCCTCAAACCTCCAATCTCCCACCAGGATCTCTCACTGGCTGATGGAAGTCAGCTGACCTGGAGTCTGGGAAATGCAGCCTGCAGAGGCCAGCCCCTCTGCAACTCAGAACAGAAGCAGGGAAGGGCGAACAAGCAACTGAGGGCAAGGAGGACCAGTCCCTCCCCAAAAGGACCTCCCTTCCTGGTCCCAGTTCCCACCAGGCAGTCCCCACCATGGCTCCAGCCCTGGCTTCTTGGATCTAGTGATAACCACATCCTCCTGTCCCTCTGACCTCCCGCTGTAGCTCATCCTGGGGAGCCTCCTCCTGCCCTTTTGGCATCTCAGCTCTTCCATCATCTGTATAAGCAATTCCTTGTATTTCATCTTCTGTTTGAAATGCCTAGAGTGTCTCCATTTTCCAGACTGGATCCTCGCTAATACAGCCATGCCATAATTCAGAGAATGGCCACAGTGCTACATGCTAAGTTTGTGGACTGACTGCGTAAAGAACCAGAGGGGAGGGCAGAACTTAGGTGTGCTGAGTCCCCAAGGCAGGGCTGATCCCAGGCACAGTGTGGACCAAGCTGCAGAGGAACCACAGCAATCCCAAGGCTGACTCTGGGTCTACACAGATGCTGGGCATTCCCAAATCAGGACCCAGGCACAGCTGAGAGGCTCCATGTGGTTCTGGCCAAGGAAATCAGCTTCTATTAAGGGCCTCCTGTGTGCCTGTCTGTATTCACATATCACCCCATGTTAGTTTTCTAGGGCTGCCATAACAAAGTACCACAGACTGGGTGGCTTAAACCACAGACATTTATTTTCTCACAGTTCTGGAGGCTGGAAGTCCGAGATCAAGGTGTCCGCAGGGTTGTTTTCTTCTGAGGCCTCTCTCTCAGCTCAGAGATGGCCGTCTTCTCCCTGTGTCCTCATACCCTCTTTGCTCTGTGCATCTGTGTGTCCTAATCCCCTCTTCTTATAAGGACACCAGTCATATTGGATTAGGACCCACCCTAGTGACCTTGTTTTAATTTAATCATCGCTTTGAAGACTTATCTCCAAATACAGTCACACTTTGAGATGCTGGGGGCCAAGTCTTCAACATATGACTGGAGGGGGTGAGCACAATTCAGCCCATGATAAACCCCAATCTCACAACGTGGACATTATCAGCCCTGTTTTCCAGATGAGGAAATGGAGGCCCAGACAGTGATTTGCCCAAGGCCACCCAGAGCTGGGTCAACTCAGGTCCAGGCTCTTCACCTCCCGTCAGGCCCCCCAAAAATCTTCTCTCATTCTTTGTGATTTCCTCAGACCCTGGGAAATGGATTCCAGTCTTCCCTTTAATGCTTTTCCTTTGTGTCATAAGACAGTGATCCACCATGTACTGAGCATGTATTACGGACCAGGCTCTTCCATTGGCATTTTGTATGTTTTCTAAATACACAAGATGCCTCTTCCTCAAGCCTCTGCTCAAACCTCCTCAGGGACGCCCCCCTCCCCGAGCCCCTTATTTGTAACAGTGCCTCCACCCACACAGATCCATCTCCTGCTTTATTTTCCTTTACAGAGTTATCAGTACCTGAAAATATCTTATATGTGTGTTTATTTTTTTACAGTCTTCCCCCAACGAGACTCCATGAGGGCAGAACTCAGGTCTTGGTGTATCCCTAGTGCCGCGATGAGATTCATTATAGGTGCTTAATGTTAGTTCAATAAATAATCAAATGAAAAAAAATAATCAAATGAATGAATGCTCTCGTCAAATCCTCACCAGACATCTGTATGATGAGGGCCCTGGGATCATCAATTTATTAAAGAAGAAACTAAGCCTCAGAGAAAGTCCCAAGTTCACCCAGCTAGTACATAGTGAAGCTGGAATTTGAACCCAGGTCTGTATTCTCAACCTCCACACCCAGGCCAATCTCCTTGCCTTGGCCTTCCTTCTAAATCTCTCCCTGCTCTGTGGCTTCCCAAATTACCCTCACAGCTACCCTGAACCTCTTGTTCTGGAAATTCCAATTCCTCACTGAGCTGGGCTGCAGTATCATTTTGTGCCAGCAGGTGTCACCAGAGAATTCCTCATGGCCACAATCAGCTGTCCAGCACTCCAGAGCAGGAGCCAGAGTTTATTCAATCACCTTTAAGGATATTTCCAAGATTTTGCTCCACAAACCAGTTCGCAGCTACATCCTTGCACCTGTGTTCATGGGCTATGGGGTGAGAATTCCTCTGGGAATGGATTCCTAGAAATGGAATTCCAGAGAGCAATGAACATCTTTAACTTGCATAGATTCCATGAACTTGCTTAGCCTGGTTTACAACCCAGGAGTGTGGGGCCCAGAGAGGGCGCGTGGCTTACCCAGGGGCACACAGCAAGCTAGTACAAGGGCCAGGTTTGAAACTGGCTCCACTGGCCATGAATTTTTCCATGCACTTGGAAGACACTTCCACCTAGGCTGAAGTGCTGTCTTTGTGCATTTTTTACATGTTTGTGGGGCTGGATCTGACTACTCCTTCTGTCATTCAATCATCTACTTGTTCATTTAACAAATGCATTGGTGAGATACAGGCTCAATGCTGTAAGAATGGCTCAAATAAATGTCTACAAGACAAGAAAATAGTTTACTTTCCTCTCTCACATCAATCTGAATGAAAGCAGACTTGGATGGTGGCTTTATGGTATCAGGGACCCAGACTATTTTCTATCTTATAGCTCTTCCATCTTCAACCAGCAGTTTCCATCTCATGGTCCAAGATGGCTGCTCTAGCATTGCCATCACATCTACATTCCTGCCAGTGGGTAGTAGAGAAAAGGAAGTAGAAGTCAACTTCTTTAAGGGCACAAACCAGATGTTTTTTGCCACTTCCACTCTCATCCTATTGGCTGGAATTAGTCATATGTCCTATATTGCTGCAAGGGAGGCTGGGAACAGTAGTCATTAGGTAACATAGCTGAGCAGCCATCATATTTTCTTCTAAAACTCGGTGATCTATTACCAATGAATATACTGTCCAGTTTCTGACGCTCATACATTTTCTGGGCACCTACTATGTGTGGGAGAAGGTGCAGCAGACTGGAAATAGCACAGACTTCGGAATTTGACTCGTCTTGGGTTTGAAGCCCAATTTTGCCTTTCCCATCTGTGTGTCATGACCTCTCTGAGCCTCAGTTTCCTCATTTAAAAAATGGAGACAAAAGGGACTTCCCTGGTGGTCCAGTGGTTAACAATCTGCCTGCCAATGCAGGGGGCACGGGTTCGAGCCCTGGTCCAGGAAGATCCCACATGCTGCGGAGCAACTAAGCCCGTGTGCCACAACTACTGAGCCTGTGCTCTAGAGCCCACGAGCCACAACTACTGAGCCCATGTGCCACAACTACTGAAGCCCGCATGCCTAGAGCCCATGCTCCACAACAAGAGAAGCCACCACAATGAGAAACCCGCGTGCCGCAATGAAGAGTAGCCCCCACTCACCACAACTAGAGAAAGCCCACGCGCAGCAATGAAGACCCAACGCAGCCAAAAATAAATAAATAAACAAATAAATAATTTTTAAAAAAGAAAAGAAATGGCAGCTGCTTTTAAAATGAGCCATACCGAGCCACACTCCCAAGGGCCAGAGGTGACTCAGCAGAGGCCCTGCCCTCGATTCCAGTGGAAAGACATTCCAGGGCAGCCTCCTGTCGATAAAAGCTCAGAGACATGTCTGTGCATAATCCCAATGCATCAGTCATGCATGAGTCAGAGCAGTTATGCCCATAAGTCATAAAGCAGCAGCTGGGCCCAGGATTCTTGGCATCCTTCCGAGCCCATCTCCCCAACCCCATTTTACAGAGGAGCAAACAGAGCCAAAGGAAGCGCTGCGAGCACAGCACGACTACACTGTTTTCTTTTATCAGTCTCCTCCTAATTGGGCATGGGGGTTGGTTCCACTTTGGAGCCATCGTAAACAGACTTGGCTGGGCCTCCCTATGCCTATAGGAGCAGGGTTTTCCAGGGTAGCTGGGGAAAAAGAATTGCTGGGGTGAATTGTGGATCCAGGGGGTGCTCCAATTGCAACAGAGGGAGGCGTCTCTCCCCAATTTACTTATAGGTCACAGTTTTTCAACCTCAGCACTACTGACATTTTGGGATAGAGAATTCTCTGCTGGGGTGGGGGCTGTTCTGTGCCTGGTAGGATGTTTGGCAGCATTCCTGGCGTCTACCCACAAGATGCCAGTAGCATCATCACCCCCAGTTGTGACAACCACAAACGCCTCCAGACATTGCCAATGTCCCCTGGGGGGCAAAATCATTCCCAGTTGAGAATCACTGCTCTCAATGCACAGAGCCTGCAGCAGGGTTTATAAGCACAGATTCTTTAAGCAGATTTATAGATGTTATTGATTTTCTTCTCTTCGGACAGGTGCATGCGTTTTATCTCTTTGGAAGGGGTCCATGACCTTGGTAGTCACTGGTTTAAGAATAAAGATTTCAGGGACTTCCCTGGTGACGCAGTGGTTAAGAATCCTCCTGCCAATGCAGGGGACATGGGTTCAAGCCCTGGTCCAGTAAGATCCCACATGCTGCGGAGCAACTAAGCCGTGTGCCACAACTACTTAGCCTGCGCTCTAGAGCCCACAAGCCACAACTACTGAGCCTGCGAGCCACAACTACTGAGCCCGTGTGCCTAGAGCCCATGCTCTGCAACAACAAAAGCCACAGCAATGAGAAGCCTGCGCACCACAATGAAGAGTAGCCCCCGCTCGCTGCAACTAGAGAAAGCCCGCGCACAGCAACGAAGACCCAACGCAGCCAAAAAAAAAAAAAATTAATTAATAACAAAAATAATTAAATTAAAAAAAGATTATTAAAAAAAGAATAAGGATTTCAGGTTATTATTGGGATAATTAGTGGGATTTGAATATGGAGAATAAGAATATTATAACATTGTATCAGCATTGAATTTCCTGGTTTTGAAAACTATATAGTGGTCATGTAAGAGAATGTCCTTGTTCTTAGGAGATGCACACTAAAGTAATTAGGAGTCAAAGGACATTGTATCTTTTTGTGTGTAACTGACTCTCAAATGGTTCAGAAAAATTACACACACAGAGAAAAAGAATGATAAATCAAATGTAGCAAAATGTTGACAATTGGGGGATCTGAGTGAAGGAGATATATGGAAAGTTGCTGTACTATTCTTGCAACTTTTCTGTAAATTTGAAATTATTTTTTAGAAATTATTATTTTAAAAGAGTTTTTAGAAATCACCATCTAGTTTTTAAAACGTGGTTTTAATCTGTTATCCCCCCTGCTCCCAAGAAAAAGGTGCATGATTGTGCCCAGGAGCTGGGACCCATTCAGGTCACAGTCCCAAGAATCTCCCAGAGATCAGATCGGTGCTTTGTGACCGCCTGGAGAGGTGGGATAGGGAGGGTGGGAGGGAGGGAGACGCAAGAGGGAAGGGATATGGGAACAGATGTATATGTATAACTGATTCACTTTGTTATAAAACAGAAACTAACACACACACACACACAAAAGAATCTCCCAGAAAGGGTTCTCTTTGCTTTTATTTGGGTCTGTAAAATGCCCTGAAAGAAGCTCCACCCAGCATTAACAGTGGTTAGTAATGGCCCCTACCTAGCCCCAGTTTTGTTCAAATGTCCATGCCTCCTCCAGGAGCCCAGTAGGCTCAGGAAAATGACCCCATCCCCAAATCCTTAGAAGGGCCTGAGGGGTCTAAAGGGAATCTTTTCCCCCTCCTAGTGACTGGTCCAGAAACGGGCATGTGATGCAAGGGAGCCAGTGAGGAACAAGGAGCCTCCAGGCTGCTTTTTTACTTGTTTTGATGAATAAAATGAAAGAAGTGACTTATGAGACATCTGACCCTAGCACTCTTGGATGCTGCCCTGATAACACCATATGTGAAGAAGCCCATCTAGCCTTCTGGAAGATGAGAGGCCACAAACAGAACTGAGATGCCCCAGCCAACAACCAGCACACATTGCTGGATGCTTGAATGAGCACAGCTGGAGGCTGAATGAAGCTGCAAGAGTGAGGCCAGGTGAAACCATCAGTGGAACCACTAGCCAATCCACAGAGTTGTAAGGAGTAATAATCAACGCTGTTTTACGCAACTGTTTGGGGATGATGTGAAGATTCGGTGAGGTTGTAACATGACACAGAAAGTGCTCAAATAGATGCTGGTCATTATTGCTGACCACGTATTACTGTTCTCATCCCCATGCCGATCACCCCCTCTGTTCCTCTCCACCTATTGAAGCTCCCCCTATCATCCTCCACCCATCTCTTACCCTGCTTCATTTCTCCACATCACCTGTCCCTACCTGACATTAGATCATCTTTTTACCTGTTTATTGTCTGTCTCTCTTGCAACTGGGAGGGTAGGGACCACTGCTGTATGGCCAGCATCTTACACAGCACCCGGCCCACAGCAGGTCTCAGTAAAGATTTGGTGAATAAGTGAATGGAGCAATCCTGATCAACACGATTTGAGGCAAGTCATGGGGGGGGCTCCATCCCCCAACCCTGTGACACCTTGGGGTGTCCAAGTCGGGTGGCTTTGCAGCCTGCATCTCAGAGCTAGCAGGAACTGGAGAACAGAGACCTGAAGGAGAAGGGGCCAGCCACCTGACTCTCTGGGGAGCTCATGCACCAGGAAGCAGGTACAGTGACGGCAAAGGCCCAACAGTGGATGACAGCGCGAGATGTCAGGAGACAAGGTTGGAGAGTCAGCAAGGCCTCGACTGTCAGGTGAGGGTGTGGATCTCACTCCACCGCCCCCACAGTCAAGTGTAACAAACGTTTCTGCAGGGTATCCTGCCTGGCAGGTACCCCACCTCTCACTGTGTTCACTGTGAACCTCATAACAAGCCTATGAAGTGCTGTTCTTTCCATTTCACGGAAGGAAAATAGACCCACAGAGGCTCAGAAACACAGCTGTGAGACTCCACGCTTCAAAGGCCAGGCTCCTTCCACCGCCCATTGCCGCCCTTGGCCTTTGTCCCATCTTAGGTGTGTAATTCTGCCTCTTCCCTCCCTTCTGACTTTGCTCTAACTTGATGACCAAAATTATATGTCATTCTCTAGGCCAGAAAAACTACTTGAAGCCACTGGACATCTCAGCTTGGGACGTCCAACCTGCACCTTACACGCAGCGTGCCCAAAACAGAACTCCTGGTCTCCCCCGCTCCGCAAACCTGCTCCCACCTTGTTCTTCACCCGCTCAGTCAATGGCGCCTCCATCCTTCCAGTGGTTCAGGCTAGAAACCTGAGAGTCATTCTCATTCTCGACTTCTCTCTCCCTCACCCCACATGCCATCAGCCAGCAAGTCCTGGCCACTCCACCCTCAAAATGCAACCAGAATCCACCACTTCTCCCACCTCCACAATCACCCTGGTCTGACCCTCCATCCCCTCCTACCTGGACTATTGCAGTCACCTCCTCTCTGGTCTCCTGCTTCTGCACGGTCTCTGAGTCCACCTCTGATGTGCAGCCCGAGGATCCTATTAAAATATAAAGTCAAGGTTACTGTACAATTCTTTACCAGAATTGCCCAATAGAACTTTCTGCAACGGTGGAAATGTTCTAAATCTGCACTAATTCATTACCCACCAGCCACATGTGACTATTGAGCACTTGAAATGTGCAGAGTATAACTGAAAGACTGAAATTTTAATTTTACTTACTTTATTAGCTACCCTCTGTTGGCAAGACTGTGGGAAACAGGCACTCTTGAACACAGAGGGTGGGAGTAAAAATTAGAATATGATTCTAATGGCTACCTACCGACTGATAGGTTTATCTATATCTAGCAAAATGACAAAGCAGTTAACATTTGTCAAAACAACCCCACTTCAGGAGTCCAACAGATCTACCTTCACATGCAAAAATGACATTAAGTAAACCATCTATAACATCCAAAGATAGGAAATGACCCAAGTGTCCACCAATAAACAGCTAGTTAAATGAATTATGGTCCAGCCACACAGTGGAATACAATGAAGTTATAAAAAATGAATGAGGAAATAATGACCCCCTAAAGCACAAAGAAAAAAATAAATTAGACTTCATCAAAAGTAAAAACATTTTTGTGCATCAAAGGACACTATCAAGAAAGTGAAGACAACCAACAGAATGAGAGAAAATATTTGCAAACTATGTCTCTGATAAGGGTCTAGTGTCCAAAATATATCAAGAACTTTTACAATTCAACAATGAAAAGACAACCCAATTGTTAAATGGGCAAAGGATTTGAATACATTTGGATTTATTTCTCCAAAGATATATATAAATGGCCAATAAGCACATGAAAAGATGCTCAACATCACTAGTCATTAGGGAAATGGAAATCAAAACCACAGTGAGATACCAGTTCACATCCATTAGGATGGTTACAACCAAAAACAGAAAATAACAAATGTTGGCAAGGAGGTAGAACAACTGGACCGCTCACACATTGCTGGTGGGGATGTAAACTAGTACACCTGCCATGGAGAACAGTTTGGCATTCCTCAAAAAGTTAAAGTTACCATTTGACCCAGCAATTCCACTTCTAGGTATATACCCAAGAGAAATAAAAACATATGTCCACACAAAAATCCGTACATGAATGTTCATGGCAGCACTATTTATAACAGCCAAAGGTGGAAACAACCCAAATGTTCATCAACTGAATGTGTAAACAAAATGAAGACTATTCATCCAATGGAATATTGATGGCCATAAAAAGGAATGAAGTCCTACAAAACGAATGAACCTTGAAAAAATTATGCAGAGTGAAAGAAGACCAAAAAAGGCCACATATTGTATGACTCCATTATATTATATGAATATATATATTTTTTACTTTCAAAGCATGTGAATGTCCTACATATTAAAAATAAAATTATTTTCTTAAATATAAATCAGGTCATGTAACTCCTCTATTCAAAACCTTAGAATTCCCCGGCAGTCCAGTGGTTAGGATTCCATGCTTTCACTACTGAGGGTGCGGGTTTGATCCTTGGTCAGGGAACTAGGATCCTGCAAGCTGCTCAGTGCGGCCCAAAAAAAAAAAAAAAAGAATTAAAAGGGAATTCCCTGGGGGTCCAGTGGTTAGGGCTCTGTGCTTCCACTGCAAAGGGCACGGGTTCAATCCCTCATCGGGGAACTAAGATCCCGCATGCTGTGCAGCATGGCTGAAAAAAACCACAAACAAACCTTACAGAGAAGAGATTTCTCAGTTCATTTTAAGTAAAAACCAAAACCCTCTAAATCGTTTCAAGACCCTACCCTATCTGCCCCTCTCCCTTCCTCTCTGACCTCACCTCCTCTCACCTCCCCCTCTCTCACCTACTTCATGTCTCACTGGCCAATTTGCTGTTCCTGGACATGGCAAGCATGTTCCTGCCTCAGGACCTTTGCACTTGCTGTTCCCTTGGCTTGGAACAATTTGCCCTCAGATATTTGCATAGCTGGCTCCATCTCCTTTAGGTCTTGGCTCAAATGTCACTATCTTGAACAGGCCTCCCCTGACTCACACCCCCACCTCCCAGGAGACTCTGTCATGTTCCCTGCTGTTTCCCTAGAACAACCTGGGCCAGATTGGTGCTTAATAAATGTGTTCAATGAATGAATGACCTGTTTGTCCATCACCCATCTTGTGCTGGCCACTAGGGGATCTCCAGACACCAGCAGTAACCAGCCCATCTCAGCCTGCTTGGAGGCCTGGGACACATGCAGAGAGCTTAGAAAGGTGTTTCCCTGAAATCTGAAATCCAGCCCTCACCAAGACAAACCACCTTAATCTCCTGGATTGAAAAATTGAACTAAGCTAAAAGTAAGGCAAGGCCAGCCAGTTTTGCCAGCATTCACCAGGATTTGGGCTGCAACCTGTCCCTGCCATGGAAGCACACTTTTCTTTCCTGAAGGTATAGAAGGAAACAGGGAAGGAGCATGGACCTGGCTGGGGATGGTGGCCTCCCAGGGCATGAACACCCAGGAAACACACCTGGGATGACCGGCTTTTCCTAGCAGCAGAAGAATCCAGGGCTTAAACCCTCAGAGAACCAGAACAAGGGTGGAGCTTCCAAGACGTTCTAGAAGGGTTCTCACCTCCCCACCCTGCTCCCCCTGGGCACCTCTTGGGTCCCTCCACGGCCTCTAGAACAGCTAACATTTGGTGACACCAGACGGAATTTATGTGAGCAATTACTGTGTACTTTGTAGTCAGCTTGACCGGTCATTTACCTGCTGAGGAAGTAAAGTCATTTGGCGGAGACTTAATTCATTCATCAAGCATTTACTGAGCCCTACGCTGATCCAGACATGGAGGTTCAGCTGTGAACCAAGCAAGTCCCAGCCCTCAGGAGCTTGTTTTCTGGTGGCGGAGACACGAACTGTAAGTTCACTGCCTACGACAAGCACTGAGAAGACGGGGTGATGTCACAGCGACTGGAGGAGTGAGCACCTCTCAGCGACGTGGTGAGGGGGGCCTCTGAGGAAGCAACACCACTCGTTATCATGAGTAAAAATATGCTGCGGTCTAGCTTGGCCCGGCGCCTAACAGATATTAAGCGCTCACCAAATCTTACAGTGACTCTCATCAGTCTACTGTCCTCCCCCTCAAGAGAACAGGCACTCCCAGGCACACAGCACGAGCTGTCACACAGTAGGGGTACGCTCGGTCCTCGTAACCTCTGCACGCGGTAGGGCTCAGAAGTCGGTCCAGTGTGAATCAGCCCCAGCCAGGGACACTGTTCAAAGTGCCTACCAAGCCCTGGCTCTCCCGCCCCGCCCAGGCGCCCTCCACTCGAGTTCCTTGCACACAATAGGCGCTTGGCTGTGCGTGCTGAAGAGACGCCCGCTTCTGGGTCCGCCGGCGCAAGACCTCGGCCCTTTGCACCGGTGGGTAAACTGAGCCCGAGGTGGGCGACGACGCGGCCCGAGTTTCCGTGCGGCTGGCGACCAGGCCGGAGGCGGAGGCGGAGGCGGAGGCGGAGGCGGAGGCGGAGAGGGACTGGCAGGGAGGTGCCGCCACCCCACAACTTCCGCACCCAGCTGCGCCAGCTGCGGACCTGACCCCCGCGCGCCGCGGTTGGTTGCGGCTCGGAGGTCGCTGATTGGCTGACGTGGCCCCGGCGCGGGCCCCGATTGGCTGTGACGCGCGGCCGGGCGAGGCCCCCGCCGCCGCCGCCGCCGCCGCCGCCGCCGCAGCAGCCGCGCCTGGGCTGGGCGGTCATTGGGCGGCGTGATCTCGCCGCGGTTCCGCGGACCCACAGCCGCCGCCGCCGCCGCCGCCAGCAGAGCGCACCGGGCTGGCCGGGCGAGTGGCTATGGCGGGCGCCGAAGACGGGCCGGGCCAGCAGCCGGAGGTCGACGAGGACGAGGCGGCGTATTGCCGGCGCTGGGGCGCGCAGCATGCCGGGGCCCGCGAGCTGGCCGCGCTTTACTCACCAGGTAGGACCTCCGAGCTCCCCTCCGGGCCTGTAGTCATCAGCCTGGACTGCGGACAGCGACCCCGGGTCCCCTATATCGGAACCCCAGCCTCCGGCCCCGATGCAGAACTCCATCCGCGGCTTCTAACTTGCAAATAGCTCCCCTAAGTCCGGGGACCCCACCCCAGCGCCCCGTTCAAGCCCAAGGCAGAATCCCAGCCCCGGGGCTTTCTGGACAGCTCACATCACACAGCCAGGTCCGGATCCTAGCTCGGGGTACCTGCGGCTGCAAAGCGCGCCCCTAGCCTTAGGGACCCCCCCACCCCAGGACCCTGTCCAAGCCGAAGGCAGCCCCTCAGCCACATGCACTGACCCCTAAAAGTCACACCCTATCCCAGGTTCCCCAGATCCAAAATTCACACTCTAGGGCCCCATCTGCACCCCAGCCAGGACCCTGAGGTAGTGACCTCAAATCTGGGCATGTCAGGACCCCTGCTCTGGGGACCCCAACTCAGGGGTCCCCAGCTAGAGTGCCCCAGGGGCACTTCCTCCAAAGCCCCATCTTAGATTTATAGTTTCAGTCTACAGACCACCATTCCCCCACTGCATTAACTCTCATCCTATATTTTGGAATCCCCGGTGGTGAGCGCACTGCAAATCTTCCAGTTTAAGCTCCTCTCATATACAAGCCCCAATTCCAGCCGTTTCCTTCCCCCATGTAGATATATTAGCCCCCTCCATTGGGACTTGGGGGTCCCCAGACCGGACCACAACTCAGAGACCCTTGCTCTGGTTCTGCCCCAGGACAAGGTCTCTGGTTTCTTCCTGCTGGGCCTACCATTTCTTTTCCAGCAAGCACCAGCCTCCACCCCCTTCTCTGACTTGCAATTGAGCCTCAAGAATCTCATTGCCAGGCCCCAGCAGGGCGAACTGTCCCCAGGGGTTAAGGGAAGTGCCTTTGAGAACTCCAGAGTCAAGTGACTGGGAGGCCCCTCTGCCTGGGTGTTGCCATCACATCAAGCTTTGTTTGTCAAACATTCTGACATCTTTCCTTTTGCTAGGGGGCAACCACCATGCACAGCCCTTGCCTGGGGTGGGCATGGGTCCACTACCACCTTTGGCTTTTTTCCCTAACTGGCCTGGGTTTGCATACCATCTCTGCCATAACTATCTGTGTGACCTTGGGCCATTTGCTTTCTTGTTGAGTCCTAGATCACCAGAGGCCTTTCTGGACTTGCAATTCCATGTTCTGGGTGTGACTTTTTTCATACCTGACTTGGGCACCTGGCCCAGGATACCATGGTTTCTTCAGCCTGTTCCCCCAACACCCAGCTTGTGGACTTAAAACCTCCTGTGCTCCCTGGGGCAGGCTGGACTTGGCATCCTGACTCTTCCTTTTAGCTGTGTAACCTGGGCCAGGGCACTTTCCCTTTCTGAGCCTCAGTTTCCTCCCCTCTAAAATGGATACAAGATACAAGTTTATCAGTCCCTTAGTGTTGCTGGGAGGAGGAAATGAGATCGTCTACCTTGGTGCAGTGCCTGTCACACAGTAGGCCATCCCTATTATTAAGCCAATAGTCTGACCCTCCCTGTGAGTCTCGGGGTAAGCTGCCTCACCTCTCTGCTTCTCAGACTCACCACCTGGGAATCAAGGGTAAGGATTCAAAGCCTGCCTCCTTTGGTGTCCAGCTATGCCCACTCAAGTAAACCCTACCCACCTTCAACCAAATCATACCTGGGCATTCTGAGCCTCCTCAATGGACTGTGATCTTCTCATTCCAGCATGATTGCATCTTTGCCCAATTCTGGTATCCCCAAGTGCCCCTCACTCTCTGAAGAGCAGCCACTGCAGGGATTTAAGGCTGCAGACAGTCTCCTGGTGCCCCAAGCCTGCAATCAGAGGCCTTATCTCCTCTTATCCTAGAGTTGGGGCAGGGCAGGGGGAGTGCCTGGAGAGGGGGAGTGAAGGAGGAAGAGACTCGTTTCTCCAAATTCCATAGACCTCCCTCTGCCTGCCTGTGTCCCTTGGCCTTGAGGAAGAACCTCAGTCTCTGGGCCTGACCTATAAAATAAGGGGCCAGGCTGAATACATATTGAGCACCGTCGTCCCAGGCCCTTTCTAGGCTTTGGGGGCAAAGTGGTGAACAAAACAGGAAAAATGGAGCTGGCCTTTAGTAAACCCAGTAAATAAGGGAAATACCTTACTTGCCCAGTGTGGTGGCAAGTGCTGTGGAACAAACATACAGCAGAAAAGGGAGAAGTGAAATGTTGGGGACAGTGACATTTTAGAGAGGGGGCAGTTAAGGCCTCACTGAGCAGGTGACAATTGAACAGAGACCAGAAGGGAGGGACTCCTGAAGATGTTTGAGGAAGGATCGGTCCAGACCGGGGACACAGCAAGTGCAAAGGCCCTACGGTGGGAGCAAGCCTGAAGTATTTGCAGGACACCAGAGAGGGCTGTGGGCTGGAACAGAGTGAGTCGGGGGAGAGTAGGGAGAGTTTCTGGGTTCCAGGACTGAATTCTTGAGATTCCTGGGGCCAGTGATGGGTTGTCACCATGACAACTGGCAGCGCTAATAAGGCAGTTAACAGAGTTGACACTTACTGAGCACTGACTGTGTGCTGGGCACTTCCCTTATGTGCTCTCATTTCACCCTCACTGCAGTTGTCTCAGGGGCATCCTGGTATTAACTCCATTTTACAGGGGAGGAAACCGAGACCCCCGTAGCCTCCTCGTAGCCCACCCCCGACATGTGTTCTTCCTAACGCTTGTCGTGCCTGGGATTAGGCTTGCGTCTGCCCCCACCAGAGGGGAAGGTCAGCAAGACCAAGGGCGGCATCTCTTTGGCTTGCCTGAACTGCCTGCACCCTGTCCATCTTTAAGACTTGCCCTGGGGCTTAGCAAAGAGTGGTGACCTGCCCACGGTCACACAGACAGTTAGCAGGACCAGAACGAGAACACTGGTCGGGGCGTTCTAGGTTCTGTGTTCCGAATCTTTGCTGTGGAAGTGAGCCAGCCCAAGTGCGTGTGCGGGAGGGGCACCAGTGTTCCAGGTCAGCAGAGCAGCACGCGTGCAGGGCTGGCGGCAGAGACAGTGGGCCTAGCGTCGGCCGAGAGCTGTGAGTTGTCTGATCAGGGCAGCCTCAGCCTGATCCCATGGACCCTGAGTGTCTGGCCAAGGAGTGTCTGACCCAAGCACTCCCCCAGGTCCCGGGAGCCACAGAGGGTCCAGGTTTGGGGTTTGCAGCACCACCCCACCCTCTGCCAGGTGCCGGCGTTTGTGAAGGGTGGGTGGGCTTGGCAGGTCTACCCCAGTCTCACGGGCAAGCCTGGAGGCAAGGCAGGTGTCCAGCTTCCCGGCAGGTGCCAACTGACCTCTGGCTATGTGGGTCCCACTTCTCAGGTACCTAGGCTCCAGGGGTGGATCTTGGGGGGTCACCAGAGCCCCTGTTCACCCACCCTGGCTAACTACGGATGCCCCTGCCCTGTGGGACACAGGGACTCTTAGCGTGGGGTGGGGGGAAGGTGGAGGGTGTCAGGAGCACTGGATGGGGGTCCTGGCCTGTAGTCCCAGAGCTGAGCCTGGATTCTGTCCCCCAAGACAGGCCTCCCTGAGGCCCGTTCCCTGGCCGGGCCTGGTCCCTGTCATGCTCCTGGCCCAGCTTTCCCTCTGTCTCCCTCCATCAGTCTTGTTCTTTTTCCATTTCTTTGTCTCTCCTCTCTGGCCATACTCATGTTCTCTTTGTCGCCTTATAATCACTCCCTGTCTCTGTCTCCCTCTTCTCTCTGTTTCTCATCGATTTTTTTTTTGAATTTTATTTTATTCATTTATTTTTTATACAGCAGGTTCTTTTTAGTGATCTATTTTGTACATATTAGTGTATATATGTCAATCCTAATCTCCCAATTCATCCCACCACCACCACCCTGCTGTTTCTCATCTTTCTGTCTCTGATTCCTGTTCTCTCCCATCTCTCTCTGTCTCTCTTCCTCTGTGTCTCTCTGGTCTCTCTACCTCCTGTCCCCCCACCTCCCTGAGGCCGAGTGTCTCCTAGTGGCCAAGGACCATCAGAAGTGCAGGTTCCAGGGCTTGTCTGACTGAAACCAGAAGAGTCGGGCCTGATACCAAGTCTTTGGCTGTGGCCTGTCCCCAGGCAAGCAGAGATGGCCTCCCCTGCACCTCCCAGCCCTCCACACACAAGCCTGGCCCCCTCCCCAGGCCAACAGGCAGTCACTACGGTCACTTAGCCCAGATCGTGGACCCTGGCCAGGCCAGGGGCTGGCTCAGGGAAACAAGGCTCAGCACTCTGCCAGAGGTGGCCTGAGCCCTTCTGTCCTGAGGAAAATCCTTCCCCTCCCTGGGCCTCAGTCTGCGCATCTGTGAAGCGACACCGTTTAGACCACCTGACCACGCAGTTCGTGCCAAGCTGACTGTCCATGCTGTGACTCTGGTGATTCTTGAGGTACTTTGGACAACACACTTCATCTCTCCAGGCCTAGTTTCTCCTTCTGAAGGATGGGGCAAATAGCCCCCAGCCCATGGCGTACGGCAGGCAAGGGCTTGTTGGGATCGTCCCTGACACTGTCCCTGGCATGTAATAGGTGCTCCGTGAAGGCCGCTTATTATAATAGATGTATTTTTTATGGGTCATAGTTGAGGCACTTGTTCTGCAGAAGGATTCAGAGGCCAGAGAGAGAGTTTAGGTGGGAAAATATTCAGATTTGGGGACATTCTTCGTGGCAAGGGGAGAGAGCTGGGCTGTCTTTGGAATCAGGACAGCCCCAAACATCCAGGCTAACGAGCTCAGGATCCAAACCCAGTTTTCATTTTTACCCGCTGAGCCTCAGTTTCCTCATCTAGGAAGTTGGGATCACACAGTAACTCCCTGGAGGGACTGAGACTCGAATGAGAGACTGAGAGACTATGCCTTGGGCTTGAAACCTCAGATGACTGCAGGGGCTTGGCCAGGACCGCCACCAAGGGAAGCCGCCCAGTATGAGGCTGCAAGGAGGGGAGAGGACTGGGGTCAACCAGGAGCTCTTGCCCCACCTGATGGAGGCAGGCTTGGGCTGGCCAGAGCCCTATGTTCTCAAAGGAAGTAGGAGAATACAAATTTCGTGTGTGTGTGTTTTTTTTTTAAGTGTAGCTGATTTTTTCAAAACTGAGAGCAAAATATGACAGAGGGAGTGGGTCTGCAGCATCTCTGATGTGGGCTGCACCCTGTACCCCAGCCCATAATAGGCCTCAGTGGGTGTTAGCCATTGTTGTTGTTGCTTTCCCTACAGGCTGGGCGGCAGCAGATCTGTACTGAAGAATCACCTGTCCCTTACCACCACCCCTCCTGGCTTCCTGCTTCTGAGCCCCAGGTCCTGGCCACAAACAGGAGCCACAAAAGGGAAGGCCCTTCTGGGCCTGGTCATGGTGACCCCAGGTGGGGGCCCCTGGGGTGGCAGGGCCCCGTGGCCCAAGGGGAACCGCCCCTGACTGCGAAGTAAGCAGCAAGGGGCTTCTGCATCTGCTGCTGTGTGATGCTGTTGGGATCCTAGCCCTTTCTGGGCCTCGGGGTCCTCATCTGTATGAGAGGGGCTGAGGGATGTGACCCTGGGCATGTCCTTTCCCACTCTGAGCCTTGGTCTTTTCACAGGGCAGCTGTTCGGATTCTGGCTCAGGGTGCAGTCTGCTGCTGTACAGCCTGGACAAGGCCCTTTCTCTCTGAGCCTGTTTCCTGTCAGGAACAGTGGGACACCTCATATTTCCGTCTCACGGTGCTTCAGTGAGGGGTGCCCAGAGACAAAGCCTGGCAGTCTTTCTCTAGGATCGTGGTTGGGAATTTGTTCATTCCACAAGCAGTTATTAAGCAACAACTGTGTGCCAGGACCCTGGTGAGCAAGCCAGGCATGGTCCTAGGCCTCCTGAGTTCACATTTAGGGAGGGGAAGATGGATATTAGACAGGCAGTGACAGTCCCTCATGATGTGGGTCCCATGCTAGGGGAGCCTGGGGGTTAAAGGAGGCATCATGGATGGCTTCCTGGAGGTGGAGGTTCCAGGTAGAGATATGAAAGAGCAGATTTGTCCTTGGGACCAGCTGCCTGAGAAACAGTATTCCCAGGGGCCCTGTCACATGTTGTATCACTCACGTGGTCTTTCTATGTCCTTTTGCTTTAATAGTCTTTTATTTATTTATTTATTTATTTATTTATTTATTTATTTATTTATTTTTGGCTGTGTTGAGTCTTCGTTGCTGTACGCGGGCTTTCTCTAGTTGCGGCGAGCGGGGGCTACTCTTCATTGCGGTTCGCGGGCTACTCATTGCTGTGGCTTCTCTTTTTTGTTTTTATTAATGTATTTTATTTATTTATTTTTGGCTGTGTTGAGTCTTCGTTGCTGCACGAGGGCTTTCTCTAGTTGCGGTGAGCAGGGGTTACTCTTCATTGCGGTGTGTGGGCTTCTCGTTGCGGTGGATTCTCTTGCTGCAGAGCACGGGCTCTAAGCACACAGGCTTTAGTAGTTGTGGCACATGGGCTCAGCAGTTGTGGCTCGTGGGCTTAGTTGCTCCGCGGCATGTGGGATCTTCCTGGACCAGGGATCGAACCTGTGTCCCCTGCATTGGCAGGCGGATTCTTAACCACTGCGCCACTAGGGAAGCCCTACATTCACAAATTTTAAGTTCAAAAGGGAGTACGTGAAAAAGTCTTGACCGTATAGGTTTTTTTCCCTTTTTTCACATAAATGGCTGTTTAGCACTTTGCTGTTTGCATTTACCAGTTTGTCCTGGATGTCCCTCCATAGCCACGTATTAACAGTCGACCAGGCTTTTTTCCTGGCTACAGAGATGCCATAAATCAAATTAATTTGTCTGAGTCCCCCAGCAATGGACACAAAGGTTATTTTCAGTTGCTATACCTTCAGCAAAGCTGCAGTGAGTGAATCAGCTTGTCTGAGCTCATGTGCTATTAAAACAGGTGCCAAGATTTAAAGAGACGATTTCACACCCACATCCTGATTGCTGGCTTCTCTTGAGAATTAGAAGGTCTGGCCTCCCAGGGCCCACACTCCCCCTTGGCAGTAGTCAGCCAGTTAGTGGCTACTGCTTTAGAAAGGACACATGTGCTGTGGTGTTCCACTGTCCCCACCCGGCCCACCTCACTTCTTCAAATCACCTGCCTGGCCCCTGGAATTTGAGACTCCTCATCAGCACTGCCTCTTCTCCCTGTGGCTGGAGCCCTAGAGGGGATAACCAAGGCCTTATTTCTCCTTAATTCCTGACTCATTGCCTGGAGCCCTGCTTAATGGAGGTTGGGCGGGGTCTGAACCTCCATGATTAAAAGCTGTTTGTAGCCTCTGCCTCCAAATAATTACCGACAAAAGGGGACAGGTGATGGGATGATGACAGTTAAAAAAGAAGCTCATTAAAATTCCTTCACATGTCTCCAGAGGGAGCCCGAAGGGGCCCAAAAGACCAGTATTCTGATCCTGTCTGCCAAAGAATCAGCATGTGCAGGGCCAGCTTCAGGGGCATCAGACCTGTGCACAGGGGCCTGCGCTCAGAAGGGCCCCACCAGCAGGGCTTGGTTTAACACTCTTGGCCCTGAGCGTCTGACCTTCGGCAGGCCCTTCCCCTTCTCCAGGCCTCGGTGACATCATCTGTGAAATGGGCAGGCAATCCCTGCGTTCAGCCTGTAGTCAGCACTGCAGACTCTCAGAACACAGTCGAAGAGCCCCCATGGGCCTGGCTCTGCCTGGCTTTGATCCTTGATCCCTTGGCCTTTGCTACCCGCCCTGCACTCACCTCTCGCCTCCTCTCCCTGCAGGCAAGCGCTTCCAGGAGTGGTGCTGTGTGTTGCTGTGCTTCAGCCTCATCGCCCACAACACGGTCCACCTCCTGCTGCTGGCTCACTGGGAGCACACGCCCCTCGTAATGCTGGGGGTCGGTGAGTGCCCGCAGCCCTGCCGCCTGCCTCGGTTTGCCCGGGGGCCAGGGACCTACCTAGTGTCTGCGCCACTCTGATGGCGACTTACACACGTGCGTGTGTGTGTGTGTGCTTGTGTGCACACAAATGGGGTACAGGTTGTGGGAACCCTGGCTCCCATCTCAGTCAGTGGCACCTGTGTCATTCCTGTCACTTGGGCCAAAAACCTGGGTGTCATCCTCTGTTCCTTTCTCTCATGTTCCACTTCAAAGCATCAGCAAATGCTCTTGGCTGTCCTTTTCGAGATGCATCCAGCATCCATTACTGTCCACCTCTACATCCCCTCCCTGGTCCAGCACCACCCTCCAGCCTGGACTATGGTGGAAGCCTCCTCCCTGGTCTCCCCGCCTCCACCTCTGTCCCCCACTGTCCATTCTCCACAGGCAGCTGGGAGAATCCCGTTGGATCCTCCGTGAGGTCACGCCACTGGCCTGTTGTCCCCTGTATACTTAGAATAAAACACCAACTCCTCAGCGCGGCCTGGCCCCAGCCCCACCTCACATCATTTCCTTCCTCTCCTCTGGCTCACCCCTGCTGCCGGCCACAGTGGCCTCTCGCTGTGCCTCCACCAGGTGCTGTCAGGCACACCCCTAGCTCAGGGCCTTTGCACATGCTGTTCCTGTGCCTGGAACTCTCTTCCAGCAGGTACCTGCGTGGTTCCCTGCCTCGTCTAGGTCACCTCCTCCGGGAGGCTCTCCCTCAACAATAGCAGCCCTGCCATACACCATCCCTCACCCCACTCTGTTATACAGTCTGTTTCTTTGTTTATTACCTATCTCCTCCACTCAAATATCAGCTCCCTGAGAGTAGGGATTTTTGTCTGCTACTGTGTCCCCAGCCCCAAGCACAAAGCCTCACGCAGTAGGTGCTCGGTAAATTTTTATTGAATCAGTGCATGAATGAGCTGCAGTGTATTAGTACCTGTTGAGTGTTTTCCATCGGTCAGTCCTCACCCATCCACAGACTGGGAGGGTGGAGGCTGCAGTTGTCATCATTTTCCAGACGAGGAGACCGAGCCTCAGAGAAGGGACCGGCCAGAGTCACACCTCAAAACAGAGAGCACGACATAGTTCTTAGTTCACTGTCTCCACTCCCAGGTCCTGGAGTGACTCAGTTCCTTCCTCTCCGCACACCGCCCCTCCCCTCTTCCCTCTAATTCAGGTGTTCATCCCCTCCCCCACCCTGGGCTCCCAGGCTGACAGGGCAGCGGCTGTGCCCTTGGTCCGCCTAGCCAGCCCCAAGTGTTCAGCTTCCATAGTGGCATTAAAAGCATTCTGGTCGCCTGAGCCAGGAGCGCTCAGGCCAGCTAATTGAGCCATCTGGGTCTGGGGTGGGGATAGGCATGTGCTGGGGGCGGACCAGCTGAAGCGGAAGGAGGTTAACCCATCTAGTGCCAGGGAGCCTGGGCCCCGCCCACAGGAGCCAGACATGTCCCCTCTGCCCAGGGGTGAGAAGGACCTGCACCTCCAGCCTCTCTGCCTTGGAGCAGCACATTCAGGGGCAGGAATGTAGACGGTGTGAGCCCCGACGCCCCATCTGGGGGTGGTCACGAGCAGGTCCCTACGGTCCTGGGTTCAAGTCCCAGCTCTGCCACTTGCTGGCTGTGTGGCCTTGGGCAAGTGTCAGTGCACCTCTGAGCCTTGTCTTCCACATCTGGAAAGTGAGACTGCTCACAGCCCCTGCCTCCTAGGGCCTTTGTGAGGGCAAAATGCAGGTGTGCATAACTGCCGAGAGGGCAGCAACTGAGTAGAGGTGAGGAGGGGACACCGCCCAACATTCACGCCCCAGGGCTCAGACCTTCTGCCTCAGTGGTCAGTCTAACAGTGGATATTTCCCAAGCCTACCGTGTGCAGGCCCCATGCTGGGCTCTTTTAACTCTTGGTGGCAACTGAGTGAGGAGGGTCTGATCACCGTGCTCTGAGAGGCCAGGTGACTTGCCCGTCGACCCTAACCCGGGCAGCAGCAGAGTCTGGGATTTCATATCCAGACCTGGCCGGGGACTCTGCAGCCTCTAGTTGGCACTAGGTGGAAAGGGTGTTCTAGGCAGTGGGCCCGGTCTGGGCAGAGGATCAGTAGCCCCAGAGCCCCGGGTGTATGTTGTGTGAACTGGGAGGGTGGGCATCCCAGGCAGGTCGGTGGGGACCAGACCCAGGAGACTTCGCACCTGCCTGTGATGGCAGCTCTTCCGCCCAGCGCCTTTGCCTCTGGGCTGACGAGGGCGGACAATCCCCTGACAGTGGTGTTTGCACAGTTCCTAATGGATTTAAGTAGCTGCCCTGATTTGTGTGTTGACATGCCGAAAGCAAGGGCACCGAAAGCAAGGGCACCGAAAGCAAGGGCACCGTGCCAGCCCACACAGCCCACCTGCTGCTGTCTCCCAAGAGGTCCTGGTGCCCCTGGCAGGCCCCAGAAGCCCTGAAAAGGTGCCCAGTGAATAAATACAGACAGATGACGCAATCCTGGGTAGCAAAGTCAAGATAGGGGAACTGGCAGGGAAGAGGAGAGGTAAGAGGTCAGGGAAGGCTCTCTGGAAAAGTGACATTTGCACAGAGACCTGAAGGACGTGAGGGAGGGGAGGCAAACAGTGGTCCCTGGGGTGTTCCAGGCAGAGGGAACAGCAAGTGTTGCAAAGGCCTTGAGGCTGGGGTGAGCCCTGAGCATTTGGAGGATAGAGAGGAGGCCCGTGTGGCCTGAGAAAACTGACCAAAGGAAAAGTAGTTGGTGGCAGCTGAGGGACAGCTGGGGGCAGTGGGGGCAGGTCGTGCAGGGCCTTGAAGGCCATGGTCTGGATTGGGGGTTTTATTCTACAGGCCGTGAGAAGCCACTGGCGATTTTCCCACAGGGAGCTGACATCATCTCATGCTGCAGGGAGGATGGATGGGGGCAGGGAGGGCCAGAGAGGAGGTGAAGGTGGTGGCCCGGAACCCTGTAGGGCAGTGGAGGTGGTGACAAGTCGTCAGCTTCTGGGTGAGCTGTGAAAGGTGAGCGCCAGAATGTGCTGTCAGGTTGGCTGTGGAGGGGAGGGGGGAGGAGTCAGTGGCCTGAACTATGGAAGAAGGGACCATTAACAGAGGACCCGCGTGAGGGGAGACGCTTGGGATGCCTGCCTGAGGGCCAAGGCAAGGTGTTGAGCAGGAAGCTGGAAATCCGGAAATGTGGGTGTCCTGAGAGTAGAGATGGGGTTTGAAGCCCAGATGCTGGCATAGGGCCCCGGGGTGGGGCCGAGGGACTGTGTGCAAGTGGCCTCCAGTGCTGGGACCGGGAGAGGAGGAAGAGCCAGCCAAGGGGGAGGAAGGGGAACTGGGCAGGCTTGCACAGGCCGAGAGGAGAGTGTGTTTCCAGAAGACTCAGGGATCAACTAGGAGCAGCCAGCCGAGCAGAGCAGCAAGATGGGCAGCGAGGGGACCACCGGATTTGGCCCGTGGAGGTCATTAGTGACCTTGACAAGGACGGTGTGAATGAGTAATAAATGAGTGGCCCCGGGAGCCCCGAGCTATTTGCCGCACTTGGGGAAACTGGAGGGAAAGTGTGAGGGCTCTGAGCCGGTGCCTGAAGGAGTGAGTGGGAGTTTGTGGCAGACAAATGGGTGGGGGGGGGCAGGGGGTTCCAGGCGGGGGGCACAGTGAATGCAAAGGTCAGTAGTGAGGTCAGCACTCGCAGGGCCCCAGGTCATGGCCAGCCTCGTAGGTCAGGTGCGAAGTCTCCACGGGATCTGAGCTGAAAGGTGGTAAAGACAGGCTTGGGCCCCAGGACCGTAGGGACCAGCCTTCAGCAGTGTCTGCTCCTGTCTCAGCCCCTCTGTCTCCACACCAGGCCTTGAGGTGGGCAGGGCGCAAAGAAGTCCCAGCCGGGTGACCTGTGGGGAGATGGAGGCCCCAAGGGGCCCAGGGACTGTCTCAAGGTCACCTGGTGAGTCAGGGTAGCCTGGAGTGAATCATCATCTCCTATGCTGTCCCAGTGTCCTGCAGGCAGGGTGGTAACTAGGCCCAAGCTGCCCCCAGAGTGAGCCAGCCACCGGGCGCTGACACCAGCATTGGGACAAAGAAGCTTCTGTGTGCCCGCCTCCGCCACCCCTACCCCCATTAAAGAGGACTTGGGCAGCAGGCCTGAAGGCCTGGCATTGCTGCTCTAGAAACAGCCACCGCCCGTAGATCACAGAGCCGGTTCCTCCCTTAGGCCAGGGGAGGGCTCTGTCTCTCCAAAAAAATTCCTGACGTCTGCCTAAAGCCCACATCCCTCCCTGCTCAGCAGCCTGACAAGGCCAGGGGCTTGAGGCTCAGAGAGAGAAGTAATATTTAACTACTAACTGTAGCTACATTTGGGGAGCACTTACTATGTCCCAAGGACCTGCATTAGCCCACTGTTATTAACTGACTGTAGTTAAGTGAAGTAAGTACCATTAATATCCCCATTTCCCAGACGTGGACGTGAAGGGTCAGCATCGTCATGAATGGCCCCCGCCTTGGTCTCTGGCCACTCGCCAGCAGCCCTGACCGCCTCAGGGCAGTCCTCGCCCTTCAGATCTCCTTTCCTCCTCTGGCACGCGGGATGTGGTGGGGCCTATCACAATGCCGTGAGATAATACACGTTTTTTTAAATGGGCTTTATTTTTTAGGACTGCTTTAGATTTACGGAAGATGAGTAGATAGTACAGCGAGTTCCCATATACGCCCTGCCCCCAATTTCCCTTATTAGTAACATCTTATATTAGTATCATACGTTTGTTAAAATTAGTACACCAATATGGATACATTATTATGAACTAAAGTCCATAGTTTATTCAGATGTCCTTAGTTTTTAGCTAATGTCCTTTTTCTGTTCCAGGATCCCATGCAGGATTCCACATCACATTTAGTTGTCACGTCCCTTGAGGCTCCTTAGCTGTGACAGTTTCTCAGGTTTTCCCTGTTTTCAGTGGTCTGAACAGTTTGGAGGAGTGCTCGTGTTTTGTAGGATTGCCCATCTGCTGGAATTTGTCTGGTGTTTTTCTTAGTGGGTTATGTGTCTTGGGGAGGAAGCGCTCAGAGGTCAAGTGCCATTTTCATCACATCGTAGCAAGGGTATGTACTATCAGCATGACTTATCACCATAATGTTGACCTTGACCACCTAGCCCAAGTGGTATTTGTCAGGTTTCTCCACTGTAAAGGTACTCTCCCCCGCCCTGCCCCCGCTTCTGTACTGTATTCCCCTTGGAGAGAAGTCACTGTGTACAGCCCATATTTAATCTGTGGGGAGTTAAACACCTGATGATGCACTTTTTAACACCTTTGACAAAGCACCCAGCACACAGGAAGCACCCCAATGTTAACCGTAATCACAAGACATTTTTCTAATATTGTTTTTATTATCATTGTCATCATCTGTAAGGATTAAATGCTTAGGACGATTAAGGAGATAAATGTATAACCAGCTTAGGACCGGCCTTGGTACAGTTTAGGGATTAAGAGAGATAAAACGTTATAAAACGTCTCTGGCACAGAGCCTGGTAACTATAAGTGCTCAATAAATGTCAAGGAAAAATAAATAAGTAAATAAATGAATGGATGGATGAATAGATAGATAGCTGACATCTTTACCCTAAGAAGATGAGGGCATAGATCTTCACACAGGCTCGTGAATGCATGTTCACAGGAGCCTGAGTCATACCAGCCCCAACCTGGGAACAACCTAGTCGTCCAGGAGCAAAACGGATAAATTACTCTGGTACATCCAGATGGTGGAATACTACTCAGCAGTAAAAAGGATGAACTCCTGATACACACAACCACATGGATGACTCTAGAAGCATTATGCTAGTGAAGGAAGCTAGACCCAAAAAAGCACATACCATAAGAATCAATTTGTGTAAATTTCTAGAATTGGCCAAAACCAAAGTATAATTATGGGAAGCAGATCGGTGGTTGCACGGAACAGGGGTGGGGAGGCACTAGGGGGACTGCTCGGGGGCTGCGTTCTCCTGAAGGCAGCATTTAGGGGCAGGATTAGTCCAAGCTTTTGGGACAGGGGCTCAAGAGGCACCTCAGCTGACCCCTCGCTGTGCAAGTGAAGATGCTGAGGCCCAGAGGGGGCAAAGGGCTTGCCCAGGGTCACACAGCAATATGGTAGCAAGAGGTGAGGCCCCCGACCCTTGATCTAGCTCCCCCTTAGCTCTTGGCCACAGTGCCTCTAGTCCCTCCTGGTAGACGCAAGGCAGTGTGTACACAGCATCCTGTGTAGTTTGCAGTAGGAGCTCTATTAATGCCCCTGGACCTACTGAGGTACAGTTTAAGGGCACGAAAGCATGCTGGTTTTGGAGGCTGGTAGACTCACCTCTTCCCATCCCATGGCTGCCACTTCCAAGCCATGGGACCAGGGGTGACGCTTCAACCTCCCTGAGCCCCTTTCCTCATCAGAGAAGTGGGGAAAATAAATGAGGCTGTCACCTCAGATGGTGACAAGTGCTGTGAAAGAAGTAAAGCAGGGAGATGTGAGCAAGAGCACCTGCCTGGGAGGAGGGCTTCGCCAGGGTTTTGGTGACGTTTGCTCTGAGCTAGAAGGCTGAAGAGGAGCCAGCCACTCGGGGATCTTCAGGGAGAAGGTGGGGTGCCAGGTAGAGGACCAGCAAGTGCAAACGCCCTAGGCTTCCCCAGATTCCCCAACCCCTCCCCCAGCCCAGGTCCACCCTCCCAGCACCGTCACTAAGGAGCATGACTCCGTAGCCCTGGGCGGGGCCTTGTGTGCACTGGCCTTCGAGCCCTGCCAAGCCCTCCCCTCTCCCCAGCCCAGCGACCCATGCAGTGTCACCCCCTTCCCCGCCCTGACCTTTGGCTTCTGCATGCCAGGAGGTGCTGTATGTCTCCACCTGGCGGCCCACTTGTCACCAGGAACTTGCAATGTATGCAGCTGTATCTCCCCTGCCCCCCCCCCCCGCCATCCCTCCCATGTTTGGCGTATGTGGGGTGGATGCTCCAGGGCCTCTGGAAAGCCTTCATTCACAGCCACCCCTAACTCGGGCCCACACACCAGAGCTGCATGTCCACGGTGACGCACACACTCACTCTTGTTCCCTCGCTCATGAGTCCTGCTCTCCAGGGAGGCATCTAGGGGATTTTCTCAGCCTTCACAGTACCTCAGGGCCCTGGTCCCCTGTCACTAAGGGGCTATGGGACCTAGCAGAACTCGAATAACCTTTAAATGGCCCAGCTGACCCTTGGACAACCAGTTCACACCGAGAAACTGAGTCTGGGAGGGAAGGAGGGGTTGCCTGAAGTCATGTGACCCAGTGGGCTGCATTTACCAGCACTTAAAACTGCATTTGTTTTGTGTATTTGTTTACAGCTTCCTCCCCCCCACCCCCCCATATCTCTGTCCCAACGACGTGAGCTCAATGTCTGATGCACCTCTGGCTCTAGAGCTTGGCACACAGTAGGTCCTCACAGAATGTCACTTGACAGACTGAATGACTGAATAACAACAATAATAATATGTATTGAGGGCTCACTATGTGCCCCACACTGTACTTAATGCTTTGCATTGATTCATTCAACGAATGTTTACTGAACCACATTATGTGTGAGGAATTGGAATGTAGCCATAAACACAAGACTAAAGTCCCTGACTTTGTGGAGCTGATATTCCTGTAGGGGAGACAGTAAACAAACAGAAATGAAGTCCAAGGTGATAGGTGCTCGGAAAAGAAGATAGGTGCTAGGAAATGCTGGAAGATGGGAGTGGTTACAATTTTAGATTAGGCGTCCCCAGAGGACCTTTGAGGCAAAGATCTGAAGGAAGTGAGGGAGTGAGCTGTGTTACCTCTTGGGAAAGAATGTTCCAGCAGAGTGAAGAGCAAATGCAGAGACCCAGAGGCATGTAGGGGGTGTAAGGGAAGGGGAACATGCCAGTAGGGCTGAGACACAGAGGGAGGGGAGCGTGACGGGGGTGGCACTGGTGTGTTACCTTGGGCAGCTTGCTGGCCACTCCACCTCGGTGTCCGCATGTGGACAGTGTCGTGGTGCATCCTGCTGTGTTATATTTGGACCCCAAGGCAGGTTAAGAGCCCAGCTCTGCCACTTGCCATCTATGCGACCTCAGTCTAGTTATTTCTGTTCTCCAAGCCTCAGTTTCCGCCTCTATAAAGTAAGAATAAAAATGGTACCAACTTCTAACAGATTGTGAGAATTCGTTAAGATCAAGCATGTTAAAAAAAAAAAAAAAAAAGATCAAGCATGTAAAGCACCTGTGTCTGGCACTGAGCAAGTGCTCGATAAATGGTAGCTGCTGTGGTTTTTTTTTTAATCATCATCATTCGCATCCATCTAGAGGAAACGGGGGCACAGAGAGGGTGAGTAACATGCCCAGTGTCACACAGCTAGTGAGTGACAGCTGGAATGTGCGTCCAGATGTAACAACACTTAACCTCTGTATTATACTGAACCCTCAAGTGAGCGGATGGTTTGGGGGTCTCTGAGGGGACTCCACTCCAGTTCTGAACAAATTCAGAACGAAGACAAGGAAAAGGCTGCTGGAGGCCAAACTATCCCACTTACTGTTGATAAAACTTAGGCTGCGGGGAATGTGGCTTCCATCTGGACCTAAGGTACTTCCCGACACCAAACCCCGGAAGGACATTTTCATCTGGTTACCAGCAGCACTGGGGCAGAGTGGGCTTCCCTACCTGGGGCGATTGGGGGTCAGAGAGAAAGGGACCATTGGCTCCTAATAGGGAAAGGTTGGGCTGATCTGAGCACGCCTGGTTTACTCTCTCCAGACTCACCGTGCAAATGAGGCCCCACATCTCCCTGGGGAAGAGCAGGTAAAGGGGCAGGTTGAGGCCAGGAATGTTATTCCTGAGGCTCCATTCACAGGGAGCAAAGTGTCCCACGTAGACAAGGAACACCTCCTGCCCCAACAAATGAGTGAATGAGTGAGCAAGCAAGCGAGTGACTTCCTGATTTGGGGTGGGGAGTGGGCAGGGATATCCCTCTTGTCCACCTCCCCCCCACCGCCCAGCTCATGCTCCTCGTGTCCACAGTTGCAGGGGCTCTCATTGCTGACTTCTTGTCTGGCCTGGTGCACTGGGGAGCCGACACCTGGGGCTCCGTGGAGCTGCCCATCGTGGGGAAGGTGCGTATGTTGACCCAGCCCCGAAGCCCAGCCCATCTCCTCCAGGAGGAGGTCGGGCTGTCTGACCTTGGGTGAGTCCCCTTTCCTCTCTGAGCCTGTTTCCCTATCTGAAAGATGGGAACTGTGGTTCCAGCCTGACACCCCCCCCCCGCCATGCCCCACCTCCAAGACTAGAACAAGAATTCCCTGGGATTTTCTGGAAGCATCAGGCGTGGGACAGAGAGCTTTGATACATGTCCACCTCACCGGAACCCCTTGAATTTGGGGACCACGCCACATCTTATTCTCTTTTGCCTGCCCTGCTACACCGCACTGTTTTCATTGAACTTTATCTTGAGTCAGTCTGACTTTTTTGATTGTGGTAGAAAATCTGGTACAAACTTAACCAAAGAAAGGTACTGATTCGTGTAATGAAAATGTTAGTAGTAGAGCCAAATTAGGGCATGGCTGGGTCCAGTGGGACGGACAGACCATATTCTTTGGACTCAGTCCCTCTCCATGTCTGTCTCTGCTGGCTCCACTCTCGTGTAGGCTTTCCCCCGTAAGGTGGTCAGGATGGCTCACAGCTGCCTAGACTTCCATCCTCCCAGCTCAGTGCCCCCAGTAGAAGAACTCCCCTTTCCCATAGTTTCGGCCAGAGTCCCATAGCTCATTCCCATTGGCCCAGCTTGGATCACACACCCATCCTTCATCCAGTCAAGGTGGCCAGTGGGGTGGGGTGCTCTGATTGGCCAGGCCAGGGTCCTGTGCTCACTCTTAACTAGGGGGCGGAGGAGTCAGCCCATTGGAACAGCTGGTACTAAAAGAAGAAGGGGAGGCTGTTACCAGAAGGAGGGGCTTGGACGTTGGAAAGAAAGAAAGGTCCTGCCTGTCACTGGGAGGGGCCTCCTCGTTTGTCTTAGGGTAGGAAAGGAGGGTGGAGATTGTCTCCAACCCCCCCATAGCCCAGGTCAGGAGGCTGAGGCCCACAGGGGGGCAGTGCCAGCCCAAGGTCCCCACCAGGTCATTTCGACCCATCTTGCGCTAAAGCTGTTAGACCCAGACCCTGAAGGCTGGGTGGGATCTGCAGCAGTGGCGTGGTGGGACAGCATCTCAAAGGCAAGGAGGTGAGCCCGCGCGGAGTGTGTGCAGGAGGTCGGGGAGCGTGGCTGACCACCATAGGCTGACTGGTCGGATGGATCCCCCCTCCCGCCCCCCTACCCAACCCAGGCTTTCATCCGGCCATTCCGGGAGCATCACATCGACCCGACAGCCATTACGCGGCACGACTTCATCGAGACCAACGGGGACAACTGCCTGGTGACGCTGCTACCGCTGTTAAACATGGCCTACAAGTTCCGCACCCAGAGCCCAGGTAAGAGTGCCCCCTGGTGGGCCTTCAGAGAGCCATGGGGGACAGGCACACACGCACCCCTCCCATGCGTCTCCTGTAGCTCGTGTGTGTGTTTGCCCCTCACGGTGTTAGAACAATTTTTAGTTAGTTTCCCTCATGTAAAATTGGGATATTTGACAGAAAGATCTGTGTTTCCAGCTGCTCTTGAACAATCCGATCTGGCCACCCTGGGTCTTTGTTCCCACTTGGCTGTACTGGGCCAGAGCTGAGCTGCAGGGGCCCCCCCTTAGACAGAGATGCACGCTCTCCACTTTGCCACAGTCCCCACTACTCCCTGCTGTCCAATGCCTGGCCTGCCTTGCTCATTTGAATTACGTTCCTGGCCCGGAGGGCTTCTGGTTTTGCTGCCTGGGCTTAGTGGAAAGAGTATATGTAGCCTGCCAACCCCGTCATGAGTTCAGACCTCTGCCCTGACTATCTGGGGGAGGAAACTCGTGCCACAGCAAGTCACTTCACCTCTCTGAACCTCAGCCACCTCGTCTGCCGGGTGGGGGTTGAGTCCTTCCCCTGTGCCAGACCCTGTTCTGACAGTTTGACACGGTGCTGATCTTTAGAGCAGCCCCGCTGCAGGGAGATGTGATGAATGTCTGTGGTGTTCGGGGTGCTGCCCTGCCCACCTCCTCTTGCCCAGTCGGGGGCACCTGTCCCCCAGCTGCTGTGAGCGCCCTGAGAACTGCCAGGGCAGGTCCCGCCTCTTCCTCTGGGATAAGCCTGAAGCCAGTGACAAAAAAAAAAAAAAAAGCCTGCAAAAGCCAGCCCCCTGGCCTCTGAGCGGGACCAACTCTATGGAGTCATTAACATTTCTAGACCCACCCCACCCCACCAGGATCAGGCTGAGACAGGACTCCCCCCACCCCATCTTTGCTTAACTCTTCTCCTGCCCTGTCCTGCTTTCCTCACTCCCTCAGATGTTTTTCCAGAAGAGGATTTCCCGCCCCACCCCGCGCCCCCCCCAGTCAGATGACTCATGTGCACATGAATCCTTGTCTCAGGCTCTGCTTCTAGGGAATCTGGACAAAGACTTATTCTCATTTCGTTGTTGAGGAGCTTGAGACTCAAAGAGGTAGAGTCGTTGACCCAAGTTGATACAGTTAAGAAATGTCAGAGCAGGGGGGATTTCCCTCATGGTCCAGGGGTTAGGACTCCGCGCTCTCACTGCCAAGGGCCCAGGTTCAATCCCTGGTCGGGGAACTAAGATCCCACAAGCCGCGCGGCGTGGCCGAAAAAGAAAAAGAAATGTCAGAGTAGGGATCTGCGCCCAGTTCTGCCTCATTCCAGAGCCCACATTCTTAACTATTACCTATGCTTATTCCATTCTGCCCACTGAGCAGAAGAGGAGACTGAGGCCCAGAGGGGAGTCTGAGCTTGCCCGAGTCCAGTTGGGAGGTTGGAAAGAGGCCTGGGTGCTATCTGGGAAGGGAGCTGGGCCAGGCTGGCAGTGGGCCCCCACCCTGTGGACAGCTGTATGGGGCCTATGGTAACCCCCCCTCTACCCACGCTGCAGAAGTCCTGGAGCAGCTGTACCCCTGGGAATGCTTCGTCTTCTGCCTCATCATCTTCGGTACCTTCACCAACCAGATCCACAAGTGGTCACACACGTACTTTGGGCTGCCGCGCTGGGTCGTCCTCCTGCAGGACTGGCATGTCATCCTGCCTCGTAAACACCATCGCATCCACCACGTCTCACCCCACGAGACCTACTTCTGCATCACCACAGGTGCGGCTATAGCGTAGCGTGGAATGGGCTGCCCCCACTCTGACTGCAACTCCATCCTTAGGATCAAGGGACCCAGGTCACAGTGGGAGGTGGTGCAGTCCTGCAGGAACATTCTCTCAGAACACACATTTCGTGAGCATCTACTACGTGCCAGGCACTCTTCTAGGTGCCAAGGACGCAGCAGTAAACAAGACAAACAGACACACACACACATACCCCCTTCATGGAGTTGTGATTCCAACCACCCATCCATCCAGCAGATATTTATTGAGCACCTACTGTGTGCCACAGCACTGAACAAAATAGGCAAAAATCCCTGCCTTTATAGCATTCACATTCTAAGAGGGGACATTCCAAGCACTAAAAAATAAGTACTATATCTGATTGTCCTAACTGCTATGGAGGAAAATAATGCAGAGGGTAGGAGAGGGAAATGGGGAGCTTCACCCTTTAAATAGGGTGGTCAGGGAAGGCCTCGCTGAGAAGGTGACATTTGAACTGAGGGAGAGAGTCATGCAGATCTGGAGGAAGAGCTCTCCAGGCAGCAGGAGCAGTAGGTGAAGGGCCTTGGAGGCAGGACCCACATGCCTGGTTTGTTTGAGGAGCAGCAAGGAGGCTAGTGTGGCTGCAGTGAGGCGTGAGGGGCCGAAGGGTCGGAGAGATGGCAGAGTCCAGGTGTGAGAAGTGCTGTGAGGGCAAACAAAGCGGGATGAAGGGCAAAGAGTCGTGGGGGAAGGGGGCGTAGCTGTTTATAAAGGAGATCGGAAATCTGGAAAAAGTGGGGCGTTCCCTGCAGATAAACAGGGACAGATCAGTCCAGGCAGAGGGAACAGTAAGTACACAGAGGCCCTGCGGCAGGGACAGGTGACCCAGGAGTAGTAAGAAGGCCCACATGCTGTTGGTAGTTAATGGGCCAGTGCCAAAGAGGTGAGATGAGGTGAGGCGACCAGGTTTTCCAGGGCCAGCTGGGTATCTTTTTAGGGTTAAGTATACCACACATGCTGTTAAGTCAGACCAACTTGGGTTCAGCCTTCAGCTCCTCCATGTGTGACTTGTGGAGGCTCACAAGCCTCCCTGGTTATCGTTTTTCTCCGGGCTACAGCTGCCTCCTTCACATACCACCTCCCAGGGCTGGGGTGTGAGTGGTAAGGTGGCAGATGCAAAGTGCTTGGCACATAGTAGGTACTCGGTAAGCTACTGGTTTGGGGGCAGGGGTTGGGGTGTTTAGTTTGGTTTTGTTTTTCTTTTTGGGGGGTTTTTGCCTTTCTGGAAGAAGAACTGAGAGCCACAAAAAAACATTTTTTGTACACCCTAAAGTCATGCTTTCTAGGAGCAGTTGGAGGGGTTAGAATTTAGGCTGTTGTGGAAATCATATAACTGCTCAACCAGAACTGGGATCAATCTTGGCTTGGCCGTATACTAATTGCGAAACTCCCCTCCAAGGCTCAGTCTTCTTTATTTTTTTTTTAATTAATTAATTAATTAATTTTATTTTTGTCCGCATTGGGTCTTCGTTGCTTCGTGTGGGCTTTCTCTAGTTGCGGGCAAGTGGGAGTTACTCTTCGTTGTGGTGCGCAGGCTTCTCTTGTTGCGGAGCACGGGCTGTAGGTGCACGGGCTTCAGTAGTTGTGGCTCATGGGCTCTAGAGTGCAGGTGCAGTAGTTGTGGCGCATGGGCTTAGTTGCTCCACGGCATGTTCATCTTCCCGGACCAGGGCTCGAACCTGTGTCCCGTGCATTGGCAGGCGGATTCCTAACCACCGCGCCACCAGGGAAGTCCCCAAGACTCAGTCTTCTCATGCGGAAAGTGGGACTAATAATAGTGTCTACTTCAAGGTTCAGGTGGTAGACTGTAATACAGATTAAATAAGATTATGAGCACTGTTCATTGAGCACCTACCATATGCCAGGCATCATCCTAGGCAGTGGGATCAACAGTGAAACAACATGGGGTTCTACTGTTCGGAGCTGACATTCTAGTTGGGAGTTGGGGATAAAAACCAACACAAAACAGGGAGCTGACGAATTAATGAGAATGGTTACAGGTTATCATAAAAGCTGTAAAGAAATAAGAAAGGGTGACATGACAGGACTGGAGCGCTGCTAAGCAGTAGTCAGGGAAGGCTTCCTGGAAGAGGTAGCGTTAGAGCCAAATGATAAGAAACACTGCCTCCATGCCTGGCATATAGTAAGCACTCAATAAGAAGGCGAATGAGGGGATGAAGGCATGTCTGAGCAGCCTCTAAACCCATTGGTGGGAAGCCCCTGTCCCAAGATTCCTCGGCCAGTCCTTGTCCCCTGCCCCCTGCAGACTTACTGTCAGTTCCTCCCCTGCCCAAGGCAGGGCCAGCTCTCTCTCTATGTCCTCTCACTGCTGCTCTCCCATTCAACCCCTCCGCACACCCCCCTGCCCTGTTTCCACTGCAGGCTGGCTCAACTACCCTCTCGAGAAGATGGGCTTCTGGAGACGCCTAGAGGACATCATCCAGGGCCTGACAGGCGAGAAGCCTCGGGCAGACGACATGAAATGGGCACAGAAGATCAAATAACTCCTCCGGGCCACCACCTCGTTGCCAACCTTACCCAGCTCCCCCAAACCGAAGCCATCTGCCAAATTCCAGCCTCCTTGCGCTGGCCCCTCCAGGTGGAGAGGACACCTCCTGGGCTGGGCCCGGGCACCCCCAGCCCACCCCTTGTGACACAGAATACTTGAGCCACTGATTTTTTTCATTTCCTTTTTTTCATTTTCTTTCCTTGACCCCTCCCCAGCCACCTGAGCTGCTCTGTCTGCCAAACCTGACTCTGCAAAAAAAAAAAAAAAAAAAAAAAGAGCCCCGCCCTGCCAGCCATCCCTTGGGTTGAGGAGAAGTTCATCAACTCCCCACACTCCCACCACCCCTTGCCCCACTGGGCAGCCCTTCAGCGTGGCTGGTATTGGGGCACTGAGTCGTCTGTTTCCCTTTGCCCTCAGCGGTCTAGGAGCCCCCAGGCACACCTAACTGTCCCTGGAGCATTACCCTGCCATGGACTTGCAGACTGACCCCCAAGGCCTGGGTGGATAGACAGCCCCAGTCACCACCTTCAGCCTAGCTTGTCCACCCAAGGATGGCAAAGTGCAGCAAGGGTCTGGGGGCAGCTGGCCAGGCGAGGCTGGAATTTCCTGATCAAGTCTGGACCCCCTTCTTCCCCACCCCTCCCCCATCTGCCAATGTGATTCCAGCCAGAGCTGATGTTTCTAATTGGAGGATGTCTTCGAGGGGCACAGCCCCTGCAAAGGGTCTTGGTCATTTGGAAGGGGACACAGTGTCCCCTCTGGCCAGGGGTATGTCAGAGAAGGAAGCGTGGGGCTTTTTTGTTTCGGTTATTTTTTTTTTTTAACGGTGCTTGCTTGTTTAATGTAAATAATAGAAAGCCTTAATATCTTTTCTGTAACACGGAGTAATATTTTAATGTCATGTTTTGGATGTACATAATATATTTATAACAAAGCAGCAAGAGTCTACTTAACCTCGCTGCCTCGTATTTCCTGGTTGGCTGGGGGAAGGGAAGTAAGGAGCCTGGAGGGTGAGGCCCCACCCCTACCCTATTCCCAGCTTCCCTCGCAACGCTGGGCTAAATATGAGGTCTTTGTCAACTAGGACAGTGAATCAACGTTGACATCTGCTCCAAACACTTTTGGAAGGGACCCATGATTTGATGAGGAATGGTCTTCATGCAGGAAATCATGGTGATAGAGTAACAAAGGCTGATCCTTATGGGTGAATTCCTTTGGCAAATGTTTATTGGCACCTAATGTGTGCCAGGCTCTGGCCTGGACACCGGGGCATGGAAGTGAACAAACAAACAAGGACTTACCCTGATGGAGCTGACCTCCTGGGGAGAGAGACAATAAACTTAAATAAATGCACATGGACATTCAGATGGTGATTTGTAAAGAAAATCAAACATCTTGGGATTACATCAGAAAGGTAGGGTGAGGCTGCTTTGGCAGGGTGGTCAGGGAGGGCCTCTCTGAGGAGGTGACATTTGAGCTGAGACCTGGAGGAGGAGATGGAACCAGCTGGGGAAAGAACTGGAGGGAAAGCCTTCCTGGCTGGACAAGTGCAAAGGCCCTGAGGCAGGAACAAACCTGGGGTTTTTAAGAGAGTGGCTGGATGGGAGTGAGCAAGGGGAAAGTGGAAGATGAGGTTTGAAAAATAGGAACTAGTTGTATGGAACCTCACAGACAGGCAAGTCGGGAGACTGGACATTTTAAACAAGTATCTCGTTCATTTATTCATTGAACAAATATGAGGCATTTCCTATGTGCCAGGCACTAGGATTCAGTAGTGAACACAACAGATTTACAATCAATATCTAGTCTGGGCTAGACAGTTCCTATAATATTAACCAGGAAAAACAAAAACTTGCTGGGGACAGAGAAATGATAAAAGACTGTTTAGAGCAATCACAGATAAAGTTTTTTTTAATGTGACCCATAACTTCCATTTTAAAGTTTGCTCACCACTAGACTTGATTTTTAACTGAGGGGACCACAAAAGGAAGGGGTATTAGAATTCTTCAACTGTAAATGACAGAAACCATAACTTAAGCAAAAATTAATAGCTAAAATTTATTAACTCATAACTGAAAAGGTCAGAGGTGTTTCTGACTTAAGGTTTGGCAGGACCCAGGGGCTCACATGATTCATCAGAACTTGGTCTCTCTGTCTAGCTCTGTTTTTCTCTGAGTTGAGACTTGACATTGGACCAGCTCAGCACCTCAATAGAAAAAGTCTCCCTTCCCAGCAGCTGCAGCCAAAGCCCCAGGGCAGGCTCTTACTGGCCTGGATTGGGTCATGTGCCTATCCCTGAACCAACTCTTTGGGGTGGTAGTGAAGTGTTCTGATTGGCCGGGGCTGAAATATCCACCTGGAGTTGCAGAAGAGGGATCAACACTTCCCAAGTCACAGGATGAGAGGAGGGAGGGATGGTTCCCAAAAGAAAACTTAAGGTGCCGTGGGTGGGGCAGACAGCCCAAATCAGCACCAGGTAAGCAGCCTTGGGACTGCAGGGGTTGCTTTCCTATTCCCAGGCTCTGCTGGGGGTATATTTCTAGGCCCTATCAATGTTGTAGTTCCCCCAGAAGCCAGCAAGAACAAACAGCGTGAGTCCAGAGAGGTGAAGTGACTTGCCCAAGACCACACAGCCAGTGAGGCAGAACCAGGCCTCACACTCAGACCATCCTGCTGCTCCTGAATCCCAAGGGCTGGAAAAATACTGTTCAAAACCAGAGGGACGTGTTTTGGGTCAGGTCTGGGAAAGTTGGGGTCATTTGTGAGATGGGAATATTCCAAAAAGTCCCTATTGAGGGCCGGGCAGCAGGAAATGCTAATACCTACTGAACACTTACTACAGGCCAGATGTGGAGAGCGCCGTGCGTGGGTCCCCTCAAGCAGTCCCTGCAGCTCTGAGAGGTGAGTACACTTAGCCCCATTTTTTCCAAATGAGGAAACAGGCACAGAGGTCAAATAACATACCAAACGTCACACAGATGGTAGGTAGCAGGGCTGGAATCTGAGCCCTGATCTAGCGCTGAGCTCTAGCAGCTTTCACACGCACCTGCAGCCCCAGTGGAGGGAGGGAGGTGAGGAGGCAGGTGGCCAGTGAGAAACATGTCTCCTCTGAGAAAGCAACACATCAGGATGAGAAACAGCAGCTAACACTGAGGACTGGGATGCCCTGGAGACATCAGGCCCCAGAGGGCAGCTGCTACTCCTATCAGTTGATTAAAGAGGAGCCAGAAAATCCAGATTTTTTAAATGCTGGCTCCATTCTTTAAACATACGGTGGGCAAAATAGAACAGGTATATAGGCCAATTTCTGCCCGTAACTTCGCAGCTGGTGCAGGGACGGCCTGCTTTTAGGTGGATTTGTGCTGCTATCTGGTGGTGGAGTGGGGCAGGTGGCAGTGCAGAGCAAATACATGGGTTTCCAGCTCCACTGGGAAACATCATGCATCGCCCCCGCTATGCTGACTTGCCCTTAGAGGGGGTCTGGGCAGGGAGCCTGCTCCCAACATTAACCCCACCCCCTTTTGATAAATCTAAAAATTTCAAGCTAACCTTTTAAACATGATTTTGTAATAGGTAATACATGCATAAGGTAAGGAATAATAAACAATACGGGGGTCAGCTGACTGGCCAGTAGACCAGATCTGGCCCACCTGTTTTTCTACTGTCCCCCCATTAGCATTTTCTTTTTAATAGTGGGGAGAATAAAGAATATTTCCTAACACACGACATTCAAATTCAGTGTCAATCCTAAAGTTTTACTGACACACAGCCATTCATTTGCATATTGTCTATGGCTGCTTTTTCAATACAGCAGCAGAGTCAAGAGACCAAACGACCCACAAAACCTAAAATATTTACTACCTGGCCCTTTACAGAAAAAAATTGACCAACTCCAGGTCTAGAGTGCTCCCCATTCACGTTCCCCCAAGCCCCCATTTCTCTTCCCCAGAGCCCATCATTTTGATAAGACCCTTGCAAGTCGCTTACATAGGCACAGAGGCATGCCTGTCCCCCCTTTTCACACAATAGGTAGAATATTATATACACAGTTCTGCACCTTGCCTTTTTTCATTTAATATGTTTTGGGGAATAGTATTATATCAATGCTTCCGTATTCCTTTATACAGCTGTATAACATTCCAACTTCAGGATGGACCTTTCTTTTTTAACTCATCGCTCGTTGACTTTTGAGATAATTTTCATTTTGAGGTAATACAAACTGCTGTTGTGTGCATCAGAGAACTTAAGTCTTTGCTCATAAGGGCCAGTAGACCTGAGGGGTCAATTCCTGGGGATCGAATTGCTGGGTCAGGGATGTCTGTGTGCTGCATTTTGATAGCTCATGCCAAAATTGCCTTCCACCGAGGCCGTGCCCATTTAAACTCTCAGAACTTTTGAGAGTGCCAGTTGCCTCACACCCTTGCCAACACAGAGTGTTATCGAGTGTTTTGTTCTTTGCCAATCTGATAGGTGGTTTTAATTTGCATTTCTCTTACTGTATTTCATTGAATCTAAGATATCATTGATTGTACCATCCATCCTGATTTCAGAGATGTTTGAATATAAAAATTTGCATCTTAGAATCACTGAAATACAATATGTTGAGTGAGATAGGGTATCTTATCACATTTCCTTTCTCTGTACCTGTTCTTTTCTGATTTTTGGGGGGAGGCAGGACAGTAATGGTTAAGAACTTAGGGTTCAAATCCCAGCTCTGCCACTTATAAGCATGTGACTTTGGGCAAGTTACTTAATCTTTCTGTGTCTCAGTTTCCTCATCCGTGAGATGGGAACCTAACTCATAGGGTCATTGTGAGGATTAAATGAATTAATATATGCAAAACACTATGTCCCTGGAACATACTAAATGCTCCATACATGTTTGCTATGATTATCATCTTTCCTTTGGGATCTCTTTTTCTTAATGAGTTGCAAGGGCTCTTTATAAATTAAGGAAACATCCTTTTGGTTTTCCCCCCATCCCAGACCCCTGGTTTTTACTCCTTTTTCCTTGACCATAAAAGTAACAGATGATACAAAATTCAGACATTATAGAAATAAATTGTATAGGAAGAAGCCAATGGAAATGACCCAGATGTCCATCAATATAGGAATAAATGAATTGTACCATTACCCCCTACCTACCCACTCCTATCCCTTTCTGGTTGTGTATTTTAGCAACTACATCAAACATTAAATATCTTAATGCTATACTTCAGACACACCCCAGGGGGGCATAACTCCATGTACGTGCCATGAAATTCCACGAGCAAATGTGTCGCACATCCCATCCACCACAGACCCCTCCCCAGGGATTCTCTGTCTTCTGGGTGCCCATGACCCCTCCCGTCAACAGTTCCTCAGCTTTACTTTCTGTAGTTTGTATTATAAAAACTATAGCATGAATTTGGGTTTTTTTCTTAACTAGGAATTGGAAATATAAACATAAAACTTTATAATGTTATCCACAACCTCGCTACTCAAAGTGTGGTCTGTGCCTCAGCATCGGCATCCCCAGGAGGCTGTGGGAAATGCAGGATCTCAAGCACCCCTCACCCCTACAGAATCAGAATCTGCATTTAAACAAGACTGCTAGTGATTTACCTGCACATTAGAGTTTGAGAAGTATTGCTCTAAAAAATGATATTGTAGGTCTTGTAAAGTATATTGCATTTTTTACATTTTCAATATACTTTTTCAATCTATTCATGCCTTTCACATCTCAGAGATTCCGGAACTCCCTGGATGTTTTCCCGCCTTGTTGAGAACAGTGTTCTTGAGTGAATGCTGTGGAACAGTCCAAGTCCATATATCTCTTTCCTGGAACACTGTGCCAGCTTCCTTGGCTGTAGATAACAACTTACTTTTAAGAGCAGTTTAAGCAGTACTGACATTAATTATCACATCTTAAGAAGCTTATAGGTAGGCAGCCCTGGGATTTGTTCAGCTGCTCAACTACATCATCCAGGTCCTCTTTAGCTCTTGCCATCTTTCTGTGCTGTCATCTTTGGTGTGTTGGTTTTTCATCCTCAGGCTTGTGCCTCATGGTATCTATATGATCGCCACAGCTCCAACCATCATAACCTCATATATAGGAAGGAGGAAAGCAGACAAAAAAGGCTTTCTCTCCAGCTATTTTCAGAAGAGGGAAACTTTCCAAACACCTCCTCCCCAACTCCACTGGCCAGAAAGAACTAGATCACAGGCACATCCCTGGACCAACCACTGGCAAAAGGAAATGGCAGTGGGCTTCGCTGGTGGCTCAGTGGTTGAGAGTCTGCCTGCCGATGCCGGGGACACGAGTTCGTGCCCCGGTCCGGGAGGATCCCGCATGCCGCGGAGCGTCTGGGCCCGTGAGCCATGGCCGCTGAGCCTGTGCATCCGGAGCCTGTGCTCCGCAACGGGAGAGGCCACAACAGTGAGAGGCCCGCGTACCGCAAAAAAAAAAAAAAAAAAAGGAAATGGCAGTGCCTGTGATTGGCTTGGATTCACACCTGGATTTTCGGCCTCCTAAGCAGAATCAGGCTTCTGTGAGCACGGAAGGTCATGACTGGACTGGCAGTTAGCAGTGTCCAACACACCTCCTCTCTGGACCCCTCACCTGCAGTCTTGCTGCCACCCAATTCAATTTCCTTGAGGCAGCCAGGCTGCACTTTGTAAAAATGTAAAAGTGCAAACCCGCCTACGTTTTGCTTAAAACTTTCCAGGCTTCAGCTCCCTCACCACACAGGAAACATCAAGTGCCCCAGAGTTAAAAGAACTGGATTCCAAACCTGAATTTACTCCTTTCTTGTGTGACCCTAGGAAGGCCATCTTACTCCACCGACTGTCAGTTTCCACATCTGACAAATGTGGAGATAACAACAGCTACTTTGCAAGGGTCATTGAGGAAATAATAATAATAATATTGTAGTAATAATGGCAGCAGCTAATACTTATATAGCACTCGCTCTGTCAAGCCGTTTTCTAAATTCTTTAGTTCTATTAGCCATTGAAATCTTCCCACGAATCCGATAAAACAGGACTCACATCCGCGAAAGCAGAAGCTACCAGCTCAAGCGCAGAGAGGGAATGGGGCGCAGCGGCCAGAGGAATCCCGCTCTGGGGACTGGTGGCGACCACCGGGAAGGGGGCGGAGCCTCTCCGAGAGCGCTTTAGTACGGGGAGGACTACAACTCCCAGCAGGCTCCGCAACCCCGCTGGACTATAATTACCAGCATGCCTCGGGCTGCCGTGCTTAATCTAGTCCGCCTGCGAGGCGCTCTGTGTAGAAATTCGCTTTATCGTCAGTTTGCTTAACAGAAATTCCCCACGGGAACCACGGAATCTACGCGAGTAAACATTTATGAGCATGAATAAGAGGCTTGTGTTTTAATCGTCACTCCTCCACCTGTTATCTCTGAGTCTGTTTTCTCACCTCTAAATTGGGGATATTCCTAGGAGTTGTGGCACTGAGTTGTGAGGATTAAAAGGTGGATATGACAGCTTGGTAACTGTCAGCTCTTCTATTGTCCCCTTCTCTCTCGGTGCCAAAACGTTTATCAACGCATTTTATCCCCACAGCAACCCTATGAGGTTGATACCATCATCCCCCTTTTCAGAAGGGGAAATTGATGCCAGGAAAGGTTCAAGTCCCTTGCCTCAAGTCACACAGCAAAGTGAGTGGTGAAGGAGGACTCGAACCCAGAAAATTTCACGCCAGAGGTGAGTCCACCTGAGGAGCCCAAATGCTTCCCACTTGCTATATGACTTTTTACAGTGACCCAAAGTCCAGGGCAAATATCTTCTGTGCTCTTCAAGGTAAACTTGACTCACGTGATACACGGAATAATGTCAAGATGATTGCATGTGGCCAGTGCTGGGAAGAAGACGCACGTGGCACTTGGAGCGTCAGTTATGGCTGAATTTGACCTGGTGGGAGAAATCAAGGAAAGTTTCCCTGAGCGGGCAATGACTGGGAACAGCACAGGCAATGGCCGTGAGGAGGGAGAGGACATGTGTTCCAGAGGTCTTGAAAAGGGCCAGTGTAACTGGAGGGGTACAGCAAGTCTCAGAGGTGCAGGCAGTGCCAGGGAAGGGGGAAAGTGAGGCACCCAGGGTGCAGATTTTAGGGAGGCACACATTTGAAGGGTGGTGCAAGTGCAGAGTCTGGATCGGAGAGTGAAAGCCTCCTTAAATTTGGCGCCCTAGACCCCTCACTGGCCCCCTCCTAGTCCTGGCCTAGGTGCAGGGCATTGTGGGTAGGGTGGCTAACCATCCTGGTTTGCCCTGGAGATTCCTGGTTGTTGTCCCAGCAAGGTCATACTAGGCCCCCTTTCAATCTGCTGATTGTCATTGTTGGATGATAATTCTGTGGTCACTCAATTTGTAGAGTCTGTATTTTATCCCATGGGAATGGGGAGCTACTGAAAGGTTTAGGTGAATGGAGCGTGGGGGCAAGAATGGAGGCTGCTGGGATGATCCAAGTGGGAGACAAGTGGATGGAGTAGAGAGATGCTTAGGAGACACTGTGTCAGAACAAGGTGATGAATTGGATGCACTGGGTGAAGGCTTCCAGATTCCTTGTTCCTCTGTACTGAAAGTCCTAGTCCTTTCTCAGCCAGTGTTTAGCTGTGTTGCTTTGAGGCAATCCTTTCACCTCTCTCAGCCTGTTTCCATATCCATATAAGAGCTTCTCAGACCATTTGTCATAGAGGAGTCACTTCTTGGATTTAACATTTACAAGTATATGTTTCCAGAACCTTTGCACATGCCGTTCCCTCTACCTCCTTCTCATCATTCAGGTCGCTGTTGAAATGTGACTTCCATAGGAGGCCCTCCCTGACCACTTCTTCTCTGGTTTACTATCCTATTATAGTTATGTTTTTCCCTATTTGTTTATTTGCTTCCTGTCTCCGACTAAAATCAGCCCATGAGAGCAGGAGCTTGCTTCTTCAGGGATGTATATCCATCCCCAGCACCTATGACAGCGTCTGGCACATAGTAGATGCTTAGTAAATATTTGTTCGATGGAATGAATGGATTGAGTGAAAGAGTGAACGAATGAATGAATGAGTGAATGCTCATTCACTGCCACCTTAATGCCCCAAGTCATTTAGCTGCCCTTCTACAAGCCCCTTCTGGCCTGGGAGCATCGATCTTGGAAGCAAGACATCTGGCCTGGGTTCAAATTCTGACTCAGTCATTTAACAGCTGAGTTTAGATAAATGGCTTAACCCCTCTCGCCTTAAGTTTTCACTTTAAGCCCGACCTGGTAGCGATGTTGTTGTGAGGATCCAACTAGATAGGAAAATGCCCCAGGCAAAATACGTGCTTTTTAAAAATATTATAAACTTGCATCTAGTTATTTATTTATATTTATTGAAGTATAGTTGACTTACAATATTGTGTTAGTTTCAGGTGTACAGCATAGTAATTCAGGTTTTTGGTTTTGGGTGGGGTTTTTTTGCAGATTATATTCCATTATAGGTTGTGACAATAGGCGCTTTTTAAAAGCTTTCTTTTCTTTTTCTTTCACAGTCACACCCTTCCAAGTCTGATCACCCTTGCCCTCCCCACCAAGCACCTCAATACCTCCGTCGCACCAGAGCCTGGAGGGCCTTGCAGGTTGCTGGGCCCTCACGCACGCAAACATTTCCTCTCTCTAAAAATTTTAGACAGGAAAAAATACCTTCCCGGCAACGGGTCGCGCAGTCCGCGGAGCGGGCGTCAGCGGAGGCGTCTGCGTGTGCGCACACGCATGCGCAAAAGAGCCCGGAGAACGGGTGGGGGGTGAAGAAGGGGCCGGCCTTTGAGCGACAGCGACGCAAGATGGCAGCCACCACGGGCTCGGGTGAGCGGGGGCGCCGGTCCCGGCCGGCCGAGGGGGCATGGGCTCGGGCCGGGGGCCGGGGACCCGCGAAGGCCCTTGCTGCGGGGCCAGGGCCTCTGCGATGCCTCTGTCCCCTGGGCCCCGTGGCGGCGACCCAGGCGGCCTGAGTGGGGAGGAGGAGCAGGCGGTGGCCGGAAGCACGGGCGGGGGCCTGAGGGGCCTGAGGGGCCTGTGGGCGGCGCGGCGAGGCCCAGAGGCTCCCCCGGGCGGCGTGAGGACCCTGCTGAGAGGAAGGGCCGGGTCCCGCGGCGCAGCGGAGCGGCCAGAGCGGGTGAGGGGCGAGCCCAGAGGCACTCCCGAGGAGACCGGGGCTGGCGGCTCTTTAGGGGAGATCGAGGGGTCCCCTAGAGAACGAGGAGGCGCCCCAAAATGGATGAAAGTCCTTTATTTGGGTGCTGGGTGTCCGGGTTGGGGGAGGAGCCTTGGGATGTCCGTTTGGCGGGGACTTCGGAGAAGCCCCTCAGGATGGATGAGGGAAGAAAACAGCATCCTGAGGGGGTGACTGAGAGGATCCCCCATTGGTAAAGGGCAGGGCTCCAGTGTTAGTTTGGGGGGTTGGGTGAGCTGAGGAAATTTTTATGTTGATTAGAAAGGGGGAGTCTTGGGGTGGCTGCTTTGTGGGGGGCTGAAGAGCATCTCCATAGGATACGTGAGAAGAGGAAAGGGATTTCTCAGATTCCAGAGGGATTTGGTTGGAGCAGCTGAAAGTGAAATGACCCCGTCGTTCCCAGGCCCCTAGTTTTGGAGATGTTAGGTTTTAGGAGGAAGCTCCGAGTAGGGCGGTTAGTGGAAGCTTGCGATATTGGGTGAAGAACAGATGAGTTGGGAGCCCTGGAGGTGCCTGTCTGGGGAAGGGAGCCCCGTGCAGTGGGTGAGAGTGGGAAAAGGTCAGGTTTCAGAGATGTTCTTTTTAGAGAAGAAAAATCTCCTTTGTTGGGTGAGGAGAGCGTACCCTAGGAGTGTCTGTTTTATGGAGACTGTCTCTCTCCCACTCTTTCGGGTGTTGGTAACATATGGGAGTTCAGCTCAGAAGTTCCCCAGTGGCTGGATGGGTTATGGGGAGAGGAACACATAAAATGGGAAGTCTTGGGTGACTGGAGAAGAGAGCTGAGGTGCAAGAGGGAAGGAGGGGGCTACACTGTGGGCCAGGGGGAGTTCTTCCAGGCCCTGGTAGGTAAAGGGAAGGAGCATTGATGATGAGACTGGATTCACTGCTCTGTGTTCCTAAGATGCACCAGAGGATCAAGTCCTGAAGGATCTGTTTCAGAGCTAACACTCACAGCTGGGCATCAGGGGGTGGACTCAGGTGGCCTTCTGGAAGAGGCAGGGTGACGATCGTCTGGGGAAGGTCCCGCAGAGGGGCTGACGAGGCAAGAGGGTCAGATTCTGGAAGTGCAGAATTTGGGAGTAACAGAGTGTCCCCCTTTTGGTGAGGAGGGTGTCCCCTGAGGTGCCTGGCAGTGACATTGGCCAGTGAAGTCCTCCCAGATGAGGTGACAGTGGGTGACGTCTGATGGAGGAAACGAACGGGACCACCTGCCTGAGTACTGAAATCCTCCAGCTGTTTAAGGCCGCAGCAGCACTATTAGGAGAGAGTTGGTGAGCCGAAGCGAGCAGGGTGAGGGGAGTCTGTCTGTCCAGGATGTTACTCCTCTAGTATCCCAAGGGGCCACCTTTGTTTGATTGTTAGAATGGGAATAGAAGGAATTGGAAGTAGGGGATCTGACCGAAGTCACCTACCCCAAGCTGCCTTTTACACTTAAAGCAGTGGGGTCTTCCTGGAGGATGAGGAAACCACACATCTTTTTCCTAGGTTTGGTTCCAGTTGGAACAGTGCTGAGTCAGTTCATTTACAAAGAGACTGCCACAGACATTCTCAGAAGAGAGGGGCTGAGTCAGGCCAGCCTGCTGTGGGAAACGTCTCACGAGAATAACACCCCTGCCAGGTTGCTCTGAACTGGGGGTACACTGTGCCTGCAGCAGCCAGCGTTGTGACGGCTTTGCAGCTCAGCCCCTTGGCAATCACTTGAGATTGGCTACCTGTAATCCGGTTTAACAGCTCCTTAATTCTAACTTCTTGAAGCCCTGCCAGTTGAAGAGTGCTTCATAAATGCCGTGGTGGTCAGATAAACCATCGTCAGCTGCTGTCTAGTGGCATACAAGAGCTCTTGGCATGGTTTAGATAACATGGAAGAGGTTTTGAGGTGCCTAAAAATGGGCTTCCCAGGGGCTTCCCTGGTGGTGCAGTGGTTGGGAGTCCGCCTGCCGATGCAGGGGACACGGGTTCGTGCCCCGGTCCGGGAAGATCCCACATGCCGTGGAGCGGCTGGGCCCGTGAGCCACGGCCGCTGAGCCTGCGCGTCCGGAGCCTGTGCTCCGCAGCGGTGGGAGGCCTGCGTACCGCAAAAAAAAAAGGGGGGGGGAGGGCTTCCCAGAACTCCTTTGTCTGTTTATTCAGCAGGTATTTATTAAGAATTTGCTGTGTCCCATTGTGAATAGTGAACAAGATGGACATAGCCCCTGTCCTTGAGGAGCTTCTTTTCGAGTCAGGGAGAAGCCCATTAAAGGAGTGAATAATTAAGATTTCAGATAACAGTAAATGCTGTGAAGGAAATTGTGTGATGTAGTGTCTGGAGAGGTGGTCAGGGAAGCCTTCTCCAAGAGGGGGTGTTTGAACTGAGACAAATGATGGAAGGAGCCGACAGTGTGTGTCACAGGCAGGGGATGGGGAGACTGAGTGGAAAGGCCCTGTGGCAGGACTGAGCTTGGCGTGTTGGGAGAACAGGCTAAAGGCCTCCGTGTGCAAGGGAGGCTTGTTAAAGAGACGAGTTGGAGGGGGATGAGTTTGGATTTTATTCAGTGTGGAAGAAAGCCATTGAACAAGTACCTGGTCTGAAGTAAACGTTCAGTAAAAGTTTGTTGAATGAATGAATGAGAGTCTTAAAAAGAGAGGAATGACAAGATCTGACCATTGCTCCCAGGCAGTGAGAGGAGTGCAGAGTGCTAAGGGAACAGAAAGACCATATTTGGGTTAAACTAAAATGAGTGTACAGGCCTGCTTTCTAACCCTGAGAAGTCTTTCAGGTGTGGGCAGGGGCCCTGAGGCCTTCCTTAGGTTTAGAACAAACCTCTTGATTAATCTGTGCCCCTGGTTGCCAGGAAACAGCTGTGAAGCCTTTGAGTTCCTGTAAGAGCTGAACTTAGTTTTTTGTGGTCACTGCTTTCAACACTTGGTGACAACAGCTTCCCACCTCCTTTGCTTCTTCAGTGTGTGATTTCCTCATAGATCTTAGAGGGTGGAACTGTGGAAAACCCACTGGAATCCTCAGGATGCTGGTGTTGTGACAGGTGACTTCCTCCTGCCTTGGCCAGGATTGCAGGGCCTCAAAGAGTAGCCCTTGGCTGCCAGATCTTTCCTCTCACCCAGCATCCCACAGGCTGCCCTGACAGTAAACCAGAAACAGAGTGCCAGCAAAGTAAGCCCTTTACATTTTAAAGTCGCATACGTTGGAGTGGCCGCATACACTCACTCCTCTTACGAACATTTAACCAAAGGGGCAGTGGGGGTTATGTAGTCTTCCATTCCATTCAAGGGAGTTGCCTAGAAAGAGCTGGAGCTGGCAGATGAGAACCTGTAGTCTCTTAGCTGGTCTCGTTCCCGTGTGTCTCACTGTGAGCATCTTCTTGTGCCGGTTGTAGCCAAGTGCCTTTTGTACAACATGGGCCCTGCTTTCAAGAGAACTTCTTCATGTTGTACTCAGCTGAAGAAACAGCAGTCTGCTCTAGTGATGGAGGGGAAACGCTTTGTTGGGCCACTACAGTCTATTGTTCCTCTTATGGATTGCCAGGGTCAATTTGATGATCATGATTTTCCCTTTCACAATAACTTTAAAACCACCCTCTTCCCCCCACCATATTCTTTTCCTCCCTCCCTCTCTCTCTCTCCTGAAGTGTAGCTCTACAGTAGTTTGATAAATGTAGAATAGAAAATGTAAAGTTAGAAATCCTTTCTTTCTTTCTTTCTTTCTTTCTTTTTAAAGAGTAGACACCTTTATTTATTTATTTTTGGCTGCGTTGGGTCTGTTGCTGCACACGGGCTTTCTCTAGTTGCGGTGCTCGGGCTTCTCATTGCAGTGGCTTCTCTCGTTGCGGAGCACGGGCTCTAGGTGCACGGGCTTCAGTAGTTGCAGCATGCGGGCTCGGTAGTTGCAGCTCACGGGCTCTAGAGCGCAGGCTCAGTAGTTGTGGCTCACGGGCTTAGTTACTCCGCAGCATGTGGTATCTTCCCGGACCAGGGATCGAACCCGTGTCCCCTGCATTGGCAGGTGGATTCTTAACCACTGCGCCACCAGGGAAGTCCCAGGAATCCTCTCTTTAATTCTGAAAGGCCCCAGGGAAGTATGGAGCAGCACATTTGGTGAAGTAGAGATGTTAACACTGTAACTTTTATATTATGTATAGTGGTTTAGAGGTCTCCTAGTACTTCGACTTAACCTGCTATGTCATCTCATCCAACTCTCCACAACCTAGTGAGCTCACCAGGGGAAGTATTGGCCCCCCAATATTCCTGAGGGAGGTGGATGGCTGGCTGAGGAGTGGTGACACTCAGATTAGAGCCCAGGGGGTTTTGACTCCACTTCCTTCCCCAACCTGCTCCACTGCCTTAGGAGGGAAATGGAAAGGCATGGATTCAGGCATGTGCTCTTCCTCAGTCTTGGCGTGTTTAATCTTGATGAGAGAACAGGCTTTAATGAGAAGCGTCTGCCACCTGTAGCAGGAACTCTTTTTATAGCATATCCCTGGCCACATTTCACCCATTCTGGGTAACGTGCTGTCTAATGAGAGTGAAGGCCACTGCTTGCTCTTACTTATACTTTACACTCAATAACTCAACACTCGTTGGGCTTAGGGCCCCCTCATGTCATGTACAAAGTCAGTCCTTGTCTTCACTGACATGCACGCCCTTCAGACTTCTTTTTAAGCTGCACTTCTAAGGCTAACTATGGGTAGACACTGTATTAAATACATCATCTCGTTTCTGACAGCAACGCTTTGAAGCAGGTATCTATTGTGAAGGTGAGGAAACTGAGGCCCAGAGAGGAGAACTGACTTGCCTGAAGCCCAGAGCCAGTGACTTGCAAACCAGGGTACAGAACTGGGACAGCCCTGCTCCAGGACATATGCCCTTGGCCATATTAACATTTTTCCAGCCCCCGTTGCCTGTTCTCCAGCTGGGCATCTCAAGTTCCTTCAGCCATTGGCAGGTCTGTTGACCTTCCTGCCTTGGTGGATTAGTTCTTTCATGGGTGGCTAGTAATGACACCAAGTATGATTCTTTCTTCATTGTCACGTTCACCCCGTACAAGTTCAGTAGGTGTAACCCCAAAATAGATGCCAAATCCTCCTTCTCTCCATCGGCATTATTGTCGTTCTTGTCCTACCAGTACCACCTTTCTCTTGCCTGAAAGACTGCAAAAGCCTCCTGCTTCCAGTCTTGCCCTTTTCTAATCCATTCTCTATAGAGGAGGCAGAATGGTTTTTTACGGGCGAGAAAACAGAAACTGCCACTCTCTGCAGAAAGCCCTTCCCGCCGCACTTAGAATCAAATCCATCTCTTTTCCATGGCCCACAAGGGCTTCCATGGTCTTGGCCTTGCCTGCCCCTGAGCTCACGTGATGTGCACACCTATGCTCGTGCTCTTCCCCTTTTAGGAATGCTCTGCCTGCCTGTGACTGCCTGCTTCTCCTTCTTCAGGTCTCAGCTCTCCAGAAAGTCCATCCCTGCCCACCCCTTTCAATGTAGTCTTCTCACTCATTATCACGTCTCTGTTCTGTTCTGAAGTGCTTAACCTTATCTGAAGGTTTCTTGTTTGTTTTTCCACATTTCTGTGCCTTTCCAGTAGGGCAGGATTCTGCCTTGTTCTCTGCTGTGTCCCTAGCACCCACATAGTCCCTGACATAGAGTAGGTGCTCAATAAATATTGAATGTTGCAGTGAATTAATCCAGGGTCTCATCTTGATGTAGCCAAATATATAAATTTGACATATTTGGAGAAACATTATATCTGATAGGGCAGAAGCAAAAGTGCCTGTTCAGCTTTGCAAAAAGGAAAGCTCTTGTCCTGATTAGTTGGCATTTATAGAGGGACTTTAGCATAGAATTAACTCTTTCTCTCCTTCCCTGACTGTCCTGAGGCACTTACCACACCTTATTCTTTGTCTCCACCCCTTTCAGAGAAAATTTGATCTTTGGCCTTGGTCACCCTAGCAGCAGAGAAACACAGGATCTTGCATCTTGTCACCAGCTGTTTGTTGTCACATTGTCTAGACTGTAAAGAATGATAGATTGCCGCTGTTTCTTCCCCCAGATCAGTGATTCTCAAACTAGTATATATTAGCATCACCTGGGGGGCTTGTTAGATTGCTGGGCTCCACCCTCAGTTTCAGATTCGATAGTTCTATGGTGTAATGTAGTGTAGTGTTTCTGGTGTGTGGCCTGAGAATTTACATTTCCAGCCGGTTCCCAGGTGATGTGTAGGCTGCAGGTCTGGGGACCATACTTGGGGAATCATTGTTGTATAGAAGGAGAGAAGAAATATGCTCCTCTGGACAGGCCCTAACCAGGCACCCAGACTGCACTGCACTTGCCAGTTGCTCAGAAACAAAAGTTACCTGCCCCTGACTTTATGCCCACTTTTCAAGAACGTTTAATCCAGGTGCATCACCTTCCAGGCCTCCTTATTTTCAGAATGGTAGCAGCACCAGACTCCTAGCTCAGTTCACTGTCTTCCCTGAATGGGCAACCAAACCAGTTTCAACTGGCAGCTTTCTTTCCAGGAGAAACCTGTGAGGCTCTGCCATTTTAAGTCAAGACCCAGGCCAGGCCAGGGTTTTCCAAGATTGGCATGCTGTAATAGCCGCTGCTTTGTGGCAATGCTTTTCCCAAAAAAGATGTTTTAAAGGGCTTCAAAATCCTTTTTGTACCACAAATATTTTAATATGTTGCTGTGTTTCGAATTACTGCATTAAATGTTTTACTAGGACATGGTGTAAAACCCTATCAAATATTCATACTTTTTTAACCTGGTTGTCATATTTTCTTTGTAATATCCTGCAGCTGCTGACTTTTCAGTTTATATTTAGCCAGGAGAAAAACTGGCTGACTTTTGATACTGACACAAATCCAGGAAAAATCCTTCTGGAAAAAAGAATTCTGAAGTAACAGGAACAAATGTTTTCTTTTTAAAAATCTTGGGTTACTGCGTTATTTTAGCACCTTGGTAGAGTTATCTTAACATTTTCATAGTTAACCTTTTAATAGTTATAGTTTATTAAGATTAACAAGAGTCCATTTTTACATCCTCTATTGCCTCTTGAAGCTGTTCCTTCAGCTGCCTTTTAGGTGTCAGATTAACACACAAATTTTAGGAATCTTAAAATTTAGCTTGATTCAATGGATTAAAGTGCCATAGGAAGAAAATATGTTAGAGTATCACTGAGTTTTTCTGATCTGTTATGCTTCTGGTTTTTGACATATATGGATTTAATTTTTAATATATTCACTGAAGTCTTTTGTTTAACGTGTCATGATTTTGAGCCTATTCTCTCCATTTGGGATGGAATGAAGTCGTCCCTGTGACTGATACACTCACAAGGTCTGCAGGAGCTCTGAACTCCACCAATATTTGGATTTATGTCCCTGGGGTAGCCCCTGAGGTTCTAGAACAAGGGTCATTTGGAGTCAGATGCTCTTGCTTTGTAGAAAATACTGGAGTTAGGCCATTTGGAGTTAAATGCTCTTGCTTTGTAGAAAATATTGATGTATTAACTTTGTATGCAGTTTCTAAATGGTTTGAAATATCAGTAACATGCTTTCATATATATTTTATGAAACAAAGTTCAGTTTGTAATGAAGAATCCTTGACTTGTGTGGTTTGGGAAAAAAAACCAGTGTTCCCTCATTTAAAAAAAAGTTTCTCTAAAAGTCTTGATCACACTTCATTAAAAAATAAAACTACTTATCAAATTTTAATTATCTCAAAACAAAGAACCTTATCTTTGTTAAGGTATCTCAGTTATATGGTATAGTGTCCAGTATTTTGGCCACAGTAGACCATATGAGAGGTTACAGTAGGAAAGGAAGAGGTACTGCCTTTTCTTCAATCAGGAAACATTTATTGAGTACCATTACATGCCAGGTAGCATACCAGATTCTGGGGAGGTAGAATTGAATGAGTCACAACTCTAACTTGAGAAGCTCCAAGAGTGAGTCAGACAACAAAAAAAGAAAGAAAATGAAATTTAAAGAAAAAGAAAAGGTACAGCGCAGACATTGTGTGAAGGTAAAGGAGCATGAGGTTGGGGGTGAGGGGGCTCTTAGAGGACCTCCGCGGACTGCCCAGCTCTGAGTTGAAGATTTGTGTTTCTTCTTAAGATCATCATATTCAAAACTTAATGTATAACTTTTCTTGGGCTATTTGAAATCCATACTAAGCCCCTTTGATCATCTTTATAATATTAGACTCCCTTTTAATAGTGCTATGAATGTTTCCCTGCTGTATTTCCAGAAATAAACCAGAGTTAGAATTTTGTGACGTTGAGCATTATTCTTTCTGAAATAACATCCCTAGCTAACACCCGGCCACCATTCATTCATTCAGCAAGCATTTGAGTACATGCTTTAGGCAAAGCACTCTTTGACGTATTGGAAATTCAGCAGTGAACAAAACAGATGAAGTTTTATTCTCAGGGAGTTTATGTTCACATGGGAGAGACAGATGGTAAACAACTAATGAAGTGGAAGAGAATACATTTAAAATGTCAAGTGGTAATGATGCTGTGAAGAAAAATAAAGCAAGATAAGGGAATGGGAAGTTGGAACTTAGATGAAGAATAAGGGAGCCAGCCAGCCAGCCATTCCCAGCTCGGGGACAGAGAATTCTGGGGTGAGGGAACATCAGGTGCAAAAGCAAAGTCAGGTTGCCTCTTCAGGAACTTCAGAAAGGATGGTATGGCTGAAGGAGGGTGAGGAGCAAGGGAAAGGGTGGCAGGAAACGATGTTGGAGAAACAGGTAGGGCTCTGTAGGTGAGGTAAGGAGTTTGGATGCTAGATATTAAGGGAAAGCCAGTGGAGGGCTTTGAGAAGAGGAGTGATGGGATCTGACTTAACAGTGGTTGCAGTGGGAATGGTGAAGGTGATTGTATTTGGGATATATTTGGAAATGGGTTAGATATGCGGTGTAAGAGAAAGATTTCTTATCATAACTCCAAGATTTCTAGCCAGAGAAATCTGTGCTATATACTGAGATCGAAGAGTGGGTACTTTTTGTTTTTTGAGGAGTGCAAGGGAGTTTTGTTTGGAATTGTTTTAAGTTGGAGAGGCCTATGAGGCATATAAATGGAGATGTGTAGAACGCAGTTAGTTGGAAATATAGATTGGAGAGTTATTAAGCTTCATTGGTCTGGGTAAAATCACTTGGGGAGTAGACAGGAAAGCAGCGGTCAGTAGGCTGTGCCCTGAGGCCTGGCAGCCAGTGTTTGGAGGTCAAGGAGGTGAGGCCATCAACTAGTGAGGTAGGAAGAGAGCCTGAGGCTAAGGGAAGAGAGTTACAGGAGGGAGTTATGGGTGCTGCTGAGAGCTCCAGGAACTTGAGATGGGGACTGAGAGTTGACCACAGGGTTTGGCTAGAGGGTGCTGCTTGGTGCCCCTGACAAGAGCAGTTTGGGTGAGTGACTAGCTGGAAAAGCCTGATTGGAGTAGGTGCAAGTAGAGTGAAGAATTGCAAACAGGGGGTCTAGACAGCCCTTTTGAGATTTTTTGCTAAAAATGAACAAAGAAATGAGATGGTAGCTAGAAGGGGATATGGGATCAAGTGAGGGTTTTTGTTTTTTATACTACGGTGGATAGTACAGTGCCGATGAAGGTGATTCAATCTCTGTCCCAGGTATTACACAAAGTGCTTTTGTAGGTTTTACCTCATTGGTTCTTCCTCACCACTTGTAGAGGCAAGGAGTATCGGGATCCCTGTTACGCTGAGGGTCAAGGGTAACTTGGCATAGTCACCCAGCTAGATTGCTGGAAAGTTGCAGAGCATGGATTTGAGACTAGGTTCCTGGTCTTTAACCCTCTGCTGAGAGATTATAGAATTTTCTCTAAATTATATTCTGATTCTTATTTGTGGGAGGTAACTTCGCCATTCCTCTGACCAGCCTTTTTAAAATAGAGTGGTCGGGACTTCCCTGGTGGTCCAGTGGTTAAGACTTCACCTTGCAGTGCAGGGAGTGCGGGTTCGGTCCCTGGTCAGGGAGCTAAGATCCCACATGCCTTGCAGCCAAAAAAACCAAAACATAAAACAGAAGCAGTATAGCAACAAATTCAATAAAGACTTTAAAAATGGTCCACGTCAAAAAAAAAATCTTTAAAAAAAAAATAAAAATAGAGTGGTCAACCAGGTATCCTTACATTTGTGATTGTACTTCCATGGCATCTAAAGATCGTTTATGGGAGTATACACATAACGGGGAAGCATGGGTTGACTTTGTGTTTATCTTTTATAAAATGGAGTGTGCATACCTTTTTATCCTTTGCTCAGTTTTTTTATTTTTCAACGAATATTTATCTAAAGACTACCATGTAAAGGCCAGTTGTTTTAATTTTTTTTTTATAAAAATGGGAACCATCACCACAGTCATGCAAATTAATATGTGCTGCCTTAAATCTCTTTAACATCCCACCTACCTCAGCTTATAAGAAGTTCATAACTTGTTCCGTTGTCACAAGTATTTGCTCTAAGCAAATGCTTCTGGCTTTGTATCCTGAGATGTTAGTAGTAACACATCCCTAACCTGGCCTGTAATCCTTCAGCCCATCCTGAACATTACCTGGGAGATTTGCCTCATCTCTTGCCCTGCTCAGAGTCTTTTGCAGCTCCCCACTAATTACCCTCAGGATAAAGTCCTCTTAGTAACATGGCCCCACCTCTTTAGCTTTCATCACATTCAGAGGGGTCTATGACCCCCTCAAAGATTAAGAAACGTTGCCCTGTGGTTATATTTCTCTCATACGTTCTAATACTGTTTTGTTTTATTGAACTTTGTATGTGCATCTTGTTTCCATAGTGAGACTTTATACTGTGATTGGGAAGCTCTTGTTTTTATTTCTTTCATAGCCCCAATACGGTCTAGCATGGTGTTGGATAAGTGTTTGATAATTACTGTACTGAAAGAAAGGATGTGTACATATATATTACTAACAAATTTATGGGTAGAGAAATTTTGACAACAGGTAACAAGTGTAGCTAACATTTAAAAAAATTGCAGTCCTGAAATGTGTGGATATTGCTTGTAAAGGTGGAATGAGCTCAGTTTTACACACATTAAACATGGTGAACCCTAGATGGTTCCTTACTAGATAGAGGTCAGTATACCAGCTAACCAGATGCTAATCAGCCACTTCTATTTAAATATCAAAAAAAGCTAAATGAATCACTGCATAATTTGTAAATTTTTGCAGTTCCTGATTTCTGCTACCTGTAGTTATTCCCCAGACTTCGCTTTTAATCAATTTTTTTTTTTTTTTTTTTTTTTTTTTTTGCAGTACGCGGGCCTCTCACTGTTGTGGCCTCTCCCGTTGCGGAGCACAGGTGCAGGCTCAGCAGCCATGGCTCACGGGCCCAGCCGCTCCGCGGCATGTGGGATCCTCCCGGATGGGGGCACAAACCCGTGTCCCCTGCATCCGCAAGCGGACTCTCAACCACTGCGCCACCAGGGAAGCCCTTAATCAATTTTTGAGTGAAAATAAAAGTTTATGGCTTAGGAAAAATGAATTTAAAAGTAACAGTCCTCTTTAAAAGCTATCCAGGGACTTCCCTGGTGGCGCGGTGGTTAAGAATCTGCCTGCCAGTGCAGGGGACATGGGTTCAATCCCTGGTCCAGGAAGATCCCACATGCCATGGAGCAACTAAGCCCGTGTGCCACAACTACTGAACCTGTGTGCTGCAACTATTGAAGCCTGTGTGCCTAGAGCCCGTGCTCCACAACAAGAGAAGCCACCACAATGAGAAACCCATGCACCGCAACGAAGAGTAGCCCCCGCACACCGCAACTAGGGAAAGCCCGTGTGCAGCAACAAAGACCCAGTGCAGCCAAAAATATAATAAATAAACAAATAAATAAATAATTTTTTAAATAAAATGAAAAAAATAAAAGTTATCCACTTTGTGGACTTAAATTCTTCGAGATTTTGCTAAATAAAGGTTAACTGAGTACTTAACTGCCCAATGCCAGATTACAACGTTTATCAACCTTTATTTACCCTTACCCTCAGAGGGTTTAAAATATCCTCTGAGCTAAACCTAGGATGTTAGGGCTCAAAGGGATTTTTGAGAACAATTAGGTGACCTCGGATCTTGCAAAGTGGTGTCCCATAAGCAGAATCTGACTCACAGACATTTGGCCAGGGCAAAGGAGTGACTGTCCCCTTTAGACAGGATGTGTATTCTCCAGCTCACCTCAGTTCTTAACACTTCCTGTTGTTTTGAGCCAGACATTAAAGACATCTGCAAAGCCATACCACTCTTCTCACTAGTTTAATTTTGTTCTTTGGAAAATATAGTTATATGTTATTTATCTTAACACATAATGGTTGGTTGTGGTTAGTTGTAAATGAATTAAATATTTTTATAATTTCTCAGTTTTAATTTTCTAATTTGGTCAATGTCAATAGCTATAACCCACATAAACAAAGGCTCTTTGAAGTCTTCAATAATTTTTAAGAGTGTAAAAGGGTCTTGAGACCAAAAAAGCTGAGAACTGCTATTCAAATGGAATAAATGCTTATCATAATTAACCAGTATATAGTACAATTATTCTGATATTCATATGTATATTCCAACTCCTGCTTGGAATATTTCTAGACTGCCTAATAGATGCTGGCCAATCCAGAATTTTTCATTTATTAAGCTGTTTTGATGCCTGTTTTATAATTGAATCAAATTGAATCATCCTGTAATGTCAGTACAGAAGTAACAACGAAAAGCTGACTTTGTCCTCTGTGGTGCTCATTTACTGTTCCAAATACTAACCTAAAATAAGTTTAAGTGACTAATTTGTTGTTGTGCAGTTGTGTATATGAGCTTTGCATGCTTTGTTTTTAAGTAATTAAATGTCTAATCCAATGGAAATACCTGTTGGAAGTGCAAGATTCATTACTAATATAATATTTTCCCCTACTTCAGAAGTCAAAAAAATCAAGCGTCAGAAAGATATAAGTTGAATTCACTACCTGTTTTGAAATTAATAGCAATGAGCTTGTGATATTTGGATTAAGATTTCCTAATCAGGGGGACTTCCCTGGTGGTCCAGCAGTTAAGACTCTGCTTCCAGTGCAGGGGGCACGGGTTCGTTGCCTGGTCGGGAAACTATGATCCCACTTGCCGCGAAGCGTGGCCAAAAAATTGAAAAAAAAAAAAGATTTCCTAATCAGACCTGGTTGTTAGATGAAGAGGGAATATTTCCACCTATAAGGATGTTCTTTGCTAAAGTTTACAAGAGGAACAGTTACACCTGAAATAATTAATCCAACCTGATTTAAAGATCTGAAACAAAAAATAGCACATTTGGGGGAATTCCCTGGCGGTTCAGTGGTTAGGACTTGGCGCTTTCACTGCTGGGACCCCGGGTTCAATCCCTGGTCGGGGAACTAAGATCCTGTAAACCGAGGAGCAGCAAAAAAAGAAAAGAAAAGAAAGCACATTTTTTATCTTGCCAAAGAGAGCAACTTGAAATAGAGGTCACATGTGTAACTTCATTCAAGAGTGAAGGGCTGGGCTTCCCTGGTGGCACAGTGGTTGAGAATCTGCCTGCTAATGCAGGGGACACGGGTTCGAGCCCTGGTCCCGGAAGATCCCACATGCCACGGAGCAACTAGGCCTGTGAGCCACAACTACTGAGCCTGCGCGTCTGGAGCCTGTGCTCCACAAAAAGAGAGGCCGCGATAGTGAGAGGCCCACGCACTGCGATGAAGAGTGGCCCCCGCTTGCCACAACTAGAGAAAGCTCGCACAGAAACGAAGACGCAACACAGCAAAAGTAAATAAATTAATGAATAAACTCCTACCCCCAATATCATCTTTAAAAAAAAAGAGAGAGAGTGAAGGGCTTAGCCATGGGAGCTATTGTACTTTGCTGTTGATTGTTTGACTTGAACAAGTTTTGGTAACACTAAAGAACACAGACCACTTAAAGTTAGTCACTTAGGGAATACTATGAAGTGAGATTCCCACTCTCAGAGAATCCTTGATCCTTATTTCAATCAGGTGTCACATAACTGAATCCCTAGAGAAGGTGAGGAAGCATGACTGATGAAGAGTGTTCCAGGCAAAGCGAATAGCAAGTGCAGTTTGGTTGACATGGTTCCTAAGTGTTTTGTTGATCAAATGACACAATCATGTTTTTTTTTTTTAACATCTTTATTGGAGTATAATTGCTTGACAATGGTGTGTTAGTTTCCGCTTTATAACAAAGTGAATCAGTTATATATATACATATATCCCCATATCTCTTCCCTCTTGGGCCTCCCTCCCTCCCACCCTCCCTATCCCACCCCTCTAGGTGGTCACAAAGCACCAAGCTGATCTCCCTGTGCTATGCGGCTGTTTCCCACTAGCTATCTGTTTTACGTTTGGTATTGTAGATATGTCCATGCCACTCTCACTTTCTCCCAGCTTCCCCTTCCCCCTCCCCCTCCCCATATCCTCAAGTCCATTCTCTAGTAGGTCTGCTCTTTATTCCCGTCTTGCCCCTAGGTTCTTCATGACCTTTTTTTTTTTCCTTAGATTCCATATATATGTGTTGGCATACGGTACTTGTTTTTCTCTTTCTGACTTAACTTCACTCTGTATGACAGATTCTAACAACCCAATCCAGAAACGGGCAGAAGACCTAAATAGGCATTTCTCCAAAGAAGATATACAGATTGCCAACAAACACATGAAAGAATGCTCAACATCATTAATCATTAGAGAAATGCAAATCAAAACTACAATGAGATATCATCTCACACTGGTCAGAAAGGCCATCATCAAAAAATCTACAAACAGTAAATGCTGGAGAGGGTGTGGAGATAAGGGAACCCTCTTGCACTGTTGGTGGGAATGTAAACTGATACAGCCACTATGGAGAACAGTATGGAGGTTCCTTAAAAAACTAAAAATAGAACTACCATACGACCCAGCAATCCCACTACTGGGCATATACTCAGAGAAAACCATAATTCAAAAGAGTCATGTACCACAATGTTCATTGCAGCTCTATTTACAATAGCCAGGACATGGAAGCAACCTAAGTGTCCATTGACAGATGAATGGTTAAAGATGTGGCACATATATACAATGGAATGTTACTCAGCCATAAAAAGAAAGGAAATTGAGTTATTTGTAGTGAGGTATGGATGGATCTAGAGTCTGTCATACAGAGTGAAGGAAGTCACAATCGTGGTTTTTAAAAAAATCAGAAAATTTGGAAAGGGGGGGTTGGAACCACCCATAATCCTTGTACCTAGAGATAACCAGGTTGCACCTAGAGATAATCTATCCAGGTTTCTTAAGATGTCACTTAGCATCTATATTAGTTTACTAGGGCTGCCATAACAGAATACCGCAGACTGGGTAGCTTAAACAATGGAAATTCAGAATTCTGGAGGCTAGAAGTCCAAGATCAAGGTATCAGCAGGTTTGATTTCTTCTGGCTTGCAGGTGGTTGCCTTCTCACTGGGTCCTCACATGGTCTTTACTCCATACAGATGTGCTACCTGTTGTTTCCTTGTGCATCTAAGTTTCCTCTTCTAGTAAGGACACCAGTCATATTGGATTAGGGCCCACCTTAATGGCCTCATTTTAACTTAATCCCCTCTTTAAAGGCTCTGTTTCCAAATATAGTCACATTCTGAGATGCTGGAACTTAGGTCTTCAACATACGAACTTGAGGAGACACAGTTCAGCCCATTACACCATCTGTGAACAAGTACCTCAGATGTTTATCAGTCTTACTATCAGTACAATTCTGTGCTATTTGGATATTCATTTTTATTAGTGCAGGCTTATAAAGTAACCAATAGTAACAGCAGGAGTAATGCACAGTGATTTTTTTTCTCCTAAGCCAAATTAGGATTATTAAAGATTTAACTCTTGCTAAACAAAAGGCATTGAATTGTCTGGTTTTTTGCTTATACTGTCAACAAACAGCCTTCAGTTTCGTGTTTGCTGGAGGAGACTTAATCCAGTATAAGTGAATAATCCAGTTGGCTCTTCTGTGGATAAAAAATGCCAGTGTTTTCCAAACGGACCATTCAAGAATGCTTTCAGATTTTTCCTGTTTCCTTTCAAGTACCATCTGTGCTATTTAATATTTTTCTTCAGTCAGCTGACTCTTTCGCTTATGTTTATTTTAAAGGGAAAATTTTAACATAATCCTAAAGGGGAAATTAGTTTAACATTACTTGCCCTAAATAAGTTATTCTTAAAAATAAATACATGACTGTAAAATGAAGTGTTCACTCATGTACCACCTGAAAAAAAAGCTTGGGAGCCATAGTTGACTTCTCTTTTTCCCGCACTTCGTAGGCAATCTTGACAGCAGATCTTACCAGCTCAGACCTCGGAAATACCTAAAACGGTGCTACTTCTCACCACCTGCACTGTTATCACCCTGTTCCTTCACTGTTAACACCTGTGATCTTTTGCTGGGATTATTGCAATAGCCTTCTAGCTGTTTCTGCCCTGGCTGCCTTCACTGTACTCTTCATACAGCAGCCAGAGGGATCCTGTTAAAAACAAGTCAAAATCCTGTCATTCCTCTATTCAGAACTCCAGTGGCTTTTTAACAGTTGGAGTCCCTAGTTTCCTACTGTTCTTCCATCTCACTGACTTGGTTTTAGCTCAGATGGCATCTTTGCTGTTCTTTGACACTCTGGGCAAGGTCGTACTGCAGGGCCTTTGCACCTGCTATTTCCTCTGACTGGAAGACTCTCCCCTCAGCTGCCGATAAGTCATGTTCCCTATTTAAAATTGTAACTCCCCCCACCAGTACTCTCTGCTCCAGAACACCACCATCTGTCATACTACATAACTTGCATAATTTGTATTTGTCTCCTTCTAGAATGTAAGCTCCATGAGGGCAGGCGTTTTTGTTTTGTTCACAGCTTATTTCCTGGTGCCTAGAAAAGTGCCTGATTTCCTCAGGTATTTATTCCAGTTGAATTAATAGTAACATGTGTTCCACACTTTGGGAAATACTGAGCTATACAGAGAACACCTCCCACAGCCTTGAGTCCCTCCAGTGGGCCTTTCTTCATAATCATATGTTAAGTGCTGCTTGGCTCTGAGAGTCTGGCCAGTTGGAGGCTCAGTAAAGAAAGCTTGTAACTTGCCTGGATCCTGAGTTTTCTCCTGAGGAATAGTCTAAATGCCAGGGGAAGAGGTGAGTGCGGGGAGAGGTAGGCAGGACTGGTTGGGAGAATAACATCCCCATCTGGGCCCCAGTACCTAGACTCTGTTTTGGAAGACACCCAGAAGCGGTGCAAGCCTCAGCCTGAACTTAGGTACAGTGGCATGAACCTGTGAGATGTGTTTGTGTGCTTGCTTCCATGAGCTACTTTCCAGGCTTTGGGATTTGGGGAAACAGGTAAAGCAGAGAACTGGCTGCCCTCTTAGCTTTTTCACAAGAGAGAAACTATGACTGAAATATTTGCAGTTTTTCATCCTTGCCGCCTTCTGTTGACTCTGAGTTGATCAAGAGGACACTGTTGTTACATGATAGGGCCAGGGCGTCTGTTCCTCCTAAGGTAGTTTGAGAGTCGTTCCAACAAATGAGCATGCCCTTAGACTCAGAGATGTAGAATAAGAACAAAACAAAAGAAATGGCCTCTTTTCTTCCAAGGCGCTTTTGTTAGCACTTTAGTTTTCATCTCAAACTATTGGGCCCAAATTAATCAACATTTCGGCTGGTAAACCCTTTATGAAGTTCGTCAAAGCTCCAGGGATGGGGGTGGGGTGTCTTTCTAGGTTCCGTCATCCAGCCCTGGTGTAGTCGTCACTTCACCTGTAACAAACCACATGCCCCTTCCTTCTGGTTGTGCTGGTCAATACAGATAGCTTCATAAGCAGCAAGCTTGAGGTACGACAACTTACAGAAGTTTTTAGCACATAAGCATCTTTATTCTGACCTAGTGATAATGAGCAGCTGGCTCTAGGCTTACAAGTTCCCCTGGAGTTGCTAGTATCTTGAATTTCTTTCCATTTATTTTAGGAGTAAAAGTCCCTCGCAATTTCCGACTGTTGGAAGAACTCGAAGAAGGCCAGAAAGGAGTAGGAGATGGCACAGTTAGCTGGGGTCTAGAAGATGACGAAGACATGACACTTACAAGATGGACAGGGATGATAATTGGGCCTCCAAGAGTAAGCGTCGAGCTACCGCTATAAATGTCAATGTCTTAAATTCACTGTGCCTCCTTTTAAAAAATATTAGCCTTATCACGGAAAAAGCTCACCAATGGTATATTTTCTGAAATGTGGCTATTCTTTTTTGACCAGTTTCAGTTTATATATTTGAACCTCCTCTGATGCTGTTTAATCCCTCTAAATGGTAAGCAAAAACCTGTTTAGACTCATAGTGTGAATTTACATGACAATGTAGACAGTGAGGTTTGAGGTAATTGTACCCTCATGTAGTTTAGAACAAACTCCTGGGCTTATCAAATAACAAGGCTCCAGGTACAGCCAGCATTCCTGAAGACAGTGTCCAACTGGACTTTGGAAAACCTTCATGGTTGTGGTTTTTATTCATTGTTTCCCAGTCCTGCCATGCGTCTGTAGCCTAATTCACTGGGCCATTCAACAAAGGGTTATTGCCTGCCTGGTCTGCTCTGGTCTGTTCCAGGCTCTGTTGGGCCCAAAGACCTTTGCAAAGAAGACAAAGACAATGGGGATGGGGAACAGGACCTCTCTTTTAGAGCTCTGTGATTTTCGAGCGTTCCCAGTCTTATAATGCCAGCTAACCTTTTTTTGTGGCACATAGTAACCCCCCCCAGAAATGCCCTTTAATTCTCACAAGAGCCTGCTGTAAGGTGCTCCTGTTGCATAGTTGCGTTCCATCTTCCAGATGAGGAAGCCGACTTGGAAAAGTCAGGGTACTCGCACAACGTCACATAGCCGATGATTCCCAAACCTCGTCTCACTCCAGAGCATGTGCTCCTAACCGCTGTGCTATATTATCTCCTTCCTATTTATATTTTGAGTTTTCATCTGTTCCCATTACAGAATTATCTAGTGTTAAGTAGCAATTTGATGTAGGCGTGAAGAAATAGATTGCAGTAATGTGACACTTGTTTCAGACAAGCGGTAGGAGATTCTGCCTGAGTGTAGCAGGCCCTTTCCTGTGTCTGCTTGTGCTTAAGGGTGATGATGTTCGGTCATTCTTTTCACCTCGTGCAAGGCTCTGCACCAGCCTCTGGGAGATAGAAGGACACATGGGATGTGGCCCTGTCTGAACAAAGGAAGAGTGTGGTGCTCACTCAGTGTTAGGACTCAGTAGACTGTCATAAACACTCACGGTGAATGACTGGCTTTGATATTTAATGTTACTTTTTGAATCATTTTTGTGACCCTGTTGTTTTGTTTGGGGGGTTTTAAAAAATATATTCAATCTGTTTTTACTCATTTCTTGATCTTTTTTTAATCTATGAAAATCGGGGTTTTCTGAATCTATTAAATACTGGGAAAAACCTTGATCTAGAAGGCTTGTTTCTTCATAAAGATCATTTGCTGTCTCTGAAAGTCCACTGTATAGTGATGGCTTCCTTCACTGCATTCTTATCTTCCTAAGAATGGTTTAGGTTTTTTGAAGATGAGAACTATTCTTCCCTTCTCTTTACTCTCCAGAGCACCTAGAAATGACTCAGAATGGGGTAGATGTTCAACAGATTTGTTAACAGACTGATTTTTAGGTTCTAACAAACTAAGAATGAACCAGCGTACAACATTGTGAATACACTAAATACCACTGAATTATATACTTAAACAAACAAATGAACACTAAGTTCTGTTGAAAATATGCTGTTCCACCTAAAACGTCTTAGATTACCCTGAGTTTCAGTTTACCTCTTTCCAAAGGGGGCTAACTTTTAATGAGTAGCTACAGTATGCAAGATACTTTCCATATATCCTTTACATCCTTTTTTTTTAATTGAGACGTAATTCACAAACCATAGAATTCACTTACCATAGAATATACTTTTGAAGTGTTCAGTTCAGTGGTTTTTATTATATTCAGAATTGTGCAGCTGTCACTGATTTCAGAGCATTTTCATTACCCAAGAGAGAAACCCCATACCCTTTGGCAGTCACTCCCATCCTGCCTTCTACCAGCTCACTCCTTACCCTTGACAATCACCGTTTACTTTCTGTATCTATGCATTTGCCTGTTGTGGACATTTCATGTAATTGGAATCAATATGTGGTCTTTTGTGACTGGCTTTTACTTAGCATGTTTTCAGGATTCGTTCATGTTATAGCACTTATCAGTAGTTCATTCCTTTTTATGGCTGAATGATATTCTTTTGTATGGATATACCATATTTTGTTTATCCATTAATTAATTGATGGACATTTGGATTTTTTCCACTTTTTGCACATTATGAATAATACTGCTACGAACATTTGTGTACAGGTTTTTATGTGGACAGATGTTTTCAGTTCTCTTAAGTATATACATAGGAGTGGAATTGTTGGATCATATGGTAACTGTTTAACATTTTAAACAACTGGCAAACTGTTTTCCAAAGTGGCTGCACTGCACCACTTTCCATTCCCACCAGCAGTGCATGAGTGTATCAGTTTCTGTGCTCCCTCACCAATACTTGTTACTGTCTGTCTTTTTACCCTTATAGTTTCTATTGCCCTGGCTCCCCAAGGTTAAAAGCAAAGTCATAAAAGGAACTACCTGCTTCTAGGTGCTTCCTGTGACCAGTCTATTTTATGATTAACCTACAGAGTATATGCTGTGCATCTGGAATATCAAGCTAATTATTAAAGCATCTAAATAGAGCTCTGAGTAGCTCATCTCCCTGTTGTATTTTTGTTATTGTATTACTCAGAATCTTCCACCAGTATTTAAAAGGTGTATACCATATGATCCAGCAATTCTGCTAGGAATTTACTCAGCTTTTCTTGAATATATTGCCCAAAAGCCTGTATGTACAAAATTATTTCATGCAGTGTTTTCAACAGTAGCAAAATATTGGAAGGCACCTCAGTATCTTTCAGTGGACCATATTATATACTGTTTAGCTTTTCAAAAGAATGAGACAGATTTATACGTGCTGAAATGGAGTGATCTCCATGATATTTAAGTGAAAAAAGGTACAAAGCAGTATACAGACTGTGCGGTCACTTGGGGTGGGGGTGGGGGTGGGTGAGGGAAGAGGAAGAGGCCAGACATACACTTGTGCTTCTGTGTGCTTAGAATACTTTTGGAAAACATAAAAGAAGCTGATAACAGTAGTTGCCTTCAAAAGGGATTGCTGGCTGGGGTCAGGGTGGAAAGGAGGCTTATTTTTCACTGTATTTTTGTACTCTTTATGCTTTAATCATGTGTGTGTGTTAGCTGTTTGAAAAAATATATATATATATATATAAATCGGTTTTTTTTTTTTTTTGAAAGCAAGTCCTCCAAACCTAAAAGTAAAGCTTCCCATCCAAGTGCCCCTTGCAAAATTCTGGCAAACATGTGACTGTCCACAGCATTAGACGTGGGGTCTTTCTACTCTGACCGTGAGGTGGTAACACTAGCCAGGTTATAGAACAGTTTCTCAGCCTTGGCACTGTTGGCATATTGGGCTGGGTCAGTCTTTGTTTTGGAGCGGTCCTTTGCCTTAGAGGGTGTTCAGCAGCATCCCTGGTGTCTCCTCGCTAGGTGCCAGAAGCACCTCCCCAACCCTGTTGCGACAGTCATAAATGTCTCCAGGGGTTGCCTGACTCCCACCGCTCGAGGAGTGGGACAGGGACAGAAACTACCCTGGTTGAGAAGTACTGTTAGTACCTCTGGGGTTCTCCAAGATAGTGTTTGTATGTGTGGGTTAGAGTGTAGGTGTGTATTTATACACATACGTATCTAAAAGTACTGCATGCATGCTTAAGAACAAACAGAATTACAGGAGTGTGTGAAGCAAAAGGAGAGTGATCCTTTCCCCATTTCATTATACTCCCCACAGAATAAAAACTGATAATTTGGTGTGTGGTGTGTTTCTACTGACATTTGCTGTGGGTACACAAACAAATACATATCCTTTTTAATAAAAATGAGACCTTGCTATGCTTAATGTTTTGCAGCTTTATTTTTTCCTCCCCCTTAGCAGATGGTGGACATCTTTCCATATCAGTGCATATTTATCCATATCTTTTTTAAAAGCTTTAAGTTACATGTCTGATAAATGAATATATTCTGGTAAAGTTTTTCAGACAGTACAGAGTAAGCAATTCTCTTTGTTCCCTTTAATTCTTTATGTCAGTCAGGAAGAGAAACCATACTAGGTATTTCAACAGAGAGAATTTAATATAGGAAGTTGATCAAATAGGTGTTGGACTGAAAAAAGCCAAAAAAGCACACTGGGGTAACACAAAGATAACACAAAGCAATCAACACCACCTGGGTCTGGGGGGATGGGTCAGGGGAGGCTGGGGCCATCGAAACCTAACACTTCGAGGACAGATACCCTCTGCTGTTACTTCCTGTGGGGCCCAGCAGAGCTGGTTGGAGGAGCACTGAAAGGCCAGAAGCTGGAGACCAGAGACAGCTCTTGCTGCCAGGATGAGGGCCTCATGCCAGACTGACATTGGTGGGAACAGAAAGCAAATGGGAAGAAGCGAATGCCTCCTTTCGCCTTTTTATTTTCTATTAGGATTGTGTGGTCAACTCAGCAGTTTAGTCTTTAGGCTGTAGAATATTCAGGTGGCAATATGATTGAATTAGAGAAATGAATAATTAATATTGCCTTCAGAGGGACCTATGGCTCACTCAGAAGGATACCCTGACTGATGGGAAGAGTTTTTGTACAGAGGAAAATTGTGTCTTGTCACTGTTTAGAGGGGTGTGTGCAGGTGCTGGTTAGTAAGCTCCAAGCCCACCTTTCCCTGCTCTGCTTTGGATCCTGGGGCTGGCACTCTGCAAACTACATTTTTCCTTTGTCAGCTGGCTTCCTGTTAGGCTCCACCAATCAGGACACAGGAGAGAGCCTGTAAGGCGGAGAGAAGAGACTTGTTCCTTCCTGTTTGCCTCTTGCTCTGTCTGCGCCACTCTGGTAATTGCCCTTCATCCTGGCATCAGCAGTGGGTTCCAGCCTCCAGCTTTTGGGGGCACCCCCTCATTAGAGATCTGGGTTCAACTCTGGAGCCCTCTTCCTCTGAGCCTCTAGATCTGATCAACTCCAGCTTTGTTCCTTTGCCGCCCCAGCCTTAAGGGGGAACAAAGGGAATAATAAGCCTTAGCTAACCCAGAGGTGATACCTGCTCCCTGCGGTTACTACCTCTGTGTTAGTTCAGGCTCCTCTTTTAAAGCTTTTTTCAGTCCAGTGACACCTGTTTAACCGATTCCCTATATTAAATACTCTGTTAAAATCCTAATGTGGTGTCTTTTTTTCCCAGCTTTTCCCGAACTTTCAAATCCCCACTTTCCTCCCCAGATTAACTGTGAACAGTAGTTCGATGCGTCTCCTCTCACACCTCTTCCTGTACATTTACTACCTGTCCATGTCCTAAGTTGTTGAGATCTTCTCAGGCTCTACCTCGTCTCCCTTTTTTAGAGGGCCCATCCTTTATTCTAACATAGCATATGCCCACATTGCACATTAAACATACTTTTTATATAACTGTATCAGATTTGAACTGAGTAGTGGTTGACTAGTTCACCTAGTGTCATCTTTCTTTTATACATTAATTTAGATTTTGTGCTTTGCATATTTTTGCAGCCAATACCTTTTTCCTTTTCTCACATCTCATACATCTTAGAAATACATTTTAAAAGAATGAAATTTTGCCATTTGAAACTACATGGATGTACCTGGAGGGGGTTATGCTTAGTGAAATAAGTTAGAGAAAGACAAATACTGTATGTTACCACTTTTATGTGGAATCTAAAAAATAAACAAATGAATATAACAAAACCGAAACAGACTCACAGATACAGAGAACAAACTAGTGGTTACCAGTAGGGAGAGAGAAGGGAGGATGGGTAAAATAGGGGTAGGGGATTAAGAGATACAAACTACTGTGTATAAAATAAATAAAGCTACAAGGATGTATTGTATAGCACAGGGAATGTAGCCAATATTTTATAATAACTTTAAATGGAGTATAATCTATAAAAATATTGAATCGCTGTGTTGTACACCTGAAACTAATATTGTCAGTCAACTATACTGCAATATAAATAGATAAATAAGCAAACATTCATTGTATTTTATAATACTTTCAGATTTACAGAAAAGTTGCAAAGGTGGTGTAGAAAGAAAGTTCTGGTATACACCGCCCTACCCCAGTTTCCCTTATTGTTAACATATTAGTACAGTACATTTGTTACAACCAATGAACCAATATTGATACATTATTAACTTAAGTCCATAATTTATTCAGGTGTCCTTAGCTTTTACCTTATGTCTGTTTGCTGTTCTAGAATCCTATCCAATGTACCACATTGTGTTTTGTTGTCATGTCCTAGGCTCCTTGTGCCTGTACAGTTTCAGGTTTTTCTTGGTTTTGTTGTCCTTGACAGTCTGGAGGAGACCTGGTCAAATATTTTGTAGAGTGTCTCCCTGTTTGAATTGATCTGATGTTTTCCTCATGATCAGGCTAGATCTCACATATATATTTTAGGCCCAAGAAAAGTTTGTAATCTCTAGGCTCTGGGCATGTAGTGATCAATGGATGAAACAGCCTATGTACATGTAAATATATCCAGAGTTGGAGGGAGGTGTCTGTCTGCTTCTGTAGGTTGTACATAATCTGCAACTTGCTGGCTATACCAAGAGCTATGTCTTGGCATCCTTTGCAGGGGTGCGTGCGTGCATGCTTGCGTGTGTGTGTGTTTGTGTCTGGGCCTCAGCCTTTGAAAAGGCTACAGAGTATCCAGTTACAGGAGTATGCCTTATTTGTTTAGTCAGTCTCTTGCAGGTGGACATTTAGATTGTCTGCAGTATCAAAAATAACTAAACAGTGCTTCACCTTTTTGTACGAGTCCGTCTGTAGGAAATTCCTAGAAATGGTCTTGCTGGTCTGAGCACGCCTGTTTCAACATGTTGATAGGCACTGCCAAATTGCCCCGTGAAGCTCAAGCCATGACAACAAAGTTGTTCCATGATCAAATAATGAATCTTAAAGAGAGCAGTGTTCCTCACAGAGACAGAATGTTCTAGCAATTCTCCTTCAGGCACATTTCCTTTCTTCAATGAAACCTTTTTAGCAGGTCCTTGGAGCCCTCGTAAACAAAAGAGAAGAAAACCAGAACCTCGTTTTCTATAACAGTTTTGCTTTGGGCTTTTTAGTGACCCTTCAGTGTCTCTGCTCACTTGACTTGAGGCACTTTTCACTGTGTTCCAGTGAAATTGCCAGTTGAACATAAGTGGTCAGAAATTCGATATTTCTCTTGTTCTAAGTTAGTCATAGCACGCATGTTTTTAAATTAGACTTTCATAGTGTCAAGAGTAACGTTAAGATTTAATCTGTGTAATAATCAGAATCCTATTACTAAACTGCTTACCTTCTTAACCATTTTGATGCTGTTGTTAATAGAGTGATCAGTGACCTCCTATCAACACTGATAAGCCACAAACCATGCTGGCAGGTGAATAAATCGGTGCATCAGAGCCTCCAAAATGTAGTGTCAAATATTTTAACAGACTTTGTGATTTTGGTAATTACTGTGAGCCCCCAGGGACTTTTTTAATGTAAGAAATTGTCTTTGAATTGTGTGACAAAACCAGTGAGCAGGAATGCAGGACACACCCAGAGATGAATTTGGGATCCATGCAGTCAACAGATATTTATTGAGTGTGAGACTGTGTTAGGCGCTGAGGCTGGACCTTTTACCATATTTTCCATAAATCTGTACGGAAACCGTGCCACTCTTCGCTTCCTGCTTGTTACGTTTACTGAGTGAGTTTTTCTTTCTCTGAGGAAACTCCTTAATTGCAACAAGGTGTTCCTTTTATAAAAGCTTAAAGAGCAACATTCATTCATTCAACAAACAGTTGAATACCAGTTCAGTTGAGGCCCCTGCCCTCCTTGTTATGAGTTTAGTGAGGGGTGTCAGACACAAGACTGGGAGTCAGTCTTCAGATGAGGGGTCAAGAGGACGCTGAGAGGAGTGAGCTGCAGTGTGCAGTGGGGCAGCTGGTATCAGGGCCCCGAGGAGAGAGGACCTGGGGCTGGATGAGGAGGGAGAAGAATAAACGGAGAGAAAGGCAGGGGTGCACAGGGTCCGATCCAGGAACTGGGGCTTCCTTTCTTAGGTCACCAGGAAGCCATTGGAGGGGTTAAGCCACAGGAACAGCTTCCGGTTTTGAAAGGTCAGTCAGGCTGCTGTGTGGGGAGCAGATGCTAGGGGAGCGAGAGAGAAGGCAGAGACTTGGGGTGATTCAGATGCGGTGAGGTGGTGGAGGAAAGTGGGTGAGTGTGGGATCTCTTCTGGAGGTAGAAGCTGAGACCTTTTGATGATTGGGAGGCAAGGGGTGAGGAAAAGGGGAATCATGGCTGGCTGCTAGGTTTTTGCCTTAACTGCTGGATGGTGCTGCTACTTATGAGGGAAGAAGAGAAGGGGGGAGCATCTTGGGGGTGGGTGGAAATCCAGAATTGATTTTTGATTTTGTTATAGGTTGGGGTCCCTGTTAAGTGGATGTGAAAAGTTTCTATGCGTATATTAAGACTGCCTTCTGAATTTTAAAATATTAATATATGTCCCAGTTTTAAAATTAGGGACGGGCCACTATTTGGACATAATGTTTTCAAGCATTTAAATCACATCTTCTTTAATTTATTCCCCCCAAAGACCGCTAGATGTCACTGTTTACACAGGAGCCATTTCTCGTGCAGTATGCAGTGAGGAAGGGGCACTGGTGCCTGAGAGGGGAACCCAGAGGAGGGTGGTCCTTGCCCTCAAGGGGGCCAGTCTGATGGGGAGCTGTCACCCCTTGGTGTGGTCTTCAGACACGCAAATGATGATAATGCAACTTCATATAAGACAGAAAACTTGTGAAGTAGCCTTCTGTTTCATATGATGTTTGAACTGGGTCTTGAAGGTTGTGAAGTAGTCCAGGTTGGGGCACGGCGCTCTAGGCAGAAGGAACAACCTGGGAAAATCAGCACATTCTGCTGTTCACTGGGTGGAAGTTAAAGGGAAAAGTTCATTGGCTTAGGGGATCGGAGCTTTCCAGTGTTTCTCAACAGAGGCACAGTTGGCATTTGGAGGACTATTTTTTTCCAGTGCAGGTCTGGCATCCTTGGCTCCCCACCTCACGTACTAAATGCCAGTAATCTCTCAGGTCATCATAAAAACAGCAGGGAGAGATGATGGCACCTACAGCTGAGGTCCCTTTCACAGAGCACAACCCCGAAGTGGTGATGAAGTGGGAAGCGACTCTCCTGTCTCTCCCCCACCCCCACCTTGTGCTTCGTTTTGAAGTTCTCTCAAGAGTTACCTGTTCTGTGCTTTGTACATGGTGGTATTTAATGCACTGGCTGATGATCCCCGCATGAGTAGACATCTGGTGTGACTTCCCATAATGAAGAATGCCTCTTACACACCATTTCCCAGAGCGTAGAAAAATTAACATAAAAACAAGTCCATCTGATTGGGCTTAATAATACTAGCAGAAACTTCAGTGATAACTAGCGTAAATTTTCTGCCTTCCTTATATTCCCCCCCAGGCCAGGATTCATATACACCAGTGTAAGGACTAATTACTGCTAACTTATCAAATAACAAGTAGACTTTGTGTAATGGAAGCAGATGCACCAGTTCTGCAGTCAGGAATAAATGAGGTTTCAGAAGTTCTACCTTTTTGAATTCTTTGTAATTGCCTGACATGGCTGTACCCTTTTTTTTTCCAGACAATTTATGAAAACCGAATATACAGCCTTAAAATAGAATGTGGACCTAAATACCCAGAAGCACCCCCCTTTGTAAGATTTGTAACAAAAATTAATATGAATGGAGTTAATAGTTCTAATGGAGTGGTAAGTTGTTTTTCCTGCCCCTACCTGTTCTCTGGGGTTCTCTGAAAAATGCTTTGTACTTTAATATCAGGGGCACTTTGGGCCGGAGTCCATATGTTAATTGGTTATTTGATGATAAAATATACTGCAGTATGAACATGTGCAGATTTGGGGTGAGGGCCTGTTTCCCACTGTGTTTAACCACAACTTACACGGCACTTACTCTGGCCTGTAGTACTCAGCACTGTGCCGGTCACTTCGAGATAAGAGCTCATTCAGTCCTCCTGATACACACCCAAGAGGTAGAGAGGTGAGGAAACCTAGGTGAAAGAGCTTGCCCAATGTCACACTTTGACCTCATGGGCCTTATTTGGGGACGACATACTATTTTTTTCCTCTAATGGTCTTGCTTTTTTAACTTATTTTTACCACCATTTGCACTGCCATAAATGGAAACCAGTCTCATTTGTCGTAAGAAGGCAGTAACGGCAATGGTAAATATTACAAAAGCAAAGCAAAGTTGGTAAATTCTTCCTCCATATGTTGCTTGCCTAAGGTTTTTGAGCCTCTGAGGCCTGCTCTCTTGTTCAGAGGGGAGATCAGCAAGTATTAAAGGGTGCTGCATATTAGCATTGCATGAGCTAGTAAGCCTTCTGCTTTGAGGTATTCAGAAGACTTGAAAGAAAATTGAAAAGAGATGAGCCTTGTTACTGTGTTCAGTGTTTAGTGTTGTCTTTGAGTTCCACCTGAAGTCCTGAACCCAGGACTCAGCTCACACTTTGGGAAATTTCTTGGGGAATGCTACACTAACTTGAGGGGGTATGGCTCTGAGGAAGGCCCTGGTCATCAGAGCCCGGGTCCTCACCACCCGTTGCTTGTGGTCTCCCTACTGCCCGGTACCTCTTCATCGCCCACGACCTGGGCGTAACGTTGAGAGAGGCCAGGCCCTGAGCAGTAGCAGCAGCCAGCCCAGGGGCAGCTCAGGTCGTTGTTTCAGAGCCAGTTGGGTTGAGTCTCACCAAGTGTCAGTGCCATTTCTCTAAAGGTGGCTTTACTTATTCATAATTTCCTTCTCCCACACAGTGGGGGTTTGGGGCACAAAAAGGGAACAACAGACTAACTGGAGGGAGGGAATCCTGTGGGTATTCTGCATGTCAGCTACCACTGTGTGATCAGCATGTTCAACTTGAAAAATGCATTTTATTCACGTTTCTGCTGAAGCTTAGCTCCAGCTTTTACCACTTTTCTTTTGTTTGAGAGCCTGACGGTAATTTGTTCTTTGTTTGCCTTTTTGTAGGTGGACCCAAGAGCCATATCAGTGCTAGCAAAATGGCAGAATTCATATAGCATCAAAGTTGTCCTGCAAGAGCTTCGGCGCCTAATGATGTCTAAAGAAAACATGAAACTCCCTCAGCCTCCTGAAGGACAGTGTTACAGCAATTAATCAAGAAGAAAAACCACAGGCCCTCCCCTACCCCCCATTCGATTTAAGCAGTCTTCATTTTCCACAGTAGTAAATTTTCTAGATACGTCTTGTAGACCTCAAAGTACTGGAAAGGAAGCTCCCATTCAAAGGCAGTTTATCTTAAGATACTGTAAATGATACTAATTTTTTTGTCCATTTGAAATATATAAGTTGTGCTATAACAAATCATCCTGTCAAGTGTAACCACTGTCCACATAGTTGAACTTCTGGGATCAAGAAAGTATATTTAAATTGATTCCCATCGTAACCGGTGGGGCACATCTAACTCAACTGTGAAAAGACACACCACGCAATCACCTTGCTGCTGATTACATGGCCTGGGGTCTCTGCCTTCTCCCCTTTCCCTCCCCCTGCCTCTTCCCTCTCTGCAACAGCCCCCCAGCTTGGGGTGGCTTCTTAGAGTAGATGTAAGGGTTTCAGGTCACAGCCTGTGGGACTCCTGCTGGGTGTGGGGGATGCTTCGTCTGCACCCCTGGTTTCTTTCTTTAAGTCTTAAATGCTGCCCCCCTTCCAGGCCCCCATCCTCTTCCCACTCTCCACTACCACCCTTGGCCGAAGCATAGATTGTAACCCCCTCGGCTCCCCTCTGAAATTGGCCTTTGGTGAGGAATTCAGGGCTTTCCCCATATCTTCTCCCTCCACCTTAATCGAGGGGTGCTGCTTTGTCCTTCCTCCTCAAGTCCCTTTTTGCACCATCACCACCCGACACTTTCCATGACACTTCCTTGCTTTGGCCAGAAGCCGTCAGGTAAGGTTGGAAAGCATATCTGACCTCCCTCATTTAGTTTTGGAACCACACTTCCTCACTGTCCACCAGCCTGGGAAATGAATATTGGGTCCTCAGCCCTGCCACCCTCTGCTGTCATCATCAGCTGATACGTTTTTTTAGCTCAGGTTTTGATAAGGTGAAAAGAACAGTCACCAGGGTCACAGACCTGCCAGCTCTCAAAGTCCTTGGTGGTTAAACTTGGAGAAAGGCCACAGAAGACACTTGTAAGCACACACGGTCCCTCTGAATGAATTGTTTTCTTTTCCTGTAATTGCTTTTGCTTTTAAAAATTGAAGAAGTTTTAAACAGGGCTCTCATTTGGTCATCCTTGCAATCCATTTGGGTCTAGTTTGGAATCTGACAACTGGAACAAAAAGAACCATGAACTCGGTGCACACTTTGGTTTCGGTGCTGCTGCTTCTCTCGGTCCTCAGCAGGGATAAGAAAGAACTCGGTGTGCACGGCAGATCCCCGGAATTCCTGGCCAATGGCTGCGTTTTTCCACTTTTCTGTTCAGGACCACTAAATGCTGAGATGTTGGACGCATACCGAAATAAAAGCAATTCATTGTGTTCTAAGTTTTTTTTTTTTTTTTTTTTAACTTAGTGTTTGTGTAAAGCCACCTTTTGAAGCAGCAACTATCAAGTCTGAAAAGCAATTGATGTTTCCATTCATCTTTTTCTGGGGAAAACCTTAGTTCTAAGGATTTAACATCCTGTAAGTAAAGTTTAACGTAACAGTATTCCATAGGTAGACTTTTTATTGTCAGACCATTGCCTGATTTTAATATAATAAAAAGTGTGCGTTAATATTTAAGAAGCTGTGCTCTTCTTCCTCTTGGCATATAATTTATTCAGTAATAGAATTTAATGTCTTTGGGATTCAATTTGACCTCCTAAAGCAGGAGTCGGCAAACGTTTCCTATGATGGGCCCAAGTCAGTAAATATTTAGGCTTTTTTTCTTTCTTTCTTTCTTTCGGCCATGCCGCACAGCTTGTGGGATCTTAGTTCCCCGACCAGGGATTGAACCCAGGCCCTCGACAGAACGTGGGGTCCTAACCACTGGACCTCCAGGGAGTTCCCAAATAGTTAGGCTTTATCGTCCAAGAGGCAAAATCAAAGAAATTACGTGAGTATTTATGTAATGAGAGAAAACAAATTTCCACAATTTTTTGGATGAAATTCAAAACATCATAATTGAGTACAGTTTCTATAATGTTACAGGTATACTAAGAAGAATGAAATGCTTTTTTTAGGGGATAACATTTAATTGGGATTCAAAGTTAGTATTCCCTATTATCAAATCTATTGCAAATGTTCATCTATAAAAATCTTTCTTCATTTGAGGGGCCGTATGAAACCAGGCAGTGGGCCAGATTTGGCCCATGGACCATAGTTTGCCAACCCCTGCCATAAAAGATTGAGTGAAAAAAAGGGTTGTGGTCTTCCCTCTTTCCTTTAATTTAAGTAGCTTTGTGGGGGGCTTCCCTGGTGGCGCAGTGGTTGAGAATCTGCCTGCCAGTGCAGGGGACACGGGTTCGAGCCCTGGTCTGGGAAGATCCCACATGCCGCGGAGCAACTAGGCCCGTGAGCCACAACTACTGAGCCTGCGCGTCTGGAGCTTGTGCTCTGCAACAAGAGAGGCCGTGACAGAGGCCCGCGCACCGCGATGAAGGGTGGCCCCAGCTCGCCGCAACTAGAGAAAGCCCTTGCACGGAAACGAAGACCCAACACAGCCAAAAATAATTAGTTAATTTTAAAAAATTATAAGTAGCTTTGTGGGACACTAGCTGCTAAGTCTCCACTAGTACCTACTTATTGGCTGGATGTAGTTGTCTTCTGGTTGGAAAAGAAAATAGAATTTTCCCATGTGTTTCTAGTGTTTGAAACGAGTTCTGATCTGATTGACAGTTTGTCTACCCTCTCCTGTGTGAGAAGTGGAAACACGTCGGCGGCTGTTTTTACTTAGGATTTGCACTTCTGCTGTGGTCCCAGCCACCAGTAGGCACCACCTTGGTGTCCGGTGCCAGGAGCCAGGTCATCCCTTGTGGCCATTGGGGCTGGACCTGACTTCATGGAGGGCGTCGGGTTGTTCCTAACAGGCCACCCTCCAGAAAGTGCTGCCAGAATTTCTGCCAAATGGTCCTTAGGAATCTGTCCTCTGGAGCAAATCGCTGCGTTTCAAGGTCCCCTGAAAGGGGATCGGGCCAGAGACATTTGTGAGCTCTTCACCCTCAGTTCTCTCAAGGGAGAAAGAAGATGGGAGATTCTAAAATTATTTCAAAGTTCTACTGGAAAGCCCCAAAGCAGAGTCAGGGTGGCAGCTCTTCTGTGCAGTGACTTCCAGAGAGGAAACAAGTCCCATCTGAAATCCGAGACTCTGCACCTGTTACCCTCTTAGCGGGCTACAGGGAACTGGGCCTAGAGCTTCAGGAACTCAACCAGAGCCTTCTGTGACAACCGTTTGAACCTTTGGTCTGTGTTTATGTCCCACAGTCGTGTGATTTGCTCCTCATCTTTGCTGGTGCGTTCACAGGTGGTCTTAAGTTTACAGCCTAAACTTAGGGCAGAGAAGAAGCGCTCGTCTGAGGTGCCAGGTGGCCTCCGATCCCCAGCTCCTGCCAGGTCTCTGCTCTTGAGAGAAGATACTTCCACTGTTCCTTTTCACTGTGCAGAACTGCACGGAGCGGAGACGTCTTCACAGTGACCTGACAATGCTGGGGGGAAGCACCCCCTTCTGATCGACCTACAGCAAACCAGCAAGGGGTCTCCACTGCCACGTGACCTCTGGCCACGACCTTGTGGTGAGGGCAGTGCCCTTGAGCTGCTTCTCTGCTGAGAAAGTTCTTAGGCCCTTCAGGTGGAGGCGCCACCACTGCCTCCAGCTGTGATGTAGCAACGTGGATTGTGTCGAGTCAACGGCATGGGCCCTGCGGAGTGTCTGCTCCTCTGCCTGGCTGCCAGCCAGTCCCTGCCTGGCCTCTTGCCCTTCCCCCCCATGGCCAGTGGACACTCAGTCACGTTCCCTTTCCTTGCCTGTGCCTGATCCACAGAACCCCGTGAAGGACTTGGGACATGGTGTCAAGGATTTCAGCAGAGGAGAACATTCTAAGGATGGGCAGCGTGTGAAAGCATCTCTTTCCATGTGAGAAATGAGCTACTGGGGTGGGCTCTGTGGGCAGCACGTGGCTCTGAGCTATAGGGGTGACACCTGGACGTACCTCAAAGGCTTTCTCGTGGCGATCACATAAAGTTGGCTGCTGTGTTTTAGAGCTGTTGGCACATTGGCTGCAGGTGGCCTTGGAGGAGGGGACATCTTTGCACTTAGTGCCAGCCTCGCTGCTGCTGGCCCTGGCACCGTGAACAGGAAGGCACTGGCCATATCTCTGGGGTTCCGCCACGTGTCTGATGAAGGTGCTCCTCGGTGCTGCGGATGTGGGCTGAGTGAATGCCAGATCTTTTTTTTTAATTGGAGTATAGTTGATTTACAGTATTATTCATATATTAATTTTAGGTGTAATCTTTCTGATACAGATTTTTATGTGAAATCTCCCAACATTAGTGTGTCAAGCTGATACACTTTTTTCATTCCCATGTAGAACAGTACATGGCAGCTTGCTGGCCACAGTTGAGGCCTCCAAACATAAGGCTCCGTCACCAGCTGTATCTTGTCCTCCCAAGATTGTCATCTTGGTGGCCTTTGACTTCTGGGAGGCCTGCAGTCCTGGAAGCTTTGCCCAGGGACGTGCAGTGGGTCCCCAGAGCGTGGGCAGCACTACCTGTGGCCCAGGTGGAAGGTGCCAAGTAACGCTGGGCTGCTGCCGGATCCCCGGGAAACAGACCCACATTTCATTGAGTCTGAGATGCCGTCCGCTGTGAGATGCACCATGATTTCATGTACTACCAAGAAAAAAAAGGCTGCCAATCATAAGGGTGAGACGCTACTGATCGTAAGGAACGTCCCAGTTCCAGAAACGTTAAGATGTAAAAGTGTCCATTTTAGGTTTGGCGAGAAGTAGGGTGTCTTGTCAGTTGTGCTAAGGACAGAGGTGGCAGCCACCCTGGCAGTGAAGGACGGAGACCACATCACATCCCCTGCTAAAAAATTAACCTGCCCCTTACACTATGATGAGAAATCTGAGCTGGAGACCCCATTTTTATTTTGACTAAAGAGAGACTACACGAACCTAGACTGTACTTCAAACAACACAAGGGAATAGAATGGAAGGTGAAGTTCCCGCCGCTTCTGACCATCCTCTCAAGGCGAAGCCCTGAGTGGGTCCCTCTGAGGTCAGGCAGGCATGTGCAAGCCGTGCCCCCTCCCCCTCTCCTCACCCACTGTGTTTTGCTGTTGTTAATGTAACTGGGAATGTGGCCTCCACTTGGCTCTTCCTCCAGACCTTTTTCTCCCTAACAGAACCTCTCAAGGCCCCTGCAGAGCAGCGTCTAGGGAACCGCCCTGTAGTTCTGAACAGCTGCTGAGCACCCAGTACACAGTGTGCCACCCCCAGTGACCAGGGCCTTACTGGTGACGCTGAGGTCGTCTCTGACGTTTTGTTGCTGCTCACCAGCCTCAGGGCACGTGTGTGCATACATCAGTAGAGTAAAGTCCCAGAAGTGGACTTCTCCATCCAAGGACATGGGCATTTTAAATTTTGTCATTTTCAAGTTGCCTCCAAACTAAGAAGTACCAGTTTACCCTCCCACCAACAATGTAGGACAGGTTACTTCTCCTCCCTTTCTCTATGCTCATACTTCTTCACCAGCCCATCTCTGAGCTGAACATGCTATTTCAGTTTCATGTGCATTTTCTTATGTGTGAGGCTGTCTTTTCTTGAGTTGAAAAGTCCTTTTTTCCCTCTCATCTTTGTTTCTTTTCCCTCCTGATTTGTAAGCGTGCCTTCCATAAAGGAGTTCTCGCTGTCCGAGACGGTCATTTGAAGCATACACAGATGGCTCTTGTGTGGCTTGGCAGGGTCAGCCGATGGGTGGCCACCTTCACCAGCCACCGAGCACCCTGTGGTACAGTAGCTCAGATCAGAAACCCTTTCCTGTGGTCAACTGGGGACGTTTTCAGTCCCTCGTCGAGGCCTGTCCAGTCCAGCGTCCCATGGATGAGTAGGGTTGGAGAAAGGCACCTGGCCAGCAGAGTGGCTTCCTGACACCACCCAGAGCTGCCTGGGTGACGTTGGTGTGTGTTCTGTGTTCTGATGTGCACTGCCCCCAGCAGGGCTTTGAAAAGCGCAGACCATGTGCCAACTAAGTTGGCCGGTGCACTAAGTTGATACTTGAGAAACCTCTTGCTTCCAAAAGCCAGTTCTCATGTCTACCACCATCTTCCTGGCCCAAGTCGCCGTCACCTCCCTGGGCTCTCAGCCCTGTCCCCATCCCCCACGGGCCACTTCCCACACATAGCGAAACGTGGCAACCTCACCCCCATCTGTTCCCTCCGCCTCGGCTCTATGGGGCTGACTCCCATCACTCGGAATGCAGGTCATGCGTATCCTCCTGGGAGAGGCTGGGCCCCATCTAAAGTAGCCACGCCCAGTCTGTCTGTCCCCACTGCCTGATTGTGGTTGGTTCCTGGCAATTATTAATATCTAACAAGCTGATTTATTGGGTTAGTTATTCCTCTTTCCCTCACTGGAATGGGCGTCATGCAGGTGGCTGCCTCCTCTGGCTTATCCACGGCTCTGTCTCCAGTGCCGAGGGCAGTGCCTGGGACGAAGTCGGAATGCGTTCAGTGCGCGCGTGAGTTATTCTCCAGAGCGCGGGGCCTCGGCTTCCTCTCCAGGCCATCGGCAGTGATGAGGGAAGTGTGCCGGTGGGCCACCATGTACTCACTAAGTGGACTGTGGGGTAGACAAACAGGTGGACAGGCTAAGGAGTGTGGCAGTCTGAAGACACAAGTGAGTGAACGGAAGTGATTTCTTCACGGAATCTCTCTAACTCAGGGGATCTCAGCACGTGACCCGGAGTCAAGTGCGCCAACCCCAGCTCCGTCTATGGGCTGTGTGGCCCTGAGCAGGTTCCTTAGCCTCTCTGTATCCACTTCATACGATTTTTTTTTTGGCCACGCCCCGCGGCAGGCGGGGTCTTAATTCCCCTCTCGGACGTCCAACCACTGGACCGCCAGGGAACTCCCAGCAGGATTGTTCTAATAATTACGTAAGGTCTTACGTGTAGTGAGGTTCTCATAGTTCTTGTCACACAGCAAACCCTTTAAGATACTGTTAAATCACCCCGTTCCACCGAAGAGGAGAAACTCCCCAGGTCTCCGGTGCCGGGGTTCTGGGTTCGGGCTCAGGTCTGCGCGCCCGCTCTGCGCCAGCAGAGGGCGCTCGCGCGCTGCAGACTGATGCGCCGGCTTGGAGGGGTTGGGCAGGGCTGGAGTGGAAGAGGGGACAGATGTGGCCTCTGGGCAAGGAGGCACCACTTCTGAGCTGGCTCTCAGGCGTCTGGGTGTGTGCATTTGGCGCAGGGGGAGCCTGCAAGAGACCCGGGGAGGGGGTGCACAGCCACCGCCCAACCCCATACCTACCTGGAGGACCCAGTACACCTGCGTTACCAGCCCACACTTTACCCAGGTTGAGCTACGGTCCAGAAGGCCGTCGCCAATGTCGCCCAGCCTGGTTGTTCATGGTGGGGTCCTGCAGCGATGCCAAGGCGGTCTCTGGCTTCAGGGGTCGCCAACAAATGCTTCAGGGGCCTGATGAGGGCTGCTACAAACTGGGAAACTGAACTTTCTGCCTCAGGAAGGAGGGCTCAGGATGGCCACATCTTTCAGTTTTTTGAGAGAAAAGCCAGACATCAAGATTTAGTAAAATATCTCAATTTTTATGGTGTCAATGGATTAAAGGCTTTTTAAATTTTAATCACCAGTTACTACCTCAAGGCTACCTTTTTTTTTTTCTGCAGTACGCGGGCCTCTCACTGTCATGGCCTCTCCCGTTTTGGAGCACAGGCTCCGGACGCGCAGGCTCAGTGGCCATGGCTTACGGGCCCAGCCGCTCCGCGGTATGTGTGATCTTCCCAGACTGGGGCACGAGCCCGTGCCCCCTGCATTGGCAGGCGTACTCTCAACCACTGCGCCACCAGGGAAGCCCCGGGCTACCTTTTAACTCTCCCTTGGAGAAAGGCATTTTGAGACAAAACCACGTCCCCTCCTTTCTTCGCCTGCCCACCCTATCCTCCTCCTTCAGGCCTCAGTTTACAGGTCACCTCCTACATCTGGCTTAGGAGCCATACCCTATCCCTGAGTTTTCCCAGTGGAACTTTCATCCACCGATTTGTTCATTCATTCATTCATTTATTCAACAAACATTTATTGAGCATTTTCTGTGTGCTGATCTCTGTACTGGAGTCACAGCAGAGAACAAAACAAACCGAAAGTCCCTGTCTTTTGAGCTGACATTGGAATAGAAGAGACAAAGTGAATTCGCAATGTCATTTCAAAGCATGAAGCATGTACCTGAAATACCCCAGTAAGAGCATGGGATGGGAAGGCAGCACTGGGCAGGGAGGGCCTTTCTGAGGAGGTAACTCCAAATGTGCAGAGGAGCTTCTGTGCCCAGAACCTGGCAGAGTGGACAGTTCCCGGTGAAGGGAACCGCAAGAGCAAGGGCCCTGGGGTGGGAAGATGCATGTCACCCCTGGATGGATCAGTGAACTCATGGATGTGCTGCGCCAGGCCCTGTGATGGGCACTGGGGAGGCAACACCTGATGAATGAATGAACAGACCCAGGGCTTGCCCAAATCCAGCTGCCTCTGCTCTGGGGTCAGCAGCTTGGTCACAGGCCTCTCCCCATACACTCTGGCCTCATACACAGCCTGGCTGGAAATTTTCCAGTCCCATCTCTGGCTGGAAAGGGCCTTGCACAGCCCCAGGTATCACCCCCCAATCTGGCTTGAGCTCACTGTTTTTGTGGCCTAAACACTGGGCCAGAGTCCACGTGGCTTATCCAGGGGTGTGGGGTGGAGAGGGAAGCTGAGCTGATATCTGACTTCCCTGGGCCAGGGTGGGCAGGATGTTCCAGGAACATCAGGCCTCTCCTCAGAGGAAGGCAGTGATCTGGGGGCTACAGCAGCCCCCACCCCACTTTTGCCCTGGGCTGGGGTCCAGCCTGGATGAAATGAGATCTTTCTTAAAGGGTGGCAAGGTTGGCACATCCAGTCATGAACAGCACACAGAGTGAGGACACATCTGTCTTGTCTGTCTGACTCTTGCTCATCCAACAACTGTTGTGAGGGCATCCTCTCTGCCAGGCACTGGAGACGCAGAAATGGACAGGACAGAAAAGTCTCTGCCGTCATTCCAGACATGGGAGACAGAGAGTAAAGAAATAATGAATAAACAAGATAATTTCACCACTGGATCAGGACAATAAGAACAGTACAGTGATGGAATTCCCTGGGGGTCCAGTGGTTAGGACTCAGCACTTTCACTGCTGGGCCTGGGTTCGATCTCTGATTGGGGAGCTAAGATCCCACAAGCCGAGTGGCGTGGCCAAAAGAAAAGAAAATAATACAGTGAGCTGATGTGGTCGAGAGGAGAAAGGCTGGGAGCTGCTTTACATGGGTGGTCAGAGATGACCTCTAAGGAATGACATCCGAGCTGAGTGCTCATTGGAGAAAGAATTGGCAGAGGGAGCAGCTGGTGCAAAGGTCCTGAGGCAGGCATGAGCTCGGTGGGAGAAAGGAACATCAAGGAGGTCACTGTGGCTGTAGCAGAGTATGTGAGTGTGTCGGCGGTAGGAGAGAGGAGGATGAGATGGAGGCAGACCCCTCAGACCCTCGAGGACAGCTGTGATGGGAAGAATGATAGTGGCCTCCGCATGGGGTGACGTGAGGCTTAAACGAGACAGTACAAGAAAGTGTCTAAAACACAATATGAGCGATTATTATTACTATTATTATCAATCACCAACATCCTCCCCAGGTCTGGGCCTTGGGACCATCCTAAGAAGGGCTGTCCAATCTTTCAGGTTCTACCTGTGGCTTGTAGCATAGCAGTCACCCCTGTTGGCCCAGTTGCCCCCACCAGGGCCTGGGGGATGGGAATGAACACTGCCTGGCACAAAGTGATGGCTCAGCCAGCTCCAGGAGTCCCTGAGGGGCACCCCAGCAGTGGTCTCCCCTCCCAAGGAGCCATACCCTGGCTGCCATGCCCCAGCCATTCACAATTTGGGGGCATCTCCCCCAGCCTGGTCTAAATCCTAGTACCCCTGGGTCACCCTGAGCTGATGATTTGACTTTTCTGAGCCTCAGGCAGGGCTACCACCTGCCCAGGCCAGCCCTGCACCCCACCCTCAGCCCCCGCAGTGGCTCCAGCACCCAAGCCATGGGTTCTTTGGAATGTGATTATTTTTCTTCCCAGATAATTCAGGCCAGAAGACGGGGCTGGCCACTTCCGGCCACACCGTTCTCACTGCCTTCCTGACCTTTCTCACTCCACAAACTGGACACTGTGGTCAGAAGCCTAAAGGCAGACCCAGGAGCCCCCATGCCTCCCCCTCTTGCCTGGGCCCCTGATCAGCACCCATCTCTGGGAATCTGACTGTAAACACCCAGGACCCTCAGCTGCCCCTTTCTCACAAACCCCACCTGAGAACATGCTTACCCAGCCATGGATGTCAGGGAGCATTGCACTCTACAGTTTACAGGGTGATTCCAAACCACAGAGCTCCCTGGAGCTTCACAGTTAACCCAGGGACACTTCAGCATCCACGCTTCCACATTCATTCATTCAACAAGTATTTAATGAGCACCTACTGTGTGCCCAGTGGATACAGCAGGGAGAAGGACAGGCAGAAACACCTGCCCTCATGAAATTGACATTCCGGGTGTGGTAATGGTGTACGGAGCAGGGAGAAACAATAAACAAGTGAAAATTCAATTATGAAGAATATTGGTTGGTGATCAGTTCTATGGAGGAAACTAAAGCAGGGTGGGGAGTGCTGGTGATAGGAGTAGGGCAGGGAAGCCCTGATATTTGAGAAGGTGGTATTTGTTTGTTTGTTTTTTGGGTTTTTTTGTGCGGTACGCGGGCCTCTCACTGTTGTGGCCTCTCCCGTTGCGGAGCACAGGCTTCGGACGCGCAGGCTCAGCGGCCATGGCTCACGGGCCCAGCCGCTCCGCGGCATGTGGGATCTTCCCGGACCGGGGCACGAACCCGTGTCCCCTGCATCGGCAGGGGGACTCTCAACCACTGCGCCACCTGGGAAGCCCTGAGAAGGTGGTATTTGAATCAGACTTGAAAAAGGTAGGGAATTGAATCATGTGGACACCGTGGGGGTTGGGGGGAGAATCTTTCTGGCAGAGGAAACAGCCAGTGCAAAGGCCCTGAGGCAGAAGCATGCCTTATTTATTGGAGAAACAGCCAGGAAGCCAGTGCAGCTGTAACAGAGTGAGTTGGGGGGAGGAGGGAGAGGATGAGGCCCAGGAGACAAGGGACAGATCATGCAGGGCATTGTAAAGATTCACCTTTTCCTCTGAGGGAGATGGGAGCTGTGTAGAGGAGAAACAGATGGGACTCAGGTTTTCACGGAGTTCCTCTTGCTGCAGGCCGTGGGGCAAGGGTGGAACAGGGGACCAGGGAAGAGATGGAGACAGACCCCAGGTAGGGAGGTAGGGAGGAGAGGATGGGACCACCCTGGGCATTCCCAGGAGAGCAAGTAAGAAGTGGGTGGATGCTGACACTGTGTGTCATTGATTAGAGGATGTGTGTTTTTTTCACATGGTGTCTCCACTGACCCCACCCTTCCCAAAGGCCCTGAGGTGGTGGGAGAGGCTAACAATGCTGTGTGACCTTGGGCTGTTTGCTGGCCCCTGAGCCTCAGTACCCTCAGCCTGACCACAGGCCATGACTCAGAGCCCTGAGTCTCCCCAAAAAAACCCAGCCCCAGGAGGAATACTTTAACCCCCCTGCTCACTCCCAGCCCAGAACCGGATCCATCAGGCTGACGTCCTGTGACATTTTTACCCAAGGCCAGTGCTTCCTGTGAAACTATAGATACGTGACCCTCAAGCCTGGCAGAGCAGTGACCCTGGGGGGCTCTGAGCCAGGCCCAGGGAGGCAGACACCAGCCAGGCAGGGCTGGATCTGCAAGGGCTGTGCGTGGTGGTCTCGGCACCCACCACAGCTCTGTTCAGATTAATCACAAAAACGGCACCCGTGACTGGACACTTGGTACAGCCAAGCACCTTCCTGGCCCGAGTTCCTGGAGGCCAGCATAGCCCTGGTGCGGGAGGAGGGGGGTGGGCAGGGACCCTGAGGCTCAGAGAGGGATGCCATTGTCCCAAGACACACAGCTGGTAAGTGGATGATGGGGGCTCGAATGGGCGTCTGAGCAACTCAGGATTATCTGCTCCATGGCCGGGCTGCAAGTCAGTTGCAGCTGCTGCAGCCCTGACCCCTGGGGGGCCCTAGAGACGGGTGCAGGGGTCCTTGAATCTGAGGAGCAGCCAAGAATGCCACGTGTGTGTGTGTGTGTGTGTGTGTGTGTGTGTGTGTGAATGTAGGGGGAAAAATCCAGAAGGAAACACTCCAGTATTTTAACACCCTCACTCCAGCCAGTTCTCGACCAGGGGCTGCCCCCTCCCTGGGACACCTGGCAGGGTCTGGAGACATTTTGGTTGTCACAACTGTAGGGGTGCTACTGGCATCCGATGGGTAGGGACCAGCCGTGCTAACCATCCTACAGGGCACAGGGCACCCCCAGAGCAGACAGCCAGCCAGTCCACAATGTCAGTGGTACCAGGGCGGAGAAACGCTGCTCCAGCCTGTGTGAACACTGGGGGTGGCGGGTGTATTTCTTCCCTTTAGCTTGTCCTATTTCTTAAAGAGAAGTGATTAAGAGTATGGACTGTGCAGCCAGGACTGGGGTTTATATTGCATCTCCCCAGCTGTGTACCCCTGGGCAAGTGTCCTTATCTCCCTGATCACTGGCTGTGCCCTGGGGAGCACACCCACCTCCAGCAGCTGTGGGAAGATTCAGTGAGACGATGTCTGCGAAGGGGCTGGCTCAGTAGACCCTCAATTCAGGAGAAGTTAATGTTTGTGTCGTTAGGAAAAAATAATAACATGCCCAGGGGCTGGGCCAGCACGTCCTATAAAGTCACTCGGGTCACCCTGACCCAACGCTTTGAGGCAAGGATTGTTTTTTATCCCTTATTTGGCAAATGAAGAAATTGAAGGGGCTTCCCTGATGGTGTAGTGGTTAAGAATCCGCCTGCCAACGCAGGGGACACAGGTTCGATCCCTGGTTCGGGAAGATTCCACATGCCGCGGAGCAACCAAGCCCGTGCGCCACAACTACTGAGCCTGCGCTCTAGAGCCCACGTGCCACAACTACTGAGCCCGCGAGCCATGACTACTGAAGCCGTGCTCCACAGCTACTGAAGCCTGCGCGGCTAGAGCCCGTGCTCCGCAACAAGAGAAGCCACCACAGCGAGAAGCCCGCGCACCGCAACGAAGAGTAGCCCCCGCTCGCCGCAACTAGAGAAAGCCCACGCGCAGCAACAAAGACCCAACACAGCCAAAAATAAATAAATAAATAAGTAAAAAGAAATTAAGGTACAGAGAGGTTAGGCAATTTGCCTGATGTCACACAGTAAGTGGCAGAGCGGGGACTGGAACGCTCGCTTCAAGACCCAAGTTCCCACCTGCCAACCACTGGCTCTCTCACTGCCTCTAGCATCAAGTAAATGGGGTTTTTCAGTTGGGTTTTCCCAATTGTCTTCTCTAAAACTTGGGATGATTAAGTCTTCGTTGGAATTCAGATCACTGCTAAAATGACAGGTGCCCCTTGTATCTGGCCACTACCTTCCTGCCTGGACCCTAGACACCCTGCTTTATGGTGGATCCCAAGAGAAAGGCCAAGACCCCTGGGAATTTCGCGCCCCGTCCTGTCCTGAGCCGACTTCAAAACCCTCCTTGTTGTGAGCCCTGCTTTGATTTTCAGGCATTTTATGGGCATGAAATCCAAGCCTTGGTCCTTCTGAAGATATGGTGTTCCTCGGGGGTGGGGTGGTCTTGTAGGGCCATTGGACAGGCCATGGGGCGGGGCTTGGGCTTTGAAAGGATCTGAGGGAAAGTCTAATCCCCCCTTTAGGATCTGGGGCCATGTCCTGGGAGAGCTGGACCACAGGTGCACTCCTCTTAGCAAGCACCTATGGGCCAGGTGCCCTGCCAGCCCGGGGCGGGCTTCATCTCATGCACTCTCCGTAGCAGTTTCCACGAAGCCCGTGACGTTCCCCCAATTACAGATGGGGAAACTGAGGCTCAGGGAAGAGCAGCCACTCAACCATCACTCAGCACAGAGCCAGGTTCTAGGCTCTTTCCCTTGCATCCCGCCGCCTCCCTCATTCCAGAGGCCACAGTGAGAGGGACTAAGGGCAGACAGGTGGAGAAACTCCCTCCCAACGTCCTAGGCTCTGGGCTCTAACAGACGGTGCTGAGAGTTCCTTGGGTGGACAGTCTGCAGAGTATCCAGGAAGTGGGGACAAGCGCTGGCTGCAGCATATCTGAAAGGCATCAGCATCATGGGTGGTGAGGTGCCCAGAACCTCAGCTCCTGGTGTCCAAGCTGGGTGTGGACATGAGTTTCTGGAGATGAGGCGGGGGGTGGCACCTGCAGAACCTGATTTCCTTGTCACTTTAGCTGGACGACTTCAACATCTCCTCACACCCACCCCCTCACTGGCTGGACGGCCTCTAGCTCCCTCCACCCCGAAATCCAAGCAGGCACCCCAGTCTGCAAACCCAGTCATAAGGGGTGAAGGCAAACAGCCATCTGGCCACACCCGACTGGCCCTGGACCACCCACCAAAGCTGAGCTGCTCCTGGCTCATTCTTCTGTTCACTTGATCATCCATACGAGGAACCTGTATGTATTTCCTGCAGCTGCCGTAACAAATTGCTACAAACTTGGTGGCTTGAAACAAGAGAAATGTATTCTCCCATGGTTCTGGGAAATTCCAAAATCAACGTGTCAGCAGGGTCATGCCCCCTCTGAAGGCTCTAGGAAAGAATCTTGCCCTGCTGTTCCAGCTCCTGGGGGCTCCCAGCGTTCCTTGGCCTGCAGACACAGCCCTCCAGTCTTGGCCTCCATCTTCACGTGGCCTTCTGTGTGTCTGTGTTCTCTTCTCATAAGGACACAAGTTGCTGGCTTAAGGGCCCCCCAGTGCAGTAGGATCTCATTTTAAGATCCTGGACTAATGATATCTGCAAAGATCCTGTTTCCAAATATGGTCACATACTGAGCTTCTGGGTGGACGTGAATTTGTATTCAACTCACTACAAGCACCTACTGTGTGTTCCAGGCCCTGGGGACAGAGTAGTGAACCAGACAGGGCAGGCTCAGCCCTCACGGAGTTCCAGTTCAGAGGTGGGCTGGGGAGAGACAGAAACAGATAATTACAGAAATGATGGTACAGTAAACTCCATCAGGAAATGTTGGACTCGGGACATGCACGGCCAGAGGTGGAGCCTTCGGCTGGGCTGGGGCCAGACCATCAGCATCCCCGCAGCTGACTCGCTGCATCCCCCAGGTCTGTGCAGTGGCCTTCCTCCCGCCTCTTAGTCCCCTCATACTCGACCTGGGGCCTCAGCTCAGGACTCACCTCCTGGGAGCCTCCTCGACCCCACAGGAACCCACTCTGGGCGCCCAAGGCCCTCTAAACTTCTGCCCAGCATCAGTAGGTGGTAGGGTTGTATTTTTTTAACTTGGGATTCTTCAAGTCTGTTTACTTACAAAAATAATGCTTTCTGTAAACAAGTAATAATAATAATTGAAAGCATTGATAGAAAAATGCAGTGACTTTCTCCCCTCCATAAGTCCACTGTCTGGAAATTATCTGGTAGATGCACTCAGCATAGTCAATGGTACACAGTAGGTGCTCCATAATATTTGAATACATGGGTGGCCAGTACTAGGCCCTGGAGACAGTGAGATGATTAAGTGACCGCCCCTGGCTCCCAGGAATTCACTGCGGTACAATCTCTGTGCTGCCCAGTCTAGAGTGGGGCATACAGTTGGTGCTCCATGAATGCTGGTGGTGGCTGGGGAGTTGCCTGTGGGGTCCCCTCCATCTTTGCTGCTGTCCCTGGTGAGGGGACCCCTTAGTGCAGTCAGGGCGAGGTGTGGCTGCAGGGATGTGGGAAATTCCAGCCCATGGCCTCAGGGAATTTCCTTCTGGGCCTCCAATCCTCCAGGGGCCAGCTTTCAGTATCCAGGTCTTCTGTCCACAGCCGCTGCCCAGACATCAGGAACTTGCAAGGTAGGGCCCACTGGTCAATCCATGAGCATTTATTGAGCACCTACTGTGAGCTGGAGGTCACGTTACCTGCTCAGTGGTAAATAAGACCAGCCCTGTCTCTCCCTCATGGAGCTTGTGTTCTAGGTTGGGGGACAGACACAGACAAATCAGTAAGATATCAGAACCCAGTGCCAGGGGGAAAGAAGGCAGAAGGGTTCAGGGAATGGCAGATATTAAATAAGGAGATCAGGGCAGCCTCCTGGAGGAGGTGACATTCGACAGAGAGTCAGAAGGGGAGGAGGGAAAGTTAGATGTCTGGGAAAGAACATTTGGGAAAAGCAGAGGAAAGGCCTGTGGTGTGAGGTTGGCTTCAGGTCCAAGGAAGAGGGAGGAGCTGATGTGGCTGGAGCCAAGGGCGGGAGGGCGGGAGGGAAGGGAGGCGATGGAGCACGTCCCATGGGGCCTTGTGGCCGCTGAGAGGACGCTGGCTGTTCTCTGGATGAGGTGGGTGGGAGCCGTGGAAGGTAAGATCACAGAACAGACTTGATGTGGATCTCACACAGGGTCCTCAGCCTCAGCCCTATTAATGTTGGGGCCAGATCGTTCTCAGTCGTGGGGCTGTCCAGGCACTGGAGGACGGTTTGGCAGCCCCCCCGGACTCCACCCTCCAGGTGCCAATAGCATCCCCTCTGCCGGTTGTGACAACCAAAATGTCCCCAGACATGACCACACGTCCCCCGGGGGTGGGGGGCAAATCGCCCTGTTAGCCTGCGAGGAGAGATTATCAGGGAGCGAGGCGGGAAGTGAGGAGACCTGTGAGGAAGGGTCTGCGACAGTCCAGCCTGGGAAGCTGGTGGTGGGTGTTGGGGAGAAGCCATTGGTTCTGGATCTAGTTTGAAGCAGGAGCAGACAGGAGGTGCTGACAGGCTGGATGGGGGGTTTCTGGCTGAGCCACTGGGTCCAGGAAGCCCGGAGGCGGGAGCTGTGTGATCTGTGTCGGGTGGGAATGGAGCTGGGTCTGGATGTGTGGGTCCTGGGAGTCATCGGGCTGTGGGCCTTGGTGGAGCAGGAATAAAATACCAGAGCTCACTGAGGGGGAGGGTCAATGAGAAAGTCCTGGATTTGGGGAGTTCCCTGGTGGTCCAGTGGTTAGGACTCTGTCCTTCCACTGCAGGGGGCACGGGTTCGATCCCTGGTCGGGGAACTAAGATCCCACGTGCCTTGAGGTGCAGCCAAAAAACAAAAAAATCCGAATATAAAGAAAGTCCTGGATTTGGCTGCACAGGTGCGGGGAGAACTTGTCACGGCCTCCCCTTACAAAGCACGTTATTCTGGGCCGCCCCTTACCCACGGGATCTCATCTGATTCTCACAGCAGCCTTTCAAGGCTGGAGCCCTTGGTAGCCCCAGTTACGGATGAGAACGCAGGGGCCCAGAGAGGCTGATTGACTTGCCTGAGGTTACACAGCAAGTCAGGCATAAGGATGGAGAGGAAGCCAGCCCACCCCGAGGCCCAAACCCTGGTCTGCATCCAGCCCCTGGTGGCGGGCTGGGTGGGGGCAGCGGTGGCTGTCCAGGGGAGGGAGGCTTTATTTTCTAACTTTGCGGTTTTCTTTATTTTCTAAAGTTTCTGCAGTGAACATGTTTCTCTTTTGCATTCAAAAGGAAACAAAACCAAGAAAGGGGTGTTTTGACTTGTCTTTTTTTAGGAGCGATTCCTTGTGCGGTTGTTCCCCCGCTCACCCCGGAGAACAGCTGACTGGCTCTGGGTCTCAGTTTCCTGTCGGCAAGCATAGCTAGTGGGCTGACACAAGGAAACAAACTTCAGGGAGGGCAAATTAGCGTGACTCTCAGAAGAGTAAATAGGACTCCTTTGAGATTCTTCTAAGAGCTGATCATCTAGAAAATACTTGCCTGAAAAAAAAAAAAAGGAAATACTTGCCTAAGTCCCCAAAGACATGGATGGGGGTGGAGTCCACCTCAGCATGGTCTGTGGTAGCAAAAACAGGCAACAACCTGAAAGTTCATCAAGGGGAGCCTGGAGAATAAGCTGAGGTGCCTTCCCTGGGTGGAATACTACGCAGCTGTGAAAAAGAACAAGGCTGCAGGGAGGTGCCCAGGATATATAGTGAAGAGCCTGGCACTGTACAATGTATATCTTGATACTATTTGTAAAACAAAAACAACATAGGAAAACAACACAGGAAAGAGAAGAGATGTGGATTTGTTTGTGGATTCTCAGACAATCCCTGGAAAGTACCAGAAGACACTCTTAACAGGGGCAGGGCTAAGGGTCAGAAGCAGGAAGAAGTCTTGTTTTTTTCTTTCTTTCTTTTCCTCCAGTTATTATTATTTATTAATACAAAAGAGTTCAGGCCAACAAAGAAAACATAAAGACTAACATCCTCACCACACAGCCCAAGAAATACACTATGGAGAGAACTGCGCCCGGTGACCCCTTCCAGTTACTTTCCTCCCGGCTCACAGGAACTGCTGTTCTGAACCTGCAATTTATCCTTCCCACGAGTGTCTTCACTTTGCTCTGCACTTAGCACCGCTTGAATTTTAACTGAGTTCTGTACTTTGTTTTCTGTGTGGGTTACCTTTCCCCTCAGGGATGTAGAAAATTAATTTCAAAGAAGTTTTCTTGCATTGTTACCCCTCCAGATTGCTCCTGGAGCTTCGGTTTCCTGGAACAGAGGGCTGCACCCCTCGTCTGGGCCCCCATAGGCCCCGAGCAGAAGAGCTGGCGGCGGAGCAGATCAAGTCCTGGGCACGGCAGCTCCAGCTCACTCGCCGGGCTTCTGCAGGCCCGGGGCGTGGAGCCAGCAGGCTGGAGCCAGGCGGCCTCCCGGGCCTCCTCACAGCCGCTTTTGATAAAGCCCCTCTGTGCACAGGGTGGGGGGGCCCGGCCGGCTGGAGCCAGCTCACATCTGGAGGCCAGCACAGGCCTGGGGCAGCCGGCGCGGCTGACAGCGGCGCCACCCCGAGCCACACGCCCGGCACTGGGTAAACAGCCCCGCGCCCACCCAGCAGCTCACCTTTCGCCCACAAGGCTGCCTTTCTTCTCGGACCCAGGACGAGGCCACCACGAACATTCCTCCCGGCACAGGGCAGAACGGGCCGCTGACCTCGAGGCTGGGCCGAAATCTGAATCCAGGTACCGGGCGATGGAGGCGGGGGTGGGGGGGGGCGCGGGCCATGGGAAAGCACCTACTATGTGTGGGGCATTGAGCTCATTGCAGGCTCACTGCTGCCCTGGGAGGGGAAACAGGTGGCTGAGAGTGGGTGCACTGGAGCTAGAAGACCTGGGTTCAAATCCCAGCTCCAGCTGTGTGACCTTGGGCAAGGCACTCAACCTCTCTGAGCCTCTGTTTTGTCCTCTGTAAAATGGAAGTTATAATAGTCCCTCCCTCAGCAGGTTATGTGAATATTAAAGAAGTTACCCTGGGAATTCCCTAGTGGTCCAGTGGTTAGGACTCTGCGCTTCCATTGCAGGGGGCCCAGGTTCGATCCCTGGTCGGGGAACTAAGATCCTGCATGCTGCATGGCACGGCCAAAAAATTAAATTAAATTTTATAAAAGGGAAGTTACCCTCAGTCAATTGCTCAGAAGAGTGGCTGGCTTATCAATGCTTGATACTATGACTTCTCAGTCAGTCATTCAACAAAGCTGAACTCAGGGTGTTCTGTGCTGGGTACAAGGGTTAAGGTGGTGAAAAACGGGGGATTCAGCCCTCACTCAAGGAGCTGCATCCCTGCTCAGCTGACGAGGCTACGGCCCAGCCACCCAAGGGACATCCAGGGCCAGCCTGGACTCCAGGCCAGGGCTCCACACGCCTTTCCCTAGGGATCACAACCCATTACCTGCCTGGGAGCAGCAGGCCGGGGTCCTCACCTCATGTGCCAAGAGGTTGGTGGGTGGGGGCAGGAAGCAGCCACATTACCTGGCTTCAGACCAGGTGAAGCCTCTCCAGTCACACCGAGTTCTGCATGTTCCTGGCGGTGAGGCCCTCACCGTGTCCTGTGGCCTCCATGACGGGGCAGGAACAACAGCACAGGTGCCTCCTGACCCTCCACGTCCTCACCTGCCAGAGGGGCAAATAGCACAGGCACCAGTCACGGCGCGGAGCCGGGGAGGTTCTGTGAGTGAGGCCACGGGAAGGGCACAAAGCCTGGCACAGAGGACGAGGTCTGCGTGGAAGCCAGGGAGGCTTCCTAGAGGAGGCCACCGTGCTCCCGGGGGTGGGGGTGGGGGGGCGGGGGAGGAGAAGCAGGAATCAAAGGAGGCTCAGGGAGAGAGAAAGACAGCACTGAGCACCTGCAACATACACAGCCCGCACTGCCCAGAAGTTCACGAGAGCCAGGTCACTGTTCCAGCAGTCGGCAAGGTCTGTGCTCCAGCCATCCTCATTTCACAGATGAAGAAACTGAGGCCCAGAAAGCAAAACTAACTTATTCCCTCAGGGACTAAAAGCCAGAGTAGAATTTGAACCCAAGAGGCCATAATGCCGCCCTCCCTCCTGCTCTCCTTCCTCCCTTCCTTCCTTGGGTCTTTACTGTGCCCCCAACTGTGTGCTGGATTCACAGACACAAGCAAACCCAGGGTGAACCCTCAGGAGCCCCCGCCTCACGTCTCTGTCAACCACCAACCTGGAACCGTCCCTTGCCCCTTCTGGGCCTCAGTTTCTCTCCTCCGAGCAATGGGTTCAACTGCTACAGCCCCTTCTGGCCCAGCATCCTGACTCAGGGCAGCGGGGATGAGCGGCAGCCAAGGCCGGCTGGCGGGGGCCTCCCTGCCCCAACCAGGCAGGGTGGGGGTCCTCCACCTGCTGCCACCCCCCAGTCCCCCGTGAACCTGCTCGCCAGGCTGGAGCCAGCCACCATCTGGAGCGACGGGCTGTTTATGGAGCCAGGCGGCGGCGGCCCTGGCCCTGACCCCGCCAATCTGGAAGCGATTAGCGGCCCAGGCTGGGGAGTATTCGGAGTTCCAGTCAGTGGGTCGGGAGCCCCCCCAACCCCACACCCTGCACCACCCGGAGCCAAGGCCGCTCTGGGGGTCTCCGAGGAGCCCCCTTTCTTGCAGGGCACTCCAGCTCGGACCTGCTCCAGGGCCTAGAGCTCTGAAAACCAGCAGCGGGGAGGCTGGGCCACACACAGGCCAGGATGCGGGGGTGGATGGAGAGGGTGGGCGGGGGGGGGTGCGGAGAGCTGGGGCCTTCCTGGAGGAAATCTCGTGCAGAATTGCTTTCTGGCATGTTTGGTTTTGAATATATATACAAGTGCACAGAGGAAACACACACACAGCTCAAACAGTACAGAGGGTGTAAAAAGCGTAGAGTGAAAAGTCAGTGTCCCTCCCCTCCTCCCCGCAGATCCCCACTCCCCAGCCAGGCAAATCGAATGTTTTCAGTGTCTCGGAGCTCCTTCTGAGGTGGTGTGAGCGTCTACACACACATCTATCTAGGTATTCTTCTTGCCTTTTTCTGCAGCCGGCAGCCCACTTTACGTTCTGTCCTGCCACTTCTCCCTTGGATTAATCCATATTTCTACCCCTACTGCTGCTAATAATCATAATGTTAATATGATTGCTGATTTATAATGGCAGCAGGGCTTCCCTGGTGGCTCAGTGGTTAAGAATCCGCCTGCCAGTGCAGGGGACACGGGTTCGAGCCCTGGTCCGGGAAGATCCCACATGCCGCGGAGCAACGAAGCCCGTGCGCCACAACTACTGAGCCTGCGCTCTAGAGCCCGCGAGCCACAACTACTGAAACCCATGCACCTGGAGCCCGTGCTCTGCAACAAGAGAAGCCACCGCAATGCGAAGCCCACGCACGGCAACGAAGAGTAGCCCCCGCTCGCCGCAACTAGAGAAAGCCTACATGCAGCAACGAAGACCCAACACAGCCAAAAAATAAATAAAAATTAAAGAAAAAATAAAATAACGGCAGCAAAGGTTTCTAGAGGACTTATTATGTGCTGGGCACAGTTCCAGGTGCTTTACATGGATTAATTAATGAATCATAAGAGTGAAGTGCTCCTATTGGGAAGTTCTATCACTCTCATCATCCCCATTTTGTAGATGGGGAAACTGAGGCACAGAACGGCCAGGCACCTGCCCAGTGACACACAGCAGTGACTAGCAGAGCTGGGATTCAGGCCCAGGCAGTCGGGCTCCCAGGTCTGTGCTCCGAGGCTCCAAAATAGTTCACTGTCTGGATGGATCTGGTGGTTTTGACGAGGCCTTGGGTGATGCACCACTGGGTTGTTTCCATCTTGGGCTGGTGTTAAATGTGCCGTGAACACCCTCGTGTGAGGTCATGCCACATGGAACTGGGGGGAGGTCCATTCTCAGAAGGGCCTGGCTAGTCACAGGGGTGAGCAGTGCAAGGGCGGAGGGCCACTGCCCAACTGTCTTCTGTGGCGGACGGAGGTGATGCTGACGCCTGATCCAGTTCCCTGGAAGAAGGGAGGAAGCCTCAGCTGCCACATCCTGGGCCTGTTTCCAGGGAAACCCAGGCCCCGCCTGGCACATCCAGGGTTCTTTGGTTTGCATGAAGCCTGCCCTCCTGTTCTCCTCTGATGGGTGGACAGGACTCCAGGCTCCCTTCCAGTCTTCCCACCTCCAGCCTCACCCCTCCAGTCCCAGCTCCATGCTGCAGCTGGAGCAAACCTTGTAAAACCTAAATCAACTCAGGCCTCTTCCAGCTCAACCCCCATCACCCTCCCTTTCCCTCCCCTCCATCCAGGCCAAGCCACAGGTAGGTCCCCAAATTGCCATGCCCACTCACCCACAGGCTTTTGCACAGGCCGGTCCCTGCCCCGGAACACCCTCCTCACCCTTCATCTGGCTAACTTTCTCCTCAGCCTTCTGGTCTGAGCTCACAGCCTTCCCCAAACCCCCAGACTGAGGTAGGCAGGGCCTCGCCTGATCCCTGCTGCCCGGGCCCCTGGGAATCTTAGCTTGAATCACACTGTTGTCTGATGGCTGTCTCTCCTGACAGAATATCAGCTCCAGGGAGACAGAGATTTTTACATGTTTTATTCGTTTCGGTATCCCCAGAGCCTAGAGCAGAGACTGGAGCACAGTAGGTGCTCAAAATATTTGTTGAAAGTGTGAAGGTATGAATGAATGAATGAATCAGTGGGGAGCAATCTGTCAGCAGAATGCCTGTCCTGAAGTGAGTGGGGTCCAGGCCTAGCCCTGAGGGGAGGGGGAGGGGAGTACAGCTGGGAGAGGAGGAAATAAAGAAGGGTTTATAAAGCACCTACACTACTCAGGCACTTCCTCATTCTTTGGGCCTGCAAGACCCATCATACAGATGAGGAGACAGCCCCCTTCATTTGCTCCACAAACCCACCCTTCAGTCGCCAGACCCTGGGCTGTCACCCTCTGCAGGGTGACAGCAGAGAACAAGCCAGGCACAGGCTCTGGTTTTTCAAAGCTGGTGGGAAAGGCAAACCCAACAGGAAGTGGAACAGAATGAACCAGAATTAGTGCCTGGGCACCTGAGCGACACCACTCCAGAGCCAGCCGCTGATGTGAACCCTGGCACCACCCGAAGTGACCTTGACACAAGTGACGGCTCTCTGTCCCCTCTTCTGGGTGTTCAATGACAATAATGATCATAGCCAGCACTTATGTGGCACTTACTGTGTGCCAGGCCCTCATCTGAGCACTTTACGCAGATGGCTTGTTTATTCTCACCAGTCCTCCGAGGGAGGGACTGTTAGCATTCCCATCTTACGCGTGAGGAAACCAAGGCCCAGAGAGGTTAAGTGACTTGCCCAGGGACACACAGAGGTAGGCCCAGGAAGGTAACATTGTGAAGTCACACACAGGGTCACAGATGTCAAATTCAGGATGAAGTCACTTTTGGAGGGAGGGTGGGGTCTCCCACGGTCTCTGCATGTTTCATTTCTCTCTTGGAGGTGGGAATGTGGCTGCTCATGCATCATTTCTGGACTTTTTTTGCAAGCAAGCTGCAACAGCACACAGCCACACAGCCACATTACGTAGAGTGACTAACAGTGGACACAGGGCTGACCTTTGACCCAGCTCTGTCTGACTCGGGGCTGAAACCAGCCTGGGTGAGGGCGCCCCTCCCGGCCCCCCTCAGCCTCTGGGCCCTCCAGGCTCTCAGTGACGCAGCTGTGGTGGCGTTTGGCAACCCGAGCTGCCCGCAGTTACGACAGCCCCAGCATCTGCCAGTAGGGGCGGGGTGGGGGGAGCCCCCAGCCTACCCCTGCCTCCGCCGGTTCGGTTGACCCCTCCTCCCAGCAGCCCCTCTCCTGGCTCCACCTTTCCTCAGAGTCTTCACCAGCTGAAATCACAATCGCTGACAGTGACCAGAGAGTCAGCGAGCGCCTTGAGGGCAGGACACCTGTCTGGGCTGTCACCACTCTCTCCCCAGAACCAGCGTACAGCTGGCACTCAATAAGTACTTGCTGAACAAACAAATGCGAAACTGGATGAATGAATTGCAGCCCCTCCCTCCCCGTCTTCTTTCCTTCCTTCCTGCCTTCTTTCCACAGATAGGTATTGAGCACCTACTATGTGCCAGGCTCTGTACTAGGCACTGGGAGACACAATGGTGAATGGAACAGGCCGAGATCTCTGTTCTCAAGGAGCTGATGTTCTAAAGAGGATGCTGGGACTTCCCTGGTGGTCCAGTGGTTAAGACTCCACACTTCCAAGGCAGTGGGGTGCGGGTTCGATCCCTGGTTGGGGAACTAAAATCCCACGTGCTGCGCGGCGTGGCCAAAAAAAAAGAAAAAAAATTAAAATATATAGAGGATGCTCGTCACCAACGCAGTCATCCTGCAAACAAAGTGCAGAACTGCAGCTGGAGAAGGCTCAGGGGGATGAGGCTCTGGGTGCCGTGGGCACCTGTAGCAAGTGGCTGGACCTCTGGGGGGGTGGGAGTGTCTCCTGGTGGAGGTGTGACCCTGCAGCGGCTCATTGCGCAACGCAAAGCTTGCATCTCCTCAGGAGGCTCAGGGAGGACAGCCGCGGGGGGTGAGTGGGACCCACGTTATACAAGAGGAAACCCTGGGGCGCTGACCCTGCCCTCCCGTCCCGGAAGGGTCTCTGAGGAAGTGACGCCCTGAAACACAGAGCCGGATCCGTGGCGACCGCGGAGAATCTTCCCTTCCCGGCAGAGGCACCAGCCATGCAAAGGCAGGAAGGCTGCCACACCCCTAGGAAGCTGGAGGCTTTGCACGGGATGCCCCCCTCTGGCCTGGTTTTCTCCTTTTGAGGAAAGGGAACAGTCCCCCGCCCACCCCCACAAGCAGGGATGCTGGTAGGTTCTCTGGGAGCTGTTTATGGGCTGGGCAAGGCACTTGATCTAAATCCTACAGGGTGAGGTGTTTTCTCCCAGTCTTCCCCGCTAAGCTGTGAGCCCTGTGGGAGAGGGCCCAGCACAGCGTGCACACAGTAGGTGCTCAGGGTGCGTCTGTGGATGAAATGAGCCAGTGAGTTTCAGATTCCTCATCTGTGTGATGGGGTAATGCTGGTGTGGCCAGGGGGAAGGAATGAACTTCTCTTTACAGCTTGTACTGTTTCCTCTCCCCAGTTCCTGGTGGTGGGTCAGGACTCTGTGGACCCCCTCGAGTCCTGGAGGATGACTGTGTCTGCGGCCTTGGGGAGACAGAGATGAGAGTGTAGACTGAACAGCTCTCCAACTCCAGACTTTGAGGCAGGATCCTGAGGTACTTAGAAGGAAATGACAAGCAGCCTCATTTACAATTGAAGGAAACTGAGGTACAACAACAAAATAATAAAATCTAATGCTTACTGAGCTCTTACTCCAAGCCAGGCACCGTGCTAAGCCCTTTGACCCAAGTTCTTTCATTTAATCCTCCCAACGATCATCACTGTCGGAAGCTAATACCGTGACCCCTATTTTACAAGTGTGGAAATGAAGACTCGGGAGGTAAGTCAAGACCATGCCTCCTGTTAATGGGGGATCTGGGATGAGCATGCAGATCTGGCTTCAGAACCCAGAATCATAAACCTGGCACTTCCTGAGGGGAGGTGGGGGTAGGAGGGAAGGGATGTGGGACACCTGGGAGAGACAGACGATAAGCCCTTGTCTGGGGACTAAGGGCAGTGGAATAAATAATTGCAAGAGTGAGGGACCCAGGGTCAGTTCCATGTTCTTCTTGCCCTGGATGGCCCAGGGCAGTTTGGAGAACCCCAATTCTAGCCCACCCCAGCAACCTAGAACTTACTCTGCTTCGTTCATTCAATCATTCAGTCAACAGAAAACAAAATACAGGATGACACAGATCAAATATATCCCTGTAAACAATAAATGTAAATGGGTTGAATGGGTCTATTAAAAAACAAAGACTCTTATATTAGATCAAAAATCAAAATCTAGGGCTGCCCTGGTGGCGCAGTGGTTGAGAGTCCGCCTGCCGATGCAGGGGACGCGGGTTCGTGCCCCGGTCCGGGAAAATCCCACATGCCGCGGAGCGGCTGGGCCCGTGAGCCATGGCCACTGAGCCTGCGCGTCCGGAGCCTGTGCTCCGCAACAGGACAGGCCACAACAGTGAGAGGCCCGCGTACCGCAAAAAAATAAAAGTAAATAAAAAATAAAAATCTATTCATTTATTCATGGGCCAAATATTTATTAAATGCCTAAAAGATTCAAGGTCCTGTTTTAGATTCTAATGATAGAATGTAAAACTAAAAGTTCTGTTAAAGAAGGAAAAACACTGGGAAAAGGAGATCCAGGGAGAGAGATCTGAAGGTGCCAAAACTGTGAGGCTGCAATGAGTTGCAGGATGGAGGAGCCGAAAAGGGGCCGGTGTGGCTGGAGAAGAGCGCTACTGAGCAAGCGTGGGGGGGTGAGGCAGGCAAGGCCTACCAGGTCAGGTCCGGAGAGCAGAGGCAGCACGAAGTGGGGCCGGGATGCAGAGGAGCCGGGTCCTGCTTACCTAGAGCTGTGGGGCAGCGACCGCTCCTCACTCTCCCAGCAACCCCAGCTGGGACTCTTGACCCTTCCCCAACTGAATGCAGCCAAGATGACCTCACCCCGCCTCCTCCCAGGGAAGAAGACTTAAAATGAATTGAAGGCCTACTGGGTGCCAAGCTCTGCCATGGGTGGTTTACGTGCTTAATTAGCTCATGAAGTCCTGCCATCAGGTTAGTTTTCTCCCACTCTGCAGAAGAAAAAAACTAAGCCTCAGAGAGGTAGAGTGACCTGCCTGAAGCCACACAGCCAGACAATGGCAGGCCTGAAGTTCGAACTTGGAGTATCCAACACTATGGTGTGCCTTCTTGGCACTGCACAGCTGCCTCCCAGGAAATGGCAGTGGAGAGGTCTCAGCTGGCTGTGTCCTCACGTGGGTCCCCTGACCTCTACGACTTCAATTCTCCATCTGGGAACCCGCATGCCAGGTCAGTGTCGAGACCTGGATGACTCCCTCCCTCCGGGACGTGGAGTTCCAACGTGCTGAGCTGGCGCTTCTGATTCCACCCCCACAATGACTCCATTTGACAGAGGAGGAAACTGAGGCTCAGAGGGAGAAGTGATTCTGCAGGGTCACGGCCTTGGGACTCCCGAGGGCCTGGGACTTTTGCTGAGTCCGTTCGTTGGATGATAAGAATGAGGACCACCCCCCCCAAGGATGCAGAGACTTTGGGATGGGGACAAGGACACACAGGCAATAAGGGAGAGCAGGCCTGGAACCCAGGACACCAGCTCCCAGCCTCTGCCCCTCACTGCATCCTGGGGAAGGCGAGGGCCTGGCCCTTGGGTCCGGATTATTTCCTGAGAACGGGGAGGGGCCACGGGAAGTCTCCCCGCATCACCCCACTCAGGTCCTGACCAAACAGGAAATGCCAGGCAGTCCCCCCACCCACACCCCAGGGCCGTGGGAAAGCTTTGCCTGGGATCCAGTGCTTCCAGCTCTGGCCCAGCCTCACTGGGGATCTAGACCCTAACAGGGCCTGAGTGGCCTTGGACAAGGTCCTTCCCCTCTCGGGGCCTCAGTCTCCCGCTCTGTAGTCTCAGAACTCTGCCACCCCCCGGCTGTATGACCTCAGGCAGGTGGCTGTGCCCTTCTGAAGCTCAGCTCCCTCTTCTGTAAAGTAGGGGACAGTACACACAGAGTGTGCTCCACCCACAGAGCCATTATCACCCCAGGCAAGGGTGTGACAGGGGAGGCCTTTGGAAAGATCCCTATGGCCCTCTGGGAAAGACGAGGAGCTTCCTTGGACTCAGGACCACACCGGGTACCTCTCTGCACCTCACTTTCTCAATTTGTAGAAGAGCAGAGCCATGGCACGGGCACAGGGGTTGAATGCCAGGGCGGGGGGCAGGGGGGAGGGGCGGCTTCAGGCGACAGGGGAAGGTGGAATGAGACATTCAGGAGAGGTGCAGGTGCCGGCTTTGGGAAGCCTGGAGAATGCGGCCTCCTGATTATTTACCGCTCTTTCCCAGTGAGAAAAGGCAGCCAGAATAGTGGAGAATGGGATGGGGGACAGGGCTGGACCCCACTTCTTGGGGACTTGCAGGGCTCTAATAGGCGGCAGGGGTGAAGGCGGCTCGGTTGCTCCTCCTGGTCCTCTCAGGCAGGAAGCAGGTGCTCCCAGCTGCCAGGCCTTGGGTGGGTAGTTCCCAGAGCCTCCTCAGCAAACCATGACTCCATGGAGTCAGTTGAGGCTGGCAGCTCAGAGAGGCACAGCAACTTACCCTAGGTCACACAGTAGAGTTGCCACCACTTCTTCAGACCCTCCCTAGGCAAAGCGGGGGTCCCAACTATGAACAGGAATGAAGACCCCTGCCAGTTCCATGCTGGGGGGCAGCCTGAGCCCCAGACCCTGAAGAGACTTAGGGAAACTAAGGCACCAGAGAGGTCCTCTGGCTCTGAGGCACCAAATGTGCAATGGGCTTCTGTATTTGGGCCTCTCCACCTTCCAGTGCCAGGTATGTCCTGGGGCAGAAGAACCTGGGAAACGGGCTCAAGCTCTCTCATACCATCTTACAACCAGTGCCAAATTACAGCACTTCTCAGAAGCTGGCTTCTTTGTTGTAAAGTACAGTAGAAGGTGTGGTAAAGATGAGAGATACCAGATATGAAGCGTGCCCAGAGCATAGCTCAGTAAACTGGGGCTATGGTAGCTATTATTGTTAGAGATCTGTTACTTAATTCCCCTGAGCCTCAGTTTCCTCATCTGTAAAGTGGGTTTAATAGTCCCTACTACAGAGTCCCACTGAGGATTCCAAGAGTTATCCCATGTAAAGCATTTACCGTGTGCCTGGCTCTTTTCTTCCACTTCTATTCCAACATCCCAGTGCCTGACACATAGTAGGAGCCCAATATGTCTTAGCTGTATTATTATTATTTACTGTTATTATTATTATCACCCTGACTCCAGCTGTCTGAGATCTTGGGAAACTCACCAACTTCCTGCCTTGCTCAACTTCACTTTCCTCCTTCATAAAATCAAAATACAATAGCGCCTGCCTCCCAGAGCTGGACAAGGATGCATTCCTACATTCCACAAACACTTATTAACCATTTTTTTAGGAACTGGGGATATAGCTGGGAACAAAACAGAAAAAAAAAAAAAACCTGCCTTCATGGAGCTGACATGCTCATGGAGCAGACAGACAACATAAATTGGTATTTTATATAGTGTGTTAGAAGCTGATAAGAGCAGGGAAAGGCAGTCTGAACACGGGCTTTAGCAGTTTTACGTGGTGAGGCTGGATGAGAACGATGTGGAGGGGTGGAGAGGGTGAGGGGAGGCCACGCTGGGCCTGTGGGCTGTGGAGGGGGGGAGGGGGGCTTTCTGTGTGGGGTGGGAGCCCTGGAGGGTTCTGAGCAGGGGAAGGATGTGGTCTGACCCAGGTTCTCCAGCAGAAAGTGTACTATAGGTGGATAAGGGGGAGTATGCAGGGGAATGAAGGCGGATGCCAGGAGATGGGGGGATGCAGGGGGACGAGGGGGGATGCAGGGGGATGAGGGGGGGATGCAGGGGGCCCCGGAGGAGGTCGCTGCAATAAGAGGGTGGGGCTGGACCAGAAGGGCAGCAGAGGAGGTGGGGAGACATGGTAGAATCCTGGGTCTGTTTTCAACCTCAAATCTTCCTCAGGTGGATTTTCACCCCTCTTTGGCAGCTGAGGAAACAGAGCCTCAGAGAGAACTGGTGAGAACCCCAAAGCCAGGCTAGGCCCCAGGAGGCCACGAGGCCTCGGAAGTGCTGCCCAGGGCCTTGGGCTGTGGCCCAGACAAGCTGGAAATCCTTGCCTCAGGGGCCACCCCTTGCCCAGACCTGCCCAGAAGGAGCAGTTGAGGGGTGCAGACCCTCACCCTCTGCTCCACAAACCTCTGTCAAACCTGCTGCCTGGGACACGGCTCCTCCAGTAGGATGCCTGAGGATGTTACCATTACCATTAGATAAGCAAGAAACTACCAGTACAAATTACATCAGTAAACTCCATGCTCTAGGATGTTGAAGTAGATATTATCATGAACCCCAGCTGAAAGCTGAGGACAGAGTTGCGGGGGGCGTCACTGCCTGAGGTCACACAGCGGCAGGGTTGGGACTCAGACTCCCAGATCTGCGGTTCCAGAAGCTGAGCTCTTGTCAAAGATGTAGAATGAAACAGGCTGTCCAGAGATTCCACTCAGCCCCTCCTTGTGAGGTAAGTGGGGAAACTGAGGCCTGGACAAGCTCAGAGACCTGCCCTTAGCCACACAGAGACCCCAAAGCAAGTCTGAGAGGCTGCTTCCCACAAGCTGGGCTGCTCTGGGCCATGCAGGAAGTGGCCAGGCCTAGGACAGGCCCGCTGCTTTGATCAGCTTTACGAGCCACGGCTGTTTATGGAGGCCCAGGCCCCCACCCCCTGCCACCTGGGACTGGGTCTTGTCACCAGCACTCGGGATATTAGGAGTCCCAGGAGAGTCTGCCAGCCGGGGTCTTGGCCCCATTTCCTCCAGCCTGGCCCTTGCCCTGCCCCTTGGCCTCAGCCCCTGGGAACAGGGCAGGAGGGTCCCCTCAGGCCGGATCCCCTCACAGAGGGGCCTCCTGGCAGTTCCTCTGCAAACGCAAAACGAGCTCTCAGTCCCACCCCAGGGCCTTTGCCCCTGCAGTGGTGCCGGCTGCCTGGAGCCCGCCAGCTCTTCCCGGGCTGCCCCTCCTCCAGGTCGCCCCTCCCTGTCACCGCCTCAGAGGGGCCTCCCTGACCCCTGTCTAAAGCAGCTCCCACCCCATCACCCTCTAACACAGCCTCCATTTAATTCTTCATTGCCTGTATCACTGTCTGGAGTTTTTTGTTTGGGGTGTTTTGGGTTTTTTTTGGCCACGCTGTGCGGCTTGCATGATCTCAGTTCCCCGACCAGGGATCGAACCCATAGCCCCCGCACTGGAAGCGTGGAGTCCTAACTACTGGACGGCCAGGGAATTCCCTGGAAATTTTCTTGCTCGTTCTTTCGCCTATGGCTTTTCTGCCTTCTCCTCCCCCCAGGACCTCATCTGTCCCACTCACTCCTGTGTCCCCAGCACCCAGCATGGTTCTGGCACACAGTAGGTGCCCAGTAACCTTTTCTTGGGTGAGAGAATGATAAACTCTTTTAGGGGGCTGAGCTGTGGGCAGCCTGAGGTCCCAAAGCATTTCTCAGAGCCTCCCATCCCCTGCCCCTCACATGTGCCTGGAAGATTCACGGGCACAGACGCTGCACACAGAGGGGAGTTTTAGCCCCGCTTTACAGATGAGGAAACAGAGGCTCAGAGAAGTGACATGACTTGCCCAGTGTCCCCAGCCTGAAGGAGCAGGGCTGGGATTCTATGCCGGGTCCCTCTCCCCCAGCTCCCCTCAGGCCCCTCCCACATTCTACCTCCCCATCCTCCCATCCCCCTCTACCCACCTCACCCTGGGCCTGGCTCATGTCTGTGATGGCTCCTGACAAAAGCATCAGAGGACACATGTCCGACCAGCCAGGCCGGTTCTGGGGCGGGCATGGGGACACTCCCCGCACCCCTGGAGTGATGCTGAGAGATGAGAATGGACACCTGCTCCCACACCTGCCCCTGCCTCCTCACCCTCATTCAGGCCCTTCAAGCCCCCCAACACCCACAAGGCTACAATGGATGGTTTGTTCTCAGAGACCCCAGGATGCCCGATCCCCACCCCCTCGTCTCCCCGCCTGCGCTCTGTGACCTTGGGCAGGTGGACCCCTGCCCTGGCCTAAGGAGAGAGAAGCAAGTGGGAGTTTTCCATCCTTCTGCACACACACTCTGGCAGGCTGCCTCCCCGCTCACCCTGGCCAGCTGGGGAACCGCAGGACGCAGGGGTGGGGAGCGTGTGGGCGCCTGCTGAAGGCAGGCTGGTTCCGGTTTTCACAGAGTTTGCTAGGCTTCCCAGCAACCCTGGAGACAATCTGTGATCATCCCTTATTCCAGCTGGGACAACGGAGGCCCAGACTCAGAGAGGGCAAGGCACTTGCCCAAGGTCACACAGCAAGCAAGACCAGAACCCCACTGTGTGTGTCTTTCCTGTTCTTCTAACTTGTCCCTCCTTGGTCCATCATTGTCACTATAGCTGAAAACTATACTTGCTTTCAGTTTGGCTGAACACTTGGCTGAAAACCTACTATGCATCAGGCACTTAGCCAGGTCCAAATTCATTGAAAAACACTTATCCAGCAGATACGGATTTGTCAGGCACGGGGCTGGGGCTGGGGATAGAGCAGAATGAGACAGACAGGGCGGCCCTCAGGGGCTGACCTTCCAGTGGGAAGAGAGAGAATTAACAAGCAAGGGAAGAAACCAACCCGATGATTCAGACGTGATAAGGGTGACAAATGGAAGGGATTTTAGAGTGAGGTCGACTGCAGGGCGCTCTGAAGAGGAGAGTTTTGGGCTGAAACCTAGAAAAGGAGGAGCGGCCAAGTGAAGAGGAGAAAGTGGGTCCCAGGCAGCTGGACCCCTGAACGCCAGGGCCCTGAGGTGAGGGAACAACTGGTGTGTTTGAGGCACAGCAGCCAGAGTGAGGGGGAGGGAACCAGGAGAGGGGACGTCTGAGAGATGGGGGATCATTCAGGGCCTGGGAGACGGACGAGGGCAGAAGCGGCGCTCACTACCCAGAACAAGATGGGCCTCAGTTTTCTCATCTGAAAATTAGGTTGAGCTGCTCCTGTGGTTACAAAAAGACCCCGAGCCTTTAAAGAGGGTGGGGCCTGCCATTCCTGATGACTGTGGGGTCATCAGACCCCCTCCTGCTCTGGGGGGACCCTTCTTGTACCTCTCCCTCCCTGACTTAAGAAGGGTCAGGGGACTTCCCTGGTGGCGCAGTGGTTAAGAATCCACCTGCCAATGCAGGGGACACGGGATAGAGCCCTGGTCCAGGAAGATCCCCCATGCCCGTGCGCCACAACTACCGAGACTGCGCTCTAGAGCCCGCGTGCCACAGCTACTGAAGCCCGCGCGCTCTAGGCCCCATGCGCCACAACAAGAGAAGCCACCGCAATGAGAAGCCCACGCACCACAACAAAGAGTAGCTCCCGCTCGCCACAACTAGAGAAAGCACACACACCAACGCAGCCAAAATTAAATTAAATAAAAAAAAAAAAAAAAAAAAAGAAGAATCAGGCAGAGGAAAGAGCCTGGAGCAGGAGGTTCTGGGTTCTGGGATCTTGGGTGAATTGATGGCCCTCTGGGAAGCTCAGTTTCCCCATCTGTAAAATGGGCACAGCCCTGCTCCCCACTTCCCCGGGCCAGTGGCCAGGTTCAGAGGATGGGCTCGGCACTCAGCAGGTGCTCCATTTAACAGGGCTCTGATCTCCTTCCTTGGGGGTGAGGTGGGGCATTGCTTAACCCAGTGGAAGCTCAAACCTGCTAGGCAGCTGGACCGTTGAGCTCAGGCCCTGTCCGGCTTTGAGCTGGCAGGTTCTTAGCCCTGGCTCAGGCCCAGAGAACCAGCTCCTCCACCTGCCTGCTGAGGTGAGTTGCCAGGTCTGGGACCATCAGAGTGGGCACCCCTGAGATCCAGGGTTGGAGAGGCTCCAGGGCCAGTCACTGCCCACCCGGACAGGGGCCTGGGAGAGCCCAGATTCCCAGCATACAAACTGCCCCATCACACAGACGAGGAAACTGGGGCTCAGAGAGAAGTGACTTGTTTGAGGACTCAAAGAGACAGGGCTTTTGTAACTTATTCCACAAATAATTATTGAGCTCCTACTATGTGCCAGGCCAAAATAAACGAGCAGGGATCAGACAAGCTTCACTTTTGTGGCCTTCATGGCCCCACGGGAGAGATAGACATTGAACCCTTCAAGACTGATGTGCACCATGCTTTGCAGAAATGCCTGGGTGTGAACCCCGAGTTGTCACTTGACAGCTGTGTGACCTTTGGCAAATGACTTAACTGCTCTATGCCTGATTCCTCATATAGAAAATGGGAGGTTATACTAGCACATACCTCATAGGCTTGGTCACAGTTCTTACATGAGGAAAATGTTCTCTACAGCTATTGTTTTCTCTTTTTTTTTTTTTCTTTTGGCCACACCGCACAGCATGCAGGATCTTAGTTCCCTGACCAGGGATTGAACCCGCACCCCCTGCATTGGAAGCACAGACTCTTAACCACTGGACAGCCAGGGAAGTCCCAAGCTATTGTTTTCTGTTCTTTCATTTTACAGAAATTTATTGAGTGCCTACTATGTACCAGGTTCTGGTCTGGGAGCTGAGAACACAGATGTGACCAAGATGACATATTCACTGACCTGGTAGGGGTCTAGTCTGAGCCCAGGTGTCTGACTCCCAGGCCAGCAGCTTCCAGCCCCACCGCCTCCTCCAGGAAGCCCTCCGTAATGACCCTGGCCTGCTGAGAGCTGCCTCGCTCTGGGATTCTGTAGGCCAACTCTGACACCGGCCCTGCCAACCATCGGTGCCCAGAGCCACTCGTCCAGAGCTGGCGCCTGTCTCAGGATGGAGGGGAGGGCCTAAGCACTGGCAGGATGTTTTATCCATCAAGGTCCTGACAGATGCCAGGAGACGGGTGGGGTGGAGGTGGTGGTGAGAAATGACGTTTGCAGTCAGGACAGTGCCTCCCCGTCCTGGTCTGGCTCTCCCCCAGGCAATCCCAGCCCTCTACCACATGGGTCCTCCCCTAGGCCCGGCCACAGGGAACTGAACACAGAGAGGCCTGGGACGTTTCTAGGGCACATAGCAAGCTCCCAGTCTCAGCCAACAGGCAGAGACCATAAACTGAGGGCCCTTGGACCAAGCCAGACCCACAGAGGGAGAGAGGAGTCATTTCAGCTCCCACAGGGTTTGAAACAACTTCAATTCCTTGCCCCAGATTTCCATCAAAATCCAGACTTCCCATTTCCCATGGCAATGGGCACTTTCCTGCACGACAGTGAATCCTGCCCACCACAGTCCCAGCCAAGCCCTGTTGCCCCACTCTCCGCTCATTTAAGTACCTGCCTGTGCACTTATGTGTCTATGTGAGCATGTGTGTCTGTCACTACACACACATTTGTCCCTACATACTCTTGTCTGTCTGCGCCCACATGTCTACCCTGGAGCACACACTTACCCTTTTGTACGTGTGTGTCATCTGTGCACACAATAGCACGCGGTCTCCTCCCATGCTCTGGTGTGAGCTAAGTGTGTGTAGTTGCCCTCACCACACATGTGCACTAACTCAGGTCTGCCTTGGGGTCCAAGGAGGCCAGAGCTCCCCATGGCCCCCAAGTTGCTCAAGTACTCCACTCCCAGGCCTGCGAGTGTCCACTGTACCCACTCCACACCTTCCATGGGGGCTTCTGACTCCACAGGGACCCTGCGAGGCCTGGAAAGGGTAGGTGAGCTGAGCCCTGACCCTTGTTCTGCGCCTGAGGCCTCCTTCTGCTGCTCTGGGGCTCCTTGGGTGATGGGGAGGAGTGGGCTCACGCTGGGGGGGGGACTCAGCCTCCTGCTCTGGGGCTCAGACTCAGCCCTCCCCACCCTGACCTGTCTGTGGTGATGCAGGGCCATTGCTGCTGCTCTGGGGTGTGTCTGCAGGCAGGGTCCTGCCCATGGCCTTGCACCCACAGGAACCCAGACACTCGTCACAGACCATAAAACAATCATAGGAACACAGACTCTCCTATACACTCATGCACACACATACCCCCAAATACACAGCGGACACACAACACTCAACACATACCTGACACCTGACCAAAAAAGCAGACATATGACACCCATACCCAATCACACAAAATCCCAGACACATACACACTGCACGCACCCACAGACACCTACGACTACAGAGGCACAAACAGCCCCAAATCAGACACACAATGCCGATGCACAGATAGACGCACATAGATACACAGAAATATACACCCTCACACACAGACACACATCCCAGGCGCCCGCATCACAGACACGCACTCACACGGGCACCTGCCATTCAAGGCCACCCCCGCTGACCCACACTGCCACCAGCACCATCGGGAGCTCTGTCCCTCTTGTTCCCTGCTGCCTGGCATCTGCCTCCTCCAGGAAGGCCCCCCGGATGGCACCCAGCCTGCCCATCTGACATAACCCCACATCCATCCCTCCCCTCTATTCCTCCAACAGTGGAGTCCCAGGCTGTGCGTGCAACAACTTATCAATTAAACTGTTTATTTTCAGGAGCTCCCTGGTGATCCAGTGGTTAGGACTAGGAGCTTTCAATGCCAGGCCTGGGTTCAATCCCTGGTCAGGGAACTAAGATCCCACAAGCCATGCAGTGGGGCCAGAAAAAACAAAAAACATCTTTTTTCACACCTAACAACAGGATTAACTGGACAACAAGGGCCCTCTCTCCACACCTGAGGACCAGCCCCAGTGGGATGCATTGAGAGGGCAGGGCTAGAACCAAGTACCCAAGGACAAAGCCTAGTTCTGCCCATCCTGCCCTTTATATCCCTGTGCCTCGGTTTTCCCAGCTGTGAAATGGGGACAGTAAGAGTTGCTGTAAGAATGAATGAGCTGATTCCCATAAGGGCTCTGAAAAGGGAAAGGCTCTCGGTACTCATTGCTGTTGTTGGAGTGGGTGTTACCTCCCTCTTCAGAGGCAGCCCGGGTTTGCAGCTTTTTCGGGGATCCTCCATCATGGCTTCCCCTTTTGGACTTCTGAGCTCCCCATGGGCAGGGACGGTGTCTATCTTGCTCCTCACTGTTGCAGCTAAGTAAATGCTGGTGGAATGAATGAATACATGAGGGAAGGAAGGAAGGAAGGAAGGAAGGAAGGAACCAGTCCCAGGCCCTGTTACAGCTGGCCCAGCTCTGGGAGGCAGCGGGAAGACCACTTGGCAAGATCAGGCCCCAGAGAGCAAAGGCCTGGACCAGAATACCAGCAGACACATCTCAGATGGTGGGGTTTGCTGCTATAAATCTGTTGGGAAAGGCGAAAATGTTCTTAGAAACACTGAAATTGCTTGAAATGCATGGAGGGCTTGTTCTCCTACCCCATCTCTCCTACTGTCCCCTCGGTTATCTGCTCCAGCCACACGGGCCTCTTGGTTGTTCCTTGAACACACCAGCCACGTTCCTACCTCAGGGCCTTTGCACTTGCTGTTCCCTCTGCCTGGAATGCTCTTCCTGACCCTCAGATAGCTGTGGGGCTCCCTCCCTCACCTCCTTCAGGTCTCCGTTCAAATGTCACCTTCTCAGTGAGGCCAGTTCTGACCCCACTCCATCCCACTGCTGAAAGCAGCCCCTCCCTGTTCAGCTCTATTTTATGATCTGTCCTTTGACTGCCACTCCTCTCCACTGCTCTCAGCACTATCTGATGCTGTTCTTTGGTTTGTTGCTAGTCTCCCTGTGAACTCCCTGGGGCAGGATCTTGCTTTATTCAAAGTTGTAACTCTAGCACCTAGAACACTGCCTGGCACATATTAGGTGCTCAATAAACATCTGTTGCATGACTAAACAAATAAACACAATAGAATACAAAGGAATGGAAGGCCCTGGAACAGACTGGAACACACAGTAGAATGGAAACTGCAATGAAATGGACTTGATACACCATGACAACCCAACACAATGCAGCAAAGCCGGGCTGACCCTCAAGGCCTCAACAGTACTGGACGGAAGAACCAAAACCACCTCCTCCAACTACTATCCAGATCCCAGTGGGAACCATCGGGGGCAGGTGGCTGAGAGCTGCATTTGGACTGGGGGTGTCTTACCTCACTGCCTCTCCCCCCAGCTATCCTGCTCTGAGGGCTTTTCCTCCCACTAGGTCCCTGTTCCTGTCCAGCTGGACAGGTCAGGGGTGGTTTCTGGTCTGGGCACCAGGGTACTGGCTCCTGTCTGGGGTGATTCCTGCTGACTCACTGGTCACGGCTCTGGACAGGATCCCATGGGCCTGATCACGTTGGAGGTGGGGGGACCATGGCCAGAGGGATGAGACACCAAGTCTGTGTGTGTGTGTGTGTGTGTGTGCGTGCGTGTGTGTGTGTGCGCGCGCACGCCTCAGGAGTTAGGGGTTAGGCTGGCCACAGGCTGCTTCTCCCCCTCACTAGTGGTTTCTACTTCACCTCTCCTGCCTTCAAGGCTCTGAAAGGTCCTGGGCCCTCCCCCCAAGCCACCTCCCAGACCTGACCGAGTCCCTGGTTAGCCTCCGGGTTATGAAAGAGAAAGAGAGAAGACTTAGGGTCGCCCCCCTCTCCCCAAAAAGCCTCCATGGGGGAAGGCTGACTGGTGAGAAACTGCCCTCTGCCCAACACAGATTCAAGCCTGACTTTGAAAACCCCAATTCACTTGTGGGGCGGAGTCCTGGTCCAGGGTTTGGGCCTGTCAGGACAAGGGTGATCTAGGGGGACAGTGTCTGTCTGCCTGGAGGGTTGGAGGGGTCCTGATTCCAACTGAAGCATTTTCCTGGCACCTCCCTCTCCCTAGCCTTCTCCCTCATCTGTCTCTGAGAGAGGGCAGTTCTCCCCCTAAATCTACCTGGAACCTGACCATGTCTCACCACTTCTGTTGCCCCTCCAGGGGTTGCCACCTCACTCAGAACAAATGTCAAATCTTCACCACAGCCAGATTATCTGCCCACCCCGTTCCCTCACTGACCCCATCCCACCACCCCTACTCTGCTTCAGCCACACTGGCCTCCTTGTTGCTCCTTGATTACGTCAGCCATGTTCCTGCCTCAGGGCCTTTGCACCTGCTGTTCCCCCTCCCTAAGACTCTTTCCCCAGATACTCACATGGTCCCCTCCCTTATTTCCTTCAAATCTCCGTGGCATCACTTTCTGAGAGAGAACTTCCTTCACCCCCCACCCAACGTGGATACTGCTCCCTCTGGCATCCTGGCTCCACCACCTGTGCCTGATTCTTCCCCCCGACCCTTACGACGGCCCATGTTACTGCATATTCATCAGTGCTGGTCTGTCTCACTTGGTGGCATGACAGCTCCATGAGGGCAGGGAGGTTGCTGCTCTGTTCAGTATTATATCCCACGTGCCCAGAGCAAGGCCTGGTCCACAGTAGGTGCTCAGTATCCTGGGAGCAGATAAATGAGTGAATGGATGAGCTCGAGGAATCGGGAGGGGAAGGAGGAAGAGGACACTTGAAAGCTCAGGTGGTCAGGGAGAGCCTGTCTGAGGAGGTGACATCTAAACTAAGCCTGGGGTTGAGAAAGAGCCAGTCCCTTGAAGTGTTTGAGGCAGAGGAAATAGCAAGTGCAAAGTCCCTGAGGCTGGAACCTGATCTACAAATTCAAGAAACAGAAAGAAGGCCATGAAGCCGAGTGTAGTACGTGTGTACATGGGGGATGGGGGTTAGGGTATTTAGGGACTGAGTTTGTTGCCTATAACCCAGGACGGGGGCGCAAGGATCCCACTCTGACACCGCAGGACCCCCTTCGTATCTGACTTGCTCCTGACAGATGGTTTTCTCTCCGTCCCGCCCAAAAACAGCCACAACTGGGATCTCAGCTCTCCGCCCACTCCCCAGGCTCCCCTCCCCTGCCCCTGTCCCCACCCACCTCCCCCCTTTCCCGTGGTGCTGGCAGCGCTGGGAAACTGTGACTCAGGAGTCTGGCGGGAGAGGGGCCTCCCTCCCCCAACGTCCATCCGGGCAGGCGGCCGGGCTGGAGCCAGCCCTGGCCGACACCAAGGGCCCTCCCGCCTGATGTCCGACCGGGCTTGGGCCAGGGGTGTCCCCCCCTGGGCAGCGCAGACACTCCACGTGGATTCTTGCTGACAGCAAGAGCGGGAATAAGAGTGGCATCCCCAACCATGTATCCCTCCCAACTGCGTAGGGGAGTTATCCCCACGTTCCAAGGGAAGAAACTGAGATTCAGAGAGGCTGTTACGCTTACCCAGGTCACAAAGCAGAACTGGCAACCTGGGGAGGCAGTGCTGGCAGTGGCCGTGCCTAGTTGGCAAGTCTGGGGCAGGAGGTTGGGTGGAGTGTAGACAGACCGCGCACTTCCCCGGGCACCTCCCAGGCAGGAGGGACCTTGGGCTGCAGACCCGACCTTGGATCCCAACACCCCCCAGCACCAGAATCGGGGTCTCTCTTCTCTCACTAACCCTCCAACCCACACACACTCACCAAGAAACAGCCAGGCCAAGAGTCCAGGAAGGAAAATATCCAGCAAAAGGGACACTGGATGCTTCCTGGGGTGCCTTTACGCCCCTCCCCATTTCCTCATCAGCAACCTCCCACCCATCAGCCAGGGACCTCCGCCGGACATGGTCACTTAATTTTGTAGAACACAAAACATTTTTCCCGGCCTTCCCTGAGGAAGGCTGTGGTGGGTCAGAGTGTGGGCTTCATCCAGTTCCTGACTGTCTGGGTTCAAACCCCAGCTCAGCCTCTTCTTAGCTGTTCAACCCTGGGCTGGTGCCTCTACCTCTCTGCACCTCAGTTTCCCCATCTGTACAGAGGGGCTTACAATAGAACCGCCTCCCAGGCCTGTATTTCATGTGGAATGAGTTGATGCACACAGCAAGTGCTCAGTAATTGTTCCTGAGGTTCTCCGAGTTTGCAAGGCTGGGTCTGTGCCGAGTTCAGCAAAGAGGCTTGGGGACCCCCGCCCCCATGCTCATATTGAAAGCTCATCTGTGAAACTTCTCAGTCACCCTCTCCATCCCGTTAGAGTTATATGTCCAAGTTAGATTTTTATTCTCTGGCGTCCACGTAACAAGCCGAGTTATTATTATTTCTGGCCTAAAATGTGCTGTGGTTCTGGGGGAGTACCAGACCCAGGCTACGTTCTCTTCGGATGAGGTGGCGGCCAAGCATTTCTGGAAAACTGTGCACTGTTTTCCCATCCGAAACATTCAGCATCACCATGGACGTGGGACTTGAAGGTAGACACCGCTTCCACCCCTGGGCTGCCCAGCCCTTCCAGCCCCTCTGGAGGAGATTCTAGGAGTCCCTCACTCCCTTCTGCTCCCAGCCCCACCCAAACCAAGAGCATGGGATCTCAGGGCTGGAGAAACCTCTTCCCCTTGTGTCAGAAAATAACAACATGCATAAGAATAACAGCAGGGGCAGGCTTCTCATTCCATCCTTAGAACTACCATCTGAGGGAACTTGTCTCCTTAGCACCCTTGAATGGGGAAGTGGAGGCCCAGAGAAGTGAACCAGCTTGCCCCAAGACACACAGCCAGGAATGAGCAAGGGGGATTGGAATCCAAGCAAGTCTGATAGAGAAACGCTGCCTTTTACGGCTTTCCTCAGCTTCCTCTGTAGATGGACCGGAGACAGCCTTGTTCTTGCTCTCCTTCTCCCTCCTGTTTCAGCTTGGGTTCAAGGTGGTTTGCAGTCCAACGGGCCCAACTTCATCAATTCTTATCAGTGTGACCTTGGCTCATGAATTCCACTTTCTGCGCCTCAGTTTCCTCATCTGCAGAATGGGGGCAATGCACAGTCTCCCTCATTAGCATGCTGTGCGAATTCCCCAAGGTCATGGACACTTAAAAGTGCTGAGCTGGCAATTCCTCAATAAATTAAGCATAGAATTACCCTATGACCCCAGCAATTCCACTCCTAAGTATATACTCAAAAGAATTGAAAACAGGTGTTCAAACAAAGACGTACACAAACGCTCATAATAACGCTAGTCACAATAGACAAAAAGTGGAAACAAATGTCCATCAGTTGACGGAAGAATAAACAAAATGTGGTATATCCATACGGTAGACTACTGTTCAGTAGTAAGAAGGAATGAAGCACTGATCCATGCTACAACACGAATGAACATGTGAAAGAGGCCAGACACAAAAGGCCTCATGTTGTATGAGTACATTCATATGAAACACCCAGAGAAGGCAAAGCCATAGAGACAGAAAGTAGGTTAGTGGTTTCCAGAGGCTAGAGGGAGGCGGGGAACGGGGAGTGACTGTTTCATGGCTACAGAGTTTCCTCTTGGAGTGATGGGAATGTTCTGGAACTAGATGGCGGTGATGATTGCACAACAGCATGAATGCACTAAATGCCACTGAATTGCACACTTTTAAGAGGTTAAAATGGTAAATTTTATGTGTCTTTTACCACACACACACACACACACACACACACTCAGTGCTTAGCCCAGTGCCTGGCGTACAGAAAGCATCCAGTGAAAGTTAGCCAGGATTATTATCTTATTTCAAGAGAATCTCGTTGTACTCAGGGCTTGGGTTCCAGAGTTGGCTTGTGAAGCTTAAATCAAGTCAAAACTACAGTCCACAAAACCCAGGACCTGTTTTCCCTGCCATCCATCAACGGCTCCCATGCTTGGATCCTGTGGCCACATTTTCCATGCCATGTGGCAGCCAATAGGTAACTCTGGGTGATTCTGCCCAGCTGACATTGCAATTATGGGAAAAGAAAGACAGTACATCCCTATACACAGGATAAATAGAGACTTTGATGCCACATAGCGATGAGCGTTATAAGGAAGAATGAAATGAGGGCTAGTTTAGCCAAGGTCATCAAAGAAGCCTCCTTGGATGAGGTGACTCAGGGAGCCAAGAGGATCTCTAACTGTGACCTGCTCAGCCCTGCATGATTCACCCCCGACTCCCTCAGCCCCACCAGGCTCCCCCTGGTTCACTGCATTCTAGCAACACATTCTCTCAGTCACCTGGCTTGCTCTGTTCCCAGGACCTTCGCACGTGCTGATCACTTTGCCAGGAGCCCTTTCCCCACATCTGCCCCAGACCAGCTGCTTCTCACTCTCTGGATCTTTTCTCAAACGTCACCTCCTCAGAGAGGCCCTCCTGGACTGCCCTGCCTCAAGGGGTCCCCAGCAGTCATCTTCTGTCACTTCCCCCTGCTTTATTTCTATCCTAGTACTTTTCCCACTTGAAATTATGTTTTTGTGTGTCTATTATCTGTCTCCCCTGTTAAAACGTCAGCTCCATGACAGCAAGGCTTTTTGGTCTGTCTTGTTTTCTGGTGTATCCCCCTATGCCTCAAGCCTAGAACCATGGCTGGCACATAGTAGGTGTTCAAGAAACATATGTGGAAGTAAAGCACAAATAAATGAATGAGTGAATGTGTGAGTGAATGAATGAAAGAATGCCTCTTTGCAGAGAGGATGGGGCTCTGTCCAGAAAAGGGCCAAGAGTTCCCCAAGGGCATGCAGTGAGAAGAGGGGTGACTCTAGTGGTCCCCTCTTGGCTCAGGACTTAGCTGGGGTGTCAGTGAGGCCCTGCTTGTTGACGAGGGGCTGTGGCCAAGGTAGCTCTGGTGACCGCAGCCCCATCTGTCTTCCTCCCTCTGGACGCCCACTCTGCCCACACAGTGTGGGAGCTCTGCCCGTCCAGCTCCCCAGCCCACGTCCTGGCTGTGACAGCCTCCAGCCCTGGGTGACCCACAGGGACTTCCCCCAACAGGTGAAGTCTGGGGCAGGGAGAAAGTGCTAGACAGTTACCAATCTGACCTTGTGTTCCCAAAATTGCCATCCAGGAAGTGAGTAGGGGGTGAGAGAGTCAGTGCGGCTCTACTGAAGGTCCCCCCAGCACCCCGCCGCCCAGTGGCACTTGAGGCCCGGCCCTCAGTCAGGACGCCCAGCCCGAGTGATCCTGGGCGGGTGGGCACACTTCCCTGAGCCTCCAGGTCCTCATGAGTAAATGTGGGTGATAATTCTTGCCTCACAGGGCTGTGTGAAAAAGAAATGGGGGCGTGTGAGCAAAATGCCTCCCACAGGTCCTGCCGTGGGACTGCACGGGATATACTTATACGAAAAATGTATTTGCTGTTTATCTGAAATTCAAATTTAGCTGGGCATCCTGGGCTTTTTGTTGTTGTTATGGATCTTGTTTTTGTTGGTTTTTTTGTTGGTGCTAAATCTGGCAACCTTAGCCAGGCACGAAATGTGTTCAGCAATGTTCACTGAATGAACCGACGGAGCTAAGATACATTAGCTGAAAGCAGAAACAAATGAGGGAGTGGTTGAAAGCTCCGTTGTACAGGCATTATTATTATGGTTGTCATTGTTTTCTCACTTGTGGTTCAAAGGTTCCTGCCTCTGAGAACATTCCTGCTCCTGTCCCAGGCTCAGGCTCTTGGGGGAAGTTGGGACCTGCAGAGCAAAATGACTCACCCAAGGCCCTCAGGGCCTGTTGCTTCTGAGGCCAGGCCATCTGCACCCCCAGACAGCTCCTGTCCTCCACACGATGAAAAAACCCACCCCAGACAGGCACACGTGACCCCTCTGAATCTCAGAACAGCCCCATCAGGCTGGGACAGCTGCCCTCCCACGGTGCCGACGTGGAAAGTGAAGCTCTGAGAGGTGAAGGGACTCGTCCAAGCAGCCGGTGGCACCTCCTGGATGCTGCTTCTCATCCTGGGGCAGAACCTGGGGCCCAAGAGCCACAGCTGGCAGCGCTCCAGACTCTGCTAGAACTGTGAGTCCCACGGCCCCATGCCTGCCCTCCCAGCCGCCGCTGGATGAGGAATTACTCAGACCCGGCTTAACTGCATGAAGGAAATTCCTCCCCCTGGCAGCCTTCCCACAAATCCCCAGCTCCATGGCCGGGAACTGCCTCCCCCAAGGCCCACTCACCTCCTGGCAGCAGCAGCAGATGTGGAAACCCAGGCTTGGCTCTGAGCTGGCAGACAGTGGGTGGCGGGTGGGGCTTGAGCCAGACACGCTCCACCAATGCAGCCAGCTCTGCATTTCATTCAGTCATTCAACAGACAGAGGCCCAGGCACCAGGCCGCTTTCTTGTGTTGGCTGGGGGGAAAAGTGGGTCAGATGATGAATGTTTAAAAAGCCCAACACACAGCAAGCGCTCAGGTATCTATCCTTCTCCTCTGAGCACCTACTGTGTGCTTGGTACCAGCCATAGGCCTGTTTGGCCTGTGAGGGGGACAGGATCACACCAGGAAATCAGAGTGAAGAAGAGACTAGGAAGCTGCTGGAACCAGTTAATGCCCTCAGAGCCTATTCTGTGGGGCTTGGGGTCCCGGCGTTATCTCACAGGGTCCCCGTGGCAACCCTCAGTGGTAGGACTGTTACTATCCCTGTTACTCAAAGCAGGGCGAGGCGACCACGGCGCACAACAAGGATTAGCACTCGCTTTAATATCTCCCACATTTAGGGAGAATGAGCCATTACTGAGGTAAGAGCCATTACCTATTGAGTCAGCTCCCTTCAAGGGGTGATCATTTATTCATTCCACAAATATTTAGTGAGACCTACCATGGGCCAGGCCCTGGGGACACAACAGTGAATAACACAAACAAAGCGAAAATTTTATACAGTACTGGTAAGAGCACAGGGTCTGGAGCCAGATGCCTGGGTTTTAAGTCCCAGCTCTGCCACCTACCAGCTGTGTGACCTTTAACAAGTAAACTTGACCACTCTGAGCCTCAGTTTCATTTTCTGAAAAATTAACAAGAGTAACAGTACTCACCTCCTGGGGTTGTGAGGATTGAATACATTTCTCCACGCTAAGTGCTGAACTCAGAGTCTTGTATACACTAAAAGTTCAACACATACTGAGCCTTTTTCTTTTGACTCTCCTTTTCTCAGATGAGTAAACCAAGCCAAAGGACTGAGAGGGCCCCTCCTTCAGCCCCAGCCTCAGTCCACTCCAGTTCAGAGGGGCCCAGCTCCCTAGCACCCACCCCACCCGAGGCACAACTTTTAACCATGATCTTCGAGGCCCTCCAAGGACACCCTCGTGCAGTGTCCCATGAATCACCTGCATTCGAATCTCCACCGGGTGTTCATCTCCACCGGCCCCGCCCCCAGTGTGCAAACATGCCTGTGTCCATGCAGGGCCCTGGGGTCTGCATTTTAATAAGTGTTGCTGATGGTTGCTGTACTGGGGCCTAATGCAGCCAACTAGGCCAGGTGCAGGGCTGAGATGGAGCTCATCCAGGCAGAGGTGAGAGCGTGAGCCAGGTGTGAGGTGGGCTGGAGTAAACAATTTTATTTCAGACAGGAGGGAGGGGGTGGGGAGGAAGGAAGGAAGGAAGCGAGGAAGGGGAAGGAAAGAAAGAAGGAAGGAAGGAAGGAAAGAAAGAAAGAAGGAAGGGAAGAGCAAGAAAGGAAGAAAGAAAGAGAAAGGAAGGAAGGAAGGAATGGAGGGAGGAAGGGGGAAGAAAGAGAGAAAGAAAGAAAGAAAGAGAGAAAAGGAAAGGAAAGGAAATAAAGAGAGAAAAGGAAAGAATTCTCATCTCGCCAAGCTTGCCCAAACTGAGTTTGGGGCCAGACCACAGGGCTCTCATTTCTCCCCTGATTTTTCTGCCAGAGGCAGGAAACGTTCTCCCTCGGGATGATCAGAAATAGCTGAGTTCAAAAACTAGGCTGGGTGAGAGAATTCCAGGCTAGGGGGAGGGATTTACACCAAAGGGCTCTGTGCAGTCTAGAGGTTCAGGGCACGGCCACTGGCGCCAGTAGGCCTGGGTTCAAATCCCTGTTCTGCTCCTGCCTGGCTGTGTGACCCTGGATTTGGCCTCAATTTCTCACCCACAAAGCAGGAACCATAATGGTACCAGGCATGGCTGCATCTAGGTATTCAGATTTCATCCTCAGCACTTGCTTTCTCTCCATTTTTCCTGCCTCCATTCTCATTCAAACTCCCTGCTCATAGAAGCAAGATGAACTCCATGCTCCAAGCTTCCACTCAACCAGCAACCTGAATAGAAAGCACTTCATTCTTTTTGGTTCCAGCTAAAATCCCAGGCCTGCCTCTCATTGGCTGAGAGGAGGCAGTGCTCTGATTGGTCAGTGCTGGGTCACATGCCCTACCCCTAGGGGAAGCGTACCTAGCATGTGCCACTTTATTTACAAGATCCTGTTAAGCTTCCTGACAACCTCCTTTGGAAAATATCCCTTTGGGAAGGCTTGGAGAGGTGAACAGACTGGGCCAAGTCTACCCAGAGCTGGCCTCAGCTCCTGAGCCCTCCCCCTCCACTCCTGCCCTCTCCCATCTCAGCCTCCAGGAGAGGAAAGGTAACAGGGGTGACCCATGGGACATTTGCCTTGAGAAGAACAGTCCCGTCCATCTCCTCATCTCTGATCCTGGGGGGAAGGGTAATCACCTGAGGCCCTGAGAGGTTCAGGCACTTGCCCAAGGTCACACAGCAGGGAGAGGGGAGCCAGGGTCTGGACCTGGCACTGCCTGAGTCTGGTCGGGGCCTGGAGGCAAGGCTGGCTCCTGCCAATGGGTCCAGGACAAGGACTGGGGGAGCCAGGCCCCCTGAAAGGTGGCCTGGGTTTGAACCCAGCTCTGCCCCTTAACCCTTGTATGAGCCCAGGTGAGGTGAGTGCTTTGGTTCCCTGGGTCTCACTTGCAAAACGGCCCTAAGCCCAGGAGACACCCCATGGGGTTGTCAAGCTGATGCTCACAACTAGCACTTACTGAAAAGCTGTGTCCCACGACTCTGGGGCCCCAAGCCTGGCGTACACAGTGTGGGACCCGCCGCTGTGGTGAGCACTTTGCCCGGATTCAACTTCGTGACCACCTGGAAAAAGGGACGTGCTGCTGCTGCTCTTGTTATTATTACCTCCGTTTCACAGAAGAGAAACTGAGGCACAGAGAGACATGACTTGCCCGAGGTCACACAGCCAGAAAAGGGCAGAGCAGGGATTTGAACCCAGGCCAGTCTGGTTCCAGAGCCCACCTCTTAACCAGTATCCAGTAGCCTGCACGCAATCAAGGCTAGCTGCCATTACTGTTCTTGTCACTGTTACTGTCGGTATCTGCCTAGCTTTCTGCAGTTAGGGTCCTACCCTGAGAAGGAGGGTGCGTCCAAACTTCCCAGGATCCTATCCCAAATGGCCACCCTGCTATGACCCTGCTGGGGAAACTGACGCACAAAGCGGGTGTGTATGCCCAAGGTTGCCCAAGGTTGCCCAAGGTTGCACAGCCCTGGGGTCAGCTACAGCTTCTCAAGGCAGCCTCCCCCCGAGCCAGCATCTCTTGGACCACTCTGCATCTCTCTCTCTCTCTCTCTCTCTCACACACACACACACACACACACACACACACACACACACACACCCCACACACACACTCCCCGTGGGGCAGGGGCTGCCTCCCCCGCCTCCCTCGGCTCCACGCTGGCTGCGGGACATTTGTTACTGTGTCAGTTCCAGCTCCCGCCCTGATGGGGGGCCGACAGGCAGGGGGCTTCCTGGCGGCTCTGGGAGGGAGGAATGCGCCCCCGCCCCCAGCCCCATATGGCCTCCATCCCGGCCCATCTGCTTCCCATTGCCTGACGCGGCCACTGCGGGGCCGCCAGAGCCCGCCCGCAGGGGTGCGAAGTTTATGTGGCCGGGCCCGGAGCCGGCGGTGACAGGGCCACACACGCTCACACAGACACACACCGGACACCCCCCACCAGCCCTGATGCGGGTATGCACACAAAATCCATCCTTCCCTCCGCCCCCAAATACACCCATGTTCTCACGCTCACACCAGCTAACAGCAGACCCCCAACCTGAACACTCCAGAGACCTCCAAAGCCCACACAAACACACACCAGAGCCCCCCACCAAACCCTGACACACACACAATCCACTCCCAGAACTGACCCACTGACAAATATACACACAGACTCACACTTGCAACCACTCTACACTCCCCACCCACTGACACACCCCCCACCCTCCCAAATGTGTCTCCCACACAAAGACACACTCACACCTACACACACACACCCTGCCCTGACCCAGATGACACCGACACAAAACGGTGACACACACAGGCCTGGGTCCCAGAGAGGCCACCAGGCACAGAATGGCCACTCCCCTCCTTCAGAGCCCTGTTCCACCCTAGCATCTCCCAAACGTGGGAGGTGTTATGAGGGCCCAGATCCCTGTGCTGGCCATCTGACACCTACCGTCCTGCCCCACCTTCCCTCCTAGAAGCCTGCCGAAGTCGGACCCAGGGGACTCCGTATCCGGTGCCTTTTCTAGAACACCTGAGGCTGTTCCAACCAGACTCACCTGGGCTCCTGGGCACCTGGACCATCTCCAGGAGACCTCATCATTCACCACGGGGCCCATGGTGGAATTCAGGGGCCCATGAACCTGGACTGGGAAAGAAAGGTACATCTTCACTAACCAACTGAAATTCAGCATTTCCTGCTCTTACAGGTGGACTTGGGAAATGAACCTCAGCAGGACCGTGGCTTTGTCCCTCAGAAATCACATGCTGCTCCACGTCCCTCTACAGTGTCTCAGAAACAGCTTTTATCCTCTTTTCAACTTCAAAATTACCCTAGTTATTAGGCCCGATCTTATCATTAAATTCATTAGCAAAGAGTACAGCTGTCCCCGTATCGAACATTCGACTAGTTCAATATAATCGGTTTTCTTTTAATCCTATACACTTTAATTTATAAATTTAAATCTAAATTTACAAACATAAAAGGGGTCCACGGCATGAAAGCAGATAGGAGCCCCTGAACCAGGTCCAGGTACTGTATTTTTCCACATTTTTAATATTATTATAGCTTTTTATGGTTAGGAGCACAGTGTGTTTGGGTAGCTTGCCCAGGATCACACAGCTCCCAATGGCTGAGCTGGGATTTGAACCTGGGCAGCCTGACTCACCTTGAGCTCTATGCTATCGGGTCTGTGAAAATGCAGGGTCCATGCCCCGCCCCCAGGGAGAGGCTCCCAGGGTCTAGGAGGCCCCACCAGATACACCGGCCAGCCTGGGGACCCTGGGAACGTCCCGGCCAGCCCAGGGCAGATCCAGCCGCTGCCCCAGCCAGAAGGGAGCCTAGCTGCCTTTACAACGTGTGAGATTTCTCACCAGTGGCAATGACAGGAAGAGCAGGCTCCCAGCTCCCAGCCCGCCTGCCACCAGGGCTGCTGCAGAAGTTGAAAATGAGCTTCCCTCTGCAGGGCCCCTGGAGGAGGGAACAGCCGGTGGGCCCTGGAGCCCTCCGTCCCCTGTCCCCCTATTCACCTGACCCTCTCTCTGTCTGCCTGCCTGCAGCTCAGAAAACCTGTCCCCTACAAGCCAGAAACAGTCACCAGAAAGAAAAGGGAGGCTTTCTTTGTCCTCCACTGCCTGGCTCTTTCCATGCATTCATTCCTCAGCCATCTATTGAGCACCTACTCTGTGCCAGCCTGGGAACAGAGGCTACAGCTGTGAACAAAATCCCCATCCTGGTCGAGCTCACGGGCAAGTGGAGGTCTCAGACAAGAAATACACGAACAAAAAGATATATAATATAATAACAAGACATAAATCAGGGCCGGGGGCAAAGAGAAAAGCCCGGGGTGGGGGTGTGTTTAGATAGTGGTCTGGGGAGGCCTCGTTAAGGAGGTGACCTTTGAGCAGAGGCCTGGAGGAAGCGGTGGCGAGAGCTGTGGAGTAACCAGGTGGAGGAAGCAGCAGATGAAGGGCTGCTACCCTCTGGCTTCCCCGAGCTCTGCTTTCTGCCTTCTTCCAGTCTGAATCTGAAACTGGGCATTCAGGAGCTTGCCCTCTCGCCAATCCCCCCATCCTGGGGTCACCTCCCTTCCTCCTCCCATTCCTCCCTCCCTCCTCCCATTCCTCCCTCCCTTCCTCTCTCTCCTTCCACCCTAAGGGCCCAGGTGTTACATAAGCACCTATGTAATTATTTGTTTCCCTCTTTCAAGGGAATGCCTCGTCAGCCTCCACTGGAGTGGAAGCCCAGGAGTCCAGAGGCTGGGGGTCCTGCTTCTTGCTCTTCCCCAGGACCTGGTACAGTGCCTGGCCTGTGCCCATTTGACAGATGAGGAGACTGAGGTTCAGAGCAACGCCTTGGCTGACTCAAGCTGCGCCATGGAGGCTCTGCAGCTGGGGACTCAGCTGTGTCAGACTCCAGGTCCTGGGCGCATAACCTTAATCTGATGGCTTCTTCTTCAGGGACTGCCCTGATTCCAAGCCTGTCTCCCGTCTCACCGCAGGCAGTGGGGAACAGCCCCCAAATCCAAATGTGCCGTGGTCTCCTGAATACCTCAGCCTCAACTTGTGGCTGATGAAATCATAAAGTTTATGGTACCCATAAATTACTAGTTTTGTCCAGGGCTTCCCATGTGCTGGACACCATTGCGTCTATCAACTCATTTAATCCTCCCACCCACCCTAAGAGGGCAGGGCCCATTTTACGGAGGAGGAAGTCAAGGCACAGAGCAGCAAGGCGCCTGGAAGAGAGGAACAGCCGGCGCGGAAACGAGCAGAGCCCAGGCGCACGGCGCTCCCCGCTCCCTCCACCTGCCGACCACGGCCACGGGCAGCGCGGTCCCGGGGGGCCCGGGGAATGCGCGGGGGCGGAGGGCGCCCGCAGAGCCCGGCTCACGTTTCCGGCCCGGCCGGCAGCCCCCTCCGCCCCCTCTCCGCCGCCGCTGCTGGCGGCCCCCTCATTAAGGCGCCTTGCCTTCCACCTCCGAATTTTCCACGCAGGGTTAGCCTGGCGACGCGCTGTCTGCGGGCCCCATAAAGGCCGCCGTGTGCTGCATTCGTCTCGCTGGGGGCCGGCGGGGGAGGGGGCCGCGGCCTGGAGGGGCGCCCGGCGGCCCGCGGGCGGGGACCTCGCCTGCTTCTTGCAGCAAGGGCCCCCTTCCCGGGACGGTACGCAGCCTCGAGAATTCCACATTCATAAATATCCATTTCAAAAAGGCAAACAACAACAAAAAAACCCATACGGCATTTATGGAGCCCTGCTAAAAGGACCAAGAGAGCTTCAGAACCAGCAGGCCCATGAGACCCTCCTAGCAAACTCAAGGTGGAAAGGCTTCTCTGAGCCTCGTTTTTGCAGGAGAGAAAACTGAGCCCAGGGAGTTGAAATAAACTGACCACGGTCACACAGGAGAGTGTGGGATCATTTTAATAAATCCGAGCACAGCTCAGGCTTCTCTATGGAGCACCTACTATGTGCCAGGCACTGTTCTAGAGATGGGGATATAGCTGTGAACAAAACACAAAGCTTCCTACCCTCCTGTGGCTGATGTTCCAGTAGGGGAGCCAGACATTGGCAAATAAACTCCTAAAATAAAGTGTCAGATCGTGGTGAGTGCTGTGGGGAAAGATCAAGCAGGCAGGGGGGCTGGGGAGTGAATGTGGTGGGGAGGGGCTCTGTGAGGGGGGTGGGGAGTGCATGAAATGGTGCATAATAGGATGGTCAGGAGAGGTCTCTTTGAAGGTTGGAGTCATGTGGACTTCCATTAGATAATAAAACGGTGTTCCAGGCGAGAGAAACAGCATGTGCAAAGGCCCTGAGGCAGGAGCATGCTTAGCCAGCATTTCTTTTTCCTTTTTTTTTTTTTTGCGGTACGCGGGCCTCTCACTGTTGTGGCCTCTCCCGTTGTGGAGCACAGGCTCTGGACGCGCAGGCTCAGCGGCCATGGCTCACGGGCCCAGCCGCTCCTCGGCATGTGGGATCTTCCCAGACCGGGGCACGGACCCGTGTCCCCTGCATCGGCAGGCGGACTCTCAACCACTGCGCCACCAGGGAAGCCCGCCAGCATTTCTTGATCATTTACTATAGGTATCTCTCATGCATTATTTTTTTCCATTCCTTTCAACCACTCTGGCCAGTCCAGGAATCTACATAATTCTCTTTTTCTAGCTGAGGAGATTGAGGCTCAAGAGAGGTTAAGAGGCCTCCCTAAGGTCCCTTAGCAGGTCAGTGGCCAAGGTGGCATTTGAACTAGGGTCTCTTGCACTCATAATGATGTGGTACATTGATGTGACATGGGCAAAGACAGGTCTGATTCTCCATCTTTTAGCACAGGGACTGGCCAGAGCAGTAGGGGAGGAACAGAAGGGAGGAAGAATTTCAGAACAGTGTCCGCCCTGCATCCATTAGTGGTGGGATTCCTCCTGGTGGCTCATGTCTGTGTGAAGATGCATGCAGTAAATAATACCTAGATCGTCTCAGAGGAGGGCAGCCTCTGGATGAGTTTGTCTGAGCCGCCTGCACCTGGTGCTTACAGGGTCCTGCGACCTGCAAGGGATTTCAGAGGACTGAAGGGCAGAACACTTGGTAAGTGAATCTCTGTCCTGTGCTTTGTGTATATCCACGTTTGTTTCAAGGGCACACACACACACACACACACCCCACACTACCTTCCATTTCTGCTGTCAGAGAGGGATCGGGTGTCCTGGGAGCTTTGGGTTTCTCAACCACGTCCACATCTGAGGAGAGTGGGGTCCTCCCGTGAAGGGTCCCCCAGTCCTGACTCCCCAGACTACACGTCAGTCTCAGTCAGCTTCTCACTGGCTCTCCAAGCATCTCAGAACCAAGAGGCAACTCTTGACCAGTGACCCTGGCCTACTTCACATTCTCCCCCAGCGACACCAGCCTCCTCTGCATTACCACCTCCACTGCACAACTTCACGTTTCCCTCTCCATGCCAGCCAGGAGGCCAGCAGAGTCATTTTGCTCTACCCGGACTTCCCCTGGGCATCCTTCAGAATCGCTGTGCTCATCAACAATATACCATGTTTTTTTTTTACTCCCATCACTTAGGAATTCATGCCCAGCTCTCCGAGAGCCACCCGTGTCACCCAGCTACTCTCCAGCCATCCCCAGATTTCTGTGTGAGTCAGTCCATCACTCAGGAAACCCCTGTCGGCTCAGACCTCGGGGGTTACTCCTTTTGCTCCCCCATTTATACAGCAGTGCCTCCCCGACGTCCTCCAGTTCCCATGCTTATCTTTCCCACTTGACACACCCGGGACCTCACAGCCACGCTCCATGATTCTCCTTTTACTTCAAGATGTGACCAAGGTTTGGGCCAACATAAGCCAGTGTCATGCCTATTTCTCCATGTTCCCGTCACAGTCACACACCCACCTGCAGAAGGAACTCTCCTGCATCCCGCCCTCACACACACTTGCTCTCAGAGGAGACCCAGCTCATGGCTGACTTCACCACCCTGGCCTTTGTCACCCTTCCTCTGTGCAGTGGGACCCTCCTGCCTGCCGACGTCCTGGCTTCTGGGGTCCATGCCAGCGTGACTCCCCAGCTTGCCTGTGTCCTTTTGGGTGACACTGCAGATGATGGGGACCCTGTATCCCCAGTGTACCTGCGTCACTGCTGCAATGATCCCCTCACTTACATATGAGCAACTGGTAGAAAACAAGACCGTTACTGAATCACCCTCTTCCTTCACACCACCTCTCAGCCTCCCAGTGTCTCTCGACGATTTTAAACCATCTTTCCCTCCTCATTTGGTTTCTCGCTGTCTGGCCACTGCCCTCTCTTCTGTGCGCTGCCCTTTCCCCGCCTTTGCACCTCTCTGATGTCATCCATCACTGCTTTTGTTCTTCCTCTCCGGAGGCCGGGCTTTCCTCTGTGTTTTCCCAGGAAAGGGGCTAAAAGCCCAGCTCTCTTTTAGTGGCCCCTTCTGTCCTGCCTTCCTCTTCCCCTCTGTGACTGCATCTCCTCTCCATTCTTCCTCCAGCTCCAGCCTCTCAGGGAACACGTTGTCTCTATTCATCTCTCTCTGAGTCCCTGTCTTAGGTTCATATCTCTTTCTTCTCTTTTCTCACTTTCTAGCAACTCTCTCATTGTTTTACTCCCTTTCTACCCTCCCCTTCTCCAACCTTCCGAGGCCCCCCTTTCTCTCCCCCATTCTTGCTCCCTCCATCTCTTGCTCTCTAATCCTTTCCCCCATTTATCACTCACCCACCCCATACCCCAGGTCTTCTAGTCCCCTGTTCTCCTTAGTCCCCTTTTCCAAGTCCCGCCCCTTGTTCTTTCAATGAAGCCCACCATCTTATTTCCTTCCTCCACCCCATGACCCTGATCCATCTCCAGATCCATAGGTATCTTTATGCCCTTTATCTCCCACATTTATATTCACCCTGGTCCTCCCTCCACCCATCTTTGGCCTTTATCCAACCCCACCCTGACTTTCATCTCTGCACCAGCTCTTTTCCCCATGAGCTCCATCCCCTCAGGAGCCAACCATCCCACTCTGCCTCAACCTTGTAGGGTCTTCCCCCCACTGTATGGTCTGTCTCCCAGCCCAGCTCAGACCCCCTACTAATTCCACACCTTCTGCCACCTCCCCTTTTGCTCTCTGTCCCTGGGCCACCTTTCTGCCCTGTCCCTTTTATCTATCATACCAGCTACACACTGTCCCCTCCTAACCCCATGTATACATTTCCGCTCAGTACTAAAATTCCTGAGGGTTAAAATCTCTGTTTTCTGAACGCTGACTGAAGCTGAGTATCACCACCGTGGAATGCATCTGAAAGACAAGGGGGAATGTAAAATCCTATCGGACAATTTAAAACTATCCGTCCATTTTATTATTACTATGATGAGTAGTCAGTTTTAAACTTTGAGCTCATTGGGAAGATCAGTTCCTCTCACGCTGTCAGCTCCTCGGGGACCCTTTCCCTGCGCCCAGGGCACCACACTGAAGAGATGGGCCCTCTCGGGCTTCCCTGGTGGCTCAGTGGTTGAGAGTCCGCCTGCCGATGCAGGGGACATGGGTTCGTGCCCCGGTCCGGGAAGATCCCACATGCCGCGGAGCGGCTGGGCCCGTGAGCCATGGCCGCTGAGCCTGCGCGTCCGGAGCCACAACAGTGAGAGGCCCGGGTACCACAAAAAAAAAAGAGAAGAGATGGGCCCTCTCAGCAGACACGTGGAAGGCTATCACTGGTCTCTGGGTCCAGGGCCATGAATTCCCAGACACACTTTTTCGTAATATGTTCTCAAGATGGAGCTTTTACCCAGGATTCACGATTGGGGCAAACTTAAAACGTCCTTCCTTTTCAGCTACTGAAGTACTTGCATGAACATCAATAACTATAGCACGTTGCTTGTACAGCGCCGTAGCCTGAAGACAGGAAACAGTACAGAAAGTATGTACCTAAAGCTTTTGCAGGATATCCATGGTTCTGCAGTTTGGTTGGCGAGGACAAAGGATCATGTGGTTCCTCATTTTCTCTAAATCTTCCTTCATCTTCTAAATATGCCCAAATAAGATAGTTTCCTAAAAGAGGAAATGAAATAACTGAAAACTATTATATTCTTAAAGGTTATATTCTTATTAGGAATTTTATGCTTTGTTATGAAAGCTAGCAAACCACATAATGGTACAAGTAGTGGAATTAATGCTACTGCTCTGTTGCTATCGTTCACTTATTTATAATCATTTGCTCGAGAAAAAATGATGTTTCATCCAAAGTTATCACTTTTGTATTAACCATCTATTTATTTCCTTAGTTTTGATTTCTTTGAACCTTCTTGTTTTTAATACAGTTGACCATGTTCACAATAACTATTAAAATAGGACTGTGTCTTGCTCCTTTATAGCAAATATACGTTTATATTTCAAGTGACTGATAGACTTTCAACCAATAGAGCCCACAAGAAGATATTCACTCAACCGTCCTGTAGTGACAACTTTTAAATTTTGCCAACTTTTAAATTTTTATTTTTCTAAGGCCTGTAGGCTTTTGCCAATGTTTCATGATGACTTTTAGAAGCAACCAGTAAAGTGAAATACAGGCCTTGTTCATATCCCTGATGAGGTGCGACACTGACAGCATGTTCACATATTGGCAGGTCAGGCCAAGTGTGGCTGAAAATAACCGAGAGAAAAGCGCTTGGTTCTTAGGACAAACAAGGCCATTGTAAGCTTTTGCTTACGTGTGAATACATGACACAGGAGTTTCTTAAAATAATTCTCATCTTTAACACCAGAGGGACACAGCTATAGTTCTCCCTATTCTTTATTCTATTTTACTTATTTTATTTACTTATTTATTTATTTATTTTTGGCCACGCCTCATGGCATGTGGGATCTTAGCTCCCCGACCAGGGATCGAACCCACACCCCCTGCAGTGGAAGCTCGAGTCTTAACCACTGGAACACCAGGGAAGTCCCCTATTTTACTTATTTTAAACAATGCTCCGTCTCATTTACCTTTTTTTTTTTTTAAATAAATTTATTTATTTTATTTTTGGCTGCATTGGGTCTCTGCTGTGGTGTGCGGGCTTCATCACTGAGGTGGCTTCTCTTGTAGTGGAGCACGGGCTTCAGTCGTTGTGGTGCGTGGGCCTAGCTGCTCCACAGCACGTGGGATCCTCCCTGACCAGAGCTCGAACCCATGTCCCCCGCATTGGCAGGCGGACTCCCAGCCACTGCGCCACCAGGGAAGCCCCTCATTTACCTTTGATCGTCGACTCCCACCCTCATCCCCACTCTCACTAATATTTCGAGTCCCAGTGTGTTCCCCCCTTTCGGAGCCTCCTCAGCCCCCAGACAGTCATGGAGGAGACATGCACTTTTCCAGCACGCGCTCCACGGGCCAGGCTCTGGTATGGGTCTCAGAGGAGGCAGGAGAGGCCATAAAGGACCCTGGCCTTCAGCTCCTCCTCTGTCAAATGCAGTGATTAGTTCTGATCACTCAGAGCTGCTGTGAGGATTCAGAAAGATGATCCATGTGAGGGGACAGGGTGGTGCTGGTGCAGGGTCACCTAATCCCCACATTTGTTCAGACACAGACCTGCTCCCTCAGCTCCACTGCCACAACAAATCAAAAATCTGATATTCCACTGAACTTGTCTGACTTTCATTAAAATAAGAATAGTAATAATAATACCTAATTGTTTTTTTCCAGCCTTTACTCCATTTTACCTACATTCGAGTATTCAACCGTCATATGAACCACCTTACAGAAGGGGAAACTGGGACACAGACGGAAGTCCCTTGCCCAAGGTCATGCAGCCAGGGAGTGGCAGAGGTGAGATTTGAATCCTAACACTTGCACTCTAAACCACAGTGATGAAAATGATAGCAATAAAACTGCCAGCCAGTGTTTCCAGCGTCTGTTACAACTGTCTTCAGTCTATCTGCCAAACATATCTGATAAAGAACTTGTATCCAGCATATATAAAAAACTCTCAAGATTCAATAATAAGAAAAGAAGCCAATTTAAAAACGGACAAAAGATTTGAATATTGTATATCTTCACTAATTAAGATCTGTTGATTGTAAATAAGTGCGTGGAAAGAGGTTCAATGCAAATTAAACCACAATGAGAAACCAGTAAACACCCAATAGAATGGCTAAAATCTAAAAGACTGGCCGTACCAAGTGTTGGTGAAGACACGGAGGAGCTGGAAGCCTTGTGCACTTCTGGTTGGAAGGCAAAATGGTGCATCCTTTTTGGAAAGTGGTTTGACGGTTTCTTAAAAAGTTAAGCATATACTCATCATTCAGTCCAGCAATTGCACTCCTGTATGTTTACCCAAGAGAAACGAAAACATATGCCCACACAAAGACTTGTCCATGTCTGTAGCAGTTTTATTTGTAATCCAGCCCTCAGGTCTCTTCCATGGAGGCCACCAAACACATGTCTGTATTAATACCTGGAATGCTCTAGAAGGACCTCTACCTAAAGGAATTCTTTCCCACCCCAGGCCCCAATTTTTCTTTTTTTTTTTTTTGCCAACTTTTAAATTTTAATTTTTCTAAAAAGCCTTTTTGAGAACAAAAAGATTAGATAAGGACCTACGCAGTTAGACAGGTCTGGGTTCGAATCCCTGCTCAGCCGTTATCACCTGAGGGGCACCTTGGGCAAATGCCTCCTTCCTCTGGGACTCAAGTCTCCTCATCTTTAAAATAGGGATGTGATAGTAAGAGCGTTTGCATCTTCCAAGGGCTGTTGTGATAACCTCATTGCTGGGCTCTAGAACCGGCTGCTCCACCTTGGTCAAGATCCCCGAGGGCCTCTGCCCTCCCACAGGCCTGGGTGAGGAGGGAGAGAGTGAGCGAGAGAACTCAGCCTCCCTCCCTCCGAACCCCTCTCTGGCTCCCTAGTGCCATACTCTCCGCCAAGGTCATCCACAGCCTTCTGTAATTAATTCACCACATGTTTACTGAGAGCCTGCTATGTGCCAAGCACCGTACCAGGCGCTGCTCCTGCCCTCTCAGAGCTGCTGTCTGGTGAGAGAAGCTCACTGAGAAAGGAGGTGGGACCAGGGGAGGGAGGTGAGGAGGGAAGATCCGTAGAGTGCAGGGGGCTGTCCATTTGGTTGCTAGTGTGAGGCATGGCATCGAAGGTCAGGACTCCGGTGAGGAAGAACACGGAGGCGGGGTGGGGGCTGTAGCGGAGATGGCTGGGGGAGGGTCCAGCAAGAAGACAATTCTAAAGACTTTCTCCATCTTCTCTGCACCACCCCTCTTTTCCAGCCAGTAGGGCTGGAATCCCTCCTCTGCTCATCGTCTCATTCAGTCGCTCTCCAACCCTACCCAACCCACGCACAAAGACACCTCCCACCCATTCTTCCTTGGCCGTCTTTCCAGGCGGAAGCTACAGCCTGCAGGTGCCTCCTCTCTTGTCTCCCACTTCCTTTCAGTCCCCTCAGTCTATTTCCCACCCACAGCCAGGGGGAAGTCTCGCCTCCGCATAAAATCCCCTGGCAGCTTCCCATGGCTTAGAATAAAACCCAAACACCTGGCCTACAAGGCCCTGCGGGGTCGGCCCCTGCCCACGTCTCCCACCCCCTCTCCCATCTCTCCCCTCCAGCCACACTGGGCTCCTTGTCACATCATGAAGACACCAAGTACATGCCCACCCCAGGACCTTTGCACTTGCAGCTCCCTTTGCCCGCAGCTTCCTCATCCCCCTCAAGTTCTCTTTGCCTGGCTCGCTCCTGCTTTTTCACCATCTCGGGACGGCCCCCCAAATACCTCCACAGCCCGACTAAGCTGGCGCCCCTCCTGCTGTCTCTCCGCACCCTGCACCCTTTCCAGGCAAAGTCACTCCCCTCCCTGGACTGTCAGCTCTCTGAGAACAGACCTCGACTATCTGTTCGCTGCCTGGAATGGGGCCTGGCACACAGTAGGCGCTCAGTGTACGTGCTGAATGCAGACAGGACTGAGCTCCAGTCGCGGGCGCTCACGTCTGGAGCCGCAGACCTTCTGTAGACCTGCCCTCTGCTCAGAGAGAAGACCCAGATGGCAGTCAGGGCTGAGGCCCATCGGGGGCACCCCAGCCTCTCCTTCCCAAGGCAGTGGGCCCCGCCAGCAGAAATCCCCATGGCCTACGGGCAGGGCAGACATCAGTTCAAATACCGGTGCCTGGGGGCTTCCCTGGTGGTGCAGCAGTTGGGGGTCCGCCTGCCGATGCAGGGGACACGGGTTCGTGCCCTGGTCTGGGAAGATCCCACATTCTGCGGAGCGGCTGGGCCCGTGAGCCACAACTACTGAGCCTGCGCGTCCGGAGCCTGTGCTCCGCAACGGGAGAGGCCACAACGGTGAGAGGCCCGCGTACCGCAAAAAAAAAAAAAAAATACCGGTGCCTGAACAGGGTTACCACATGACCCCAAACTCATTTATTTCCCAAGAGACTAACTTATCAAAATGTGTACTTTATACCTGGCAGTTGATTGCATGTCAGTTACATCTTGAGAAAACTCTTACACTCATACACACACCTTTATGCACTAAAATGGCTAAAATAAAAACTAAGAACCCATAATAACAAAACGTTGACAAGGATGTAGTACAGCTTGAACTCTCCCATAGGTTGCTGTGGTCACACAAGACCTGCACAGGAATGTTCACAGCAGCCCTCTTCATTAGAACCAAAAAGTGGAAACAACCCCCATGTTCGTCAACGGATAAACAATATGGGGTATATCCATCCGTGGAATATTACAGGGTCATAAAAAGAATGAAATACTGACACATGCTACAACATGGATGAACCTCAAAAACCATCTGCTAAGTGAGAAAAGCGAGTCACAAAAGGACACGTGCTGAATTGTATGATTCATTTATATAACATGTTGAGAATAGGCCAATCCATAGAGACAGAAAACAGATTAGTGGCTGCCAGGGGCCAGGAGAGGAGGAAATGGGGAGTGGCTGCTCATAGACACGGGGTTTCTTTTTCCGGTGATGAAATGTTCTGGAATTAGATGGTGGGGTTGGTTGCACAACCTTGTGCATGTACAAAAAACCACTGGATTGTACCCTTTAAATGGATGAATTGCATGTGAATTATATCTCAATAAAGCCGTTGCAAAAAGAAAATCCTGGTGCCACCAATTATCTCACAGCTGTGTGTCCTTGGGAAAGTCCCCTGCGCTTTCTGAGCCCAGGATCTGCCTCTCTCACTCAAAGGATTGACCAACTCACAGCCGGTAAACAGCCCTGCACGGTAACCATCCAGGCTGTCGGTGAATAACGGCCCCACCGGGGCTGGAGGATGGGCTGCCTATAGACACAGAGGCCGAGGATGAACTCAGCTCACAGGCAGTGCCCGGGGTTGGGGAGGCACCCAATGACACACAGACATCACCCTGAAGCCCTCGAGAAAGTGACAGGGTGGATGTGATCACCATGCGTGACTTCCTTCACCTGGGGACATTGCCAAGTCTTGAATGTCGTTCTTTTGTGTGTGAGTGTGTGTGTTTCTGTTTAGAAAGAAAAACACACGCTCATTATAGAAAATTCTGAGATCTATGAAGAAGAGAATTGAAACCTCAGCAACTCCGCCCTCCAGACAGAACCACCGTTGACCCCCAGGGCACACATGTCCCTCTCGGTGAAGGCAAAGATGGATAAAGGTGGAGGAACTTTTTACCCAAATGGGAGCGTACTTTTTTTTTTCTCAGGCTGACCTGTGAGCCGCTTCTTGCACATGTTGGCTCCTTTTCAAGTCAACCTGTGAGCATCAGGTTTATCCATGAAAATATTCATTGATTGACTGCAAATCAAGAGATGCTCACCGGGGGGAACAACAATAACACAGCAGTGGAAAAAGTTAAAAATTATGAATGAAATGCCCTCCACTTCACCAGCACATCAACCTACCCCCAGAGACAATCACGATGAGCAGTGGGTACACTTCTTACAGATCCTTCTTTTTCTTTTCTCTCTCTCTGTTTTTTTAAATAAATTTATTTATTTTATTTATTTATTTTTGGTTGCGTTGGGTCTTCATTGCTGCATGCAGGCTTTCTCTAGTTGCGGCGAGCAGGGGCTACTCTTCGTTGCAGTGCGTGGGCTTCTCTTGTTGTGGAGCACGGGCTCTAGGTGCGCAGGCTCAGTAGTTGTGGTGCATGGGCTTAGTTGCTCCACGTCATGTGGGATCTTCCCGGACCAGGGCTCGAACCCGTGTCCCCTTCATTGGCAGGTGGATTCTCAACCACTGAGCCACCAGGGAAGACCTTTTTTTTTTCTTTTCTTTTATTTCTCTCTTTCCTGTCAACAACTATTCAGTGAGGACTAACCACTCATGCCTTCATTCATTTCATCATTCGAGAAATATTTGAAGTGCTTTTCGTGTGCCAGACATTTGTCTTTCTCCACCCATGTGCTACCTACACAATATATATTTTAAAGATTGTATGGACATTTATAGTAGCTGCAAAGTTCTCAGGATACGCAAGGACCCAGTTAACACATTCAGTCTCCTGGTGCTGGGCATTTGGGTTGTTTACGGCATCCTGTTATTCTGAAAAGCTCAGGGCGTAATGTGTTTATGTACTTTTTATTTGATGATTGGGTCAAAAGTTGAACATGTTTTACTGCTGTGCAAAATGAGGGCTAGAGAGGACAGGGACTCATCCAGGGTCACAGAGTGAGGTATTGGTGGCACTTGGACCCACAAGGCAAGGACCGAGTTTCTTAGTAAATCCCTAGCCCAGCCCCAGCTCATCTCCCTAAGGTAAAAATGGGTTTCCTTGGGGGATTCCCACCCTAAGCACCCTCCTGGGTGATACACGGCGTTCCTTTCTCCTTGCTGTCACCTTTTCAGCACCTCTAAAATGTTTTTTCAGGCCATAGCTCCAGCTAAATAGAATCGGGTTTGGGACCACTGGTTCCCCTCACCTGAGGCCCTTCCAGCTTGTACCCACAGAGGGATGGGGAACATAGGACTTCACAGAGAGTCTTCAGCTCCCCTGGGCCCTGCCATCTGGCCATTCAAGGCTCCAGGGGAGGGAATTCCCTGGTGGTCCAGTGGCTAAGACTCTGCACTCCGAATGCAGAGGGCCCTGGTTCGATCCCTGGTCAGGGAACTAGATCTCACATGCTACAACCAAGAGTTTGCATGTGGCAACTAAAGATCCTGCATAGCGCAACTAAGACCTGGCGCAGCCAAATAAATAAATAAATATATTTTTAAAAAATAAACAAAAACTTTGCAATATCTTATTTATTTATTTATTTATTTATTTATTTATTGGCTGCGTTGGGTCTTCGTTGCTGTGCATGGGCTTTCTCTAGTTGTGGTGACCAGGGGGCTACTCTTTGTTGCAGTGCGCAGCCTTCTCATTGAGGTGGCTTCTCTTTGTTGCAGGGCATGGGCTCTAGGCACGCGGGCTCAGTAGTTGTGGCTCGCGGGCTCTAGAGCGCAGGCTAAGTAGTTGTGGCGCACGGGCTTAGTTGCTCTGCGGCATGTGGGATCTTCCAGGCCCAGGGCTTGAACCAGTGTCCCCTGCATTGGCAGGCGGATTCTTAACCACTGCGTCACCAGGGAAGTCCCAATAATAGCCAATGTTTACAGAGGCTTTCCTCTATGCCGGGCCCGAGGCCAAGCAGTTTATAAATATTCATTCATTTAATCTGTACAACAACCCCCAGAAGAAGGGGCTGTCCTTCAGATGAGGAAATGGACACAGAGAGGTTGAGCAACATGCTCTAGATCACACAGCAGGTAGACCATGGAGGAGACATGTGAACCTAGGCAGTCTGGCTCCAGAGCCTTACACCTGTATGACCTACGGTTGTTCTGCGGATGAAATCAGGTAATCTGTGCAAAACAGATAGTGAACTGTCATGAGCTGTTTATTGTTGTTATTATTATCATTGTTATTATTATTATCTGCCCGACTGGTTGCTCTTTGCCTCACTGAGTCTTTATTTCCCTCAGTTGCTGAAAAATCCGGACAAGGCGCTGTCCTGGCCCCGCTCCCTCGTTCCCAAATCTCTCTCCACTGCATCCTTTCCTCTGCCTCATCTGACACCAAGAGGGCAGGGAGTCTGTACTGCCGGTTTTGCTCCCTACACAGCTGCCCATGGGATCTTCCCAAAGAATGTATTCTTTCATGTCCCTCCCCTGCTCAAACCCTCCCACCCCTCCTGAGTGCCCCCAGGGTAAGTCCACAATTGCCCCCCAGGGACTTCCCTGGTGGTCCAGTGGTTAAGAATACGCCTTCCAATGCAGGGGACACGGGTGTGATCCCTGGTCGGGGAACCAAGATCCCATATCCTGGGGGGCAACTAAGCGGGAGCGCCACAACTATTGAGCCTGCGTGCCCCCAAAGAGAGAGAAGCCCGCGTGCTGCAACTGAAGACCCGACACAGCCCCCAAATTAAAAATTAAATAAATAAATAAATAAAAATCTTAAAAAAAAAAAAATTGCCCCCCAGGCCTACATGGCCCTGGTCCTAATCCCAGCAGACCTCTCTCACCTGGCTCCTTCTATCCCCCTGCCCCTCTCACACAGTAACTTCTGAGATCTGGGGTGGGCAGAGATTTTGCCTAAAGACCTCTCTCTTCCAAGAACCACAGAGACAAAATCCGACTCCTCAGATCTCCTCCTAAGGGTCCCCCTCCTCCAGGCCAGCTTCCCAACTCTCCCTCAGGGTTTGTTGGGTGAATAATAAAAAGTCCCCAAATCCATTGAAGGCCCTGAGAAAGACTTGTCACACCCTTGGCTGTAACCACCTGCAGGGGGTTAAATTGGGTCTCCCCCCCCCCCCACCCGCTGTCACCAAAAAAAAGATATGTTCAAGTCCTAACCGCCAGATGTGTAAATATGACCTTATTTGAAAATCATGCTCTTGTAGATGTAATCAAACTAAGATGAGGTCATCCTGGATTAGGGTGGGCTTTAGATCCAGTGACTGGTGTCCTTATAAGAAGAGTGGGCTCACACTCAGAGAAATAAAGGCACAGAAGGCGGCCACGTGAACATGGAGGCAGAGACCAGTGACGCGGCTACAAGCCAAGGCTACCTGGAGCCTCCAGAAGCTGGAAGAGGCAAGGAAGGAGTCTCCCCCTAGAGCCTTGGGAGGGGGTATGGCTCAGCTGACACTTGACTTTGGACTTCTAGCCTCCAGAACTGTGACGGAATAAATTTCTGCTGTGTTAAGCCACCCAACTTGCAGTAGTTTTTTATGGCAGCCACAGGAAACTAATTTTTCACCCAACTGTGGGCACCCAGAGTGGGTCTAAGGCCCTAGGTACAGAGGGAAGTCAGACCAAACAAGCTCTTGCCAGGTGGGTGGTCCTGCCCTCATGGAGCTCCTAGTCTGGAAACTTCTCCTGGTCTTCAGGGACCACACAGGATACCCCACCCCACTGGGTACCGTTGGGGACTGAACTCTCTTTTCCTGGTCCTACACCACCCCTTTATCTACGCACACCTTTGGCTGCCTACCTGGCTGGAGAAGGATGTGTGGTGTTTCTAGAAGACATGTTAAAGGACAGAACGGGCCCCTCTATGTGAGAGAGTCTAGGCAGGCGAGTGTAGTAGGTAGAGACCCAGACTCTGTTCTACTTCAATTAAGAAATGTTTAATTACACCCACTGCAAAGGGAGAAGGAACAAAATGACAACAGTAATAAAAGAACTCAGGGTTTCAATCCCAGCTCTGCCGCTTCCTTGCTGTGTGACCCTGGACAAGTTACTTAACCTCTTTGGGTCTTGGTTTCCTCTTTCTTGAGTCAGCTGTGAAGGTTTAATGAGTTAGTCTATACGAGGCACTCAGCACAGGGCCTGGCACATAGAAAGTGCCCCGTAAGAATGGTGACAACGTTGTACTTCCTAGGGGCACACATATATTCATCCATCATTCATTCAGCAAAGTTTTACTGAGTGTGCTCCTCCTGTGAGAGGGACTTGAGGCACTGGGAGACTGGACTATGAACAAAGCAGACAAAATTTTCACCTGCGTGGAGCTGCCATTCTAGTGGGGAAGACTGTCAACAGAGAAACTGTGGATAGTGAAATATATGGGTTGACGGATGGTGACAAGTGCTAGGGAGAAAGAAAAACAAAACAAAACAGGGCAGGGCGTGGGGGCTGGAATGTAAAGGGGAGAGGGATGGTGGGGGAGACCAGTCACGTGAGCTTCTCTGGGGGCTGAGTCTTCCTGGCAGAGGAACAGCAAGTGCAAAGGCCCTGAGGTGGCAGAGGACCCCTCGTGACTGGAGGAAGCGAGGCGGGTAGGGAAGGGGATGAGGCAGAGGTGATGGGGCCGGAGCGTGCAGGCCCCTGTGGGCCCAGGTGAGGGCTCCGGCTTTTCCTGTGAGTGCGAATGGAGCCATATGTGCAGGTAAATATTTACTGTTTTAATCTAGAAGATACGAACGAAGCCCTTCACAGCGGCACGCTGGAGACAGTAAAGGCATCAGGGTAGGGTGTGTTGATCACATATCACTTGAGCCTCACATCTAATCTTCTCATGTTTCCTTTTTTAATGAAAGAATAAATTTTCCTAACATTTGTGAAATTGACAATTTGAAAGCAAAAAAAGAGCAAGGAAGACCCAGATCCCTGCTCGCCAGAGTACCCCTCCATCCCAGCTCAAGGGACATCCACGAGTAAGCCACCGGATCACTAATGGGGCCCAGATGTGCCCAGAGGTGGCCCTGGCCCCAGACCTGCCTGCCTGGACACTTGCACGGAGACCAGCTTTACAGCCAGTTTATTTCCTGGACTCGTTTTAAAGAAAAACCCAGGGGAGGAGCTAAGGGCCTGGCCAGACCCTTCTCCTCCCCACCCAACCTCTCCCAACCCACAGCTCTGAGCTGCTGCCCAGACAGAGGACGGTAGTTCTTCCCTACAGTAGAGAGCAAACCAGTAAAAATAGAAGGAATGATGGAGCTAGAAAAATCACCATTTGGCAACCACCATAATAACAATTGATGTAGGCAGAAAACACCAGCGAGGGCTAAACCTCGTGGGTGGAAGTTTGAGGAGTAACGTGATATTCACGTGGCCTTGGAAGGTCTCCCCACAAGATACGGATTAAGTACAAAAGGGGAAAAAGAGGGACTTTATCCAGGCGAAACCTGGCAGACACCACCTTAACCAAGTGGTCAAAGTTGACGTCACCAGGAATGGGACAAACTGACGTCATGTGCCCCATGATACGTTGCACTGAGAAGGATACAGCCCCTCCACTGTGGTTCTGCCAAAAGTGCACAGCTCGGATCTCATCATGAGGAAGCATTGGGAAAATCCAAACTGGGGGACGTTCTATAAAATACCTGGCCTGAACTCTTCAAAAATATCAGAGTCACAGGGGCTTCCCTGGTGGCACAGTGGTTAAGAATCCGCCTGCCAATGCAGGGGACACAAGTTCGAGCCCTGGGCTGGGAAGATCCCACATGCCGCGGAGCAACTAAACCCGTGCGCCACAACTACCGAACCCGCGAGCCACAGCTACTGATCCCGCGTGCCACACTACTGAAGCCCACAGGCCCCAGAGCCTGGTCTCCGCAACAAGAGAAGCCACCGCAATGAGAAGCCCATGCACTGCAATGAAGAGTAGCCCCTGCCCGCCACAACTAGCGAAAGCCTGTGCACAGCAACGAAGACCCAATGCAGCCAAAAATAAATAAATAAATTTATTTAAAAAAAAAAAAGTCAGACTCACAAAAGACCAAGGAAGGAGCTGTTCCAGAATAAGAGAGACTAAAGAGGACAAGTAAATGTAACGTGGGATCTGGATCTCTCCCCACCCCCTAAAGTGTTACGGAGGGCATCACTGGGGCAGTTGGGGAAACTTGAGTATGACTGTGGATTGGATAATAGCATTGCACCAACGCTAAATTTCCCGATTTTGATCACTGAACTGTGGTCATATGAAAGAACGTTCTTATCCTTAAGAAATACCCGCTGAAATACTTCGTGGTAAGGGGGCATCATGCCTACAACTTACTCACAAATGGTTCAAAAAAAAAAAAAGTGGGTATGTGTATGTGCGTATACAGAGAGAGAAAATGCAGACTTGCATTTGATAAGATGCCAGTCGAAAGATTCCAGTTTATTGTACTTTTCTTGCAACTTTTCTGTCAGGTTGAAACTATGGCAAAATCAAAAGTTTTAAAGAAATCTAAGAAACCGAGCTCCCTGCTCTCTCCTGCCCGCCTCCAGCCACCCCATTCTACCCCTTGCACCCGCCTAGAGATGGCTTTGGTTGTTTTATTGTAAATCCTTCCAGAGTTTCTGTATGCAAATACAAACAAGAATGAATAACAGGCTCAATTCCACCCTTCTTCCCACAAAAGGGAGCATGGTCTGCATGTTATTTTTCTCACTTAGCTAAATGTGGCTGAGTGGGGGCTTGTCCACATCAGAACACAGGAACCATCCTTCTTTTTATCCCCACCCCCGCTACCGGGTCCAACATCTCCTTTAAATAATCCCTAGTAACGCGCACCCACCAGCGCTCAGGTGTGCCTGGCACAGAGCTGGAGGCGCAGCGGCCACAGATTCTTCAATCCAACCATCCCCGGAGGCCTCCACCCCTCTGGGCCAGGCCAGCAGTCATCCCTCTACCTTGGGCCTTTCACTGGCTCCCAGCTCTGACTTGGCTAACTCCATTCTCCACCAGGATGGGGGGAGTCAGTGTAAAAGTAAAGCAGGCCTCATGGCTCCCCTGCTTAAAATGTCCCCGTGGCTGCCCTCTGGGCTCAACAAAATACAACTCCTCGCCACCCGCACAAGTGCTGCAGGAGCTGGACCAGCTCATCAACCCCACCTGGGCCCCCCAGACTCTCTGCCACCCTGGTCCTTTTCGGCATCGTGGCAAGCTCATTCCAGCCCCGGAGCCTTTGCACTTGTTGCTCCCGCGAGAGGCTGGAGCTCTCTCCTCCTCCAGGTCTCCGCTGCAATGGGCGCTGGGCTGCAGCTCTCCCGCCTTATCGGAGGGTGCCCTACCCCATCTCTCTCTAGTAGGCGCTCTCTTTAATTCCAACTTGGCACATCACTGTAGGAAAGCGGCTTATTTAATCACTTGTTTGTTTTCTGTCTCTCCTGCTAAAACATTAGTTCCCTGAGTGCAGGGACTGTCTCTCTGTTCAGGGCTGTAATCCCAGGGCCTAGAACAGGGCCTGGCACACACGGGGCTCATCAAAACCGATTGGATGGACAGCCCTTTACAGTCTCCGGGGAGGAAGGCGCCGTCATCACCCTATTTTAGGGGCAGCAACTGGGGGTCCGAGAGGCGGAGAGCCTTGCTCCAAGGCCTTGCGAGCCAAGGGCATGAGCCTGGTACCTGACCCCCAGAATGATCGGAGCCTCGTGCACCCACGTTGAATGCCAGCTGGGAGTTTCCACGAGGCCCATCCCTCTGGGAGTGTGTGAAATCAATTATACATTCACCATCAATGTCGGCACCTACTATGGGTGGATGTATGACACCCAGGGACGTGGGACACAGTAGGCCTTCAGCAAATTGACGCCCGAACCCCCAGCCCCCCACCGACTCCCTAACTTCCCTTCAGGGAGGCCAGCTACAATTTGGCGATTGTTAGAGAACTTTTTTTTTTCTTTTGGGAGGAAAGCTGCAAGTCATTAAGGGCTGCTCCTGGCCTGTGGGTCACCATTTCCTGTTTAGAAGAAAGAATCATCTCTCCTTTGGAACATGAAGCTCCCCCGCCCCCGGCCTGACTCTGGGGCTCTGGGACGCCCGCTCAGCTCCCCGCAGGAAACTGGCACCTTCGGCACCTTTTGTGCTCAAAAAGGACACTCATTTTCTCCTGGCCCCAGGAGGGCCCCAGAGGTGAGGTCACCATGACAGCCTGCCGTGAGTGAATTATCTCAGGCCGGGACGGGACGCAAGCTGACCGTCTTCCCGTCCTGTCCTGTCCTCGAGCAGGAAGCAAAATGACCCCTACCCTTTGGCCTGGCTTCTCACCCTCCCGACTCCAGCCAGCCAATTTCCTTGCATCAAAGGCCATTTGGTACCCAGAGGCCAGACAGAGGTGTGGGTCTGACAGGGAGGCCGGAGCGGGGCCTGGAGCCCTTGGAAACAGGAAGGACGTCCTCCGTCCCCTTCTTGCTCATTGCATTCCACTCCCTCATCTGGGGGCAGCAGCCGCTCCCTCCCCGAAAGACCTGCAGCGCTGGGGAAGGCCCCACAGCAGGCCTAGTTGATAAGACCCAGGGAGCTGGCTTCTCACCCCGTGGGCCTGGTCGGCTTCAAAACGGGAGCGCGAGAGAATGAGTGAGGGCCGCAGTGTAGAGACTATTAAGAAATCTGCACACGCAGCCCTACTGCTCACTGGCTCACAGGTGTTTCCCAACCTCCGCATCGGACAGGACATCCAGGCTCCGAGGAAAACCCATCCGCACAAACAAGGTCCCTGACAAACCCAGAAGTCCAAAGCCATGTGATGTTTAAGAGGCCAAGGCTTAGGGCTGTGTCAGGAGTATCCGAGCTCCACGAACCCCTGCCCCCTCCTCCCTCCCTAAAGGCCCCTTAAAATACCCACTCCACATAAAACCAAGTAGACTTTTTTATATATAAATTAACCACTTTATTGAATATCAATAAACCGTACATATAACTATACAAAACGTCTCCTTAGTACAAAATGTCGCTTGCAGTATAAATACCAGTGTACCTTTAAAAATGTAAACATCTTCCTCCCGGGCCCACCTGTCGGGCCCCCGAAAATAGTTCCGGGAGACACATCAGTGGAGCCGAAGCACCCCACTTGGGCCCCGGACAAGTGAAGGCAATTATTCACAGTCCCTTTGGAGACGTTGTTAAATTGCCCGTGAAACAGGTGCCACCATGACAAACAGGAGGCTGAAATAGCTGCCCAGGCCCTGGGGCATCCTGGGGTCTAGACGGTGTCCTTGTGTCAGGGACCACCCCCGCGAGTGCACCTGGGGGTGGATGTTTGCATAGTTAGTTGCACCTTCTGGAGGGGGTGGCCTGAGGGTTCCTGTAGGGGAGGCTGGGGTCCCCTGAGTGGGGTGGGAGCTTCTCATCAGTCTGCTGGCTTTTGTCCTGGAGCTCAAAGCAGCTGTATCCAAACAGCTCTGGATACACAAACCCACGCAGAAAGGCCAACTCCAGAACACTCTGGAGCAGCGGCTGCCAGGAGGGGGTCTCTGCTGCAAGCCACCCTCCCATCAGCCATCCACAGAAAGGCCCCCCTGAGCCCGGTGAGGCGCTCAGAGCAGAGGACTGGGAAATGGTCCTCAGAGTCCTGGGGGGCCAACGCAGCCAGAAGGCGGAGCTCAGGAGGGAACTCTGGCAGGGAGAAGGATGCCGGGTCCTTCCTTCTGGAGTTGGGGGAGGGCCCGGAGAGGCGCAAGGAGCCTTGAGAGTCAGCGGGGCCCCCCTGAGCAGCCTGACTCTTGGTGCTTGTGGAGCAGGGACATTCGGGAGAAGGTTCTGGAGCACGTCTTGCACTGGTACTTTTTGACATCCGAGTGGGTCTGGAGATGGGCCCGCAGGTTGGAGCGGTCAGCGAAGGCACGGCTGCAGTGGGGACAGGAGAAGGGCTTTTCGCCTGGGGAGACAAGACAGGAGGGAGCTGAGTGAGACCCAGCCACTTGGGAGAACAGCTGATGTCTACTGATATCCCCACCCACCCCCGGCTCACCCCAACCTTGAGGAACTCCCGCGACCCAGAAAAGCCAGGCCATACAGTGTCCAAAGGCCTGGATTTGGCAGGGAGCGCTGCTGCTTCCCACCGTGTGGCCCTGAGCAAGTCAGCTGGCTTCTCTTGAGCCTCCATTTGCTCATCTGTAAAATGGAGCTGTTCATCCCCCACTCATAGAGGCTGGTGATTGAGAGAAGGTTGAATCAAGTACTTCTGCCCTGCCAGCAGGAAGTGCTCAACAATGATGACAGTGATGGCAACTGTGTTTGCTGAACACTTTGTGCCAGGGACAGTGGAAGCATTTTACACTATCTCATTTAACCCCACCTCTGTCCTGAGTTTAGAGATGGTAAATCTGAGGCACAGGGAATATGCAGCATCTCAGCAAGAACCAAATAGCCCGACTCCAGTGCCCTTGATTTTTTCTTTTTTCTTTTTTTAAAAGAATTATTTATTTATTTATTGGCTGTTTTGGGGTCTTCGTTGCTGCACGTGGGCTTTTCTCTAGTTGCAGCGAGTGGGGGCTACTCTTTGTTGTGGTGCGTGGGCTTCTCATTGCAGTGGCTTCTCTTGTTGCGGAGCACGGGCTCTAGGCGCAGGGGCTTCAGTAGTTGTGGCGCACGGGCCTAGGTGCTCCACGGCATGTGGGATCTTCCTGGACCAGGGATCGAACCCGTGTCCCCTGCACTGGCAGGCGGATTCTTAACCACTGCGCCACCAGGGAAGCCCAGCGCCCTTGATTTTAACCACTACACAGACTGCCCCTCAGTTAAGGGGGCTGTAATGGGTGTTCCTTATTAACCCCTGGATTTACTTCCTCTTGGGGACAAAGCTTAAGAGTCAGCCTTAAAGCCCCACCCCACCCCCACCCCCCAGCAGGTCACTCCTTTATCCTGCTTCCCCATCAACTTGGATCACACTCAGGGTAGTTTCAAGTCTGTCGGTCCCCCAATCAGACTGAGTCCCATGAGGGCAGGATCCCCCCCACCGCCGACCCAGAATCCATTCCAAGCCCAAGGCCCAGAACCCCCAAGAGGCTACAGAAACCTTTTACCTTATGACTTATTTTTTTTAAAAAAAACCCCACCTGGGGCCCTCATTCACCTGCCGGGCCAGGCTGTATTGAGAAGAGTCTTGCACTTGGGGCTGGGTACACAGTGAGAGCTCAATAAATGCTTGTACAACAATAAGTCTTTTTTTTTATAAAGGTCTCAGAAGAGCCTGACTCCTCAATCACCACCAGAAAACACCATTCACCAACTTTTCATAATTCCTGCCCCAATCAAGAGACTGTAACTCACATTCCAGAAACGTCAAATGCTGTTTCGCTTTTTCCTGGGGCTGCAGCATTTCCCAAATAAAGTCAGAAGGGTAACGCATTAAACAAATACTAATCAGGCTCCTACCACAGGCCAGGCACTATTCTGTAATACTGAATAGTCTTTTCCAGAAGAAACTACATTCTCCTATCCTTCCATTCCCAGCCTTATATGCCCCTAGGCCAAGGCCCTCTAGTTAAATCCCAGTGCTGGAATTGAGAGCTGGGAATGAATGAATTCCAGCTGCCTCCTGGGTGCCTGGGGCACTACCCTGAGCAGGGAGGGCGGGGTCCAGAAGTCAGATGCCTGCGGCCCACTGTGGAACCACGTTCATGGGCTCAGTCTCCTGGGGCAGATATACAAGGAAACAGGCCACGGGCAGAGAGCGGGGACCTAGCCAGAGGATTGGGGAAGGGACACCTGAGTAACCTGCTCTGCCGTATTGAGCTGCCTCTGCACACCAGGCCCGAAGGGTTTGATGACCGCAGTCTACAAGGTCCAAGGGAACTTCCTCCTCACACACTCCCTTGTGAACTCAGGGCCCACACTATGCAGGTCTGGAAAACGGGATGGAGTCCTGTAATCCCCACTGCCCCCTCACCCCCTTGGCTGAAGTGAAGGAGCCCTGGCTCCAGCCCATGGTCTGTGACTTGGGAAAGTGACTTCCTTGTCCATGCCTCAGTTTTCACACCTGTAAGATGGGGGTTATGATGGCACCTCTCTTAGGACTGTTGGTGGATTTACCTACCGCCTTGACACAGGTGAAGGAAGCCCTGAGCACCACGCCTCCCCCCGCCTCCCGCACTGCCAAGTGCTCAGTGGACGTTATCTTTATGTTTCTTATGATTAGACACAAACCTGAACAAAGGGGCAGGCTTGATGGGGTGTGAGGGGTGCAGCAGGGGGCAGCAGACCTCCACCCCTCGCGGAATCCCCCTCCCACCCCAGCCACGTCTCTATGGTGCTCCTGGAGTGTGAAATTGGCACCAGATCGGCGGGACAAAGGCCGCCGAGGGGGGCAGTGTACATGCGATACTCCCTGGATTAACGCGGCCTGACACACTGCGGGCCAGCAGCTGCGGCCCGGAACAGGTGCTGGGCACCGCTGCCCCGTGCACCTGCTCCACCCCCCAGCCCTGCCCCCTGGGCGCACCATTAAGGCACACAATGGGAGCTGATGAGGGTGGTACTGGTGCATTTCAACAGGCTTTTTGTGTCTGAGCCATGCCTTTACATTAAAATAATGTCCGAGTGGGAGGGGAAGGAAGCTGGGGGGCCCAGGGGAGCATCTGAGGGCTTCCACTCCACCCAAATAGAGACCCTATCAGCTGGGCAGGCACCCAGGACAGAGGCCAGGCAGTTGGACCCTTCCATGTTAAAATCAGGGCTGTCTGTGCACCAAGTAAGAGACATGGGTAGTAGCCACAGTCTGCAAGGTGTGGAGGATGCCCCCGTCCCCCGTAGGAGTAACGATGACACCAGTAATGCCTGCAAAATGCCAGGCTTCACAATCCACCTCACTGACCCTCACGGCTCACTCAGAGGTCAGCCACCGGGTGAGGAAATGCCAGAACTGAGTCTCCAACCTGGCCAACCTGACCCCCAAAAACCAACAGTCATGACCCTTAAACCCTCTTCTCCCTCAACAGACACTCTCCAAAGAGCAGCCCCAAGCAGGGTGGCCTCCACCATCCATGTTCTGAAAAGGTGGAGTGGCTACCTTTTCTGCATTTCCAGAAAGCTAGAGACTAGAACAGGCTCCATTTCATAATTTTCTATACATTCAGTATTGCATTTTTTGAAACACCAAGACATAATTGTGTTTTCTGCCAGCAAAGGTGTTCCCGGGTCTGCATGATAGGATTAAGATTATCTATTCAGCAGTGTGAATGGGGGTGGGGAGAGCAGATCTGAGAACCATGATGATATTATAAAGCGATTAAGGAGCCACTGAATCTAGACAGCCCCCTATGAAATGCTACCATAACCCACCCTATATGATTATATTATAATCGGAGAGGCTCAGAGCATTAAATCACTTGCTCAAAGACACACAGCATGGAAGCAGAACGCACACCAACTATGATTCTTGTGTGTACTGATCATGTACCAAGCACTGTCCCAGGTGATTTCTGTATGCTTTCTTTCATTTGACCAGAGCAAAAACCCCACAAGGTGTTTCTATGCTCATTTCACAGAGGAGGGTACTGAGGCTAAGAGAGGTGAAACAGCAGCCCAAAGTTTGGGAAGATCCCAGAGCAGGATCCAGAGGCAGGTGGGGAGTCTGACAACATCCTGTCTGGCTGGGGGGCGGGTGGGGGAAGTGGAGCAGGGTGAGCCCCTTCACACCTGGCCCCAACAGCAAGGTGTCGGCTACACCTTTCCCATACCCAGCTCCAACCCATTTGGCTGAGGAACTGAGCCTGCAGAGGGACGTGTAAAATTATCTCCTTAGCCCATCTGCTCAGCTGGTGAATGAACGAATGTTTCTGCCAAACTTTTCGGAGCCAGGCCCCTGAACTCTTGAGCTAGGAGTCAGGAGACTGGGCGGCGGGGTGGGGGTGGGGGTCAGTTTCCACAATCTGAAAATAACAGCAAGCCCATCTTACAAGTGCTGGTAGCAAAAGCAGTGGGACAGTGAGAAGAGCAGCCAGCCTGCAGGGGTACTCACCAGTGTGGGTCCGGACGTGGCCCTGCAGCAGCCAGGGCCTGGAGAAGGCCTTCCCGCAGGTGCTACAGACGCAAGGCAGCGTGTGGCTTCTGATGTGCATCTTAAGGGCACCCAAGCTGATGTACTCCTTGTTGCAGTATTTGCAGTTGAAGGCCTTGCGAGACTGGGGGTCCTTGGCCACGGAGAGCCCAGCCAGCTGCTTGGGCAACTGGCCCAAGCCTGGGAAGGCAGCATAGCCCTCGGCCTCCAGGGAGGAGGCTGAGGTGGAAGAGAAGGACGAAGGAGCCGGTGAGGGTGGGCTGGGGGGCTGGGAGCCTTTCCCGCTGTCCTCGTCAGACAGGGAGGTCAGCTCGACGGCCTTGGGGATCTCCTGGGGCAGAAGAGAGGCCCAGCCAATCGGCTGGGCTTGCGGTGCCAGGAGAGAGTCCCAGATGAGCGTAGGCAGTGAGGCCGTGGGATTGAGGACCTCGGGTGGCGGGATGGCTGCCAGCAGGTGGGCCTGGTCGTAGGGCTGTTGAAAAGTGAACTCTGTGGGGAGACAGGGAAAAGCGCAAGGTCAGGGATTAGGTCATTCAGTCAGTCAGCAAACATTAGCCTGATGTGGGCCAGGGGCTGAGTGGGGCTGGCACTCGGTGCTTAGTAGATGAATAAAAAAGATTCATGACCAGGACAGCCAAGTTCCTGCCCTGGCAGAGCCCCCTGCTCAGCCAGGTCACCTGGTTCTCCCACCTCAACCTCCAGATCTTACAGGAAGGACCCCCCCTTCCCCAGCTCCAACTCAAGGAGGTCATTCTCAGGTCTCTTTCCTCCTGCGGTGCCCAAGTCCCCAGCCTGAGACAAGACCCCCAGCTCCCTGGCCCCTAATCTCCCCAGCTGCCGAGGCACCACCCCTGTCCCCCTTGATACACATCTCTTCTCCCACCCCCTCCCCCAAATCCTCTGGACTCCGGACTCTTTCCAGCCCCTGGCCGGCGTCTATCCAGACACAAGCCGCCTCCTCTCACTTCTGTGCTCTCGGGGCGCCCCGCTTCTCGGCGGCTAATTAGTCCCCTCAGCCCAAGACCACCGGCCTCTAAAAGCCCTCTCCCAACCTCCCGGATCCACCTGCCCCGGCCTATTCACACCCAGACTGTTATCTTTTGACTCGACTTTGGCCCCTCGACTTTGGCCCCTCGATTTTGTCCCCAAGCGCCCTGCCTCTCAAGTTCCCCCCTTGCAGCCTTCGCCTGCCTCCCCCTAACTCCCTGGGGTCCGGCACCCCGTCCACTCACCTGGAGAAGAGTCGTGGAGCTCGCTGTAATTGGGTCTCCGGCGGGAGCAGGCGGACTTCCTGACGAGGAAAGAGCGCGGCATGGTGGCCGAAGCAGCGGGGGTAGCCGGGTCGTGCAGGGATCCCAAAACCCTCCACCCGCGAGGCCGTGCAGCTGCGCTGGGAGTGGAGCCTGGCCGCCAACTGCCTTAAGTACTCCAGCCGCGGGTGGGCGGGGCCGACTACGGCTGCGCCCCTTTGTCACCTCCGCGCCAATCGAGGCGCGCCTTCGCCGGAGGCCACGCCCCAAGCAGGTGCGCCGGGGTCTGGCGGGGCTCGCGCCGCGTGGCGTTGGGAGCCGGGAGGGGCCGCTCGGGCGCTGCGCCTCGGGGCTGCACTCATCACCCGGCTGCGGGCTGCCGGGGGCGGGGCTCCGGGAACCCCGGACTAGGCGGGACCCCCTTCGGGACCTGAGCTCCAGCCAGCTCGACGCGGCACGGTCCCCCGCCTCTGGCGCCCCCTGGCGCCGCGCGCCGCGAGTCTGGACACCTGACGTTCCGATAGTGCCACCTCCTCGGGTTTGGGAAGGGGGTGCCTTCGCCCGGAAGGTGACTCGCAAAGAGTGTGGGAATGAAAGGGACAGTACACAGTTCGGGGACGGGGAAGAGCAATGGATTTCTGCACGTGGTTGCTGACTGTGCAGTGCCACAGCCTTTTTTGCAAAGCAAACAGGCATCATCTAGAAAAATGCATTCGTTCCCTCAGTGTTTACTGAGTGCCCACTAACATGCCAGGCACTGTTACCGGAGTTGGGGATACAGCCCCGAACAAAACACTCGGGATCTCTGCCGAAGGGTAGCTCCCTGTCCGGCGGAGGAGACAGACGAAGTAAACAGACAATTCCAATGCAAAGGGAAGTGTGCTTTGATGGGGGGAGACCACAGGGCACTGTGACAGGCAAGAGGCGGGTCACTTGACAGGGGGTCGGGGGGGCCACTTACCAGAGGAAGTGAAGAAATACCGAGGGGAAAGGCCTGAGGTTAGAATCAGTAACTATTTCAGAGCCACTGAGAGCAGTTCTCAGGGCTGGGGGTGGGGTGGGCAGGGCTGATGGGTCAGATCTGCCTGGCCTCCAGGGCCTGGAGGAGTTTGGACTTTGCCCCAAGGGCACTGGGGAGCCAAGGAAGAATTTTCAGCTGAGGAGGGACCTGTTTAGAATGGTTGAGAAAGAGTACTCTGGGCAGGTGGGAGAAAGAAGTGGGGAAGGATGGGGCTGAGGTGGTCGCTTCACTTGGCTGGGGTCGTCAATACTGCGTCTAAAGGACCTAAGGCTGCACTCCAAGGGAGGCACTGACTGATTCATTGTGGGGTGGGCCCAGGGGAGGGACACTTCATCCGCAGCTCTCCTGTGAGCCCACCAAGTTTGAGGGCCAGGCCCCGCCTGGAGTGGGGTTGTGGCACAGAAATAAATCCACAGGTCTTGCCCATGGGTTTCTACCTGTGAAGCAAGGACAATGAAAACCTGTAAGTCCCTCCACTCACCACCTAGAATGAGGGCAGGGACAACCGTCTGTTTTGGTCATCAGGTGCTGGGGATAACAGCTGTGAACAAGACAATCCTTACCATGTTCTAACTGGTGAGGGGACGGTAAGGTGGGGGAGACAGGCCATGCACAGTCATTACGAAGAATATAGCCTCTTCTACATCTGTTTACTTTCAATCACGATTTTCCACATGCATCCAGAGGGAGGAGTAAGGCTGTGTCCCTCTGCTCAAAACCTCCCATGTTCCTATCTCACCCAGAGCAAAAACCAAAGTCTTCACCACGGCCCCCCACCCTGCTGATCTGACCTCTGCTGATCTTGTCTTGAGCCACCCTCCTCCTTCCCGCTGCACAATGATCCCCCCTTCTTTCTGTTCCTCCACATCCCAGCCCTTGCCTACCACAGGACCTTGGCACCTGCCGTTCATCTTCCCTGCCCCCTAAATCTCTCTCTCCAGATCTTCACCATGTCGGCTCCTTTGCTGTCTTTGTTTCAGCATTAATTTCACCAACTGCTCAGCCTCATTAGTAATGAGAGAAATGCAAATTGAAACCACAGTGAGATACCATTTCACACCATCAGAAAGATAAAAAGTTAAAATTTGGTCACTAGCAAGTGTTGAGGGTATGAGGGCAGCAGGACTTGCGTTCCATGCTGGCGAGAGTGTCCCAGGTACACGCCACTTTGGAAAAGTTTGGCATCAGCTAATAACAGGTGACTCTCCTCCTAGCAATTCTACTTCCAGGCCACCTGCATCCCAGAGGTTCTCAGCCCTGGCCGCAGATTAGATTCCCTCAGGGAACACCCTAGCCTGGGCCCCACCCCCAGAGCCATCCTGATTTGATTAGTCTGGGTGGGACCCTCTGGTATTAGCATTTAAAAAAACGCCTCAGGTGATTCTAGTGAGCAGCCAAGGTTGAAAACTGCTGCCCAGCCCTAATCCCAGAAGAAACAAGAGAGTATTCATTGCACCGTTGTTCCTAATAGCAAAACAAAAACAAAAAACAAAAAAAAGTGGAAACAACCCTAATGTTCTAATATCTATCAACAGTACAAAGGATTAATAAACTGCGGTTCATTCCCATAATGGAACATATACAGCAATAAAAGCAAACTGCAACTCCATGCAACAACAGGGATAAATCTCAAAAACATAATGTTAAGCAAAAAGAACCAACTCAAATGCATACGGTTAGGTGGATTTACATAAGGTTCAAAAGCAAGCAAACGAAACCCTTTATTGTCTAGAAATGTATATGGAGGCGGTAAAACTATAAAGAAAAGCAAGGGAATGTTTAATACAAAATTCTGGAGAGTGGTTAGCTGGGGGAGAAGGTGCTTCTAGAGAGTTCTTTTTTTTTTTTTTTTTTTTTTTTTGCGGTATGTGGGCCTCTCACTGTTGTGGCCTCTCCCATTGCGGAGCACAGGCTCCGGACGCGCAAGCTCAACGGCCATGGCTCACGGGCCCAGCCGCTCCGCGGCACGTGGGATCCTCCCAGACCGGGGCACGAACCCACGTCCCCTGCATCGGCAGGCGGACTCTCAACCACTGCGCCACCAGGGAAGCCCTAGAGAGTTCTTGATAATGTTGTTTTAAGCACAGAAAGATATTTATTAGTAGTCTTGAAACTGTACAGTAGACAATTTAAACACTTTTGGTAAGAATGATATATTTAACACAAATTTTATGTCACCTCAAGGGAGGCTTCCCTGATCATCCCAGCCAGAGTAGCACCCTGCCCCACTCACAACATCACTGTTTATTCCATTACCCTATTCAATTATCTTCAAAGCACTTAGTAGGGGCTCGAGTACTTGGTGAATGACTGATGACTGGCTGTACCTCCTCCTGGGTCACCCTGTGCGAGTTACCCAGTCTCTCTGAGCCTCAATTTCCTCAACTGTAAAAGGTGGGTGTTCTGTCTCCTGGAGATGTCGGGATGGGCAGAGTCCAGAGGCTGGTACTCAAAACACCATTGCCTGGGCCTGCCGCTCTCCATTTTCCTTCGGTCGGCCACCTGCGCCCTGGAGGAGGTGTAAGGTGGGGGAGGGGCCTTTCTCAGATCTGGGCTGTCCCCTCCCTTCCGACTGAACTGTCTCGGCGGTTTCTCCTCCCGGGTCACCCTCACAACCCTCCCTCCAAGAGGCGGCGGAGACAGCGAGGTGGGAGGGGGCTTTGGGCGAGGCGAGGCCCTGGACGGCGAGCCACCTCCCGGAGGTGCGGTCCCGGCCTCCTCCCGGCGAGGCGACACTTTTGATGCTGTGGTGTCAGGTCCTCCCGGAAATGGACTGGCTCTGCGGCTGGGCTGCAGCGGACACGGCCGGCCCGGCCCTGCCCTGCCCACCGCCCTACGCCCCGGGGCGCGGCCCTGCGGCGCCCTCTGCTGGCCGTCACGTGGGGCCGGGTGCACACGCCTTCAACGAGGAAGAAAACTGGTACAGCTGCCTTGGAGAGCAGTTTGGGAATATCTAATGCGGCCAGCAAAGGCCTCTGAGAGAAGATAAATTTGAATAAAGGCCTGCAGTTTCCACGGGTGTCCATCCCCCACTAAAAGGACGATAACTAAAAATGTGATTTACAACCCAACCAAACAAAAAAGAAAGCGTCCCTCCATCCCAGATCTCCATTTCCCTCTGCAAAGGTAACTAAACATTTTTACCAGTGTCTTGTATGACCTTCCAGAGATGGTTTTTATAGAGACAAGGAGATATATGCATATGTGAGTATAATATGTACCTCCCTTTTTTATGTAACACAAATGGGAGCCTATACGCTAGCCTACTTGCTTTCCTCCCAAGTAACTATACTGCGTGTCTTGATGTTGTTCCATATCATTACATGTAGCTCCCTTCATCTGTTGCAGGGCTGCAGACTTTTTCATTGCATGGATTATACCATAATCACACAATTTATCTAACAAGGGGACTTGTGATAGGCATTTAGATTAGAATATAATTTTTTGCTACTACAAACAAGGTGGCAATTTCAATGAATGTCTTGTACACACATCTTTGACCTGAAGTGCAAAGATATGTTACAAAAAATGTTGAGGGAATTCCCTGGCGGTCCAGTGGTTAGGACTCTGCGTTCTCACTGCCGAGGGCCCGGGTTCAATCCCTGGTCGGGGAGCTAAGATCCCAAAAGCCATGTGGTGTGGCCAAAAAAAAAAAAAAAAAAAGTTGATACATTTGTCCAAATGTCCTCTAAAGAGGTTAAACTAAATTATACTTACCAGCAGGGAGATGGGGGCCCTTCTCAAAACCTGGTGGAGGCAGGGTATTGTCAAATTTTTTTATCTTTTCCCATCTGATAAGGGAAAGTGAGATCTAGTTACAATTTGCATGTACATGATTGGAGCATTTCTTACATACTCCAAAGCCATTTCCTTTTCTCCATGTCCTGTCCTGAACTATCCCTGTGAGTCTGTCCTTTGGTCACTGAGTTGATGAACTTCCTAACCGATAAATACTCTTTGTATATTACGCCAACTGGCCCTGTTGATTATTAGATCATTAATCGGTGAGTGGATCAATCAGAGCAGATCAATCAGAGAGTTAATCTCGACCGGGAAGAAGACATTGTCCATGGGAAGTTCAATGAATGAATCAAGGCTCAACCTCCACCCTTATCCTTGATTTAAAAAAACAAAACCTCTTGAGTGTCTCCCACTTGCCTGAATGCAAATAGTGATTCAGCCTCGGGCCTTGAGTCAGAAGGCACTCTGTCACCATCCCAGGATACAAAAGGCTTTCAAGGGGAGTTTTTGGGTCCAAGTCCATTGGGCGTGGCCGAGTTGGGGGCTCTAAGAAAAGATGGATAAGCCCTTTTTGTTCCCATTTACTGAGCACCTGCTCTGTGCCAGGCTCTGTGCAGGAGCCTCACCCACATAGGTGTCCCTTTAGCATCCCCAAGTGATATTTGATGCCCCTGCACTGGAGCCAAGGCCCACATAGGACCAGTTGATACATTACAGTGCAGTCAGATTAGCCACCTGTCAGAAAGAAGGAAACTCTAGATGTAATGGATGTGGAATCATATCAAGACATGAAGTGGTAAAAAGCAAGGTGCAGAACAGCATGCACAATGTGATGCCATTTGCATATAAAGAGGGAGAAATATGTGGGTATTTCTTAGAGACACAGAAACAACCATTGGAGGGAGAACTGGAAACGTCACAGGCGATTGTCTCTGAGGAGGGGATCTGGGTGGCGGCCGGGCAGGAGTGGGAGGGAGGTTCTTTACTACCTGCCCTTTCCTGTGTCTTAAATTTTTTTTTAATCCTTTGCAAGTATTAACCACATTAATTATTTTTCTGGGGGGGGCCATGCCTCACTGCATGTGGGATCTTAGTTCCCCGAACAGGAGTAGCACCCGTGCCCCCTGAAGTGGAAGCGCAGAGTCTTACCCACTGGACCGCCAGGGAAGTCCCTAACCTCATTAATTCTTTTTTAAAAATTAATTAATTTAATTTATTTATTTTTGGTTGCATTGGGTCTTCATTGCAGCGAGCGGGGGCTATTCTTCTCCGCTGCAGGGTGCAGGCTTCTCATTGCGGTGGCTTCTCATTGTGGAGCACGGGCTCTAGGCACACGGGCTTCAGTAGTTGCAGCACATGGGCTTCAGTAGTTGTGGCTCGTGGGCTCTAGAGCGCAGGCTCAGTAGTTGCAGCGCACGGGCTTAGTTGCTCCGTGGCATGTGGAATCTTCCCAGACCAGGGCTCGAACCCGTGTCCCCTGCATCGGCAGGCGGATTCCCAATCACTGCCACCAGGGGAGCCCTAACCTCATTAATTCTTAATAGGGTAGCAAAAGTTGTCCATCATGGAGGACCTGTTAAATATATAAGTCCAATCAACGGAATATTTTGCAGCTGTTGAAATGTTGAAGCCTGTCTATGTACATATAAACACTCCAAGGCTCCCATTTCTCTCATAGGAAAAGCCAAAATATTCACAACACCATGAGGCTCTGTAGGACTGGGCCCCTTGTGGCTCCTCTGAATTCACCTCCCGGATGAGGCTCCAGCCACCACGGACCACACCAGAAATGCGCCAGCCTCAGCACCTTTGCATGTGATGTTCCCTTTCTGTGGAATATCTCCCCCTCCCCCCACCCAGACGGCCACCAGGCTCACCTCCTCACCTCAGGGAAGTCTCCTCTGGCACCACTTCATCCCCCCTCTCCCCAGCCTCTCACACTCCTTACCCCCTCTCCTTGTTTGACTTTTCTCCCCAGCACTCAGCAAATCTTACATCATGTATATTTTACTTATTTTACTGACCGCCCTTCAGACCAGAGGTTAGCAAACTACAGCCCCCAGGCCAAATCCAACCTGTGGTTTGTTTTTGTATGGCTATTGAGCTAAGAACAGCTTTTACTGACAAACAGTAGCTATCAATTTGAGAAAAGGGAGTCCTACCTGGGCAGGAAGTATCTGTCTCCTTCGCTGCTGTGATCTAAGCCTGGTTTATAGTAGGTGCTCAACAAATATTAGCTGAATGGATGAAAGAACTCATATACTTTTTTTTTTTTTTTTTTTTGGCCACGCTGCGCAGCTTGCAGGATCTTAGTTCCCTGACCAGGAATTGAACCTGGGCCCCCTGCAGTAGAAGCGCCGAGTCCTAACCACTGGACTGCCAGGACTTAAAAGTGGAATTCCCATTTTTAAGTGAAAAAAATTCATGTGAACAGAATATCTCAGAGGCTGCCTGTTGTGCAGAGCTTAATAAATTATAAGTTTAGGTCCAGACTGTACAATTAGACCCAAGACTCTGGTTACTTCTGAGGAGGGAAGCAGACAGGGGTGGGAAGGAGATTTCTTTTTCTCCAAACCGTTTCTGAAGGGTATGAATGTTTTATTTCAGATGCATGTGTCACCATTTCAAATAAAATACTTTTTCATGAAAAAAAAGCCCAACCACAAAACCCAGACAAATACTGACTGCCTGCCGCTGAGACCCAGTTTCTTCATCTAGTAAATTGGGGTAAATAAGTAGGGTGACCAACCGTCCTGGCTTGTCCAGGACTGAGGGAGTCCTGGGACGGTCCCAGGCAGCTGGGAAGCGGGGGTCTCCCTGGGTAAAAGGCAGTTGTCCAAGGCCTTGAGGGTGGTGGGTGCTGAGTGGCGCCCTGAAGCTAGACCTCTCCACACCTGCTGGGCCGGCATCCCACCTGGAGGTCCACTGATGTTCCAGACCTGACGCAGGTCCCTGGATCTCGCTAAGGTGCAGAGTGCATCTTGCCTGGCTAATCGCATCTTGCCTGGCTAATCGTGGGTTTGCCACAGGGTCTGACATCCGTTATCTCGCAGACTATCTAATTTGCCTTGGCAGCCTCGCCCCTCGGACTGCACTGATATCGCCCTGTTATCTCCATTTCCTGGCAGAAGGCTGAGCCTGTTTCCACGTAAGGCCCCAGGGCCTCCTCTCTCCCCACCTGTGCCCACCTTTCGCACCTGGAGACCTTTGTGCATCTCTGGACCACTGAGTGTGGCAGATATTGCCAAGGAGGGGAAAGTGAGAACAAACTATTTCCTTAGGTCAAAGCTACCTTACGTCTCGACTCAAAATAAAATCCAAACCCTGCTCTTGGCTCACAAGATGCTACCTAACCTGGGGCTCAGCTCCTCCTCTGTGCCTGCTGTTCACCTGCTCCAGCCTCAGTGACCTTCCTGCTTCCTCTTCATACAAGTTCTTTCCCATAGCAGGGCCGTTGCCCTTGCCGTGCCCTCTGCCCACAACGGCCTTCCCCAGATCTTCCCAGAGCTGTTCTCAGTTCATACATCACCTCCCAGATGCTAATGTCATCTCCCTTTCCCACTGCCGCCACATTGGTCCATATGACCTCCACAGCAAGCCCTGAGTGGTAGGCAAGACTATCAGCCTCTTTTTATAGATAAGGAAACCCGAGGCTCAGAGAGGTGACATGCTAACATGCTCAAGTCACAGTGAGCAAGCGATGGAATGTCCCTGGCCTAGCAGGCTAGGATATTGTAATAAATCAGCCAGACACAAACAAGCCCCTATGCTCAAGGAGCTCACAGGTGAGGGAGGAAGAGTGGTAACGGGCAATTCGCCAACCCTGAGGGACCCAGGTGAGTCAGAGGAGTGAGATTCTGACCGACTCCAGGCTGAGGTCACAAGGATGGGCAGGTGAGAAAGGGAAGTGAGAAGACATTCCAGGCGGCAGTGACCGCTGACAACCAGGATTAAGAAGCCCAGGGGCAGACGAGTGTTCCAGGATGAGAAATCAGTTCAGATGGCAGAGGCTCCGGGGCTGAGAGAGCCCCAGGCCCCTTGAGCCCACCTCCCCCATGAGGCTCCAGCCACAACAGACCACACCAGGCATGCTCCGGTCTCAGCGACTTGGCATGTGGTGTTCCCATTCTGTAGAATGTCTTCCCCCCAGGTGGCCCTTGCAGTTTTTGAGATTGCCAGTCTTTTTTAAAATTAGAAATGTTCAAATGTAGTTTAGAAAACTATGGTTTGTTTTTAATATTTTTATTTAACACATTAACACTTTTAAGACATATACGCACATTACTGCAAAGCACAAAGGCGGGGTCCCGCCTAGCTCTACCACCTGTGGTTGTGTGACCCTGGATAGGTCCCTTCCCTTGAACTACAACTACCACGTAGGTTGGGACCTAGAACCTGGACAAGCCACCCCAGAAGCCCTCCTAGCAGGCACGTGTACACAGACACACAGACACACACACACACACACTCACACCCTCTATCTTGATTTCACCTGGCTGTTCTCACTGATCTTGGAGATAGGGTTGCCAAATAAAATACAGACACCCTATTAAACTAGAATTTCATATAAACAACAAATAAGCTTTTAGTATCAGACTGCATGGAACAGAATTAATTCTTTACCTGAAATTCAAAATTAACTGGATCTCTTGTATTTTTATTTGCTAAGTCTGGCAGCCCTACTTGGAGACTGGCTCCGACCAGCACTTAGAGCACAATCTATATAACCAGTCCCCTGCTGCTGATGGGCAATGAGGTTGCTTCTCATCTTCTGCTTACGGGGAACAATAGTCCCATGATAATCCTTGCACAAAGGACACTGACCTCATCTACAATTGTATCTGTAGGGTGTGTTCCTAAAAGTCGCTTAGTCATTCTCTGCCTGAATTCCTGTGGCCAGGCTGTCAGGGGCTCCATGCCTCAGACCAGCTCCCTCTCAGTCTCCCCAGAGAGCCGCAACCCTTCTCTATCCCAGTCTCTCCCTCCACCTTGTTCTTTCTCCTTGTCTCGCTCCATCTCTGTCTCTTTCCCTCTCTGTCTCTCTGGGAGTCTCTTTCTGACTCTGTCTCTCTCTCTCTCTCACTGTCTCACCTTGGCCATGTCTCTCCCTGTGAGTCTCTTTCTGACTCTGTCTGTCTCTCTCTCACTGTCTCACCTTGGGCACGTCTCTCTCTGTGTCCCCGGGCTCTGCCTGCCTCTGTCTCTCTCAGTCTTTCTCCCTATTTCTGCCTCTCTCAACCTGTCTCCATTTGACCTGGCAGCTCTGTATATAAAATGCTTAGATGAGCAGGCAAGACATATTTGGAAGGATGCTCACTCTAGCACAGTCCATAACAGTTGTGAAAATTAATAAAGGGAAACCTCACTAAAATGGAGTTGGGAGGCCGAAGGGGGAGCTCTCATGCACATGCCACTAGAAGTCAATACAAATCCCAACAGGGGATGTACCTTGCCTCTCCGGCAGGAAGTGACACTATTTTACTAGTACTCGCAGGAGGAAGAAAGATTTTCTCCTTGCTTGACAATAGCTTGGCCATTGAGAGACTGTCACAATGCAGCCAATGACAAGGTACTATACTTTGAACTCCCAGTTTCCTCCAATGGACTTTTTGTTTATAACAGCCCCTCCCAACTTCCCCTTCTCCTCTATAAAAGAGTTTCCTCTCCTTTGTCCAGACTCGCATGTGGTTTGCCACAGCTGCATGTCCCGATTGCAATTCTTTGCTGCTCCTGGATAAACTCATTTTGTTGGTAAAATAACTGGCTGTATTATTGTTTTAGGTTGACACAGTCAAACGGCAAACAACCTAAGTACCCACTGATAAAGTATGGTCCATCCTCACCAGGAGCATGAGTTATTAAAAATGACACCACAATGACAGGAAGGATGTTGAGAGATATATTGTGGAGGAAAAATGCAGGTTATAGACCAGAAGTAAAACATTTGCCCATTTTAAGTTTCAATCAAAAATATGGTGATCCAAGGACATATAAGTATTTCATTGAAGAAATGATCCCTGGCTCTCTGTGGGGTGGGATGAGGAGTGGTTTCCACTTTCTTTTTCAGATTTTTCTGCTTTACCTGTCTTCTGTTATTTTTTAAAACAGTAAGCGTTATCATTTTTAACATTGTGCATATTTGCTTTATCACTTTATGTATGTACTTATACACAGGCATGTATTATTTTCTTCTGAACCGTTTGAGAGTAATCTGATATGCTCTTCTATGCATATCTCCTAAGAATAAGGACATTCTCTGTGTGACTGTGGTGTAATTATCAAAATCAGGAAATCTAACACTGATAAAATACTATTACTCGTTCCACAATCCATATTCAAATGTCAGCAACTGGCCCATTAACATCCTTTAGGGCAACCCCGATCCCACCAAGAATCCAACCCGGGATCATGCAGCACTGGTTGCTTGCCTCTTTTGTCTTCTTTAATCTGACCTTGACATTTTTTCAAGAGTTTCAAAAAATGTCCCTCAGTTTGGATGACTTGCCTGATGTTTCCTTATAATTAGACTCAGGTTAAACGTTTTTCTGCCAGGAACCTCGGAAGTGCTGCGTCCTCGAGTGCATCCCATCAAGTCACCCACGGCTTGTCCCATTATTGGGGATACTAAGTCTGATCCCTCGGTAAAGAAGGTGTCTGCTAGGTTTCTCCACTACAAAGTTACTCATTTTCCCTTTGTAAATAATTTGTGGGGTCATCATGTGAGACCAAACAGATAGTCTAGATGATTTTTATAAGCAGAAGAGTTATCACTGAAGTCTTGTAAGAACTGAGCTCGTCCGCCTGGTTCTAACCATCAACCGAGCGGCTGCCCCACCCTAGCTGCAAGAGACGTGTTGTAACACTAGCCTGTGTACAGAATAGAATTTGCTACGCTAGCCTAAGGATGCGTTTTACCTGAGGCTCTTTTTAAAAGATACAGATCCCCAGGCCCCACCCACATCTGCCAATCAGAATCTCTAAGAGAAGAGCCTGAGAATCTATCTTGGAGCACCCGCCTCCCAGGTAATTCATGTCTTCAGGGCAGGTTTGGGAAACACGTCACTTAATAGTAGTACTTAGTTATCAAACATTCGCAGCTGCTAGCTGCTTGGCCGAGGCTGAGCGCTGCTGGGTGGTCTAAGGATGGAGGAGGAAAACAGTAATGGCTCTGGTAGCTCACACTTATTAAGCACTTATTTTGTGCCAGCCCCGTTCTAATGCTTGATGTGGATTATTTCACTAGATTTCCCACAACTCTGTGAGGAAGACACGTTTATTAACCCCGTGTTACGGATGAGGAAACCAAGGCACAAAGAGGTTAGAGTAAGTTGTTCAAGGGAATTCCCTGGCAGTCCAGTGGCTAGGGCTCTGCGCTTTCACTGCCCAGGGCCCGAGTCTGATCCCTGGTCGGGGGACTAAGATCCCACAGGCTGCATGGCGTGGCCAAACCAAAAACAAAATTGTCCGAGGTCACACAGCTAGTAGTGTAGACGCTGGGGACTGTGCAGTGTGCCTGAGACCATGCGTCTGTTCACACCGCTATGCTGCACCACCGAGGTGTTCCTGTTCCACTCGGGCAAATTAGTCACCCTTTCCCTCCTCCACTCCATCATGTGTGTAACGGTGGGGCTGGTTAAGAGGATTCAATCAGATTGACTTTTCTGGAGTATCCTGAATGCCTGGTTTTGGTCACCTTTCAGGAGAGAAAGGAGAGAGGATTAAATAAAAATTATTTGAGGGCAGGCGCTGTGTCAGGAACCCAGGATGAGAATGATTATCTATTGTCGTTATTCCTGTACTCATTAACGCCCAGTTGAGCCTCATATGGGACATTCAGCAGATACTGCGGAAGGCCAGGGGATATTGAGAGAGGAAAAAAGGCAAGAGAGCTTCCAGGAATCACGTCGAGGGCCTGGGCAGGTCAGGTCCCCACCAGGCAGCAGCCATCTTACCTGCCCCCAGTCTCGCCCCCTCTGCCCGGCAAGTCCTGGCTCCTGCGCTTCCGGTTTGAGGACCCGCCTCCCCGCGCTCGACAGCGGGGCCAGCTTCTTTCAGGCTCTTTTCGCCACCATACCGGCCCCTAATTCTGGGCTGGAAGAGTCGCCACGGAAAGGAAGTATCATTGTAAAAGGGCTCCCTTTAGTTCCATTTCAATTCTAGGAATATTTACTGAGTATAGTCGGGGTCAAGTATGGAGGACAGTGGTGCACGAGACAGGTATGGTCCTTGCCCTCAAGAGCTTATTAGTGTGTGAGGCAGCCATTAAAACAAGTAACTGCACAAATGATGATTTAATGACAAGGTGTGAGCTGCCTGGCATATAGCAGATGTTCAGGACATTTATTCTGCTAATACACATTGACTAGGGTTTCCAGACTTAATGGATAAAAATACAGGACACCTAGTTAAATATGAATTTCAAACAAACAACAAATAATTTTTTAATATGAATATTCCTGGTGTTCACTTCCTAACTTGGGCAAATTACATCCCATGCAATATTACAGGAAAGGGAGAAGGCACAGGTAGAGAAGGGATAAAAGGTCTAGATGCTTCTGTAAGCCTTTGGACTTCTGGCTTCTAGTTTCTTTATAAAGTAGGAGGCATTTACTATTTATGAAATAGCTACCATTTATTAATCCCCTACCACGAGCACTTAACAGTCTGTAATTATATATTTGATTAGTGTATAAATCCCCAGTGGCTAGCACAATCCTGGCTCATAACGGGTGCTTAGTAAACACCATATATGCCTGAATATAAGGAAATCAAAAAAGTTTTTTGGCCAAATTGAATGTGAGAGCTTTTAGCACCAAAGATGAAATACTTCTAATGCCTACTTATTTTTAATTATACTATATTTAAAACAAGTGTAGAAATATATTGTCGAGTCATACATTTTAAGAAATACTTTGGTCCATACCCATCTTTGACATCAGAGTAACTGACAACATCAGAGTAACTTTTAGTTATTTACGTGTCCCAGGCACACCCTGGTCCTATTTGAGTTGCTTGAGGGCTGGCACTTCCTGTATCTTGTGCATGATGCTAGAACTTCAAGTCTTATCCCAAGGCCTAGGTACCCATTCCTAAAACATCTGATTCCCCCACAGCTGCTCCTCTTGGAGTCTTCCCTTCAATTCAGAAAGATAACTCCACCCCCCAGTCATTCAAGCCCCAAACCTTGGTGTCATTCTCTCATGGCAACTCCTCTCTTGCTTTCACACCTTACCCTCAAAAAATATCTGACGGGGGCCTCCCGGGTGGCGCGATGGTTGGGAGTCCGCCTGCCGATGCAGCGGACGCGGGTTCGTGCCCCGGTCCAGGAGGATCCCGCGTGCCGCGGAGCGGCTGGGCCCGTGAGCCGTGGCTGCTGGGCCTGCGCGTCCGGAGCCTGTGCTCCGCGGCGGGAGGGGCCGCAGCGGTGGGAGGCCCGCGTAACAGCGGCGGGGTGGGGAGGGGGGGGAATTTGACGGAATCAGACAACTTCAGCACCCCTATGGCTACATGGCCCCAAGCGGCCGCTGTCTCCTGCCCGGAACCGCCAACAGCAGCCTCCCTGGTCTCTGCTTCCCCTCTTTCCCCGCTGTTGTCCCTTCTCCACATGTAGGAGACAGATCCTATTAAAACCTATTTAAATCGGGAGGGGGAAGTATTTTCCAGACATCCTACAGCCAACGGCAGAGTGCAGAACGGAAACACGTCCATGACCTCAGATCTTCACGTGTGGAACCCTCTACTATGATGTCTCAGGGCTGCCGCTAAGGCACCTGAAGTCGTTTCATGGAACACGGCCACTTCTTGCCTCACGGGGGCTCCCAACATGGTGGGGGGGGTGTGGTTCGGCAGGGAAGGGGGTTCGTTCTCCAGACAAGACAGGCCCGGTGAAGCCAGCCGGTGAAGTGTCAGAGCTGAGATCAGAGCCAGATGGGACTCACTCGGGACAGACAAGAACTTCCCCTTAAAAAGAGCAACAATCTTCCGGAGGCCCCCCAGGCCCAGACTTCAGCAAGTGGTGGTTAATGAAAATAGGCATTACAGCTTACCAGTTGGATAAATTATGAAATTTATTTAATTTCACCTTTTAAAAGCCAGAACATAACAAATGTCACTTTCTGGAAAGTCGTCTTATTAGAAATACATGAAGTGCACTTAATACAAGGAACTCAGTTTCTTGGTATCACCAGTGAGACCACCATCAATCATCAGGTCCCACAGATGAACGTTTTGTCAAATTTCCCTCTAAACTTAAGACTGAGATGAACTTCTTCCAGAAATTACAGTGAAGAAGCTGACCATAACATCGGGGCCCTCCCAAGCAACAGCACATTAGAAAATGTTACTTTGCCCCCAAAGGGCCCGTCTTTGCTGGGCCCTGGGCACGTGCAGCTCTCGCTGGCAGGTAGTGCGAGGCCCACAGCGCAGTGCACAGGCCCAGAGCCCCTTGTCATCTAAAACCTCAGCCACTGACCGGAAACAATGTCCATATTCAGACAAGAGATCTAACAAGGAAACCCAGATGCCTTTTGGTGGATCAGAAGCTCTGCCTCTACAGATCAGACAGCCCTTAGCCTCGTATTTATTAATATTCGTGAAACAGTCGAACTTCAGGCTTTCGGGGGTATTAGCAAAGCGAGTTTCCAGTGGACAGCTTCCCTTACCAACTGCTCCCAGGAAGTGTGCTGTGCCTTCTGAGCAGCGTGTCTTGTCAGAGACAGCGGCGGCGATACCCGATCTCCCCAACCCCTCCGCTTTAGAAGGCAGGTCTTCACACACCGACTTACGTGTTGAAGCCAGTTTTATAAGGAAACCATTCGTGATAGAAAAGCAACACGCAGTTTAATCTAAATTACCAAATAAAAGAACTAGTATCCACTGGAGCCCCCAAACTTCTTATTCATCTGAGGACTCCTTTTTGTGCTTCAAGGACAGGAACATAAGCAGGCTCCCCAACAGAGAAGCAAACATAACCAAGTCACCGGAAAATACTTCATTAGTTTGAAAATCAGAACCAAAAAGCTATGGCCCTCCCACCTCACTTAGCTGACCCTCCTCCCCACTTATGGATAAATGGAGTTTAACTTTCCTAAGCCAGAAACACTTACTTTCACTAAAAATATGCAGTTACACCTTTATCCTAAAAAGGCACCATGCAGGCATTTAAGATTGAACCAGTTAATCCTAAGGGTGTGCAGGAATGGTAGGAAAATATCACTAAGCAAAACTTCCAGCACCAGACCACGTTAAGTCCAGAACACTCACGCCAACAGGACGTGTGAAATGTTTCCCATGAGGTAACTCCAGCTTCTGGCAGCTGCTGCCAAGGACCAACTAACAGGAACTTGCACAGCACAGAAGGAGCTCCATCACTGATCAGATGCATTATTGCCAGAGCTCACACACCCCGGGGACAAGGAGAGGAGACGCTTGTCTCATCTGTGCTATTCATGATCCAGAAAAGGTCCTGGCTGGCTCAGAGGACCTGAGAGGTCAACATCGAACACGAGGCTCAAACGTGAAACAAGGACAGGTGGAGAAGCTGGGTTCCCTTCCAAAAAAGGAGGCAGAAGCTGCAGGACGTGGCTGAGGAGCAAGACCAGACATGTGACAAGCAGGGTAAACAGTAGGGGAAGAGCCCAAAGGAAGGAGGGCTCTGATCTGGGGACCTGTTCCCCGTCGGAAGTGACCCTGTCTTAATACCACGGCTCACTTCCAGGTCTATTGTACATTTAGGTGGAAGAGTCACACGTTTCCCGCTGAACACGTAATGGAAGCTCTGGAACACGAGCCCCAGCAGAGCCTGCTCACTGGTCGATGATGGAGCGCTGCAGCACCTGGTTCATCATGTCCTCCTCATCCACGTCGTAATCCTACGGGCAAAAAAGACGCTCAGCCTCAGCCAACTGTGTGCAGCTGCAAGAAAGAACTCACTTTCAGTCGGAGAAGCAGGGCATGTGAGCGGTGGCTCTGGAGAGGGGCCAGAGGCCAGGGGCCAGCTCCACGGTCTGCGATGCCGGCTGCATGATTCTGGGAAAGTGCTTGATCTCTCTGTGCCTTGGCTGCCTCATCCTGACGCTGACCATGATGACGGCTCCCTCAGACGGGAGGGTGGGGACCAGAGAGCACCTGAGTGAAGCCTGACACAGACCAAGCGTTCAGACCTGGAGCGCTCTGAAGTGAAAGCCGCCTTTTTGACTTAATGAGGCAAAGCTATCTACTTGGGAATTGTATTCATCTTTAACAAAACGACAGTTATGTCGAAGTCTTGAGTTTTAGACACTCTGTTAGGCCGAGAGTAAAATACTCTTTATGACAACTCAGGAAGGAGTCATGCTTTCCTTCTCAAGTCCTGAAACACAGTCATTATGACTGAATACTAGAGGCTTGCCTGGTGGCGCAGTGCTTAAGAATCTGCCTGTTAACGCAGGGGCCATGAGTTCGAGCCCTGGTCCAAGAAGATCCCACATGCCGCAGAGCAACTAAGTCCGTGCGCCACAACTACTGAGCCTGCGCTCTAGAGCCCGCGAGTCTGAGCCCGCGTGCCACAACTACTGAAGCCTGCAGGCCTAGAGCCCGTGCTCCTCAACAAGAGAAGCCACTGCAATGTGAAGCCCACGCACTGCAACGAAGAGTAGCCCCCGTCACCTCAACTAGAGAAAACCCGAGTGCAGCAACGAAGACTTGATGCAGCAAAAAAAACAAACAAACAAGAAAACTGAATACTATTCTAAAATCCTAACTTGACATGTGTATATGTAAATAAAAGGTTTACTTTAAGGGGCTTCCCTGGTGGCGCAGTGGTTGAGAGTCCGCCTGCCAGTGCAGGGGACGTGGGTTCGAGCCCTGGTCTGGGAAGATCCCACATGCCGCGGAGCAACTAGCCCCGTGAGCCATGATTACTGAGCCTGCGTGTCTGGAGCCTGTGCTCCGCAACAAGAGAGGCCGCGATAGTGAGAGGGCCGCGCACCGGGATGATGAGTGGCCCCCACTTAGCGCAACTAGAGAAAGCCCTCGCACAGTAAACGAAGAGCCAACACAACCAAAAATTAATTTAAAAAAAAAAAAAAAAGGTTTACTTTAAACAGTTGGCCAGATTTATCTGCCACTATAATGCCAAGACAACAGTGTGCTCTTCAAAACCACTCAGCTCTAGAGAAAGGATGTAAACCTGATGACCACATTTGGCTAGCTGGTGTGTTTCGTTTGAGCTGAAGTACTTTAAAACAAACTTGGGATACGTCATATGAAATTCTGCATTTCCAGCTTCTTGGGGTTGGGGCGGGAGGAGCCTGGCAATGCTGTGTCTGTCTTTCCACACAACAACAATCAGCTGGCGTTGCTGGCTGCACTACCTGGGTCACACACCGCCCAGCTTGCAATTCCTTAGCAGAATCACTTCCATTACTTGCCTGGTTCCCGTGGGCACCTGAGCTTAAGGATCCTAAACCAGGTTCCATAACAGGAAGAAAACACCTACCGAAGTAGACAAAAGTTTTGGAGAACATAAAATAAAAGCAAGTTTACTATATCTCAGTCTAGATGACTAGCCAGTTCATCTTCTTAAATACCACACAGTTGTCATTCCAGGGAGCCCATCACGTCAGTGACAAAACTCACCAAGGGGGCCCACAGTTCTCCAGGTAAGAGAAGGGAGGGAGCTGTGCCATCCCCCGGGGGAAGGAGTTAAGAGCCCAGGCTCCAGACTCACCACGAAGGTGTCGTAAGAAAACTGGTGCCGGCGCTGGATGTGCTCTATGAAGTTGGCGCTGCGGTAGTTAGGGTCTCCCCAGGGCATCGAGGCACATATCGGACAAACCTGCCAATAAAGAAGCACAGTATTAGGTACTGCATGTCTGAGCTGACGTTAGCCCTCTGTGGCCTGTGTCCTGCCACCCTTCTTCCAGGACAGCTTCCCTGACCACCAGTCCAGGGTCTGGTCCCATCTTCAAGTGCACATTCACATCCCAGAAGACACTGTCAGTCTCCTACTCGAGTCAAAAGGCTTAGGCCATGATACCACCCATTTTTGATCCCCGCCTGAGGTGAGAACACTGTGTCAGCCTAGGAGGAGCCTAGACTACGACCTTCCAACCCAGCACACAGAAGGATCTAAAAGTACAAAGAAAACCAAGGAGATGACAGATGAGCGACATCCCCAGGAAGTAAAACACAGCCTTATGTGCCATTTTTATAAAGTAAATGCTCAGATGAGGAGGCTCAGGCTAAAGAGCCTTCATACAAGCGGATGATTTGGGCTTTGAAGAGCGGGAGGTATCTGGAAAGACGAAGGGTACATGGCAAGCAGCCAATTAGTCTGGCTAGAATGGAAAGCTCACGGCGAGGGGCAGAGAGGAGTGGGAGCGGGGAGATGCAGGCATAAGCGGTCTGGCTTGACGATGGAACCCCACCATCTACAAGGAAGCTATGTGACAAAGGGGGTTGACATGAGATAAGTGTGAAATGGTGAAGGAGCTAGGCAGGCGGCTGGCGCTGTGGAGGAGAGCATGATCAGAACCAGAGTCTGGGGAGGAGGAGGCTTCCAAAGGGAAGGGCTGAAACACTGACATTTCAGGAGTTCTGCAGACGGAGAGGGGCAGAATAGAGGACCAAGGGCTGAAGGAAGTGAGGCTTCAACAGAGACAAAATAATCAGAGGGATTTCAGGAGGCCAGGAGGGAAAAAAGGGACAAAAAATTAGGTTGCAGTACCAGATACCACAGAGTAGTTTAGCAATATCTATCAAAATTATGAGTGTACTTAACCTTTGACCGAATTAATCCATAGCTAAGACTTTATTACTATTCTTTTTTTGTTAGGACGTGGGATTCACTGATGGGCCTCAGTGAGGAAGGGACAGGGCCACGGTCTCACGAGTGCCTCTGTCCAGGGGCCACGATTAGGGATGTATTTGACCCCAGAGCCATCTGGGATGAGCCACTTCTCAGCCGCCACGTCTTCAGATTCATCTGCATTAAACTTAGTAAATCCCCACTCCTTGGAGATGCAGATTTCCTGGCGGCCAGGGAACCTGAACTTGGCCCTACATATAGGGCCTCAATCACATGCTCCTTGTTCTGCAGCTTGGTGTGGATGGGCATGATGACTTCGCCAACGGAAGACTCTGGCTACTGTGCCCGAGGGCCTTCCCAAGGCACCCTGTATACCTGTCTGGAGCCTAGACTGGGGACGGCCTGAGGCCAGACACGAATGTCCACTGGAAAGGGCTGTCTCCAAGGTCCCTTAGGGCAACCTGTACAGGCAACAGGCTGCATACACTACCAAGGAGGCTGCTCTTTGCAGCCATTGCACACCGGGCCCCCACGGAGAAAAGAGCACGGTCGGCTTAATTGGCTGCAGGCTAAGACTTTATTTTTCAGACATACGTAAATATAGGCAAAGGTATGTTAAAATCTATGACAGCCTTTACAAATGTACTATGAAAAACTTCAGAACTATAGGAAAGTAGATAATAGTTTGATAAACCATCCCTTATCCCCAACACCTAGATTTAAGTTTGGTATACTTACTTCAGCAAAAAATGAAGCATTTAAAAATAAGACACAACAATTCACCCTGAACTGTTTCAAAACAGTCCTAAAAATATGTTTCCCTCTACAAATACAGTACTATTTATTATCTCACCCATCGATCGACAATTTTTTTAGTAGGATTTAATATCCAGTCTTTAATCAAATTTTCTGAATCCGTCTGGAAGTAACCTTGACGTTTATCAATAAGGGACCAGTTAAATCATGGTACAGACAAGTAATGGAAAACTGAGAAGCTCATTAAAAAAGAATCAGATCTACATGTACCGATGTGGACAGATGTCAACAACATTGGTTACAGTGTGTAGAAATGTGCTGTCACTTGCATCCAAAGGGGGACAAAAAAGGAGGACACGCATGAATCATACATTTGAAAGCTAGAAATGTCTCTGGATGACATAATTTTGTATTTTCCTCACACACAGTTGAGCACTACTCAGAGGCTAATGAGCACTCGACAGAGGTGTCTCTGATGCTGTTAAGAGAACTGGTTTAGGAGCCAGGACACTGGGCTCCAGTACTGGTTCTGCACTAACCAGCTTCACAGTGTGGGCAATCCACTTAGCGTGGGTGGTACGCTAGTTTCTTCACTTATTCACTTCCAGAAATGGGAGCAGGGGAGACAGTGGGAGGAAATGAATTTGAGTAGCTCTATCATTTAACATCCGTTTTAGTTTTCATAATTAATAAAACAGTTGAGCTTATCTGGTTAATTTTAAAACGGAAAATGGGTAGTGGGGGCAGGTGGTGGTGTGTGTGTGTCTCTGTGTCTAAAGCTCATTTGCTCTTTCAATTAGTAATTAGTTATTAAGAACCATAACTGAAACATCCTGAAGAAGCAGCTGAAAACTTGGCTTTGGGGTGTTTTTCATAGAACATATCATGCTTAGTGCAGACAAAGAATGTGTACTGAGCAGCTATTCTGGAATCATAGGAAAAGAAAATGTCTGGCCTCAGGCCGTCCCCAGTCTAGGCTCCAGACAGGTATACAGGGTGCCTTGGGAAGGCCCTCGGGCACAGTAGCCAGAGTCCACATTGGCGAAGTCATCATGCCCATCCACACCAAGCTGCAGAACAAGGAGCATGTGATTGAGGCCCTATGCAGGGCCAAGTTCAGGTGCCCTGGCCGCCAGAAAACCTGCATCTCCAAGGAGTGGGGATTTACTAAGTTTAATGCAGATGAATCTCAAGACATGGCGGCTGAGAAGTGGCTCATCCCAGATGGCTCTGGGGTGCGATGGCCATTCCAGATTGGCATCTGCCTCAGAAACCTCAACACTCATCTATGTAATAAAGATACAGATCTCAGAAGGATGGGTATTAGTATCAAATGATGAGGTTGTTTATTTTTGAGAGAAAATAATCAATTCTGTGTGACTGATCTCATGAATAAAGGTTGGCAGGCATGGTATGGTGTTTTACTTTTACACTGGGTTTACTTCTATCATACAAAAATGACAAGTGGTAATATAATGCATTTATCACATCCAAACATAAACTACATTGCAAGAATATAAAAAATACTTGAATAACTGATGGTATAGAGGGAACCAGGAGTCTAGGGGAAGGGGCCACAGTCCACTTCTTCTTTTTTTTTTTTTTTGCGGTACGCGGGCCTCTCACTGCTGTGATCTCTCCCGTTGCGGAGCACAGGCTCCGCGGCCATGGCTCACGGGCCCAGCCGCTCCGCAGCATGTGGGATCCTCCCGGACCGGGGCACAAACCCATGTCCCCTGCATCGGCAGGCGGACTCTCAACCACTGCGCCACCAGGGAAGCCCCACAGTCCACTTCTTATACAAGGAACTGACTACATACAAAGAAACAAATTTTAAAAGTTGCAGCAAGGTGAGAGAAAACAAGGACTTAAGAAGACCAGCTGGGCCCATGGCGAATGTGATGCCAGCAGTGGATGCTGGACTCTAAAGGGATAAAGGAGAGACTACGGAAGAGACAGTGGCAGCTGACAAACCAAAGCTTGAAGGAGAAGAGAAACTGCAGGCTATATAGAGGAAACAGTGGATCAAATATTCCTCCCACCAATTAGACAGGGAAGATGGGGCATGTCTGAAGGAAAGCAAGTGTTAGGAGCGGGTAGAGAGAAAAGCTGAAGGTGACAGGAGAAACACGGTGGGGAGAGGAAGCCTCAGGAGCGGGGCAAGGCCCTAGTCTCAGTCCTCCGCCTGGATCTGAGGATGCGGGCAGAGAAGAGGCAGACTTGCAAAGGAGCCTTTTCCTCAGCACGAGGGAATGATAAGGACACAGAAGGAGGGGTGCACGCTCAAGTGTTCACAGGAACCTGGCGGGAAAGGCCAACAAGCAAAGCAGGATGTCTGTGAGCCATCCCATCTAGAGGGGCCAGCACTACTCAGAGCCAGCCAACTCTTGCCGGAACTTCTAATTTCTCAAATGTAGAGTATCAAGATTGAGAAATCTACTAATTTTTAAAGTTTGGGGAAATGAAAATGTGTATGGGCCAGACAGGCTGCCAGTCTGTGACCTCAGAGATAGATCAGAGAGCTCCTGAGACAGAACAAACACAGAAGAAAGGAACACACACCTGGTACTTGGAACTTGGTGAAAAGCAGGACTCACCATTATCTGTGGAAAAGATGGGGACAGTCCATGCCAGGAACTTAATGAAAAGAGAGTGCCCAGAATAGCCACCAGACAGTGTGTGTGTGTGCCTAGCGGCAATAGGGCCTGGCTGAAAACAGGGTGCTCGCTGGGCCAAGCCAGCCCAGTTCCCTAGTTTGGGGAGTTAGGAAAAGCAGAGAGAGGGGGGATTCATCTGTGGACTCTGTCACAGCACAACATTAAGAGTCCAGGGAGCCCAGTGTAAAAAGTAGCTGTACTGACCAGAATTTGGACTTGGCAAGGAGTTCAATAAAAAGATTCAAGGTATTCTCAAACAGACCAGCTGAATCTTAAGATTTAAGACAGAAAAACACAGAGTGCCATCAGGCCTAATTCTACTAGCAAAAGCTCATGCAAATTCTCAAGTCTGTGCACCATCTTTTACAGCAGTGGAGCTGAAGATCTGCTCGTAAAACTAGCTACATAGTTCAACAGAAGCAGTGTGAGATAAATGGGAAAACAAAAACTATAGAGAAAGTTGTATTAAGACCCAGTCTGTCAATCACATGAAGAGGGAAGGGTAACACTGCTGAGATGGACCAAATTCAAACTTTTTTTTTTTATAAAGAAAACTACATGTCAGCCTTGATATATAAATTAAATATCAAAGGACTGATAAGCACTTTCCTAATAATTTCATCTACATTCTCCTTCCCCACAACTATGAAGAAGCTACTGAAATGGAAAATGGCAGCTTTATGCAGACACCAGGGGATCCAAGTTAACATTACCAACAATGGGAACACCAAACATCGCATGACCCGCCTGATGTACACCCGGGCGATGTAGCATCCCTGCATGTAATCATGAAGAAACAGACAAACCCAAATTGAAGGACATTCTACAAAACAACTGGCCTGTCCTCTTTAAAAATGTCAAGGTCATGAAAGACGAAGAAAAACTGAGGACTAAAGAGGCATGACACCTAAATATAACACACAGATCCAGGATTTTGGGGCCAGGGGAGATTGCTATGAAGGACACTACAATTGTTAAAATTTAAACATGAATTCCAAAGTAGGTATTAGATTGTGTCAATGTTACAATTCCTGAATGTGAAAATCAAACTCACAAAAAAATGTGGTTTTCTAAGAAGACATTCCTTCTTCTTAGGAGACATGTGCTGAATTATTTAGGGACAAAGTGTCATGATATTTGTAACTTATTCTCAAATGGTTAGCATAAAATATGTATCTAGAGTATGGTTAAGCAAATATGGTAAAATCTTATTAATCTGTGACTCTAGGTGAAGGGTACACAGAGTTCATTTAACTAACCCTGCAAATTTTTCTGTTAAGTTTGACTTTTTTTCCCATAAAAATTCAAAAAACAACAACAAAAACCCACATAACAAAAAACTCAAAGTTACTCTTACCACAGATTTAGTGTCCGTGCTATGGAACAACTTGCAGTGTTCTACAAGTCCTTCTTGATCAAAATTCTTCTCGGGACAGTAAGGACAAGGAAAAGTGTAACGGTTTGGGACATTTCTGGAAGATGAAAGGCAGGAAAAAAGAAGAAACCCCTCTATGAGTACCTTTCCACACAATTTCAATCACTGTACCCTCCCAAAAGGAGCGAAGTTCACTCAATGTGTTATGACAGGGGTTCTGATGATCACTTATGCATCAGGTCAAATGACTGAAAATAACAGATCAGCTAATATTTGAAGTGAACCTGAGAGTCCTTCTCCACACCGACCCCAAAACACAACCTTACGTCAGCTTTAGCCAGCATAACAATTATACCTCCACTTTCCAGAACTCATGAAGAAGGACGTCCACCTAAGAGAGTGACAGAGTCATTTACCTTGGCTGAAGGGACACATCCTTGGTGGTGGCCTTCACACCTTCCATGATGTAATTCTGGTATTTGGAACAGGTAGCCACATGCGCACGGATCTTGGATAGGAAGAACTTAAGTAGGAAGAATCAGAGCCCACAAGTTAGTCAGGAACTTGTACCCAGTCCAACATAGTCCCAAAGTGAAGGCAAGATGAAAACTAGACCTGTATCACCCTGGCAAATCATCTCACCAGACTCCTGGCTATGCTGAGGGGACTGAAACTCTGACTGTTGCAGGGTTTCTGTTAATACCAAGGCTGATGTTTTACTTGACCAAACGAGGATATCTGCTTCCACTCTAAAATCACTCTCAGAGAGGTTTGCTTTATTCATGATATGCTCTCTGCTCACAGAGACACTCCAAACCCAGTGAAGTTTTTAAAGTTTTCCACACTAGCACTTAAACTAATCTCCTTACACAAGCCAAGAACCACATTCCATTATAAGTGCGGCAAAGAAAAGTGATGATTTACGTAAAAGGGATAAAGGCTAGTAATCCCAGTTAAACAATTATATCCTATCACCAGACTGTGATAAATGATCTTACCCAAAAAACCCAGAATCTGAATTCTATTTCTCTAATAAAATCTAGTCTTTGCAAGATGGAAAGAGAAAAGAAAACCCACAGAAGAGTGCTTCATCACAGGTGATCTAAAAAGAAAGAAAAAGTGTAAGGAATGAAGGAAGAGGAGGTAATGGGAAGATAAACATTTCTGGAGGTATAATACGATACAATGACTCATCTTTAAATGAAGAAAATCAAACGCATACAGAAAGTTTTAAAAACTCATCATGCATACATAAAGACGAAGGTAACAGGAAACTTTATTTCAGTATCTTGAGTTTCTAAATCAAAAGAAACTACAAGGAAAAATATGTTTCAGTATTGGAGCTCTGGCTTACCATGCTGCTTCTTTCTGTCTTATCTCCAGCTAAAGAACTTGACCTCAAGCTGTCTATCAAAGAGCTCCCAATTATAAGGGATGGGAAAGAGCCCTGCTCAGAACTGCAGCCACTGTGTACCCCTAGTGCTGGGTCACTCTGAGGGGAGAGCGATGGTGAGGTATATCCATTTCGTGGCTATCCACACCAAGGCGTTAAAGTAACGAAAGTAAAATGCGAGGATGCCAAATAAGTCATTAAGTAAAAAAAAGTTTTCAAAAGTGAGAAGAACTTGTAGAAATGTATACTATAGTATGATCTTATTTTGTAGAAATCCCACACGTGTGTTTGTCAACGGGCAGAAAGATGTTTTGCAGCCTTCTAAATTGAAGCTTTTGTGTGTGTGTGTGTGTGGTACGCGGGCCTCTCACTGCTGTGGCCTCTCCTGTTGCGGAGCACAGGCTCCGGACGCGCAGGCTCCGCGGCCACGGCTCATGGGCCCAGCCGCTCCGCGGCATGTGGGATCCTCCCAGACCGGGGTACGAACCCGTGTCCCCTGCATCGGCAGGCGGACTCTCAACCACTGCGCCACCAGGGAAGCCCTGAAGCATTTTTAAAGAGGTAATCTCTGGAGTGGGGAACAAGCCTACATTAGTTTATATTTTTGTGTTGTCTGGAATTAATAAAATCATAATGATTTAAAAACCAATAATGCTGTGTATATCTCTCTGAAAATAAAATGTTGTAACCTGTGCAGTTACAACAGATGTTAAAATAAATATTCTTGACTCTAATATGGTCATACAAAAGAGTATGGATGCATTTCCAATGTTAGATATTGCTATTACAATCAAATGACTTCATATTGACCTTTGCACTACAATTCCTCCTTGCCAAGTGCTAAAAAGTTGAACAAGCTTTATATCTTCAGTAATATACATTATAAAATTTCCCCTCAGGACTTCCCTGGTGTTCCAGTAGTTAAGACTCCATGCTTCCACTACATGGGGCGCGCGTTCCATCCATGGGGTTGGGGAACTAAGATCCTGCGTGCCAGGTGGCGTGGCCCCCCCCCAAAAAAATTTCCCCTCAAACTCATTGCAGCAGGTAACTTTGAGTCACTGACTTCATTTTATATTTTAAAAAATTAAGAAATATCATTGTCACTATATTCTAATTAAAACTGTGTATGCTGCTTTGGGAAAATGGGTCTTTTGCAGGAAAAAACTGGGACAACTGATTTCTATGGCTTTCAAAGCTAAACTATGTAATACACTAAACCAATTCTTAAAGGAAGAAATCCCCCACCACAACCAATTAAGGTTACCAAACTGCAACAGCGCAGCCACTGCCAAAGATGACCAGCAAGCACACGTGCTGTTAGTCACTTCGTCGCGCGAAACAACGCGGCAACAGATCTATATTTTACCCATCTTACAGAAAGACACTGACTCTTCCGTTTTACTTCCACATACATTTTTATGGCAGCCATGGCAAGAAGTCTCTGTGCTCTCAATCTGCCGCTCGAGCTCCACGGCTCGGAGGCCAGGTGCCAGGGTGCTGCGACACACCCCACAGACAGGCTTCTTCGGCTTCAGACATTCCTGCAGGCATGCAGAGCAAAAGCTAGAACAAGACATACAGAGAACCTGCGTCATGCGTCGTGGAGACAACAAACATGGATAAAGTTTTAAAATGACATCAATGAATAAAAAACAACTTGCTCCCTGCTCTTGATTCAAATACTGAGTCCTTCTGGGCAAGAAAAAGGGGGGGAGGGTGTTCCTTGTAACGAACACACAGGTCCAGTAACAGAAATAAATGCAAACTCCCATGACATGGAAGAGGGTGCTACGGTGCAGTCTTCAGACCTTTGCCCCTGCCGCTGAGGGATCTTGGTGGGGTCTCCTGAACTTCAGTTTCTCCCCTGTGAAGTGGAGATTGTAGTACCTACTTCTAGGATTGTTGGGAGGATGGATTATGCATAGCAGACTCTTACTACAGGGTCTAGCACATATGAAATGCACCACAAACAGACGCGGCTATCATTAGAGGTGAATGCAAAGCACTATGGAAACACAAAGTCAAGGGCAACAGTGGTGACCCAAGAAGGACAGAGCTGCTAAGACGTCAGAGGCGGCATCCGCGAAGGAGCCTTAAAAGAAAGAGTTCAGTGGTACAGGAGGGGAAGAATATTCCAGGCCCTTAGACTTAGACTTTTATTTCCTCAGATGCATCGTGAGTGTTTAACACCTTTCCTCATAAGCAGTAGGGGGCCAGGTGTTTAAAACAAGGTAGCAACCAAACCCAATTCAAGTTTTAGAAAAATAACTCTGGCGTTATCATGGACAATAGAGTTGCCAGTTTTAAACATTTTTTAGATGAGGAAAGACAGAAAAAACTTGATGTAGAAACCAAACAGAGGGCCAAAGGCAAGAAACTGTGAGGCAATAAAGAATTCAGGAAATGATTCAGGGGTAGAATCAGTAGGACTTGGTAATTTATTGAATTTGGAAAAGAAAAGAAGTCAAAGATGACCAACTTTCTGTCTGAAGCCTAGACAGGTGGTGATACTCAGATACGGTACAGAGAAGGAAGGAATAATAAAGCATGAAAATACCCTGGCTACGTACTCAACCTGACAGACAAGATAACAAAATCTGCCAGGAAGAACTCAGGACATATAACCAAAGGTAATCTGTGCATCTGACCATTTTTTACTGTCTAAAAATTTTCTTCCTTTTTGTTATTTAGCTAGATGTTAAATGCTGCTAGACAAAATTCTACACCAGGATGGGAGAAGGTGAGGGGGTCTAATGATTCACAACCGAGGTCACAGTGGTGAACTAAACAAAATTCCTGTCATCATGATGCTTATATTCCAGAGTAGGGGAAAACACAAGTGTTAACTTCAGATAGTAATTAAATATATGAAGGAAATAAAACAAGGCAAAGAGATCAGCGGCGGGGGAAGGGGGTCATAGAAAGCTTCTTTAAGGGGGTAACAGTTGAGCTGAGACCTAAAATTATGAGGAGAGCCGCACAGACGTGGATGAAAAGAGTTCCACAGAGATGACACCAAGTGCAAAGCGGGAACCAAAAGGTAGAAAGGAAGGTCTCTGAGGCCATGATGTGGTAGACCACGGGGAGAGGATAAGTGATGAGGTTAAAGAGGCAGATGGGGCCTTATGGCCATCACTTGTTGTACCTCTTCTCAAAGGCAGATCAATAGAGTAACCCGAGAGAGCACAGAAGATCCCAGAGAGCATAATGAAATCAAACCCAGCTTGTAGATAAAAGCGGCTCAAAGCCTCCCTTCAAGCATACACCGAGATTCAGCTCAGAGGTCAATGTTCACAAGCCACTCTGTGCCTGAGTCATGCCCGACGAACAAGCCTGCTTTTAAATGGCCCCTGTGTCTTGGACTGGCTTTTAGTTTCCATTTCCTATTTATGGGCGTTTTTCTTGTTCAGCCTTCTAGATGCTCCACTTCCTGTTATAATGTTACTTAGAAAATCCTTCTCTTGGGCACTAGCCACCTGCCATTCTCCAGCTGTATTTCACTAAGTTGGAGGGGGATGCAAAATTCAGGGCTTGAAATAAAGTTTTATAAAAATTCAATGCCCCACGCAGCCGGAGCTGCAGTGATGCTCACTTCCAAGCACAAAAGTTAGCAAAAATCAACCAGGCAGAGCAAAAAGCACTTGGCTGGAGCTAAGGGAGACTTGGCTGCCCTCACAGAGGTGTAGCCATCTGTCTTTAATCAGCACTGAACGGATGAACACACGGAGCTAGTATGGTGAGTATAGAAAAGAGCCAAGGTTTGAATCCCAGTACTGCCCCCTGACCTCTGACCTAGGAAAGGTCCATCTGGCTCAAGGAAACCTCAAATTTTGCTGCTCTTCAGTTGGCAAACTGTGCTGGGTCAATCCTCTTTATAAATGTTAACTGTAAAGGAAATCCATTGAATTAATCCAAAATTAGGTAAACATAATAAGGAGGACTGATCCAAGGAAAAGAGGGCTCAACCAGAAAGCTACCTAGGCTCCAACTCAACTTTCACAAAGTTTGCTTCCACCACTAATTTCTTAGTTCATTCGTTCCTTACTTGATCACTCCCCCTCCCCCCACCCCAGGTTTGATCTCTATAATACCTTCCCATTGCACAATGAGTTTTGACAAAAGTTTGAGCATTATTAGTACTTACTTATCATCAACTCACTGGACTGTGAACTCCGAGGGCAGAATCACCTTGTTTCCTACTGTGCCCCCAAATCTGGCACATAGTGAGCACACAAATATTTTAGCCAGTTGAACATAAGATCGGAAGATGGTTGCTCAGACACTACGCTGGGCACTTGGGACAGAAAGACGCGCAAAACAGACACGATCACTGCCCTCGTGATCCCTAAGTTTTGCTCTGTGCAAGGTTGGAGAAAGAAGCCCCAGGAAAGAAGCAGGGAGGTAATTTAAATGGGGATGGTGACAAGGGAGGTAACTTAAACTGGGACTTGAAGTCTGGAAAGGATCTGGGAGAGTGACGGGGGAGGTGCAAATGGGGCAAGAGTTCCAGGCTAATTGAACTGCAAACAGGAACAGCCTGAAGCTAGAAAGAGCTTGGTGCAGTTGAAGAAGCAAACAGCAGTCAGTGTGCCTGAAGAGCCCTTGCCAGGTGCCAACTGTTCTCTGAACTGGCAAACAGACACCTGCAGTCCATCTGGGGAGAGTAGACAATGGTGAACCTGCCCTAAGTGAGCCTCAGTGCCCTCACCTGCAAGATGGCCTCCAACCCTCTTCCCCTGCAGTAGTGCTGCAGAAGTAAGAATGCCCGTGAGGTCCAGTAGGTGCCTATTGTGCCTACTGACCAACAGAGGGGTCCTAAGACCAATACCAAGATGATGCCCGTGAGCGACGAGCACTGGGGAAGGCCACAGAGGAAAATCCAACTCCCAGTAGCAAGAGGAAGGTAGCCACATTCTCTACAGTTCTTTCAACTTAAGCGTCTGATGTGTGTCTGATGGAGCAAGGCTTAGATTCAAACCCAGCCAACCTCAAAGCACCTACCCCAGAACCTATACTGGACATTTTCACACACATCTCCTTCAGTCGTCATAAGCAGTCTATTAGCAATATGGAGGCTTTATAATTTCAAATACAATGAAACAAACCTCGTACCCAAGTAGGAATGCTAACAATCCCTATCTGCCAACTCCCCACCTCTTTCACAGTGAGGGACAGACTGGTCAGATCTACATCAAGACTTCCCTTTTGTTCTTTTGGTCTAGTCCGGCGTTTCCCCAACTGTAGTGAACATTAGCATTACTTGGCACAGCTGGACACATGACGCCATCAACAGTGTACTTCAGGGGCCACGTACAGACTATTTAAGGGAAACTGGCTCCCCAAGAGCCGACTTTAGACCCTACCAAACCCCCAGCAGGGAGCGACTCCACCACCGCGCGTGGAAGGAGCCTGGCAGGCTGCCTGTAACACAGCAGGCGCTCAACAAAAGAGCAGGATACTTGGGAGTAAGCAGGGCGGAAGAGAAGACCACCCCGCCAACTTCCACGGGCCTCCAGGAACTCCATGGCCTCCCGCTCCCGCCTCGAGACCCTCCCTGCCGAGGCCTCGCTCCTCGGCTCCATTTTCCTCCCAGTCAGGCACCCCCCTAACCGGCCCCTGACCCTCCACTTACACGTGTCCACAGGGCACCTGCACCGGCTTCTCGTACACCTCTAGGCACACGGGACACGTGAAACGGCCCAGGGGGTCGGCCTCCGCCGCAGGCCCTGCCAGCTGCGAACCACCATCACGCTCCTGCAGTTGCGCCGCCATCTTGCCGCCGCTGAGCGCAGAGGAACGGCGGCCGAGAAGGAGGAGCCTTAGGGGGCGGGGCGAGGGCGGGGCTTATGGAACGTGCGTCGGGCTGAGGGCGGGGCTTATGGAACGTGCGTCGGGCTGGGGGCGTGTCTTATGGAACGTGCGTCGGGCTGGGGGCGGGGCTAGTGGGTGGGCCGCGCCTCCTGGCCTCTCTGACGGGAGGGAGGGAGGGAAATCTGGAAACTGTGGAGCCAGATCCAGAGACTGGCTTTGTGGAACAGGCTTTGTGCTTCAGCCACTGTTTCCCAAATTTAAATCGTTATTACTATTACTTAAAATTTACTTATGCACTATTACTGAATCTTTCTCTTCAATCGAGTTGTTCTTTCTTTAAACTTCAGCAAACAAATTTTAAAGGGAGATCTGTTATCACTCCCAAGCTACAAATAGAAAATCAGTATCACATTTCTACAGGACACTGGAAAAATAAATGGAAACAATACAATCTTATAAATTCATGCTGGATACTGTTGCCGCTGAAAAGGGAGATTAAGCATGATTAGAGAGGTGCTGGAGACAGACTACCACCACACTGAGACTTCCTAGTGAAAGCAGAAGTAATCTCTATCTCCCTTAGAGTCAAACTATTTAAAATTGTGTCCACATGCCTCCTGGCCATGGGGTCCAGCTCCAGCTCTGTATAAGATGGGGAGCCTCGGGTTTGAAGAGAGAGACTAAACCTCAATCTTGAAAGGAGCAGGCCTAAAACCCAGATGTTTTGAATCTCAACTTTCTCGACTTTTCACTGCACCAAATTGGCTCTTGTATATAGCCCACTTAACAAAAGCTACATCTTTTTAAAAGGCAGGCTCTGCTAACAAGTCTGTGTGGTTTTCTTAACCAGGAAAGTCAATGATCAATTAAACTCCACCCTGAAAGGCTACAAAGCCCTCACAGTAAGGAGTCTGCACAGGACAAATAAACCAAGTTTGCTAAACCAGATTAATTGAATGCAAATTTGCGCCTCATTTGTCCCATTCTCAGTCCTCTGGGTTGATTTTGCTTGACCTGCTGGCAGCAGGAGGATTATTTTTAGCTTGCCATGTGGGCATCTTTTCACAAACGAATAACCTGGCGGGTAGGCAGCAACCCTAGAGGGCCAATGCTTATGTTTTACCATTTCTTTTTCTTGTTCCTATGCCAGGCACCTGTGTATCTGACCTGTTCCCAGCCAAGAGTGCCCTTTCTCCTCTCCAGGGATGGGGGTGCTTTAGTGCGGGCAGAGGTGTGTTGTGGGTATTTATAAGCCTTTGTGTTGGCTTGTTTTTTTTTTTTTTTTTTTTTTGCGGTACGCGGGCCTCTCACTGTTGCGGCCTCTCCCGTTGCGGAGCACAGGCTCCGCAGGCCCAGCGGCCATGGCTCACGGGCCCAGCCGCCCTGCGGCATGTGGGATCTTCCCGGACCGGGGCACGAACCCGTGTCCCTTGCATCGGCAGGCGGACTCTCAACCACTGCGCCACCAGGGAAGCCCTGTGTGTTGGCTTTGTAGCTGCTACCAGACCCTGTGTTGAGAGCGGGGAGGACGGTGAGGGCAGCGGAGTCCCAGACCCGGGCTTCAAATCCACTGAGTGCCTCCAGTTTGGGCTCTTGAAATGAACTTTCCATGAGCTTGTACACTTAGTCACAGAGACAGGAGGACAGGATTGAAATAATACTATATTAATAGTGAACTTTTTGTGTGCTTATTATTCTAAGCACTTTACATGAATGAATCCTCAGAGCAAGCTGTGACTTAGGTTCTACTACTCACATTTTACAACTATGCAAATCGAAGCACAGAGAGATTAAATTACCTTTTAACACAGATGGAAAACTGGAGGTAGGATTTGAACCCATGCAGTCTGGCTGTGGTACCTGTGCATTTAAGAGTGCCAGTCGTTCTTAAACTCTTACGTGCATCAGAGCCACCTGGAGGGCTTCTGAAAACAAGAGTTGCTGGGGAAGACCCCCAGAGTTCCTGATTCAGCAGGTCAGTAAATCTAGGGTGTGGCCTGAGGATTTGCATTTCTAACATTTTTTCCAGGTGATGCAGCCACTGCTGGACAGGACTGTACTTTGAGAACCACTAACCTACATTATACGCCCCCCCCCCGCCCCTGGCCCCCAACCCCAGCCCTGGTCAATGTTGAGACTAGACTAAATGTGCAATATCCCTTCCTTTTTTTCTGGGCATTCTCCGTGAAAATGTCCCCACTCTCCCTTTCTTAGCTTGCAAATGTATTGCCAGCCCTCCCTCATTCCTCACAATCACACTGACTGTTTTTCAAAAACAATCAACCTAATAATGTGTGTCAAATGAATGGATCTTTCTCCTCCCATTTTCCCTTAATGTTCTTGAGGAAAGTGTTTCCCACAATCATCTCTTCCTCTTTAGTTTTTGGCAGCCTCTCTCAGATGGCCTACATCATCTAAGACCCTCTTGGGGTTCTGATGAGAGCCTGGAGTGGGGAAGGGGTCCTGCTCAAAGGCTTTGCAAACTTGATTTTTACTGCCAAGGGAGACTCATTCATTCAGGCAACAAAGAGTCCCTGTGGACCTACTTTGTGCTGGGCCCTCTGGTGCCGGGGGTACGGTGTGAAGGAGAAAGACATGGTCTCTAATAGGCAGTGAGGTAGACGGGTGGCGACAGATGGTTTAAAAAATTATTCAGCTAAATAGTGATCCAAAGGAAAATCAATGGGAAATCTGCTCCTGTAATCTTTTGTTATGCCATGATCCAGTCCTGCCATGCCCACACTTCTTGCCCACAGAAACTGTGACATAGTGTGTGTTGCTTAAGCTGCTAAGCTTGTGGTCTTTTGTTATACAGCAACGGATAACTAATACAACCTCTTCGTGGGAGATTTGCCTATAATTATCCAATTTACAAGAGCACACATCTTTTGATTTATCTTTTCTATTTTTAGGACTTTCTCCCACAGAATTGCATCATCCAATACTGTGGCTATTTACATTAAAAAATGTAAATTGAAAAACAAAATTAAAAATTCAATTCTTCAGGCTCACTAGTCATATTTTTAGAGCTCAAGAGCCCATGTAGCTAGTGGTTATATACTGGACACAGCAGATAGAGGACATTTCCGTCATCACAGAAAGTTCTGTGGATGGTGCTGCTATAGACCAACTCACACTGACATGTAGGAAAGGTACGTACACACAAATGTCCAGGACAGCACTGGTCATAATAGCAAAGTGATTTAATACAACAGATATAATTACTGATATGGTAACTCCATGAGGAAAGGGATTTTTGCCCATTTTGTTTACTACTGTATATTCTAAAACAGTAATTCAGCTTCTAAAACAGTACCTAGAGCATGGTAGGTAACTCCATAAGTATTCGTTAAATGAATATACAGCTGATAAGGAATGATCTTTGAAATATAGTTTTGATTAAAATAACACCAGGATGCTGAGTAATGCAACTAATATGTGTATATGTTTGTGTATGATGAATAGATGTCTCTGGGACGTAGGGTGACCAACTATCCTAATTTGCCTGGGGCTGAGGGGTTTCCCAGGATGTGAGGCTTTCAGTGCTAAAGCTGGGAAAGTCCCAGGCAGAGCAGGATGAGTTGATTACCCTACTGGAAGGATTCCAGAGAATCTAGTACAAGTGGCTATTATCAGGAAGTGAAACTGAGGGCCTGGGGCCTAGGTTCTGGGCCTGGAGCAAGACTTACTTGTCATTCTCTTCCCTATCAAGTTCATGCATTACTTTTTAAGTAAAAAAATAAACAATGGTGTATTAGGTCCTGTGGGAGAATAGTTGAGATGAATTAGACATGACCTCAAATCAAGAAACCCTGAGTCCCCTCAACCTCAGGTCACATTTAAAATTTATTACTATGCTTATCTAAAGTAGGAAGAATTTACACCATTATGCATTTCTACATTTATTAATTTATGGGTAGATAATTTCATCCAGTTCTTCAAGATTGCCAAACTGGGGACTTCCCTGGTGGTGCAGTGGTTAAGAAACCGCCTGCCAATGCAGGGGACACAGGTTCGATCCCTGGTCCAGGAAGATCCCACATGCCGCGGAGCAACTCAGCCCGTGCGCCACAACTACTGAGCCTGCACTCTAGAGCCCACGAGCCACAACTACTGAGCCCACGTGCCACAACTACTGAAGCCCGCGAACCCTAGAGCCTGTGCTCTGCAACAAGAGAAGCCACCACAATGAGAAGACCCTGCACCGCAACGAAGAGTAGCCCCCGCTTGCCGCAACTAGAGAAAGCCCGTGCGCAGCGACGAAGACCCAAAAATAAATAAAATTAAATCTTAAAAAAAAAAAAAAAAAGATTGCCAAACTGGTAAGAGAGCCAGGAGGAATTCCCATCTGCACCACTAGGGGGCGCAGGAGTATCTCACAGGCTCACCTGGCCTGGCTCAACTAGGTGATCATGGCTTCCCTTGTTCTTTACAGTTCCTTAAATGTTTACTGCCCCTACCTCTATGGCTTACTGTACTTAGCATGGAAGTAAAAACCAAAATGAAAAAAAAAAAAAAGACTGGGGGAAAAAAAGGGACATAGTCTCAGATTGCAAGGAGTTTTAACATGAGTGACATTGGCATGTAAATGTTTATTTAGGGACTTCCCTGGTAGCGCGGTGGTTAAGAATCCACCTGCCAATGCAGGGGACATGGGTTCAAGCCTTGGTCCGGGAAGATCCCACATGCTGCGGAGCAACTAAGCCCACGGGCGCCACAACTACTGGGCCTGCGCTCTAGAGCCCGCGTGCCATAACTACTGAAGCCTGTGCTCCTAGAACACGTGCTCTGAAACAAAAGAAGCCACTGAAATGAGAAGCCCGTGCACCACAATGAAGAGTAGCCCCCGCTCACCACAACTAGAGAAAGCCCGTGCACAGCAATGAAGACCCAACGCAGCCAAAAACAAATAAATAAGTAAATTAATAATAAATAAATAAATGTCTATTTAACCAATAACTTCTAGGTGTCAGGTATCCTGATAGGTGTTGGAATTATGGCAGAGAATGATTTGGATATAAACAGGGAAGACACGGGGGATGACCACGTAAAAAGGCTGCTTCCAGAAAATTGCAGTTCATCAGTCACTCCGCCAGCTCATTGCTTTTGCACAGCATTTTACAATTTGTATTATATCAAGGGTCAGCAAGATCCGATAAGAACTAAAACTGAAAAATGGATATTATGGTTGCTCCTGGTAATGTCTAATCTACTTTCTGTCCTTTGGTTGTTTTTTTTTTTTTTTTTTTTTTGGCTGCGTTGGGTCTTTGTTGCTGTGCGTTGGCTTTCTCTAGTTGCGGCAAGCAGGGACTACTCTTCATTGTGGTGCGCAGGCTTATTGCGGTGGTTTCTCTTGTTACAGAGCACGGGCTATAGGTGCATGGGCTTCAGTAATTGCAGCGCATGGGCTCAATAGTTGCAGCATGCGGACTCTAGAGCGTGGGCTCAGTAGCTGTTGCGCATGGGCTTAGTTGCTCTGCAGCATGTGGGATCTTCCCAGACCAGGGATTGAACCCATGTCCCCTGCAATGGCAGGCAGACTCCCAACCACTGTGCCACCAGGGAAGTCCCTGTCTCTGAATTTGCCTATAATAGGCATTTCATGTAAATGCAATCACATAATATTTGTCCTTTTGTGACTGGCTTCTTTCACTTAGCATAATGTTTTCAAGGTTAATCCATGGTGTAGCATGTGTCTAAACTTCATTCCTTTTTATGGCTGAATAATATTCCATTGTGTGGATATACCATATTTTGTATATCCACTCATCTGTTGATGGACACTTGGGTTGTTTTCACCTTTTGGCTATTGTGAATAATACTGCTATGAATATTGGTGTACAATATTCTGCTCAAGTCCGTGTTTTCAATTATTTTGGGTATATACCTAGGACAAGAATTGCTAGGTCACATGGTAATTCTTTTTAACTTCTCAAGAACTACCAAACTGTTTTCCACAGCAGCTGCACCATTTTTCATTCCAACCAGCAAGGTACAAGTTTTCCAGTTTCTCCACATCCTTGCCAACAGTTGTTATTTTTCTTTTCTTTTTTTTTTAAAATTATAGCCATCCTAGGGGCTTCCCTGGTGGCGCAGTGGTTGAGAGTCCGCCTGCCGATGCAGGGGACACGGGTTCGTGCCCCGGTCCGGGAAGATCCCACATGCCACGGAGTGGCTGGGCCCGTGAGCCATGGCCGCTGAGCCTGCGCATCCGGAGCCTGTGCTCCACCACGGGAGAGGCCGCAGCAGAGTGAGAGGCCCGCATACCGCAAAAAAACAAATAAATAAATAAATTATAGCCATCCTAGTAGGTGTGAAGTTGTATCTCATTGTGGTTTTGATTTGCATTCCCTAATGGCTAATGATGTTGAGTGTCTTTTCACGTGCTTATTGGCCATTTGTCTGTCTTCTTTGGAGAAATATCTATTCCAAATATCTATTCCAGTCTTTTGTCCATTTTAAAATTGGGTTATCTTTTTTTTTTTGTCCACGCCCTGCATCATGTGGGATCTTAGTTCCCCAACCAGGGATCAAACCTGTGCCCCCTGCAGTGGAAGCTCGGAGTCTTAACCACTGGACCGCCAGGGAAGTCCCTAAATTGAGTTGTCTTTTTGTTGTTGAATTGTAGGAGTTCTTTTTTTCTTTTTAGGGGTTCTTTATATATTCTGGATATTGTAAATTCTACTCTTCTGAGCAGCATAAATGCAAGGTGCCCAGGATTGAGCAGAATGACATCAAGCACAACCACGTTGCCCAAACATCTGAGGCCTACTGTACACCCCAGCCTAGCAAGCCCCATGAGTCTGAGTCAAAAATAATCCTAGCTAGCTTGTGTTGAACTATCACTCCGCACTGGCACCTGTATTAGCTCATTCAATCCTTGGGGGTAGTTAGTTCTATTAACCCCATTTTGCTGATAAGGAAACTGAGGCCCAGCGAGGTAAGTAGCTTGTCCAAAGTCACATACAGTTGGAAAGTGGCAGAACTGGGACCTGAACTCAGGCCTTTTGGCTTCTTTTCACAAGTCCCATCATTCTTTTGGCACTTCCTTACTTTCCGGCTCAATAAGATGTGCCAGCCTCACATTGTAATTTCCCTGCCCCAGCTCTGACAATCAGTTGTTTCTCCAAGGCTTGGTTCATTTTAGTGGAGAATGGTATTTAGAAAGCAAGATATGGGTGGTCAGTGCTTATTGCTAGAGCATGTCATTTCTTTCTTTCTTTCTTTCTTTTTTGCCGTACCACGTGGCTTGTGGGATCTTAGCTCCCCAACCAGGGATGGAACCTGTGCCCCTGCAGTGGGACCAGGGAGTCCTAATCACTGGACCGCCAGGGAATTCCCCCCTCCCCCCCTTTTTTTTTTCTAACAGTGGTGTCATTTCTCATAGGCTCACTCAGTAGACAGAACTAGGAACTATATCTACATATAGTGTTTATAATTGCAAAATTTCACTTAAAAATCTGGACTTTTAGCTCCTCTTCAGAAACCTGAATATCTGATCATGATCAGCTGGGAAATTGGCAACAATCAGCTGGAGGATGGTAGGGGTTCAATAATTTTCATTTTCTCACTCAAGTATTTATTTATTTATTTTATTTATTTTTATTTTTTATTTTTTATTTTTTGTGTGTGTGGTACACGGGCGTCTCACTGCTGTGGCCTCTCCCGTTGCGGAGCACAGGCTCCGGACGTGCAGGCTCAGCGGCCATGGCGCACGGACCCAGCCGCTCCACGGCATGTGGGATCTTCCCAAACCGGGGCATGAACCCGTGTCCCCTGCATCGGCAGGCGGACTCTCAACCACTGCGCCACCAGGGAAGCCCTAAAGTATTTATTGAATGCCTACTGTGAGCCAGGTACTATGTTGTATTACATTACTACTAATTTCTGGTACTATATAGTATGAGATGATAGTACTCTAGTACTAGTTATGCCTACCTTATATGCTTGTAGGCAGTTGAGTTTCAATTTCCAGTCCTTACTTTTTATTGCTTTCTTCCCTCCAGCTGGAAGGAAAGCTGGACATGCTTACATGTCCAAGTCACTCAAAGCCCAGTGCAAATGCCACCTCCTCCTTGAGGCTGTCCCCAATTTGCCGTCTCAGATGTCACTTCTCCATTCTCTAAGCTCTCTATCCCTCTCATAACACTCGCCACCTTCTATCCTGAATCACTGGTTTTTAGTTCATCCTACTCCTAATTTATTAATATTCTCTCTTTTTAAAAATAGTTATTTATTTTATTTGGCTGTGCCAGGTCTTAGTTGCAGCAGGCGGGCTCCTTAGTTGTGGCATGCAAACTCTTAGTTGCGGCATGCATGTGGGATCTAGTTCCCTGACCAGGGATTGAACCCAGGTCCCCTGCATTGGGACTGTGGAGTCTTAACCACTGTGCCAGCAGGGAAGTCCCTTAATATTCTCTTTCTGATAAGGAGGCTGTATGCTCCTTGAGGGCAAGGACTGTATCTGTCTTGCTTGTGTCTGTCTCTGCCCCTTAAATCGAACATCAATCCTGGCACATTGTAGGCATTCAATGAAAATTTCAGTTGGAAACAAATGTTCTCTAATGAGTGTGCTTCCAGTAGTAGTATAGTAGGGCAGGTAATAGTAATATAATTGTGAGCAAAACAGGTATACTAGTTTTGTCCTCACAGAGCTAACTGACTTCTAGGGGAGAAAGATATTAATAAAAATCATATAATATGTATTTGTAGAATGATGTAAAAAACATGATCTGTATTTGCATTATTGTCCACAGTTGGCTTCCTACATATACATACATACATACGCACCCTTAGAAAATATATAGTATCAGTTGGAGTTTTGTTTTTCATTTCAGGGTATGTCTCTCTTTTTTCCTTCTAAAATATGTCTTGCAGAGTTATGTAGGTTTACATTATCCTTTTTAAGTGATACATAGTAGTCATTATACTGGGCTACACCATTCCCTTGATGGACATTTAGAATGTTTCTGGGTTTTGTTTTTGCATTACAAACAATGATGCAACAGGTCTCTTTGTGCACTTATGCTTTTTCTCTGGTAGATTACAAGAAATCAAATTGATGGGTCATAGGCTTGCTTTTTTTTTTTTCATTTTTTGCTCTACACGTCTGTGTCATTAGAATTCATGCATAACTTTTGTGATTTAAAAAAAACACTAAAAAATAGAAAGAAGTAGGTAGATGGTTCATGTTGTTGGCTTTTAGAAAGTAGAGGTGCCTAATCATTGCTACATGACTGTTACATAATCTGCTAATCATTATGTAATAAAATCTGAAAAGGATGCTCCTGTGATTCCATGTCACCAAGCAGAGAAGTCTCAGACCCCCAGCCCTGTCTAAAAGATGAGAAACATGGCTCCCTTCAGAGACTTTGTTATTTTTCTGATATGAAATGTCACCGAGAATCAATGGCCAGGGTTTCCTACCGGTAAAGCCTTCTTTAAAATCTGTTTTCTTTTTTGCTGTCACAGAACCACAGAGCTGGAAGGGACTTATTAGCAGCCTCATGCAGTCTTATAACAGTTTCCAAAGGACAGTTCTGAGTTGTTGCAAAGGCAGAGGGTTTGGGTAGGACAGTTTTTCTCAGCTGGAATTCCTGTAAACACCATCACCTTACAGGTAATTAAGACAGAAGCTTAAATATGAGCTGATAACAGCTGAAGTATACGAAGACCTTAAGTGATGCTCAGACAGCAACAGCTAAATATAGTAATTGCTGCTGTTTGAATAGCTGGTTGCTGGTTCTCCAAATGCTCTCCCATGTATTACGTCATTGATTCCTGAGACAAGACCCACTGACTTTACCTGGGGACCCCAAGGCTGAGAGAGAATCCTGCAATCAAGCAACACCTGTTGGGCACCTCCTGATCATGTACAGAGCTCACAGGAAACACAGATAAATAAGAAGCTCCAGGGCTTCCCTGGTGGCGCAGTGGTTGAGAGTCCGCCTGCCGATGCAGGGGACACGGGTTCATGCCCCGGTCCGGGAAGATCCCACATGCTGCGGAGCGGCTGGGCCCGTGAGCCATGGCTGCTGGGCCTGGGTGTCCGAAGCCTGTGCTCCACAACGGGAGAGGCCACAACACTGAGAGGCCCGTGTAGTGCAAAAAAAAAAAAAAAAGAAGCTCCAGGTCTTGTGGAGGGTGTCAGGTTTAAGCATATATATATATGCATATATATATATGCATATATATATATATGCATATATATATATAAGTATATGCTTACATGCTTATATATATATAAGCATATATATATATATATATATATATATATATATATATATATATATGCTTAAACCTGACACCCCCCACAAGATCTGGAGCTTCTTTTTTTTAATATATATATATATATTATATTTTTTATATTTTATATATTTTATATATATATATATATATATATATACATATATATATATATTTTTTTGCAGTGCGTGGGCCTCTCACTGTTGTGGCCTCTCCTGTTGCGGAGCACAGGCTCCAGAAGCGCAGGCTCAGTGGCCATGGTTCACGGGCCCAGCCACTCCGCGGCATGTGGGATCTTCCCAGACTGGGGCACGAACCCATGTTCCCTGCATCGGCAGGCGGACTCTCAACCACTGCGCCACCAGGGAAGCCCTATATATATTTTTTATATATATTTATATATATTATATATATATATTATATATATATATAAATATATGCTTATATGCTTATATATATATATATAAGCATGTATATATATATATACTTATTTATAGTAAGAGCTGAGATAAAATATTGAAAGACAGTGTTATGGGGTGGGAAACCAGAGGAAGGTGGGTCTTTGCCTGGAGAAATCAGAGAAAGCTTCAGAAAGGATGTGAGGACTGAGCTGGGGCTGGAAGCCAAGAAAACAAGGAAGGGAAGAGGCGAAAGGAAGAACATTCAAACCCAGGGAACAGCATATAGAGGCATAGAGGCCAGAGGGGAAGAAGAGTATGGCAGGTACAGAGAGCCAAGACCATGTTGGAGAAAGAGAACTTGGCATGGAGTGGGCTCTGAGTCTTCAATAGTTGTCTGGGGTAAGTTAGAGAGATACAATGAGTGGTTCAATGGTAAATATGTTCAACAAAGTTTTGAGTATGTGCTAGGTACTTTGCAAGCACTAGGGATTCAGTGAGTGGTGAATCACAAAAGCAGAGTTCACGGTCAGTGTGGTGGGTGGGAGGCAAATCTATGAAGTGAAGTGACAAGCCACCAGAATTTATGCCAGTGTAGTTTACACTGCAGGTGTCTGGTGAGGTCACAAAGCAAGGAGGCAATATTTGGTTTGGTCTTCCCCAACCCTGGTTTCCATTCAAGGAAGTTGAGGGCTGAGAGAAGTCATTTCCTTTAATTTAACCAGATTTTATTTTATTATCTATCTATTTATTTATTTATTTATTTCTGGCCCCGCACAGGGCTTGCGGAATCTTAGTTCCCCCACCAGGGATTGAACCCTGGCCGACGGCAGTGAAAGCGCCGAGTCCTAACCACTAAACGGCCAGGGAATTCCCAACTTAACCAGATTTTAAAAACAAAGTGTATTTAGATTATTACTATAAGCCAACTACTGTAATAAGCTGTTTCCATACTCACTTCATTCTCACATGAATCTCAGGAGGCGGTATATTATTGCATTTTACGGGTGAAAAAGCTGAGGCTCAGAGAAGTTAAGTAACTAGCCTAAGGTCATGCAGCTGGTAAGTGGCAAAGGCAAAGCTGGAACCCTCACTAAACACAGCCTGTAACATCAACAGGCCTCTCAAGTCTGGATTCAGGCTCACGTGATACTGGGCACCTCACTTGCTCTTTTTAAGCCTCTGGTATTTCCACCTGTAAAATGGGGGTGAGGGATCCAATTGTCAGCTTCTGGTCAGGCGCAGTCGGGAGCTCAGCTCGCAGATCATCTCGACAAGGGGAGGAGAAGGCCGCGGGTCGCTCAGTCTGAGATCGCAGCTCCGAGCTACCATCTCCAGACTACAGAGCGGTTCCCATGACAACCCGGCCAGCCGCCATCCTGTGACCGAGGGCGTGCGTCACTTCCGGCCCGTTTATTTCCGGGTCCCAGTCCCAGCAGTGGCAGTGGGCCTTTAGGCCCCAAAGCGGGACTCCGCGGTCTCTCTGCTCACTCTTCTGCCTCCCGCTTCTTCCTCCGCCGCCGGCGAGCAACGGCTTCACCCCAGCCCAGGGCGTAGCCGCGGCCGGGCCTCCCTTTGGACCCGCCTCCGAGAGACGTCACTTCCTGGTTGAGTGTTTCCGGGTCGCCGCGGCCCCGGGCTACTGGTGTCTGTCCCCTGCAGCCGGCCGGAGCTGCGAGAGCCCAGCCGGGCCTGGCTCCGGCGGCGGCCGCGGCTCCTTCTTGCTCCCCTCGGCCGGGGCGTCCTCGGCGGCAGTGCCGGGGTGAGTGCGGGGCGGCCGCGGGCGGAAAAGACCTCTGGGGCTTTCCCCGGTGGAGTGGGGGGGCCCGGTTCGGCGGGGCTCTGCCGGCCCGGGAGCGGGGTCCCTTTGCGGCCTGCGGGGGCGACGGGCGGGCCCGTCTTTTCGGCGCTCCGGGGGCCCATTTAATTCTCAGGATCCCCACTCCCCTAGGGTGGCTCAGGGCAGCTCAGGAGGAACACCCCCTCTACAGCGACTAACACGGCAGGAGAACACCCCGATTCCACCGTGAGGCAGTTACCGCGCAGTGGTCCCCAGCTCACGCTCTGGCGGCATACTGGGGTTTGTACTCACTGTGTGACCTTGGGCAAGTCACTTCGTCTCTGAGCCTCAGTTGCCTGGTCAGTTAAATGGGGAGTGAACCTGCCTACTAGGGCCGTGGTGGGGATGAAGTGAGATGCATGCGAAGCACAGTCTCTGGCATACAGCAGGCGTCCAATAAATGATAGCTGCTGTTAATTCATTCACGGACCTGTGGGGAGGGCCCGAGTTTGGGACCAGGGTGTTTTTCACAACTGATGTCGCACTCAGAGGTTGTTGGAATTATCAAGCTGGGAATAGCAGTCGCCAGCTTCTGTCCCCTGCAGGAGGGGAACCTCCTTGCTTCAGAGTCCCTCTGCGAGTCGCAGCTGCCACTGGGGAAGCCCAATTTCAGCATCGCTGAGGTTATTTTCAGAGGTTTGGAAACCCTCTCTCTGAATCTCTCTGGAACTGGGTTGGGGTGTGGGTACCCTTTGGCGCTTCACAGCCAGTGGAAGGTTGCCTAGGATGTGTCTCAGAGGCCGCGGGCTGGGGATGAATGCAGAGAAGTGGGGTGCGGAGGTGGAGGGGGTTGTTCTGCGCTCCCCTTGCTGCTGTTTGGAGGCCAGGGAAACTCTGAGCCGCTTGAAGCTAGACCAGGGATACATAAACCTGTGGACTGGGGCGATGCCGGGCCCAAAATAGCTTCTGTCTGTGCAGGGAGGGGGCGCCTTCAAATGCTGCTTGGGGAATGTTTCTGCTTGAATGGGCCAGCTGAGGTAAAGCCAAGCTCATGCTTTGCCATCCAGAATCATTTCAATTCCGTTTAGTGAGGTTTTAAACAGATATAGCTTTCCTTTGAGATGTTTAAAAAACAGTAATTAAAAAGCCACCACCTCCCTGACTGCAATCTCTCTCTCTTCATTGCTTTGCTTTTCGAAGGGGGCCCAGATTATGGGTGCAGGAAGTGCTGACCAGGCCTGTTGGCTCTGGGCACCCGTCTGATTCTGTTAGGGACGTTCACGGTGCCATTTTTTTTTTCTTTCCGCCACACTGGCACGTCTTGGCGTTCCAATCCTTGGGTTGCTTGGAGAAATTAACGGCTTCTGTCACCGGGCTGTCTTGGTCTCCTGTAACCACGCTGTTTTTGCAGAGAGTGTGTTTTTTGTTGTTTTTGCAGAGTGCTAGGAATAAATTGCTGGCTCTATGCTCAGAAGAGACACCAGCTACAATGCAGCCTGTATTCTCAGGAATGAATTCAGGAGGGATGATGTCAGCTGCTCTACCACTGGCCCGGCTCTGGTCGCCTCTCCTCTTGGCCCTTGAGCTTACGTCATAAATAGATTTGTGGCTCTTCCAGCCCCATTCTATGTGAGAAGATGTGAATTTTGCTAATACAGGAATTTTTAGAACTCAACTCTGCTGGCCCTGCCATAGTGCGTTCTGACTTAGTTGAGCCCTTTCAAGAAGAGCTGTCCAGCAGCAGGACAGCTTTGCCTAAAAGCAGCACAGCTCAGAGCTTGAGTCAGGGTTTTGGCCTCAGACCTAGGTTCAGATCTCAGAGCCACTTCTTCCTAGCCTTGTGACTTAGGGCAAGCGGCTTGGCCCCTCTGAGCCTCAGTTTTTTTCTTTTTTTAACCCTGGGGTTGTCGTGTGGATTTCATTGATTTTCACGGAGCACTTAGCAAAGGGCCCTTAGATACTAATCCCTTGGTGAATGGTACTAACGGTAACAATAAATGAGTGAGATAAATGAGAAAAAGCACAGGCTGCAGGGCGGGTCAACCCAAGTTCAGATTCCAGCTCTGACCCATTCAAGCGGTGTTGGGCAGGTTGTTTAATGGCTGAGCCTTGGTTTTCTTCCTCGTAGACTTGTGAGGATTAAACTGGGTGATGCAGTTAAAGTGGAAAGCCCAATGCTTAGCACATAGTAGGACTTCAATAATTGTTAGTTTCATTCTCTCCTTGCCTTAATTATCTTTTACCATTCATTTTCTTTCACCTGTTTCCTCACCTACCTAGGTTGGTTCAAGATTTTTCTTAGATGGGTTTCCTATCCTTGACTTTGGGACTTTGAATACCAACTGGGCTATTTGGATCCCTTTTCCTTGTTTATCTGCCAGCCATAAACAAGGGTGTGGACTGTGGTGTGATTACAGAGCAGCAGATGCTGAGCTTGAGCGAGGCTGACTTTGTTTAAAAAAAAAAATCAGTCTCTATTGGCTGAAGGCTGACTTCCTTGGAGAAAAATCACAGCAGTGTTTTGGAGACTTGATGTCCTTCTGTTTAAATTGTTCTCAGGTGTACTAAAAAACCGTCCCTGGGGCCAGAGGCTGGATGAAAGCTTCTTTTGGATAAATAAAAAATGGTATATGTATATGGGTTTTTTTTAGCAAGGACAGTGATGTCTTCTCTCAGGTTGTAATACAATTTTATTTTTTAAGAGAACATACATACTTTGATACTGGGCAGTAAGCCCTTTCAAGTAGAATTCAGGGCAGAGCTTTATCTTCTCAACTTCTGTTCCCTGCTGTCCCCTACACATGCCACATTCCCCCCACTGCACCCAGCCTAGGGCCCGGCATAGGGTAGGTGCTGCATACTTGTTGAGCTCAGGAATCATGGGGTGGTGGGAGGTACACAGGTTTCAAGTCATAAGGCCAGTGGAATCTGGGATCCACCTTTTCCTAACACTGAGCTATAGAGAGCACGTCATGTCATGGAGCCTTGGTTTCTTCTCGCTCCCGCTAGTCTCCCAGAATTCTGGGGAGAGCTAAATGAGAAACTAAAGCATCATTTCGCCTGTTGTATCAAACACCTACTGTGTGCCAGGAGCTGTGTTAGGCATCATGGTGAACAAAACAGACACTGTCCTTGCCTTTGTGGAGCTTACTGGGTATTGGCGGGAGACAAAGAGAGGAAGCTAGTAAATGAATAAAGTTGGTAATTTCAAATGGGATTACCCCAGGGTAACGCAATAATGAGGGCCAGGGCAAGTGGGATTTACTGAGCTGAGGTTGTCAGGGAGAGCCTCGGAGAGATGACATTTGAGCTGAGACCTGAATGATGAGAGTGAGCCAGCGACAGGAGGAATCAAAGGAAGAACATGCAGAAGGAACAACATGTGCAGAGGTCCTGAGGTAGGGACTTCCCTGGTGGTGCAGTGGTTGAGAATCCACTTGCCAATGCAGGGGACACGGGTTCGAGCCCTGGTCTGGGAAGATCCCACATGCCGCAGAGCAACTAAGCCCGTGTGCCACAACTACTGAGCCTGCGCTCTAGAGCCCGCGAGCCACAACTTCTGAGCCCGTGTGCCACAACTACTGAAGCCCACGCGCCTAGAGCCCGAGCTCTGCAACAAGCGAAGCCACCGCGATGAGAAAACCGCACAACGCAATGAAGAGTAGCCCCCGCTCGCTGCAACTAGAGGAAGCTCACGCGCAGCAACGAAGACCCAACAACGAAGACCCAATGCAGCCAAAAATAAATGAATTAAAAAAAAAAAGGGTTACCTGGCCTTTAAAAAAAAAAAGGGTCTTGAGGTAGAAATGGGCTTGATGTGTTTGAGGAGCAGACAGAAGGGTCCTTGTGGGTGGACCTTAAGAGGGAAGGGAAAGACTGCTCTGAGGACCACAGAGACGTTGGTCAGGAGGTAAAATTTGATCCCACGTGGATTTGTTTGCCTTGTGTGCTCCTCAGGCCTATTTGTTCTATTTGTTCCTGAAGCCTTGGGCTTCCTTGGCAGGGCAGTGGGTGGGAGAAGGTGACCTCTCTGTGTCCCTAATTCTCCTGCATGTCTTACCCCTCACCCCACAGTTAAGACCCCTGGGTGTCTCCCCAAAACTGTGGAGAAGCCAGAGGAGTGGCTCATTGAGACATGGGTGATTTTATTGACTTCCTGATAGTTGCCAGGCTCGTAGGCCCTTAGAACTTCTGAGCTGAACTCAGATCTGCTAAAGGACTCCACAGGTCCGTCCCATCCCACTGCGGCTTCTTTTTGGTCCCTCATCATTTCCCACAGCCAGCAGGACCCCACCCTTCACTCAGGCAGCAGGTGTTTATGAAGCACGTAACCTGCTCTGGCACTGTGACCCTTACTGAGTCATTTGGTCGCAATCCCTGCACCCATGAGCTTGTGGTCAGGAAAGGTAGGACAGGCAAGTGTGAAAATGCATGTCCACCCCCCAGTCGGAGATTTTTGCATCACTCTGATCTTACAAGCATCCTTGTAGCACCTTTAGACACCAGAAATGTCTGCTTGTGTGTATCAAGGGCTTACTTTGAACTGGCATTCTGAAGAGCTTTCTGTACTGATTGCATATAATCCTTCCACCAACTTTGGACGGTAAGTGCTATTATTAACCCCCTTTTTCAGATGAGAAAACTGAGGCCCAGGTTGAGTAGTTAGCCCAAGTAACCTAGAAAAGCAGATCCAGGGTTCACACCCAGGCAGTCCAGCTTTGCAATCTGTTTGTAACCCCGATGCTGTGTTGCCTCACCTGGCCTGGCAGGTCCCTCCATGAATCCAGATTTGCTCCCAGCATCGTTACACCAAGAATACTGATGGATCTGTACATGTTCTACTAACAGGTGGCCAAGGAGACAGCAAGAGTGTATAAATCCTGTGTGTCCCAGCTCAGAATGTCCTTTCCTCTCCCAACAGCGGACTGTAAAAGTCGGATATGGAATTCCCTGGCGGTCCATGGTTAGGATTCCACGCTTCCACTGCAGGGGGCATGGGTTCGATCCCTGGTCTGGGAATTAAGATCCCACATGTGGCGCGGCCCAAAAAAACAGACAAACAAAAAAACCAAAGACGGATAAAGGCACTCTCCAGGACTCAGCAGCCAAAGGGGTCTTTTTTAAAAAAATTGCACATATGATCGTGTCCCTCTCCCCCTTGCTTTGAACTGTTCAAGGGCTTCACTTGGCTCTTTGAATAAAATGTACAGCTCTTTGAGACCTTGGGGTCAGGATCCTGCTTATGCCGGCAGCTTCATCTCCTGTGACTCCCCTCCTCTCTCTGCTTCAGCCACACTAGCCTTCTTTGTGTTCACATGCCAGGCTCCTTCCCGCCTCAGGAAAGCGGGGTGTGGTGGTTAAGGGGACGGGCTTGGGAGCCAGCCTGCCTGGGCTCTGATCTCAGCTCTGCTTCTCAATAGTCCTGTAACTTTGGGCAAGTTTCTTGCTGTCTCCATGTCTCAGTTTTCACATTTGTAAAGTGGGGATAACAACAGTGCCTGTCTCCTAGAGTTGTTTAAGAAGACGGAATGAGTTAGTCCATGTAAGCACCTGGCATGTAGTAAGTGCTGAGAGTGTTAGCTCAGGGCCTTCCTCCCTGCCGACGCCTCATCCTTTGGGTCTAACCGTCGCTTTCTCAGGGGCTTTTTAACCATCCCCCATCCCCTTGAAACCAGGTTAGGTGCCCCAATCATATTTTTCATTTGTGAGCTCAGCAAAGTCAAGGACCTTATCTGTCTTGTTTCCACGACAACATGGTGTACCTCTTCACTAAATGTGTTGAATGAGCAGAAAGGGCCAGGGGCTGGTGGTGCCCGGTGTAGCTCAGGACAGCTCTGTGTTTTGTTCGGCCTCAGCATCTATAGGCTGGGACGCGGACCATTTCAAGGAGTGACGTGCTGCTTATTCTTCCTCTTGCAGAACACTCTGCTGGTCCAGGCAGGCGACATGCCAGTGCTTTTAGCGATGTCCCTGCCTCTGACTCAGAAGCCATGGAGGAGATAAGGTAGCCCCCGTCCCTGGATCGGATCGGATGGGGAAGCCCAGTTCAATGGATGCAAAATACAAGGATGACTTATTTCGGAAGTACGTGCAGTTCCATGAAGGCAAAGTGGACCCCACCCCCAGCAAGCAGCGGCCTGGCAGTGATGAGTCCCTGCGGGTGGCAGCCTCGACCCTGCTCAGCCTGCACAAGGTGGATCCCTTTTATCGATTCCGGCTGATCCAGTTCTATGAGGTGGTGGAGAGCTCCCTGCGCTCCCTGAGCTCCTCCAGTCTGCGGGCTCTGCACTGTGCCTTCAGTGTGCTCGAAACGGTGGGTGTCAACCTTTTCCTCTACCCGTGGAAGAAGGAATTCAGAAGCATCAAGGTAAGGTCTGGGGACGGGCTCTCCACACTGGTCTCCCTTCTCCCTTTTCGCCCCTTCCAGTGCATCCGGAGAGGGTTTGTGCCCATCTAATCAACATCCTTCCTCTGCTCGCGGGGCCCCCCGGGTTCCCCACTGCCTTTGAGATAACAACCAGAACTGCCCCCGTGGCTGCCCACCTGGCCCCTCTGCCTGGTGTCATCTCTTAACGGGCTCCCCACCCCTGGCAGCTCACATCGGGAACTGAGGTTGGAAAGGTGGGCAGTACCCGGTCGTGCAGGGCCTTGGAGCCCAGGGCAGAGGGCTGGAGTTTATTCTAAGGGGGCTGGGGAAGCAGGCAGTGCCGGGATCAGGTTTACATTGGAAAAGAATCCTCCTGGTTGCTGTACGGGAGAGAGATTGTAGAGGGGCAGGAGTCGGCCGGGGAGGCCGTTAGGAGGCCTGCTGCAGGTGTCCGCGGAAGCGGAGGAAAGCAGAGAGCAGGGAGGAGGATGAACTCGAGACAGAATTCTGAATCGTTCCGAAGGCAGTGACGGCCCAGGAGAGTTTCCACCAAGTCAGGCTCAGCCTGACATACGCTTCAAACCTTTGCAGAAATGCCAGGAAGGAATATTCTCATTGCTCGTGGGTGTTGTGCCTCTAATCCGATCCCCTTTCTTCACCCATGTTTGCCCTGCTCTTCCTCAAGCAGAGCCACTGCACCCCATGTAGAAAGCTAGTGGCTTTGTTCCCTCCGCTGAAGAAAGGAGCGCTGTGTCACTTCCCTCAGACCCGTGCGCGGAGCTGTTGGGAAGCATTAGCCTCTGCCTTCCGCGGTGAGATGCTGCCGTGGAGATCACGCCCCCTTCCTCTCCCTGCGTGTTCCGGTTCAGGCTTGATGGGATGCGCTCTGCCGGAGGCACCGTTCGTTGTGTGCCTCAGAGAGAAAAACCCGCCTCTCTTTTTCTACCCGCTTCCTTCCCCTAGACCTACACGGGCCCCTTTGTTTATTACGTCAAGTCCACATTACTGGAAGAGGACATCCGAGCCATCCTGAATTACATGGGCTACGTGCCCGAGCTGGGGACTGCGTACAAGCTCAAAGAGCTGGTAGAGACCCTCCAAGTGAAGATGGTCTCCTTTGAACTCTTTCTGGCCAAGGTGGAGTGTGAACAGATGCTGGAAATCCACTCCCAAGTCAAGGACAAAGGCTACTCTGAGCTGGACGTGGTGAGCGAGCGCAAGAGCAGCGCGGAGGACGTGCGAGGCTGCTCAGATGCCCTACGGCGGCGGGCCGAGGGCCGGGAGCACCTGACAACCTCCATGGCCCGCGTGGTGCTCCAGAAGTCGGCCAGCGAGCGGGCAGCCAAGGACTACTACAAGCCCCGTGTGACCAAGCCCTCAAGGTCGGTGGACACCTATGACAATTACTGGGAGAGCCGGAAGCCGCCCCTGAAGACCTCGTTGAGCCTGCGGAAGGAGCCTGTGGCAGCAGACTTGGGGGACGACCTCAAGGACGAGATCATCCGCCCGTCGCCCTCGCTCCTGACCATGTCCAGCTCCCCCCACGGCAGCCCGGATGACCTGCCATCCTCCTCCCCCAACAATGGCCTTGGCTTGCTGCGTGGCACGTACTTCTCCGCTCAGGAGGATGTGGATCTGTACACAGACTCGGAGCCCAGGGCCACGTACCGGAGGCAGGATGCCCTGCGGCCAGATGTCTGGCTGGTCCGAAGTGACGCCCACCCCATCTACCACAAGCGCTCGCCCCCCGCCAAAGAGTCCGCCCTCTCCAAGTGCCAAAACTGCGGTCTGTCCTGCAGCTCCTCCCTCTGCCAGCGCTGCGACAGCCTGCTCGCCTGCTCCCCGGCCTCCAAGCCCGGCGGCTTCCCCAGCAAGGCCTCCGCCCACGACAGCCTGGCCCACGGGTCATCTCTGCGGGAGAAGTACGCAGGCCAGACGCAGGGCCTCGACCGGCCGCCGCACCTCCACTCGAAATCGAAGCCCTCCCCTGCAGCCACCTCCCGCTGTGGCTTCTGTGACCGCCCGGGGGCCGCCAACACCTGCACCCAGTGTTCGAAAGCCTCCTGTGACGCCTGCCTCAGCACCTACCATTACGACCCCTGCTGCAAAAAGAGTGAGCTGCACAAGTTCATGCCCAACAACCAGCTGAACTACAAGTCCGCCCCGTTCTCCCATCTCGTGTACAGATAGACTCGACCTTGCGCCTCCCTGCTACAAGGGCTACACCGCTGACCTTTCTGGTTTCATGGGGAAGAAATGTTAACGCGTTGATCTCAGAAGCAGAGGCCTGCGCTTGACCACGTGGTTGGGGGGTGTGGATCGTGTGTCCGGCTTCCCCACCTGGGAGTTCCCGTATCGACTCAGATATGTCAGCTGATGGCTGCTTTGCCACCTGGCAAGAGAGATGGGTGGCACTTGCATTCAGATTCATTTTTGCTAATCACTCCCTGGTCCGTTCTTTTGTTTTTGTCTCTCAAAGAGGATTTTTCTGTCTCTGGGACTCTTGCCATGCCGACTGCTCCCACGGCAAAGCCAACTTGGACTGGGAAGGACCCTCCAGGTCCCCTCCAAACGCCCACCTGGAGTGGTGAGCTAGAGGCCTGTTGGCTTGTGAAATGAGCCCTCCTGCCACACCGGGCCTCATCCACTGGCTCATCCCTCCACCACCCTTTCCCAAACACGAGGATCCCCGGCGGCAGCCCCCCAACCCAACTTCCCTGCCTCTCCACGTATCGAAGGTGACCCGAGTCCAGGATTCGCATAATGTCATCCTGTTGCCTTCACAGCTCAGTTCAGCCTTGGGGTTTGTGAAGTTGGCTCTAGCGCTCTGAAGGGTGGACCTTCCACACTGGGACTGACTTTTCCCCCCTTCCTGTTGTTTGCACATGCCTCTCTTACTCTACTGTAAATAGATATTTTGAGATTTATTTTTAAATAAATATTCAACTTGCTGTGCGTTTCAAAGTGGTTAAAACATTAACGATGTAGCTATTTATAAAAATGCCCCGGGTTCTTTAGTCTTCCAAGGGAGGGGCTCATGCCCTTCCATCTTGTATCCTCCACTCGCCACAGCCCGAGGGTAGAGTGGAGATTGTAGGGGCAGAGGAGGAACAGAGACGATGTCCCCTGAGTTGGTGGAGAGCCACTGTCTTCCCTACAATAAATTTCTAACACCTACCTCCAGTGTGCACTTAGGGGGGTTAGTCCGGGCCGAGAGGTCTGTGCGCCTGCAGACTGTGACAACCTAGTGACAATTCAGGAACCTCACCCTGTGGATCTCCAGCCTGGTCTTTGCCGCTTGCTGAGCGTGAACCTTGCACTCCAAACTTCTTGAGTCTCAATTCAGAAGGAAAATCGTTTGGGATTCCCACCACCCCTCTCTCTCAGTCCTCTTCTCTTCACCTGTTTCCAGGATTCCTCTGCAACATTTGTGACCTTTTTGCACTAAAAGTGGGCAGGAGCCGGCGTGCGCCCATCAGACAGATGTGTCCTGAGATTCTTAGCTGAGCCTCAGCGCTTCTAAACCCGAAGGCCTCTTAAACTCCTCATGTGAATTGCTGACCCCGGATTTCCTTTTGGGGTGCAGAGCAGGAGTGGGGCAAGAATTTGAAAATAAAACTGCTTCCTTGTGAACTAACAGTATACTTTAGCCATAAGTGTTTGTGATGTACAGAATGTTGTAGGAATTTACATGCAGTGGGTATTCTGATAGAAGGAGGTATTCAGCTCTTGAGCAAATTTAAATCTGGCTGAATCCTGAGGCCACTGTGAATTTGCTGATGTTCTTCCAACTTAGTTGTGTGATTTTAAGGTTTTCAAAATCTATGGCTCTTTTTCTATATATCTAGTAGATCACGTGTAGATATTCAATGTGTATATAAAGCTGAATTTCAACCAACTTTATTACTAAGACCCTCCCATTCTGGGGCATTCATCTCTGATGTTCTTCCTTTTCACGTTTCAGAAGTGTCTGTGCCTGTCCCAGTCCTGAGTTTTCTAGTTTTCCATTTCCAGACCGCTCTAGCACTACACTAACTCTTTTAACCAACCGTGATGCCACGTAACTTACACAGCAGACAAAAATAGGAATAACTAACTTGTCCTGGAAGAGAAAGGCCAGTGTGTGTATCATCACGGAAATACTGTGTTCGTGGACTGGAATAGGAAATGCTATGACCATGCTCCTCCTCGTTGTGTATCTTATTGTATGAGGTTGCTGTGACTGAGATAAATACACGCTAATTTAAAAAAGCAGATGTTTTGCATTTGATTTCTACCAAGAGTTGAAATGTTGAGAGATGATTTAAAAAAATAAATAAAGTGTCTTCCATTGTTAAATGAAGTGTTTGGGGTTTTATGTCCCTCCTCCCTGCTGCTTTGAAGTTTGGGTTGCTTGGGGTTTTTTGTTTTTTTTTTTTAAATTTAACTTCAAGAAAAATTTATTTATTTATTTATTTATTTATTTATGGCTGTGTTGGGTCTTCGTTGCTGTGCGTGGGCTTTCTTTAGTTGCGGTGAGTGAGGGCTACTCTTCGCTGCAGTGCGCAGGCTTCTTGTTGCGGTGGCTTTTTTTGTTGCAGAGCACGGGCTCTAGAGCGCAGGCTCAGTAGTTGTGGCACACGGGCCTAGCTGCTCCGTGGCGTGTGGGATCTTCCCGGACCAAGGCTTGAACCCGTGTCCCCTGCATTCTTAACCAGGCAGGTGGATTCTTAACCACAGCGCCACCAGGGAGGTCCGGTTGCTTGGTTTTTTTGGTGTTTTTTTTTTTGTTTGTTTTTGTTTTTTTTGCTCAAGCCATGTTTAGTTCTTTAGTGACAGGACTCACATTTTTTCCTCCATGAAACTGACAAATAATAACAGCCAGCATTTGAGTGCTTATACTGTGAGCCAGGCATTTTATACGCTGAGACTTTACGTTCGTCATCTCATATAATTGTCTCAATCCTCCTAGAAGATAACATAAATCCTGTTCTGATCCCCATCTAACCAGTGGGGAAACCAAGGTGTTCAGAGTTCAGCCATGTTTCCTAGGAGTGAGACTGCAGACTCCAGGAGAAGTGATTGTTGGTGGTGACTGACAGGAATTAAATAACATTGAAGGGCGTTGTGAAAAAAATTAATCCCGTTTAAAATTTTTTTGATCCGTTTAAATGCCCTAAGGAGGATCCTGGTCACTGTAATGCGAGTTTGTCTTTAACAAAGAGAAAGCAGGAGTCAGGCTGAGAACCTCTGGCAGAATCTTAGGTTTTCAGTTACCTTCTATTTAGGGCAGGCCATACTACTTTTCCAATGATTGGGGATTACTTTAAAAATCAATTTAAGGTGTTTTTAAAAATGAAACTAATATGACATAACATTGTAAATCAACTCTACTTCAATAAAAATAAATAATAAATAAATAATGAAGGTTGACTTAAAAGCAAAATGTATTGCAAAAATCTTAAGAGTGGTATAAGAGCAGCTGTGGTTTGGGACATCCTGTCTTTATGCACTGGTGGGGTGTCTGTGCCACCATGCTGACCACTCTGCAGGGTTGGACCCCACGAAGCCACTCGGCTGTCCGGGAAGAGACTGAACGGTTTTCTCCATCTCATTCACTGGCTGAGCAAATATCCAGGCCTTGGACCAGACCAAGGCCCAGGTGCTGGGTTTGGTTTTAGTGACAGCATAGGAAATGGCACTGCCATCCTGGCTACCAGGAACAGCAGCTTCCTAGAGATGAACACCCAGCCTGGGAGAGCAAAGGAAGCCAGACACTCACTCCTGTATCTAAAGCGGAGCAGAGACTCTGAGCAGATTGCTTAATTTGTAAATGGCAAGCATAGTTAAACATCCTCAGGCCCACCAGTTGTACAACATTAACGTTAGCCTTGCTGCCAGCTCTGTACCCCACACGACATTGCCAATTGGACCCCAATCTCTGCTCACCCTTTCTCCCTTGGTAATAGAAGCCTTGAATTTTAGACATCTAGCCATCCAGAATAAAGACTGCCTTTCCCAGCCTCTCCTGCAGCTGGGCATGGTCATACGGTTATGTCTGGTCCCTAGGATGGAAAGATACTGTGTGTGGCTTCTGAGACATGTCCTTCAAAGAAAGAAGCTTGTTCTTCCCACCCTGGCTGCTCTGGCTGGAATGGAGCAGCCATGTGAGACTCTTGAGGCAGAGGCCAAGTGAAGGGGGGTGCAGTGAGTAGCTGGAAGAGGCTGGGTCCCTGATGCTTAGGAAGCCACCATCATACCTGGCCTGCCCCACCTACCTTCAGAGTTTTATATGCGAGAAGTAAACTTCTATCTTGCTTAAACCACATTTTTTCCATTTTCTCATTTTAGAAACCTTTTTATTTACAAAAGAAGTGAGACTACTCTAATGATGCCTCATGTACATCGAACGCAGGACTTCAACAGTTTAACGGTTCACAACTTCTGGCCAATCTGACTTTTTTCTGTACCTGTCCATCCACTTCCCCCACTCCTAAGTTTCTTAGAAGCAAATTCCAGACATCTGTTTCACTTGTGAACATTTCAGTACCTGTATCTAAAAGACAAGGACTTTTAAAACAATACCATGATCACATCTAAATTTTTATAACAGTTTCTTAATTGTAACAAATATCCAGTCACTGTTCACAGGTGCAGTCTCTTATAAGTGCATACTTTTAAAACTGTGTGTTTGCGTTGGGGCCCAAATAAGGTCTCACGTTGTTGCAATGGATAGATCTTTAAATCACATTTATCCTAAAGGCTGTCCCTATAGAAGGACATTTTCCTCTTTCTCTTTTTTTCCCTTGAAATGTATTTGTTGAAGAAATCGGATTGTTTGTCCTTTAGTTTGCCAGAGTCTAAATTTTGCTGATTGCAGCCCCTGCTGTTGTTTATCATGTTCCTCTGTTCTCTCAACCTCCTGAAAATTGGCAGCTGGCTCTTCTTTTTTTTCCAGTTTCTTACTGTTTGTTTGAACATGTTGTACAAAGTAGAAAAATAAACATTTCTTCTGCAGCTCCATAAATAAAGGGTGAGAGGAAATAACTTAAGGCCTGGTTGGGGCTTAGTGCATAAGTAAGGTCTGGGTCCAGGTTTTCAGATATGCAGGTCTCCACTGGCAACAATTCTCAGGTCCCTTAGGAGGAGGCGGAAGAGGTTGAATGTGACAGAGGCCTCGAGACAGCCTTGGGACTCCTCCTCTGTGGCCTCCTGGAGCCGGCACAGCCAGTGGTGGAGGCGGCCCGGGGCTGGGATTCTGCTGTGGGCCGAGCCAGGATGCAAGCCTGAGGCTCGGAGTGGATGTGACGCAGCGTGTGCAACGGCTGGTCCAGGATGACCCCCGAGGATGAGTCTGCCACAGCACCCAGGACCTTCAGCGTCAGGTCTAACTCCGCCTCCAAGGCCACAGGGTGCTCCCACACCTGCGGCTGCCTCAGGTCCTGGGCCCTGGGGAAGCGGTGAGAGCTGCAGCTCCAGTTTTCAGCGAGAACGACTCTTCTAAGGCCTCCTTGGCTTTCTTGAAGCCCTCCAGCTCCCTTGGCAACAGAGATTGGAACCGGCCCATGTGGCAGCCCTTCCCGGTTGTGGTGGGCTTGGATGTGGGGACAGGGCCTGCTCTGGCCAAGTCCAGCATCACAGTCACCAACACCAGGACCCAAGCTGCAGCCATGGCTAAATCCCAACTGCTTGTTTGGCCCCATAGCTCTGCTTTTAGCCAGGTTCACTGGGCAATCCCAGCTGATGTGTGTAAAGTGAAAAGGCAAATGGAAATAGGAATCTCCACGTTGATGGCAAAGGCACCAGTGTGGGGGTCCAGTCGCCAAGCGAGGTGAGCCCGGACCTGTGCCAGGAAGGAAAGAGATAACTGAAATTCAGTCACAGGAGAGAACTTTGCTTCTGAGAAGTCCCTGTGCCTGGAGAATCTCCAGGTTAGGACTCCCGGGGGCAGCCTTTAGCTCGCTGACTTTGGGGAGCCTCCGAATGAGGCTGAGGCAGGTGGAGGGATGGGAAACTGGCTCGAGGACTCTCACAGTGGGGTAGGGACCTGGCGGGTGTGGGTGAGGCTGCCTGAGTGGCAGAGAAGGGGCACCCCTTGAATGTGCAGAAGTTTTAACGTTTGCTGTGGTCCCCTTTTCTACCTTTGCTTTCGTTACCTATGCTTTTGGTGTTACATCCAAGAAACTGATGCCAAATCCAATGTCATGAAACTTCTCTCTGTTTTCTTCTAGGAGCTTTTTAGTTTTAGGTCTTACGTTTGAACCTTTACTCTGTTTTCAGTTTTGTGTATGGTGTAAGGTAAGGGTCTAACTTCGTTCTTTTGCATTTGGATATCCAGTTTTCCCAGTACCATTTGAGGAGACTGTCCTTTCCCCATTGAGTGGTCTTGGCATCCTGTTGAAGATCTTTTGACTACGTACGTGAGGGTTTATCTCTGGCCTCTCTATTCTGTTCCATTGGACCATCATATGTCTATCTTTAAGCCAGTACCACACTATTTTGATTACTGTAGCTTTGTATGTAATGTGTGGGTTTTTAAAAATGTTTATTTATTTATTTATTTATTTTTGGCTGTGTCCGGTCTTCGTTTCTGTGCGAGGGCTTTCTCTGGTTGCGGCGAGCGGGGGCCACTCTTCATCGCGGTGCGCGGGCCTCTCACTGTCGCGGCCTCTCTTGTTGCAGAGCACAGGCTCCAGACGCGCAGGCTCAGTAGTTGTGGCTCATGGGCCTAGTTGCTCCGCGGCATGTGGGATCTTCCCAGACCAGGGCTCGAACCCGTGTCCCCTGCATTGGCAGGCAGATTCTCAACCACTGTGCCATCAGGCAAGCCCTGTATGTAATGTGTTTTGAAATCAGGAATTGTGAGGCCTCCAACGTCATTCTTCTTTTTCAAGATTGTTCTGGCTATTCGGGGTCCCTTGAGATCCCATATAAATTTTAGGATTTTTTTCCCATCTGTGCAAATATGCCATTGGGATTTTGATAGGGATTACATTGCATCAGTAGATTGCTTTGGGTAGTGTGGACATTTTAATGATGTTCAGTCTTCTAACTCATGAGTACAGGATGTCTTTCCATTAATTGGTCTCTCCTTTAATTTCTTTCAGCAATGTTTTGTAGTTTTTGGTATACACGTCCTTCACCTCCTTGCTTAAGTTTTACTCCTAAATATTTTATTCTTTTTGATGCTATTGTAAGTGGAACTGTTTTCGTAATTTTCTCTTCAGATTGTTCATTATTCATGTATAGAAATGCAACGGATTTTTGTGTATTGATTTTGTATCCTGCAACTTGGCTGAATTCATTTTTTAGTTCTAACAGGTGTGTGTATGTGTGTCATCTTTAGGGTTTTCTACATAAGATCATGTCATCTGAGAACAGATATAATTTCACTTCTTTCCAGTTTGGATGCTATTGATTGATTGATTGATTGATTGATGCTTAATTGCTCTGGCTAAGACTACCAGTACTATGTTTAATAGGAGAGGCAAGAGTGGGCATCATGGCCTCTTCTAAAGGAAAACATCAGTCTTTCATCACTGAGTATGAAGTTAGCTGTGGTGTATGTGTTTTCATATGTGGCTTTTATTATGTTGAGACAGTTTCCTTCTATTCCTAGTTTGTTGAGTGTTTTTATCATGAAAGTATGTTGAATTTTGTCAAATGCTTTTCATGCATTAATTGAGATGATCTTGTAGTCTTTGTTCTTCATTCCATTAATGTGCTTTTGAGGCTTGCTCAGATGTGGGTATGATTTTTTTTGTTGTTGTAAGAATACTTCATAGATGCTCTCTTCTTTCATCAGGAGGCACATGATGTTGAGTTCTCTCCCTTTGGGATATTAATAGCTGTTAAGGCTGTTACTCAGTACTTAGATCCATTATTTCATCAGAGCATGCAAAATGGAGATATTCCAATTCTAGTCTTCCTTGTTTGGCAACTGGAATACTTCTATAAAAAGAAACTTTTCTGTGGTGGTGTGACTCTATACCTGGGACAAAACTGCATGGAACTAAACACACACACACACACACACACACACACAGGACAGCACGGAAAACTGGTGTAATCTGAACAAGGTCTATGGATTGTACCAATGTCAGTTTCCTGGTTGTGATACTGCTTTATAGTTGTGCAAGATGTTACCCCTGGGAGAAACATGGGCACATGGGACCTTTCTGTACTATTTTTGCAACTTCCTATAAATCTATGAATTAAAAAAAAAGTTAAAGACAAAGAAACTTCCCTCATCTACTATTTGACTACCAGTGATATAGTTTAAGAAAAGCAGGATAGGGACTTCCCTGGTGGTCCAGTGGTGAAGACTCTGTGCTTCCACGGCAGGGGGCACAGGTCCAATCCCTGATCGGGGAACTAAGATCCCGCATGCCGCACGTCCAAAAAAAAGGTGGGGGGATAGATGCTTACTTCTTTGCATTTATGTATGTATGTATGTATGTATGTATGTATGTATTTATTTATTTATTTATTTATGGCTGTGTTGGGTCTTTGCTGCTGCGCGCGCGGGCTTTCTCTAGTTGCGGTGAGCAGGGGCTACTCTTCGTTGCAGTGCGTGGGCTTCTCATTGCGGTGGCTTCTCTTGTTGTGGAGCACGGGCTCTAGGCACATGGGCTCAGTAGTTGTGACTCGCGGGCTCTAGAGCGCAGGCTCAGTAGTTGTGGTGCATGGGCTTATTTGCTCTGCAGCATGTTGGATCTTCCCGGACCAGGGCTTGAACCCATGTCCCCTGCGTTGGCAGGCGCATTCTTAACCACTGTGCCACCAGGGAAGCCCTCTTTGCCTTTATTTTTACTTAGAATAATGAATTGATGCCTTAGAATTCCCCAGCAGTGACTGATTTTTTAAAAGTATATTATTATGAACTCATTGATTTCCGTATATTTTAAGTATTTCAATCCATTACATTATTACTGTTATTGATGCTCAAATTCCCGTCTTTGTTCAGTCAGAACCTCTTCAAGCTGGCTCCTGAGTCCTGACTTGACCCTGAAACTTCTGATTGCTTCCTCTCTGTTTGGTATGACAAGGGGCTCCATGTTCATCTTTGTACATTTCCTGCCCAACTCCTGGACTCAGATGTTTCTCCAAAGAGCCCTGGGTCCTTTTGCTGTGAAATGACATTTGGATACCAAAGTCCGAGAGCTAAGGGTGCTCACTGCCACTGGGTTGGTCACTGTTTCCAGGTCTTTTCAGTGAGCAGAGCTAGCAATAGGTTTATATCTCTAAGAACACAGACTACGTTGTAAGTTCATACTTAAACTTAAATTAAAATTCAGGACCACAGGATTTTTGCTCAACCTCATTTCTCTCTTATTCCCATGCTGAGGATCCTGGTTCTCAAGGGGTCCAGGGAAGCCACTACTAGTTCTGATTTTGTCGCCATAGCTAGACCTGATCCTGAAAGGAGGGAGTCACCTGGGACAACCCTTGGAGAGCATCTCAGTTACTCACCACAGAGCGGGGAGAAGGATTAAGGCTCAGAGAGCATGAGGAGCCTTTGCAAGTTTGCACATATGATTAACTCCTGGTTGCCCATGGCTCTGTTAGGAAATGAAACATCAGGGATACAAGTGAAGCTAGGGTAGGTGTCACGTGGTTCAAATGCAGTTCCTCACCTTCCTTCCCCTACCCCAGAGGAGCCCTGGATCCTGGGGTTGACTTTTCCAGCCTTTCTTCACACTCTGCTACACTTGGCTGCATCCCTAAGCACTACTGTTTCACAACATCATTTTGCCTGGTTTTATATGTATTTATTCATCTGCGGCTTTCTTTCTCCCCTCCTTTCAGTATTTTGAGATTTATCCATGTTGATATGTTATTCTAGTTTCATTCATTCATCCATCCATCCGTTCTTGCTGCTGTATACTATTCCTTACATTACCGCACCACTGTTTATCCATTCTCCTAGGGGGAAACAGCTCGTTTCCAATAATTTGCTATTACAAATATTCTTGTAGGGGTCTCCTGAGTATGCAGGACTATGTAAGAATTTCTATAGGGCAGCGTGGGCAAACTTTTTCTGTAAATGGTGATAGTGAATATTTTTGGCTTTGGGAGACAAGAGGCAAAATATATATATATATATTTATTTATTATATATTTATATATTATATAGATAATATAGAACAAAGAAAACAAACTTCCACACATTTTTTATTAAAACATTCAAAACTTTATTTATGGACATTAAACTTTGAATTTCATATAATTTTCACGTCATGAAATACTGTTCTTTTGACTTTTTTTTTCAACCATTTGAACACATTAAAATCCCAGGCTCGCTGGTGGTACAGAACAGGAGACAGGCTGGGCTTGGGCCTCAGGCAGTAGTTTGCCTCTCCTTGCTCTCTAGGGCTTAAACCGAGGAGAGGACTCGCTGGATTGAAGGGTCCCAGGCATCTTTAACTTTACTAGGCACTGCCAGGTGCTCTTCAAAGTGATTCTATCAATTTAGACCCTCACCAGAGCATGATGAGACTTCCTATTTCCCTAGCGCTCTTTTTTTTCTTCACTTTTTAAAAATCTTTTTAAAATTTATTTTTAAGTTCTTAAAAATTTTATTGAAATATAGTTGATTTACAATGTTGTGTTGTCTGAGGTGTCCAGCAAAGTGATTCAGTTGTACATACATATATATATATATGTATATATATTTTAGATTCTTTTCCATTATAGGTATACTGAAGATATTGAGTATAGTTCTGTGTGCTATACAGTAGGTTTTTGTTGGTTATGTGTTTTATATATAGTAGCATGTATATTTTACTCCCAGACTCCTAATTTATCACCCCCTTTCCCCTTTTTGGTAACCATAAGTTTGTTTTCTATGTCTGTGAGTCTATTTGTTTTGTAAATAAGTTCATTTGTATCATCCCTAGCCCTCTTGAAATCACATCAGATCTCTCCATTTAATGCATTGCTCCTCTAGTTCTGGTTTCATTTATAATCATATTTTGAAAAGTGAAGATAGCACACTGTATGTTCCTTATTATTGAATGAAAGTTCTTTTTTAAAAAATTTTATTTACTTTTTATACAGCAGGTTCTTATTAGTTATCCATTTTACACATATTAGTGTATATATGTCAATCCCAATCTCCCAATTCATCCCACCACCACCAACCCCCTGCCACTTTTCCCCCTTGGTGTCCATACGTTTGTTCTCTACATCTGTGTCTCTATTTCTGCCTTGCAAACCGGTTCGTCTGTACCATTTTTCTGGATTCCACATATCTGTGTTAATATATGATGTTTGTTTTTCTCTTTCTGACTTACTTCACTCCATATGACAGTCTCTAGATCCATCCACGTCTCTACAAATGACCCAGTTTCGTTCCTTTTTATGGCTAATATTCCATTGTATATATGTACCACATCTTCTTTATCCATTCATCTGTCGATGGGCATTTAGGTTGCTTCCATGACCTGGCTATTGTAAATAGTGCTGCAGTGAACATTGGGGTGCATGTGTCTTTTTGAATTATGGCTTTCTCTCGGTATATACCCAGTAGTGGGATTGCTGGGTCATATGGTAATTCTATTTTTAGTTTTTTAAGGAACCTCCATACTGTTCTCCATAGTGGCTGTATCAATTTACATTCCCACTAACAGTGCAAGAGGGTTCCCTTTTCTCCACACCCTATCCAGCATCTGTTGTTTGTAGATTTTCTGATGATGCCCATTATAACAGGTGTGAGGTGATACCTCATTGTAGTTTTCATTTGTATTTCTCTAATAATTAGTGATGTTGAGCAGCTTTTCACGTGCTCCTTGGCCATCTGTATGTCTTCTGTGGAGAAGTGTCTATTTAGGTCTTCTGCCCACTTTTTGATTGGGTTGTTTGTTTTTCTAATATTGAGCTGCATGAGCTGTTTATATATTTTGGAGATTAATCCTTTGCCATTGATTCATTTGCAAATATTTTCTCCCATTCTGAGGGTTGCCTTTTCATCTTGTTTGTAGTTTCCTTTGCTGTGCAAAAGCTTTGAAGTTTCATTGGGTCCCATTTGTTTATTTTTGTTTTTATTTCCATTACTCTAGGATCAAAAAAGATCTTGCTGTGATTTATGTCAAAGAGTGTTCTTCCTATGTTTTCCTCTAAGAGTTTTATAGTGTCTGGTCTTACATTTAGGTCTTTAATCCATTTTGAGTTTATTTTTGTGTGTGGTGTTAGGGTGTTTCATTCTTTTACATGTAGCTGTCCAGTTTTCCAGTACCACTTACTGAAGAGACTTGTCTTTTCTCTATTGTATATCCTTGCCTCCTTTGTCATAGATTAGTTGACCATAGGTGTGTGGGTTTATCTCTGGGCTTTCTATCCTGTTCCATTGATCTATATTTCTGTTTCTGTGCCAGTACCATATTGTCTTGATTACTGTAGCTTTGTAGTATAGTCTGAAGTCAGGGAGTCTGATTCCTCCAGCTCCATTTTTTCCCCTAAGATCGCTTTGGCTATTCGGGGTCTTTTGTGTCTCCATACAAATTTTAAGATTTTTTTGTTCTAGTTCTGTAAAAAATGCCACTGGTAATTTGATAGGGATTGCATTGAATCTGTAGATTGCTTTGGGTAGTATAGTCATTTTCACAATATTGATTCTTCCAATCCAACAACATGGTGTATCTCTCCATCTGTTTGTGTCATCTTTGATTTCTTTCATCAGTGTCTTATAGTTTTCTGAGTACAGGTCTTTTACCTCCTTAGGTAGGTTTATTTCTAGGTATTTTATTCTTTTTGTTGCAATGGTGAATGGAATTGTTCTCTTAATTTCTCTTTCTGCTCTTTCGTTGTTAATGTATAGGAATGCAAGAGATTTCTGTGCATTAATTTTGTATCCTGCAACTTTACCAAATTCATTGGTTAGCTCTAGTAGTTTTCTGGTGGCATCTTTAGGATTCTCTATGTATAGTATCATGTCATCTGCAAACAGTGACAGTTTTACTTCTTTTCTAATTTGTATTCCTTTTATTTTTCTTCTCTGATTGCCATGGCTAGGACTTTCAAAACTATGTTGAATAATAGTGGAGAGAGTGGACATCCTTGTCTTGTTCCTCATCTTAGAGGAAATGGTTTGTTTTTCACCACTGAGAATGATGTTTGCTGTGGGTTTGTCATATATGGCCTTTATTATGTTGAGGTAGTTTCCCTGTATGCCCACTTCCTGGAGAGCTTTTATCATAAATGGGTGTTGAATTTTGTTAAAAGCTTTTTCTGCATCTATTGAGATGATCATATGGTTTTTATTCTTCAATTTGTTAATGTGGTGTATCACATTGATTGATTTGCGTACACTGAAGAATACTTGCATCCCTGGGATAAATCCCACTTGATCATGGTGTATGATCTTTTTAATGTGTTGTTGGATTCTGTTTGCTAGTATTTTGTTCAGGATTTTTCATCTATATTCATCAGTGATATTGGTCTGTAATTTTCTTTTTTTGTAGTATCTCTGTCTGGTTTTGGTATCAGGATGATGGTGGCCTCGTAGAATGAGTTTGGGAGTGTTCCTTCCTCTGCAATTTTTTGGAAGAGTTTGAGAAGGATGGGTGTTAGCTCTTCTCTAAATGTTTGATAGAATTCACCTGTGAAGCCATCTGGTCCTGGACTTTTGTTTGTTGGAAGATTTTTAATCACAGTTTCAATTTCATTACTTGTGATTGGTCTGTTCATATTTTCTGTTTCTTCCTGGTTCAGTCTTGGAAGGTTATACCTTCCTAAGAATTTGTCCATTTCTTCCAGGTTGTCCATTTAATTGGCATAGAGTTGCTTGTAGTAGTCTCTTAGGATGCTTTGTATTTCTGTGGTGTCCGTTGTAACTTCTCCTTTTTCATTTCTAATTTTATTGATTTGAGTCCGCTCCCTCTTTTTCTTGATGAGTCTGGCTCAAGGTTTATCAATTTGTTTATCTTCTCAAAGAACCAGCTTTTAGTTTTATTGATCTTTGCTATTGTTTTCTTTGTTTCTATTTCATTTATTTCTGCTCTGATCTTTATGATTTCTTTCCTTCTACTAACTTTGGGTTTTGTTTGTTCTTCTTTCTCTAGTTCCTTTAGGTGTAAGGTTAGTTTGTTTATTTGAGATTTTTCTTGTTTCTTGAGGTAGGATTGTATTCCTATAAACTTCCCTCTTAGAACTGCTTTTGCTGCATCCCACAGGTTTTAGATTGTTATGTTTTTGTTGTAATTTGTCTCTAGGTATTTTTCGATTTCCTCTTTGATTTCTTCAGTGATCTCTTGGTTATTTAGTAACGTATTATTTAGCTTCCATATGTTTGTGTTTTTTATGGTTTTCTTCCCTGTGATTGATTTCTAATCTCATAGCGTTGTGGTCAGAAAAGATGCTTGATATGATTTCAGTTTTTCTTAAATTTACCGAGGCTTGATTTGTGACTTAAGGTGTGATCTGTCCTGGAGAATGTTCCGTGTGCACTTGAGAAGAAAGTGTAATCTGCTGTTTTTGGATGGACTGTCCTATAAATATCAATGAAATCCATCTGGTCTATTGTGTCATTTAAAGCTTGTGTGTCCTTATTAATTATCTGTCTGGATGATCTGTCCTTTGGTGTATGTGAGGTGTTAAAGCCCCCCACTATTATTGTGTTACTGTCGATTTCCTCTTCTATAGCTGTTAGCAGCTGCCTTATGTATTGAGGTGCTCCTATGTTGGGTGCACATATATTTATAATTGTTATATCTTCTTCTTGGATTGATCCCTTGATCATTATGTAGTGTCCTTGTCTCTTGTAACATTCTTTATTTTAAAGTCTATTTTATCTGATATGAGTATTGCTTCTCCAGCTTTCTTTTGATTTCCGTTTGCATGGAATATCTTTTTCCACCCCCTCACTTTCAGTCTGTAAGTGTCCCTAGGTCTGAAGTGGGTCTCTTGTAGACAGCATATATATGGGTCTTGTTTTTGTATCCATTCAGCGAGCCTGTGTCTTTTGGTTGGAGCATTTAATCCATTCATGTTTAAGGTAATTATCGATATGTATGTTCCTATTGCCATTTTCTGAATTGTTATGGGCTTTTGTAGGTCCTTTTCTTCTCTTGTGTTTCCCACTACAGAAGTTCCTTTAGCATTTGTTGTAGGGCTGATTTTGTGGTGCTGAATTCTCCTAGCTTTTGCTTGTCTGTAAAGCTTTTGATTTCTCCGTCGAATCTGAATGAGATCCTTGCTAGGTAGAATAATCTTGGTTGTAGGTTCTTCCCTTTCATCACTTTAAATATAGCGTGCCACTCCCTTCTGGCTTGTAGAGTTTCTGCTGAGAAATCAGCTGTTAACCTTATGGGAGTTCCCTTGTATGTTACTTGTCGTTTTTCCCTTGTTGCTTTCAATATTTTGTCTTTAATTTTTGTCAGTTTGATTACTGTGTGTCTCAGCATGTTTCTCCTTGGGTTTATCCTGCCTGGGACTCTCTGCGCTTCCTGGACTTGGGTGGCTATTTCCTTTCCCATGTTAGGGAAGTTTTCAACTATAATCTCTTCAAATATTTTCTCAGGTCCTTTCTCTCTCTCTTCTCCTTCTGGGACCCCTATAATGCGAATGGTGTGTTTAATGTTGTCCCAGAGGTCTCTTAGGCTGTCTTCATTTCTTTTCATTCTTTTTTCTTAATTCTGTTCCACGGCAGTGAATTCCACTATTCTGTCTTCCAGGTCACTTATCTGTCCTTCTGCTTCATTTATTCTGCTGTTGATTCCTTCTAGTGTATCTTTCATTTCAGTTATTGTGTTGTTCATCTCTGTTTGTTCTTTAATTTTCTAGGTGTTTGTTCTTTAATTCTTCTAGGTCTTTGTTAAACGTTTCTTGCATCTTCTCGATCTTTGCCTCCATTCTTTTTCCAAGGTCCTGGATCATCTTCACTATCATTATTCTGAATTCTTTTTCTGGAAGCTTGCCTATCTCCACTTCATTTAGTTGTTTTCTGGGGTTTTATCTTGTTCCTTCATCTGGTACACAGTCCCCTGCCTTTTCACTTTGTCTACCTTTCTGTGAATGTGGTTTTTGTTCCACAGGCTGCAGAATTGTAGTTCTTCTTGCTTCTGCTGTCTGCCCTCTGGTCTGAATAAAAGTTCTTTGTGAAAGAAACAAAATATCTTCAGATGAGATCTTAAAAATTACCCATTATCCTTCCACTCAGAGAGGACCAAAGTTCTCTCAAACTTCATACCTGTCCTTCCAGAATTTTTCCTATATACACACACATCAATTTAATTTTTGGAGGCTGATGCTATATATGTTGTTTTGGAATCTGCTCATCTGACTTCATGAAGTTCTTTCAGTTAGGATTATTTTTGTTGTAACATAAAACCCAACCCAAACAGCATCAGCAGCAAGAACACGTATTGTCTCCCACAGTGAGCTCCGGAGGGAGGTCGGTTCCAGGACTGGTTAATTCACTGGTCCGACAGTGTTGTTAACAACTCAGGGCCTCTTTCTGCGCAGCAGGTTGGTGAGGCCTTCCCTTGTCTCAGAATTGCTGCAGCAGGTCCGAGAACTGCATCCTCACATAATGGGAGGAAAGGCCAGGCCATGGGAAGAGGGTGCTTCCCTTCTTTGAGTGACTGTTTTGAGTGTGAGGAAACAGTCCTGGAAATTCCCTAAGATGTTGCTTCATTCTCCTGCCGGAATTGGGTCAGAGGCCCATTCCTCAGCATTCTCAGGCGAGGGGAGTGGAGTGACCATAAATGGCTTCATCTCCCCTCAGCTCCCCTGGGGGTCGAGTGGAGGTCATGGGGCCCTCAACTTTGTGTGTGACCCTCCCCTGCAGCCTTCTGGCCTCCAAGGAAAATACTTCTTCCCTGGTTTGCGCCTCTTCACTCTGAGTGCTTTTTCTAGACACTGAGAAGGTTGCAATGTGAATGAGAATACCCAGTCCCATGCAGGCTCTGCTCACCTTTACTACCAGGGTTCCATTTCGTCCAGGCTGACACTCTGCTCATTTCCCAGCCTCCCCTGCAGCCATCGGTGGCCTGGGAAGATTCTGCTTTATATTTGCCAGAGGCCCATCACTCCAGTGCCACCTGTCATCCCACCTGCACGGTTTCATTAGGGTGGAGGAATCCTTCTCTGAACCCAGGTCTCTGTCACAGGGGGAAGGGAGCTGAGGGCCATGTGCGCCTCCTACCAGCGCTGCTCCCTGACTGGGTTCCCTGCCTGATGCCAGCAGGCATTGGTTTGGGCGTGCAGTTGGCAGTCCAGGTAGAGGAAGGGTCCAGGGTGTGATTTAATCTCCCCCCACCCTTCCTCCTTTGGCCTGGGGGTGGGGATGCATTGCAGGGTGGAGAGGAACTAAGAGCCCCGGTTCTGGCCTCCCTGTCAGGAGGCTCGTGCCTGGGGTCAGGACAGGTTCTTCTGCCTGGTTTTGTTTATATCACATGTATTTTTTGTTTGCACCTGTTACCGTAAGTAGCTTCAGATGCCTTCTGGAAGCATGAGAGAGTATAAACAAACGGAGCCTCCAGACTCCCCACAGATACCACCACCAGCTTCCATCTGACTCGCACGGCCGTGTGGGTTCAGAGCCTGGTTTCAGTCAAAGGCCTACCAGGGGCCAGTCTGCAACCCCAGCAGGGAGGAGGGCGGTTAGCCCAGCAAACCCCAGGGAGGACAAGTCCCTCGCACCTGTGAGGAAGCAGCTGTGGCTGGAGGCTGGGCCCGAGCTGAGCCCTCCTGCTTGGCCTCACGTCCTCCTCACTGAGGGACTGTGTGCTCAGGCCATTCAAGATGGCTGTCTCCTGCTCTCTGCACATCCCCTGCTCGACCAGCCCCTGCTTCCCTCACGTGACTATCCAATCCTCTTCATCATAGGGCTCAATTAGTTCCTGGTAACCGAGCCCACCTGACATCCATCCCCCCTATAAATGGCAGCCTCCTCCTCCCCGATGTGGTGAGGACTGCTGCCGTGTCCTGGTGTCCCGTCCGACGGCTGCTGCACGCCGTGGGGTTTCGCTCCAGGACCGTTTGTTAAGATCCCTCTGTCCAACAAACCGTTCATGTCTCTGTTGCTGTCTCTAGGCTCTTCCTCTGCTCTCAAGGCTGGGCAACTACAAGGCTTGTGGGCCCGCGGGGTCCAGCCCAACAGGGACAGAGGCAGGAACTGGGCCCCAAAGCCCGCACTCCTGCCCACTAAGCACTGCGTTCTGCCAGGCTTCCGGCCGCGAGAGCCGGGCAGGCGTGGACAGAGCGGAGTCTAGGGGGGCGCGACCCAGCCTTTGCAAAGCCACGGAACACAAACACAGAAAGTGGGTCTGATTCAGCAGCATTCATTTTTATTTCTAAATAAGAATCCAGTGACATTACTGTTTTCGATCCATTTCTGAATTCTTTAGAGTCCAGTGAGACGAGGTAGAGGCTCCAGCAGAGCAGCTGCAGGTCCCTCCACCTCCGACCCACCTTCGCCTCCGCAACCCGCAGCCCCACCAAGAAGAGCAGCAAATCATTTCTCAGGCACCAGGACCTAACAGCTGCCTCTCACATCTTACTTGGGGGAGGACAAAAGAACAAGCCTGACCTTCCCAATAGTCCTTATGTCAAAAAGCTGCACTTAAAAAAACCTTCATTTTTACAAAGAAAATTACTCAAAAGAATACAAGATTCTGATTAATCTTGAGAACGAATCAAGCTTTGCAGGAGCTGTACTGGAGAAAATGCTAAAGCCTTTGGTAGCCATGAACCCCAAGTCAGCCGAGCGAGTGAGGAGCCTTCCCCGGCCCATGGGCCTCCGCGGCTCCTCAGAGCAGCGCTGGGGCCTGGAGAAGTGGCTCTTCCGCGTGGCTGACCAGCTCCTTGGACAGGGGCCCATAGCGCTGACAGGTGACCTTTCTCTTGACCACCGAACTGCACAATCCCCATCGATCCCACGGCCACGGGGCCCGCAGCTGCGCTCCGAGCACTCAGCTCTCTCGCCCTGAAGCCAGGACACTCACGCAGGGCAGCTGGGAAAAGACCAGCTCCTGGGTAGGAAAAGCCACACATTTTTTTCCCTCTGGGATTAGGGACTGTGTCGGCTGGGGTGAGAAAGGGTGAAACGGGGTGGGGGAAATTAGAAAGTCTTCTTTCGTAACATGGGCAATGACAGTGGAAGTCCCTGAACATCTAACTCCATTTGTGTGAGAAATGACAGGAGACTAAGTGGAAGGGAGTGTGGCTGCTTATCCGAAGCCGTCACTCTGACTGTGGTGTTTTCATTTAAAACATATTGCCTGGGGCTTTGGAGACCGGGTTCCTGGTAGAACAACTGCTTAATGATTCTGGCTGCTCTACCAGGAACGTTTCAGATAATTTCCTACCCACCCACCACCCAGCAGGAGAATCACATGCCTGCATTTTGGAGGGAATGGGGAAGGAGCAAAGGATCTTTCCTCTTTTTTTGGCATTTGAAGTCCTAACTGACAGGCAATCATTGCTGTTGAGAGATTCCTCCTCCCACTAGAATCAGGGGTCAGTTCTAAGGCCAGAGCCACCCTAAGCCACGCCCACACCTTCCTGTACCTTCGATGGCCCGGACTTGGCTGAGGAGAAGCCGGTCACCACCCGGCCCCACCCTCACTCTCCCCACTGAAGCAGAAGAGGGATCCTGGCTGTGGCCTCCCTGCTGGGGACTTTGCCACGTGTGTGGACCCCCATGGGAGTGTGGACCTGAGACCCCGGAAGGCCACCTTAGACGAGGGCTTGAAGGAGAAGGCTCCCCACTCACCAGCCTTTCCACACTCCACTGCACACAGAGGAGTCTGCAGGCAAATCAGGGCCTCCCTAGGCTGACTTGGGGTACTCAGGGGCTGCCAACATTCTGGGCCCCTGGCCTCATGTCAGCCGGGGCCCAGCCAGCATTCTCAGTGTGTGAAAAGAGGCAGCTGGCCAGGGGGAGAGGGTCTGCCCCTGGGCTGAGTGAGCACCAGGCGATGGAACTGAGCCACCTTCCGCCTGGCTCTGTTCCGGCTCAGCCCGAACTTGGTCTCTGGGGACCTAGGAAAAGCCAGCTTCTTTTCCTGTGGGGCCTCACACTCCAAGCCTCTGAGCATGGTTATTCCCAGAGGTCCTACAACCACAGGGCTGCAGAACCCGTGATGTATTCCAAGTCCAAAATTGTAGGGCCTGCTGCGGAGCGGCTGCTGGGGGAGCCTTGGGGTGGGGCCTTAGTGCTACAGGACGCCCCAGCTCCCCAAGACGGCATGTCTTCAGAGTTCACTGGCTAGCCAACCAGCTTCCCCAAAGGCACGCACTGACCTTACAGCCTTTACCTCCTCCTAAAGTATTACCTTCTCTCTGTGCTATACTTCTCCTGTCCCATGGCCTAGACCTAGAAGAAAACGTGTGTGAAGTTATAGTTATGCTGGATTTTTTTAATCTTCTAGGCATTTATTCCCCCAACAATAAAATTATTAGGAATGCTAAAGGTAGACAGCAGCAATTTTTGACTCTCAGGCAAAGACATCTGAAAAAAGTCCACCAGAAAAATCTCTCTCGATGGGCTTTGGCCTGTTCAAAGGTGAACAGACAGATGGCTGAGGCACACGGGGCGCCCTCCTCGGCGGGGGAATGCCCTCCCACGCTGCTAAGCCACTACTTGGCCAGCAGAGGGCAGGAGCAGCTCACGGGACGCCCAGGCTGGCGCTGCTCCAGGCCAGGCAAGACTCTCCCCCAGACACCTCCACGCAGCCAAGCCTTGGGGACCTCGCCCTGCCCCCGCGTGCTTCTCTACTTACTGTCACTCTCAGGTCTCAGCTAAAAGTGGGAGGACAGGTGGGACCTGGTGACAAAGGGCAGTCTGAACTGAGACGATCCTGTTTTCATTATTTAATCTATGAACTCACAGCCCCCCCAAATTTTTTTCCGGCAAGCTATTGAGTTTACAATGCAACTTACACCTTGGAGATCAGACTCTGAATTTCAGGGGGAAAAGTCAGTTACTTATGAATTGGAGAATGAGAGAACAATCTGGCCTCTGATCCCTGCCCCCTCCCCTTATGGACAAAGGTCCCCTCCCTTTGACCTCTTCTCTTTTCCACTAAAAAGAAATAGGAAATGACTGAGACTGGAATTATGCATGGCATTAATCTTCCAGTGGGGATATTAGGTGAAGTAAAGTAATCCTATTTGGCTCAAATTATGGGGTTAAGGTGGGAGATTACAAAAAGAAATGATCATATTTTTGCTCTATCAAGTACAAATTTACTTTTCATGCATAAAAAGGAAGCTATGTGCCCTCCTGCCTGACTGGATTTACGCTTACACTTCTGCGGCAAGGGAAGGGGTTAGGGCAGGGGTCTGGCCTCACGGGCTGGGTACATGGGTCCTGGAGGGTCCCGAGGTCAGTCCTTCCTCACTCACATCCAGAGCCACGCTGCCTGAGGCTGAGAAGATGGAAACATATTTGCTGCCAGCCCAAGGTCCATGCTGGCCCACTGTGTCCGAAACAGAACCAATGACATGCACAAGATGAATTAAACCATGCCAGAGGGTGCTGAGTCCCAAGGCTCCAGCTGAGACCCTGAGCCACATATGAAAACTGCCAGAGGTCTGTAGATGGGCACAAGCAAGCAGGTAAAGACTTGTTAAAGGGCCGGTGAAGGCGGTGGATGCGGGGAAGTCAGAAGCTCCATGTCCTCTGGACATGATTGGCAGCTCCTCCCCTTGAGGTGGCCCAGGGGCCCGGACCATGGGGCCAGGGCAGGTGTGTGTGTGTGTGTGTGTGTGTGTGGTGTGTGTGTGGTGTGTGTGTGTGTGTGTGCACGTGGCCGGGGCAGGTGTGTGTGTGGTGTGTGTGCGTGTGTAGCCGGGTCAGGGGTGTGTGTGTGTGTGGTGTGTGTGTGTGCGCGTGTGGCCGGGGCAGGTGTGTGTGTGGTGTGTGCGCGCGCACGTGCAAGCACTCTGTGAGCGAGTCCTGAGGTAGCAGTGGCTGCTCAGGGATTGCAGGTGAGACTCAGATGCAGCTGGCTGCCGGCCACTGGAGTCCTGGGGAGGGGTGGCAGAGGAGGAGCACGGGGACAAATGGGACCCAAGATGGTAGAGAACTGGGAGGGAAAAAAAAAGGTGCTGATGAGCAGTGAAGGTGCAGCAGGTAAACGGTGGGCGGAGCCCAGGAAAAGGGGCCTCTGAACAAACAAGGACCCCTGAGTCAGGAATCGAGGTCAGGGAAGGGACTGCTAGGCTCTCACCACTTTGTAAAAGTGCATGAATTTAAACTGAATTCAAAGACGGCAGCTGCTGGCCAGCATAAACCCTTAAGACTTTCCCTCGGACCCCACAGAATAGGGTCGCTCACCCCCCAAAAACCCAGGGATACGGCTTCCAATGGGGCTCTAGAGAGGTGCCTGTGCCCTCGGGCTCGGTTCCAGTGTAAACCTTCACAGTATTCCCAGAGAACGGCAGTAGCTGCCTGCGGCCCAGGGAGACAGCCTGCGAGGCGCCGATCAGAGGTAAAGAGAAAAAGGTCACTCCGTTTCTCTTTCTCGGGGAGTGCAAGCGACGTCACGAAGCGGAGTGTGAGGTGTCCAAGGTGCCTGAGCCTGCCGCTGGCCGGCCCCTCGCCCTGCTGCTATGACACCCGTCCAGGGAAGGGCCCCTGTAACGAAGGCAGTGGCCAGGGATGGCGGCAACGGCGCACCACGCTCCCGGGACGCCCTGCACGGTGGGTCCATGGCGGGATTTCTCCTCTCAGGCACCTCGGCGTGACAGATGACTATTCCCCGGCTACAGAAGCAGAAGGAAACATTTACCTACAAAGGTGGTCCCCTCCAATCCGCGGGCTGGGAAGCCATCCTGAGGGCAGAGGCCCGGCCCAGCGAGGAGCGGGGAGAGGGGCTTCCGGGCAGCTGGCTGGCTCCAAAGGCCCGGGAGGTCCTGGGCTAAGACGACAGCGGCCTGTGCGTCACCCTACTTCCATCCGCCCCGAAGAACTGCCAAATGCACACGCCTCGGGGGCCCTTGCTGGGTGGCCGTCCTGGGAGCCGCGGGGAGGCTGGATGGCAGTGCTGCGGCCCCGGCTGCCCGGAAGCCACGCGTCCCGCTCGGTCACAGCAGCTCCTGCTCGTCGTCCTCGGAGCCGGAGGGGCCTTGGCGCACCTCTTCGTACCACTTGTTGGTGAGGGTTTTCATCTGGATGCGCCCGTGGTGGAGGTCCTGGGGCGGGAGACACAGCAAGCCCTTGTCAGCGGTCTGGCTCAGGGTCAGGGTTGAGGAAGGGAGGAGATGGGAGGCAGGGGGCACGGCCACAGCAATTTCAAAGTGTTAACTGACTAACCTCAAGCTGGGATCATTCTCTGTGGGGGAGGAGATAACGGGAGGTGTCACCCTGGAACAGGAGTAGGAGGCAGGATGGCATGATGTTAAAAAACCTGGCCTCTGGAATCAGACACACTTGGGCTCTGCTTCCAGCTTTGCCACGTACTGGCTGTGTGACCTCAGGGGGTTACTTCACCTCTCTGGGCCTCAGTCTCCCTGGCTATCAAGTGAGACAACCCGCTGCATCTACTGCATGGGCTGCTGGGAGAATGAAACGAAGCAATCATGAAAAACGTCTGGTGCAGTGCCAGGCTCACAGTAAGAACTCACGTGCTGACAGCGATCCTGACTGCTGAGGGAGGGAAAACGGGGCTCAGAACCAAAGCAGGGCAGCAGCCAGGAGAACCCCTCCCCTACCCTGCACGGTACAGGATGACGGTTTCAGCAAAGCAGGCCCAAGCTGGTCCCTGAGTGTGTCACTCACTGTCAGGCCAGTGGTGCCTGGAGGGATGGAGCGAGAGCCCTGAGCCTTGGGCCACTGTCCGAGGCCCTGGCAGGTCTGAAATTCCTCAGCTCAGATTCAGTAGCCGATCAATGTCCCAAGTCAATCATCCAGGAAAACCAAACTGGGTTAACAAGTCTATTATTAAACTAGCACTAGAGACTTCCCTGGTGTCGCAGTGGTTAAGAATCCGCCTGTCAATGCAGGGGACACGGTTTGAGCCCTGGTCCGGGGAGATCCTACATGCCACAGAGGAACTAAGCCCATGTGCCACAACTACTGAGCCTGCTCTAGAGCCCGCGAGCCACAACTAGTGAGCCCACGTGTCACAACTACTGAAGCCCATGCGCCTAGAGCCCATGCTCCACAACAAGAGGAACCATGACAATAAGAAGCCCGCACACTGCAACGCAGAGTAGCCCCGGCTAGCCGCAACTAGAGAAAGCCCACGCGCAGCAACGAAGACCCAACGCAGCCAAAGATAAATGAATTAAATAAATAAATAAACAAACCAGCATTAAATATGGCAGCGAAGCAAAAACAGCAGATGCAGAGTGCTGCAAGCATATCCAGCCCGCGAGGCTGGGAAGGAGAGAACGCTGAGTGGGGAGAGGCCCCCACCCAACCCGGCACGTAGGTCTTCCCTGCCCACCCTGCTCTTGGCCACTGCAGGCCCTGAGGGAGGAAGGCAAGGGACCCCTGGCCTGCGTCCCACCTCCTGGGTCAGCCGCCGCGTGAAGAAGGGGTTCAGGTACTTGGCGTCCAGCCACAGGAAGCCTTTGAGGTCCTGACGCCTCACGTAGTGGGCTTCGTACTCCTCCTCCGTGAGCTCCGACAAGTGCTCCGACTCGATGGTGTTGCCCTGCGGCGGGTGGGGAAGGCAGCCGAAGGCTCGTCAGCTGACACCTGCCTGGAAGCCCGCACACCACCCAGCCTACCTCCTCGCAGCTCTTCACCCCGGCCCCCGGGTCCCCAACCCTAACGGTGGCAGCAAGAGGCCTCCTGGGAGCCTTAGGGAGGCGGGAAGGTGTGTAAGAAAACGATGGACATCCAGGAAAATCAGAATTGTGAAGAAGGTGGAAGCTCAGGGCTGGGGCTTGGTCTACTGTAAACTCTCCACGTGGCTGTCTGTGCGGCCAGGACTGGGAGCTCTTCTAGGCTGTCTCTTCACCAGTGAACTGAACGAGAGAGGCGGCTTTTGTCGTTTTTTGCCTGCAGAGGCCCACTCTGGGTACATTTGCTGGTCATGTGGATGCAGCAGGGAGGGATGTGGAGAGGGAGAGGGAGGGAGGGAAGGACCACCCACCCTCTGCAGGGGCGACCACAGGCAGTTTTGCACCGTCGCCCCCAAGCGCAGGTGTACCCCGGGTGTAGGAGATGGGAGAGAGGGAGGGGCAGGGAGGACATTTCCCTGCCGTGGAGCAGTGCTTCTCAAACTCCGGCCGGCATCGGAACCACCTGGAGCTTGGGGAGCCACAAAATGCTGGGCCCACTAGGCCCACCTGCAGTTCCTGATTTAGCAGGTCTGGGAGGGCGCCCAAGAATGTGCATTTCTAACAAGCGCCCACCGATGCTGCTGGTCCAGGAACCCCACCTTGACGACCAGTGATGGAAAGTGGGGTGGTTAAGAGTCTGTGTGACCACAGCTGTGTAATTTGGTCTCTGTGCCTCAGTGCTCTCATCTGCAAAATGGGGATCATGAGACCATCTGCTTCCTGCAGGTTATCAGGGACAGTCCAAGGAGAGCACAGGCACCACAGAAAACATGGCCTAAACAGCAGCTGCTCCCCCCGAGCACACATCCTGGTTCTACCAGAGCTGTGCTTGGCCAAGTGTGGCTGCACCTCTCGGCAACTCACCAGAAATGCAAATTCTTTGGGCGCCCATCCTAGACCTGTAAGACCCTGGAGCCCTCCACAAATCCTGACACCCACTAAAAGCTTTGAGAACCTATACTTGAGCTTTGGTTAAAAACAGACAAGAAGGCTGGTGGATGGGGGTGGGGGGAGAAGGGCTACGGAGAGTGAGGAAAGTTCTGTGAGCCAGCCCTGTCTGACGTCGTCTGAAGGTTCTCCCAGCAGCACAGCTCTGGCTGGAGAGGCCGCAGGCAGGGACTGGAGGCCAAGATCCACCCAGACTGGACTTTCCAGAGTCAGAGGTGGGCCACATCCCCTTTCCCCACCTCTGGTTGAGGATTTCTGTGCCTTCCAGGGCTGAGTAAAGTTACTGATGGCCTTGAACAAGGGAACTAGAAAAAGATGCATTTCTGCAAAAGCATGTGCGTGGAGCAGGGGGTGGTGCAGGTAGGCAGGACCGAGGCCAGGGCTCCGCAGCCAGGGCCCGAGGGAGCACAGGGCAGGAAAGGCACAATCACTGTGACTCAGGGGAGGAGGGGTGGTGGCTTGGAGGAGGCAGAGGTGGGCAGGGGTCCGGGGGCCTCGGGCTCGCTGCAGCTGGCCCTGGGCACCTCCACCCCCAAATCATGCCCTTGCCTGTCCTCAGTGGAGGGCCCTCTCCCGTGACTCTCCAAGCCTCTGTGAGCACTTTCCCCTTCTCCAGCCCCAACAGGAGGCTTTTTAGTAGATGCTAGGGAATGATATGATTTTGTCATTTTGTGATTTTGAAACCCTCCTTCCAGCCCCGGCCTGATGGGGTGGTGTGGTTACTGGCAGGGCCGGAGCGTTCCTGGAAGCGTCTGCTAGGGGTCCACGTTCCCACGCCACTGCCTCCGTGGCTTCATGAGGCCGGCAGACAACCCACCCCAAAGAGCCACGCTTCAGACCCTGAGTCCAACCTCCTTGTCACTCTGGGAAGCTGGTGCGTGCGTGTGCGCACGTGCCGTGCGCCTATGCGTGCGTGCCCAGGGACGGATCATCCTCAGGTCGTGTCTCGTTTCCCCATCTTCTGGCGGCGAGTGGGGACGCACCCTCTGCCCCCGCCCGGCCGGCCGGCACTCACCATCTTCTCGGTCTTGCTGAGGTTGACGTCCTTCTTGTTCCTGCGGCGCGCCCTGGCGTCCTCGATGTCCGCGAGGCGGATGAGGGGCATGGTGCTGCCGCCCAGCAGCAGGATGGTGAAGAGCACGATGCTGATGGTGGTGGTGCCGATGAGCTGCCGCTTCTCCATGGGCTCCAGGTCCAGGTGCAGGCTCAGGGCGTAGGGGATGGCCCCCCGCAGGCCTGGGTGACAGTGAAGGGGGTAAGAGGCACGGGGGCAGGCAGGAGGGGGCAGCGGTTCTCGGGGGATCTGGGCCCAGCCCGGCACCACGGCCGCTCGACATTCTAATGCACCCATTGGAGAGTGCAAGCTCAGCCTGTGAGGCTCTGGGGTGTGAGAGAAGCAGGTGCAAGGAACGGAGGCTCACCTCCGCTCCCACTTCTCAGGGCGGCAGAGCGGAGCCGGTGAGGTGACCTGTCCGGGCTGTGAAGCGCCGGGCGTGTGCGTGTTCAGGATTTATCAAGCCCAGCGCTTATGTTTTAGAAACACGACAGCTGGTGCAGACCAGCCCTCCCTGGGCTACGTGCTCCGCGGGCACGACCTCATCCGATTGTCACAGGAAGCCCTGTAGAGCTGGTCCTGTTATTCTCACAGCGCACAGATGAGGCGCCGAGACTGAGAATGAGGTGTCCTCCCAGGGCCGCACGCTTTACTGGCGACAGCACAGAATGCCTTTTGCCCAATGCCCATTGTAGTGGAGGATGTCACCCCCGCGGTGGCCAGCGGCTCAGGGGACTGCATCACGGCCTCTCCCTTACTTCCTGTTCTGGTTCCCTGGGAGGCTGCTGGCTGGACTGAGGGGTATGGACTGAGCTGGGAAATGGCACGTTCTCTCTAAAAAACTTCCTGGCTTGCCTGGTGCCATACAGGGGTACAGGAGCTCCCAGAGCAGCAGGGAGGAGAGACGTCAAACGAGGAGTCGTGTGAGGGTGAGGGTGAGGGCCTGAAGGAGAAGGGAGGGCGGGCCGAGCAGACAGTGACAGAATCTGACCCAGACGTGGAGGCCGGCGCATCACAGCGTGATGGGGGGCTGGCTGCTGCAGCCCAGACCCTATATGGGGACACAGCGGGGCGGAGGGAAGGGGGTGGAATTAAAAGAGACACGGGGAGCAGAAGCAACAGGTCACAGCAGCGAGGGGAAGGCGGGGTGACCAGGGAAGGGAAGGGCCTGGAGGATGCCCGGGTCCTAGGAGGCTTGCTGCGCGATGGTCTGGGCACAGGGTCAGGAGTCTGGCTCCTGGGTCCACCCCCTGGCCCCCTGCTTTCCCTGGGGCCTCCCAGGCTGGCACGAGGAACTAGACACAGGGCCTGCCGTGATGGTGGCCCGAGGATGAAACGCCTTGGCATAGAACAGCACGTGCACACGGGAAGCACTTCGTAAGAGGGAGCCACATGTTACTGTCTCCTGTGGAAGGAAGCGGGGATGCTGGCAAACAAGCAGGTTGGGCAGGAAGGTAAGTTCCGTCCTAGACAATGAGATCGCAAGAGCTCCACAACATCCAAGGAGGGCTCAGACACTGGAGTCTGGATCCCGGAGGGAAGGCCTGGTCAGAGGAAACAGCTTTGGGAGGGTGGGAGCCAGATGGAAGTTGAGGCCACAGGACAGATGAGCTTGTGAGAGCGCAGGAGATGAAGCAGGTCTGAGGCTGAGTCCTGAGGAAGCCAATATTTACTGAGGTGCCGGTAAAGGCAGATGGGGACCTGGACAGGAGCCTGAGGAGATCCCAAGGGAAAGGAGGGGAACCAGAGCACAGCCTGGAGGCCAAGGGAAGAGGAGAAGAGGGTATCCTCCCAGTCAGAGGGCAGGTCGGTGGGAGGAAGGAGCCCCAAGCCGAGGAGGCGGCTGGGATGAGGGCTCACCGGTGCCCACCAGGTCTGCCTGGGGGAGGCTGCTGGTGACCCGGGCGAGGCCAAGTCCAGCCCTGAGGACAGGAGGGGAGGAAGTGGAGAAAATGGGCAAGAAAAGCTCGCTCAAGAGGTCTGGCCACGATGGGAAGAGATGGGGAAGCAGCTGGAGGAGATGAGGAGCAGGGGTTTTGGTTGAAGTTGTTGGTTTTTTGCGGGGAAAAGGAGAATCTTCAACTGTTGAATGATGGAGGAGCCAGTGAGACAGGGTGAGGATCCAGGAGAGAGGGAGGGAATCGATGGAGAGAGGCCTGGACAGCCTGAGGCCACCCGGAACCAAGAGCCCTCCCTGTTTAGAACCACCACCCGCTTCCCTGTAGAGGTCTCCCAGCACACCCCCGACCCCAAAGAGCTCACATACTTTGTAAAATGCCTGATACATTTCTTAGATTTTCTTTCAGATTTTCAAGACCTTGGATCAACTACTTTACGATTTTTTTCCCTCACTGGCAAAAAAGATTAAGAAAAAAAGTTTCTCTCACTGTACACACATATATACACACCTACCTACCTAGATCTGCCACACACACACCTATGTATATATTTTAAACAAGGTCTTTTGAAAAGGAAGAGAAATCTGCGAGAAATTTACAGATACGCTGTTGGACAGAAAACAGCTTACAGAGCATGTTGCTATACCCTGACCCACACAGAAATATTTTAATTATAATATTTAAACAAGAAAGCACAAAGAACTGGATGTATTGCTCCTAAGTAAATTTAAAGATGTCTACGGATCCGGTTCTTTAGGAGTCAAAGATTTATGAAACCATTTCCATCCTTTAAAACGTAGAGGAATATGGGATTGAACAGCAACTGAAATGGTCAACTAAACTATCAGAACTTAGTAACTGAATGAAAAAAAAAATCCAAATCTAACCTGTAGTATAAAAAAGTTTAAACTTTAACCTTTTTATTCTGAGCCTAGAAAGCGCTCAGGCGGGAGGGGCGCCGTGCACACCTCGCCCTGGGCTACCCCGTCTGTCCGGGAAAGAGTGGAGGGAAGGAGGGCAAATCCTGGCTCTGCCTCCTGCGGCCCCTCGTCCCCAGCAAGTCCTTTACCCTTGAGCCTGAGCTTCCTCATCTGTAGAGCGGACACACACCACCCGCTTCCTGTGCTGTGGGGAGGGGTACCTACCGCCTGCGAAGGGCCTCGCTCAGGGCCTGTGTTACAGCAGGCGCCCTTACGTGGGAGCACGTGCAACTTGGGGCTGATGAGGCACGCTCGTTTTGCAAGGGCTCCGGGGACAGGCAGTGCATTCTCCGCAGCGCCTGTGCCTTTATCACACACACCTTCCCTCCACCGTTCATTCAAGGTTGCGCTTACCGCTGAACCACATGATGAACATCATCTTTGGTGTGATTTTATGATCACGGAAGAAATTCAGGAGGTAGGAGAGAGGGAAAATGTTCACCGCTCTGCCAAACAGCACAAGCACCTGTTAACAGCAACAAACTAAGTCTTAACGTGGAAACCTCTGGTTCTTCAAGTTGAAGCTTGTTGAGGCTAACACAGACCTGGTAACACACCCATTATAAAGGCAGCATCCCCTTGTCATCAAAGACATGAACTCAGTGCTAGGCAAAGACCCAGGAGATGCCAGTTTCTATGTGTCTAGGAAAGGATTAAAGCTTTGTATGTTACGTTTCCATTGTCAGAAAGAGAGGACTAACAAGGTACCACTGACAGCTTTTAGTAATGCCAAGAGGCCGTGCTGAAGTACCCAGAGATTAATTTAAGGGTAATCTGGCTCCTCCAAATGTGCTCCACTGTGGGATGGGCCCACACTCATCATTCCCAATGGGCTAGCTCTGGAGGAACAGACAAGGTATTCCTGCCTCTCCCATGGGGGCCCCACTCCTCGGGGAAAGGAGCGAAGACTGAAAAGTGCCTACCTATGTCCGTAAATGCTGCTCCCTGAGCAAGAGGAATGCACAGGTGGGTTCTAACAGGAGGTCACATACAACCTGTCTATCCAGTTGCTTGCCATGGCTTTTGGTTCCTAGCCATCTCCCAAGGCATATCGATTTTAACAAAATATAGCTTTATGTAAAGTCTAAATCTTTTTTTTTTTTTTTTTTTTTTTTGCTGTACGCGGGCCTCTCACTGTTGTGGCCTCTCCCGTTGCGGAGCACAGGCTCCGGATGCACAGGCTCAGCGGCCATGGCTCACGGGCCCAGCCGCTCCGCGGCATATGGGATCCTCCCAGACCGGGGCACGAACCCGTATCCCCTGCATCGGCAGGCGGACTCTCAACCACTGCGCCACCAGGGAGGCCCCAAGTCTAAATCTTATCTAAGTGGCTTCTTAGAGCTACTTATTAATTTACTTCCATTTTCTTCATCTTGGTTCTCACCATAACTAACTTGAACAGAATAATATATATATATATGTACATTCTAAGGCTCTAAGTTTATTCTTTTAACCAGCATGAATCGAGTGTGCTTTGGACTGTTGTGCCTTGGAAGGTCAAGTTAATAATTACCCACAATCATCTAACATTTACATGCCAGACAATGCTCTAATCATTTTATATGCATTATCTTGTTCAATTTACATCCTTCCAAAGGGCTTATGAGGTAGGTATTACTGTCTCTATTTTAGAGACAAGTAAACTGAGACAGTGAGAGGTTAAGTATTAACAGGTCCAAGCTGACCCAGGCAGGAAGCGGTGGAGCCAAGTCCCAGACCTGGCTCGGTCCCCAGAGCCCATGCCCTTGACCACTGAGTGAGTCTAAGGTAATCCATCTGAGTGGCACAGGCCGTCTCTAGGAGTGCCAGGGCCAGACTGACCAGCTGCTCAGGGGAAACTGAGTCACCACCCCAGGCATCGCCTCATTTTTCTTTCCCGCCCAGCTCATGGCTGAGATCGCCACCTCCCTGTTTCACCCACTGAAATCTAATCCTCCATTCCCACATGTGTGTTTCAGGGTTGACCAAATGTGGCCCCTCTCACCCAGTGACCACACTAAAGGCTACTATACTTTCTATAAAAGACTTTTGCTGCTGTTTTCTTGTCCTAAAACCTGAGTTTGGAGGACACATAACAGTGACAAAAGCAATGAGCTTGTGCCGACTAAGGTAGAAGCACCCAGATTGCAAGGAGAGACATCTTTTTCTTTAGGGTCCCTTATCTTCTCTGCCTCAGGTTCCCCATATGCCAAATAGGTAGGCCTCACTGGTTTGCACATGGTAGGTGACAGTGATTTAAAAGAAACAGCCTGCCTCTCAATAGCTGTGTTTTGTTAAGTGGAGCTGGTAATAAAAGTTAAGATGAATTATGGTGACTCAACAAGGTGTGCTTTGTAAGTGCCTTAAATTAATAGAGGATCTAAAAAGACAACAAACAGATCAAATTAGGGACAGGAGTATAAATCAGCAGGAGGACCTATGGGAGATGAGTTCACACTGACGGGACAGAGACACAGGAGGGACACGGACGAGGGACCTGGGAACACCAGGCTAATGCCCAAGTGTTAGCCATTCCCGTCACTTTGATCAGATGCCTGCGGGAGTTGGACCTTTCTTTTAAATGCTTAAACATTTATTTTTCTCCCATTCCATTCCCAAGATCTGATTTGAATGCAAATGATTAAACTTCTATTTTCCTTTTCTAAAGGTACATTTTAACTTGTCTCCTACCGCCACCACCCCTCTCTCGTCCAGTTACAACACTGTTTCCCAAATCTTCTCAATGATAAGAATCACCTGGGATGATGATTCCTCCAGATGAATCTCCAAAGGAGGTAAGGGCCTCGTAATCTTTACCTTGAACAAGTGTCCAAGGTCATGATTATAAATGGACACATTTGAAGGAAACCACAGCAAGAATTAGGTATATTCATTATAATCATCCAGAAAAAGTAGAAAAGAAAAAGAAATCATCCCCAGTTCTACAACCACTGTGAACATTTGGCTGCATTTTCTTACATATTTTCTTTTTTCTATGCATGCTGTTTTTACATGGTTATGATCAATTACACATTCAATTCTGAAATCTGCTTTTGCTACCTAACGTTAAAAACTGGTACTTTTTTTTTTTTTTTATGGCTGTGCCATGCAGCCTGCAGGATCTTAGTTCCCTGCTGACCAGGGATCAAACCTGTGCCCCCTGCAGTGGAAGCTCGGAAGTCTTAACCACTGGACTGCCAGGGAAGTCCTGAAAAAAATGGTAATTTTTAAAGAAGCCTATAACAATTCAAGGCCAATTAAAATTAAAACCAAGCAAAAATTCTTTTCTAGGGATATTTATTTACTTAATTCCATCCCTTCCCATTTATTGTATGTTCATGAATTTTTAACAAAAAGAAACTTCAAACAGAAGGCTGTCTATGTAGCTGTTGACTTTGACCAGTTAACAGTTACATAAATGAATGCAGAATATGTGGTTATCGATCTACAAATAAGTAGTTAAATAAAAAACAAGGAAAATACTTACTATGCACCAGATGACAAAGGAAATTTCAAACTTGTGAGGGAAACTAAAAATGGACAGGCCAAGAAATGCAAACACACATGTTTCTGAAACAAACCAAAGAATGGATTATTCAGCCTCAACTATTTTCTTCCAATACAGCACGGGATTGTCATGCAAGCAAACATTCAGAAGTTAATCAGAATCCAGTATACCACTTTGCTTATTTTCTGGAAAATCCTGCGACCAGTACCTTGGCAAACTTGTCCCTTTGATTCTCTCATTCTTTTCTATCACATAAGCAACAAGTGCTTGCTATTCAGAATCTCCTAATTTAATAAGCCAGCTGTCAAGTACCCATGCAAATAAATACTCTCCACCCGGGGACGATGATAAATATATGAATCTGTCCATTTGCCGAACACTGTGATTAGCAAGGATCTCAACTGCAGGAAAGTGGCAAAAATTCAGAGCAAATGACTGCAGACGCCATGTGACTAGTGTGAAAGGGCCCTTTGTTAACTTCCCTGCCAGAGGGGACAAAGCCAAATGACTGACTTCACATATTTAATGTTGCCACAAAGTTTAGAAGAAGGCTTACACCCTGCAGGATTTGCAGGAAGAAATACATTTCAACCCTTGGCTCCACTCCACAAGTCAAAAAGAGAGTCTGACACTTACTCTTGCTGTACAAGCAGTCATTTGTGTATCCTAAGAAAAAGCACCTTAGAAATTCCTAGCACTAGGCTCCCCGCTTAGACTGTGACATCCTCCAGAATAAACGTAGAGCCAGGGAGACAAAGACACTATTTTAAAAGTTGAGCATCATAAAACATCAAGGCTGTTTTAAAACATTTCAGCAATGTTTTTTTTCTTCAAATGTGTATCCTTTTAGAACAAGTCCACAAGCTGGACAGTATACTTACCCTTCTCCTCCGTGAATGTTTTTCTTATCAAATATTTTTGTCATCTTTTGAAATCAGCTTATTTAGAACACATTCAGATCTATGTAATGCTTTTCCCTGGCAGCATGAATACTATTATGTGGATACGTCATGGTTAATTTAATGAATCCTTGATGGATATGTAGACTGTTTCTATTTCTGATATTGAAAAAGCAACAACAGGGTGTTGTTGGTGGCGCAGTGGTTGAGAGTCCGCCTGCCGATGCAGGGGACGCGGGTTCGTGCCCCGGTCTGGGAAGATCCCACATGCCGCAGAGCGGCTGGGCCCGTGCGCCATGGCCGCTGAGCCTGCGCGTCCGGAGCCTGTGCTCCGCAACGGGAGAGGCCACAACAGTGAGAGGCCTGCGTACCGCAAAAAAAAAAAAAAAAAAAAAAAAAAAAAAAAAAAAAGAAAAAGCAACAACAAACATCCCTGTGCACAGACTAAATTCCTGATGGTAGAATCGCTGGGTCAAAGAGCATGTGCCTTTTATTTATTTATTTTTTTTGCGGTACGCGGGCCTCTCATTCCTGTGGCCTCTCCCGTTGCAGAGCACAGGCTCCAGACGCGCAGGCTCAGCGGCCATGGCTCACGGGCCCAGCCGCTCCGCGGCACGTGGGACCTTCCTGGACCGGGGCACGAACCCGTGTCCCCTGCACCGGCAGGCGGACTCCCAACCACCGCGCCACCAGGGAAGCCTGAGTATGTGCCTTTTAAATTCAGACTGATGCTGCAAATGACTCTCCAAAAAAGATGGCATCAATGTATATGCCCATCAACAGGGCCTATTTTCTATACGTTTGTGCCAGAAGTGGAGAATCACCAAACTTAAAATCTGATAGGTACAAAATAGAACTTGATGGATGTGCTTTACATTTCCTTACGGTGAGAGAGTCTTTCGCCATGACTTTCTGAGAAGGGTGCTGTGGAAACAATACCCACTGGGCCAGGAAGAGACAGACCGCTTCCAGACTCACTTCTTAGCCATGAGACAGTGCTCAGATCATGTGACCTGAGACTCCCTGTCTGTGGAATGAAGTCTCTGCACAGCTTGCCCCCGACTCCCAGCACGTGACAGTGCGGAACTGGTGCTTCGAAATGAGATGGCCCACAGAAATGCCAGGGGAGGTGCTGATGGTGACAGGCAGAGCACAGCCACTTGGGGGCTGGTGTAAAGGGACAGTGCGAGAGTGGTTCCTTCACTCCCAGGTGTAAACTAGGGGCAGGTACATGATGGGTTCCTCAGACTGTGATGCATAACTGAAACTGCTTAAGAGAAACGGTCATCACGGTGTGGCCCAGGCCAGCGATGACACCTCTAATCCAGGATTTGCCTGAGACACGTCCTTCAAGATGCTCTTGTGAACAAAGGATCCTGTGGACAAGTTTGGGAAATGCTGTCGCTCTGTCTCTCTCTTAGAAATTCACAATGCACGTTGGCGGAAAAGTCTCACAAGTTCAGAAACTTGTTCAACTTTATTTACCCCAGGATTTCCCAAACTGTTTTTTGAGTATGGAGTCTTTTTTCACTTAATTCTCATCAATATGAGTTCCAAGGAACACACTTTTTAGAAATGTCACTTTCATATATTGCAAATACATGAGTCTCAAATGTTCGTTATTAGCAGTTCTCATTATTTTTTGGTCTTAAAATCATAGGCATCGCAAGTTCCATTTGTTAGGTATTAGGCTTACTTTACGGAACGTGAAAGCCAGAGTAACAAACAAAAGATAAGGGAGTGCAGTATCTGGCTCTGAGGAATTCTGCTTCCTCTTCTGTCAGGGAAGATCTCAACGGGCTCCCGGAAGAGTCTGAGGAAGAACAAGTAGCTCTGGGTAGGCCCACGTGGGACCACACAGAGGCAGAACTCACCGCACAAGAAGGCCACAGTCCGGAGGGTTTGCTGCATGAGGATCTGGGTGACTGGGGACAGGTTATGGTGTGTGTAGTGAGACATCACGATGCCTGAGAACAGGATGGCCATAATGCCTAGAGAGGGACAAAGGGGCAAAGTGCACAGACATGAACAGAACAGAAAAGCACCTTCCACGTGATAGGCAACAACGCCTCACACTTCCTACAAGTCCCTGGAGCCTATAGTATTAGGTGTTTTAAGAAAAAGGACGGGAAAATAATACCCGAGGCCTCCCAGAGGCTGCAGAGAACTGCTAAGGGCCCGTCTCTCTGGCAGCTTCATTACCGGCTGGGTGACCTTGGGCCAAGTTTCTTCCCATCACCAAGCCTCAGTTTTCTCAACTGTACAGTGGGACTAATAGTACCCACGCTCATGGAAATGTTAGGAGGGTAATGCAGAGAAGCCATGTACAGTGCCCTTCACAAGACCAGGGCAGAACAGGTGTGAGCCGTCACTGTCATTCACGGATAGAAGAGGGGCAGGTGAACCACCCTTGGGGCAGAAAGGGAACATAAGAATCTGGGTATGGAGAATGGGTGGATTTTTATTTACTCTGTCATACTTTAATTTTGAATTTTCCCATAATCGCCATGCATTAACCTTATAATATGAAAAGAGAGATGTGTGATTAAAAAAAAAGCGATGTCTTTTCTTTAAAGGTCACCATGAGAGAGTCTACAACTTTTGTTGTGTACTCAGGATTTGAGTTTCAACTTTTGTCCACTGCCCCTAATCGCTGCTGAAGCCACTTCCATGGGTTTCCTCTCCGTGTCTCCCTGGCAAGGCAGCAGCAAAGAGGTCTTTATTTCGTGTAAGGAAGCTGAGATTTTTACAAAGCCATTAAACAAGCTGCCAAGATACATGAATTCCAAGTCAAACTTTATAAGTAAAAATTTAACTCACTTCTGCCGTTTTGTAGAAACAGATTACTGGCTAACTTTCCATTTAAAAATGAGTGAAGCAAAGGAGAATGTCCTACTTGGGAGGGCAGGAAGCAAAGGAACTGGACAGGAAGTGTGCTTGGGGGACAGAAGTTTAGCTTTGACACCTGAAGGCTGGGTCTCTTCACAAGAAGACTCAAAAAGGGGCCCTGCTTCCAACTTCCCTCTTCCATTCCCAGAGCTAGTACAGGGCGTGGGAGAACGCCCTTGGTCTGCTGGCCCAGTGTTACCTGTCGTCCATTTAAGTGTTCCCACGTTCAAGTGACAATCCTCTCCTTGGTCCTGCCATGGGCAGAGCATGTCTGGCATACTAGCCTGACTTTTACACCCTAATCTTGAGTTGAGGAAATATATGCACAGGAGTCAAAGAGATGTCTTTATATCTGACTGTACATAAATGCAGTTTTTTTTTCTTTTTGGTGCAGTAAAGTTTGTTTTGGCAGAAAACAAAATGACTGAAAAACACAGAATTGTGTTGGAGACATTTCAGCTGCTAAGCTTGCTGCATAAACAACACCTTACAAAACAGAGGAAAACCCTGCTCTTTCTGGTGCCCAACAGGTATTTGCTGGCCGGAGAGATAGCAGTAGCTGGAACGTGTTATCTCCTAGCCCTCTTGGGAAACAGCAAATTCCTTTGCTCTTTCATTTTTCCCAAAAAGGAGGCCAGACAGGGAAATTCCAGCAACGCTGCCCAAGAGCCACACCTGACGAGCCTGGAGAAGGGAAAGGAGAGGGCAGGAGCCTTCTTTACTTGCTACTTTAGAGCAGTGAGAAGACTCTGGAAGTCACGAGTCGTTCTGAGCCTTGCTCCGCTAGATAAAACACACAATAACACCACCTCCGGCTGTCCCCTCAATTCATCTGCTCTTCTCAGTAAGCTCCTGCAGGCGACCACCCGAGAGCTTCTCCTTCCTGACTCTGCACCTAGACCACAGACGCCACAGGGAACGTGAGGTGAAGCAGAGGGAGAGACCAGAACCGTCGAGGTTGGGGGAGGAGCACGCGGCACAGCACACTTCAGTTCCTATGGACTTGCTCCTAAGCCTCTCTCTTCCTTCTGTGCAGTCCAGTGCTAGAGATGGCTCTGGCTTCTGGGCTCTCAAAGGGCTTTGTTTCGCCAGCCTGCTTCAGGAAGGGTTATCAATTCACTGCAAAGCTGAGGCTTTGGAGTTCTTACCCTGAGGGGAAAGTCAACCCCAGAGGAGCCTGAACCACTTAAGCTGTGAATCACACCCGCTTAAGTTGTGACAGGAGTGGCCTTCCGCCCACGTCGCCATTCTGCCCACAGAACGAGGTCGTCATAGCCCACGCGAGTCCCGGTATTAGACAGCCACTGCAAAAAGCCAAAGGTTCTGGAAAGTCAGCTCTGACAGTGAAACGTGGAACTTCCCGTGGGACTGAGCATCAGGAGAGGCCACTGCCAGAGCCCCAGCAAGCTCTCCTCCACAGGAAACAAGGAGACAGGCTTGACGCAGAAGGGGTCTGGCTGGCCGCTTTAGTCTGGTGCACTGTAGGCCAGGGGTTGGAAACCCAAACTCCTCAGGGGCCAGACAATAAAAATAAAGATAAAAACAATAAGTGGGTGAGTGGCACATGGGCAAAGAAGGCACAAGCCCATCTATAAAGGGCTGATGGCAGCCCTGTGGATGGGGGCCTAGTGCTGACCAGTCTTCCTTCTGGTTTTTGAGAAACTCCAGGAATCTGTTTCTTATGGGAAATCTTCCAACTTTCTTTTTTTTGGCCGCGCCGCACAGCTCGCTGGATCTTAGTTCGCTGACCAGGGATCGAACCCCGGGCCCCTGGCAGTGAAAGCAGTGAGCCCTAACCACTGGACCGCCAGGGAATTCCCAGAAATCTTCTGACTTTTAATGACAGCAACTAACTGAAGTGTTTAAACATTTTCTGTAGAGATAAACAAATCCCATTTGGGGGCTGAATTTGGACCATATAGAAATGGGCCCTCTGGACAACAAAAGAGTGACGAGCCAGCCATGACATTCATGCCAGTCTAGTCTGGGGTCGGGGGAACTCTCAAATCCCGGGGGCTAAAGCAAAGAGTCAGGGTCAGCAGTGGGTACAAAAGCCGCAGGGACAGCTCAAGTGTCTGCCCTACGTGCCCTCCCTAAGCCCAGGTGACTTTACCACCCAGACGACCCTCACCCACTGCAGCTGCCCCTGGCATAGGCTGCAAAGACACTGAAGGGGAAAGCGGTCCAGCAGGCTCACTCCTGGAGATAAAAGGTCTGGGGATTTAAAACATGCCCTGGAATGAAGAATCCTGATACATTTACTTCTTTCAGAAGGCAAATTCATTTAAGGAAGTAGACAGCAGTGCAGCAAATGGTCAGCCTCTGAAGGAAGGCAGGAAAAGAAGAGAGGGAGGGAGAAGGGAGGAAATCCATTTCTAGTCTCAGTTAAATCCATTGTCTCAAATGTAATTAAGGAATAAAGGGATTCAAATCCAAAAGGCAGGAGCCGAAAGGGTATTGTGTATAATTTCTATTGCACTGAACTTTACTGTGGGTAAAACACGATGTGCTTCTTGAAGGGTGAGTCAGGCCATAGTCAGTTTTCTTTGTTAATTACCCAACAAAGGAACATACTTTGCTATAAAAAATCTGAACTCAGAGGTAAAGAGTAAAACAACTCTCCATTCACACCACCTGCCCAGAAGTAACTACTATTAACAGTTCAACATGCAGATTGCCAACTCTTTTACGATGCCATTATAAAGTTTATCTGTCTTTTAAAAAAGTAATAAACAGGGTCTTCCCTGGTGGCGCAGTGCAGGGGACACGGGTTTGAGCCCTGGTCCAGGATGCTGCAGAGAGACTGGGCCCGTGCGCCACAACTACGGAGCCTGTGCTCTAGAGCCCGCGAGCCACAACTGCTGAGGCCCGCGCGCCTAGAGCCCAAGCTCTGCAGCAAGGGAGGCCACCGCAATGAGGGGCCCGCACACCACAGCGAAGGGTAGCCCCCGCTTGCTGCAAGAAGAGAAAGCCGCAGGCGGCAGCGAAGACCCAATGCAGCCAAAAAAAGAAATAATAAATATATATTTTAAAAGTAATAAACAGGGCTTCCCTGGTGGCGCAGTGGTTGAGAATCTGCTTGCCAATGAAGAGGACATGGGTTTGAGCCCTGGTCTGGGAAGATCCCGCATGCTGAGGAGCAACTAGGCCTGTGAGCCACAAATACTGAGCCTGCGTGTCTGGAGCCTTGCTCCGCAACGAGAGGCCACGACAGTGAGAAGCCCGCGCACCGCGATGAAGAGTGGCCCCTGCTCGCCGCAACTAGAAAGTCCTCACACAGAAACGAAGACCCAACACACCCAAAAATAAATAAATAAATTAAATTTTAAAAAAAGTAATAAACAGTATCATATGACAGATATGACACGTATTACTGGCACAGTGATTTTTAAAAAGTCCTCCAACACTTGGCTTTGCGTGTGTACCAGAATGCCAACTCCTTCCCAGGCCTAAAGAACCCTGCGGGACGGGGTCCCTGCCCCTCTGTTTCAGCCACGCTATCCTCCTGCTCTTCCCGGAGCAGGCCAAGCCCCCTCAGATCTATCTGGACTCTCGGCGCCTGCTGCTCCCGCTGCCAATCACTCCCTCCCCAGAGCCTCCAACGCTGGCTCCTTTTCACCACACAGGTCTTAGCCCCAGTGCCACCCCTTTGAGGACAGCTTCCTGACCCCCTACCTCATAAGGTCCCTGCCCCCGTGACACTCCATTACATTACTCTGATTTCTTTTTTTCACATCACTTCTTACTACCTGAAATTACCCTATGTGTTTGCTTACTTGCTTACTATCTTCCTTCTGCAGGCAGAAACCTGATCTTGTCTTGTTTATTACTGTACCTCTGAAACCAAGGAGCGTTCTCGGCACAGGGTAGTCATTAAATAAATATTTACTGAATGGATGAGTGAAAGGAGGTTTTTCTTTTTCTTTTTAAAATTTAATTAAATAAATAAATCAATTCATTTTTGGCTGCGTTGGGTCTTCATTGCTGCACGCGGGCTTCCTCTAGTTGCGGCGAGCGGGGGCTACTCTTCATTGCGGTGCACAGATTTCTCATTGCGATGGCTTCTCTTGTTGCGGAGCACGGGCTCTAGGTGTGTGGGCTTCAGTAGTTGTGGCGTATGGGCTCAGCAGTTGTGGCTCACGGGCTCTAGAGCACAGGCTCAGTAGTTGTGGCGCACGGGCTTAGTTGCTCTGCGGCATGTGGGATCTTCCCGGATCAGGGATCAAACCCGTGTCCCCTGCACTGGCAGGCAGATTCTTAACCACTGCGCCACCAGGGAAGCCCCAGAGTGGCACTTTTATTGTGTCTACTTCATATGAGGAAGTGGAAGCTCAGAGTGGTTAAGTCTGCTCTCTGCAGTTACACAGCTAATGAGAGGTGGAGCTGGGATTCAAACCGAGTCTGTCCGGTGCCCTTAACCGCTGTGTTCTAGACACACAGATCTAGGTAAATTATTCTTAGCGAGAGCATCCTGTTTGGTGGTCCTGGTAACCACTTAGTCCTTTGTGACAGTCAGGAAAAGCAGAGCACAAAGAAGAAGGAGGGAACGGCACCAAAGTCACCTTTCCTGTTTGTACCCTTACGTTAACAGGGTGAGCCTCCCCCTCTCTGAAAACCTTGCGTGACAAACATCCCACCGGCAGAGTGTGGGCAGAGCCAGCCCGTCACCCAGAGGCGGACAAGTGTGTTCTTGGCTTGCACGTGCTCTTTTCGGCCCCATTAGCGTGCACGGCAGAGGTCCCCAAGGAAACGAAACCCCTACAAATAGAAAACACTGCCTCTCTGAAGAAAAGACAAGAAAAACACTCCCTGGTTTTAATCACAAATTTCAAATGGATGCATGAAATATATCTTTGCCAACAGGTACTCAGTGTTCATCTCAAAGGGGTGGGGAATGATCTAGAAAAACAGAGGTAAAAATAGCTAGGCTAGAGCCAAATGACTCACAGGTAGTGTTTATGTAAGTGCCAAAATTCAGGAAAGATAAGAGGGGGAACAGGATGGCAGATACTGGGATGAAATTATCCAAGAGAACTGGCTTGGGATTAAAAACAAACGAGACCCTGAGGTTTACAAAGTTCTCCAGCGAAAATGGCCAGAGTCCTCTCTGCCTCCTCCTTGGCAAGACCTGCTCACAGAGAACTCATGTGTGATGCCAGACAGTGACCTGAGGGAAGGAGAATTCTGCTCAGCAGCAGAGGAGGAACAGAAAAAAATATTTCAAGAAACTGATAAAAACGTACTACATTTGATAAAAGCCATAGACTTACACAAACTATAAACCCACGAAGTTCAACAAATCCCAAGAGGAATATAAAGAGAACCACACCAAGGCACATCAAAATCAAACTGCCACATACCTGTCAAAATGGCTAGTTTTTAAAATTAAAATAAGTATTGATGAGGATGTGAAGCAGCTGAAACTCTCTCATACATTCTGGTGGGAATGCAAATGGTCCAGTCACTCTGTAAAACACTTGGCAGTTTCTGATAAAGCAAAATACACACCTACCATAAGACCCGGCAACCTTGCTTACTCCTAGGTATTTATCCAAGATAAATGAAAATATGCACATTAATAGCCAAAACCTGGAAAAGTCCAAATGTCCTTCAAAGGGTGAATGGAAAAACCAGCTCAGTAAGAATGTAAAACTACTGATAGAGCAAAAATGTGGTGTCTCTCAAGAACATTATGAAAACTGAAAGAAACAAGTCACAAAAGACTAAAAACTACATGATTCCCTTTATATGACATTTATATTCTGGAAAAGGCAAAACTATAGAGGAAGAATGCAGGTCAGTGGGTGCCAGGGCCCAGGGATGGGCTAAGGGATTGACTGCCCTTGGCAGTCTGACCCCATCCTTTGACTGAAGGCCCTTCAGAGGGCTTGTTTTGAGAGACAGGCAACATTGGAAGAGATGTTTTGATCTCTGCTACAGGATGGCGGGTAAGGAGAAAAGGTGACCGTGACAACACTGAGTTCCTGGATCCAGCCAGGTCTAAATCCAGATGTATCCCTAGAGAGCCAGTTAGTCCCCTTTACTGCTTAAGCTCTTCTGAGTTGTGACTGTCTCTTATGATTGAAAGTGACCCAGTCGACATAACCTTTCACCAGGCAGGACAACGGACCATCAACCCCTGCATTTCAACACTCTCCGTCACTTACCTGAGAGTGAGATTCCTTCTGCGAGCCCATATGGAAGATAAGCAAAAATGATCATCATGCCAAACTCCAAGGAAGGCGTCTTCCTCAAGTCAATATGCTTTAGCACGTAAATGACAATTGTCAAGGAAAAAGAATCAAAGGACACTTATGGGTGATCTAGAGAAGTCACAAAACTGCTGCCTTCCAAATAGAGAAGGTAAACAATGGATACAAAGATTTGGGAACATCTCAAGGTAACAGGTGAAAATTTGTCATTATGGATTGTTTTCTTTGCAGGGAGACTCTTGTTTTAAGGACGGGCACCTGACAAAACACTAAGAGATGTAAATTCCTGAGACAAACGGTAGGGGAAAACTAAAGTCACCCTAAGTCATTTCATTTGGAAATGCTGACTTGGAGGGCTGGGAGCCACCGGGGGGTGGGTGGGGGGCAGGCTGTGGGGAGCTGGGGCTGCAGACAGACTGAGGACAGCCCACACTGCCAGGCCCCTTCCAGGGCCGTGTCCCTCTTCCACTCCACTGACCACATCAGCTGAGGTCACTAATGGGGTTTCCAGAATCCTGGGGATCAATGCCCCATTGAAGGACCTTCTCTCCTATTCCTGGACATTTATAAACTCATGTTCCTGTGAAAGGAGAATCTTCCATGTATTCAAATGTTGTTCACATGCCTGTGCTGGGGCCCACAGCACTCATTTACTGGGGCTTCATTAAAGAAGATGCTCTCCCCACCCCTCCACTTTTTTTTTTTAATTTTTTTAATTTTTTTTTGTGTGTGTGTGGTACGTGGGCCTCTCAGTGTTGTGGCCTCTCCCGTTGCGGAGCACAGGCTCCGGACGCGCAGGCTCAGCGGCCATGGCTCACGGGCCCAGCCGCTCCGCGGCATGTGGGATCTTCCCGGACCGGGGCACGAACCTGTGTCCCCTGCATCGGCAGGCGGACTCTCAACCACCGTGCCACCAGGGAAGCCCCCCTCCGCTCTTTTAAATAAAGAGATAAATACAGAGGAAACTACTGAACTAGAAAAAGTATTCTTTTCCATTCCGTTTATTGATACAATATAAGAAGCTGTCAGCTGACTCAATAGCACCTTGAGGCTTACGGACATAGGAACTGAAGGGAAAACTCAACAGGATGGCAGACAAACACGCCTGTATCGGGCAGAAGAGGCTTTCCTGGCCGGCCATCTGTGGGACAAACTGCTGGCGGAGGAGGGCCAGGTGGCCATCTCCCCAAGATGCATGCAGGCTTACGCTCACACAGAAATGGTCTGGTGCCTGTTCCTGTTTTAAACGTGACAAATTTTCTACAGCAATAAAGGTGTCAGGGGCCTTAACAAGTCTCTTGGCTGCTATGGCTGGAAAAGCTTATGGGTTGTTAAGCCACAAAATCAGTGCGAATAACTTAGATGGAGCTCACTTTCAAAGTCTCTTTTCTGGTTCTTCCAAATAAATACTTTCCGTGGCATAGAGATTTTCTCAATGTGACATTTGCAAAGGAAATTACTTTCCGATTTTCTTACTGTGAAACGTGAGACAGGAGAAGATGAAAGCCATCTCAGGGCAGTTATCACTCTGGGGACTGAGAAGACCCCAAAGTCAGATCGGACGGTCAACAGTGTACGTGTCGTTTAAGCTTTGAAAAGCGATATCCTAAAGTTCACATGTTAAAGTTTAAAATCCTTGAGTGTAAATTAAAGTGTGCTTCAAACCAGAACTAAGCATAAAAATCCTCCTTAAATACGACTGTAGACTAAAATTGGTCCCCTTAAGGAACTGGAGAAAATGACGAGAGACGGATGTAATTAGGAATAATCTTCTCAGCCACGTGTGTTCATCATATTAAAAGGATATTAATGCAGAGATTAAGCCAGTGAGAGTGCCGAGTGCTGCTGAGCCAAAGAACATTTTGAGGAAGTAGCCAAGGGCTTGTAAAAATGTTTGCCACCCACTGACATCTGACATATTTTTTCTTGTTAAACCTTCAGCTGTGCTAGGAAATAAAAGAAAAAAAAAGAAAGAAGTTAAAATGTTATAGACAAAGTTATCAGAAATTAACTTAGAACTCAAAACTTATTTCTGGCTTATTCTCTCATTCATTCATTCATTCATTCATCATTCAACCCGTTAGTTAAACACTTATTTGTTCACCTAGTTTGTTCCAGGCCCTGTGTTAGTTTCTGGGGGTTCAGAGATGAGAGCAGGTGCCTGCCCTTAGGGAACTCTATAGTCTAATGAGGGAGAAAAACAAGATGGAGGGCTTCCCTGGTGGTGCAGTGGTTAAGAATCCGCCTGCCAATGCAGAGGATACAGGTTTGAGCCCTGGTCCGGGAAGATCCCACATGCTGCAGAGCAACTAAGCCCGTGCGCCACAACTACTGAGCCTGTGCTCGAGAGCCCGTGAGTCACAACTACTGAGCCCATGTACCGCAACTACTGAAACCCACGTGCCTAGAGCCCATGCTCTGCAACGAGAGAAGCCACTGCAATGAGAAGCCCGCGTACCGCAACGAAGAGTAGCCCCTGCTCACTGCAACTAGAGAAAGCCCACGCGCGGCAACGAAGACCCAACACAGCCAAAAAGAAAAAAAGAAAAAAAAAAAAACAAGATGGAAACTAGGACCATCTCAGGAAAGAGCAGAAAGCTGTAGGAAATACACGGTGGGCATCTACCTCAGACTGGTGGGGGTCAAGGAAGGTTCTTTATGACACATGGGCTGGGTTTCAATTTAGGATAAGGAAGAGTTAACCAGGTGAAGAAATGAGGGAATGCACTCAAGGCAGAGGGGAGAGCATGTGTGGAGGTAGGGAGCCCCAAAATACTAGCAGCGTATCTAGGAGCAGGAAGTTACACAGAGGACTGTGGACAGGACACAGGAACTGGCTGCTGGGGGAGGGGCTGGCGGGGAGGACAGCGGTAAGAGTAAGGAAAGAGCAGCAGGCAGGGCCAGGCCCTGTGAAAGGCTTTCCGTGAACCAAGCTAAGGAGTTGGTGTTTCATCCTGAAGGCCCTGGGGAGTCACGGGGAGTGTTTTCAGTGCGGGGTGGGCGTGGGGGAGTGGGGATCCTGTGGGATAAAACCCGAAACTGAGGCTGTGGCATGAAGTCAGACTAGAACGGAGCCTCCTGAAGAAGAAACATCAGTGGGTAAGGCCCAGAGTGGGGATTTGGGAGGAGACATCAAGAGGAAGAATTGAAAGGACTTTCCTATCACTGCTACAGAGCAAAGAAAAATGTCAGCAGCCATTAAATTCAACTGTTGGTTTTATCCCCAAGGGTAAAACCATTATACCATTAAAAGAGTTATTCTCATTAAATATCCTCCTCCTGCTGAGTCCACCTTCTCTCAAATCCATCCACTTCTCTCCCTCCCTCCCCTACTATCCTCCAGCTCAGGGCTTCTGCCTCGCGGATCTCTCTCTATATACAACCTGCTCTTCCTAGGAGAACCCATTCTCTACTCAGGGGCCTGAAGGATCCCTTGAAAATGCATGTCTGATCGAGTTACTGGCCTGTTCAAAGCCCCTCATCAGTCTCCTGCTGCTTGCAGGGGGAAGCTCAGTCTTCTGAGCCTGACGACTCCTCCCCACCACACCTCCCATCCCATCTCCTCCTCATTCGGGCTGGGCTCCACTGTCACTGACACCTCCGGGTAGGTCGTATGTCACTCTTCCTGGGCTCCAGCTGACTCTGGCTTGTTCTCAGAACCCAGGGTCAGTGACACTCCCTCAGGGACACCTGCCTTCACATAGGCCAGCCCATTTACAGGCTCTCCTGGTGCCTGACTTCTCCACAGCAGTGGAACTAGTGAATCATTCCATGAGGACCGTGCCTGTGTCCACCTTGTTCACTGCCATATGTCCAGGGCCTAAGCAGAGCCCAGCACACAGAAGATACTCAACAAATTTTTGCTGAATCAGTAAATAAAACAAAGAATTGTCAATAGTAATGTTCAGCTTCATTAATTAGCGTTTCATGAACTGGTATAATTTTAAAGCAGGATAATCTGTGATAAAAGGGTGGCTTGGTCAGATAACCTCAGCCTTTTGTGGTGATTTACAGCATAATATAACATAATAAAGGTTCTGAGAAGTCCTGCAAAAAAGAAAACCAACTTCTTTCACATAAAAGTTTTCTAAACTCACCCCAATAGCCCCATTCCCTTTCTTTCCCAGCAGATCCCATGTTAACATCTCACCTTGGGGAAAGCTGGGAACCAACAAGGTTCCTATTGGGAAAGTACTTTTGAAGGCTAAGATCACCTCTAGGTCCCAAATGGATCCGTGGGCCACAAGCATAGCATCCAGCCCCCACCTCATTTCATTACCACAGCTGGGACACTGGCTGGTGTCACTGCTTTCTTTTCATGCAAAGGAGACTGAGGCCTAAAGAAAGTGGCTAACTGGGTGAGGTCACACCAATGGTTAACAGCAGACCCAGGGCCGAGGCCAGTGGTTTCTGAACTCAAGATAAATGAAGGTAGAATTCAGACTCTTTCTAGCCTGGAAATGTTATGCATTTTATTTTTTCAGGTCATGTTTCTCACACCTTAAAGAATAAAAGACAATGTTGCTTCAGGATCCATTTCATGAGCTTTAGCTGCAGCTGCAGAGAACAAAAGGTTTCCTCTACCGCAATTATTGTAAGAATAGATTGTCATAGTAACAAATCAAAGCTAAAAGTAATTTAATTAAGGTTAATGAAGAAACAGAAGATACTCAGCTTTCTGGCACTTATGAAAGTGAAAACATTAAAAAAGGGGTAATTCATTCACATATTCAGTTACAAAGATAAATGTATCATCATCAGATCACTTTGAAAAACAAGATGTGATTCTTCCTTGTAACCAAGGAAAGCTGACAACAGCTCCCCGCTACACTGCAAAAACAAGGCAGTCCTACCACATCCTCTTTCTCCCCCATCTCCCGCTTTCATCTGAAAATGCCTACGGACTCACAGGACAACCCATCTGAGTCAGAGACTTAGGTCAGTGACTCCTACCCCAGCCTGTGTACCGGTAAGTAGTGGAGGTGAAGGCTGGAAACCACATATGCATGTGGCCCACTGATTCAATTTTGGAAACTGTCATCATAGGTGAACTTGGCCTTCAAAAGCACTTTTCCAGGAAGAATGTATGGCTAGTTACAATGACTCCATCCTTTCTCATTTTAAAAAGAAAGTATCTCCTAACCTTTGGCCTTTTTGTGGCAAAGGACACCTGGGAAAGCTCAGAAAAGATCCTACTTCTGCCAGATTTAGGAAGAAAATAAATTAGAGACAAGGCAGTTGAGTTTAGCTCCTCATGTATAAGAATAACTCATGATGTCACCTCCAATTTAGGCACAATTCCTTATCACAAATGTTCAAATGCACAACCAGGACACAAGAGAAAGGTAAAAACCAGAAAACTAAGACGCTTTCAAAGTAGATCTTAAGAAAAAATATCAGATTTTTTTAAAAGCTCTTACAGCATGATATATGATCATTTCCTAATAAAGTTATAGAAATTTTTGCCAAGAGAAACATGAAAAAGCCAACAATAGGGAACTGGTCAAATAGATCGCAGTAAATCCATAAATAGATCACAGTAAATCCATAGAAAGAATACTCTGCAACTAGTTAAATGATGTTATAAATATAAATGATGTTTACCAACTCCATTCAATGGAAAAGTTACAATACAGTATATACCCATCTAAATAAATCACATGTACCTTCTACCAAACTGTTAACTGTAATTATCTCTTGGGAGTTACAATGCTTGTATTTTTTTTCTTCTCTTTCTTTCTTTGTGAGTTTTCTAAATTTTATATGCAGAATATATGTATTATTTTAGAATATATACATATGTTTTTGTTTTGTTTAAGGGTCTGCTGAGCACCTCTTTCAATTAAGCAACATTTGGTAAGTTCTTCCTGCAAAAGCAGGACAAAAACAGGACAAACAATAGCTGGGGGACAGGAGCAGCAGAGGAAAGGATCTCTCATTAACCGATGGCAGATGCTTTTCACATAGTATATGTAACCACTCAATCCTCAAATCCAAGTCTAGGCTGAGGCATTATCACCCTCACTTTACTGTTGAGACACCTGTGGCTCAGAGAGGTTAAGGAGCTGACCCAGGGTGTCACACAGCTGAGTGGCCATCACTGGGACTTGAACCCAGGTCAGCCTGACCCCAAGACCTGGGCTCTTTCCACGATAAAATGTTCTTTTATTCCAACATAAGAATGCTGAATATAGTCTATAGTAAGGCTTTTAAGAAAACCACAGAGTGGTTATGCTTTGCAAGGAATCCCACAACAAAGGAAACAAGTCCAAAATCAAAATGGAAAAACTATTCTTTAACAGAACACATAATGGCCCCTAAAATTCTCTTAGCTCATCTCTGATACATTGTCCAGGGCTCTTTTCTCCAACTCCTTTGACTGTCTGTACCTTCTTGGTTTTTGGTAAAACTGTCTGGGTCTCCTGTCCATACATGAACAACACAAACCTCAGAGTGCAAGGAAATAGCCCCGCATCCGACAAATGGATTTGAGATGAACTTAGACTCATTTGCTTTTCCCAATGACTTCTTGACATTTTATGGCTCATCTTTAACTTCTCAGATGCTATCAACAAGGGCAGTATACCAATGAACAACTGAAAAAGATCTGCAATTTCCAAAGTAGCTTTCACATAATAGCATCTTAAGGCAGGATGCCCGTGAATATCACTACCGTACCTTAGAGCTGCGAAAAGGAAGGTGACGTGCACCAGCTCCCAAGTGGGAGAATAGGGCCTCTGTCACATGCTTTCATCTGGAACAATGCTGCCCAAATACTGATCCCTCAACTGGCTGCTCCATTATCATCTGGGGACTCACCCCAGACCTACTGAATCGGAAGCTCTCAGGGTGGTGCCTGGGAATGCTACATTTAATAAGCACCCCCGGTGATGCTGATGAGAAGCTGAGCTTTCTTTATTTATTTAGGCCACACCCCATGGCATGTGGGATCGCAGTTCCCCAACCAGGGATCGAAGCCACACCCCCTGCACTGGAAGCGTGGAGTCTTAACCACTGGACCTCCAGCGAAGTCCAAGCTGGGTTTAATTTACAAGCACTGCTAAAAGGTAGATCCTAAAAGGCAGATTCTCCTCTAATCACCCTGGGCCTTGACAATATTCCTGGGGCACATCAAGGCTTGTCAGGCCAGAAAGATGGAGAAGCAGTGAACCAATCACCCAGAGGATAAGCAACTGTACACGCAGCTGCATGGAAATATCTGCCCCTCTGATACAAGGCCCTTTAGTTCCGTCACTTGAAGAAAGCACACTTACTTGGTCAGGACAATGGAGACTGCATCGTTGAGAATGCTCTCTCCAAAAACCAGCATGTTGAGCACCGGGTCCACATGAAGTGCATTGAAAATAGCAATAGTAGCCACTGGATCAACAGCAGAAATCAGGGAGCCAAATGCAAAACTGTCGAAGAGAAAAGGAAGGGGTAATTCTGAAACGCTTCACCCCTGGTCTACACAGTAGAACATTAAAGTCAGAGACTGTATTTAGTATAACATAACAGTAGCTGAAGGAACTACAGAAGATGGCGGGTTTTTCGCCACTTAAAATACCTGCTAATTGACATTGTGGGTGGAGAAGTGAAAGGCCCACTCTACAAGCTGTTGTTATGAATGGCCTGGTTTTCCACTGAGAATACCAAGATTTTATTTTGACCAATGACAGAGGGAAGACTTTTGCTTAAATACATGACAGCCATCCCAGCCTTCTTGGTCAGAGCAGTTGGAACCATGGTGGCCCAGAGGGCCTCCCCTAAACGGCCCATGTGCTCCTGGGTCTGACCTCTGCTTTGCCCCTTGCCACCAGGCCACTGGAGTGCCATCTGTGACTGACGCCAGACTCCACTCAGATCTGCAACATCTAGGAAAGTGCCGAAAGTCAGCAGCAACCCCAGCCTGCTTCAGGAGCTGCGCAGCCTGGGAGGCAGACAGCGACACCAGTGCTGCCTACCACCAGGCCAGCAGCTCTCACCCCAGTACCCACGAGGGTCTAACTACCTCCAACAAATGGGCATTAACTGCCTAAGATGTTTCAAGCACTAAGGCTTTTAAAAAAAAAAAAAACAAAACATTTTTTTATTTGTTTATTTATTTGGCTGTGTCGGGTCTTAGTTGTGGCACGCAGGCTCTTTCGTTGCAGCGCGCAGGCTCCAGAGCGTGCGGGCTCAGTAGTTGCGGTGAGGGCTCAGTTGCCCCACGGTGTGTGGGATCTCCGTTCCCTGACCAGGGATCGAACCTGCGTCCCCTGCATTGGAAGGTGGATTCTTCACCACTGGACCACCAGGGAAGTCCCGAGGCTTATAATAACAGCAAATATTTATGTGGCACTTACCACATGCCAGGCGCTCTTCTGAGCACTCTACATAGAGTAACTCAATAATCCACAAAGCAACCGTATGAAATGGTACTGGTATTGCTCTGAGTACATAGGAGAAAACTGAGGGACAATGAGGTTAAGGAGCTTGCCCAAGGTCAGACAGTTAAGAGGTGGCCAAGCCCGGATCCAAACACAGGCCATCTGGCTCAGAGTGGGTGCTCTTAGCCACTACACTGGATACAGCACTACCCGGAGGCCAAGGTCAACTTAGAAAAGGCGAACACAGGAAGTCAGGGTGATGAGAGAAAGAGTAACACGGCGGGGTGGTGTGGAGGCAGGGGGGTGGGGCCCACTTAGATCGGGGGGTCAGGAAAGGCCTCTCTGAAGAAATGACGCTTATTTAAACGAGGGCCTACCTGACAAGAAGCAGATGGACAAGCCAAGACGTGGGGGCAGTGGCCAGAGCAAGCTACCTCTGAGGTGGAGCAAGCTTGGCTGCCTGAGAAACGAAACAGTGAGGCTGGCAGCAGCGCCGTGAGGGCGAGTGGCTGGAAGTGCTGGAGTCTGGGAGGGAGGCGGGGCCAGGTCACCCCGTGGGGCCTTGGGGGCCGCCTAAGGAGTCAGGACGACTATTCTCGCAACCCATTTGTCTTCTTCCCCTTAGAGTTCTTGCAAGCCCTTGTCGGTTCCCTCAGAAGGCCTCGCCTGGCACTGCCTTCCTTCCAGCTCAGCAGAACGGTTAGGTCTGCCCCCTTCCGCAACCCAAGGAGCCACGAGGGGACAGCCTCGGGTCGAGATGTGAGCCAGAGCCCATCAGCCTGTTTCCCGCCCTCACCAAGCTTGCGGTCTGGGAGGGATGAGGAGCTACCTGGCCTGGGGACTGGAGCGTGCTCCGTCCACCGCATGTCACCATCAGCTTCCCACGATCATCTGGCTCCGGGCTCAGGGAGAGAGAGGAGTGCTGGTGGGAAGGGACGCGTGGCTACCCTGCCAGTTACGGTTCTCTTCATAAATCGATAATCTGGCACACCGGTTTCCATGGTGGCGCCCTGAGTTCGGTTAATGTGAATTCATGCAGGAGAGCCTGCTCACTTCAAGGACGGCCTCAGCTCGGACTTCAGTTCCCAGACTTGCCCTGTCCTCACAGAGCTTGTCGCGTGCATTATGAGCTGTGACTTCACCTGCCTCTCACCTCACTGTGAGCGCCCAGAGATATCTGGGGAAGGCAGGCAGGAGGGAGGGATCTAGGAGGGAAGAAAAGCTAACTCCACCGAACAGCTGCCAACCCGGGAGGCCGTGATTTGTTGGCAGCTGGCCTTGAGGCCCTTGCTCTGCAACCCACAGAGATTCTTCTCTCCCCTCTCCTTCTTTTATTGCCACTCTCATCACCCACAGCGACATAACAGAGGCCTCGAAGGAAGAAGAACGTCTAAAAAGTACATCTTGGGGACTTTCCTGGTGGTCCATTGGTTAGGACTCTGCTCTTTCACTGCCAAGGCCTTGGTTCGATCCCTGGTCAGGGAACTGAGATCCCGCAAGCTGTGCGGTGAGGCCTAAATAAGTAAAAAAAAAAAAAAAAAAAAGTGCATCCCAAAGCAGGGTGGGAGCCTGGGAGTGTGCAGCGGGTTGTGTGCTGGGCGGGGTGTGTGCCGGGCGACGACCCTGTGCGGCTCGTGGGGCCCTCCCTCCATCCCTCAGCAAGCGCACAGTGGACAGCACCCACAGCCCCAGTGGGTGTTATCAGTACTGGTAACAGCACCCCAATTTCCCTTTGTGGAGCCAGGCCTCCTCCACTCTCCAGCCCTGTATTGCGTGGGGCTCTCGGAGTAGGCAGGGGACCCAAGCCTGGTCAGAGGTCCATCGCCAGGCATTTTACCAGGTCGCCAGGAATTAGGTTGGCCCTTTTGGCGGGGACGGTGAAGGTGATCGTGAGCCGAAAGCCACTGTTGCTGCCATGTGGGGTGAGCGTGCCTGCGGATGACGTCGACCAGAGAATAGCTAAGACAGAGAGAGGAGAGGTTCCTGACATCACAGGCCCCCAGAGGCTGTCATGCAGGAAGCCATCACTCCGGGGACACTTCTGTTCTACGAGTCAACAAACTTCTTTTTCGCGAAAACGAGTCCGTGTTGGGTTTCAGTTGCACTGAAAGAGGCCTGACTGATGTTCTTTGTCATAGTTCCTGTGGCATCCTGAACTGAAAATCAAACAGCAGGAACCAGAAGACGGACTGATGAACGGACAGAGGGATGGAGAGATGGAAAGGTCTGTGGTTAAAGCAAAATCCAGTGAAAACAGTGACTGTGGAATCTAGGTGGTCATGTGCGTGTCCACTGTACAGTGCTTCACCTTTTCTGTGTGTTTGAAATTTCCATAATAAAATGTTGGGGGAGAAGTGCTTTGCATAAATTATGTAACACATTTAGCTTTGGCTGAGACTCTAAATTGGGGCACAGTGTTTCCGACAGTGAACATGGAAAGTCGGAAATATGAACTGCCTGAATCATGGAGAGGTCTGAATGTAAGCAGTTATTGAATCTTGCCCGCAGCTGTTCCACTTCACACCTTATGACCCAGTCTTTTAAAAGGCCAGAAGCCAGAAGTTCAACTGAACAATGTGTTTTCTTTATTCCATCATCTCAAAAGACAGCAACGTCAACAAAACAAAAAGAAAATGGACTGGGGGACTTCCCTGGTGGCAGAGTGGTTAAGAATCTGCCTGCCAACGCAGGGGACATGGGTTTGAGCCCTGATCTAGGAAGATCCCACATGCCGTGGAGCAACTAAGCCCCTGCACCACAACTACTGAGCCTGCGCTCTAGAGCCCATGAGCCACAACTACTGAGCACACGTGCCACAACTACTGAAGCCCGCACACCTAGAGCCCGTGCTCTGCAACAAGAGAAGCCACCGCAATGAGAAGCCCCGCTCGCCGCAACTAGAGAAAGCTTGTGTGCAGCAACGAAGACCCAACGCAGCCAAAAATAAATAAAATTTAAAAATTAAAAAAAAAAGAAAAAGAAAAAGAAAATGGACTGGCATGGTGAAATAATTTAGGGTGTATCTATGAGTGAATTAGCTCCCCAGAGGAAACACCAGTGAAGTAAAACCTCTGTGCAAAAAAGTTATTTTTATGTTTCCTACCGTGCAGAGGTCCATGGGCCTCATGTTTGACCTGCATGGTGTTTTGAAAAATGGATGAAGTTGGCAACATTTAAAACAGGAAAATTCCCTATTAAAATCCAGAAACTTGGCCTCTTTTGGGAAAAAAACAATGAAGTATCTGGCAATTCTGGGCCCATGTTCCCACCTGGTAATTAGCAGGTGGAGCTAAGAGGTGGCTGTCCCCTTCAGACGATGGGCTCTCTGGCTCACCACTGTCACCACCTCCAGACACACACCTGGCCAGCTCCCCTCTGTGAAGGGTTCTGCCAGGCCCTGCAGCTGTGTGGGTTTGCGACCGCTGGCTAATTTCCCCCAGAGCACCCCCCATCTGTGGGACAGTCACTTTCTAACAGGAAAGGAAGTGTCTGCCCACACAGAGAGAAACTCCGCCTGGTTCTTAGTCTGCCTGTCTAAGGGCCGATTCTTTTATTCCTCTCTTCCTGAACATCCCAACCTCCGGTTCAATTCAATTTCACAAGGATTTATCAAGCGTTTTTTGTATCTCTAAGCAGTTGACCCCAAACAGGTTGAAGGACTGAATGCTGTGACATCTTCTTTTATATCCACTGGGTTTTGAGCATTTCTTTTCAGTTCCAAAATACCTACAGAATGCAGGGCATCAGTTCTGCTTGGCTTCATGCTCCTTATGGAACAGGGATGCGACTTTCGCTACTTGTTTGTATAGCAAGACTATCTTACAACAAAGGCTTTGAAATTTATATCCCTGGAGAGAAAATGAGATTGGACTTGATGTTATTAAAGGCTCATTTCTCATGAAAAGGGCTCCAAGATTCTAATCTCCAAGTTGCTGCTGAAGGCTGTAAGCTCTGGCTGGCCCAGTGAAAGGGACCCCGGGGCTGAGCACTGGGCCCCACTTCCGAGCTCCCCAGCCAAGCCACAAGACAGAATCCAGTGCTCCCGGTAGAGAAACACAGAGCAAGGCTGCATACTCACTGCACTTCTGAGAGACGGGAAACCAGGTCACGCTGTGTGTGTGCACTTTTTTAGCACTAGATCTGGTAACTTCGGCTTCCTAGGTTGCTTCTTGCTAAGCCAGTTATGGAAATTTCTGGATTGGGCTCCTAGACAGCAGCTCTGAGTGCCCAATGGAGTAGCTGCAGCCTGAGAAGGACACCCACAACAGAGCAACTGCTTCCCCCTCCCCATCCCCACCGCCTTGGGGGGAATCCCAGAGTAAAGATTCACACCTCACCCCCGACTCCATCCCCAATCTATCAAGAAGACAACTTTTCATTATGGCATTATTTCAGCCTTAGAAATGAGTTGAAGATGATTCTTAATAATAAAAGGACAATGGTGCAGCGTGTGGTGTGTGTGAGGTGGCAGTTAACTAACCAAGAGTTATTCCCTTCAAAGCTGAACCTAATCATTTCCATCAGCAACCCTCCGACTGGAGAGCTTCAAAATTCCTCAATATAGTTTTGATTCATTTCAGAGACACAAATGAATTCAGAATAGATTCTACAGCAGAAATGGTCAGCAAAACGAAAAGACATATAATAGAGAAGTACCACAGCCAGGAATCAATGTGGAGAAAACTTGGCCCCAGTCTGAAAAGTAGCCACATGGGTGTTACAGTATGAAAGGTTTACCTGTCTGTCATGTTGAGTTTAGAGATTACATCAGCCTGTAAAATAAAACACACAAACACACAGACACAAAAAAAAAACCCCTGGAGAACAGCCAAGAAGATTAAAATGTCCATTAGTGCTTTATAACAAACTAATAAGGACATTAATCTTCAGTCCCCAAACCACTTGAAAAATACAGAAAACTCCTAAGTTTTAGTTTAGGCACGCATTCAGTCATCATACAGAGGAAGTATGAAAATGAACACTAATATTTGCAAGCCAAATTAACTAGTTTTCTTCTCTGAAGTTTATTCCCGTTTGATGCTGGAAGCTGAGCAATGAAGAAGGTTGCATTGGGCTTTTACTGATAGCCATCAACAGCAGCAGACACATCCGACACATGTAAGAGAAATCTGCCAGTCACCCCAAGGCCTGAATCTCAAACTGCGTTTGCAGAACGAGGGCGGAGAGACTTTCTGCAACTGGACCATATCGGAAGAGAACTGTGATGTGCATGGACGTGCATAATGCAAAGCTACAGATACTACCTTCCTAGGTAGGTCTGGTTTAAATTAATTCAAATGAATTTGAATTCAAAGCACAAAACACTCAATTGATGACACCAGGAATTGGTTGAGCAATGGTGGAAAATCCAGGGAAAATAATTCTACAGGACAGCTTAGAATTGAGTGAAGACATTCAGAATCAACTTTGATTTTTAAAAGGCAAATTTTTATTAAAGAAACAGTGTTTAACCTTGATTCAGTCTGACAACAGAATGGATACTGTTGAAATTTGAAGATCTGGATGGTATAGATTCTGCTTTATTTTTAGGTATTCCAACTTAAGACAATATTGGTTTGCAAATAATATCAAATACTTTTGGGGATTATGGAAAAGATTCACTCAATTCCAGACACCAAAGCTTCTCGAGGACACGGAGAGACAACTTCAGCATGCCTTTACTGTGCCTTGTTTGAGTCTGGATTTCTTTGCAGGAGAGCATTTACCTTGACTGTAAAACCCCCATGAGGTGTCACTACCCCACTTCCCTGCATGAGCTCTAAGAATGTAAGGTTTTCAAAGTTTTTCAAAGATGTTTTCCTTACCTGACCCAGAAAGTAAATTCCTCCACCTACTACAAAAGCAGAAATTGCCGTACCAAAAACAGCAAATAGGGTGATGGAACCAATATTTTGAAAGAAGTTACCCTGTTTGAGAGAACAGAAATGAGAGGAATGATTAGAAAAGCTGATCTGCTCAGTGAAGTCATGGACCCCACAGCTGGCCCTCCTCGCATGCTTGATTCTCTGTAAAGGGCACCATCACCCACCTTGGTTGGCAAGCTGGAAACCTGGGCATCTTCCCTCACCCCCACATGCAATGCAGGGCCAAGTCCTGTGGCTTTTGCGTTCCCCACGTCATTCACATCTCCCTGCTTCTCTCCATCCCCATCCCCACCGCCCTTGCCCAGATGCCATCATCTCTCCCCTGGACCACTGCAGTAGCTTCTAACAAGTCTCAACCATCCCTGGCCCTTGTCCTCTGCTCTCCAAGTGCTTCCAGAATGATTTCTGCAAAAGATAAATCTGACTGTGCTGCCTATATTCTGACCCCCACTTCCACTCAGAACGCAGTTAAAACCCAACCAAAGCCTGGATGGTTTGACCCCTCGAAGGCCTCTAACCTCTCCTTTGTTCTCTGGGCTCCAGTCACACTGGTAGCTTTTTGTTTTTCAAACACATCATGCTCCCTGGGCTTGGACCACTCTTCCTTCCCCTTCACTTAGTGAACTTTAATCGTCCCAAGATCTCAGGACATTTTGACTCTTCCTGAGGGAAGCCTTCTCTGGTCCCTTACCCAAGTCAGATCCCAGTCTGTGCTCTCAATGCACAGTGCCTCTCTCCTGGTAGCACTTGACATAGCTGAAACGTTACGTTTATTTATGTAATTATTTGGTATCTGTCTTTCCCACTAGGCTGCAGGCTCAATGGGGGCAATGACCACATCTGCTTTTGTACCACACAGTCACTGGCATACTGCCTGTCAGATGCAAGATGCCCCATGAATGGGTACTGAAGGAATTAACTGTGTTTCATGTCTGATTAAAGTCCAAAGTTTATATAATTATAATTTTTCAATTAATTAAGAAAAGGTACATTACTACGAAGAATATCAAGATAACAGGTTACACTATCAGAAGCTCCTTTTTGTAGTCCACATCTTTTAAGCAATTTTATTTCACTCTACTAGTATCATCAAATATGATAGATAAAATATATTCCCATCTATACAGCATTTAAGAGAAAATATTTGAGTCCAAGCAGTATGGTAACATCTTTCAAATTTCCACAAAAATTTAAAAAATTAAGCTATTTATTAGAATCCTGTGGACTCTGTTTAGGAATAAGGCCAGGGTAACTTGATGGTCCATGACTGTGGGTCTGGACAAGGAAAACCATTTTTACGCTCAGAAATTGTCAAGCCATAGACAACAGGAACTGATACTTTTTTTTTTTTGGCCACGTCACGCAGCTTGTGGGATCTTAGCTCCCTGACCAGAGATTGAAACCCGGGCCCTCGGCAGTGAAAGTGCTGAGTCCTAACCACTGGACCACGAGGGAATTCCCAGGAACTGATACTTTAAAGCTCACTTCAGAAGACTGTCCTCAGCTCAGCACTGACAAACCACTAAGCCTATCTCCTTCAGGAAGTTTCTTTGCTTCATTTTTTGCAATTTTGATTGGCTGACCATAATCCAACATTCAATTACTCTGTTTGGCATATCAATCTTTAGCACATAAAGAACTTTAACATAGCTCAAGGCAAACACAATGATTTGTTTTTTTCCTAAACAGAAGGTTTTCATCTATGAGTTTTTCTTTGCAGAGAGCTGCTTAATTTTGTTATTTAAAAATAGATTACACCAAGTCTTAGTCTGTTTATAGGGATCTAATTCTGATATAACTTACGTAGTTGGCTAATATTAATCTGGATGTTGAAAAGTTACCGGAATTCAAGTTGCCCCACTATAAGAACTTCCCTTTGCTATATAAAGCAAATTTATCTGCTTCTCTCAGACATAATTTTAAAAATGTTCTATTCTTGGGCTTCCCTGGTGGTGCAGTGGTTAAGAATCCACCTGCCAATACAGGAAACATGGGTTCGAGCTCTGCTCTGGGAAGATACCACATGCCGCGGAGCAACTAAGCCTGTGCACCACAACTACTGAGCCTGCACTCTAGAGCCCGTGAGCCACAGCTACTGAGGCCCACGCGCCTAGAGCCTGTGCTCCGCAACAAGAGAAGCCACCGCAATGAGAAGCCCGCGCACCACAATGAAGAGTAGCCCCTGCTCGCCACAACTAGAGAAAGCCCGCGCACAGCAACGAAGACCCAATGCAGCCAAAAGTAAATAAATAAATAAATAAATTTATTTTTTAAAAAGTTCTGTTCTTTATATTAATAATTTAAAGAACCAAATAGCTGCCTACCTAATGCGTACCAACTGATGATAACTGTACTGAAATTTTTATTCCAAGTCCAAATTTACATCAGCAAATATAGCAATATTAAAATAAAGTCAACTTCCTATCTTCTTTGGGGGTTGGTAGGCAGTGGACAGAAGTCTCTGAATTCCCATTCCAACTCACACTAGTCCCTTTCACATAAACTGTCACAGTTTCTGCTGTAAAGCCATCTTCAAAAATTTCTTCTCTTAAAAAACTATTTTCCTCAAATTTTGAATAAGTTTATTTCCCCTCCCTCCAAAAAATTAGAAAATAAAAACTTTACATGTGCTAATATAATAACCAGTCTTATGTTTTTAAGTCAAAATCGAGTCATTTTTTGGGAGTTCCCTGGCAGTCCAGTGGTTAGGACTCTGTGCTCTCACTGCTGAGGGCCCAGGTTCAATCCCTGGTCGACGAACTAAGATCCCACAAGCTGAGTGGCAGCCAAAGGGGGGGGGGAAATCAATCCATTTTCTTCAGCAGTGTTTTGAAATATTTTCATAATCTGCTCAGTTCTTTCAAGATTTGTTCACAAAATTAAAGAGTGAGAGATACTGACCTTCAAATCCTTCTTGCTTGTTTTCTTTTTAACAATTATCTGATGTCAGTAATGGTTTATAAGATATGGGATTTTTTTTTTTTTTTTTTTTTTTTGCGGCACGCGGGCCCCCCACTGTTGTGGCCTTTCCCGTTGCGGAGCACAGGCTCCGGACACGCAGGCCCAGCAGCCATGGCTCACGGGCCCAGCCACTCCACGGCACGTGGGTTCCTCCCAGACCAGGGCACAAACCCGCGCCCCCTGCATCGGCAGGCGGACTCCCAACCACCGCGCCACCAGGGAAGCCCCAGGGATTTTTTTAAATATTAAATTTCCTTTTCACTTTTTCTTTTGATTAATGCACAATAAAATAATAACTTAAAAAAATCTGGCCTGAGCATCTTAGAATAATTTTGCTTTAATATCCAGGAGAAAAATTAAAAATTTAATTTGTATGTTTTTACTAAAACTCTCATAACAAATTTAACTCAAGTTTATTACGTTATTATTAATAATAACACTACTCATGTTATAATAGATAATAACAAGAAGCACTACCAATTATTTAATGTGGTGAGTGGTGCTTTGCATACATTCTTTCATCTAATGTAAATCTCAAAGCAACCTAGGAGGTAGGCTTTTGGGGATCTTTTTGTTCTCTGTTTTTAATTTATACTCTACTCAAAAGGAACCTATAGGGGGCAGCGCATGATTAGGCCTAGGTCTCTCTGGCTCTAAAGTCCAGGCTCTCTCCTCTCTCCAAAGATATGCTGAACCTTAGTCCTTCCGACCTTCACAGTTTTTTAAAATCACACTTACAAAATAACTGTTGTATTACTAGTATTTTAAGTTAAATCACCTTTTTATTTTAAAACTTAAATACACTTATATTTAAAAAGAACTCATATGGACTTCCCTAGTGGCGCAGTGGTTTAGAATCCGCCTGCCAATGCAGGGGACACAGGTTCGAGCCCTGGTCTGGGAAGATCCCACATGCCATGGAGCAACTAAGCCCGTGTGCCACAACTACTGAGCCTGCGCTCTAGAGCCCGTGAGCCACAACTACTGAGCCCGCATGCCACAGCTACTGAAGCTCACACACCTAGAGCCTGCGCTCCGCAACAAGAGAAGCCACCACAATGAGAAGCCGGCACACCGCAATGAAGAGTAGCCCCGCTCGCCGCAACTAGAGAAAGCCCGCAGGCAGCAACGAAGACCCAACGCAGCCATACATACATACATACATACATACATATATACATAAGTAAATAAATAAATAAATTTATTTAAAAAAACAAGTTTGCTATACAAATTAAAAAAAAAAAAAAAAGGAACTCATAGACAAGGAAAAGACTCAGGTATACACACAAACTGGCTTAAAAGTGAGAAGCTCCTGCCCAGGCAGAAAGAGCCCCACTGGAAGCTGGAAGGCAGAGACCAGAAATGCCAGAGCAAAGCAGAGAACTGAGCAGGGGCCAGTGATGCTGCTCTCCAGGGTCAGGAAGCCAAGAATGAGCGGAGCAACTGTGGGAGTAGGTGACTGGGCCAGAAGGAGGTGGAAGACTAGGGGGAAGGATGGGGCTCCAGTCTGGTGAGGAGAAGCAGGGCCAGGGAGAGGGTGGGAAGGAATGGAGACTGGGGCTTAAAGGGCATAATGCTGGGAGCTGCGGCCCAGGGCAGTGCCCTGAGAGGGGAGACACTGAAGGATGGATGGGCCCAAGGCAGGAGAAAGGCCCAATATGGTGACGTGAGAGAACCAGTAGGCCTGGGGCACCTGTCCCTGTCATCCCAGGACACAGTCTGTTCTCTTAACATGGGTCAGTCTGTGTCCAAGAGGAGTCAATGTAACACCTGTGTACCATCAAAATCACTTTGGCTATTTCTTTCTAGGAGAGTACCCCTCTATGGAAAACACTAGTAAGCCACACTGCCTGAAACCATGAAAGCAGCCCACTGACCATGTTTGCTCCCTCTACAAGTCAGGCATGACAGTCCAGCTTCTACCACACACGCCAGGGTGTTCACACAGAGCCACCACTGCTAAATTAACATGCGAGCTTTTAAGGGACTTGCCTTACAAACACACGGAGCCACCCGGACCAAAAGCACTCATGTGTGCCTGAGTCTTACCTTGTGTAATGAATATCCTGACTCAAATATAATAGGTGGAAGCAAAAGGAGGAAAAACATATTTGGACGAAACATTTCTTCCTCCTGTAAATATAAAATGGATATTTTCAGAGGCATGAAATCTGTGTAATTAAGAAATAAATCCATCAATGAAGAGCCAAAGTAACTGTTCTCTTAGAACCTGGCCCAGTGGAAAAATACATGCTTAAACCACCACCTGATAATAAAACCAAACAAAAGGAGTGACAAAAACAAACAAAAGGAGAGAAAAACAAATATACAAAAACCTCAAAACCCGCATTTAAAAATGTACGACAAATGATTTTAAAAGGTGACCAACAAAATAAACAGCAGAATGAACCACTTTCAAACACACAGCGGTATGCTTTTTATTCTTTACTAAGGAAAGAAAACTAATTTTAATATAGAAAACATTTCAATTCAAATAGAACACTTTCAAAAACAAGTCCACAAATTGGATTCCTCCAGGAAAAAGGTTAATGGTAAGCCCTAAAACAATCCACTTAGAGGAAGAGTAAACCCTACTCATGTTGAGAATAGCCCTGCCTTTTCTCTGCATGTCTTAGACAACTATGCCACTTTCCTAAATCTGATGTGATGAAAGAGTCCTCACCTGATGCCCTTGCAACCTGGGACATGGCTAAAAAGCGAGCCCCTTGCCATGCTTTCAGATTCAAATATTAAGTACCATTATGAAAGGTATTTTTAGAATATGGCCACCTTTGGGGGGAATGGAATAATAATTTCATCTTCTATAATAATACAGCTCTCTAGTTGTTGGTGGATTGGGGGAAAATACATACTGGTTCTCAAACCCAAAATGACTACAGGTAATACGCAGTCTATTTAATACTGCAAAATCAGGCCCTTTTCATATGAAAACTTCTATGTCACAATCTTGACAGTCTGACTTCTTGTCAAAATCCCTATTCAAAAGAATGATAAATGTATCCTTACAAATGTACGGCTGTTACCATAAAGACTAAAATAACATTCAAAAAAGGCTCAAAATAGAAGCAAATGATGACTTCTGAAAATGCCTTATTAAGTCTTAAAATAACTGCCTGTATCACAAGCTCATGACTCAGACTGGGGCCATGTGAAAAGAAATGGGCCGATCTCTGTGCTTTGTGGGGCAACCTATTCGCAGGATCTGTGCAGTTGGGCCACTGCAGAGACTCTGGGAGTTTCAGAAACAAAACCTCCTCTGGGAAAACGGAGAACCCACCTGCAGTGGGTTCACAGTGTCCTCTATTCCCAATTCATGTCCACCTGGAACCTCAAAAGGCGACCTGATTTGAAAATAGGGTCTTTGCAGATGGAATTAAGGGAAGAATCACAGCTGAGATCGTACTGGATTAGGGTGGGCCCTAAACACAATGACAGTGTCCTTAAAAGAGACAGAAAGGGACACACAGACACAGAGACGAAGGCACATGAGGACAGACTGAAGCAGAGACAGGAGTTAGGCTGCCATCACCAAGGAATGCCTGGGACCACCTGAAGCCGGAAGAGATAGCGAAGGATTCTCCCCTAGGGCCTGGATTCGCTCCCTTGAGGGAGTGTGGCCCTGCCAACACCTTGATTTCAGACTTCTGGCCTCTAGAACTATGAGAGAACAAATCTCTGTTTTAAGCCACCCACTTTGTGGTAATTCGTTACAGAAGCCACAGGAAATGCACACACCACCTTACAATGAATAGCGTTACAGAAAGATCCCAGGTTCCTTTGGGCAGTATCTCCCCTAAAGTGATCTGATGTGGTTTTAGGTGGTACTTGAGCAATGTGTGTCGAATACCACTGACCCCACCCTTTTTGATTCTTCCTCAATCCCAATTAAGTCAGACGCGTCAGTTTGGTGCTACCGTGTTAAGCCTCTCTCCAATATGCTGATCCCCCTTCCTGACAAAGAGGACAGGCTTGACCTCAGAGGCTTCAGCAAGCAAATGTACCACTTTGTTTTTATCGTATTTACTTATAAAAACAATATTGGTTTCCCACTTAAAACAGTATTATAATGTTTCCTTTAAAATAAATGTATATAGTACACCAACGTTCATAGCAGCATTATTCACGACAGTCAAAAGGTGGAAACAACCCCAGGGCCCATCAACAGATGAATGGATAAACAAAGTGTCGTATATACTGACCATGGAATATTATTCAGCCATAAAAAGGAAAGAAGTTATGACACAGGCTACAAAGTGGATGAACCTTAAAAACATCATGCTAGGGCTTCCCTGGTGGCGCAGTGGTTGAGGCACGGGTTCGTGCCCCGGTCCGGGAAGATCCCACATGCCACGGAGTGGCTAGTCCCATGAGCCATGGCCGCTGAGCCTGCGAGTCCGGAGCCTGTGCTCCGCAGCGGGAGAGGCCACAACAGTGAGAGGCCACAACAGTGAGAGGCCTGCGTACCGCAAAAACAAAACAAAACAAAAACACATCATGCTAAGTATTGATAAAATAAGCCAGATAAAAAAGGACAAATATTGTATGATTCCACCCATTTGAGGTAAATTCATAAACACAGAAAGTAGAATAGGGGCTACTAAAAAAATAGAAAATACTAAGAAAAATATAAAGTAGAAAACGAAGTAGGGAGAGAGGAATAGGGAATTGTTTAATGGGTAGAGTTTCCATCTGGGATGATGAAAAAATTCTGGAAATAGATAGTGGTGATGATTAAACAACATTGTAAATGTATTTAACGCCACTGAATTGTACACTTAAAAATGGCTAAAATGCTAAATTTTATGTTACGTATATTTTACCACAATAAAAGCTTTTAAAAAACTGTTATAAAGACTTATATACATAAAAAAGCAAGTTGACTTAAAGAAATATATTAAGCATATGACAATATAGGTAGAAGGCAGGCCCAGCAGGACAGTCTGGAAACAGACCTACATGGAAAGAAAACACCCAGCAATTTCACTGTTTTTCTTACCTCCCCTGTTCCCTGCAGCAACCAGTTTCCAAACAGATCCTACTTCCTGCTTTGGCTTCCACAAACACCTGCTCCTCCAGAAAGCCTGCCCAACTGTTTTAGCCTAAAAACCCCATCCTTTTCTGATGTCAAGCACTGGTTGTCTAGATGGCTCTTCAGGGCACTTAATTACATTCACCACCCAACTGTGGTTCACTCATCTATACTATTCAATATATTATTATTATTTAACTTGAAAACTAACATCTGTTGAAAAATAAATTTAATAATACTGAAGCATATAAAACTAAAAGTAAAAGATAACCTTTCCTCCTCCTGCTCGGAGAAGGGATCATACAGCATTCCCCAGGGCCGCAGCTGCACTCAGTGCCTTGGATCTCTGCTGTGGGGAATGTGGGCCTGGTGTTGAGAGAGCTTCTGCTTCTTCGAGAGAAGCTAGAAGTTCAAATTTTTATGTGAGGGCTTCCCTGGTGGCGCAGTGGTTAAGAATCCGCCTGCCAATGCAGGGGACACAGGCTTGAGCCCTGGTCCGGGAAGATCCCACATGCCTTGGGGCAACTAAGCCCGTGAGCCACAACTACTGAGCCCGCATGCCATAACTACTGAAGCCTGCGTGCCTAGAGCCCGTGCTCCACAACAAGAGAAGCCTGCTCACGACATTGAAGAGTAGCCCCCACTCACTGCAACTAGAGAAAGCCCGCGCGCAGGAACGAAGACCCAGTGCAGCCAAAAATATACATTAATTAATTTTAAAAAAAGATTACAAATTAAGCAGTTTAAAATATTTTTTAAAATCTATGTGAAATTTCTAGAATTTTGTATAGATTAATAACATTTAAAATAAAACTGGGGGCACAGTTCTTGAGGCGCTAACCTACTGTGTTCCCCCTTTGCCTGGCAAAGAAATAAAGCCACTCTTTCTTTCTCCTCCATGAAAAACAAAATAAAACAAAACAAAAAACTTAATGATTTTTTAATTGTTTTAAAATCGATTCCAATTTTGATCAATTGATCTTAAATCAAACAAAATGTGTTAGCAGGCAGTATTTACACATCAGGCTCTATCTAGTCTAAGAGTTGAGAAAGGGTGTACTGTCAGTTGCTCCTGCCCTAGAATAAGCCACTGTGAGGGGGGTTAAACTGAACCAGTTGAGCTTCATACACAGCATGCACCAGTGGGGCCTGCCTAGAGCCTTCCCCAGCTGAGGGTAGCTCTAGAAATATTCCAAGCTCAATGTACATTTTGAGAATTCATTTAATACATAAAATATATCCTGAATATTATTTATAACAGCTTCAAATTGTGTTTTACGTCAGACCATGAGGCTTGTTTTACAAATTTTTTTTTTTTATTTACTTATTTCTTTATGTTTGGCTGCATTGGGTCTTCGTTGCCGTGTGTGGGCTTTGGGCTTTCTCTAGTTGTGGTGAACGGGGGCTACTCTTTGTTGCGGTGCGCGGGCTTCTCATTGTGGTGGGCTTCTCTTGTTGCGGAGCACAGGCTCTAGGTGCACAGGTTTCAGTGACTGTGGCTCGCAGGCTCTAGAGCACAGGCCCAGTAGTTGTCGTGCACGGGCTTAGTTGCTCCACGGCATGTGGGATCTTCCCGGACCAGGGCTCAAACCCATGTCCCCTGCACTGGCAGGCAGATTCTTAACGACTGCGCCACCAGGAAAGCCCTGTTTTGCAAATTTATACTCTACAGTTCCACAGGTAAATTAATCCTCACACCTAGGAGCTGTGTCCAAGTAGGAAGGGCTCAAATGTGACACATTTTAACCATACAATACTTTTAATATTTTGAAATGGACCTTATTTCCCTCCACAAAACCAGTTCTGTTACACACTTGTTAAACTCCCTACTCGATATAGATGCTCAAAGTTTAAGCTGAAACTTGAGTTTCAATTAGTCCTTGGACCTCACGCTCTAATGACCATTGTATGAACGTAAGGGTGGGAACATCCACAAGTGAGGACAGCATGGTGTGGCAGAGAAAATATAGAACACATAGGACCAGAGGGTCTGGACACAAGAGCCAACCCAACCGCTCTCTAGCTCTGTGATGTGAGACATGTCCCAACCTCTCAGAGGTCACTTTCTTCATCTGTAAAAACGGGGATAATACGTGGTCAATCTACCTCCATGGTTGTCATGAGGATGACAGAAGCTACAGTATATAAAGCATTCTGTAAGGTCTACAGCGCTGGGCAGATATGTCTCCTTGGGCTCAGCTGTCAGAATGGAATTAGGAGCAATAAACATTGTTTAATGTTAAATGCTAATTAGAGCCTTGTATGCAGCAAGTTAGTCTAAGACTATAAAAATGCAAATAAATAACAAAACATGGCATTGAATGCTCCTACATTAATTTGAAACAGTGTGAGATTTATGCTTTTTCAAAAAACTCAGATGTAAAGATATCAACCCTAGGGCTTCCCTGGTGGTGCAGTGGTTGAGAGTCCGCCTGCCGATGCAGGGGACACGGGTTCGTGCCCCGGTTCGGGAAGATCCCACATGCCGCGGAGCAGCTGGGCCCGTAAGCCATGGCCGCTGAGCCTGCGCGTCTGGAGCCCATGCTCCGCAATGGGAGAGGTCACAACAGTGAGAAGCCCACGTAGCGCAAAAAAAAAAAAAAAAAAAAAAGATATCAACCCTAATCTACCAGAATGTTAAAAAATCAATGGGACAATATAAACTTCACTGACCGTCAAGGAATGATAAGTAAGCCACCATAATCAGTGTTAGTAAACTTAAGAACCAATAAAAATTGTAAATATGTTAAAAAAAAAAGAACAATTGGGTAAACCTACCTTCCAATTTGCCAGTTTTTTAAACTCTATAATTTTTATAACTGCTCCCATGAGAATACCTAGAAGAGAAAATGTAAAGTTTAACAAAAATTTAAGATATAAGAAAGATTACTCAGGTTTATTATTCTAAAGAAACTGATTATTATTACGTCTGTAAATGGCATCTATGAATTTCTGCAAGTTTTACGTCTGAAAACATTACGAATGGAAATTAGTGTGGAGTTTTATGAATCACGTGAGTTTCTCACTTGCATCTCAGGCAAACATACTATAAAGAAGTCTACAAAAATCTGGGGGTGGGGTGGGGGGAGGGGTGAAAAAACTTTACAAAACAAGACCTAGGGATAGTTTGCCTGGCATGGAAGATTTCAGCACCTGTCATTCTTGCTATATCCGCTCATTTTCGATTTGAAATGGCAGAAAGCTAAGTTTGTCCTGTACTACTTATTCCTACCGTTATCAAAAAGGAATCCAAGATCACTTTCTCAGGCTCAGATGGTAGCTCTATGTAGAGTATTTAGTTAGAGTTAAAGCCCCAATGCTGAAAATAACCTAAAGTGAAAATTTTGTGAAATTCCTGGAACCAAACAGACCATCTAAGTTCAGGCATGTTTCCACAAAGCTGACAGGCTCATTACTCTCTCATAAAGAACCTACCAAAAATAATTCTCGAAGAAGCATCATGGGTACAATTTATGATTGCTCTGTTACTCACTAGATTAATGATTCTTAACCCTGTGGGCTCATCAGAATCATCATGGGAGCTTTTTATGAAATAAAGACACCTGAGCAGAACTTGGGATCTGCAAAATAACAAAAGACCACTGTCACAGATGCTTAAAGATAAAGACTTCCCTTTCGGACTTCCCTGGTGGTGCAGTGGTTAAGAATCCACCTGCCAATGCAGGGGACACGGGTTCGATCCCTGGTCCGGGAAGATCCCACATGCCACGGAGCAGCTAAGCCCGTGTGTCATAACTGCTGAGCCTGTGCTCTAGAGCCCACAAGCCACAACTACCGAAGCCCACGCACCTAGAGCCCGTGCTCCGCAACAAGAGAAGCCACTGCAATGACAAGTCCGCTCACTGCAACGAAGAGTAGCCCCCGCTTGCTGCGACTAGAGAAAAGCCCACATGCAGCAGTGAAGACCCAATGCAGCCAAAAAAAAGACTTCCCTTACCCCTAGAGGGGAAGGAGCTTTTTCCCATCAACAACAGAAAGCTGAAGAAACACACCTCATTGGGTGGGGTGAGAAGAAAATACAAAAACACAGAGGTTTATTAGGAAAAGAAGCTGCACTAACACTGTCATGGGGAAGGAGGGGTTTGAGGTGAAGAGACGATCAGTTAATTTTAACTTTATAAACCTCTGTACTATTTGTATTGTTATATATTAGTAAAAGATCAACAAAACTGTTTTGATCAAAAGGACATAAGACGAAATAGGTCTGAGCTATAAAGGGAATCAATGATCAATGACACTTTCAGAACAGTAATTGTACATTCCCTTCCACGTGATTCTAACCCCTCTCTAGAGTCCCCCAGTTGCTTCCTTTTTCTTGTATTTTTAAATTGTGTATATATTTTAAGGAGTTTTCATACAATTTTTTATTAACCAAACAGTTCTTGAATACTTTGTACAATGTTATAAATAAGACAAAAGTCCCTTTTGATGAAATCCCACCCCCACTAGTTCTCTCTCTCTCTGCCCCAAGGTAACCAAGCATCTTGGTAAGTCTGGGGAATATTCTACCAGACCCTTCTCTACGCTCTTACATATTTATATTTACCATACAGCACTAGGGGGTGTGTGTATGTAACACATGGTACCCCCGTGTATATTTATATAAAATTTATGGTACTATAATGCATCTTTTTTTTCTTTTTTTTGGCTGCCCGGCACGTGGGATCTTAGTTCCGAGACCTGGGATGGAACCCGTGCCCCCTGCAATGGAAGCACACAGGACCGCCAGAGAAGTCCTATAGCAGGTAGTTTCTACTACCTGCTATTTTGCTCAGTGTTATGATCAGGGGTGACTACATATAGATCTGCCTCATTCCTTTTTAACAGCTCTACAGCACAGCATAAGGCTGCCACAGATTGAATAGACATTTCTCCAAAGAAGATATACAAATGGCCAATAACCACAAGAAAAGACGCTCCACATCATTAGTCATTAGGGGATGGAAATCAAAACCACAATGAGATACCAGTTCATACCCACTAGGATAGCTGTAACTTTTTTTAAATGGAAAAGAAGTGTTGGCAAGGATATAGAGAAACTGGAACCCTTAATACATCAATGGTGGAAAAGTAAAATGGCACAACGGCTGCAGAAAAGTTTGGCAATTCCTCAAAAAGTAAAACAGAGTTACCATATGACCCAGCAATTCTACACAGGAGAATAGAAAACCTATGTTCGTACAGAAACTTGTACATGGATGTTCATAACAGCATTATTAGCCCAAAGGCGGAAACAACGCAAATGTCCACCAACTGATGAATGGATCAACAAAATGTGGTCTATCCACACAATGGAATGTTATCCGGCAGTAAAAAAGAATGAAGTACTGACACATATTGCAATGTGGATGAATCTTGAAAACATGCTAAGTAAAAGAAGCCAGACACAAAAGACATGTTTTATGATCCATTGATATGAAATATTCAGAATTGGCAAATCTATAGATTGCCTTTGTCTCTATAGAGACAGAAATGGTTTCCCAGGGCTGGGGAGGAGAGTTTCAGGGATGATAGCTAAAGGGTATGGGGCTTCTTTTCGGGGTGATGAAATGTTCTAAAATTGTTGTCATGGTTGCCCAACTCTGTGAATATACTAAAACCCTGAACTGTACGTTTAAAACGAGTAACTTGCATGGTATGTGAATTATATCACAATAAAACGGTCACCCCCACCCCCGCCCCCAAAAGGCCAGATCGTATGGTTCCATTCATATGAAATGTCCAGAACAGACAAATCTAGAGACAGGAGGTAGGTTAGTGGTTGCCAGCGGAAAGGGGAGGGGGAAAATGGGCAGTGACTGCTAATGTGCAGAGAGTATCTTTTTGAGGTGATAAAAATGTTCTGGAATTAAGACAGTGGTGATGGTTGCACAACCCTGTAAATATACTAAAAAGCACTGAATTCTACACTTTAAAATTATAAAGTTTATGTTATGTAAATTCTACTTTACTGTTTAAAAAATTTTATTGAAGTATAGTTGATTTTCGCTGTTATGTTAGTTTCAGGTAAACATATATATATATATATTATTTTTTTTCAGATTATTTTCCCTTACAGATTATAAAATATTGAATATAGTTCCCTATGCTATATAGTAGGTCCCCGTTGGTTATCTATTTTATATATAGTAGTGTGTATGTGTTAATCCCAACCTCCTAATTTATCCCTCCCCCGCATTTTCATTTTTTTAAAAGTCACTCTCTTTTTCATGTTCCCCCAATGATGGCTGTCTCCAACTGTTTGCCATTGACAGCTGCAGTGAACGTGCTTGTATGTGCCCCTTTGTGTAAGAGTATCTCCCTAGGGCAGATCCAGAGACAGTGAATGGCATGAGCATTTTTATCTCTGAAAACGTTGCCAAACTGTCCTCCAAAGTGGCTGTGCCGATTTACACCCCTTGTTCCAAAGCATCCTCACCAACCCTGGAAAATCATCAGACTTTAACACTTCGGCCAGTATGAGGGGCAAGAAATTGTACTTTAAGGTTTTGATTTGCATTTACAGTCAATCTGCACTCAGTAATCATTCCTGATGACTAGGGAAGTTGGAACTTTTTTCATGATTTCAGACTTAATTTTTTTTTTTTTTTTTTTTTTTTTTTTTTTTTTTTTGCATTACGCGGGCCTCTCACTGTTGTGGCCTCTCCCGTTGCGGAGCACAGGCTCCGGACGCGCAGGCCCAGCGGCCATGGCTCACGGGCCCAGCCGCTCCGCGGCATGTGGGATCCTCCCGGACAGGGGCACGAACCCGCGTCCCCTGCATCGGCAGGCGGACTCTCAACCACTGCGCCACCAGGGAAGCCCCTCAGACTTAATTTTTAAAGCTAGTGTTTTTCTGTGCTACTAAACCTCAACTTTCTTTTTCCTTCGTGAACGTACACCAAAACTGTAATACTATGATCAATGCTTTTGTAATTAATACACATGCAGCAGTTACATTTGAGACTCAGTGATTATTCTGATGCCTAAGCTTGTCTCCGTGTTATTACTAATGAGGCACTGGAAAGCTTTCTAAAATACAACAGGATATTATTACCACTAGTACCATTATTACTTTTACATGAGTAACCCTTCTGAAATGTCCTAGGACTGAACTATGGTACAACATTAAATTGGCAAACGCCTCCCTTACCTTTTGAGATTGAGGTTCAAGGTTAGGTCGAAGCAACCTAGTGTCCAGGAGAAATTAATGTATACCATACAACCAGACACCCTGGAAATAATACCCTAGATACAATGTTGTATATTCCTATCAGTAAAAAGAATTTGAGCATGCACCTTCAAGTTACAAATTTTTATTTTATTATTATAAAAAAAGTGCTACTATCGTATTTTAAAATAACACAGGGAATTGGCTGTCCAGTGGTTAGGATTCCACACTTTCACTGCCAAGGGCCCAGGTTCAATCCCCGGTCGGGGAACTAAGATCCCACAAGCTGTGCGGCACAGCCAAAAATTAATAAAATAAATAAACACAAAAAACAGAGGTTGTAAGGGAGATTCAAATTAAAGAGAAACGTAAGTTCTAATATTTCCTTTTGCCTCCTATGGATCTTCATACACACACTTCATTATGGATGCCACTGGATTAACTCAAAGGATCAGGAGTAATTCATAATTAGTTGTTGAGACCCTTCTCCCAGGATCTGTCAGGTTAAATTATTCTTACTCCTCAAGAGAATGCTCCAGGTAGGAAGGCTCAAGAGAGCCTCTTCTGACAGCTCAGGGCCAGCAAGTGACAGTGGACTGCTGGCTCCGGGGTGCCTTCTACCACCTCTGGACGATGAGACACAGGGAGACTGCACTACTGCTATGAACTGCTAACACGCTTCCCACTCCCAGGGTGCACTGCTGGTCTACCATTATCGCTGTAAAATACGAGTATTCCTGAATATGAACAGTACAGGAAAGTGCCAAAAATGTATTAAGTATAACAATCAGGTTACAAAACAGTATGTAGAACATGATTCTAGCTCCCTTAAAAATACATGTATATACGTATATGCACCACATTTATTAATTTGCATTGTGTTAAAAAGAAACACACACACACACTGTGATGCTAGGCACTGTGTTACTGTATACAATATACTTCATTTAAGCTCATTCTCATGATTACCCTACAAGGTAATAAACCATAATAATATAAATGATAATATTAATAGCAGCAGCTAACAGTTATTGATTATTAGCAGGTAGGCATTATACTAAGTGATTTCTATGCATTGCCCTGTTTAATATCTGCAGTCCTATGAAGTGAAGGCTTTGTCACCTGCATTTTACAGGTAAGGAAACCGAGGCTAAGGACAAGCATCACTGAGCTAGTAAACAGCAGATCCGGAATTGTTTTAAAAATGAATTACTTTATTTTTTACTTGATTATGTAACAGATGCCTATGGTACACAATGTGAAAGGTATAAGAGAGTATGCAGTGAAAACTTAAGTCTCTGTCCCATTCTTGTTTTTTTCTCCTTCCCGTAGACCACCACCGTTACCAGTTTCTTGGTTATACTGTACATTTCTGCTGAGAGTGTCTGTACGTTTAAAATTATATACATGCATATGCATGTACATATAAAATAAATTTTAAAACAAATGGTAATACAGTATTTACACTATTCTGATTTTTTTTTTAACTTACCACTACCTCTTAGAAACTATTCCATATCAACACATAAAGAGCTTCCTCACACTTTTTGTTTTGTTAGTGGCTGCAGTGTATTCCACGGTGCCATCCAATACGTCCCCTTGTAATGAGCGCTCAGGTGTTCTCCAGGCTTCTGCTATCACTGCCATTGCCATCTGAGTAAATACGTCATTCCACATGTGTGAGCGTATCCACAGACAAAACTCCTGAAAGAGGGGCTGCTGGGTCAAGGGTACACGCATTTTTAATTTTGTAAAGAGCTCATCAGCTGCCTTCTGTGGTAGATGCTGTGAGGCTCGCCCACTCCCCTTCACTGGGCCCATCTGTGTGAGCTGCTCTGCGTGTTGGCTGCTAAGTGCTCACGGCTGTCCCCTTCTCCAGAAAACTGCCCTTAGCCGCCGAGAGGCACCTCATCAGGGAAGCTGTGCCCGCCCCACACCACCTCATAGCCAGTGACTAACTTATGGGGGTCCAGAAGTCCCACCCCCTTGGTTTAAGGAGAGACAGACGCTGCTGGGCATTCTTGCCCCATAGCCCTCCTACTGAGGCTAGGCCAGGCCTACCTTGAGATCACACCCACCGTCTGGCTTTCTCCTTCCCTGGTCTTGCTGACTCCCTCCCTTACAGATTTGCTCTTGAAGAGCACCCCTCAATACATTACCTGTCCCCAAACCCCTGTCTCAGATTCTGCTTTTAGGGAGCCAACCTAAGACCACTGGTTCTAGGGGTGGAGTGGTCAAAGGAAGTAAACTCGAGGATGGGGTTCTGGAGTTGGACCACTCGGCAGCTTCTGGGCAAAGAGGATCCCAACACTGGAGGTAAAATACTGCTAGTCCCTCACCGGGGGTAGCTGTGCCATTGCTGAGACTTTCACTTCTGGCAGACTGGGTCAGCACACTGGTGGAGGAGGCAAGGGCTCATGCAGTATCTCTGGTGTTAAAGAGGTTATGACAGAAATAATAACTGTAAGAAAAGTGCAATTGTGGTTGTTGCTGAGTGCCACCGATGCTCTGAAAAAAGAAAACAAAAGGCCCAAACAATCACCAACTTTAAGCAAACGGTGAGAGCCAGAGGGCCTCCTTGGCAGCATTGAAACAGACCCTCATCTCCTGCACCTGGAGGGCCTCTAGAGCTGAAGACTGGGCACAGGTCTTAACTGCAAGAGTGGCAGATCTTCAGAGAATGCTGAACTCTAGATGATAAATCTCCTATGCCTTCTCCTAGCAGGTCCCTGATAAGGAAGAAGTGGGGCTCAGACATGGGATAGGGGTGCCTAGGGAGATGCACATGAGCACCTTTAACCCTCAGGTTCCCGTGGGCCTTCTAGGCCTGCAGAAGTGGTCCCTACCACCCCATTGGAATACAGAGCTCCCAGGTTATTTCAAGATTACACAGATGCCCCAAATGAGGCAAGTGCCTTAGGTTAACTACTGCTTCCTGCATAATATAGTCTCCAAGGACACAGACCATATGGACGTTCCACAGGACAATACACTGGTCCACTACTGACATCATGCTAATGTACTGCGACAAGCAGAAGTGGCGAGGAGACGTCTTGGTGAGACACGTATGCTTCAGAGGATAGAGTTTCAGGGGCCTGCCCATCTGGGAAGTATTCAGAGGTCAAGTGGTCTGAAGCACACCAAGACATTGCCTCCAAGTAAAGGAAAAGGTCTGCTCCTTCTACTGTAATAAAGAAGCACAATGCTTGGTAGGCCTTCTCCAGGTTTTGGAGGCAATATATTCCACGCTTGAGAAAGCTATTCAACACTTCAACCCATTTATTGGATTTTGAGAGACTGATGGTTTTGAGTGAGGCCCAAACAGTTAGCTGCAGTTCAAGCAGCTCTGCTGCTTTCGCCATACGACCTGGCGGACCCCATAGAACTGGAAGTATCTGGTAGGAAGGGAGGCCGGCAAGCCCCAATAGGAGGGTCGCTCAGCATAGATCCCTAGGGCTCTGGAGCAAGGTCATGCCATTTGCAGAAGAGACACATATACCACTCAAAAAACTCCCAAGGGAAAAACACGAAAAAGCTCCTGGCATGCTATTGGGCTGTGGTAGAGACACAGCATCTGAGCATGGGACGTCAAGTGCCCAGGTGGCCAGAATCATCTTTCATAAGTTGGGTTGCCATAACAACCACCAGGCTAGGTGGGCCCAGAAGCAATCCATTTTAAGATGGAAGTGTTACATTAGCGATCAGACTTGTGCCAATCTAAAAGGCACAAGTATGCTTTACTTGTGGCCCAGACTTCTATGTCATCTTCAGCTGTTATAGCAACATCTCTCTCTCAGCTCAGCTCCTACATACGGCCTCATGGGGAGCTCTTTAAGACCAGCTGAGAGAGGAGGAAAAAAAAAAAAACCTACGCGTGGTTCATGAAACACTCGGCCAGCCTCTGATGTTGGCCACTTCAGTGTCTGTGCAATGGGCTCATGAGCCCAGTAGCCATGATGGCAGACACGGAGGCTGTGCAGGGCCCCTACGGCATGAACTCCCTCTCACCAAGGCTGCTCTGTAGCCACTGTCACTGCTGAATGTATGACTGGAGAGCCACAGAGATCAACACTCATCACCTGGTGTGGTACCATCCCTTGAGAAGACCAGCCAGCTGCATGATGGCAACTCGATTACATCAGACCCCTTCCATCCTGGAAAGGGCAGCAATTCATTCTGACTAAGGCTGACACGTAGGCTAGCACCACCGTCCCAGGACCCATAAGTGTCTGAGCCACCAAAGTGGGATACTGCATAACAATATGTCAACAACATGTCAAACCAAGAGACTCACTTTTTGGCAAAGGAGGTGCAGAAGTGGGCATGAGACATGGACACCACACGGTCCTATCCAGAAACTGCCAGCCAGCCAGAGTGGTAAATGGCCTCCTAAAAAATGGAGCTGAGGGGCTTCCCCGGTGGCGCAGTGGTTAAGAATCCTCCTGCCAATTCAGGGGACATGGGTTCGAGCCCTGGTCCGGGAAGATTCCACATGCCGCGGAGCAACTGAGCCCGCGCACCCTAGAACCCGTGCTCCGCAATAAGAGAAGCCACCGCAATGAGAAGCCTGCGCACCGCAATGAAGAGCAGCCCCCGCTCGCCGCAACTAGAGAAAGCCCGCGCGCGGCAATGAAGACCCAACGCAGCCAAAAATAAATAAATAATAACCAAAAAAAAAAAAAATGGAGCTGAGGCACCAGCTTGGAGGTGACATATTGTGAGGAATGGCGCACTCCTCCAGGGTGCGGTATACTCCTGAAACCAGTGGCCATTATAGGGTGGTACACCCCCAACAGGCAAGCATGGGTACAGCACACAATGGGTACACCACTCACCATCACTCTCAGCGACTCACTTAAGAGTGGGGATTCCTGCTTGGAGGATTTCTGCTTCCTTAGCCTGAAACTTTAAGCTTGGTGGGTTGAAAAGAACCTGGCTCCCAGAAGGGGACATTTCCACCAGAGTTCACATAGTAAGAGTTACAACAGCTGCCGCCTGGTCACTTTGGGCTCTTTGTGCCAACAGACCAGCAGGCCTAGAAACAGGCTACCAAGGCTACCACGTTGGCAGGGGTGACTAACCCTGATTACCATGCGGAGACAGCCCTGCTACTACATGACAGGGCAGAAAGGAATATAATTACTCATGTAATATGTTTCTAACCACAAATGATTTTTTGAAAATACTTTAAAATATTGTTAGCACATTTTGTTAGCTATAATCATAGAATCACTTATGCTATAATAAAGTGATTTTGAATTCCAGTCCTTGATGCTGCTACCTATATTAAAATAGATACTCCAAAGATAGTATTCTGAAAGACAGAAGACCTGCCAGGAAGATGAGAATCAGGACCTCAGAGCTGTCTCTCTGTTTTCTGGGGAAATGCTGTTTATATATTTTGTTTTTACGGTAGCTTACTTTTTCAGTGGAATGTTATTCCTTTCTGTTCTGTTGAGAACATTTATGTGGCAAAAGAGGAAATTTATAGAAATCAGCCCAGATGTAGCAAGTTTCCAAATGCAATCCTTTAACAACATTTCTTCCTTTAAAGTTTAGACTACCTCACTATTCTGACATATCTAAAAGATTTAAGTATAAAATACAACTTTGGGCTTCCCTGGTGGCACAGTGGTTGGGGGTCCTCCTGCCGATGCAGGGGACACGGGTTCGTGCCCAGGTCCTTGAAGATCCCACATGCCGCAGAGCGGCTGGGCCCGTGAGCCATGGCCGCTGAGCCTGTGCGTCCGGAGCCTGTGCTCCGCAACGGGAGAGGCCACAACAGTGAGAGGCCCGCGTACGGCAAAAAAAAAAAAAAAAAAAAAAAAAAAACAACTTTAAGATGAAAAAATGCTGAGCCAAGAGCAGATGACCATAAAACTAAGGCGAATCAGAGCAAGACTCCAGGCAAAAGCATGCACTATTACACACAGAGCACACATTTAGCTAATGGCAGCTAAAGAGCAACAAGATGTTCCAAGAATAAACTGTCATCTCTGAGCCATGTTTCCAGAAACACAGAGGCTAAAAGTCTGCGCTAGCACTCTTCCTTGGAATGTGACAGCCCGGAAAATCCTTAGAGTCTAATGTGATCATTTTGTCAATGTGACAACCAATTTTGGCCTCTACCTCTGAGACAGCTATTCTAATGCCAACAAGTGAATGCCTGTTTCTTCTCTAATAAAAATCAAAGTATCTGAGACTCAGGGAGAGTTACCCATGGGACAGCTCAAGCTGCATCACAATTGGACTCTCACAGTCTAAAAAGTCAGGAAAGCTGTTAGAGTTACAGTCAGGATTCTTGCTTTAAGTTTTCTCTAAAAAAACCGTTTTTAGAACTTAAGTACAATTAGAATATAATCACTATATATGCTTTTTTCCAGAATTACCTTCAGTCAACAACTCAGGAATTGAGTGATTTTTTTTTGTCTTCCACTCAAAACCCCCACTGACAAAAAGAGCCCTACTCTTAAAAAAAAAAAAAATTCAATCCTTTAGTCAAAACAAGGAGTTAATATAACTAGAAGCACAAACATAGTTAAGCAGGTTATGACAAGGAAGCACATTTGTGTACTCCTACTTATTCAATGATTCAATCAAATCCAGTTACAAGTTAAAATACGGTTTTTCTAACTATCAGCAGTATTCAGGCTAAACCCTGGCATTTGTAGTCAAATTCCATTCTTAACCCCATTCAGGCCTTTCCTCACTCTACGATAAAGTATGACTATGAAAAAAAAATTTATTCCTATTTTTGCTATATACAACAGAGGACAGTAGGCAGTACAACTATTTCATTTTCACTCCTTACCAATTTCAGCCCAAAATATATGAACAGTGAATCAGCACTATATGGCCAATAAAAATAAATATGTGAACTTTACTAATACATGGAAAGGATAGTAAACAGTGAAGAACACAAAAAATGACTGAAACTCAAACCAAGTCAAGTCATCTGATGGACACGTGTGTGTCTACACATGGTATGGAAGAGAAAGAAGCATGATAAAAAGAGCTGGTTGTCAATGAAAAGGATTTTTCTTCTTGATAGCTAAGTGTGAAAAAATATATATATACATTTTTAAAAGGCCCGAACTACAGAATTCCCTAAGTATAGAAAAGTATCTGAAAGCTTTGAACAAGGGCCAAGGAAATAGCTTTAGAACTTCATGTTGATACTATGCTTTTATGAAGAATGAAAAAAGTCTCGATTCATTTGAAAATACAGTAAAATAGAAGAGCGGAAATGTGCTTTTTGAGTACAGATAGTCCTCTTCTATACCTTCGATTTCTTAGGAACTCTGAGTGCTTAACACAAAAGGCCAACAGTATCTCTAAATGACTGTGGACTAAAAAGTAACTTCTGGTTAGAAAAAGTAGGCTAGGAAAACTTACCCCTGAAAGAATGAAAACCCCATTTTCTCTGGCAGCTTCATCTAGATTCTTTTTTGGCACAAAAGTTGGAAATTCTTGAAACGGTGGATATCTCAATATTTTGTTACACTTTGCTCCAGTAGGAGAAAAAAGTTTTCCTTCCATTTACATAGCTTTATGAAATACAGTACTTTGATAGCTGTGTCAGCATTTCTAAATTTTAACCAAATGTCCTCTAATATAACAAAAAGTCCTTTCTGGACCCCAGTACTCTCCCTAGAAGTGCTCTTAGTATTCCAATCACCTGAGTTAGCAAAGACGTACCGAAAGCAAGACTGACTTTCCATCACCCACTCCCAAGCCCTAGCTGTATAGGCTACAGTTATTTGTGCAACATCAGCAAAGAAAGAAACCTTGTGGACGGACAGCCTTTGCTGACCCCCAGCGTCGCTCCACTCCATGTGCAGTTCTGGGGTGGCCATTTGGTCAGACTTCATCCTATAACTTCTGGTGGAAGCAGGGAGAAGAGGCGGCCACCTTTCCCAGCGTGACTGCTCCCGTAAGGACAGCAAGCCTGAAGCTGTCAAGTCTTACCATGCGGAGAGAGCCCGCCTGAGAGTGAAGCCAGAACAAAGGGAAGCACTGTTGAGAATGGAGAAAAACTGAGTCCAGAAGACTTGATCCAGCGAAGTCTGAAGCTGGCACCGCCTGTAGCTTTTTTGGTGCCCTGAGCCAATGGGTGTGCAACTCCACCCACACCAATATCTGTTTTCTTTGAATCATTCTGAATTGATTTTGTCCATTGAATGGAAAGAGTCCATTATCAGTTAAGATGTTTTCCTCTGCAAGTAAAAGAACACCTGACTAAAAATGGCTTCAACAATGGATGTTTATTATCTCATGTAACAGGCAGCTCTGAGATAGGTAGTTTCAGGGCTATCAATTCTACAAAACAACAGTGCAGTCAAGAATCTGGGCTTCCCATCTGTCCCCTTGGCAAGCCTCAGCATTCTGGCTTTTGTCTTTGAGCCACAGTGATTGCAAGATGGCTACCAGTGCTCCTGGCATCACATCCTCATACAACAGCATCAAAGGAAGGGGAAATTTCTCTTTTTATCAGGGAGGAAAAATGTTTCCCGAACTCCTCACCCCAGCACACTTCCCCTTGGTCCCACTGGCCAGACCTGGGTTCACACTGCCTGCTGCCCCCACCCCTTTGAAACAATGATCACAACGGCAAAAACCAATCTTGACCTGGAGGAGGGGCCCACTTCCTTGAGCACACTGTGCCAAGACAGGGGGTCAAAGCGAGGGTTCTGTTTTCATGGAGGGGGAATGGCTCTTAGGTAGGCACACAACAATGGCGCTGTAAGCCCTTGTACAAGCACTGGTGTTCAGTGACCCGCAGTTACTGAAACATTCAAGAGACAGTGAGGAACCTGACATTCCAAACCAAATTACAAGAACCACCACTTAAATTTCCCTGTGCACAATACCTAAATACACACCAACTAGAGGTCTTATTCTTAAGAAACTATGTAAACTGACCACAAAACTGTAACTTCCTTGTGGTGGCTTTTTAAGTCTTTACTGAATGCCCCAGAATAATAGGTATTAGCTATATAGGTTATTTTCAAGGTGCCTGATATCAGGAAAGGAATGCTAACAACCTCCTCTTCTTAGAGCTCTAAGGCTCTTGTTAACTAAGTTTGTTAGAATCTGCCAGGATGTGTAGCTGAAGAGCCTGCTCAGTAGAGAGCAGGAACTCTGAGTAAAATTGATTTCTAACTCTTTACTGAAGATCAAAATTATCCAGTGGTACATCTTCCTTAAAATATGGCATCACCTGGGGGTTACGGGACTTAAATGAGATGGCAATGTGAAAGCGCATAGGCCAGAACCCAGCACTTAGTAGTACTGTGAAGTCCAGGGAAAATATAGGAGGGGTTGAAACAGAGTAGTAGGAATGCTGGTACTGGTAGGGGAAGGAGAATGAACAGAGTCTGATCCTTCATTTCTAAAGCTAACCTAAACCGCTGCTATATTGCGAAAAATACTAAATACTATACTAAACCAGATCTAAGGCAAAGAAACTTAACTTATAAAGCACCAGTGGTGATAAGGAAAATTAAATATCATCAGTAGGCAAGTGGAAACTAGTAAAAGTAATTACAATATAATAAGCTGATGAAAGCTTTGGCTGGCCTTAGTGAAACCCTATTTACTATCCCTTAAGCTTCCCCACCCACATCTTCATTTTAATACTTACTGAAAAGTAAGGTCCCTGCTTCATTAACCACTTCAATGAACTTACATGTGAGGTCAACTGTGATTACAGTGAATTCATACATTCTAAATAGAGGCTAATTATCTTAACAGTTAACTGCCACAGGAAACAAAAGAGGGAAATATAAGTGAGGTAGAATGCAATGCTCTCTGAAGACCTTAGATCTGACTGACATTAAAGTGAGCTGCTCCTCCATCCTAAACCTTAAAGTGAGAGCCTCTTCCGGCTGTAAAATTCAGTGATTCTATGAATTAACTGTCAATTATTCGCCTTAGTCTAGTGACAGCACAGCCTAGTAGCAGACCTTAGCATGAACAGTGTGAATGTTTACCTCCAAAGCTAACCTAAACCAGCGCTATATTGGGAAAGAATTACTAAATATACTAAACCAGATCTACAAGGCAAAGAAAACTTATAAAGCATATATAATTTTATATATAAAGTTAACTTACAAAGCAGTGGTGATAAGAAAAAAATAAATATCATTGGTAGGCAACTTGAAACTAGAAATAAAGTAACTACAAGATAATAAACGGATAAAAGCCTTGGATGTGCCCTGAGGGTGGTTCTAGAAGTAGAAAGGGCTCTCAAGTTGGATAGAGGGGCTTCTATGTGACCTTTAGGAGGTCACCACCCCTCTCTGAGCCCCCAGGGTCCTCATCTGTAAAATGGGATCATAACACCCTCATGGCAGCTTGCAGTGACAATGAAATGAGCTCAGGTATACAACACATCTCCTGTGGTTCCTAGCACTTTGGAGGCACTCAAAAAGTGGTATAGTTAGTGCTTTGGTTATAGGATCACCAACAGCACTTACCTAAAGAGACAACGGCAACGCTCTCTGGCAGGAAATGTAATCTGTATCGGATCAGTAGATGCACCAATATGATGCAGATAGCTGTGGGAAAAAATAAGACATTGTTAAAACAGCCCAACTTTTTTTTTAAATTATTTTTTAACATCTTTATTGGAGTATAATTGCTTTACAACGGTGTGTTAGTTTCTGCTGTATAACAAAGTGAATCAGCTATACGTATACATACATCCCCGTATCCCCTCCCTCTTACGTCTCCCTCCCACCCTCCCTTCCCTATCCCACCCCTCTAGGTGGACACAAAGCACCGAGCTGATCTCCCTGTGCTATGCGGCTGCTTCCCACTAGCTACCTATTTTACATTTGGTAGTGTATATAAGTCCATGCCACTCTCTCACTTTGCCCCAGCTTACCCTTCCCCCTCCCCATGTCCTCAAGTCCATTCTCTAAGTCTGAGTCTTTATTCCTGTCCTGCCCCTAGAAAACAGCCCAACTTTGAATGATAAACACCACGTCCAAGGCAGGGGTTATTTCTAGGAGGCTGCCAGGGAAATGGACAACTGACAATGACACAGTAAGCTTCAGCTGTATTTTCAATTTCTTATTTCTTAGACCAGGAGGTAGCTGCATGGTGTTCATTACATTTTCCCCGTATTTCTTTACATGCCTAAACTAGTTTGTTTTCCAGTTGTTGAAAGAGCAACAGACATCTACCTCTACTCTAAGCTGTAAACCTTATACAACCACTTAAAATTATTCAAATTTCCCTGAGAAATATTCTGAGAAATGATCCTCAATGGTGAGGAGGAAGTTAATGAAATCAACCACCTTTATGCGACTAGAGCTGCAACTGAATATATGTTGACACAAAGTACCTTGCCACCACATGACTGTTCTCTTTTAACGCAGAAGGAAGTGACGGTGTTTTAAAAAAACAGAACAAAGTTAATATTGGTTTGGTGATAAGAGCATCAGAGACCTGAAGATGGGGTGCTTGCTCCCCAGATGGGTACTGGGGCTCCCACTGGTTGAGGGCTTCCCATGAGCCAGGCACGGCACCGAGCACTTCCCAAATGCTGTCTCGTTTGACCCTCAACACCCCCTCTGAATGAGCTGTTATCACCACTACCTCCTTTGATTCAAGATAAAAGCCGAGGCTTAAGAGAGGTCCCACTGCTGGTAGGCGCCAGCAGGGTTGAGCTTAATTCCAACCCTGTGCCCTTAATCCTGGGCACCCACCACCTCCCTCCCCTGCGGCCTTCATTCCTCAACCAGCAAGATAAGAATAACGTCTGACTTTCCTCACAGGGGTGTTGTCAAGAAAGAAAAGAAACAGAAAGATGTAAAACTATTTGAAAGGAATACATATTTCTGAACCAAAAAAAAAAAAAAAAGCACACTTTTGCATAAATAACTCCTAAATGTAATTTCAAGACCCAAATGTTAGTGTGCATGTCTTTTTCTCTTACTAGGCACCTAGGTGGTATGCCATCTCATCAATCAAAGTATTACCTTGATAGTACTAAAAATAAATGTGTTGCCTTTTTTTTTTTTTTTTTTTTGTAAAAGGAAATGTTTAAACAATCTGCATGGCTGTAAACTGGCCACCCTCAGAGCCCACAATGACAAATTAGATTATCTTTAGTCCCACCAAGAAGCACCAGGTGGCCAGAGAAAGGAAACAGCTGTAAATACAGAAATTTTGTCCTCCTTTCATTCTGTGCTCTAAACTATCAATCTGTGGTGTTATTTTATTATAAATATTTAGCCTAGTTAGAAAAATCCTACATTAAATACTAACAGCAAGAAAGAAGTTCCAATGCATTAGTACACGTAACCAATGAGAACGCCTATTGCCTAAAAAGGCAGGCAGGTAAGCACATAAGTAGACAGAAAATTGATCTAAGGAGTGGAATCAGTTTCTGCTCTTTCTTTGCACCAAGCTGGATGAAAAAAGTTTACAGTTTATTCTCATAAATCACACAACTATTTGCAGCTCTAAGAGCAAAAGAGAAAACTCTATCAATGGAGAGAACTACATATAAGAATGATCAATGCCAGGGAATGGTCTTCAAGCTATAAAAAGAAGGAGATCTGCAAAGACAACCCATAGAATCGGAGAAAATATTTTTAAGTCATATGTCTGATAAAGGTCTAGTGTCCAGAGTATATAAAGAACTCTGACAACTCAACAACAAAAAGACAACACAATTTTAAAATGGGCAGAAGACTTAAACTGACATTTCTCTAAAGAGATGCAAATGGCCAATAAACACACGAAAAGATGCTCATCAGCATTAATCATTAGAAAAATGCAAATCAAAACCACAATGAGAAAAAAAAATGAGATAAAACCTCACACCCACTCGATGGCTATAATTAACATAACAAGTGTTGACAAGGATGGAGAGAAACTGGAACCCTTGTGCATTGCTGGTGGGAATGTAAAATGGTGCAGCCTCTGTGGAAAAGTTTGGCAGTTCCTGAGAAAGTTACACAGAGTAACCACTTAACCCAGCAATTCCACTCCCAAGTATGTACCCAAGAGAAATAAAAACATATGCCCACATAAAAACCCGTACAAAAATGTTCATAGCAGCACTATGCACAATAGCCAAAAGGTGGAAACAACCCAAATGCCCATCAAGTGATGAATGGATAAACATAATGTGGAATATTATTCAGCCATAAAAAGGAAGGGAATTCTGACACATGCCACAACATGGATGAAGCTTGAAAACATTATGCCAGACATAAAAGGTCACATATTGTATGGTTCCAGTTGTATGAGATATTCTGAGCAGGCAAATTCCTAGAGACAGCAGAAGAGTGTTCACCAGAGACTGAGGGGACGGAATGGGGAGGGACTGCTTTTAATAGGAACTGGATTTCCTTTTGGGGTGATGAAAACGTTCTAGAACTAGATAATGGTGATGGTTGCCCAGTGCTATGAATGTACTAAATGCCACTAAATTGTGCACTTTGAAATGGTAAATTTTATGTTATGTTTATTTTACCACATACACATCCTTTTTCTTAAAAAAAAGAATGAGGTAGATACAAAAAGACTAACATGGAAAGATCTCCAAGACATTCTGTGAGATGAAAAGGCAAGTTATAGGACCCCACTTATATTAAAACAAACTCCAAACTCTATGTGCCTGTTGGTGTGTATGTGCTTACGCATGTACACATGTATATATACACATACAAGTGCATGTTTTCAAGTACACTTGGGAAAAAACAGAGCAAGAAGGGACAAAAACTTCTGTGCCATATGGAGGGTATGAGTACAAGTTAACGTGTTTCCAATTTTTCATGCCTGAAGTTTTAATTACAGAGAATATATTGAAACATAGGCATGTCAATTTTAACAACTCCATTAAATTTAATGACCCATAAAATGTGTCAAATGATGCTAATAGTTAACACTAAGTCAATAATAATGACTCACTGTTGTCTCTGTGGAGTCAAAGATCAGCAAGGGTTAAGTGTAAGTCAACTGATTTCAAGCTTCTAAAAGTCAAAAGTAACCAGAGTTTTGGCAGCCTTTCCACACAGAAGTTACAATTTCATTTGACCTGACTAAAATAGTAAACAAAAGTGGTAAATCCATTCCAGGTTATGAGTTCCTGAAGTCTAGAATAATCTATGGACTATTTCCCTCAATTCACTAGTCTATATATTTAGTGAGCTGGCAAGTTACCTATTAACAGCCATTTTATTTTTCTTTATCAGATTTACGCTGTTTGGACACATAATCACAAATAAATATACAAGATACTTAATAATTTGTTGATATACAAGAACAGAGGAAAAAAATGCCTTCAAATTTACTTAGAAAGCATTCCACTCTTCTAATGCATGCTGACCTACACGAAAAAAGTGGAGATACCAACTCATCAACGGATTAGGTGAAAGCTGAAACCATCTGACATCAGTATGACTCTATAAAGTACAGGGTTATGATCTGTTTGAAGAGAAGACAATCCAATAGAAATACGCAGCACTACTGAATACAGTTCAGCCCTTTTTGGCCTCAATGAGGCCAAAAGTGGGCAGGATCTTGTCTGGATTAAAAAGCACATTATAAAAACCTGTTTTGCGATCTCAGCTAATCCTAGAAAGTTACTTTGAAAGCCTTATCTTTTTCACCCTCCTGTGAAAAAAGTGATTACAAAACAGAAGTCTTTTTCCCCAAGGCTTGCCTTTTATATTCCCTAACATATCATGCTGACCACAATGTAAAGAGACTAATAATACTCTTTCAGGTTTAAGGATTCAGGTACTAAAGACCTCTTGATCGAGGGAAGAACTGCTTTTCTTCTTTGTATGCAACTACTGTAACAGAAGGGAAAAAAAAGAAAACAAAACAAGATTCTTCGATTGTTAAAGTAATCCCCTAGAAATAGAATTCAATTTCGCTGAAAGAGTAAAAAATTATTTGGGCATATCAAATCTAAATGGACATGGTACACTTGTGGTTTGTGTACTTTTTCAGTGTACAAGTTAGAAGTTCTTTAAAAACTATGAAAGACAAGGATGAGTCCTGGGATTTTAAACAAAATTAGTATCTTATTAAAATTATTTAATTAACAGAGTCTGAATAGAAATGTGAAAGAAGTTACTCTTTTCCTCAAAAAAACAGTCCTAATAGCCATCTATTATGGCTATGGAAATACTCTGCACTTTTCCACTTTTTTGTACCTTCCTTTCTTCTGAAAAGATCTAATCAGAAATATGACTCAGTATCATTAAAGAGAAGCAGAAAATGTAAACGTTCCAACTTCACTCTTCAAACAAGAGTTTGCAGGGTCATATTTGAAGCTATTTCTTCCTTAGCTGATCCAAAGTTGTTGTGCAGTTTCAACTGGGTCTTCTGGTCTAAAACAGGTGTCTACTGTCCATAGTCTCTGGGAGGCAGCTAAGTTATTGCCTTTTATCTAAACTTCCTGACCGATATCTGGCAACCTGGATATTAGCCTCTAGTCTCCCCCAAACCAGGTCTGTCAATAATTTAACCTCTCTGGGCCTAAATTTCTTCACCTGTTAAAGGCGGAAGTCGAATAAAATGAGATTTTCAGTTTGAGAGAGTGAATCTGTTTAAAGGAAAACATTATATAGGTAAGTAACAGCACAGGTGGTACACAGATATGGCAAAAGTCATGACCATGGTTAATGGGAATGTTGGAAGTTAAGGAGAACAGTGTGCTAGGGCAAGGGTGTGTGATCTTTTACTCACAGCAAACCTCTTAACTAAGTAAAATTTTATGTGGAGGCCTAATGGGTACGAGGGACAAAATGCTGCTCTGGTCAGAAAGCTGGATGCTCTGCCATTTCACGCCCCACCCCACCCCCTGCTCCCACCGCCACCTACACAGAAACACACACAGACTCTCAGGAGCGGAGTCTGAAATACACTCAACTAGATGTTCAAGGTTCTCTCTAGAGCAAAAATTCTTTAATTCTTCCTTTCAAAGGATGTCTAAGATATATAAAGGGCTCTTCAGAATTGCTCAGCTCAATGATTTTTTTTTTTTTTTTTTTTTTTTCTTTTTGCGGTATGCGGGCCTCTCACTGTTGTGGCCTCTCCCGTTGCGGAGCACAGGCTCCGGATGCGCAGGCCCAGCGGCCATGGCTCACGGGCCCAGCCGCTCCGCGGCATATGGGATCCTCCCAGACCGGGGCACGAACCCGTATCCCCTGCATCGGCAGGCGGACTCTCAACCACTGCGCCACCAGGGAGGCCCAGCTCAATGATTTTATAAAGAAAAAGGAGTACCCTGTTATGATGTTATGAACGGACTGATCACTGACCCTCAGTGTTTGAAGTGAAAACCAAAAAGGAGGAAGACTTGACCAAGTCAACAGTGGTTGACACGGGGTTGACCGTACAGACAGCACACACAGACACTCGCAATGCCAGATGATGGTGTCTCCGCACGCACTCACCGCGGGTCGCACTCACCGAGGACCAGGAGGCTGAAGAAGATGGTCATGCCGCTCGACTGCTCCTCCTGCTGAGCCTGCTGCCCTGTCTGCACCGGGAGGATGGGCTTGTCGGGGCTCGGGCGCACCAGTTTCGTAGTGATCGCCAGGGTGGTGTGAAGGGTGACATTGAAACCTTCATGAGTCGTATTGGGGAACCTGTTGGAGAACATAAAAAGCAGCTGAATTAGACAAAGGAAAAAGGGCCCCGAATTATCAACGCACACACAAACCAGACAGAGAACTTTGGCACGGAGCTTGATGGGATTCACAACCCTTGCAACCAAGAGACAGGCCTCGGAGAGAAACTGATTAGGAAGATTCCCGCCTGCTGCAGCACGAGGGTACCGGTGGCCTCAGGTACTCTGAACGCAAACACTTACAGGACAGGGACAAGGGGGAATCAGGACCGGTGTAGAATCAAAGGCTGCCTGCTCTTTGGCACTTAATGGGGGATTTAAAGGGAGGCAAACTGGAGTCTCATCATATTCCAAGGTCCAATATTATTTACTAAGTGCCTTATTTCTCCAGTTTACATTCTTTTCCTTGGATGGTATCTGCAAGTTGAAGAAGCCACTGAATTTGCCCAGTTGTTGATCTGGTCAGAATGCTCTACCCTACTTTACAAAAACCTTCTGAGTTCAAAAGGCCCAAATGTAATCCCCTCTGTAATCCCCTCCTCCACACTACTGTTGTGTTCCTCACACCATCTCCTCACACTGTGTTGGGATTGTAAACTAGCACAATATTGACGTAATGATCATTATAACTGTGGTTCTAACAGCTCATGTTTTTTGAGTACCGCTTCATTCCAGGAACCAGGTAACATACCAACTTTCATTTAATAGGCATAATAAGCCTGAGGTGGACACTACTACTTTCTCTTTTTTACCCATGAATAACAAGCTCAGAGAGGTTGCGTAACTTGGCGAATATCAGTCAGTGGCAGAATCAAGCTTTGAGTCCAAACTTTTAATCACTGAGTCAGACCACCTCTTTTGCTTTGTGCTGCTGAGGCCCAGTTTAGTGTCTGGGACAGAGAAGATGCTCAATAAGTAATGTGACTAAATGAAATGACCACCAGGCCAAAAAGACATACATGAAAAGTTGTCAGGTGAGGAAGTCAAATTTCAACCATGGGTTTGGCTCCTTGTTCATTTTCACATACTCATTCCACAAACATAGATGGGGCACCTATAACACGCAACAGACTGTGCCTGGCAGGTATGTAGATGGACTAAGAGTGGTCCTTCCCCAGCAGCACCAGGAGGACAGAGGCACCTTCACCCCCTTTATCTCATCTTGTACAGTTGGCTCCCTTGCTCGCCACACTCCAGCCATCCTGCCGTTCTTTCTGTCCCTCAAAAAGGCACTAGGCTCTTTCTTGCTCCTGGCCTTTTGCACCTGTTGTTTCCTCTCCTATCCCTCCTTCTGGTCACTAAGGTTTCATGTGGCACGTCACCTCTTCCCGAGAAGCCTCCCACACACCAACACCATTCCGTTTCCTCCAGAGCACTGAAATCATCTCATCTATTTATGGTCTTTTTCTACTAGAATGGAAGCTCCCTGAGAGCGGCTCCTGGTCGGCCTCCTTCACTACCATGTGACCAGGGCCTGAAACAGAGTAGATGGCCACCAGTTAACGAATAAATGAAACTCACTGAAGGAAACAGATGTGAAAAATAGTCATTACAATGGAGAAAGTGACTGGCTATGTAAGGGGTGAGGCTGGGGGACTTTCTGGAGGCGGCGAAGCGCTGCGTAATCAGCGGATGCGAAAACTAGGAAAGTGAAATTTGGATTGCGGTTTCCGCAAGACGGCTTTCGAGACCTACGCTGGGCAGCCCATCCCTAGCCAGAGGGTCCAACCTCAAGGAGGCTGCACGGCCCAGGCCCGTCCCTCCAGCCCTCCTCGCAGGCGCCGGCATGGTCAGTCCTGGCCAACCAGCACAAGGAGCTCCGCCTTCTGGGGCCGGAGGGCGGCCTGAGGTGCTCGCAGTCACCCGATGGGGCCCAGCCCTGCCGCCTCCGCCGCCCCGGAAAAACCCACTCACTCCTCTTCCGCCATCTTCTCCCCAATCCTGCGGAGCCTCCGAGACCACCGAGCCGCGGGGCTAGCAGGGCCCGCTTTTGCTTCCGGCTTCCGCTGGAGGCGCGGAATGGGGGGCGGGGTCTCGGCTGCGCAAGGCGGCCCTTCTGTCCTTTCGTCTCTATGGCCCGAGGGTGGGAGGTCCTCCGGGAACTTTCCGAACATCTGTCTGGCCTGAGTCTTTTGACCCTCCTGCCCTAGGAGATTCCGGTTTTTCCCTTCCACAGGGTAGGGACGTTTTTGGGGAAACTCCTGTGAGGTCACTGTGACTCACCCTGAAAGCAAGCTCTTTCTTCTCAGTGTCCAGGAATTCACCATGCTAAAATTGAGAAGGAAGCTTTTAGCGTAAGCTGTACAGAGGGACCCCAGGTGTATACTTCCGCAGTCTCAGTTTTCCCCAGCTGTGAAGAGGCCTAGCCACCTGGGTTTAGCAGAATCGTGCGGTATTCTGTCTGCAAACATTTATTGAGTTCTGACCATATGCCTATCGTTAAAATAGGTGATGATGATCTAGGGCTAGATCATTCATTAATTTGTTCATTGTCTCAACAAATACTCATTAGATGCCTATATGAGCTTAGCAGTGGTCTGTGGGGTTGGGGATACAGGAGGGAACAAGGTGAGTTTGGAGGGGTAGGAAGAACCCCATCGGGAGAGCTGGTACACTGTTATGAGGCCTTTGGGTTTGACACCACCTCTGTTGCTACCTCCCTTCCTGGTCGAAACCGTCGTATCTCAGCAGCTGTGATAGCTGCTTAAACCCTCTTTCGACTCTGCTATTGTTCTTTAAGCTTTTCCACACATCGGCCTCAGTGATCCTTTTGAACTGCAGTCACGCCGCTGCTCAAAATGTACACTGGCTTCCAATCTCAATCTGAGGAAAAAAAAACTTGGAGCATCTCCAAGACTGAACCCTGCCCCCTTACCCCCGTGAGGTCAATCCCCTCTTCTCCTCATGCACACTTTCCACGATGGTCACAGTCGCTTCCTCGGGGTACCTAAAACACACCAGGAACACTTCCACCCGTGTATTTGCTGAGCCCTTAGTCAAGGATACTCGGCTCCTAGGTAGCCCCTTGGCTTTCTCACTTTTGGGCTTTTTGTTTACCCTCTTTTTGTCCATTATACCTTCTCTGACCACCTTGGGTCTAAAACCCAAGCCCTCTTCCCTTCCCTCTGTTATTCCCCTCCAGAACACTGAACATATTAATAGTACGTTTTACTTATATATTCGTTTATTGTCCTTCTCTCCATGAGAATGTAAACTTCTGAATGCAGAAGTTTTGTTCTCTGTTTTATCTCTAGTGCCTGGAATAGTATCTGGCATATAGTGGGTACTCAAGAAAAAATGATCCTTGAATAAATAATCCATTTTGAGTTTATTTTTGTGTATGGTGTTAGGGAGTGTTCTAATTTCATTCTCAGAATAGGAGAAAATATTTGCAAATGTAGCAACCGACAAGGGATTAATCTCATGCAGCTCATGCAGCTCAATACCAAAAAAGCAAATAACCCAGATAAAAAATGGACAGAAGGGCTTCCCTGGTGGCGCAGGGGTTGAGAATCTGCCTGCCAAAGCAGGGGACACGGGTTTGAGCCCTGGTCTGGGAAGATCCCACATGCCGTGAAGCAACTAAGCCCGCGTGGCACAAACTACTGAAGCCCACGCGCCTAGAGCCCAAGCTCTGCAGCAAGAGAAGCCACCACAATGAGAGGCCCATGCACCGCAACCAAGAGTAGCCCCTGCTCGCGGCAACTGGAGAAAGCCCGTGGGCAGCAATGAAGACCCAATGCAGCCAAAAATAAACAAATAAAATAAAATAAATTAAAAAATGGACAGAAGATCTAAATAGACATTTCTCCAAAGAAGACATGCAGATGGCCAAAAGGCACATGAAAATATGCTCAATATCACTAATTATTAGAGAATTGCAAATCAAAACTGCAATGAGGTATCACCTCACATCAGTCAGAATGGCCATCATCAAAAAAATCTATAAACAGTAAATGCTGGAGAGGGTGTGGAAAAAAGGGAACTCTCCTACACTGTTGGTAGGAATGTAAATTAGCACAGCCACTGTGGAGAACAGTATGGAGGTTCCGTAAAAAACTAAAAATAGAACTACCCTATGACCCAGCAATCCCACTCCTGGGCCTATACCCAGAGAAAACCATATTTCAAAAAGATACATGCACCCCAATGTTCACTGAAGCACTGTCTACAGTGGCCAGGACATGGAAGCAACCTAAATGTCCATTGACAGAGGAATGCATAAAGAAGATGTGGTACATGTACACGATGGAATATTACTCAGCTGTAAAAAAGAACAAAATAATGCCATTTGCAGAAACATGATGGACCTAGAGATTGTCATACTGAGTGAAGTAAGTCAGACACAGAAAAACAAATATCATACGATATCGCTTATATGTAGAATCTTAAAAAATGGGTACAAATGTACTTATTTAGGGCTTCCCTGGTGGCGCAGTGGTTGAGAGTCTGCCTGCCGATGCAGGGGACACGGGTTCGTGCCCCGGTCCGGGAAGATCCCACATGCCACAGAGCAGCTGGGCCCGTGAGCCATGGCCGCTGAGCCTGCGTGTCTGGAGCCTGTGCTCCACAGTGGGAGAGGCCACAACAGTGAGAGGCCCATGTACTGCAAAAAAAAAAAAAAAAAAAAAAAGTACTTATTTACAAAACAGAAGTAGAGTCACAGATGAAGAGACAAACTTATGGTGACCAGGGGATAAGAGGGGGAGGGATAAATTGGGAGACTGGGATTGACATACACACAACTATATATAAAATAGATAACTAATAAGAACCTGCTGTATAGCACAGGGAACTCTACTCAATACTCTGTAATGGCCTATATGGGAAAAGAATCTTAAAAAAAAAGTGAATATATGTATATGTATAACTGATTCACTTTGCTGTACACCTGAAACTAACACAACATTGTAAATCAACTATACTCCAATAAAAATTAAAAAAAAAAAAGTTGTTCGTTAACTCCAGAAGTGTTAGGAAACAGAAGGGTTTTGAAAAGAGGAGTGCTGTGGAGATCTGGGGGCGGAGGCAAAGATGGAAGATCTCAGACCAGCTAAGAGGCCTTTGCAATAATCTGGGTGAGAGTTGAAGGCACTTTGGATTAAGTTGATACCATGGGTATGGCAGGAATGGTTGGACTGTGGGTGGGTATTGAAGGCAGGGTTTGCTGATGGACTGAGGCCCTTAAAAGAAAGAGGGGAGTCAAGGATGATGTCAAGGTTTTGGCCTTTGAGGAGAAGAGCTCTGTCTGGCTCAAAGCCAGTCCTCTGCCCTGCCAAGACCTCTTAAGGCTGTTGTCAAAGCGAACTGAGAGAATGGGCTCTGTGGGTGTGGTGCTGGGCTATTGTTTCCTTAATTCCTTACATTTCTTTCAGGCAGAGATTATCATCAGTGGTAAACGGAAGCACAGAGAAGTCAAGCCACTTGCCTGAAGTCACACAGCTGGCAAATACTGAGTCTGGGATTCAGGTACAGAGTCTTTGGTTTTAACCAGTACCCCCTGTTGCTCCTCACTGCCTTAATTTCTCTGGCTCTAAAATGGGACTAACGGCCTACTTTCATCCATTAGCACAGAGCCTGGCAGGAATGAACTGGCCCATAAAGGATTGAGAATTGGGTTCTCTCTGAGCCACATTTATTAACTGAGAGCTTGAGACTGTCACTCTTCTTCCAGCCTCAGAAAACCCCACCTGGCTGGAGTCGGGCCCCCCTGGGCTGGAGGTAGGCTTCCTTGCATTGGGCCACAAGCTGTGGGCCAGTCAGGATGAAAGCAGGACCCTGAATTCATCAAGGGCTGCCCCGTTCTCCCTGCCATGCCACAGATCCTGCTATCAGGGCCAGATCTGGGCTTTGTGCCAGTCCTGGACCTGCTGCCAACAGGGGGGCCGTAGAACACCTGCTCTCAGGACTGTGAGCCAATCCCAGCCCTTCTCACCTATTCCTGGGATCGAATCTAAAATCCCCGGTCACTGTCCCCAGGAAGGCAAATAAAGTCTTTCAACATGCAGTTCCTGGGTTCATGTGCCATGCCAGGCTGAAAAGGGGCAGGCTCTGGTGCCAGGCAATTTTGGCTCTCTACCCCGACTCGGGACCTGTGAGCTCTGACCCTGGGACACCACAGCGCCCTCAGAGCCTCAGGGCCCCATCATAATTTTGACAGAGCCCCTCTTTGGAAGGCTGTTGTAAGATTAGAGAGAAAGCTTTTGCCTTGGTTCTCTGTTCTCTGCCCTCTTACCCCTAATCTTCCTCTTTCCTGCCATTCAGCTCTCAGTTTAAATGTCACCTCCTCAGGGAGGCCCTCCCTGACCACTCAGTCTAAAGCAGGTGTCAGCAAACTTTTTTTGTAAAGAGCCAGACAGTAAATATTTTAGGCTCTGTGGGCATTCTGATCTGTGGCAACAACTCAACTCTGCCATTGCAGCGGGAAAGCAGCCATCGAAGATTTAAATAGGCATGGCTGTGTTCCAGTAAAACTCTATGGATATTGAAGTTTGAATTTCCTATTATTTTCACGTGGCACACAGTGTTCTTTTTATTTATTTTTTCAACCATTTAAAAATGTAGAAACCATTCTTAGCTCACGGGCCATATGAAAACAGGTGGCAGTCTGGATCTGGCCTGCCGTGGGCTGCCAACCCCTGGTCTAGTCTTAAACGTCAGTGTTTCTGAGACACTTATAACTATCAGATATTTTTTCCCTTCTTCCCTCCCTCCTTCCTTTCCTTCCTTCCTGAGTTTATCATCCGTTTCCCCCTCTAGGATATAATCTCCTTGAAAGCAGGGAGCTTGTCTCCCTCTCTCTCCTTTCTTCTGTCCTTTATCTCTTCGAACATTTTTGAACACTTTGTACCAGACATTATTCCAAGTACATTATGCTCAGTAATTTATTTAATCCTTTTAATAACCCTGTGAGGTACACTGATTAGCCCAATTTCACACATGTGGAAACTTGAAATCTTTTTTTTTTTTTTTTTTTTTTTTGCGGTACGCGGGCCTCTCACTATTGTGGCCTCTCTTGTTGCGGAGCACAGGCTCCGGACGCGCAGGCTCAGCGGCCATGGCTCATGGGCCCAGCCCCTACGCGGCATATGGGATCTTCCCGGACCGGGGCACGAACCCGTGTCCCCTGAATTGGCAGGCGGACTCTCAACCACTGCGCCACCAGGGAAGCCCGGAAACTTGAAATCTTGAACATCATTCCGTTGTTCCCAGAGTTTAGAAAATGCTGAAGCTGTCAACAAAACAGAGGTACCAATGAAAACTTTTGAACAAATATGATATTTCATATTTTTTAAAAAAGGGAATCAAAGTGGTTACCATCAAGTGGTTATTAGTCAAGGTTCAATCAGAGAAGCAGAACCAATAGGAGATATTTATTAAGGGATTTATTGCAAGGAATTTTCCCAAAACAACACAGATTTATTATAATTCTATAGGTTAGAAGTGTCATGGGGCTAAACTCAAGGTGTCATCAGGGCTACATTCTTTTGGAGGCTCTAGGGGAGAATGTGTTTCCTTGCCTTTTCCAGCTTCTAGAGGCTGCCCACATTCCACAGCTTTTGGTCCCATCCTGTATCTTTAAAGCCAGCAATGGCATCACTCCAACCTCTGCTTTGATCACCACTTCATTTCTGACTCCGAATGTCCTGCCTTCTTTCCTTTATAAGGAGCATTGTGATGACCTTGAACCCACGCAGAAGGATCTCCCTATCTCCAGGTTAACTGATTAACAACATTAATTGCCCCTTGTCATGTGACATAATGTATTTACAGGGTCCAGGGATTAGCATGTGGACATCTTTGGGAGGTATTACTCTGCCCCCCATGCCATGGAAAAATAAGTTCTGTGTTGGCTTTCCCTGTATTTTTTGTTACCATTTAGCATTGTGTCATATTCATTTACACATGGGGGAGAGTTGGGAATAATTTTTTAAAGCCTGTTGACATTAGTGTTTTAATCTGGCCCTGGCCACTTAGCAGGTAATAGGCACTAGAATTACCAGGCATAAATGAAAAAATTGGGCTTGTAGAATTCAGTGGAGTCAGGTGCAGTAGGTACTGCTGAGAGATTTTCTGAAAAAGTACAGATTCCAGTCCTATCACAGACCTACTGGAGCCCGGGCATGGGGCCTGGGAATCTGAATTTCTTCTTGGCTCTCCCCTACCCTTAGCAGACTCTGCTAGTGCCTGCTCATAACATCTTGGAGGGTCTTATTGCTGCCTAAGGGCTTCCTCTCAGCACAGTACAAGCCAGCTGTGCTGGGGAGTTGATGCTGTCAGAGCACCTCTCAACCAGTAACTCGAAAGAGTTGGAGGATAAGCACCCCCAATCCTTTGCCCCTTGCGTGGGGCAATTCTGCGGTCATATTCTAGTTTCCTAGAACCCCTCAGTGGGAGTAAGCTTCAGCTGCCCTCAGTGGTGACCCGCTTGAACACACACACACACACACACAGCCAGCCCTCCTTCATATCCTTGGGTTCTGCCTCCTCGGATTCAACCAATTGCAGATCAAAACTATTTGAAAAAAAATTCCGGAAAGTTTCAAAAAGCAAAACTTGAATTTGCTGTGCCCTGGCAACTATTTACATAGCATTTACATTATGTTATGTATTAAAGTAATCTACAGATGATTTAAAGTATACCAGAGGATATGCTTGGTTATATGCAGATGCTACACCATTTTATACAAGGGACTTGAGCCTCTGTGGATTTTGGTATCTATGAGGGGTCCTGGAACCAATCCCCCCAAGGATACCAAGGGAGGACTGTGTGTGTGTGTGTGTGTGTGTGTGTGTGTGTGTGTTATGTATTTATGCTTGGATGATATAAACATTCAGGAGTTTAACTTTGTTTTGAAAATCTGCTTTGAGCGTATCTCATGAGTTTTCACCCATGATACTCTCATTGTAGTTTCTTCTTTGAGACAAGATTTACTTAGGGAGTGTTTTAGAATTTCCTACTTATTGAGTGTTAAATGTAACTTTTGTTATTCATTTCCAATTTTATTATATTTTTACTCAGTAGTATATACTAAACATTTTCTGCTTTTTGACTTCACAGAGACTTACTTCACTGTCTAATTCATAAACAATTTTTGTGACGTACACAGAGAATTGGAAAAGTTTATTTTTTATTTTTAGAGTATAGTGATGTTTAGTAACTCATTATTTAAATTCTATAAACATTTAATTTGTTTTTTAGATTGTAGAAGGCTTTGAATACATAGGAAATGAAAGGATATCTTTGATAAACATTAACATTCTGTACAGTAGACAATGCCAAAAATAACTTTCTCCCTAATTATATTTTATTTATTTATTTATTTAGTTAGTTAGTTAGTTAGTTAGTTAGTTTTGGCTGCGTTGGGTCTTCGTTGCTGAGCGCAGGCTTTCTCTAGTTGTGGCAAGCAGGGGGCTACCCTTCGTTGTGGTGCACGGGCTTCTCATTGCAGTGGCTTCTCTTGTTGCAGAGCACGGGCTCTAGGCTCGCGAACTTCAGTAGTTGTGGCTCACGGGCTCAGAGCTCAGGCTTAGTAGTTGTGGCACAGGGGCTTAGTTGCTCCGTGGCATGTGGGATCTTCCCAGACCAGGGCTCGAACCCGTGTCCCCTGCATTGGTAGGCAGATTCTTAACCACTGCGCCACCAGGGAAGTCCCCTAATTGTATTTTAATAAAAAATACATACTCTTAAAATACAGTTTATAAATGAAACTCTGAACAAGTTTACAATCATATTTTAATTGACGTGTAGTTGATATACAATATTGTGTTAGTTTCAGGTGTACAACAAAGTGATTCAGTTATACATATTTTTTTCAGATTATTCTCCATTATAGGTCATTACAAGATATTGAATATATGGGCTTCCCAGGTGGCGCAGTGGTTGAGAGTCTGCCTGCCGATGCAGGGGACATGGGTTCGTGCCCCGGTCTGGGAAGATCCCACATGCCGCAGAGCGGCTGGGCCCGTGAGCCATGGCCGCTGAGCCTGCGCGTCCGGAGCGTGTGCTCCGCCACGGGAGAGGCCACAACAGTGAGAGGCCCGCATACCACAAAAAAAAAAAAAAAAAAAAGATATTGAATATAGTTCCCTGTGCTATACAATAAATCCTTGTCACTTATCTATTTTATATATAGTGGTGTGTATCTGTTAATGCCACACTCCTAATATATCCCTCCCCCCCTTGCCCCTTTGGTAACCACAAGTTTGTTTTCTGTGTCTGTGAAGTTTACAATCATATTAATTTCCAAGTCCTGAAATTAAGACTGTTTATGTTCTCCCTATAGACTTTAAGTATATATATACTGAGATATAACTGACAAACAACATAACCTATACTGACTTCTCTGTCTTCCCTGTCTTAATTCTCCACTTCTGCATCTGGGCAAACTAAGACACTCCCTTCAAGAGTTTTTATGTCAATATCAAACAAACAAACAAACAAACAAGCCAATCCAAAAATGGGCAGAAGACCTAAATAGACATTTCTCCGAAGAAGATATACAGATTGCCAACAAACACATGAAAGAATGCTCAACATCACTAATCATTAGAGAAATGCAAATCAAAACTACAATGAGATATCACCTCACACCAGTCAGAATGGCCATCATCAAAAAATCTACTAACAATAAAGGCTGGAGAGGTGTGGAGAAAAGGGAACCCTCTTGCACTGTTGGTGGGAATGTAAATTGATACAGCCACTATGGAGAACAGTATGGAGGTTCCTTAAAAAACTAAAAATAGAACTACCATATGACTCAGCAATCCCACTACTGGGCATATACCCTGAGAAAACCATAATTCAAAAAGAGTCATGTACCACAATGTTCATTGCAGCTCTATTTACAATAGCCAGGACATGGAAGCAACCTAAGTGTCCATCGACAGATGAATGGATAAAGAAGATGTGGCACATATATACAGTGGAGTATTACTCAGCCATAAAAAAACCCTGAAATTGAGTTAGTTGTAGTGAGGTGGATGGACCTAGAGTCTGTCATACAGAGTGAAGTAAGTCAGAAAGAAAAACAAATACCATATGCTAACACCTATATATGGAATCTAAAAAAAAAAAATGGTCATGAAGAACGTAGGGGCAGGATGGGAATAAGACACAAACCTATTACAGAATGGACTTGAGGGCATGGGGAGGGGGAAGGGTAAGCTGGGATGAAGTGAGAGAGTGGCATGGACTTATATACACTACCAAACTAGATAGCTAGTGGGAAGCAGCCATAGCACAGGGAGATCAGCTTTGTGACCACCTAGAGGGGTGGGATAGGGAGGGTGGGAGGGAGATGCAAGAGGGAGGAGATATGGGGAGATGTGTATATGTATAGCTGATTCACTTTGTTATAAAGCAGAAACTAACACACTGTTGTAAAGCAATTATACTCCAATAAAGATATTTAAAAAATTTTAATTTTTTATGGTAGGGACTTCCCTGGCGGTCCAGTGATTAAGACTCCACACTTCCACTGTAGGGGGCATGGGTTCAATCCCTGGTCAGGGAACTAAGGTCCTGCATGCCATGCGGTGCGGCCAAAAAAAAAAATTTCTTTTTTTTTATGGTAAAAAAAATGTGTATGGTAATCACACTATCACACTTGGTAACAACTGCTGAGGATGATCCTGTTAAAAAAAAATCACCTCCGTGCTTACCATGTGGCAGGCCCCATTCTTGGCAGAGGGAATGGAGAGATAAGTTAGGCATGTACCCCTGGGGAAGGAGGAAGTGGGATTTCAGCAGATGTACAGAGCGTCATTTTAAGATTAGCCCATTGAGACTTTTGGGAAAACAGCCAACTAAATGCACACTTCTACTTTTGCTTTACCCCTTGGCTCCACTAGGTTAACAGTAAAGGGATTTATTATTGTTTTTAAAGGCATAAACTGTTAAGGACTGGAGAACGGGAGAGGAAACAAGAGTGAGAGCATTTTGAAGAACAGAAAGCAGATGGGTTAATCAGCAGAACTGAGAAAACCCAATCTTCTGGCAGCAGAGGGGAAAGTCAAAGCCAACCTGATTTATCCCCCAAAATCCCTCCCAAAGGCTCGGGAATTGGTGGTACCAATTCCTGAAAGTAAAATTGGGGATAGGAGTGGGCAGCAGAGAGGAGGATGTGAAATAAAGGAAATTCCCTAAAAGTCTGTTTGACGAGCAGTCAGATTTGCAGATCCTCCCAGCCCCCGCCCAGCTCTAGGTAACTGGCCACCTACCTCTGCAAAGGTCTGGAGGTTTATTTTTTGGAGACAGTAAAACAGAGTATCTGGGCTTGGGGGCCCCAGCACATTTTCAGGCAGAGGTACTATATTGAAAAGAGGAGGATTGGGCTTCCCTGGTGGCGCAGTGATTGAGAGCCCGCCTGCCGATGCAGGGGACACGGGTTCGTGCCCCAGTCCGGGGAGATCCCACATGCCGCGGAGAGGCTGGGCCCGTGAGCCATGGCCGCTGAGCCTGCGTGTCCAGAGCCTGTGCTCCGCAACGGGAGAGGCCACAACAGTGAGAGGCCCGCGTACCGCAAAAAAAAAAAAAAAAAAAAAAAAAAAAGAAAAAAAAAGAGGAGGATTAAGTGAAATCTTGTATTTAGTTCCCTGGGACTGCTGTAACAAATTACCACAAACTGTGTGGCTTCAAACAATAGAAGCATATTCTTTCATAGTTCTGGAGGCCAGAAGGCTGAAATCAAAGTGTCAGCAGGGCCATCCTCCTTCCAGAGGCTCTGGGAGAGAATCCATCCCTTGTATCTTCCAGCTTTTGGTGTCTGTCGGCATTCCTTGGCTTGTGGACATATCTCTTTCTGCTCTGTTTTCACATTGTCTTCTCCTCCAAGCTTCTCATCCCCCACTGCCTCTCTCTTATAAAGACACTTTTTAAAAAAAAATTATTTATTTATGGAGGGCTTTCTCTAGTTGTGGCAAGCGGGGACCACTCTTCATCGTGGTGTGGGGGCCTCTCACTATCGCGGCCTCTCTTGTTGCGAAGCACAGGCTCCAGACACGCAGGCTCAGTAATTGTGGCTCACAGGCCCAGTTGCTCCGTGGCATGTGGGATCTTCCCAGACTAGGGCTTGAACCCGTGTCCCCTGCATTGGCAGGCAGATTCTCAACCACTGCGCCACCAGGGAAGCCCTAAGGACACTTTTGATGGCACTTAGGGCCCACCTGAACAATCCGGAACTATCTCCTCACCTCAAGAGCCTTAACTTAATCACAGCTACAAAGAACCTTTTTCACAAATGAGATACCATTCACAGGTTCCAGGAATTTAACATGGATATACTTTTGGGGGCTGTTTTGAGGCCTGCACGCTGAGATACCCTATTCCAGTCCTTTGCCACATCTGCAGGGCTGGCCCCATTGCTCACATCCAGGGGCCAGGCAAATTGTATGTAGTGGTCTTTCCCAGGCCATTGCATTCCAGGTAGGAGACTGGAAGAATCTTCTCCAGAAAATCTGGCTAGACTCAGAGGAATCACCTAAAGATATTTTAACATCCGGGGGTTCCCAACAAATGGCCCAGTTCAATGTCAACAGCCCACTTCCCAATATATACAATGATCAGCTTCTTGGTCCCCTACTCTTAAATAGGAGCAGAAAATCAAGAAATATCAGACATCTGAGTGTACCCTCTTAAATGAAAAATTGAGAACAAAGCAAATAGAGAAAAGTAACTAAAGAAAACAGACAATGCAGGAAGGAAAAAAAAAACTAAAAAAAAAAACAAAAAAAATCAAGAACAACTTTTCAGAGAGTTACCCTGAAGCAAGAACAAGATGCTATTAAAAATAGGAATATTTTGAGAACAAAGAGGGCTTCTTGGAAATTAAAAGCAGAGATATTAAAAATTTAATAAAAGAGATGGAAGATAAATGTGAGAGTTTGTCTCAGAAAGTAGGACAAAAAGACAAAGATAGAAAATAGGAGAGAAAAGACAAGTTGTTTCAGGGACCGGTCTAAAAAATCCCACATTTGAAAAATAGGCATTTTATCGAGAAAGAAGAGAAACGGGGTGGGGTGGGGGAATCATCAATAAAATAATTCACAAAAATTTTCTATAACTAAAGGCCATGTGTTTCCAGATTGAAAGTGTTTACTGAGTGCCCAGCATACTGGAGAAAAATAGGTCCATAGCAAGGCACATCACTGTGAAATTTTGAAATACCAAGAACAAATTTGCGAAGAGAAGGAGAAATAGGTCACTTCAAAGTATCAAGAGCTTGGGGCTTCCCTGGTGGCGCAGTGGTTGAGAGTCCGCCTTCCGATGCAGGAGACACGGGTTCGTGCCCCGGTCCGGGAAGATCCCACATGCCGCGGAGCGGCTGGGCCCGTGAGCCATGGCCGCTGAGCCTGCCGTCCGGAGCCTGTGCTCCGCAATGGGAGAGGCCACAACAGTGAGAGGCCCGCGTACCGCAAAAAAAAAAAAAAAAAAAAAAAAAAAAGTATCAAGAGCAGAATAACTTGGGACTTCTCCACCAAAATTCAGACATAAGAAGGTAGTGGATTAATGCCTTCAAAATTCGGGGGAAAATGATTTCCAACATAGAATTCTATACCCAGCCAAACAATCATCAAGGGAGCAGATAGAATAAAACCATTTTCAGATATGGGAAGTTGAAATGTTTCTACTTCCCACACACCCTTTCTCAGGGAGTTACCAGAGGCTGTACTTTTTGGCTACACTGAAAAGGGTGTGTGTGTTTGTGGTGAGACAAGGAAGAACAAGACACAGGACCCAGGAAACAGAAACATAGCACAGGGGAGAAGCAGATGGAATCCCCAGATGATGGTGAACAGACATCCTAGGATGACAGCTGTGCACCAGAGTGGGTAACAGGTTAGATTCCAGCAGATCTGAAGGCTCCAGGGAGATTTCTTTAAGAAGGTGAACACATAGAGTTTCTGAGGCATTAGAAGGAGTGGAGAGGATACTTGCACTACTGGCAAAGAGTTTGGAGCTGAACTGATAACAAATACTGAGAAAATTAGGTCAGCTTGGGTGAGGTCAGAGAACAAGACAATAATCAACTTAAAAAAAAAAACCAAAAACTAGGACTTCCCTGGTGACGCAATGGTTAAGAATCTGCCTGCCAATGCAGGGGACATGGGTTCGAGCCCTGATCCGGGAAGATCCCACATGTCGTGGAGCAACTAAGCCTGGGTGCCACAACTACTGAGCCTGCGCTCTAGAGCCCGCGCTCCACAACAAGTGAAGCCACCGCAATGAGAAGCCCGCGCACTGCAACGAAGAGTAGCCCCCACTCGCTGCAACTGGAGAAAGCCTGCGTGCAGCAGCAAAGACCCAACGCAGCCAAAAACAAAATAAATAAATAAACTAAAAAAACAAAACAAAACAAACAAAGAACAAAAAAACCAAAAAAGACTGTGGGGAAAAGCAAAAGGACATCATAGTTTACCATGGTGCTCAGTGGTGAATGTCACAATTATGTAATTAGTAAATATGGATCTCACCAAAATTACCATATACCTATCATGAGAGGATGGGGGAGTGGGAAGGGTATATACATATGTGCTGGGGCCAAGTGTAGGGAAGGAAAGAGAGCAGAACCCTCATATCCTAGAGAGGGAAAGGAGATTATTCTGAAAACTGAAAAATTTAGAAGTGGCAATCAATAGAAGCATGTTATTTAGAGCCATGGAATTAAATATAAAAAATTTAGCTTAAACTAGTCGAAGTCGTTGCCTTTGGGGAGGGGGAAATGGGAGGAAGAAGTGAAGTGGGGACTGCTGCTTCTAGAAAACTTGACCTTTCAAATCATGTGCATGTATAACCTTGATAAAATAAAATCTAAAACCAAAAAAAAAAAAAGGACAGGCATACCATATATTAAAATGTTGTTTTGATAATGGCTATCTCTGCATTGTGGACCATGGTTAATTTTCTCCCTTTTTCTTACTTGTCATTATTTGAATAACTTTTGTCTGCAAATAACATATGGCATGAGTGAGAAAAAAAATATTTTTAAAGGGAGAAAGAAGAAAACGTCTGCCCAGGGGCAGCCTGGAAACCAGTGTTTCCATCTGTTACCAGGTCTCAAAGTGGGGAGAGTGAAAAGCACACAAAGGTGAAGTGGGGTGGGCGGAGAAGGAAGAATTGACAGAGCTTGGTGACTCACAGAATAGGGAGGTGAGGCAGTGTCACAGAGAGAAATATCAAAGTAACCATGGCCTTGACTTCCTGTTTTTAAATAAATATGACAGGCTGGCATATTTCTAGTTTGTGAACGATGACTGAATGTTCCTAGTCACAGCACGGTGTCAAAGGGTGTTACTTATCAATACATTTTATGCTTCTACTTTTACTCACCTGCTATTTACTTTACATAGCAGTCCAAGTGATCCTTTTTTAGCATTCATCGGATCACATTACTCTTTTGCTCAAAACCATCCCATGGCCCCTCATTTTACTGTGAACAAAACCCAAAGTCCTCTTAGTTATCTACAGTGCCCAGTTTGGTCTGCCTCTTGCCCCTGCAGCGGTCTCTGACCTTCTCTTGTACCTTTTCCTCTGCACCCCAACTCATTGAATGTGGCAAGCTCACCCCCAGCTCAGCACCTTTGCACATGCTGATCCTTCATCTCCCTTCCTCTAGATATTTATATAGCACCTCCTAGTCATAATTCAGCTTCCATCACAAATGTCACTTCCTCAGAGGGGCCTTCAGGAACCACTCTGCCCACTTACCCCAGCCAGCTACTATCTCTTGCAACATTTTACTTTCTTGTCTTCAATGCGCATATCACCATGTGAAATTATCCTGGTTTTCTCTTTTTAAAATGTTTTAAAATTATTGTTGAGATATAATTCATTTAACGTAAAATTCAGCATTCAAAAGCATACAATTCAATGGCTTTTAATCTATTTATTATGTTGTACAACCATCACCACGGTCTGATTCCCAAACGTTTCCATCACCCCAACAAGAAACCCTGTACCTGTTAGCAGTCATTCTCCCCTGCCCCCATCCCTGGCAGTAGAAACCAACCCACTTTCTGTCTCTATGGATTAACTATTCTGAACATTTCATATAAATAGAATCATAGACGTGGCCTTTTTGCGTTTGGCTTCTTTCACTTATCATAATATTCTGTTTCTTATAAAAATTTGCTTCCTTATTATCTATCATCCTCTTTAGACCCTCAGAAGGTCTAATACCTAGAATAGTGCCAGTATAAGTCATTAAATATGGATTAGGCACCTATTATGTGTTATGTACACAGTAGCACAAAAAGTCCTCTCCAAAGAAACTCTCTCTAATCTTTTTTTTTTCCTAAGTAGTCTTCAAGTCTCCCCTCATGCATCCCCAAGGAGGGTGATGGGCCAAGACTTAGTAGGCTGGTTTGGGGAAGTTTCCCCCTTCTTGGCCCAGCAGACATGATCCAACTCTCTCCAGAAAAGGACACCTCACACCAGCACAGAGGCCCCAACCAAGACTGAAACAAAAGATAAGTCCCAACTGAGCACCAGTTACTAAGGGGTTTCCCTGTCCCTTTGGTTCTTATTCAAGACAAATCTGTGTGACAGTTAAGATATTCATCTTAAATAAAAAGTGGAAGGGACCATGGGACAAGGAATATGGGAAGGATCTAACTGCACAGAGAATAGCCTCCATGACCAACAAGCAAGGAAATCAGGACCTCAGTCCTACAACCACAAGGAACAGAATTCTGCCAACAACCTAAATGAGCCTGGAAGTGGATTCTTCCCAGATAAGGAGTTAGACAGGCTGCTGCCTAGACTTCAGCCTGTGAGACCCTGAGCATGGAACACAGCAGAGCCTACATGGACTTAGGACCTAAGAACTCTGAGCTGGATGTAGTTTAAAAGACAGAAGAAAAAAAAAAAAGATATTCACCTTGCTGCCTGCAGTCCGCCACTAAATGCAGGCTTGCTCTGAGGACCCCAGGGCTGGTTGGATCACTTGGGCCAGCTGGTAGACCGAGAGGCCCGTTAGAATAGGAGTTAAGAAACCAGATGCTGGAGTCGAATTTCCAGAGTCCAAACCCCAGCACTGCCACTTACTACCTCTGCCACCTGGGGCAAGTTACCCTCCCTCTGCCTCAGTTTCCCCAGCATGCATTTCAGAGTATTATTTTTAGATTAAATGAACTAATATTCATGAAGTCTTAGAATGATGCCAGGTACATATTTAGATGTTTCTCAAATTAAAGTAACCCCTCCCCAGATAATATATGTATTCCTAATGGGGCAACTGCTTCCAAGTGATGCTGCACTCCTTTTTTTGCTTCTCCTGGGTTGGAAATACTGGTTGTTGTGACATCTAACCACAGTTTTGTTTTTTGTGTTTTTTGTTTCTTTGTTTTTAACTTCATTTAAAGACCAAAAGGGTAATTCCTCTCTGTTTCCTAATAAGAGAAAAGTGGAAACACTCCAATTATTCATTAATGGAAGAGTAAATGCAGACACTGAAAATGACTCACATGTATGGATATTAACTTAGGAAAGGGCCTGTGCTCTGCCTTGGCGATGTAGTATAGTGGTTAAGGTCATGGACCTTGAAGGCAGACCACCTATGTCTGAATCCCAGCTTGACTACCTACGGCTGTGTGATGCTGGCTAAAACACTTAACCTCTCTGGGTCTCAGTTTCCCCATCTGTAAGGTAGGGTTAACAATAGTGCTTATCATATAGAACTATTGTTAGGATAAAATGAAGTAATACACCGAGAGCAACTACCACAAGCATTGTGAGTATTCATTAAGCCTTAGCTGTTACTATTTAAAAAAAAAAAAGCACAAATGGACTTTAGGATTTAAACATATTTCTATGCATTGAAAAAAATCTGAGATAATTTATAAACTGCTCTAAAATTATAACTGTTTTTCACTCTCTTCTTCATGCTTTTCTGTATTGTCTGAAAAAAAAATTTCATAATAATAAGCCAATAGTACTTTTGTAACCAGAAAAAAATTTTTTTAGTTAATTCCATTTGGGGGTGGGGGAATTAATAAACAACTCCACCCTCCACTGCAGAGGCAATCAATGAGTTATTTGCCTGTCCTTGCCTTTTGTGTTTGAGGACTGTTTTTCCTGGGAAATTCTTGCTAGAACACAAAGTAACCCTTGTTAGCTTAACTTCTCTCTCTGTGAATCAGCCTGTTAAAGGCTGGGTGGGTTCTCCTTCCCCCTGCCTGACTTTGTTGCAGGGGAGGAGGTACTGACTCATGAAACCCCTGGTTCATCTGGCCATTTACTTCACTCACAGTCGTTCAACAGGGTTGGGAAACAAACATGGCCCATCCAATCAACAGAATTCCATGGTTCCTCTCAAAGGTCGAGACAGATTCATATCTATTACCCTGGAAAGATGTTTGTGATCACTCCACTCAATGAAAATAAACTAACTACAGAATGATATTTATTCAACAAGTAGGTATTGAATTCTTAGCCACTCTGTTCAAGGCACTAGGGACACAGCAGTGGTGAGCAGAGAAAAACCCCTGCCCTGGTCGAGCAGAAATTCTGGAAGAAGAGAAAGAGAGCACAAGAAAACAAAGTTAATTTAGGTAATGAAAACTGCTATGATGCTGAAACAGGAGGGAAGGGGGCAGGGCACAACCTTTAAAAGAAAAACATAGCGTGGGGACAGGACATAAATTGATTAGAATCAAACAGGTCCAAGATGGCAGATGAATCAACTTCCACTAGACCTTGAGCCTCAGTATATGCTCATTGCAACACATCAGCAAGCGAAATGATACACCCACAGGCGCCATGACAGTTCCAAGGCCGACCATAAAGGTCAAAAAGTGGGCAGTGACCCAATTCCTGGGAATCTCCACCCCCTTCCCCAAAATAGCTGGAATAATCCTCCCACTCATTAGCCTATGAAATTACCCACCCCTATAAAAACTGACAACCCCATACTCTGGTGCCACTCTCGCCTTCTGAGATGGCCCACACTCTGTCTGTGGAGTGTGTTTCTCTCTAAATAAACCCACTTCTTACCTATCACTTTGTCTCTCACTGAATTTTTTTCTGTGATGAGACATCAAGAACCTGAACTTCATTTAGTCCTGAAAAGAGGCGTGTGATCTCAATTAAAAGACCGTGGGTTTTGGCTGGGTTCGAGTCCCAGCGTGTCTGTTCAAGTCCCAATCTGAGGTCCACGGTTTTAATGCAAGAGAGTGGGAGGGGGGCAGAGCTACTTAGATGGGGTGGTCATGGAGGGCCTCTCTAAGGAGGTGGTGTTTGAATTGAAAACATACAGTGTGATTCCACTTTTGTAAAACATATTCCTCTATGTGTGTGTATATGTCTGTTTACTATAAGCATAGAGGAGAAGTCCAGAGAGATACTCATCAGAACATTTCCGCTTTTAACTCCAGATATTTCTGGAGTTCTATTCTATGCATTGGCCTGGGAAAAATTCTCAAGACACTAAGCTGATTCAGGCAGGTATGGTCCTGCCCTCAGAGGACTATCTCCTTTTCTGATTCCCCACATCAGCCAAACTGGGCTGGACTCCAAACTCATCACTGCAAGTAACAGAACCTCAGAGTAGTTTAAAGGAGAATTTATTGGCTCACATAAGGAAAAGTCCTGCGATATAATTGGTTCAGGCATGGCTGTATTCAGGAGCTCAACAGTGTCAACAGGCCTGTGTCTCTCTTCATCTCCCATCTCTGCTTTCCCTTCTGTTGGCTTCACTCTCAGGCAGGCTCTTCCCATGAGGTGACCAAGACATCTTCAGCTTCTGTCCTCCCAGCTCAGCGATCCTAGGGAGAGAAGAGTACCCCTTCCCCTGGCGACACTAGCAGAGTACTAGAGCTGCCTGTCATTGGTTCACTTTGGATCACATGCTTTCCCTGAGCCACTCACATTGGCTTGAGGGATGCAGGAATCCAGGTGAGGATAATGCATCTACTCCTGGAGTCTCCTTCACCTGGACCACATCTACTGAGGAGGGGAAAGGACCACCCAAGCTGCTACTGGGAAGGCCAAAAAAAAAAAAACAATGCATGATTAACTTTTTGCCACACAGTAATGACACGGGATAGGAACACTTACCATTTCCATTTTACAGAGTAGATTTGAAGCTTAGCAGCTTTCATAAGACCACACAGCTAAGAAGTGGAGGAACTGGTGTTTAATCGAAGTCTGTCTAATGCCAAAGCCCCCAAATGATGATCATGATGTTGATAATTATTGTAATAAGAACTACTATTGAGCACCTACGGAGTGCTAGGTTTTGCAAGCACGATCTCATTTCATTCCCCCTGCAACCCTTTGAGGCAGGTGTAGTGGACAGTTGTAGTTGACTCCTTGATATCCATTCCAGCTCAGCCACAGGCCTGGGACCCAATTAATGTAAGACAATCATGGGAATTGCATCCCCTTGCCAGAGATTGGTTTGGGAATGGGCATGTGACCCAAGTCTGGCCAATGAGAAGTGAGGAGACGTTTGCCAGAGGCTTCTTGGAAAGTTCTTCCTCACTTTCAGGAGAGGGTCTGGAAGTGACCCTCTTTTCCTACTGGACATGAAAGAGAATGCCTGTAGCCCTGATAGCTCTTGACAGTCATCCTACGATGACAAGGAGAACCAGCCTTAGGCAGAAACCAACAGTGTGGATGGAAGAACAGAGAGACGGAAAGAACCTGAGTCCCTGATGATATCATTAGGTTGCTAGAACTACCTCTGTCCTACAGTTGGCCTGACCTGGACATCCTGTGAGGGAAGCAGGATAGCCTGTTCTAGTTAAGCCAGTTTGTGTTTTATTGGCTCCTTTTTTCTAGCAAAAGGCATGCTAATGGACTTAGTATGGATTTTTAAATCTTTATTTCACGGATGGTGAAACTGAAGCTCAGAGAGATCAAGTGAGTTGCTCAAGGTCACACAGCGAGCCAGGCTTTAATCCAAGGTTTGTCTGATTCCAGACTCACCTCACAGTGTGGTTTCCCCACAGTAGTAGCCGTCCTTCTGCTAGATATTTTTTGAGCACCATGACGCTGAATCCTCCTAACTACCCTGTGAAGTAAGTGCTTTTATTATCCCCATTTTGCAGATCAGAAACATTCACAAGGGAGGGGAGGTGGTTTAGCAGAGAGGCTTTCGGATCTGAGGCTTTCCTTTCAGGTTTATGATTCAGAGCCAAGGGCAGATAATAGTCAAGTGGAAGGGGATAGGAGTGGGATTGGGGAGTAAGGAAATCCTGAAGGTTGCAAAATGCTAGGATCTTATTTCAACCCTGCTGAAGTATTGAGCCAGGAGGATTGGGAAATAGAACCCCAGAAACTCATTTGTCCTCTCAGGATTGGCTCTTAATTAATTTTAAATTTGGGTTAAAAAATTTCATGTAGGGAATACATCACCATTTTAGAAAAAAATTGGAAATATAGGCACATAGTAAGATAACATAATTTTAAAATCTTACCAATACTCCAGCTGTATAATTGTTGACAATTCTGCTTAATCCCTTCATGCCTCTATTTCCTCTACATGGGGAGTCAGGAAAGCCGTTCTGAGGTGGTAGCATTTGAGCCAAGGCAAGAAGGATGAGATGGAGCCAACACTGGAAGAGTGTTCCTGGCAGAGGGAATAGCATATGCAAAGGCCCTGAGGTGGGAGTGAAGTTGGCTGACTGAAGGGATGGGATGATGGCCAGTGGGGTTCATGAGAAACAAGGGAAGGGGGAGTCGAAGGAGATGAGGTCAGGGAGGTAGACTAGAGTCAGATCACAAGAGGGATATATGGTTTGGGGGACAGGGAGCTGCTCATGTGCCCAAAACACAGATGATCAGCCAGAAATCCAAGCAGAAGTTTTATTAATTAGCATCAGGCTTCTGAGAGGAAGGGCAGGCGAGAGACACTACCAGTTAGTTGGTACATTTTTACCAAGTATCAACTCTGTGCCAGGCCCTGCCTGGAGTTCTGGCTTCCAGGAATATTTGCTTTGAAGATCAGAAATTCAGAGGCAGCCAAGTCTATAAAGAGTTATTTTTCCAAAGAGGACACCTGACTAGCCAACAAATGGATGGCAAGAGCCTCAAGGTCCCTCCAAAGCAGGCAATGCAGGTTAAAACATGTAGAGACGTTTCACAGCTGTGGACTGGCAACAATTTGAAAATCAAAACCCAGCAAACTGTAGAGGAGTGGTTAACAGCTCAGGCTCTGGAACCAGCTTCCTCGGGTTGGTACCATGCTCTGCCATTCCTAGCTGGGTGATTTGGGACTAGTTACTTCACCTCTCTGTGCCTCCATTTCTCTATCTGTTGAATGGGGATGAGAATTGTCTTTAACTCAAAGTTTCTTAGGAGGGTTACATGAGCTATTTCATGTTAAATGTTGAGAAAGGTGCTTGGCACAGACTTAGCGCCATATGTGATGGTGGTATTTTTATTGGTGAGGAAGTGGGAAACAGAAATTTTCACACACAGCAGTTTGGCATTTGAAAGGCATGCACCCTGTGACCAGCGATCCCACTTGCAGGTATTCACTGTAGAGAAGCTCTCACACCTGTAAGGATGGACAGCTTCACCCATAATAGGCCAAAAGTGGTATCGACAGTATAGGTGTCAACGGGTGAGTGGATATAATAAACTGTGACATATCCCCATAAAGGAATATCAGTGAGCAGCAAAAATGAATAAACTAGATCTAAAGAGGTCTTAAAAATATAATGTTGAATGAGAAAAGAAACTTTCAGAAGTAAACTCTTAGTATGATACCATTTATGTAAATATTAAAGTCACAAAACAACATTATATGTATAGTAATACCAGGGGTGATATTGAAATATGACCTGGGCACCAACCGATCAGAGCAGAGGCTGACTGTGTGGGCCCCAGCGGGTGGTCCAGAAGTGGCTTCTCCATGCTCACTAGCACCTCCCAGCCTCCCCACCCCTGTTCCGTCCATTCTATTGCTTATTAGCTGTGTGATGTCAGACAAGTTGATTAATCTCTCTGGGCATCAGCTTTTTCATCTGTAACATGGGAACAATAGTTGCAAAAGCTAATACATACACGGTTTCCCATTTGCCAAACCCTCATTATAATCCTCCTAGTAACCGTTTGTGGTGAATTCTATTATTACTCCCATTGTGTATAAATGGAAACTGAGGCATAGAGAGGCAGAGAAACTTATGGTCATGGTCCGTAGAACTTAACCTATAGGATTATTGCAAATATATAGTAAATAATACATGTTAAGAGCTTAGGAAAAGGTTTAGCACTGAATAAGTGCTCAGTAAATATTAACAGTTATTTTTATGTCACTGCCCTGCTCAAAAGTCTTCAGTGGTTCACCATTGCCCTTAGGAAACAGTTTGAACTCCTCAACATGGGCTACAAGGTCATGGCCTTTCCCCTTCCCACCCCTCTATCTCATTCCCCTGTTTCCCCCTGTTCTCTATTCTCCAGTCAACTTTCCTTCTCTCAATTCCACCCATACCCCTCCCCTTCCCTCCCACTGGGCCTTTGCACATCCTTTCCCTTGCCTGAAATGCTGTTTCCTCCTGCTCTTATTTTACCTGGGTAGCCTCTAAACACCTTCACAGTCATATACAGTGACATCTCTTTCAGGAGACCCTGTAGGAATGGGTTAGGTCCTCCTGGTCTGTGTTCTCATAACTTTGAAGAAATGTCCCTTAAGTAATGCTTATCCCTCCTGGAATTAATTCTTTAGTGTTGGTCTCCCCCTCTCAACAGTGAGCTCTTGGAAAGCAGGGAAATCCTCTGACTTTATCACTGTTGGTGGCCTGTGGCAGGCATTACAGACTGGCTCACTCAACACTTGTCCCAATCCCCTTGTAATGTGGCTTCTTGTACTGTAACAGCTAGAAAATGAAAAACTAGATTTCCCAGACTTCTTTGAAGCAGGAGTGATTCATGTGGTCCAGTTTCCCCTGGTAAGCCTTAGAGGCAAAAACAAGCTGTGGGGATGCCAAGTGGTAGCATCTTCTGGCAAACACAACAGTGGGGATATCTGGTCCTTCTAGAGAATAATAGTGGAGTTCTAGCTGCCAGCCCCTAGCTCCCTAAGTCCTGAGCAGGTGGCAGAGGCAGCAGAGATGTTTCTTTTGGAATAGTTCAGCAGTGAAGTTTTTTATTTTTCCTGGCTTTGATGCTCCTGGCTACAGTGGGGTTATTTAGCATCTGTGCTACCGCCTAATACCTTTAATCAATCCCTTGTTTCTTAAGCTGGCTCTAGTTGATTCTGTTGTTTGCAATTTAAAATGCCTTGTGCATGTACTCAATAAATATCGGTTGAATGAATGAATGAATGATGACCTCTTAGGAACCTCCCTGTTCCCACTGCTTTTATCCCCAAGTGGTAACATCACAAGCCCTAGACAGTTATCTTTCTTTCAAAGGTCAGGGACAGGAAGATGACGTGGAATGTCTTATCATTGGCAGGCCTTGTAGATGAAAGAGAGTCCTAGGAAGGAACTGGGGCTGTCTCCTTGGGCTGCCAGGGGAGCTGGCTGGGGCCTCGGAATGATTGGGCTTGGAGAAAGGATGTTGTGTGCGGGAGAGGGAGTGGGCAGGGTGGGTCACCGAGCTGTCCCGGGGCCATCGGGGCAGGGGTTCTCTTATTGGGGCCCACCAGACGTCAGTGCATGTACTGCTTTTCAGTTGAAAAGCACGTTAGAAAAATATAGTTATGAGCCAAAGATTTTCTAAGAAAGCTTAAACTGCATGTCAGCCAGAGCACTTTTGGCTGTGAGTGACAGAAAAACCGATCTTAGGAAATGCTTAGGTTGGGTTCCTGCAGAAGCAGATCTGAGACAAGGATTTGTGAGCAAGTAGTTCATTTGGGAGATGATTCTGGGAAGCGCTGATGGACGAAGTGGTAAGTGAGTCAGGGAAGGGAAAGAAGCCAATATAAGGGGAGTCACTGAGCAGGTAGTCACTCTAGGCGGCTGAGGCTCAACCCCATCATGGGACTCTGGGACACAGAGTAGAACACAATTCAGAACTGCCCACTCAGTGGGCAAGGGAGTGGGGTATTTATCCACCGACTCCTGTCAGTCATTGGGGAGGGTGAACCGCCCCCCAGCATTCTCAGTCTGTTTGTACTAAATGCTCATGGGGGGCAAAACCCTCAGACAGAGAGCACAGGGGCTGGGAATTGGAGGCCATAAGGTCATTGAGCATCAAAACAATGATTGCCAAGGGGGTATGGGCAGAGGATCAACATCATCTGCTACAATGACTTAAGCCAAAAAAAAAAAAAAAAAAAAAAAAGGACATTTATCTCATGGAGAATAACATGTGTCCCGGGATATGCTGGCTTCACGTACAGCTAAATTCAGGGACTCATAAGTTATCAGGACTCAGTCTCTCTCTTACTCTCTCAATAGTGGCCACCTTTGAGCTTCAGGCTCTCTTCATACTGGTCTAGCTCAGCAGAAAGTAAACAATGCTTTCCCAATGACTCCAGAAAAAACCTGAAGCTTGATTCATTGGTCCACCTGGGGCCCATGCCTATCCCTGAACCAGTCCCTGTGGGCAGAGGGATGAGGTATTGATTGCCTGCTTTAGGGCATTTGTACTCCCTTGGAGCCAAGGATGGAATTAGCCCCATCTGTTTCATATGGGCAGGGAGTAAGGAAGGGGGCTCCCAGGGAAATTGGGGTGCTGTTACCAGAGGATGGGCAATTGGATACCGAGTAGGTAAAACCAAGAGGACAGATGTAGTCCAAGCTCTCCATGTGTAGATGAGAACCAGCACCCCAGATAGGGGAAGGGACTTGCCCAGGGTCATTCAGTTAGACAACAGCAACCTAGCTTCCTGTCTTAACCCAGCATCTTTCCACCAGGAGCCAGTGGCCTCTCAGTAAATCGGGTTGGCTTATCCAGTACAAACCCTTTATATCCTCCCATCCTAGCTTCTTCTCTCGATCCATGAGAGCCGTGTGTGACTCTAACACATATCTTCCTGCTTTTATTAAACAAATGTTTAATCCCTCATTTCCCAGGCAGAGAAACGGAGCATTTTTTTAAAATGGTGTTAATTCAGGGGTTAGCAAGCTTTTTCTGTAAAGGGTCAAATAGTAAATCGTTTAGACTTTGTAGGCCACTTAAGTCCTCTGTTGCATATTCCTCTCCTCCTCCTCTTTTTTCTTCTCTACCTATTCCTTCTCATTTCTTCAGCTCTTTAAAAATCTTAAAACCTTTTTCAGCTGCAAGGGCCAACAGGCCGCAGTTTGCCAATTCCCAGTATAATGAAAGAACATAAGACTTGGTGTCCCAGGGCTTCCCTGGTGGCGCAGTGGTTGAGAGTCCGCCTGCCGATGCAGGGGACACGGGTTCGTGCCCCGGTCTGGGAAGATCCCACATGCCGCGAAGCAGTTGGGCCCGTGAGCCATGGCCGCTGAGCCTGCGCGTCCGGAGCCTGTGCTCCGCAACGGGAGAGGCCACAACAGTGAGAGGCCTGCGTACCGCAAAAAAAAAAAAAAAAAAAAAAAAGACTTGGTGTCCCAGAGGGTGGACTCTGGTGCTGATTTAGAGCAAATCCCTTCGGCTCTGAGCCTCAGCCCCTCAACCATGAAGGAGAGACCATACTCCCTCTCTCTTGATGCTGACCTAAGAAATAAAGATTATGAACATAAGGTACTATATATTAAAGTACAAACTAGAGACCCAAAATAACCATGGCTTAACAAGGGAAAAGTTGTTTCTGTAATTGAGATAAAATACACATAACACAAAATTCGCCATTTTAACCACTCAAAAATGTATACTTCAGTGAAGAGAGCAGTTTTTAATTTCTTTTTTAAATCTATCTTGGATCTGAGGGGGTATGAGTGCTCCAGGGCCAGGATGGCTCCATGGAGTGGGGGCCTAGGCTCCTACCTTGTTGCTCCTCCATCCCTAGAGAGGCATCCTTGTCCACATGGTCCAAGAAGGCTCCCCAACACCATGTCTGTCATTTCAGCCAGCTGGAAGGGAACAGTGAAGGGAAGAACATTGCCCATTCCTTGTGAAGGTCAGGACCCAGAAGTGGGTCCAGGGGATATGTAGCGGAGGAGCTTTCCATTAGCTACAGCTTAGTCGCATGATTCCACCTTGCTGCAAAGAAGACTGGGATATGTGGTAAAGCTGTGGGAAGCTGTGTGTCCAGCTAAGAATCAGGTGTTCTCTTACTAGGAAAGAGAGGCAGGAACAGACACTGGGGGGAATCATTCATAATCTTTGCCCAAAGCGTCTGGCTCAGAGAGGCTCTACAAAAGATAACTGCTATTCTTGTTGTCTCTTCTTTGAAAAACTCAGTAGGTGTATTTGAAAGATATACATAAATACTGGATACTGATATCACCCTGCATTGGATTTTGGAATCAATACAGTAAGGTTTAAGTCTCTATTTTCATGCCTTCCTAGGCTATGTGATCTCTCCAAATCCTGTTTTCATCAGTCAAGCAGAGATAAAGGCATATTATTCATGCAGGGGCTGGGAAAATCAATGAACATAAAGCTCATGCACAATGTCCAGCGCAAAGGGGTTGCTCAGTAAAGGGTCATTTTATTGATAAGAAATGTGTATGATAGGTAAGAACATGGGCTCAGAGATCAAACAGACCTGGGTTCAAATGTAGACTCTTCTACTTCCTAGCTGGGCAAACTATTTAACCTGGCTGTGCCTCAGTGCTCTCATCTGTGAAATGGGAGCGGTAACAGCTCCAGCACACTAGATGGGTTTCAGGCTCCAAGGAATTGCTGGCACATTGAAACCAGCAGCAAGGTGAGTTATTATTAGGTCCCCTTTCCCACTTTGAGCTTGTGGGGGAAGAGGCAGGGTCAAAAAGCTGTTGCTGCAAACCTAATGTTGTGCAAAGAAGTCATACGTGAAAGAATTAACGCTGTATTGTGCCAACACACAAAGTTCAAAACAGGTAAAAATAACCATTGGTGTTGGAAATCAGGGTAATGGTTACCATTCAGGGTGGTAATAGAGGCTGGAAGGAGGCTTCTAGGGGACTGGAAAAGTTCTGTTCCTTGGTCTGGGGGCTAGTTACCCTAGTGTGTGTTGCCTCTGTGAAAATGTATTGAGCTGTCACTTGTGTATGTGCACTTTTCTGTATGTATGTTACACTTCAATAAAAATTTCCCTCCAAAAAATAGTTGTAGTCTATTAGAAAGCCAGCAGTGGCAGAGGGGCCGAGAGGCACGGGTCGGGGCATCCTTCCTTGCCAGCCACTACAGTTTCTGTTTCAGCTCGAGGTACAGGCGTCAGCTTCCCCTCCAAATGCTCAGCTTGGCGTCTACCACTGGAGCCTCTGGTCACAAAGTTCCCCTTTCCCTGTGATGTGGCCTGATTACCACATCCGGGGCCAGTCTGGTGCCAGCCAGCCTGACTGCCCATGTTATCGGCTCCTGGACTGTGGGAGAGACTTGTTTAGACAGGGGAACTTCCATAAGTCACCGGAACAGCAGCCTCATTTCATTGATCTTACAGCTGGGATTAGTGCTGTTCAATCTTCATTTCATTAATCCGGACACTATGTATGTAGCTCTCGACAAGGTTTGTGGTTGGTACAAAGATGTTTCATTCATTCATACAATAAATATTAATTAAGCACCTACGAGGCACTGTGCTGGGTACTGGGGATGCCTCTGTGTAGAAAACAGACATGGTCTCTGTTTTCCTGGAGCTGACTTATTAGTGGAGGGAGATAGACAATAAATAAACAAATAAGTATATAGTATGTTAGATGGTGATGGATGCTATGGAGAAAAATTAAGCAGAGATGGAGACACAGAGTGTAAGACAAGTTTGGGGGGCGGGGTTTGCAATTTTTAACAGTGTTCAGGGAATGCCTCCCTGAGAAGGTGACATTTAAGCAAAGACTTGAAGAAGAAGAGGGAGTGGGCCAGGTGAGGATGTAAGGAAAGAATGTTCCAGCCAGAAAGGAGAGTAGGGAGCTGAGGTCAGAGAAATTGCAGGGAACCAGATCCCCTGCCTTGGGGGTCAGGGTAAGGATTTTGACTTTTACTCCAAGTGAGAAGGAAGCCATGGGGGGATTTGAGCAGAGAAGGGACATGATCTGATTCTACCATAATGTTGGCTGCTGTTTTGAGAGTAAGTTATTGAGAAAAAAGGTGAAAGCAAGGAGACCAGTGAGGAGGCTGCTGCAACAATCTGGGTGAGAGATGATAGTAGCTTGGCCCGAGATGGTATCAACAGAGGAGTATGGATTCTGGATGTATTTTGAAAGTAGTGCCAAAAAAATTGCAGATGATTGGATGTAGGGGGCAGTGAGAGACAAAAAGGAATCCAAGATGGTGCTCACATTTTTGGCCTGAGCAAATAGAGGGATGAAGGAGACATGAACTAAGATGGTTAGAAACATGATGGGGCAGTTTAGGTGGGGAGAAAGTCAGGAGCTGGATTTGGGGCATACCCATTTTGAGATGGCTGTCAGATCTCTAAGTGGATATGTGGCAGGGGCAGATGGAGATCTGGCCCTGAGGTTCAGGACGGAGGTCTGGGCTGAAGCCATCCGTTCAGGGAAGTCAGTGTTTAGGCAGTATTTCAAGGCAGGAGATTAGATTGGAGAAGATATCCAAGGACTAAGCTGTGGGGCACATCCAACACGATCAAGGTCAGAGAGACAGGGAGAAAACCAGCAAAGGAATTGAAAAGGAGCAACCATCATTAAAATAAAATTGATTCACCATTATTAAAATAATAACTACCCTTGGAAAAGATTGTATCAAGGTGGAATGCACTCCAAGATAAGTTTTTACAAAAAAATAAACAAATCCAAAGTGCAGAAATGTATATACTTACATGAGTAAAAATATATACAGTATTTTAAAACCATCATAGATTGGTTTAGGCAAAAATCATCAATGAATGCTAATCTGAGGGCTTGGAGAAATTTATGAGGAACATAATATTTCATTGGTCTTCACTCGTCCCCCCAGTAGATTCCTTATTAGTTTCAAGGAGAACTAGTATACCTTCACCAGGAAATCAAAATCGACATCACCAAGGAGGGGCAGGTGGACATCATGTTTCTCCAAATGTGATACCCTGAGAAAATACAACATCACTTAAGCCATATTTCATAACTTAAATCACACTGGGGCAGACTGTCCTTTCCAAAGATGGTCACACCAATATGTGTCCCATCTCAAATACTTTTCTTTTTTTTAAATTTATTTATTTATTTATATTTTTGGCTGCGTGTGGGCTTTCTGTAGTTGCAGTGAGCAGGGGCTACTCTTCATTTTGGTGCGCGGACTTCTCACTGCGGTGGCTTCTCGTTGTAGAGCATGGGCTCTAGGCACGTGGGCTTCAGTAGTTGTGGCTTGCGGGCTCTAGAGCACAGGCTCAGTAGTTGTGGCGCACGGGCTTAGTTGCTCCATGGCATGTGGGATCTTCCCAGACCAGGGCTTGAACCCATGTCCCCTGCATTGGCAGGCGGATTCTTAACCACTGCACCACCAGGGAAGTCCCTCAAATACTTTTCTAATGAAGTGACATCAACATGTCTTGTCTAGAGGTGGAGTCCATGTTCCTTGGCCTTGATCCTGGGCAGAACATTGTAACTTCTTCAACTAACAGAATTCAGTGAAGGTGCCACTACATGACCTCCAAGCCTAGGTCATAAAAGGCAATATGGTTTCCTCCATTCTCTCTGTCTCTCACTTGGATGCTTGCCCTTCTGTCCCAGACAGCATATTGTGAGGAAGCTCAGGGCACATGGAGAGGCCTGGTGTAGGTGTTCTAACCAACAGCCCCAGCTAAACCCCCAGCGAGCAGCCAGCATCAACTGCCAGATACAGGAATGAATGAGCCTTCAGATAATTCCAGCTCCTAACCTTTGAGTGTTCCAGCTGAGGGCCCAGATATAAGTCTTCTCTACTACCCCCTTTCTGAATTCCGGTCCTATCAGAATTTGGGGTAATCTGTTACACAGCAATGTTAAGAGAATAAATCTCAAGTGAGGAACATTCTGTGCAAAAACTGGCCTGCTTTCTTCAAAAGTGTTAATGTCATAAAAGACAAAGAAAAGCTAAGGAATCATTCCAAATGAAAGAAAACTAAAGAGACATAATAACTAAATGCAAAACATGGTCTTGAACTGGATCCTGTACTTGAGGGGAAAAGAAATGCTGTAAAGGATGTTACTGTAACAACTGACAAAATTGGAATATGGATGGTAGATTAAAGTATTATATTAAGGTAAATTTCGTGAATTTGGTAACCGTGCTTAGTTACACAAAATAATATCCTGTTCTTAGGAAAGATATGTTGAAATATTAAGGGGTTCATGGAGCATGATGTTTGTAATCTATTCTCAAATGGTTTCAAAAAGTAAATATTAGGGGCTTCCCTGGTGGCGCAGTGGTTGAGAGTCTGCCTGCTGATGCAGAGGACACGGGTTCGTGCCCCGGTCTGGGAAGATCCCACATGCCGTGGAGCGGCTGGGCCCGTGAGCCGTGGCCACTGAGCCTGCGCATCCAGAGCCTGTGCTCCACAACGTGAGAGGCCACAACAGTGAGAGGCCCGCGTACCGCAAAAAAAAAAAAAAAAAAATTGGTGAATCTGGGTAAAGGGCGTACTGAAATTCTCTGAATTATCCTTACAGCATTTCTATAAATTTGAAACTGTCTTGCAACCTGTAATTGTGGTTGCGTCTGGGGTGGAAAAAGGAACATGGAGGAAGGAGCCCCACTTTTTCACCCTTCTGTAGTTTTTGGAAGTATTACCTGGTTAAATAAATAACTAAAAAATGAAAAGTAACTAAAGTTCATTTATTAGACACATGTTCTAGGCACTGTGTTACTACTTGCATGCTCCAGACCATTCTCATTTATTCCTCTCAACTATGCCCATTGCACAGAGGAGAAAACTTAGTCTCCAAGAAGGGAGGTGATTCACCCAAGGCAGAACTCAGAACCAGGAGTTAACCCAGGTCAGTCTCATCTCAGAGGCGTCAGTTTGGCAGAATCTTCATTGTTTAAAGGAAGAAAAAAAAAGCATCTGGCTCTTACTGTGTGGGTGTGGATTGTCCATTGTGAAGTTTAATAAGAGGTGTAGCCATTTGACCAATTAGTCATTCAACAAACATTTATTGAAAAATCTTTACTGGGCTCAAAGGCAGATTGACTATGATTTACGAGTACTGGGCGGTATTAGGAGTTCTAGAGTGTTCTGGGGTGAGTGAGGGGGAAGCCAGGGTACAATCGGGAAGTATTTCTGTGTAAACTGCCTAAAGAGATTCCAGAGGAAGGGGTCTTGACTCTCCAAGTATCCAATAATTTGAGGTGAGTTATTTTTTTTCCTTGTCAATAAATACTTTCTTACCTATTTTATATTTATAGTTTGTGTTCTTTTTCTAAAATTGCATGAACTTCAAAACCCATAACCACTAAGAATCAAAGAGGGACATCAGAGCCTGGGGGAGTTGAGCAGTTACGACACAGTGGCAGGTGCACTGCTGGGGGAAGTAGAGGTACCGTAAGTAGCCCTGATCCAGTCACTCAGAAGTGCCAGGCTGTCCTTCCCACTTCCTCACAGTTGCCCCCAAACTCCTGTTTGACCAGCAATTAATATTTTTATCATCTACTTTCTTGCTGTCCCAAAAGTGACATGGGTAGCTGGCGATGGCTCTGTAGCATGAGTGTGATAGTGTCAGATAATATAATGAATACTTGTCTGCTAGGCACCCCCCCAGTCTGAATTTACTGAATTCATCTCATTTAAGCCTCAGAACAGTCCTATGTGGGACACACTATTATTATCTCCATTTTACAGATGAAGACATTGAGGCATGGAAAGGTTAAGTACTTTGCCCAGGTCACAGTGGCATGTGGAGGAAACAGGAATCAAACATGGGCAGTGTAGTGTTGCCCAGTACGGTGGGCATCTGCGGCTCATTCCCGCCCAGAATCCCAACTTTCCTTTGGGGATTCACCCACTTCCACTTTGGACCATGTGGTTTGGGTGAAGCTGACCATGCCCCTTGGCTCTGGGGTAGGTCATGTCATCAGTCCTGGCCCTTCAAAGCTAGCCACGGTGGGCTTCCCTGGTGGCGCAGTGGTTGGGAGTCCGCCTGCCAATGCAGGGGACGCGGGTTCGTGCCCCGGTCCGGGAGGGTACCATGTGCCGCGGAGCGGCTGGGCCCGTGAGCCATGGCCGCTGAGCCTGCGCGTCCGGAGCCTGTGCTCCGCAGCAGGAGAGGCCACTACAGTGAGAGGCCCGTGTACCGCACAAAAAAAAAAGCTAGCCACGGTGCTTAATTCAAAGTTGACCACAGCCAGGTCAATGGGAACCCTCCCTCAAACCTTTATTAAAACTAGGTGAAAAATGTACTCCCCAGGGTGGCGGGGATGGTAAGAGAGAAGCAGTCTAGAGCTACTGAGATCTTCTTTGTCACCTGCTTGAGAAGGAAGGCAATACAGGCAAATCTGAGCATGACAAAGCCCCACTGACATGGCTTGAGTCCTGGATCCAGCCATACCTGAAATGCCTGTGGGCTTTTCATTAAGTGAGCTAATATATTCTGTCCCCCTCCCCCCTTTTGTTGGCTCAGTTAAGCACATAGTAGGAGCAGATGTTCAAACAGCAGTTGTGGTTGCTGTCATAGTCACAGGTCCATCCCCTTACTTCTTTTTTAAAACTTTCTTTAACAGCTTTATTGAGATATAATTCACATACCACATAATTCACCCATTTAAGGTGTCCAGTTCAATGGTTTTAAATATATTCAGAGCCATGCTGCCATCTCCATAATTTTAGAATATTTTCATCACCCTAAAAAGAAATCTCCTATCCATTATTTGTCACTACCCTTTTCCCTCCAATCCCCCCGCACCACCCCAGACCTAGGCAACCACTCATCTAACTTCTGTTTCTATACATTTGCCTATTCTGGACATTTCATATAAACGAAATCATATACTACGTGCTCCTTTGGGTCTTTCCCTTAGCACGTTTTCAGGGTTTATCCTTGCTGTAGCATGTGCCATTACTTTATTCCTTTTTATTGCTGAGTAAGATTCCCTTGTAAGGGTATATCGCATTTTTTAACATCTTTATTGGAGTATAATTGCTTTACAATGGTGCGTTAGTTGCTGCTGTATAACAAAATGAATCAGCTATACATATACATATACCCCCGTATCTCTTCCCTCTTGCGTCTCCCTCCCTCCCACCCTCCCAATCCCACCCCTCTAGGTGGTCACAAAGCACTGAGCTGATCTCCCTGTGCTACGCGGCTGCTTCCCACTAGCTATCTGTTTTACACTTGGTACTGTATATGTGTCCATGCCACTCTCTCACTTCATCCCAGCTTACCCTTCCCCCTCCCCGTGTCCTCAAGTCCATTCTCTAATAGGTCTGCGTCTTTATTCCTGTCCTGCCCCTAGGTTCTTCATGACCTTTTTTTTTTTTTTAGATTCTATATATAGGGGTTAGCATATGGTATTCGTTTTTCTCTTTCTGACTTACTTCACTCTGTATGACAATCTCTAGGTCCATCCATGTTGCTGCAAATGGCATTACTTCCTTCTTTTTATATGTTTAACATTTTGAGGAACTGCGAAACTGTTTTTCAAAAGTGGCTGTACCATTTAACATTCCCACCTGCAATGTATGAGCCCCCCTCCCCCACCTTACTTTTGCTGTGTAACTCTGGCAAGTTGTTTCAATTCTCTGGGCCTCAGTTTTCCACATTTGAAATGGGGACACACCATTGTGAGGATTAAAAAGAGATCATGTATATGAGATTTAGGACAAATCTCTTAAGTTCTGGGCCTCAGTTCTCATCTGTAAAATGGGGATAGCAAAAGCATTTCCTTCATAGGGTTTTTCTGAGGAGGAAAGGAGACAGCTGCTAGAGAACAGGACACAATCAATAAAAGGTGGCTGTACCCTTAGTTAGAATGTGATTTCCTCTTTCCAGTTGAGGAAAACTCTCCTGCACATCTGTGTGCTATGCACCAGACTGTATATGTATCAACGCTCCCTTGATTTTCTTTCTTTTTTTCTTTTTAAATTAATTAATTAATTTGTTTGTTTGTTTTTATTTTTGGCTGCATTGGGTCTTCGTTGCTGCGCGTGGGCTTTCTCTAGTTGCAGTGAGCAGGGGCTACTCTTCATTGCGGTGCGCGGGCTTCTCATTGCGGTGGCTTCTCTTGTTGAGGAGCGCGGGCTCTAGGCACGCAGGCTTCAGTAGTTGTGGCGCCCGGGCTCAGTAGTTGTGGCGCATGGGCTTAGTTGCTCCGCGGCATGTGGGATCTTCCTGGGCCAGGGCTCGAACCCATGTCCCCTGCACTGGCAGGCGGATTCTTAACCACTGAGCCACCAGGGAAGCCCCTCCCTTGATTTTCAAGTTGGAATTCCTTTGCCTTGTGCAACCCTGGAAGATTTGTTTTCTAATCGTTGATAATCGGCTGACATTCAGGAACCCACAGAGTGTTTCAGTGGGGTGACATGATCTGCTGATGAATGACACATCCCCTTAGATATAGAAACTGCCAAGCCTGAAGCAGGAAAGTGTGAAAACCCCATGACTGAGTCATGATCCCTGGAGTGGAATGGGGGTGGGGAGGTGGGGGAAGGAGTGGGAGGGGGCTGGAAAAAATCGCAGTTCCCTAAAGGCATCCGGCCTTTCTCTCTGATCTCATCTCTTCCTCTCCCTCCTCCTACAGTACCCATCAGTCAGAGCAAATCCCTCACATTTTCTGGAACAAGCAGTGCTCTCCAGACCTTCGTATATGCTGTTCCCTCTGCCAGGAGCACCCTTTCTGCTCCTTACCTCCCTGTCACCTATCATAGTCCAGTTCATCCTTGAGTTTTCAGATTAGAGGTCAACTTCTCTGGGAAGCTTTCTGCAGTGGGGATCTTTTATCTTGCCTATGCAACGTTTGTTTCCTCTGGATCAGAAAACAGCATCTCAATTTTCCTTTGGGGAGTTACTGCCTCCCCAGCTCTTATCCATGGGGTTCAGATATGGGCCCCTGGGTCCACGGGTGAGCCTGGCCAATGAGCATATCCCATTCCCCTGGCCACAGTGATTGGCTCCTGGATGGGCACGTCATTCCAGTGAGGCCAATGAGACTCACTGGAGTTTTGTTGGAATTGTTGGGAGAGAAGATCTCCCTTCCCACTGGGGTTGCCAGTTATAAGAATTAAGCAAGCTTGGAGTTGCTTCTGGCCATCTTTGGCACCATGTGCAGAAAGCCTGTCTGAAAGCAAATCCAAAACAGAGGAAAGCAGAGCTGAAAGGTGGAGAGAGAGATGAAAGAAGAGACAGAGACATATTTTTTGATATTGTTCGAGTCCCTGGAGTCATGCCTCAAGGCAGTTTTACATCTTGATTTCTTATAACTCAGTAAGTCATCCTCTCCCACTTTTATTTCACTAGTTTGGTGGGTATTCTTTCACTTGCAACATAAATACACCTGACTAATACTCCCTGATTCCATATACACCCTTGAGCTGGGATGGATACCCTTTCTGGGCTCTCCTACAGCTCCGTTTCCTCCATTTTCATTGCATTTAATAGATTGTATTATAATGATCTCTTTGTTCGGTTGTATCCCCCACGAGACTCAGGGAGCTGTTGTGCCTTGTTTACTGCAGTATCTCTAGCACCTAGCCACACCCAGCACATAACAGCACCTCAATAGATTCAATTTTCATTCCTTTTAAAAAAATTACACACTAATTCAGAGTAGCATATATACACATACACAAAATGATTCTATAATTTTCTATGGGCCTGTATGGAAGTGCACAAAAAAAAGTTTGGAAAGCTACCACCCATGCATCATGGTGTAAGTTACCTCGCATCATTGTGGTCACAGGGAGAATGTACTTATGTATTATTATTATCATTATTAAAACTTAACTAAAAACGAAGCTTAACAAACAAAAGCGGCACAGGCTCTTTGTAATAACGAATGCAAACAATTCAAAACTGTATAGTTAAAAGTGAAAGTTACCTAGCGTCTCCCAATTAATATTTGTTGAATGCAGGAATAAATGTCACAACTATAAATAGTTGATGAATGAATGATTAAATAAGAAAACAGTTCCGACCAGAGAGACCTCCATTCAAGGTGACCTCCCTGTTGCCGCCCCCCGCCCAGCCCCTAAGAGGCCAGCTGGTTTCCCTGAAAGTCTGGGCCTTGGGCCAAGGTTTTAATTCTTTCTGGACTGGGCCCCTGTCTGGGAGTCCTTTTTCCCTGGAGCCTTGTAGAATGACTCACAGGGTTTTTTGTGGATGGAGTTCCCTAGTGACCAGAGGGTCACCTCTATTCTTCAAGCAGGTGGGTTCTGAGTAGACTTCTCAGGGACTGGGTTGGTGAAGGACCGGGGGTTCCTGAGTAACTGTGTGACCAGTGCTGAGTGCTGTTCCCTAGGAAACAGCCCCCAGTAGACAGTCCCCAGTTGTAACAGGCTGTGCAGAGAGACTGACGGCCCAGACAGTGGGCTCGAGGTCCAGTGCTGCCAGCTGACTTGTGGTGGGACCTTTCCCGTCCATGAAGTGAGGGAGGTATGCGGTGGACACTGGTGGCTGCCTAGCTGGTAACAGTCCTGCGCCTTCTTTCCTGCTCACAGACCCTCAGTGCGGGCGGTGGGGGAAGGGACTGGATTGCCATGTGTTTAAGGGGAAGGTTGGGCCTCTCCTCGTCCCCAATGCCCAATGTTTCTGTGTCCAAGTGAGTGTGCACACACACGTGTATCTTCGTGTACACACACACACACACACGCACACACACGAATCTTAAATAGTCCAAGCAAATCATTTTAAGGCCGTAACATCCACTTGCTAGCTTGTAATGGGTTTAGCATGTCATAACACCTTCCGTGTGGTTTTGGACAGGTCACTTATTCTCTTTGTGCCTCACTTTCTTCTTTAAAGTGGGAAGAGTTCTTACTTTCCAATGTTTGTTGTGGGCCTTAAAATTAAGCCAGCTAAAGGGCCCAACGTCTAGCAGGAGTTAGAGTTAACAGTTCTTAGACAAACACTGTTAGCTTAATTCCCCATTTGAGGACTTTTTGTTCTTTTCATAGGTGACAGCTAGTGACGATGTCTTTAGTAACTCCATTTGCTAGTCCTACTTGGAATATGTATGAATTATTAGGTTAAAGGCGCATTTTGTTCAATGAGCAAGGTGATCTCATAACATTGGGGGTGCGTATGAGGAGAAATCTCTAAGGACAGAGGATGCAGGCAGTGAAATATGGAGATTTACTTGTGTCTGGAAATTGCTGATGTCTGGAAAGCCATCCTGTGAGAAATATGGAATGCTGGCCCCTTCTCTACAGGTCCAGGTGCAGTGGGGCCTCTGTTAACAAGAATTTTATCAGTTGAAGAATTTGGGAAACCATGGTTTTAGAGATTCATTCTAATCCCTGATTTTGCCCTTTACCATCTGGGCAAGTCATCCTATTTCCATAAGCCCTGGATTCCTCATCTGTAAAATGGTAATGATATAACCAACCTCAGTGGTTTGTAGTAAGAGTTAACAGTGGTTCCCAGCTGGGGGTGATTTTGTCCCCCAGAGGACATGTGGCTGTCTAGAGACATTTTTGGTTGTCATAACTGGATTGGTGGAAGGAGGGTGCCCCTGGCATCTAGTGAGTAGAGGCCAGGGATGCTGCTAAACGTCCTACAGTGCACAGTATAGCGTCCACTACAGATAATTATCTGGTCCCAAATGTCAACAGTGCTGAGGCTGAGAAGCTCCAGGTTAAGTGTGTTAATGGGCCTACAGAGGGTGTAGGCCAAGAAGACTTTTTTAATTGCCTTAGAACAAACAAAGCTGCCCATAACATAAAGGCCTTCCCCCAGTCCGGTAAAGCAGAGTTAAGTGCGGGGTGCAGATAAGGTTGGAAAGCCAGAGAGAGCTCCATTGTTCTGTGTGAGCTGTGGTGGGGAGAGTGGCAGCGGTGCCAGAATCTCTGTGTGTGACCCACTGGGAGAAGCCAACTGGCTGCCAGGGGTTGCCAGGGCCTTTACTCCAAGCTGCATTGTGTGGCAAGTTTGAGGTTTTTACATAGATGGTATCTACAGCTCAATGAAAGTGACTCTGTTTTCTGAAGTTGCTTGTTGTTACATTTTATATAATATTAAGAAAATATCAATGGTCCATATCAGTGGTTCTCAACCGGGAGTGATTTTTGTCTCCTGGGGGCCTTTGGCAATGTCTGGAGACAATTCTGATTGTCACAACAGTGGAGGAGGCTGCTGGCATGTAGTGGGCAGAAGCCAGCGATGCTGCTAAACATCCTGCAGCACAGAGGACAGTCCCTTCCTCCCTGCAAAGAATTATTTGGCCCCATATGTCAATAGTGTGGATATTGAGAAACCCTGGGTTATATCAGGATGTTTTTGTTATTGTGTATTGCGGTCTAAAAGCCACCCCAGCTGTCAGAGGATGGGGGAGGGCAGGTTTGATGGAGTGGAAATGATAAATTCTGTTTGGACAGGTCAGGTAGTTCCTGAGATCATTTGGGAGCCAGAGGGGGACCCTAGGGGGTATTTCACAGAGTGCTTCTTGAGTGTTTCTTTTACATGCCATGTCCTCTGCCCTCTGCTGACCACAAGGACATCTTAGAGAGAGTTCATCTCAGCTCTGGAGAAATGTCTGGTCAGTTGAATGACGGGCACTAAGGATTTTGAGGGTACAGAAGGAAGGGCCCTGGGCTGGGAGTTCAAGTCCTGACTTTGTTTCAGTGAGGCCAGCAAGAGCCTCTCTCCTGTCGAGCTCTGCAAGCCCTGGACTCTCAGGGGCTGAGATGATAGGGAGACAAGATGGCGGGGACACGGGGAACTTGGGAGCAGGACTGGCACCACTGGGGTTCCCAGGACACGGGACACAGTTGAGGGCCAAGGAGGTCCAATAGTAAGGACTTAGTGTAAGCAGATGCAGGGCAGGGCAGAGGCCTAGCCACCTTTTAGCCAGAGAGGAAGTGATGAAGGGAAAGAGAAGGTTGTCAGGGGGAGGAGACGGTGCAGAGGATACACCTCTCGACCTGGAGTTAAGGTCTCAAGTCACATAGGGGTGGCTGCAGTTCCTGAAGTGGGTTTTAACACTGTGTCCCCAGAACCCCCTTAGTCCTAGGCAAACTGGGACAGTTGGGCACCCTGCTCAAACTTCCCATTCCCAGTCCGCCTTCCTCTACTAGAGAAGCCAGGAAGCTAAATATTTCATTTTCCTAGCCACCTCTGGCCAGCGGAGACCATGAGACACAGTTCAGGCCAACCAGAAGTAAGCTGAAGTCCACTGGGAATGCTTTCCTTCCGGAAAATAAAGACAAAGCCTTGCCAGGACAGGACGTTTGGACTTTCTCTTTCTTTTAGTAGCAAAATCCCTGAATTTTAGCTGGGTGGCCAAAGACTGCATTTCCCAGAACCCCTTGCAGATAGGAATGTCTGTGTGACTATGTCCTGGCCAATGGGATGTGAACAAAAGTGACATGCACAAACTCTGCTGAAGTTCCAGCATTCACTCTGATTGGACTCATTTAGGTCATGGCCTATCTCAGAACCAATCACTGTCACTCAAGGGAGGCAATGCTTTGATTGTCCAGGTCTGGTCACTTGTCTCTTGGGGTAGGGACAGTCTCACCTGAACCTCAGGAACGAGACATGGGGGAGGGGAAGTTCCCCAAAGAAATAACTGGGTGCTGTGAGCAAACGATAAGGGGATGAATGCTGGACAGGCAAGGGGAATTGTTTTCTGTGTAGAATTCCTGTTCTAGGCCATACATCTCCCCTACGTGCTCAGGGGCTCTGGACTTCTTGGCACTCTTGTGGGTCCAAACTGCCCTTTTGTCCAGATCAAGAAAGGAGAACTAAGGCACTGACTTAGGAGACCATCAACACCACGAAGCAGACTTTGTGGATTGCTTTATTCCCCTTCTTCGTTGCCAACAGAACCTAATTTTGTTGCTGAAGAGCAACATGCCAGGTCCAGAGAATGAATTCTCATTGGTCTAAGCCAGCCATAGCAATCCTGTCTCCCTTTGTCTTAGTCTTGGGGTAAGCTTGGGACCCAGTCCTGGCCAATGAGGCAGCTGGGAAAGTCTGCTGAGGGCTTCTGGGAAGGATTTCCCTTCTTGTTAAAAGAAAGAGAAGTTTTCTCCCCCAACCCCTTTTCTTTCACAGATGTCTTCTTATAGCCTTTGGATGTTGTTGTGACATTGGGAGCTGTAGCAGTCATTCTGAGACCATGAGGGAAAGACCAAGGGAATCCTCCAGAAGCTGACTCACTGCCCTAATACTGAGATGCTGAACTCTCCAACCCTGAAACATTCCACCTGTTGGTTTATTGTTACCTGAGATTAAAAATGTCCTCATCATTTAAGGCCCTCTTAACTGAGTATACAGTTATCTTCAGCCCAAAGCACCCCAGTGGATTTACCTTCAGCCTATAAATTTTAAGGCAAGGAGGCTGCCACTCCTCAGAGATTATTTGGTTCTAAAGCTGGTCAGGCCTCTCCTACTTTGCTCTCTGAATGTTCTATTATGAAGCTCTTGCACGTGATAAACATTAATAATTCAGGCTTCCCTCGTGGCTCAGTGGTTAAGAATCTGCCTGCCAATGCAGGGGACGTGGATTAAAGCCCTGGTCCGGGAAGATCCGCACTTTGTTGCTGCGGAGCAACAAAGCCCACGCACCACAACTACTGAGCCTGTGCTCTACAGCCTGTGAGCCACAACTACTGAGCCCACGTGCCACAACTACTGAAGCCCACGGGCCTAGAGCCTGTGCTCCGCAACAAGAGAAGCCACTGCAATGAGAAGCCTGCATACCACAATGAAGAGTAGCCCCCGCTCGCTGCAACTAGAGAAAGCCCGCACGCAGCAACAAGGACCCAATGCAGCCAGAAGTAAATGAATAAATACATATATTAAAAAAAACCACATTACTAATTCATCAGGACCCTACCACCATGGACTGAGTTTTGTACCTTCCTTGTAAGTCTCAAAGTTGCCTGAAGCTCTTTACAAGCATTCACAACACAGAGAGTAAGTGTGGGCTGGCCTAGGAGTCTGGTCTCTAACATTTTAATTTTTGTTTCTAATTTTTAAATTTGTTAATAATATCAAACCTACAGGAAAGTTAGATGAATAAAAATAGAATAAAGTATATCTATATACCCTTTACCCCAATGCACTTATTGTTAATATTTCTTCTTCTTCTTATTATTATTTTTTTTTTTGCGGTATGCAGGCCTCTCACTGCTGTGGTCTCTCCTGTCGCGGAGCACAGGCTCCGGATGCGCAGGCTCAGCGGCCATGGCTCACGGGCCCAGCCGCTCCGAGGCATCTGGGATCCCCCCGGACCGGAGCACAAACCCATGTCCCCTGCATCAGCAGGCGGACTCTCAACCACTGCGCCACCAGGGAAGCCCTTATTGTTAATATTTCTATAATATCTTTATCATTTGTGTTCTCTCTCTTTCTGTCTCTGTGTTTACATAATTTTTTGAACCTTTTGATTGTATGTTACATACGTCATGGCCCCTCACCACTAAGTATTTCCTAAGAGTAGGAATATTACCTTACATAAACCCAGTGCAGTTATCAACCTCAGTACCTTTAACATTGATAATGTTTTAATTTGTGTTCCAATTTTGTTAATTAATTGATCCAATAATGTCCTTAAGCTTTTTTTCTTTTCCAGTATAGGGAGGGTCCAGTTTAGGGTGTCATATTGCATTTAGTTGTCATGTCTATTTAGTCTCCTTTAATCTGGAACACTTCACAGCCTTTGTCTTTTGTGACATTGACATTTTTTTTTTTTTTTTTTTTTTTGCTTTACGCGGGCCCCTCACTGCTGTGGCCTCTCCCGTTGCGGAGCACAGGCTCCGGACGCACAGGCCCAGCGGCCATGGCTCACGGGCCCAGACGCTCCGCGGCATGTGGGATCCTCCCGGATCGGGGCACGAACCCGTGTCCCCTGCATCGGCAGGCGGACTCCCAACCACTGCGCCACCAGGGAAGCCCGACATTGACATTTTTGAGTAATACTTCTGTCTTTTTTTTTTTTTTTAAACAATGTGTCTCATTTTGGATTTGTCCAATACTTCCTCATGATCAGACTCAGATTATGCATTCTCAACCTGGCCTTTAATTTTGATTCTAATAAAAACTGGCCATATGATCCTAAGCAAGTTATACCTCCTCTTTGAGCCTCAGTTCCCCTAAATGTAATAAGAAAGAGTTGATTAGAACCCCCTCCTAGGATTCTACTATAATTTTTCACATGACACCAACCCTGTAAATTCTTTCCTTCTTTTCTTCTAAAAGGAAAAAAATGAATAAAAGGAATTGATAAGAGAAGTATATAGCCACTGACAATTTGGGATTCATTCACTCAATAGATATTTACTGTTCACCCATATTGACCAGGACTCTTTCAACTGGAAGGTACAGAAACTTAACTCATACTGGCTTGAACTACAAACAGAAGAAGCCCAGAGGAAGGTTTAGCTTCAGATAAAGGTGGGTACAGGTGATCAAGTGATGTCACACGGCATCTGTGCCTCTCCCTTTCTTCATCCTGCTCTCTTTTCTGTTGACTTCATTCTCTGGCAGGCCCTCTCCTCATTGTGGGGAGCTGCTCACTAGCAGCTCCAGGCTTGCAAACAACCAGCTCAGTAGCAGTAGTGGAAACGTTGCTTCTGCTTTCCCGTTCTTCTAGCATAAATCCTGGGGCGGGCTGTCACTGGCGAGGACTGGGTCAGGTGCCCATGCCTGAACCAATCACTGTGGATGGGAAAGTAGAATTATCTGGATGGGGGCCTGGATCATGTCTCCACCCAAAAGCCAGAAGATGGTGTCTGCCCTGGACTGTGTATCAATCAGCAGAGCAGGGCAGAGCCACTGTCAGTGACTCTCCCATAGGATAAGGGATTTATTATAGGAAGTAGGTCCCCTACAATTGTGGGAGGAGTGGGGAAGTGAAGGCTTGGAAGAGGACTCAGCGGATCAAATAACAGTCATCCGTCAAATTGAGAGACTAAGGCAGCTTTTGGTCAGCAGGGCCAGCAGTTAGGAAAAAGAGCTGGAAGTGGCATAGTGGAGAACAAGAACAAGTCCACCAGTCATGAAAACAGACAATTACAATCTAGTTTGATAAGTGTTTTAACAGAGGAAAGCATAAGGTGCAATGGAACCCTAAGGGTTTACTGAATCCTGTCTAGAAATCAAGGAAGACTTCTTGGAAGAGACAGCATTTGAGCTGAGACATGAAGAATGAAGAGAGGGCCAGATGAAATGGGGGAAAGTAGAGGAATTAGCACATGCAAAAGTCTAGAGCCAAGATAGGATATTAAAGAACTAAAAGTAATTTAGTCTGGCTGGGGCCTAAATATGAAGTGAGGAGGGTCAGGGGTGATGCCAGGAGGCCAGCAGGGGCCAGATTGCAGGTCCTTACAATGAGGAGTTTGAACTCCTAAGAGCAATGGTGAGTCATGGGAGGATCTGAAGCAAGGGAGAAGTAAGTGTCATATTTAGGCGTTGGCAATTTGGAGATGGGAGGATTTTCTAAACATCTTTCCAGGAAAAGTGCAAATACCTCAGCTGGAACTCTGAGCCCTGTACCTTCAAGGGTGTGCTAGCTTTGGTTTCCTTCCTTGCAATTTGGGCAATAGGGCAGGGGTCCCCAACCAGCAGGCCATAGACCAGTACCGGTTGGTGGCCTGTTAGGAACAGGGCCGCACAGCAGGAGGTGAGCGGCAGGCGAGTGAAGCTTCATCTGTATTTGAGGTCTGCCTCCAGTCAGATCAGTGGCGGCATTAGATTCTCACAGGAGCACGAACCCTACTGTGAACTGCTCATGCCATGCGAGGGATCTAGGTTACATGCTCCTTATGAGAATCTAATGCCTGATGATCTGAGGTGGAGCTGAGGCGTTGATGCTAGCGCTGGGGAGTGGCTGCAAATACAGATTATCATTAGCAGAGAGGTTTGACTGCACCGAGACCGTAATTAATCAACTGCTTGCAGACTCATCTAAACCCTATCTGTGGGACGTCCCTGGTGGTGCAGTGGTTGAGAATCTGCCTGCTAATGCAGGGGACACGGGTTCAATCCCTGGTCCGGGAAGATCCCACATGCCGCAGAGCAACTAAGCTCGTGCGCCACACCTACTAAGCCTGTGCTCTAGAGTCCGTGAGCCACAACTACTGAGCCTGTGTACCACAGCTACTAAAGCCTGTGCGCCTAGAGCCCGTGCTCCACAACGAGAGAAGCCACCGCAACGAGAAGCCCGTGCACCGCAACAAACAGTAGCACCCGCTCGCCACAACTAGAGAAAGCCCACGCGCAGCAACGAAGACCCAACACGGCCAAAAATAAATAAATAAAATTTAAAAATAAATAAATAAAAACCTATCAGTGAGTGGCAAGGAAAACAAGCTCAGCGTTCCACTGATTCTACATAATGGTGAGTTGTATAATTATTCACTATATATTACAATGTAATAATAATAGAAATGCACAATAAATGTAATTTGCATTTAAATGTAAGTGCACATTAAATGTAATGAGCTTGAATCATCCCGAAACCATCTCCTCACCCCGCCCCTCCCTGGTCCGTGGAACAATTGTCTTCCACCAAACCGGTCCCTGGCGCCAAAAAGGTTGAGGACCGCTGCAATAGGGCGTTGGGAAGGTGACTGCACTGGTTATGATATTTTCAACTGTAAGTGACAGCATGCCTGACTCATAGTGGCTTAAGCAAAGAAAAAATGTTGTTACCTTTTATAACAAAATGTCTGGAGGTTGGCAGCTCCAAAGATGTTGCAGTGGCTTGATGGTGTTCTCAAGGACCCAGGCTCCTCTCACCTTTCTTCTCTGTCATCTCCAGCAGTTGGCTTTAGTTCTCAGACTCATCACCCATGACAGCTGCTTCCAGTGCCCCACATCATGTGATCACAAGACACTGATCAAAGCAGGAAGGAAGGGGCAGGGGCAAAAGGCTCTCACCTCCCGAAGTTCTATGTTATTAATGAAGTTAACCCCCAGATTTCCCCTGACCTTCCATTGGGGCGAAGAGCTGGATCATGTGACCATCCTGGACCAATCAGTGCTGCAGGGGAATAGGATTATTGCTCTTACTCAAGATGGATCATGATTTATCAGCTGGGGCTGGAGAGCAACCTATCTTTCAGAGATCAAGGGATTTCTGCCTCTTAGCTGAGCCCCCAATCAAGGTTCTTTGGTGAGGGAAGATGTGGAAGTGGAATGGGAATGCCTGCAGGGTAGCAAAGGGTCGTTTGTCCGTTCGGGTGCTCTGTGAAGCAGATGCTAAAGTGGAGTTAGGAATACAAGAGGTTTATAGTGGGTGGGAGGAGTGTTATACTTATGAAAGATAAAATATGGGAGAAAGCAGAATTGATCAAGGGAGCTTCAGACTTCAATACAGATCTGACAAAGTCTTCATCAACAATGTGGGGAGCTCCAGAGCGAAGGCCGTTGGTTAGAGGAGCCCCATGTTGGGCGGAAATGGCTGGCCCAAGTTCCCCACTATACTCAGTCATTGCCTGGGGGCTACTCAGGAAGAGGCTGGCCTTGGCTTGAAGTTTAGACAGATCCCAAAGATGCTGCAGCTGGAGGCTGTCAGCTAACTGCACTCTTCACAGGAGAATAGCAAGTTCTTTCTTGAAGCTGTGCCCCTCCAGGACTGTTGTCCTGCCCCACCCAGCATCTGGCCTGGCTGTGTCCAAGGAAGTCAACTTAGAGGTGACAAATCTATTTCTGCCCAGATCAGCATCTGCCTTTACAGAAGAAGTGAGAACAATTGAGAGATTAGGCTCAATTCAGAAATTGAATTTCATTTTTAGAAAAACATTTTTTCCCACACATAGGCTATTTTCATTATAGTAAAATTAGAAATTGCACATATGCACAAAGAAGACAAAAATCAGTCGTAATTCTTGCACCATTGATGAGGATGATATTAATAAGATAATAATAGCTAACATTTATGGAGTGAGGATTATGTGCCAGGTGCTGTGATAAACAATTCATTTAATCCCAACTCTGCTGCTTGAGTGAGTTGCTTAGCCCCTCTATGCCTCAGTGTGCTCATCTGCCTAATGGGGATATATGAAAATATCAACTACATGGGGTTGTTCTGTGGATTCAATGAAGTTAATCCATGTGAAGTGCTTGGAACATGACCTGGCTCAAAAAATGCTCAATAAATATTAGCTATTATTTTCATTACAAGTCCTCATTCTTTTATCCACAATTCTGAATTTTTTTAAGTTATGAAAACCAACAGTTTCCCAAAAGTCTAGTGCCAAAGCTCATCTGGGAACAAACCCTGACCTGATCTGAGGTTATGTATAGGCTTGTTGAACCCACTTAGCGTGAGTTTTCATGTGTTTCATATCAATGAGTTTGATTACTTTTCTGAAATGTAAAAATTTCTAAATTTTGAAACACTGATTTCTGATAATGGATTGTAGACTTGTGCTATCAATCCTCGTGACAACTCTGTGAGGTGGGTACTAGTAATATCCTCGTTTTATTTTATTTTATTTTTATTTATTTATTCTTTGGGGGGGGTGTGCACAGCATGGCTTACGGGATCTTAGTTCCCTGACCAGGGATCGAACCCGTGCCCCCTGCAGTGGAAGCGTGGAGTCCTAACCACTGGACCACCAGGGAAGTCCCAATATCCTCATTATACAGACGAGGAAGCCGAGGGTCAGGGTCATTATGTGTGTTGCCCAACCCACTTGGCTAGTAGGTGAAACCGTGAGATTTGAACACAGACAGACTGACTCCAGAGCTTCTGTTTGGGGGAAATTTTTTTAATAGTTTCCTTTACTGCAAGACTTTCCAGAGGCTTTAATCTGCTAACATGCTCTATAAATCTCCAGGAGGGGCCTACAGAAAGTGGCAACCCCGAAACTTACAGACGTCAAGGTCACTTTTTCACAGGGGATTTCCCAGTGCTAACACTGAGAACGAAGGAGTCCCCTCGGAGCAGATAAGGAACCTGGGCTGACCAGGATCATCAAGGGGCCAAAGCAAGTGAACATGGGCAAGCAGGGGAATTCTTGGCAACTCCCACCCTGTCACCAACTGACTGTGTGTGACCTTGAAAAAAAATCCTACTTCCTGACTTGTAAAACAGATGAGGGTTTTGTCCAGTCTTTGAAGGAGAAGAGGCTGACTAATGCGTCTGAAGTATACATTCAAAAAGAACTTCAAGGAGGTGCAGCTCATGCCAGCCTCCTGGAAATCCTCTGAAACACTAGGCGGGGCTGGTTGAACTGCTCAGTGGCAGGAAAGCAGGCAGGAGAAATTCCGAGCGTCCCTCGAGCTCTGCAGTGCTGAGTCCCAGATCACCTTCCAACCCCTTCACAACTGAATTTGTCAACATTTCTGTTTTGGCTGTCCTACCAGCCTCTCTCAGATTATATCGGTAAGGACCAGGCTTGCCAGATTAAATTTATTTATTTCATGCCTTTAAAAGAAATGTAAAACTCAGTTGTTCCACTGGCTTTTGTGTGTGTGTGTGTGTGTGTGTGTGTGGTACGCGGGCCTCTCACTGTTGTGGCCTCTCCCGTTGCGGAGCACAGGCTCCGGACGTGCAGGCTCAGTGGCCATGGCTCACGGGCCTAGCCGCTCCGCGGCATGTGGAATCTTCCCAGACCGGGGCACGAACCCGTGTCCCCTGAATCGGCAGGCGGATTCTCAACCACTGCGCCACCAGGGAAGCCCCTCTACTGGCTTTTGAAGTTTTATTTTCTAGTTTTTGAAATGGTAAAAAGCTGACCCGAGATAAACAAAATTTAAGCAGAATGAAAATATCCAGAAAAAGTAAGTCTTCCTCTCATCCTCTTCCCACTGCCTCCTGCCCCCTTCCCCAGAGCCATTCACTGCCACCACTTTTACGTATCTCCTTCCAGGTAAACTTGAGACATACACAAGCATATATTGTTGTATCTATTGAGATGCTTTGGGCTGCAAAACACCCAACCTACAAACATATGATTTACTTATAAGACGTCTGGATGTAGAAACGTTTTAAAGTTGGTTCATTTAAGGGACCAATGATATCATCAAGGGTCCAGGTTCTTTCCTTCTTACTGCTCGGGCCTTGGCAGTATGACCTCTGGCCCTGCACCTTTGAGTCTTGATACTGGGTGAGTCAGAGTGTTGGCAGCCAGAATATTCTGGAAGCTACTCCTATGCCAGGACAGCAGGCGGTATTTTCACTATGCATGGAAGAGCTTGTGAGCTCCGTGATCACATCCACTGAACCCAGACTGAATGTATCCCCAGTTCAGCTTCTCTTTAGCTGGTCCCCCCAGTGCCTGTGCTTCCCCAGTGCCACCTGATGCCAGGGCAGGAAATGGGGGGAGGTGGAGAGACAGCAGTCTTGATGGTTACAGTTAAAATTCCTTACTTTGCAGATGTTACAGACCCACGTGACCCTGTGGACACATTGAAAGGGCTGTGTGGCTGAGGGACCCTGAACTTTTCCTTCATTCTCTTCATGGTAGAGCTACCTCTAGATTTACAGGAAAGCCAGACAGGACTGAGTGATAGATTGGATGTAAAAAGTGAATGAAAGGCAAAAGTTGATTGTGATTCTAATGAGCTTCTTAGCTTGAGCAACCAGATGTTCAGTAAGGGAGAAGTAGGTTTTGGAGGGTCAGAAATCAAAAGTTCCGTTTTGACCATATAATGTTTGAAATTTCTATTAGACATCAATAAGTAACAGTTGCACACATGTGACAGGCCTTTATTATCTCCAGACTTCTTGATAAGTAAATCATACATTTATAGGTTATTATTTTGTACTTGCAGCCAAAAGCATCCCAGCAGATACAATATATGCATATATATGTGTGTGTATATGTATATTAGGTATAGGTATACATATATACATCTAAATATACATATACATCAATCTATTTCTTTCTCTCTCTCTCAAATTTACCTGGAAGGTGTTATATGAACGTAGTAACAGTGCATGCATTCTGGGGATGGGGAAGCTGGGAGCAGCAGGATGGGTATGGGAGAGAGCTGACAGACTTACTTCTCCTGCTTGAACAAGGTAATGGAGGCTCAGATGTAACTTGACTGAGGTCTCACAGCAAGTGGGTGACAGAGCTGCCATTTGAAATGAGCTTGGCCTGTCCCTGGAGTCCAAGCTCTTTCTATGCCGACAGACTCACTCTTCTTTTTTGGCCATGGCTCATGGCATGTGGGATCTTAGTTCCACTACCAGGGATCGAACCTGCGTCCCCTGCAGTGGAAGCACGGAGTCTTAACCACTGGACCACCAGGGAAGTCCAGACTCACTCTTAATGGAAACGGAAGTGAGTTACTTCAGGACACATGCTGGTCTTCTCACCTGCCTCTCCCAGGGCTGGCTCCTTTGTATGTCTCACTATGGCACCTCCTGTGGTTGAACATCAGTAACTGACTGCCTGAAAGGATTCCTGTCTGTGACCAGGAAAGGCTTTGTGCTCTCTTCTCCCCTCTTTTATGGAAACCACAAAGCCTGTGGCTGCAGATGCAAGTGAAAGTAATCCTAGAAGGCCCCCAGACTACACACCTTCCCCAAATGGATGAATTTCTCCTGCCTTCCTTTACTTAAGGATTAGAGCTGCTTGGGATTCTGGCTGGAGAGGTCAAACATCCGTTCTACCACTGCTGGTGGAGGTCTGTGTCCTTGGGCAAGTTACTTATCTTCTTTGTGCCTCAGTTTCCTCATCTGCAAAATGACACTGAAAATAGTAGCTACCTCATAGGATTGTTGTAAGGGTTCACGAGTCAGCAGATGTATCATAAATTGTATGGTTCTCCGCCTACCTGGGTCACCATTAGTCCACCTACATCACTCCTGCCTCACCCACTCCCTTCCCCTACAGGGCCTTAGCACATGCTGTTCCCTCTGCCTGGAACGCTTTTCCCTTTCCTCTTTGCCTAATTAATGGCTATTTGTCCTTCAGATCCTCCAACATTTGACCATAACCTTCTTGAGGGCAGGATCATTTTTGCCCTCCACTGTGGTCCCAACACTCAGGACACACGTATTTGGCATATGGTCGGCATTCATTAAATATTTGTTCAGAGAGTGAGTAAATGACTAAACGAATAAATGAGGCAAATGATCTGTTAGTGCTAATTCAGTCAACAAATGTTCTGTAAATGAGGAAAATAAGTACCTACCTCATTGTATCACTGTGAGGATTAACAACGTTTTGCATGGGACTTCCCTACGGGTTCAGTGGGTAAGACTTCGCCTTCTAATGCAGGGGGTGTGGGTTCGATCCCTGGTCGGGGAGCTAAGATCCCACATGCCTCGTGGCCAAAAAACCAAAACATAAAATAGAAGCAATATTGTAACAAATTCAACAAAGACTTAAAAAATGGTCCACATCAAAAAAATGTTTAAAAAAACTAGTTAGGCATTTAAAGTACCTGGAGTGATGCCTGGTAGTGGTGCTGAAGAAGGATGACTAGCGCACTATTTTTATTGTTGACATGATGATTATTTCCTGCAGGTGTTCTTGTGACTTCCGGGTGGGATCAGGCTCTCTTGGTCCTGTTCTGATTGGATGCTTCTCTGGGGACCCTGTGGAGCTCCACCCCAACACCTGGGTCCACTTGTCCATCCAGGCAGCTTCATCCATTCCCCAGAGGCAAGAATGTGTCCTGTCCTAAGGAAACACATTCTTGGTTTCCGCACTGCTTCTGCAACTTGGCTTCAATCTCTTTGTAGATCACCTCATCGGGATACAGAGTGTCATGGACACATTAGGTGGTACCTTCCCAGTCCATTGGTGACCTCTCTCTTTGAAACAGGTGTGGGCACCCCAGGAAGCCATGCTTACAACAACTACATGACCCTGTCCTCCAGCCAGAGTTGACTGGATAAAGATGGGTGCCTGATTACATGAGCCAATCAGATCCTCTCTCCTGTGAATCTGGGATTAGGACCTAGTGATTTTTGTGGGTAGTGTTTAAAGGAAGGGGTCATGCACTCAGGTGCTGTGAGGCAGCCATGTTTGGTCATGGGCTTGGGGAAGAGGAGGAGGAGAGAGAGAAGGGGCAAAGGGAAACAGAGGTCAAGGAATCTGTGGGCAGGGTAATAAAGGGATGCAGAATATTGCTCCCACAATTCCTGGTGGTTTTTCAGACGCTATTTCCAGAAATGTCTGAAGCCACTGCTCTTCCTGCCCTTGTGTTCGATATGATAACAGTGGTTCTCACAGAAGGATAGCTGGGTGATGTAATGGACACCTATTGTCTTAGCTTTTCAGGTCTTGATATTCCCCCTTCTTCCAGAAATAGCACCTTGATTTTCCCAGGGGAACTACCCCCCTTTTAATTCCTGTCCATGGTGTTCAGCAAAGCTGATTCCATCTTCACCTGACTCTAAGCTGGCCCAGTCATAGCATTTTATCCCCTGAGGGTGATAAGTGGTTCAGAAATGGACACATGACCCAGTTAGAACCGATGAGGACTCCATTCTGGGAGTGAGAAGACAGTGAGAAGACAGACTCTATTGGCCCTGTAGTTGGTGAGAGGGCTGGAGCCACTGGTGCCATACTGTTCCCAGGAGGAGAGGCTCACTGCTGAGATGGAGAGAATGTACCTGGAGCATCATTTAAGCCTTAGGTCCAGCTGTGCCTGAAGCTGGCACTCATCCTGGTCTTTTAAATTAAGTGAGCCAAATGACTTCTCTTTTTGTTTAACCCAATTTTGGTTGGTTTCTTCTGTCGCTTACAAAGGAAATGCTCCTTACTAATACTCCACACAGTAAGCTCCTCCTTTTCACTTGAGCTAGTTTGAGTGGGTTCTGTTACTTACGATCTAAAGATGTTGGACTAGGATTAGGGTTGAGTTTCTATTCTGATGACCATGTTTCTACTCCTTTCCCAGTGACTCTGTTGGTTCTTTTTCCTTTCTCTTTTGAGAACCTGCCTGGGAAAAAGAGAAGTGGGAACGCCCGTTCATCAAATGATTACAATTTTAATGGTAACTCTGAAGAAGGGATTGTAATCAGCCAGAAGTGAGCTGAGGATCAATGAAGGCAGGGCTGTACAGATGAGGAAGCTGAAGCGACTTGCCCCAAATTAGCCACGTAGTAAATAGCTGATCTGGGATTTGAACCCTGATCTTTATGACTTCAAAGCCTGGCCTTTAACCACCACCTGTTTGCTGCTCAGGAACAAGAACACGCCCATGTACCACCACCTGCCAACATTATATACATGGAAAGTCTCCAAGTTTATGCTCTTTGACCTGCAAATCCCATGTCAAAGTTTTATTTTAAGAACTGAAGATGTGCTTCACAACTGAGAGTTGTGAGTCAAAACTGGAGACAACCTAAATGTCCCCGAATGGGGATTCGATCAAGTATGATATAATAAATTATGCTAGGAAAAGCTATATTTACATATATTACAGGGTTATCGTTAAGGTCATAGGCTCTGGAATCAGACTTTCTTGAGTTCAGATCCTAACTCTGCTGTTTACTAACCATGCACTCTTAGTTAATTTACTTGATTGCTATGAGCTTCATTTTCCTCTTCTATAAAATGGGTATAATAATAGTCCCCACCACAGAGCATTCTCAGGAAAGATTAAATGAGTTAAAACAGAGACTGCCTAGAAATATCACTGAGCGTAAGTAAATGTGGGCTCTGGAACTAGACTCTCTGGGTGAGGGTTCTAGCCCTGCTGTTTACTTAACCTCTCTTCTTTCCCCATCTGTAAAATGGGCCTAAGAATAGGATTATTGTGAAAAGTGAACACATACATATAAGTAAAGTGCTTTGGACAAGGCCTGGCGTATAGCAAGGACTTAATAAATGTTAGCTGTCCGGTGGGGCAGTGTCCTGGCTCCTCCTCAAGGGATATACATAACAATCTGGTACATATCTCTGAGTTCTACAGGAACTAAGACCCCCACCCAGGTGGAGGATGGTAGCTTCAGGCTGAGCACAAGCCCTGGACCCCAGATTGGTTGGAACCAGAAGGCTGATAATTGAGATTCCTGGAACACCGCCCCATTACTTCACCACCAACCAATCAGAGGAAGGTCACACACCCTGCAGACCTCCCCTCAGATTTTGCCTATAAACACTCTTCCCTGAGAAACCATTGAGGAGTTCAGGTCTTCTGAGCACAAGCCACCTGTACTCCTTGCATGGCCCTTGCAATAAACCTTTCTCTGCTCCAAAAAAAATTTTTTTAAAAAATAAATGTTAGGGGCTTCCCTGGTGGCGCAGTGGTTGAGAGCCCGCCTACCGATGCAGGGGACACGGGTTTGTGCCCCGGTCCGGGAAGATCCCACATGCCGCGGAGTGGCTAGGCCCGTGAGCCATGGCTGCTGAGCCTGCACGTCCAGAGCCTGTGCTCCGCAACGGGAGAGGCCACAACAGTGAGAGGCCCGCGTACCGCAAAAAAAAATAAAAATAAATAAAAAATAAATAAAAAATAAATGTTAGCTATTATTATTTTACCTGTTAAAGCCTTATAGAGTCACCTGTATCTACTTTTTACAAATTCTATGTGTTACTCTCAGTATGATAATTGCGAATGTTCTGGAGCACTTATATGTGCCAGATACTGTGTTAAACTCTGTCCTAAGCCCACTGCCTGTTTGTTTGTTTGTTTTCCTAGATGGGCAATTCATATTTTGTTTCTCCAGTGACATATTTATTTATTTATTTATTTTTAAATTTTTTTATTTTTTTGTGGTACGCAGGCCTCTCACTGCCGTGGCCTCTCCCGGTGCGGAGCACAGGCTCCGGACGCGCAGGCTCAGCGGCCATGGCTCACGGGCCCAGCCGCTCCGCGGCATGTGGGATCTTCCCGGACCGGGGCACGAACCCATGTCCCCTGCATCGGCAGGCAGACTCTCAACCACTGCGCCACCAGGGAAACCCTCCAGTGACATATTTATAGTTGAATATAAATTAAAGGCTTCCTTGCCCACCAAAGCCAGGTCCTTTGGGTGGACCTCACCTGTTTTTGTATGCCCATAGAGCTCAGATTTGTTTTTTACATTTTTTAATGGTTAAAAAAAAATCAAAAACTGGGAGTTCCCTGCTGTCCTAGTGGTTAGGATTCCAGACTTTCACTGCTGTGGCCCAGGTTCAATCCCTGGTTGGTTAACTGAGATCCTGCAAGCCATTTGGTGAGACCAAAAAACAAAATAAAAATCAAAAGCTGAACAATATTTGGTGCCACATGAAAATTATATGAAATTCAAACTTCAGTGTACAAAAATTAAGTTTTGTTGGCACACAGCCGTACCCATTTGTTTTCTTGTTGTCTATGGATGCTTTGGCCTCTGATGGCAGAGTTGAGCAGTTGTAGCAGAGACTATATGGCCCTCAGAGCTTAAGATATTTACTAAGTGACTTTTACCTAAAATTTTCATGGACCTCTGTCTTATTTGAGTCTTATAATGTTTTTATCCCCTTTGTACTAATCCCATTTTAATCTACCCCATTTTTATTCTCTTTCTATTAAGGAGAAGAACGAGAGGTTATGCCATGCCCAGGGTTATGCAGCAGGAAAAGCTCGTCTTGGAACCCAGGTATCCTGGCTTCTGAGTTCTGGGCCTGCCCACTGGCCTAGAATCCTCCTCGTTAGCTGTGCCTGAGACTCACCCTGGGGAACCCCCGGCCTGTGGCCCATCATCCTGGTTACAGCAGAGGCTGGTCCAGCATGAGAGACTGCAGTGTCTCCTCATATGGCCTCATGGGGCACCTCGCCAAGCCCTTTTTCCCTCTGGAGCCCGGCCTAGCTCACACAGGCTGCTCTGTGAGGCTGTGGGCAGGAGACCTCTCTTGCCAGCTGTGTGCAGTTACCCCAGTGACATTCAATTGTTCCTAGGGGAGGAGGCCCATTTTTGGCAGCTCCTAGACCTGGATTCCAGGAAGTTCTGCCCGACTCCTTTTCTGTTTGTTTCCAATCAGCAAGTCGGCCTGTATCACTTTCCACTGGGTTGCATAAGTCCGCCTGCCGCTCTCACTCTCTCTCTCTTGCTGTCATCTTTATTTATGCCACTCTGAGCTCACTGCCGGTCAGGGAGGAAGACCTGGGGCCTATAAGGGGAGGGGACAAGATGCAGGGTGCCCCAGCAGGAGTTTATTGCTGCCCAGGAGACCCAAATGGCAGCTTGGCCGAGCCCCAACATTTCCAGGGATGCATGTCTTACCCTAGACAGAGGAGCCCAGGCTCTCAGCCCTGAGAAGAGATCCCTGAGGTGGCAGCTCAGCCCTGCAGGTGAAGAACCCATGTCTGTGTGTACACTGATATAGCCCCTCTACCCTCTGCATGGTAATGTGGCAGGAGCTTAGAAAACTCCAGGTTGAGCACGCAACCCCAGAGGCAACTGCCCAAGTACAGATTCTAGCTCTGCCACTCATTGGCTGTGTGACTTTGGGCAAATTACTGAGCTTCTCTGTGCCTCAGTTGCTGTATCTGTACTATGGAGATAATAATAAAACCTCCCTTATTAGACTGTAATAAGAATTGAATCAGTTAATACATGTAAAGGACTTAGTACTATGCCTTGCACATAATAAAGGCTCAATAAATGTAAGTGATTTTACTATAATTACATAATAATAATTCTTGCTATTCACCAGAGAGAAAAGGTCATATTTGTGCCCAAGGAGATATGAACAGTAACATTTATTGAAGCACTGTTTTTAATAATGGTAAACTGAAAGCCATCTAAATACCTCTCAGTAGGGAATGGCTAAACAAATCATGGTACACCCACACTATGGATTTCTGTGCAGCAGTTCAAAAGAAAGGGGCAGGTTAATATGGCCTGAGGTGTTTTCACTTCCAAAATATAGCACTCAGTGACAAAAAGCAAGAAGCTGAAGGATTTACAGACTTGAACACGGATGTAAAACACAAAAATGCAAAACAGTGTGTGAGTAATATATATATGTAAATGCACAGGGAACTATGTCTGGGAGAGCACCGTCTGATATGGTTGTCACTAGCCTCACATAGCTATTTACATTTCAAGGTAAAAGTTTACTTAGTTATTTATTTTTGAATTTTATTTTACTTATTTATTTAAATGTAAAAGTTTATTTAAAATTAAATAAACAATTCAGTTTCTCAGTGGCATCAGTCACACTTCAAGTGCTCAGTAGACACATGTGGCTAGTGGCTAGTGTATTAGACAGTGCAGATACAGCCTACCTCCATTACTGTAGAACGTTCTATTGGATGGTACTGGTCTAAATGGTTGAAAAAGCCAAACTGATAATAATGGTTAACTTGGCATGGAGGGGGCAAGGATGGCAGGGTCTCATTTATTCTTTTAACAGGTATTTATTGAGCACTAACTCTGTGCCAGGCACAGAGTGGTCCTTACACAGGGACCATGGCTATGAGTAAATCACTGAACTCCCTGCCCTCTTGGAGTTTTCATTCCAGTGTGTGGTATGTCAAGTGGAAACTGGTGCTTTGGTGATAAAGAATGTTGGCAGGTGGCACAGGGTGGTCATTAAAGACATGTTTTACATTCACCTGCATTTTTTAAAAAGGAGGAGACTGCCTTACTTGTGTAATTAAAAACTGATAAAAGGAAACAAAAGTACCTCAGCCCTGGAGAGAGGAAATCTGGATTCCTGCTCCAGGTCTGTCCCTAACCCTTGCGCCCTGTGCCTAGTGGCTTCAGCTTTCTGGTCCCCCAGTTCTGTATCTTGATGTGCATTAGATGAGGGCTCTGAGGCCCCACCGGCCCCTCCATCCTGTGGTTGGATGTTTGCACGAGTCTCTTCATCTGTCCAGGAAGCCCATGGATCACTGGAGTCCTTTGGAAGTATTAACATGTAAAGACTCTGCACGAACCTGTTGCAAGAATCATAACAAACCAAGGAGGAAAAGGACAGAGAAGAGGAGGAGGACAGGATCGGGGGAGGGGGGGAGAGAAAGGAAAGCAGGGGAGACCTCCTGCGGTCAGCAGAGGCTTGGATTTCCAGCAAACTCAGCCTGAGAGCTGCTTCTGCATAGCCAGGTTAAATTAACACAGAGTTCTTATTATAGTAGTGCAGACAGACACTTTATAATCATAGCTAATGTTTATTGAGATTGATCATGCTGCAGGAACACTTTACGTGGATTAACTCCTTTAAACCTCACCACAGCTCTATGGAGGTCAGTACAATTTATCAACTGCATTTTACAGATGAAAAACCTGAGGTGCCAACAAACTAAATAACACCCGATGGTTAGGTTGAGAGGGATGGACTTCAACCCAGAGGTCTTATCCACCGTGCTTCAGCGCCTGTGGCTTATAGTCAACTAGAACATGAAAGAGAAGTAAAGGCTTTTGCTTGTTGAAAGCAGTGCATGCATGGGTTCTGGGGGCATAGACCAAATGGGGATTAATTCTGATTGAGGGTGTTGGGTCTTCTCGCTTCTGCCCTTGCTAGCCACTCCCCAAAAGCTAAAGGAATCTTTTTTTTTTTTTTTATCTATCTATCTATCTATTTATTTATTGCATCTTCGCTTCTGTGCGTGGGCTTTCTCTAGTTGTGCCAAGCGGGGGCCACTCTTCATAGCGGTGCGCGGGCCTCTCACCATCGCGGCCTCTCTTGTTGCGGAGCACAGGCTCCAGACGCGCAGGCTCAGTAATTGTGGCTCACGGGCCCAGTTGCTCCGCGGCATGTGGGATCCTCCCAGACCAGGGCTCGAACCCGTGTCCCCTGCATTGGCAGGCGGATTCTCAACCACTGCGCCACCAGGGAAACCCTAAAGGAATCTAAAGTCAGATCCTGTCCCTCTGCACAAAATCTCCCACGGCTCCCAGCTCATTCAGAGTAAAAGCCTTTCTTTGATCAGCAAGGCCTTCTGTGATGGCCCCCACCCATGTTACCTCGGTCCTCCTGCCCGCCCACCCCCACCCCCGCCAGCCCACTCCAGCCACACCGGCTGCCTCCCTGCTGTTCCACCTGTCAGGGTGTGTAGGTGTATTTAGCCTCAGAGAGTGGGAAAGGGAGGGGAGGTTTTCAGGGAAAAGGGGTGTGTGTAGGGGGAGAGAGGGGGCAGGGCTCATGCAAGGGACATAAAGAAAACCAGTGAGGTCCATGCTCCTGAGAAAAGAGACTGAGTGGAAAAGGTGGAGGAGGAATGACAGGTGCCCAGAGATCAGTTCATGCAGGTCTGGGCAAATGTTAAGAGTACTTGGATTCTCTCTTGAGGGCAATGGGGAGCTATGGAAAAGGGTTTGAGCAGAGGAAGGACACATTTGCATTTGCTTTTCCCCAGTTCACTCAGTCCTTCCTGGGGGCACGTTGCTGCTCATGGTTGGCTACAGGTGACCCTCAGTTTCACCTCGATCAGTAACTCAAACAATATATATATTTTAAAATTGTGTCTTTTTCCCCCTTGAGGAATGTGTTTGTGTGCGTGTTAATTGTTTATTTTATTTTTTTAGTGCAGTTTGAGGTTTACAACAAAATTGAAAGGGAGGTACAGAGATTTCCACATAACCTCCCCCCTCCACCGTGCATAACCTTGCCCATTGTCAATATCACTCACCAGAATGGTACATTTTTTTTTAATCAAAGATGAACCTAGGGCTTCCCTGGTGGTGCAGCGGTTGAGAGTCCGCCTGCAGATGCGGGGGACGCAGGTTCGTGCCCCGGTCCGGGAAGATCCCACGTGCCGCGGAGCGGCTGGGCCCGTGAGCCATGGCCGCTGAGCCTGCGCCTCCGGAGCCTGTGCTCCGCAACGGGAGAGGCCACAACAGTGAGAGGCCCGTGTACCGAAAAAAAAAAAAAAAGATGAACCTACATGGACACATCATGATCACCCAAAGTCTACAGTTTACCTTAGGCTTGTATGTTCACTCTTGTACATTCCATGACTTTGGAGAAATATGTAATGATGTATATACACCATTATAATATCATAAAGATTATTTTCACTGCTCTAAAACTCCTCTGTACTCCGCCTATTCATCTTTCCCCCCTGCCCCCATCCCTGGCAACTACTGATCCTTATTTTGTCTCCATAGTTTTGCCTTTTCCAGAATGTCATATAACTGATATCATACAGTTTGCAGTCTTTTCAAATTTGTTTCTTTCATTTAGTAATATGCATTTAAGGTTTCTGCTTTTGGGCTTTTGTGACTAATGCTGCTATGACCACTCATGTACAAATTTTTGTGTGGACGCATATTTTCATATATTTTTTTGTGTATACCTCAGAGTAAAACTTCTGGGTTATGTGGTAACTCTATGTTTAACTGCTTGAGGAACTACCAGATTGTTTTCCAAAGTGGCTGCGCCATTCTGCATTCCCACCAGCAGTGTATGAGGGTTCCAGTTTTTTGATACCTTTTTATACTTTTTGTTTTTTTCAGTCATACAACCATATGAACATATAGAGAAAGAGGTGAAGAAAGGTGAGGATAGGGTGACCAGAGCGGGTTAGAGAGGATGGTTAGAGAGGTGGCTGGTTGGTACCTGATCCTTCTGGGTCCCTAGGCCTCAGTGAGGTGTTGACTTTTATTATTATTTCAGGGCATGGCTCTTGGAAGTTTTTAAGCAGGGAAGAAGCATAAACTGATTTGTATGTGTGTGTATATGTATGTGCACTTTCATTGTTTCAACATTTAATCCCTAAATGGGTAATGAATGATTCATATAGTTCCCTCCCCCTGCAACAGGTAATTACTGTTTTATTTTTGTATGTGTTCATTTAGAGTATTTTTTGAATACATGTGCAAATACAAACATACAGTCTTGTTTTACTACAGTTTTTATACAAGGTAGGTATCATCACACTTATTTTTTCCCATAACAATATATTTTAGAGACTTTTCCATATCAGTACATAGAGAGCTTCATCATTCTTTTTTTTTTTTTAACTGCTGCGTCATATTCTATCATAACTATTTGATCACAGTTTACTTTACCAGTCTCCTCTCAATGGACAATGGGTTTTTGTTTTCTTTCTTTTTTTTTTTTTGTCATTATGGTCCATGTTTTTGTTAAATAATTTCATACAAATGTCATCTTACACATATGCAGGGTTATTTGTAGCACAACTTCCTAGAAATGAACTTGCTGGATCAAAATGTATATGCATTTATCATTTTGATAGATTTTGCCAAATTGCCCTTCAGAGAGGTTGGGCCAATTTATACCCCACCAGGAATAGAAGGTTCCTGTTGCCTCAAACTCTTATCACTCAGCATGTTATCAAGCTTCTGGAACTTTGCAAAAGTGATAGATGGAACTAGTTTTAATTTGCATTTCTTAGAATGAGAGAAGCTAAGCAGCTTTTCATATGTTTAACAGCCATTTGAATTTCCTTTTCTATGAACTGTATGTTTATATCCTTTGTTTATTCTTCTATTGGGTTTTGTCCATTTTTCTTATCTGTCTCTATGAGCTCTTCTTACATGAGGAAGAGTAGCTCTTTGTGGGATGAGTTGCAAGAATTTTTTTCTGGCTTGTCATTTGTGTGGTTTTTTTTGTTTGCTTATTTGTTTTTTGTTGGCCACTTTGGGTCTTCATTGCTGCGCACGGGCTTTCTCTAGTTGAGGTGAGCGTGGGGGGCTACTCTTCATTGTGGTGCACAGACCTCTCATTGCGGTGGCTTTTCTTGTTGCAGAGCACAGGCTCTAGGCGTGTGGGCTTCAGTAGTTGTGGCACGCGGGCTCAGTAGTTGTGGCTTGCGGGCTCTAGAGCGCAGGCTCAGTAGTTGTGGTGCACGGGCTTAGTTGCTCCTTGGTATGTGGGATCTTCCCGGACTAGGGATCAAACCTGTGTCCCCTGCATTGGCAGGGGGATTCTTAACCACTGCGCCACCAGGGATGTCCCGTCATTTGTGTGTTTTTTCTCTCTCTCTCTCTTTTTTTGCCGTTAAGTTTTTTTTTTAACATAGTCAGATTTATCAGTCCTTTATGGCTTCTGGTCATTGAATCATAATTAGAAAGCCCTCTTTCATATTTTCTTTTAGTATTTATAGTTTCATTGTTTATATGTTTTAAATTCAGCCAAATGTTATCACCCTGTATGTCTCATTTTGTAGTTTGCTGTTCTCTCACATTATTGATATATAGAGAAACTTTAGTTCATTCATTTTAACTGTTGCATGGTATGCCATCATGTGACAAATAAAACCACTTTTTCCCCCGTTCCCCTAATAATGGCTTTAGGTTGCCTGTAAATTTTCACTGTTACACTCTATGCTGCAATGAACACCCTTGTATATACCCCCTTATGCTCACTTGCCAGAATTTCTTTGGAGTACATATCTAGAAGTAGAATTTCTGTCAATCTCTGGATGTAAAACAGTATCTGATTCTGGTTTTAGTTTGTATTTCCCTGATTAATCCTGACACTGGGCACCTTTTCATATGTTTACGGGTTACCTCTTCTCACAGAAATGCCTTTTAAAACTCTCTAGTCCTTTTTCACTGGGGTGATTGTCTTTTTTTCTTATTGATCTGAAAGAGTTCTTTATAAATTCTGGATATAATCTCTTTGTTATATTGGTTGTGGGTATCTTCTCTGGCTTGTCTTTTCCCTTTGTGAGGTCTTTTGTCATTGAGGGATATTCAATTTTGATGTAGTCCAATTGGTTAATCTTTTCCTTTATACTTTGTGCTTTTTGTGCTTGGTTTAGGAAATCCTTTTCTCTCCAAGGTCACAAAGATATTCTTCTGTATGTTCTTTAATCATTTTAGAGTTAGAGGGAAAAAATTTCTTTTGAAATCGAAATGATGCCAAAGGAGACTGAGGTGCTTTTATGTTCATTGAAGGCGGGGTATGGGTTAAGAAAATGGAAGAACAGAGCTCTAACCTCTGCCCATCCTGTGGCCTATAGCTAAGGGCAATATCACATTTGCTGTCGTACGGGCTGACTGATTATGGCCGGGCTCTGGGATGTTTAGACCCTAGACTCAGACGTTCTCTCACTGCCTTTGGTCAACATTCCTGATTCCTGCCTGTGACCCTGGGGCTTAGCTGCTGCCGCAGCTCCTTCCTCTGACCCCCATTTCTCTGCTCGGAGTCATGCTGCGGGCTCAGAGGATGGGGTGGGGAGAAGCAGACACAGCTGTTTTTCCTTCCTGATACCATGACAATATCTGATTGCTCCAGACACATGCCACAACATAATGTCCTTGGCTCACTGGCTTTCCCTGTTGTGGACACGGGCAGCCTTTCCTCCAATCAGTGGGTGATATTTGGAGCCCTGTCCGTCTCTTGGGAGTTGGGATATTTTACCACCCCAGCAGAGGATGAACTGAGCCCAGCTCTGGAATGTCAGCGTTCTGCTCAGGAGCTGGGCTGGTAGGGGCAGCAAGTGGCTTGGAGATGAGAGTCCTCTGACCTTCCCACGGGAACTTTCCAACAACTTCCCCATCTAGGGTCATTTTAGGATATTCCTGGGCCTCTGGCATTGTTACTTTGTAAGGCCGCATCCACATCATATTAAGCATAACAAAATGCATCCCCATGGCTCAGTAGATACAATTAGATGCAATCGTGTGAGTTCAGAGGTAGATGACTAGCTGACCTAACATTATATTTTATAGACATTTTTATTAAACCTAGACTAATTCCAATTTTTGCGGTTTCCATTTTATATTTTGGAGTCAGTATTGGTCTCAGACATCTTTATGTGCACTTGAAACATTTAGAGACTCGGGGCTCTGGCCTTTGGGGTCCATTGATGGAACTGCCCATCCCCCAGCTTTCCTTTGTAAGATCAGATTTGCCAAGCCTACTACAGCCCACAGAATTCCCAAGCACTTGCCAAGCGCTCTCCTGCGTATTAAATAATGAACTGCTTCCAAATCCTCTTCCTGTATGTAACATCGAGGGACATTTGTAAGGATTCTTTGTCTTCTCAGCAGAATCAAGGAGTGTTTGCTGGACTCCCTTCATCTGTGTAAAATCTTGGAATGTGTTCTGAACCCTCTCCTACATATAAAATCATGAGATATTTGTAGACTGCCCCTCCTCTGTGTGAAATCAAGGAATATTTACAGAATACCCTCCTATCTGTAGTATCATTAACTGCACACAGAGTTTCCTATGTTTGGTACCATGGAATCTTTACAGAGCATTCCTGTTCTCAGTAGAATCAGGGAAATGAACACCCTCTTCCAAGTAGAATCATTAATTGTTTGCAGATCCCTCTCCAGGATCACCAACTGTTTGCAAAACACCTTGGAAAGTCAAGGAAGACTCATACAGCCCTTTTCTATCTATAGAATTATGTAATATTTGTAAGTCTCTTCCTAGGTATAAAATCATAAAATGTTTACAGAACACTCCCTGAGTATAGAATTTTAGGGTGTTTGATCAACTTTTCCTTCCTGTATATAGAATTATGAACTATTTTTGAGGAACACTCTTATATATACAGAATCATGGAATGTTTGCAGAACCCCTTTTTGTGGCTTAAATCTTGTACTGTTTACAGAACACCTGCTTCTATAAAATCATTGAATGTTTGCAGAGCCTCTTTCCTTATCATTATGGAATGTCTACAGAGCTTCCTGGTCTGTATAGACCCAAGGAATGTTAGCTGAACCCACTTCTTTTTTTTTTGGCTGTGTTACGTCTTCGCAACTTCGTTGTGGTGCGCGGGCTTCTCATTGTGGAGGCTTCTCTTGTTGTGGAGCGTGGGCTCTAGGCATGCGGGCTTCAGTAGTTGCAGCACGTGGGCTCAGTAGTTGTAGCACGTGGGCCCTAGAGTGCATGGGCTTCAGTAGTTGCAGTGTGTGGGCTCAGTAGTTGCGGCACGCGGTCTTCAGTAGTTGTGGCTCATGGCCTCTAGAGTGCAGGCTCAGTAGTTGTGGTGCACGGGCTTAGTTGCTCTGTGGCACGTGGGATCTTCCTGGACCAGGGATTGAACCTGTGTCCCCTGCATTGTCAGGCGGATTCTTAACCACTGCGCCACCAGGGAAGCCCTGAACCTCCTTCTTCTGTGTAGAGTCATGGAATGTTGACTGAGCCCTGTATGGTGTAGGATCATGGAATGTTACTAAGCACACTCCTCAGTATAGAACCTGAAATACTTATTCTCCATCCCCACTTGCATGTTGGAGAGAAGTAAGAGATACAAAGGGTCACGGCCAGGTCATGGAGGGTCTTGAAGGTCAAATGAAGATTATGTTTTCTTCTATAAGCTATAGAGAGCCACCAAAGTTTTTGATAAGAAGAGTGACATGAATGACATGACATGATGAAAAGTATGTGCCAGGAAGTTTAATATACTGAAGGAAGTAAATGGGATAAGCTGAACGGTGGTGGCTTAAAAAATAATTTTTCAGAACAAAGTAAAAATTAAGGTACTGATGGATTTTACTAGGTGCAATAATCTGTAGTAAATACTTTGATACAATAGAGACTCATTCTCTAGTGCAGGGGTTAGCAAACTACAGCTCATGGGCCAAATCTGGCCTACTGCCTATCTTTGAAAATAAAGTTTTATTGGAACACAGCTGCATGTCTATGGCTGTTTTTGTGCTACACTAGCAGAATTAGGTGGTTGTGACAGAGATTGTAAGGCCTGCAAAACTAAAAATAGTTGCTATCTGGCCCTTTACAAAAGAAGTTTATGTACCCATGCTCTAGTGGGAAAAGAAATACCTTGAAACATTTTTTAATAATTGGATTTTGAGGGGGAATTTTTTTGTTTTCTTACAGCAGACTCAGATGAATTCATAAACATTTTATTCATGCATTCGTTTAACCAATATTTGCCAAATAGCTACCATGTGCCAGGCCTTGATTTAGGCACAAAGGGTGCAAAGATGAAAAAGAGACATTTTCTTGCCCTCAAGGAAATGTATAATCTAGCCATAACTGTCGCATAACTTATATGTATATAAAAAAACCCGGCTGTGTGACTTTGGGCAAGTTCCTTAAACCTTCTACACTTCAGTTTCTTCATCTGTGAGTGAGGGTGGTGATAATACCTCCCTCAAGATGTTGCTGTAAGGCTTAAGTAAAGTGCTTAGAACAGAGCCTGATGCAGCATAAATGCTATTTAATTGCTTGTTTGATTATGTACACATGTGAAAATACACCCACATGTATGTATGTACACATAAAGCAGTGTAATTGGTACTCTCACAGAGGTGTCTATGATTATTCTACATCAGAGAATTGTATGTCAGGATGTAGCTCAGGAAATAGAAACCACTCCAGGTCCTTAGTCAAAACAGGATTTGATACAGGACTTAGGTGCTTGCAAAGTCACCAGAAGGGGTGGAGGAGTGATCGGGGTGACCATTCTGGACTTCTCTCTCTCTTTTTTTTTTTTTTTTGGCCACGCTGCGCGGCATGTGGGATCTTAGTTCCCTGATCAGGGATCAAAACCGAGCCCCCTGCAGTGGAAGTGCAGAGTCCTAACCACTGGACTGCCAGGGAAGTCCCCATTTTGGACTTTTGTTTTTTGTTTTTTTTTTTGCGGCACGCGGGCCTCTCACTGTTGTGGCCTCTTCCGTTGCGGAGCACAGGCTCCGGACGCGCAGGCTCAGCGGCCATGGCTCACGGGCCCAGCTGCTCCGCAGCATGTGGGATCTTCCCAGGACTGGGGCACGAACCCGTGTCCCCTGCATCGGCAGGCGGACTCTCAACCACTGCGCCACCAGGGAAGCCCTGGACTTTTGATTTTAAGCTTCCTCCACTTTAAGGTTCCTTCTGGCCGTGCTTCAGAAGTCACCAAACTGCTGCTGCTCCTGCCATCACCACTGCCACATCCTCCTGCCTCACACCCTTCAAACTGGGGACGAGATGGAGGACTCCACTGCCCATGCTCCTCCCATCTTCCAGGACTGGCTGGTCAGGGGCCACAGCCACAGGAAGAGGACCACTGCCTCCCTCCCACCCTTCAGGTCTCATGCAAATGCATCTAGTTGACAGAACTTAATTTACCACTGGCCTCCTTGCTGCAAGGGAGCCTGGGGAATGTCATTTTAAGCTTTTGAGCCTCTTTCAGTAGAAGGAGAGTGAAATGGAGGTCAAGAGCACCCATCTGAGTATCCAGACCAAGAATTCTGGGAGATATCACACTGGGGAAAAATATTTGAGCTGGGTCTTAAAGGATGAAGAGAAATGAGAACCCAGGGTTTCCAGGTAGCAGAAACAGAGTATGTAAAGTCATGAACGCATACAAAAAGCTTGGTATGGTCCACAAATGTCTATTGTTTTTGCCTACCCAGCATCTATTCCACTGGAGTAACTGCACCTTGGTCTCCCTTTGGGAAGTCACCCTTTCCACTATCAGTCAGGTAGCTCATATGAAGCTCCTCTTGCCCCCTGGCTCTGGGTGTAGGCATGTGACCAGGTCCAGCCAATCAGCACACTCCATTCCCTTAGTCCCTGATTGGTTCAGGGATGGCCATGTGACTGAAACCAAGCCAATGAGACTTGATCATAAACACTGTTTTTTTGTCAGGGATTCCTTAGCTGTGGGGACCACCTCCTCGGGGGAACAGGTGAATCTGATGAAGCCAACCCAAAGGAAAGCAGAGATAAGATATGGAGAGAAATTGTGTGCTGATATTACATGAGCCCTTGGGATTCAGCTATGCCTGAAGCCATGTAACCTTGCTTCAGGCCATTATAGTCATTTAAGGCAATAAATTTCTTTTTTGTTTAAGCCAGTTTGAGTTGAAAGTCCTGACTAATACATTATGTCAAGAGAGTAGTTTACTAGTACAAGACCTACTACACTAAAGACTTTACAGCAGCATTATTCATAGCAGCCTCCAGCTAAAAACTGCACAAATGCCTGATAACAGTTGACTGGAAAATAAAATGTGGTATAGTCACACAATGGAATACTATTCAGCAATTAAAATGAGTGACTTACAACTTCACTCCTCAATACGACTGAATCTCACAAACATAATGCTGAACAAAAGAAGTCAGACATAAAAGAATATACTTGGGCTTCCCTGGTGGCGCAGTGGTTGAGAGTCTGCCTGCCAATGCGGGGGACACGGGTTCGTGCCCCGGTCCGGGAGGATCCCACATGCCGCGGAGCGGCTGGGCCCGTGAGCCATGGCCGCTGGGCCTGCGCGTCCGGAGCCTGTGCTTCGCAACGGGAGAGGCCACAGCAGTGAGAGGCCCGCATACCGCAAAAAAAAAAAAAAAAAAAAAAAGAATACACTCTATGATTCTATTTGTACAAATTGAGTTCCAGTGATGTTCTTCTTCTTGATGTGAGTGCTTGTTAAATGGGTATATTCAGTTTTAAATATTCAGTGAGCTATACACTTGTGATATGTGTATGTCTCTGTATGTATACTTAAATTAAATATAAAACAAAACAAAACAAAAAGCTCAGCAGGTAGAAAACCTGGTGTGTGTGTGTGGGGGGGGTGGCGGAAAGAATGGCAGGCTAGGACTAGATGGATTCAGGACTCAAATTATGTCATCAGGACTCGATTTCTCTTTGTTACTTGCATCAGTTTCTCTCCATATGCCGGCTTCATCCCCAGGCTCCACATGTGGATAAAATGGCTGCCATTGCATCAGCCTCACAACCTTTCATATTTATATCTAGCATGGAAGAGAAGGTTGGCTTCTCCAAAAGCACAACTTTAAATGTTTGGGAATTGAGTCTCATTGGCTCTGACTGGTCTACCCAACCCTGAACCAATTACTATTACCAGAGGAATACGATGTTCTGACTCGCCAGGCTGGCTCACCTAACAAGTCTGGAGGCAGAAATGGAGTCAACAACCTCAGAGAACCCCAAGAAAGCAGAGGAGGAGGAAATTGGAACTATTGCAGAAGTGAATGGAAGTTAAATATGTAAAAATGTTCAATAAATATCTGGTACCTATACTTCTTCTCCTCCTCCTCTTCTTTCTTTTCTTAGCATTTTGAAAAATGCCTGGCACCCACTTTGGTAGATACAAATACTTGCTGAATGAGAGAATCACTTCCATCGCTTGATATTCCCTAGGAGTCACCTGGTCATGTCCTAGGTCTTCCTGTCCAGGATAGAAAAGATAGTGTCAGAATTTAGAAAAGGGATATATATCAGTCTTTTGACTGCAAAGCCATAGGTCTCTATAGAATTAATGCTCTTGAAGACTTTTGCTAACTTTTTATGCCAGTTCCTCCTATCTTACTCTCTTTCTTCAGAGGGCCTTTGTTGGCAGAGGGACAGAGCCCTGGAAAAGTCTCATCGTAGCAGCCATGGTTGAGGCAGGAAGTCCTTGTTCACTGCTGCAGAGAGTGTAAATTGGCACACCCATTTCAGAGAACAGTTGGGAAACAGTCAGTTAAACAGAGCATGTGCATATCCTACTGCTCAGCAAATGCACTCTTGTATGTTTGTGCTGTGGAGGAACTTTTGCCCTGGCGCGCAGGAGACATACAGAAGAGCAGTGTCGTAGGTACTGCTGCTGCGTGGCAAACCACCCCAGACCTAGTGGTGTAAACAAGAAACATTTTATTATGCTCATGGATTTGGAAAGGGCACAGTGAGGACTGCTTGCCTGGGGCTTCAGCTAGGAAGGCTTGAAGGTGGAGGATGACTTGACAGCTGGGGGCTAGACTGTCTAAAGGTTTGCTGTCTCACGTGTCTGGTGATTGATGCTGGCTGTCAGCTGGGACCTCTGCTGGGGCCTTGACCAGAGCACCTGGACGTGGCCTCTCCATGTGGCCTGGGCTTCCTCACAGTGTGGTGGCTAAAGGCTCTTAAGGTGGATGGTCCAACCAACAAGTCAGAAGCTGCATTTCCTCAGAAGTTGTGCATTGGCATTTCCACTACTTTTTATTGGCTATAAGTGATTCACAATCCCACCCAGGTTCAAAGGGAGAGGAATTAAAGTAAGTTCCAGAAGAACATGGGAATGGGAAATATTGTTGAGGCCATCTTTGTAAATGACATTCTGCAAGAGATGTTCGTTGCAGCAGCGTTTGTACTGGGCCACCATCCCTCATCCAAACCCCTTTGGGGCCGGATATGTTTTGAAATTAAAAAAAAAAACCTCAGAATTTTGAAAGGTAACACGGTACATACACTGAATATTTATATAACACCCCTTGAGAGGAATGGGTCACCCTGTACGTAAAAATCTAAATATTTTCTCACTGGAACATATGATTATTCATATTAAGTGTGATAAAGATTATAGATAGCTTTCTGTCTATTGAGGTCAAGTTTTGCCACCAAAGAAGTTCAGGTCAGCTCACGTCTTACTGCCAAATAAATTATGAAAAAACGTTTAGGTTTCAGATTTTTAGATTTTGAATTGTGGCTAAGGATCTATGGACCAGTAATAGCAAAAAAAAAAAAAAAAAAAGGAGGGCTTCCCTAGTGGCACAGTGGTTGAGAGTCCGCCTGCCGATGCAGGGGACACGGGTTCGTGCCCCGGTCCGGGAGGATCCCACATGCCGCAGAGGGGCTAGGCCCGTGAGCCATGGCCGCTGAGCCCGCGCGTCTGGAGCCTGTGCTCCGCGACGGGAGAGGCCACAACAGTGAGAGGCCCGCAAACCGCAAAAAAAAAAAAAAAAAAAAAAAAAAGGAAACAAATTAACATCATCAAGAAATGAATAAACCTCAGTTACACGTTTCATTGCGGCTATACCTTATAAAAATATGTTGAGATGCTGCCCATGATGCTGCCCAAGAGTATATTTGTGATCAGTTAGGATAAGTCAGGTTATGTTGTAGTAAAATAAACAGCACCTGTATCTCAGATGCTTAAAACCAAGTTTTATTTCTTGCTCATGTTATATGTTCATCACTGGCCTGATGGGTTCAGGGGAATTTTCTCCTCCCTCTGGGACTCAGCTGGTGGGGCAGCTGCTCTGTGGAACATTGATGGTCACTGTGGTAGAGGGGTAAGAGGACACACCGGCTCTTAAAGCTGCTGGCAGGAAATGGTGTCTGTCACTTCTGCTCTGAGCCTCAGTTTCCTCTGAAAGGGTTGATTAAGGACTGCCTGGCTGGAGTTTACCAGGGTGAACCTCACAGTCAATATTCAGTCAACAGGAGTTTCTGGCACCAGAAGTAATCAATGCCAAGTCTCCTGGGGCCTGGAAAGCAGTTATGACATGTCAACTACCTTTATCTACTCACTGCCTCTGGGAGTTTGAACTCAGATAGTCACTGCTTTGTAATATTATCACAACACTGGTGATTGGCATTTATGGATTGTGCAATGGCTTCCTCGGGGCAGGTGCCTGGAACAGGAGAGTTTGAGGGGTTGGGGAGGGCATAGTGTTATTTCTGACTTACTTCAGGCTCTGGATCCTTTTCTTCATGTGTTTTACTTGGGCTAGTCTGTAATTGAGTGTTGACAAGCATGTGAGGCCCAATTCATGCTATCCTGGAATTTCTCAAGGGACCACCCCCCACCACCTTTCTTTAGGCCACTCCTCTCCTCTAAAGCCTTCAAGGGTTCCCTATGGCCCACAGGAAAAAGTGTAAGAATAGGACAGCTCCCATTGATTGAGCGCCTGCTACATGCCAGACACTTTATAGGTACTATCTCTAGTCCTCACAGCAACTCCAGGAGGAAAAACTATGATCCACATTTTACAGATGTGGAATTGGAGGCTCAAAGAGGTGAAATGGCTTGCCAAGGTCACAGAGCGAGAGTGAGGAAGAGGCAGGACTGGTTGGTCATGAGATCTTTCTGACTCTGGGGCCCCTACTGAGCTATAGGGTTAAGGCCCCTCTGATCTCACTCCATCCCTTTTCCTTTTCCTTGGAGGCACCAGCTGCTCCAGGCAGGCTGGCCTCCTCTCACTGCCCCTCGAGCAAGCATGTCTCAACTCCCTTTCAAAGGCCATCTAGAATCTCACAGGACACCTCCCCAGACTGCTGCTCATATGAGTCTTGCCCTCGTCGCGTTGTACCACAGTTACCCACTTTCCTATCACTCCTGCCAGTGGGCTGCAGGCACCTCCTCTTGGTCACCTCTGCATTTGTCATGCCTAGATGTGCTCAATGCACATCTGCTATTCATTCAGCATTCCTTCAATAATTATTGAGCACCTGCTGTGTGCCAGGCACTGTGCTAGATGCAAGGATTCAGCAGAGAATGAAACAAAATCCCTGACTGCATGGAGCTTATGTTCGATACAGGAGACAGAAAAGGAACAAATAAACACATACATGTATAACATGATGTCGGGGATGAAAAGTGACCTTGGTCTCATGCACAAAGGCAGAGGCGCCTCTTCCCTCAGCCTCCAGAGCCCTCTGTTTCCTTGGCAGAGTCCTAATTTTTAGCTCTGCCATTCAAGGTGGACTTCCTCCAGGCTTGGCTCTAGGCACTCCCTGATATCCTCTGAATCAGCAGCCCAAAGATGGTATTGAGGTGTGGTTTTAATTTGCATTTTTCAGAAGACAAATGAACGCAAGCACCTTTACATGTGCTTATTGGCCACTTGCATATCTTCTTCTGTGAAATGTCTGTTCAAGTCTTTCCTTTTTTTTCCTTATTGGTTTGCTGGTCTTTATAAATCTGTGTGTTTTAAACAATATTTTGGATATAAATTCTTTTTTTTTTTTTTTTTCTGTGGTACGCAGGCCTCTCACCGCTGTAGCCTCTCCCGTTGTGGAGCACAGGCTCCGGATGCGCAGGCCCAGCGGCCATGGCTCACGGGCCCAGCCGCTCCGCGGCATGTGGGATCCTCCCGGACCAGGGCACGAACCCGTGTCCCCTGCATCGGCAGGCGGACTCTCAACCACTGCGCCACCAGGGAAGCCCTGGATATGAATTCTTTGTCAGCTACATATTTCTATTTCTTCTACTGTGCAGCCTATGCTTTCCCTTAAAGGTGTCTTTGGATGAAGAGAAATTCTTATTTTAATGTAGCCCAACTTATCAAAATTTTCCTTTTTGGCTGGTGTTTGATGAATCTTTGCCTACCCCAAGGACAGGAAGATATTCTTCTTTTTTTTATTTTTTATTTATTATTATTATTTTTTTTTTTTGCAGTACGCGGGCCTCTCACTGTTGTGGCCTCTCCCGTTGTGGAGCACAGGCTCCGGACGCGCAGGCTCAGCGGCCATGGCTCACGGGCCCAGCCGCTCCGCAGCATGTGGGATCTTCCTGGACCGGGGCACGAACCCTTGTCCCCTGCATTGGCAGGTGGACTCTCAACCACTGCGCCACCAGGGAAGCCCTGGAAGATATTCTTCTATGTTTTCGTCTAAAAGCTTTTGTTTTTTTGTTTTATCGTTTGTATTTAGATTTACAATCCATCTTAAACTGATTTCGTGGATAGTGTGAGGTAGGAGTGATGTCTTTTTTTTTTTCCCCATATGGAAGTCCAATTGACCCAGCACCAATTGTTTTGTTTCAATTAAACAAAACATTGAATGGTGGTGTACGGGTGTTTATGGTACCATTCTTTCAACTTCCCAATGGGTTTAAAAGTGTTTTAAATAACATGTTGGGGGAGGGATGATAAAAAAAGGGTAGAGGGACTATGGTAGATAAACGAATACTATGGAAATAATTTCAAATGCAATGTGTAAACCCTGATTTGATACTGTTTAAAAAAAGCTATAAAAGACATTTTTTAAAGCAAAGGGTAAATTTGGGAATGGACTGGATATTACAGGTCATTGTGGTGTGATTGTTCATTTTCTTAGGTGTGATAATGTTATTGTGGTTATGTAGGAGGATGTACTTTTTCTTAGGATTTCTGTGGAAGTATTGAAGCATGAAGTACCAATAAGGCAGCAACTAATTTAAATAATTCAGAAAAAAACTGTACATATGAATATAGATAGATAAATTTGAAAAAATAGGGGGAGGGGCAATATAGGGATGAGGGAGTTAGAGGTACAACCTATTAGATGTAAGATAGGCTCAAGGATGTATCATCTGACATAGGGAATATAGCCTATATTTTGTAATAACTGTAAATGGAAAGTAACATTTAAAAATTGTATAAAACATTTAAAAAGCTGGAAAAATAACAATCCAAGTGGAGAGTGTACAGGTGCTCCTTGTACTAGTCTTTGAACTTTTCTGTATGTTTGAAAATATTTGTTAAAGACAGAGCTGGGCAGGAGGCGGGGGCCATTGTATGGTCCAAACAAAGGTAGTGGCAGGTCAGATTATTCCAGCTAGTTTGAGATTTCTGGTCTAAGGCCTCACCTCTGCTATCTCAATTACTCTGCATCACATCCCTATGGGGTAGACAACACTGGGCCCATTTCACAGGTAATGAATAGAAGCTCAGAGGGTGAAGTGACTTGCCCAAGGTCACACAGCCAGTTGAGACCAAGCTAAGATTTGAACTCATATCTGTCTGAGTCAAAATTATTTGCTTTTCTTTTTTGTTGTTTAAGCCTCTTCTCTCCCATTCCATTTCCCAGGGGTGTTGGTCAGCTGAGAGCCTGTATGCATGTATTACTCAAATTCTCACAACAACCCGATGCAGTCATTACTAATAATACATGCCATTTTACTGAGAGGCCGAGAGGTTAAGTAACTTGCTTAAGGTCACTCAGCTAAGAATGAAAGAGACAGGAACAGGGAACAAGGAACAGGAACAAGGAACCAGGACAGTCTGGCTCTAGAGCCCAAATCTAAAGAGTCAAAGAAACACCATAAAAAGATAAATCACTTCAGGAATACAAAGCAGGATTATTGCTGGTTCTCACAGAATCCCTGCAAAGTCCTTTCTTCTCCTGACTGCTATGGCATTCCAAGGGGACACTTGCCTCCCCAGTTCAGCTGGCAACTTCTTGAGTTGAGGCTGAGGCAGGTTCTATTTGCCCTCACCTGTGTCTCTAGTTACTACCTACTGCCATCAGAGGTCTTCTGGCCTGGGGCTGATCTTAAAGCATTGTTTTGGATATGGCCGCACACTATCCTACAGAGCAGGGTACCGATTTGTCTGCAGGATGGAAATTAGGGTTCAGATGGAATGCTGAGGCACTGACAACCTAGTAGTCAAGGGTGCCTTGGGAGACAGGTCATTTTTATTTAAGCCCTTATTGCAAGGCTTGGGTGGATTACTTTTTTTTTTTTTTTTTTTTTGCGGTACGCGGGCCTCTCACTGTTGCGGCCTTTCCCGTTGTGGAGCACAGGCTCTGGACGCGCAGGCTCAGCGGCCATGGCTCACGGGCCCAGCCGCTCCACGGCATGTGGGATCTTCCCGGACCGGGGCACGAACCCGTGTCCCCTGCATCGGCAGGCAGACTCTCAACCACTGTGCCACCAGGGAAGCCCGGGTGGATTACTTTTCCATCTAGGAGCCTCAGTTTCCTCATCTGTACAATAGGAATAATAAGAGCACACATCTCAGGCCTGTTGGGGTGATTTAATGAGGTAGGTAAAGCCCAGTGTCTCTCAAGGGCAAGTCTTCATATTGATAACTGTTATCATTAAGCTCCTTAGGAATCTTTGGGATATGGAACCTGCTCAGAGCTACAACCTCATCCCTGTCGCTCTCCCTGCCCCACTGGATTGTATCCATGCTGGCCTTGAGTTAAGCTGGGGTCAGATCAGGCTTTTTAACCTCAGGACCTTTGCATCTGCTGTTCACTGTTTTATGTCACCCCTCAGTGAGGCCTTCCCTGACCACATTAGTCTGCCTCAAACATATTCTCCTGTTTTATTGTATTCATATCACTTATCAGTACCTGACATTATGAACTGATTTGTTTCTTTTTCTCCTCCCATTTGAGTGTTAGGTTCAAGAAGACAGAGATTTTGTCTGTTTTGTTCTATGTAGCATCCCCAGCGCCAAGAACGGTGTCTGGCATATGTCTGGCTTTCAATAAATGGTGAACTGAATGAATGAATGAATGGAGGTGTATACCGAGCCCTCATGCCTACAATCCCTGCTCTTCTGTCGCAGTGGGTGGCCAGCCGAGTCAGACATTGCATACGGTCCCTTGGCTCCCAGGTTGGGGGCGTCCAAGAGCGGACCGACGGGCACTTGAGCGACATTCCCCAAAAGCCAGGGCGGTGGCCGCGCCAGCAGAGGGACTGTCGCCATTTGGCGACTTTCCCTGCGGGCCATTGAGCCGCCGCGGGGGCCAAACAGGCGATCGCTCTGTGAGCGCGAGCGCGCAGGTCTTTTGCGACGGTGCCCGGCGGCGCTAGCCCCGCCCCCGTCCCGCCCCCGCGGCCCGCCCCGTCCCGCCCCCGCCGCTGCGCTCTCTACCGGGCCGCTCAGGCCCCCGCCCGCTTCATGTGGCCCGGCCAGCGGCGGCCGGCGGCTGGGAGCGGCGAGGCGGTGGCGAGCGGCGGCCGGCGAGGCCCGGGAGGTGGCCGAGGCCCAGGCGGCGGCGGCGGCGGCCCAGGAGGCGGCGCACGGAGAGCGGCGGGAGCAGGCCCGGCCCGGCCCTCGAGCGGCCGCCTGGCTGCAGCATGCGCGTCCGCCGGGGGCTGCTGCGGCTGCCGCGCCGCTCGCTGCTCGCCGCGCTCTTCTTCTTCTCGTTCTCGTCCTCGCTGCTCTACTTCGTCTATGTGGCGCCCGGCATAGGTAGGAAAGGGGCCTGGGACCCCGGGGGTGCCGCTCTGGCCTCGAGGGGACCCCGGGAACCCCCGCCCCGCCCTGAGGGGACCCCGGCTTTCAGAAGACACCCGGCTGGGAGGCGACCCCGAGCCTGGCCCTTAGAAGACTACGGGGACTCCGGCCCGACCCTCGGGAGACCCCACGCCTGGCCCTCGGGGGGCTCCAGGACATTCCAGTGCCCTGCACCCCGACGGGCTCCAGAACCCCCCTCCCCCGCCAGCCTCCCGCCCACCCCTTGCCCTCCTTTAACCCCTTCCCCGCGGGAACCCGACTATGCCTTCACACACACACACACACACACACACACACACACACACACGTACACACGTACACACGTGCTGGGACGCCCCCTTTCTTGCCCTGGCCTCCCTAGAACCCCCACTTAACGCTCCTCGGCTCGAGAACTCCCGCTCCCCCTCCTCCGGGGTCTCCTCCAGCCCCGGTTCCGGGCATTCCGCGGCCCCCGGACCTCCGCGGCCCGCCCTCCCCTCCTCGCGGAGCCCCTGTGCTGGGGTCTCCAGGAGTCCCACCTTCCCGGTTCCCCATCCATCCTTCCCCTCTCTCCTCCCCGGTGACTCCACCGTTTCCTGCTCTCCCTCCTACCCTTTCTTCCCTCGACTTTCCCCTGTTACATCCACCTTCAGGTCCTCCTCCCCAGCACACACATTCTCCTCTTCCAAGTGGCCAGATCCCTTTCCTAGCAGGGTGGCATCCCCCACCCCCCAGGGAGGTCCACCCCCCCCCATTCAGCCTAAGAACCCCTGAGCGTGCCACGCCTCCTCTCATCCCCTCCCCCTGCCCCGCCTACCCCCAAGGGCACTCCCTGTCATCTCCGCTCCCTTATCTCCTATCCTTCCCCGAATCCTCACCAGCCCGCTCTGGCCCTCAGCCACAGTTTCTTTCTGATTGAAGACTTGGGGAAGGGGTGCTGTCTGGGCTCTTCCTTTCTCCGCTTTCTTTCACTTCTGCCCTCTCCTAGCCTTGAGGGTAGAAGGTGGCCTTTCAATATCCTATGGGGCCGGGGGGGGTACATTTAAATTGGTCCTAGAGAAGGAGATATGACAAGGGCCTTGGGGAAATGGTGCAGGTGGGAAGGAGCATGGAGAAAAGGTGGAATGGGGACTCATTCTTCTCAGAGGCATGTCCTTTAAAGGAAAGACAGCCCTGGAGAAACTGAACCCTGACCGAGCATAGGCTGTCTAAGAGCACAGAGCAGACATTTAGGACGTGAAGAAAGATTAGAAGGAAATAACAGCATGAGGGTTAAGGTCAGAGGACATGGAGGTCAGATTTGGATTCTAATCCCTGCCCTTTATGACCTTGAACAAGTTACTAAGCCTCACCTTTTCTCCTCTGTAAAATGGGGGTACTCATCCTAACCTCATAGGGTTTTAAGGATGGAAGTAGATAAATTCCCTTTTAAAGCACTTATCATTGTACCTGATGCTTAAAGAGTTTTCCAAAAAAAAAAAAAAAAAGCTATTATATGTAGCTTTCAGGAAAGAAGGGAGTAGATGGAAGGTTTAAGGTATGTATTTGCCTGACTTAGCATCACCATGAGGCCCTAGAGAAAACCTCAGCTTAAGGTGAAAAATGATCAGAAAATGCTGTTGGGGGTGCGGCAAGGAGAGTAAATTTTGCTGTAAAAAGTCTGGATCATTTGGATGTTAGGAAAGGGTTGATGGTTTAACTCTAGGGAAATACCCTTTAGGATTGTAGTAATGCTTAGTGCCATTCTCTGTTGACCTGTCAACACTGAACTAGCTGAATAGAGAAATTTCCAGATAGAGCCGGAGATTGTCTCCTGATTTTTTTAAAAAATAAATTTATTTATTTTTGGCTGCGTTGGGTCTTCATTGCTGCGCTCGGGCTTTCTCTAATTGCGGCGAGCGGGCTTCTCACTGCGGTGGCTTCTCTTGCTGCAGAGCACGGGCTCTTGGCATGTGGGCTTCAGTAGTTGTGGCATGCGGGCTCAGTAGTTGTGTCTCGCGGGCTGCAGAGCACAGGCTCGGTAGTTGTGGTACATGGGCTTAGTTGCTCTGCGGCATGTGGGATCTTCCTGGACCAGGGCTTGAACCCATGTCCTCTGCATTGGCAGGCAGATTCTTAACCACTGCACCACTAGGGAAGTCCTCTCCTGATTGTTTTTTTTTTTAAGAGCATATTTCATTTGATGGTTAATATTGATGATTTGTAGTACAAACTAGATCTAGTTTGTACTACAAAGATAGAACGGGTAATATCCTACTGCCGTAACATTTTATGAAATGTCTTAGGAAAAGCATCCCTCTGGGAAGGTGTTGTATGTGGCCTGATGGATCGGATGAGGGGATAGGAGTCTGGGCAGAATAAGAACAGGTGAGTAATTAGTGGAATTAATTGAGAAAAGAGTTTATTAGCATATTGGATATTAGACTAATAAAAATGGGTGTGAAATGATGGATTTGAACCTAGAGGCAGTCTTGAAGCCATAACCCCTTTTGTGAAAGTGATGGGTTTTTTCTGGTGTGGGTGCATAAACCAGCTATGTTGAAATGCAAAAATATATCCCACTGGGATAGTAATCACCCTCTTGATTAGAAAGATTAGAAGCCAGATTCTAAAACAGAAATGGAACGTAACAACTTAATTAAAAGTCTTCAGCAGTAGATATTTAGGTCAGTGGAACCCCAGTGTAGGGCAATGGGCTTGGGGCTTCCCTGGTGGCGCAGTGGTTAAGAATCCGCCTGTCAATGCAGGGGACACAGGTTTGATCCCTGGTCTGGGAAGATCCCACATGCCGCGGAGCAGCTAAGCCCGTGTGCCACAACTACTGAGCCTGCACTGTAGAGCCTGCAAGCCACAACTACTGAAGCCTGCGCGCCTAGAGCCTGTGCTCTGCAATAAGAGAAGCCACCGCAATGAGAAGCCCTCGCATCTCTACAAAGAGTAGCCCCCGCTCCTGCAGCTAGAGAAAGCCCGCGCGCAGCAAGGAAGACCCAACGCAGCCAAAAATAAATAAATAAAATAAGTAAATTAAAAAAAAAAAAAGCAATGGGCTTCTACCACACTTAGATTCCTACATCACTGATAACTGAGGAAGATGCAAAGCACTTAAATATTCACTAATTTCTTCTTAAATGTGGGTCTTCTAAAGGGCAGATCTACTTAAGATTCACTTCTGTTAGTTGGAAAGGGGAGTGGTGGGAAGGATGTGAAGTGGTTTTAGAAGGGTACATTGAGCAGTTTGGTGATTTTATTTATCTTGGCTTTCCTGTTTATGAGCTTAATTTTTTAAATAATCAGCTTTGGACAGAGGGTGGCAAATCTTTTCAAAAGGTTAAGGCAGTCTAGAGAAATAGAAGGTTTTATATGCCTTGGATTATGAAGACCTTATTTTAGACAGTTGTTAAAATGAGCTTAGAAAATAATACTGGGTTGAACCACATGAAATTTCCATTTTTTGCAGGTCAAAACCAGTTGTATATTGGCAGTTTGATATAGCTCAACCTAATACATTTCCAAATAATGACAATCCTGTTTTCTGGCATAACGGGAAGTGTCAGACTTGTATTTCCTTCCAGGTTTAATATTTTTCCAGTCCTGCTTTTGATTTACTTTGTATACCCTGTGGCCACACTGTGCTCTAGGGCTAAAGAGAAATCATCAACCCGAGAGTGTGTTACAGCTATATTTGGAATTAGGTAGACTTGAATTTGAGATATGAGAAAAACCATGTTAGTTATAAATGTTTTAAAGTTGCTCATGTGTAATATAGTCCAGCTACAATTTCAACCTAACTATTGTTGGTATTTTTGAGATCTAATGCTAGCTCTTAATGTTAGTGTCCCATAGTCTAACGGCAAAGGGAAATTTTCTTGGACTTGAGGGTCATCCGAAATGGAGGTAGTGGTACCATTTGGCTTAGAAAATTGGATGTGAGGAATATTACTAAATATGACTATAATGTGTTTGTAACAAATACAAAGTGCGCTTAGCTACTTTAATAAACCCCTGCCAATCCAGTTAAGTAATTTAAAAATATGACTTCATTGGCCATTATGTTTTTGTTATTAAATCAAAAGTAGTGTTTTATATCAGCAGTTTAAAAGTAGAAAAGAAAAGGATGGGGCAGAAAGTGTGAGGGAGGTGGTGGATTTGAAAAAGGAAGAGGAAGGGAATATGGTTATAAAAATGCATACATGGGCTTCCCTGGTGGCTCAGTGGTTGAGAGTCCACCTGCCGATGCAGGGGACACGGGTTCGTGCCCCTGTCCGGGAAGATCCCACATGCCGCGGAGCGGCTGAGCCCGTGAGCCATGGCCGCTGAGCCTGCGCGTCCGGAGCCCGTGCTCCGCGACGGGAGAGGCCACAACAGTGAGAGGCCTGCGTACCGGAAAAAAAAAAAAAAAAAAAAAAAAAAAGCATACGTGCCTCTTCTCTGTAGCCCCTTGCCCTCCATAGCCTGAGTGATTATCATTTATTTCATCACTTGTTTTACCTGCACTGTTGAAATATCCCTATTCCTTTCAGGGTTCCGAAGAGAACTTTGAACTTATTTATGATCCTTTAACTTAAAAAAAAAAAAAATCTAAGAGCTCGGAGTACCTCCATATTCCAGTCTGACCAGGTCTTTTAGAAGATAAGAGAAGTGAACTATTTACGGATGGACGTACATCTGAAGGGCTGATTTAAAAAAATCTTATTAACTTTACGGTGCTGTCACGTGGCAAGGTTGTATAGAACTGACCTTTGCAAGTTGTCTAGTTACTGATTTTGAGAGAGATGCCTGTGCGTGGTTAGAGGCAGTAGTCTATATACTGATGAAATTTTATTAAAGTTCCACTATTTAAATTAATTTTTCTTTTGTCTTGATTACTGAGGAAAGGAAATGGGGAATGATTTTTCCCTTTTGGCCTGCTTGGTTCCAAGAAGAGTTTGATTCATGGCTGGCTTTTGGAAGACAGGAATCAGTAATTCTAATCCCACCTGATTTGACCAAATGACCTTGAGCAAGTCACTTGATTCTCTGATCTTATACTTGGCCAGAAAACAAAGCTGTTTGAAAAACTAGAACTGCATCTTAGCCAAACTTTTAGTGAGACGTTTTTTTGTATAGAAAGTTGATAATTCATTCATGTCCTATGCAAATTTTGGACCTAAGATTTTAGATAACATACATGTTTTATGTAACTGAAGGTAACTTTTTCTAATAACCCCAGGAAAATTTCAGATTCCCCCCCTTGTTTTAAAAAAAAAAAAATATATATATATATATATATATTTTTTTGGCTGCGTTGGGTCTTTGTTGCTGCGCGCGGGCTTTCTCTAGTTGCGGCGAGCGGGGGCTACTCTTCGTTGCGGTGCGCGGGCTTCTCATTGTGGTGGCTTCTCTTATTGTGGAGCACGGGCTCTAGGCACGCAGGCTCGGTAGTTGTGGCTCACGGGCTTAGTTGCTCCGCGGCATGTGAGATCTTCCCAGACCAGGGCTCAAACCCGTGTCCGCTGCATTTGGCAGGCGGATTCTTAACCACTGGGCCACCAGGGAAGTCCCATCCCCCACCCCCTTGTTAAGTGTAGTATGAAAATAGCCTTTTTGTTGTTGTTCCTCACATGAAAGTGTCCTCTAAATGCTGCAGTGAACTTAGTTTCTGAGCTTTTCTGGAGTGAAATACGTCATATTGTGAATGTGGGTTATTTTATTTTAGAAAATTAAAAAGCCTTACCCTGTTTAAGGACCCCCTTCTCCCCACGTGTGCCTTTATGGACTCACTCACTCACTCAGATGTTTCCTTTGAGTATTGCATCGTGTCAGTCTTCTTAGAAGGAAACCATATTTGGAGAACAGATTGAAGTTATAAAACTAAACAGCACCACTTTTGACCAGGATTTTGGTGATGTTTTATGTCCTTTCTGCATCAGTTTGCTATGTCGGAAACAAAGTCTTGGGTTTGGAATTGAAGTCTCTTGAACAGTGAAAATATGCTAGTCTTGGACAGTCTTTGGAAGCAGCCGTTCGGCCAGTATCAGTTGCTGTTCCAGGGCATCGCTACTCTAGCCAGTAGATAATTCTGCTCCCAACCCTGACATTTCCCCCCAGAGCTTGACAGGCCAGTGAGAGCAGCGTATAACATCGTATAACAACGCCAGGAAGGAGGGTCTTCTTGTGTTGCCATGACTCTTTAGAGCTCTTTAAGAGGGTAGAAAGCCGTAGAAGCCGAAGTGCTACTGACTTACTTGCTTCCCTAATTTTGCAGCGTTTTAGATCGTGGAAGATACATTGTACACATCCAATCCAACTATATAAGCAAACAGAACTTCAGTAAGCAAGAAGTAGGCAATGTGATGCTGCAAAGGCCTGTCAAAGAACTAGAGAAAACTAGTGGTTAACATTGGTCAAGATAAAGGTTAATCAGAAGCAAACAGATTGGGTGTTGGCTTAAAAGAAGTTAAAGGAGTTATCGTGAGAAGAGGCAGGCCTGTGTGTACTATTAGTGAAAGGACAGTTATTCTTTAGTTTCTAATACTAGCTAAATAAGAGTATGCCTTCCTTTGCACACTGTGTGTATTTTTGTAGAAAGCTGTGAGAAAATTAAAGGAATTTAAGATCTGTGGGTCAATAATAATCCAGTATTTGAATATCTTCCTATCATGTTACCAGCTATGGGAGATATTTGGATTCTAGACTTTTGACTGCTTCTTTCATTTTACAGATGATTGTATAAACCCAGGTTGAGTCATTAACTTGCCCAAAGTTGAGAATTATAAAACAGCTGTAAAAATAAATAAATAAATAAATAAATAAGATAAAATACCTCTGCAGCACATACTCTATGGTTGAAAATACAAGATTAATCATAAGAAATAACTAGAGAAAATAGAAAATAGTATGTAGTCAATTGCTGACTTGTATGATACTGGTCCTTAATGAGGTGGGAGATTCAGACACAGGCACTCATTCCTTTATTCAATACGTAGTTTTTTTGGAGTGCCTTCTCTTGTCAGATACTCTTTTGGGTATCGGACAGTCTAGAAATGAGTAAGGCAGAACGTTTCTGCCATCCTGGTGATTTCATTCTAGTGGGACATTTTTGCCCTTTGTGGTGCTTTTATTCTGATGGGGAGACAGCCAATATACAATATAATTTCGGATAGTGGTAGGAGTGACCGAGGGTCTATTTTATTATTTATTTATATTATTTTATTTATTTATTTTTGGCTGTGTTGGGTCTTTGTGGCCGCGCACTGGCTTTCTCTAGTTCTGGCGAGTGGGGGCTACTCTTCGTTGCGATGTGCAGGCTTCTCATTGCGGTGGCTTCTCTTGTTGTGGAGCACGGGCTCTAGGCGCGCGGGCTTCAGTAGTTGTGGTGCATGGGCTCAGTAGTTGTGGCACGCAGGCCCTAGAGCACATGGGCTTCAGTAGTTGTGGTGTGCAGGCTCAGTAGTTGTGGCTCTCATGGGCTTAGTTGTTCCATGGCACGTGGGACCTTCCCAGACCAGGGCTCGAACCTGTGTCCCCTGCATTGGCAGGCGGATTCTCAACCACTGCGCCACCAGGGTAGTCCCTGAGGGTCTATTTTAGATAGGGTGGTTAGGGAAAGCTTCATTAATGAGGTGATATTTGACTTGCAGGGGTAGAACAGGTCACAGGTCTGGGGATTGGGATGGTGATGGGCGTGTCAAGCATATGTGAAGGTCTGGAGGCAGAAATGCGCTTGAGGGCAGGTTGACTGGATTTTTGTAAGTGAGAAATGGTAGGAAATGAGCTTAGAAAGATGGTAGGGGTCAGGCCATTTAGGACCCTATAGGCCATGGTAAGGGCTGTAGGATAGGAGTGAACATTAACTTAGAAATCAGCCCGATCTGGGTTTGAATCAACTCTGACTGAGTGGGCACACTATTTTCAATTTTCTTATCTGCCCAGTGGAGGATACCATCTTTCTCAGGGTCGTTGTGAGAATTGAGTGGAATGTGCTTGTAAGAGGGCTTAGCACAGAGCTTGACACGAAGCTCCGTATGTTAATAATTATTATTTATAACCATAGGAGATGTCCTCTTGGCCTAATGCTAGTACTAAACTGAGGGGAGGATTGAGCTCCAGTCCAGCTTTACCAATAACTAGATGGAAACCTTTACTTCAGTTTTCTCATCTGTAAAATGAAGCAATGGACTAAAGTACAGATTCTAGGGTCCCTCTCAGATCTGAAGTTCCATGATTCTGAGCAAGTGTGAGTTGAACCTTGAAGGAGAAGAAGGAATAATGAGTTCTGTCAAGTAAAGACACCCCATTTAAAAAAATTCAGATCTCCCATTCACTTAGTTTCCCACCTTTAGTGAAATACTGAGCCATGGATTCTGTGAAGTGTCGGTGTACAACCCTCAGACTTAACAGTTTCACTCTGTAGGGTGAATGGAGAAATTCAAACTGTGCAATGCTATTGTTTGAGGACATTTGCCCTAAAAATGAGACAGACGTAGAATGTCTGCACTGAAGTCTATCTTTGAAATCATTGTGGCAAAGAAACAACAACAAAAAAGAAATTTGTGTTGTCTTGGTCAAAGGAAAAAAACTAAAAGAATTTTACAGAAATATCTTTGGGATGTTAAGACTTTTTTCCTCTTTTTTTCTCTGCTTTTTGTCCCCTGGGTAATCCTTTTAGGTTTTAATCTGCTAAATCAGTCTTTTCCTCTAGCCTCACACTTTTGCTTTTAAGCATGAAATAGAGCCCTGGACTCATTAGCTCCTGCCCCATCTTCATTCCTCTAGGTAATTGGACGTTAAATGAGAAATGAATATTACATTTTGACCCAGTAATTCTTTTTTTTTTAAACATCTTTATTGGAGTATAATTGCTTTACAATGGTGTGTTAGTTTCTGTTTTATAACAAAGTGAATCAGCTATACATATACACATATCCCCATATCTCCTCCTTCTTGCCTCTCCCTCCCACCCTCCCTAACCCACCCATCTAGGTGGTCACAAAGCATGGAGCTGATCTCTCTGTGCTATGCGGCTGCTTCTCACTAGCTATTTTACATTTGGTAGTATATATATGTGTCCATGCCACTCTCTCACTTCATTGCAGCTTACCCTTCCCCCCTCCCCGTGTCCTCAAGTCCATTCTCTACGTCTGCATCTTTATTCCTGTCCTGCCCCTAGGTTCTTCAGAACCTTTTTTTTTTAGATTCCATATATATGTGTTAGCGTACAGTATTTATTTTTCTCTTTCTGACTTACTTCACTCTGTATGACAGTCTCTAGGTCCATCCACCTCACTATAAATAACTCAATTTTATTTCTTTTTATGGCTGAGTACTATTCCATTGTATATATGTGCCACATCTTCTTTATCCATTCATCTGTCGATGGACACTTAGGTTGCTTCCATGTCCTGGCTGTTGTAAATAGAGCTGCAGTGAACATTGTGGTACATGACTCTTTTTGAATTATGGTTTTCTCACGGTACAGTAATTCTTTTTAATATTGTGGCTTATATAGAAGAGCATTCATACCTCCTCTACTGATCCCATGAATCCAGTGTTTTCCCAAGCCTGGGAATCACATTGAATAATTTAAAGTGCTGTCTCTTCTTAGATTCCCTCCCCCCACCCCTTTTGTTAGTTTGAGTAATTATTAGACTATAAGTATTGTTCCGCCTCCTTCCCAGGTTACAAAGATAGCCAGGTACTTTGCAATGACTAGAAGGGAAGCTGGGCATTGTTTCTGAGGTACCTTAGTTACCATCATCAATTATGAACAGTTCTCTGAGGCTTATTAGTGGCATAATTATAATTATGAAAAATGTTGTGGAGTGTCGCGTACAGGGAAATGTAGATTGTAGGAAAGCTCAGTGTTGTGTTTTAAAACTTAAATTAGAGGTGTGCTAGTGAGCACAGCTGTTTATTATTTTTATTAAAGAGCTGTAAAACATTTAAATACCAGTAAAGAGGGAACTTTTTTCACCATCTAAAAGTGTGATTAATAGTCATTTAACATTTTTGCTTAATTCTCATGTGTTGAACAACTGTATGCTTGGAAAAATGGAAAAGCAGGAGTATTTTTTTTACTCATAGAACTAGTTACCCCATTTTGAGGAGTTGTGCTTTTAGGCACTAAGCCTAAATTATACTCATGATTGTAATGTATGCGTTTTCAGATTGGTAGGCCATTGGCTTTTGAAGGTCAGAAAATAGTATTTTCCTAAATGCTGTGTTGGCGTCATGTTTGTGTAGTTAAAAAAAAAAATCCTTTCTTCCATTGCAGAAAAATGAAAACATTGCCAACTTAGGGAAGTTAAACCAGATGGATCAGAGATGATAGTAGACTGACTTTAGGATTCTTGATGTATTTATTATGAATCTTTATATTTTAAATAAAACCATTTAATCGTTTAACTTTTAAAGAAAAACTCATTTTATCCATATCATCATAATCTATAGAGTAATGATAGGGAAGTTCTCTGGGGTGTAGTGTCCTTGTGCCTAGCACATTATATGCACTTAAATATTTATTGAAATGAATGAAGAAACTATTGCCTGGTCAAGCTAGCCTCTTTGTTGTTGGATTGCATTTAATCTGGGGGAAGGATTGCTTCTTCTGTTAATCCTGATTTTGAAGTGATTTTGAATTCATTTTGACCAAAATTACTTTGTCTTTTTTTCCCTTTCTATTTCTTTGTGGTAAAATATTTATAGCATGAACTTTGCCATGTATTTTGTTAATTTAAATGTGCAATTCAGTGGCATTAATTACATTCACAGTGTTTTGCAACCACTACAGCTATCTCCAAAAATTTCTGTTGCCCCAAACAGAAAGTCTCTTCCCACTAAGCAATAACTCCCCATCCACCCCCTCAACTGCTAATCTACTTTCCATCCTGTAAGTTTGACTGCTCTAGGTACCTCATATAAGTGTAATCATACAATGTTTGTCCTTTTGTGTTTGCTCTATTTCACTTAGCAAAATGTTTCCAGTGTTCATTCATGTCATAGCATGTGTCAGAACTGTATTCTTTTTGCGGATGAATAATAGTCTATCTTCTATATACCACATTTTTTCTCATCTGTTGATGAACACTTGAGTTGCTTCTACCTTTTGGCTGTTGCAAATAGTGCTGCTGTGAATGTTGGCATACAAGCATCTGTTTGAGTCCCTGCTTTCAATTCTTTGGGTGTTTACCTGGGAGTGGAATTGCTAGGTCATATGGTAATTCTGTTTAATTTTTTGAGGAATTGCCAGACTTTCCACAGTGGCTGCACCATTTTACATTCCCACCAACAATATATTCCACATCCTTGCAGCCAACACTTATTTTCTGAGTGTGTATTTTTTTTTTTTTAAAGTGCAGGCATCCTTGTAGGTGTGAAATGGTACCTCATTGTGGTTTTGGTTTGCATTTCCTTAATGACTAATGAGGTTGAGCATATTTTCATATGTTTATTGGCTATTTGTGTATCTTGTTTAGAGAACTGTCTATTCAGGTTCCTTTGCCGTTTTTAAATTGGATTGTCTGTTGTTAAGAGATCTTTATATTTTTTGAATATTAAACCATTACCAGATATATGATTTGCAAGTATTTTCTCCCATCCTATGGGTTGTCTTTTCACTCTCTTGGTAGGATCCTTTGATGCACAAAAGCTTTTGACTTTAACGAGGTTCAGTTTATTTATATTTTTCTTTTGTTTGTACTTTAAAAAATATACTACTTGGTAAGTTTTATGACTGAACTTTTGCTCCCTACATTGTAGTCGTTTACTTTTTCTGCCCGTGAAAGGTTTCCCTAAGTTACTGATAGGCATATCTTACACAAGCTATTATTGAGCTGATTTCTGAGAAAGCAGGAGGCAAGGTTTCTTGGTTTATCTTTCTCTTACTTGTTTAAGTTTGATGCTGGTTTCTTGATTTCTTTTTTTTTAAATTAATTAATTAATTTATGGCTGCATTGGGTCTTCGTTGCTGTGCACCGGCTTTCTCTAGTTGCGGGGAGTGGGGGCTACTCTTCGTTGTGGCTCGCGGGCTTCAGTAGTTGTGGCTTGTGAGCTCAGTAGTTGTGGCTCACAGGCTCTAGAGCGCAGGCTCAGTAGTTGTGGCGCACGGGCTTAGTTGCTCCGCGGCATGTGGGATCTTCCTGGACCAGGGCTCGAACCCGTGTCCCGTGCGTTGGCAGGCGGATTCTTAACCACTGAGCCACCGGCGAAACCCTGATTCTTGGTCTTTAAAATGGTTACTCTCTCTTTGCCAAACTTGACATGCTCTGCAGATTCCATTAAATATTTCAAGTGTTTGAAGAGTCCTGTGACTCTTCTGATGAAGGGAGGGATCCGTATCTTATTGATGTCTTTGTTGATTATTTTGTTCAGTAGGACTGAAATGTAACTTAAATTTAAATGTTTTCTGTTTCTAATTGCAGTTCTCTGAAAGTCCATGTAAGACAGGGCCAGAAGTTGGCACACCAAATTTTTGGTGTTGGGGACAATACAGTTTACTGATTAAACATATGATATAGAAGAGAAATTTAGAAAATATTATAGATTGATGAATATAGTCCATGAAACACTGGGCTTATTTTTTTTTTCCATACAGAAATGAAAGTATACGATGATTTTGAAGATAGGGAAAAGTAAATATCACTTGGCATTTTGTTAGCCTCAAATCTCCATTAACCAGCACCTTTTATGTTTTGCTGTTTAATAATAAGTGGTGATACTTAGAATGTAGACCCGGATGCATGACTTTGAGTTTGGTGTTAGGTATGATTTTTTTCCTTCTGATTGTTTGAAACAGCACTCTGTTTCCCCATACCTCCCCAGGCCACCACATAGGCACAGGATGGCAGGTAGTGATGAGGAACAGCTTGCTAAGATGATGGTGCCTGGCTGACTAAGAGGTGTGTGATGTGAACACAGGATTTGTTTTTTCCCTTTATAACATTTTTTTATTTTTTAAAATTATTTTATAACATTTTCCCTTTATAACATTATCAGAAAGTGAAGAGAGTGTTAAAGAATGAGGAAACAGAAAAGTCTAACGTGTAAAACCTGCTGGACTTCTACATCTGTGACATGGTAAAATTTGGCACTTTGATTTTTTTTTTCCTGGTATCAGCTGGATTTCAAATGTATTTATCTAAATGTGAGTGATAATGGTAGTGATTAAAGACAGGTGGGTACTTAGAAAATTTTTGTGTTTTTGGGCCTGTGATAAAAGAAAAAATTTACAGACTTGCCTTTGCATTTGCCTGATTTGGCTGTTTTCTTAGAGCTAACTTAATCTTTATGTGTTAAACCCTTAGAGTGTGCTAGGCTTGGGGGTACATTGATGAATGACGTGGACACCGTACCTCTGTTATTTTTTAAGTCTTTAGCAAGGGAGCATGGCTTCATTTTAGTAAAAAATTTTCAGAATTTTGAGTGATTTTATATTCCTAGAAGATGTGTTTAATTGAGGGTCAGTTCAGTTGATGTTAACGTACCTTAATTGCCAGGAATAACAGTGAATGTAGTTTAATTGTAGACATTTAAGACAGCAAAAAAATTTTAAAGAAATTCTTGAAGAGGCATTTAGTTTAATTTTTTACCTCACTGGGCCCATTGGCTGTACATGTTCTTGGTGGTATTCATATTTACATGAATGTTTTTGCTGTTTATCTCCTGGACAGAGTCATGGCAATGGTGGTGAACAGTGACCTGAAGTTTCTTAGTAACATAGATGCTCTCTGGACCAGTGGCGGAAGGATGCATTTATATGCTGAGGCCTCTTCCCTTCCACCTGGAAGAGTGTCAGTCTTAGAATAGAGGTCTGGCACTGAGCAGGTGCTCAGAGAGCATTTGTCAGACAGGATCAGTCTGTCTTCTACCCTTCAGTGGCTTTCATTGCTTTTAGGATAAAGTTCAGATTCCTTATTGTAGTTTATAAGAATTTTTGTGATCTGACCTCTACCTCCCTCTCCAGCTTCATTTATGCCACTTCTCTCCCTCCAGACACATGGGCCTCCCCCCTGGTTTCCAGCCTAGGCTCTTTCCTTAAGCTTTTCACTAGCTAACTCAAATATTCCTGCCCATCCTCAGGCCTCTAAATCAGTGGCAAATGCATGGGCCTCATTTCTCTCTCTTTTTTTTTTTTCGGTACGCGGGCCTCTCACTGTTGTGGCCTGTCCCGTTGCGGAGCACAGGCTCCGGACGCGCAGGCTCAGCAGCCATGGCTCACGGGCCCAGCCGCTCCGCGGCATATGGGATCCTCCCGGACCGGGGCACGAACCCGTGTCCCCTCTACTGGCAGGCGGACTCTCAACCACTGCGCCACCAGGGAAGCCCCAAGGGCCTCATTTCTTGTTCATTGTTGTATCCCTGCCTGGAACGCTGGTCTGGCACACTGTAGGTGCTCAATGAATATTTCTTTGTTAAATCAGGGAAGTAAGGTGGAGGTGGACAGATCTGAGGTCCTGAAAAGTACAAGTAGCCAATTCGCTGCTCATTTGGGTATGTTGAAGGTTGCTGTGCTAACTGCTAGGACTTCAAGGTGAAGAACTAAAAAGGATCAAATAAAAACACAATGGATTTGTAAAAATATTAATTGTAACTGAAAGTATGATTCCTAGCTCAGTCTCAGATTAATTATGTCCAGTCCAGTCAGATGTTTGGTTTTGTGGGGGCCTGGTTTGGTGGGCAGATGACAAGTAGGAATTTTAAAGTTTTACCCATTTAAGACTCAACACGGATTTTAACCCTTTTAAGTGCTTTTTGTATCTTACATAGTATGTGTATGATAATGCTTTGAAATTGCAGATCACAAATGAATGTATTAATGGTTAGTCTTGTTCCTCAACTTGAAATCTAGATGAAAAAATTGATAAACAAGGAATTCCCTGGCAGTTCAGTGGTTAGGACTCGGGGCTTTCACTGCTCTGGGCCCAGGTTCAATACCTGGTTGGGGAACTAAGATATTGCAAGCTGCGTGGGGTGGCCAAACAAATAAATAAATAAAAATAAAATAAAAATTAATAAACAGGAAAACACTCAGTCCTGATTTAGGAAGAAGTAGGTACAATAATTCTTATATATTGCTAGGAACGTTGTTTCTAATTTTTAATTAGACAGATATTTAGGTTAATGGTTTTGGTGTTTTCACATTTATGATAAAAGCTATACTTTTATGTCTTGAATATGCTTGTCAGTCTTTAATTTGAGAGATACTCTTTGCCTAGGAAATGAGAAATTGTTGTATATTTTACTTCTTCCAAGGAGCAATGAGGAAGAAACAATTTCTGGAATTGGAAGTCCATATGGATGGAATGGAAAGTAAGTCTGTTATTCATAAACAGCTAGTCTCTTGTGCTCTACGCTGTTGGATGGAAGGTGGAAATAACCTTGCCTCTGTTGCTGAGATTATTTTTGAGCTGACTCGTGCTAGGCTGGCACCCATCAACTGCTTTGTGTGGAAGGGACAACTGGAATCCTTCATTTTGTGTATGTGTGTGTGAATGTGAGTGGGAGGAAGTGAAATGTTTGGTTTTGGTATTGGCTTGATTTTTCTGTTTCATTGTTGACTTGGCATGCCTGGCTTTTTCATTCTGCTTTTAAGTATTCAGAAATCTTAAGATATGTGTGAATTAGAAGATTTGGATTTATTTGAATTTCATTTGGCACTATGGGAAGTTAACTTTAGGTAAGAGCTACTTTTTGGGTTGGCTTTATGTTAAAGATAATTTTTTCCCTTAATTATTTTATTTTATTATAGAAAATTTCAAACACATACAAAAGTAGAGTGAATAGTATACTGGACTCCCATGAACAAAGGTATTTTGATATGACCTTTATATTCGTGAAAAATATAAATGTGAAAGGGCACAAAGACAGGCCCCCATTCCCCCAACAAAACAAAACAAAAGTACAAGCTTAGGCTAATTAATAACCTGTATTTTTAAAACCTTTGGATAATTGGATTTCATTTTTGTTCACATGTTTTGCTGATCCATTTACCTCAATGAGAGTTTCTTAATATGTAAAAAGGGAAGACTAAAAGTATATAAACGTAGGCTTATTGTGAGGATTAAAGGAGAGTATTTGTCAGATGTTTCCATGGCTTGGTACCAGTTAGATGCTCAACAGTTAAATGTCTCCTTGCCCTTTCACAGTTCCTCAGTCACAGTGCTCAACTGGAGTGGAGAGGGGAAGGGACACGTGGATGAACTGGTACACGGTAGAGAGTTGATTACGGCGAAGTTTCCAGAGGATTTATTTATTTTTTCTCTTACCCCGTCCTTCATTTGAACCCTTGAAGTTTAGAGCTGGAAAAACAAGGGTCAGATGTTTGCCAAGAATAAACCTTTCTGTACTGTGGTGGTACCTCGAAGGCACTCCTTAGCTTGAGAAGCAGGTGCTCTGGCTGAGGATGCTGAAGTCTCCGAGGTGCCCTGGGAACAGATGATTACTGCTCGAGTGTTTAACACCTGTGTTCTTTTGCTTCTCTTGGCCTATTTTTCTGAGAATATATTGCTGAATTCTGTTGCTATTTACATCAGCTTTGACCAAAGCCAAGTGCCAAGCTTGCAAGTGAAAGAATGGCAAAAATACCTCTTTTAGGATCTGTGTTGGCACAGATTTTGTGCTTTGTGTTTAGTAACAGGTGAACAACACCACTGATTTAATTTTAGTATTATTATATTAATTTATTAGTTCTATAATTAAAAAAGTAAAACAGTCTGTATAGATTGAAGCTATAGTTTCGGGTTGTATGTGTGAAAAACTGACTCTTTTCATTGTGAATTTTGAACAAACTTACCGGTAGATTATTTATGTAAGCTTGTGTCATCAGAAGCATTCCAGAATGAATCATGTTTAGTTAGGATCTAACAAATGTTACCACCATTGTTCTGTTAAGCAATATTTTTAAACTATTAAATCAACTTTAAGGATAATAAAGGAAATTACAGTAATTTATTCACAATCGTCTTTTCCTCACAGGTGTTTTCATTTCATTGTTTCCTTCTCATCTTTGTATACACACACAGATATTTGAAAATTTTGTACCTTAGAAATTGCTAGGCTGAGAGAATTGATGTTATAAGGGTGGCACCAATTTAGTAAACGCTATGAGTGTTTGATTTAGAATGATCTTGTACAGTCTCTTTGCTGTAACATCTTTTCCTGGTTAGTTCTGTTCTCCTCACTATAACTAAACATGTGTCTTTTTTTTTTGAATTTTTGAATTTTATTTTATTTATTTTTATACAGCAGGTTCTTATTAGTTATCTATTTTATACACATCAGTGTATACATGTCAATCCCAATCTCCCAATTCATCCCACTGCCACCCCCACCACCACCTTCCCCCCTCGGTGTCCATACGTTTGTTCTCTACATCTGTGTCTCTGTTTCTTCCTTGCAAACTGGTTCATCTGTACCATTTTTCTAGATTCCACATATATGCATTAAGAAACGATATTTGATTTTCTCTTTCTGACTTCTTTCTGTATGACAGTCTCTAGGTCCATCCACGTCTCTACAAACGACCCAATTTCGTTCCTTTTTATGGCTGAGTAATATTCCATTGTATATATTTACCACATCTCCTTTATCCATTCATTTGTCGATGGGCATTTAGGTTGCTTCCATGACCTGGCTATTGTAAATAGTGCTGCAATGAACATTGGGGTGCATGCGTCTTTTTGAATTATGGTTTTCTCAGGGTATGTACCCAACAGTGGGATTGCTGGGTCATATGGTAATTCTATTTTTAGGTCTTTTAAGGAACCTCCATACTGTTCTCCATAGTGGCTGTATCAATTTACATTCCCACCAGCAGTGCAAGAGGGTTCCCTTTTCTCCACACCCTCTCCAGCATTTGTTGTTTGTAGATTTTCTGATAATGCCCATTCTAACCAGTAAGAGGTGAGACTTTGCATTTCTCTAATAATTAGTGATGTTGAGCAGCTTTTCACATGCTTCTTGGCCATCTATATGTCTTCTTTGGAGAAATGTCTATTTAGGTCTTCTGCCCATTTTGTCTGGGTTTTTTTTTTTTTTTTTTTTTTTGCGGTTCGCGGGCCTCTCACTGTTGTGGCCTCTCCCGTTGCGGAGCACAGGCTCCAGACGCGCAGGCCCAGCGGCCATGGCTCACGGGCCCAGCCGCTCCGCAGCATGTGGGATCTTCCCAGACCGGGGCACGAACCCGTGTCCCCTGCATCGGCAGGTGGACTCTCAACCACTGCGCCACCAGGGAAGCCCCCCTTCTGCCCATTTTGGATGGGTTGTTTGTTCTAGTTCTGTAAAAAATGCCATTGGTAATTTGATAGGGATTGCATTGAATCTGTCGATTGCTTTGGGTGGTATAGTCATTTTCACAATATTGATTCTTCCAATCCAAGAACATGGTATATCTCTCCATCTGTTTGTGTCATCTTTGATTTCTTTCATCAGTGCCTTATAGTTTTCTGAGTACAGGTCTTTTACCACCTTAGGTAGGTTTATTCCTAGGTATTTTATTCTTTTTGTTGCAGTGGTGAATGGGATTGTTTCCTTAATTTCTCTATCTGATCTTTTGTTATTAGTGTATAGGAATGTAAGAGATTTCTGTGCATTAATTTTGTATCCTACAACTTTACCAGATTCATTGATTAGCTCTAGTAGTTTTCTGGTGGCATCTTTAGGATTCTCTATGTATAGTATCATGTCATCTGCAAACAGTGACAGTTTTACTTCTTTTCCAATTTGTATTCCTTTTATTTCTTTTTCTTCTCTGATTGCCATGGCTAGAACTTCCAAAACTATGTTGAATAATAGTGGCGAGAGTGGACATCCTTGTCTTGTTCCTGATCTTAGAGGAAATGCTTTCAGTTTTTCACCATTGAGAATGATGTTTGCTGTGGGTTTGTTGTATATGGTCTTTATTATGTTGAGGTAATTTCCCTCTATGCCCACTTTCTGGAGAGTTTTTATCATAAATGGGTGTTGAATTTTGTCAAAAGCTTTTTCTGCATCTATTGAGATGATTGTATGGTTTTTCTTCTTCAATTTGTTAATATGGTGTATCACATTGATTGATTTGCGTATATTGAAGAATCCTTGCATCCCTGGGATAAATCCCACTGGATCATGGTGTATGATCCTTTTAACGTGTTGTTGGATTCTGTTTGCTAGTATTTTGTTGAGGATTTTTGCATGTATATTCATCTGCGATAATTGGTCTGTTTTTCTCTTTTTTGTAGTATCTCTGTCTGGTTTTGGTATCAGGGTGATGGTGGCCTCATAGAATGAGTTTGGGAGTGTTCCTTCCTCTGCAATTTTTTGGAAGAGTTTGAGAAGGATGGGTGTTAGCTCTTCTGTAAATGTTTGATAGAAGTCACCTGTGAAGCCATCTGGTCCTGGACTTTTGTTTGTTGGAAGATTTTTAATTTCAGTTTCATTACTTGTGATTCCTCTGTTCATATTTTCTATTTCTTCCTGGTTCAGTCTTGGAAGGTTATACCTTTCTAAGAATTTGTCCATTTCTTCCAGGTTGTCCATTTTATTGGCAGAGTTGCTTGTAGTAGTCTCTTAGGATGCTTTGTATTTCTGTGGTGTCCGTTGTAACTTCTCCTTTTTCACTTACAATTTTATTGATTTGAGTCCTCTCCCTCTTTTTCTTGAGTCTGGCTAAAGGTTTATCAATTTCATTTATCTTCTCAAAGAACCAGCTTTTAGTTTTATTAATCTTTGCTATTGTTCTCTTCATTTCTATTTCATTTATTTCTGCTCTGATCTTTATGATTTCTTTCCTTCTACTAACTTTGGGTTTTGTTTTGTTCTTCTTTCTCTACTTCCTTTAGGTGTAAGTTTAGATTGTTTATTTGAGATTCTTCTTGTTTCTTGAGGTAGGATTGTATTGCTATAAACTTCCCTCTTAGAACTGCTTTTTTTTTTTTAATAATAGTGTTTACTTTTACTTGTTGACAGTTTGCTTTATTTATTTATTTATTTATGGCTGTGTTGGGTCTTCGTTTCTGTGTGAGGGCTTTCTCTAGTTGTGGCAAGTGGGGGCCACTCTTCATCGTGTTGCGCGGGCCTCTCACTATCGCGGCCTCTCTTGTTGCGGAGCACAGGCTCCAGACGCGCAGGCTCAGTAATTGTGGCTCACGGGCCCAGTTGCTCCGCGGCATGTGGGATCTTCCCAGACCAGGGCTCGAACCTGTGTCCCCTGCATTGGCAGGCAGATTCTCAACCACCGCGCCACCAGGGAAGCCCCGAACTGCTTTTGCTGCATCCCATAGGTTTTGGATTGTCGTGTTTTTATTGTCATTTGTCTCTAGGTATGTTTTGATTTCCTCTTTGATTTCTTCAGGTATCTCTTGGTTATTTAGTAATGTATTGTTTAGCCTCATGTGTTTGTGTTTTTTACGTTTTTTTCTTTGTAATTGATTTCTAATCTCATAGTGTTGTGGTCGGAAAAGATGCTTGATATGATTTCAGTTTTCTTAAATTTACCGAGGCTTGATTTGTGACTCAAGATGTGATCTATCCTGGAGAATGTTCTGTGTGCACTTGAGAAGAAAGTGTAATCTGCTGTTTTTGGATGGAATGTCCTATAAATATCAATTAAACATATCTGGTCTATTGTGTCATTTAAAGCTTGTGTTTCCTTATTAATTATCTGTCTGGATGATCTGTCCATTGGTGTGAGGTGTTAAAGTCCCCCACTATTATTGTGTTACTGTTGATTTCTTCTTTAATAGCTGTTAGCAGTTGCCTTTTATGTATTGAGGTGCTCCTATTTTCGGTGCATATATATTTATAATTGTTATGTCTTCTTCTTGGATTGATCCCTTGATGGTTATGTAGTGTCCTTGTCTCTTGTAACATTCTTTATTTTAAAGTCTATTTTATCTGATATGAGTATTGCTGCTCCAGCTTTCTTTTGATTTCCGTTTGCATGGAATATCCCTTTCCATCCCCTCACTTTCAGTCTGTATGTGTCCCTAGGTCTGAATGGGATCTCTTGTAGACAGTGTATATATGGGTCTTGTTTTTGTTCATTCAGCGAGCCTGTGTCTTTTGGTTGGAGCATTTAATCCATTAACGTTTAAGGTAATTATCGCTATGTATGTTTCTATTACCATTTTCTTAATTGTTATGGGTTTGTTTTTGTAGGTCCTTTTCTTTTCTTGTGTTTCCCACTTAGAGAAGTTCCTTTAGCATTTGTTGTAGAGCTGGTTTTGTGGTGCTGAATTCTCTTAGCTTTTATTTGTCTGTAAAGCTTTTGATTTCTCCGTCGAATCTGAATGAGATCCTTGCCCGGTAGGGTAATCTTGGTTGTAGGTTCTTCCCTTTCATCACTTTAAATATATCATGCCACTCCCTTCTGGCTTGTAGTGTTTCTGCTGAGAAATCAGCTGCTAACCTAATGAGAGTTCCCTTGTATGTTATTTGTCATTTTCCCCTTGTTGCTTTCAATAATTTTTCTTTGTCTTGAATTTCTGTCAATTTGATTATTGTGTGTCTTGGGGGTGTTTCTCCTTGGGTTTATCCTGCCTGGGACTCTTTGTGCTTCCTGGACTTGGGTGGCTATTTCCTTTCCCATGTTAGGGAAGTTTTCAACTATAATCTCTTCAAATATTTTCTCGGGTCCCCTCTCTCTCTCTCTTCTCCTTCTGGGACCCCTATGATATGAATGTTGTTGCGTTTAATGTTGTCCCAGAGGTCTCTTAGGCTGTCTTCACTTCTTTTCATTCTTTTTTCTTTATTCTGTTCCGCGGCAGTGAATTCCACCATTCTGTCTTCCAGGTCACTTATCCATTCTTCTGCCTCAGTTATTCTGCTATTGATTCCTTCTAGTGTATTTTTCATTTCAGTTATTGTATTGTTCATCTCTGTTTGTTGTTCTTTAATTCTTCTAGGTGTTTGTTAAACATTTCTTGCATCTTCTCGATCTTTGCCTCCATCCTTTTTCCGAGGTCCTGGATCATCTTCGTTATCATTATTCTGAATTCTTTTTCTGTAAGGTTGCCTATGTCCACTTAATTTAGTTGTTTTTCTGAGGTTTTATGTTGTTCCTTCTTCTGGAGCATAGTCCTCTGCCTTTTCATTTTGTATGTCTTTCTGTGAACGTGGTTTTTGTTACACAGGCTGCAGAATTGTAGTTCTTCTTGCTTCTGCTGTCTGCCCTCTGGTGGATGAGGCTATCTGAGAGGCTTGTGCAAGCTTCCTGATTGTAGGGACTGGTGGTGGGTAGAGTTGGGTGTTGCTCTGGTGGGCAGAGCTCAGTAAAACTTTAATCTGCTTGTCTGCTGATGGGTGGGGCTGGGTTCCCTCCCTATTGGTTGTTTGGCCTGAGGCGACCCAGCACTAGAGCTTACTTGGCTCTTTGGTGGGGCTAATGGCACCTCTGCAGGGACCCTCCAACACTAGCAGGTAGGTCTGGTTCATTCACCTATGAGGTCACTGCTCCTTGCCCTGGGTCCTGATGCACACACTACTTTGTGTGTGCCCTCCAAGAGTGGAGTCCTTGTTTCCCCCAGTCCTATCGAAGTCCTGCAATCAAATCCTACTAGCCTTCAAAGTCTGAGTCTGTAGGAATTCCTCTTCCTGTTGCCGGCACCCCAGGTTGGGAAGCCTGATGCGGGGCTCAGAACCTTCACTCCAGTGGGTGGACTTCTGTGGTATTAATGTTCTCCAGTTTGTGAGTCACCCACCCAGAGGTTCTGGGTTTTGATTTTATTGTGATTTCACCCCTCATACCATCTCATTGCACCTTCTCCTTTGTCTTTGGATATGGGGTATATTTTTTGGTGAGTTCCAGTGTCTTCCTGTCGATGATTGTTCAGCAGTTAGTTATGATTCTGGTGTTCTTTTTTTTTTATAATTTTTTTTTTAATTTTTATTTATTTATTTATTTATGGCTGTGTTGGGTCTTCGTGTCTGCGCAAGGGCTTTCTCTAGTTGTGGCAAGTGGGGGCCACTCTTCATTGCAGTGTGCGGGGCCTCTCACTATCACGGCCTCTCCCGTTGCAGAGCACAGGCTCCAGACGCACAGGCTCAGCAATTGTGGCTCACGGGCCTAGCCGCTCCGCGGCATGTGGGATCCTCCCAGACCAGGACTCGAACCCGTGTCCCCTGCATTGGCAGGCAGACTCTCAACCACTGCGCCACCAGGGAAGCCCGATTCTGGTGTTCTTGCAAGAGGGAGTCTAAACGTAGTGTCTTGATATAAGATTATTTCTGGCAAGGGACTCTTGAAATGAAAGCTCTAAAGAAAACCTACTTGCTTTCTTTACCAATATGTGGAAAACTTGATGGGAAATTTCTAGGCCTTGTGGCGTCAAGTCAGTTTAATCTCATTCTTAAATACTATTAATAAAGTTAAATAGAAGAACCTTAAATTTTATTAAATGTTATAACAGTGTGGCTAATCTAATGTGAGAGTGTAGTATTTGATCTGTCTCCTCCCTTGATGGGATTCCACAAAGTAGAAATAAAGTCTTTCTCAGAAACCTATTTGTACTTAGTGGTTATTTTTCTCCAGTCTGGTATTTTTTTCTCCAGTTTGTCAAGAGTAACTAAACTTTGAATGAGTAAGAAACTATTCAAAGACGGATCAGGTCAACTGAGCAGAAACCAAAGTGGGTAGGTTGGACTGCCCCGGCCACACTATAATCATATACATTATTGCCATTATTTTCTTTGTTTTTCAAGTGTAAACTGTGTGACACAGCTTGCCCTCTATATCTGTAGTTAAAGGAATTAAATATGTAAAGTTAATTTGTGTGGCCTTCTCTAGGTTGACCTGGGCTTCCTTTAGCCCTTTGGAAGATCCCACCTGGGAGATCCCCATACCTATATGTACAGAAGGGGGACACCATTGATGTCATGCAATTTATTCTTTTCTGTAAAGGTGATTATATCAAATGCAATTAGCTCTGCTCTGACATAAGTGTTTCTAAAGATCGCTGTGCTGTACAAAACTGTTGAATGAAAACCTAGAGCTTATGGGAAAAATGGGGTTAAGCACATAACACTTAAAAACTAAATTAGTGCCCTATTAAAAAAGAAAAAAAAAAGGAACCTAATGAAACCAGTACAGTTTGACACATGTTACATGGTTAAGAAACACCATAAGTAGGGCACTTTATGTTGATAAAGACCTGAAGTTTGCTTGTGGAAGTGGGCATCAGAAGGATTGCAACTTGTGAGTTATTGTGAAGTGGAGGAAGGAGAGTTGTTCTAAAATAGTACTGGATGTTGTGACATCCAGATGTGTATGGGATACTCACTTGGTGAACTGAGGTCGCTGGTAGATGTTTGAAGTGTGTGTCAGTTCAGCGAGTTGTAGTTTTCTGGGTGTCACTCGTGGGTGGAATTGCACATAAGCAGATGCAAATCCACTTAGGCTCAGATTGTTCCCAAATATGTCAGTTGTGTTGGAACAAATGTGTTCGCTTCAAACGCTTCAAAATAAGCGTTATAGCGGAACTGACTGTGAGACAAAATATGGTGTAATTTGTATAAACATGTGAAACTTAAAAAAAATGATTAAAAAAAGTTTTGAAATCTCAAGCTTACAGAAAAGTTGCACGTGTAGTACCGTGACTTTTTCTTGAACCATTTGGTGACATTATGCCCCTCACCCCCAAATATTAGAGTGTGTTTTTCAACAAAGAAGGATATTGCAACCAAGGACAATACAACCATTAATGTTAACATTGATACTTCACCTTTATGGCCATCTAATCCTCTGACCTCCGTTCAAGTTTTGCCAGTTGCCCCGGTAATGTCCTTTATGTCAAAAGGATCCAGTTCAGAATCGCCCATTGTGTTTGTTGTAATGTTTCTTTAGTCTCCTTCAGGAAAATTTGGAAAAGTTCCTTAGTCTCTCTTTGAATTTCATGACCTTGACACTTTTGAGGATGACAGGCTAGCTCCTTTGTAGCATGTCACTTACTTTGAGTTTGTCAGATGTTTCCTTACAGTTCGATTCAGGTTATGCATCTTTGGCAGCACAATCACAGAAGTGTATTACATCCTTCCAATGCATGTCAGGTGACACAGGATTGTGATTTGTCCCATTGCGGGTGATGTTTGCTCTGATCACTTGACTGAGGAGGTATCTGCCTAGTGTTTCCACCATAAAGTGACTCTTTTCCCTTCTGTAATCAGTATGTATTTTGTGGAGAGGTACTTTAAAACTATACAAATATCTTTCTTCATCGGACTTTTCAGTGTATTTATTTATTTATACCCATGCTTTTTAGTTTAAAGAGTTTATTATTACCAGCATGGGCTTGTGGTTTTAATCTGTTTACTATCATCATCTTCATGCCCAACTGTCCTTATTAGGCCAATGGGAACCCCTTTGCCCTGGCATCTGTCCTTTTGTCCCTCTCATTCTTTTTTTTTCTTTTTAAAAATTATTTATTTATTTATTTTTGGCTGTGTTGGGTCTTTGTTGCTACGCGCGGGCTTTCTCTAGTTGCAGGAGCGGGGGCTATTCTTCGTTGCGGTGCGCGGGCTTCTCATTGCGGTGGCTTCTCTTGTTGCGGAGCACGGGCTCTAGGTGCACGGGCTTCAGTAGTTGTGGCTCGTGGGCTCTAGAGCGCAGGCTCAGTAGTTGTGGCACACGGGCTTAGCTGCTCCCTGGCATGTGGGATCTTCCCGGACCAGGGATCAAACCCGTGTCCCCTGCATCGGCAGGCAGATTCTTAACCACTGTGCCATTAGGGAAGTCCTAATTGTTATGTTGAAAGTGGGTTTCCATCATGTGGTTTTGCGTTATTTTCCAGGTACAGAGACAAATTGTTCTGTGCCTTTGTCCCCCTTTACATCAGCTCTCCCTTGTGACTGTTGTTAGGTATTTATGAGGTAGCTGTCAGGAATTGGGGAACTTCCCCCCAGGCTACTCCTTATGCAAAGAGTTGTTCTCTAAGCAAAGCTGCAGGACTGCATTTGCACTGCTCTCTAACCATGGAGCTGAGCTAATGATATCTGAGCATAAACACAGTCAAGTCAGTCGGGCTTTTTGAAACTGGTGAGGAAAGTAAACTTGTTTCTTGATGATGTATAACCATGAGAATAGTAAGGATGTTTATACTTAGAATTCCTAGAGTCCTAAAAATCAGAGGTATAGAATTCTTTCTTTCCTTTTATCTCTCTCTCTCCCCCTTTCCTTCCTCCCTCCCTGCCTCCCTGTCTCTTTCTCTATCGTCAATCAATCATCTGGCTTGCAGGCCTTTTAGAAACACAAGTTATGTTGTACTGGCCGGTCGATGCGCTCTATTTAGGACAAGGGGAATTCGCCTGCCCCTGGGAGATGTAAACCCGCAATGAGTTCTGGAGTCACACCTTCTGAGCTCATGTCCCACCTCTGCAGTTTGCTGGTTTTGTGACTTCATGCAAGTTTACTGAACCGTTCTGTACCTACTTCAGTTTCCTCATGGGATAATATCAGTTCCTACCTCATAGTGAAGTGCTTAGCAAGGTCCCTGGCAATGGTGAGCATGCCCAATAAATGTTAGCTGCTACTATGATTGATAGTCTGCCTATTGGGAGACTGTAATCTTAGATGTGTTTTCAGGACTAAGTCACACATATAGGATCACAGCTTAAGAGAAGAAGAGGATATTCAGGGTTACTGGAACAAACTCTGTATTGTACAGGTGGGGAGATGGAATCTGAGAGATGTTACAGGATTTACTCAGTCTCCCAGGCAATACCAAGACTAGAGCTGACTCCCAGTCTGATTGTAATACCAGGGATTTTCACCAGTCTTATCAGGGATTCTTATAAAGTTGGCATTGAATGGTGATGATATGATGATACCAGGATTTTTTTTTTTTTTTTTTTTTGGTTGGGGATAAGGCAGAGAGACATTTGTGTATAAATAGAAAAAGCACACTCAACATACCTATTGTTTTTATAATGCAGACTACAGCGAATAAGTTTAAAAAAAAAACTTGGCAGGTGGGAATACACCAAAGATAGTGAGAAAGCATGATTGTAGGGGGCATAGGTTTAAAACATTGAATTACCATCTGTTGTCCTTACAAACACGGGGTAAGTGGGATGTCAAGGTGCTTTGCTGCTGGGAGAACCAGGTTATATGCATCTTTGGGGTGAGCAGAAAGATAAAACAGGTACAAAGGGCATTGTAAGTCTGTACTCAGAGTGAGATGGGGATCATTACAGGTCAGTTGCTGCTAGGGTTTTTGTATTATTTTTTATTTTTTTAAGTATGTATTTTGGATTATAAAACTAGTACATTCACTGTTTAAATTTGGAAAATACAGCAAAGCATAAAGAAAATAAAGACAGCTTAAAATCTCAACCCAAAGATAATTTGCTATTAACATTTTGGTGCTCTTTCTTTCTTCTCTCTTTCTCTCTTTCTTTTTTTTGGTATGTGTGTAATTTTTCAAAAATATAATTGAGCTCACATTATGTACAGTTTTATATACTTAAAGTGTTAAAACAATCTAGAGGCAAAGTGACTGTCACGTTTTCAGTCCTGTAAGAAAATCTGGACTTTACCATATGCCATAGAAGAACAGTCTTTCGTGTGTGTTTCATGTAGTAGTAATGCCTAAAGTGGGCTGATTGTGATGCACCTTCACTTTTATCAGAATGACTCATATTTCCCCACCTATAGGAAGTCTCAGAAATGAAAAGAATAGTAATTAATTCTCAAGGAAGTTTTGCTTGGTTCAACCAGCACCATTTGATCTCTTACTTACTTAGGTCTTATCTGCTATCTGTCTAATAATATTCTAGGACCAGAGTACAGGCATAATCTGTTAAATTATGTTAAATTAACTGGTTGCTAGATAACGCCAGGTAACTACCGTTCACAGCAGAGAGAGCAATCCATTCTTGCCAAGAAAGATTCACTTTGGTCATATGCAGAAAGGAAAGCCAAATATTCAAGGAATATAAATTACAGATAAAATGGAAGTCTGAAAGTAAGGATTCTTCCCTAGAATATTTTGTGCTTCCATGAATTCATAAAAGTAGAATTTCAGAAAACAAGAACAGTTGTTAAATAATGGCTACATATGTTGGACATACCAATCAATGTGCCTTCTTTGGAGCTAAATATTATCACATTGAAAGATACTGGCAGTAAATTAGCTATCACTAATACCACACTTTAAGTTGGTTTATAGGAATTGAAAGATGTCACTTTCTTTCCTACTTTACATGTATAGATACATTAAATTTAACTTCAGGAATGGGCTTCCATTTAATATTTTATAATGAAAATGCTTGTCCTTTTTAAACATTACTTTTCTAAGATTGACTCTTTACACCAGAGACTTGAAAATGTTTAAAATGCAGGTCTGTAACATAGTGGGTTAAAAGTAACACTTGTTCTGGGAGGGGGAAGTGGTCATGGGGATTGACTAGGAGGGGGCTTGAGAAACTTTCAGGGGTGATGGTTGTATTTCATATCTTGATAGGGATTTGGGTTACACAGGTGTGTGCATTCGTCAAAACTCAGCAAATGTATACTTGTTCATTTTATGGAATTTTACACCAAAAGGGGAGTATTTATATGGATATCGATCTCTTATTAATGATATGTATATTGAAGTATTTAGAAGGCAATATACTGATCTCTGCAATTTGCTTGGAAATGCATGAAAAAATAAGATGAATTGATGGATAGATAGATGGATGTATTTTTGATGAGAAAGTTAAGAGTAAGGGGGGGCAGGAGAGGGTTGGATTGGGTGTTTGGGATTAGCAGACGCAAACTATTATATATGGAATGGATAAACAACAAGGTCCTATTGTAGAGCACAGAGAACTATGTTCAGTATCCTATAATAAACCATAATGGAAAAGAATATGAAAAGTAATATGTATTACTGAATCACTTTGCTGTACACCAGAAACTAACACAACATTGTAAATCAACTATACTTCAATTAAAAAAAAAAGTTGAGTTGAATCAAGATGGTGAGTATATGGGTGTTCACTGTAAAATTCTTTCAACTTTGCTATATGTTTGAAATTTTTCATAGTAAAATATTGGTTTAAAATGTTATAAATTAGTATCTTTTTTTTTTTTTTTTTTTTTTTTGATGCACTGCTGTGCATGTGGGATCTTAGTTCCCCAACCAGGGATCGAATCTGTGCCCCCTGCATTGGAAGGCAGGGTCTTAACCACTGGACCTCCAGGGAAGTCCCATAAATTAGTATCTTTAAGGTTCTAGTTACCATAGGGCAGAAATGGAGCCATTTGAATCTGACCACTGACTTGATCATTTTAACTTTGAGACTGATAGAGGGCAAGCTAAGAATTGTTAGATTCTCCATCTTTACTGTGTTAAGGCTCTCACAGTCTTTCTCATTAAGTCCAAAGATTATTTTTCTGATTATTGTACTATCTTGGATGTGACCAAGTAACATAAATCCTGTATAATTGTCAAAGGTAGCACCTGTGTTCGTTTCTACATACAATATCCAGTGGGTACATAAACACTGCTTTGCCAAGGCACTTTCTAAGGTTAGTGCTCAGTACAAACCTGTATTTTTCTATTCTCCTCCCCTACTCTACAAACTTCAATCTGGATGTTTTCTATTGTCCTGACTTCTAGTTCACTAATTCTCCTTTTTTTTTTTGCTATGTCTAATCCAATATTAAACCTGTCTACTAAATTCTTAATTTCTTAGCTCTTGAATTTTTATTTGATACTTTAAAAAAAAAGTTTTGGCTGCGTTGGGTATTCAGTGCTGCGCGTGGGCTTTCTCTAGCTGCGGTGAGTAGGGGCCACGCTTCGTTGCGGTGCGCGGGCTTCTCAGCGCACGGGCTTCAGTAGTTGTGGCTCACAGGCTCTAGAGTGCAGGCTCAGTAGTTGTGGCGCACGGGCTTAGTTGCTCCGCGGCATGTGGGACCTTCCCATACCAGGGCTCGAACCCGTGTCCCCTGCGTTGGCAGGCAGATTCTTAACCACTGCACCACCAGGGAAGTCCCAATATTTTTTTATAGATTCCATTTATGGTGAAATTCTTCTTTTTTCTCCCCATCTTTTTTCTTAATTTTTTTCCTCTCTTTTCTCGAATGTATTTATTTTTAAAGCCCATGAGTGATAACTCCAATACCTGGATCACCTGTGCGTCTTTTCCTATTGTCTGTTTCTTCTTTTGATATTCAGTCATCTGGTGTCCTGTCACTTGGCATGCTTGGTAATTTTGATTGAAAACTGGATGTTGTGTATAAAAAATTGTAGTTGGCCTTACATGATTTTATTCTTTTCTAGAGAAGGCTCACTTCACTTGCTACGCAAATAGGATGAGAGCTGATCCCATTTATCCTATTGGGTGGACCAAAGCTAGGGTGTGGTTTTTGTAAGGCTCCATTTACTTCTGCTTTGCCTGCTCTTAGGGAGTAGCCCTGCAGGAGTTCCAGCTGAGAACCTGGGCTGTTTACCATGACCCTTTCTCCATGGTGTCTCCTGAACTTTAATCTTTGTCTCCTCAGCACATGGGATGGATAAAAAACCCAGCTGTGCTCTTCAGAGGCTTTCGGCTTGGTTTCTTAGCCCCCTGACCTATGCAGCGTTGGGATTCTACAAAATCTCATAAAGGGAAAACTGGCTCAGTTCTTTTCATTAGGATACTGGCCCCTTAAGTCTCTATTTTTGTTTCTTAGACCTGAGATAACTGCCAAAAGCTCTCCTGGTTTCTCTGCCTCTTAGTAGTGGCTTCAGTCCTGTGCCCAGACTGTTTGCCTGCTTCTTCAGCCTTGTTCTTGGTACCCAGAATTGGCAAATACCTGGAGGAACAAACCAACTGCAGTGTGTGGCTCACTGCCAAGGGATTCTCCCTTCTCCAGGATTTTGTCTCCTCAAGTCCTGGTTGCCTCAGCAACTCTCCAAAGTCTTCAAACTTTTTTTTTTTTTGTATTTTATTTGGCTTTTCTAGTTGTTCTCTGAGGAATCCCTGGTCTACAGCAAGCTACTCAGTAATAGTCAGAAGCAGACACTACTTTATAAAAATCTTGCTCATGTGTTTTTTCCTTATGTTGTAGAAAAGATGGTATTAGTCTTTGCTTCATTTATAAAGGAAGACATGTTCAGTTCAAAGGGAATTGAAAAGAAATATCTGTTTATTAATCTAAAAGTGGGGGCTTCCCTGGTGGCGCAGTGGTTAAGAATCCGCCTGCCAGTGCAGGGGATACGGGTTTGAGCTCTGGTGCTGGAAGATCCCACGTGCCGCGGAGCAACTAAGCCCGTGCGCCACAACTACTGAGCCTGCGCTCTAGAGCCCATGAGCCACAACTACTGAAGCCTGCGTGCCTACAGCCCATGCTCCGCAACAAGAGAAGCCACCGCAATGAGAAGCCTGTGCACCGCAACGAAGAGTAGCCCCGCTCGCCACAACTAGAGAAAGCCCGTGCACAGCAATGAAGACCCAACGCAGCCAAACAAATATAAAATAAATTAATTAATTAATTAAAAAAATCTAAGCGCGAACCAGACATTAATAACCTTACTTGTACATTACTACTATGCTTTTTGTCTAAAAATATTAATGGTTAATTTAAAAGTAAGTGTTAGGCACAAACAAGTTAAATGATTTGTCTAAGGCAGAGTTTCTCAATACCAGCACTAGTGACATATTGGGTTGGGTAATTCTTTGTCGCTGGGGGCTGTCCTGTGCAGTGTGGAGTGTTTAGCAGTATCTCTGGCCTTTTACCCACGAGATCCTGTAGCACCCCCCTCCCTCAGCTGTGACAACCAAAAATGTCTCCAGATACTGCCAGCTGTCCCCTGGGGAGCAGAATCACCCCTGGTTGAGAGCCACTGGTCTAAGAGGAGGGATTCGTTTTCCTAATTTGATATATTACCAGAGAAGTGGAATTGAATTTTGAGTTACCCGTTATTGTCTTTCACCACTGGACTAATTTCCAGCTTCATTCTTGCCTGCTCATTTGATGGTAGACACTGGGGCCCTAAAACCGTTATAAGAGTAAATAGATTTTGTCACCGTTAGCTTGCCTGCTGTGAATTTGGAGCTTAGGTCACATGAGAAGACAGACTTGGTTTTCAGGTGATAGTAACTGTCCAGCCCGTGTGTGGCGTCTCCTTGGGCTTCTGCAGAGCAGTACTGTTGCCCTCTGGTTTCACGGTGATCTAACACATGTACAGTCTATTCTTGACAGGAGCAAATTAACACAGAGAAGTCCACTCAGAATGTAAATAACCATTGGGAATTTAAGGGACACAGGGCATAAAGAGATCAGAATTAGGGCTAAAACTAAGGGTTAAAAGTGGAAAAGACAGGGCTTCCCTGGTGGCGCAGTGGTTGAGAGTCCACCTGCCGATGCAGGGGACACGGGTTCGTGCCCTGGTCCGGGAAGATCCCACATGCCACGGAGCGGCTAGGCCCGTGAGCCATGGCCGCTGAGCCTGCGTGTCCAGAGCCTGTGCTCCGCAACGGGAGAGGCCACAACAGTGAGAGGCCCGCGTACCGCAAAAAAAAAAAAAAAAAAAAAAAAAAAAGTGGAAAAGACAGCTTAGAAGAAAAGAGAGTTGGAGTGGACATTTCTGACACTGGCAAAAATGATTTAAGCTGTTTGCTACTCTTTCTCTGCAGACATTTCCCTGTTTTCCAAATCATTCTGCTTTGATGCCAAGGCTCTTATTAATAATGCATGGCTTTTTTATGGTACTCCCATCTTGCCTCTTAGGTGCTGAGTCAGAGAAGATTGTTACAGCAGCAGCTCAGCACCGGTGAAGAGGAGAAACCCCGCTGCAGGGCTCAAATGCTGCCATCTTTCATGCGCGCATATCTTGTAGCAGCAGCTTTTCCACCTTAATTACTCTAAAGCTTCAATTCAGAGGATGCTTTTTTCTTACTCTTAAAGGCTTTAAAAACTATCCAGAGGGCCTCCCTGGTGGCGCAGTGGTTGAGAGTCCGCCTGCCGATGCAGGGGATACGGGTTCGTGCCCCGGTCTGGGAGGATCCCATATGCCGCGGAGCGGCTGGGCCCGTGAGCCATGGCCGCTGGGCCTGCGCGTCCGGAGCCTGTGCTCCGCAACGGGAGAGGCCACAACAGTGAGAGGCCCGCATACCGCAAAAAAAAAAAACCAAAAAAAACAAAAAAAAAAACTATCCAGAAACGTCTATGACATAAGGTTTTTGAGAGCTCTTAAAAGTGGGTCTGAAAAAAGAAAAAAAAAAATTGGTCTGAATGTTAGTGTGAACTGCATTCAATTTCTGGGACAATAGCTGTTGTTTTTCCACTTTTCTAGCTATTGTCTGGATATGTCTCTTCTGAGTTCCCTAATTTCTATTTTGTAAAATTTAAAATGATACTTTTCGCATTATCTTTATGATAGGCAGCTGCTAGGAGTCAGATATAAGAGAATAGAACAAGTAATTAATTGCTCCATGAGGACTAGGGTCCAGGCTTGGAGCCAACATTTTTCTCCCCTGCCTTTGCCAGCCCACAGCCTTCTGGATGGCCACTCAGAGTCTGACCTTCAAGAGCCCAGCCGCTGCTGTCCCTGCTGTTTTCAAATGCAGGTCTGTTTGGGCCACAGTTTTATTTCTGGTTGGTTAGGAAGTAACTATGTTAGGATGGGCCCTGGAGAAAAAAGGAATTTTTGAAGCCATTGGGTTTGTGGTATGGGTTGAGGGGATACCCCGCACACCTGCTGAAGCTCCTGTTGGAGGTGGTCACGTGGAGAAGGTGTAGCAAGGTCTGTGGTGAGCATCATAGCCTCTTACTCAGGTCAGCCTTTAAACCATGACACATCTTAACAAACTTGTTAAATCAGTTTATTGATGTGCTGTGGTGCTTTGAGTGCTTAAATTGGGATTTTCCCAGAGTGCTAGTCCTCATTGTTGCCATGGGTTTTGTTGTTGATGATGTTGTTGTTATTTTTTGCTGTATGCGGGCCTCTCACTGTTGTGGCCTCTCCCGTTGCGGAGCACAGGCTCCGGACACGCAGGCTCAGCGGCCATGGCTCACGGGCCCAGCCGCTCCGCGGCACATGGGATCCTCCCGGACAGGGGCACGAACCCGCGTCCCCTGCATTGGCAGGCGGACTCTCAACCACTGCGCCACCAGGGAAGCCCTTTGCCATGGGTTTTAAAGGTAGCCTAGAAGTTATTTACCTCTCTTCACGATCAGAATAACAATATGGATAAAAAAGAATAATTGTATGGGAACTCTTTGTAATATCATCACAATTTTTCTGTAAAATTACTCTAACATAAAAGGCTCATGAAAATAATAATAACTGTGACTCAGCAAAGGGCCACTCTGTTCTAATCACTAACTTTTGGGTCCGACATTTGTTATATCCAACCTTCACAAGACTGTGAGAAGTTCAGTCTTGATCTTAAGACCACACTGCTACACGGGGTCCAGACTCAGACCTTGGTCTTATATGAATGAAAGACTGATCCTACCCCATTTCACTTCCTCTCTGTTCACCAGGGAATGAGGGTAGAATTATTTGAACACGTGGCTCTTCAGTGCATCATTTAAGTCTACACATAAGCCTTGATTTCTTTCTGTTATAGCGCCGTTAACATTGCGTGGCACATAATTGATTTGCATGCTCATGTTCTTGGTATGTGGCCTCCGTCAGTTCAGGAACCAACTTTTTCTTTTTCTCTTTTCTAATTAAAATTAATTCTAAGCTAACATGTGAGTGCTAGCCATACACAAGGTCCTGGTCTTAGAGCTTTGCATTTGTTACTCATTTTCCTTACCCGATGAGGTAGGTGGTGTTATTTCCCTCATTTTATAGGTGAGGAAATTGAGGTACAGAGAGTCTAAGTAACCTGACCAAGGTTCTTCAGTTACCATGTGATGAAGCCAGCACTCAAGCCCAGGTAGTCTTATTCTGGAGGCCAGGCTCTCAAACACTAAGCTGTAGTCCCATTTTAATGTCTTTGGATCCGCATTGCTTCGTAGTAGACACTTAAATGTCGACGGGTGGTTAGATTAATAAATTAATGAATATAAAAGCAACTCCTGGGCTTCCCTGGTGGCGCAGTGGTTGAGAGTACGCCTGCCAATGCAGGGGACACGGGTTCGTGCCCCGGTCTGGGAAGATCCCACGTGCCGCGGAGCGGCTGGGCCTGGTGAGCCATGGCCGCTGAGCCTGCGCGTCCGGAGCCCGCAACAGGAGAGGCCACAACAGTGAGAAGCCCGCATACCGCCAAAAAAAAAAAAAAAAAAAAAAAAACAACTCCTTGGAGGGTAGAAACAATGAAATTCTGATTTTATAAAGTATTTTCCTTTTTCAGTTTAGATCAGAGGGTATAAACTCAAATGCTGGTGTTGGTAAGCACTAGACAGGCCCTGGTGAGGATTAGAGTAACTAAAAAGGTGTATTCTGTTAAAAGGAGAGAGCCACTAGGCTACTCAGCACCTGATGATTGCATTAAGTTGGGAATTGCATGCCCATTTTTGCTAGATCTTCCAATATTTAAAGAAAATCTAGAAATCTGGACTTTTATGTGAATAATAATAGCAAATATTTAAGTAAACATAGTGCTTATTATGTTCTAGGCTTTATTCTTAGTATGTGACAAATATTAACTCATTTAATCCTAAATGAGGTAGGGATATTGATATCCCCATTTTATGGATGAAGAAACTGAGGCACAGAATGGTTAAGTAATGTGCCCAAGGTCATTCAGCTGACTAGGATTTATCTCTAGGTAGTTCTGCTCCAAAATTGATGGTTTTAACCACTAAACTCTCTGGCAGTTAATTCACAGTTTGAAAGTGAAAGGAAAACCGGAAGACACCTGATAGGCCAAACAAAACACAGTCGTACGTGGTTTGCAACTTCTCATCTGAACGTTAGCTATTTGTGAGATGAAAACAATTTATTTCTAAGATAACTGCTTCATTAATCATTTTCAGTTGAGAGTTTTTTTTTTTTTTTTTTTGCGGTACGCGGGCCTCTCACTGTTGTGGCCTCTCCCATTGCAGAGCACAGGCTCCGGACGCGCAGGCTCAGCGGCCATGGCTCACGGGCCCAGCCGCTCCGCGGCATGTGGGATCCTCCCGGACCAGGGCAAGAACCCGTGTCCCCTGCATCGGCAGGCGGACTCTCAACCACTGTGCCACCAGGGAAGCCCCAGTTGAGAGTTTTTATCTGCCATATACAAACTTATTTCTATATCATTTCTCTCTATCTTTATTTTACTCTTACAAAGGAATAGAAGGTCACATAAAATGCAAACATTATAGAAATATATAATCTTGAAACGTCAAGAATCCTGTGTAATCCCACCTGTTGTTCCAGGTAACCACTATCTAAACAGCCTGCTGCATGTTCTTCTAAGCTTTTTTCTAAACAAAAACTAATGTGTCACTAGTTTCTGAGTCGTGTCAGGTATACTAGTGTTAAATGTCAAACCTGTAGTTGTTAAACCCTCTGCCGTAGGGCTGGTTGGTTACTTGGTAAATTCAAAACCTGGAGTTCTTACAGATTTCCTTTCAGGTTTCCTTGGTATTCTTGATAGTGGGGCAAACAATTTACTATCATTCTAACATCCTTGACTTTACTTGCATGATACATTTTTCTTCTTTAAAATATTGCTTATAAAAACTAGAGTTGCCAATTTTGTTAGCACATGGTTGGTTTTCTTTTGCAGACATATCATTTCTTTAACCTACTTCATCAAAGCAGGAGTTTTCTTTTTACGAGTTCTGGTCTTTTTAGCTAAGAGGGTAATATGACAAGCAGTATTAATGGGATATTGGAATAGAATAATAGGAAATGTATCGAATATTAATTAAAATGTCGATTTTTGAAGATTAAAAATAAAGTTCAGAAGGATATGAATGAATTGGAGATTACAGCTTAAAACAGGTTTCGCATTGTGAGCACATATTTATTACTTAATTGCAACTCTAAACTGGTGTTTGATTTTTTAATTGAGAAATTTAACTTTGGAAGTATTTGTCTGTATTTGGATGTGTTAGAAGCCAAAATTGTGTTTTCAGATTCTTTTAAAGTACGGATCCTAGTTTTTCCCATCTCTTTTGTTAATCATTTGATTTTTACCCCCTACGATTAGAATAGAAATCTTGAATTTAGCCTTAGGCTCACAAACTATACCATGCATACTCTTTGAACTATATTAACCAAATATTTATTGGGCTGTTACAGTATGCCAGGCACTGTTCTAGGCACTGGGATACATGAACAAAACATACAGAAATCTCTGCCCTCATGGAGCTAATATTCTAATGTATTGAGGTCAAGTCAGACAAAAAAGAAAATTACGTACCATAATAGGTGATTGGTGCTATGGAGGAAGATAAACTGAGAGGGGGAAAGGTGTGGCTACGTGGGTTTTTTGGAGGGTGGGGCAAGGGCTGCATTTTGAAATATACTTGGGTTAGGGAAGGTCTTGCTCTAGTTGCACAAGCAAAGCCCTGCGGTTGTCTGCGGAAGAGCAGCCCCGCCGAGCCGCGTGGGCGGTGGCCTTGAGGTGCTAGCTTGCCTGGGGGACCCGCGGAACAGCAAGGAAGCTGCGGTGGCCAGCGCAGAGTGAGGCAGACAGTGGAAGGAGATGCCGTCAAAGGGGCGAGGAGAGGTGCAAATCATTGCGAGCAGGGGAGGACAGACTGACGCTGTAAATGTTTTAGGCCTCACAGTCTCTATAGCAACCACTCAGCTCCGCCCGCCCTGTAGCTTGTAGCACTGAAGCAGCCATAGACAATACATAAACCCGTGGGAGCGGCAGTGTTCCAATAATACTTTGTTTACAAAAACAGGCAGTGGACAGGATCTGGCCTCCAACGTTTGCTGACTCCTGATTTAGAGCCTTGTAAGCCGTTGTCCAGAGTTTACTCTGAGAGAGATGAGAATTCGTTGGAGGGTTTTGAAGAGGGAGGAGTGAGACCATTTGACTTCTGTTTTAAAAGGACGCTGCTGGCTGCCTGGTTGAGAATGACCGTAAAGGGGGTGAGGGTGAAAGTAGAGTTACCACTAACCAGGACAGGACGACTACAGGTGGAGCAGGTTTGTGGGCAGGAAGGACCATGATTTGGCTTTTGACCAGTCAAGTTTGGGAGGACTGTTGGACATCCAAGTGGAGATGTGGAGGATGCAGTTGGTATACAGACAGGGTGTCTGGGGAGAGGTCCAAGCTGGACTTACAAACCTGGGAGTCGTCAGCATAGATGTGGTACGTAAAGTCCCGAGACTGGATGAGAGAAGCAGGAGAGCAGCGGTAGCTTCGTCTGCACTGTTTTGGCACTTTGGGAGTGTTGATCCTTTTGACTCTTAAGTGGATTTTATTTATTTATTTTAATTTTAATAAAAAGATTTTTTTTGTTGAGGTGTACTTGATTTACAGATATCATGTAGGTATCAGGTGTACAGCACAGTGATTCATTTATACATGTATGTATATACTTTTTGAAATTCTTTTCTTGTATAATATTGAGTATAGTTCCCTGTGGTATACAGTAGGTCCTTGTTGGTTATCTTAAATGGATTTTAAATACAGAACTTATATGCCCCTTTGGTTAGGTTTATTATTTATCACCTGTAATTTTATCGTTATAATTCTAGTTTTTACATACAGCTTTTTAAAAATTGTGGTAACATAAGCAAACTTAAAATTTCCCATTGTAACCACTTTAAGTATACAATCTAGTGGCATTAAGTACCTTCACAATATTGTGCAACCATCACCACTGTCCATATCCAGAACCTTTTCATCATCCCAAACAGAAACTACACTCCTTAAACAACAACTCCCCAGTTCCCCTTTCTCCTGGCCTTTGGTCATCACATTTCTACTTTCTGTTTCTATGAATTTTCCTGTTCTAGGTACCGCATGTGAGTGGAATCATACAATATTTGTGCTTTTGTGTCTGATTTAGCATGTTTTCAAGATTCATCCATGTTACAGCATGTCAGTGCTTTTATTACTTTTTAAAACTTCTTTGAATAATTTAGTATCTCTTATACTGAGTCTTATTTCTAAGAGGAGTTCTTTGCTACAGAGCAACCTCAATAACCCAGCCTCGTGTCCCCAAATACTCATGGTCTGTGTGTCTGGAAAGCTTTAAGAGTTTGTGAAGTGCCTCTTCAGCCCATGCAGCCTTCTTTCTTGCTTGTGCAGCTAGTGAAACAATGGCGATGATATTGAGGAGCCGGATGACTTACACTCTGGCCTACATGACTTGATGGATTTTCTGATATTATATGGCATGTTTAATCAAAGGATAAGCTTGTCTCATTTGGAATAGATAGAAAACCTGAAAAAGTGGCAGCTTAAAGGCAGCGACCAAGTCAGAATAGATTCCTTCTGGTAATGGGCGGAGAGGTGTTTGGGGGAGTGTAATTTTACGCTGGCTCATTTGACAAATTGCTGAGCTTGGGGGCAAGTCCTGTAAGTTTGCCTCTCCCTTCAAAGCAATTACAGTGTTATTTGCCATATCTCCTAAATAACATCTTCACTCTGCTTGATAGCAGCAGTGTTTATGGCAGTGAGTGCACTGAGGAAAAATCTGGCTCTCCTTTGGACTTGGGGATTGAGTCTGCTGCAAGCTTAGCTGACATGTGAACAAGGTGATGTTTGTTTAACCAACATTCGGTCTCATAGGCAAGACTCAGTGATGTTCCTGCCTGGAGTGAGAGAATTACTAAGGATAGAAAGAAAATTAATGTTCAGCTTCACTTCGGGACTGGCAATTGCAGAAAAACCTTTGTTAGTTAAAAAAAATAATAAATTAACAAAATTGGAGGCAAGAAGTCTTTTTCAAGACGCAGTCCCCGTTTAGTCATTACCAGTGGACCTTTCAGGTCATTTCCCATAGTTCACTGAGCCATCCCAGCAGTGCTGAAAACAGTCAGCTGTGATGAGAGTTGAAAAGGAAGATCAAAGTATCCATTGTTCTCTCCTTTTGAATTGTGGTTGGCTTTGGGTCTTGGCCCTAGGTTTTATTTCTTAAAAAATAAATTTATTTATTTATTTATTTTTGGCTGCGTTGGGTCTTCGTTGCTGTGCATGGGCTTTCTCTAGTTGCAGCGAGCTGGGGGCTACCCTTTGTTGCAGTGCACGGGCTTCTCATTGCGGTGGCTTCTCTTGTTGCGGAGCACGGGTTCTAGGCGCGCGGGCTTCAGTAGTTGTGGCATGCGAGCTCAGTAGTTGTGGCTCACGGGCTCTACAGTGCAGGCTCAGTAGTTGTGGCGCATGGGCTTAGTTGCTCCATGGTATGTGGGATCTTCCCGGACCAGGGCAGATTCTTAATCACTGCGCCACCAGGGAAGTCCCCTAGGTTTTAAATTTTTTCTTTTTTCTTTTTTTATGTTATCACCTAGTGGGCAAGGGATGAAATTAGTGTGTCTGGGAGGTTGGAGGGGACTCTGCTTTGGGTTCCAGGAACCCTGAGAACTTTCCATTTTTGCCCCTGTTAGCAGTAACAGTGTCTGTGTTGAAGTATTTTTGGAGGCCAAGGGTTTCCAAGGTCTTAGTAGCAAGCTTAGTGGGAGCTTTTAAGCCAGGTCAGAGCAATGATTAACTCCCAGGTTGTTTTTCTTTTTCTTTTTTTTTAAATAAATATTTATTTAATTTACTTATTTATTACTCTTGGCTGCGTTGGGTCTTCATTGCTGCACATGGGCTTTCTCTAGTTGTGGCCAGCAGGGGCTACTCTTCGTTGCAGTGCGAGGGCTTCTCATTGCAGTGACTTCTCTTGTTGTGGAGCACGGGCTCTAGGCATGCAGGCTTCAGTAGTTGCGGCATGCGGGCTCAGTAGTTGTGGCTCGCGGGCTCTAGAGCACAGGCTCAGTAGTTGTGGAGCGAAGCCCTGTTTTTCTATAAAATGGAAATAATAATACTTACTTCATCAAAATTAAATGAAACCCCTTGTCTCTTAATTTTCTTCTCGATCAAGGCTTGTGCTAGGACGAAGTTTGAGAGGAGTGTGTCCTTGTTACACTGTTATATCTGTCTCACTTTGCCCTTCCAAAGACCTGGTGAGCCCCTGGATGGCTTCCAGGGCTCAGCGATTATGTATCTTATCAAGTATACATTGGTAGGCATTTTTCAAGACCTCGTCGCCAGCTGATTATAAGTCTTGCCCTTCAGAGGTAGTGCCCGCCTATACCAGAGGGTGTATCCACTTAAGGACTCCTGGCTGGTGTCTAGCTTGTAGCTACAATAGGAAGGCATTTGCATTCTTTGAACAGTAGGTGAATAACTCAGGAAAGGGCCTAAACTCTTGTCCAGCCAAATTATTACCCACCTGTCCTGGGCTATAAATAATACTATGATATGCATTTAATCCTATTTGAGTCCCAGGGTTGGTTCTGCTTTTCTGTCTTGCTTCCCTTGGGCTGTCTCTGGGAAATTAGTAACCAAGTTGACCTTCATCTTCTAATTTAGCCCAGGAGCCCTAGGCTGTATCTGATTGGCATCTGAGGAGGGGTGAGATCTAGGCTCTCTTCCAATGTCATCTGATTCTCTACCTTGCCATTCTCCTCTGCTCTGAAGAAATAAAATTTGTTTACTCTGAGTCCTAAGATGGAAAATGTCTTTAGAGCATATGCTAACATTTGATTTAAAAGATATTTCACCTACCACATTAGCCAAATCCATATGTAATTTTGGAGAGTATGACTCTTGTATTGTGTTCTGGTTATATTTAATTTTTGTTTTATCTGTTCAGCTGCATCATAAAAAAAGCAGTTTCAACACTTTTCCTCTGCAGAGAATTCCACTTCAGAAATCAGATAAAGATCAAATAGAATTTAAAAAGCCTGACTTTAACATAATCAACCAAGGGTTTGCACCTAGCATTTGGGATTAGAGATTTGTGTGTTTACAGTCTAAATGGTGTAAAAGGGAATTTTAAAAAAAATAGAAATAATAGTACACTTTAGCCAGTGTTGAAGTTTCAGTGGATTAAAGAATCGTGCTGTCCTGGAAGTGCTGCTTTGGGGAAACTGGAGTGGAGGTGTGGTGCTGAGGGGGTGGGGGGAGGTCGGTAGAAGGAGATGGTGAGCATTTTACCCTATCCAGGGTCTAAGGTGTGATCTTAGGGCCAGACTTTGGGGAGGGAGATTACTTTGAGACTTCTCATACTCTGGGTGAACTTGTACTTGAGTGTGGATCATCTTTGCATGATAGGTGGTGAGGCTGTGGTCATCCTTGAAGCCTTGTGCTTCCCTTTCTAGCCCACGCTCCCTGACTGACATCAGAAAGCGGTAGCACTTTCTGGCTAATACTTTTAAGGTTCTTCTAGAAAAGATTGCAGAAATGCCTCCAGGAACAAAGAAGTCATCAACACTGTAGCACCTTTTAAAAGCTAGGCACACACACCTCATAGGCTGGTTTTAGGATACCCGAGTCCCATAATTAGGATGATGATGGCTTTCATGTTGTAGAGGAACACAGAAGTAACTCTTTGTTTCTCAGGTGGACTCCCCTTCCTTACTCACCAGAAAGCAGCAGCAGCTAGTCCTCTTAAACACAGAGAACGAATGTCATTGAACCTTATTCTTTTAAAGAGTGAAAACTATTGTTGTGTAGAAATGGGCCAGGACAGGCCGTTCACCGTCTTCTGTGCCTTGTGCCTCCCCTGCCTTCAGCTGGCTTCCTACTAGTTTTATGTGTGCCAGCTCTAGTCCTAGTACCAGGAGGCCTTCACAGACTTCACAGCCACTGCACAACTGCCAAGTGCAAAAAGTGTGCCCATAAGAGCAGCAGGGCTCTTTAAAGCAGGAAGAGGTCGACTGGCAGGTACATTTGCACTGGGTCTTGAAGGGACTCATTCAGCCTTCTTTCCCTTTCTCTCTCTTTTTGGTTGGGGTGAAGAATGAGGTTGGCACAGTCTTCAATTAATAGTTTAACTTAATCTCCGCTTTCATTACTGCTCCCAGCATAAATTATTTAGCACAAACGCAGGCATAATCTCCTAAAATTACTTAGTATTAGTGTCCTGCTGTGAGCATCATATTCTTGTGTTGTGCTCTAACCACAAATTAGCAAAAGACACTTCAAGACAGTCTTCTGTGGATCCACTTAGAGGGGTCATGTGGGTAGAAGGTTATAGTTGGTGCTGCCCGATCTTTCTTTTTTTTTTTTCTTTTAGGTGAATTTTTCTATTATTCTTATGTACTTCACAGCTCTCCTAGAACAGTTTTTTTTTTTAAACTCACTTTTTAACCTGATAATCTTTCAGTTCCTTAAAAATTAGCCAGTGACCCCATCAGTAGACTGAGTCATTTTATGAGCAGGGATCCAGAAAGTGCCAGGCTTTGTTTGGGGAGCTAGAGTTGGGGTTGGGGGGAGAGGCAGTAATAAAACTCCACCCAGAAGACTCCAGGCCTACAGTTGAGTTCAAGAACTAGGTTTGTTTTAGGGTGGCCTCAGAGTACAGCAACCCTACTCTAAAGATGAGTCACTCACCCACCCCTTTAATGATTTGCTCGATCGTCGAAGTAAAGTCTAGAGCTGAAAATTTTGCTTCTCTTTAATAGTGATCTGATTGTGAAAAGCACAGATGGCCACTGACAGTTTATGAATGTTACACGTTTGCTGATTTTATTTTATTTTATTTTTGAATATTTATTTATTTGGCTGCATTAGTTATTAGTTGAGGCACGTGGGATCTTCTGTTGTGGCGCACGGGCTTCTCTCTAGTTGTGGTGCACGGGCTTAGTTGCCTCACAACATGTGGGATCTTAGTTCCCCGACCAGGGATCGAACCCGTGTCCCCTGCATTGGAAGGCGGATTCTTAACCACTGGACCATCAGGAAGTCCCGGCATTTGCTGACTTTAAAAATAACTGTGAGAAGGGAAAACCAAGGTGAGAAGAGAGACTAAAAATCAAATGGCCGCGTTAGATTGTGGATTGTCAGCAAAAGACAAAAAACAAAATCTGGGCAATACTAAATTTGCTCAGGTAGTTATTTCTTATAGTTCAGGTTTTCCTCCCTGTACACTGAGCCCCTAGTACATTCATCGTAATAGGTTATTGATCAGAGGCACCTGCTGACAAACCCACAGGGTCGTAAGCAACTTTGAACGCCTGGAGGGCAGAGTTGCTGGGCGTGGTGAGAAATGTGAATTGGCCTCTGCTAGGATTCTTATCCCTTGATAAACTTACTTCCTCTGGCAGTCTTGTTAATACTTAAAAATAAAGTGCTAAATCTATTACAAAGGACCGTAATTTAATTTTTTGACATTTCAGTGCTGTATGGTTGCCAGCAGAGGGTCAGTGTCCTAAGGTCTTTGGACATACTGTAGTGTTTTTGATTGTGGGGTGTGCAGGCCTAGGAATTGTCTTTTGTCTGATAATAAATCCAATCCCAGGAATTAGCCATTTTTCTTTTGGCCAACCTACAACTGTAATTGAAGAGAGCTGCAAACAAGCCAACCTAAGGAATATGTGAAGGGAGAGTGAGGCACAGCGGGGTTTGGTCTTCGCTGGAATCTTTTCTCCTCCCCTCCCTTTTCATCCCAAGCACATGCTTCTTCTGTGATAGTTGATTTCTTCTGGGAAGCTTTCCTTGTTGTCGTGCCTTTAAGATCCAGGTAGTAGGAACAGACTTGTCTGGGATCCTGGAGAACTGCTGATGTCCATTGTGGGCTGGCATTGGGGAGTGGCAAGATCTGAAATTGCAGAGACAGGGGACAGGTTTTATGGACTCAAAAGTCATGCTAAGCACGAGGAATTTGAACTTGACCTTGAAGGTGGTAGAAAGCCATTCAAAGATTAAGTGAGGGAGCAGGAAGATTTATTTATAATTTCTCTTCAGCTTTCCTGAGGAAAAGAGTAAATGCAACTTTTGTTTCCAAAAAGAAAGTAAAGAATTAGGGAGGGGGGCATAGAATAGCCACTGAGGGGCTTCCCTGGTGACACTGTGGTTAAGAATCCGCCTGCCAATGCAGGGGACATGGGTTTGATCCCTGGTCCGGGAAGATCCCACATGCTGCAGAGCAGCTAAGCCCACGTGCCACAACTACTGAAGCCCGCACGCCTAGAGCCCGTGCTCCGCAACAAGAGAAGCCACTGCAATGAGAAGCCCGCTCACCACAACTAGAGTTGCGGTGAGAAAGAGAAAGCCCATGCGCAGCAACGAAGATCCAACTCAGCCAAAAATAAATTAATTAATTAAATTTAAAAAAGAATAGCTACTGAATGCTTTAAGTTTTTATGCGACCATCACTAAGGGTATTTACTCCCTGTATTATAATTTTTGACCCACTTACAGAATTCTTAGTATAGCATTAGTATACTTTAATTTAGATTTAGTTGGCTGTTGAGATACATCCAAAATCAGACTTCGCCCCCAAATTTTTATTATGAAAAAATGCAGACATACAGAAAAGTTAACGGAATAGCACAGTGAACATATTACCCTCCATCTAGAGTCAACAGTTATTACCACTTCGCTTTATTAATTTTAACTCTGGCTTTCTTTTTTCTTTTTCCTCCGAGCCATGTACAATTAAATTGTAAGTAGACATCAAGTTTTTTTTTGTTTGTTTGTTTGTTTTGCCATGCCGTGCGGCTTGTGGGATCTTAGTTCCTGGATGGAACCTGCGCCCTTGGCAGTGAAAGTGTGGCATGCTAACCATTGGACTGCCAGGGAATTCCCAGCATCAAGATATTTAACTCTAAATACCTCAGCAGGCATCTCTTTAAAAAATAAGGATATTCTCCTGTATAACCACAATACTATTATTGCAACTAATAAAATTAACAGTACTTTCATAATATCTTCTAATATCCAGTCCATATCCAAATTTCCCCAGTGGTGCTGAAAATGTTACTTATAGCTTTCCTCCCCCCAACTCACATTATTATATCATTATATTTGATTATGTCTTTTTGGTCTCAGTCTGTAGCTGCCTGCCCGGTCCTCCAACCCCCCAGTAACTTTCTGAAGAGTCCAGGCCCATTGTTTCATAGACTGTCCTACAATCTGGAATTGCCTGGTTTGAGTTTGATGTCTTCCTTAATCCCCTGTATTTTTTGTAAACCAGAGATCTAAAATCTTGATTAGATGTAGGTTAAAAGTTTTTTGGCAGGAATTCTCTTGAAGGTAATGTTACCTTGTTTTAATGTTAGCAATGCCCAGTTTGATCCCTTGGTCAAGGATGCCTGTCTGATCTCCCCATTGTAAATGTGTACTTTGCCCTTTGCAATCAAGTAATCTGTGGGAAGAATTTGTTTTTAATGTTCCAGAGTAGTCTTATAAGTTTTGAACACGATTTACACTTTACAGCATTCCCTTGTAGAGTAGGTTGGCCCTTCTGTTTCTGTGGACTTGGTGGGCCTTGCATTGCTGTAACATGTGAGCATCACTTAGCTGAAGAAAGAAGAGTTATCGTCTGATGATTCTGGGTCAAGTGAAAGGCAAAGCGATATCATAGATGACAGCAAATGAGTGGCTCAGAAGACCCCTTTCTAGGACTACAGTTTGATGTTTGCTAAAGACAAGCCATCTGGTCTGGAGGGAGGGTTTCATACCCACAGGGTGTTAAGGGAAGACCTTGTTTTGCTGAGTGTTTATGCCTCAGAGTCAAGACATTTTCAAGTGCTTTCTTTAGTAATTTTTGTCTTTCTGTAGAAATCATGGCTCTGATTTCATGTGTTTGACAATTGGGTTGCTAATTTCAGCTAGAATGATGCCTTCTGGAAACACTTAAGTTCCTAAAGAGTAGATAACCCTATTAGTCTGTTACAATCTTCTAGGGTAAAAATAATATGATTATCATATATTATCCCCATAGGACATGGAGAATAATCTCCTTTCCAAAAGAGGATCAGGAGGGAGACCAAAGAGCTGTCTATGGAAAAAGACTTTGGGATCGTGGGATGGATGGAAAAAACGTGCTTGATGAAGTTATAACTAGAAGCACCAGAAGTTTTAGGATAATTATGAATCATTTGGGGGTAGGCGAAAGTAGAATAATGGTTTGGGGTTGGGGAAATTATTTGGGTCTAGAGCAGTAAAGAGGGGGGAATCCTTAAGAAGGCAAAAGCTTGGTTGTGTTTTTGTGTCCCTCCCCCATATAAAAATGTATGATCATTGTTTAAAAAAATGAAACCATCATTATTTTAAAAAATGAAAAGAAAAAGACCATGTCCTAAGGCAGCATTCCTAGAGTTTGTTCCTAGATATTAAATAGGTGCTGTGAAAAAGGCATTCTTAGTAATTCTGGAAACTTTGAAATTTTGGATCAACTCAATCAGATTTGGTTACTGCAAGAATTTCCACTGCTGGAACAGAGACTCTCTTTATCATACAAGGGTTTTTCTGACTGTCAGGGAAATGCTGCCTTGTAACAGCAAAGGAACTACAGAAGACCCATAATTCTACTGAGCAGAAATGACACTGTGAACTTCTTGATGTACAATTTCCAAAATTGTTTTATGCATGTATTTTCCTCTGTGTCTTTTACTTTAACACAAATGTGATGTCCTGTGTACATTGTTACACAATATGATTTCTTTTCATGAAGTAATGATTGCTTAGTTTTCCATGGTATGACTCTGCCACAGTTTTTTCCTCTAGTCCTTTTGTTGCTCATTTAGGTAGGTTTGTGTTTTGCTTCTATAAATAATACTGAGATAAACATCCTTGGACATACTTTGTATTTGTCAAGTTATTTCTTTAGGATGAATACCTGAAAGTGGGTTTAAAGAGTGTGAACATTTCACTGTGACATAGTACATCGCCAGGTTGCCCTCTATGGGTTATATCAATTTATGTTCCCTTCAACAAGGTAGGAGACACCTATTCCGCCACATCCTCACCAACATTCATTATTGTCAGTCTTTTGAATCCTTTAGACAAGCAACTTTTAGCCTGATCCTAAAATCTTATGTTATATATTTGCAAAGGGATAGAAGAAACTGAGTTGTAGGCAGATAGCATTTCAGAGTTAAAGAAATTCAGATCTTTACTATAGAATTGTTTTCTTTTAAATCATCATGAAAATGCAATTTTTCAACATGGTCAGAGAGGAAGAGAGGAAATACAGGGAATTAGAAGCCCTGTGTGGACCCATGTTCCCTCTAGATCACTCCAGTGTGTATGGAGAAGGCAGTGGCTCTGGGAATGTGCTTTCCCATCTCATTCAGGCTCCACTCCCAGCTTTATCATGAAGAGGGCTAAAGCGCCGTTGTTCCATAAAGGAAGGCTGACAATGTCAGGACAGCCAAACCCTACTCCCTATGGAAAAGAAGGAGCGAGAAGGTAGACCAATGTAAATCTGAGGTGTTTGTGAGTCAGTTTTTCCCAAATGAAGAGAGGAGAAGACAGTGAGTTTATAATTGTGGGATTTTGAGCTGAAAGAGACTTTGCAGTCTAGTGATTCTCAAGATCCAAAGGGAAGGGAGAAGAATCAGAATTTACAGGGGTTTGTGTGATGTGCAAAAGCACATTCAGTATTATATAAGTTTATGTCTTGAAGATATTCAGTGTAAATATAAACATTTTTATTTGCAGAAGATCTCCTATGTATATCAGTGATGAGGGTCAGGCTTAGTAGAAAAGGATAAGGAAACTGTATCCATTTCAGCAATGCCATCGTACAGATGGGGTGGTTGAGGTCTGGAGAGGACCACGGAGCCAGCCAGGGACGGGACTCGAACCAATACCGTCGGCCTACTGTGTCTAGGAATTTACCCTCTACCTTTTTCCCTTAGAATATGAGGGGTTTCTTCTCCTTCCCCTCATGTCTGTTGTTTGTGCAGTGTAGATACTCTACTCGCAAGAGAGAAAACTAGAATACCTTGTCCATGCGTAAATTCTTGGTTTCTGTAGGCAATTCTGGTCTAAGAAGCTCTCCTGGCCTTCAAGGTAGGGAGGACTTCAGGAGCATGTGGCAGCCATTATTGGCAACCTTTCTTGAACAGAATGTGGATGTGGAGATAGATAGTTCAAGTGTGGTAGCTGCACACTTTATACACCCACCTACCCCCTCTCCCATTAGCCTGACAAGCAAAGAACGGAATTGTGAATATCTTGTTTATAAATGTCATGTTAGATAAATTCAGTCTGGCTGGAGGAATCCTTTATTTTTCCCTACTGTATATTAACAACAACAACAAAAAGCGGTTACAGAGAAAATCGGAAAAACAGAAGAAGGAAAAAAGTCAATTCATATCACTGTTACCCCCTACCATCTAAGCATATTAGTAAATTTGCTTCTAGTCATTTTTTGCCTTATGCATGTGCTTATTCTTTAGCAACAATTACCATAATATAACAGAACTTTTTTTCATATTGTTAAGAGTATGATAGTCTATGCTAGGTGTTCCACATTTATTCTGTTTATAAGGTTTCATGGCTTTTGCTTTTAAAGTTGTATAAGATTCTACCAGGAATATGTATTACTGTTAACCTATCTGTTCTTTAATTGTTGCTTTTGAGTTGTTTTCCAAGTTTTTGTTTTTCGGAATAATTTAATTAAAAACTTCATGCATAGAATGTCCTCATATTGAGGATAATTTCCTTGAAATTGTTAGATCAGAGGATACGAGTATTTTTATGGCTCTTTGTTGAATTTGCAAACAGTTTTCCCAAAAGGTTATACTTTACGCTTCCACCAGAAAAGTTAGTCAAGTATCAGTTTCACTATGCTGTCTTCTGGCTTATAGAATCTTTCTTGTATGGTTGCAGGAAAACCAGTCTACTTCTCATTTGAGAAAACAAGGCTCACCTCCACCAAATGGCCATGACAGCATGCTGTGTGCTGAGCTGTAATCAGTAATTTAATAAGTAACTAAGTGTCTACTGTTTATCAGATATTGTAGATGAAAAAAAGAGTAAGACAGTCTGTACTCGTGAAGTTTACAGCCTGCTGGAAGAGATAGGCTCACATTTATAGGGGTCATGGTAAGAGTTTATGTATCAGCTGGGAAAGAGTCAAGACAGTTCTAATCTTGGGGGTGGGATGATATCAGGAAAAGCCATGAAAAGAGCCATTAAAGCTTAGTATGAACAGGTGTCACCAGAGAGCATTCGTACAGAGGAGTGTGAAAATTGTCACACAGTTGCTCCAGAACGTTAAAATAGATGTGCTGAAGGGTGTAAATTTATTGTCAAAAAATTCCTTGCGTCTTAAAAAAAAACCCAAACAGCTTTCTTTTTTTCTTCAATGTTTGTCACTGTGTACCCACACCTTGGATCTTCATCTCTCTCTGTATAGTATGAGTATCCAACATTTTAAGTAGATCTGAAATGCAAAAATTCGTGATTCATACTAAAGCTTCAAACTGATAACATTTTTTATTTTATTATTTTTTTTTGCGGTACGCGGGCCTCCCACTGTTGTGGCCTCTCCTGTTGCGGAGCACAGGCTCTGGACGCGCAGGCTCCGAGGCCATGGCTCACGGGCCCAGCCGCTCCGCGGCATGTGGGATCTTCTGTGGTGATGACAGCTGTGGGTTCACAGGACTCCTGGGCATCCAGAACCTGGGAGATGATAGGACATATTTATTAAAAACCTGGACTCTGGAGACAAAGACCTGTTGGGAAATCTTGGCTCCAAATAGTCAAGTTACTTATATCCAAACCTCAGTCCCCTCATCTATAAAATGAGAGTAATAACCTACCTCTCGGTTTATTGTGAGGATGAAATGGGATAACGCAGAAGGTATTTAGAAAGGCACTGGCACGTAGGGGACTCAAGAAATGCATTGCTTTTTACAGGAATCTGTCTCTTTATAAGCAGAATAAGTGGATTCATTCTTTACAGAACACCTATTGTGCGGAGCAGTGAACACTGATCATCTCTGATCTGGGGAGTAGAGATCAGTTATTTTTCAGGTTCTGGTATTGCTCCGAAAATATTGGTCCAAAAAAGCCGTGCAGGTTTTGCAGATATTCTAGCATGGCAGAAATCAAACTTCAACATTCCTTTGACATATTCTGTTCTTTGTTTCCCCTTGATTTTTATTATATCTCATTGGTGTATTTTATATATGGGGGCAGGAAGAGAGAGTGAGCAGCCTTCCTGTTTTCTTCTATTTATTCCTTTTCTACTTCTGTTTCCTTTATATGCTCTCCCTTTCCCCATCCTTTATTTTATTTTGAAATCATATGAACGTGAATGGGGTATAATCCTTGGTCCATCGATTTGTTCCATTGTTTTCCTGGAATGTACTTGACCCTATTAGAAATCATACATTGTTTGGCCTGTAGGGGGTGTTCAGAACAAAGATACCAGATGTGAGTCAATCCCGGGAAAGAACACCTAGTCTGATGGGCCCACTGAAGGCCAGGCCTGCCTTTGCCCTCCCCTGCCCCAGCTCTCCCCGGCTGTGTATCAGTAGTACCGGCTTTATATCTTGATGCCTTTCACTCCATCTGCTTGCTCCAAGATTTGGCAGACAGGGCATTCCTCCTGCTGCTTCATGTAGAGCGAAAATACAGTCTTTGGTAAGATTTGGCACCCAGCTTGTAGTAAGCAAATGGGATTCTACGTACAGCACCTTACTCAGTTCATCCAAAGAAGTTTCTCCCTTTAAGGAACTTAGGTCTGGATACTAAAAAGCTCAGTCTTTTATCTGGAGCCCTGAATTTGAGTAAGGGTGTATTCACTTGTTTTGATTGATTCCTACTACTTGGCCCACCTGAAATCTGATCCTGGACTGTTTCTTCCATGTCACGCCCCTAAGTATAGCACATAAAGCCCTTTGTGTTCCTGCTCCCCTCTGCTTTTCTAACTCCATCCTCACCCCACCGCGTCCTCGCATTTTGGCCATACATACCCTTCATTCCAGCCATACCCGACTGCTTTTAGTTCCTCACATGTATTTTCTCCCTTTGTGCCCCTTCATTTGCTCTTCCCTTTCCTATTTCAGCGCTCTTCTTTCAAGACCATATCCTAGAGTCACCTCTTCTTGAGAGTATTTTCTGATCCCCTGCGTCACTATATGAGTTACAGCCGCTCTCCTGTGCCCCCTTACAGACAGCACTGGCTACAGTTTCCTTGTCTGGCTCTTTGACTGAAGATAGTGACAAGGACCGTATCTTATTTATAATTATCATTTTATTCACAGAGTGAGGGGCAGTTCCTGGCACACAGTAGGTGTATAATGAATGTTTACCTGGTTTGCCTTTCCCCTGTTTCTTCCTATAAAAATATGTGTATAAAATTTCACCTTATGTCTTGAACAGCCAGCATAACACACACACGTGCGTGCGTGCGCGCACACACACACACACACTATTGCTCTTTGCTTTTTTCCAGTTAACGATATATCCTGGAAATTAGTTAATAGATTTTCCTCATTCTTTTTTTTTTTTTTTTTTTTTGGTAAACGTTATGGAAGTATAGCGTACATATTAGAATGTGCACAAGTAAGTGAGCAGCTTGATGGCTTTTTCCAAAATGAATATACCTATGAAACCAGTATCCAGGTCAAGAAATAAAAGTTGACCAGAAACCCCCTTTCCAACCCTCCTCCCCTGCCCCACAGATAACTCTTCCCTGGCTTCTGACACTACAGATTAGTCGTGCCTCTTCTGGGGCCCTGTGTACATAGAATTACACCATCTGTGCCCTTTGGTGTCTTTGTTCCATGTGATGTCTGAGACTCATCCATGTGGTTGCATATAGTTGCTGTTTGTCTCTTCTGGTTGCTGTATAGTTTTCCAAGATTCAAACAGGCTACACATTTTTAATCTGTTCTACTATAGTTGGGTTCTTTCCAGGTTGGGGCTATTATGAATGGTTCCTCATTCTTTTGTGTAGCCTCATGGTACTCCATCCATGTGGATGTACAGTAATTTATTCAACCAGTCTCCTTTGGGTGACATTTAGTTTTTTCCCCAGTGTTTTCCTATTACAAATAATATTGCACAAGGTTTTGAATAAACTTGTGCGTTATATTAAGGAACATTAAAAAACCAAACAACTTCATGAGGAGTGAGAGTACCAGAGAACATTTTTAGGGAAAAGCTAATCTATTTGGCAGCTCTGCTCAGTTGGTGAAAAGGAATTGCTGAACTTTTCTTAAGAGCAGGTTCGTGCAATGAAGCTGGTTAACTCAAAGCATTTTGAGTTCCTCTCATAAAGGGGAGAGAAAGGCTTGAAATCTCATATCCACGCCTTCTTGGGCACAGCTGAGTTTAGAGGTCTCCACTGTTCATTGTCCTGACTTAGATACTGATTTATTCAAGTGTTCATTGTGCATCTTGTGTGTTCCAGACACAGTGTTCTAGCCACCAGGGGCATAGATCCTTGCCCTCACAGAGCTCACATTCTAGAGGGTGATAACAAGACAAATAAGAAAAGGTGTAATAGGAAAATAAAGCCGGGAGTGTCTGGGTGTTGGTGTTAAGACAGATTTTAGACAGTGGTCAGGAAAGGAATGGCTTTCTTTTTCTACTTCTTAATGCTGTTTTAGCTTACCAAGCCAGATGTAACAAACATTAAGGATACACATGTTTAGGTTAAAACAAATCGTGAACTCTTAAGTATATAGAATCTTCTAATTGTCATTTCCTCCTGGGTTCAGTTGTGTCAAATGATTCTACTCCTAATCGGGAATGTCAGATTTCATTATCTAGTGAGGAATTTTTTATGAGTGAGAGTCATTTATTAATGTGTGTGTTCAAGTGAAAATCGTGTTACTTGATTCATAGGGATATGGAGGCTGACTGGAATTCTGATGGAGAGAGGAGAGGATGCCTTCCTGTTAGGAGGCCCGGTGCTTTGCTCCCGGAAACTCTCCAGTTAAAGCCATGGCCCAAGGCTGCTTATATTGGCATCGGGATGGAAATTTCCAATTATGTAAACCTGAATGGGGCTTATTTTTCTCAGCTAAGTTATGATCATAAGAGATGCCTCAATCTAGAAACAGGGGCTGGATAATAATTACCATTTCTCGTGAAAGTGTAAAAAAGCTACTGGTAAGCCTGAATTTGTAGTAAATGTTATTTTAGCATTTATCACACTGCGTTATACCTTCTTATTTAATTGTGTACCTTATTCTGTGTTGTCCTGCTCATCCTTGGCCCAAGGTGGCCTAGTACTGTGTGTAAAAAAATAAAAAGCACACAGGAGGGCTTCCCTGGTGGCGCAGTGGTTGAGAGTCCGCCTGCCAATGCAGGGGACACGGGTTCGTGCCCCAGTCTGCGAAGATCCCACATGCCTCGGAGCTGCTGGGCCCGTGAGCCATGGCCACGGAGCCTGTGTGTCTGGAGCCTGTGCTCCGCAATGGGAGAGGCCACAACAGTGAGAGGCCCGTGTACCGCAAAAAAAAAAAAAAAAAAAGCACACAGGAAAGTAGGGGCTCAGTAGGTACTTGTTGACACAATTAAGGATTTAACAACCATGTGCCAATTTAAATTTTTTTTATATCTATGATTCAGCTACGGTTGATCAGGAACACATTATTGGAAAGTACCATTTTTCAAAGAAATGTTCATCAAAGTGGTATGGAACGCCTAACCTCACCTCTCTTTTTTTTTGACTTCACTAACTATGTGACCTTGGGTAAATGACTTCTGGAGGACTTGACATCTTTATCTTAAATAGGAAATCAAGATGATATCTACTTCACAAAGATGTGAATTTTAAATGAGATCATTTAGATTGAAAGCAGCGCACATATACACTTCCTAGTTTAGGCCAGAACCATGGGCTAAATTTAGTAACAAGACTTTTAATAGGGACACTTGTAAGGTCCTACAGTTTGATCTCTGTAACCAGCTGCATGAGCACAGAACAGAGGAAGTGTAGCTTAGCAGCTAAAAAGATTGAGTATTTTGCCTCTAGCAAGCTTAATGTGAATCAGTAATATGGTGTGACTGCTATTTACCAACAACACTCAGCAATTATCGATTGATTATCTACCATGTAATGGAAGTTTTAAATTCTGTTAATAAAAATACCCAAAACAGAATTCCCCAAAGTGAGTTCTGCAGAGAATCACTTGATGCTACTAGTTATATTATGTGGGGGAAATGGGGCTGGTTTGGGAAATGGTGGATGAGATTATTCAGCCTCTCCACTGTAGGATTTCTTTGGCCTTGAGTTATTGTGCATTTGCATCTCCAAGAGGGGGCCTGAGTTGACAGCGCTTTGGTAACAGATGGAATAGGGCTGCTGGTAGTTCTGCTTGTTTCTGGGCCCATCAAACTGCACCTGGACCACTGTCAACATGGGCAGCGCTCTTTGTCAAAGTGTAGACCACTGGGCGGGTATTCAGAGGAGAGCAGCCAGGATGGAGAGGGGAGGTGTGGTGATTGCAAGGGCAGGGGGCTCACAGAGGAAGTGGGGCTGTCTAGCATGGGGTTGCAGGAGGAGGTTAGCGGGGGTAGAGGTGAGGGTGTGGGGAGGTTGAAAATGCCTGTCTTCCAATATCTGAAGTGTGGGAAAGGGACTTTACTGTTCTGTCAAGGGGCAGGATGAGAACCAGTGGGTAAAAGTGGCTGGAAAACATTTTGGACCCAACCCAAAATAGAATTTTCTTTGAAGATGGCTTTATTTTACTTACTGACTCTGTGTTCTTGGAAGGCATAGTTTTTGGGTGGTGTATGAGGAGGTATTGAAAAGTGTTCTTTAAAATCCCATCCAACCCTGAGTCTGTGAATTTGTGATTATTTTCTTTTGTTTGGCAAAATTTGTGTCTTCAGCCTTGTGCTAATTCCTGTGGGTAATTAGGAAAAGCATTGGTAATACGTGGTTTGTGCAAATTTGTTAATTGAATGACAAGACTAACACACGAGACAGTTGTTAGCAAACTAAGACAAAATGTAAACAAAAGGCAAAATTTTGACAATCTTTAACAGTACCACAGAAATTCTAGAAGGGGAAGACTGGAGAATTATATAGACTGGGGTTTGAAGGATTAATGAGATTTGGACGGCAGAAAGGAGAGCAGAAGCATTGCAGGTCAACAGAAGCCCAGGCATGCAGGCAAAAGACGTAGAAGACTTTTGAGAAGGAGCAGTATGGCTAAATCTGTAATTCAGAAAGATCCACCTGGCAGCTTTGTGTAGGAGATAGACTTGAGAGCTGTCTCCTTAAGAGCAATCATTTAAGTCATGTGGGTGTGTGAAATCTTTGAGGGACAGGTTGTGGCTAGAATATGGATGAGCAAGTTCTTAAGCTCAGTGGTTAGAGTATAGGTACACCTAGTTCAAATCCATCCCTCAGTGACCTTGGTGAAGCAAGGTGGAGAAACTGAAGCCTAGAAGTTGACTCTTAAGTTGGATAGTATTACTTGCCTCTTAGGTTATGAGGATTAAACGAGATAAAGAATTAGGTAATTAAGTGCTCAATAAATGTTACTCACTATTATTTATTAGGTAGCTGAAGTCTCCCTAGAGCCTTGGCTCTGGAAATGTGGTCCTCTGACCAGCCACACTGGTATCATCTGTGAGCCTGTTACAAGTGCAAATTCATGGGCCCCACTCAGACTTACTGAATCAGGGCCTCTGGGGGTGGGAGGCGTAGAAGCAGGCTTCAGAAAGCTCTCCAGGCAGTAGGCAGGGAAAGGTTTGAGAACTGCCCTAGAGGAATCCTACAGAACTAAGAAAGGGAGGGAATTTTTAAAAGAGGGGCTAACAACAGTGCCCTTTACAGTGTAGAAGATAAAAAGCTCAGAGAAGATGAAATTCGGGAGAAAAGAGGTGGTGTATTTTTTGCAGTGCTGACAGCTTTACACACAATGTTCAATAAATATTTGTTTCTATATTATTGAAGACAACTGGTTTAATAGTATGTTGAGGATAGAAGGAAGGTTTAATATGATATGTATAATATACATAAGTCTACGTGATTAAAAAAAATAGTACAGAACCACATTAGAAATACGATATTGGAAGAAGTTTAAATCTTAAGCTTAACTACCTACCTACCTACCTACCTACTATGACCCGGCACAGTGCTCTCTGCTGTAAATAGAAAATGAGATGCTACTGCTAATTTTTTTTCCTGTAACTTTTTCTTGCTACAGAGAGTAAACACTGTATCTGATCTATTCTCAGCCAGTGCCAGGAATTAAGCATGCAGTTGTCTTCCAGTCACAGCCGGGCCTAATCTGAAACTGCTCCCTCATTTCTAAAAGCATTCTGAACATTGATTTCTTTTGTTAATTATTTTACGGCTCTGGATTTATCTTAGAGATGATTAGAAATCTTTGGAAAGAGTTTATGTCCCCGTTTAATGTGGGCCACCTGATGTTTTCCACATTGAGAGTTGTGCCATTTGATTTGTCCCTGTCCCCACCCCATCACAAGCACCACACACAATAGCTTGAAATAAAGTAAATAGACTTCTAAGCTTCATCCATTTAGTCGTTATTTACTGCCCATTATGTGCAGGACACTGTGATAATAATGATGAGACAGTGTCCGCAAAATAGGTCTTGCTGAAGCACCAGGACCGCCCAAGGCTGTGTGTATTGAGTCTGGAGGAGTGGCCCAGCCTCTCTGTTGCATACCTGCCTGGGGCCTGGTTAGAGGTCAGTCAAGTGTTCAGATGATCCCTAGCACACGCCAGAGTTTAGACTTATAAATGTGCCACCCCTGAGATCGCTTTCCAAAGATGACGATGATTGGGCAGTTAATATGTTAAGAATATGGTTTTTCTTGTTTTGCTTTGTTTTTATTGAGATATAACTTGCATATAACATCATTTTAGTTTCAGGTGCACAACATAATGATTGGATATTTGTATGTATCATGAAGGGAATATGTTTTAACTGACACCTGAACCAAGCCCCCTGCTCCTTTCCCATTGCTTTGAACTTTGGGGCTGAGGTGGGTGGGTAGTGAGGACTGCTAACATTCTTCCGTTATTTTCTTCTTCTCTCCAAATAGCGCAAAGAAAAATAGCTAGAACCTTCATCACCACTTTTGAAAGACAGCCAGGACCAGACCTACATCTAAGTGTTTCCAGAAGGCAGGGCAATTGGTGGTTTCCTTTCTCTGAGGATAGCGATTGAGTATTGAGAATGTGAACTTAAAGAGAGCAGAGATCTTTTTCAGAATGTTTTAACTGATCCATAAAGGTCTTTCTGATCATAACAGTGCTAGAATACAGCTTGGGTATTTGAAGACCAGGTAGAATATAATTTTTTTTTCATTTGTGGTTTTTCTAAAACTGCTGAATATGGACAGAAATACCCCTAAGTTCTACTAGCTACCCAAGGAATATTGGTGTCCTGAAAACGTAGAACCCAGTATGGAAAATAGAAGTTACAGCATTTGTAGGGTTTTAGAGCTGAAAGAGGTTTCAAAAAGAAAAGGGGATAAAAAAAAAAAGAAACCCAAAGTTATGTGGGGTTTTCTGTGTGTTTTATGTTACTGATTACTTTTGAATTAACCTCTTTTCCCTCCCCGTCTGTTTCCTGCAGTGAACACCTACCTCTTCATGATGCAGGCTCAAGGCATTCTCATCCGGGACAACATGAGAACGATCGGCGCTCAGGTTTACGAGCAGGTGGTTCGGAGCGCTTACGCCAAGAGGAACAGCAGCGTGAACGACTCAGGTATATTTTTAGTAAAGAGGTGGTCTGCTCAGAGGGCCTCCTCCCAGGAGTTCAGCTAAGCGGTAATGATGGACCCAGGAGTGAACATTTCTGCCTCAGTCTTTGGAACTTTTACCTGTAACTTTTATTATCTTATAAGCACTAAGTATATAAAGAGGGGAAAAGAACACCGAGGTTAGATGGCTTGCCTAACATTATATTCTAAGAACTTGTTCCTGAATCGTGGTTTTGACTTTAACTACTTTTACAAAAGACTGTACCTAGCAAGTTCTTCACCTTTGAGAGGAGGCTGTCTTTTTTATGTCTCTCTTTTTAACTCTTCCAAAAATTGAACAGAGGAAGTATTTCCAGATGGTTAAATGGGTCTGTCGTGAGGCCTCTCCAGTCTCCAGCCAGGGATGGTTTTTATTTAGAAAATAGATTCTGAGATTTCATTTTGCTTCGTATTCATGATTTGCCACTTAATCTTTAACTGAGGACTAATGTGCTTTCCCTGTGGCTTCTTACTGATTTCACTCAAGCCTAGTATTATAAAATATGTATATTTTTTAAAATATTCTTTCCTCCAAATCAATCCTTTTTTCTTCTCTAGTAAGTTCTAAGATTGTCCAGAGCTCACCGTAGAATGTGAAATTGCTTTGCAACGGTTGCAAGTGAGAATTATTCTGGGGTGTTGTGATATCAAGAGAAAGCATTGCCTCTGAAAGGGAAGTTAAATCCTGAGAAGAACTGACCACGTCCTAATTTATCAGTCAGTCCTGCTGGCCAGTTTAGCAGCAACCAAGCACTACAGTTAGCAAACCCATAAGCTTTGGTACTTACTTCCTTCCTTCTTGTTCTCAAAGAGCGAACGATCAACTTTTCAGAGCTTTTCAGCCAAATTGTGGCCTCACGGGACAAACTGCCTGAGCTCTGTACCGTACCTGGAAGAGGAGTCCCTGCAGCTCCTGAAGTCAAGGGAGAAGGCCAAGCACATTTTTGTTTCCTAATTCATCCTGTGTGGTGTTCGGTTTTAACAGATGATCCCACACACTTTTAACAGATGATCCCACACACATTGTCTCACTTGACTCAGATATGGCTCCATCGGATAGGCAGGATTTTGTTACTTCCATTTTTCACATGTACAAGTAATCTTGGGGTATTGGAGTGGCTTGGTCATGTGACTTTCCCTAAACCCCGCCCGAACCTGCTTCTAGTTGGGTGATAAAACTCGGGAATACTTTGACTGCCATTCAGAGCTCTTTCCCCTGTATCACTCCAGATAAAGGAGCCTGTGTGCTGTCATGACCTTTACCCAGTCCAAGTGTTCATGCCTCTCCAAGGTTAGAGGATGCTGGGGCTTCTCTCTGGGCCATTGGCGAGGTAGCCTGTTTTCTCTCAAAGTTAGAGGGTGCGCAGCAGGTCTCCATCCCTGCACCACTGCTGGTCTTGCAACACAGGTCATGCTAATTCCCTGAGGGTTTATTGTCCCTGGAAGTTGAGCAGGGAGAGTTGCACCCTTGGAAGGCCTATCCAGAAACCCATTGTTACTTGAATTTGCAGGTGTTTATCCTCAAATTATCATACACTAAAATAATTCTTCCCAGCATCCCTCTGGTTGGACTAATTAATCATCCATTTTGTGTTTAATGTGCCTCTTTTCCTCATAAGTCGGAAGTCTTTGCTGTCGGGGCCTGCTTATGATGAGGTAGATGATTTTTTTTTTTTTTAACTTGCAATCTTTATTCTTGATGATTTTATAATAGGCTTATCCTTAGTTTGGTTAAGCAAACTCTAATTTGGCTATGAGAACTCTTTCACATTTGCTAAAGGAACTATGATGATAAAATTATACAGCAAGTTGGGAAAAATACCCATGAAATAACACAACTTTTTATAAAATTGTCAGGTTTCAATTCCAGTAACCCATAAGACAGGGCCTAAAGCCTATTCATAGTCACATCATTCCAGAATGAGGGGCTATTGCCAGAAACTTTTTATGGGGTGGGAAAAGGAATAAAAGATGGTCAGTGCTGATAAATACAGGTTTAATGATACAGGGCTCTTCCCAGACAGCTACAGAGACTATAAACTATTATCCAGAAACTTAAAACCTTACAACACAGACCACTTAGCCAGATCTAAAATAAACTGGCTTCTTGTAACTACCCTGTAAATACTACAGCCCTTCGTCCATCCAAAGATGACCCTAATCTCACATGAAAACAGTTATTGTAGGGGAATCAGAAACCCAGCTTTGTGGCCCAAAGTTAAAACCAAAGGAAGAACAGCAGTTCAGTGGTTAGCTGGTCAAAATGGGAGATCTGGTGCCCTTCCCTGCGCTGCTCTGCTCTTCCTACTCTTGCCCTTTTTGTCCCCCTTCTCCAGCCCATCCATGTTAGCTCTCGGTAGGTTTGAATAAGCCATCTGAAACTTAATCACTTCTTCGGAGCTCACCACAGTGCTGGTCTTCCTTTTCCCATCAGTAGCTCTTAACGGACACTTGTCGTCTGAGGGCTCAAAGCCCTCCACAGAACCCTTCCTTGGAATGGGTTTATTGGTTCTACCATCCTGGCACTGCTGGCTCCGCTCCATCGGCATAAACGCCCTGGGGTAGATGATTTGCTTGCATTATCTCATAGGCTCCTCACAAGAACTCAGTAAGATAACGACTGTGTCCCCCTTTCAGGGATGAAGGGGTCGGAGTTATAGGACTCTCTGCAGCAGTGGGGTTGGGATTTGCTGACCTCTGAACCCCAGCAGCGCCCCTCATTGCCTGTGTTGCCTTTGTACTACCCCTGGTACCTGGTACACTGCCTAGCACATAGGAGGCATAGAGTAAATGATTTCTGAGTGTGTGAGTGGATAGATTTAACAAGAAAACACATTTTAAGTGTTGTAACCTAGTTCTGAGATTACCATCTTGATTGGCTTCTATTTTATTGGCACATCCTTGGTGAGTAAGTGTTGCAGAGGAAACATCATTTCATTGGAAGTTATCCAGTAAAAACCAACTATTTTTATTCATTTCAAAGTAATTTTCTGCCTAGCACAGTCAGAAAGAGCATTTGGGGCCTAAAGCTGCTGAGATAGCCAAATGACCACCCCCGCTGACCCGGCCACTCCCGCCAGGAGCACCGTGGGTTTGGTAAGAGTAGCCTGGACTGAGGTAGTTCCTGAACTGTGTTGCCCCGCTCTGGAAAAAAAGTGCTGTGGCACACACCCATGTTCAAAGGCCTTCAGGAGGCCAAGGGTAGCTAAAAAGCTAGTGTGTCATTTAAGTAATGCTAGCTTTCTTTATCCTTGAAAGCTAAAATGGCTACTGCCTAAAAAGGAAGTACTTTGAGGGATCAGGACTGTGACCTGGAATTAAGCCTGAAATAATGACCTGGAGAAACTTCTTGTCACTGAAAGCCGTTGGTATGTGAGATTGTGAGTCCTGTAAAATTAACTCAGAGCACTGGGGGGGAGACGCTCAAGAGAATATTGTTATCAAAGAGAATCCCTGGGCTCATCCAGTCCAGCCACTTAGTTGTATATTTGAGGTGAGTGGTTGGGTGGCCTGGTGTTTCTCATTCTTAAGTACAAATTTCCAGGTGTCATTCTACGCAGTCACTTTTACCCAGAGGGAGATTTCTTCCCTCTGTATTCACGTGCACGTGCACACAAACCTCCCCACGCTGATGGCCTCAGTCCCCTTCTGGTCACATACTCAGGAAAGTATTCTCTTGCCCACATCCTTCAAAACAGGTCTGTTGTCGTAGACAAGTAAAATGAACAGAGCCACTGCCAGTACGTTTCGTACTTTATTCAGTGAGGTCAATGTTCTTAACCTCTTTCTCTCTGGTTTTTGGCTGCTCAGTCCATAGTTGTCTTTACGTCTCCTCTCCCAGCAGGTAGTCAGCCTTAAGCGTGCTAACTCTTGAAGAATGCAAATTCTTTATATTTTACAAATGCTTGTCCTGATGACGTCTTTCTAATATATATATATTTCCACTTTTTTTCAGTCAGAGAGGCAAGGGTTTGGCCTTTTCTCAAATGGGAGGAGAAAGTAGTGATTCTTCCTGGCATCTGTTAGTCAGCACTTTTCAGTCCCCGCTCAGCTGGATTTGATAATTTGAGGGAGAAAGCAGAATTCTCCCACCACTGTGTACTGGGGTAGCCATGTCAACCTGGAGGCACACTGGACTCCGCTGGGCAGCTTTACAAGATGCTGATGCCTGCCCCCCCCCTGCCCCGACCCCCAGAGAGTCTTATTTAATTAGTCTGGGGTATAGCCTGGGCATAAGGATTTTTAAAAAGCTTCCTAGATGATTCTAATATGCAGCCAAGGCTGCTGAACCACTGATGTAAAGCAAAGTTGACCGAGCAGGCCATTTGAATCTGCAGGTAGGAAGGATGTCTGTTGTGGTCCCATGTTATAAATGTAAAAGCAGCTGCCTTCTTTGCCGTCTACCTCCCTTGCTGGAAGAACATGTCCTGATTCGAAATGGATTAGATTTAAATTAAAAAGTAAAAACCGTGACCATAGAAATTCAGCAGGCTGGCTTTTTCTCTCAGCAGTTCCCTCATTCAGTAGGGTCGTCCTTTAGAAGACTAAGAAATGGGTGTTTGGAACCCCTGAAGAGAGTATGCAGTATAGTCCTCCCATCTCTAGGCGGCTGGAGGAGAGCTAGGACTCCGCAATAACCAGGCAGTTTTACCAGGTCGTGAGCAATTAATTTCCTCTGCCTCTTCCAGTTTAAAAGGCTTCTACTACTAGTGGAAAGGTAGATTTTGTTTAAATTTTAATGTAAAGAATTTAAAATTAGAAATGAGGAAATTAGTGTTTTTTGGGGGTGGGTGTTCTCCACGGTGTCGGGCAAGGTTATGGAGGACTTTCACTTAGGAGTTGTGTGTTTCAGGTTTTCTTTTTTAAAAATGACATTATTAATTTAGTAACCAGAAGAAAAGAATAAGTGGTGTTTTGTTTCATGCTAGCTGCTAATGAAACAGGAGGGAAGGGGGCAGGGCACAACCTTTAAAAGAATGACATAGCCCTTGCGATACGACATAAACTGGTTAGAACCAACTAGGTCCAAGATGGCGGAAGATTCAACTTCCAGTAGACTTTGAGCCTCATGATATACTCTCTGTAATACATTAGCTAAATGACACACCCACAGACGCATGACAGTTCCGAGGCTGACCATAAAAGGTCGAAAATTAGGCGGTGGCCCAATTCCTGGAAATTCTGCCCCTTCCCCCCAAAAGTTGGAATTATCCTCCCACTAGTTAGCCTATGAAGTTACCCAGCTCAGAAAGACTAACAACCCCATATTCGAGGACTCGCTGAGATGGTCCACACTCTGTGGTGTGTGTTTCTTCCAAGGCCATTCTCGCCTTTTGCGATGGACTGCATCCTGCCTATGGAATGTGTATCTCTAAACAAATCCACTTCTTACCTATCACTTTGTCTGTCACTGAATTTGAATTTCTGTGCTGAGACATAACCTGAGCTTCAGCAAGTCCTGAGACCAGGTGTGTGATCTCAGTTAAAAGACAGTAGGTTCATGGGACTTCCTGGTGGTCCAGTGGTTAAGACTCGGCACTTCCAATGCAGGGGGTGCGGGTTCGATCCCTGGTCAGGGAACTAAGATCCCACATGCTACAGGCGTGGCCAAAAAAAAAAGAAAAAGGACAGTGGGTTCAAGTCCCAATCTGGGTTGTACAGTTTCACTACCAGGCCTATTATATATATATATCAGTGTGGAAGGAAGTAGAAAGGAATTTATCTGTGTCCTCAAACAGACCCCCAAAGTAGGATCATTAAGGTTAGACGGTGTCTTGCCTCCTCTCCCACATGTTTTTTTAACTTCTTGTTCCCTCCTTAGGTTGTAGCTCTAAGGCTTGGTTCTGTCTTTGCCCAGAATTATTATTCTGTTTTTGTTGATTTGCTTATGAAAATGCCTATTGTAATACTTCAGGGAATTTCTTTGCCTAATTACTGTGATGCCATTTCTTTTTTTTTTTTCCCTTAAAAAGTATTTATTTATTTATTTATTTATTTATTTCACACACGCGCGCGCACTGTATTTTATTTTTACAAGAGATAAATAAACTGACACCAAGCATTGTAAGTGGATGACCACAACAAAAGCAACAATGTTTGCAATTACCAAACACGAAACACACTCACACTATGTCATAATATTGACATTCAGTCCAATAATCCTCCACTGTAACAGCTCCTTTACTTTGCAGTGAAAATTGATTTGTATATTTTACGTGGGATTGAGTGAACTGATGAGGACGATTATAATTTTTGTGATGCCGTTTCTAACCAGCTTCTCCCTCCACACATGCACACATCACAGACATACACGTTTTCTAGAACACATGAAAACTGCTAATTTTTTTTTTTTTTTTTTTTTTTTTTTTTTTGCGGTACGCAGGCCTCACTGTTGTGGCCTCTCCCGTTGCGGAGCACAGGCTCCGGACGCGCAGGCTCAGCGGCCATGGCTCACGGGCCTAGCTGCTCCACGGCACGTGGGATCTTCCCAGACCGGGGCACGAACCTGTGTCCCCTGCATAGGCAGACGGACTCTCAACCACTGCGCCACCAGGGAAGCCCCTAATTTTTTTTCTTAAAAAGAATCATTTTATGTACAAAAAAATGTGTGTGTGTGTATATATATGTATATAATTAAGCAAAATGAGAATCACCCAGAGTAATGATTAGCATTGGAGGTTCTTGATGTAGTTTTTTGAAGTGTTAATACCTTCAGAAAGGGCTGGACTTACTTAGGATGGATTTGCATGTGTGAACTGAGGACTTTGGGCTAATTTCTGTGTAAATGTAATTTTACCTTTAGTGTTCATGGTGACTTGTTTTATGTCTTTATATAAATGTAAGCTTATTGTTTTTCAGGAAAGTTGCAACTAAAAAGGACAGAAAGCATTCTGTTCCTTTCCTCCCCTGTTAAGAGACTTAAATATTATTGTATTCATGAGATGATATGAAACCTATTATATATATATGAATCCTTGTATTCAGCCATATTTATAATAAATACTCATAATATTAAAAAAAGACACCTCAGATTCTCTTCAAGTTGCCTCTCATTGAGTTTCGTCCTCTGAGTACTTGTAGAATAGGCAGCCATGTGTCTGTATAAAAGGACTCACTGTATTAGCCATTTGATTCTTGGAAGCCCTTTCATAGTGCTTTTTTAAAAATATCCATGTTGAAGATTCTAGAATTCCAGGGTGCAAAGTGAATGTGAATAGGAAGTTTTAATTTTCATAGAATCAGCATGAATCCAAAAGGACTGGTGAGAGAGATTTTCATACTCTGAAAAAATAGTGCAGAGTAATGGAAAGATCACTAACCCGGAGTTCAGTCGGGTCTCTCTTATGCACTAGCCAGGTCTCCTTGTACGAGTTGTGTATACGGTGCCTCACTTTCTTTATCTGTCAAAAGATAAAGAGGTTGGAGGAACCCCTTCATACCTCCCCCTAGGAAAAAGGCCTCTGCTTTACTCTTCAACACGTCACTAAAATGACAGTAGATTGTGTGTGTGTGTGTGTGTGTGTGTGTGTGTGTTTAATGGCATAAACCCCTGAAAATGAGAACAAGAAAGGAGACCATAGCAAAAAATTTTGGAAGTTGGAAAGCAGATGGACCAGTGATAAAGGACTTAATGGACCCAAGAAAACTGACTGCTGCTAATGTGGCAGCAAGGAAAGCCAACAACCACTGCAGTTTATACCCCAGAATCCCTCAGAAGCTCAAGAATCAGCAACATCAAGTACTTTGGAAGATAAGAATAAAGGTGGCAACTAAGATAAAGGTTGGTTGAAAGCTGTTTAAAAAGCAGTCAGATACCCAGATTCCTTCCCCCATCCTGGCAAAGTACTAGAGACTTGATAACCTCCAGAGATGGTAAAATAGAGGGTCCTTCAACTGGGGGGACCTGGCTTGGTTTAGGGTGCCCTAGCCATTTCCTCTTCCTCAGTTTTAGGGTGCTTGCAGCAAAGACCATATGATTCTGGCAGGAGATTAGAATAGACTTCTCTGGGGAACCTGACTGGATCAAGAGGAAAGACCCAAAGATATTGACGTTGGAGGTTTTCAAACCAAACTTTTGGCCAGAACACCCTCCAGTGAAGAACCTCAGTCCAGACCCTTCCAGTAAGCTTTCGTTCCTCACTCTTAAATATTAGCAGATGGCCAAGGATCACTGTGCTAGAGATCAGAACAAATAAGAAGCAGCAAATTGGAAGAAACAGAATATGCTGGGAGGAGAAAACTTAACTATCACATATGTTCTCAAGGGTCAGAGGAAAAGGATTGCAAACATAGAACAAGATATTGAAAAAAAATGAACATTCAGAAAATTAAAGGGACACTTTGAAATAAAAACTATAACAGCAGAAAATGATAATTAAAAGAAGGACTGGGTAAAATTGAGGAACTCTCTCAAGGTAGAGCAGAAAAATAGCAAGGTGGAAAGTCAGTTAGAAAAGAGGAGAAAATTATAGGGCCAGGAAGTCCAACATCAGAGTCCTATTTTCTGTTCTCCAGAAAGATAGCACAATACAGAAGGGAGGAAATCATCATCACAATAATACCTCCTCCTCACCTCAAAATTTTAGAACAGGAAATGAATTTCCAAACTTTAAAAGCCCACCAAAAGGTCAACACGGTGGGCTAGGCACACCAATATGAAATTTCCTGAACAAAGAGAAAGTTCTTTACACTTCCCAGAAAGAAATTACTTCACCTTTTACAGAGATAAGGAATGGGAATGGCTTCGGACTTAACAGGCACAGGGGAATCTAGAAGGCAGTGGGAAAGCGCCTTTACAATTATTTCCAGCCTTGAATTCTATAAAACCAACCAAGCGTGTATCAAGTGAGGAAGAACGAAAATAATCAGCTATACAGGGTTTCAAAATCACTGCCCTTTCCCCCTTCTTAGGAAGCCACTGGAAGAATGTGCTCTACCAAGTGAGAACAAGGGAGAAGCTGAACTTAGGAAAACTGAGGTTCGATACTATAGGAAGATGAAGGGACTCCCCAGGACACTGAGGAAGGGAGATCCCAGAGTAGCATGTGCACATCAGGCTCACAGGAAAGCCTGTCCAAACTGGAGTGGATCGGGAGGTGCTGGACCTTCTTAAGGAAGAGGAAATTGAGGGAAGACCTGATGCCTGTGTCTTCAGGGGAAATGAAGTGGCAAAGGGCATGACGTCAAGTTGTCATCATTTCACATAAAACTAAGCAAACAGGAAAACAAGACAGTCGCTCCAGGAAAAAAAAATTATGCAGGAAAGGAAAAGTAATCATAACTTTCCACATTTCTCAGCTACAATGAGTATTTATCAAATCGTCGTAATAGAAATACTGAAGGTTGTCCTAACCACGATTATCATATTTGACTGGAGGGAGACTGGAGGATGGAGAGCATATGTGTGTGGCGGGGGCAGGGGAGGGAGGGAGCGCAGTCTTCAGCTCCCGCAGTGAGAAGTCAACAGATGGACCTAAAACCGAAGCATTGAGATTGGGTGTGCAGGCTGGTGGAGATAAATACTGAGTAGTAGGTGAGGCAGTGAGAGTGGTTCCTTTAGAGAAAGACATGGGAGGGGGCCCTGTGTTTTCTTTTTTAATTACGTTGTAAGGTTATTTGACTGTGAACTGCCTGCATATAAAGCTATAACAACAGTAAGAATAGAAACACTGATAAACTAGTATCATCTGGTTAACATTTTTATTGACAGGTTCAGATTTTAGCTGAAGAGCTAGGCCAGCGGCCTGCCTCCCCAAAAGGTGACATCTAAGAAAAATACTCCTTTGGTAGGCATCGAAGAGTTGCAGGAGGGATGGCATGTACCGGTCTGAGTTGCCTTTTTTTCTTACCTCTAGATTATCCTCTTGACTTGAACCACAGCGAAACCTTCCTACAAACCACAACTTTTCTTCCTGAAGACTTCACCTACTTTGCAAACCATACCTGCCCTGAAAGGCTCCCTTCCATGAGTGAGTAGAGCTCTAGCTTATCTTCCTCTCCTTTTAAAACTGATGCCTTCTTATTTGAGTAAACTAAAAGGGAGCGTGTTCTTTTTTTTTTTTTTTTTTTTTTTTTTTTGCGGTACGCGGGCCTCTCACTGTTGTGGCCTCTCCCGTTGCGGAGCATGGGCTCCGGACGCACAGCCCCAGCGGCCATGGCTCACGGGCCCAGCCGCTCCACGGCATGTGGGATTTTCCCAGACCGGGGCACGAACCCGTGTCCCCTGCATCGGCAGGCGGACTCTCAACCACTGCGCCACCAGGGAAGCCCCGGGAGCGTGTTCTTGAGCTGTCAATATGTCTACTTATACAGAGATTGTAAACGCCTCCCGGCCATTGGGAACAGGGATTATGAAAGCTACTGGTGCCCTGGCTCCTCTTCAGCACTCCTGTAGGGTGGCCTGTGTTCCTGGTGCCGTTTTCTACCACATTTTTCACTCTTTGCTTTACACATGCGCCCCTCCTTTGTAACTCGGGGTCTGTTAAGATGTCCTAGAGAAAGTGTAGGCAACCAGCGTTGTCTTTTAGCATAAATCTCACACTGATTATATGACTTGTTCGCTATGAGGGAAGTTATTTTCTTAACAAAGTGCTAGTTTAGAAAATTCTTGGATCTTTTCTTTCTCTTCCTTTTTCTTCTTCCCGTCCCCTTCCTCTTCCCCTTTCCTTTCCTTTCCTTCTTAGAATCTCATGTATAATCTGAAGCAATGACAATGTACTGTTACACCTTTTCTGTACTTTGGGGCTTCTTGGACAGTCCTTTTCTTGACTTGAGTCCGAGATGATGAGAGTCCTGAGTGTGGACGTGACCAGTCGGGGTCACTGATCAATGAATTGGGACAGTGTGTCTATACGTGCCTCAGGAGCACACGGGGATGGGTGCCAGGCTCAGCTGCTTTTCTCCTTCCATTCTGAGAAGTTCAGCTGCTGTATACCCTTGGCAGAAGCAGAACTCAAAGGCTCAATTTCTTGATTTACTGCTTTACCCAGTAATAGTAATAGTGATTTGCTGAAATGCAATGAGTTGGAAAGCAGAGGAAGGGACCCCCATCCCTGTTAAAAACACAACCCACTGAAAAAGCACTGACCTGCTCCAGATATTACAACCCTGAACATAGGAATAAGACTCCACCATTTTCTGGCCTCTTAATTATTATTTTTTTCCCTCCTCTGTTCAGAGGGCCCCATAGCCATAAACATGAGTGAAATTGGAATGGATGCCATCCATGAACTCTTCTCTAAAGACCCAACCATCAAGCTCGGAGGTCACTGGAAGCCATCGGATTGCATTCCTCGATGGAAGGTAGGGGGTGAGGTCAGACCCCAAGTGCTGGGAAGCCTACCTGCCATCATCTGAATCACCGTGGGTTTCACTCTGACCTTTTGTAATTTGCACCCTACTTACTACTTAATGCAAAATATTTGCATTTGATGAGAACATACTGGAGGAATGGATTTCCATGAGGACTCTTCTGTAGCCACAGAAATTCACATTGTTCTGATGACTGAGCCAGGACCCTTTTTCCTCCTTACAGGAATATTGGCTAAGCAGGGGGTGGGGGGTGGTAGGTCTCTTGTGACACATTTGCAGAAGCATCTTCACAAATTCAGTGCTTCATGCCTTATTTGGCATTGTTGCCATGAGTCTAGTGGAATAAAAAGTGGAGTTATCTAGCCTGACACAGAATTGTTTAGTTTTTTCCTGCGTGACTCTAATCAGGAGACATCGGTAGTGTGGATCAAGCTTATGACACTGGCTTAAGCCCATTCTTTCAACAAGTATTTAGTAAAGTGCCTATTCTGTGCCAGCCCTATGAGATGCTGTGGTGCAGCAGTGATCAAAGCATGTCTGGAACAGATCAGTGTTTCCAGCCCATCACTGGGTTATAAAATCGATTTAATGACCAGCATTTAAAAAAAATTTATATATATATATATATATAAGTGCATTGCATGTTTTATGGGGAAGTACTGTTTTGTGAAGCATGTTTTAGTTGTATGTTTCTATATTTGTGTACTGGGTCACAGTGAATATGAATGTATGTCTTTCTCTGGGTTGTGGTCTCGAATTCATTTGCAGGCCCACTATGTACATGGTATGGCCCATGTAAGAACGAGGTCCACTTACTTCCAAGGGTCGACTTGCCACCACAGGTCTTCATTTAGAGAAGCTGAGGATAAGACAGCTCCCAGAACTCCCCAAGAGCCGGTCCCCGATTCTGAAGAAGTGCCCTGCTGCAAAGCAACAGATGAGGGGACTAACATGGCGGCCTCTTTTGCTGTGACCCATTGCAGGTGGCAATCCTTATCCCCTTCCGGAACCGCCACGAGCACCTCCCGGTCCTGCTCCGACACCTGATTCCCATGCTCCAGCGCCAGCGCCTACAGTTTGCATTTTATGTGGTGGAGCAAGTAAGTGGTCCTCTCTTCCCTCTTCTTCCTCTTCTGAGACAGCAGTGTAGGGGGCTTCAAGCTAGTGCGTCCTTGGTGTAAAGATCCAGTAAAACCGAAAGCTCACGGCCGAGTCGCCCTGCGGCCGGAGGGGAGCAGAGAGCGGTCCTGCTCCTGGTTTGAGATGTTGCTCGATGTCCGCAGATTTGAGTGCAGCCTGGAACTTTGTTTACCCTTGAACAAAGGCCTCTTGTGGGCTGGTTTTGCTAGAGCAGCTTTAAATGTTGTCTTTAGGCTCCAGACCCAGGAAATGCCCCTTAAGATAAGGAGCCACAGGTCGAAATGGCAGTGTTGTTCTTCCTTCCGTGTACGGGGCTGGGTACCCTTCTAAATGCTGTTACGTGGCTGACTGTCTGCCTTTACAGCAGCCTTGGGAGAGAGGAGCTTGGGTTTATCTTTATCACCCCTTTTTATTTCTGAGGAAGTCAAGGCCAGAGGTCAAGTGATTGTGAGTCAGTGATGAGCTGGGCAGGACCCACCTCCTTTCTGGCCCCGTGATCTCTCAATAAGCTCTCCCTTAGGCAGGGCTGAGGCAGCAAAGATTGTGCTTCAAGAGTCCTTTTAAAAATAAAGGTTTGGGGGGCTTCCCTGGTGGCGCAGTGGTTGAGAGTCCGCCTGCCGATGCAGGGGACGCGGGTTTGTGCCCCGGTCCGGGAAGATCCCACATGCCGCGGAGCGGCTGGGCCCGTGAGCCATGGCCGCTGAGCCTGCGCGTCCGGAGCCTGTGCTCCGTAACGGGAGAGGCCACAGCAGTGAGAGGCCCGCGTACCGCAAAAAAAAAAAAAAAAAAAAAAAAAATATATATATATATATATGTATGTATGTATGTATGTATATGTGTGTGTGTCTTTTAGGTTGGCACCCAGCCCTTTAATCGAGCCATGCTTTTTAATGTGGGTTTTCAAGAAGCAATGAAGGACTTGGACTGGGACTGTCTTATTTTTCATGATGTGGATCATATACCAGAAAGCGATCGTAACTATTATGGATGTGGACAGATGCCAAGGCACTTTGCAACTAAACTGGATAAGTATATGTATCTGTGAGTATCATTTCCTTTTAATTAAAAAGGTTAAATCTAAAAGGATGGTGAGAGATGCAAAGATGGCAAAATCCAGTTAGCTCCAACCTGAATGGCAATCAACTGATGAGTGGTTAAACAGAATGTAGTATATCCATCCATACAATGGAATGCTATTTGGCAATAAGAAGGAATGAAGTACTGATACATGTGACGACATGATGAACCTAGAAGACATTATGCTCAGTGGAAGAAGCTAACTACAAAAGACTGCATGTTATATGATTCCATTTATATGAAATGTCCAGAATAGGCAAATCTGTAGAGACAGAAAGGAGAATAGTGGTTGCATAGGGTTGAGGGGAATAGGGGGAAATGAGTGACTGTTGATGGTGGGTACAAGGCTTCTTTCAGGAGGGTGATGAAATTAATTAAAATTGATGGTGGCCATGGTTGCACAACTCCATGAATATACTAAAAACCATTGAATTATACACTTTTTAAAAAATTATACACTTTTAATGGGTGAATTATATGGTATGTCAGTTCTGCGTCAGTAAGGCTGTTATTTAAAAAATCAATTAGAAAATAGTTCAATTAGCTACTCAGATTGATGCGTCTCGTCCTGAGGAAACAGTTTCAGGTGATCCAGGGCAATAGCACAGAGAGTATTGTTTTACTTAAGACTTAGTTCTCCAGTGAGATGGCCTGTTCGAGGGGAAAAAAAATCACCCTTTAATGCACAGATGATTGATACCATACATCTCCTTTTAGGCTTCCTTATACTGAGTTCTTTGGCGGAGTGAGCGGCTTAACAGTGGAACAGTTTCGGAAAATCAATGGCTTTCCTAATGCTTTCTGGGGTTGGGGTGGAGAAGATGACGACCTGTGGAACAGGTACTACCCTTCTTCTGATGTCTTCTAGAAATGCTACTGTAGACTCTCCAGACCATCACTGTCTAATAGGAATATGATGTATTAAGCCATGTATGTAATTTTCAGTGTTCTAGTAGCTACATTTAAAAAGGTTAAAAAAGAAAAAGGTGAAATTAATTTATTATATTAATAAAAATATTTTAACAATTATATTTATCACAGTATGTCCAAGATAATACCATTTCAACATGTAATCAATATAAACTATTAATGAGATATTTTACATTCATTTTTTTCTAACTAAATCATAGAAATCTGGTGTGTACTTCACACTCATAGCACATTTTAGTGAAACCTCCCCAAACCAGAGGTCAAATGTTAGTTATGTATACACAGATTTATCCACGCCATCAGATAAGGCTTGTATTATGTAAGTCTGTATGAACAATCCTGTGGTGAGTAGTGTAAAGTAGTATTTCTACAGAGTAAGTAAATAGTAACCTAATAAGGAACAAATAACCAAAAGAATTTCTACCTTGTATCCACTTTCTATCTCAGCTTTCAAAAAAGAAAGGGCGTGTTGGTTGTTAATACAAAATAATATTTGCTGGTAAAAATTCAGATGATACAGGTGTGTCTAAACCAGGGAGTATAAATCTTAAACCCCATTGTTACCCTGTTTCCTTCCCAGGAAGTAGCCATTTGAACAAGCTGTTTCTTTCTATAGACCTCTTTCTATTCATACATAAACAACCCAGACACACCCCTTCTCCCCTTCCAACCACGTTAGAGAGCCACTTCATTATTTTTAACAATTACATGGTATTTCTTTATGTAGATAGACAACAATTTATTTTAATCCTCTCTTGTTGATGAACATTGTTTAATTTTGAACATGTTTTGTTCACATGTGCGAATATATCTTTAGATTAAATTCCTAGTTGCAGAACTGCAGAGTCAAGAAGTAAATGCACTTTTTTTTTATTAAAAAAATTTTTTATTAATTAATTTATTTTTGGCTGCGTTGGGTCTTTGTTGCTGCACGTGGGCTTAGCAGGAACTACTCTTTGACGCGGTGCGAGGACTTCTCACTGCGGTGGCTTCTCTTGTTGCAGAGCACGGGCTCTAGGCACACGGGCTTCAGTAGTTGTGGCATGCGGGCTCAGTACTTGTGGCTTGTGGGCTATAGAGCGCAGGCTCAGTAGTTGTGGCACACGGGCTTAGTTGCTCCGTGGCATGGGGGATCTTCCCGGACCAGAGCTCGAACCCATGTCCACTGCATTGGCAGACAGATTCTTAACCACTGTGCCACCAGGGAAGTCCCAAGAAGTAAATGCACTTTTAAATTTTGATAGTTATTGTCACATTTTCCTCCAGAAAAGATTGCAAAAATATTCTGACCAACAGCACATTAGCGTACAAATTTTCTTACACCACCAGCGATGTTGGATGTAAATAACCTTTTAAATGTGTGCTGTGTTTCAGCTCTGTAGTAGCTCCATGTGGCTTGTGGCTGCTGTTAGGCACAGCAGCTCCAGACAGTTCTTTCTCAGTCTGTTAGGTAGAAGTGGCATCTCATCCTTTTAACTTGGGTTTCTTAGGAACCTAGTGAGGATGAACAGCTTTTCCAGACATTTAGCTCAGTTTGGCTGGTTTTGAATCCAGTTGAGCTCCCCCAGGATATCTGTCATAACTCTCATCTTGCTCTTTCCTCAGCTCAGCAAGGAGCCCCTCAGTGCAGGAACCTACAGCTGGTTTTCCCCAGCGCCCTGCACAATTCTAAATACACAGTAGGCATTTCATATATATTTATCAAATGAGAGTGAGAACACATCTTCACACAGTCGGCCCTCCGTACCCATGGGTTCTGAAGTTGAGGATTCAACCAACTACAGAATGAAAATATTAAAAAAAAAAAAAAATTCCAGGAAGTTCCAAAACGCAAAACTTGGATTTGCCACATGCTGGCACCTATTTACATAGCACTGTATTAGGTATTATAAGTAAGCTAGATTTGGTTTAAGGTATCCTGGAGGATGTGAGTGGATTATAAGCAAATACTATGCTATTTTACATAAGGGACTCAAGCATCCACAGATTTTAATATCTGTGGGCCCAGTGCTGGATGGAACCACTCCCCCACCCAGAGACTGAGGGCTGACTATATATCAAAATGAGAGTATAATTTGGAGTCGAGGAGGATGTTGAAATATGAAAATGATCATAAATATCGCATAGATATCCAAAGTCTACCCCATGTATTGAGTATTTCTTGGAGTCCTATCAAGTTTCCAGTAAACCCAGCCTGGGAAATCTTATATTTATCATATTAAGAATAAATGTCCTGAACACCTCCTCTAAATTCTTCTTCCCTCATGGTGACTTTTCATAAATTGTGAAGTTTTATATATCGGAGGACATCATATAAATTAGTTCATCTCCCTGGTGATGGGGGAGGTGGGCGGAGACATAAGGTCTCTCTCGGGGGAACACACGGTGACTCTGACTTTGCTGACTTGCTCTGTGGTAGGTCATGGAAGACAGGTGTGCCCACCGGGGAGAACATGTTTTTGATGGGACCCAAACAAGCCGGCCCAGGGGGAGTGTGGTTGTACCTGTCACTGAGACCCTGTGTCAAACCTCAAGAATTTTGAATTTCTTTTTGAATTTCAAATTTCTTTCCTTCTTCAAAACGTTTTTGTATTGTAGACTTCTTTTCTAAAACCGTGAACTTATCCAGAGGGGAAGCAATATGAATATTTAGATGCAGAAGTTCTGTTGTTCAACTTGGGGTTCTTCAGCCTCGGGATAGGCTTGGTCACCTATGGGACTTGATCATTTTACCCAAAAACCCGCCCTCTTTGTCTTGGACAGAGTACAGAATGCAGGCTATTCTGTGAGTCGGCCAGAAGGTGACACAGGGAAGTACAAGTCCATTCCTCATCACCACCGAGGAGAAGTCCAGTTTCTTGGAAGGTTGGTGCAGTTTATTTATTCCTTGTACAAATATCCTGTATACTTCGCATTTCCAGGTGTCCCCGAGCATTACAGCCCCTTGTCTTGCTCCCCACCCCTCTCCAAGGTCTTGTTCGGACAGCTCTTTTAGAGTTCCTATATATATTTTAATTTAAGTGTGAGGCAGGTGTTTGGGGGCAAAATCATACCATTGGTGAAGATTTTTGACCGTAAGATCTTTTAAGGAAATCACTCATTCTGTGTCTTAAGCTTTGTTCGTCTCCTCTATAGCCTTCAGGGAGTTGGGGAAGAATCCATTCAGGTAAAGGTTTCTGTGTAACTCACAGTCACATGACAAAAAGTTTGGCACCCTCTCTGCAAGCTCTGGTTCTGGAAGGGTGTCCCTCGGCTTCTGTTTGTGTGGTTGCAGCTGCTTTATTACCCTCTATACGTTCAATAAAGAAATTCCAGATCGGACTGAGTGGGGCATGTGGGCGGAGTACGTCTCTGCATCCTCAGGAGTGGTTCTTTGTGTCTTTTGTTAGTAGTGGGGCGCACTGTTCTCTAGACAGTCGATCTGGCTGCGTGAACTCTGTTCTCATGGGAGTAAGCAGGCACTGAACACAGACTCAACTTTCTCATCCCGTGTGTTTAACAACTTACCTCCCACTTCCCCACTCTGTGGTTTTGGGAAAGCCAGTTAATATTGAGAGCCTTGGTTTCCTCATCTGCAAAGGGGCAGACACATTAAATGAAATAATGCTGTAAGTAAAACACCTCGCATGAAATAGGACGTGCTTCTAATTCTAATGATGACGTGTAGCCTGAAGGAGCTGAACGGCCAGTCACCCACCACGTGGGGCAGGAACATCGCTTTGGGTTGTGCCGCCTCCTGTGGTCTGCCCTGCCCCGTCCGTGTCGTGAGGAGCTTGGACCCTCGCTCAGAGCCACCCCTCTGTTCTCTGCTTAACAGGTATGCGTTGCTGAGGAAGTCCAAAGAACGGCAAGGGCTGGACGGCCTCAACAACTTGAACTACTTTGCAAACATCACATATGACGCCTTGTATAAAAACATTACTGTCAATTTGACACCCGAGCTGGCTCAGGTGACCGAGTACTGAGACGAGGGGAGAATATATGTTTGCTTCACCCACCGCCCCCAAGAAAGCAGCCTGACGACATGTCTCGGGGCTCCACAGAGGAAGAAAACAGAAATCCAGTGTGGATCTGTGAGGGATCACAGGGTTCAAGGAAAAAATGTGAACAGAGCACACGCACATAACGCCTTCACCGTTCGGACCCACTGGGCTTGAGGGAGTCAGCCGGGAACCGACTTTCTCTTTTCACAAGACAGACGTCTGTCCTGCTGCTCTTCTCCCCCATCTTCTGCCCTGACGTCCCTTCTCCTCCACAATCTCCAGAACCGGAACTGTGATCCGCCACCATCCCACCACGAATGGCCTTGGGAGCTTCTTGGCCTTCAGAGCAAAGAGGCAGACCCCCCACAGGGCAGCTGTGTTTTAGGAAGAGCAAAGGAAACTCCACACAACCATTCTTCTACATCTCTGGTGTTCTCTTTGGTTTCATTAAAAAAAAAAAAAAAAAATTACCTGCTTTGGGTGGGGATTGAGGGGGGAGTGGGGGAGGGATTGGGGAAGATAAATAGACATATAACAATCACTTCTTGAAGAAGTATAATTGTAAATAAGCCATGTAAAATGCCTTTTTTAAATTTCATTTTCTAGCTGGCTCCAATTCAAACCAAGGGTTTATACATTCGATCCCGTATTTGTTTGGCAGATGCAGGAACTCAGCTAAAGTGGAATAACATCATCTCCCAATTGCTGTCACTCTGGAAGGGAGTGGTTATAGGGCACGTCACAGAAGAGCAAAACAGTCCAGTCTTTATCAGCGGTAGCTAACTTCTTGTGCCGCCCTCCCGTCCCCTTTTCCAGAAGTCTTGCTCCCGACTTTGGCTCTGGATCCTCTTCCCTGCTGGGCACGTCCACTCTCATCCCAGTCTTGTGCTGAACAAGAAGCTGCTGTGTTAGAACACTGCTCTCCTGCTTGAAGCAAACCCGTCAGGTGGGCCCACTGTGCACACACCCCTGGATCTCTGGACTTCCTGTCTTGTCCTTCCATCATCATAAAGAGAGAGTGTGGGTGTTGGTTCTCCCTACTTCCGTCTCTCTCTCTCTCTTTCTCTCTCTTTTTCTTTCGCTTGCTCTTACGGAACTTGGCCACAGTTTCTGAAGTCTGTGCCTAAATTACCAACCAGCTTCAACGATTATTCCTTTGAATGTTTCCCATTTTGGTTTCTGGAAAGCTTTGTTGTTAACACTATTAACTAGGACATAGAATAATGAGCAACTGAATTATGAAGAATTGAGCCAGGGAGCAGGTGACACTCGTGTGCTATGGGTCAGCTGAGATCCAGGTTAGACCAAATCCAGGCTTTGGGATTAGACTAACAAAGCTGCCGGATGGCCGCAGGAGCCCAGGTGCTCCATTCACGCCCCCACGTGCTTTCTGAAGTCAGATTCTCAATCACATTTGACTTTGTGCCTTTCTGTTTTCGCCTGAGCCAAATCCCTCACCTCATGGTCCCCTTTGGCTTCTGCAGAATTCTGAAAAATGCCAGGCTTCCCCCCTCCTTTTCCGTAAAACATATTTATATATCATTATTAGGAGTACTTTCTGAAGAGTACTTCATGTTTTTTTTAATTGCCTTGTTTGCCTTCAACTTCCTTAATTTTCATGGTTTACATGGATGTGTGTAGAGGCTGTATTTGTGTATATACACATGGTTTGGGGTTTCTTCCATTGCATGTGTTGGTTCCATGGACGTATGATCCCCACAAGCTGTGGGAGTGATTGGCCAGGCCTTGTTTTTTTGTTGTGTTTTTGTTCTTTCGAAGAGGAGAATGCTATTTAGAAAATAAACTGCATTGCAAAGCTCTTACCGGCTCATATGAGAGAGCAGACTCCTGCCCTTGAACACGCTGGTAAGTTGTATCATAATGTTTTAAAAGAGGTTTTTTTTTGTTTTTTTTTTGAGCATTTCTTGCTTTAAAAGACCTTCACGAGGAGCATGACACACAGAAGTTCTTTTGGCTTTCCTTTGATGTATGGTGCATACAGCAATAAAGATATCTTTCCCCCCTTCCTTTGAGCACCCCCAGGCCTCTGGGCTGGCCTGGCCTCTTCTCTCTCTGAGGGCTGTGAGCTGCTTTCAGTGTGACAAAATTATGATGTCATTTGGAAGAATTTGCCAGGACAGACTGATTTTTGGTCAAGAATGGCTCGTGTACACTCGGCAGCATTGTAAAATGATATTGTTTGAAGCCTTTCATTAACACATTTACCATCAAGAACAAAATGTTGGCAAAAGGCTAACACCTGATTTGAAAAAGAAAATGCTGATTTGAGGACAAAAGGAAAAGTCTCTTTCCACTGCTCGAAGTAGGGTCATTTAAATCATCTTGCAGTCATGTGTGAGTTTGTTTTATTCGTGTGAAATCTCTTGCTGTGCACTGTTAAGTCATTTATCCACCAACCTGAGTATCGTGTGGGGAAAGGTAAAGGTTAAAAATACAGCCAAGCCTGTGTGCTGTTAATAGTGTGAAATTCTCATGTTAAGAAAAAAAGAACAATAAGAACCAAACGTGACCTTGCATATATTTTGACAGCTGAAATTCTTTAAGGCTACCAATGAATGACCCCTTAAATCAGTCTTGTCTTTTGATTGCTGCATATAGGAAGAAGTTTTCCTTTCACGCTGTTTTGTTTTGGGGGGGGTTATCAGCAAAACTATTCATTCTGACATTACAGGGCCTCTTATGAGAGCCTCTCTACCACAGACATGAAGAGCTAAGCAACAGCACACGTACTGATTGTATCCACTCACCAATGACCATTACATTGAACGTAGCTCGCTTACTTCCATCACTACGAGTTTTTTGAGCTTGCTGTTATGTTTTAAGAGGTGCCAGGGGTACATTTTTGCACTGAAATCTAAAGATGTTTTAAAAAACACTTTTCACAGAAAATAGTCCTTTGTCATTACATTATTTACTCATGTGTTTGTACATTTTTGTATGTTAATTTATGAATGATTTTTTCAGTAAAAAATACATATTCAAGAACCAAACCTTGGTGGTTGTCTCTCTTTGTCTGGGACAGTTTGACTTCTTAGAGCCTTGGCTTCCACTTTGCTGGGCTGACCTCCAGGTAGTCCTGAGAGAAATACTGCCAGCCCGAGCCCTGCAGTCAGACCACTTGAGTGAAAAATGCTGCTCATGTAGCCAAAGCATGGAACCCCACTGTGCTACCAGGCATCCGCCCACACTTGGGTTTTTGTTCAAGAACTGGCCCAGGCAATGCCCATCAAGTCGAATAAGACACCTGGGCAAGGGGTGGAGTGAGGGTCGATGGAGTTTGCCTCCAAAAGGTCCTCTGGGGCCAGTCCAGAGTTTGCTGTCTGCCTGATACTGAGTGGAGTATAATCGTAGCTTCTTTTTGTTGAATGTTTACTACTCACTACTATTTATTGCGTGGAAAGTTCTGTGCCCAGGTGCTAGGGATATAATGATTAGCAGAATAATAAAGGGTTAGTGGCTTCATAAAGCTTACTATCCTTTTCTCCTCCTGCACTCCCAGACGGAGGGTATGATTTAACTACAGCCGCGGTAAGTGCTATAAAGGAGGTAACTCCGGACCATGAGTGCACGGTAGGGAAGGCGTCCCTGAGGTGCGGTGGGTGAGCTGAGGGGAGATGAATAGGGTACCCCGGGAGCTGCAAGAACAGAAAGCCGGTAAGGCGGGAGCAGAAAGGGCAAAAGGGCGCAGCGGGCAGTGTTAGGCTGGGGAGGTGGACGGGGCTGGACCATGCAGTGCAGGGCCCTGTGAGCCAAGGTAAAGCTTTCAGCTTTTATGTTTAGAGCAGTGGATTCAAGCGCTTCCAGTAGGTAGGGCTGTGTGTGATGTGGGTTGAGAGTAATTTGAACAGAGGCCTCTGGCTGCAGGGAGAATGGCGGATTGTAGAGAAACAAAACAGTAGGAGGACCAGGTAGGTGAATGCAGTCCTGCTGGGGCGTGGTGTGCAGGACGGAGGAGAGGAGATGGAGGGATGCTGATGTAATACAGGACCTGGACATGGATTGCTGTTGGGATGGAGGAATCCACTAAGCTGGCTTTGCCACTTGTATGGATGGCAAAGGCCATTTTCATGAGATGAGGGCACTGGATGGCATTGGACCAGGTTCACGGGGAAGGTCATGAGATCAGTCATGAGTGTGCTGAGTTCAGGGGGTTTTGAGGCAACCAAAGCCAAAACAGCAAACAGGCCGTTCTGCGTATGCTGGCTCGGGGACTCAAAGGAATAGTCGGGACCACAGATGGATTTGTGAGTCTCTGGGGTAGGAGATTAGTGAAAATCTGGGAGTGGATGAGATTGTTTCGGGACGGAGTAGAACAGGACGCATAGAGGGAGAACAGAAGGTGGCCTTGACCCAAGACTCTAACATCTCCATTAATAACCGTTGGGCAGAAGAGGATTAGCGAGTGGGGCAGACAGGAAGAGTGATAGGAGGAAGACAGGAGCGGATAGGACAGGAAGGTCAAGGGAGGAGAGATGTTCAAGGGGGTGGTCAAAGGCACTGAATGCAGCAAGGAAGTGATGCAAGATGAGGCATGAAAATTAAGGATTAGCAGCGGGGAGGACATTGGTCGAGGCTAGAGCCATTTTGCTGAAGTGGAGGTGCAAGGGGAGCCACACTGAGAGAGGAGGAGGTGGAGTAGCAGCGAGTGTGGGCGTTTCTTGAATTTCCTATAAAGGGATGAAAAAAGAAGGCTGGTACCTGGAGGAAGTGTGTGAGGCTCAGGGCGGGTTTTGATTTTGGCTTTCCAACAAGAGAAACTTCAGTGTGTTTTTGAACCCCAGGGAGATGCCCACCAGAGAAAGATAGCTGAATATACGTGAGACAAGGAATAATCTATCAGGAATGCTCCTGAACTAGTAGCAGAGGGTGAGATCAAAGCAAACACCAGGAGGAATTAGGAGCCCTTCCTATGCCATCTCTAATTGGCAAACAGCCCATGAAGACCCCTGTTGCTGTTAAAAGATCCAGGATCCTTTCTAGTAAGTCACGAGAATCGGAATTTGGCCGAATTGATTTCTGGTTCTACCACTTCCTCCCCACTCAAAATTTTTTTAATTTGGGGGAAGTCCAGTGATAAAAGTAGTAGTTCCCATTTATTGAGTGCTGCTTCTGGGTCAGGCGCTGTGCTAATTAAGTGCATTGTGCACTCTTAATCCTCAGCCCTGCAAGGTAGACTCTGCCCCTTTCTCTAAAGCGGGGTTTCTCAATCTCGCCTCTTGACACTTGGGGACGGATAATTCTTTGTACGGGATGGAGAGGGGAGGGTTGGCATCCTCTCTGCAATGTAGGCTATTTAGCTGCACCCTTGGCCTCTACCCTTTAGATGCTGGTAGCATAGCACTCCCTCCTCCTAGTTGTAACAACCAAAAATGTCACCAGGCATTATTACCATGTGACCCCAGGGGGAGCAAAATCCCCAGTTGGGAACCATTGCGCTGGAGCTGAGGAACAGAAGCCACCAAAGCCACTACTTGCCTGAGGTCACAAAACTAGCCGATGGAGCCAGCCAGGATTTCAACACCAGGTCATTTTTACCCCAAGGTAAATGCTCTTAACCCCTAGGCTACTTGTGATGCAACTTCTTTTTCTGCATATGTGCTCTTATTAGCTTTTGTTCACAAACACAACTCACAAATATTTTTATTATAAAAGTAATACGTGAGCACATGCTTGCTGAAAAAAATGTTTTAATTCTCCCTTCAATGTTAGCAGTTTAGCTGGTGTCTGTATGTACCTATATGCCTACGTGCATGTATAGGGAGATAAAGACATGTATACTTTTAAAGAAACTTAAATTGTATTACTTTTGGCTTTGTATATTACTCTTTCCTGGTGACCTCTTCTCTGTGAATGAAGAGCTGTCTCAGAGTTCAAATGTCATTCCCTCCGGGAAGCATTCCATGGGCACCCAGTCTACTGTGCGTCAGCCCTCATTCACCTTCCTTTTGCTTCACAAGATTTTCTTACTCTGAATCCGACTATATGGTTATTCGTTCTTTGTTCACTGACTGTTGGCCCCACTCAAATGTAATCCCCATGAAGGTAGAGACTGTTTTATTCCCTGCTCTATCCCCAGTGCCAAGAACCAGTCCTGGCACATAGTAGGTGCTCAATGAATATTTGTTGAATGAATGAATGAGCAAACCTATATTATTCCTGTGAATGGTCGCATGTAGTATGGATGGATGTGATTTATTTACCTATTCTACTCCTGATGGACATGGAGGCTGTTCCCAGTTTTCCACTATCACATGATATGAACCACAGTGAACACAGCTGCCCATAAATTCGGGTGCATATATGTAAGCAGGTCAACTTGAGAGAGTCCAAAAAGTGAAATTACTGGGGCGAAGAATTTGCACATTTTAAATGTTGATGGAATACACCAATTTGTCCTACAAAAAGGAAGTCTGAATTAACAACTTCTACCATCTATGAATGACCATGCCCTTTATATCTTTAATCCCCTGGAATTGATTTTGTGTATGAGATGAGGTAGGGGGGAGGGTCCAAATTTTTATTTTTTTCTGAATGGACGGCTAATTGTCCCAATATTATTTATTATAATATGTAATTTCCTCATTTTTTTGGAAATACCATGTCTCATACATTAAATTCTTTAACAAGATTCTTTTTTTTTTTTTTTTTTTAGTTAATTAATTTGGTTGCACCGGGTCTTTTTTGCAGCAGGCAGGCTCCTTAGTTGCAGCTCACTGGCTCCTTAGTTGTGGCATGCAAACTCTTAGCTGCAGCATGCATGTGGGATCTAATTCCCTGACCAGGAATCGAACCCGGGCCCCCTGCATTGGGAGCTCGGAGTCTGAACCATTGCACCACCAGAGAAGTCCCCTTTAGCAAGATTCTTGCATTCCACCAAGTTCTTTGTCTCATTCTGCTTTACATAGTTTATATTTATCCCTATAGTATATTTTCAAAAGACAAATATCTCTCATCTTCCATATCCTCCTCGAACTTTTAAATGTAAGCTTTCCTAGAAGTGGAGTATACATACAGAAAAATCCATAAATCATAAGTGAATAGTTCTTTGAATTGTTAGAGTGAACATATCCATATAACCTCATGATTGTTTATTATTAAAAATTTCTTGGCTATTTCTATGTATTTTCTTAATCCAGTGAAATTTAGATTCATTTTGTCAAGTTCTATTAAAAAATCGATATAGGATTATGATTTTTTTTTTTTTTGTGGTACACGGGCCTCTCACTGCTGTGGCCTCTCCCGTTGCGAAGCACAGGCTCCAGACGGGCAGGTCCAGCGGCCATGGCTTACGGGCCCAGCCGCTCCGCGGCATGTGGGATCTTCCCGGACCAGGGCAGGAACCCGCCTCCCCTGCATCGGCAGGCAGACTCTCAACCACTGCGCCATCAGGGAAGCCCTAGGATTATGATTGACATGACATTGAAGTATTAATTTGGGAAGTCTTAGTATCTTTACAGTATTAAGTCTAATCTCCAGAATTACCAAATCCTTTTGCTCAGAGAAAACATGAACCATTCCCTCTAGCTGTGACCAACTCATGATCCTGCAACTATGTTTTTGGGATTTTTTGTTTGTTTGTTTGTTTGTTTTTTGCGGTACACAGGCCTCTCACTGTTGTGGCCTCTCCCGTTGCGGAGCACAGGCTCCGGACGCGCAGGCTCAGCGGCCATGGCTCACGGGCCCGGCCACTCTGCGGCATGTGGGTTCTTCCCAGACCGGGGCACGAACCCATGTTCCCTGCATCGGCAGGCGGACTCCCAACCACTGCGCCACCAGGGAAGCCCTGCAACTACGTTTTTATTAGTCAGTGGATTCACAACCAAAATACCATGAAAAAAGAAAAATCCCTAAATGATAGGCAAACAAATCTGATGGCATCTTTCTATTTTGTTGTATTATTTTGTATTTCATTCCATTACAATTTTTCTTTTGACAGAAATGTCTGTGATCTTGTCACCAGCGAGAAATCTTGGCTCCAAGTTACTTCTCCTGTGGGTGAGTTGGTCTTAAGAATTAGGATTTACTAGGGACTTCCCTGGCTGTCCAGTGGTTAGGGCTCTGTGCTTCCACTGCAGGGGGTGCGGGTTTGATCCCTGGTTGGGGAACTAAGATCCCACATGCCGTGTAGTGTGGCCAAAAAAATTTTTTTTTAATTAAAAATTTTTTAAAAAAGAATTAGGCTTTACTAATAGTAAGAATACCTTAGATTTATATACGGCGCTTCATGGTGAAGCTGCCATGATGAAGGAGGTTCCATTGGCTGACCACCTATTATGCGTCAAGCATTGTACTAAGTAACTCACATGTCTTTGCGCTTACCCTTCACAATGACATCATATGGAAAGTATTGTGACCTCCCTTTTGCAAAAGAGAAAACAGGACCGGAGAAATGTGACTTCACTTAAGGCCCCAAGCTCCTGAGTGGGATTCAGAGATGGGTGTGTCTGGCTCTTTCTACATTCATCTTATCTCATCTGATTTTTTCCATGTCAAATTGAGATGGTTCATTCTTTCGTTCATTCAGGAGATTTTTGAGCACCTACGTGATCCTTAGGTCCTGCTGTATACAAGTCCTGGACTGGGTGCTGGGGATTGAGCAGTGAGAAAAACAGAGTCCATATTCTCCAATCCAGTTGGGAAGAAAGACAAATACAAACAAAACCCACTTCATAGTATCTATCAATATATCATGTTAGGGAGTGACAGGGTACAGCTAAGGTTTCAGTTCTAAACTGTTTTGCCTCCAATAAGTGTTGACAAGGATGTGGAGAAATTGCATCCCTTGTGCACTGTTGGTGGGAATGTAAAATGGTGCAAATGGTATGGAAAACAGTCTTTCTTTGAAAAATTTAAAATATAATTACCACATGACCCAGCAATTCCACTTCTGGGTATACATCCAAAAGAACTGAAAGCCTCAGAGAGAGAGTTGTACTCCCATGTTCATAGCAGTGTTGTTCACAGTAGCCAAAAGGTAGAAGCAACCCAAGTGTCCATCAACAGAGGAATGGATTAGTAAAAATGTGGTACATATAATGGAATATTATTCAGTCTTGAAAAGAAATTCTGACATGCTATAAAATGGATGAACCTTGAGGCTATTATGCTAAGTAAAATAAGCCACTCACAAAAAGACAAATACTCTACGAGTCCATTTATATGAGCTCCTAGAGTAGACAAAATCATAGAGACAAGAGCTAGAATGGTGGTTGCCAGGGACTGAAGGGAGGGGGAAATGAAATTTTGCTGTTCAGTGATAATAGAATTTCATTTTTGCAAGATGAAAGGTTTTGGATATGGTTTCACAACGGTGTGGATATACTTAACAACACTGAACTGTACATGTGAAAATGGTTAAGATGGTAATTTTTACACTATGTATATTTTACCACAATTAAAATTTAAAAAATAATAATTATAAAATTCTGCTTCTCAATAACCCCATCCAATAAGAACTGCCATTTTCCCCACTTTAAGTCTTGGTAGCCCCTAACATAGTAGGTCCTCATTAAATATTTGTTGAATCAATTTGTAAATTAAAAACAAAACTTTTGCCTCTGTTCTGTTTTTGATCATCTGTTCAAATGACAAACATAAATGTTTGTCAGACGTAAAATGACAGACATACAGACAGAATGACAGACAAAAGCACCATGTCCCCCATTGCTCTAAATCTCTGGTTAGTTCTCTCCAGCCATGGGCCAGGATCAAGGAATGGACAGTTTAATTATTGTAATCAGCACATCCTTTCTGTGGTGCATCCTTTCTTCACTATCTGGCTTGCTTTTCCATGTTTCTGTGTAATCTGTCACTCTTCATTGTCACTTCCTTTTCCTTTGTGTTGACAGAGCTTAGCATGTTTGTCTATTCTTGTTGGGTGGTTTGATTTCCTTCTGCGGGATTGCTATTACCTGTAACATGGTGATAAACTGGCCAGTACACATTGTTAGCTTTATTTTTCCTGGACTTCTTTTTTGTTCTGTGATCTTCCTTCATCATTCATATTTCTGTTAATTTTTAGCCTAAAACTTTTTTTTCTTTTTTTTGGCCACACCGCTCAGCGTGTGGGGTCTCAGTTCCCTGACCAGAGATTGAACCTGCACCCCTTGTGTTGGAATCACAGAGTCTTAACCACTGGACCACCAGGGAAGACCCTTTAGCCTAAAAATTGACAAAGGTTGGCAAACTCTGGCCAGCCAGCCTCTGGTAAATAAAGTTTTATTGGCACGCAGTCATGCCCATTGGTTTACATATTGTCTACGGCTGCTTCAAGTTACAACGGGAAAATCAAGTGGTTGAGTTGTGACAGGGACTACGTATGGCCCCCAGAGTCTAAAATATTTACTATCTAGCCCTTTACAGGAAACATTTTGCCAGCCTCCTGGCTAATAAATTCAGTTTAAAAGATTAAATTTTGTAGGTGTATCTGTCATATCTTAGGTAGGGTAGTAAGTCAAGAATTGGAGTGCATTTAAAGGTGACGCTGGGGACATTAGCTTTGGGGAATTTTCTCTTTTTCCTCCCTCTGCTGGGAGCACTCCATCAATTTCAGGTGTCTTCCCTAAACACCCAGTTTGGAGCAGCCGACTGTCCCAGTTCTGTGTTATTTTTCTTTATACCACATCACTAGATGAATCTGCTCGTTCATTTATGTGTTCACTGGTTTATTATCTTTCTTCCCCCTCTACATTGTAAACTTCTGGAGGGCAAGAATCTCAGGTCTCCTCGCCATCCAGGGTAGGGCGTGACAGTAGATGGTCTTAAAATATTTGTTAAGTGTGTGAGAGAGAGAGAGAGAGAGATGCCTACCCAGCTACCCAGACTTCTTGGCTTTTCAATTTGTCCGTCTTACAAAAATATGAACCACTACTAAGGAAGCCCCGGAGACGTGAAATGACTTCCCCAGGCTGTGGAGTTCTAGCTATGGAGCTAGTTGTAGAAGTGGAATCCAGCTATAGAGCATCTTTCCCAGTCCCTCTTCTTTCTAGAATTAAAAGCAGAAGATTTACATCTCCCTCTCCCCTATTCCTTCCCCACCCCCCCGCCTCTCCACAAAGCAGGGACCTCTTTCCCATTTGGCTACTTCACTTCACCAAGCCACCCACCATTGTCCCGGAGATCAATCACACAGCACCTGTCGGTGCCACATGCAGTAGTAGTGGGCAGCTGAGGGGGGCAGGGCAAGGTGGCAGGGAGGGAGAGAAGGTCTCAGAGCTGTGCTCTCTTGAGCTGCACAGCTCATAACCTCCCAAGGAAGTTTTCTGCCAGAATGGGGAGCAGAATTCATTTCACAAGTGGCATAAGTTACCCTTAACAGGTTTCCCTTGAAGCTAATTCGCAAGTGATGGTTACTCAGCCATCATGATCGTTAAAGGAACAGCTCACCCCCACTGGAGCGTGGGGTCCTGGGGCCAGCTTAGGAGGGAGTGTTGGCACCTGTCACGTCAGGCCTGGGGTGTTGTCATGGTCAGTGGTAGTGTCAAGGGCTGGCATCAAGGGCTGTGGGAAGTGCCTTTGTCTCTTCCCCATAATTTCAGTGCCTCCAAAGCCACTCCAGATAAACATGCAACATAAGACAAGTTTGCTAAGCCACAGTGGCTTCGCATAGCTGCTCCTCCTCCATCACAGCTCCGCTTCCATCCCACCTGCAAATCAAGAGACTTGAAAGGGTCTGAGAGGCGTGCAAAGACCAGAAGAACGCCAGCAAGACCGTAAGTTCCCAACAACCTTCACTGCCAGGGCTGTGGGTCTTCATGGTTTTGGTCAAAAGCACATGAGAGTGTGTTTTTACTAATCTGATGCTGCACAGCTCTTAGAATTGGAGGATCCGATAATTATCATTCAGATCATCCCTTCCTGGGACTTCCCTGGTGGGCAGTGGTTAAGAATCTGCCTGCCAATGCAGGGGACGCAGGTTCGAGCCCTGGTCAGGAAGATCCCTCATGCTGCGGACCAACTAAGCCCGTGCGCCACAACTACTGAGCCCGCGTGCCACAACTACTGAAGCCTGCGCGCCTAGAGCCCGCACTCTGCAACAAGAGCAGCCACTGCAGTGAGAAGCCCGCGCACCACAACAGAGTAGCCCCAGCTCACCACAACTAGAGAAAGCCCACGCACAGCAATGAAGACCCAAAACAACCAAAAATAAATAATTTAGGGGGAAAAGAAAGGAAAAACAAAACCAAATCATCCCTTCCTGAGAGACGCTGCCGGGCTGATTGCTGGTAGTTTTCAAAATTTCCCTGTTACCACAAAGCCCCACCTCTACATACTTTTGAAACCCTGACCAGGAGCAGTGACCTGAAACAGTGAAACTACTCCCATATTCTAAATTTGGAAAGTGCCGCTCTCTGAGTCTGAAGCTTCCTGCGTCTGAGCCTTCTCCCTTGCTGGCTCCCCAAGTCACAGTGAGGCCACTTTCTCTCACTCACTCACTAATTCTTGTATTTACTCATCAAATGTCTCTGATGCTGCTGACAAAGGGCTACATGCCAATAGACCAAGATGAAGACCACCAAGACCCCACTCTCATATGACTCTTGGCCTGGTGTGGGGAGACGGACAGCTAACCGATCCACTTCCTAACAGGCCATTATGAATGATTTATCTTCTGGGGGTGCAGTGAGTACCCAATGTGGGACCAGTTCAGAAAGCTTTGAATGTCACAAAGAAGAGTTTGCTGTCTATTCTGTAGATGGTGGGGAGCCAAGGAAGGTTCTTGAGTGGGAGAGTGGCAAGATTAAATGTGTAGTTTAGGTTCATTTTTCTGCTTGCCTATGAATTCATCCATCCATCCAACAGATGTTTACTGAGCATCTACTCTGTGCTGCACACTGTACTGGGTACCTGGCTTCCGTCTATAGCAGCAAACAAGACAGATATAAATCCCTGCCTTCGTGGAACCAACTTTCTGGGGAGGAAGGGTGGATGGACAATAAACAAGTAAACAAATAAATGACTGAGTTCCAGATGTGCTTAGAACTGTGAAGGAAATAAACAGGGAGATGGGGTTGAGAATGACCAGGACACAGGGTGGGGCTCCTTCAATTGGATGGTCGGGGAAGAGACCCCTGGGAAGGTGACAATTCAGCTGGGGTTTAAAAGAAGGGCAGTTATGACAAGGACAGGGGAATGGGAAAGAGGAAGTGCAAACGTCCTGAGGCAGGAGAGAACTTGGCTTGTTGGAAGAAGGAGAAGGAAGCCAGAGCAGCTGAAGGGGAGAGGAGGAGGCAAAGACGGGGCCTTGCAGGCCGTGGTGAGAACTTCGCTGATTGCGGAAGGGCAGCCAGGAGCCACTGGAAGGTTTCAGCAGGCGAGGGACATGTTTGGATTTACGTTTCCAAAAGTTCCCTCTTGGGAGCTCCCTGGCTGTCCAGTGGTTAGGACCTGGCGCTTTCACTGCCGAGGGCCCAGGTCAGGGAACTAAGATCCCACAAGCCGCGCGACGTGGCCAAAACAATTAAAAAAATAAAGTTCCCTCTGGCTGCTGTAGGGAGCTATGTGGCAGCGGAGAAACAAGCAAGGAGGTTGTAGGTGAGGATGGCGGTGGCTCGGAGCGAGGTGGTGGCAGCGGAAGTGGACGATTCAGGACACGTTTTGGAGGTAGCGGTGAGGGGCACAGAGGAATCAAGAGTGCTGCCTGGGGGGTGGGGTGGGAGGGAGGTCCAAGAGGGAGGGGATATGTGTAGACATATGGCTGATTCACTTCGTTGTACAACAGAAACTAACACAGCATTGTAAAGCAACTCTACCCCCAATTAAAAACAAAAAAATAATGATGCCTTTGGAGCCTGAGCCACGGGGTGGTGTCACCAGGAGCAAAGACTGGAGGTTTGGGGTGGGGATGGGGGAGGAATAAGTGTTTGGAGAAATGCAAGATGTCTTCTTAGGATGTTTCAAGGTGGCAATTCGATATTCCAGTCCAGAGCCCGGGAGAGATCAGGATGCTGATGGGAATGTGAGATTCATCACGCATGTTTATTTCAGGCAGCAGAATGGGTGAGGTCCCCAAGGGAGGGGGAGGAGCGCCACCGGCAGGGGCGCAAAGACAGGGCTCGGGGAGGACATTGCTGAGAAATGATGTTGCTGAGCATGGATGCCACGATTGGACTTGGCAACAAGGACTGTGACATTGAGAGCCATTTGGTGGCACAGAGGGTGGAAGCCTGGCTGGGGGACACCGAGGAGGAGGTAGGGTGTGGAAGTGGGCCAGGGAGTGTGGACTCTCACCAGGTATGGGAGGGAGTGGAGGGAGGGGCGCTCGTGGTAAGGTGATGACGTCAAGGGAAGGCATTTTATGGGTTTTTTTTGTTTGTTTTTTTTACATCTTTATTGGAGTATAATTGCTTTACAATGGTGTGTTGGTTTCTGCTTTATAACAAAGTGAATCAGCCATACATATACATATATTGGACATATATACATTTTATGTTTTTTAACATGAGGTCCTGGGCGTGGGGAAAACTGAGGCTGCACAGAAGAGGCAATTGTTGGAGGAATATCCTGAGTGGGCAGGAGGAAAGGGCACTGTACCCCCTGTTCCCTGGCTGTGTCTGCTCTCCCCCTGTGTGACCCTGGGCAAGTTACAGGGAACTTCTGGGCCTCCCACCCCAAAATGGGCCACACAGGCCCCAGATGACTCCTATGTTGAGATGGGCTCCTCCTGGGTGGGTTGGGTCCCAGGGACAGAGTGGCCTCCAGCATGATGGCCAACAACCCCAGGGAGGCCACCAGGCTCCCCCAGCCCCACCTTGCTGCACTGACCAACCCTGCCCTGCTCCAAGGTCCACAGCCAGGCCTGGCTGGCCCCTGGAGGCTCAGTCCAGAGTGCTGTACTTTGTGGGGAAGAAAATGAAAGCTTAAGAGTCTGAGGGGCTGCCAGGCCCAGTCAAAGGGGCTCTGGAATGAGAAGGGCCTGGATTTGATCCTGGCTCTCCCCTTCCTGGCTCTGGGACTTTGAGAAAAAACTTTTCCTCTTTGGGTTTTAATTTTCTCATCAGTAAACTGGGTATCATCATCATCACTGGTTGTTATGAGCATTAAATGACACGGTAGCAGTAGAATCCTCCCTCCCTCCCTCCATCCCTTCTTGCATCCCTTCCCTCCTTCTCTCCTTCCTTTCTTCCCTCACTCCCTCCCCTTCTCTCTTCCTTCCCTCTTTCTCTTATAGAGGCCAAGTTCTGCCACAGGAGTCTCCCTCTTCTTGGGTCATGTTATCTGTGTGGGACGTGGGCCCCTGAGCTTCTGGCCTTGGCCTCTGCTTCACCCACAGGAGTCTGGGCTCGTGGGGCCCACAGGGGCTTCCCACTGCCTGCATGTATCTGTCCTGCCCTCTGCCCTCAGGCCTGGGCCCAGTATCAGCAATGGGCCAGGACTCCACACAGGACAACACGCACGCTGAGGGCTGAGGTAGTGTAGCCGGAACTGCCGGGGAATCAAAAGGGCATGGATGCACTTCACAGCCACTGGGGCAGGACACCAAGGAGTGACCCTGCGAGGGACACCTCCCCGGGGCAGCTCTTGGCTGCTAGAAATTAGCTCTGGGCCCAACCGGGTGACTCAGGAGACCTGTGTTGGGTCCAGCAAGTGTCTTTCAATCCGCCTCCAACCCTGCAGGCCCCAGAGACAGACGGGGTGGGGAGTGGGGAGTGGGGGGTTGAGCCCTGGCTCTGCCTCTTATTGGCCACATGACCTAAGGTAAATCATGCAAACTCTGGAGCCTCAGTCTCCTCATCTGTAAAATGGGGATGATGATAATGGTGAAGCCCTTTGACTAGGAGGATATAAAAGGCGAATGAGACCAAGCCAGTTCCCTGCTCACAGCCCTCCAGGGCGCCCGCTGCATACGGAGGGAAGTCCTGTCTCCTCGCCCCACAGGCCTTCCTGTCCGTTCATTTTCCCTCCTCGGCCATTAGGGCCTCCTCGCCGTGCCTCCCTCTCACCAAGCTCATTCCCACCTCAGGACATTTGCACTGGCTGGCCCCCCGGCCTGGCATGCGCTTCCCTCAGCTACTCCCATGGCTGTTCCTTCCACTCTCCCCTCAGAGCCACCTCTTGAGAGAGGCCGGCCTGACCCTCACCCCATCACTCTCTCTCACTCCTGTTCCATCCACTCCAGAGCACATCACGTCAGACTCACATTTATTTGTTTACCTGTTCCTGGTGTGTCACTGAAATGTGAGCTCCACAAACGCAGGGACTAGACCTGTTTAGATCTTGGCTCTTCCTAAAACCCAATAGTAGATGCCCTACATGTGTTAGCTACTATAATCTTTTCTAGAACTATATCTAAGTCCCTCGAGGTATGTAGTGCTATGTGGGTGGGGAAAGGCAAAATAAGGGCCAGCTGTTAAGTGGCTGGTTTCCCATGCACTCATTATTTCATTTATTCATTCAAAACCATTTCCCTGGGCACCCACTGTGTGGCAGGCTCCAAGCTGGGTGCAGGGGATGAAGCTCTGAAGCCGAGGATCCTAACTATGTCAAGTCTCATGCAAAGAGCAGCTGGGCCCTCAATTCCCAAACCTTCCATGGCTCCCTAGTGCCCCAGGCCGAGTCCACACCCCTTATCTCCACATGTCCGCTCTCCTTTCTTTGGGCGCAGCCAGCTTTTCTAGTAGGACCTGAAGCACCCATGGCCACTGTGTCGTTTTCCAGCCTCAGGTTCTCTTCTCTTGCTGCTCCCCGGCCTGAGATATGCCTTCTCACCCTGACCCGTGGCCGAGCTCGTCCATGTGTTCACACAACACGCGGGTGTTGCCTACTCTGCCCCACGGCCCTTCCAGGCCCTGCTCGCATCCCCGTTCCCCTCCCAGCTCCTTGGAGCCTTGATGCCTACTCAGTTATGGGTCATCAAATCGGACCCTCAGCCTGTCAGCCACTCTTTGTATGAAACTTCTCCCATCAGGACCTTACACCTACCCCGTGGCCTAGTGGGGATGATCTTGCCCCTGTTTCACAGAAGAAGGCACCAAGGCACAGAGAGGTCTCGTAACTTGCCCGAGGACACACAGCTACCACGGGGGACTTGAACCCAGCAGGCTGACCCAGATGCATCATTCTTCTGCCATATCAGCCATTTAGCCGGGCCTTTCCAGAAACCCTTCCTGTTGTCAGCCTGTAGGGAACATGCCCTTACACTTCCCACCTGCCCTCCTGAGGCTGCCCTCTGAAGCCCTGGACCCCACATCTATAACCACAGGCCCCCATGCTGGGGTCTTTATAGCTATCGTCCTGTGTACGGCTCTCAGTATCCCTTAACCGAGGCAAGGAGCAGGGAGATCACACCTGCCCCAGGCTGGAAAGCAGGAGATCTGGGTCAAACCCGGGCTCTCTGAACCAGAAACCCATGCCATGCTCCCCTGCTGGTCTTCATACTTAGTACCACCATAGCCAACCGCCACAGCCAGCCACCTGCCGTCAAGCTCCTACCACAGAACACCTGGTTCCCACATGGCCTCACACTCTCCTGTTTTTCGCCCCATTTTAGAGGTGAGGGCACTGAAGCCCAGAGAGTGGGATGATGTGGCCAAGGTTGCTTAGCTGGCGAGGGTTGGGGGGCTGGACTTAGAATGGGGCCGTGGGAACTCAAAGCCTTTACACAGCTGCCCTGTGTGTCCAAGTGACCAGGCTGCCCATGTTTCTCTCCCTGACCCAGGGAAACTTGAGTCTCCTGGAAAGCTCCAGACTTTCAATTGTTTCCAGCCAGAGCTTCCTGGGAGCTGACAAGAGGGAGCCAACCACTTGGGCTGCCCCGTGTCCTTCCCATCTGGCTGTGAATGAGCCTTTGTGTGACCAGGTGTAGCCCAGCCCCTGTCCACACCATCAGGCTTCCTGATGACTCAAGTGCTCTCAGCTGTGCACAGCCTGGGAGCTCACCACCCAGTGAGCAGACAGGCCTGCTCCAAGGCAGGCTCTAGGGGTTCATCAGCCCCCGGGCCTTTGCACTTGCTATTCCTTCTGTCAGGAGAGACCTTTCCTCAGTTTCTCCCACAACCAGTCCCTTCTCATCCTTCAAGTCATAACTCAAATGTCACCACTTCAAAGAGGCCCTTCCTGACCATCTGGCTCACCAGAACTTGAGCTCTAAGAGGGCAGAGGTTTGTCTGTTGTGTGGGGGAGATCCACAGTAAAGGAATTAACATTTTAACAGTATCTTTTCTGCTAGTGATAAATGCGCTGTAAAAATAGTTAGGTAATTAGGTAGAGAGCGTCCGGGACAGGGGGCCTTTGAGGTGGTGATATCTTTTTTTTTAAGTCTTTATTGAATTTGTTACAATATTGCCTCTGTTTTATGTTTTGGTTTTTTGGCTGCCAGGCATGTGGGATCTTAGCTCCCTGACCAGGGAGCGAATCCACACCCCCTGCATTGGAAGGCGAAGTCCCAACCACTGGACCACCAGGGAAGTCCCTGACGTGGTGATATCTGATCAGAGACCTGGATGAAATGGAGGAGCCATGCCAATATCTTGGGGGAAGAGAGTTCCAGACAGAGGGAACAGCAAGTGCAAAGGTCCTGCAGCAGGAATATGCAGATGAGTGGGAGGAGCTTCGAGGAGGCCAATGTATCTGGCACAGAGTGGTTGAGAGAAGAGCAGGGGTAGATTTTTCCCTCTAGGAGACGACCTGGCAATGTCTGAAGACAATTTTGGTGGTCACGCTGGGTCATCAGGGTGTGCTGCTGACATCGAGTGATCGGAGGCCAAAGATGCCGCAGTGCACAGGACAGCCGCCACCACAGAATGAGCCTGTCCAAACCTGGCTGGTTGAGAGATGCCGGCCTGGGGTCCTGTGTCCCCGGGTAAGCAGCCTCAGGCCTGCCTACTGTGCGCTGGTGCCACCTGGTGGCCTCGTGAGACACTGCAACAGCTCCCGGAGGAACCAAGACTTCAGAAATGATCCCTCCAGCATTCCTGGAATAATAATGCCAATAGTATCGAGCAAGCGCTTGCCCATGGCTCATGGTGTGCCAGGTCAATGCAAGATGTTTTATCCAGATGAGTCCAAACTCCACATCCACACTAACAGGCAACTGAACGGACGCATCTAAATTTGAACTCTTCCCCCAAACACTCAGGGAGTCAGTTGTCTCCGACTTCTCTCTGTCTGTCACCCCCATGTCCCTCTCCTGCTCAGAACCTTCCATGGCTCCCACTTCTCCTTCACAAAGAAATCCAAAGTCCCTAAATGGCCCCAAAGGCCCCTGCCCTTCTATTTAAAATCAAAAGACACTCCAGCCTGCTTTCCACCCCCCCCTTCTCACTCTATTTTTTATATACAGCAAGAATCACCAAGTGATATATCTTTATTTTGCCCACCTCCTCTATGTGAGCAGCTCCCTGGGGGCAGAGGCTGTCTGTTTGGTCACTGATCTCTCTCCAGCATCCAGCACCTTGCCTGGTACCCAGTAAGTGTGCAACAAATACTTGTTGAATGAATGAATGGATGAATCTGCACAACCCTTCCCACCTCGCACTAGAACTTTGTGGGTTTTAGTCTCACTTCCATAACCAAGGTTGTGTGACCTTGGACAGGCTGCTTAACCTCTCTGGACCTCAGTTTCCTAACAAGAGTAAAAACAGTACCCTCCTCATTGCATTCTGAGAGCGTTAAATGCATTCCTCCACAAGTGTTTAGAACAGTGTGTGGTGCCCAGTGGGTGCTTAATAGGGGCAGTCCTGTACTTCAGTCGCCATTCCCGGCCTCCTGCCTCCTCCCCTCTCCACCCCTTCAGCCCCTGAAGGGAAGGACTTGAGTCTCAGTCTCCTTCTTTGTCCTTTGCACATAGTAGGTGCTCCTTAAACGCTGGTGTTGAAGGAAGAACATAGATGATTGAGTGCCTCCTGTTTGCCATGCACTGTGAGACAGGCTTTCCTACCCCATTTTATGGGTGAAGAAACTGAGGCTCCCACAGGTGCAGAAGCAGGACCTGTGCCTCGAAGCTGGCAAGATGCCCTCCTCCCGTCCAGCTCTGAGGGTGAGGGTCAGGGACCTTTGGGAGCAGAGGGAAGGAGTGTCATTCTGCAGAGTGACCAGCAGGGGGCAGCAGAGATCTGGGCCTCCTCTGAGGCTCCTGGGAACTGGGTCTTCGTGGCTCTGAGAGTGAGCGCCTCCTTACATTTCGCACCCTAGACACCTCGCTTGCCTCACTCTAGTCCCAGCCCTGGTCTGAGAGGTCCTGTCCTACCAAAGAGATGCCTTTCTCCTTCCCTGCCTCCAGCGCTGTGCTCAGGGCTTCCCACATACGTTAATTCAGCCCTCAGGATAGCCCGAATGAGGTGGGCACTGTTATTGCCCCATTATTCAGAGGCGGTAACTGAGGCCGGACAGCTGAGGTCGCTAGCAGAGGCGATGCTGTTCCACAATGCGTCTTCAGTGTATGGAGGCAGATCGCGCGCCTTTGGATCATAAGCTATGATTGTACACATTAGACATTTGCGTGGTCTCCTTTGGGGAGGGGGTGATTGTATCCACACAGTGAAAAAAGGGAGGCAGACATTGTGCCAAGAGCATAATTATTTGTTTAAAATATCCATGGACGCTCCATATCAGAGAATCAGAAACTGTGGGAGGACTGGGGAGCTGGGATGGCCCAGAGTGGGGAAGCCTCAGGGGATGCTTCAGGGGAGGGCAGGAAGCCCACCTGATTTTTCTGGAGGAGCAATAGTTACCCATCTGGAAGCAGGAGAATATTTCAGACGGAAGGGGCAGCGTATACAAAGGCCCCGGGGTGGCTCAAGGAACCTCAGTAGCCAAGTCTGGCTAAAATAACATCAAAAAGATGGGGCGGGGGGGTGGGGGGCTTCCCTGGTGGTGCAGTGGTTAAGAATTCGCCTGCCAATGCAGGGGACCCGGGTTTGAGCCCTGGTCGGGGAAGATCCCACATGCTACGGAGCAACTAAGCCCGTGCACCACAACTACTGAGCCCACGTGCTACAACTACTGAAGCCCGTATGCCTAGAACCTGTGCTCCGCGACAAGAGAAGCCACTGCAATGAGAAGCCCATGCACTGCAACGAAGAGTAGCCCCCGCTCGCCTCAACTAGAGAAAAGCCCCCGGGCAGCAACGAAGACCCAATGCAACCAAAAATTAAAAAATAAATAAAAATTTTTAAAAAAGATTGGCAGGGAGTCAGGATGAGGTAGATGTTGGGGCTCAATTCACTGCAACTGAGAGGCAGGGACGGACACAGGACACGCAGTGTGCCATGGGGTCTCAGAAGGCCACCCTCCACCTACTGCAGGAACCTCAAAGGACTATCAATGTCCCTCTCTTACAAATGGGGAAGCTGAGGCTCAGAGAGGTAGGGCAACTTGTTCAGCCAGCCAGTAAGCCGAGGGCTGGGACTTGAACCTGCTTTCTGAGGAAACATCATGAACTCAGAAGCGACGTTCAATGAATTTTGGCTGAATGCATAGAATGAGTCCTTCGTGTGCCTGGCGCTGTGCTGAGTGTTTTCCCAGCAATGTCTTATTGAATCCTCAGAAATAACTGTGATACTAATGAGAACCTACTGTATAGCACAGGGAACTCTACTCAATGCTCTGTGGTGACCTAAATAGGAAGGTTTTATATATGTATATATATATCTGATTCACTTTGCTGTACAGCAGAAACTAACACAACATTATAAAGCAACTGTGCTCCAATAAAAATTACTAAAATAAACTAAAAGTTTCCTCAAAAAAAAAAGAGAAATAACTGTGATGGAAGTGCTATTATTTTCCTTTCTTTTATGGATTAAAAAACCCAGAGCTCAGAGAGGGCAAGTGACTTCCCTGAGATCACACAGCCCACAAGCGTCAGAACCAGGATTCAAGCCCAGGCCCTCAGGCTCTGGAGTCTGCCCTCTTAACTGTGGCACCAGAGTCTCCCAAACTCTAGTCGGCTCTGAGTTTTGTGTTATATGTGCTCTCTGCCTTCCTTAATCTATATTTTAAAGGGACTGCCCACCCGCCTTTCTTCTAAACTAAACCTGTTTCTGTACAAAGGAAACTATATATCATTAGCAGAAATGGAAAACCTATGTAATGAATTGAAGATAATGATAAAAATAAATACAATAAGAGCTAAACAACACCATTGCATCCTTGCCAGATGCTTGCTTGCTCGCCCAGTCTGGAAGCAGAGCCTGCTGGAGCTTTGTTAGAAGGGATGAGAGGGTTAGCTAGATGATAAGGAGCTGTTAGCAGCAAGGAAGCATTTTCCTTGAGGTGCTCAGAGCAGTGCAAGAGAATCCCTGTGGGGAGAACTGCCTTCCTCTCTGGGACCTGATGCCCCATGTGACCTAGAACAGCCCACAGCTCGACCCCAGCCCAAACCCTTCTCCTCTGGTCATCCAGGCCCTCCCAGGCCCTGCATGCAGAGCCTGTGCCCAGGGTGGGATGGGGGATCCTGGGAACAGAGCCTGACTGTCCCTCTCACCTTCTGCTCCTCCCTGGAAGAGCCCCTCAAGGAGGGTATACAGCTGGCACTCAGCCAGGCCTCCGGAGCCTGGCCTACAATAACTCAACGTTCGGTGTCTGGTGTCGTTTTGTTGTTTTTAATAGAAAAATGTTCCCTGCACCACCAACTCTTTCCTGGGCGAGGTTTGGAATCCATTTCCAGATGGGAAATAATTTTAGGGAAGCGGAACTGCTAAAATTATGGGCCATTCTGCTGCCAGCTCCCACTGGGACGAGCCAGCCTCGGTCCTGGAAATTTCCTGAGGTGGGGAAGCTTGGTCTGAGTTGGGGAGAGAAACCAAGATGGATTGTTGAGACTGGATGTCTCGCCTGGCTGAGCTGTGGTCAGGTTACATGGGCACCCAAACCTTCTCGGCTCCTGCATTCAGGGGCTGCCCCCTGGTGCCAGGCTCCTCTCCCATCCTCATTCCTCACAAATATCCCTGATCAAGCATCTGAATCTGGCTGCCATTTTGCGGGAAATGCCAAGGCTAGAGTGTGCTGTGTTACAATCAGCCCCAGGGAAGTCAACAGGTCAGACAGCCCAGGTTTTGCAACAGGTGAACTGTAAGGAAAAGAAACAAATGGCAGGGGAAACAGAAATTAAAAGACTGAAAACATATCAATTTTTTGGGTGGGGGGAGTGGCCATGCTGCACGCGGTTTGTGGAATCTTAGTCCCCCGACCAGAGATTGAACCCAGGCCCTCAGCAGTGAAAGTGCAGAGTCCTAACCACTGGACTGCCAGCGAATTCTCAATCAATTTATTTTTTTTTAATGGGCAAGAAAAAATATAGCCTAGAGATACAAACAGAAGTGATAAAACTATAAAGAAACAGAAGAGTTAACTCTAAAAGTCAGGGTCGTGGTTCCTTTTGGAAGGAGGGAGGGGCTGTCCCGGAGTAAGACAGGGCTCCTGCAGGGGCTTCTGGGGTAACTGGCCAAGTTCTGATTCTTCACCTGGAGCTGGCCACAAGGAAGTTTAGTTGCCTTATCATAAATCATTAAGGTATATGTCTGTACTGCATGGTTTTCTGTATTTGTGTTTTATTTAAAAAATTAAAACAAAACAAAACAAAAAAAACCACGGACCCGTCCCCATGCAGATGAAGGAAAGGAGGTTTGGTGGAGTGAAGTGGCTTTCCCACGGGTGAGTAGAGAGCTGTGATTTGAGCCCAGCCTATAAGCCGAAGCTTGTTTATTCGCCATATATTTGCCAAGCCCATGGTCTGTGCCAGGGGCCTGGGAGTGAGAGAGATGCATTCCTGCCCTCACAGTGCTGAGAGGCTGGGCATTGGGACAGGTCAGGGACCGGGTCCCCCTCCCCCCAGGACACCTAGGGATTCTGGACAAAACATGGCAAGGAGCCTTTTAAAGGGACGGCTGGGCTCGCAGAATTGAAGGGAAATAAACCTTCAGGGGCTACAAGCAGAGAGGAATTGAACAGTGTAGCCTGAGCTCATGACATGGAGGGTTTACCACCACAGGGGGATGCTAGGGACTTTGGAAAAGATTTTTAATTTTGAAAGAAATGAAAGTTGCAAGAATGGTACAATGAACTCTAAAAACCCCTTTACCCAGATTTACCAATTGTTAACCTCATTTTGCTACATTTGTTTTATCATTCACACTTTCTCTCTCTCTTCCGGAGAAATCTTTTTTTTTCCTCCCCTAATCATTTGAGAATACATTGCAGACGTGATGGCCCTTTACCCCTAAATATTTTAGTGTGTATTTCCTACGAACAATGGCATTCCATTATCCAACCCTGTAGCCATCAAATTCAGCAGCTTTACTAGAGATGCTACCCAAAGCCCATAAATATTTTGCCAGCTGTCCCAGTGGTGTCCTTCATAGCAATTCCTCGCCCCCCTCCATCCAGAGTCTAATTTGGATTGTGCATCATACTTAGTCGTCATGTCTCTTCTGTCTCTCTCTCTTTTTTTTAAATTTATTTTATTGACATATTGTTGATTTACAATGTTACGTTAATTTCTGCTGTACAGCAAAGTGATTCGGTTATACACATATATACATTCTTTTTCATATTCTTTTTCATTATGGTTAATCACAGGATATTGAATATAGTTCCCTGTGCTATATAATAGGACTTTGCTGTTTCTTTTGTCTCTTTTAATCTGACAGATTCTGTCCTTAATCTTTATAATTTTTGAGGAGTACAGGCCAGTTATTGAAATAATTATTGATTGTCATTACCATTTATCGGTGATGTTGAATTCGATCAGTTGGTGGAAAAGGGGCTGGGGGGTGAGGTCAGAAGCAGGGAGGCTGAGGAGGGGCTTGTGGCAGTTGTCCATGCAGTGGTGGCAGGAGAGATGGAGGGACTGAGGAAGGTTGAATTTGGGACTCTGGGGGGAAGGGACCTCCTTTTTGCTCAGTGGTGCACCCTGCCCTTCTCCATTGCCCATAAGCTGTGTGACTTGGGCAAGTTACTTCACCTCTCTGTGTCTTAGTCTTCCCATCTGTGAAATGGGGACGACAGCACCTCTCTAGAGGGTGGACTGTGGGATTAAAGGAGTTAACACGTGTAAAGCACGTGGCTTCTAGTAAGTGCTACAAAGTGTTGGCCTCTGTTACTCTTATTGCCGGGATCATCATAATCATCACCTCCCTCCAAAGTTCCCAGCAGTGAATCCGGACTCCAGAACTCCATGTAAATCTGGTTTTTTGTTTTTTGGCCATGAGGCATGTGGGATCTTAGTTCCCCGACCAGGGATTGAACCTGTGCCCCTTGCAGTGGAAGCACGGAGTCCTAACCACTGGACCGCCAGGGAAGTCCCAAGAACTCCAAGTAAATCTGGAGTTTAACTCTTGAAATTGAGTCCATTATCCATGCATCTTGCTCTGACCTCAAGAGTCCCAGCCCCTAAAATCTGGGACCCTTGTACCCACTCCTGGTACTCCGTGACCCCCATCACTGAGTTTCTGACCCTGACTCCAGTCTCCCCAGTCCTGTCTGGGACCGACACATTGGTGTCCACTTGGACATGAGATCATGGCACATCCTCCCTCCTGTCCCTACCTGCCCTCACATCTGACTCTTATACTTGTCTCCGGAAACCGGCCACTTCACTGTTCCACAGCCTGTCCAGGTCACCATCTTTTCTCACCTTTACAACTACAACTGCTTCCTTGCTGGTCTCTTGCATTAAAAAGAAAGCAGTTTCATGTTTAATTTCAAGTCATGCAGCCTGTCGTACAAATTCAAACAATACAGAAGCATGTCAAAATTCAACATCATATATTAAATCTGGAAAGTGGTTAATAGTAGTGGTTTCAGGGCAAGGGTTAGGGACAATTGGTTCATACTGTTTGTATTTCATTGTTTAAATTTTGTGATCAATTGAGTGTTGCTTTTCCATTTAAAAAAATTACATTCAAAACATAGGCAAGACACGTAAAAAATAAAAATTCAAATGACGCATAAAGGTCAGTGAAAATTAAGTCTTTTCCCCACCCTGACTCCCAGCTCTCCCAGTTGTCTTTCCCAAGGCAACCCTGTTTCCAGTCTCACGTGGGCTCCTCCAGAGAAAGTCTGACCATGACATGACCACAGACACTCTTTATTTAAACGAATAGAAGCATAATACAACCCATGTCTCACGTCTTGCTTTTTCCTCTTGACATACCTTGTTGATCTTCCTAATTCATCAAATAGGATGATGATGTCTTGCATCATCCTCTTCCACAGCTGCGTAGTATTCCATTATGTGGCTGGACCATATTTTACTTAATCATTCACTTATTGCTGGGCCCTTAGGTTATTTCTAGCTTTTTGCTCTTACCAGATAATACTGTAGTAAGTGTCTTTCTCCTTAATATCTTTCTTTGTGTGTGAGATTTTATGACACATTTGTGCATTTTACATTTTGATCTGTATGATCAAATTGCACGTTGCAGAGATTGTACCAATTTATTCTCCCACCAATGATATGTGAGGCTTCCTCTTTCCCCACAAACTTGCCAATACTGTGTATTATGAACTTTTGGATTTTTTGGTCACTCTAATAGATGAGAGCAGATTTCTTAGTATAGTTTAAACCTCTCTTCTTAAATTGAGAGTGAAGCAGACACCTTTTATTTGTTGCGTTAAGCATGCTATCAGTTGGTTTGTGTCAGGGAACTCCATGGTTTTACTTTGTTATATTTTGTTGTATTTTTTCCCTTCATCCTTAAGGCCCAAGCCTGTGACATCTGTCTCTGGGTATGTATGTGTCTTTGTAACACAAGTAGTATTATTTTACACGTGGGTGTTTTTAATTTACAGACACGTTCTTCTTCTGTTTCTCACTTCTTTCACTCAACATTCTGTTTCCAAACACCGTTATCTCCACTGCTTTCCTTGCAGGCAATTTGCTCATGTCCTTTGGGGGCGGAACATTTTTTTGTCATGAGAAAACCTGGGCCCTGAGCCTGTCTCCTTTGAAGGCAGGAGGGCCTGTACCGCTGGAAGGAGGAGAGAGCTCCAGCTGCTACGTGACTAATTGGGTCCTGCTGGGTGCCCCCCTGCCCCGGATGGACAGGCTGGGGCTGGGCAGCTGTCTGCACACGCCGCCTGGCACGGCCTTGAGAGGAGAGCTCTTGAGGGTGGGGGGCGCCAGCAGAGAGGGGGTCAGGGCCGGGACTATCCCCACTTGGAGCCACCCAGAGCTCAGGCCTTTTCTCTGGGCCTCCCACATGCAGCCCAGGGCCTGTCAGAGAAATGAAAGCTCAGTCCAGGAAGGGGATGAGCTAAGTGGTGAGAGAGTGAGACCACCCACACCCGTCCTCTTTCTGTGGGCTCAGGATGACGGAGTGGGAAGTGCTCTGGCGGGTACAGCGAGGCCAGGGGCTAAGTCACAGCACCCCAGCCATAGACGTGTTGGCTTCCTCTGAGCCAAGGTCCCTTGAGTAAGATGGGGAGGACCCCTGGGGTGTCTGAGTCACCTCCTGGGCCTCCCTTTCCATCAGTCACCTCATTCTGCTCCATCCACCCATCCAGTCACCAAATGTTATTGAGCACTGATTAAGAACCAGGCACTAGGCATAAAGCAGTAAACCAGACGGACAACAATCCGTGCCCTCCTGGAGCTCTGTTGGCGTGTGTGTGTGTGTGTGTGTGTGTGTGTGTGTGTGTGTGTGTGGTAGGTAGAATAATGCCCCCCACCCATCCACGTCCATTTAACCCCTGGAACCAGTGAATATGCTAGTTACATAGGGAGTTAAGGCGGCAGTGGAATTAAGGTTGCTGAGCAGCTGACCTGGAGCTGGGAGATGGTCCCGGATTATCCAGTGGGCCCAACTGAATTGCAAGCATCCTTGTAAGTACAAGAGGGAAGCAGGAGAGTCAGAGCCAGAGGGATGCAACACCAGACAGGCAAGACCTGCCTCTGCTGGCTTTGAAGCTGGAGGGTAGGGCCACGAGCCAAGGGATGCAGGCAGCCTGTAGAAGCTGGAAAAGGCAAGGGAGCAGATTCTCTCTCTGAATCTCCCCAAGGAAGTCAACCCTGCCCCTTGATTTTGGCCTAAGGAGATCCAGTTTGAACTTCGGAACTCTGGCACTGTAAGATAATACGTTTGTATTGTTTTAAGCAACCAAATTGTGATTTGTTACAGCTGCAAGAGGAAACTAATACATGATAAAGAAATGAAACATATAATATGTTAGGTGGTGATAAGTGCTGTGGGGAAAAATAAAACCAGATGGAGGATAAGGAATGTAGGGATGGCTTGCAATTTTTTTTTTTTTTTTTGCGGTACGCGGGCCTCTCACTGTTGTGGCCTCTCCCGTTGCGGAGCACAGGCTCCGGACGCACAGGCTCAGTGGCCATGGCTCACGGGCCCAGCCGCTCCACGGCATGTGGGATCTTCCCGGACCGGGGCACAAACCCGTGTCCCCTGCATTGGCAGGCGGACTCTCAACCACTGCGCCACCAGGGAAGCCCGACTTGCAATTTTAAGCACGGTGAACAGGCAGGTTCACCCTGCTTAAAATGTGACCTTCCCTGAGAAGGTCACATTTAACAGAGGCCTGAAAGAGGTGAGGACATGAACCATATGGATAATGGGGGAACGTGTACCAGGTGGAGGGACCCACAAGTGCCAAAGCCCTGAGGTGAGAGCATGCCTGGTACATTGCAGGCACAGCAGGGCAGCCACTGTGATGGGAGGATGGAGGGAGGGGGGCTCAGGGAGATTGTGGGGTGTCAGGTGAGTTCTGGTGAGATGGGCCTGGCACATGTTGTTGGCCTCTCAACAAGACCTCTAAGGGCAGTGCTAGGCTGAAGGTCCCAGCCTCAGCAGTGGAACATGCTTCTCCAGACAGGAGTTGAACCAAGATCTGCCCCTTGCCCGGCTCTGCCCAGGCCTGCTGAAATGGTTTCCAAGTCACTGAAGTGAGGAAGGAACATACTCCCCTCCACCCCCATCCCACCCCAGGTCTTGCTTCCTAGGCCAGCCTGTTGCTTGGAATTATTCTCTGGATCTCACAGCCTGATACAGCCTGGTCTAGGCAGGTTGGGCAGAGATACTGTGGCCTCTGTCTCACCCCAGAACTGCCAGGCCTGGGAGGTGAAGGTTGCGTTGCCTCCCTTGGGATTGTGGTGAGCGGGCCCGCCTATACCCTAGGCTTGGGCAGCTGGGCTGCAGCTGGAGGATAAAGGTCGCCATTTCCCCTCTACTTCCTGTGCTCTGTGACCTGGGGCTGGTGGCTCACCCTCTCTGGGCCTCCATCTCCACATCTGAGGCACACTGGATTAATCAGCGGTCTCAAATTGACAGCCTGCAGTCACATCCTTCCCGCAGAAGTGTTTAAATGTTTTAGATTAGCTGCCAGCACTTAAGAGTTGGGAAACTTCTCGTAAACTCTATTTCTGGCTTCTCTCGAGAAATGAGAAGATCTGGCAGCTGGTGACTGGAGCTGACTAGGGGCTATCACCGTCTGCGGCCAGCCCACTCCATCATTTCTCACTTGTGTCTTGGGATGCTGGAATGTCTGAGTTCACAACCCTGGACCCTATGGACCTTCCAGCTCATTGCTTGAGCATTTAGTATTTGTAGGACCTAAGAGATAAGCTTTACACTGCCCATTTTACAGATGAGGGAAGGGAGGCTCGTGGGGGTGCAGTGGGGGAATGTAGTTTACTAGGCTCACAGAGTCAGCACTGGGGCTGCCTCTGAGCCGCAAGTGACTGATCAACTGACAACTGATCCCAAAGGTCTTTGCCCAAAATGTATTGAATCCTGACATGGGCCTGGGCCATGGCCCTGAACTGGACAGACCAGGTCCTGCCTTCATGGGCTGATGTAGTTCCTGGAGTCACAGTGAGCAACAAGGAAAACCTGGGCTTTCGGGAGAGACGTAGATGAACGGGGTGGTGACAGGCCAGGGACATGGGAGGGAGGACGTGAAGTTGTAGCTGTTTCCCACAGAGCGAGGGTTTGAAGCCAGAGCCCCAAAGTCCCCCTTCCTCCTCTCGTGTCCATCGTGGACACTTTGCTGAGACCTGTCCTACTCTATGAGGTGACTTTCCACTAAGATGATGGTGACATGTGGCTCTGGAGTCCCAGCACTGCTGCTTACCTGCTGTGTGACCTTGGACAAGGGACTTGCCTCAGTTTCCAAGTCTGTAAAATGGAGACAACATGGGTGTCTACCACCCAAGGGCGTTGGTGGTGACATGAAATGAATGATGAATTATAGTCACCTGGGGCATAGCTGGGGCTCAGTCACGGGGATGTGTGACCAGAATGTCCTTCCACTGGGGAGAGGCCAGAGGCTAAACAGACTATAGAGTATCCATTCCCTGGAGGACAGAGTAGCAGGAAGAAGGGGGGATGTGGGACACATCACTGAGGGACCCCATGCACGATGGCGGGATTGGAACCCATCATTGACTGTACCCGCAGGAATTTTCCAACACAGCAGGGGGACCCAGGCAGCCCCCCTTGGGCAGACAGGAGGCTGGGGTCGGTGTGAGGCTCTCTGCTGTCTCCCCCTCCACTCCCACCCGGAAGCTCCCTGAGGAGATGTTTTCACCACCCATGTTTTGTTTGTTTATTTTTGGGGTTTTTTTGGCCGCTCCACGCAGCATGCGGGATTTAGTTCCCTGACCAGGGATCCAACCTGCATCCCCCCGCAGTGCAAGCACGGAGTCTTAACCACTGGGCCTCCAGGGAAGTCCCAACCACCCACGTTTTCACTTTCAATGCTCCAGGAGCCCAGCCCCACTGGCCTCAGTCCTGGGAGGAAAACCACAGGTGAGAGGGGCCAGGACTTCTGAGAGAGACACCGTGAAGCCCTGGTGCAGCCCCCTCAGGCCCTCCTAGTCCCTGGATCTTCCAGGACAGGGATTTTCTGGAGAAGGAGCGGAAAGAAGCAAGAATGAGGGAGGGTGGGGCTGAGAAAGGCCTGTCTGGTCCCCACTTTGTCCCTCATTCACACAGTGTAGACACGTAGTAGGTCTTCAATAAATGGTCAATGCATGGATGGATGAGAAGGAGGGAAGGAGAGTGGGGGGGGTGGGTGGATGGTTAGGACTTAATCCTAAGGACACTGATCTTGGAGGAAAGTTACTGGGTCATCATGATCCCCACCACAGACTCAACCAGGCCCATTGCAGCCCCCCTCCCTCCTGGCTTCCTCAAGTCCAAGCATCTCCAGGGGGAAGATGTGTCTTCCTTCAGAGACTGAGCCATGTGACGCCCTGGCTTCTGTGTGGGTTATAATCACCCACAATACCTAGTACAGTGCATTCGTCCTGTGACATGCCAAGTAAATAAACACACCTGGAGACCATGAAGCTTAATCAGCCATCTCTGGTGTCCCAGGTGTTATACAGTCAGGGTGGCATCTAATCACAGCAAGCCTGTGAGGGGTACGATTATTGACATTCTACAGATGGAGGATGTTGAGGCTCAGAGGAGATCTCGCTAGGAAGGGGGCGGGCGTGAGCCTGAGCTGATGTCCTTTGGCTCCCAGGTCAGTGCTTTTTCAGCCATGTCTGCTGGTCTCAGAATGACCTCAAGACGAGATCTGCCCTTTTAGGTGAGGGAAGAGGAGTGACAGAAGCAACCACAATGGTGCTGGTATTTCTTGGGCATTTACTATGTGCCAGACTTTCTAAGTATTATTTCATTTATCCTTCCTGAATCAGTCAGGTTCCACCAAAGAAACAGAATGTATGAAATAGACGAATGAATGAATCAGTAATGAATGGAAAACCTCCGTCTCCATCCCAGTCCTTCCCACACCCCAGAGGTAACTGATCTTATTTCTTTGAGATGGGCTCTTCCAGATCTTATTCCAGTGTTTCTAAACCAGGAGTGCTTTTGCCCCCGCCCAGGGCACATTTGGCAATGCCCGGTGACATTTTGGTGTCACACCTGGGGGAGTGGTGCTGTCAGCATCTAGTGGGTGGAGGCCAGGGATGCTGCTAAACATTCTGAAAGCACAGGACGGCCTCCACAGCAGAGAATTATCCCGCCCCAAGTGGTGGCCAGGTTGAGAAACCTTGTCTAATTCTTATTCTATGCAGCCACACAAATTTATACAGATTTGTAGAAGATACCAAGGTTTTTTTTTTTTGGTGTTTGAAAATAAGTGATATACTATTGTATATATCATTCTGTGCTTGCTTTTCTCTCTCTCTTTTTTTTTTTTTTTTTTTTTTGCGGTACGCGGGCCTCTCACTGTTGTGGCCTCTCCAGTTGCGGAGCACAGGCTCCGGACGCGCAGGCTCAGCGGCCATGGCTTACAGGCCCAGCCGCTCCGCGGCATGTGGGATCTTCCCGGACCGGGGCACGAACCCGCGTCCCCTGCATCGGCAGGCGGACTCTCAACCACTGCGCCACCAGGGAAGCCCTGCTTTTCTCTCTTAATAATACATCTTGGAGATTTTTCAGGTTGGCATATGCAAACCTCCCCAACCTTTTAAACAGCAGGACACGTGTACATTGTTTCCAGTTGGGGATTATGACAAACATTGCTTCAGGAAATATTTTTGGGGCTTCCCTGGTGATGCAGTGGTTGAGAGTCCGCCTGCCGATGCAGGGGACACGGGTTCGTGCCCCGGTCCGGGAAGATCCCACATGCTGTGGAGCAGCTGGGCCCGTGAGCCATGGCCGCTGAGCCTGCGCATCCGGAGCCTGTGCTCCGCAACGGGAGAGGCCACAGCAGTGAGAGGCCCGCGTACCACCAAAAAAAAAAAAAGAAATATTTTTGGTTTCTCATTTACATGAACCAGTAAGTCATTATTTAAATTTTTTTTTTCTGCTTTGGCCGGGTTGAGCTCTTACCACAAAAGAACCTGGAACTCCAAAGAGAGTTGAAGGAGATTATTTCAAAGATCCTTCGAGCTTAGACATTTCCTGAATCCTTAAGTGGAGCATGTACCAGCTGGAGGAGGTGCTCTGTCTGAGAAGGCAGGGAGCTCGCAGAGAGGCTTAGCAGAGAGAGGGAGGGCGTGCCAGGTGGCAGGGACAGTGGGAGCAAAGGTCTAGCGGCAGGGGCACACACAGCACACTTGGTAAACAATGATAAAGCTTGCCCCTGGCAATGACCTCAAGCGTCAAGCCCGGGGGCCTATTGGAAAAAGCAGAATCTCACGCCCCGCCCCAGACCTACTGAGTCAGATCCGCTTTTTTTTTTTTTTAACGTCTTCACTGGAGTATAATTGCTTTACAATGTTGTGTTAGTTTCTGCTGTACAACAAAGTGAATCAGCTGTATGTATACATATATCCCCATATCCCCTCCCTCTTGAGCCTCCCTCCCACCCTCCCCATGACACCCCCCTAGGTCATCACAAAGCATGGAGCCGATCTCTCTGTGCTATGCAGCAGCTTCCCACTAGCCGTCCATTTTACACTTGGTGGTGTATATACGTCAACGCTACTCTCTCACTTCATCCCACCTTCCCCTTCCCCCACTGTGTCCTCAAGTCCGTTCTCTATGTCTGCGTCTTTATGCCTGCCCTGCCCCTAGGTTCATCAGTACCGTTCTTTTAGATTCCATGCATGTGCGTTAGCATATGGTATTTGTTTTTCTCTTTCTGATTTATTTAAACTGACAGCGTGAGGGCCCTTATCGGTCTCCACCGCCTGGAAGAAGAACCCATTGGTGGGGCCTGTCGCCTCCGATGGAGAGCAGAGCCCACTGTGGCTTAAACTGTCAGGACCTTGACTATGACTACTCAGCTCACCCAGAGGCCCCTGCAACATAAATCCACCTTCTTCAAGTGCTCACAGTCAGGCCTTTGACAGCAACCATCTGTATAAACAAAGTATTTTGGGGTCTAGAAAAGTGGTTCTTCTCTGGACATAATTTTTTGACTTAATTGTCCCCTCATCTCCAACCCCCATGCTTAAAAAGACCAAGACTGGGCAAAGGAAACATATCATTTTCTTCCACATCTCTTAAGAAAACAAAAACACGTTTGAATCCCACGCCTCCCTGAGGGAGAAGACTGCTGGCACCGGGTCCCGCTCTGGAAGGCCTTGGATGTCAAGCTGAGGAACGGACGTTTATTTCTGGTCTCCAATCTCCTGGCCTCTAGCCTCGACTCTTTCCCTTTCCCTGGATTCTGTCTCCCCATATCTCCTGGACCCATCTCTAAGGGTCCATTTGCCCATGCAGGAAGGAAGAGAGAGCTCACAGTATAAATATTTAGCCTGAAGCTCTGAGACAGAGTTTTGGGAGGCTCCTGGCAGCAAGGTTCCAGGCCCCAGTGACCTCACAGCTTCTCCCAACGGCATCATCTTGGTCCTTTCTGCCCTTTCAACGCCCATCTCCCTCAGCCCCCCCGCCCCACGCCGTCCAGGGCAGTCAGTGGTGACACCTAGAGGGTGCCCGGTGGTGATGGGTGAATCTGGCTCCCCCATAAACTCCATCACCACTCCCAAAGCCACCCCCAATAAACATACAATCTAAGTTAATGCAACTCACATCCCTAGCAGGCTGCCCCTTTGGACCAGACCGCCACCCCCCAGCCCCTCCCATATATACAACCTGGGTGTGCCGCTGCAAAGGGCTGACCTCCTTCACAGCAGAGGTCAACCCCCAGGGCTCTGAGGCAGAATTCGAATCCTGCTGCTTCTTAGCTGAGTGACTGTGGGCGAGATGCTTTGGCTCTGAGCCTTTGTCTCTTCCTTGTACAATGAGGATAACGCCCTGGGACTTAACTGGGGGTGATTCTGCCGCCTGGGAAACATTTGGCAAAGTCTGGAGACATTTTTGGTCGTCACCACTGGCCAAGGGTGCTATGGGCATCTAGTGGGTAGAAGCCAAGGATGTTGCTAGAACATCCCACAGTGCAAACCTGGCGCCACCCAACAGAGTTCCCCAGTACGAATGTCAGCAGTGCAGAGGTTGAGAAAGCCCTGGTTAAAGCGATCCTCACGTCATAGGGCTGTTGTGAAGATGAGGTACCCGAAGCAGCTCACACAGGGTCTGGCACATGCTAAGCACCGAGTCTGTGACTTCGAATGTAGTTATTATTACTCTCCTCTGTTTACTCCCCCCTCTTCTCTCCAGCCCCAGACCATCTCCTAGCAGGATGCTGGGCGGCACCGTTCACAGTGCAGTGTAGCTGAAGGCACCCCCTGGTGCTATGCAAAGAGGACCCTGTCTGAGCTGTTTCCACATCTGAACCACAGGCACATCCTGCAGCCACCCTCTCACTGGTCTCCCTGCCTCCACGCTTGCTCCCTTCTGTTCCCTCCTCCACATGGCCACCACGGTGAATCCTTAGTCACCACATCACTTAGTGTTTTTGAGCACTAAGAAGGTTCTAGACCTGTGTTGAGCACTTTTTTGTACATTATCTTACTTGGTCCTTAGAAGAACCCTGAGAGGCAAAGACTAAGATTGTCTCCATTTCAGAGAAGGGGAAACTGAGGCTCAGAAAGGTGCAGTAACTGGCCTAAAGTCACACAGCAAGTGAGTGGCAGAGCTGGGATTTGAAACCAGGTCTGGCAGAGTCCAGATCTTGAAACTGGAATGTTACCCAGCATCTTTGGACTCATAAGAACAGTGGATGTGCTTCAGAATCACCTTGGAGAAGGGTCTGTTAAAATGAACAGCCCATTATGGGGGACCCCAGGAGTCTGTGTTTTGACAGCCTCCTCCTTGTCCCCACTGGAGGTGATTCTGATTCTGATGCTGATGGTCTGTGGACCACACTTGGAAAAAGACTCTCAGGGCTTCCCTGGTGGCACAGTGGTTAAGAATCCGCCTGCCAGTGCAGGGGACACGGGTTCGATCCCTGGGCTGGGAAGATCCCACATGCCGGGGAGCAACTAAGCCCGTGTGCCACAACTACAGAGCCTGCGCTCTAGAGCCCGCGAGCCACAACTACTGAGTCCACGTGCCGCAACTACTGAAGCCCGCGTGCCTAGAGCCCGTGCTCCACAACAAGAGAAGCCACCGCAGTGAGAAGCCCGCGCACCGCAATGAAGAGTAGCCCCCGCTCGCCGCAACTAGAGAAAGCCCACATGCAGCAACAAAGACCCAATGCAGCCCAAAATAAATAAATAAATAAATTTATTTTAAAAAAAAAAGACTCTCAGATCTAGTTGCTCCTCTTCCTAAAACCATCAGTGGTTCCCCTTTCTCCTCAGAATTGAGTCCAAAGTCCTGGGCATGTAATGTAGCCCCCTCTCTCTCCTCTACCCTAGTTTCTGACTCTTAAGTCCTGTCTCTCACCCCTGGTCATTTGCACATGCCTGCAGTTTTCCCCCTCCCTTTGCCTGGTTGGTTCCTGCAGGTGCTGCCTGGATCCTGCATCTTAGCCTCATGGGACAGCGTCACTTTGGACAAGGTCTTCACTCTTTTTGGTCTCAGTTTCTCCACTTGAGCCACAAGGATTTGAGTAGATGCTGGCTCTGTGAACAGAGACGGCCAAAGCAGACTCTAAAGCCAGGCATCTGGGCCGTCCCTCTTGGTTGTGGGTCAGCGGCCTGTTTTTCTGGCAGGTGCTAAGCTCCAAGTCACGCTGCTGAAAAGTTTCAGGGAAGTCCAGACCGAGCACCTTGGCTACAGCTTTGGCCAAATCAGCGTTTCCCCACCTTATCTACAACCAGCTTGCTCATAATATTTAGACAGTCGGCTTCAAGTTGAGAAATCTGGTGACTCAGAGAGAAAGCAGCTGCAGCCGTCCCCTGACCCCCAAACCCTCTACCCCCGACAGGGACACACCCTTCCAGACAGAGAAATGTACTTTCCCCAACAGCAGCGCTCATGGAGGCATGAGGAAACCAAGGCCCAGAGAGGAAAAACAACTTCCTTAAAGCCACGCAGCCAGCCAGTTGCACGCGTGCATTAAGTATTTACTGAGCGCCTACAGTGTGTAAGTCCCTGTGGCAGGTGCTACGAAGACAGTGGTGAACAGGACAAAGATGGGAACTGTCCTTACGGGGATTTTAGTCATGGCGGAAGCATCTTGATCATATTAAAAGCCGACACAAAGCTCTTGTCATGTGCTGGTCACCCTTTGGAGTGCTTTATGTGATTAATTTAGTTAATCCTCATAATAACCTATGGAGGTGGCTACTGTCATTTTACAGTAAGGAAACTGAAGCACAGGAAGGTTAAGACACTTGCCCAAGCTCACACAGCTGGTGCAGTGGGCTAAACAGTGGGCCTCCAAGATATCAGGTCATAATCCCTGGAACCTGTGAATGTTGTGGTAAAGTCTTTGCATTTGTGATTAAATTAAGGATTTTGAGATGAGGAGATTATTCTGGATTATCCAGGAGGGATGTAAGTGCCACTACATGCGTCATTATAAGAGCAAGGTGGAGGAAGAGTAGATGAACATGCAGAGGAGAGGGTGACATGAAGACAGGCAGAGGTTGCAGTGATGTGGCAACAAGCAAAGGCATGCCAGCAGCCACCAGAGGGAGCTCTGCCCAGCCAACTCCTTGCAATGGGGTTTTGACCCCGTGAAACCGACATTGACCTTCTGGTATCCAGAACTGTGAGAGAATGAGTTTCTGTTGTTGTAAGTCACCAAGCCACAGGAAACTAATACAGCTAGTAAATGGCCAAGGCAGGAGTTGAACCTTGGCAACCTTTCAATTTTCATCTTTACAAACACACTTGACCTCTGTTCCGTTGGCTTCTGTCAGTCCCAGTCCTGCCAGAATATGTATAAGATTACTCAGAAGCAAACTCTTGCTTTTTCCCATTTTCTGCTTGTTGGAAAGCAGGCTTAAAGGCAGGAACTAGAGCAGCCGCCTGGAACGCAGAGATTGAAGCTGCATATGGGACGAATGGCTGCGCCAACTCACCAGCCCTGGATCAGTGATCTCTAAATTGTCACACTCGAGACAGAAATAAACTTCTATGTTGTTAGAAATAAAGAAAGAGAGAAAGAAAGAAAGAAAGAAAGAAAGAAGGAGGGAGGAGAGAGGAAAGCAAGAAAAAGAGAGAAAGGGAAAGGACCTCATTACCTGAGTTCCTCCCAGAAATGCCTGTGAACTCACAGACTGCCTTTAACCTTTATGGGGAATAAAATGAGCAGCATCTAGGGCTTCCCTGGTGACACCGTGATTGAAAGTCCGCCTGCCGATGCAGGGGACACGGGTTCGTACCTCGGTCTGGGAAGATCCCACATGCCGTGGAGCAGCTGGGCCTGTGAGCCATGGCCGCTGAGCCTGCGCGTCCGGAGCCTGTGCTCCGCAACGGGAGAGGCCACAACAGTGAGAGGCCCGCGTACCACAAAAAAAAAAAAAAAATGAGCAGCATCTACCTTAAGAACCATTTTTTTTTTCTGTTAGATTCCTTATGTAAGGAGCCCTCACTGCCATCTTGGAGTCAAGGCTAGAAAAACATTTGTCTTTAGACAACCTTGTATATAGGCTCTTTTTCTCTTTCTTTCCTTCTCCTCCCCACTTCCTCCTTCATTAAATATCAGGTGAATAGACTGAAGCAACTCAATACATTTCCCTTTTCACCTTGGCTGCCAGGAAACTCAACTAAAATCAGTATTCAGCTGCCACGACTGATTCATCTCAGGTGCAGGGTCACATTTGTGTCCATGCTCCACTGAATCTGGGTTCATCACTTAATGTTTGTACTTATTCTGGGAGAATTGGTAGATTAGGCCAAGGCTCAAATTCATCTCTCTCTCACTTACCAGTTGAGGAGACTCTCTGAGCTTCAGTTTCCTTACTTGCAAAATGGGGATGATAGTTGAAGAGCAATAAATAATAGATTCCCCAAGATTCATCCTGCCTTTCTGATAATAGAACCCATGTCTCATTTTAAAAAGCAGTCCTCCTCCACTCAATCCACGTGGTTCTGGTGGACCAACTCCTGTATCTGTCAGTTTTGGGTACATAAATTGTCCTAAAAGTCAGTGTCTTAAAATAATAAGTATTTATTGTTGCCCACAAGTGAATAGATCCACAGGGCAGTTTGGGTCTCAGCTGGTCTCATGCATCTGGGGTCAGCTTCGGATTGGGTAGGCAGCTCTGCTGACTTTGGCTGGGCCTGCTCACATTTTGGGAGGTCAGCTGGCTGTCTGCTGTTCTAGGACAGCCTCTGTGGGGACTGGGCTCTCTTTCATGTGGTTTCTCATCCTCCAGCATAGTCCGGCTTGTTCTCACGGTGGTTCCAAGAGAGAGTAGAAACTGCAAGTCCTCTCGAGGCCAAGGCTGGGAACAGGTACAGCAGCGCTTCCCTGCATTCCATCGGTCAGAGCAAGTCTCAAAGCCAGAACATGTGGCTCATGTTGCACACTTGAGTCCAGGGAGGCCGTTAATTACTCAACATTGTAGTGAAACTTTTCCACTCTCCAGCTCCACCTCCAGAAGTTGGCAGGAGATCCGGGCCTGGCCCATGTGAGCATCCCATACGGCTTCAGGGATTAGTAAAGGGATTTGCATCTGACTTAAATAAGGCCAACCTGAATCAGTCTCAGACTTTCAGTAAGACTACTCGACAAAGAGACTCTCCTCCCACTGGGATTGCTGAGCTGGCAGGATATAAGGGCTGCTAAAAGCCATCATGATACAACACAGAGACAGGCTGTCTATGGGTGAAGCCAACACAGAGGAAAGAGGACTGAAAGATGGAGTGAAACAAGTCCGAACATCCTTGGAGTTCCTGGATCCTGCTTTACCTGAAGCTGTCCATCCCACCCCACCCCATCCCCAACTCCCTGAAGCCAGGATTCCAACCCTGGACTTTCCCTGTTTAAGCCAATAAATTACTTTTTTTTTTTTTTTTTTGCCTCAAGCCAATTTGAGTTGAGTTCCTATTGTTTGCAAAGAAAAATGTAGACAAATGAACACACTTTGTGGGTAAGGTAGAGAAAGTTTTTCCTTTAGAGATCAAGTGATTGGGTCACTTGGAGCGTACAAGCTTCTGAATCTTGTCCCATGCCTGGGAATGGGAACAGTGTTGATAGGAGCAGAGAAAAGCCGGGCTTCAGAGTCGGACGTCGTGGAGTCTCATGCGCTTCCATTGCTTGCAAGCTCCCCAGCACTGGTTCAGGGAGTCTCAATTCCTCCTGCCCAGGAGTGGTTATGAGGATTCCCAGAGCTCGGGCATCTGCATCTGCTAGTACAGAGGGGACACTCATTAAATGTCACTTCCGAACCTGACCTTTCTCCTTGGATAAGGTACGGGCAGATGCCATCTTGGAGAGGAGCAAGGAGGGAGGGGAACTGAACAGCCACACTGTCCCTGAAACACCCGAGTGAAGCTGGTCTTCCCTGAACAGTTTAAATGATTAGCCTGGTTTAAGGTTTTGAAGCTCATGAAAAGATCAGACTGAGGACCGAGGACAGTAGCAGAATTTTTTTGTGGTATTTACTATATGCCAGACACTGATTACATGTGTCCCCCCAAGGGAAACTGTGGCCCAGAGAGGTTAAATGACTTGCCTGATGCCACACAGTAAGTGGCAGAGCTGCAATTTGAACCCAGGTCCTCTGGCTCCAGAATATCCCTCACTCCTAATCATGGCACTAGATTTTTCTTTGCAAATCCGAATTCAAAGTGAGGAAGCTTGCAACCCTGGTGCCACCCTAGTAGTATCTCTTTAAACAGAGCTTTAATTTTTGTGTGCAGAGAGGAGCATTCCAGGACTTACAAACTAGCCATCCTTGGGCTGCCTCCAACCTGGACATGTTTTATTTGGTCCATGTAGTGCTTTACATATTGGAAAAAACAGGCTTTTTTCTCTGGCTTCTCCTAAAAACCCTAGGGCTGGAGTTGAGGGGCAGGGCCGCATTTGAAGGGGGGGTCTGTTCACCGTAGGAGGAGCCAGAAGAGGAGACCTCGACTCCTGAATGCAGCTCAGTCTGAGGTGGTTTCCTGAACCACGGAGGCCTCATCTGGGTCAGGGTGCATCCCCAGGAGCCAGCCATTCATCCCTGCCAGCAGCACAGTGTCCTCTTGTCCCCCTGCCAGCCTGGAACCCAGGAGGGGAAAGGCAGCTGGGGTCTCTGGTTGGATCCCAGAATCCACTATCCCTGGGCTCTGTGGCCTTGCCGATCCCTGTCCCTCTCTCGGCTTCCCTTTCCTCATCTGTAAAATGGGCATATGGCCATCCCTGTCCAACTTTTAACCTTCCCACCCCACTTTCTGGTCTCCCTTTGGGGACTTCCACCCTGTTTGACTGTCCATCCAGATCAGTGGGTGGGCATATGACCCAAATTAAGTGAATCCGACTCTCTCTTGGGAGAACCAGAAACTCAAGGGGAACTAAGGCTAAGAAGAGAAATAGTTGGTGCCCCGAAGACCCCATCCTTTGGCTCCTACCCTCTCCGCTTCTCAAGTCCCTGGAGCTGATCTGTTACTACCCTTTCCAAATATTTTTAGAAAATACAACCTGCCACATTAACTTTATCACATCCTGAATTCCTGAATGGATTTGGATCTATGTCTGGGCTTTCAGTTTTGTTCATCAACCTCTTTTCTCATTTCTGTCATCCATATCCCTCACTGCATTTTCTGCAAGGTCTCTTCTCCTTCATGTTCTTTCCAAGTCTGTCTTCACTTGGGCAATTTCTCCTTTCTATTTCTTTCATGAGCTCTGCCAGCTCATGTTCATTACCTCCTTTTGCCTGCCATGTTCTTCCTGAGTTCTTTCATTAAGTCTGCTTTTTTTCTTTTCCTACATAGAGGTAATTGCTAGTTCCATTTTTTTATTCATGCCAAAATTATTTGGATATAAATTTCTTCCTCTCTGTGTTAACATTTTTCATCTGTTGGTAGATTTTTATGCTCTTTTCTGCATAGTTTATTATAATATCTTTGTATCAAGGCTTTTACACTTTTTAAAAATATTTATTTATTTATTTATTTGGTTGCATGGGGTCTTAGTTGCGGTAGGCGGGCTCCTTAGTTGTGGCATGGGAACTCTTAGTTGCGGCAAGCATGTGGGATCTAGTTTCCTGACCAGGGATCAAACCCGGGCCCCCTGCATGGGGAGCACGGTGCCTTATCCACTGAGCCACCAGGGAAGTCCCTACACTTATTTTTAAAAACCTGTCATTGGAAGGGCTTGATTTTCCTGTGTCAGCTATTTGCTGATTCTTCTTGTGGGTTCTGGGAAGAAAGAGGGTATTTTCTTAGACTTCGTAACTAAAAGGTTCTCTCCTCTCTGCCAAAAAGACAGACTGTTCCCTGAAAATATGTCTTCTTTCTCATTCTTTGTTACACCATCTCTGTTTCTCAGAATCAAACCAGATCCAAGAGGGCTTCTGCTACTCACCCCAGTTCCTCCATTTATTTTTATAAATAAGGAATGCAGCTTTTCACCTCAGGGCAAGCACTCATCCCCACAAAGTACATTTTTGCTGATGTTTTCTGAGATTTGCTGCCACTGAACCCCCTCACCACCTCCTGTATGACTTCTGCCCTATTTCAAAGCTGCTTTTGGAAAATTTCACACATACTCTGAAGTCTATGGGTTATAACTCTCTCCTGGTTTTGCTAAAAATGGAGTTTGTGGGTTTTTTGTTTTTCATTCTCTTTGATGCCTTGGTATAATTTCTAGAAGGAGGAAGGGAAAATATTAACTTCTGCAGCCATTTTCCTACCCCCATTCTCTTATTGGGTCCTTTCAGTTCCTCTGAGACATAAGCAGAGCAGTTTTGAGCGTTGTCCCCATTTCTGCACGAGACAACAGAGGTTCTGAGGCTCTCGCAGTTCTGTAGGTAGCAGGAGGGCCAGCACTTGAGGTCTGTCTGTGTATCGGATCAACGTGGGTCTTCTTTCTCCTTATCTTCTGGGTCAGGCTGGCACTCAGGCAGGACAGCAGGGAGTTGAGGAGATTGAGGTCTGGCTGCCTCATTTTTTCCAATCCAAAAGGCCAAGGCAGCTGGCTGGAAGCCGTGGGGCCACCTACACCCCTGTCCTGGGGATATCAAAGGAGTGGGGGGGCTGGCCACAACTGCTCTGCCCTAGCACCGTCCGCTCAGACAGATAGCCTGGAACACGGGCAGGACCACTGCGGAGCATTACCTCCAGCCTGAGATGAGGCCCACATGGAGTTAGCCTGGGAGAGTGGAACAGCAGCCTGCCCAGCTCAGCCCTGCTTGCGTCTGGGTAGCTGCCCCACTCCCCCCCACCCCCCCAGCCTTTGGGCTTTCTGCCAACCACATTCCTTACATAATCCTGGCTCTCCCTGGGGAAGGATGCTGGAGGATGGCTTTATTACAGGTGAAATCCTTGTTTCTGAGAGACCCTCAAGTCTCCTAACCCACAGATATGCCCCCATCATTTAGACAATTCAGCCCCAAGTCCTGGAAGTCAGAAACGAGGTCATTTCCTCTATCCCTCTGCCTCTAATCCAGACGTGGTTTTTCTACTCCTGTTTGAAAATGACCAAAATGGGGGAGGTTTGCCTTCTTTGCTTCCTCCTCTAAAATTCTTGACAGAGAGGCTAGCACAATGCTGGGAAATAAGTGTTCAGCAAGCGTGTGCTGAAAGAATTTCACTTCTTTAATAAAATCCCTTTTATTAAGTGCCTACGGTACGCACTAGACCCATGATCTTCTCGAGTCCTTCCAACCACCATGGGAGGGAGGCCCTGTCATTTTCCCCTTGTACAGATGCAAAAACCAAGTCCCAAAGCATGGGAAGTAGCCTATTCTGTATCTAACTGGTACAAAGAACATCTAACCAAATTGACTCCAAATGTTGAGAGATAAAGCCTAGATCAGTCAGCTTTTGCTGCCTAACAAAAGCCTCAAAACCTCCATGACTTTTAATAGCAAATTCTCATTTTTCTCACTCACGGGTCTGCAGGTCCGCTGGGGAGTCTTGCTTCAGGCTGCGGGCTGAGCTCAGCCTTGCTCCATGTGGCGTGGCCAATGGCAGAAACCAGGAAGGTCACATGGAGATACAAGATTCCTCTCGTATCCTTACTCAGAATGAGTATTCTCTGGCCATAGTGGGAGGCTCTGCAGACGTACAGCAAAGGGTATGATTGTCTAATTCCAACACAGGGCAAGTGTCAGAATTATAAACCATGTTCTTTTTTTTTTAACACCTTTATTGGAGTATAATTGTTTTACAATGTTGTGTTAGTTTCTGCTGTATAACAAAGTGAATCAACTATATGTATACATATATCCCCATATCTCCTCCCTCTTGTGTCTCCTTCCCACCCTCCCTATCCACCCCTCTACGTGGTCACAAAGCACCGAGCTGATCTGCCTGTGTAGAGACCATGTTCTAATCTACCACAGCATGGTCCTGGGGTAGTTAATTAATCGTGTGACTTGGTGATGACTCTCCTCAGGGCCCAAGATGGCTGCCACAGCACTGAACCCATCTCCAGCCCACTCACATGCTACAGAAGTGTGTTGGTAGTGTGACCAACCTTCGTGGTAGTCCAGGACTGAGGGATTTCCTGTGACATGGGACTTTCAGGACTAAAACCAGGAAAGTCTGGGCAAGTTAGAATGAGGTGTTCACCCTGTGTGTGTAGCAGACTGTTTCTGAATATGTGGGCACAACTGGGGGTGCCGTGTGAGCGTGTGTATGTGTGTTGCTATTCCATAGCCGAACACAGGAAACAAATAAACACTCAGTATTACCCGGCTCCCACTGTAATGGTCATTTGGCCACTCCTAATTCCACAGGGAATTTCACTTGGCTGATTTTCTACACAGGCCCCCAAACTGCCCTCATGTCAGCCTGGCCTTCACTGCCTCTGGCTTCCCCCTGAAACTCCACTATACTTCCTTAATTCTACAGAGTGATTTAGATCACTCTCCCAACTCCAGATCTGTTTTGAGCACCCCAAAATGGCTAAGCCACTGGCCTCTGGCACAACTAAACTCCAGGGCCAAAGTCAGGTGGCAGATGTGTGTTATTGGCCCATTCAGTGTTTTAAAATAATGTGAGCCATTATTTCTGGCTTCTCTTGAATCAGAAGACCTGGCCACACTGGGCTGTATTTCTGCATGGCCACAGTTGGCTGAACTGAGTAGAGGCAGCTTCCTTTTGGATGGGGTGGTGCTCTCCAGTTTTCCACTGTCCCCACTCCTCCCTATTGCCTCCCTGATATGACAGGTTCGCTTCATTCACTTACCTTACTTGCTTGGAGACTTGAGTTGGCCACCCTCTCTTTGGCAGCACAAAAACAATAGCAGCTTTGCACCTTTGGTCTCTCCTTCCCCTCCACTCTCAACCTGGCCCAGCTTCTGTAAGTGGAAGAATTTCTTCTTGCACGGATATGGTTCATGCCTATAGAAGCATATATAGTCAGCTTTTTTGTTGCTGTGTTTTTGGTTGTTGTTTTAGGTGGCAGATGTACTTCCTCACTTCAGCAGCTGTGAAAATGTACCTCTCAAGTCTTCTGTGTGGAGCCTAGTTGACAGATGGACCATGGATTCATCCTCATAGTTGAGTGGAGGCCATGCTTCCCAGGGGCTTCTCCCAGTTAATCACAGAGGGAGGCAGGGATCCCAAGGCAGGCCCATTTCCTGGAGACATAGGGCTCCTCTAGAGGCTCAAGGACTTCCCGTCAGCCTTACTGAACATTTTTAGAACTGCCCTCCGGTCTACAACCAACCAATCTTCCTCCCTTCTTTCCCTCCCTCCTTCCTTCCTTCCTTCCCTTTCTTCCAGCCTCCTCTGGCTTCCCCCTCACTTTCCTCCCTGGCCTTTTCCCCAGTAAATTTCTTGTGTGTCTCATCTCATCTTGGCTGTCTCAGAGGACCTGAACTAACACACCTTCCCATAACAGATTTGGATAAACCAAAAGGAAGAGAAAGAGAAGGCTTCCAGACAGGTAAACCACATGAGTAAAGCTATGGGGGTGGGAAAGCCCCTGGTGTGTTCACACCACAGGGAAAATAGCCTGTCCTCAGGGGGCATCAAACTCCCAGGCTCTAGTCTATGAAAGGAAGTGTTGTGTGACTTTAGGTAACTTACTGAGCCTCGCTGGGCCTTGGTTTCACCATCTGCACATTGGGAATACTAATAGTACCCATTTTATAAGGCCTTTGTAGAGATTCAATGAGTAAATATGAGAATGTGTTTCGAATGGCCCAAATTACCAACTAAAGTTAGAGCTATAATTACAGAAGTATTTAAAACTGCCTGTCTCTGATGGGGCTGGTTTTCAGCTTTGAAGAAGGCAACACACATATTTTCCTTTCCTGACACATTTGGTTTGTGGTCTTTAGGATGCAGACATGAACCAGACCTGGTTCCTGGAAGAGAGGAAGCAGGGGCATGGGGTTGGAAGGGCTGTCCTTTCCCAGGCGAAGCCCCCCATTTTCTGAAGGAGTTGGGGTTGACGTTATCCTTATGACCTTACAGAAGCCAGATAAGAGAGTGGAGGTCAGGCGGGCCCAGAGACTTGCCCAGATGTCTTGGCTCTAGTGGACAGCGGACATCTGGAGATACCGAGACTCCTACAGGGGAAAGTCCGATGCTTGTCACTGGGTGGCAGCCCCTGGTAGAGCTGGATGGAAGGAGGGGTTTCCTGAGGTCCACCTGACATGTGGGCTTCACTTCTCAGATGAAGGCTTAAATGCTGGGTTTGAAATCCCGCTGGGTGCCTCCCTGCCATCACCACTACCAGCAACATGTCCACTGCACAGATAAGGTAGTTGAGGCTCAGAGAGGTGAAGTGACTTGCTTAGGTTTCATACAGCAAGCGAGTGGGCAATGTTGGGATTTGAACCTGGCTCTCAAGCCCTTCACCATGGGCTGAGGGTCACTCTTGGGGTGTCTTCCCTCCTCTTCATTCTTGAGGACATACCAGCCCTGTCCTCTGCAGGGCCCTGTTAGTCCTCACGGGTCAGGGGAATTTGGAATATCTGCTACTTTTCGGAGCCTGCCTGTTCCTGCGAGATGCCATAACCAGAAAGTTGAATGCCCTATTAGCCCAATAAGCATAGAAAGACTGAGCCGTAAAAAAAAAAACAAAAAGCAAAACTAATGAGATGAAGTGACATTTTTGAATGCTCCTCATGGGCAAGGTGCTTTGGATGCATGCTTACGTCACGTTGTCCTCGGCACAGCCATAACTGGAAGTCATCTTAGTTAGGAAAGTTTTTGGCGGCAAGTGAGAGAAAATCTGACTCACGGTGTCTTCAGCAACAAAGGCATTTGCTTAGCTCATTAAACGATAAGTCTGGGGGGCTTCCCTGGTGGCACAGTGGTTGAGAATCTGCCTGCCAATGCAGGGGACACGGGTTCGAGTCCCGGTCTGGGAAGATCCCACATGCCGCGGAGCAACTAGGCCCGTGAGCCACAACTACTGAGCCTGTGCGTCTGGAGCCTGTGCTCCGCAACGGGAGAGGCCGCGATAGTGAGAGGCCCGCGCACCGCGATGAGGAGTGGCCCCCACTTGCCGCAACTAGAGAAAGCCCTCGCACAGAAACGAAGAGCCAACACAGTCATAAATAAATAAATAAAATTAAAAAAAAAAAAAAAAAAAAACGATAAGTCTGGGGGTAAGTGGTTCCAGGGATGGTTCCTCTGCAGCTCTGGTTTGGGGTTCTGCCATTTTCCTGGCCTTCCCTCATAATATCCCCACCATCACATCCTTACACAATGGCCCCCAAAGAAAAGGAGGAGAATAGGGAGGGAAAAAATTCCCAGAAGCCCCCAACAAATGTCCAGATGGTGCTCACGTGGCCACCACTGGACCAATCCCTAGCAAAGAGGGATGTCCCTGGCTGGCTCAGACCAATGCTGGTTCATTCTGTGGGAAGGGGGTGGGGCCATCTTCCTAAACACCTGCTTGATTCATGAACAAAATCAGATTCTGATAGCAAGGGAGAAGCCAGGGGCCCCAAAACCTTCTTCCCTCTTTGGTGTGTGAGCAGCTGGCCTCCTTCCCTAGAGGGGATTTTGCCCCTGGGCTGAAGGGGAAAGAGGGACATTTTATTTGGGGGGGAGTTGGACTGAGGTGATGCTAGTTTGCACTCAAGCCAGGGGTGTGGGATTGGAGAGCTAACATTTATTGAGCACCTACTGTGTGCCAGGCTCCATGCTGGGTGATTTCATTCTCTCATCATTTAATTCAGTCCTCACAACTGTCCTGTGAGGAAGGAACTGTTCTCCACATTTCTCAGATAAGAAAACTGAGACCAAGCCTTGATCACACATATGGTGAGAGGCTGGATTGGAATTAAGTGCTAATGGCAGTTGACCCCCACTAAAGCTCACTGTGCGCCCGGCACTCTGACAAGTGTGTCACCTGGATTAGGTCATTTACTCTTCACTTCATCCTCATTTCACCGATGAGGCACCTAGGCTCAGGGATGTGGAGCAGACTGCCTGAGGTCACACGGTTTAGTATTGGCCAAGCCGGACTGTGAACCCCACTGCCAGAAGGCTGCCCCGTGGGGCTCCCCAAATGTGGAGAAAATCCTCCAGGCCTGTTCTGTGGCCTTTTTGGGATTGTCAGCTTTGCTGGTGGGTAAGCCGGATAAATAAACAAGAGGTTCAAGAAACTCCTTTTGCCTCTTGACATTCTCAGTCTGCTGAGGCCACGTGAGGGTCATCCAACTGCCTTGACAGCCGACATTAAACAGACAAATAAATGAAGCTCTAATATGATAGCAGGAAATGTTAAGTACTGTCAAGGAGAAAAAAAACAAACCCAAAACAGTTCAAGGCAACAGACAGGGCTGATGTGACTGCCTTAGAGCAGGCAGTCAGGGAGGGCTTCTTTGAGCAGCTGACAACTGAGCAGAGACAGAGGGATGAGGGATGTGATGATAAAAGCCAGCTGTGCAAGTATATGAGAGAAGAGTGTTCCAATCAGAGGGAATAGCAAGTGCAAAGGCCCTGAGGTGGGCGTGAGTTTGGAACACTTGCGGCAGGGTGAGAGGTGAGTGTGGCTGGAGCAGAGTGGGTGAGGCAGAGAGTGGGAGGACACGAGGCCAGGGAGGTAGAGGTGGGAGGGGGCAGATCATGTCCTCACAGGACCTTGTAAGGACTTGGGCTGTGCTCTGAGTGAGGTGGAGCCATGGAGGGTTCTGAGCAGGATTCAGTGGAGGATCTGACTTAGGTTCTAGCGGGATTCTTCGGACAACCGCGGGGAGAATGGACTGCAGAGAGATGAGGGCAGAAGCCAGGAGACCAGGGAGGAGTAACAGCTCAGCCTGGGGGCTATTGGTAAGATGAAATGAAACCTGTCGCAATTCACCCAGCAGTGAGCAACAGCCCCAGGATTAGAATCAGACATTCTGGGTCCCAGCTCCACACTCTGCCCCCTGCCTCACAAAACTCACACGTGCCCAGCACTCCTAGTTTGCACTTCCCTCTACTGACAAGCTCTCATCAATGCTTCACGGCAACCCCCTAAGGTAAAGTACAACTCTGACCTCTCTGTCCCCAGATAAGGAAGCGGCTTAAGAGAGGGTAAGTTCCCTGGCCAAGGTTTCCCAGGTGTAAGTGGGGTGGGGGGTGTGTAGGGAGTGGAGAGGGTGGAGTGAGGTCCAGACGCTTCCAGCTGGGAGCCCAGGTTCTCGCCAGTGCCCAGGGGTGGTCTCTTGCAGAGCCACGGGCACCAGAGGCCAACACCCTATGCACCAGGTAATGTGACAATGTCCACCATATTCTGAGCCCCTGCTGTGCTCCGGGTACACGTGGGTGATGTACACTTATTGTCCCTTACAGCAGTTGCAGATGAGGGACTCAGAGCGCAGTGCTCTGAGCTCTTGTGCCCTCTCCACTGTAGTTATTGAAGGTAAAATAGGCGGCGGTACAATGCCACTCCGCCCAGACCAACAGGATAGAAAACTAATGGTCTCTAGCCCATCCGGGGTGGGGTGGGGATGGGATGGGTGAGGGGCGGGGGGGCGGCTAGAGTGGTGGAGACAGTTTAGGTGGAATGTGGAGGAAAGGCCCTTCCAGTCCCCTCCCACCCCCACTCCCTACTCTGCCACCGCTTGACCTCTCATCCTCACGCTTTCTCTATCCCCATCACCCCTCCGTCCCCCCATAGTCCCTTCTTTCCTCTTCCCCAAATCCCCCATTCCTCCCCCACACCCCCGCGTAACCCCCCGTCCCTGCACATCCCCTCCCTTTCCCCTGCACCATCCCTCCCGTTCCACGCACACCCCTCCCACCCTTTCCTGGGCCGGGGGTCGGAGCCCGTCCCGCAGAAGCTGAGCCGAAAGGAGTCTCCAAGAGCGACCCCACCCACCCCTCTGGACCTGGCAGGGATCGCAGGCCCTGCCCCCGCCCGTAAGCGGGTGGGCGGGGGAGGGGGGGAGAGGGAGGGGCGTGGGGGCGGGGTCTGCTCCGGGACTGGGCCCCCGTGGCCCCCGTGGCCCCCAAGCCAGCCGGCCGCCTCCGGCGCTCCGCAGCCGTAGCCTGGTCGCCGGGCCTGCCATGTCCTGGGCCGTGGTCTTCGGGCTTCTGGCCGCGCTGCTGCTGCTGCTGCTGCTGACCCGCCGGCGCACGCGGTGAGTGCCCCCCGCCCGACCGGCCCCCGGCTCCCCCCACCCCGGCCCGCCAGCGCCGCCCCCGGCCAGACAAAGGGTCGTCTCCGCTCAGGCCCGCGCCCCGGCTGCAGCGAGGGGGTCGCCGAGCCAGCGGCAGGCCCACGTCGGAGCCCCCGCTCCAGTCCTCCGGGCAGGAGAGGGTCCTCTTCCCACCGTCCCCTACACCCACCGGGCGAGCCTGGAGGTGGGAGTCCAGGTGTCCGGCCGAAGGGGCTTCCGCGCCCCTCCCCCGCCCCGGCGAGGGGGCCAGGCCCAGAGGGCTTAAAGAGGGCTCAGAGTTGGGGAGACGCGCGCGGGAAGGTGCAGGGACAGGAGTCCCAGAGCGCTGCGCACCCACCGCACACACTCGCTCGGCCGGGGCGCGAGAAGCCCGGGCCTGGCCCAGAGAGCGGTGCCCGGGACCTGCGAGGGCGTTTCAGGTGAGAACCGAGAGTCACGGGTGCAGAGTGGGTGCGTGGACATGCTCGGTGTGACTCCCGGTGGAAGAAGCCCCCTCCCACTCTTCAGCCTCTGCCTGGATCGTGCACCAACTCGGTGTCAACCCCCAGGCTTGCTCTCACCCCCATTACGCAGACGGCAGAGTTGAGGCTGGGGAAGGCAGAGGCCCAGAACGATGCCCTCTTCCCGGCCCTGGAACCACCTTCCACAGGATTCCCCGATCCGGATGCAGGGGCTGAGTAGGCTCGGTATTTCCCTCTGCCAGAGAAACTCAGGCCCACAAAGGGGTCTCCCTTCTGCTGAGGTCTACTCGGGCAGAGTAGAACCAGAACCAAATGCCTCCGCTTCCTAGTCCCTAAGGTTCTCCTGCTCCATTGAGAATCTGCGATTTAGGAGAAAAGTAAAACTCATCCATCTCAAATCAAGGAGATGGAAGTATAGATCTTTTTCTTTTTATAAAATATTTTAAAAATTAATTTGAATTGCACAAGGAATACATTCGACTTAAGCATTTATCCCATTATAAATAAGACTGAAGCCCTTCTAACCACTCTTCCGACAATTCAGGACCTCTACTGTTGACTAATTTGAGAGGAACCTCCCAGATCTTTTTAAAAGATTTTTTATTTTAGACTGGTTTTATGTTTACAGAAAAGTTGTACAAAGAGTTCCCAAATACCCCGCACAGTTTCTGCTATTGTTAACCTCTTACATTATCATGGTACAGTCATTAAAACTAAAAAGACCAACACTGGTCTGTTACGATTAACCAAACTCCAGACTTTATTTGAATTTCATCAGTTTTTCCATTAACGTCTTCTTTTTGTTCTATGATCTCATCCAGGATACTGCCTTTGGTTGTCATATCTCCTCAGCCTCCCAGCTGTTTCAAAAATTATTCTTATACGCATAGACATTAGCTCATAGATAACACAGGGCAGTGGAACTGTGGTGTGTGTGTGTGTGTGTGTGTGTGTGTGTGTGTGTGTGTGTGTGTGTGTGTGTGTTTAAATCAGAGTGTCTGAAAATTCCAGAAATTTTCTGGAAACCTTTTATTTTTAAACAATGTGTTAGTTGAATTTCCACACAGTGAGTTCACGATATTTTTGTTCAACCTCTGGACACCTTTCCAGGTGAAACGTAACACCATACATTCAATCATTTGCCTGGAAAAATGAAAACGAAAAAGGCTACAGATAAGTTTCCTTATAGAGAAATAAATTATTTTTCCTAAGTTGCCAGGCTTTTTGGAAACTCTGAACAGAGTTGTTTTCAGACTGTACCTTTGCTGTTTTCACTCCAGATTTTCATTTTGACATCCGTCCATGTTGCTATGTGGAGATCGAATTCATTCTTTCGATTTTTTTTTGTGTAGTATTCCATAGTATGAATAGGTGCAGGTTTCTTTTTTCCCTTTTATTCCTGTCCCTATTGAGGGACTCAAGTTGTTTCCAGTGTTTTTGCTATTTCAGACAATGTGCTGGGCTCATCCTGTGGGGCCTCCTGGTCTGTGCTTTTCTCTGGGGCAGATGAGGGCAGCCACAGAATACATGGATTCTGGGAGGCTGGGAACCTGGGTGCTTAGCATATGGAAACTCCCAGCCTCCAGGAATAAGAACAAGTTGAGTAACTGCTCTCTGCCTCAGTTTCCCAATCCTTATGCTTTTTTTTTTTTGGCCACACCATACGGCATGCAGGATCTTAGTTGCCCAACCAGGGATCAAACCTGTGCCCCCTGCAGTGGAAGCACAGTCTTAACCACTGGACCGCCAGAAAAGTCCAGTTTCCCAGTCTTTAAAATGGGAATGATGATGGAATTGCTTAGCAGTCTAGTGTTTAGGATTCCATGCTTCCACTGCAGGGGGCACAGGTTCGATCCCTGGTCAGGGAACCAAGATCCCACAGGCCGCACGGCACTGCCAAAAGAAACCCAACAAAACAAAACAAAACAGGGAATGGTGACAATAATAGTAGGTGAGAGTGGAATTGCTGGATTAGAAGGAATGCCAAACATTATTTTCGCTAATTCTTGCTATCAATCCAGAGAGCTGATTTGTCTTTGAGGGTGAGTTGTTGATTTTTATACCTGTGGACAGCTTAGAAGTTTCACCAGGTGGGTACTGGGGAGAAGTGTGGGTATGGGGGCCACTGACAGTTGTGTGGGTGGTAGTGTGGACCCTGGGGGGAAGAGTTGCATGGACCCTTGGGAGACCCCACAGGGGCCGGAATTTAGGCCCCCAATCTCATTTTCTCCTAACTTGGAGATGGGGGCACTCTTGTTATCCCCATTTTACAGAGGAGAAAACTGAGGCCCAGAGAGGCCAAGCAACTTGCCCAGGGTTGCGTGGACTAAAATTTGGGCTTCAGGAATTTTTAATTTTCAGAAAAAATGAATTTTCGTTCTTCCCACACATTTTATTTGTGATCTGAATGCTCAAAAGTCTTAAACCACATGATATTAAGATAGTAAGAGGTACAGCTATGACCAGAAGATTCTTCAGGAACCACAAATAATCAAGTGTTGGAAAAAGAGGTAGACGAGACTGATGCTGTGTTGATGGCGATCCAGAGTTTGGGTCAAAACACGCGAGGGGGGCTTCCCTGGTGGCGCAGTGGTTGAGAGTCCGCCTGCCGATGCAGGGGACATGGGTTCGTGCCCCGGTCCGGGAGGATCCCACATGCTGCGGAGTGGCTGGGCCTGTGAGCCATGGCCGCTGAGCCTGCGTGTCCAGAGTCTGTGCTCCGCAACGGGAGAGGCCACAACAGTGAGAGGCCAGCGTACCGCAAAAAAAAAAAAAAGAAAAAAAACCCCAAAAAAACACGCGAGGCCCTGCACCTCCCACGGCTCATTCCCTTCTCCTGATCAGCCCCCGAGGTGATGTCCATCACCCCACCTGACAGCTGAGGCTTAGAAAGGCTAAGTGACCTCCTTAAGGCCACACAGAAGTTATATTCTACATCTAGCTGGTTCCAAAATTCATGCTTTTCTCAATTAAAGGGTAAAAAAAGCATGACTTCAGTCAGTCAGTTACTCTTGTCTTTACATCTGGCCTTTTTAAAAAATTAAAACATTTTTAACTATGAAAAGTTTCAACTATACAGAAGAAATTAAAAGAACAGTATAAGAACCCCTTGTACCCATCACCTTGATTTGACAGCTGTTAACATATTTTTAAAAATTACAGATATCATGATATCTCAACATTAAGTATTTCAGGGTGCATGTTAAAAAACAATTGTGATGCTACTATTCTGCCTGAGAATATAAAAGATAATTCTTTTTTTTTTTTTTTTTTTTTTTTTTTCTTTTTGCGGTATGCGGGCCTCTCACTGCTGTGGCCTCTCCCGTTGCGGAGCACAGGCTCCGGACGCGCAGGCCCAGCGGCCATGGCTCACGGGCCCAGCCGCTCCGCGGCATATGGGATCCTCCCAGACCGGGGCACGAACCCGTATCCCCTGCATCGGCAGGCGGACTCTCAACCACTGCGCCACCAGGGAGGCCCAAGATAATTCTTTTTTTAAAAATAAATTTCTGCTATTTTTTTTTTTTTTTTTTTTTTTTTTTTTTTTTTGCCACACTGCACAGCTTGTGGGATTTTAATTCCCCAACCAGGGATGGAACCAGGCCCCTGGCAGTGAGAGCACGGAGTCCTAACCACTGGACCACCGGGGACCTCCCTAAAAGATAATTCTTACTATCATCTAGTTCCCAGTCCAAATTCAAATTTCTGCCAGTATGGCAAAGAATTTAAAAACCCGGCTCAGTAACCGTCAGTATTTTCTCCTGGGAAAGGTGGTGAGCAGGGAGTTAGGAGGCCTTGGGTTGGGACTTAGGAGTCTGACTGCTGTGCCCACTGGGGCTAATTATCTGCCACGTGAGTATCAGAAACATCCTTCCTGCTTTCCGGGCCTTAGTTTCTCCATCTGGGCTCTGAGCTAGCTCACGTGGCTGGTCTCATGCCCCAGCCACTACACCAGGCTGAATGCATCTGTCTTCCTCTTTGGGCTTGTGTAGCTGCACCAGGGAGCATTGGAAGAAGTCTCCTGGGTGGGAGACCCTTTTTTGGGTGGCACAGTGGCATCAGATGAGGGTTCCTAGAGGCACAAGGGTCATTCTGGGCCCTTGCAGGATACAGAATTACTAGGCAAAAATAAATCTGTCTCATTCTAACATGCACTAACCGGAGGTCAACAAATGGTAGTCCATGACTGGATTCAGCCCCAGATGGGTCTGATGTGGACCACACAGTACAAGGGGGGAAAATTGGGGGAGTACACACACAAACCCCCAGATTTCCAGCTTCTCCTGAAAAATCGGAAGATCTAGCAACACTTGCCTGGGACTCAGTTGTAGAACCTGCCCTAAACCTTGCCACAGTCTCCACCACTCCCTATTGCCTCTCCAACATGCAGCTGTTCTATTTATCACTATACCTGCTCTACTGTTTCTTTTATGATGCTGAGGAACAATTCTATGAATCTGTGTCTATTACAAAAACAGGAAAACAGAACCTAGAGCAAGGCGGCCACGTGCTTTTTCTACACCATGGGAGGCAATGGGAGGGAAGAGCAGAAGAGGGTTAGGGAGACCCTTGGTTAGTGGCCGACAGTCTGCGGATGAGCCCTGGGGAGAGAAAGGGTTCAACAGTTTAAACAGGCTCAGGTTGTTCCAACCCTGCTGGGCAGCAGCCAGCCCCTCTGTTCCTCCATTATATCCTCCTTGAGGCCCTGAATTGAGTTGAAACTACTGGACAGAGAGGTTGGGCAATCTACCAACACTGCACAGCTAAATGAGCAGCCTCTGCTCTGGGCAAGCCAGAATGCAGACTGTGTGTCAGGCTCTTGACCTGCATTAGCTCCCTTAACCTTCTTATGAGTCTGGGAGGCAGGTGCTGCTCATTGAGCACCAACTGTGTGCATGATTCGTTCATCTGAGACATATTTATTAAGCGTCTACTATGTCCCAGGCACTGTTCTAAGTTCTGGGTCTACAAGAAGTGTCTGCCTTCATGGAACTTCTGTCCAGAGAGGGTGTGATACTTCAAGGGACACAAAGGTGGTTGATATCCATGCATGACTTTCTCCCTGATTTTCTCAAAGGTTTGAGTGGGAGAGAAAGACAGGACAGATGATGGGATTGGCGGTGGGCTCTGTGAGCAAAGAATGGGCAGGTTTTTGAGGAACCCACATGATGGGAATCAGAGCTCCAGGGGAGAATCAGAAAAGATGCTTTGGTCTCTGAACCAGGAAGGGAAGGCAGCGATCAGCCGTGCGGGCAGCAGCTGGGGATGAGAGGGTCACGCCCTGCATCCCTGCCCCCCAGGGCCTGGCAGTGCTTCAGAACAGTGAGAGTGTCCATGAAGGAGGCCAGAGACCGCAGACCCCAAAATAGAGCCTCCTTCACCCCCGCTGGCCTCTGGCTGAGTCACCCTGGAATGTGACCTGGGCCTGAGTTGGATTCAGGGCCCGGGGGCTGAAGGAGCCTCTGGCACATCAGGAATCAGACGCTTGGGCTCCCAGCTTCCTGCCTTTGTCCGCACCTCCTTGGAACTTTGCAGGGGAAAGATGAATGCTGCCAGAAATAACACCAGGCTCGCTGGGGAGCTCCGGTGGCAGCCAGAGTCAAAGGCAGGGAAAGGAAGCCCCATCCACACCCCAGAAGATGTCTTAGGGGAAAGTCTCAGGCCCTGCGTTTGGGAAGGTCGCTGAAACCTCTCTGTGTCTCAGTTTCCTCACCTGCAGAGTGGCTGTGCAGATGTCCACTTGGGGTGACTTGGGGCCAGGGTAGCATCAAGAGTGTGGGCTCTGCAGCCAGGCCTGCCTGGATTAGAAACCCAGACCCTCCACGGTGGGCCCTCGGGCAAGTGGCTCAGCCCCTTCTGTGCCTCAGTTTCATCTGCTGTAAAATGGGCTTGGTAGAAGTACAATGCTTCCTTCCTCAAGGGATAACACAGTGAGGGCTCATCAAGTATCAGCCATTATTACCAAGCAAGGAAACCTTTGCACCTGGCATATAGCCGTTGCTCAAGAAATGGCACCCGGGAGTCACATTGGTCCTGCTTCTCAGACCCACCCCAGCTGCTCCCCGGTTGCCAGGTGCCAGGCACTGTTCTATAGCCCCCTTCATCTTCATCACAGCCCAGTGTAGTCTGTAGTGTCGTCAGTCCTCTTACAGGTGAGGAAACAGGCGTAGGGAAGCAAAGTCACACGGCCGGCAAGAAGCATGGCTGGGATTTGAAGCCAGGAAGTGTGGTGCTAAAGTCAGGCTCGTAACAACCATCCTGCCCTCCTGCCTCTTGTGCAAAAATCGCCGCTCCTGTGTCCTGTCTCTGGGCTCAGACCTGGACTGGAAGAGGGCTGGTGCACACTGGGCTCCTCCAGCCCTGTGCTGCGCCAGCCTTTAAACGGAGCCTTCAGGAGAAGGTGGCTCACAGAGAGGCGAAGGGAAAGGAAGGGTCTTGGCACGTCCCCAGCACCCCCTTAGAATCCCCGAGCTGCACCTTTGCGAGTCTCCTCAATGATGGGCTCAGAGGCAGGGTGGGAGTGGGGCGAGAGGAGGAAGGGGGTGGGGGGAGGCGCTTCCTAATGCCCTCAACCCTCACCTCTGGTTCTGCTTCCATATTTCCCAAACTCTGGCCCTCAAATCTAGCCAGTCTCTCTGTCCACCACCTGTTCCCCGCTTTGGGTTATGTTGGGGGACAGTCAGACTGAGGAGGCGGGAGGCCGTGGTGGAAGAAGGTAGACAGGGAGGGGAAGGATGAAGGGAAGGTGGTCCCCCCTGGGGATGGCACAAAACCCCCGCCCTGGAAGTGGACAAGTCGGATGCTAGCCCTGGCTCCTGGGGGCTCACAGCCTCCACTCCCACCGTTACTGCTTTAGTCTCCTGACACATCTCCCTCCTGCCTCTTGCTCTTGCAACCTTTATTTATTTTTTTGGCCGCACCACGCAGCCTGTGGCATCTCAATTCCCCGACCAGGGATTGAACCTGTGCCTCCTGCAGTGGAAGCGTGGAGTCCTAACCACTGGACCGCCAAGGAATTCCCTCTTGCAACCTTTTTTATTTTTTTTTGCGGTATGCGGGCCTCTCACTGTTGGGGCCCCTCCCGTTGCGGAGCACAGGCTCCGGACGTGCAGGCTCATGGGCCCAGCCGCTCCGCGGCATGTGGGATCTTCCCGGACCGGGGCACGAACCCGTGTCCCCTGCATCGGCAGGTGGACTCTCAACCACTGTGCCACCAGGGAAGCCGTCTTGCAACCTTTTAAAAGCACAATCACATCACTTCCTAAATCCTACTTCAAACCCTCCAGAGGGTCCCCACCACACTTGTAATAAAAGCCAGACTCTGTCCTCGGCCACTGGCCCTCTTGGTCCCCAGGTCATTTCCAGTCTTTCACCCCCACATCCTCCACTCCCGCCACAGCGGCTCCTGCTGTCTTGAGAGCATCACCAAGTGCACTCTTACCCCAGGGCCTTTGCACTTGCTGTTCCCACTGCGTGTAAGGTTCTTCCTCCCGCTCTTCCTTCCCGTCTCTGCTCACATGGCACCTCCTTGGAGAGGCCCTCCCTGACCACCTTCTCTAAACTAGCGCCTCCCCACTGTCTCGTATCACCCTTCTTTCTTTTTTCTTTAATGAGATGTATTCCCCATACTATAAAGCTCACCCTTTTAAAATATACAATTCAGTGGTTTTTAGTATAGCCACAGGGCTGTGCACCCATCACCACTATCTAACTCTGGAATATATTCATCACTCCAAAAAGAAACCTGGTACCCGTGAGCGGTCACTCTCCATTCCACCTTTCCAGACCCTGGAAACCACGAATCTACTTTCTGGCTCCACTGATTTGCCTTTTCTGGACATTCATAGAAATAGAATCATACCCAGTGTGGCCTTTGGTGTCTGGCTTCTTTTACTCAGCATGACGGTTTTGAGGTGCTTCCAAGTTGTAGCATGAATCAGTACTTCACTCCTTTTCATGACTGAATAACGTTCCACAGTATGAATACACCCCATTGTGTTTATACATTCATCTGTCGGTGGACATTTGGGTTGGTTCCACTTTGGGGCTATTATGATTAATGATACTATGAACAATAGTGTATACGTTTATGTATGAACTTATGTTTTCAATTCTTTGGGGGTATATTACTGGGTCATATAGTCACTCTTTTAATCTTTCAAGAAACTGCGGGACTCGTTTCCAAAGCAGCTGCACCATTATACATTCCCACCAGAAATACATGAGGATTCCCATTTCTCCACAGTCTTCCCAGCACTTTATTTCCTTTTTTTTTTTTTTTTTTTTTAACATTATGGCCGTCTTAGTGGATTTGAAGTGGTCCTGCTTGTTGTTTTGATTTTCATTTCCCCAGTGATGTTGAGAATCTTTTCATGTGCTTCCTGGTCATTTGTATATCTTCCTTGGAGAACTGTCCATTCAGATTCTTTTGTGCATTGTTAAATTGGGCTATTTGTCTCTTCACTGTCACGTTTTATCTCCTTTATTTTCTTCATCACACTTCTCTCTCTCTGAAATGATATTGCTTCTTTGTTTTGGTCTGTCTCCCCTTATTAATTAGTATGGAAGCCCCGTGGGGTCAGGGCCCTCCACCTCATCTTCCCTGTTCGCTCCTGTATCTCCAGCACCCAGGACGATGCCTGCTTCATAGTTAATATTTGGTGAAGGTGTGAATGTAATATCGTGAGGCCCATTTTGTGATCGTAACATAGCTCTCTTTAGCTAACAGCCCCTCCCTCAGAGGGAGGATGAGATGAGACATTCATATATCAAATGCTTGGCCAAGGGCAGGGCCCAGTGCAAGTGCAATGTCAGTTTGAGTGTATTAGTTATCTCTTGCTGTGTAACAAATTACCATATAGTTGGGAGCTTAAAACAACACCCATTTATTAGCTCACACTTCAGTAGATCACAGGTCCAGTACAGTGTGTCTGTGTTCTCTGTCTAGAGTCTTACAAGGCAGAAATTAAGGTGTTGGCCAGGCTGCCTTCCTTTCAGGAACCCCCAGGGGAGAATCTGGCTGAATTCAGCTCCTTGCGGTTGTGGGACTGAGGTCCCCATTTCCTTGCTTGCTGTCAGCCAAGGTCCACTCATAGCCCCTAGAGGCCCCATGCATGCCTTGCCATGTGGCCCCTTCCATCTTCAAAGCCAGCAGCCAAGAATCTGCCTTATACCAAATCTCAGTCTCTTTTGCCAGGAAGATCCCTGCCCCTTGTAAACCCTGTCCTCACCTGATTAGGTCAGGTCCACTAAGAAGAATCATCCTTTCTCAAAGTCAACTGTACCATCTACCTCACTCAGTTGTAGGTCATTGTAGTCATCTTAGAATTCCATCCACCGTAGTGAGCTGTAGATATGTTATTATATCCTCAGAGGAGTCCCTCTGCTCTCACAGATGAGATGTTGACCTTGAATATCACACACAACCTTCCTACCCCCTGGCTGAGCTACCTGTACCCCTGGGGCATCCCCACAGGCCGTGGGCATGGCCTCTGGCCTCCTGAGATACCTCAGATTCTGAGCTGGAGAGGGGCAGTCAGGGGTCAGCGAGAGGGCAGTTCTTCTACCACCTCCTGCCATCCAGCCACGCTCTCCAGCCTTACCCTTTCTCGGTGGGCATGAGAGGAAGTGTGAGATGACCAGGACCCTGGTCCATGCTGGCTCAAACAGAGAACTCTGTATCCTAATACTACTGGGTTCTGGAAGGTTCTCCTACCTGCAGAGAGATGACCACCTTAATGGACCCCCCAGTATGTACCAACATCAACTGGTACCCCAGCTTCTGCTCTCAGCCCCCTGTGGTCTATTCCCTACTCAGCAGCCAAAAGCCTCTTGTAAAAACCAAAGCCAAATCCTGTCCCCCCTCTGCTTCAAACTCCGATGGCTCCCACCTCACTCAGAGCAAAAGCTGAAGTCCTCAGAGCTGCCTACAAGGCCCTGCATGGTCTGGCCCCTGTTACTGTTCCGGCCTCACCTTCTACTGTACACGTCTTGTTCCCACATCCAGCCACCCTGGCCTCCTCACTGTTCTTTGAACACACCAGGCATGATCCAACTTAGGGGCCTCTGCACGTGTTCCTTCTGCTTGGAAGCTCTTCTTTTAGATATCCATGTGGCTCCCTCCCTCACCGCCTTCAGGTCTTCGGTCAAATGTCTCCTCTGGGAAGCCTTCCTCTCCACTGAAAATCTCACACCATGCCTCACACTCTCTTCCCTGCTTTATCAAATGGTGATAAGTGCTGTGGCTTCTGCAGGCGACCTGGCGAGCCTCCCCTGGACCTGGGCAGTATCCCCTGGTTGGGCTATGCTTTGGAGTTTGGAAAAGATGCTGCCAGCTTCCTCACTAGGATGAAGGAGAAGCATGGTGATATCTTTACTGTAAGTGCCTCTTTTGCCTCTTGGGAGGGAAGGGAATGAGCAGCTGGGCCTCTTAACCCTGGTGTTTACTGATTTCTTCAATACCCGTCCATACACTAACCATCCAGTGGTCCAGCCAACTTTCTATATGCCTATCCAACTGTACATCCAACATTTATCTAACATTCATCCCTTCATTATCCCTCTAGCATCTTCCCAACATGCAGCTATGCAGTCACTTAATATTATCCAATACTTGGTGTGTTCATCTAACCGACCTCTATCCGTTCATTCAACTTCCATCTGTCCGACATCCACCCATCCAGCTAACATCTGTCCTTCTGCCTATCTGCCCAATATCTAAGCAGCCTTCTTCCGTCTTAATATCCATCCAATATTCATTCATATATTCCATTTCCATCAACCTCCATCTATCCACTCATTCGTCCATCTTTCTAAATATCTATCCAAAATCTGTCTATCCATCCACTTGTCCGTCATCTATTCCTCTACCTGTCTACCCAATTTATCCAGCATTCTTCCACTCATGGACGTAGCATCCAACCAACTTTCAACCATATATTCAATTTCCACCAACTTCCATTCTTCTGCTTATCTGCCCATGTTTCCATCCATCTGCCACCACCACCCAGCATTTGATTATCTATCCTTTCAATATCCAACGTCTGTCCACTCTATATACATCTATTTATATCTCTCTCCAACCACCACTTCAACATCCAAACACCCGTCACTCATCCATCCACCTTCCATGTCTCCTTCTAACTTGGAAGTTAGAAGTGAATCCAACATTCACCCTTCAGTCTGTTTACCCAGCATCCACTTAGCATCCTGCCATCCATTTACCCAACATTCATTCATACATTTAGTTTGCAAGCAACCTCTAGCTGCCCATCCATCCATCTTTCCATCCCACATACATTCAATGATCTATCCTTCCATTTATCCACCCATCTAACCATCCATCCAGTAGCATTTTCCTTGGATATTGGCTTGTATTTTATAAGAGAGTTTGATTAACATGACTCACAGACCACATTTTGAAAAGGGCTAAGGCAGTGGGTGGTTAGAGTTGTGTGACCCCCTCCACAGACATTTGAGGGAAAATGCCCTTTGTTGACTGCAGGATTACAGCTCTCCAGTGCTGTTTCCTTCCCGTCTTGAGCAGCATGTTACATACAGGGCTCAGCCTCCCAAAGAAGGTTTCGCTTTCACATCCGCTAGCATTTATCCAACAACATCCATCCATCCTTCCTTCCTTTCTTCCATCCATTTATCCACTCATCCATCCATCCACCCACCCACACCTATAATATATCCATTTATCCACCAACATCCTCCCGTCCATCCATCCGTACATTCATCCATCCATCCATCCATCCATCCATCCATCCATCCACCTATGATGCACACACATCCATCTGCTGCTTCTGTGGGCAGACTCTCTCCTGGCTGCTGGAGATACGACATTAACCAAGATAACCATGGAAGATGCTCCAAAGTGAGGTGGTTAAGAGCATAACCTTTGGTTCAGAAAAAGTGCCGAATTCCATTCCCAGCTCTGCCACTTCTCAGCTGTGTGATCTCGGGCACGTTATACGCCTCATCACATTTCAGCTATAAATGGGTGAATGATGGTCCCTGCCTCACAGGGTGGTTGTGAGAGGTAGATGAGGGGACGTTGTCTGTTAAGTACCTGGTGGGGCCACTGCCTGTCACGGGGTAAGTCGACCTCTGAGAACTGCTGTTGTTCATAGTCGTACTCCTCACTCCATCCCTGCCAACTTCCCAGGTGCTGGTGGGGGGCAGGTATGTCACTGTCCTCCTGGACCCACACTCCTATGACATGGTGGTCTGGGAGCCTCGCACCAGGCTGGACTTCCACGCCTACGCCGTCTTCCTCATGGAGAGGATTTTCGATGTGCAGCTTCCGCATTACAGCCCCAGTGATGAAAAGTCCAAGATGAAACCGTGAGTGGCTGCAGATGGTACCCATGGGTGGGCCAAGGTGGGCGATTGGCTTCTACCTGCATAGTTCAAGTCCTGTGTGAGCTGAGCTTGTTTCCACATCAGGTGTCCAGTAAAGACATTTCGTTTTGTGAAAACAAACAAAAACAAAACAAGAGACAACCCTAGAGAACTGGGCTGAAGAAGAACTCTTTACTTCCCAAGAGGCAGCTCTGATTTTTAGTAGAAAAAGACCAGTGTTGGGGTCAGCTAGACCTAGATTCAAATCCTAGCTGTGTGACTTTGGGCAAACCACACCCCCGCACCGAGCCTCTGTTTCCACATCTGTCAAATAAAGGGAGGTGGTGGGGTGATTAATGTTTTTGAGTCCATACTCTATGCCAGGCATCATGCATGATCTCATGAGTCTTCACAGCAATGCTGGAGGGTAACTTACAGCCCCATTTTATAGATGAGGACACGGGGCTCAGAGAAGAGAAGTGACTTGCCTGAGGTCACACAGCTAGGAAGTGGTGCAGGTCCTGAAACATAAGTAATACTTACATCAACAAAAGGACCTGTGAGGGCATTTACCCTGTATTCATTCATACACTGGTCACCATCCTAGATGCAGGAGTGCAGAATGACGCCAACCTCCCTCTGAAGACACCTGCCAAATGCCAGGTGTTTGATAGGCACATGTTCATGTCTGTGCAACAGCTTCAGAGGTAGGTATTTTTATCCATATTTTACAGATGAGGAAACAGAGGCTCAGAGAAGTGAAGTGACTTACCCAAGGTCTACTGCTAGTAAGTGTCAGAGCTGGGATTTGAACCCAGGTCTGAAGACTCCACAGCCCATTCTCCTCCCACCGAGATATTGAGGAAGTAAGACTGCATCCTTCCCTGAAGAGTGCACACGGTCTGATGGTCATCTTTAGTGATCTCTCTCCAGGAAGACTCACCTCCTGGAGTCAGGAAAAGCTTCTAGAAGGCTGGGTTTTGCGGGACTCCTAAAGCTGAGGAAAGGCCAGCATCATGAGGTGAACATGGATGAGAGGCAATGCTCAGTCTGACCTTGGCTTTGTGGGACAGCTGCTAGGAGTATTCCTGAGCCTGAGTGTCCTGGGTCCTGCTATTCTAGGGGTCCCATTAGCAACAAGAGTCCACAGTTCACTGCATCCTACCCGCCTACCCAGGAGGATCCCTGTTTCCTCCAGTGTCTACCCCGAGAGTTTCTGGGCATTTCTCAAAAGCTGGCATGAGGTCTTCTGGGCATGGCTGCCACATCTATTGGGGGCTACTGTCTCTGTCAAGGACTAGTGCTTGGAGTGGAGTCAAGGGAACAGCTGGAGCAGGGCCGATCACTATGTCAGCTCCCACGTATTAAGCACTTACAATGTGCCAAGCGCTATGTTAAGCCCTTCACACACGTTATCTCACATGGGTCGTATCTACTGTTTTTCCAACAGTGAAACATCCCAAAGCTTTTATTACCTGGAAGTTCACGGAACCCCTCTGGAAGCTTTCCCGTCTTGAATTATCCAAGAAACCAGGGGCTTATTCAGTCTAAAGGGGTCCATCCTATGTCCAAACAGCAGGTGGCGACAGAGAGCCAGAGCACCTGATGGGCACACTAGCACTGGTCTTGTTGCTGCCACAAGGTGTCGCTGTTGCACGTCGGCTCTGCACCACCCCATGGACGCTTCGCTCGATGCAGTGGGGTCCTTTATGGTTTAGATCCTTGTGCAGTGTAGAAGGGCCTTAAACTTAGATAGAAGATCCCACCTTTCCTGGCTTCTAATCATACATTCAGTCATGGCTCAATATTGACTGTATTGTGGAGGCTCAGTACAGAGGGGCTTCTGGCTTCAGCCACATGCTCTCCCAGAGCTGGTCCTCTCCTCAGACTCCTAGGTACTCACGATGAGACCAGATCACCAGCCAGATTCCCTTGTTCCTCATGGAGCATTCACTTGGAGTCATGTTTATTAGCAATCCTTGGTCCAGGACACTTTATCCAAACAGGTCTCCCTAACTTTGGATCTCAAGGAGAAAGGGCCGGTTTCTTAGTTCTCTCTCTTCTGCAAGCCTGTGGGTTCCTTATCCAAGCTCGTGTGCCCCGAGAGTGGATGACTATCATATTTAAGAGTTCAGACTCTGGAGTTGGGCAGATCAGGGTTTCAGTCCCAGCTGTATCATTTACTGGCTGGGTGACCTTGGCAAGTCACTTTCCTCTCTGTCCCTGAGTCTCTCCATCTGTAAAATGGGCATCATAATAGTAACTGTTATCCTTGGGGCTGTCAAAAGATGAAATGAGATCATTGTGCTTGGCAAAATAAATAGTAACTATCGTCATTGTGGATGATGATAGAAATAATAATATTTTGTTTAAGCCAATCTTCCAAAAGCCCTCATTGCCACTGAGGCACCAGAGCCCTGGGACTCTGAGGTTTGGCCAAGGAGGTGCCTGTGTGCATATATATATATTTTTTTGGAAGCTACACTCTCACACCTTGGTTCCTTGCCCCAGGACTCTCCTCCACAAAGAGCTCCAGGCGCTCACGGAAGCCATGTATACCAACCTCCGCACTGTCCTGCTGGGTGACACCACGGAAGCAGGCAGTGGCTGGCATGAGATGGGACTCCTCGAATTCTCCTACAGCTTCCTGCTCAGGTGAGCCCAGCACTCTGGACCAGCCATTAATAGTGGCCAAGGGAACCAGGAGGGCTTTGTGGATGGGGAAGCAGTTTGGGATGCTCCAAAGCAAAGGCTGCAAGGCGACATTTTGTATCTGGGACTCCGAGTGGTCGCCTGACTCAGCCTATGAGCTGTAAAGGAGACACAGGCCAGAAAAGGGGCCTTGCTGGTCACCTAGATGCTTGGCGAGAGGGCCAGTGTGGCTGGAGCCTAATGAGCCAAGGAAGTGGGGCGGGGGGATGAGGTCAGAGAAACTGGCAGAAACTTGGTCTCACAGAGCCTCAAGGCCATGGAAGGCTTTGGAATTTATTCTAAGTGAGATGAGTGACATTGGGGGTTTAAGCAGGGCCATGACACCATTGGACTTAGAGTTTTTTTTTTTTTTTAAGGGAATTCCTTTATTTTTATTATTTATTTATTTATTTATTTATTTTTGGCTGTGTTGGGTCTTCGTTTCTGTGCGAGGGCTTTCTCTAGTTGCGGCGAGCGGGGGCCACTCTTCATCGCGGTGCGCGGGCCTCTCACTATCACGGCCTCTCTTGTTGTGGAGCACAGGCTCCAGACGCGCAGGCTCAGTAGTTGTGGCTCATGGGCCTAGTTGCTCCGCGGCATGTGGGATCTTCCCAGACCAGGGCTTGAACCCGTGTCCCCTGCATTGGCAGGCAGATTCTCAACCAATGCACCACCAGGGAAGCCCGGACTTAGAGTTTTAAAAGCTCTCTTTGGCTGCCAGATAGAGACTAGACTGGGTGGGTGGCAATGAAAGGGAGGCAGGGGGACCTGTTAGGAGGCTGTTGTAGTTGCCCAGGCGAGACAGAATGGTGTCCTGGACCAGGCGATGGCGAGAACTTGGGTAGCTTTGGGGGATGGGGTCGGTGGGACCTGCTGGTGGATTTGACTGTGTGGTGGCAGGGATGGAGGAGCATGGCCCCAGGCAGTGAGGGAAGGAGAGCCAGTAGTTTTTGGTGACACCCCTAATGACAAGCATCTCATACAAGCGAGACATTTCAACCGCTCCAAAAAATTACAGCAACACAGTTTGAAGATAAAGGACAGGCATTTGCTGACACATGGGCACACAGGGATATTTATGACGTGTGTGTGTTCTTGTAGGCTCAGTGAGCGCTAATACATTTAATCCTCACAACAACTCTGTGAAGCGGGTACTTTACAAACCCCATTTGACAGATGAGATAACTAAGACCTGGAGAGTCTAAGTCATTTGCCCACAGTCCCATGGTTGGGGTCCTGGCAGGGCTGGCTGCAGAGCCTACACTCTCAAGCACGACCCTTGGTGTGTCCCCTTTTTCTCATTGCACCCTGGAGTGGTGCAGATACCATCAAGGGCTGTGATTGGTCTGGGTGATGCAGGTCTGGTCTACCCTGTCACCATATGGTGTGGAGACTGAGGTCCAGAGAGGGGCTGCTAAAACCACCCAGCAAGTTCACAGCAGGGCACTCCCAGGTCTCCTAGCTCCTGCCATCCTGTATCCTTGTGTGGGCAAAGAAGTCAGGGAAGAAGCTGAGGCACTGGGGGAGGTGGGGGCCACGTGGTGGCAGCTGGGTCCCTTTAGGCTCATGGTAACAGCAGGCACAGTGCAGGAGGGCAAATGTAAATGAATCCCTGTGTCTTCAGGGCCTGAGCCCTGGGCTGCAGCTCCTGCCTCCTTGGGCCTTTTCCTCGCCATCTGCAGCCCCTGAAATAGAAAGGCAGTGGGCAAGTTGGATGACAGTCACACTGGTACAGAGGTGTGTGTTCACGTAGCCCGAGACCGTGAGATTCCAACCTGTGCTGCCCTTGCCTCACTCAGTCACATCCAGAGTTCTAACTCTGATTCCGCTGGTATCGTCTCACCAGCCTCCTTGCTGCCCCTGGAACAGGCCAGGCATGCTCCCAACTCAAGGCCTTTGGAGTTTCTGTTCCCTTGCCCAAGAATGCTCTTCCCTATATGTCGGCATGGCTCCCGCCTCACTTCATTCAAGTCTCATCTCAAGGGTCACCTGCTCAGGGAGGTCTTTCCTGCCACCCTATTTAATATGATGGCCCTCTCATTACCCCACCCATTCCAGCTTTTTCCTTATGGCTCCTAGCGCCACCTGTAGGTCATATTTGTTTATATAGGTCATGTAATTATTGCCTGTCTTCAGCTGTGTTAGGTGTTATTTTGGTGTGGAGGTGCCATAGGAAGGGCCTTCATGTCCACAGTGTGAAACCTCGTGGTCTTCCTGGTTTTCTTTTCTTTTGGGGAGGGGTTATTTTTTATTGCCTATTTTTGGTAGAGATTTTATCTAAGGAACTAGTTTTCTGCTTTAAGAAAAAAATGGTGACAGGTGTTTAACTGCAGTGTCACAGAGACCGCAGGGCCTGGGGAGGACTGTCTGACCCTGCCAGCTTGTTCCCGTTTAAGAGGGGTGGCCGTGACTCCACTCCTGCCCAGGGCTGCCAGGCAGGACTGCAGGCTGCCAGTGATTGGGCTCTCTCCTTTTTCAAAATGAGATGGAGGGGGAAATCCAGATTTTGTATGAATTTCCCCAAATGTTTAAATATGCATTCGGGGGCTTCCCTGGTGGCGCAGTGGTTGGGAGTCTGCCTGCCGATGCAGGGGACACGGGTTCATGCCCCGGTCCGGGAAGATCCCACATGCCACGGAGTAGCTGGGCCCGTGAGCCATGGCCACTGGACCTGCGCGTCCGGAGCCTGTGCTCCGCAGAGGGAGAGGCCACAACAGTGAGAGGCCCGGGTACCGAAAAAAAAAATGCATTCGGTTTGTTTTTAGGAAAACTCTATTAACCAAACAAAACACGTTTCTGGACTGAATCTAGATTGTGGGCTGCACCTTTACAACTTCTGCCATAAGGAGACTGAGGACAGAGGGATCCAGGGGCTTAACACGTTTGAAAGAAAAGGAGGAGGGAATTCCTTCTGGGCTGATGCAGGGGCATCAGTAGGGCCGACGGGTTAGACTCTATGGGTAGCTCGTTTTAGCTGTTCAGAAGGAAGGATTGCTTTCTTTTAGTCCAGTGGGATGGGCAGGTCTTGAACTCGCCATCTCTGGGGGGCATGGAGGCCAAAACTGGATGAGGGGAAGGTGAGTGGGATGCAGGGAAAAGGTGGGACAGTAGCTTGGATAACTGAGCTCAGAATCATGGTGACCCCCTAATTTCTTCCAAGATCAGTGTCCTTAGGATTAAGTCCTAACCATCCATCCACCCACCCACCCACTCTCCTTCCCTCCTTCTCATCCATCCATGCATTGACCATTTATTGAAGACCTACTACGTGTCTACGCTGTGTGAATGAGGGACAAGGTGGGGACCAGACAGGCCTTTCTCAGCCCCACCCTCCCTCATTCCTGCTTCTTTCCGCTCCTTCTCCGGAAAATCCCTGTCCTGGGAGATCCAGGGACTAGGAGGGCCTGAGGGGGCTGCACCAGGGCTTCACGGTGTCTCTCTCAGAAGTCCTGGCCCCTCTCACCATGTGGAAAAAGTGAAAACCTGTGGTTTTCCTCCCAGGACTGAGGCCAGTGGAGCTGGGCTCCTGGAGCATTAAAAAGTGGCTGGTGAGGGCCTCCCTGGTGGCGCAAGTGGTTGAGAGTCCGCCTGCCGATGCAGGGGATACGGGTTCGTGCCCCGGTCTGGGAGGATCCCATATGCCGCGGAGCGGCTGGGCCCGTGAGCCATGGCCGCTGGGCCTGCGCGTCCGGAGCCTGTGCTCCGCAACGGGGGAGGCCACAACAGTGAGAGGCCCGCATACCGCAAAAAGAAAAAAAAAAAAAAAAAAAAAAAAAGTGGCTGGTGGGGCTTCCCTGGTGGCGCAGTGGTTGAGGGTCCGCCTGCCGATGCAGGGGACACGGGTTCGTGCCCCGGTCTGGGAAGATCCCACATGCCACGGAGCAGCTAGGCTCGTGAGCCATGGCCGCTGAGCCTGCGCGTCCAGAGCCTGTGCTCCGCAACGGGAGAGGCCACAGCAGTGAGAGGCCCACGTACTGCAAAAAAAAAAAAAAAGTGGCTGGTGGTGAAAACATTTCCTCTGAGAGCATTCCTGCGGGCGGTGTGTGTGTGTGTGTGTGTGTTTTGAGTGTGTGTGTGTTGTGTGTGTGCGTGCACATGAGGGCTTGCACTTGCTCCTGTGTCTCATCCTCTCTCCATGCCCCCACCAGGCCCTGTCCCTCTCCTGCTCAGACCCCTCAGGACTCTTTGGGTCAAGGCCAACCTTCTCACCCTTGACACCCAGCCCCCTGCCTGCCCTGTGTAACTGGCCCTGCAAACTCCCAGGGCGCTCCGCCCCGGCCCCTCACTCTCCAGTCCAGCACCTGGGCCAGCAGTACCTGGCAGCGCCCTGACCTGCCTGTGGTTGCTCCCTTGGCTCTGGGCCTTTGCAGGGACCGTGCCCTCTGCCCGAACCCCTTTCCCCTGCTTATCCTGCAGGTCTCAGCTCAGACCTGCCTCCTCCAGGGAACCCACCCTGACTCCATCTCCAGGGGCAGGAGCCTCCTTTCCTGATCGGTGCCCCCATCTCGCCCCACTGGCCACCCCTCACTCTGCTCTGCTCACCAGCCTCCGGGCAGCTCCTCCGCACTCTGCCTCCTTCCCGCCGCAGGAGGTTGGCTCTTCCCTTGGCCTCAGGCCCCTCCCTCTGCTCGTCCCACGCTGGCTCCTTCTCATCTCACCGAGAGCCCCTTCCCCACCCCCTCCCTCTTTGTCCCTCCCTCTGAGCCCCCGCTGACCTATGACTCGTCCACTCGTTTCTCTGTCTGTCTGTCTCCCTCATTAGAGTGTTGGCTCCAGGAGGGTGTGAGGCTTTTGTCTGTTTTCTTCTCTGCTGACTCTGTGGCCCAGAGAGGTCCCTGACATATGGCAGGAAAATTAGGTGCTCCTCAGGTGTACAAATGAAGAAAACATGTAGGCAGCCCTGGGAGGGTTCGGCCGGGAGTATCCAAAGACAACCCCCTGACCAGCTGTTTGCCGCCCCCAGAGCTGGCTACCTGACTCTGTACGGTGTCGAGGCACCGCCACACACCCAGGAGAGCCAGGCCCAGGACCGCATCCACTCAGCCGACGTCTTCCACACCTTCCGCCAGCTTGACCTGCTGCTCCCCAAACTGGCACGTGGCTCCCTGTCAGTGGGTAAGCACCATGGGGGCCCTGGTGGATGGTGGGGCTAATGGAGGGACCCAGAGAGGGAGGATCATAGACAACATAGGAGGAAAGACATTCTAATGCCCTTGAAGGTAGTGAGATCCCCGTCACTAGGGTATGCAAGAGCAGAGTGCTGGGGAGGCAGGGCTTGGACTAGAGCTGGGGTTCCTGGTGGAAATTCTGATACAGCACATCTAGAGTGGGGCCTGGGGACCTTGAGTGTGTGTGTGTGTGTGTGTATGCTCCTTCTCTAGTTTTAAGATTTAATTTGCTCTAGAATTTTTTACAAGTAGTTTATGCTGATTATAAGAAATTCAAGCCATGTAGAATAATTTAGAGGGAACAATAAAAGAATTCTCCAACTTCTCCCCATCCCAGCCCACCACTCCCCCTCCCCTCCACAGAGGTGACCATTATTTCTAGCTTGGAGTATATCCTGCAGAATTCTCTCTAAACACACACACACACACGCACACGCACACAGAGTTGTGTGTCATTTTTTTCTATTTTTAATGTTTTTAATTTCTCTTTTTTACTGAGGTATAATTTATATACAGGAAAGCACACATGTCCTAAATGCACAGCTTAGAGGTAAATCTAAACTTTTTATTCCCTTTCCCAGTCAGTATCCACCCCCCAGAGTTAGCCACTCTATGGATTTCTTTCACCTCAGCTTAGTTTTACCTGTTCTTACATTTCCTTTAAAACGAGCCATACAACATGTGTCCTTTCATGTCTGATTTCTTTCACTCAGCTTCATGTGTGTAAGATTCACGCAGGTTGAATGTATCTATAGTTTGTTCTTTTTCGTAGCTATGAAGTATTTCATTAGCGTAATAACCACAATTTGTTATCCATTCCTGGTTGATAGACATCTTGGTGGTTTCTGGTTTCTGGTTTGGTTAGCTTGTTACGAACATCCTTGAGCATGTCTTTCTGAGCACACATGCCTTCGTTTCTCTTAGTTATCAGCCCTGTGCTTTTATAACATCGACATAGCACACTGGGGAGGCATTGTTCTGCTACTTAGCATTTTCACTGAACTCCACATCTAGAACTTTCCACATCAGTTTGTAAAAACCCACGTCATTCATTTCTGTGGACTCAATATTGGTAAAGAGCTTCCTGCTGGATTCAGAGTGCCAGGGCCATAGGAACCACTGGACTGCATTCTTCCCTGGCCACTGTGTCTCAGACTTCCCCAGTGAGAAGAATCCTCTGGGGTCCTTGTTAATAAGACAAGTCACCCAGCCCCATCATGGTCCATTTGAATCTGAATCTCCAGTGAGGCTGGGACACTGCATGTATGACAGGTGCTGTAGGAAGGTTGAGAAATACTGTGTGTCCTGGTCTCAGGTACTTGCAACAAGACCTAAACTCAGATCCCTACTGTGCTACTTCCTTGCTGGTGATTTGGGGCAAGTTACTTAACTTCTTTTTTTAAAAAAAAATTAATTAATTAATTAATTTAAAATTGTTTGGCTGCGTTGGGTCTTTGTTGCTGCTCACAGGCTTCCTCTAGTTGCAGCAAGCGGGGGCTACTCTTCGTTGGGGTGCACGGGCTTCTCACTGCGGTGGCTTCTCTTGTTGCAGAGCACAAGCTCTAGGTGTACGGGCTTCAGTAGTTGTGGCATGTGGGCTTAGTAGTTGTGGCTTGCGGGCTGCAGAGCGCAGGCTCAGTAGTTGTGGAGCATGGGCTTAGTTGCTCCGCGGCATGTGGGGTCTTCCCGGACCAGGGCTTGAACCCGTGTCCCCTGCACTGGCAGGCGGATTCTTAACTACTGTGCCACAGTAGTTAAGAATAGGGAAGTTAAAAGTAGGGAAGTCCCTACTCAACTTCTTTTTGCCCTAGGTCTTTTCTCCAGAGGGTTAGTTGAAGGCAGTGGTTGAGACAGACTCTGGGCTCAGGTGGCTTGAGGTGGTTTACTGGCTCTTATGTAATCTCTATGTGCCTCAGTGATCCCATCTGTAAAATGGGAAGAACAGTAGGATCTTCCTAGAAGGTGGCTGTTAGGATTGGCTGAGGTAATAAAGAAAAAACACTACTTGTTGAGCATTTTCTTTGTGCCAGATACTAGGTCAAACATTGTCTCATTCAGTGCTCACAACAGCTCATGACCCCATTTCATTTATTTATATATTTTTAAAAATCAAACTTTGACACGTTAGATTGTTTAAATTAAAAAAGAAACATAGGGGCTTCCCTGGTGGCGCAGTGGTTGAGAATCTGCCTGCTAATGCAGGGGACACGGGTTCGAGCCTTGGTCTGGGAAGATCCCACATGCCACGGAGCAACTAGGCCCGTGAGCCACAACTACTGAGCCTGCGCGTCTGGAGCCTGTGGTCTGCAACAAGAGGCCACCATAGTGAGAGGCCCGCGCACCGCGATGAAGAGTGGCCCCCGCTTGCCACAACTAGAGAAAGCCCTCGCACAGAAACGAAGATGCAACACAGCAAAAATAAATAAATTAAATTAATAAACTCCTACCCCCATTAAAAAAAAAAAAAAAGAAACATATTCTTGCGGTAGATATAGACAGTAAAAAGTAATAATACTCAGTCTTCCAAGCTCAGCTTCCTATGGAAACCAACGTTAACATGCTGATGTATCCCTTCACAGTGTTTTGTAGAGATACTCTATTTTGAAAATGGAGACAAATATATGTATCTAAAGTGTCACTGTGTGTATTTATAGAAAGGGATTATATCTATTAACTGCAACTTATTTTTTAACCTAATGATATACAGTCTCCCGTGTCAATACAAACATTTTCTAGAGGCATTAACCAATGCACTTAGATAAGAGAAATCAATTACCAATATAAGAATGAGTAAAGAAGAAATAAAAGTATCCCTATTTGCAGATAATCTGATGCTATACCCAGAAAACCCCAGAAAATCTATGATAAAACTAACTCAAGCAAAAAGAATACAGCAGGCTTCCCTGGTGGCGCAGTGGTTGGGAGTCCGCCTGCTGATGCAGGGGATGCAGGTTCGTGCCCTGGTCCGGGAGGTTCCCACATGCCGCGGAGCGGCTGGGCCCATGAGCCACGGCCGCTGAGCCTGCGCATCCGGAGCCTGTGCTCCACAACGGGAGGGGCCACAACAGTGAGAGGCCCGCGTACCGCAAAAAAAAAAAAAAAAAAATGAATATAGCAAAGTAGAGGGATGTATAACTCAACATAAAAAATCCAGACATCTTTCTGGCTCTTGCAGGTCAATATTTAGGCAGCCTTCTCCCTCCAATGGATATATATATATATTTTTTTTTTTTTTTTCTTTTTGCGGTATGCGGGCCTCTCACTGTTGTGGCCTCTCCCGTTGCGGAGCACAGGCTCCGGATGCGCAGGCCCAGCAGCCATGGCTCACGGGCCCAGCCGCTCCGCGGCATATGGGATCCTCCCAGACCGGGGCACGAACCCGTATCCCCTGCATCGTCAGGCGGACTCTCAACCACTGCGCCACCAGGGAGGCCCCAATGGATATATTTTTATAATTGTTTCCTTGTTCGTGTGTGTTACTGTTATAGTATTTCCTTGTACTTGTATCTCTTCTACCATCTGGTGATTTTATTTCTCTCTTAACAGTTTCCTGGAAGTGGGTTTGCTGGGTCAAAGTGCATGCACATTAAATTTTTTTTCTTTTTTTTTTGCGGTACACGGGCCCCTCACTGTTGTGGCCTCTCCCGTTGCGGAGCACAGGCTCTGGACGCGCAGGCTCAGCGGCCGTGGCTCATGGGCCCAGCCGCTCCGCGGCATGTGGGATCTTCCTGGACCGGGGCACAAACCCGCGTCCCCTGCATCAGCAGGTGGACTCTCAACCACTGCGCCACCAGGGAAGCCCTAAAATTTTTATTACCTGTTGCCACATCATTTCCAAAACCATGGAGCAATTCATATGCCTACCCAAAGGAAAGGAGTCTGCTCATTCCCCACCAGATTTTTTCAGTCTTTCCATTTGTTTGCCAATCTAATGGACAGAGGTGGGTAACTTGTTGTTTTAATTTGCATTTTCCCACCACCTTGTCAACATGCAGTTATCGGTGTTTAAACCCTTGCCAATCTGATGGGCAAAAAAGGGCATCTGGGTTTATGGGCATTTCCCTGACTACTGTGATGAAACATCTTTTAGTGTTACCAGCCATTTGCTTTTCCTCTTTGTGAGTTGCCTGTTCATGACTCGTAATGTCTTTTTAGAGACAACTCCTTATCTTATTGAATCCTGCCATCAGTGCTGGAAAGTTGGTATTATTAAATTCATTTTGCAGGTAAAGACACTGAGGCTCAGAAAGGTGAAGTCACTTGTCATAGACACACAGCTGGTAGGTGGCAGAGCCAGCAAAATGGAAACTTGGTCTGTCTGACTGCAAAATCTAGTGCATAAAGCACTGACACGTGCCGGCATGGATTGCTTCTCCAGGAAAGGGTAGTTTCTTTGTTGCCGTTTCCTCCATACAGATGCTTCAGGGGAGTCTGTGTAGATGCAGAGGGGAACTCTCCTTGTTTTTCTGGGAGCAGCTCTGGGATGGGTATGGGAAGGCGGCATTTCCCAGTGTGGGCAGCAGGTGGCGATGTTGGGGAAGGTTTCTCAGCTAGGGACTGGAGGCTGAGGTGCAGAACGGCCCTCAGACCTGGTTGTGGGCATGTGAGGCTATGCAGCTTCTTTCGAAGAGTGATTTGGTAGAACCTATCAACATATAAAGTACACATTCCTTTGATCCTGTACTTCCACTTCTTGAAGTTACCCCACAGAAATGCTTGCATGTGTCTACGGATCCACAGATATTCATTAGCATGTCACTTGTTTTAGCAAACCCTACAAACAACCTAAATGTCCCCCATAGTAGCTGATGAACTAAATTATGCTTTCATACAAAGGAAAACTATGCAACTGTAGAAAGTAATGGGATATACTGCTATAGGATGAAATCTACTGTTATGAAAAAGGTGCAGAACAGAGGGTATGGCGGGGGTGTGTGTTTGTGTTTAAATGTGGGAATATTTATAGATTTTTGGCTCTGGGAAAGCTGAGATGGGATGGAGAGAATCTTACACCCATTTGAACTCTTAGAGTTTCTTTCTTTCTTTTTCTTTTATTATTATTGTTGCTGTTGTTATTTACCATTTGCATGCATTATTCCTCCTCTGCTTTTAGAAATATAAACATTTTAAAAGAAAATTGACCCTTTTGGAGACCCTTAGACCACTGATTCTGGTGCTTCTCATACAGGAGGGAGTTGGGGGGCAGTAGGGAGTTAAACAGAGCCCCAAGCTAAGCATACTGCTTCTTTCTGGAATAATCATTTCACTGGATTATTATTATTTATTTAAGTATTGTTTGGGGGAAAAAAAGCATTCTTATATTAAAGAATCACAGGGTCTAATGCAAAAGTCAAATGCATTTTAAAGGTAAAACACAAGACTTAAAAAAAAAAATGTCTCCACTGGGGGCCTCTCTGAACTGTACCCTCAGGTCTCCAGTGGTCAGAGGTGTTTCCATGCCTAGGCCTCTTGCTTTACAAATGGAGAGACTGAGGCCCAGAGATGGACAGGGCCTCAGCCAAGCCCACACAGCATGGGAGGTCTGACATCAAACCTGTTTCTCCTGCCTCTGACCAAGTTACCAGTCACATGAGCCGGCCAGTTCTGATTCACAGCATTGAGTCGTTACACTGGGGCTGATGGATAATACCTTATAAAAATGGCAGCAATGTAGCAAGTACAACTTACCAAACCCCTGCCAGTACAGAGTGTGTTCTGTGTGTGATCTTTTGAGTCCTCCTAATGATCCTGTGAGCCAGGTTGCCTCCATTTTACAGATGGGGAACTGAGACTCAGAGATACAAAGTGCTTTGCCCAAGATCATCCTTCTAGGAAGGGGCTGAGCTGGGATTTCAACCTGGGTCTCTATGGCTGCAAACTGGGTGTTCGTTATCTCACAATTTATTATTATTTCTTACTTATAGAAATAATACATGAATATATTCTCCTTGGACTAATAATTTACTAACATTCATTAAGCTTTGTTTAATAATATAGCTAATGTTTATTAGGCCTGTGCTTTTGCCCACAAATGCATAGTAAGCACACTGATGTAGACACTTTGCCTTTTTCTAACAATGTAGAGTAGCAATAGCTAACTCTTGTGTAAGATTTTGTGTATCCTGCACTGTTCCAAGAGCTCTCCAAATGTTAAGCAGATTTGATCAAATTGCTGCTATATTTTTTTTTACTTGTTTTGTTGCCAATCCAATGTTTTATTATACACCACCATCTTTGGTTCATTTGCCAAATGACATTCACATATCTTCCTGTTTTCTTAGTGGTGGTAAAATATATATAACATAAAATTTACCATTTAAACCATTTTAAGTATAAAATTCAGTGGCAATAAATAACCTTCACAATGTTGTGAAGCCATACCATTATGTATTTCCAGAAGTTCTTCATCATACCAGAAGATCTGTATCCATTAAATAATAACTCCCCATCTCTCCCTCCCTCCACCCCTATTCTACTCTCTGTCTCTATGAATTTGCCTATTCTGGGTACCTCGTGTAAGTGGAATCATGCAATATTTCTCTTTTTGTGTCTGCCTTATTTCACTTAGTATAACATTCTCAGGATTCATCCACTGCTGTAGCACGTGTCAGAATGTCCTTCTTTTTAAGGCTGGGTAATATTCCATTGTATGGATATGCCACCTCTTGTCTACCTATTCATCTATATTGATGGACACGGGTTATTTCGACCTTTTGACTATTGTGAATAATGCTGCTATGAACATGGATGTATACAAGTATCTGTATGATGTGCAAATATTTTCTCCCATTCTGTCGGTTGTCTTTGCATACTGCATTGCTTTTGAAAGTCATCCTTAAAAGCCGTATTTACAGTGACATTCAAGACCTGCACTTGTGCTGTCAGACCTTAAAAAAATGCCAGTCAAAGGGCCTCCCTGGTGGCGCAGTGGTTGAGAGTCCGCCTGCCGATGCAGGGGATACGGGTTCGTGCCCCGGTCTGGGAGGATCCCATATGCCGCGGAGCGGCTGGGCCCGTGAGCCATGGCCGCTGGGCCTGCGCGTCCGGAGCCTGTGCTCCGCAACAGGGGAGGCCACAGCAGTGAGAGGCCCGCATACCGCAAAAAGAAAAAAAAAAAAAAAAAAAAATGCCAGTCATTTCTAAATCTGTGTTAAATTTCCCCTCCTTTTTTAAAAATTTTAATTTTATTTTATTTTGATTCTTTTCCCTCTTTTTAAAATTATTTATTTATTTTTGGCTGAGTTGGGTCTTCGTTGCTGCACGTGGGCTTTCTCTAGTTGCGGCGAGCAGGGGCTACTCTTCATTGCGGTGCGCGGGCTTCTCATTGCGGTGGCTTCCCTTGTTGCAGAGCACAGGCTCTAGGCACGCGGGCTTCAGTAGTTGTGGCACGCGGGCTCAGTAGCTGTGGCTCACAGGTTCTAGAGCGCAGGCTCAGTAGTTGTGGCGCACGGGCTTAGTTGCTCCGCGGCATGTGGGATCTTCCCAGACCGGGGCTCGAACCCGTGTCGCTTGCATTAGCAGGCGGATTCTTAACCACTGCACCACCAGGGAAGCCCTTTACCTCCTTTTGTTAGCAATCTCATCAGATCGGTCCTGCAAGTAAGCATCTAGAACCAGCATCAACTGAGGTGGCTTCAGCACCTCCTGCACCCTGCACCCTGCACCCTGCACCCACCTGTTTAAAATCTCCGTGTGCCTGGGCCGCACCCCCAGAGATTCTGATGAGATTGGTGGGGGTGGGGTGGGGACCTGAGCAGCCAGAGACTTAAACCTGCCTGGTGATGCTCCAGTACCTGAAAATTTGGGAAAGAGGAAAATCATGTATTTCAGATGAACAATTGGCCTCATTGCTTTAAATTGAGAAGTATGTCACCTGAAAAAGTGTCTAGAGGTTGAAGAAAAGCATATGGAGCATATTATTTGAAAACGTAACTAATGTACTTAAATAAGTTTTGCCTACATTTTACATCCTGTAATGTGCAGCCTGGTTTAGAGCCACTGGGTGGATGGACCTTCCTGAAACACTGCTTTGTGGCTCAAAAAAGTCAATGAGAGAGTTTCTAGTACTGTGGAATTTTGTAGCAATCCAAGCGACTCCCCCTTTTCCAAGGAGTGATTTTGGAACAACCAAATCTTATATTTGCACGTATATATATGTCAATACAGCATCATCTTGTAGCATTAATACGATAAATAAATAAACATCTGACTTTATTCCTTCAATGGTCTGCCTGTGTGGGCCCAGCGAGGGCTGGACATAAAGAACTTCCTCATTGGTTTTCACTGCTTCACAGTTTTCCAGAATGTAAACACACCATTGTTTATTTAATGGTGTTTTCGAACTGGTGATCCGTGAGCCAGTTTAACTTGAGATGCTTTTGTGGCCTGCACGGTGATTGAAAATTTCTTACTGAGATGCTAACTTTAAAACACATGAGAAGATTCCCCCTGAACATCTGGATTTCAGTTTCTTCTAGAAACCCAGGCTCCCTGGCTGTGCTGGGCTGGTCGGTGGAGCTGAGTGGAGCCACCCGACCCTCCCGCTGAGCCCCTTCCTGTCCCTCCTCCCTCATTCGCTTTACCTGCCTTTCCTGCAGGTAGTTGAGTTTGAGACCCCAGACCAACCTGTCCCCTCTTGGTGGTCAGTTTGGTTGTTACCCCTGAGTGACGCTGTGCTGAGTGTGCTCTCAGGGTCTCCCCGCCCACGTGGGCTGGTGTTCCTCTGGGATCAGACCCCAGGAAAGGAGAATGTGGCTCCCTGTTCCCGCTGCTGTGCTGAGAAGCCCATTCATTTAGCAAATGTTGATGGAGTACCTCCTCTAGGCCAGGCCAGCATTTAAGGGCTGGGTGCCTGTCGCCTGTTTCCCACAGGAACTCCCCATCCCCTGGGGTGACACCTGGAAGACCCTTGGCCTAATGGGAGGTCAGGGCTGTGGGACCCTGGGCTGGAGGTGGATCTGTAACCCTCATCCTCTGTGCTCCATCCCTGCAGGGGATAAGGACCAGGTGTGCAGGGTCAAAGGTCGCCTGTGGAAGCTGTTGTCCCCCGCCAGGCTGGCCACTCGGGCCCACCGGAGCAAATGGCTGGAGAGTTACCTGCTGCACCTGGAGGAGATGGGCGTGTCAGAGGAGATGCAGGCGCGGGCTCTGGTGCTGCAGCTCTGGGCCACACAGGTGGGTGTGTGCAGGTGTGGACGTGAGGTTGTGCATATGAGTGCTTGTGTGCACTCATGTGCGTGTGTGCCATCAGGCACATGCCTGCGAGTACATATGCATGTGCCTACATGGGCGCTCACATCTGGGTGCATGTAGGTGTACATGTGTGAGAGTGTGCCACTGTGAGTATATGGCTGTGGGTAGGTGCACACACACCCAGCTGTCTGCCCCAGTTCCCTGACACTCTTACCTGTCAGACAGTCTCATGAACAGGATCATTCATTCGATATATATTTTTTTAATTTGGAAAAACATCAAACTTACAGAGAAGCTGTATGAATAGTTTAATGAACTCATATATACTTCACCTTGATTCCCCAGTTTTAAACATTTGACCACATTTGCTTTCTCTCTGTCTCCTACTGTGCGTATCTTATTGAACCATTTGCAAATTAGTTGCAGACATCATGATTCTTTGCCCCTAATTACTTCAGCGTGCATCTCCTAGGAGCAAGAATATTCCCTTACATCATCATTTGATCAGCACAGTGATCAAATTCAGGACAATTAACCCAGATACAGGATCATTATCTAATATACAGTCCACATTCCAATTTTGCCAGTTGTCTTAATACTATTCTTTATGGCTCATCTTGGTCCAGCATCCAACTCAAGATCACACACTGCATTTAGTCATTCTGCCTTTTTAGTTTTCTTTGATATGGAACAGTTTTGGTGCCTTTTGTTGTTTTTCATGACCTTGAGATTATTGAAGTATGCAGACCAGTTATCTTGAAGACTCATTTAAAAGTTCCACTGAGTACTTACCATGGACCTCAAAGACCCTGCTTTGTGTTGCTTTTGTTTCAGCCAGGGGCAGGGGTGGGGCAGACATCAGGGAAAGAGATATAGGGTGATTTTAGATGCTGATATGCAGGATATAAAACAGGGTCATGACTAGATAGGTCCTGGGGGTCTACTCTGGCCAGGGTGGCCTCTCTGAGGAGGAGATGACTGAGCTGAACCCTGGATGATAAGAAAGATCTAGATTTGGGGACTTGGGGGAAGATGTGGAGATAGAGTATTCTAGGAAGGGGAAACAGCATGTGCAAAGGCCCTGGGGTTGGATCATGCCAAGTGTTTGGGCAACAGCAAGGAGTTGAGTGTGGCCGAAGCAGAGTGAGGAGGGGTGGTGGGAACGAGGGCAGAGATCATGGAGGGCCCTGTGAGGCCTAGTAACTAAGGACTTGGGATTTTGTTGTGGGGGAGGTGGGAGCCCTGGCAGGGTTCTGAGCAGAGGAGGGACAGGATCTGAGAGGCAGGGACACCAGTGAGGAGACAGTGGTGGCAGGACCAGGTGGTGGCCATGGAGGTGAGGAAGAAGTGGATAGATTCTGGAAACCAAGGGAAGACAGGGCCAGTGAAGCTGGTAAAGGACTAGATATTGGAGTGAGAGAAAGCAGGGCTGAGGATGCTGCATCTCCAGGCCTGGCTGCTGGCCTCGCCCCAACGCTGAGCCCCCTCCTTCTTTGGGCCCCACCTCGGCAGTGACAGTTACACAGGCTGACATTTCTGGGTAATTCCTCTCCCATTGACTTACGACTTACATTTAGTTTTTACCCAGAGCCGTTAACTGTCCTTGCAGGCAGAGGCTGGGAAGGGTTGGGGGCTGGGTTTAATCAGCAGTTGGGGCCCCATTAGTGTCTAATAACATATTTATGGGCAGTGACTTGGGACTCCAAACTGTCCCCAGAATCCCCTATGGAAATGACCTCTGTCAGCAGAACTGGATGCTGGCCTGGGGGCTTGAGTGGCAGCAAGCCCGGCAAACAGCCTTTGGCGGGGCCAGGAGAACCGGGCAAGGGTAGGAGTCAGGGTGTCCTCTGAGATTGAGTTGTTGGCAGCGTCCAGAATTCAGGCAGCTGGAAGACCCTTCAAGATCTCGAGTCTTTTGAGAGTAGGGCCAAGAGGCTGGGTTGCCCAGTGGTTTGGGGCACAGGCTCTGTGAACAACCTGCCTGAACTTGGATCCCGACTTTACCACTTCTTGGCAAGTCAGTCCCTTCTTAGTGCCTCGCTTTACTCCTCTGTAAAACAGAGACGGCAAGACCTTCCTCAAGGCATTGTGGGGAGGACGAAAGGAAGCAGTCCATGTAAAATCCTGTAACTGTGCTTGGCAGGTAACTAGTGCTCAATAAACATATTCAAGAAATACTTAGTGAGGGCCCACTGTGCGCCAGGCACCGTTCTAGAAGCTGGGAAGAGAGCAGTGAGCAGAACAAAGACCCCTGCCCTTAAGGAGCTGACATTCTGGTGGGAGAAGACAGACAATTACTAAACACGTAAGTATGTAAAATGTATTACAGATAATAAGTTCTATGGAGAGTGGATAAAGCAGGGAAAGGGAATGGCGGCAGGAGCAAGGAGGGGCTGCTTTTTTGAGTGGTCAAGGAAGACCTCACCAAGACGGTGACAACTGAGCAGAGCCTCAAGGCAAGTGAGAGAGTGAGCCATGTAGCTGTGTAGGATGGGGGAGGGGTGGGCAGCAAGTGCAAAGGCCCTGAGGTGGGGATGAGGGTGATGTGGCAGGGAGGTAGCAGGTGCCAGACCATGCAGGACCCTGTAGGCCATGGGGAGCACTTTTTTTTTTTTTTTTTCGGTACGCGGGCCTCTCACTGTTGTGGCCTCTCCCGTTGCAGAGCACAGGCTCCGGATGCGCAGGCTCAGTGGCCATAGCTCACGGGCCCAGCCGCTCCGCGGCATGTGGGATCTTCCCGGACCGGGGCATGAACCCGTGTCCCCTGCATCGGCAGGCGGACTCTCAACCACTGCGCCACCAGGGAAACCCGATGGGGAGCACTTTTGGCTTTTCCTCTGAAATGGAAACCCTTTAAAGGCTCTGAGCAGAGAAGTGACATGGCCTGCCTTCTGCTTTAGAGGGGTCATTCTGGCTACATTGCTGAGAATAGACTGTAGTGGAGGCAAGGAGACCAGGGAGGAGGCCACAGCAATATCCAGGCAAGAGAGGATGTTGCTGGACCAGAGGGCAGAAGGGAGAGTGATTGGCTTCTGGACATATTTCCAGGTAGAGTCAACAGGCTTTGCTCTTGGATGGGACATTAGGAGAAGATGTCAACCAGGATGACTCCAGGCTTGGGCGTGAGCAGCAGGAAGGCTGAAGTTGAGGAAGATGGTGGAAGGAGTGACTTTTGGGGGAGAAAGTCGGGGGTTTGTTTGGGGCATGCTGAGTTCTAGGTGGAGAGCGGGCAGGTAGGAGCGCCTGGAGAAGAGAAGAGCCTGGAGTCCAGGGTTAAGGTCCAGGCTGGACATGTTGGGGGGTTGACAGTGCAGAGATGGTTGTTCAAGGGTGGATGGAGAAGCGGGCCGAGCCCTGGGCCTCTCCAGTGTGGGGGTCGGAAAGATGAGGAGAGCCAGCAAGGGAGCTGAGGAGCCGCCAGGGAGGGGAGCTCGGAGGGAGCGCCACCCAGAGGCCGGCTGCGGAAAGTGTTCCAAGGGGTTGAGAAATGGTAGCTGGGATTGCTATTGTCAGATCCGAGTGAGGAATAATCATTTCAAAAGATATTATTGAGCGCTTACCCTGTGCCAGTCACCCGACCGAGCACTTTACAAACATCGTCTCACAGGATCCTCGAAAAGGCTCCGTGAGTCCAGAACCCCAGACCTAGGGTCTAGGCTGATGGAGGGGTCAGGGGGGCTCCAGCATCCAGGGACTAGAGGAGGGCCTGGTGGGCTGAGATCCAAGGTCCAGGCAGGGGAAGAGACTGGCTCTTAGGGGACATGGGTTGGGTTGGGGTGGGCTGAGTGGGCGGAGGGAGGAGAGCTCCCAAAGGCCTGCCCCTGGGGGCCCATCATGGTCCGGGCTGCTCTGCCAGCTCTGAGCTGTCAGGCAATGGGCAGCTCTGCTGACCACGGTAATGCTGGGACTGACGCTGCTAACTGTCGCGGCCCCATCAGTCAAGTTTCATTCTTCTCTTCCTTCTCCACATCTGCCTTGGCCTCAGCAGCCACGGCTGCAGGAACTCCTGGGTGGTCCTGACCAGGGGGAGGCGGACTGTGGGAGCTGCACGGGCACGGGGTTTACAGATGCTCAGCTGCTCAGTGGAGATGATCGCGATCGTGATCGTGGAGGCACTGCAACGTGAGGATGAAAAGCAAAAGCAGTGTTTCGAGTGAGACAGACTCGGGTGGAATCCCAGCTCTGCCACTGACTAGTTGTGTGACCTTGAATAGATCACTTCTCTTTTCTGGGCTTCAGTTTCACCATCCAAAAGGAGGAGGTAATAATAATAGCTGTGCACAGAATTGGGTTTTTCCCCTTCAGTAGTTTCATTCTGAGATAATTTTAGGTTATAGAAGAGTTGCAGAGATAGTACAGAGAGTTCCCAGATACCCTTCACCAGCTCCCCGCAGTGTTAACCTCTTACAGAACCACCGTGCATGTGGGAAAACTAAGAAATCAGCATTGGTGCATTACTATTAATTGAAAGTCCATACTTTATCCAGACTTCCCCAGTTTTTCCTCTACTGTCCCTTTTCTCTTCCAGGATCCAATCCAGGATCTACTTTGCACTTAGGGTATTCTTTTATTCCCTTAGAAAAAAATTTTTATCACAAAAAAATGAAAATAAATGTAATCTGTGATCTCCCACCCCTCACTTCTGTGTTCTCTCACACCTCAGATGGGCTTTCCCAGGTGGTGGCAGTTACCATGGAGGAGGGATTCTTTCTCCCGTGAATTCCAGCACAAACCCCAAGTCTGATATCCACTGGCCCAGCCCAGGTCACCTGTCCCCTCTGAGTCCGTCACTGACTGAGTGGCCCAGGCTGGGGTCACATGGTCACACCTGAGGTCTGGAGGGGGTAGTTTCACCCCAGACCATCCACTGGACTTCACATGAAGTGGAGGTAGTTCTCCGAAGGAAAATGGGCTGCTGTTACCCAAAGGCAGGGGAGTGGTGCGGGGCAGGCAGGGCTGCACGTGTCCCCACTCCAGTTGACTGACAGTGCGGAGAGGAGGCCACAAGGTGGCGCACGTGAGCCGCTGAGCACCGGGTCTGGCTCACAGTGCACGCCCCCTGGAGGTCAGGTACCGTCGTTCACAGAAAAGGTATAACAGAGCACAGGCGCTGCTGGGTGGTGGACTTTGGCTGCAGTGGGAGGGAGGGAGATTAGACAGAAGTGTCCTCTTGGGTAAACTGAGGCCACGTCCTGCGGGAGAACACTCAGCTTCCAGGGTAGTGGACTAAAGATCTCATGGCTGTGTGATCATACACACACGCACGCTCACACATCGGTGCAGCTGGGCGGAAAGCAGTCTCCATCACCTCCCTGACTTGCCACAGCTTCTTCCTGAAAGCAGAGTTAACCGAGCAGCCTTGTTTCCCACTCCTGCTTTGTAATTAATGAGTGGTGGCCCGCATCTGACCATCTGGGCAGGTAAAATGGCCTTGGCACTGAGTTAACCCAAAGCTGAATTATTTATCGCCTGCATTCCCCTGGCTGTTTAAGTGTTGGACAGCAAGTGACCTTGCTTGTTTCAGCCGGACCTGAGGCTCTGGAGGAAATCTCAGAGAGAGTCCAAGGCCTCCATCGGTTCTCGAACCCGAGGGAAGGGCTGGTGAGAGAGGGAGACCACTTCTGAACACCTACCGTGTGCTCAGCCTGTGGGGGTCACTCATATTCCTTGTGGCCGCCCCAGGAGTGGGCACGTATTTATTCCCATTTTACCAAGAGGGAGGTTCTGAAACCCAGAGAGGGGAGTGGCTTGTCCAGAGTCACAGGAAGTGGGCAGCTGGGATTTGAACCCAACTCTGCCTGGTCCTGGTCCTGATCCTGGGCTGTGCCAGCCCACCTCCAAGGCTGCCTTGGAGGTCCCCAGCCCAAAGGAACATAGATGTTTATTTGACAAATACCATTGAGCCCCCCACAATATGCTGGGCAGTGGGGAGGGGCGAGGGCGTGCTTAGTTTTCCTTTTCAGTAAGAAGGTGTGATAACGGTGCCTGCTTGATAGGCAGATTGAGTGAGGGCACCTGGCACCTCTAAATTCATGGTAGCTAAAGAGAAAGAAAATCTGTTTCACCATCACTGATGCTTTGTGCATTTATTTTCTGCCTCTCCCCCCTCCCAGCTTCTGTCCCAGAGGAAACCTCACTTGCCAGGTTCTTGAATCTCCTTCTAGAGATGGTCTGTGCTGCTTCATATATATCCCTCTTTAAACGTACACACAAATGGTAGCACGATGAGGCCCTGTCCCGCATCTTGCTTCAGTGCGTCTTGGCTACTGTCCCATATCAGCACGCACAAAGTCAGCTCGTTTTTAGCAACCTCTGGTGTCGTCATCCTATGGATGGATCATCATTTATCACACTGATCTCCTATTGAGGTCGCTTCCAATCTTCTCCTGTTACATCAGCACCGTGAGAAATATCCTTGTGCAAATGTCCTTGCGTCCATGTGCAATAGTGTCCGTAATAGAAGTTCTGGGTAAACATGATACTTGATGACTCCTTAATATTCCATTATTAAGATTGGATAGGATAGTCATTTATGGTAGACAAAAATCTTCCTCCAAATCGAGGTTAATTGGTATTCCAACCATATCTAGAGTTCATTTAAGGATAGCCCATCGTATCTTAGCCACATGCTGAATACCGGAGTATTAAAATATTGAGCCAAGGCTGAAGTCTTGGAGCAAGAAATTTTATCCTTTTTCCTAATTATTTAACTATTGGGAAGTTTTACATAATTTTTGCTCAAGAAACTAATAGCTTTCACAGTCATCATTGATTATTGCTGCTTTGCTATATATGCACACAATACTCAAATATTTGAAAGCAAACATTCAGATTTTGTACCAGTTTCTTGTTGTTGAATAACAACCAACCACAAAAACTCAGTGGCATACCTTGATGAGCGTTTATTTAACTCACCTGTCTGTGGGTCTGCTGGGAGTCAGCTGGTCTAGACCAGGCTCGGCTGGACAGCTCAGCTCTGCTCATCTTCCTCTTGGGACCAGCCAGCTAGCCGGGCAAGTAGAAACCCACAAGGTCTCTTAAGGCCTAGACTTAGCACTGCTGTTCTGTCAATTCTGCCTCATTCTATTGGCCTAAGCAGGTCACATGGCTGAGCCCAAATCCAAGGCGCTGAGGAAGTACACTCTGCCCCTTTAATGTGAGGAAGTGCAGAGTCACATGGTAAGAAGCATGCATGCAGGGAAGGTTGGGGAATTGGGGCTAAGGATGCATCCATCCTCAGATGTTAACAGTAATTTGAACTGATATACTTTGTTCTTTTTACTGACATTTTCGCTGATTAGCTTTGGAGGCTTCCTGTGTGACCTCAGATCAATGATTTTGCTCAAGGTCAGGGATGCCAAGGGTGGCCTTGAAGCAGGCATTGGGCTAGGCCAAAGCCACAGAGCATATTTGGGCCATGTCCTGAGGCTGAAGATAGACATGGGTCATCAGGAGTGGGAACCCAGGCCTCCCGACCCCAGTGCCTTGGCCCAGGCTGTGTCTATGGCACAGACTGGTCAGCTCTCAGCCCAGCTCTGCGCTCTTGATGGTGTAACGGGGGCTCCTTCTCATTTCAGGGGAACATGGGTCCTGCTGCCTTCTGGCTTCTGCTCTTCCTCCTCAAGAATCCCGAGGCCCTGGCTGCTGTCCGTGGAGAGCTTGAGCCTATTCTCTTGCGAGTAGAGCAGCCCATTTCGCAGATGACCACCCTCCCACAGAAGGTTTTGGACAGCATGCCTGTGCTTGGTGAGGCAGTCAGACCCTCCAAGACAGCCCCAAAGACCAGGGCATCATGGGCCCCCAAGCCCTCCCTCCCCATCATGAGTTCCCAGCGTCCAGGGTCCATCAGTGTCCTCGGACCTAGGGTCCCCCTGGGCCTCCTATCTTCATAGACCTGGCATCTCCATGCCCTGGTCTCCACTACCCATGTTTCATGGTCTCAGTGGGAGATTTTTTGTTGCAAGTGGCAAAAAAACTAACTTAAATGGGCTGAAGCAGAAAAGGGACTTCATTTGGGGCAGGTAACTAAAAAGTCTAGAAGGACTGCTTCAGGCACAGGTAGATCCAGGTGCTTTAACAATGCCATCAGGTCTTTGTCTCTCTCCATCCTCAGCTTCATTTTCCACTGGGTTGACTCCAGTCTCAGGCTGGCAAGATGGCTGCCAGTGGCTCCAGGCTGATGTGTTCCCGGCTCTGGGAGGGTGTGCTTCTCTGCAACCTTCCTACCCAGAGCCCCAGGAATGTGTCTCTTTGGCTCTCTTTGAGTCGTGTGCCCATCTGGAGCCAATCATGGATGCTCTGATTAGCCAATCACAGCCCAATCCCAGGTGTTGGGAGTGAAATCAACAGCCCAACCCCTGAGAGTGGGGGAGGGGATGGTCCCCAGAAGAAAGCAGGGAACTGTTTCCAGAAGGGGAATGTACGCTGGGCAGGCAGGCACAACCAATATGGATAGCCCTGCTCTTTCCCTAGCCTCCTCTGGTATCTCCCTGGAAGATACCTTCCCTCACAGCTTCTTTTAGGGTCAGACCCAAACCTTCATGTCCAAAGTCTCTGAAGACTGCAGCAATCACATCTCATCACTTGGCCATTTTGGGTCTTGCTTTGTGATGGTGGGCAAGTCATGCACCCTCTCTGAGCCTTCCCACCTTCCTCTGTAAAATGAGAGCTGGGGGTGGCATTCGAGTGGGGAAGAGGACAGTGCTGACCCCCCCTTTTATGTGCCCTGTGCAGACAGCGTGCTGAGTGAGAGCCTCAGGCTCACCGCTGCACCCTTCATCACCCGCGAGGTCGTGGTGGACATGGCCTTGCCCATGGCAGATGGGCGGGAATTCACCCTGCGATGTGGCGACCGCCTCCTCCTCTTCCCCTTCCTGAGTCCCCAGAAGGACCCAGAGATCTACACAGACCCAGAGGTAAAAGGCGTACCAGGGACTGTGGGGGAAGATGAGTGGCTTCAGCATCTGTCCTGTCTGAGTGGCAGCCAACTCTTCTCTTTGTTTGCTGTGGAACCTTGCCCAGATCACTTCATCTCTCTATATCTCTGTTTCCTCACTTGTGAAATGGACCTCAAAATAGCACCTGCCTCACAGCGTTGTCAGGAAGATTAAATGTGATCATGTAACAAAGATCTTCATAGCACCTGGCACACACTAAGTGCCTTGCAGGGAAAAGCTGAGCAATTTTCCAGGCTGATGTGTTCCCGAAAAACACATCAGCAATTCCTGTTTTCAGAATGTTATAATGTCAGCTTCTCAGCACTTTTACCTCTCCCTGGAATTTGAGATGGGGCAAACTTTTACAATTTCTAACAGATTTGGATGTTTACTGTGTGCCAGGTTTTGTGCTGTGCATCCATGCATCCATCCAACCATCCATCCAACTATCCATCCATGCATGCATCCATCCATCAACTCACTCTTCCACCTTTCTTTTTTCACTCAACAACAAGTCCTTTTATTATTTTTTTAAATTAATTAATTAATTTGTTTTTATTTTTGGCTGTATTGCGTCTTCGTTGTGGTGCGTGGGCTTCTCACTGTCGTGGCTTCTCTTGTTGTAGAGCACGGGCTCGAGTCGTGAGGGCTTCAGTAGTTGTGGCTCGTGGGCTCTAGAGCGCAGGCTCAGTAGCTGTGGCGCATGGGCTTAGTTGCTCCATGGCATGTGGGATCTTCCTGGAGCAGGGCTCGAACCCGTGTCCCTTGCATTGGCAGGCAGATTCTTAACCACTGCGCCACTAGGGAAGCCCTCAACAACCAGTCTTAAAAGTTCTTTCCATGTCAGCACACACAGACCAAGCTCAACATTATAAATAGCTGCCGTAATTTTTAACCAGTTCCCTATCAGTTGAGCTTTACATTATTTCCAGTTTTTCTCTCTTATAAACAAGACTGTGATGAACATCCTCATACATTTTTCTTTGTGCATGCCTATTTTGGGGGTGGCATCAGAAGGGGACCTTCTTCCTATTTCAGGTATTTAAATACAACCGATTCCTGAACCCTGATGGATCAGAGAAGAAAGACTTTTACAAGGATGGGAAGCGACTGAAGAATTACAGCATGCCGTGGGGAGCAGGACACAACCAGTGCCTGGGGAGGGGTTACGCCATCAGCAGCATCAAACAGTGAGTACCGGGCACGGGGAGCCGCGTGCCTCATAAATTCTCTTCCCTGGGCCCCAAGAGCCTTGGCCCTCAGATCACAAACAGATTGGACCAGGAGTTATGACATCCGCCTGTCCTTCTGTCCAGCTGGGTAACCTTCTGAGCCTCTGTTTCCTCAACTGTAAAATAGGAGTACTGGTCATACTACATCCCAGGAGTGTTGGGACAAATGAATTGGACCTTTCTAGGCACTTTAGCCACTGCCTGGCTTATTGTAGGTATTTAATAAAAGTTATTATTTGTGATTACTAATATTACTGTTATTAATGTTTGGGCATTATGCTAGTGAATGGGAACATTACATTAAGCTTTTGGCCTCAGCTTTCTCCACAGTAAAATGGAGATAATAATACAGTTAGTTCTGCTCTAACGCTTCATGTGCATTCCTAAAAATCCCTGCACCATGGGAAATCACAAAGTAAAAACCACAGGATTGTGGGGGATATAGGGCTGGGGCCCGACCCTCAAAAACTTCATCAGTGACACACACACAAAAAGATATGCACCTAGGAAAATACAGTAGTATAGGTTTACACATGTTTTGTTTTGTTTTTTGCGGTATGCGGGCCTCTCACTGTTGTGGCCTCTCCCGTTGCGGAGCACAGGCTCCGGACGCACAGGCTCAGCGGCCATGGCTCACGGGCCTAGCCACTCCGTGGCATGTGGGATCTTCCTGGACCAGGGCACGAACCCATGTCCCCTGCATCGGCAGGCGGACTCTCAACCACCGCGCCACCAGAGAAGCCCTCTCCCAGTGTTTCTTACAGATGAAATGACCACAAGCAAATGTGAAATTTGTGTTACGCTTCATTCGTGCCCTAATAGATCGATCCCACTGGAACAAATTCACATGTTCAAAACAAGTGTTGCAGCAGAACCGACTGAAGTTCCCACTCCATAAAGTTTTTGGACAGATAAAAAGAGATAATGGATATGAAATGCTTAGCACAGTGTCTGGAACTTAGTGTTCAATAATTGAGCTAATTTGTTATTATTTTTATCTCACTTAATTGTCATGATACCTGCCAGGTGGTCAGTCTGTCACTGACTCCAGAGGTCAAATCATTCCTCACGGTCAGGCACCTGGTGAGTGGAGGTGCCAGGATCCAAATCCAGGTGTGGGTACAGATACCTTCCACCCCCCCACCCCACCCATATAAACTCACCCTCTACCATCCTGCAGCTTCAGAGCTGGAATGGATACATCCCTCCTTGTTGACCTTCTTTGACCAGATGGGGAAACAGAGGCCCCGAGTGGGAAGAATCACACGCCCTTAAGAGGCAGAGCCCGGGGACTTCCCTGGTGGTCCAGTGGTTAGGACTCTGTGCTTCCACTGCAGGGGGCATGGGTTCAATCCCTGGTAGGGGAACTAAGATCCCATGGCCAAAAAACAAAAGGCGGAGCCCAGGTGTGCGCCCAGTGCTCCTGCCCAGAACGTTGACATTGCCCTGTCCTCATCTTCCCTCTTTTTCACTCGTTCAATAAGATTAAAGAATCCCTGCCATGCATTCTGTCCGGCATTGGGCACCTGGGTCGCAGTGGGAGCGGGTGGTAGGGTCCAGGGTGCTAGAGGATCCAGCCTGACCTTTATTAACACAGGTGGTGGTAAGATAAGGCAGGTGGGACCAGTCCACATCAGGTGGGGCTGCCACCACATTTAGGGGCCCACTGATTACATCATCATGTGGTTTGTGTACTTATTAGGACAGCTTTCCAGAAGATGGCAGTAAAGAGTGCCTGCCTGCTCTGGCAAAGTTGGTATACTCTAACAGTTTTCTCCAGACAGCGGTAAGAGATCTGGAGGGAGGGGTGCCTGCTTCTGATCTCACGAAGGCAGCTGTGGCTCAGCAGCAGCCCTGACGAGGCAGACAGTTCCAGGAGTTTGGTGGGGGTCTGGGATGAGTATGGTGGGAAGAATCAGGAAGGGTCACTGTCCGTGTTCATCAGAAGCTAGGCTGTGCTCTGCTGCGTCAAACGACCTCCAAGTCTCAGTGGCTCGTATAACAAAGGTTTAGTTCCCACTCACACAGCGTCGGCTGTGGGTTTGGGGGGGCTCTTCCCCTCCGTGCAGGGACTCAGGGGCCAGGATCTTCCCATCTTCCCACTCCATCATCTCAGCATGGAACCCACACAGCTGCCAGGCAGTAGAGAAAGCTGGAGAGTCAGGCACTGGCTCGGAAAGGCCTTGGTGTGGAACTGACCCACGTCACTCCTGCCCCCAGGCCGTCAGCCAGGACTCGGGAGCTCCCGGACTGGTGAGGAGGAAACGCCTGTGCTGTGCTCTCTCGCCCTCCTTTCCCACTTTAACCAAAGTGAGAGCTGGGGTGAGACCCGGGAGGACGCCATTGCTTTCCCGCCTGACTCCAAACAGGCCTCCCACTCTCCCCGTTCACGCCTTCAACACTGTCTCTCTGCAGATTCGTGTTCCTTGTGCTGGCGCGCTTTGACCTGGAGCTGATCAGCCCGGACATGGAGATGCCCTTGTTTGACCTCAGCAGGTACGGCTTCGGGCTGATGCAGCCGGAACATGACGTGCCTGTCCGTTACCGCATCCGGCCTTGAGCTCCGGGGCAGATGGGACTCCACGCACCCAGCCTGACCCTAGTGGCCCAACGTTCTGTGCCTGCGTTTGGCCTGGGTACAGAGCTTTGAACACCCAGCGGTGCCAAGCGTGATCCCTTGCCTACTGTTTTTCCTAGAAGGCTGTGTCTGGGGGAGGGAAAGAAGGGGCGTGAAGAAAAGACACGAAAAGCTCTGTGGATTATCTGCTGCAAAGGTTAAGTTCCAAAATGAGGCTCTTTCCACTCCCAGCCCCTCTTGCGCCTCTCACCTTTACGATACCCACTAAAGCTCGGGCAGACGGGGCACAACTAGGAGACCCCACTGCTCTGCCCCCAGCCCCCACGGGCTGCCGTCCAAGGCCCTGACAGTGGTGCGGGCCAGACCCTAACCAGTCAGAGCAGATGCTGGCCTCTAAAAGACCATTTGGGGCCTAGCAGTGCGTCTGTTGAAATAAACTCTGTCCCCAAATTTTTATTAAACTACCTAAAGCCAAAGAGTCTCTTACAATATCTGCTTTCCTAGGCACCCCACTTGCTAGACGCTTCCCCCATCTCTCCGTTCACACCGATCCTTGAGAAAGCGCTGGAGGGTTTCCCGCTGCTGGTGCATCCCCCGTGTGGAGTGGGGGCAGCCTCCAGATGATGGGCTCTGAGGACCAGGCTTCCCTGCGTTATAGTTATGGGCTCCGGACGGGGTGGGTGTTCCCAGTGCTGGGACTCACGCAGGGAGTTAGCAAGACACGGCCCCGACTGGATGGCCCCAGTGAAAGGAAGCGGCCAGGGCTCCTGGGACTGGTCAAGCCAAAGAGGAGGTGTTGGTTTCCTACATTCTAGCTTAGAAGCTCCAGCTGTGGGCACTGTCCAGATTGCAGGCCTGTTTTGTTTGTCCTACATTTAAAAAAAATACATTAGTGTTATCTTGTCATCTTTGGGAAAGTTGATTCAAAATGTCCAGCTTCTCTTGAAAACTTGAAAGATCTGTCCACACTGGGCCCATATTCCCAAGGGCAACCACTGGCCAGAGCTCAGTAGCAGCTGCCTCCCTTATCCGGGGCCTGTGGGCTCTGGTTCACCAGGATTTCTACTTGGTCTGCTTTTCTAGTCACAGCACCTCCTGTCCCCCGAAGACACCCAAGTTTGAGAACCCTGTTCCTACTCTTAGAGGTGATATTGTAGGAGGTGGTGGGAACCCACTGATTGGTTCTCAGACCAATGGTCCATCCTATCCTGGGTGCACCACCCTTTGATCAAACAGATCAGTGATGAAAACTTGCCCTTGCATCAGCTTTCGGAAAAAAAAAAAAGATCAAAAAGAAAAATTGCCTGGAAACTTCTATTATGATGACAAGTATTATTATTAATATTAGGTCCTGTTTATTGAGGACCCTCTAAATGCCTGTGACAGGAACAGTAGATATAGTATTTCTACTTTTCACGGCATCTCTGCAAAGAGAGGATGATTATGCCCTCTTTATAGTTGAGGAAATGGGCTCAGAGAGGTGAAGTGACTTGCCCAGAGTCACACAGCTTGTAAGCTGATAGAATTTTGCTGAGAGAATTTTGCAAACAGACTTACTGTCCCAGTAGCAAATGCTAGATGGGCGGCTCTGTGCTCTTTGGGCTCAATGGGGTGGTGGAACGGCAGTTCTTTTTGGCATCAGAGAGCTGACAGAGCCAGAGACACCCATGGGTGGATGCATCTCATGAGATGTGGACACGCATACACACACATAGCTAGGTCCCTGTAGCTTTAGCTGGAGCGAGAAGAGAGGACCTGAGATCTCTGAATGTTCCAGGGGCTAGTCTCTTCTCAGAGCGGCACCGGGGCTTGGGGGCTTCCCCGGCCCTCAGCCTCCAGGCGGCCCCAGGATTCCCAGACAGGCACTGTGATTGGCAGGAGGCGGGATATCCCCAGGGAAACCCATCTTCACGCCTGGGTGACCCCCACTGCCTCCTGCTTCTTAACTCTGCAGGAAATCAGGGCTGGCAGCCTCCTGTGGGAGGACGGAGCCGGTTTCCATGGCAACCCTCAGCTGCCTCATCCTTCCTGGCTTGGAAGGGAAGGGAGGAGGTCGGCAGAAATAGCTCCAGGAAGATCTCTTGTACGTGGCTGCTACCCTGATGTGCTGGGGAAAAGCCCTTCTGATTTCCCCCTTCCAAATCAGGGCTGCTTTGTCACTGAGACTAGATTCTCACCTGTGTTCAAAGAAGGGCCTTTTCCCTTTAAAGGTGACACCTCCTTGGAGCCACAATCATTAGGAAGAGACGATTCTCCCACCAGGCAGCTCCAGCTGGTATCAGAGATATTGAAGTACAGCTTGGGAGACAATGCTTTAAACCCACCTTTGTTTCAATCTTTATTATTTTTTCTTTCTTTTAAAAAATATAAGCTATAGAGAAAAGAGGGAGCAATGAGTGAGTTAGCTCCTTGCTACAGGTTATTTAGGAAGGTACCCAGATGTCATTGTATTTCTTCATACCTTGCTTTAGAATCACAAAATTGCAGGACCTATGTCACAAATACTCTTAGGTTGACATAATGGAGCGTTTCTTTACCATCATCGTGATTATTATTTTTTGCTATATTTTGTATTGTTATTTACCAGATATTTTCCTTTAAACAGTCTCATTTTTTAAACTTAAATTTGTTTAAAAAGGGGACTTTTTTTCCTCTGCCGGTAACAACATGTATCACTTGCTGCCAGAAATAGAAAGTGACTGAAAAAGAAATCTGCTGGGGAGGGGTCCTCTGTGCTGGTGTCACCAAGGCTTGGAGCCTGAGCTCCGTCTCTTCTCTGTTACAAAATGAAACAAACACATGTTTGAGTGGCGTTAAGGCCACGCCAGCACCACCCTGAGACTCTGTCCATGACAGTCACGGGGTGGGGGGAAGGGAGAAAAAGAGGAGTAAGCTGCCCACCACATGGGTGTGCATTACGCCTGGTGCGAGGGCTGCCCAGGGTCATCTCCTGCCACCAGTGGGTCCCGCCCACAGTAAGCTGGGGACATCCCACCTGCCCATTCTCCAGATGGAAAAACAAGCTTGGAGAGTTGAATCGTCTGGCTCAGCGTCACTGATTTGGATGTTTGTTGTTTCTTAAAGATGGTGTTTCGTGAGTAGCAGTGATTATTCCACCTTGCTGTTTTAACAAAGAATTCTATTTTTATATAATATTGTCGAGTCGAAATGTGCTGAAATACATTAAATCACCCTTGTTTGTGGAACTGCCTCTGAGTGTGATTCAGATTGAGAGTTGGCTGTGTCCAGAATAGCGAGGTTAGCGCCTGGGAAGGGAGCACAGAGTCCCTATGTGCCTGGCTCTGGGACAGGGCCTTTCATGGACAGAAGTCACACCTCCAGCCACCCTCCAGACCATATACTATTATCTCCATTTTTACAAAGGAGGAAACTGAGGGTCAGAAAGTGAAGTGGCTGGCCCAGGATCTCGTGGTTAATAAGTAGTAGACACGGGATTCAAATGCAGGCCTCCCTGCTTCCTGAGACCGTGTTCAGGATCTTCCTATCAACAATCCTCCTGATGGCAGAGGAGGGACCGGGTGCCCTTAGCAGATCTTGGGGAAGAGGCTCACAACCCAAAGTAAGGCAAGCAAAAAAGTGTCTTACAAGTTCACTAAATGTTACCTATCCTTCATGCAGATATATGCATTTATTTATTTATTTATTTATTTATTTATTTTTCTTTTTGCGGTATGCGGGCCTCTCACTGTTGTGGCCTCTCCCGTTGCGGAGCACAGGCTCCGGATGCGCAGGCCCAGCGGCCATGGCTCACGGGCCCAGCCGCTCCGCGGCATATGGGATCCTCCCAGACCGGGGCACGAACCCGTATCCCCTGCATCGGCAGGCGGACTCTCAACCACTGCGCCACCAGGGAGGCCCTGCATTTATTTTAATATTAAAAAGAAGAGATTTTTTTTTTTTTTTGCCACACCGCACAGCATGCAGGATCTTAGTTCTCTGACTAGGGTTAGAACCCAAGCCCCTGGCAGTGGAAGCTCGGAGTCCTAACCACTGGACCACCAGGGAATTCCCAGGAAGAAATGAATTATATTAGCTTTGGGAAAAATTGAAAAGGGAAAATCGTTTTTTTCTCTCAAATCTTTGAGTAAAAATAATGTCCTGGCACTTCTCTGGTGGTCCAGTGGTTAAGACCTGTGCTTCCACTGCAGGGGGCACAGGTTCCATCCCTGGTCTGGGAACTAAGATCCTGCACGCTGCTCAGCTTGGCCAAAAAAAAAAAAAAAAAAAAAAAAAATGTCCAGAGGCAAATGTCCTTCATCTGTGGGGGGCCATGGAGGCACAAAGTAACACAGCAACATTTTATACGTTAAAATGTTTACATTCAACACAGCAGACATTTCTTTCTCGTGCAGATGCAGGAGATCAGAGGTGGTGTGGCATCTCCACAGTCACCAGGCCTCTTCCTTTGGTCCCTCCAGCATCTGTAACCTGTGCTTTCCACCTCAGGGACCAGTGTGGCTGCTTGAGCTCCAGCCATTTTGTCCACATTCCAGCCAGCAGGAAGGGGAGAGAAGGAAAGAGGAGAAAAACCTGTTTCTATCCCATTGGTCACAATTTAGTCACATGATACTCCTTTCTGCATAGGAGGCTGGGAAATGTAGTCTTTCTCTCCAGGAGACCAATATGTGCCTGCAGAAGGGCACTGCACCCCAGCTTGACAAGTGCTGCATTATGCTCTCCTGTTTACCAGTCATGGTCTGAGCCACATGCAGGGCCAAAGGGACAACACTTGGCTTCTCTGAGCCATTGACTTTCTATCAGAGGTCTGCAGCTCCAGGACTTTGACCTCTCAGACCTCTGTACTATAAAAGTCAAGAGAAAGACTCCAGAGTTTTATTTTGCCAGGTAAGGACATTAAGAAATACATTTGTCATTTGCTTCCACTGTCAATCTATGAAAGGACATTTGAATACCCCTAACACAGAAAGGTAGGTTCCATATCAGAATTAATACAACCACTCAAGAGTTGGTATTAAATAGCTCCAAAGTGGAAACAACCCAAATGTCCATCAACTGATGAGTGGATAAACACAATGTGGTATATTCATACAATGGAATACTGTTTGTCAACGAAAAGGAATGAGGTACTGGTACATGGTACAATATAGATGAATCTTGAAAACATACTCTGAGCGAAAGAAGCCAGTCACAAAAAGCTACGTGTTGTGTGGTTCCATTTATGTGAAATGTCCAGAATCGGTAAATCAATAATGACAGAAAGTAGGTTAGCAGTTTCGAGGGGTTAAGGGGCGGGAGGTATGGGGAGAAATAACGAGCGACTACTAAAAGATATGAGGGGCTTGTCACGTATTGTGCCCAGTTTGGAGGCTTTGAGCACAGCAGAAACGGAGACCTCAGAGGTTCTAAAACAGCCTTTTACATCCTGAAGTTAAAAATCAGATCAACTACTTCTTTGCTTAAAACCCGTCAATGCTCTTGCTATAAAATCCAAAAACCTCCAGACAACCCTCACCTACACGGTTTTTCTCTCCTCTGTGTTTCTTTCCTACTCCTTTTCAGCCCATTCTTGCCCTCATACACTCTGCCCTGGCCACCCCTGCCGTCTTCCATCTCCTTCAACCCCCCCACCTGCCTCAGGGCCTTTGCACCTGCTCTCCCTTCTATATTTATGGTTTGGTGATCACTCTGACTTAAGACTCATCAGCATCATCACTCTCTCAGGAGGTTCTTGGGCTGAAATCACTGCCTCTCCTCCCCATTATCCTTATTCTCACACTTCTACTTATTTCCTTCACATTGAGTATCAATATTAGATTATTTTTAAATGTCTCTGGTTATGTCTCCCATTTAAATGGGAGCTCCAGGACAGCAGGTTGGTTTCACCACTGTTGGATTCCCAACATGCAACCTAAGCTTGGCACCTCATAGGTGCTTGGGAAATATGTGCTAATAAGTGAATGAATGGCCTTTTTCTCATCTTGGGAGAGATTGTGATTTATCCTGGACAATGAGGAGTCATGAAGCGTTATAAGCAGGGGAGTGATGTGGTCAGACTTGTGCCTTTAAAGGTCAACCCTGGTCGCAGCAGGGATGTTGGATTCAAGGAAGTATAAAATGAGGGAAGGGAGATGAGAGAGGAGGAAGATGAGGTCAGGACAGAGTGGACAAGGGCAATGGAAAGGAAGTTAGGAGAGTGATCAGTCTCCAAAGGGCAGGAGGGCTGGATTTAATGATATCTTAGGAGAATCGGTTAATTAGCTCTTGATCTCTGTGGCTTTTATTTTCTCCTTTTGCTGACTCACTCCTTTTCTACTGCATCTTGGAGTTCCCAGGCTTTTCTGTGGGGAAGAGGTATTAGTTTACCTGTAATTGTTCTGTTGGAAGCCCATGCCTCAGTCCATCCTCACCCTGTATTTCATCATTGTTTGACCACAGACCCTGGAAGCCAGTGGCTTTGGCAAAGTCCAGGCCATGAAGGGGCTCAATGGACTACGTGCACGTTTACCTATCTCCCTCTGTGGGGACCCTCTGGTCGTGTCCACATTTCCTCCCAGGGAGGGAGCTCAAGAGACCATGCCACAGCTTAGCACAGAGCATTATGTGTAGTAAACACTCCAAAACGTTAGGTGGTCGATGGGTGGGAATGGCTGAGAAAGTGGGTAGGGTGGCTGGGGGGGTGGGTGAGTGGTGGGTAGATGCATGAATATTTGGGCTGGATGAGTGATTGGGTGGTGGGATGAATGAGTATGTAGCTGCATGGGTGGGTAGATAGTAGGTGGATGAGTGACTAGGTGGGTAAGTGATTGGGCATATGGGCGGATGGATGGATAGATTGATCGATCGGTGGATGGATAGATGGACGAGTGAATGGGTAGATAGGTGGATGGAAAGACAGATGGTATATGGATGGGTAGATGGCTGGATAATGAGAGATGGGTGAATGAGTGGGTAGACAGATGGATAGTGGATAGAATATGTGAATGAATGGAAAAAAAGATGGATGAGTGAATAAATGAGTGCATGGATTGATGGGTGAGTGGGTAGATAAATGGGTGGGTGTATAGTTGGATAGTTTGGTGGCTGAGTATATGGATGGATGAATGGGTGGTTGGGTTGATGGGTAGGTGATGAGCAAAAGATGAAAATAAAAATGGAAATTGTTTGGGTTGGTCAGAAAATCAAGCTCACACACTTTCCAGGAACCTGGGCCAGGAACCCCGGGGCTTGATAAAGGTAATCAGGCTACATTGAAAAAGTACTAGAATCAGACATCTGGTCACTCAAAGACCATCCAACAGCTAATAGGTACAATCAGTGCCTGGCATATAGTAGCTGCTTAATCAATGTTAGCTGTTGTTATTGTGGTTGTTAGTGTGGTTACTAAAGTTATATTAATGTGTACTTGCTAGTATTATGTATGGTGCTAAGCACTTCCCATGCCTTATCTCATTAGTCCCACCAGCAACCCTGGGAGGTAGAGTCTATCATTGACCCCATTTTACTCACGATTATGATTATTATTATTGGGTTTTATTATTATTATTGGGGCAAAAGAGAAACGGGCAAAAAGATTGGAGTCCAAGCTGCTAGAAAAATCCCTGGGGCTACTGGAACTGTATCTGGGCAAGGCCACAGCATAGAGCAGTTGTCCTGAGTGACAGCCACTCAGAGGTGTCAATTATACCCCTTGAGCCTTTGGGTACCCTCATAACTGAAAACAATGATTCCTTCCCAAGGGTCTGTGGGTAGAGGGGAGAAGGGATTGATTAGTTTTGCTCAGTGCCCAGCAGTGCTGAGAAACCTGAGTAGGATACTCAGTGGGATTATAAATAAGTGATGCCTGGTGTTACAGAGTCCAAGAAAAAAAATCTGACTTCAAGTGGACATGTCTCTTGCCAGCCCAGCTTAGACGGGGATTCACTTGTATTTACATGGATGAATTGGGCTGACTTGACCTCATTCAGCCTCGGAGAAAACTCTCAACACCTCTCAGTGGGAAGTCTGCCGAGAGGGCCTGGACAGAAGATGGTTTGTGACCTAGTGCTGGTACTTGGCTGCCTACTTACTGGTGACCATCAGGATACTTACTGCACCTCTTTTTTTTTTTTTTTTTTTTTTGCAGTATGGGGGCCTCTCACTGTTGTGGCCTCTCCCATTGTGGAGCACAGGCTCCGGATGCACAGACTCAGCGGCCATGGCTCACGGGCCCAGCCGCTCCGTGGCATGTGGGATCTTCCAGGACCGGGGCATGAACCCGTGTCCCCTGCATCGGCAGGCGGACTCTCAACCACTGCGCCACCAGGGAAGTCCCTTACTGCACCTCTTGATGAGCTTTTTAGTTTTCCCATCTGTAGAATGAGATGGTTATACTTGAACTCTTAATGCAAGTCTCCTTCTCCATAGAACATTCTAAGTTTTATTACTCTTTTTGCACTGTTTCCTATAAGTACATTATAAGGAGATGATAAACTCCTGGTTAGTGGAGAGAGAATTGAATCACTTGGGCTCTTTGGGACTTAAATGACAAAATCACAACACAATCTGGCTTTACTAGGTAAGAAGGGGTATTCAGTACCCATAAGTGGAAAACCCAGAGGCACTGCCTTCAGGCATGGCTGGATCCAGGAGCTCTAATGACATTGACAGGACTCAGTATCTCAGTCTCTGGGCTCTATATTCCCTTCTGTTGGCTTTATTTCTAGATAGTCTCTCTGCTTATGATGGTGGAAAATTCTAAGAAACGAAGACCAGGTGCTTTCAAATAATTTATAGTCTTTTCATTTAGAACATAAAATTTCTAAATTGGGCACTCTGCAGAGCCTGGGGAAACAGAGAGCGGCAAGACAACTTCTTTGGACTTCCTTGGCCTTTGTGTGCAACAAGCATGAAATTAAATTTATACCAAGGCCAGGAAAGTAACATAAATAAGAAAAGGGTCTTGAGTGAGGAATATTAAGCAGAGGTGGAGACTGTAGCATAATAGAGAGCACATCCTGCCTAAAGGGGGTGGCTGTGATTCAAGGCCAGCCACTCCTCTTGTGCCAGCTGTAATTGCCATGTTACACAGGAATGTGGGCCAGTTTTAATCAGTTCCTCTAATTTTTCAAGAGAAGACAGAAATCCAGATTTTCATGGAAATCCCTCTGATATTTAAATATTAACTAAAAAAAAAAAAAATCTGTGATGGCCACACAACAAAAGTCTGCAGATAACCAGCTCATGACCTCTGCTATTTAGCATAGGAGATTGCCCAGAGGACTTGAACACTGCTTACATACTAACGATTTCTTTTAAAAAGATGTATACAAATATCAGTTTAGCTGACTTGAGACTATGAATCATCTCAGAGGGTCTCCTCATGAAAGGCTTGGAGTCAGAGAGGGGGCCCATAAGAGAACTCTTTGCCAGTTTTATTTCTCATATACCTTGCCCCCACCCTCACCAATAGGATTGGATACTCCTGGAGTCAGAGGTGTGTCTTATTCATAAGTTTCTTGTATACCTTCATATAAGAGGATTTCTTTATTCATTCAATAAATATTTATTGAGCATTTACTCTGTACCTGGCATTGTGCTGGGCACTATGGGAACAGTGTGGCAGACACTGTTGGTTGCCTACCCAACTTTAATCTTCACTTCTTCCTTGTTAAATAAACTTCAATTTTGTAAGGGCAATAATTAGTCTAGCCCTATAGGGTGAATCTTATTTTCTTTGACAGTGATTGGTATAGGAGTGGCCATGTGACCCATGATATGGAACTTGGCAGAGATTTTTTTGGGGGGTGGGGGAGGATAAAAGGAGAATTATTTTTGGCCACCTTGGCCATCTCCTTTCTGCCTTTGAATATGGTATTATGGAGACTTATGCCTGGAGTGGTGGCAACTATTTTGTGAATATGAGGCAACAAGCTTGGGACAAAAAGCCAATATATTGAAGAAGACAAGAGAAAAAAAAACGGAAGAAGCCTGGGTCCTTAATAACATAGTTGAGCTGCTTAATCAACTCTCCTACCACCCTCTTCCTAAATTTTTATGTGAGATAACTAAATATCCTTAGTCTTTAAACTCCTGTTAGTAAAGTATTCTGTTACTTGAGATGAGCAAGACAGACCACCTCCTGCCCTTGGGTAACCTACAATCTATCAGATGATGAGAGCTAGCCATGAGTACATGCTTTCTATAAATTCCTTATAATAATTTCCATCCTCCTTTTACACGGAAGAAAAAAATTGAGCCTCAGAGAGGTTAAACCACTTGCCCAAGGTCATTTTGCAAAAAATGGCACCCATCATTCTTACTCCAGAACTCACTCTTTGAGTCACTAGCAACACTTACTTCCTTCTTAAGTTTGCACTGAATCCTTTGCACTGAGTAAATGTATGAACAAGTCGCAGCAACAGGGCTTTTGCAGAAAAGTTACAGAACTGTCTGCGCTATCTGCACTTCTAACACCCAGCTGTACACGGATGTTCTTTATCGGAATCTGGAGCCAGAGGCAGAACTTTGCAGGAATTGGGCCACCTGGAGTGACAAATCTGAATGACATGGAATATCTAGCACTAGCCTCGGACTTGGGGAGGACTCTGCCCTGGCAGAGCACTGTAGCTATGAAATTGCCCAGCTATTCCCACCACTATCATCCCGGTCCAAACCCCATCATCTCTGGCCTGGACAATTGCAGAAGTCTCATGATGGGTCTTCCTGCTGCTCCCTTATGTCCCCCAGATTCCATAACACACGCAGCAGCTGGAAGAATCACTTTGAAACATATACCAGCACATGGAACTTCTCTGCTTAAAACTCTATCATGGCTTCCCATCACAATTAAAAAAAACTCAAAAACATTCCTTAACCTTGAGAATAAAATCCCCAAAGGGCTCTGCCTGGCCTGGTTCCATCCACTTCTCTAACTTCCTTTCCCAAGCTCATTTCTATCTTAGGGCTTTTGCTTGTTTTGTTTCCCCTGCCTGTACCTGCATCCTCAGGACTTCACAGGGTTGTCTTCTCCCTGCCCTCAGATTCTTGCCTTAGATATATCACCCCCTCCAGGAAGCCTTTCCTGCCTGACCACCCTATCTAAAGTTGCTGATACCTCTCCCAGTCATGCTCTATCACTTCCTCTCACTTACTTTTCTTCATGGCATTTAACACAATTCAAATGATCTGGTTTATTTTTTTACTTGTTTATTAAGTGTATCCCCCACCAGAATATAAGTCCATGAGTGTAGAGACGGCCTGTTTTATTCTCACTGTATTTCCAGTGTTCAGAGTAGTACCTGGCACATAGTAGGTGCTCACTAATTACTGGTTGAGAGAATAGCATTTCCAGACTGGGAAATACCTTTGCCTTCTATTAAATTAATCTAAGGCTTCTCAACCTTGGCACCATTGACATTCAGGGCTGGAGAATTCTTTATTGTGGGGCTTCAACCTGTGCATTGGAGGATGTTTAGCAGCATCCCTGGCCTCTACCTACAAGATGATGGCATCTTGGACACGGATCATGATGATGGAGGTGACGAGAAATGAACAGATTAAAATATATAATAATATTATGTGCAACTCCATGGAAATGAATTCCTTAATTTTAGAAATGAAGGAAAGGGCCAGATGGGGAAGGATCTTACTTTAGGGCACTGTGGCTTGCTTTTCTCCTCCAGAACAAGGGGCTCACCGCTGTGTCCACAGCATCTATTTACTTATCATGCAGTAAATATGTATGTGAAAGCATAAATGAGTAAACATGGGGCCCAACTATGGCATCCTTAGGGAGGCCTTGCTCACTTCTCTAGGTAAATCCTTCAGTTTTTTATTCATTTCTGGAGTTTATTTGATCGATTCTGTCTCCCCCACTGGACAGGGGGCTCCAGGGGAGGACGTATTCTTTGTTGACCCTGGCACAGGGTCTGGCACACAGGAAGCTCTCAATAACCAGCTGTCCAAAGTGACATGAATGAATGATTGAATCACCAGGCTTTATAAGCTAGCTCACCCTTCACTCTCTCTTCCCGTCACCTTGCTTTATTTTTCTTCTTAGCAGTTATCACCAGCTGCCACACTGGATATTTATTTGTTGATGTATCCATTGCTCACCTTCCCCTACTAGAATCTAGAATTCCATTCTAGAATTAGACTTTAGAATCTAGAATGGAAGCTCATGAAAGCAAGGGCTATTTAAAATTGCAGTCTTCTCCCCCTACCCCTGCCTCTATCCCTCTCCTCTGCTTCATTATCCCACTGCGCTTATCACCGTCTGACATATTCTTTGACTTTCTTGGTTTGGGTCTGTTTCCAACCAGCTCCACAAGGGCTGGACGTTTGCGTTTGGTTCACAGCTGTATCTCGGACGCTTATCTTTGTGCCTTGCACACAGTAGGCGCTCAAGCCACGTTGTTGACCGGATGAAGGAAGCCGGGATTGGAAGGGCCAAACCGCTAGGCGCGCCTCCTTCGTCCAAGACCCCAGCCCTCCCCGAGCCTCACCAACTGGCTGGCCCGGGCAGGCAGGAGTTAAGCGGCGCGCACGCTTCTGACCCGCAGGTGGCGCCGTCCCGCCTCGGTGCCCGACTCTGGGCGCTCAGAAGTGCGGGACAGAATCGCAGCGAGCGCGGAGCCGAAGCTCAGCCCCGACTTGTTGATCTCGCCCAAGCAGCCGCCACCGCTGCCGCGGGAGCAGGAGAAGGAGGAGGAGGCGGCGCCGCCCGAATCCGGTCTTGCCACCCGCGCCCCCAGCGCCCGTCCGCGCCCCTAGCCTCGGAGAGCGCGCTCCGGCCCCGCAGCGCCTGCTGCTCCGGCGCGTCGCCTGCCCGTCCGGCGTAGGCCGGGCCCAGCCCGGCCCCGGGTCCGCCGCTGCCCGCGGGCGGGGGCGCCCGGGCGACCGCGGCGATGCGCGGTCCCTGGCCCCGGGAGGCGGCCACCCTGGGGGTGAGTGTTGGGGCTCGCGGCGGGGGCGCAGGGGGACGCAGGAGGGGGTCTCCCCTGCCGCGGTTCGGCCTGTTGGTCCACGCAGGCTCCGCGGTTTCAGGCTGGGGGGTGGGGTGGGTGAAGGGCCTGGGCCCGGGGAGGTGCGCGATCCGCATTCTGGGGTGAGGGGTTAGGGCGTGAGCTTCACATGCCTGGGGGCTCAGAGGAGCCCCTGAAATCCCCAGTGCGCGGAGAGAGGAGGGCTCGTTTTGAAAAGGCCAGAAAATTCAGCTCACTTCCCCGCCTCCCACCTCCCCCACCCCTTCCCTTCCAAGCCCCGGGAAAGGCGCAGAACCCGGAGTTATAAAAAGCCACCGCAGGAGAGGAGCGAGGAGGAGGCGGCGGAGGAGGAGGAAGAGGAGGAGGGGGCGGGGAAGGAGCGAGGGGAGGACGAACCAGGTGCATCTCCAGGACTCTGCTCCCCCCTCCTGCCGTGGGGCAGGGGGCGCAGAGGGAGGGGCGGGACCCCGCGCAGAGCTTGGCTTTGCGTCTTCAGGGTTCACCTCGTTGCCGGAGAGACCTCAAGAGATGCTCCCGTGGCTTGGGGAGAGGGGTCGCTTCAGGACAGCGGGGCTTCATGACCACCCCGTCTGTTGTGACCGACAGGTGGGCACCTGAAACCCTCCGGAATTCTTCCCGATCTTTAAAGGTTTAGAAAAAGCAATCCCGCTGCCACCCCCAAGCCCTCAAATCCTAATTATCTCGGAGCGGGGGAAGGAAAAGATGAGCAGTTAAAAAAAAAAAAAAGTTTTCTCATGCAGCTCCCTCTTCTCCCCATTGCGGGGCCAGGTCGGGGACTGGACGGGGAGACCTAGGGAGAAGCGAGTTTCAGCACTCGAAGGGGCGGACAGCGCCCCAGGCGGCCGGGTCGGGTCCCGGCAGCAGAAGCCCGGGGTAGGGCCTCCTGGGCCCCCGGGGCGCCTCTTGGGGACCCTCTCCCCGCCCCGAAGGGCGGCCCCTCCCTCCAGCCACGGGGTGGGGCGGGCTTCAGCACCGGCGCGAAGGACAGCGCCCAGCCTTTCTGCGGGCCTGAGCGGCTTAAGCGCCGGGAAGGTCAAGGCCGGCTGGGGCCCGGGTGGAGAGGTGGGGAGGGGCCGCGCACAGCTCCCTCTTTGCTGACCAGCGTCTGCTTTCTGCCCCGCAGCCGTCGGGATGGAGGTGAGAAGACGGCCGTGACGCGCTCCCGCGCGGCCCCCTGCACCCCCAGCAGCCCACAGCGCTCCCTGCCCCCCTCCCCCGCGGCGGCTGGCCTTGCCCTCCAGTGACAGCGGCCTGGGGGGGCAGGGGGGGCGGGGGCGGCCGGACCAGCGATGCCGGCGGGCATGACGAAGCATGGCTCACGCTCCACCAGCTCGCTGCCACCCGAGCCCATGGAGATCGTGCGCAGCAAGGCGTGCTCGAGGCGCGTCCGCCTCAACGTCGGTGGGCTGGCGCACGAGGTGCTCTGGCGCACCCTGGACCGCCTGCCCCGCACGCGGCTGGGCAAGCTGCGCGACTGCAACACGCACGACTCGCTGCTGGAGGTGTGCGATGACTACAGCCTCGACGACAATGAGTACTTCTTCGACCGCCACCCGGGGGCCTTCACCTCCATCCTCAACTTCTACCGCACCGGACGGCTGCACATGATGGAGGAGATGTGCGCGCTCAGCTTCAGCCAAGAGCTCGACTACTGGGGCATCGACGAAATCTACCTGGAGTCCTGCTGCCAGGCCCGCTACCACCAGAAGAAGGAGCAGATGAATGAGGAGCTCAAGCGCGAGGCAGAAACCCTACGGGAGCGGGAGGGTGAGGAGTTCGATAACACGTGCTGCGCCGAGAAGAGGAAAAAGCTCTGGGACTTACTGGAGAAGCCCAATTCCTCTGTGGCCGCCAAGGTGAGTGTGAAATCTAGGGGCTGCTGGGCTGGGGCATTCAGCCTGTGTCCCCAGATCGAGGACCACGGCTGGGGGGACTCTGGCTTAGTTCCCAAATGTGAAGACCAGAAAAGAGGAAGGGCTATGGCTGAGATGTCAGAGGTGAGGACGAACGACCCCTTCAGACAGTTCGTTTGTGGCACTGGCCACCTCATCCTTTTATCATTCAATAATTTATACCCCAACTTTGTGGGAGAAAAGGATTTACAGAGACTTATGAAAACCCACAGCAAGAGAATGGACACTGCAAATAAAAAGGGCACAGAGAGACAATAAAGCTTTGGGATGGAGTAAAGTTGAGTTTGGTCTATTCTACATAATGCTCCCTTGTGGAGGCCCAGACCCGGGCTGGAGGGGGGTCACCCTGCAATTTTAATACTTATCCCTATATTTATAACCTCATTTTGCCCCAAGAAGGGAATGAAGGCAGCTTACAGACATACGTGGAGGGCATTGAGACACTGTCAGGCGGTTTTAGCATAAGTGAGAGAAACGAGGCAAAGGGACTCTGGGGGGTGGGTGTGTGCGTGCATGACGCATGCAGCTGGCTGTGGATGCCTGTGGGCGAGGGGTCACCCCTGGTTTGGTCTTTCTTAATTTGGTGAGTTGATTCCAAGAATGGTTTGATGCAGCTTCTAAAGATGCTTTGGCTGTTGGAAGAGGATGTAAATTTCGAAATAGGAGAGAAAAAAAATGAGGCAATGTGAAAAATAAAGCAGGAGAAAGAGGCAGGAATGGGTCCAATCACACTGGGTAGGCCAGGGAGTCCTGTGTGCTCTCAGGTAAAAAAGCAGAGGCTGTAAGGGACTAAGAAAGGATTGGGGTGGGGGCCAGGCCAGGCCAGGAGGTCATTTGTTGATGAGCAACTTCTCTGTGTCAGGTTGGGACTCAGGGATGCCTCAGAGAGGTGGGGGCCTGTCTTCACGTGGTCAGTGTGCTGGGATTTGGGAGTAAATGACAACACCGTGTGTGCAGTGCTCTAAAAGAGGCCATGCGGGACCCAGGGGGAGCCCAGAACAGAGAGGTGTTGATGTCAAAATCCAGGAAAACTGAGTTGGGAAAGATGTGTTGAACATAACTCATTCTCTGAGTGCAGGGCCAAAGAAGGCGGGGGCAGGTAAATGTATTTATGGCGAAAGGAAAAAGAGAAGAGGAAGTCTACATACCAGCCATGGTGTATTAGCTAGGGCTGCCTCCTGTCCAGCCTGGCCTCTCACTGTGGGTGCTCCCTGGCTCAACTGCCCCCCACTAAAGGCCCACCTACAGGGCTGGGTCTGGAGCGGGGTTTGTGGGGTCCTTTCTCCAGATCTGTCTGCCCAAGGAGAGGCCTTTGCGAGTGAATGTAGGACTGAGTGGCTGGTTGGAGGGTGGAGAGAGGCCCAAAGGTTTTCTCTCTTCCATGTCGACTCTAAAGAGGACAGGGAGATTCCTAGGCCTGTTTCCTCTTCTGTGGGCTGCCTCTGGCCATAATCCTGCCCCAGGTTTCATGTCCAAAAAGCCTCTCTCTTAAGACATAGTCACTCACCCTTAACCGGCTTAGGATCAACAGACTTATTTTGCTATTTCCAGGCCTGACACGGGTTCTTCCCCTCCACACCTGGTTTAGACCCAGATATGACTCTCCCTCCTTCCTGCCCTGTCCCTAAGACAAGAGGGGTAGAGGAGGGGAGGGTCACTTCCCCAGAAGAAGCAGGCAACAGGCTGTGTTTGGGTTGGTGCCTGACAGCTAGGCAAGTAGCTCAGGCTTGCAAAAGGCGCTGTTTGGGAATCAACAGCTTCATCTCTCCCTCGGGTTAATCCGCTCACAGGGACGAGTTTCATGACCTCTCTGTGATCCTAGGCTGGGGCTGCCGGCTAGTCCTAGCAGATGGACGACGGCCTAGGATATTCTGCAGCCAAGGCTGAAATGGTGAGGCAGGCAGGCTCATTGGCCCTCAGTATAGAAAACCTGCCATTGATCACGTATCTACTGTGTATGAAGTATAACAACACATTTAGCCTTATACCAATTCTCTACTATTATCCCACCTTTCACAAAGGGGGAAGATCAGAGAGGTTAAGTAACTCACCTAAGGTCGTGTGACAGGCAAACAGGAGGAGCCAGAAATTCAAACTCAAGTGTGATTTTGAAGGCACTGTTCTTTCCATAGTGGTTAAGTACCATAGTCTCCTCCGCAGTCTCCCTGCTTCCACCTTTGCCCCCTGCAATCCATTCCCCATTCGGCAGCTGGAACGAGCTTTTCTAAATGTATATTGGATCACATTATTCATCTGCTCGAAATGCGCCAGAGAGGTTTCCCATCGCACTCAGAATAAAGTCCAAACGCTTCACCATGAATCCAGCTTCATGACCTCTCTGAGCTCATCTCTTCTCTCTTCACTCAGTTTCAGCCCCACTGGCCTCCTTGCTGTTCCCTAAACAGGTCAGGCTTTATCCTAACTCAGGACCTTTGCACTTGCTGTTCCTGCCGCCTAGAATTCTCTTCCCCATATTGTCCCATGGCTGGCCTCATTCCTCGTAGGAGCTGGCCCCTGCTCAAATGTCCCCTCCTCTGAGAGACCTCTCCTGACCCCTGTTTAAAACAGCCTCCCTCCCCTTACACTCTGTCACATCTTGCAGTGTCTTTCCTGCACAGGGTTTAAGCACCATCTGAAATTATACTTGCTTCCTTGTGTTTCTCCGTTTCTCCCCCACAAGAGTATGAGCGTCAAGAGTGGTATTCACTGCCCTGTTTCCAGCACCCAGCGTGGTGCCTGGCACAGAGGATCTCCAGATAACTACACGTGGAATGAATGAATGGAGCAGGCAGTCAGTCAGTCACTGGGTCTCAGGGTCTGGGAACCTGTCATTCCTTCCTCCCAGCCCACCTGCAGCCCAGTTCTCTGTGCCTCTGGCCTCCTTCAATCGTTTGTTCTTTGCCCTTCCCACCCCCATCCAGCCCCCCAACTTGGATGCTTTGCTTGTCAGAACAGAAAGGCCTGTAGAAATTTCTCAGAGATCACAGAATAAGAAGTCAAGTGGAGGATCATTGCTGGGTGATTGTGAGATACAGAAATGACCATACCTCATATATTTAAGAGCAAGGACAGACCTGGGTTCCAAGCCCATGTTCACCCCCTCCCCAGTTTCTGGCCTTAGGCAAGTTCTTCACCTCTCCAAGCTCTAGCCTCCCACCAGCTAGCCTTCTAAAGTATAGATAAAAGGCCCACCTTGCAGGGTCATCATGAAATCATGTTGGTCAAAATTTAGCACAGTGCCTAACCCACAGTACATAGGGCTTATTGTTATAAATAATAGGGGGCAGAGGCCTTTCTCTATGCCTGGGTGGCTGAGTTGCAGCAAGCCCTTTCCTTCTGATAGCGGTCCTGGAAGGCTAAGCTGCCACTGTTAATAATTGATGGATGTTCTGGCAACACAGAGACAAACCAAAGCACAGGCCCTCGCCTTCCCCGTCAGGGGAGTGAAAATCAAAATCCATTAGGCAAAGGGCAGTGTGGTTGATTCTTGTTTGGAAGCTGGGGTCAGCTTCATCAGAGTGACATGATTGCAGTGCTGGGCCACCACTGAGTTTCTGCTTTCTGGGAAAACTACAGGCTTTTCTCAGTAGGAGAGACAGGGAACTAATTTGCCAGGCCAGGAGTGTCTGTGGTCCCTGGAAAAGTCTCAGGGTTAAAGCCTGAGATAATTTCCAGAGTAGCTGCTGTTTATTGTGCCAGGCACTGATTAGTGATACTTTATATGCACTATCTCATTGAAGTCCCTTCAACAATTCAATCAAAGTAATCTGCCAGTTTGGGCTATAAGTCACAGATAGAAACATGGAAGTGGCTTCTGTAAGGAGGAAGATGCATCTTCTCACTTAACGGAAAGTTCCACGTAGCTGGTTTTGTGTTAATGATTCCATGATGCCAGTAGAATTCTAGATTCTTTCTGTCCTTCTGCTCCTCCAGTGCCTGCAGGTGGCTTGGTCCTCAGGCTGGATGCCTCATCTCACAAAATGGCTACCTAGTTCCAGCCTTCAAATGTAGACACATGATATCTGACCATTGAAGAAGAGCGTGCCCTCTTATGTGCCTCTTTTTTTTTTTTTTTCTGCAAGGCAAACCTTTCCCAGCAGCCCCCTGGCAGACTTCTTTTTAAATCCCATTGGCCGGCATCAGGTCACATGCTCATGCTCTATCTGCAGGGAAGCCTGGAAAAGCGCGTCTGGCATTTTCAGATGAGGGAGGGAATGGATTTGATGAGTGGTATTAATATTCTTTTATAAAGAGGAAATGGAAGCTCTGAGAGGGGCAGTCACTTGCCAGAGCTCACACAGCTAAGTGCTCAGTCAATATTTGTTGAAGGAATGAAAATAGCAGAGCAAGGGTCTGAACCCAGGTTGGTCTGGTTCCCAAACCTGTGCTGCTTCAATCTGGAATCTTGGACAGCTCATTCAAGCTCTCGGAGCTTCAGTGAGCTCATCTGCCAAATGGTGATGGTATAAGTGCCCACCTCTTGGGACAGTTTTGATGATTCAATGAGATTTCAGATGTTGAATGTAATTTGCAAATGGAAAGTACTTTATACATATGAATTAGTATTATTATATTCCAGTGTGAGAGTATTCTTTATTTAGAGACTTTGGTCAGTACTTTGCCCACCACAGAATTAAAAATCAGCTCTGGGGACTTCCCTGGTGGTCCAAGTGGATAAGACTCTGTGCTCCCAATGCAGGGGGCCTGGTTTCATTCCCTGATCGGGGAACTAGATCTTGCATGTATGCCTCAACTAAGAGTTCGCATGCCACAACTAATACCCAGTGCAGGCAAAATAAATAAATAAATAAATAAATAATATTTTTTTAAAAAGCCTTCCCCCCCCCCTCAAAAAAAAAGATTCAGCTCTGGAGTCCAACAGATGTGGTTCATTTCTATGTTGCTTACCAGGAATATGACCTTGGGTAAGTTCCTTTCCTCCTCTGAGTGTTAGTTTCCTCCTCTAGAAAATGAGAATTATAATGGAGCCCGCCTCTTAGGGCCATTAGGAGATAATTTGCATAAAGAGCTTAACCCAGTGCCCGGCATGTAATAAATGTTCTATATGTGACCACAGTGATGATTAGTATTATCACCGAATTCCTCTTCTAGCTACTCCCCTGGTTGGCAACATCCCCTATTCCAGTGTTGTTGATTGTAGGATCACCGCCTGCCCCCTTGGGATTTCATGCCGTTAGTGTGATGATGCTTCTACTTCCTTGACTTGATCCAGGAGGGATTCATGTTTTATCATCAAGAAAAATGAGGGAAACCAACTCAGAATCCATGGGGCCCCTCCAGTGCTATGAATCGTCTGGCTGAGGCTCTTGCTGGCCCGGGTCAGTCATCCTGGATGTTTGTATTGGGTTGGCCAAAAGTTCGCTCAGGTTTTTGTTATGGAAACCCCGAACGAACTTTTTGGCCAACCCAATATGCCAGAGATTCAGAATCCCGGCTGTGGGGTCACACAGACCTGGGTTTGATTCCCAGCCCTGACATTTCCTAGCTCTGGATTTTGGACAAATCATTTCATTTCTCGTAGCTTCCATTTCCTAATCTGTAAATGAGGATGATAAGCAAAGCTACCTCCCAGGGTTGCCTGGAGGATTAAGTTTGATCGTGCATGGAAAGCACTGAAGCCACACTTCATAAATCCAGTATCCTGATTTGATAAGGGGAAACACGGAGGATGCTTCAAGGACTTGCCTGGGTCACAGAACAAGTTGGGGAAAGATCAGGGACCAGGATCATACCTGGGCAGCTGGTCTCCCAGGGGTTTTTGAAAGGCTACAAAAAGCTAGAGATTGTGAAAATGTTTAGGAAGGACAAGTGCTGGCCAAATGAGCAGTTTGGCCAAAGCTTAATTAACTGAAAGAGAACAAGCACGCATTAAGCACCAACCCCATACCCAGCAGTATGTGTACTTCCTATACTTGATAGTGTCGTGGATGGGAGCCCTGATTTTAGGGCTGCCCAAGTTCAACCTGTCGTGGATGGGACCAAGTTCAAAATTTGACTCCCCTGTTACTCACCATGTGACATGTGACAAACTACTGCACCTCCATGTGCCCCGGTTCCTTCAATCATAAAATGGGGGCAACAGCAGGGGCTGCCTCATTGAATCACCACCAGAATTAAATGAATTAATGCATGCAAAGCATTTCAAATAGGGTTTGACGCGTAGAAAGCCCTCAGTAACTGTTAGCGGTTTTTTTGTTTTGTTTTGTTTTTAATTGTCGTTTCATTTAACCCTGCATACTCTCCTGCCAGATAAATAAGATCCTTTTCAAAAATTCATTATTCTTATACAAAGATACATGCTCATTATCAGGTGAGGTTACATAACTTTGCTCAATGTCACATAGGCAATTGGAGCAGAACGGGGACCCAATCCTGATGGGGAAGATATGGTCAGCGTCCCACCCATATCCTTTTAGCTCTTACCTTTTCAGTGCCACTAGCCCAACTCCCAGCTGCAAGCACATGCAGTTCTTTGCCTAGAAGCTTCCTCTGGCCTGTGGAGTTCAGTAAAGAGAGGGAGTTAAGGCCCTACCTGGAGGGAGAAGCCCTCAACTGATGACTGATGGGGAAGGTGTATAATACTTCAGCTCCCTCCCCCTGGATGGGGATATAACTCAGAGGTTCATGGTCCACACTGGCCCTAGAGTTCCTCAGCAGAATTCAGCCCCAGGTGCCCACAGTGGTTCCTTGCCTGATAGTACACTCGTTGGCCTCTTCCCTGTCTCATGTCCCCTCTCCCCTACCAGTGTTTTCTAGGATCACTTCCTACATAAGCCACTTTACTCAGATCTTTATCTTAGGATCTGCTTCTAGGGATGCAACAAAAGACCTGTGGGAAACCTCAAACTCCTATCGGGGATCAAGCTTGCAAGAAAAAATTCCAGGGCTGGTTGGGCTCGGTCAGCCTCATTTCCAGCTCCTGGAGGAAATAAAAACAATAGCAGCCGCAGCTACCACTGTGCCTGACGCAGTGCAAGGAGCATTAAATGCAGTGTGGTATCTGATTCCCACAGTCACCTCACGAGGGAGGGATAATTATCCTCATCTTACAGCTGTGGAAACTGAGGCCCCGAGAGGTGAAGTGGCTGGCTCAGGGTCACATAGAGAATGGGAGGACTGCGAGCCCATGATCTGGCCTCTGTGCCATGTGAATGACCTTCAGGAAGTGAGAAAAGAGCTCCAGGATGCCTCTTCACCTTGGTGAGAGGCCTTCAGCGTCTCCCTCCTAACTTGGGAGTGTTCCTGGCCCCAAAGACTACGGGATGGGACTATTGGAGACACAGGGTTAGCATTAAGCATTATTTTAATGGATAATTTAAATGTTAAGATAAGGCCTTACCTTCTCCCTGACATGGGATATTCTTGATTTTGGTGTCTCTGGTAGAGGTGGGCTCGACCGGATGGGGGCAGGGGCAGAGGCACACCCCTGCCCCCAAATTGGAGGCGGGTGGGGCGGGAGCCGGAATTCACATGTTCGTATCCAGAGCACCAGTTCTCCTTTAAAATTTCCCTGATGACATAAATAGCAAATAAGACTTAATGTTACCACGTGAGACATATTCCTGCGGGTACGGGTATGGCCTGGGTTCCAATTCCACCCCCACTGCTTCCTGGCGGTATAAGCCCACAAGTCACCTCACCCGTGCTGGGAATGGGAATAAGAAATAGGGCACACTGGGCTTCCCTGGTGGCGCAGTGGTTGAAAGTCCGCCTGCCAATGCAGGGGACACGGGTTCGTGCCCCGGTCCGAGAAGATCCCACATGCTGCAGAGCGGCTGGGCCCGTGAGCCATGGCCGCTGAGCCTGCGCGTCCGGAGCCTGTGCTCTGCAACGGGAGAGGCCACAACAGTGAGAGGCCCGTGTACAGCAAAAAAAAAAGAAAAGAAAAGAAATAGGGCACACTTCACAGAGCAGGGTGCTCACCACTGTCTGAACATTTGGGTCACCTGAGCTTCGACAAACACCCATACCTGGACCCCACAATTGAAACAATCTCTGGGTGATTTCTTTTTTATTTGTGGTAAAATATACATAACATGAAATTTACCATCGTAACCAGTTTTAAGTGGATAGTTCAATAGTGTTAAGTATATTCACGTTGTTGTGCAACCACTCTCTAGAACTTTTTATTTTGCAAAATTGAAACTCTGTACCTGTGAAGCAATAACTCCATCCCCACCCCTCAGCCCCTGGCATCCATTCTTCTACTTTCTGTCTTTATGAATTTGACTACTCTCAGTCCAGTATTTGTCTTTTCATGACTGGCTTATTTCACTTAGTGTAATATCCTCAAGGGTCCCCTATGTTGTTGCATGTGTCAGAATTTCCTTCCTTTTTAAGGCTGAATAATAATACATTTTGTGTATATACCACATTTTATTTATCCGTTCACCTATCAGTGGACACTTGGGTTGCTTCCACCTTTTGGCTGTTTTGTGAATAATACTGCTAGGAACGTGGCTGTACAAATATCTCTTCGAGACCCTGCTTTCAGTTCTTTTGGGTGTATATCCGGCAGTGGAATTGCTGGATTATGTGGTAATTCTATTTTTAATTTTTTGAGGAATCTCCATACTGTCTTTCACAGCAGCTACACCATTTTACATTCCTACCAACAGTGCACAAGGGTTCCAGTTTCTCCACATCCTCACCAACATTTGTTATTTCCTGCGTGTTTTTGGTTTTGTTTTGTTTATCGTAGCCATCTTAACGGATATGAGGTGGTATCTCATTGTGATTTTGACTTGCATTTCCCTAATGATTAGTGATGTTGAATACCTTTTCGTATGCTTGTTGGCCATGTGCATATCTTCTTTGGAGAAATATCTATTTAAGTAAGTTGCCCACCTTCTAATCGGGTTGTTTGTTTTTTATTCTTGAGTTGTAGCAGTTTCTTTATATATTCTGGATATCAACCCCATATCAGATATATGATCTACAGATACGTTGTCCCATTTGGCAGGTTGCCTTTGTACTCTGCTGACTGTGTCTTTTGAGGCACAGAAGTTTTAAAGTTTGATGAAGTCCAACTTGTCTATGTTTTCTTTTGTTGCCTGTGCTTTTGGTGTCAGATCCAAGAAGTCATTGCCAAATCCAATGTCATGAAGTGTTTTCCCCATGATTTCTTCTAAGAGTTTTATACTTTCAGCCTTGCATTTAGGCCTTTGAGCTTTGTTTACAAACTTTGGGACTCTCATCATTATCACTAACACATTTCTAGAAGTCTGACTCTCATCTGCTTCTGCCATGCTCTGGGTGCAGGATGTCTCTGGCTTTTCAACCTCAGCGCTGTTGACATTTGGGGAGGGATAATTCTCTGTTGTAGGGGGCTGTCCTGTGCATTATAAGATGTTTAGCAGCATCCCTGGCCTCCACCCCCTAGGTGTTGCATGAAGAGTGGGCATTAGAGAAATAAAAGATGAGCAGCTGCCAGGAGGATGTTGCAGCATTGCAGTCAAGAGAAGACGGCGGGGGACTCCCTGGTGGTCCAGTGGTTAGGACTTGGCACTCTCACTGCCGGGTCCCGGGTTTGATCCCTGCTTGGGGAACTAAGATCCCCCAAACCACACGGCGTGGCCAAAAAAAAAAAAAGAGAGAGAGAGAGAGAAAAGATGGCAGCTTGGAAGAGGGAAGTAAGTCAGTGAAAGGTGGCTGGATTGGGGATACATGTGGGATGTGGGGGCGGTTCCTGGGCAACCACAAAACCTCAGCTTCCACCAGCAGCCACAGATGCCCAGTCCATGTGACGGGTCTTAGGGCCTGGCCACTTTCTAGCTGTGTGTCCTTGAGCCAAGTGGCTCAGTTTCCCCATCTGGAAAATGGGCCCAATCACAGCCCTTACCTTATAAAGAGGTTGTGAGGATTAGATGATGTAATATAGTAAATAACAATAAACAGATAACACCCACAAGCTCAATAGCAGCTGTTATTATTAGGATTGGTCGTATTCATTTATTCAGTAAGATTTATTGAGCACCTCCTATGTGCTGAGCACTGTCCTAGGTGTTGGGGACACAGCACAGAGAACAAAACAAAGATTCCAGCCCTCATGGCACTGAGATTCCAGTGAATAGAGAGATTAAGACCATTCAAAAAAGAAACAAATACAGATACTTCCTGGAGCTGAGAAACTGTGAAAAACAAATCATGAGACAGTCAGAGGAAGATGAATGCTAACTGGATATTTGATGTTATGGCGGAATGAATGCTATTTTTTAGGTGTAATAATTGCTATTGTGATTATGTTTGGAAATATTCATATTTTAGAGATACATACTGAAGTATTCATGGATGAAATGACAAGATGAAATAAATATGCAATATTTTGGTTGTAACAGGTGACACGGAGAAAGGTCAGCAGGGAAGGGAGCGGGAGTGTTCGGGTGCAGGGTGTTTAACCAGGATGGTCAGGAAAGGCCTCACCAAGAAGGTGCCAATTAAGCAGAAAACTGCAGGAAGGGAGAGAGGGAGGCATGTGGACTTTGGATGGGGAGAGTGTTTCTGGTGGAGAAAACAGCACGTGCTAAGGCCCTGGGGCTAGTACACATCTGGGGCAGTCAAGAAACAGCCAGGTGGCCAGTGTGGCCAGAGCAGAGTGAAAGCAGGGGAGCTGGGGAGGTAAGATCAAAGGGATGACTTTGTTGCTGTTGGACTTTGGTCTTTCCTCAGAGTCTGAGCCTCTGCACTGGCCTCCCTGCCTCCAGGGGTCCCCTTCCAGTCCCTTCTCTGCAGGGAACCCAAGCCATCTTTCTCAAGTGTAACCTGCTCATGCTAATCATCCCCTTCCAAAAACCCTTCCATGGTTCTCACTGCCCCCAGAATAAAGTCCAGACTCCTCAGCCTGACCTTCAAGACCTCAGCCAACCTCTCCACCTTCGTCTCCCCCTGTCCTCTGTCCATGGTACCCTCTGCTCACACCACACCCACCTTCTTGCATTCCCCGAATACACCATCCTTCCTGGGTCCTGCTCCACACTTCTGCCCAAGCTGAGTCCTCTGCTTTGCACCCCCTTCTCCCTCTTGTCTGCCTGCAGCCTCTCTCTCCTCACCCTTCAAGGCCCAGCTTCTCCTCCCTCCACCACCCACATCTCCATCAGGCAGCACTGCCTGCTCCCTCCTCTGTGCTCCAGAAACCTGATGTTCATAACTTCCTTGCACAAAACACTCTGAAGACTAGCTTATGAGTTTTTCTGTGGATGCCAGGCCTGGCCCACAGAGAGACAGGAGTGCTTAAGAGAGCAGGCTCTGCAGCCCGACTGCCTACATTCAAATCCTAGCTCGATGATGATTCAAGCTGTGTGCCCTTGGGGGAATGAATTTCTCTGGGCTTCAATTTCCTGATCCATAATTTGGGGAGCCTCCTAACAACCAGAGTAACAATTCTATTTCTTTCTTTTTTTTTTTGACCGCACAGCACAGCTTGTGGGATCTTAGTTCCCCAACCAGGGATTGAACTCGGGCCCTCGGCAGCGAGAGCTCAGAGTCCTAACCACTGGACCTCCAGGGAATTCCTGTGACAATTCTATATGAAGCACTCAGCGATCCCTGGTACTCAGCATGTGTTCAGTACAAGTTAACCATTGCTGTTATTATTAATTTTTATTGTTGTTTAGTGTTAGTAAACAATTGTTGAGTGAATGAATGAGCAAACTTGCATGATCTTATGGTGATTGATCAGAGGGGTCTCCCATACAAGGCAAGGGTCTCCCAGGTGTATCCCCTCCAATCTCCTCCCACCTTCCTTATCTCTACCTGCCCTCTACCATCCCCATACTTCCTGGGCCAGGAAGAAGTGACTTCTGGCCTTCCATTCACAGCGAGGAGGTGCAATTGAATTAGACACTTGAGGTGTTCCTTCACACCCTGTCTGCTCCATTTTTGCTCTGCAGCAGGGCTGGTCTCCACCATAATTGCCCACCATGGCCTGGCAGACAGACACTGTCTTTGAGAGAATAATGTTATATTGGCCAATTCCACATCATCTTTCACATCTGCCAGGTAATGCACCTGGAATCAAACAGCTTCTAAACATAGAGCATTATATTTCACTAATTGCTACCCAAGGCCCATCCCTGAGTCTTTCCAAGGTCTGTGTGATCCCTGTGGCCCCTTACCTTGGCCAGCATTGCTTCTCCGTGTCTTTGTAGACCCAACTGTTCGTACCGAAGAGGCAGTGCATGATCGCCCTGCCAGGGGCATGTGAGAACAGAAAGAAAGGTGGGGATAAGATAATGTTGGGGGACTTCCCTGGCGGTCCAGTGGTTAAGACTCTGTGCTCCCAATTCAGGGGGCATAGGTTCGATCCCTGGATGGGGAACTAAGATCCTGCATGCCGCAAAGTGTGGCCTCAAAAAAAAAAAAAAAGATAATGTTGAACCAGCCTTCAACATGTCTAGAATTCCCACTGAATAGATCAGTTTTCTTTTATCTCTTATGCTGTGGGTATGTTTACACATGCCTTATTGTTCCTTGAAATACTGACCGAAATTTGATTCAGTCATTCCCTCCTATTCCTGGGACAATCCTATTGGATTCAAAGTTAGTTTCCTTTCTAGGCTTCTCTGGTCCTTCTAAATTCATGTGGGTATATGTGCATGTTTTGAGGTCCTCCTTCAATGCCACCTGTTGTCTGTGTGACAAACATTTACTGCATGTTACTATATGCCAGGCATTGTGCAGGGTGCGTGAGAGGCACTTGTGTATCTATTGGTTTAGGATTCCTTTGGTTGTGGGTGACAAAAATGCAGTTCAAATGGACTTAATCAAAAATAAAAATGTAATTGAAAAGTCTTGGGTTAGGTAGGGCTTCAGGCAGGGCTGGATCTGGGGCTTAAATATATCATCAAGAATTGGTCTCCAATCCATCTAAGTCTCCTCTTATCCATGTTGGCTTCTCAGCAGGCTGTGCAAACATGGCTGGAAAGACAGCACCCAGCAACTGTAGGCTTCCATCCTGGGGAAAAAGCAAGTCTCTTCCCCAATAATTCCAGCAAAATCCCAGGGCTGATTTTCACTGGTCCATCCCTAAGCCAATCACTTAGCCAGGTCTGGGTCACACGACAATGGCTGGTTCTGAGTTGGGACTGAGAATGGGAAAGAGGTGGTTCTTCAAAGAAAAATTGAAATACTGTTAGCAAAAAAAGGAGAGAATAAATGTAAGCTGGCAAAAATAATCCATAGCCATTATGGAGTTTATAGCCTGCTGGAGGGAGATAGGCATTAAACAAATAAAAAGTTAAATGAAAGAATAATCACAAAGAGTAATATGTATGCTGGGAAGGAAAGAAGGTGTTTAGATAAAGAATAACAGGCCAAGGTCAAAGAGGAGTGCGGGTGGCCCTTTCTGAGAACCTGAACTTGATTTCTCTCCTTCCTGAGCCGCAGAAGTGATCTTCTACAAATTCTGTTTCTACCTCTCCTGCACCATTTAGCATGCTCCCTCGTGTATTCTGTTTTCTTCTAGACTTGTATTACCGCCCCAACTAAAGCAGGATATTCTCAAAATCTAGGACTGTATCGTACTCATTTCTGTGTTCTAAAGCAGGGTAGGCTGCCAGTTTTGTAAATAAAGCTTTATTGGAACATCAACACGTTCATTTACCTATTATCTAGGGTTGCTTTTTGGTAACAACAGCATTTACAGGGAAAGTTTTCTGACCTGTGTTCTAAAGTCACCCCAGGGCCTGATGCAGGGGAGGGGCTGGCTTTGTCAGAGGGGGTTTGTTGGAGGACTGGAGGGAGGGAGGGAAGGCACAGTTAGCCCTGTGACCTTGAACAATCACTTAACCTTTCTGGGCCTCTGGCTCTGTATCTTGCAATGCCAGCTGCCCTTTCTCATCCTTCAGATCTTGGCTCATATGTCACCTCTTCAGAAAGGCCCTCCCTGACCTTGAACAACCAGTTTGGACTTGGTGGCATTTCCACTCTTTCAATGATAAAATGTCTCTCTGGTTTATTTTCAGATTAGGCCCACTTGGGAGGCAGGTGTCCTTCCCCTCCTCTTCACCAGTGTTTTTCCTCCTCTCATATGCCATCTCCCTGGGAGGATGAGTGGAAAGAGCTCTGGCTTGGAACTCTGGAGGCCTGGGTTCATAATCCTAACACCACCACATATGAGCTATGAGACCCAGGGCAAACAGACCCATCATCTCTCTGGGCCTCAGTTTGCCTACCTGGAAAATGGGCATGGTAACTTGCCAAGCAGGACTACTGGAAAGACAGGTGCACTCATCTGTGCCAGAATGGCCAGCACTGCGCTGGCCAGGCACAGATGCTCTGTTCATGTTGTTGGTTTTCCTTCTCTCTTCCTTTTGTCAAGAGGGAGAGAGGAAAGAGAGGCTACCCCAAACCTTGCCTTAATCGGCCTCTTATGACACCTTTGCTTGCTTGAACCCTTCATGCAATGGCTGTGCCAAGGCATGACTGGAGACCGGGGGGCTTAGACCCTCCCCCCAACCTTCTCCCCAGTCTCCATCACACCCCGCATCCGTTGATGTGGGCACATGGAGCCTTCTCCATCTTACATAAAGCTCCATGCAAATGCAACCCAAGGCAAGTCCCCTAATTCCCCTCCCCCTTCCTTCAGGTTTCTACCCACCAGTACCCACCCCCTGCATAAAAACTTTAGACTCTTGCTGGCCTCACGACTGGGAGGATAAGCCAATCCAAAGAGGTGGTTTTCAACACTCAGTTAAGGAGGCAGGAGAGAGTGGTGGGGACTGCGGTGAACTGGAGCATATGTGCCCATCCAAGGAGGCAGCTGCTATTCAGCTCGAGGCTGGATTCTGCGTCCAGACTGGGTTCTGGGCCCAGCCAGAAATTTTAGCTTTCACTGAGATATTCACATTTTTCAATGTTGCCAAATAATTTTTTAAAAATTAAAAACATTTGAGTGAGCCAAACAGAACACGTCTGTGGAGCACATTCAGCCTTTGGGGCTCCACTTCTTGACCCCTGCAGCATAGAACCTTCGATGGCTAGAAATAGCAGGGGGTGATCACTTCTTGCCTCTGAGACACTCCCATCCGGAAGGGAGTGGGGAGGAAGGGTATAGAGCCTGGGTGTCAGAAGTAACAGGTCCCCTCTCCCCTCTCCTTACTGAAGCACAGCACAGGGTGGCAAGTGTCTGTTGAATGAATGACTGTCCCACACATGTGGGACTCCAAAGCTCAAGGCAGCCCATCCCCGGTGAATGACAACATAGGTCAGGGAAATTCACAGCTAAGTCCTAAGTTTATTAGCTAATAGGATCCTAGGTCCCCCTACCCAAACTCCAAAGAGAGCAGGAGGAAAAATCTGCTGAAGTGGCTGGGAAAAGCACTGAATATTGAGTCAGCAAACCAGACTGACTCTGAGTCTCAGGTTCCTCATCTGTAAAGTGGGAATAATAAATTCCCTGGGGTGGTCCAGAGGATGCAATGAGATATAGCATGTGAAGTGCTCAGCAAAGTGCTGCAAATAAATGTGAGCCAGTGTTATTCATACTGTTATTTTCATCTTCATCATCATCCAAGCCTCTGGCTTATTTCTGGGGGCTGTGGGCCTGTGGGAGAGTTTATTGTGTAGAATTCAACTTTATATCCTTATGAGGTGATGTTAGCTCTGCAAATTCAGGCTGGAAAGCTTGGGATTTCAGAAATTCTTGGTAGAGATTAGGGTGCCTGGGATTGGAATTCTGGTGTTCAGGGTTGCAATTCTGTCACTCAAGATCACTGCTGTGGTTGATGTTCATTCTTGGAGCATCGCCATTCAAGGTCACAACTCTGGGGTTCAAGGTCAGAGGCTGCCATCCAAGGTCAGAATCCTCAGAATTGTAATTGGACCCAAGGAGTACACGGCCAGAGTGTTGATATTTGTGATTGAAAACTCCAGCAGACAAGGTTGGAATGCTGATGTTTCAGGTTGGAACTCATGGTTGGAGTTGGAATTCTGAGGTTTCAAGGTCAGGACACTGACCTTGGCATTTGTGATCAGAATTCTGTCAGGCACATTCGGAACGCTGTTGTTTAGAGTCGGAACTCCTATTTCCAACGCATTATTTGTGGATCTCTTCCCTTGTGTGTGTCATTACTGCTCAGCATCCCCCTCTGGCAGAGTTCCTGAAGAAATGCAAACCACAGAAGGTTCCCAAATCTCCATTTAGCCAGAGGGGTTCTGTTACACCTCTTTCTGTTTCTGACGCCCATCCACTCGGGTGGTGCTGGCAGAGGTGACGTGATCCTCAGGAAGGCGGCTGAAGAATGGCTCCCCTGCCCCACTCCTGCCAGAAACCCTCGAACCTGTTGTCAACTCCACTTAAATCCACTTCTTTTTCTTGCTGGCTGGCCTGGAACAGGCCGAGAGATGCAGCCCTGCCAACCCCCTGGGGGGCACCCGGATGATCTCACCACCCTATTATCCAGAGAAAGGCAAATGGTGTCAGGCAAAGGTGAGAACAGAATGCCTAGTGCCTGTGGCTTCCTTACTTGCGGCTGGCAGCAACACGTAGGGAAGTGGAACAGTTTTCTGGTCACTGTGGTCACCACAAATGCACTCTTGGTGCCAAGTAGAGGGGGAGCTTAATTGATTGTGGGATGGAGAGTGCTAAAAAATCATCTTTAAACTCTGCTTACAATGGTGCAAATAATGGACACTCAGGGGACACTGGGTGGAAAGGGGGTCTGCAGGGACAATTTGCTGGGTCACATCCCCTAGTAAATGGTTACAGCACCCCCTCCCCCTGATCTTCACACACTCCATTCTTTACCTTCTTTTATTTTTCTCATAGTCCTTTCCACCACCTAGAATGCTATATATTTATCTGGCTCTTGTCTGTCTCATTCTATTGCATTATAAGCTCCATTAGAGAGGAACTTGTTCAGGTTTTACTTCTATCCTCCTAGTGCTAAAATCGTGCTTAGCATATAGTCGTTACTAAATAAATATTTGTTGAATAAATAAATGAATGAATGAATGACTACTGCTCTTTCTGATATAGTCTCAGAGAGTTTTCCAAGCTCTCAAATCATTCTATGCAGAGCCCATGTCCAATCACATCCACTCTACCTAGAGAGTTTCTGAATGGGGGTGAGGGGGAGCAGCGGTAGGAAGAGTATCAACCCCTCCATGGTTTCTCATTGTTCTCAGGATAATTTCCAAAACCCTTACCTGGCCATTAAGGACCTATAAGGAGTACTACCCCGCCTTCACATTATAGACACATCTTATGGCTCCCTACCTCCTTTCTCAGATCTTCAGGACACCATTCCGGGTCTCATCTCAGGACCTTTGCGCATGCTGTGCTGACTAGCACAAGCTTGTAGCCCCTACCCTGGCCCCCTTGGCCTCCTTAATTCAACCTTTGAAACTCTGTTTGAACACCCTTCCCTTGACTTCAGATTTTTTTTTTTTTGCCACGCTGAGTGGCTTGCAGGATCTTAGTTCCTCGACCAGGGATTGAACTGGTGCCCTCGGCAGTGAAAGCGAGGCATCCTAATGACTGGACTGCTAGAGAATTCCCTTGACTTCCCAAACTTGATGACATTCTAAGCCCCACAATGGGCCCTGGTATTTCTTTCAAGAATTTATCATCAGGGGGCTTCCCTGGTGGCGCAGTGGTTGGGAGTCCACCTGCCGGTGCAGGGGACACAGGTTCGTGCCCCGGTCCAGGAAGATCCCACATGCTGCAGAGCAGCTGGGCCCATGAGCCATGGCTGCTGAGCCTGCGCGTCTGGAGCCTGTGCTCCGCAGCGGGAGAGGCCACAACAGTGAGAGGCCCGCGTACCGCAAAAAAAAAAAAAAAAAAAAAAAAGAATTTATCATCAGACCCCTTTGGTCACTGCTTTTGGATTCCAAAGTTCATTGCTCTGGGGTTAATCTTCCCTGAACTGGAGGTTCCTTAGAGGAGGTGCCCAGAAGCCCTTCCCTTTCACTCAGAAAAATGCAGAACCTGGTTCCTCCTCCCAGATATGAGACATTCTCACTCAAGGGAGGAGGAGTTTCGCTCTCCCAGGAAGATTTCTTAGCTGCCCTCCAAAGCCTGTCTCATACTAGCCCATCACTGTGGGCCCTGTGTCTCCTCAGTACTTCTCACCCTCCAGCTGTCCAGGCTGAGCCCAGGTTTCCCTAGGGACTCTGAGGGCTTCAGAGGCACCATCCAGCGTATTTCTCTACCAACACCCACATAGCTAACATTCCTGTACCACTCATACAGACGTTAACTCGGATAGTCCCCTCCATGCCCTATGAGGAATGTACTGTTATTATCCCCATTTTACAGATGTGGAAACTGAGCCCCAGAGAGGCAGAGTAATACATGCAAGGATGCAGCTAAGAGAGGGCAGGGCAGTGTCTGACCCCAGGCTGTTACCTGCAGAGCCCAGGCACTGAGCCAGCACCCCCCCCACCCCCCCCACACTGCTCTCCTTCTCTCCATAGCTCTCCCTCACTTGCTTCTTCCTTTTATTCTTGGGCTTCTTGCCTTTCTCTTTTTGCTCTTCTCCCTTTTCTCCTTAAGTAGCTCAAACACCCCAAGTTTTTAAAGAATCTCAATTGTGTGGATATTTTGTTGTATTTTTCAAATTCCATAAATCATAAGGGCAGTGGGGTTTTTCACAGTTTTATGATGTAAAGGAGGGAGGAGGGGAAAGGTGGGTGATTTCCATTTGATTTGCTGGAGAATGGGTGGAAGGAGCGGTTAAATCTCCTCCCAGTGGCCGGCAAGTTTCCATGTGGCCAGGCCCCCCACCTCTCTGACTTCATCTCCCACCACAGTCTCCTGGTTCCTTGTGTCCAGCCACACTGATCTCATACTAAATTCCTTCTTGCTTCGGGCCTTTGCACATGCTTTCCCTCAGCCTGGAATTTGTTTTCCTTTCTTCTTCACCCAGTATTGCCTGCTCATCCTGAAGCTCCCAGATCAAATGTCACCTCCTCCGGGAAGCTGCCCATAATCTCTGAACAGGTCAAACCTCCCAGTTATGGTTTTCAAAGTTCTGTGTACCTCAGTTGGATGGTCCTTGTTCCCACTGTAATTTCACATCCATTTTGGTGATTATCTGATTATTCTGCCTTCTCTTGCCCCATGTGGACTATGAGCTCTCTGATGGCAGGACTTGTCTGCTGTGTTCATCTGTGTCTCCTGCACCTAGCAATGTGCCTACCTCCCTGTAAGCACTCTGTAGGATTGTGTTGAATGAACTGATGGATGAAAGAATTCAGAGGTTAGTCACAGTTGCCAGGAAGCAAATATCGAACTCCTTTGAGTTAGGAGTGGGTGAAATAGTTTTAAAGGTCTGGCCAGAATTCCAACCAGAAGGCTCTTATCATCCCAAACTGAAAGGAGGAAGGGCACCAAATTCTTTGCAAACAGCCAAATATCTTCTCTGGTGCTCGGAATGTATTGAATGATAATTCGTGTTTTCTATCAGCTTTTTAAAGGTACCTACTTGGGTTATCTTTTATAGGGTGTTACTGAGTTTTTCTAAAGCAAATGCCACATACGAAGACTCTAAACCCAGGAAACAGAAGTTCTGAGGGAGGTTTCTAAATGAAAAATTCACCAGAAATATGGTTTAGTTGGAAGTTGCACTACCTTTGGGGGCAGATGGACTTGGTTCAAATCCCAGCTCCGCCACTAGTGCCTGGAGCCTCAGACAGGTCACTTCCTCTCTCTGAGCTGACATTTTCTCTGAACTTCATCTTCTGAACACCAAAGCCAGCAGAAAGAGAGGCCCTCTTCCCTGGCTGTTCCAGCAAAAGTCCCAGGGTTGGCTCTGATTGGACACACTTGGGTCATGTGCTCATCTCTGAACCAATCCCTGTGGCCAGGGGAGGACATAAGTGAGGGGACTCACTTGGGTCAGAAACCACCACTGAGTGCAGGGGAAATACGCGAAATAGGATTTGCTTAATATTCTTTAATTAATTTATTTTACTTTAATCAAGTTATCTTAAGAGGAAATTTGATATCACGAAGAATTGGTACCATTTGCCATAAATCACGTTATGAAATTCCAGCCAGATGCTGGAGCCCAACACCTGCTCTCTCTGGGTTCAAAGGGGAGACGTATGTGTGTTAGAGAGGTGTGATAGTCCCATTAGCTTCCAACAGGGACTTTCCCCTTAAGGGAGTCTGAAGGTTTGAAGGAGACTCGGAAAGGCTAACACCTTCTCACTTTGAATCCATGGGATTTGATGTCTTTCCCTGTACAGCTAACCCAGTCTTGGCTGCACGTGAGAATCATCTGAGGATCTTTGAAAAATCCCAATGCCAGGCCACCGTCCAGACCAATTAAATCAGAATCTCTGTGGGTAGGACCCAGGGACTGGTATTCTGCAAAGTTCCCAAAGTGATTCCAGGGTGCATTGAGGTTGAGAAATCAGATTTCAATGCATCTGGTACTGGTGGTATGTGTCCCACATTGGCACCCATAGGGGTTCAGCAAGTCCACTGGGCTGTAGAAAGGGGCTCACTGGGAGGCTAGGGTGCCCTGGGCTGGTCAGAGTGGTCCAAGGGCAGGGTTCCTTTTCTCTAAGGAATTAACTGAGCAGGAGTCGGGGGAGGATCATTTAACAGTCTCAGGTGGGAAGGAAACACTCATCCATCTCCCAGTCTAGCAGGATAAGATTCCCGGGATGAAATTCAGCTCGCACTCGGCCCCTACCCCCAATACCTGGGGTCTGACTGCTTGTTATCTGAACCAGCTGTTACCTCTCCATCCAGCTGTCAGCCATCCCAGACCCAGCTTTCCTGCTGTGTGGCCTTGGGCAAGTCACTTAGCTTCTCTGGTCTTCAGGTTCCTTGTCTGCATACTGGGAGCACATTGCTGGGTTGTGTGATCTTTAAAGGCATTTCCACTCTGGGGACCCGTGAATCTTCATCAGGGAGGCAGCCACAGGCTCCTTAACCCCACACGCAAGCCCAGGTCAGGGATTCTCAAACCCCAGCAGAATTCAGATTCCCAGGTCCATCACTCAGACCACAGAATCAAAGTCTCTAGACGCAGCCTGGGATCTGCATTCTAACAGGGATCTCAGTGGATTCTGATGCCGGTGGTCCTCAAAGTACACTTTAAAAGCATAGTGCGTCTGCCTTGGGGCTCACCGTAAAAACTCCTTCAGCCATGCCCTTCTCACAGCAGCCTCCTTTTTTTTTTTTTTTTTTAAAGGTAAACTTTTTTTTTTTTTTTTTAAAGTTTTCTACATACAACAGCTTTCTTTTTAAAATTAATTTATTTATTTTTGCTGTGTTGGGTCTTTGCTTCTGTGCGAGGGCTTTCTCTAGTTGTGGCAAGTGGGGACCACTCTTCATCGCGGTGCGCGGGCCTCTCACTGTCGCGGCCTCTCTTGTTGCGGAGCACAAGCTCCAGACGCACAGGCTCAGTAGTTGTGGCTCACGGGCCTAGTTGCTCCGCGGCACGTGGGATCCTCCCAGACCAGGGCTCGAACCCGTGTCCCCTGCATTGGCAGGCAGACTCTCAACCACTGCGCCACCAGGGAAGCCCCAGCAGCCTCCTTTTTATAGGTGAGGATACTGAGGCTCAGAGAGGCCAAGTCTTTGCCCAAGGCTCCACCCTGAGTACCTAACTCCAAAGCTGGAGTTCTTCTCCTGTCTCTCACCTTCCATCTTTTTTTTTTTCTTTTCTTGTGGTACGCGGGCTTCTCACTGTTGTGGCCTCTCCCATTGCGGAGCACAGGCTCCGAACGCGCAGGCTCACCGGCCATGGCTCACGGGCCCAGCCACTCAGCGGCATGTGGGATCTTCCCGGACCGGGACACAAACCCGTGTCCCCTGCATCGGCAGGCGGACTCTCAACCACTGCGCCACCAGGGAAGCCCTCACCTTCCATCTTTAAATGGCGACTTCTGCACCCTGCACTCTTTCTCCCTTCCCTGCTTTATTTATTTATTTATTTATTTTTCCATAGCAGTTATTCCCTTCTGGCCCACCCCACTCCTGGCCTACTTGAATATAAGCTTCATGTGAGCAGGGCTTTCTGTTTTGTTTATTAAAGTATCCCCAGCACCTGAATTAGTGCCAGGCACAGAGTAGGTGCTTAATCAACACTTGTTCATGAACGAAGTCACTGCATCTCTCTAAGCTTCCGTTTCCCCATGCGTAGAATTTTGACTCACCCACTTCAGAATGCTGAACTAATAGGTGTTTTGCTCACTGTAGAGAGCGCTGTGCCCAGGTGAGGGGGTTGGAGCTTGGCATGGGTGAGGGTGAGGTGTGGCCCTGCCCTTGGGGCTGCTCAGGGCCGAAGGGTCTGGTGCCTTTCGCGGCTGGGATGGGGGCTGCAGGCCAGGCCCTCACTTGCCCAAGGATCCTCCGCCCCACATCCCTGCTCCACCACCTCCCCTTCTCACAGGATCAGATCTCGCCATCGGTGCCGGGGCCTCCCCTGAGGCCTGGCTAGGCCGCTTTGTCTTTCTTCACCTTGTAACTTCATCTGTACAGCCTGGTCCTCCAGCTGGGCCCCGTCCCATCTTCCCTTGGTGAGGCCTCCCCAGCAGGCAGATCAGCTCAGGGCTCCTGAAAGCAATGATTCTGACACGCCACCCTGAGGGTCTCACAGATTCTAGAATCCTACAGACAGAATAGTTCTAACTTGTACTCTGTGAGCCCAGATGTATGAAGTGCCATTTCTTTTTTAATTTCTTATTTTCCAAATACTAGATTCCATGGCCTGCAGTGGAGAGGGGATGGTGGAAGCTTAACCTCAGCACTATTCAGTCTTTTCCTCATTTTCTTCTAAGGGTTGGCCCTAAGCTGGGGAGGTTTAGATCGTGATGAGTTACTGCACTAAGTCAAGATGGATGCTGTCGGTGCCTCCCCTACATCCCCTTTCCAGGCTGGTGCACCTGTACCTCTCTCCCCCTCCCCCTATACCCCCCAACCCTTGCAGCTGCTATGAGTACCAGCTGCTGATAAGTTACAACTGCCCCCGTCTCACAACTGCCCTTGGCCAATGGGAGTCACCTGCTTGGGGGACTACACCCTACAACAGCTGTCCTCCTGCCGCCTCCCCCCATCACTGGCAGCCTGTAGCCAAGGACTCACTGAGTCAGGGGTACAAAAGCTCTGCCTTGGGCTTCCCTGGTGGCTCAGTGGTTGAGAGTCCGCCTGCCGATGCAGGGGACACGGGTTCGTGCTCTGGTCCAGGAAGATCCCACATGCTGCGGAGCGGCTAGGCCCGTGAGCCATGGCCACTGAGCCTGCGCGTCCGGAGCCTGTGCTCCGCAACGGGAGAGGCCACAACAGTGAGAGGCCCGCGTACTGCAAAATAAAAATAAAAATAAAAAAGCTCTGCCTTCTTACTTTAAGGTGAGATCAACTTCAGGTGCAGTTCACGCTCCCAGGTTCCCCGTGGGGGGATCAGGCTGAAGCTAGCTTCCTGTAAGACCCCATCTTACCGTAGCTCCTGCCCTGCCGGGTCCTGCTTCCCTCGCTTGCTGTCTCCTCAATAAATCTTGTGCATAAGGCTCTCAATCTCTGCTTCTAGGGACACCCACTTAACGGTTATGAGGGGAAGTCATTGTGTGTTTAAAATGTACATCCATGTACAAATGCTAAGGATTTATAACTAAACGTGACCCTCGGTCTCGGGCAGTCTACTCTCTCCCCAGCATTCCCACCCTCCTCTCATTTCTCCTTCATCTTCAGGATGGGCTCTCACTGACCCTGTCCCCACAAGCACAGACCTCAGGCCACTCCCCACTGTCCCGCTGGGCTGAAAGCTTTAGCTTCTTCTGCTGACTTGGTGGGGACGACGGCCAGAGTGGGCTGCAGTTCAAGCATTTATGCACAGAGGGCATTTAAGGGCTGGCCTGGCCTTGCCTTCCCTCCTGTCCTCTCCGCCAGGAATGCTCCCTATCCCCAGCACGAAAGCCCTGGCAAGCTGGGCCTTGTTTCCCTTCTGCACGGGCGTTTTCTGAAGTTTAGCTTGGCAGCCTTCCACGCCGACCTTGGACAGCGTAATGAATTTAGGAGAGGCTCTGTGCCAGCTCCCCATTAACATGGCCTTTGAGGGTGTTTCATGGGCTCCCAAAAGCTTTTGGCCTGCTCAGGTCAGGAAGTAGAGAGAGTGAACCAGGCACGGAGAAAATGATAGATTCAATGGTCCTAAGGTGCAGTGTGACCTTGGACAAGTCACACCCCCTCGCTAGGTCCTGGATCCCCCAACTATAAAGGAGGACATTGGACTGGGTGATTCCTCCCAGCTCCCTGCTGTACCCATTCATTGGAAAAACATTTATTGAGTGCTGAGTACATGCCAGGCACTCTTCTAGGTTCTGGGAACATGGTAGTAAACAAAACAAATTCTCTTCCTCGTGGGATAGGATAGCCCTACTGGGGAGAATAAAAAGAATGTGGGATTTAGAATCAGAAGACCTGGATTTTTTTGCCACTGACTTCTCTGAGCCTGTCTCCTCGTCTTTAAAATTGGGTTCTGGGCTTCCCTGGTGGAGCAGTGGTTGGGAGTCCGCCTGCCGATGCAGGGGATGTGGGTTCGTGCCCCGGCCCGGGAAGATCCCACATGTCACGGAGCAGCCGGGCCTGTGAGCCTGCGCGTCCGGAGCCTGTGCTCCGCAGCGGGAGAGGCCACAACAGTGAGAGGCCCGCGTACCGCAAAAAAAAGAAAAAAAAAAAAAAAAAAAGAATAGGCAAAACTAAACTTTGGTGAGAGAAATCAGAACAGTGGTTGCCTCTGGGTCTATTGACTGGCAGAGGGCTCTGAGGGAACTTTCTCGGGTGATGGAAATATGTGTACCTTGATTGGGATGGTGTTTACACAGGAGTTTCCATTTATCAAAAGGCATTGCGCTGAAACACTTAAAACATGTGCATTTCATATGTGTACTTTATACCTCAATAACTAAGAGCATATGGGGGAAAATGATCACTTATGTGATCTCATTTACTGAGGGCTAACTAACCACGTGCCACGCACCGTTCTGGGCGCCTTACAGGTGTCTGTCATTTAATCCTCACAGCAGCCCCACGTAGCATGCCTGTATGTACCTTGTCTGGGGCTCTTTCTGTACACGTTTATGCGTGGTTCACGCATATACACTCCTTCATCCCCAAATTTGAGGGCCCCAGCGGGTAGGCACGAGGGTGCACATATGTCCACAGAGAGCAGGAGGGAGCACGTGCGTCCACAGAGACGTCCACAGGAATAGATGTCTGCTAGCACCTGTGTGCTACATGCAGGAGCATCACTGGACCACACTCCATGCACTGTGCCATAGTTAGATGCTAACAGCATTCCAGGCCCCTGGTCTGTGTAGACAAATCAAGCGCCGTTTCAGAAAACAATGGCAAGAGATTGACAGCCAGCCGCCTGTGCCAGGGAGGAGTGTGGACTCCTGGACTCCAGGCAATTAGCATCTCTAAAGGGCGTCTTGGCTGACTGGTGGCTAATTTGCAGACATGGTCCCATCAGCCAAGCGCAGCAGGCGGATGAAGGGCCTCCTCCAACTTGTGAGCCACTCTTGGCTGCAGGTTTTGCCCTGGGAGGAGCCCACATTTCAAGAGTATAAATAGAGCCTGCCTGCCCGCGCCAGCCCTGCCTCTGTCCTGTCCACCGCCTTGTGAGCTGGGGAGGACACGGAGGCTCAGAGAGGGTAAGCAACTTGTCCAGTGCCAAACAGCTAGCAGGCCAGCGACCCAGGAACTTGCAGGCATGTGTGTCTCCCACGACTGTCAGGCACTGACGTGCAGCTTTCATGATGTCTTCTGGCCATTTCCTTTCACTAAAGGTACTATTATTTTCTTAGTATTTTTCCTGTAAACGGCCCACTTATTAAATTTAAGTAAGTTTCTTTTAAAAGGAATCTGCTATTAATGGAAAACCAATATCAGATACCCCTAAACGGAAGTAGAGTGACCAACCTTCCCTGTCCCCATTTGCCTGGGACTGAGGCAGTTCTCTGGACATGGAACTTTTCAGTTTTAAAATTGGGATGGGCCCAGCAAACTGGGTTGCGTTGCTTACCCTAAATGGAAAGCAAGTTTAAAAATGCATGCTGTGAAAACGAGCTAGATTATTAAACTGTAACCTGCCACGGTGGCCTGCCACAGGCTCTGAGTGTACAGTTTTAGACTTGGAGCCCCTCTTTTCTGTAGTCCCCCTGCAAGTTCCAGGGTTCACTCTGATTGGCTTGATTTGGTCATGTGCTCAAACGGAGCCAATTGTTGCTGCCAGGGGAACGCACCGTTCTGATTGGCCAGGCCTAGAGCTAGAGGTGGGCTCAGCCTCAGCCAAGCCACCTGGCTCCAGAGTAGAGGGACAGTTCGTCTAAAGAGTGAGGGGATTTGTTACCAAGAGGAAGCCCTCCAGGCAGACACGAAACAGCAGATGACCCGTCCATTCTTTTTTTTTTTTTTTTTTTTTTTTTGCGGTACGCGGGCCTCTCACTGTTGTGGCCTCTCCCGTTGCGGAGCACAGGCTCCTGATGCGCAGGCTCAGCGGCCATGGCTCACGGGCCCAGCCGCTCCGCGGCATGTGGGATCTTCCCGGACCGGGGCACGAACCCGTGTCCCCTGCGTTGGCAGGCGGACTCTCAACCACTGCGCCAAGGAAGCCAGACCCGTCCATTCTTGCAGGTACAATCTCCTCTTGCTCTCCCAGACCCTGGTTCCCAATCTGCTTCTTTCTCCCTGTGTCCCTTCCTCTCTCTGGGCCTCGGTCTCCCCATCTACAAAATGGAGGGTTGAGGGAGGTTAACGTGAATGATCTGTAAGAATCTTCCAGGCTTTGACATTTTGAGATTTGTCTTCCCTGGAACAATTATATTATTGTTGTTTAGTGGTTGTTACTGTTTTTCTCCCTTTCAATTGCTCAGAGGTAGATGAGAAATGGGGAGGTCATATAGCATGAAGAAAGGAACATAAGGCATTTCCAGATTCAAATCCCAGCACTGACACTTTCTGCCTCTGTAATTTTGAGCGAGTCAATTCATTTTTTCGAGCCTCAGTTTCCTCATCTCTAAAATGGAAGAATGATAGTATCTATTTAGAAAGGTCACAATGAGGATTAAAACTGGTGGAAAGTCTTTGGTAAAAGAGATATGTCTGTAAGGATGCATTTGGGGGCAAGAAAAAGAAAACCAAATCAAACTGGCATAAACAAGGGCATCTATTGGCTGGTGTAGCTGAAAAGTCTCAGTGAGTTTTGATTCAGGGGTAAAAGAGGGGTCACAATGTCTTTTCAATGTCTATGATTCATTCTGCTTTGCCTTTCTCTGTGAGTCAGCTTTGCTCTTGGGCTGGCCCCCCTCATGGGAGCCCTAAAGGTAATTCTAGGCTTCACATTTGCACACCATGTCGTCCAGAAGAAGAGAGAACTCCCAGCATTCCAGCAGAAGTCTCAGAAGTCAATCTCACCGGACTAGTTTAAGTCACACGTCACACTCTGAGCAATCTCAGTGGCTAGAGGATGCAATGTGCCTATCCTGGGGGATGCAATGTGCTGATTGGCTTATCCCTGGGGCAGGGGCGGAGTCAGCTTCCTGAGGACCAGATGGATCCCAGCTGACCAGGAAGTGGTTGGCAAAGGGAAAATGCATGCTGGGAATGATGCAATCAGATGTGGAAGATCACCAGAGACTCTAATGATGACAGCAATGAAAGGGCTGGCTCTCAGGGATATCTCCTTTTGTCCTAAACTATCATTTACACAAGGGGAAACTGAGGCTCAGAGAGACGAGGTTCCAGGTGGGTGTCACGTCACCTAGAAAATGTGCACTGAGATCTACCTTTGTCTGGGTTGCTGTAAGACCGCACTGAGATAAGAATAATGCTTTAAGAAGGAAAAGAAAGACTAAAATGCATTGTACGCCTACTCCGTGCTAGATTTTCTACCCCCATCATGTCATTTAATCCTTGTAGCCACCCTGGAAAGTAGGTTCTGTCATTGTGTTACCGAGTCCAAGCTCGTTCTGCTCGCCGCACAACAGGCCAATGAATCAGAGATGAGGTGTTGAGACAAGGAATACAGCTTTATTCGGAAAGCCAGCAGACCAAGAAGATGGCAGACTAGTGTCTCTGAAAAACCATCTTATCTGGGTCTGGATGCCGATTTCTTTTATAGAATCAGAGAGGGAGAGACGGTGAGGAAGTAAAGTAAAAGGGCCATCGGTCTTGCAAAACATCTCCTCGAATGACCAGCCTCAGTGAGGGGATGTGTTAGTTTCTACTTTCTAGCAGCCATTCACAGGTGGGCAGGGTTCCCCGAGGCAGGCCATTACGTATGATTATAGTAACAAAAGCAACGAAAAGCAAAGGTTAAAGTCAAAGAAACAGATCGAACATGGAGTCCGATTTAGCTCTTCCTGTTACAATTCCCCACTGTCAATGCCCATTCCACAGTCTTGTGGCAAAAGGGGTGACAACATTCTAACAGCTCCCTCAGATGGATCTTTCTGGGAGTGTCCACCACTGGTGTCAGTGTTCCAAATGGTGAGATTTGTCTTTTGTTCCGCTTTGGACATGTCTACTTTACACCTGCGTACTTAAAAATATTCACAACCTAAAAATTGAGAGTTATCAGGAATTTTGAGGGCTTCAAGCCCAGGAGGCCACATCTCAAGTTCAGGAATTTAGCATTTTTCTTTGTATGGGAAGATACAAGAGTCTGGGCTCACTGAAATCATTTCTTTGATATGCACCACAGCTATCTGGGGCCTGTATCCTGTATTTTCACATCCTGAGTTTCCTCAGGGCTCGCCATGGGGAGTGGCTGCAGTCTGATGGCTGCTAGGTGGCAGGTATTCTTCTCCTTCCTGAGTTTCCTCAGGGTTCACTGGCTCACATTGGAGGGCTGCAGTCGCCAATGACTGATCCTCTCCTCTTGGTCAGGAATTTGACCAATATTTGGGAGATATTTCATGATAAGATTTTGTCCCACGGTGCTGGGCGGCTCATCCCAGGTCAGGGGAAAATTCTTGATATGCCACTCCAGGTGCCAATTTTCAGATTAGTCCCTATTGATAATTAAAGATTCTCTGGATCCTCTAATTATGATCCAGGAGACATTTTCCCTTGTTGCTTCTCCCCATACTTAGAATCATATTATTAAAATTATTTTTTGTTATAAATGTGATGTATTTCCTTAAGATGTTTAGCCATAGAAGTTTTGCTGGAGGCCTGGTTACACACTGGGTACTGCAAGAGACAACTATCTTATAAAATAGGATGTAAGCAATGCAGCTAGTAATATGGACAAAGAGTACAGCGAGGAGACACAAAGCACAAACAATTTGGAAATAAAGAACAAATTAAGACAATGATTAGCATAATGTCAAGTCCACAGGAGAGCCAGCTGGAGACAACAAATTCTGGCAGGATCAGGTAGAGAGAAAAAGATAAATGTTTCATCTTTGTTTACAAAGGCATACTTTATCAACTTGTAGGTCATAGCACAAGAGAAAAAGTTTTTCCGAAAAACAAAGATTAAAGCCAATATATTTCCCAAAGTCGTAAAGTCATAAATCATATTTACCAGTTTATTCAGTCTCATGTAATTAATTCCCGTTGATCTGGGTGAAATAGTCAGGTTTCCCATTAGTTTTGTCATTTGTTACCCAGTCCAGTGATATTATCTAAAGGCTATCAGAAACTTGTATTTCTTTTCCTCTTTTTTTTTTTTTTTTTGCGGTACGCAGGCCTCTCACTGTTGTGGCCTCTCCCGTTGCGGAGCACAGGCTCCGGATGCGCAGGCTCAGCGGCCATGGCTCACGGGCCCAGCCGTCATGGCTCACGGGCCCAGCCGCTCCGTGGCATGTGGGATCTTCCTGCACCGGGGCATGAACCCATGTCCCCTGCATCGGCAGGCGGACTCTCAACCACTGCGCAACCAGGGAAGCCCCAGAAACTTGTATTTCTTAAAAAGTTCCTTTTTCTCAGTCTTCTTGAAAATCTTCATTTTGTAAAAACATCAGAACAAAACAAAATAGCATGGATAAAGATTTGAGTACAATGTAATTAGCAGGAAACTTGGATATACCATTTTAGAATAGCTAGTATGATGATTGATAACATATGAGGACATATCAGATGTTAGGGATTCCATATACATTTTGGAATATCGATATAAATGGCATATCTCCACACACTATAATCTAAAGTTCATCTCCAATCACTTGACAATGTTTTTGAAGCAATTTAACATATCAAATAAACTTAGTTTGACATCTGTCTCTGAGATGTCTCAGAGATGTTCTTTCAAAGTATCCTCGAGTCAGCTGGAGGCTAAAAAGCTTGAGTCAGATTTTGATATTTGGGAAGTTTGTCAAAAATATCAAAAAGGTTTTAAAACACAACAGGATCGTAGGTCACCGTGAAACAGTACTTATCCATTTAACCAAAGTCACAAAACGATTAAAAGAAAACAAATACGGATCACCTAAGGGCACAGAAACTTATATAATCTGTTATCAAAAGAAGCACTTCTAACAGATCAAATTCCAGTCTTGTATTAGCTTACTTTAAAAAATCCATTTATTGGGGCTTCCCTGGTGGCGCAGTGGTTGAGAGTCCGCCTGGCAATGCAGGGGACACGGGTTCGTGCCCCGGTCTGGGAGGATCTCACATGCCGCGGAGCGACTGGGCCCGTGAGCCATGGCCGCTGAGCTTGCACGTCCGGAGCCTGTGCCCCGCAACGGGAGATGCCACAACAGTGAGAGGCCCGCGTACCGCAAAAAAAAAAAAAAAAAAAAAAATCCATTTACTTAGTTAACTTCAATCCAAATTTTGTTAATCCTGACCATGTGCAAAACTTTCTCAGTAAAATGTAATTCCATTTCTCATACCTTCTTAACTGAAAATACACATTCCACCGTACGGAAATGTTTTATTATTTTCAGTCGCTTTAATTATATATTTAAATTAGAATCCCTGACTCTTAAAAACTTTAATTTCTAGTGACAGCAAAGAGGCAAGTAATAGTTACCAAAATCTGGAGAAACTATTTTAGATGATTTTTAGAACATAAAAATATTTTTATAGTTTACCTAAAAGCTCTTATCTCATTTATAATTACTTTAAAGTTTCATCATATCAAGTTACTTTTCTTGCTGACAAATTTGTAACAGATATACAAGATTTCATTTAACTTCTATTAGACCTAGGTGCAGTGAAAGTACTATACTTAATGCTGATGGCTCTAAAGACATGTCTATATTAATTAGATCAACAAACTTAAACATTAATACCAGATATTAATTTAATACTAAATATTTTCCAGTTCAAGTGAACAGGAGACTCATTTAGCTTAATTTCTCTTGTATGTAGAATCATTTGGTTTGAAAATGCTTCCTTTTCTTTAAGACAGTTAAATAGAGCTCATTTACAGATTAACCTCAGCAATGTTATCCAAAGACAAAAACACATACAAACACACAAACAGAGAAACAAAATAGTTCTCATTTCAAAATTTCAGCCCTGAGTCAGGCACGGCAGTGTAAAATCCATCAGTTTACAAAAGAGGTTGGATTAAAGTTGGGTTTCTGGCAGATGGAACAAATCAACTCCCTTATCTAGATGGCTAAACCCTTTCTACTAAAGTTTATGGAAAACAAGTCAAGTTCTAAATTACTGTACCCTCTTTTTCAAAATTTGCATTTTAAAAAGATGGCAGAGATAAAGGTTTCTGAGAAGACCAGATAGAACATTTGTATCTCAAAGATACAGGCAAGTTTCTCCTAGGATGACTTTGTTTCCCCTTTGTTTAATATTTACAAGCCTCTTAAGATCTCCCGTATTTATTAGAAAATCAGTCAACTTGTTCCCCACTGTCAGTGTTACCCGGGGCTCCTGTGGGGAAATCAGAAGTGGACGCCTCAAGTCCAAGGGAGTCCCCTGGCCTCTTACAGGATATCGGGGCAAGGGAAATTGCCCTGCTGCAGAAGTGGCTCCCGGTCCAAACTGGGTGCCCTGTTGGGTCTTAGATGGTGATACTAAACCAGGTCCCTGTGCCCCGCGGGTTACCATAGAAACTTCTATTTGATCCCCACAGGTAGGGGAAACAGGAGGCAGTGAGAATATGTTGGCGGCATGGGGTGGCGGGGGGAGTTGGAACAACTGCCGGTGTAGCCTGCTCGGCCACTGGGGGAGCTGGATTCGCTGGAGGGGGTGTTAAGTTTTGAAATAAAATGTCCCCACTCTCATTTTCTTCCTCTTCTCTTGTAGAACAGGTTTTCCTTTGTGTTTCCTTTTAGACCACGGCACCATTAGGGGGCAGCCCTCTGACTCCTTTTCCCCCTGATGCCACAGCATAAATGCTCCTACATTTGGAATCTCATCTCTTTTCCCTGCTCTTTTGCAGAACATTTCTAACTGTGAGATTGTGTAATAATTGAGTGAGCCATTCAGGGGCCATCCTAACATATACTGGGTCCACACCCTATTACAGTAGTACATCATGTCTTTCTTAGTCATAGGCTCACAGCTGTCTTGCCCATTTATCTAATATACGCCCAAAAGGGCTCTCCTTCAGGATAAATGGAGTATTTCCCATTTTTTTAAGTTGGATAACACCAGAACACAAAAGATGCAGACAAATTCCAACACAAAAGCACAGATTCCAGCATCGATGCACACAAAACCAAGACAAAACCAGCGAACTAGTTTCCAGATCGGGTAGACTTACCCGACAAAACCAACGAACTAGCTCTCAGCGAACCGGTTCCCAGAATCAGGTAGAGTCCAGCAACAATTCTCCCCTCCAACAGGGTACCCCAACCAGACTGGCTTGTCCCGTAAGGGAAAAGCCCAGATTGAGGGGGGAATATGTTCCCGGCGTGCACGCCGGAGCGACTTACCCTCCAGAATCTGAGTCCGTCAACTTGTAGCCCCAAATGGAACCAAAGTTCCCCAGATGGAACCGAAGTTCCAGAATCAAATCGAGCTGGTCGACTCGTAGCCCCAAATTGAAGTTGGTCGGTTCCTTGCTTCAACTGCCAAGTGCTGGGGTATCTGGTGCCGCTTCAGGGAACTTTGAAGGGACGATCCTCAGGACAAATGGTCCTGGCAGCTGCTAGGGCCTTGCCCCAGTATTCCCTGACTGGGGCCGGCTAGCCATGAGCAGGAAGGCTCCTGGCTGGCTAAGCCAAATTTGTTACCGAGTCCAAGCTTGCTCTGCTCATCGCACCACAGGCCGGTGAATCGGAGACAAGGAAAGCCGGCAGACTAGTGTCTCTGAAAAACCATCTTATCTGGGTCTGGAGGCCGATTTCTTTTATAGAATCAGAGAGGGAGAGGCGGTGAGGAAGTAAAGTAAAAGGGCCATCGGTCTTGCAAAACATCTCCTGGAATGACCAGCCTCAGTGAGGGGATGTGTTAGTTTCTACTTTCTAGCAGCCTTTCACAGGTGGGCAGGGTTCCCCGAGGCAGGCCATTACGTATGATTATAATAACAAAAGCAACGAAAAGCAAAGGTTAAAGTCAAAGAAACAGATCGAACGTGGAGTCTGATTTACCTCTTCCCTGTTACAATTGCTCCCATTTTACAGATGTGAAATGTGACATTGAGCAAGTTGAAGTGACTTGCCCAGGGTCACATGCTAGGAGGCAGTGCAGCTGGGGTACAAAGCTGGCTGCATTTGAATTCCCATCAGAAGGACACTTGCATTTCCTGTGTACCACCTGTGTGCTAGGTGCTTCCCTGGCCACCATCTCTTACTTGAGGGGTCAGTGGGTCTGCCCCCATTTTGCTGAAACCCTGTTTGCCTGTGGGAGGGGCATGTTCTCAGGAGATACCAGAGATCCCTTCTTGCCTTCCAGACATGGTCTATTTTTCAAGTTGTCTTTGCCAGCGGGGAATCTGTGACTTCTTTCTTCCTCTTTCTTTATCCTGCTCCCCATACCACTCCCCCAACCTTTTCTGGCCTGGCAGCTCCCCGCTGGGAGCTTCTGTGTCTTCCAAGTTCCTGGGACCTAGCCCTGGGGCTGGCTGAGGAAGATTTTCTGGACACCCAGGCCTCTGTCTCCCTGGGCTCCAGGGCTCAGCCCCGCCCCCAGCTGCCCCCTCCTGGGCCCCTCCCCAGCACTGGTTTGGGGCCAATGTTTGGGCTGCTATGGCCCAGGCCAGGCTCGAAAAAGGAATTATTTCTGTCTCCTTGCATAGTTCTCAGCCCAATTCCCAAAATGGGAAGTGGCCTGGGAGTGGGAGGTCCTCCCCAACCCCAGCTCCAGGGGAGGAGGGAGGAAGAGAAAACTTGGCAGAGCTGTGAGAAAGGGGGGGGCCGACAAGGACTACAGACACACACACACACACACACACACACACACAACAGCCCTTCTGTAGCCCTGCAGCCTGTAAAAAGTAGGAAGCTTTGGGGTGTTCCCAGGTCCTGGCAATGTGTCTGACGTGCTTCAGAGGGAGAAAGGGCTCCTGGGATGGGGCAGGGCATGGTGAGGATAAAAAGGTTGGGGAATGTGTGGACCCCATGCCCAGAGCTAGAAGAGGACTGGGGTTAAGGAAAGAGGAGACACAAACTGGAAAACTGCCTCCAATCCTGGCTGGGGGAGGGGCAGCTAGCCTACCCAGAATGCTTTGCTCTTGACTGCTAAGCCTGGTCCTCCTTCTTCCTCTTCCGGGAAGCTTTCCCTGACTGTTTAGTGTCTGTGTCAGGGTCTTGCGAAGGGTGTTCAGATCCCCAGTTGGTTATTCTGTGACCACCTGTCCCATTTCCCAGCGTCCCTCACAGGGTCCAGTTACTACACTGCCTGGCCTGGATCATAATGACCAGCTGGGTCACTGGCCAGGGAGCAGGTTGAGTCTGACTGTCTGATTTGCCCACCACACCACTGACTGGAGGAGGAATGTCTGAATGATTGGCTTGGCGGTTGCCTGTCTTCCTGATGATCTGTCCATCTAACAAACTGGTTACTAGCCTAGGTCACTGTTGGTCTGTCTGCCTTCCTGCCTGGGTGTCCGACTGACTGGTTGGTTGACTGGATGAATGGTTGTCTGGCTGTGTCTTTCTGTCCACCTAGGTGTCTGCCTGACTCACCTGTGCTGACTGAGTGGGTGATCACCTCTTTGTCTCCAGACTGACTGAGTGGTTATGAAAATGAATGGCTCCCTGTGTGATGACACTGTGAGACCTCTGACTGAATGGATGACTGAGTGACGGTCTGTCTGTCTGCCTGTCTGACTGACTGTTGTGTCTAACTGGATGGGTAACAAATTGTCCATCTCCTTGTTTAAATGCCTTTATGAATGTCTGACTGACTGTCTGTCTGTCTGTCTGTTCTGCCTGGGTGTCTGACCCAATGGCTGAGTCACCACCTGGTGATCTGCCTGCCTTCACGTCTGTCTGACTGGCTGACAGCCTGTTGGGCTGTCTGTTTTCCAGGGTGTTCGGCTGTGATTAGATGAATGGCCGAGCCTATCTCTTCATCTCCTGGTCTGACTGCCCTCCTGGCTGTCTGTCTCCATGTCTGACTGGCAAGAGGGCAGACAGTCTGTTTGTCAAGCTGACTGCGGGCTGGATGTTGTGTATAACAGATGATGACAGGACGTCTCTCTGTCCATCTCCTTGTCTGACTGACCGTTCGTCTCTCGGCCTGGTTGTCAGACCGTGTGCCTGATCAAATAGCTGAGTGACTGACTTGTATCTGCCTGTCGCTGTGTCTGACTGACAAGATGGCCGACAGGCTGACTGACTGCTTTTCCACCTCCATGTCCCACTGACTGGCTCACTGGATATTTGACTCTTGACTCCCCAACTAGGACACAACTCACAGGCTGTCCTAGGTAGTGGTGGGGTTTGAAGGATGCCCAGCTGAAATACCCCCCAGCCGGCCTCAGCAACCACGCTTCCCTCCTTCCCCCATGTACCCCTCCATGTACCCCCATGTACCCCATGTACCCCTCCATGTACCCCCAAGTACCCCCAAGTACCCCCATGTACCCCTCCTTGTACCCCATGTACCCCCATGTACCCCTCCATGTACCCCCATGGACCCCCATGTACCCCCGTGGACTCCCTTGTACCCCCATGTACCCCTCCATGTGCCCCCATGTACCCCATGTACTCCTCCATGTACCCCCATGTACCCCTCCATGGACCCCCATGGACCCCGATGGACCCCCATGGACCCCCATGGACCCCTCCTTATACCCCCAAGTACCCCCATGTACCTCCATGTACCCCTCCATGTACCCCCATGTACCCCTCCAGAGGAGGGAGGGGAGTGGGGTGGACAACTCAGCATCTGCTCCATCTCCATGATTTCACGTTTGCACTCTGGGGGAATGAGGAAGGTGATGAATGTGTGCTCCTCACTCCATCCCCCACCACCGTTTTCAGGGAACCCCCCACCAGGGGCCTGATGGAGGAAACATCATTCTTCAAGGAGACCACAGGGACATGCTCCCAATGTGTCATGCCCTGCCCAGGCCCTGCCACCCTTGGAAGGGGGGACCCTTTGCAAATCTTTACACTATTGTTGTTCAGACACGGGCTGATTCCCAGGCCCAGAGGCAGATCCTGGCCATCTGAGGGGCAGACAGCTGCTGCTGGGGAGACAGGTTCCTTCTGCCAGCAGGCCTTCTCCACCCATTGGGGACTCCACAGCCCCTCAGAGTCAGGCCAGGCTCAGGGGGGAGTGGGTGATGCTTGGCGGGGAAAAAGAGGGCACTGTCCTTTCCTGCTGGCAGCACTTCCTCCTGATAATAGAATTTTGCCCAGCTGCTGGGTGGCTATCTGACCTCCCTTCCTTAAAGACAGAATTCTGCTGATGGATTTTATTTCAAGATAAATGTGTGCATGAACATGAAAGAAGGAGATGGGCAGGGAGAAGTAGGAGGGGTTTGAGATCCTCTGGATGGAAAGGGGCCTCCTACCCAAGAATTTAGCTGTATCTAAATCATGCCTTCCTGGTCTTTCTTAGGGCTCCCCAGGTCCCCCAGACTGGCCCTTGGAGATGGCAGTCTGGACGATCCTCACACAGGTGGAGGGAATGACTGGTCCAAGCTCAGGGATAGGTGGGAAGAGTGCATTGTAGAAGTTTACCAGACCCTTGGACAGTAGAAAGCAGCAGGTGGAGAGGGTGCTCTCTGCCTGAGGCCAAGGTAAAGCTCATTGTGTGACCAGGGTCAGGACTCAGTGCGTGATGAGGGTCGGGGCTTATTCTTGGCAAGGATCAGAGCTAAATCTGAGCCTGAGGTCAGTGTGTGACCTGGATCATGGCTCAGCCTAAGACTGGGTCTGTGACCAGGACCAGGGCTCAGGTTGTGACCGAAGTGAGAGCTCTGTCGTAACCAGGGTCAGGGCTTAGACTAGGACCAGGGTCGTGAAGGAATCTGTGGCCAGAGTCGGGATTCAGCGTGACCAGGATTAGGACCCAGTCTGTGACCCAGGGCAGGGCTCTTTCAGGGTCTGGAATTAGATTCAGTCTGGATCCTTGGGCTCTAAGAGTCAATGTAGGTCCTTATCCCTAAAGGACAGGCAGGCAGAGGCACCATGGGCTGCTGGTTGTTCCTGCCCATTCTGACCCCTCTTCCCCCTGGGCTCTGAGGGCAAAGCCAAGATGCCACGTGTGCCACGGAGGCAGGTGAGGGTGTGAAGGGATGTTCCCTCATCCTTGCATGTTCTGCTGGAGGTGGGACCAGAGGGCCATCCTCAGTCTGGGGGAGGGCGTGGAGGCAGAGGTTGGCCTCTGATGAGCAGGGGAAAGGAGGGAAAGAAGTCATAAAAGGGAGTATTTACAAGTTTGGGGTCTGGAGGTTTCAGTTCTGATTCTGCCACGTACCAGCTGCATGAGTGACCTTGGGCAAGTTACTCATCCTCTCTGTGCCTTAGCTTTCTTTTCTGTAGCATAGGGATAAATATCCTATTTACTTCATAGGGTTGTAGTAAGGATTAAGTAAATTAATATGTGTAAAGTGCTTACAGAGTGCCTCGTAGGTTGTACGTTCTCAGTCAGTTTTAGTTGTTTTAGCTCCGGAGCCACACGGGGCCACACCCTGTGAACAGTGCGGGGCAAGGAAGTTGTGTCAGGGGAGAGAGGGCTAGAGCCCAGGCTCCTGACCCCTGGCCAACTCCCCAAATCTGTAGGCCTCCCCTCTGTTAAGTACTGATGCCTCTGTAATCCCCTGGACGTCATCACTGTAACACGAATGACACTTGTCGTTACTTCTCCAATGGGTCTGTGCCCCACAACTAGAGCACCTACCCCTTGAGGGCTGGTTTCTCATCTTTCCTGCTCACCACTGTGTCCTCAGCACCCAGCATAGTAGCTGCATATACTAGGTGCTCAAGAAACAGTTACTGAATACGTGATCATAATAAAGGCAACCGGGGGCTTCCCTGGTGGCGCAGTGGTTGAGAGTCCGCCTGCCGATGCAGGGGACGCGGGTTCGTGCCCCAATACGGGAGGATCCCGCGTGCTGTGGAGCAGCTGGGCCCGTGGGCTGTGGCCGCTGAGCCTGCGCGTCCGGAGCCTGTGCTCCGGCGGCGGGAGAGACCGCAGAAGTGAGAGGCCCACGTACCGCAAAAAAAAATAAAAAATAAAAAATAAAGGCAACCGGGCACTGTGCTTTGCCTCTAATTTTTTGATCCGGTCTTTTAAAAACTGATAATTAAAATGAATGCATGCACCCAGTGAAGACTAGTTCAGACAATACCAAAGGGTATACAGTGGAAGGTTAGCAATCTCACTCCCACGTCTCCAGGCTCAGAAGAAACCATTTTCTTGTACTTCTTATAAAATCTTCATGTGTTTGAATCTTCATACTCACATTCCACAAGCTCTGAGGAAATAGGGATTTGTCTGTTCTGTCCACTGCTGTATTCCTACTGCTTAGAGCAGTGCCTGGCAAGTAGTAGGTTTTCAATAAGGATATGCTGAGCATTCAATTTTTTTTTCTAATACCAATGGGATTATTTCATACATCCTGCTCTATACCTTGCCTTTTAACTATTAATAAATTAATAAACCTTAGAGCTCTTCCCACATCAGCAAAAATACATTGATCTCATTCATTTTTAATGGCTACATAATCTTCCAGGCCATGGATGAACCATAATTTGTTTAAGTAGACCTTACATTGAGGTTGTTTCTGGTTTTCATTTTTCTTCCCCCATAATGTGACACCTGCTTCACACCTCAACTCGGCAAGTGGTTATCACTGATTTTGACTGAGAAGACAGCATCCCAGAGAAGTTAAGGCACTTGCCCAAGGTCACCCAGCTGACCACCCAGTGACCTCCACCACGCTGCTGTCCACCAGTGACCCTCACTGAGTTTTCCCATCACCAGTCTCAGAGAAGGCTGCCCTGCAACACTTCCATCACCTACACAGGGCATGGACCTCCAGCAAGGATCTCTCAGATTTCTCAGTGCCTCCCAGGAGCCTAATCTGGGCTCAGGAGGGTAAGAGCCCCCAGATGGACCCAGAATCCATTCCTCCAGAGCTGTAGTTAAGGCAGCAGTTCTCAGCCAGGGGTGTTTTGGCCTCCAGGGGACACTTGGCAATGTATGGGATATTTTGGGTTGCCACACCCAGGAGGATGGGTGCTATTGGCATCTAGTGGGTAGAGGCTAGGGATGCTGCTAAACATCCTACAATGCACAGCCCCCTAGACAAGAATGCTCCAGCCCAACAGTGCCTTGGTGGAGAAACCCTGTGTTAAGGGCATGGACTCTGGCCCAGGCTTCCTGGAACCAAACCCTGGCCTGCCACTTACTGGCTGAGTGATCTTAGGCAAGTTGTTTAACCCCTCTGTGCCTCTGTTTCCTTATCTGTAAAGTTGGATAAGGAAAATAGGATAAGAATAGGCTCTCTCTTCCAAATGTGTATATGTTATATTTGTAAAACACTTTGGCAAGTGCCTGACCTATGGTAAGCTCTCGGTATATGAAGCCATAATTAGAATCATTGCCCTCAGAATCCAGGTGTCAGGGAGAGCTGGAAGAAGATGTGCTCTGAACAGAAAGCAGGACAGCCAGGCCGTTCTCTGCTCCGCAGCCCAGACTCCCCCAGGGAGTGTGGCTACGGTCCACAGATAGAAATAGAAGCCCCTGGATGCTACTGACCTCTGATTGGTCAGGAACGAAGGAAAAATTGCTCAGAAGACTGTTTCCATTTTGGGGGCTGAAAAAGTGGTTCCCTGGAGACCCTCAGACATTGGGGATTTTCCAGAAGCTGAGTATTAGAAGGTCTTAGAGACCCACAACTCCAAGCTACCCGTGTTACAGATGGGGAAACTGAGGCCCAGAGAGGGGGCAGGACTTGCTCACACAGCAAGGTAGTGGCAGATCTGAGATGAAAGCCAGCCTGGGATGTATTCTGCGCAGCTCCACCCAAAGGCCCTTCTCAGGCACAGACCGGCACCCAGGTTATATTCACTCTTCCCTCTTTGATGAGAGTCTCTGGAATCCAGCCTGCCTGGGAAGCAATGTCATGTAAGTGTTTAAAAGCACAGCTTTGACATCAGACAGACCTTGGTTCAAATCCCAGTTCTACCAGTTGCCTGCCATGACCTTGGGTAGGCCACATACAATTCCCTAAGTCTTGGCAAAATGGGCATTAGCAATTTTTGTCTTGCAAGGATTGGAGACAATGCATGGGGTCTCTAGCACATTGCGGATGGAATGCAAATTGGCCAAACCTCTTTGCAGAGCAATTTGACATTTGGGAACATTTAAAAGGCATCTACACTTTCTGCTCCTGTAGATATGCCCTCACATGTGGGAAATATATATACCTGGATAATCTTTGTAAGGTTGAGAACAATCCAAATGAGGCCTAAGAGAGGACTGGTTGAAGGACTTATGGGGCATGAGTACAAAGTCTTTGACACAATAATTTAATTACGTTTGGGGCTTTGTGTGTACTGATTAGTAACAACTTCCGAGATACATCATTAAGTGAAGAAGTAAGATTCTGAAGGGTAGGTGTAAAAAATGCTACATTTTTGTGGGGAAGAAAGAATACAGATAAATATAAATGCCTATGTATGTATAGTACATCAGCTAGGGAGGCATGCTGCTGCAAGGAACAGAAAATTCAACAGACAATGGTTTGAACAAACACAACAGAAGTCCAGAGCTGGGTGGACCAGTGCCGACCCAGATGCTCAAGGACTCAGGCATCTTCCTTCTTCCTGTTCCAGAGCATGTGGCTTTGATCCTCATGGTTTCAAAATGCCTGCACTGCCTCCAGGCATCAAGTCCACATTCCAGGCAGGAAGGAAAAGGAAGAGAAAAGGGCAAAATGTGCTTTGTCTTTGGGGGGAAGTAGAAAGGAATGACTTGCCCAGGGACTTTTGCACAGAACTGGGTCACATGGCTACTCCTAGTTGCAAGGGAGTCTGAGAACATGAGTATTTTTACCTGGGCACATGGCTGCCTGAACAAAACTGGGATTCTGTTAGTAAGGTGGAGAGTGGATATTGGGTAGGCAAGTGGGGTCTGCCATTCATAGCTCACCACTGGAAGGATCCATAACAAACTGGGACAGTGGCTGGCTCCAGGGAGGGGAGCTGAACGACAGGAATGGGGACAGAAGGGAGATCCCCCCTTACCTGTATGTAGACCCTCTTGTACCTTTTTGATTTTCAAACTGTATGCATGTATGACCTTCTCAAAAAAATATAATTTTTGTAAAAATACAATTTTAAAAAAGGCAATGCCTACAAAATGCCTGGAACATAATAGGCACTCAGTAACACCAGCTTTCTATCTTTTTTTTTTTTTTTCCCAGTACACGGGCCTCTCACTGTAGTGGCCTCTCCCTCTGCGGAGCACAGGCTCCGGATGCGCAGGCTCAGCGGCCATGGCTCACGGGCCCAGCCGCTCCACGGCATGTGGGATCTTCCCGGACCGGGGCACGACCCTGTGTCCCCCGCATCGGCAGGCTGACTCTCAACCACTGCGCCACCAGGGAAGCCCAGCTTTCTATCTTTAAACAGTTGCTTTAGCATCAGATGTGGATTAAATTCCCAGGTCTGCCACATCTAAGTTTTGTGACCTTGGGTGCATTTCTCCATCTTTCCATCTTTCTGTGCTTCCATTTAAACAAGATACAGAAAAACACATTCTTTGAGCGGCTGGCAGGGGAATTCCTCCCAGGAGCCCAGTGCTACTGGGGAGATGGCTTCTGAAGACCTCTAGAAATGAGTGAGCCTCTCGGTGGTTGGGGGTAGAACCAGTGCTTCCCAGAAAGGGAGTGAAATTATGCTTCGTGAGAAGAAGACAGGAATTTGCTGGTGGGAATGGGGCAAGGGAAGAGAATTAGCTCTGGGTTAGCATCCTTTAATACCTGAACCCCCCACCCCATGATCTGCCAAATACCCCTTACCATTAATCATAATACAGCAATAATAATATACAATAATAATGCATAATATACAATAATAATAACAGCCAACATTTATTGAATGCCAACCATGTGCCAGGCACTGTTCTGAGTGCTTTTACATACATTAACTCACTTAACCCTGACAACGGTCATTCAAGTTATCTATTACTATTCCCACTTTATAGATGAAGAAACAGTCTGCAGTTAAGTCTGCCAGAATGATAAAGTGTTGGGTGAGGTTGGGTTTCTCATGAAATTGGTAGTGGAGGCTGAGCCAGGGCCCAGACGGGGTCAGGACTCTTGGTCACAGGAGAGAGAAGAAGCAAGGATCCTGAGCCTACAAATCCATAGGAGTTTTCAGGGTTCTGGGTAAGGGCTGTGGATTGGGTGTTGACCTTGGACAGTGCAAGGAGTTCAGACTGTTCATTAGGTAGGAAGCCCCCTCTCCCAGCTGACCACTGGGCAAGTTAAATGGCAATAAAAGTGCCTGCAAATGTCAGGGCTGTGGGGAGGTGCAGACAAGACCAGGGATGGGATGGTACACTCCACACCCAGCACCTGACCACTTCCTGCACCTCCATCCCCAGAGCCAAGCCCCCATTATCTCTCACATGGCCCATTATGGTAGCCACCTCCCTGGTTTCCCAGCTTCCCACTTCCACCCCCGAGTTCATTCTCCATTCCCAGCCAGAGGGGGCCCATGAAAACTTTAGTCAGAACCCATCCCTCCTCTGCTGTAAACTCCCCCATGGCTCCCACCTCGCTCCGAATAAAGCTACAGTTCTTACCGCAGCCCACCAGGCCCTCCGTGATCCAGCCCCCATCAATTCTCTGACCTCACCTCCTGCCACCCTCCCTCTGGCTCCTTACATTCCAGCCCCACTGGATTATTGCTCCCGCCTCAGGGCCTTTGCACTTGCCGTTTCTCCAGGTGCTCTCCCACCAGATATCTGTGACTCCCTCAATCTCTTCATTCAGGTCTCTGTTCAAATGTTGCCTCCTCACAGTGGCCTTCCTGAACCACAGTGCCTCTCTCCTGCCATCTATCCCTCTCTTCCTTTCCTGCTTTATTTTTCTTATCACCAAGAGTCAAATTACACTTTTATTTGTTCCCTTGTCTCTTCCTTGTTAGCTTCCTGAGAGGGCAGGGGTTTTGCTTTGCTCACTTTGCTCATAGTAGATATTTCATAAATATATCTATCTATCTACATGCATATCCACATACATATAACAGCTCTGTTGAGATATTGGGATGTATAATTCACCCACTTAAAGTGCATAATTCAATCATTTTTAGTATATACAGAGCGGTGCAACCATCACCATAATCCATTTTAAAGCATTTTTATCACCCCAAAAGGAAACCCCGTACCCACTAGCAATCACTCCCTATTTCCAGTCCTAGTCAACCACGAATCTACTTTCTGTCTGTATGGATTTGCCTCTTCTGGACATTTCACATAAGTGGGGTCATATAATAAGCAGCCTTTTGTGTCTGGCTTCTTTCAGTTAGCATAATGTTTTCAAAGTTCTTCCGTGTAGCATGTATCAGTACTTCATTCATTTCTATGGCTGAATAATATTCCACTGTATGGAGAATACTGCATTTTGTTTATCTTTTGTCAGCTGATGGATGTTCAGGTGGTTCCCACTTTGGGCTATGATAAATAATGCTGCTGTGAACATTTGTATACAAGTTTTTGTGCGGACATAGGTTTTCATTTCTCTTGGGTGTATACTTAGGAGTGGAATTGCTGGGTCATATGGCAACTCTATGTTTAACCTTTTGAGGAGCTGCCAGACTGTTTTCCACAGTGGCTGTGCGGTCTTGCATTCCCACCAGCAATATACCAGGGTTCCAGTTCCTTTACATCTTCAACACTTGTTACTGTCTGTTTTTTATTCTAGCCATCTTAGTGGGTGTGAAGTGGGATTTCCCGGTGGGTTTGATTTGCCTTTCCCTGATGGCTAATCATGAATATTTCTTGAGGGAGTGAATTGAATGACAAGGGTCTACATGGCCCAGCCCCCTCAGCTGCCTTCCATATCAGGGCAGGGCTGAAGTCTAAAGCTCAGGGGATGGGGCTTCCCTGGTGGCGCAGTGGTTGAGAGTCCACCTGCCGATGCAGGGGACACGGGTTCGTGCCCCGGTCCAGGAAGATACCATGGAGCGGCTGGGCCCGTGAGCCATGGCCGCTGAGCCTGCGCGTCTGGAGCCTGTGCTCCGCAACGGGAGAGGCCACAACAGTGAGAGGCCCGCGTACCGCAAAAAAAAAAAAAACAAAACAGTAAAGCTCAGGGGACGCCCCCGCCCCCTCCCAGGATGCTATCTGTGGCTGAGTAGTCTCCTGGGTCAGACCAGACAGCCAGGGCAGCCCTCTATGCCGACCGGCAGCCATGGCCAGCTTTCGGGACTAAGCTCTAGGGACCGTCACTGCAGTCCCCTCCCCAGTATCACAGAACCATGGCTGGGTCTCCCCTCCTTCCATCTGCTCCTCAGCCTTTTTGGGAGCTGCTGTTACCTCTTGAAAAAAGTGAGGCTCAGAGAGGTGACTTCCCGGCCCTGGGATACCAGCTGAGCCCTGTACTAACTTGCGGGGTCCAAAGTGACTGAGTCCCAGCCCAGTGGAGCTCGCCCTGTAGTGGGAGAGACAGATGGTACACAAGTAGACAAACGTGTAAGATAATTTCAGGAAGGGATAAGAGCGGTGAAGAAGAATAGAGGGAATTGAGGGACAAGTTGAGGGGCTGCAAATTTAGATGACAATAAAAGTACTAGACAGTACTGTGGTGTTTACCAAGTGTTGGGTGCTGTTCAAAGCAGTTTACATATATTTCCAGGTGAGGCAGTTAGAGAAGCCTCTCTGTCACAGAGAAGACAGATCACGCTCTCCACACCCCCCCACACACATGCTTCGTGGGCCTTGACTTTAAACCAGAAAAATAAGGAGCCATGTGAATCACTGCATGAGGGCGCTCCGGAAATGAAAGCAGCAAGTGCAGAGGTACTGGGCTGGGAATGCATTGGGTAGAGTCTAGGAATGGTGGAGAGGCTAGTGTGCTGCTGTAGGAGGGAAGGGAGGTGAGGTCAGCAAAGCTGGCAGGAGGCGCACATCAGGGTGAGTGACCTTGCAGGTTGACATATCGGTAGAACCCAGACTATAACCCAGGTCTCAGGACTCGCAGCCCAGCGTGCTCCCAGGGGCCACACACTACTCTTCGGCCACCCATACTCTCTACCCCACTCCCAGGAGAAAGCATCTCGTAGGGGTCTGTAGGTCTCCTGCCCAGAGGCTGGGAACAGGCAACATGACCCCCCTTCCTGTTCCTGCTCTGAACCAGCACCAGCCTTCACTGGAGCCCAGGCCTGCCACATCCCCATTGTGTGGCCTTGGGCAAGGGACCTGACCTCTCTGTGCCTCAGTTTCCGCCTCTGCCGAATGGAGCTCATCATAGGACCCACCTCAGAAGGTCCTTGTGAGAATTAAAAAAGGTTGAGATAGACCCAGAGCTTGGACCAGCACCTTGTAAACGCTTTATAGACTCTGGCTTTTCCTATTTCAGCCATTATTATTTCATTTCATTTTTATTCCTGGCCTATGCTGTGCGCGATTGGCAGGGGTGAGGGTGCTTATGGCCAGCATAACTTGGAGCCAGGGATCTGAGGGAAGCTGGAAGAGGGAGGAGGGAGAGGGTCCGGGGCACAGCCCCCCGGGAGGGGTCTCACCTGACACTGTAGGTCCAATGCTAAGAGGATAAATGAGTGAACCGTGAGTAAGTAAGAACTTGCAGGGCACCTGCTGTGTGGAGTTGGGGTGTGGGGAATCAGAGAGTCAGCATCACTGCCGTCACCTCCCGTTCCCACCGCCACACCCACCCCAGGCCGGCAGTCCCAAGCTGACCCCAGGCACTGTCCCGAGCCCCCAGCTCCTGCGGTAGCACTGGGCTCCGCGCTTAGAAGGGCCCCTCCTTTGTTTATGCCCTGCTGTCACTGTCTGGAAAATCATAATAATTTCTGAACACGAGGCCCTGCATTTTCACTTGGCACTGGGTTCTGTAAATTATGCATCCAGTCCTGGCTGACAAGGAGCTGGGAGGCCCCCCTCCCTTGCCAGAGCCAGCCAAATGGATGCCTGCTTTCTGTTGGGATTTGGAGGCATTCGTTGATCTATCTAATCAAGTGCCTTGTGAGTTTTCTCGGAGGGTCAAGAGAAGCCTTTATCCTTAAGGGGAACAGGGGAGCCCAGGAAACAGGGAGAGAGAGGGCCTGATGATGCATTTAGCAGGGGGGAGGTGGGGTGCATATGACCAGGGACTTTGTCCCCTGAGATTTTCAAATAAATCACACCTCTGACTCCCAGGACTCCAGAACCTCCTGGAAAGGAAGGGAAGTACCACTGCTGAGCACTGCTTTGTGTCAAAAGCTTTCCCTGATGTTATTTCACTGACTCGTCATTACTATTCATTACTGTTATTAGCCCATTCTGCACAGGATGAAACTGAGACTCCAAAAGGCAATGCTGATTGCTTAAGACCCCATGGTTAGTGGGAGGAAGGGGAGGAGTTGGAGAAAGGGGAGAAGGAGGTTGAGGAGAAGGAAAAAGGAGGAGTGGGAGGAGGATAAGGAAGAGGAGGTGGAGAAGAGGGGTGGGGGCAGGGCTTCCCTGGTGGCGCAGTGGTTGAGAGTCCGCCTGCCGATGCAGGGGACGCGGGTTCGTGCCCCTGTCCGGGAGGATCCCATGTGCCGCGCGGAGCGGCTGGGCCCGTGAGCCATGGCCGCTGAGCCTGCGCGTCCGGAGCCTGTGCTCCGCAACGGGAGAGGCCACAACAGTGAGAGGCCCGCGTACCACACAAAAAAAAAAAAAAAGGGGGGGTGGTGACAGAAAGCAGGACCACGTTATGCATTTCAGGGGCCCTGGGTACTTTCGCCTTTCTCCATGAAAATTATTCAACATTACATTTGATGGCTGCATTGATATAAAGATGACTAGATTAAGATTACCTATTGAAACATCTTCTGCAATCTAAAAGTTCATTGTTTTCTGGGGAATTCCCTGGTAGTCCAGTGGTTAGGACTCGGAGCTTTCACTGCAGTGACCCAGGTTCGATGCCTGGTGGGCAAACTAAGACCCCACAAGCCACACGGCACGGCCAAAAAAAAAAAAATTCATTGTTTTCCTTCTAATTATAAAGAAATGAGAACCCTGGGGAGGGGACCTTAGAAGCCGTGTGAGCCCCACGCTCTGTGTCTCTGGTGTTTCATGGAGAAGTCAGCCCTGGCAGGTGTAGAGGCAGAGAAGGAAGATGAAGAGGAGAAAGAAGGCAGAGGAAGAAGAGATGGGGCTGCATCACATATCGAAGAGATCAAGGCTGCAATGCAACAGGATGGGCACCAGCCAGAACTTCCGCCCTCGACCCTCAGCCCAAGCGTTTGCACCCTTGGAGTCACCTCCCCGAGACCCCCCTCTCCCTGCCCACCTGGCCTCACCTCTCCCTGGAAGCTTTATCTTCCCAGACTTCACTGTCTGAAGCTACATCTGTCAGATCAGCTTTGCCCCACGACCCTGCATGGAAACCGCAGACATTGAGAGGGTTGGCCACACCCCCTGCCCCCTCACCCCACGTGTTCTAGAAGCCGCTGCCCCACTTCACAGATTGGACCTGTTTTGATTCCTGCCATCACCTTGGCGGGCCACACCTGGCATGCAGCCAGCCACACGGTTACCTTTTGCTGCCATTAACACGGCTATTTACTCCCGATAAAAAGACCTTCATTTACAAGGCATATGACTAATACCAGATGATTATGGCCATTAATATTTATGGTTTTCACTCCCAGGAGGGGACTTGGGGGCTAATTGGCACTCTTCTCTTTGCTTCGTTTCTCAATGAGGCTTCCGATTTCCGCTGCAGTTCTGGGTTTCAGCTTCTTAGTTTCAAAGGGAACTATTGCGTGGGGCATTTCCTTATTTCTGGATGATTCTCATTTCATTCTCTTCTGATTCTGTAAGCAGTGTAGAAACATGCCGGATGCACTGGGGACTCCAGGATATTGGCAGAGTGCTGGGGTTATGGCTGAGGGGAAGACGGCGGCGTTGAGCGGCCAGGAGAGTCTGTGCTGCTGCCCAGAGGAAGGGGGGAGGGAGGGGAGGGGAGGAGGGAGGGGAGGAGGGAGGGGAGGAGGGAGGGGAGGGGAGGCAGCCGGGAATGTGTACGTTTGCCCAGAAATAGAGCCCCGTCTCAGACACCCACGCCTTCCTCTATCTCTAATCAAACATTTTCTGGTCTTTTTATATAAGATGGAATCTAAATCAACCCCTCCCTACCCCCCATCTCTGGGTTGGTTGAACAAATGGGGGTGTTTGGGGGCACCTGCCTTTGGGGTCCAGATTGGAGAAGACAGATCACACTCTTCCTCCTGCTGGCTCTTAGGTTTGGGGGGCATCAGGAGTTGATGTTGCCTGAGCCGAGAAGAGAGATGTACTTGTCGCCTCTCCATTTCGAATGGAAGATGTATTACAAATGGCAGCATGTTGCCATGGTCACCCAGGCGCTTCCTTCCAAGAGAGGGGAAGAGTGTCCCGCCTGGGGTCCAGTGCAGCCTCGCCCACTCACGCTTGTGCCCCATCCGCTGGGGCTAGATTGTAACCTCAGAATGCCTCTCCCAGCCTGTACGTGAGTGACATGCCAGGAGGGCCCTGGGCTGGGATGGAGCGCTTGTATCCCAACTAAAGGGGCAGCCACACTGCAGCTCCAGGAAATGGCTGCCAGGCAGAAAAATGGGCACAGCGCTGCCAAACCTTCCAATTATCTAAGAAAAGTGAGAAATTTGGATTATAGGCTCACTGTCCCAATTACTTTTATTGTTGGCAAAGAAGGCGAATCATAAATTCTTTGAGAACTGTGTGGTCCAAACAAAACATGCATCAATACATGGGCCGGCCATTTTGCGATCTGAGCAGGGAATGTGAGTGACAAAATGGCAGCCCTGCTCAGCGTCCTTTTGGGGTCATGAGGTAAGCAAATCCGGGGAGACCGCTTTGTGAGGAGGTGGGGCATGACCAAATCCCCCAAATAGACTTGGCTTTAGGAACGAGAAATTGTGATCGGCTGCATCATGTGTCTCTAAACAATCATTCCGGTTCTACCAGTTGGTATTGATCCTGGGCTCGGAAAGGGGCACGTGGCCTGCATCTGCCGCTTGCTGAGGGAGTTTGGACTCTCCCCTTCCCAGTGTCTCCCCATCTGTACAATGACGGGATTGAACCGTTTTGGGGGGTCTTGCTCCTGCTGACTGACTGCACCCCCTATGCTTATTCATTCTTTGTGATGTGATGTCCGCTCTGTGTGATGCCCAGAAATTCCCAGAGATTTCAGTCACGAGTCTGCTACCTCCAGTCCATTCACATCTTCTTTACCAGTGACCTGCTGGACAACCTCTGTGACAGTCACTGAGCTGGGAATGGGGATAAAGCACTGAGTAGGACAGGCAAGACCTGTACCCACATGGGCTTACCTCCTGCTGGTAGAGGCAGGAAAAATGGAGGGGGTCATCTGCGTTTCTGCTGGTACACTGGCCAGATGCTAGGCTTGACTCATTTCCTGGATTGGTCTGGCCAATGTCCATCTTTTTAGACTGAGCTGAGCTGTTACAGCCTCCAGGAAGCTTCCCTAACCAATTTCCCACCCCCTGCCGAGTCAGGATTTGCTTCTGATTGGGCTAGGACATGGTTTTTCAACCTGAGCACTGTTGACATCTGGATAATTATGCTGTGGGGCGGTCCTGTGTGCTATAGGATGTTCAGTAGCATCCCTGGCCTCTACCTGCCAGATGCCAGTAGCACCCCCAACACACACAATTATTGCACCAAAAGTGTCTCCAAATGTCCCAAGGAGGAAAAAAATCACCTTTGGGTAAAAACTGCTGGTTTGAGACAATCATGGTGGCCCCATTACTTTTACCAGTGATGGCTTAGGTGAGGATATATGATGCCCACATCAAATCTGCTGGGGAGTTTCTGGAAAGGTTTTTCTCTACTTCAGAAAATGATAGGAGGATGAGAAGGACTTTTTTTCCTTTTCTTGTGTGGCCATGTCTTCATGTGATTGCCAGAGCAGTGGCAGCCATCTTGGGTCCATGAGGTGAGTGAGCCTGAGAATGGAGCCAATCCTCTGAGGATGGTAGAATGGATGGTAGAGAACTTGGATCTTTTATGATATTGTTGTGAACCTCAATGATGGGGTACCTATCTCAGGACATTTTGTTATGTGGGATTATAAATACCCTGCTGGTTTGAGTCTCTTACGAGTCAGCATTTTCTACTTCTTCAACCAAGAGCATTTCTCACTGATAAATTGTAAATCATATTTATGTCACATATCAACTTCCTCAGAGAGATCTCCTCTGCCCCCCAGTAGAAATTAGGTCCCCCTTATTATTCTGAACTTTTCTCTGGTGGCATTCATCCCAATTTGTGTTGCTATTTTGTGGGTCTACTAAGACCCATCTTCCTCCACTAGTCTGTGAGCTCCATGAGGACAAGGAGCTTGTTTTATCTTTTCTTCCATGGTACCCAGTGACTAACACAGTGCCTGGCACATAGAAGGCCCTCAATAAGTTTTTGTTGAATTAATGAATGAATGGGGAAATGGATGGATGGATGGTTGGATGGATGGAGATGTGAAAGGGTGTGTGTTTGCAGCTTTGTCTGTACACTTTGGTGGGAAATTCTTCTCAGGTCTGCAAACCCCAAAGCTGAACTTCAAAAGAAAAGGGAGGGCCTCTGAAAAGCATCTCATTTAGCTCTGAAGAAAGCAAGCCTGTGAAATCGCATCATGCAAATGCTTCACAAGGCTGCAACCTTGTCTTCTTCCTTGAACCCCAGCATCAGGGTTATTTGAGAAGTGATTATAGAGGCCACAGTGCAGAGTGGCATGCCAAGCGTGAGAAGGACAGAGTTGAGAAAAACAGCACAGATTTAGCCTAGAATCCCTGGGTGGGTGGGGCCCTGAGAAAAGATGTTTGGCTTTGTTCAAATGAAACCTGATGAAATGTGGAGAATCATTATATCAGAGGCAGTTAGGGGTGGTCTGGCTGAAGCCCCCACCAAGACAGGGAAGGGGACAGTGAGCTGGGATTTCGTGGTACAAATGGGGAAACCAAGGCCCACAGAGAGTGAGGAACTTGACTGGGGTTCCCCTGCAAGTGGCCCCAAGTCTGCCTAGGCAAGTCCCTTGTGCTATGATGTAGCTGAGAGCATCACACACCATGTGACCTTGGGCAAGTCATTTCCTTTCTCTGAGCCTCCATTTCTTTGCCCAGATAATGGGGGTGAGGAAATTCTCTCGCACTCAGCAAGGCTGTTGCGTGGCTTCAGTAAGATATCAAAGGCAGAGCACCTGGACACCAGGTGTTGCCCAGTCATCATGCTGGGTTCATTTTCCCATCTGTGGTTAGGATATCTGGAAGGGCTTCCTGAAGGAAGTGTCCTGCAGATTCCCAATTCTCTAGGAACAAGCCCTAAGGTGAATTGTTGGGGCCTCGGGTTGGAATTCTGTCTTGAAATCCTTCTTGAGACATCCCGGAAGACAGCATGGGGCTGCCCATTCTTGGGACGTCTTCTCATTTGTGTGTTCCTCCTTCTAAAACTCTGTTGTCATGGAAATGCTTCTCTTGGTATTCTTTTAAAAATGGTTTGGTTGGGATATAATTCATGTGGCATAAAAATTCACCCATTTAAAAGGTATAACTCAGTAGTTTTTAGTATATTCACAGAGTTGTACAGCTATCACCACAGTCTGATTCTAGAATATTTACATCATCCCAAAAAGAAACCCATACCCATTAACAGTCACTCTCCATTCCTGCTTTTCCTCGGCCCCTGACAACCACTAATCTGCTTTCCATTTGTATAGATTTGCCTCTTCTGGACATTTCATATAAATGGAGTCATACACCATGTGGCCTTTTGTGTCTGGCTTCTTTCACTTAGCATAACGTTTTCAAGGTTCATCCATGTTGCAGCATGTATCAGTGCTTCATTCCTTTTTATAGACAAATAATGTTGCATTGTATGGATATGCCACATTTTGTTTATCCTTTGTCAGTTTATGGGCATTTGGGTTTTTTCTACTTTTTAGCTATTATGAGTAAGCTATTACGTGAACATTCATGTACAAGTTTTTGTATGGATAGAGGTTTTCAGTTCTCTTGGATATATACCTAGGAGTGAAACTGCTGGCTTGTATGGCAACTCTGTTTAACAGTTTGAGGAACTGTTCTCTTGGTCTCTCTCTCCCCCCAGATTGTGGAGTATAATTTAGGTCAGAGCTGCTCTTGTGGATCAAGGCTTTTACCTCATAGCTGGGCATTCCCAAGGTCTCTTCCTCCACTAGAATATTCTAAGGGATCCTCAGCCCACAGTAAGATGTTATGGATTTAGGTCTGCTCTTTCCAGGCTGTGTGATCTCAGATAGGTGACTAAACCTTTCTGAACCTCCATTTCCTCACCTACAAAATGAGGAAAAATACCATTCCTGGCTTGAAAGATAATAATGACAGTCGAAATGAGGGAATGTGTGTGAGACTTATTTGTAAAAGCTTAAAACAGCTGAAGCGATGTTATTTATTTATTCAACATATATTTATCAAGAGCCTGTTATTTGCCAAGTACTATGTTGTGTGGTGGGGATGGAATTGTGACCAAGGCAAACAAAGTGCATGCCCTCTGAGATTTTACATTCTGGTCTTTTCAGATTGTGGCCAACTGTGCTATAATCTTGAGCAAACCATGCTTCCTTTTCAGGCCTCAGTTTTACCACCTGTAAAATGGGTGAGCTGGATCCACCCAGGTGCAGTAGAGTTCCTACTTCTCTCAGCCCATCAGTAAAATGGGCACAAATGTACCACACAATACAAACTCCCAAACTCCAGGGAGCATCTTCAGGAGACAAGGAGAGCAGGCTCTTCCTAGCTACTCAGAATAGTTAAAGAAAGTCCGTCTAGGATGGGCATGTGGACTGAGATGAGCTTCCTTCCCCCTCACCTCTACATCCCTGAGACTTAATGATACCACCATCCCCAGGCAGCTCCCAGACTAATTGGCATGATTCTGCTACATCTGCTGGTTCTTTCCTGTAATGGAACCCAGCCTGGTGGTCTAGACCTGGCTGCTGGGCCACAGCTGAAAAAGAGGCACCCTGGCGGGGGGGGGCATGTTCCTCATGGAGATCAAAGATGTCGACATCAGTCTAAAACAGACATGGAAAAACACTGCTCTTTGTTTTCTCTCTGGAAGGGTGGCTGAGTGATCCACGACAGGGGACCCAGAACATCTGTATTGAAAACAGTTATTATCAGACAGCCAGAGGAAGGAGCTGGGAGCTGAGGGGCTGATGGAAGACACCACCCCTCTCACCCCTGAATGCTCTCTAGGCTGAGGTTTGGCCCCAAGAGAACGCTGAGCCAGACTTGATATCGTGGGGGATTCTCACTCCTACTTCCCCACACCCCTGCTGACTCTGACCGTGTCCCTTGCCTTGCTCCACAATCTTCTGTGGCTCCCCACTACCCTCAGGAGAAGTTGAAGGACCTAACAAGGCAGTCAAGGCCCTGCAGATTCTGGTCCCAAATGACTTTGCTGGCCTCTTCCCACTCCATACTACTTCTTGGCAGTCCTAGAACTTGCCCTACATTTTCATGCCTTTGCTTACTCAGTGCCTTCACCTAGAATGCCCGCATTAGTCCAGAAACTCAATTCTAACTGATTAAGGTAAAAAAAACCTGTGATGTCCCACTCCCTCCATCCAAAACCAAGCTTAGTGACCTCAGCTTGGAGACCTGGATTGCGAGAATAAAGACCCCCAGAGGCTGCACATGGCTGTGTAAATAAATGAAAGGGGCCAAATGGTGCACCTGGCAGACAGGAATTCTCACGTTCTGTCTACAGGGGTGGCCGCTGCTGAGCCCCCGCCAGTGGCTGAGATGCAGAAACGTGTAGCTTGATCCTCCAGTTTTGCAAGACAAGTTGAAAACTGGTATTTTAAAATGAAATCTCCCCAATTTTATGAAGGTTAGCAAGTAATTCAATGTTTTGGAAACACTATTTAGACCAAAGAAAACGTATCTGTGGGCCATATTCAATTTACAGGCCACAAATTTTCAATTTCCCTTTCCTTGTCACAAATAGAAGAATCTAAGTCACAATCTGTGTTGTACGTGATGTAGATATATTTGGTCTTATCCTTGAGGCTGGATTGGGAGCTTTCTCCTAGGGTGGTCTTGACAGTGTCTCTCTGAGGAGATGAGATCTGTGCAGAGACGAAAAGGGAGTGAGGGAGTCAGGCTGTGGTTATCTGGAGGAAGTTAGAGCTACAAGTGCAAAGGCCCTGAGGCAGGAAAGAGCCTGCTATCTCTGAGGCACAGCAACAAGGCTAGTGGGCTGGAGTGGAGTAAGAAAGGAGGAGAGTGGAAGGGGATGAGGATAGAGAGATAACCAGGTCCACATCTATACAGGGCCTCTAGGAGCCTGAATTTAATTCAGAATGAACAATTAAGACAACAAGTTGATGAATGAATGAATTTATGAATGAATGAATGGGTTCCAAACTGCTTTCACTAGAATATTGATACTGGTGTGGGAGTGTGGGTGTAGCTGCTTTGTCTTAGGTTCTGAAGTCTTCAGAATTATCCTGGAAGATGTTGGTCTGTGGGTAACATCCCCAGGTTGCCATCAGTCTGTAGCTGTTGTAATCATGCTTTGTTAGAAGCCTCAGATGGAGAGGGGTCTTCATGAGGGTGGGTATGTATGAGAGAGACAGACAAACCGAGAGGAACAAAGGCAGAAAGAGATGGTGCTCACCAGAGTACCCGTCGAGTCAAGTACCCTCATCCCAGCAGGCCAGGGACATCAGGCCTCCATGGGGGGGACTCTGAGCTCACCAGCGCGCCTATGAGACTTCCTGATCACCAAGTCCTCAGGACTCCTGCAGCAACCCCTGGTGAACCCACCAGTGATGGCGTGTGGCAGGCCTGATCCTGAGACTATTTTCTACCTTGATTCAGGCACTGGCATCCCAGCTGTTGGCAGGCGAGTTGGGTGGGGTTGCCATGGCGACCCTCAGGCTTGGATTCCCAGAGATGCTCCCTGCATCCTCCCGAGCCTGCCACTGCTGATTGCTGGGGGAGAGCGTGACTCACCGTTAAATATATCACGGCCGTCCCAAATGGCTGCTCAGCCCCAGCAGCCGGATGTGGGGACAGCAGCATCTGGGGGTGTGTGGGGTTGGGAGGCTGAGAGGCACGACCTTCTGTGTATCTTCTGAGCTTTCAGCTCCTGTCACTCCCAGGTGTTACCTTTGCCAGTCCCCTGCTTAGATCTCCTGCCTTTCCCAATCTGTCTGGGTTTCAGTCCCAGCTCTGTCACTTTGCTAGCTCTGTGACCTTGAACAAGAAGCTTTAATTCTCTGGGTCTCAGAGTCCTCATCTGTAAAATGGGGGTGATGTGAGCGCCAACTGTCAAGAACTGTGGAGGGTTCTGAGATTTTACTTTGCTTGCAAGCAGACAAGTGAGCCTGCCCCAGTTTAATAGATACCAGCAGGAGACACGAGACCCCTGGGTCAGAAGACAAAGGACTTTATTACTCACAGCACAGCAGGTGGCATGAACTTCACATTCGCATCAGCTCTTTTTGCTCCCAGGTTCCATGGGAGCACTGCAAGTTGACCCAGGTGGATGCTGCACCACCTGGACTTGTCACAACTGAGGATCCCCAGGCTTAGGAAACCCCCAGTCTTATAAGAGGGCTGCTGGCAAACCCACCCAGCCTTTGCTCTGGAGGGAGACCTTATCTTTTTTTTTTTTTTTGCAGTACGCGGGCTTCTCACTGCTGTGGCCTCTTCCGCTGCGGAGCACAAGCTCCAGACGCGCAGGCTCAGCGGCCATGGCTCACGGGCCCAGCTGCTCCGCGGCATGTGGGATCCTCCCGGACCGGGGCACGAACCCATGTCCCCTGCATCGGCAGGCAGACTTTCAACCACTGCGCCACCAGGGAAGCCCTACCTTATCTTTATTATAGTGATTGGGAAACAACTGTCTCTGCCCCGGAGGGAGATACTCTTTCTATCTTCCAAGGCTGCTTGCTATGCAGACATCCTTGAGAAGAGAATCCAGTACAAAGCTCTCAGTGTCTCTTGCTCAGAAGACACGCAGACACTGAGCGACCCATGGAGAATTTTCTCGCAGTATCAGTTCATAGGGCTGCTGGGAGGAGCAAAGGAGTTCATATGTGTAAACTGCCTCGCACAGCACCTGGTGAAGAATAAGTACTTAATAATGTCAGCCGTTATCATTATGATTCTCAGCTTTTATCCCTGTCACAATGTAACTTCTTTTTAACTAGTAGGAAGTCAGAGGCCTTCTGCTCCTTGGTTTCCCCAGTTAAGTGACTAAGAAAATCACAGCTTCCATCCCTTCTAACCAGTACATACTCATTTATCTCCTGTGCTCCACGAGGCCTTAAGTACCCCCAGTCCCCACCCCCGGCTCCTCCGTCTGACTTCCCTGGGTTTTTTAAATGGCTCTATTGGGGACTCATTTATATACCATAACATTCCATTTTAATAATATTGGGGAATCATTTATATACCATAACATTCCATTTTAATAATATTGAGGAATCATTTATATACCATAACATTCCATTTTAAATGTACCATTCAATAATTTTTCGTAAATTTACGGAGTTGTACAGCCATCGCTATAATCCAGTTTCAGAACATTTCCCCAAAACCCCTCCCGCCTACTTGCATTCACTCCCCATTCCCACCCACAGGCCCAGAAAACCACTAATTTACGTTTTATCTCTATGGATCTTCCTCTTCTGGACATTTCATAGAAATGGAATCATATGATATATGGCCTTTTGTGTCTGGCTTCTTTCACTTAGCACAATGTTTTGGAGGCTCATCCATGGTGCATCAGTGCTTCATTCCTTTTTATTGCTGAGTAGTATTTTATTCTTTGGATAGACCACAGTTTGTATCTAGTCACCTTCACCGGGTTCCTGAGAGCATTTTCCAAGGTAATGCTGACGAGAGCTTTTTGGGTGCTGTCAGTTTCAGAGCGGGCCTTGACTGTCATGGCTAGGATCCCTCTACTGGCACTCCTTGGGCCTGTCCTGTCATCTTGGCCCTTTGGGGAGTTCGAGCTAGCTTAAAATAAGAGAGGAACAGTTTGGCAGACAGAGTTTTAGAGACTTTTAAAACCACATGACAAACCCACTTCCATGAAAAGCAGGCAAATGACTTCCATGGAGCCAGTCCAAGCCCTAGAAAAGAGGCGTTCATGAAGGTTTTCCAGGCCGAATTTTCCCCATCTCTTCCCAGTTCCATATCCATGGCAGCCCCACACGGTCATTAAAAGAGAAAAGCAGAAGGAGAGGTTTCTGGTACTTTCCTATACAATGGTCTTCTTTCCTTTGATATTCCAAATAGGACTATAGCTACCAGATGATTCCATGTTCCATGAAAATATCTAAAATCCTGAATTAAAGGAAAACATCTATTCTCCACCTTTGCCACCTTCACCCCTGACTATCGAGGATCTGGGGGGTGGGTGTTGGTTAATAGAGGATTCTATCTCAAATAGGGAAGAGTCCAAGACTATACTTAGCTATTCTAGTTGATGAGACTGGAGAGAGATGGGGGAAAGTCAGCAGGTGAAGTTTTCTGGCCTGATTTATTAGCCTTCTTTTCAATAACCAGGCCTCTCTGTTGATATTAACATCCTATACCTGGATTTGGGGTTCCTGCAACACACAGGAAATGTCTTCCAAGTTGGGGAGGTGTTCTGGTTATCTATTGTTGCATGAAAAGCCACCCTCAAAACTTAGCGGCTTGGGCTTCCCTGGTGGCGCAGTGGTTGAGAGTCCGCCTGCTGATGCAGGGGACACGGGTTCGTGCCTCGGTCCGGGAGGATCCCACATGCCGCGTAGCGGCTGGGCCCGTGAGCCGTGGCCGCTGAGCCTGTGCGTCCGGAGCCTGTGCTCCGCAGCGGGAGAGGCTGCAACAGTGAGAGGCCCGCGTACCGCAAAAAAAATAATAATAATAAAATAAAAACTTAATGGCTTGAAACAAACTCAATCATTTATTTGTCCATGAATCTGCAACATGTGCAGGGCTGGGTGGGGCTAGTATATTTCTACCCTGCATGTGGTATCTACGGGGGCGCCTCACCTGGGGCTCACTCACACAGCCCAGCCCGGGGCGTCATTCCCGGCTGTCAGTTCCTCTCCATGGAGTAGCTTATGCCTCCTCACAGCCTGGTGGCTGGGCTCCAAGAGTGATCATATCAAGAGACAGGAAGTGATAGATGCCAGTTTCTCAAGGTTTGGGTCCCAACACTGGCACCACATCATTTCTGCCATACTCTACTGAACAAGCAATTGCAGAGCCCAAATTCAGGAGGAAGGGACACAGACCTCACCTCTTAATGGAAGGAGAGGTAAAGATCATGAGGGCGATGTTTTAAGACTCAAGTGAGTGGTAAGTTCATGGCACGTCAGTAGGTCATGAGGTGGTTTTTTTTTTTTTTGCAGTACGCGCGCCTCTCACTGTTGTGGCCTCTCCCGTTGCGGAGCACAGGCTCCGGACACGCAGGCTCAGCGGCCATGGCTCACGGGCCCAGCCGCTCCGCGGCATGTGGGATCTTCCCGGACCAGGGCACGAACCCACGTCCCCTGCATCAGCAGGCGGACTCTCAACCACTGCGCCACCAGGAAAGCCCATCATGAGGTTTTGGAGGAAGACGCACCATGGGACTATTAAACCAGAAGGGCCTGCCCCAGGACAAGACACTCCTTTCCACCTCATGTTGGCAATAGTTTTGAGCTATGGCTCAAAGCTCAATAGTTTTGAGCTTTGGCTCAAAATGGTTTGAGCCAAATTTCATTTTGCCTCATGGGCTAAGCGTGAAGCAGGTCCCTACCCTGTCTGTTCTATGCCCCTAGGCCAGTGTCCCTGCCCTCCATCCCCGACGGATTGTGTACTTGGAAATCCAGTCGGTGGGGCAACATGCACTTGGCTGCTCCAGGCCCCTAAGCACTTGCTTTAATGGAATCCAAAGAAGCTTCTCCAAACACATCTTTCCTCGCCTTTCACCAGAGCTTTTAAGGGGGAATGGCCAGAGCTCTCTGGCTGTCTTCCAGGAACACACCAGCAGTGAAGTGTAACCCCAGACCGAACTCCGGGTACTGTATGACTGGCTACCCTTGTCATCTGGATGATCTAGAATCCTTTTTTTTTTTTTCAGACCCTGGCCAGCAGGCCTGTCCTTATCTGCATGGTTGTCTTAGCAAATTGCTAGTGCGAGTGTCCTTAGAGGATCTTTTCTTGGATTTGGGGTGAGAAGACCAGGGTTTGGGTGCTGTCTTTTGCTCTTAGTGACTGTGGGACATCAGACAAGTCACTTCACTTCTCGATCCTCGGCGTTTCCTTTGCTGGCAGGCAGGAATACTCTTCAGGGATATCATGAGGATGAAGTAGACAGTGTACTTCATACAGTGCCTTGTCCATAATAGTTGCTCAGTTAGTGGTAACTATCATTATTATGAATGATTATTTTCTGCCTAATAATGGTCTTTTGAAAAAGGGAGCCAACCCCAAGGAAAGCCTATTTTACATAAGATCTCATTTCCTGTTTACAAAGAAATAATTCCTGGTTCCTTGTAAACCATGCACTTGGAGCAACATTTCACTCTACAAATTTTACCTTGAGTCCCAAAAAGTTCTCACTGTGTTTGTGTGAGTACCTTGAGGAAACAGAGCGTGCTTTGCCTTCAATCACAGAAACACACCGAGTGGGTATTGTCACTGCAGTGACTTGGGCATGTGGCCAGCAAACTACCCAACCCCAGTGGGAAGCAGGGTTTGCATTTCTCGGAGAGAAAGATCCATGGGGCATTTCAGAGCTCCTTGGCCCAGTCGGAGTCCTGAGGAGTCTGTCTGGAGACCTGGATTCATTTGTTTGTTCTCCAACAAATCTTTTTTTTTTTTTTTTCCGTACGCGGGCCTCTCACTGTTGTGGCCTCTCCCGTTGCGGAGCACAGGCTCCGGACGCGCAGGCCCAGCGGCCATGGCTCACGGGCCCAGCCGCTCCGCGGCATATGGGATCCTCCCAGACCGGGGCACGAACCCGTATCCCCTGCATCGGCAGGCGGACTCTCAACCACTGCGCCACCAGGGAGGCCCTCCAACAAATCTTTATTTAGTGTCTACTGTCCACTAGCCCCTTGCTAGGCTCCGAGGATACAGTAATGAAGGAAAAGAACCAAGCCTCCACAGCTCATGAAGCTTGCATTCTAGAAAGGAGAGAAGAACAAAAACAACAGGACACAAATATATAATATCTATGCATAGATGTAATATGTCAGGAGTAAGGACACAGATATTCATGGGAGGTTGGTGCCACTTGAAGTAGGTCAGGGTAAGCCATTCTGGGGATGTGACGTTTAAGCAGAGACCTGAAAGAAGTGAAGGAGATGAGTATGTATGTCAGGGTGGAGTGTTCCAGGCAGAGGGGACAGCCAGCGCAAAGGCCCTGAGGCTGAAGAGTGCCTGGTGTGTTCCAGGAGCATCAAGAAAGCCAGCGTGGCTGGAGCCAAGTGAGCGAGGGGAGGAGTGGAGAGAGACGGGTCAGAGAGGGAAGGAGGGCCCAACCACGCAGGGCCTTGTGGGCCTTGTAAGGACTTCGGCTTTTGCTCTGAGCGCACTGGGACACATGGCAGTGTTTTGAGCAAAGAAGAGTGAAATGACCCGGCTTAGGTTCTGACGGGCTCCCTCCAGATGAATGTGGAAGATGGAGCGGGTTTCTTGTAGGGATCAGGACAGAGGCAGGAAGATAGTGAGGAGGTGACTGCAGCCATCCAGGCAGAAGAGGATGGTGGCCTGGCCAGGGGGCATCTGTCGGGGTGGTGAGAGGTGGGTACACTCCAGACACCTCTTGAAGGCAGATGTGACAGGTCCCATGGATCCATTAGATACTCTGAGATTCCCTGTCACTGGTGCCTCCATGTGCCTCCCCCCCGACCCAGGCTCAGCAGCACAGTCTAGACTAGGTCACCTGGTCTCTGCCCACCTGAAGAGGTGGGGGCCTTGTCTATCCGTGCCCTGGGGACCCAGGCACTGGGTGAGGCCCACCCTGGCTTCCCCCAGGCGGTGTCTCAGAGAGAGCTCTGGACTGGAGCCGCTTACCATGTATGATACTCCCCCGCTGTGTGACCTTAGACGAGTCCCCTCCCCACTCTGAGTCTCAGCTTCCCTGTCTGTAAAGTGAGAATTATGAAAACAATCCTGCTACCTCCTAGGGTGGCCGTGAGAAGTAAGATGCAGGCTGGGCACAAGCTTTGAAGACAGTGAAGGGCAATGCTCACAAAGGTGTTAAACTCGTGCACATTGTTAGTAGTGACATTTGGTCATCTCTGCTGTCCTGCAGGCTAGTGGGAAACTTTGACCTTGGTTCAAGCCAGATCACAGCCATGCTAGGTCAACATATCTCACTTTTTCTTACTGAAGTATAGTTTATTTGCTATATTATATTAGTTTTGGGTGTACAACATAGTGATTCTATGTTCTTATAGATATACTCCATTTAAAGTTATTATAAAATATTGCCTATATTCCCTGTACTGTACATTACATCCTTGTATCTTATTTATTTTATACCCAGCAATTTATACCCCTTAATCCCCTACCCCTATCTTGCCCTTCTTCCCTCTGGTAACCACTAGTCCATTCTCTGTATCTGTGAGTCTGTTTCAGTTTTGTCATATTGATGAGTTTATTTCATTGTTTCAATTTATAAGTGAAAACATACAGGATCAACATCTCTCATTTTGATCTAGTGGCTACAAAGCCTGGGCTGTGGGTTCAGACAGAACTGGGAGGGGCTTCTAGCTCAGTTCCCAGAAAGGCAGCTAAAAAACAAGATGGTCCCCCCAGTTCGTAGCCAGACCAGCCTCCCAGGCTGGTATTCCCTCCTGCCCCCGTTCACCAGGGGCCACGTTCCCAGGGGCGGGCCTGACCCAGCCTCTGCATCCTGGTGAACTTGTCGTCGTCCCCTGGGAGTGGCTAAATATGGGATTGTGGGTTTACTGTTCCTGGTCTCTCCCTGAGGAGAACTGGGACAGGGTCCCTCAGGCCAAGAGAAGCTTGGAAGACTTCTATTTTTTGAGACTCCTGGAATATTAATTTATTTTTTTAAAAGCCCCCAAATGAAGACATCCCAAAAGTAATGGTACATTTCAAATATTAGGGGCTTCCCTGGTGGTGCAGTGGTTAAGACCCCAGGCTCCCAATCCAGGGGGCCCGGGTTCAATCCCTGGTCAGGGAACTAGATCCCACGCGCATGCCGCAACTAAGAGTTTGCATGCCACAACTAAAGAGCTGGCGAGCTGCAACTAAGGAGCCTGCCGGCCACAACTAAAACCCAGTGGAACCAAATAAATAAAATAGAATAAAATTTTTAAATATTAAATTGAAGAAATTCATGCTTTTGGCCCACCTGCACAAAATTACAGCACAATGTATGTGTGAGGCTCACAAGATAACCACAGGATTTGTTTTATGTACTTATATATTTATATTTTAAATTCATGCTGTTCTCGAGGCATGAGCCAGTAATGGGATACAAGGATGGTGAGGTTTGACGAACATGGCCTTTTTTCGTCATTGTCACTGTGTCCCTGTTTATGTATGTAACCCATCTGGAGTTAAGGTCAAAATTCTAAAACTATTGGGATGTCAGTTTTTTGAATAGGTGATGTATTTTCTTGGTATGAACGTCAAAGTGTCCAAAAGGGCACACAGTGAAAAGTCCTTCTCCTGCCCCTTCCCCCAGCCCTCCTCCCCAGAGGCAGCCACTGTTACCAACTTCTTCTGATCCCTTCCGGAAGCAATTTATCTATATACAAGTTCATCCCAATCCATGTAGGTGTAGATCCTTTTTTCTTTGTTTTACTGAAACGGGGACTGGTTACAAACATTGTTCTCATCTTGCTCTGTTTGCTAACATCATTCCTCAGGGATTATTCGCTGTTCATGTGTATTGAGCCACCTTGCTCCTTTTTACAGCTGCAGAGTATTCCTGTGTGTGGCTGACCCACTGCTGATTTAACTTTTCCCCTGTTGATGGACACTGAGGTTGTTTCTGAACTTTCTGATCTAATAAACAATGGTGCAGTGAGGAACCTTATGTCTATATCATGAAAACGCTTGTTTAAGACCCTTAGGGGGCTTCCCTGGTGGTGCAGTGGTTGAGAGTCCGCCTGCCGATGCAGGGGACACAGGTTCGTGCCCTGGTCCGGGAAGATCCCACATGCCATGGAGCGGCTGGGCCCGTGAGCCATGGCCGCTGAGCCTGCGCATCCGGAGCCTGTGCTCCGCAACGGGAGAGGCCACAGCAGTGAGAGGCCCGGGTACGGCAAAAAAAAAAAAAAAAAAAAGACCCTTAGGGATTATGAGGTCTGGGTGGAATGGCCCCTCTTTTGCACACCTCCAACCCCTTCCTGGAAGCTGAGGCTCGATTAGGGATAGCATCACAAAATGGACAAAGAACCTTCCAGGCAGAGGGGACTGCAATGCAAAGGCCCTGGGGCAAAAATGAGCTCAATATATTGGGAAAGGGCAAGAAGGCCCTTGAGGCTGGAATGGAGCATGTCAGGGGAGAGGAGTAGGAGATGAGGTTAGAGAGGACTGCAGAGGGCAAGCGGGCCATGGTGAGGCTGGAGCGGGCGAATGAATGAATGAAGCCATTCTTTTTCACATTTTTTTTTATTTTTGGCCGCACCACGTGGCACGTGGGATGTGGGATCTTAGTTCCCCGACCAGGGAGCGAACCTGTGTCCCCTGCAATGGAAGCGTGGAGCCCTAACCACTGGACCACCAGGGAATTCCCAATGAAGCCATTCGTTGATATTCATTCAGTGACAACTGAAAAGACATTATATCCCAAGAGACAGGCATGGCCCTCCCCTGACCTCTGGTTGCTGGAAAGACTGGTGGCCCCTCCCCTCTTGGGTCCCCTAGACCTTTCCCCAAGGTCACCCACATCGAGGAGAGAGCCTAGTGACCTGCCTCAGGTCTGGAGCTCACCAAGGCCTTCAGTGGACTTGACTGTGGCCCCTCGCACTGGCCTGGGGCAAGCACATTTTTATTTTTATTTATTTTATTTATTTATTTTTTGTAGTACGCGGGCCTCTCACTGTTGTGGCCTCTCCCGTTGCGGAGCACAGGCTCCGGACACACAGGCTCAGCGGCCATGGCTCACAGGCCCAGCCGCTCCGCGGCATGTGGGATCTTCCCAGACCGGGGCACGAACCCGTGTCCCCTGCATCAGCAGGTGGACTCTCAACCACTGCGCCACCAGGGAAGCCCTGGGGCAAGCACATTTTTAAAAGGATGGGAACTTATGGGGTGCTGAGGTGGGCTGGGCTCAGAACATCCCACCATGCCGCTACCCTGGAATACGTTCCTCCATCTTTGCACGGCCAGCCCCTCTCTCTCTCTGAGCAGATCACCTTCCGAGGCCACCAAATATCAATTGCCTGCCTCTCCTTGTGCCCACCCACCTGCCCACCTTGCCCATTTCCTCACTCTTTGGAGCCACCCTGAAGCCTGATGGTTTCAAAGCCAGACTTCCCGAGCGGAACCCGGCTCTGCCCCGAGCAGCCTGTTTCACTGCTCACAGGGGTGAAGACAATACTAACACCCACCTTTTGGGGCTGGAGCAAGATGCAGTAAACGCACGTAAAGCATTCTGAGCAGGGCTTGGCGCAGAGAGCGCTCAGAAGGTCGGTCATTGCTTTTCCACTCAGTGCCTCAAATCTTATCTCCTTTTATTCATGACTTGTGTGCGCTCCAGCTTCCGCTCTGAACTGTGAGCTCAGGAAGGGGGTGTTGCCAGTCGGGTTCAGCCCTGTGTCCCCAAATGATATTTAAAGAGACCTTGAAGGAGCAGCCAGTGTTATCAGAGGCAAGAGGAGTGAGGAGAGAGCAGAGCCCGTGTATGGCCCCTCGGAACAGCCCAGTGTGGGGACGGGGAGAGGGGACCTGGGCTGTGGGGAGGCGAGGAGGGGTGTGGGGACGGAGGCAGCGGGAGGGGCAGCAGGGGCCACACCTTTCAGGGCCTTGAGAGCCACAGTTAGGAGTCTGGGTTTATTCTGAAGGCACTGGGGAGCCACAGAAAGCTCTAAAGCAGAGGAGTGACAAGTTCAGGTCTTGTAGAAGATTCTGATCTTGGGATTCTCTGGGAGGAGGGCTTAGAGGAGGCAATAAATGTGAGCAGCACCAACTCAAAACATGATTGCCCTCTCAAGTCTGTCTGTCTGTCTGTCTCCCCCATCACCCTCTCCCCCACCTCCTCCTCCTCCTTCTCTTGCTCTCTCCCACTCTTTCCTCCTCTTTCTTCTTCTTTTCTCTTCTCTCCTATCACCTTCCCTCTCGTACTCACTCACCATCTTCTCCTTCCCTCCCTTCCTCCCTGCCTCCACCCCGAACAAAACTGTAATTCATCTTCCCCACTCCGGCTGGCCCTGGCGCCCTTCCTCTGGCACGGCTCATTATTTTAATTAAACTCTGGGATCTGTTTTACTAACCTGACATCTTGCTTAGGAAAACCAAAAGAGGAGCTGCCTGGGGCCAAGGAAGGGAAATTGCCAGGCGGGGATTGTGGAAAGGTTTCCATCGCCCCATCCCAGGAAGGGGCCCTACTTACCCAGCCCAGCCCTTAAAGGGGCAGCTGAGCACAGCAGTTAAGATTTGAGGTCTGGCTTGGCCTCAAAGCCCCATTACTTACTACGGCAAGCTCTTTCCTGATTTATAAAATGAGGTACTAATAGTTCTTCTCTCATAGGGTTTTGAGAGGTTTAAGTGAGTTAACACAGTACGGCGGGTCAAACGGCGGGTCATAGAATCAAGTTAGTGGGTCACAGCCACCATTGAAAAAACAAGAACAAAAAAGGCCAGAGAGGGCTTCCCTGGTGGCGCAGTGGTTGAGAGTCCGGCTGCCGATGCAGGGGACACGGGTTCGTGCCCCGGTCCAGGAAGATCCCACATGCCGCAGAGCGGCTGGGCCCGTGAACCATGGCCGCTGAGCCTGCGCGTCCGGAGCCTGTGCTCCGCAACGGGAGAGGCCACAACAGTGAGAGGCCCGCGTACTGGGAAAAAAAAAAAAAAAAAAAAAAGATTATTCGGAGTAGAGAAAGGACTGCGGGGTAAGGGAGGACACACGGACACCGTGCGGAGGCCACTGCCGTCCTTGCAGGATACCTCAGGGACTTGGACCAGGGTGGTGCCGGTGGAGGTAGGGAGAAGTGGTCAGACTCCGGATCCGTTTTGAAGGTGGATCCCACAGGGCAGCGAGCAGTCAAGCAGGGCTCCCAGGTTGGTGGCCTAGGGATTTGGGAGCATGGGGGTGCCATTTGCCAAAACAGGCAAAATCCAGTAAAGAGCAAGTAGGGGCTCAAGAGCACTGCTTGGCCTTGTTAAGTGTGAGACGCCCATGGGACAGCCAAGTGTCAAAGCAAACCTCTTCCCACCCAGCCAGGCCCCGCCAGCCCAGATGGTGAGTGGAGGGGAGCCCACCTTGTGGCCGAGGTTAATTCCCATGACCCAGTTCTGTCTGCCTGTGGCCACCTGGACTGCAGGTCCTCACCCCTCAGGGCCTGTCCTGCACCCGCCCTCCCCCCTCTGGTGTTTTCAGTTCTCTGGACCTGCTGCCCCGAGAACACTGAGGGAGGGAAACCAGAGATTCCTCTTCCACTGGCCTTTCTGTGAACCCTGGATTTCCCTGCCTCTGCCTTTGCTCTTGTTATGCCCTCTGCCTAGAATTCACTTTCCCCTGTTAACTCTCACGTAGCCAGATTCCTTCCATCCTTTTACGTCAAGCCTAGAAGCCTCCAAGAAACCTTCCTGTGCTTCCGCTTAGAATAATAGGAACCATATTGTAAATGCCTATTACGTGCCAAGTTCTGTAAGAAGTACTTTATCTTTCTGGTCTCATCTAATCTTTGGAGATAGGGATGATTGCCTCTGTTTTACTGATGAGAAAGTTAAGGTTGAAGGAGGTAAAGTCACTATCTTGAGGTCATGCAAGAGAAGTGGCAGAGGTGGCAGAGTGGAAATTCAAACTCTATACTCTCTGTCATGTTTTACAAAGCAGCCGAGGTACTTATTTGCCTAAGGGACTTGGAGCTCCTCAAGGGCATAGATTGAGTTTATTTAGTTTCTGCATCCCCAGAATCTGGCACAGGCTCTCCATAAATGCTGGCAGGCTGGCTGGCTGGCTGGATGGATGGATGGATGGATGGATGGATAGATGGATGGATGGATGGATGGATGGATGGCTAGATAGATAGATAGATAGATAGATAGATAGATACACAGATGGATGGGTGGGTGGACATGTGGATGTGTGGATAGATAAACAATAGATGAACAAGTGGGTAGATGATGGACAGATAGGTGGTGGGTAAGTATATAGATAGTAGAAGGAAGGAAGGAAGGATGGGTGGGTGGGTGGACAGATGGATGATGGAGGGAGTAGAAAAAGAGAGACAAGAAAGGTGTGAGAGATAGAAAATTTCCACATGAGAAAGCTGTTCTTGCACATTAAGTCATTGGTGACGCTCCCCTCTGACTTGGGAAGCATGCAGTTCCAAGGCCACCTCTTTTCAGAGAAGACAGGAAACAGATCCACCATTTATTGAGCACCCATTGTGGACCAGGCACCACTGTAAGAACCAGTTATGCATTCATCAATCCTCACAAAAGCCCCATGAAAAGAGTGCTATTCTTATCTCATTTCTCAGATGAGAAATCAAGCCACTTGCCACAGGAGTGAGAACCCCATGGATGATCACAGCACAGCCTGTTAGTGGGATGTGAATTAAAAGGTAGGGTAGCCCTGAAAGTTCCTCCGACCCCAGGGCCTTTGCACTTACTGATCTCTGCCTGGGACTGTCTGCCAGGGCTCTTCCCATGATCAGCTCCTTCTCACAGTCAGATCTTAGCTCAAATGTCTCCTCTCAGAAAGGCCATCACCAACCACCCTGCTTAGTAGCCACCCTCCCCCCCCACAATTATTCTAAGAATTACTTACATAAGATACAGATTTGGCTGCTGTGATAGAGACCCAAATGGCAGTGGCTTAAACAATATCAAAGTTATTTCTTCTCTTTCTCTCTCAATAAGGAGAGGTCACTGGTTCTTGAAATGTGGTATATACATCTAAAGTGTGTGGAGCCCCAACAGGGCAGGAGAGCACAGTGTTTACAGTGAGGGCTCTGAACCCAGCTCTGCCTGCATCCAAATCTCACCACCATCTCTCGCAACAAGGGTCAGATGGACCTGGCACAAGGATCTTAGCCTCTCTGAGCCTCCATTTCCTCATCTGAAAATTCAGTTGTAATAGCATATGCCTATTTCATAAGGGTTCCAGGAGTGAATACACACAAAGTGTCCAGAGCAGGGGTCAGCAACCCAGGGCCCACAGGCCAAGTCTAGCCCACCACCCCTTTTTGTATGACTTGCAAGCTAAGAGGGCTTTTTATATTTTCAAGTCACTGAAAAATATCAAAAGAAGAAATTTCATGATATGTGAAAATTATATGAAATTCAAATTCCACTGTCCATAAAGTCTTACTGGAACACAGCCAGGCTCATTTGTTTCTGTTTGTTTCTGGCTGCCTTTGTGCCAAGTGCAGAGTGGAGTGGTTGCGACAGACCATGTGACCCACAAAGGCTAAAATATTGGCTGTCTGGCCCTTTAAAGAAAAAGTTTGCCGACCCCTGGTCTAGGCAGCATTGCCTGGTACACAACAAACCTCAGTGTGTTAACTGGTCTCATTCAGGCCCTTGGGAAGCTGCTATAGGGTGAGGACCAGACAGGGTTTATTAAGCACGAACTGTGGGCCACCCCCTGGGCTAAGCACATTCTGTGGACAGATCTCCTTCACAGCACTTCAAGTTAGGTGTGACTATGCCCATTTTATAGATGAGGAAACTGAGGCTCAAAGAGATGATGGCACTTGCCCAAGATCACCCACCTGGGTAAGCAGCAGAGCTGAGATTTGAACCCAGGGTCTTCTGGTTCGACTGACTGTCCCCTTCCCTCCCCTGCCATATACACACCACCCACCCTACTGCCTGAGGTGGCTCTGGGAAAATGCCAGCAACTGTCTCTCTAAGGCCCAGTAACGGAATCATCTGGAAGAGTTTGTTAAAAATGCAGATTCCTGGGTGCTACTGCAGACCTCCTGAATCATTCTCTGTGTGGAGGACCAGGAATCTACATTGTTAGCAAAATTTCCCAGAGGATTTCAGTGTCAGAGGGGTGGTCAGGGAGGAAGAGGTCCCCACGGGCTCAGCTGTCAGGGAGGGCTTCCTGAAGAAGGGTGGGCTGAAGAGAAGCTGGACAGGTGAGGGGAAAGGAAAGGGCATTCCAGGCAGGCAAATCTGCCGGAGCAAAAGTGAGGAGGCAGCATTGAGGCTGGTATCCATGAGCCCTGGCACTCCCAGCAGAAAAGCAGCTCTTCCACCCTGCACCCAGAACCTCCCCTTCCTCTGGGTTTTTAGAAAAAATTGGAAGCTCCTCACTCTGGCCTTCAAAACCCCGTGTGATCTGCTTCCCGCCTGCCTCTCCATCATCATCTCTGACCTTCCTTTCCCTTGCTTCTTCCTCACTGGCCTCTTTCTGGCCGTGAAACATACCTTGTTCCTGCCTCAGGGCCTTTGCACTTCCTGTTTCCTCCGTCTTGATGTACTCATCCTCAGACCTCAGCTGTGTAGGTACCTCAGAGGGGCCTTTTTTTTTTCTTTAAAAAAATTTTTTTAACTTTTAATTTTTTTATTATTAATTTTATTATTTATTTAATTTAATTTATTTATTTGGCTGCGTTGAGTCTTCGCTGTTGCGCGCAGGCTTTCTCTAGTTGTGGCGAGCGTGGGCTACTCTTTGTTGCGGTGCACAGGTTTCTCACTGCGGTGGCTTCTCTTGCTGTGGAGCACGGGCTCCAGGCGTGCAGGCTTCAGTAGTTGCAGCACGTGGACTCAGTAGTTGTGGCTCGCGGGCTCTAGAGCACAGGCTCAGTAGTTGTGGCGCAGGGGCTTTGTTGTTCCGCGGCATGTGGTATCTTCCGGGACCAGGGCTCGAACCTGCGTCCCCTGCATTGGCAGGTGGATTCTTAACCACTGTGCCACCAGGGAAGCCCGAGGGGCCTTTCTTGACCAGCTGCCTCCCTCCCACAAGCACCTCTCCCCGTTGCCCGTTAACCCCCCCACCGCCTGCCTTCATTTATATGCTTGTCGGCTCCTCCTCTCCCCTGAGGACCGTGACTTCCTGCCTCATTCACTGTTGTGGCCCCAGCACAGTGCCGGGCCCACATAAAGTGTCCAGTACATGACGACTGAGCGGACATAAAATGTGAAACGTGCCGCAGCCAGAGAGGAGCCGAGCGAAGCTTCTAGGCTCCTCTCTTGGTGAAGTACTCAACGCCCTGGGGGCTGCTGGCTAAGGTTGGGGGATGAGAAATTTGTGGCATGAAAGTGGGCAGAGAGGTGTGTGGGGGAGAATTCCTAAAAGAGAAAGCAAGGCAGTTGAAAGAGCCTTTTCCTTCCTCTACCCTCTGGAGGGCAAGATACACTGTCACCTTCTAGAATTCTCCAGTCACCCTCCTGCCTCCACAGACCTTGGAGCTAACAGCCACCCCAGCTCCCCTCATTTTTTTTTTTTTTTTTTTTTTTTTTTTTTTTTTTTTTTCTTTTTGCGGTATGCGGGCCTCTCACTGTTGTGGCCTCTCCCGTTGCGGAGCACAGGCTCCGGATGCGCAGGCCCAGCGGCCATGGCTCACGGGCCCAGCCGCTCCGCGGCATATGGGATCCTCCCAGACCGGGGCACGAACCCGTATCCCCTGCATCGGCAGGCGGACTCTCAACCACTGCGCCACCAGGGAGGCCCAGCTCCCCTCATTGAACAGGCCCTGGGCCAGCCCTCCACATGCATGTTCCCGTCAAATCCGCACAACTCAATGATTGAGGAAGGATCACTGCATCCATTTCACAGAAAGGAAACTGAGACTCGGAGACGTAAAGGAATTTGTCCTAGTCTAGGGTGAAACCCAAACACTAGAAGTCAGTTCTGTCTCCAGGGCCTGTTTTCTCAGCCCCCGTGTTGTGTGCCACCTATCCCCACCATTCATGCCATTCCCTCGTCCCACCCTAACATACCATTGTCAGAAAGTCCTTCTGAGATCTAACTCAAAGCCTCAGCACATCACCAAGAGGGAGGATTCAAAGATAGCTTTTGTTTCTGTTTCCAACGTAACTTTAAGGCTCAGTTCTAACCAGAAAAGCGTAGAGGGTGGTGAGCAGAGAGGACATAGAAAACCTGAACCCCCGAGGAGGTCAAATCTCAGAAACAAAGCTTCAGAGAACGAGCTGGGGCTCAGGGTGCCTGGGTTCAAATCTCAGCCCCAGCACTTCCTTCGCTGTGTGACTTTGGTCAAGCCAGTGTCACCCTCTGTGCTTCCACATGTGCCCATGTGGAAAAGAAGGGTCTTAACATGCAGGCCTTGTGTCCAAGGTGCCTCGAGGCTTGAACCAAAGAAGTCAGGTGAAGTCAAGAGTGAGCAGGAGAGGCACGCCCTGCTCCCAGGGAGCTGGAGGCTAGCAGGGAGTCTAGACCTGAAGGGAAAAAGCATAGTAACAAAACAGAGAAAAATTCCAGACTACCTGAGAAAGGCTGGTGATTAATTGCCAAGTAGAAAGACAATGGGATCCGGTGGGACCCTCCCAGGAGCTGGTGTGGCCCAGAAAAAGGCCTTGATTTTTAGCCAGGGCATCCAGCACCGTGGGAGAATTCTTTGCTGGTGGGGTGGGGTAGGGGTCTGCACTGTCGGATGTTTAGCAGCATCCCTGGCCTCCACCCACTAGATGCCAGTCAGGCCCCACCCCCGCCCCCACTCCACGCCCACTGTGACAACCAAAACCTTCCGTAGGGGGTACATTGCCAAATGTCCCCTGGAGAGTAAAATCACACCTGGTTGAAAACCAGTGCTTTCAGGTGTAATCTAAAATGTTGGCATCTAATTTATAAAGTTTTTAGCCTTCGTGAAGACCTCAGACATAGTTCATCAGCTCAAATGCATCCTGGCATCAGGCAGGTAACAGCCATCAGCAGGTGAGATTTCAGCCTGAGAGCTGCCGGTTTAAGACCTCTGTCCCACAAGATAGGCTGACCCTGGAGGTCATTCATTGTACAGATGGGGAGAGTGAGGCCCAAAGAAGGGGAAAGACTTGCTGAGGTCACGCAGCAGGGCAGTGGCAGAGCTGGACCTAGAACCAGACTCGGTTCCCTCGTCTATAAAATAGCCGGTTAGACTGGATGGTGGGTGGCTGCCTGGCAAACTGCTCTCCCCCAAGACTCAAGTGGTGCCTCCTGTAGAAAGTCTTCCCTCTCCCCACCCCCAGATGGACTTGGTTTCTCCCAGGCTGCGGGCTCCCCCTTCTCCCTGGGACGCCCCACTCTGCTTTGTGATAATTTGTATGTCTGTCTCTCTGCTACTAGACAGGGAGGAGGATTGCGTCTTACTTGCTTTTGCAGACCTGGCGCCTGGTCCAGAGCTGATCAGTTTTCGTCCTGCCATAAAGTTGAAATGAATTCATTTTAATTTACATATATATGAAATATGCCAGCCCTTTATTCCTTCAGCCAGTGACCACAGGGCCTCAAGCACCACAGTGCTAGGCGCGGCAGGATCATGGCTGAACCTGGCAGACTGGGCCCTGGACTGGAGCTCCCAGTGAAGCAGTGGAGACAGGTGTTGCAGCTAATCATACAAATATTCAAAATCGTGTTGGCAGGGCCAGGAAGAGAGTGAGACGAGTGAGGTGCCCAGGGCATAAAATTTAAGATGTTCACTCTAAGGGCTGTACAGTGCATACCTCAGCCTGGCCCTGAAAGCATGAGCGGAGAGACATGCCCTCATTGGGGAGGGAGGAGAGGGTCAAGGAAGGCAGCCCTGAGAAGGGAAGATGTATAAACACACACATCATTCAGGGTAATGGGTCTCCACCTGCCCAACCCCAAGCCCCCTTTACATATAACAAATATTTTGTTAACTCCTCTCACCACTTACTGCCCTAAAATGAAATTCATAGATAGTACACTTGACTTCCCTGGTTAAGACTCCATGCTTCCACTGCAGGGGGCTTGGGTTCGATCCCTGATCGGGGAACTAAGATCCCGCATGCCACACAGCCAAAAAGAAAAAAAAAAGGAGATAATATACTTTACCTGTAAACGTAACTCCCCCCGCCAAATCAATATATGTAATGCCCTAACTTTAGTAGAAAGGAGAATTATAAGGATAATAATTTATATTAAACTCTCATGCATTTCCATATACAAATGCCTGGTCATGACAATGACACCAGAAAACACGATGAAGTGTCAGGTGCTTACCCTATACATAGAAGCGCTGTGTGACAGTGACAAAAACAGAGAGCTACAGGTATGTCGGCAGCCCAAACACCACAAGTGGCGTTGCCATCAGCCACGTGGTTTTTCCAATGTGGTGAGTAACAGTACCTGAACAGATGAAAGCACAGTTCTTCAGCTGTTTTATTCAATGGTTGCATTTCTGGAAAATTCAGGGTATGTTAAACCTTGGCATTGGCAGAAAATATTTGACGTGTTTAGATGGAGTCAGGAAATCATGAGCAGCCCTGCCTCGTGTGTGCGTTACAGGTCGCCTGGCCTGCCAGCCTCTGCCCACTGAGTGCCTGAGTGTGCTCCCCCATCCTTGGGACATCCTCGAACTTTTCCAGCACCTGCCCGTGTGGGCAGTCCCCCCAACACACACACAGAATCACTGGCGCCAACCTACAACTAACAGCCAGTCTCTGAGCAGAAGGCCACTCCGTTACCTGTTGGTCCTTCTATCCTCAGCCTAATGGTTTATTTACACTTTATTTACATTATCAGGGGCCTTGCACACTGAGAGCAGCTTGTGTTTTTTTGCAATCTGTGCACATCCTCAGCAATTAGCCTCGGAAATAAAGGAGGCAACACCAGCACAGAGTCCCTCCTGACCAGTCGGAATGAGCCTTGCTACTCATTCCTGCTAAAGCTACCAAGGAAGTCAGCCGCCCCTGGCTGAATCCACTGTGAATTCTCAGCCACTCCAGACTAGCTCTGTAGACATTAACCAGTTCCCATGTGTGCTCACAGCCAGAAATAGGCAGCTCAGGAAGTCTGGAACCCCGGCAGTTGTTTCTTCAAACCAGAACCATAGCGAGTACTTCTATGAGCCACCGACTTTTAGCTAGAACAGGCTTTCTTACCCAAGCATCTAATACATGAGAACTGGATTTTTCTCGCTTGAGAAGGAAGAGAGACAGAAAAAGAACAATTCTTTATTTCCTCCTTCATCCTTTCACCTTCCTCTGAAGGCCCCACTTTAGACATGCACCTCCCGGTCACAAAGAGGGAGACCACATCTGAAGTAAAGGATGTTACTTCTTGCCTTTTGAACTTCCAGGGTTTGGGCCCTTCCAATTTAAAGGTAGGCATTTTCAAGAGTAAAGGATGGTGGGCTTCCCTGGTGGCGCAGTGGTTGAGGGTCCGCCTGCCGATGCAGGGGATGCGGGTTCGTGCCCCGGTCCAGGAGGATCCCACGTGCCGCGGAGCGGCTGGGCCCGTGAGCCATGGCCGCTGGGCCTGCGTGTCCGGAGCCTGTGCTCCGCAACGGGAGAGGCCACAACAGTGAGAGGCCCGCGTACCGAAAAAAAAAAAAAAAAAAAAGAGTAAAGGATGGTGATTCATGATTCGCCTTACGTGGTTATCCTTGGAACCAAACCCATGAGGGGTATGAACCTACTGTGTATTATTTCTAATCATCCTCACCACCAGCAGCATAGGTCTTTCTCATCCTTGTGTTGCAGGTGAGGAAACAGAAGTTCAGAGAGGGCTGTGACTTGCCCAAGGCCACACAGCAGGTCAGTGGCAAGGCTGGAGTTTATCCCGGACCTACTGCCCCCAGAGCCCACCCTTGTTATGGTCGCCCTGCTGCAGAGTCGTTTTCCTTCTCCCGGGGTAGAAATAGCTGTTTACCCTATTTTTTGTGAACAGGTTTCCAAAGAGGCCTCCAGAATGGGTGTGATCAAGCCAGAGAATTCAAAAATACAGCTCTTATTACGGAACTTAGTATTAGCCAGCCACCCACCCGCCTGGCTCTAATTAAAGGCCTGTCTGTCTTCTGCTCACAAATCATGGCTTTCTGGGGCCTATAATTTAACCAGTCGCAATTAAGGCCTGGCAAGTTGCGGGTGGAAGACTGGCCTCCTCCTTCCCTGTCTTACTGAGGCTAATGATAGAGACAGGGTACCTACCATTAGTATGGCCTCGGGGCCGGGGCTCGGGGGTGGCAGGCGAGACACAAAAATCCAGAATCAGTATTACTGATTTTTTCTTTTCCTTCAGACTCCAGGATGGTTCAGCATGGCAGATCCTGTCTTTACATAAGATATAGATGCTTAGTTCATCATGCATTTTTTTGCATTAAGTTTGATTTTCTAAAATATTGCATTAAATTATTATTTATCTTGATTACTGAGTTTTGAGGGACTCCCTTCCATTTTGCACCCTTAAATTTTTTCACCTTAGTCTTGGCCCTGGTGCCACTTCATGTAACCTTTGTCAAGTCACCACCCACCCGCCTCCAAGCTGTAGTTTTCTCATCTGTAAAGTGGGGTTACTGACAGTACCTACCTCATTGGGCTGCTGGATCTCAAGTCCCTGGCATACAGCTGGCACGTCATAATAGCTACCAACGTGGGGGAAGGGAGAGACTGGGGGCACTATTGGCACTGGAGGCAGGATGAGACTTTGATGCAAGACTGTGCATCACAGGACTTCTCCCACCCCTGGCTCCCGCCCACTGAACACAAGTAGCACACCCACCCCATCACGTGACAATCAGAAATGCCTGCCCACCCTCACATTTCCAAAATACCTCCGAAGGGACAGCGCTGCCACCACCACTGGGCTAGATCACCGTCTTGGAGTCACACAGACCTGGGCTCAAATCCAGGTTGTTGTTTAGCTGTGTGACCTTGGGCAAGTTCCTTAACCTCTCTGAGCCTCTCGTTTCCTTCATTTGTAAAATGACAATATCTCATAGCGGTGATTTGAGTGTTTGGTTATCAGATTTGAGGTAGCTGCTACTGTTATGATTATGTCATTTGTATTCAAAGCAATAAGCTCTTCTTGGAGCGAGGCTCTCTTGTGGCAATTTGTGCGGGAGGAGGGAACTATCTACCAGATGAGATTGTGAAGAGAGAAGCAGATCTAGCCTGCTAATGTGTATTGTCTGAATTGAACTGCATTTACATATTTTAATCAGCTGCCAGCAATAACAATTTGGAAGATTTCAGGGGAAAAACTATATTTTTTTTTGGTTCTCTTAAGAAGTTGGAAAATCAGGCCACCTTTGGGTCACCTCTGTTCCCTCCTGGAGCCGGTGAGAAGTCGCCTGAACACCCCTCCCCGCTCCTGGAATTTTACATGCAGCCAGCTGGAGTTATTTGCACTTCCTGCCTGGGCCCTTGTAGACCACTGCGTTTTCCACCCCTGGCTGGCTCTAAGGGGGAGGGAGAGAAGCACTCCTCAGGACACCGGAAGGAAGAGTTTTAAAAGGAAGCGAGGGATTGGGCCTGGGTTGTCAGGGAAGATAAGAAGCCTTGGAGGAATGCGGAATGCCTCAAAAATGGCTGAGAGAATCAAGGTTTTGTTTGTTTGTTCAGTCTTGCAAACTCATCGCAAATTGCTAAGAGCCAGGGAAATGTTAACATTCTAGGGAAGGAGGCTGGGATGAGGCATAGCAAGAGCAAAAACCTGGAGGCTGGAATCCACCTAAATTACCCAAGGACAGTGGGTAGAGGCGGGGACCAGTCAGGAAGGGGCCGGAGCACCAGGTCAGCAGACCCCTAGTCTAATCCCGGTTTTGCCACAGAGTGGCCTGGCGACCTTGGTTAGTCACTCCCTTCTCTGGGCTGTTCCCAGCCTCTTACCCTAGAATGGGTGTAAGGAAAGGGTTGTACCAGGGAGCAGCCTGCGGACTCTGAAATTCTAGGTCATCTTCTTCATTACACCCCTCATCACGCCAGTACTCAGTAGGCGCTTAAGCAGTACTGTACTATTTTTGTACACAGCTGCACAGAGCTGTGTGGCAACTTGGCCCTGTCCAGGGCTGTGTTCTCTGAAGGCAGGGGTTAAGAACAGCTCTAGGAACAGCCGGAGAAAGTGGCTGTGTTTATAATCTCTGCTGGGGCTGTGGGCTGGAACTCTAGGGAAGATTCCAAGCACAGGCAAGAAAAAAATGCCTGGATGAGAGCTGGGGTCCCTTGGAGGGTTCAGGAGACAGACTATAGGGGCAGCGAAAGGGAACCTGGTCCTGAGGAGCCACTGGTCTGGTTTAAATGTGATTTCTCTGAGGAAGGAATCAAGTGGTGATTACCTTACCCGTGGCAGCTGACACAGGGCCTGACATGCTTGAGGGATGGATGAATAATTGATTAAAAGAAAGATGGAGACAAACACAGGAAATGAGAGAGAGGAAAGGATGGATGGATGGATGGATGGATGGATGGATGGATGGATGGATGGTAGAAAACTAAAGGATGGTGGACGCTGGTTAAGTGGAGAGAAGATGGATGATTTTAAAAATGGAGAATGAGTGGAAGGAGGAAAGAATGAAGGGAGGGAGGGAAGAGAAAGAAGAGAGAAAAGGAAAGTGGAAGAATTGACAGATGGAGGGACTTCCCTGGTCGTCCAGTGGTAAAGAATCCACTTTCCAATGCAGGGGACGCAGGTTCGATCCCTGGTCAGGGAACTAAGATCCCACATGCCACGGGGCAACAAACCAGCCTGCCACAACTACTGAGCTCTTGCACCTCAACTAGAGAGCCTGCGTACCGCAAACTACAGAGCCCGTGTTCCCTGGAACCCACACGTCACAACTAGAGAAGAGAAAGCCCGCACGCCACAACTAGAGAGAAGCCCATGTGCCACAACAAACAGCCCATGTGCACTGCAATGAAAGATCCTGCATGCCTCAGCAAAGATCCCGCGTGCCACAACTAAAGACCCAACACAGCCAAAAATAATTAAATAAATAATAAATCCTAAAAAAAAAAAAAAAGAATTGACAGATAGAAAGCTGGCTGGATGAATGAATAGATGGATGGAAGGAGAGTGAGAGGGAGGAAGATGGACAGTATATGGTTGGGTGAATGGATGCATAGAAGAGTAGACAGATAAAGGTAGACTGGTAGGTGGCCGGCTGGCTGGCTGGCTGAATATAAGAATGGAGGATAGGGCTTCCCTGGTGGCGCAGTGGTTGAGAGTCCGCCTGCCGATGCAGGGGACACAGGTTTGTGCCCCGGTCTGGGAGGATCCCACATGCCGCGGAGCGGCTGGGCCCGTGAGCCATGGCCGCTGAGCCTGCGCGTCCGGAGCCTGTGCTCCGCAACGGGAGAGGCCACGGCAGTGAGAGGCCCGCGTACCGCAAAAAAAAAAAAAAAAAAAAAAAAAAAACCGAATGGAGGATAGGTGAAAGGAAGAATTAGAAGTATGTTAGATAAATGAATGGATAGGAATTTGCGTGGATGGAAGAAAGGAGGCTTAGTTCTGCCTCTGAAAAACAATCCATTAATAAGCATTTATTGAGCCCCTACTATGTGCCTAGCCCTATACTAGGCACTGTGCAGAGACAGAGAAGTAAAGTCAGGCTCTCTCTCCACCTCACCCCGTACTCCCCAAGCCCCGCGCGTCCCCCCTGCCACACACACACACACACACACACACACACACACGCATGAGGAATTCACTGTCTAGTTGGGGAGACATGTTGAGGGGCTGGGACCATTGGCCAAGGCAGCTCAGGTAAGAGGTAAAAGACAGCAGTCCTTGAGTTCTGCCTACAGACAGGGCTCCTCCACTATAGTCTCAGAACCCTGCATAGGAGAGAGTGATCCTGGCCAGGCTTCTTGTGTGGGCTGTGAGGAAACTTCTTGGAATGTCCCCCTGACTGGCAACCCAGCGAGGGCAGGAACCAGGTCAATATTCGCTGCTGCATCCCAGCATCTAATGGAGCCCATCCTCATGCAGAAGGCAGTCAATGGCATGTCTTCAATAAACGAAGGAGTAGGTGAGGGAGTGAATGAATGTTCATCTGAGTAGCCTTGCCTATGGCTGTAGGCAGACTCCATCGCCTTTGCAAACCTTCACGTCCTTGCCCGTGCAATGGGTGGTGAAAAGGCTTTGTAAACAAGGGAGGTTTCCAGTGGAGACTGTGACATTAATAGAGGTAACAGTGGTCATGCCAGCGCCAATCACAGGAGCAATAATGGCCCCAGCAGTCATATGTTCATGGTGGTGACGATGGTGTTACTCCTGGCAGTGGTAATAGACGTATTAATGGAAGTAGTACTTGCATTAGTGATGACAGTGATGGTTATACTCGTGGTGGTCGTAAGAACTGTACTATCGGTAGGAGGAGAGAAGAGAAAGGAGGACATTCCAGGAGGAAAAAAATATTCTGATTTCAGTGGCAAGTGGCAAATCCAATTCAGACTGATTTAAGCTCGAAAAGAAAGGGAGAGGTGATTTATTGGCTCAAACACCTGGAAAGTCAGGAAGTTGCTCTGGCTTCTGACCCAGATACACAGGCCCTTGAACCATATTGTCAGGACTTGTCATTGCAACTTAGGCTCTCTCCATCTTTGGTCTCTGCCTTCCCCTGGGTGAGCTTCACTCTCAGGCAAGCTCTCTGGGCTTCCTGGTTCCTCATCTCCCAGCTAGACATTCCCCTTCGAAAGAGAACTGCTCCTCTCCAGCCCAGGATTACATCCAAAGTCCCAGGACTTGCTCTCATGGGCCCATCCTGTGTAACATGCCCATCCTTCCAGCCAATCACTGTGTCTAAGAGGGTTGAAATATGCTGATTAGACCAGCCTGGGTCACATGGCCACTCCTGGAGCTGGAGATGGACAAGGTCATAACAGGGGAGGAGGAAAGAGATGGCAGGAAACCAGTGGGTGGACTTCAGAGGTAGGGCCAGGTAAAGATGACAGAGGTCAAAGGGCCTGGTGCTTGATAGGTGCTCAACAATTAATTTTTCTCCTCCCTGTGCTCTGAGGATGGGGTAAAACTCATCCTAAGTTGGAGGATAGAGCAGACCTGGGTTCAAATCCCCGCTCTGCTATTTGCTAGCTGTGTGGCCTTAGGCAAAGTACTTAACTTTTCTGTGGCTCAGTTTCCTCATCCATAAAATGGGACAACAATAATGGATTGTTTTAAATGTTAAACAACTTATTGCTTACAGCAGGGCCTGGCATATAGTAAGTACTCAATAAATGGAGGTAATGCTGCCAATTTATATAACTTAGGAGGATTAAAATCTCTTCCCTCTGACTGCACACTCCTCTGCTAGATCTTAAACAGCTGAATCCTTCTCCTTCAGGTCAGATGTCACCTCCCCAAAAAGCCCTCCCTGACCACCACAGCTAACGATGCCCTCCCTACACCCAGTCACACTCTATCTCATTAGCCCATTTTCTTGTCTTTGTGGTATCTGAAGTAATCTTGTTCATTTATGTTTCCTCATTTAATATCTTCTCCCCCGACCCAAATGTCAGAGACATGAAGACAAGGTCTGTCTTGGTCACTGCTGTCCTGAGAATCTAAAACAGGGCTTCACACATAGTTTAGGCTCCATAAATATTTGCTGAATGAATGGATCCTTCTTTTCTTCCCTGACACAATGTTTTTGTACAGTGTTTCCCACATCAGGGAGGACTCTGAGACAGAGATGCAGGAATCGGGGAGGGGTGCAGAGATGCACTCCCACATTGGCAGGGCTGGAAGGTGGGGGAGGCCTGGGTGAGCTTGTCACTCTCTGCCTTCAGAGAAGGGCTCCCTTTTGTCTTTGTCCCTGGCTGTGTGGAGGGTCTCAGCTCTGGGGGACCTTGGGGGGCCGGGGTGTCCACCTTGACTTGGGTCATCCCAGCCAAGGTCAGGCTAAAGCCGGAAGGACAGTATGTGCTCAGGCCTCGGATTACACATCCTTACATGTCTGGCTGCTTAGCTGGGATTAGTTCACACACCACGCCTACCTGTCCAGTCTAGGCCCAGGAGGATGGGTCACAGGCCACCTCTCTGTCCCCACCCCTCAGGCCCATCCTGTACTGGGGAAGGCCTCAAGACCCACCAGACACTGGGCCAGGGCTGCACACAGTGTGCCTGTATTTTCCATGCATTTTCATCACCATTTGCTGAAAGTCTGCTGTGTTCCAGGCCTGAGGCCGGCACTTGATAGCCTCTCACTTGGTCTTTCAAGATGGCAGACTGGGGCTTTTTTAAAAATTTAGTTCCTCAATAGATAGTCATGGAACACCTACTGTGTGCCCGGCACAGGTCTAAGCATGGGGGACACAGAAGTGACAAAGATGGTCACTACATTCATGGAGCTTTTAGAGGGGAGGGCAGACAATCAGTGAGTAAATGAAGATTTTTAAATGCACGTTGGCTCCTAAAGCAGGGGATGGAGAAGGAGGGGAAGGGAGCCCATGGATCAGCAGGTGAGATCTCCTTATCGACGCTCTGGTCTCAGGAATGTGATTTGTGCCCCTAAACCCATTGTTGGCTGGGGGGAGCATCACTGTCTGGAAGAGAGCAGAATGTGGATCACCTCGTCCCAGAAACGTTTGTTGAATGACTGAATGAATATTCTGCTATTGCTCAAAAGCCCTCCGTAGCTCCCCATTGCCTGCAGGGTCTCCTCCAGACCCCTCAGCCAGAGTTCACAGCCCATTGTGATCTGGCCCCAGGTGCTCCTCTGGCCTCTCCAGCATGTTCCTCTCAGTCCTCCCCATCTCAGAAAAGGCCACCACGAGCCTCCTGGTTGCTCAGGATGGAACCTGGAATTCCTCCTTGATTCTTCTTTCCCTCACTTCACACGTCTGAGCCATCAGCAATTTGGTTAGTTTCACATCCAAAATATGCCTTAAACCTTTCTTCTGTATTCTCAACAGCCACCACCATCTCTCACCTGGACACCTGCCAGGCTCCCTCACTTAGATTCCTGCTTCTATTCCTATCTCCCTACAGGCTGTTACCAAATGCAGATGGAGGATCTTAAAATCTACATTAGGCCGCGTCACTAGCCTGCTGAGAAACCCTCTGTGGCTTATGTGGTTCTCAGAATAGAAACATCCTATCAGGTCTTCAAGGCTTCCTTCACTTCTCTCTTGGACCTCATCTCTGACACGCCTTACCTTTCTCCCAGCTCCAGGTACACAGCTCTCCCTTCTCTTCCTCTTACAATCTCGTCTCTGCCTCAGGGCCTTTGCACTCGCTGTTACCTCTTCCTGGAACACCTTGTCCCCAGGTCTTCCCATGCCTGGCTCCTTTGCATCCCTCAGATCTCCACTCAAATGTCAGCTCCTCAGAGAGGCCCTTCCTGGCCACTTGAACTGAAGTAGTCACTCCTCCCCTCCCTATTTTTTTAATCCCATCACTTTGTTTTATTGGCAGAGTGGGTAGTGGAGAATGGGGGTGGGGAGGGCTTCAGAGAGGTCCGGAAGCAGGGGAAAAAATGCATCAGGGGCTCTAAGGAAGCAACAACACGGCTTTCCTACAGACCAGGAAGAGCAGGCCACAGTATGGAAGGGGTGAGGTGCTAGAGCAGGTGGGGATTCCAGCCCCACATCCCTGATTCAGAGCATCCCATGGAGCCAGCTGCAGACCCAGCGTTCCTTAAGGGGCCCATGACTGTTTCCCTGGCACTGTTTAATTCTTTCCCTCATCGCTGGCCACACTTCTAATCATTTATGCCTAGGCTAACAAACTGAGATCCCTGCAGAGGCCAAGTAGGCCTCATAAACACCTTGCGGGGGCTGCTTATAAGACTGGAAAAGCACAGGCCTGGACTAGCTGGCGCTCAGCCCCAGCCCAGCATTCACAGAGGAACAGGGGCCCAGAGGAGCCAGAGCTTCAGATTGCTTTTTTTTTTTTTTCCTTTTGAGAAACTGGAAATCTGGATTTGTAGCGGAAATAAATTTTGGCAAATAATCCACTGTGTGGGCCAAAACCACCTGCTTGTAGGTAGGCGGAGCCCTCCAGCCCTCAGTTCATATTTGTCACAGACACTCACCCTTCACTGGCACCAAGTGGCAGTTTGGGGTACACATGTTCCCCCCATGATTTCTTCCCTGCCTCACAAACACCTGTGTGGTGGAGACTATTCTGAACCCCATGTTACAGATGAGAAAACTGAGGCTCAGAGAGATGACATGATTGTCTATGCCAGGGCTCAGCCTGTATGTAGAACTGACTTGTGTGGCCCAAAAGCTAGAGAGATTCTAAACTCTGAACTAAAAGCTTTTACCTGCTTTGCCTGATTTCTTCCTCCATTCCTGTCCATTTCACACAACGGGAAACCAAGGCTCAGAGAGGTTAAGAAGTGTACCAGAGGTCACCCAGCTGGCAAGAGCCAGGATTACAACCCAACTCTGTTCAGTGTCAGAGCTTGCAGGTTAAACCCTTTATTCTTTGTCCAGCTCCAGTGAAAAGGAGCTCTGAGAAGTTCAATGACCACAGAATCCTTGGCAATACTGAAACCATTATCTGCGCACGCTTCTACTAAGTATAAGTTTCTAAGTGCTAGGATTTCAGGCCCTTCCCTGGAAGCCTTGGGTTGCAGCCAGGACCCTCAAATGGCATTTTTTGGAGGGAGTGAGATCCTCAGGTGTTTTGTTTAAACCCTGACATCCTGGCAGCTGATTCACTTTATTTGCCAACTCCTAAGCCTTGGTTCCCACTCCTGCCAGACCCCAACACAGTTTGGAAGTTTCCAGATGGAATCTGGAATCTGACCAGCAGCTTGGAGCTCCACATGGCATATCTCTTCCAGTCCTCTACTCTGCCATTCTTTGGTTTGTGGGGACGGGAACTGACATTTATTGAGGACCTATTAGATGCCAGGCACCTTCTATGTTATATCTCAGTGTGATTCAGTCACTTCCTGGCTGTGTGATCCTGGGTGAGTCACTTTACCTCTATGAATCTTAATTACCTTGCCTGTTAAATGAAGTTAAGAATTTTGTTAGCCACTTCACTTTTTATTTGCAATAGTCATAAACCCAAATCAAAAAAAGGGCACTGGTTGGTTCATATTATTTGACAGTCCAAGGAGAATGGCTTCAGGAATGGCTGTATCCAGGTGCTCAAATAGCGTCATCAGAAACTTGCCTTTGTCTCTTAGCATTGAGTCCCTCTACATTGGCTATATTCTTGGGCAGATTGTTTCCAGAGGGCCAAAGATTACTTTCTGGCCCCCGTAGGTTGATATCCTGTCAACTCAGCAGTCTCTGATGAAAGAGAGTACCTCTTTCCCAATAGTTCCAGAAACAATCCCAGGATGAAAATTAGCCAGTTTGAGTCATGCCCACACTGCTAAACCAATCACTGTGTCCAGGGGGAGAGATTATCCTAACCGGAAAGCTTTGATCTCATTCTTACCCTCCCTGGGACTGAGGAATAGGGTCAACTTCACTCAATACATAAGAGTGGAAGAGGGTTGATTCTCCCCCAAAAATGCTAAACAGTCTCAAACATCAAAAACTACATGGGAATTCTCTGGCGGTCCAGTGGTTAGGACTCCGTGCTTCCACTGCCGGGACCAGGGTTCGATCCCTGGTAGGTGAACTAAGATCCCATAAGCTGCACGGCGTGGCCAAAAAAACAAAACAAAAAAATGCTACAAAAATACCTACCACCTGGGTATTTGTGAGAATTAAATGAGATAATATGCTGTTCCTGGCTCTTAGTACATGCTCACTTAACAGCTTGCCTTTGTCTTCTCTCTTCTCGACCCCTGAATACCTCTCTGACCCAGCATGCCCACTCCAGAGTTAGGCAGGCCTCAGTTCAACCCTAATTCTGCTGTGTGACTTTGGGCAAGTTATTTAGCTGCTCCAAGCCTCAGATTGGTCCTCTGAAAAGTGGAGGTGATAAAACTTAACTCCTGGTGTGGTTGTGAGGAAATGCCTTGAGTGAGTAAATGGCATGCAGTAGGCGCTTAGTAAGTGGTGGCTTCCACTCTTGCCAGCCTCTCTCTCTGTGCACACCTGCCCCAGCCAAACTGGGTTGACTCTCATTCCCAACCCCCAAGCCTTTGCACGTATGGTTACCTCCACCTAGAACACTTCCTCCTCTCATCTCTGCCTGCTGGAATCCATCTCTAGCCCTCAAGATCCAGCCCAAAGGATTTCTCCTCCAGGAAGCCTCACCTCTCTGTGCCTTGGTTTTCCCAACTACAAAACAGGGATTATGAGAGTATCTACATCTTAGGGTTGACTTAAGGAGTTAATGAGACTGCCCATGTAAAGCAGTTGGTACAGTGCCTGGCATGGTGAGTAATCAATAAATACTAGTTGTTTTTATTATGTCATTATTATTAGATGTTCAGCTGCTAATTCCAGCTTGTGTTTCCCCATAGTGTCTCATGCAGGGTGAGTACTCAATAAACTTGTTACATTTGGGTGGTCTAGTTGAGGCCATGGCTTCTAAACCCACCCACCCATCCATCCATCCACCCAACAACCATCCACTCATCCATCCATTCATTTGTTCATTTACTGCACCAGTATTTGTTGAGTGTCAACTCCATACCAAGCTCAGTGCCGGGCAACGGGGGATCCAGCTTTGCAAGATAGACATGGTCCCTGCCCTCATAGTGCTAACCAAGGTCAATGGGGAAGAAAAACATAAATGAGTGAGCACATGAAGAAACAAGATGACTGCAGATTGTGGCAAATCCCCAGTGAGGTAAAACAGGATGGCAAGATTGAGTGAGTAGGGAGGAGTTTCTTTTGGATCAGGTTGTCAGAGACAGCCTCTCTAAGGAGGAAATGTGAGGGATAAGAAGGAGCCAGCCATAGAGAAATCTGGAGGGACGGCATTCCAGGGAGAGAAAACAGCAAGTGCAAAGGTCCCGTGGCAGGAATGGTCCTGGCATGTTGAGGAGCAGATAGATGGCCAGTGTGGCTAGAGGAGAGGGATTGTGTGGGAGAAAGCAGAGGAGAAGAGATCTGAGAGGCCAACACGGATGAGATCAGGCAGGGTCTTGTAAGGCCCATAAGAGATGGAACCTTATTTTGAGCACAGTAGGAAGCCACTGGAGGGCTGAAAAGGGGAGGGACAAGGCCTAGTTTCTACCTTAAAAAGACTGCTATGACAGGAGCAATAAAAGAGTTGAGAAACACACCAGAAGGGTGTTTAATTCAGTCTGGGGAAAGTTGAAAAGGCTTTTTTGAGGAGGTGACATTTCTGCTGAGTCTTGAAAGAAGTCAGAAAGCAAACTGTGTGTAAGAGAGAGGGAGTGGGGAAAGGGCTCTCCAGGCCCACAGAGCAGCAATCGAGAAGGTGCCAAAGGCTCTGTTGACTCCCTTTTATAATAGGAAAATGAGAGGCTACTGGGGTCCAGAGAAGGAAGGTGTCAAAGAAAAAAAAAATCAATGACACTTGTTAAGATGGCAAGGCAGACTTTATTCAGGACCGTTGAGACATGTGTGGGGACCACTGCAATGGGATTTTACAGTAAGAGAGAGATTGGGCTCAGCTCTGAATACAGCATGAGCAAGTGGGTGTTTTTTGTTTTTGTTTTTGTTTTTGTTTAACATCTTTATAGGAGTATAATTGCTTTACAGTGGTGTGTTAGTTTCTGCTGTATAACAAAGTGAATCAGCGATACGTATACATATATCCCCATATCCCCTCCCTCTTGCGTCTCCCTCCCACCCTCCCTATCCCACCCCTCTAGGTGGTCACAAAGCACTGAGCTGATCTCCCTGTGCCATGCGGCTGCTTCCCACTAGCTATCTAGTTTACATCTGGTAGTGTATATATGTCCATGCCACTCTCTCAATTCGTCCCAGTTTACCCTTCCCACTGTCCTCAAGTCCATTCTCTACATTTGCGTCTTTATTCCTGTCCTGCCCCTACGTTCTTCGGAACTTTTTTTTTTTTAGATTCTATATATATGTGTTAGCATATGGTATTTGTTTTTCTCTTTCTGACTTAACTTCACTCTGTATGACAGTCTCTAGGTCCATCCACCTCACTACAAATAACTCAATTTCATTTTTTTATGGCTGAGTAATATTCCATTGTATGTATGTGCCATATCTTCTTTACCCATTCATCTGTTGATGGACACTTAGGTTGCTTCCACCTCCTGGCTATTGTAAATAGAGCTGCAATGAACATTGTGGTACATGACTCTTTTTGAATTATGGTTTTCTCAGGGTATATGCCCAGTAGTGGGATTGCTGAGTTGTATGGTAGTTCTATTTTTAGTTTTTTAAGGAACCTCCATACTGTTCTCCATAGTGGCTGTATCAGTTTACATTCCCACCAACAGTGCAAGAGGGTTCCCTTTTCTCCACACCCTCTCCAGCATTTATTGTTTCTAGATTTTTTTGATGATGGTCCTTCTGACCAGCATGAGGTGATACCTCATTGTAGTTTTGATTTGCATTTCTCTAATGATTAGTGATGTTGAGCATCCTTTCATGTGTTTGTTAGCAATCTGTATATCTTCTTTGGAGAAATGTCTATTTAGGTCTTCTGCCCATTTTTGGATTGGGTTGTTTGTTTTTTTGATGTTGAGCTGCATGAGCTGCTTGTATATTTTGGAGATTAATCCTTTGTCAGTTGCTTTGTTTGCAAATATTTTCTCCCATTCTGAGGGTTGTCTTTTCGTCTTGTTTATGGTTTCCTTTGCTGTGCAAAAGCTTGTAAGTTTCATTCACGTGGATGTTTATAGCCAAAGAACAGAAGGGGGTCAGTGGATGGAAAATTACTAAGAGGAAACATCAGGGAAAAAGGGGATTCTGGCTAAATTGACCTGACAGGATTCTTGGCTGAATATCTGAGGGACTCCTCCAGAATGATTGTCTTTTCCAAAACGGGTCCTTACTCGGGCATGAAGAAGGGAGTCAGAAGAAGACTGCTGCTAATAATACCACTAATAATCATGACATGTTCTACATTTAGTGTATGTGGCCTGGAGACCCTTTAACACCTGCCCCCATTACCTCTCTCACCTCACCTCCTCTTCCTCTCCCTTTCAGTAGCCCTACTTCACACTGGCACAACACGTTCCCACCTCAGGGCCTTTGCACTTGCTGTTCCCTCTGCCTGGAATGCTTTTCCCACTGATGGTCACATGGCAACTCCTCCTATCATTCAAGTCTCAGTTTCAGTGTTACCTCCACAGAGAAGTGCTCCCTGACCACCTCAGCTAAAGTAAACCCATCTCATGGTCATTCTCTACCCCACTGACCTGCTTCATTTTTTCCTGGCAACTTTCACCACCTGAAATTATCCTGTTGACTTGCTACTGTTCACTGTGTATCCCTTCCCTCTACAAGATGGTCAGCTCTACACAAGCTCGGATTTTTGCCTGGTTTGTTCACTGCTGTATCCCTAGAACCTAAAATGGTACCTGGCATCACTGAATGAATGAATGAGGTCAATCTTAATAAAAACCTGACCATGTCGGTATTATTATTCCCTTTGTTTGTTGTTTTGCGGTACGCGGGCCTCTCACTGTTGTGGCCTCTCCCGTTGCGGAGCACAGGCTCCGGACGCACAGGCTCAGCGGCCATGGCTCACGGGCCTAGCCGCTCCGCTGCATGTGGGATCTTCCCGCACCGGGGCACGAACCCACGTCCCCTGCATCGGCAGGCGGACTCTCAACCACTGCGCCACCAGGGAAGCCCTATTATTCCCTTTTTACTGACAAGGAAACTGAGGTGAAGTTCCTTGTGTAAATTTACACAGCTGTGTAAGGGATACCCACCCTTTGGCCTCCCTCCAATGAAAAATAATAATAACTAATTGTAACGGCTGCCACCTTAGTATAGTCTTACATCGAGCTGAAGTCTTCCTCCCAGTTTTTAAAAAAATGAGCAGTTAACATTCACTGGGCCTCTACTGTGTGCCAGCCATCGTCTCAATGAATCCTCAGTGAAATAGGAACTGGTTATCCTCATCGCAGAGATGAGGAAATTGAGGCTCAGAGAGGTTAAGTAGCATGCCCAAGGTCTCATGGCTGGAAAATTAAGAAGCTGGGATGAAAATGCAGGTCTAGTTCTTAACCAGTACATTCTAGTACCTCCGTCCCGCTGGACCTAGCCCATTCATTCATTTTTTTTTTATTCACGTATCCTGCCTTCTTCCTCTATGTGATGAGTGAATGAAGCCAGGGATCACCGTGAAAGAGAGTGGATGAAAACCCATATTACAGAGTCTCCCTGATAATGATGACATGACGAGATCATCATTGTTTTTAACCTCACATTGTTACTGTTGAAGGACTCATACCAGGAGGAGAAGTATCAGTTTAGCTATTGTCTTGATGTTCTCCTGGGCTTGGATTATTCATACTATCTCCGAGCAGTTGTTTCTTTGCGAGGATCTTTGTAAGCCTTTCATCTTTGTGTGCAAGGACTAGTTCAGCTAAAACCAGAGGATAGAAGCTGCACTCCAACTCAACCGGATGAATTAGAATACCCTAGATTATGCTGCAGTGCGTACGAACACACAGTCTCATGACTGTATACGTCAAAGTTTATTTCTGACTCATGTGATTCCCACTGAGGATCCAGTAACAACCCCGCACAGCTCTCTTGCAAGTGGTGACTCAAGAATCCAGTAGCTCCATCCTCTGAGCATGAGACCTCCATTCCGGCAGCTACAGACCCTCAGTAGATATTGCATGAAAAAGATCAGAGATGTGAAGACACTTGGCCTAAGGATGCCAAGCCAGAATTAGAAAGTAGGCCTCTAGACTATCCACACATCCATTTTACCTCAATATGAATCTCTAGTGAGACTAAAATGCTATATGAAAAAGAACTATTGTTAAGTCACCCAAATGACTCTTTCTAAATGTATATTGGGCATTAACCAGCCAAACTGGCTATTGTCAGAATGACCACTCACAGGGCCATCATTCTGACATTAGCCAGAGTGGTACCCAATCCCAGCATCCAGACTAACACAGTTAGTTACTTTCAGCCACCCAACCACCTCAGCCAAGCTCTCAGAGACTACCCTTCCCACTCCCCATCCTGTCAGACGCAAGGGGCAAGAGGACAGGTTTGTGGCTGAGCAGAGCCTGTGGACAACTGCCCTTGCCTAACATCTCCTACGCTCCTTGTTTTTGGGGGGTTTTGTTTGTGGTACGCGGGCCTCTCACTGCTGTGGCCTCTCCCGTTGCAGAGCACAGGCTCCGGACGCGCAGGCTCAGCGGCCATGGCTCACGGGCCCAGCCGCTCCGCGGCATGTGGGATCCTCCCGGACCGGGGCACGAACCCGTGTCCCCTGCATCGGCAGGCGGACTCTCAACCACTGCGCCACCAGGGAAGCCCTATGCTCCTTGTTTTTTATTCGAAACACTGCTCTCTGCAGCAGGGATGGACTGATGCCATTCATCACCGTTAAGACTGACAGTCCCTTCCTCAGCTCCGCATGCCCTCAGCAAATATCAGGACTTGGCGATCACTCAGGCAGGAAGGACACTGCCCCACGTTTCTCGCCATCACCTCCTCCCTCTATAGGGATCAGAGTCAAGTTCCCACCCCCATCGGAGACATTGTCCTCAGATGGGCAGGAGGTTGTAACAGCACCAGCTTCTAGAATTCCTGCTTTGGCAAAGCTTATGAGAACTTAGTTGACCTGATAGGAAAAGGGTACCCAACCCAGAGCTTTTTGGGAAGAGTCAGGTCACCTAGGGAAGATGGTTCAAGTGAGGGCATACATTAAAAACCACAACCCAGACCCCAGGATGCTGGGATAAGAAAGGTCCTCAGTGTTTAAAAAAAACGTGGGGTGGGTGCTTCAGAGTCTAGTAGACGTGGATTTAAACACTGCCTCTGCCACTTCCTTAATTGTCGCTTTGGATATAGTCTTCCTCAGCCTCAGTTTTCCCAATTATTAAATGGAGGGAGGGAACACAGCACACCCTGCAGGTTCTTTGGGGGATGAAATAGCATTCTTTATTTAGACACAGCCCCTGCCCTCCAGTTGCTTGCCTTCTACAGAGGTGAGCATTATTGTAAAATTGCAGCTTGGACAGCATTATGAGGAGAAGGGCATAGTACTGCTAGAGCCTGCAGTTAGGAAGTTGACCTGGTCAGGGATGGCTTCCCTGAGGAGGTGATGCCTGAGCTGAGCTAGGAAAATCGGATGAGTAGGAGTTAACCAAGCAGAGTGGAGGGAAAAGCATTCCAGGCAGAAGGAACAGCATGAGCAAAGTCCCTGTGGCAAGGAGGATCATGGAGACTATGAGGGACCAAAGGAAAGCTAATGCGCCTGAGATGAGAAAGCAAAGGGGAGCATGGAACAAGACGAGGGTGGAGAGTTAGGCAGGGTATAGACTAAGTGACTGGAACTGTGAGACCCCAAAATACAGTGGCTTAAACAAGATGAATGTTATGAGGTGGACCGGGAGCTGGCAAACTTCTTCAGTAAAGGGCCAGTCCAGGGCTGGGGTTAGCTTCCCTCTCAGATCCGAGATAGTCGCTCCAGCTCTGCACATCACATCTGCCTCCCCTCCAGCAAGAAAGAGGAAGAGGAGAGAGGGCAAGCATCATTTTTGCTCACATTCCATTGGCCAAGCTTAGTCACATGGCCACATCTAACTACAAGGGAAGCTGGAAAATGTAGTCTTCATTCTGGGTAACCCTTTGTCCCGCTAAAACTCTATTACAATGAAAGAAGGGAAGAATAGATATTGGGGACATCTAGTGGCTTTGGGGACACCAGAAAGAGGTCAGTTTGCAGTGGTCCAATGGGAGGTGAAGGTGACTTGGGACAGGGTTATGGCTTAGCAGGTGGAGAGAATGGAACAGATCCAGAGATGTTTGTGAGCCAGAATGGACAGCACTTGGTGACAGTTTGGATATGGAGGCAAAGGATGGGGTTGGATGTGGCAAGTGTGACCCTTAGGCTCCTGGCGTGTGCAGTTAGATGCAGGTCTTGTCTGGAAAGTTCTTCGTATATGGTAGCAGGTCAGGTAAGTGTTGCTGTCTTCAATATCATATCAGCGGGTCCGGGGGCAAACCCAACACCTACAGAGACCTGACAGATAATGAAAGGAGTGAAGGGGCCTGTGGACACTGGGGAGCCCGTGCCCTGTCTAAAGGGACAGCTACTCCTTAGCGCCAGCAAGTTGTTGCCATGGGGAATGCAGGTTGAACGTGTAGACACAGCATGTGACGTTCCAAGGGAACTCTGAAAATCTAGATTTTTATGGGAAATCTCCTAATTTGGAAACTTGGACAAATAAGTAAAAATAAATTTCTCAGCCCCAAGGCCTCTGGTTTATAACGCCTGGGACGCCCCCAGCAATGTCACTGCGCCCTATTTCCACCTTTGTGTCTCGGTTGCCTTCTCACGGTGAAGGCCTCTGTTGCCTGGCTCACCCCAAGGCCTTCATCCTCTATTGTCCCTGGATTCCTGTCCCTTTGTGCCCATGAGCACCCCCTGCAGGCTCCTGACTCCAATTTCTCACCAACCCCCCCACCAGAGGCCCCTACCTGTAGAAGAGGGAGCCAAACCCATCAGCCTGCTCCCAATCCCCTTAATCGGATCTGCGCCAGTGACCCTTCTGATTAAAACTCCCCATCTGTAATCCCCCCTTAAAGCTGGGGAAGCGGAAGCACCATAAAAGGAGCGAAAGGTTTGATGGTCCAGAAACTGCCACCTCCTACGTCCTTGAAAACGTCTTGGGGAGACGCACAGACCTGAACTGGAGTCCCAGATCTACTCCTTGCAAGTTGTGTGGCCCTGGAAAAGTCACTTTGTTCTCTGAGCCTCCATTTCATTCGTTTGCTTGATCATTCATTTATTAACTATCTAGGGTTCTCCTGCTCTGTGCCAGGCACTGTTTCAGGAGCTGGGGTTACAGCAACGCAAGACAAATCCAGCCTGGGCCCTCATGCAGCTGAGATGCTATTGCGGGACACAGAGGAGAAAATTCCAGCTTGGAAAGATCAGTGCCATGAAGGGCCAAACTCAAGGGCTGTGAGAGTCCAGAGGGTGGGTGTTCTCAACCCACAACTGGGAGTCAGAGAGGGCTCACTGGAGCAAGTGGCTTCTGAGCTGAGGCCAGAACAGGCTGTAGGAATCAGCCAGGAGAAGTAGGGGAGGAAGGATACTCCAGGCAGAAGGAACAGCATGGACAAGGATCTGGAGGTGTGAGCAACCATGGCAGCATGGCTTGGGAATTGTAAGTGGTTTTGCCAGGATTCATAATGGAATATGCAGTGGGAAATGGAGGAAATGGTCTGGAGAGAGAAGAAAGGTGGACTTAATACAAAAGCCAAATCTGCTTTTTATGCCTCCTGCCTCTCTGACCTCATCTCCTCCCACTCTCCGCCTTGCTCATGCAGCCCCACCCACACTGAGCTTCTTTCTGTTGCTTGATATGCCAAGCTCATTTCCACCCCAGGGCCTTTGCACATGCTGTACTTGTACCTGGAATGCTCAGATCTTTGAATGACATACTCCTCACCTTCAAGTCTCAGAACCAGCACATCTCCTGTGAAAGGCCTGTCCTGACCACCCAACCTCATGTGGACACCCCCAGTGCTTCTCTACTGATACTCCTGGTTTGTTTTTCTCAGTAACATGTAGCACATAATACTATCTGACATCATCTTGCTCCTTTATTAGTTTACGGGGTTTTTTGTCTGCCTTTCCCTACCAGTTCCTTAAGGCCAGGGAAATTGTCTTTCTTATCCATGCTGCATCCCCAGCAAAGAGCATAGCACTTAGTAAGTGCTCGGTAAATATATGCCAACTAAATGCAAAAGGATCGGAACTTCATGGGGAGCCATTTCAGGGTTTACAGCAGGGCTGTAGCTTGCTCAGATTTCTGCTTCTCTCCTGTGACCCATCAATGTGGTTGTGAGGATTAAAAGCAATGGGATACTCTTTATGGAAAGCAACTTTTTGTATAACTTATATTGAGGCTAATTTTATATAGCATATAATTCACCATTTCCAGTGAACAATTCAATGATTTTTCAGTAAATTTGCCAAGTTGTACAACCATCATCCTAAATCAATTTTATAACATTTTCATCATCCCCATGAGATCCTTCATGCCCATTAACTGTTAATCCCTGTCCCCACCCTGGCGACAACTAACCTGCCTTCTGTCTCTATAGGTGTGTCTTATCTGGTCATTTCATATAAATGGAATCATACACTATGTGGTTTTTTGTGTCTGGCTTCTTCCACTCAGCATAATGTTTTCAAGATTCATCCATATCGTATCATGTATTAGTATTTCATTCCTTTTTATGGCTGAATAATATTCCATTGTATAGATAGACCACAGTTTGTATATCCATCAGTTGATGGACATTCAGGTTGATTTCACTTTCTGCCTCTTACAAATAATGCTGCTGGGAAGATGGATGTGTATGAAAACAGTTTGCAGGACCTGAACACTAGGTGCAGCTCTCTGCTGGCCAGAGCTTCTAGTGTTGCTGCACAGACTTGACCCCAGTGGGCTGTGTGACCATACACTAGTCCCTTCCCTTCTCTGCTTGAGTCTCCCCATCCTTCCAGAAAGGAGCCTGGACCCTTTTCTGCACAGACCTCTGTGCCTTGTCCATATTCCTGGAAGAGCAGGGAAGTGTTCAGAGCAAATGATAAACAGCCTGTTTATTGCTGGAGCCAAAGGTAGGCATCCTGTGATTAACCACCAGAGCCAACAATTTTTTTTAGAATGAGAAAGGCCTGGCTCCAGAATCCTTGATTCCCCCCTGGGTACCCCTACCTGCTAATCTTTTCTCTCAGAGGACCAAAGCCCCCTCCCACGCTTGGTGCAGACAAGTAGGCTGCAGGATTCAGAACCTCATTGCAGGGAAGGAATTTGGGGACAGCCTCTGAGTCCTGGTCCTGTTTCCTGCTTCTGCTCCCTGGGTTCCTGGAGTCCTGCCCAAACCCGATTGGGCTCAGATCCAGGAAAGCAAGGCTGAAAATGAAGGGACCTGGCCAGGGGTTTGAGCTGGGGCTGGGAGGACTCATTGCTGGCCTGGCTGGTCCCGCATCCCTGCAGCCCATCCCAGAGACCAAATCAACAGTGTTCATTTGGGTTCAAGACTGTTTAGAGGATGTCTGCTGCCTTAGCCAGGCACTGAGGTCCACAGACCTAGTCCTGGACCTCCAGAAGCAACCAGTCCAGAGGCTGGAGGTAAGGGTGACAATAAATTATCCAAATAATAATTTAATAACATAACAAATATATTACGTGGCTGTTATGTGGTAGGTGCTCAATTACTTTCATCTACATTTTAGAGATAAAGAAATGGAGTCTCAGAGAGAGGAAGTGACTTGTCCAAGGCCACTCAGCCAGGTGGGAATAATAACACTACTGCTCAGAGCCAAGTCCAACCGGCTTATAAATAAATATAATGCTGTGAAATAATAAAAGCAATAAAGGTTGATCTAAGGGCCTTATGAATTCATTGAATTCTCTCTGCCACCTTGCAGAGTGACCCACCCCCGTCTTACAGATGAGGAGACTGAGGCACAGAGGGTTTAACTCATGTTCAGGAGCTCCCCAGTCAGGAAGTGTAACCCTGACCCTAAGGGCTTCAGCGGGTCTGGAAGAGAAAGTAGTCTTGTGGGCAGGGCTAGGAAGGGTGGGTCACACTGCATTAGTACAAGTGCTATTTGATGAGCGCATGTGCCAGGGCAGGAGGCCTGGCACCCTCTGACCCTCCCAACCCAACCCTGAGCAGCGGACACCCCCCTCCAGGATGCAGTGAGGCCTCTGCCTGCATTTTCTTCTTTCCTAAGCATCCTCAGGCTGAGAGGACGGGAGGGGAGTGCACTTTCTGGGGTACAAGGAGGAGGTGCCCGCCTTAGAATAACAGCGCTAAGGACTGTACAATAGGTGGGTGCATAATTCATGCATCTGTCAGCAGACATCAGTTATGTGGGCCTTCCCTGGAGTTGTCTGGGGGTTAGAAACTGGAGCTGGCTTCCCCTGACAGCCTCTGGGGGAAATGAGATCTCCCAGCTCTTAAAGGAACAGACTCCCCAGGAATCTGCTCCATTCTCCTGCAGCTGCCCTCAGGGCCAGGAGTCAGAAACCGTAGCAGCTCCACTGCAGGGGCTCAGCCCGAGGTCCCAGCTGGCTGCTCTGTAAGGCCAGACCCACTCTGTGCCTAGCTCTGTGCTGACAGCTCTTTCCCCTCATTCTACAGCTCCTGAGGGGCTGACTACTGGTATATCCCAGAACTTCTCAACGTTGGTACTATTAACATTTGGGGCCCGATCATTTTCCTTGGTGGGGACTGTCCTGTGCATTGTAACAGCATCCCTGGCTCCACCCACCAGCTGCCAGTATCACCCCTCCTCCAAATCGTGACAACCAAAAATTTCTGCAGGATTTGCCAAATGTCCCCAAGGGAAGGGGGAGGGGTCAAAATCATCCCCAGTTAAGAACTACTGGAGGGGGCTTCCCTGGTGGCGCAGTGGTTGAGAATCTGCCTGCTAATGCAGGGGACACGGGTTCGAGCCCTGGTCTGGGAAGATCCCACATGCCGCGGAGCAACTAGGCCCGTGAGCCACGGCCGCTGAGCCTGCGCGTCTGGAGCCTGTGTTGTGCAACAAGAGAGGCCATGATAGTGAGAGGCCCGCGCACCGCGATGAAGAGTGGCCCCCACTTGCCACAACTAGAGAAAGCCCTCGCGCAGAAACGAAGACCCAACACAGCCATAAATTTAAAAAAAAAAAAAAAAAAAAAAAAAAAGTACTGGAGGATCCCCATTTTACAAATAAGGAAACTGAGGCAAGGAAAGTTGCAGTGCCCAAGGCCACCGGACCCATAAATGGCCGTGAACTTGAGCCACAGCCAAGAAACACCATGAAAACCTGTTGCCTTAGGCGCTGTGGGTGCAGAGGTGAATCTCAGAATCCATCCCTGTCCCCCCAAAGCTTACAGGTTCTGGGCAGTGATGGACGGGGACACACACACACACACACACACACACACCACACCACACCACACCACACCACACCACACCCACCCCCCCCGTAATAGGCTGTAGTGTGTGTGCTAAGAACCCCAAGGTGGAGTGGCTGGCCCCTCCAGGGATGACCTCTGCAGGGAAGGGCCATGTGGGCTGGGTTTTAAAAGATGGATTGGAATTCACTGGACAGAGAGGAAGAGCCACAGACCTGCAGAACTGACCAACAATAGTGTGTGATTAGGGGAGCGTGAAGTTTGGGAACCTGTGGCAGGAGAGGCCAAAGAGAGGGGTCAGAGTCAAACTCAGACTCGGCAACCATGTGTCCTGATCGGGGATTTATTGCAGGGGACAGAACCCTCTCACGCTCACCCAAGCAGCAGCGGCATTTACTTTCAGGATACGGCACGCAATTTCAGAACAAGGGCGAGAAGCAAAGACTAGCTGGCCCCTCCGAGGCTGGGTGTTCTGGGCTGACAGGGTGTGGGCTGAGCTATTTCCCCTGTGATGACAGCTAACATTTATTAGACATTCACTAGGTGCTGCTGGAACCTGTCCTGAGTGCTTTGCATGTGTTAACACATCTAATCTTCACAGCAGCTCTCTGAGATAGATATTGTCATTATCATCCCATTTTGCAGATGAAGAAACTGAGGCTTAGAGAAGTTAAATGCCTGACTAAAGGTAAGGAAGTGGAAGCACTGAGACTTGAATCCAAAACAGCCTGACAGCAGAGCCCAAGCTTTTAACTGTGGCCCTCTACACCCTTTTCAAATCTCCTGTGTCCTCTCTGCTCCTTCTCTCTGCCTCTGCCCTTTAATCTCTGGCTTCTCTAAAAGGTTCAGCTTTCTCTGATTTCTTTTTTTTTTTTTTTTTTTTTTTTGTGGTACGCGGGCCTCTCACTGTTGTGGCCTCTCCCATTGCGGAGCACAGGCTCCGGACGCGCAGGCTCAGCGGCCATGACTCACGGGCCTAGCCGCTCCGAGGCATGTGGGATCTTCCCAGACCAGGGCTTGAACCTGTGTCTCCTGCATCGGCAGGCGGACTCTTAACCACTGCGCCACCAGGGAAGCCCCTCTCTGATTTCTTTATGGTTTTTCTGATCCCCTACAACGTGGGTGAAAAGTTGCTTGAGGCTTGGGCTTATCATGAAGCTGGTTCAGGCCTGGACTGTACTTGACCATTTAATTCAGAGGCTCACCACCCCCATAACCCACTCACCCCTGGATCCCGGAACTCAAATCTTCCATGGTGGACTGGTTCAGCCCAGCCTGGGTTTTCTGTCCCTCTCTGGGCCACTCAGAGGCAGCCAGGATCAAATGATACAAGCATGGAGACCCCACCCCCACCCACTGCCCTTTAAGCAGAAAGGGAGGCACAAGCCTATGAGAAGAGGACAGCTTTTGTGGGGTGGTGAGGAGGGCTGATAGATAAGTTTAGGAGTTTAGATTTTTTTCCTGAAGAGTCCTGGAAATTTATTAAGCAGGAGAGTGATGTGACTGGATTTGTATTTTTGACAAAAAGACCCTAGAGCAATTTATTACATCTGCTTGCATTTCTGCATAAGCTGTAGACTAGCCTAGGCTCCATTAAATTCAACAAACATCCAGTGAGCCCAAACACCTGGACCAAACCCTCTTCTTGATCCAGGGGACTCAAAGGTAGTTAAGCTGTGATCCTTAGCCTCAAAAATTCATAGTCACACTCAGGAGTTAATAACATGAGACCAGGGTGTCTAGGCCTCCCTGAAAATCATCTGCAAAACCTTGAGCGTTTAGCAAAAAGGTCTGTAGCTTTCATCTCATTTCTAACACATTCTTAAGAGCTCACGTATTGGTGTCAGACAGACCCAGGTTAAAATACTGGCTCTGCAACTTATTAGCTTTGGAATCCTAGGTTTCCTCATCTTTTCATTGGAAGTACAACTTAATGGGGTTGTTGTAAGAATGAAATAAGGAATTGCATGGAAAGTGACAAGCATCGTGCCTCGAATACAATGAACGCTTGATAAAGGGTAACTATTGATATTATCATTAGTATAATGTTGGGAAAGCGGTACCCCACCCCATAATAGTTTTGAACCACTGGTCTAGATCACAAGACGGCCAATTATGGCTTGCAGGTCAAATTCAGCCCACTTCCTGTTTTTGTAAATAAAGTTTTATTGAATCAGCTATGCTCATTCGTTTATGTATTATCTAAGGCTGTTTTCATGCTATAACTGCAGAATTAAGTGGTTGCAACAAAGAATTCATGGGCTTCAAAGTCTAAAAGATATACTCTGTGGCCCTTTATAGAAAAAATTGACCCCTGGGCTTGATGATTAGCTTTAAATCATTTCAATTCTCTGGGCCTCAGTTTCCACGTCTGTATGATAAATGGATTTGAATAAATAATCTTTTTAGCTCAAACATCCAGTCATTAGGTAATTAGTGAGCTATGAAAATGCTCTTGAATGTTGAGGAATGTCCTTCAGACCCAGAGTATTAGGGTGACCATCCCATTGGTGGTTGATAACTAAATTCCACTCTCTTCTCCTCACAGATCCTTGCCATAATTTCCATCATGTTCATCGTCCTCTCCACCATTGCCCTGTCTCTCAACACGCTGCCCGAGCTGCAGAGCCTTGATGAGTTTGGCCAGACCACAGACAACCCCCAGCTGGCCCACGTGGAGGCCGTGTGCATTGCATGGTTCACCATGGAGTACCTGCTGCGGTTCCTCTCCTCCCCCAAAAAGTGGAAGTTCTTCAAGGGCCCGCTCAACGCCATTGACTTGTTGGCCATCCTGCCATATTATGTCACCATCTTCCTCACTGAATCCAACAAGAGCGTGCTTCAGTTCCAGAATGTCCGCCGCGTGGTCCAGATCTTCCGCATCATGCGTATTCTCCGCATTCTTAAGCTCGCACGTCACTCCACTGGCCTCCAGTCCTTGGGCTTCACTCTGCGGAGGAGCTACAATGAGCTGGGCTTGCTCATCCTCTTCCTTGCCATGGGCATCATGATCTTCTCCAGCCTTGTCTTCTTTGCCGAGAAGGATGAGGATGACACCAAGTTCAAAAGCATCCCAGCCTCTTTCTGGTGGGCCACCATCACCATGACGACCGTTGGGTATGGAGACATCTACCCCAAGACTCTCCTGGGGAAAATTGTGGGGGGTCTTTGCTGCATTGCAGGGGTCCTGGTGATTGCTCTTCCCATCCCCATCATTGTCAATAACTTCTCTGAGTTCTACAAGGAACAGAAGAGGCAGGAGAAAGCAATCAAGCGGAGAGAGGCTCTGGAGAGAGCCAAGAGAAATGGCAGCATCGTATCCATGAACATGAAGGATGCATTCCCCCGGAGCATTGAGATGATGGACATTGTGGTTGAGAAAAGTGGAGAGAACATGGGTCAGAAAGACAAAGTGCAAGATAACCACTTGTCTCCCAACAAATGGAAATGGACAAAGAGGACACTGTCTGAAACCAGCTCCAGTAAGTCCTTTGAAACCAAGGAGCAGGGATCCCCTGAGAAGGCCAGATCATCTTCTAGTCCTCAGCACCTGAACGTCCAGCAGTTGGAAGACATGTACAATAAGATGGCCAAGACACAGTCTCAACCCATCCTCAATACTAAGGAGCCAGCAACACAGAGCAAACCAAAGGAAGAACTTGAAATGGAGAGTATCCCCAGCCCCGTAGCCCCTCCGCCCACTCGTACAGAAGGGGTCATTGACATGCGAAGCATGTCGAGCATTGATAGCTTCATTAGCTGCGCCACAGACTTCCCTGAAGCCACCAGATTCTCCCACAGCCCTTTGGCATCACTCCCCAGCAAAACTGGAGGTGGCATGGCCCCAGAGGTTGGCTGGCAGGGAGCTCTGGGTGCCACTGGTGGTAGGTTTGTGGAGGCCAACCCCACCCCTGATGCCAGCCATCCCTCTGCTTTCTTCATTGAGAGCCCCAAGAGTTCCATGAAGACCACCAACCCCTTGAAGCTTCGAGCACTTAAAGTCAACTTCATGGAGGGGGATCCCAGACCGTTAGTCCCCGTTCTGGGGATGTACCATGACCCCCTTAGGAACCGGGGGGGTGCTGCGGCAGCTGTTGCTGGGCTGGAGTGTGCCACACTCTTGGACAGGCCTGTGCTGAGCCCAGAGTCCTCCATCTACACCACAGCAAGTGCTAAGACACCCCCCCGGTCGCCAGAGAAACACACAGCAATAGCGTTCAACTTTGAAGCAGGTGTCCACCAGTACATTGATGCGGACACAGATGATGAGGGGCAAGCGCTCTACAGTGTGGACTCCAGCCCCCCCAAGAGCCTCCATGGGAACACTAGTCCCAACTTCAGTGTCAGGACAAGATCAGAGAAGAACCACTTTGAAAGCTCCCCCTTACCCACCTCCCCTAAGTTCTTAAGGCAGAACTGTATTTACTCTACAGAAGCATTGACTGGAAAAACTCCCAGTGGTCAGGAAAAGTGCAAGCTTGAGAACCACATCTCCCCCGACGTCCGCGTGTTGCCGGGAGGAGGAGCCCATGGAAGCACACGGGATCAGAGCATCTGAACCACCTCCACACGGAGGAGAGACTTGTGGCAGGGTCCAAAGAGGAGTGCTGTTCAGCTTACCTGCCGTGGAGCTTTTCTGCATGACCTCTGAAACAGAAAGGCTCTGCAAAGCCCCCAGAAAGAAGAGAGACCAGGGAAAGCTCCCGTAAAACCTTGAGAGCCATTAACGGGTGCATCAGAGTGAAGTTGGCCAATCCACAGGGTATGGCGCCTCCTTGTAACAGCTCCACGACCCTCTTTGGAAGATGACAAGAGCAGAACTCACAGCCACCACTACCACGTTCTAGACATAACCAAGGCCACCTACTCCCCATTCTTCTCTCGTGGCTTTCCATCACAGCCTCTGAGGGCAAATTCTCCATCCCTCCTGGCTTCAGCTGGAGAAGGATGCAGGAACAAGTGGCTGGTGTTAAAAGAGTGGGTTGACCAATTTGGTTTGGGGTGTTGCCTGGCCACCTCTAGGAACTTCTGTCCATCACCTGCTGGATGGATCCCACTGTTAGAAGGCTACAGGGAATGCTTGTGTCATGGGGAAAACTGCACCATAAGCCACGATCCCAGCGCAAAACCCTTCCTCAAATGTCTTCATTGCCTTCAGTATCCCGTAGTACCTGAGATTTTATTTTGAGGTATCTTCAGGGTGAGTTGCACCACTTATACTCTATTCTAATCGCCCCCTGGCAATCTGGGAAGGGTTCAGAAGGCGGGCACTCTGCCAACAGCATGAACTCTGAGCATTGCTTTAGGGTTATAGAAGGAAAATGCTCTCTGTACGTCGCTAGTGTAGACTCAAAAGATATGCAAGTGTCAAATAGGCAGAAGAATAGCTTATTCAAAGAGACTGTATGGTACCGAAGAACAGAATAAAATCTGATTTTTTTCTTTTTTCCCTGAAAAAAACGAAAGGAAAAAAAAAAAACCCAATTGAAATGCCCAGTTCAGACTTTTGAATACCTCCTGCTGGGGCAGGGAAAGCATTTACTATAATAGAAATTCTTTTTTGTTTCCTGTGATATTCAAGTTTGAAAAAAAAAAAAGTTAAAATAAAAAGCACTTTATGTTTTTCAAACATAGGTTCTACCAGGGACAGTGTCAACATCTTGCACTTTACAACAAGCCTGATTTCCCGTGGGCCACTTGTTGGGACCGCAGTTGGGTTTTTGCTCCAGGCGTGTGTCTGGCCACGGTGAGTGATACTGTACTGGTATTGCTGTCTGTGGGCTCCTTCCCTGCCCCCCTGAAGCTTCCCCTTAACCCTCTTGCATCAGGAAGGGTACTTGGCCCCTGCATGGGGCCTCTTATAAAGTCATGTGTACAGGAAACAGGAACATCTCAGAAGAACGAAGTAGACGGTTGGGCGTTGGGTGTTTTACTCTCTTTCTTGTCGACCAGGTGTTGGTGTGTTTTCAGTGTCACCGTCTGTACTAACAGCTCAGCTCTCCTTTCTGCAGCCATCAATGCAGCCAGTACCGACAAAAGCAATAAGTATTTGTGTGCATTGTGAGCGGTTCTGGTCTATCTCTTGGTGTTGGTCTTCCTGTCTTAGTTTGATGACCTGGCGTTGACCTGCCTGATTTTAGTCCAACAGCATGTTGGTGTTGGCCATTCCTCAGGGCAGTAACACTGAGTGGAGCCGCTGGTTAGCAGGATGCCAAGCTGTTGGCCCCTGTGTCAGTAAAGATGACACACTGTGGATCTGCTTGTCTTTAGGACAATGAACCGATGTTGTTCTCCTAATACAATTTTGAAGGATGGTGTCCCAAGTACGATGGTGTAGATCTGCCGATCCTCGATACAGTGCCAGGCGTGTGTCTTCCTGATGGAACAAAACGTGGTTTCCCTGTCCTTCATAGAATCTGTTGTTGGTCTGCCTGTTAGTACAATGGCACAATCCACCTGTCAGTGCACAGACATCATGGCGTCATTCTGCCTGCGCTCTGCACAGTGGCATGAGGTTGGGCAACCTGTCACAGGTATGATGACATGGGATCATTCCACTGCCCTTAAAAACGCGTGTTCTCTGCTGCGTATGCACCCGGTTCATACTGCTTCTCGGCATCTCCAAGGATTGTAGCTCCCTCCAAGAGGGTGCAGTCCTGTTTTTTGCTGCATTAACAAAGTATCTTGACTCTGGAAGTATCTTCGGAGTACTCTCGCGGCAAATGCAAAGGGATTTAAGGGGCAGGGAGTATGAGGTCAGCCTGTGCTGGCAGCACACCAGAGAGAGGAAGCTCCCAAGGTGCTTTACTGAGCACACAGTACAAGCTGGGGGCCTGTGGAGGAAAGGCCGCGGAGCAGTCCTCCCTCACGTCTCACATCTCTTTGTTCCCATCACCATTTACATCCGCCATCAGCACAAATGTGAAAATTCAGGGAAAACAAACAAATGCTTTTTGATAAAAGTAAATAGTTGTGATTTCCGATTCAGATTTTTTAGAGCTGATGCTATCTGTAAAAATTAATAATAATAATATAGTCTATTTTACATATCAGGAAAGTGAACATGTTTCAATATAGCCATAGAGAGAGAAGGAACTTCACCCCTTCCTCACATCGAGGCATTTCATTTGCTGGTTGACGCAGACAAGAAGTGTACAGATTAGAAATGATTTCTTTCTTTTTTTTTTTCAACTAATAACCAATTGGTGCAACTCTCCTTGTCTCTAACCAAAGGCCCTTTCTGCCTTGTGTGCTCGTGCAGGACCTTCCTTCCTCGTGTATTTTGTCTGAACTTAAAGTAGCATTTTATTGAGTCACTTTTGAAGGATGAATTCAGAAGTATCATTAAGAACCTACCTTTTCAGGCTTAATAGCCAGAGTCCTATAGAGTTCTTATAGAAACAGAATAACTGAAACTCAGCATATACTATGCTTAGAAAGTATTGCATTTTGTTTTGGGTTTTCCCTTTACTTGTGGATGTATTGTAGGAATATAGCTTTTACCCTGTGCCGATTCAAAATAGAGTATTGTAAGTTCTCCCAGGCCCCCACCTGCCAAAAAGAAACATACCCAGATTTTTAATATGTGTACACCCTACCTGTACCTGTGTATGCGCACTGGGATATCTACCTGAGTCTCCAGTGAGAAGCTAAGCTTGATAGACGGGTGTTGATGGAGGAGAGGAAAGCAATGGTTTGGAGGCAAATACTGCTTTAACTTGATGGTCCATGTACCACCCATTCCTAAACCAACGAAAGTGGGAAAAAAACGAGTCCTCCCAAAGAAATGAATCTAGGGGCTGGAGGTGAATGGATGCCTGGTCCCTTTGGCAAATTCAGTAAAACTCATCAAGAACCCCACCAAACTTACACCATTATCAAAAAGGGCTAGGGACCAGGTAGCTCTGTGTCCTGATCACACAGGGGACTGTCCATGACCAGCAGAGAGAGGTGGGAAAGCTCTGGAGGAGTCCGTTTATTCACCTTTTTATCTTGGGGTAAAGAAGAGCAATAGGACTTCGGTGCAGTAGATTTCTCAGTGCCTTCTTTAGGAATTTTACCTTAAGCACACTTAATGGGGAAAGACAAAAGAGGAAGAACATTCATTCCCGTGAAGCCCCTTTCTCTAAAAGCACTGGGGATCAAGAAGGAAGACAATGACGATGGGGAAACGGCAAAATCCTGAGGAGGCCATTTCCTTTCAACCCACCTGGCTTGCCCCTTTGAATTGCTGGTGATACAAACTTTTTCAGACTGATTCCTGACCTCTCCTCCGCCGTGTCTTGGTAACTGTAAGCCTCACCCCTGCCCTTTCTCTGAATAAGATCCACGTTTCTAAGGAGAAAAAACAGAACCGTATTCCCTTCTGTAAAACTGTAATGTATTGTTGATGTTTGTAACTGTTGTATATTTCTGTCTTGCTCCAAGTTATGGCTGGAGTGTATAGTCCATGGGCAGGGGGAAATTTAAAATTCACCACGGACCAGGGTCACTAATGCCAGGTGTCTCTCTCTCTCTCTCTCTCTCTCCTTTCCTCATTCCTCTGTCAACTAGTCTCAAGTAACATGACCCCGGGCTTCAGCCTCCAGTCAAGTAACTTTGAATCCAATGTGGTGAGAAGCCTCTAGCATGTGATCCTTTGAGAAAGGACTTTTTCTACTGCTGCGAAGTTGGCAGGCGTTAAAAGGGGGCTTCCCCTGACTCCCCCAGCAGGACAGTGGAGAACCTGCAGCCCTGAGCTAAAATTTCCTCGCCTCCCACTGCTTATATGACAGCATCCAGATGCTTTCACTCAACCCCGGGCGACTCAAACCAGCCCTGGCTACACCCAGAAATAAGAGTTACCTCTGCATTTTCTGTTGCCATTTTTCTGGCTCTAGAAGTATCTGATGCGTGACTACATCATAGGATGTCCACGCATCTCAGAGTAGTCTATTTTTCTGTTCAGATAAAAAATATATATATGTATTTTTAGCAAATTTATAATTGGGCCATTGAGTCTAATTTCTTCTTTTGTAATACAGAATAACATCTTAGGGGTTTTATTGTTGGTCATAATCACAGCTGATATCTTCTGGTCTCCTTCACTTCCTCCTGTTGCTCCTTGGATCGTTTTTTTTCTTCTTCTTTTTGTTTCTGATTTCCTGGAGGTGGGGAAGGACTTTGGGGTCTGACTTCCCCATGCGGGCATTTCCTGACACAAGGCCTAGAATCTGTTGACCTGTTACTTTCCTCATTCTGTCTGTTCTATTTATTCTTAAAAACCCAGAACACAGATGCAGGAGGGAAACCAGGGGAAGCAGGGCTACAGATGGCCCTCAAAATCAGGATGGGATGTGGGATGGTTTAGCTCATCCTCCACACCGTTCCGGGGATCTAAAGGGACTGAGTTTGTTCATTTCCAGAGATCTTGGAATCTAAAATCTCGTGCGAGAAAACCTCCCTCTGGCATTTCTGAGATTCAGAAGACACCTAAACCCCTCTTGGCTGGCCTGTTGCCACGCCCAGCGCCCTGCTCTCCTGTGACATCAATTGGATCTGAAGGTCGGGGCACTTTCAGGTTCTTACGAAACTTAGAGAAAATCCTGGGCCTCAGATCTCATCAACTTTTTATCAGTTCTTCATTTCAGTCCATTTCCAACAGCCTTACCAAAAACCAGTGGCCAGACGAGCTTGCAGCCAAATCCTGAGAAGATGTGTCCCCAGAATCTGCCATCTCATCTCCCCTTCCCTTTCCAGCTGCCTGGCTCCATAGAGCCAGAGATTCGTGGCAAGGGCAGTGGTATTTTTCCAGCTTCTGCCTATCCAGGCCTCGGGGAGTGTCTGGACTATCCTGATAATTAATTCCACCAGGCGGTTTCCAGGAGTCGGGTAGGCAGAGGACATCTCACGAAGCAGTATCTTCAGCAGGAAACGATTCTCCATCCATCAGCTCATGCAGGAAGATGAAGTAAGCCCAGATGATCTCCATCTTGCATCTATAGATTTTCATATCCCACCTGCCTCGCTGTCAGCTACAGGGCTCCGGCCTCTGCCCAGGTCAGAGATCTGAGCCAAATCAGGACCCCCAGATGGCAGTGAGCCATCCCTGTTGGGTCAACCCCAAGAGGAAACCATCCGAAGTACAAATGTGTCATTCTGGACTAAGATTCTAATCAGCGTTTTCCCACCGCCCCCAAATTCCTGGTAATCTGGTTTGAACCAGAGCCAAATAAAACAGACAAGATTTTTTTAAACTACTGCACAAGAACAACAACAACAAAAAAATTATCTCCCAGTCATTTGCTAGGTTTGATGCCCAGATAAGCAAAGCCCCTTGCCTGTGGCCGTTTTCATCTAGAAGTGTAGTCTGGGTTTCCATCCACTGACCTTGATATTGGCTTAACCTGGAATTTCTCCTGAACTCCCCAAAATGCCATCTTGAAGACACGGATTTGGAAGGGACTCTGTCAATCGAGTGACCCCTCATCTTCACTGCTAACTAACTCTCCATTCCTTCTTGCAAAGGTCCTGGAAAGATCTCAAGGTTGGCGGGGATGGGGATGCATTTCGCCTGAGGGAGAGCCCACCTGCCCACATTATGTCTGCATGCCAGTCTCTGAAAGTTTCTCCTGCATGAAAGGGACAGGGCAGTCCATTTCGGCTCAAATTAAGGAAGCTCTCTAACAGGTGGGCCTGCCGCACCATGGAACTCCATGCCCTGTTGGGTAATGAGCTCTCTGTCAGCACAGGTGTTTGTTTAAAGACAGGCTAGCTGATGTACAAAACGGATGTTGCTGAGGGAACCTAGCACTGCATGCTGACCAAACTGAACGTCTGGGGAAGTTCTCTTTCCAGCACCTCCGCCCCACCCCCTTCCAATATATGCATGTGTGCGTGTGTGTGGTTTGAACATCTGAGCACAAGTTCAAGCCACTGGGGCAAAGGCAGAGAGCACGGTGAGCAGAAACTCAGATTCTAGAATGTGGAGCTTTCTGGGGGAATGCCAGGGAGGGAAGTGGCAACAGCGTACCCTGATCCTCTCTGCTCCCCATCTTGGACAGTTTTAGTGACTCTGTTGGTCGCTGATCCACCCCCAGGTCCCTGACAGGGACCACGCTGTGTGGGATGAGGCTCGTGCTCCCCTCCCCCAGGCCAGCCAAGGAGCAGTCCCCCCGTTTGGGTGGCCTTCTCACGGTGCTTCAGCCCTTCTCCCCAGGCCCTGGGCCCTCGTAGGCCTCAGGCTTTCTGTACAAGGGATACAATTTTCCTTTGCCCACTCGCCAGCTGCCTAATGAACAAACTGGCCAGGCAATAGCAAATGGTACCATCCCCAAAGGGATTTTTTTTTTTTTTTTTTTTTGGCAAATAAAACAGGAAATCCCATTCAAGACCCTTGAAAGTCCCCACCCAGTGAAGTAAGTCCAGAAGGGCCAAAAGAAAGAGACAGCCACAATCTAGTTTTACAACAAAACGAGGCTTCGGCTACCTGCAGGTTGAATGCTCACTCTCCCACCTCTGTAGCCCCTTCCCAAGTGAGTCTGGATACCGCCTTCTCCAAGGACAGCATGTGACAAAGAGGTTTTAAAGTTCCATCTAATTGTGTATGGTGGGCTTGGAGGAAGTGAGGCTTCATCCTCAGGGTGACCCCAAGTCCAGGAAGTCTCAGGTTGCTGCATTATAGGATGAGGCAAGGCCATAGGTTTTGATGGATAGTCTGAGCAGCTGCCTTCCTCCCAAAATTAAACAAAAACCCAGTTTCCAAGATCCCCCTCTGAGGCTCTGCCCTACAGAAATAGCTCAAGTTGCTGGCTGCAACGAGATGACAATTCTGGAAAATGAAGAAAACTCCCAATTCTGTCCCATGAGGATGCTCTGCAGAGTCCTGCATGGATTGTTGCATACTTCCTACCTCCCTAAACTAATCCAGGTTTGGAAAACAAGGAGGGAAGCACAGAAGAAGATGCCCATGAGGGGCTTCCCTGGTGGCGCAGTGGTTAAGAATCCGCCTGCCAATGCAGGGGACACGGGTTCGAGCCCTGGTCCGGGAAGATCCCACATGCCATGGAGCAACTAAGTGTGCCGTGTGCCACAACTACTAAGCCTGCGCTCTAGAGCCTGTGAGCCACAACTACTGAGCCTGCATGCCACAACTACTGAAGCCCCTGCGCCTAGAGCCCGTGCTCCGCAACAAGAGAAGCCACCGCAATAAGAAGCCCGCGCACTGCAGTGAAGAGTAGCCCCTGCTCGTCTCAACTAGAGAAAGTCCACGCGCAGCAATGAAGACCCAACGCGGCCAAAAAAAAAAAAAAAAAAAAGAATAAATAAAAAAAAAAGAAGATGCCCATGAGATCTGGACTTCTCCACAGCGGGGCTCAGACTCCCTGGTCTTCACCAGGGCTTTGGGGTCTCTCTCTGATGAGCTTGACATCTGAGCTCTGGATGCCTGCAGGGTGGAGAAGAGGAAGATCGGCAGCTGCTGGGTTGTGCAGCTGGCCCCTTTGCTCTCCAGGCCTGTCCTGGCTTCAATCCAAGGTCAAGGAACTCAGGGTTATCTCCCAACATATGACTCTGGCACATAGTGGTCACCCAACCTGTGGTGGTTGTTTTTTTTTTTGAGTGATTGTGTAAATGAGTGACTTCTGAGTGAATGAATGAATGAGTGAATGTGTGAGTGGAGAGAGGAGTTCATTCGTTCTCACCTGGCTTGAGGTTTTCCTAACTGGGAAGGAAGGAGAAATGGGAGGCTCCTCCCACTGAAGCCCGTAAGCCCCATCAGTGTCATCTGTTCTTTGACTCAGTTGGGGGTCAAGATGACGGTCAAATTTTCTGCCCTAAGGGTCTTCTCAGAGCTACACTTCCAGGGGGCTATGGGGACAGCCCCAGCCTCTTTTTGACCCTCCTATCCTGCATTTTCAGCCTCGTGCTCTAGTTTAGCTCACACTAGCCCATGGGAGACTACAAGGTGGTTTTCCAATAGGCTAAGCCAAGGGTCCAAGGTAACAGTTTCCCCTGGTCTGGGACTTGCTGGGGGCAGGAATGTGGGAGCTGATATCTGGAAACTGGATCGCATTCCCTGAGCCGTGGGAGCTGAGCTGGAAAACAGGGCCAGCCTGTCCTCCAGCTCTGAGAGCCAATGGTCTTCCTTTTTTCTGAGCCCAATGCCCCCCCATGGTAGCATGCTCCCTGATCCCATCAGCTAAGACCCTCTGTCTCTCCCAGGAACCATGGCGTGAGGTTGAGGCTTTTCTGCCGGCAAAGCCATTCTGATCGCCCCACCCGTAATGGGGGCCAATCACATTAGCCATAAATGACCAATGTCCTTAGCCACTCTTTTCTCGGGGTCACGTTCATGGGTTCTGTTCATCTCTGGTCAGTTGATGTCTCTAGTCCTTCCTGTAAAGGTGAAAATGAGCATCATACACACACACACACACACGAGGAAACCAAACAACAAAAAACCCAGTGTCTTTTTATGCATGTGATGAGATGAAATTGTGACCTCCAGCTGCTGTCCTGTCTTGTAAAATATGTCCAAAAATGTTTAAGAGTTGCTAAGCAAATGGTCCCTTAATGAGTCTGCAGAGTTCAATAAAAAAAGGTATGGAGAAAACAAGCTTGGTGGTTTATTTTCTGGAGGGCACAAGGAGGTGAGGGTGTGACATTCTGTAAGGGAGGCAGAATTGGAGAGCCTGGGGACCTGGAGGAGCAGCGCTGACTGTTTCTCTCCATCTGAAAGAGAGGAGGCATGAAAACATTACTGATTTGTCATCCCAATATTCAAGCAGTGGTCACCTAACCCATACTGTGTCCATGGAACCCCAATTCTGGTCATTTGACTCTCATGTCAACGACGCCTGGGTATTCCTAGCCTTGATACCTCATAAAAATGTCTCCTAATACAACTTATAAGCTCAAATGCCTACAGAAGTTAAGCAGGTAACATAACTGAGTAAAGCAACCCAGCTAAGACACATAGGGAGCAGTGGTGAGTGTGGCGAACTGAAGATCACATTCCCTGTCTAAAGGGGTGAACTCTATTCATCTCTGGCTGGTTGTCACCACACAGAGATGCAGGCCCAGCAATGCCAGATCCTCAGACTTTTTCAGAGAAGTCAGAAATCTTGATTTTTATGGGAAGTATCCCAACTTTTTAGTGTTAACAACTAATTCTGGTTTTTTCTTTTGGTCCTGTAGTAGCCAAATAAAAACATCTGTGGACAGGCTACCCTGCTCATACGTTGCCCTTTTGTGATCACCTTGATTGACAGGGCTTGATGATTTCTATATTAGTTATCCATTGCTGTGTAACAAGTTACCCCCAAACTTAGTAGCTTGAAACATTTATTATCTCATAGTTTTTGTGGGTCAGGTATTCAGGAGGGTCTTTAGCTGAGTAGTTCTGGCTGGCGGGGTGGGGGGTAGTTTCTCATGAGATTGTAATCAAGACATCAGCTGCAGTCATCTGAAGGCTGGACTGAGGCTGGAAGATCTGATTCTGACATGGCTCAGGAGGCCTCAGGTCCCTGCTGGCTGTTGGCAGGAGGCCTCAGTTCCTCACCATGTGAGCCGCTCCACAGGACTTTTTGAATGTTCTTACAGCATGACAGATGGCTTCCCCCAGAGTGGGTGATCAAAGAGAGAGAAAGCGAGGAGGAAGCACAATGGCCTTTGTGACCTAGTCTCAGAAGTCAGCATCACTTCTACCAAATTCTATTCATTAGCTCATACTCAAGATAAGAGGAATTGGGGACTTCCCTGGCAGTCCAATGGTTAAGACTCCACACTCCCAATGCAGGGGGCATGGGTTCGATCCATGGCTGGGGAACTAAGATCTCACATGCTGCATGGCAAAAAAAAAAAAAAAAAAAGAGGAATTGCACCTTATAAACACAAAAGTATGGAAGAATTTGTGGACATATTTTAAAACCACTACATTTCAAAGCCTGGAAAGAGTGGTTTCCAACTTTAGAACTTCATAGGCCAACAAAATTGCCAATTCAGTTTGGGGAAGTATATAAGCCTTGCTGGCATTTTTTTTTTTTTTTTTTGCCAAAGCAACGACCATGTACTATCACCATTTCCTAGTAAAACAAAAGATATTTCAAATCTCCCCCCAAAAATATTATCTCAGAATAAAAGACTGTCCTTAAAAAGTGGAACTTTTATTTTTTCCATAGATCAGGGTTTCTCAGCCTCAGCACTATTGACATTTGGGGCTGGATCATTCTTTGTGATGGGGGCTGTCCTACACACCGTAGTATGTTTAGTAGCATCCCTGGCCTCCACCCACTAGATTCCAAGAACACCCTCTCCCCAGCTGTGACAACCAAAAATGTCTCTAGACATGGCCGGATGTCCCCTGAGGGACAAAATCACCTCCAGTTGAGAACCACTGGAAAGAGGTACAAAATTCAAAATCCAAAAAGTATATTGAAAGGTGAAATTTCCCTCACACCTCTAGATCCCAGGCCCCCTGTCTCCAGAAGCAACTACTGCTACCAGTTCCTCATATATACTTCCAGAGACATTCTTGTCAAACACACACACACACACACACACGTATATGTGTGTGTGTATGTGTGTGTTTGGTTTTACCCCACACAAACAGTAACATTTACACTGCTCTGCACTTTGCTTGTTTCATTTAATATATCTTGAAAATCATCCTGTATGGATACACGAAGAGCTTCCTCATTCTTTTGCAAGCCTATGTCCTATTCTATTGTACACAGTAACTGCTAGTCTCCTACAGCTGAACATTCAGGTTGCTTCCAAACTTTTGCTGTAACAAACAGTTCTGAAATGAATGGCCTGTCAGCCGTTCCTGTGGGCTCTGCCTTCAAAATAGATCTGGAATCTGCACTTCTCACCCCTCCGCTGCCATAGCTCTGGGCCAGCTTGTCATTGTCTATAGCCTAATGATTGCAGCAGCCTCCAGACCAGGCTCCCTGTTTCCGCCTTTGATCCCTTTCAGGCCCTTCTCAACACAGTGGCCAGAGGGATCCTGTCAAACTGTCAGTTCGATCATGTCACTTCTCTGTCAAAACCTTCCAAAGGCTTCCCATCACATTCTGAATAAAATCCAAAGTCCTTGGCATTGTCTACAAGGCCATACATCCCCTGGCCCCTGCCTGCCGCTCTGATTTCGTCTCCTCCTGCTCTCCCCTAAGGATGCTTCACTGTCACTGGTCTCATCGCTGTCCTCAAACATGCCCAGCATGGGTTTATCTAGTGATGCTGCTCCTTTCTGGCCCCCCTCTCAGACCCTTCCACCCTCTCTGACCTCCTATCTTATTACTCTTTACTTCCTTCATTCCCCATCACACACATTAGCCACCAGCCAATTTTCCAATACACCAAGCACACTTCCACCCTAGGGCTTTTGCTCTGGCTCTCCCCCTCTACCTGGAACATCTTCTCCAGGCTAGTCACAGTGGCTCGCTCCCTATTTATAGTAGCAGCCTCCCACACTGACCCCCCTCACATGCACACATCTCCCAATCCATCCCCTTCTCTGCTTTATTGTTCTCCATAACGATTACCACCCTGTATTTTATGTGTTCATTTTGCTTATTGTTTACTCCCTCCAATAGAATGTAAATTCCTCCCTCCTGCAGAGGGGAAACTCAAAAGCTGAAAAGCCAAGAGAACAAAGACTGAAAAAAAGAGAAGAGAATATACAAGCACTGTAGGGTAACTACAAAAGGTTTAACATATATGTAATGGGAACACCAGAAAGAGATGAAAAAGACGAACAAATGAAATATTTGAAAAATAATGATTGATTATTTCTGCAAAGTAATGTCAGACACCAAACCACAGATCCAGGAAGTTGGGAGAACACAAAGTAGGATAAATGCAAACAAAACACAAAAATCAAACAGACAAAAAACACCCTACACTCAGGCATGTGATTTTCAAACTATAGAGAATCAAAGATAAGAAAAAATCCTGAGAGAGCTGAGTGCTGGCCCACCCAGCGGCTGCTGCTCAGCTGCTTTCCAGCGCAGTTGAATCCACCTCTCCAGGGATCCGGGTCCCGCTCCATGGCCGCTCTCTCCTCGACGCCTCGCAGGCGGGGGTCGCCACAATTCACTTCTTGCAATTCACAATTCACATCGTCCCTCCGGAAGCTCAGAAGGCTGTCCTGGGCTGCAGCTGGGTGCAGGTGAGCCCCCAGGAGGGGGTTGGGGAGGGGAAGGGGGCGGGGATTCGAGCGCGGTGGGTCGTCGTGGAATGCGTGGAGGGGCATGTTGGCTCGTTTGACTGAGGCGGGAGGTAAAATCTGAAGAGGCTGAGCCCCTGCCAGGCTTCTGTCTTCACCGGGAAGTGCATGCACGAGAGCAGTTGTCCTACTGAGCGCTGACCTTGCGCTGCTGAAAGGAGGAGCAGAAGGGTGAGTCCCAACTACCGTGTGACCTTGGGCGAGTCCCCTCCTCAGGTCTCTGATTCTCGCCGGTGCCTGCTGAGTGCGGCAGCTATTTTGCAGCGTGGTGTCAGTTTAGACCTAACTGCTGGGCATGGCATTAGGCTTGGCCCGTAGTCATAGTAGTAGACGGTAGTAGTAGACGGTGGCACTTATTGCCATGATGAACCCAAATACCCCAAACCTCCACTGTGACCTATCTTATCGGTCCTGGCATCATTAATAGGAAGACCTTCTGAGCCTGGCTGGGGGAACTGGAATGCCGTAGACTGAAATTCCTTAAATTCCACGTGTTCCTTCCCCTCTCTTCTCCCTCAGAATGCCTATTAAACTAACTGACCAAAATGAAAAAGAAAGGAAGGAAGGGAGGAAGGAAGGGGGGGGGGGAGGGAGGGAGAGAGGGAGAGAAAGAAAGATGAAAGGAAAGGAAAAAGAAATAATCCTGAAAGAAGCCCAAGGAAAAAACACCTCTCCTTTAGAGGAACAAAGATAAGAATTACATCCAGCTTTTCCTCAGAAACCATGAAAGCAAGAAGAGAGTGGAATGAAATATTTAAAGTGTTGCAAGAAAAAAACAAAAAGCCTACAATTCTGGACCCTCCAAAATTATTCTTCAAAAGTGAAGGAGAGGGCATTCCTTGGCAGTCCAGTGGTTAGGACTCAGCTTTCACCGCCCAGGGCACGGGTTCAATCCCTGATCAGGGAAGTAAAATCCTGCAAGCGGCAGAGCGTGTCCAAAAAAAAAAAAAAAAAACGTGAAGGAGAAATAGTGATTTTTCTCAGACAAACAAAAACTGAAGAAATTTATGGCCAGTATACCTGCCTTGAAAGAAATATTTTTATTTTTTTATTTGTTTGTAATTTTCACTTTCAAACATTAAACATACTTCAAAGAACTCAAGAGAAACATAATAGTCTATCCTATTCACCCAGATATTTCCTTATCTGCTATTGTTCTGACGATAATGGAGTCATCATAGTTCAGGCATATAAAAATGGAAACGTCTGCCATCGAGAATCTGGTCTCAGACGTGTCCTTACATCAATGAGAACTTGAACTTTCTTTGAACTTTGCCAAACCCAAGGATGCCACTTGTCCTACTGAGAACAACATAACCAGCTGCAACCTTATGGTCTCAAGGTTCCTCCTTGTAACTATGTAATCAAAGAAATGATTTTAAAAAGTTATTTAGGACTTCCCTGGTGGCGCAGTGGTTAAGAATCTGCCTGCCAAGGCAGGGGAGAGGGTTTCGAGCCCTGGTCCGGGAAAATCCCACATGCCACAGAGCAACTAAGCTCATGCACCACAACTACTGAGCCTGTGCTCTAGAGCTTGCGAGCCACAACTACTGAGCCCAAGTGCCACAACTACTGAAGCCCGTGTGCCTAGAGCCCATTCTCTGCAACAAGAGAAACCACTGCAATGAGAAGCCTGCACACCGCAAGGAAGAGTAGCCCCCCTCTTGCCACAACTAGAGAAAGCCCACGTGCAGCAACGAAGACCCAACGCAGCCAAAAATTAATTAATTAATTAATTTTAAAAAATTAAATTAAATTTAAAAAATAATTTAAGGAGAAGGAAAATGATATAAGTCAGAAACTCAGATCTACATAAAGAAAGAACAACCATCAAAGAAGAAATAAGTGAAGATAAAATAAAAACTTTTATTTTTCTTATTCTTAAATGATCTAATAAACAAGTGTGCCCCAGATAATAACAGCAACAATGTATTCCATTATGTATGCTTATATACATGTATGTATATGTATATATAAATAAGTATATATACATACACATACATATATGTGTGTATATATATACACATATGTATATATATATGTATATATAGGTATATGTATATATAAGCGAAATGAATGACAGCAATGATGCAAGAGACAGGAGGGAGAAGTTAGAATTAGTTTGTTACTATAAGGTACTCACACTACCTGTGAAGTTGTATAGTGTTATTTGAAAGTGGATTTGTATTAGTTGTAAATGTATATTGCGAACTCTAGGGCAACCACTAAAGAAGTTTTTTTAAAAAGTATAATGGGGCTTCCCTGGTGGTGCAGTGGTTGAGAATCCGCCTGCCAATGCAGGGGACACGGATTCAAACCCTGGTCCGGGAAGATCCCACATGCCGTGGAGCAACTAAGCCCGTGCACCACAACTACTGAGCCTGCGCTCTAGAACCCATGAGCCACAACTACTGAGCCCATGCACCACAACTACTGAAGCCCATGCACCTAGAGCCTGTGCTCCGCAACAAGAGAACCCACCACAATCAGAAGCCTGCGCGCAGCAATGAAGACCCAACACAGCCAAAAATAAATTAAATAAATAAAATGAAAGTCTGTCAGAAAACAAAAAATAATACTTTAAATGTAAATGGATTAAATTCTCCAGTCAAAAGACAGAGTGGGGCTTCCCTGGTGGCACAGTTGTTGAGAGTCCGCCTGCTGATGCAGGGGACACGGGTTCGTGCCCTGGTCCGGGAAGATCCCACATGCCGCGGAGCGGCTAGGCCCGTGAACCATGGCTGCTGATCCTGCGCATCCGGAGCCTGTGCTCTGCAACGGGAGAGACCACAACAGTGAGAGCCCCGCGTACCGCAAATAAATAAATAAATAAAAATAAAAACACAATACCGTTTACATTAGCAGCCAAAAAAAAAAATTTATAACAGCCAAAAATCTGTTATAAATCCAACAGATATGTATAAGATCTATATCAGGAAAACAACAAAAGTATAATGAATGAAATCAAAGAAATGAATAAATGGAGAGATACTCCATCTTACAGATATGAAGACTCATACTGTCAAGATGTCAGTTCTTCCCAACTTCATCTAAAGATTCCCTGCAATGCCAAGCAAAATCCCAGCAAATTATTTTGTGGATATCAAGAAACAGATTCTAAAGTTTATATGAAGAAGTAAAAGATCCTGAATAGAAAACACAATATTGAAGAACAAATATTAGGGAACTGACAGTACCCAACTTCAAGACTTATTTTAAAGCTATAGTAATTATTCACTCAACACATATACTGGCATCTTCTTCATGTCAGCTATGGATAAGCATTGCAATTCTGAGATAAAATAAGACATCCTTCCCTCCTCTGTTTCTTTTTCCTTCCTTCTTTTCTCCCTTTCCCCCACCTTTCCTTCCTTCCTTCCTTCCTTCCCCTTCTTTATTTTCCTCCCTCCTTCACGCCTTCTTGCCTTCCATAAACATTTATTGAGCACTTGCTGTGTAGTAGACCCTCTGCTTGGTGCTGGATTGGGCAGAGTCCCTGCCCTCATGAAGGTAACAATCTAAAGAGGGAGCCCACACTCATTCACCTTAGAAACAGGTGAGGGGGCTTCGAAAAAACCCACACATACACACACATGCATACACACAGATCACATGTGCCTGCAAGAAACAGGATGTGACCCAAGATCTCCTATTGTCCCAGATGCTTTGCTAAGCCCTTCCCACGTGTTATCTCCCCCAATCCTCACGAAGCACTACTAGGAAAACACTGTTATTACCTGTATCTTGCAGCCAAGGGGACTGAAGCAAAGGGCAGTAAGGTGACTTGTCCAAGGTAACCTAGCTAGGAAGAGGCAAAGCCAAGATTTTAACCCAGGTCTGTCACTTTTACCAGGTTACTACCTCTACCAAAAGGATCAAGCATAATAATTCAGTAGACAGAGCAGTGCAGGGTTTGAGAGGGCTTGTACAGAGCCAGACTGCCTGGGTTCAAAATCCTGACTCCTCCATTTAGTAGTTATATGGCATCAGGGAGGTCTCTAGCTTCTGTGCCTCAGTGTTCCCATCTGCAGAATAAGGCTAATTCCCTTAAGCAACGTAGATATTAATTAAGTACCTCAGGGCCAAGAATGGGATGAGGTGACCGAGGCCGAATTGTACCAGTGCAGAGTTGGATTCTGTCTTTATTTGAAATGTTGATATCTTGTTCATTGTGGATTTTTTGCATTAATATTTTTAATATGCTTTATCTTGATTACTGAGTTTGGGGCACACTCTTAAATATTGCATGAGAGATGACTTCCTCACTCACCTCACCCTGGTCTTGGCCCTTCCCCCTCCCCCACTCGGAATTTGCAAAGCAAATTCCTGCCTTAAAGAGAGAGACCCATATTCTAGAGGGGAAGGCTACCAATCAACAGAATTAAAATGTATGACACATCTGGTGCTAAGAAGAAAAATGAACTTGAGTAAAGAGACAGAAAGAGACACAGCAAAAAATAGTACCTATCTCACAAGGTTGGTGTAAAGATTAAAGCAAATGATCCACATAGAGCGCCTAGTATAGAGGCAGGCACATGGTAAGTGCTACTTAAACACTGGCCATTACTTACAGCTTGGGACAGTGTTTCATAAACTGTGAGTTGGGACCCCCTGGTGCCAGGGTTCTTAAACTTTGTGTGCTGTGGACCCCCAGGCAGTCCAGTGAAGCCCACAGACCCCTTCTCAAATAATAATTTTAAGTGCATAAAATAAAATACCTAGGTTTACAAAAGAAACCTATTCTGTTGAAATGCAATTATCAAAATATTTTTAATATATGATACAATGATACATGTACTTCTTAGCAAATCAAATAACAGGACCTAGCAGTGGGTCTAGTAACTACCATAATTTTGAGGTAGAGAAGCATTTATAGGCTGTTTCAAGGCATCTGAAACAGCTATAATGGGATGCAAAATAATCTATAGTGTTTGTTAGTGACAATGTCACAAATACTGCTTATGGTACTAAGATTGTTTTGCCCAAATTTCTAACTAAAGGAAGTGCTACATTTCAACTAGAAGTCAGTGAAAATAAAGCTATAGAGTTTTGTCCCATCCAAGTTCACAGACCCAGATTACAAATTCCTGCATTAGGGGACTTTGAAATCTATTTCATGGGTCACAACTAGCACTTTTTTGATGAAAGAATGATATAGACTAGACCAGATTAGAACAGAACATAATAGATCAGCATGCATTGCTCACAATAAAGTGAGTACAGATTCATGAAGCTTTCATTTCACTTGTGTGTGTGTGTGTGTGATACAGGTCATGATGCAAAAATACTTCTTCCTGCAACTCATGGTCAAAAATACCTGAGGAGCAACAGCGCAAGGGAAAGCAGGTCCAGCACAGCCACTGGCCACTGCCGCACCGCAGGTACACACTTCCACGTCCCTCCCTCTGGGGGCCCTCATCGGCCTTGGTTTGACCTCTGTCTACATTTCTGCCCACACACAAGTGTACACACACGACCCAAACTCAAAAAACACTGTGTTGTCAGTGGCTGCACAGTTGTTTCCCCCGTCCTCAGGAAGAGGAGCAGGTGTGGTGATGCCCATGTCCTGAGCTCATTGCCTGCCTGGGGACATGCCCCTCCTGATGGCCACATGTCTCCACAGCAAATATTAGGCAAGCTCTTTGTGAAGAGCCAGCTGGCAGCATGTCTGGAGGTGCCGGGCTGCAAAGGTTTGGGGCTAATTAAACAGCATCTGATGAGACACTCTAGGAAGCTAAGGCCAGCAGATATTCTTGTGCTTTTCTGAAATGTGTGTGTGTTCTTCTTATTGTCCATCCTGGATATCAAAGGAGTCAGGGAGAGGGTATTGGAATCAGAAAAACAAAACTTCTAAGGGAATCTACTCTCGGTTTCCCAAGGGGAAGGGGGTTTGACCCTCTGCAGATGGGAAATGAGGAAACAAATGATTCGGCTGTCAGATGTGTTGGCAATTAATCCTGTGCTAATAAACAGGAAATTGCTGAAGGGGAAAGAGGGCCTTTGGGGTGAGGGGGTGGGATTTCAAGCTGCAGCTCAATCTAGTGGTTCAGAAGAGAAATGTTGGGGTCTGAAGCATCTGAGTGTAAATTCTGCCTACACTACTTCTTTGCTGTGTGACCTAGGGCAAGTTATTTTACCTCTCTGTGCTTCATGAACTTGTAACAGCTAGTTCCCAGGGCTGTAGTGAGGATCAAGTGTGCTGTCTCTTGTAAAGTCCTTGTCACAGTCAATTAAAGTTACTGTGGGGCTTCCCTGGTGGCGCAGTTGTTGGGAGTCCGCCTGCCGATGCAGGGGACACGGGTTCGTGCCCCGGACCGGGAAGATCCCACGTGCTGTGGAGCGGCTGGGCCCGTGAGCCATGGCCACTGGGCCTGCGCGTCTGGAGACTGTGCTCCGCAACGGGAGGGTCCACAGCAGTGAGAGGCCCGCATACCGCGCAAAAAAAAAAAAAAAGTTACTGTGGCTTGTCCCTCTCTGCACCAGACTGTAAGCTCCATGCAGGAAACAACCATGTCTTATCTCTGTTCCAAGCACCAGCACAGAGCCTGGCACAGGGAAGGCACTCAGTAAAAGTTTGCTAAATGAATTCAGGCATTCATTTCACAAATATTTATTGAGCACCTTCTCCGTGCCAGGTCCTAGGGAGACAAAGGTGAATGAGGTAGGCATCTGTGCTCTCATGGGGTTTGTATTCTCATAGAGCAGACAGCCAATAAACAAATAGGCAAATAAGTAAACAAAAAGATATAAACTGCTCAGCGCTATGGAGAAAATGAAACAGGTGGTGATATCGGATGACTGGGCAGTCAGGGAAGACTGCCCAGAGGTGGTGATTGTGAGACAAGATCTGATTGACAGAAGGAGCTAGCCACCAGAAGAGCTGGGAGAGCTTTTCAGGTAGAAGGCACAGCAAGTGCAAAGGCACTGAGGTAGGAACACTCTCAGGAGGCCAGCTTGGCTGGAGAGGGATGAGTGAGGAGAAGAGCGGTGGGTAGGAGGTGGGAGAGGTCAGCAGGGGTCCATCACACAGCACCTTGTTAAGCAGGGTAACTCTGAGTACAATGGGCAGCCACTGGGAGGTTTAAGCCAGGGAACAACACAGTCTGTGCATCCAGGAGCCTCTCACATAATGAAAACAGTCCCCACTGAACCTAGAAGAATCTGCTCCTCCAAGGCAGCATCTGAGAGCTCAGCCAGGAGCAGCTCAGCCGGGAGTCGCTACCATCCATCCTTGTCTCGGCCACCTAGCGCCCCATTAAAATAAATGAGGTCTTTGCTGACTTGATTTCCAAATGAGTCCAGCCGCTCAAGATCTTTATTCCAGGAAATGTGAAATTTATGTAATGAAAATTAAAAGAGAAACTGGAGAAGCAGCTCCTTAAGTGCCTGCTTTCTGGGTAAGTGAGCCAGGTTTGCTCATCTGGCAGGAGTTGGATGAAGGCGCCACCCAAGGGAACCTGTGACCAGCAGGGAGGCAGGGAGCACGTTGGCTGCAGGCAAGGATGAAGCCCCCAGACCTCCTTCGTTTCCTCCAAAAAAAAAGCCATGATCATAATAGCTCATGTTCACTGCTACCTGCCCAGCCCTGTTCTAAGCGCTTTACTTACATGGGTTATTTCATTTAACCTTTATGACAACCAGATGGCGTAGGCACTACTATGTTCCCCATTTTATAGATGGGAAAACTGAGGCTCATGTTGGAGAAATGACGCTATCAAGGTCACACAGCAAAATAGTGGCCAAAATGGGACTCAGGTCTTTTGTCTATTATCCCCACAGACCCTCTTGCCCAGAGCTCAGACAAAGTGAAATGGAAGAAAGGCTCAGGAGGCAGGGAGATCTGGGTTCAAATCCAAGCTTCAACTACGGATCTGCTCTGTGACCTTGGACAAGCTGCTTCCTTCCCTGAGGCTCAGTTCCTTTATAATCTTAGCCCCTTCACTGAGTTCATCTCTGAATTAAGGGAGATAATGTATAAAGATGCCAAGCACAGGATTTCAGATGCCTTCTCAAACCAATTTAGCTTTAAAAACCAATTGTAAACTCTTAAAACTGGAAATTCTTCAGGCAATAGTTTCAGGTACAGTTGGATCCAGAGGCTCTAAAGATGCCAAGGGCTCATTTTCTTTCTCTTTTTCCATGTAGTGGACCCTCCTTCCAGGATCATATCAGATTTCTTATAGCTAGAAATCTAGGTTGAGAGAGAGAGCATTTTTCCCAACAGGGCAGCAAAAGTCCTAGGATTCACTCTGATTGGACCAACTTGGGTCATATGCTCATTCCATAACCAATCTTTATAGCCAGAGGAATGGACTATGCTGATTGGGCCACCTGGGCCACATGCCCGCTCCTGGAGTTAGGGGAAGGGGTGCAGAAAGCCCTCCCCCTAGCTCCAAAGTCTGGGACATTTGGACTGTGAGGGGGAGAGGCTAGGTTCCCCCCAAAAAACTGGGGTGCTGTTACCAGAAATACTGTATACTGGGCCAGCAGGAATACCAGATGGTGCTCCTGGCACATAGTAGGCCATAAATAAATACATGTGCAATTGAATGAACAAATATCTACCCCCAGAGGATGGTTGTAAGGATGAAATGAAAATAGGTATGCAAGTCCCTGGCACATAGCAGCACTCAATAAATCTTGTCTTAGAGGAACAAGAGGTGCTCAGATTGGGCTTGGATTCTGGTCATGTGCTGATGAGCACAGATGCTGGAAGAAACTAGAAGGAAAGGCTTCCCTTGCCTCAGCCAGGCCTCCCCCACATTCATTTTATATACACCCCCAGGGCAGAGCAGGGCCAGGACTATGGTAAGGAGTGTGTGGCATAAATTGTTAAGGGCAGACCAGAAAACTCAGTAATCAAGATAAATAATATTTTAAAAAATCAATATTGTAAAAATCCATGATATTCAAAATATTAACATTTTAAATAAAGACATATCCATATGCACACATTTACATATCACTTATATGCAAGCGTCCAGACACATGCACATATGGACATTTTCACAGACATTTTTTTGCTTTTTTGGTTTTTTTAACATCTTTATTGGAGTATAATTGCTTTACAATGGTGTGTTAGTTTCTGCTTTGTAACAAAGTGAATCAGCTATACATATACACATATCCCCATATCTCCTCCCTCTTACATCTCCCTCCCACCCTCCCTATCCCACCCCTCTAGGTGGTCACAAAGCACCGAGCTGATATCCCTGTGCTGTGCGGCTGCTTCCCACTAGCTATCTATTTTACATTTGGTAGTGTAGATATGTCCATGCCACTCTCTCACTTTGTCCCAGCTTACCGTTCCCCCTCCCTGTGTCCTCAAATCCATTCTCTATGTCTGTGTCTTTATTCCTGTCCTGCCCCTAGGTTCTTCAGAACCTTTTTTTTTTTTTTTTTTAGATTCCATATATATGTGTTAGCCTACAGTATTTGTTTTTCTCTTTCTGACTTTTCTCTCACAGACATGTTTTTATGTTTCAATGTTTACTCATAAATCTGCACAGGACCACTGCACGGCACAGCCCCAGGAGGTCTCATCACATTGTAATCTGCATGGATGGCGTCCCCTGCATTGTGTGGGCATAGCATCCGTGGCCAAGCACAGCCACATGTTTGTGTGAACAAATATGTACGCACATCTCCATCCATGTGTACACATCCACATCCACGGCACAACCACCCATCTACCACTAAATGTGTGCCACATAACACCATACATGCACACGTGCCAAGAGATATAACTGCACAATATGGTTTCATACATGCTCACTTTCCTGCGCCAGAGCCTTTGCACTTGCTGTTTGCTCTGTCTGGGATGTTCTTGCCCCAGATAAACACATAGCTCCCTCTCTTCCCTCCTTCAACCTGTGCTCAAAGGTCACTTTCTCAACGAGACTCTGACACCCTACCACTGTCTAAAAGTGCAAACCTTCACCCACAGTCCATATCCCCCCCACCATCACCTTGCTTTATTTTTTCTCCTGAACATTTAAAATCATCTGACATAATATGTATTTTTCCTTTTTATCTTATTTAATGTCTACCTGCTAAAATGTCAGCTCTATGCAGGCAGGGATTTTTGTCTGCTTTGTTCACTGTTGTATTCCCAGCCTCTAAAACATTGCCTCACACAGATTGGGTGCTCAATAAATATTTGTTAAATGAATGAATAAAGCCAGGGAAGTGGGGATCCCTGAGAATGACTGAGACCAACTTTCCCACTACCCCAGCAGAAAGGCAATCAAAAGTCAGATGTATCAAAAGGTAATTTCTAGAACTTAGTAACAATGCAAGATACATCTTAAGTGATGTAAGAGTATTATTTCATTTAATTATCACAGCAGCCCCAGAAGGTATCCATACTATTGCCTATCCCCTGTTTACATTGGAAGGAACCAAGGCACTGAGAGGTTAAATCACTTGCACGGGCTTCCCTGGTGGTGCAGTGGTTGAGAGTCCGCCTGCCGATGCAGGGGACACTGGTTCGTGCCCCAGTCTGGGAAGATCCCACATGCCGCGGAGCGGCTGAGCCCCTGAGCCATGGCCGCTGAGCCTGCGCTTCCGGAGCCTGTGCTCCGCAACGGGAGAGGCCACAACAGTGAGAGGCCTGCGTACCGCAAAAAAATTAAAATTAAAATTAAAAAATCACTTGCACAAGATGTCACGGTGCAGAAGTAGGCAAAGCTGGGATTCAAACCCAGCACGCTGGCTCCACATAGCCCAGACTCTCCTACACACACACACACACACACACACACACACACACACACACACACACACAAACTTATATAGTGCCACCAAGTCCTTTCAGTTTTTAGGCAACTCTCAGAAAAGAAACCTCCTTCCCCCACACTGGGTGTGTGGAGTCCCCACCCTCTGCCAGTCCCATCCCCATTGTCCTCACTGCATCCCAGCCAAATGCAAATCTGCATCCCTGGTGACAGCTGGAAGCTGTAGGCTGTCCAGTTGTCATGGCGATGGTCTCCAGCTCCTATAAACAGTCCTACCTCCTGGCTGCTGGGCTGGCTTACTCTTACCATACTTAGAAGCTGTTCCCTGGGCCTTGCTTCATACTTGACCCCTTCTGGGTGGCTGGGTGTGCCCGAAGGTCCACATGTCTATCCTGTTCCCACCGGGGAGCCACAGGAAGCTTGGAAGCAGGGCACCTGGCTCCCACCTCCCTTCCTTTCCCTTCTTGGCTACGTGACTTTAAGCTGTCGCTTCCCCTCCTGTGCCTGCTTTACAGGGTGGCCATGAAGAGTTAATGAGCTCAGTCATTCATTTATGCCACAAATTATTATTGAGCACCTACCATGTGCCAGGCAATGGTGTAGGTACTGGGGGTACAGCAGTGACCAAGATAGACCAGGTCCTCTGGGATTCAGACAACAAAAAAGTTCTGGGAAGGAGATAATAGAGCTGAATGTGTATGAGTGGAGGCATCAGGGCAGAGACTACTTAGGGTGGTCGGGGAAGGCCTCTCTCATGGGTGACACTTGAGCTAGAGCAGAATAAGCAGATAGCCATGCAAATATATAGGGAAAGAAGAGAGTGCAGCATGTACAAAGGCCCTGAGGCAGGGATGAACTGGACTATTTAAGGCACAGAAGGCCCTTCCCTCAGAATGATGCTTATAACACTAGGAAGGCAGCTCCAAGGTATGAACTCCAACACTGCAGGTTGAGGGAGAGAAAGTGAACATTGACAAGGCATGCTGCTCATGGTGGCAGGATGAAGCTGACCTCATAGCCAGCTGCTGCAGGTCCAGCTTCCAGCTCTTGGAGGGCAGCCCTCGGACTTGGAGTCTGAGCCTCTGCACCAGGTAAGAGGAGTAAAAGAACAGAAATAATACAACATATTCTAGATGCTTTACATGTATTAACTAGTCTATTCTTCACATTCCTAAGGGAGAGTTTACTGTTCTCATCATCTCCATTTTATAGATGGAAAGCTAAGGCAAAGAGCTACTTACCCAAGTCCCATGAATTGTTTATTTTAAATATCAAGCAGTCCAATAAAACATAGCATCACTCTAGATATCCAGGTGGGACCAGCAGGGACCAGTGCAAAATGATAACACAGGGCCCCTTGTTCAAAAATGATTAAGAATCTCAAGACAGGGACTTCCCTGGTGGCGCAGTGGTTAAGAATCCACCTGCCAGTGCAGGGGACATAGGTTTGAGCCCTGGTCTGGGAAAATCCCACATGCCACGGAGCAGCTAAGCCCGTGCACCACAACTACTGAGCCTGCACTCTAGAGCCTGTGAACCACAACTACTGAGCCCACGCACCACGACTACTGAAGCCCGCGCACCTAGAGCCCGTGCTCCGCAACAAGAGAAGCCACCACAATGAGAAGCCCGTGCACCGCAACGAAGAGTAGCCCACGCCCGCTGCAACTAGAGAAAGCCCATGTGCAGCAACGAAGACCCAACACGGCCAAAAATAAATTTTAAAATATATATTTTGGGGGGCTTCCCTGGTGGCGCAGTGGTTGAGAGTCCACCTGCCGATGCAGGGGACATGGGTTCGTGCCCTGGTCCGGGAAGATCCCACATGCAGCGGAGCGGATAGGCCCATGAGCCATGGCCGCTGAGCCTGCGCGTCCGGAGCCTGTGCTCCGCAACGGGAGAGGCCACAGCAGTGAGAGGGCCGCGTACTGCAAAAAATATATATATTTTTTAAAATTATAAATATATATAAATATCTCAAGACAGCAACAATAGAGCAATAAGCCAAGTGCAGGGCCCTGTACAACCGGCCAAGTTGCACATCAATGAAGCCAGCCGTGCCTCTAAGGTAGGCACTTCCTAAATACTTGTTGAATCAAATGGAAGACAGGGGGAAAGGAAGGAAAACAGACATGTATTTGGCCCCTTGATGTATCAGGCACAGCTTTATATAACAGCTCACACTTATCAAGCAGTCAGTACGTGCCAGGCACTGTGTTAATGCATTTAAACCTCACAGCAGCACTATATTATTATTCCCGCTTTCCAGATGAGGAAATTGGGGCTTAGGGAGGTGAAGTCCTCTGGTTATCGTTAATACTTGATCAGTTGCAGGGTGAGGAAGAACAAATGCGGGGAAGGAAAAGTAAGAGAGAGAGAGAAAGGCAAGAGGAAAAGAAGCCACCGCGGGCGGGCCTGTCTCCCAAGCTGGGCTGCACTCAGGTCTCTGCCAAGAGCGAGTGGAATTTGGGGAGGCCGCCGCACCCCAGATCACAGTGCCATCCGCCCCAGCTTGGCTGCTCTCCAGCGATCCAATTACTAAATGCAGCCGCATTCTTTAAAAACGTCTTTCCTCTTATGTAATGCAATAGTGACAAACGCCAAACAGATGGTGCTGTGACAAGCTTTTTAAAAGTTGATCAGGAGCTCATCTTTCACAATTAATGTATGGGCATTTAAACGAGCTTCAGTCAGCCACAACACTCCATCGAGAATCCGTACAGGACAAATCGCTCGACGATTGGCCATGCTTCACCTCCTCACCGGCCGGGGGTTGATAGGACAAGTGGTGACGTTGCCTTGTGAGCAACAGTCAGAAGATACCTGGTTTGGACAGAGTGAAGAAATGCCTTGGGCCTCGCAAAGCCCCCAAAGCTGGAGGCTTCCTCCATCTCTTACCAAGACTTTTATTTCCCCAAACTTTTATGTCGTCTTCGAGAGAGCGGACTGTCTCTCTCAGAGGGAAACGGGTTAGTCACCAACAGTGTCAGATGCTGCCAGCGAGCTATTTTCCCTACCCCCACCCCCATCCATCTTCCTCAGTGTTCAGGGATGAGATCATTTCATTTGGAGCCAATTATAGATGGAGAACGCTGGGGATGTGCAAAGAAACCTCCTTGGAGCCCTTCCCTCCCACCAACACAGGCTGTACCCTGCCTGGATGAGCAAGAACAGGAGGCTGGATGTCCGGTCCCAAGTTCAATCGCAGGGTATGTGAAAGCCACGCATTCCTAAGCCACAGAGCTTGGATCTGTCAAGCTAGGATGCTGGGCCGCTGGCTAAATGAAAGCTTTTGGTCTCAGAAGTTCAGAGCTGGATGAGTCCAAGGAGATCATCACTGTACAGATGGGGAAACTGGGGCTCAGAGAGGGGAAGGGGCTTGCTCAAGTTCACACAGCTAGTTGGTGGCAAAGCCAGAGAGCTGGATGGTAGCTCCTCCACCTCCCATGAGGAAGAAGTCTGTCGTCTGGGACCTGTCCAGCCCACTTCCTGCTGCTTCTGATAGCAGCACCCTGAATTTTCCTAGGGGAACTATCCCTTCCCCTTGGTCCATGTGGTTAAAGTAGGACTAACCCCTCTTCTACCCCCAGGACTGACCCAGTCCCAGCCAATCAGAGCCCACTGCCCTACTGGTTCAGGGATGAGCATGTACAATGAGCCGGGTCAATAAGCAGCAACCCCAGGACTTTAGCCAGAGCTATGGCCATTGGAAATGAGAAGCTCTCTTCCACTTGGCGTTACTAAACTGGGAGGAAGAAAACCTAGAGATGCTGATGGCCATCTATGCCACCACAAGATGCCTGCTAAGAAAAAAGCCAGAGGAGAGCAGGGCCAAAAGAGAGCAATAAGACAGCTTCAACCTTGAAAACCCTGGATCTAGCCATACCCAGGAGATCTATCCTGAATATTTTAATTACATGTGTTATTGACATGTAATTATTGACATTAATTACATGTAATGTAATTTCCATTTTTGCTAAAGTTGGTTGAGTTCTGTCACTTACCCCTCAAAGGTCCTTGACTTGAAGTGCTTAGGTGTGGGGTAGGGCTGCAGGAGCATCACACTGCATGCTTCCCACCTCTGTCTGCAACACATTTCTGAATTTTTTTTTTTTTTTTTTTTTTTTTTTTTTGCAGTACGCGGGCCTCTCACTGTTGTGGCCTCTCCCGTTGCGGAGCACAGGCTCCAGACTCGCAGGCTCAGCGGCCATGGCTCACGGGCCCAGCCACTCCGCGGCATGTGGGATCTTCCTGGACCGGGACACGAACCCGTGTCCTCTGCACCGGCAGGCGGACTCTCAACCACTGCACCACCAGGGAAGCCCCTGAATTTTTTTTTTTTTTTTTTTTTTTTTGGTATTGGCTGGATGGAGATACCTCCCCTTCCCCTAGCAGATTCCCTGACTCTGCACAAACTCCAGCTGAAACTGGGGATAATGGTCAAATCCATTTCACCTGCCTTCACCAATCAAGGCCTTCCATGTCCTCCAAGCAGCACGTAGCCTAAACAATAAGACGTTTGACTGAGTTGTTTTCCAGGAATTTGGAGTTGGCTGTGTCTAGTTCTAGCTGAGCCTGTTAAGACGGGACAGGACCACTGACCCTTCAACTGGGTATTAGTGAGTGTTCCTTTGGTGACTTTTTTTTTTCGCGGTACATGGGCCTCTCACTGCTGTGGCCTCTCCCGTTGCGGAGCACAGGCTCCAGACGCGCAGGCTCAGCGGCCATGGCTCACGGGCCCAGCCGCTCCGCGGCATGTGGGATCTTCCCGGACCGGGGCACGAACCCGTGTCCTCTGCATCGGCAGGTGGACTCTCAACCACTGTGCCACCAGGGAAGCCCTCTTTGGTGACTTTTTGACGTCAGAGGGTCGAAAACTCCACCCTCAGATGGTGCTAAGTGCCTTCATTTTTTAACATACAGAGGCCTGTAGCTTGGTTGCACCTGCGCAGAACAACAGTGACTGCATCTTTTTCCAGTCACCTTTCCCTATGCTCCCCATGCCTCAGACCGCCCTGCTGCTTTATTGTTTATCCCATAAATACCCTGAGCTCCTTTGGGGAGGCAGATTTGAGACTTGTTCTATTTCCACAAGGTTTGCAAACCTTGGTACCTCAGCGTTTTGGCTTGCTGTGAGTCAGGCAAAATGAAGCTGGTTCGGTGACAAAGCAACACACTCCAGAAACAGTACCCAAGGTAAATGTCCCATTTCATGGTACCCGTAACCCGGTGTTTCCCACCACAGCCTCTGCCTTCCTGTTTGGTCAAGAGCACAGGCTTTGGAGCCCAGTTCGAATCCCAGCTCCAGAATTTCCTGGTAATGAGAACTCGTACTGGTCACTTGACTTTCCTAAGCCTCAGTTTTTCCTTCTGCAAATGGGAGAAAGATCATCCACCTTCCAGGATCCTTGAGGGGATTAAAACAGGCATCACTCCTTAGGGGCTGGTTTTTCAACGGTAGCTATGAGGGACTCCAAAAAGTTTATACTACAGAGCCGGGGCATCTCAGACACTTAGTCTGCTTGGGAAGACAGCAGCTAAACACACATAAGATAATTTCCATGTCAAACGACCTCCTGCGGCCAAAACAGGTGTAGGGGCAGAGGCAGAGAAAGCCTGCTTCTAGGGAACCTGGCCTGGATGTGAACCGGGCAGCCCCCTCACTGGCCCCCTGACCAGTCAGCACCTCTTTCCCCTGCGTTGCCCCAGGTCCTCACCCCAGACAGACACACACAGGTGCTGCTGAAATGCTTGCCCAGTGACTCATTCACACTCCCAGAGACGGGGAACAGACAGTGATTCCCAAGAGTGCCCGGAGTCCTGATTTAGGAAGGAGGATTGAGTAGCAGGAACATGTGGGCCAGACCCTGCCCAGCCCCAAGGACAGCGGAAAGATACACCCCTCCCCCAACTCCATCCTCGGAGCTCCTGGGTCCAAAGGCTGGGAAGGCTGGGCCAGCACACTCGCATGGGGAGCGGAAGTGAGCCAGGACTCCCCCATGTTTCTTTATTCACTATCACCGTGCTTCCCAAAGTGAGGGACTCATAAATGAGATCGTTTTACACGAATTCAGGACAGGGCATTAAATAATTGACTACAAGATGAATGAACCTTGAAAACATTATGCTACGTGAAAGAAGCCAGACACAAAAGACCATTTGTATGATTCCATTTATATGAAATGTCCGGAATAGGCAAATCCATAGAAACTGGAAAGTAGACTAGTGGTTGCTTAGGGCTGGAGGGGTCTGATGAATGAGCAGTAACGGCTAATGGGTACAAGGCTTCTTCTAGGGGGCCACAGAGAGTTCTAAAATTACACCAAGTTATATGATCTTACGAATATACTAAAAAAGACTGAATTGTACACTTTGAGGGAATGGTATAATATTGTGAATTCTATCTCGATAAAGGTATTAAAATGCTTATTAATTACAGTTGACTTCCAAGGGGAGAAAATCCCCTTGTAATTCCTCTAGTTTGTCAAGGGCCTAGTCTCCATTAGATACTCGTGTCCCCTCACTCCCTCTCACCCACGTGCTAATGTCTTGCTTGAATAACGAGAGAACAGGCTTCGTGCTCCGCTCCTTGGGCAACAATACCTCACCAGACTTGTCTGGTTTCCATTGTGTTTGTTTTTCTGATTGCCTTCTAATTATGGCAACTGATCACTCACCTATTCATTTCATCTATTCAACAAATATTTATTGAGCATTATGATGTGCCAGACGCTATTCTAGGCACAGGGGACACAGCAGGGAACAAGACAGACCAAAAACCTTGCCCTCCTGGAGCTGATATACTGCTAGTGCAGAAAATCTTAGCAGTAGGTAGAGCTCATGGGTTTCAACTCCCCACTCTGCCACTCACTAGCTTTGTGTCCTGGGGCAAGTAACTTAACCTCTCTGTGCCTCAGTTTCAGCCCATGTAAAATGGGGATAATAACTGAACCTAACTCAGGATCCCAGTGAGTCAGTATGTGTAAAGGGCCAGGACAGGGCTTGGCACACTGTACCTACAGTACTTGTACCTTAATAAATGTTTGCTACTATTATTTATTTTCATTTCTAGTTGTGATTTTTTAAAAAAACATTTCCTATTTATACACATATATGTAAGTATAAGCTTCCTTTTAAAACAAATTTATTTAAGTAAAAAAAAAGGATGAGGTGGGGTGTCAAAAAGAAAAAGGTGTCCGCCTGCCGATGCAGGGGACACAGGTTCGTGCCCCGGCCCGGGAAGATCCCACATGCCGTGGAGAGGCTGGGCCCGTGAGCCATGGCCGCTGAGGCTGTGCGTCCGGAGCCTGTGCTCCGCAACGGGAGAGGCCACAACAGTGAGAGGCCCGCGTACCGCAATTAAAAAAAAAAAAGAAAAAGGTACAGGTAAGGAAAATAGGGCAAAATGGAGAAGGGTGTATTTAGGAGATGAAATCTGGGAAGCCCTGGGAGATGGCAGTAAGGCTGTGACTCAGCTGGCACCCAGTGGAAACATAAAGCTATTTTCAGTGTCAGCATAAGGGCAAGGCTTGTTCCTTCAGTCTCAAATGTGCCGGTTTCTCCCACTCCCTCGTCCTGGAGGATCCCAAGCCCTGGGGGTTTCCCTGCCACCCAGGGAGGCTTTGGAAAGAAGGGCTCTGGACAGACGGGGGTCACCGCTGCTAGAGGAAGACGAGGCTGTGGACCTCGGGGCAGGAACAGTCCCGGAGCTGCCCAAGCCTCTCCCAGGTCCCTCGGCACCGGGGGTGGCCGGCTGCTTGCCACAGCGACAGCTGGTGCCTGCAAGACATGGGGCTGCTTCAGCGGCGTCATGACTCTCCTGGGAGCCAGCGATATTTGCTTTCGGGGGCGCCTTCTCCATGCAAAAATATTTTAAATCAAAGTTTACAACTGCATTATAAAAAGATAAATATAATCCGGGCTGGAGTCAGTATCAGATCTTCACTACTATTACATCTTATTTCTTCTGATTTTAAGAGGTTAAAATTAAAGCATTTTTGTGGAGCCTGAACATGTGTGGGCACTGGGCCCTGTGTCTACTGTGCCTGATGAAGTTGGGCTGGCCGCAGAACTGCTGACCCTAGAGGCCACCCGGGGCAATCCAGACTTGGCTCTTAGGGTCTGGCGACACTAAGACATCCTTAACCTCCCTGCCCACCGCCCCCCCTTTCCCTCCTGTTGGAAGGCAACAGAGTGGAGTGATTAAGAAAGGTTTTGGAATGGTGGGGTGGGGAGGTTCACGACGCAGCTCCTAGGAGCCTCTGGCTCTTCAATGAATAACAGATAACTATAATCTCCGCCCCTCTGAAGTGTTGGGAGGGTTTGATGAGATGCTGTGTGCAGAGAAAGTAAAAATGATCATGACAATAATAGCTAACCATTTCAGCAACAAGAATGAACGATCCAGTGCTACAAGGCAGCCACGTGCACAGACCTTGCAAACCGCATGTCGAGCAAAGGAAGTCGAATTCTAAAAGGTACCACTTTACATATGTGAAGTTTGGGGGGAAAAATTTAAACTGTAGTGTTTAGGGATCTGCACCGAGTTGAGTAAAGCTATAAAGAAAACTGTACAGTGGATTACCATAAAAGTCAGGATGGTGGTCTCCTCTAAGGGGAGGGGAGGGGCTGTGGTTGGGGGCGGGACTGGGGGGCTAGCCAGGTTCTGTTCCTTGCCTGGGTGGCGACTACCCAGATGTGTCCTCTTTGCAAACATTTATTAACCTGTTCATATATGTTTTAGCCAATTCTCTGTAGGTATAATTCACATCTTTTAAAAATGCAAATAATGACAATAATAATGCACACAGATTGTCTTATGTGCCAGGCGCTGTTCTAAGCTTCTAAGCACAGTGCCTGGCACCTAATAGGCACTTCACAGATGATAGCATTTAAAGTTACCATTGTTATTGCCATCCTCAGTGTATAAAATGGAATGAATGTCCCTTGTCTCAACAGGGCTTGTGAGACTTGAGTGGGAGCTCACATCTAAAGCACCCACTTGGTGCCCAGCACACAGTAGGTGCATGACTATAGCAGGTATTCCTTCTGCTTGTCCCAAACTCAGAGACACTTCTCATGCTAAGTAAACCGTCCTAAAATCCCCAAATGGCAGGCTAACCCTCCCCGGGGTTGGGCCCTTTGCATGCCCGCCCTCACCAGCTGCCCACGGAAAGAATCTGGTTGGCAGCTCGTCTCCATCCTCACTTTGATCCTCCTCCTCTGCCCAGTCCTGCCTGGTGAGCTCATGCCCCCAGTCAGACCTTCCGTCACCTGTTCTGTGAGCCTGGCCTGGCTGGGGTGGGAGCAGGGAAAGATGCCCCTGCCTGGCGCAGACTTGGCTCTGCTTTCCATCCCCACCCATGCCTGGTAGAGGCCGCAGTCCCTGCGACCCTCATCTCAGCCTCACCAAAGTGCCATGTTCCTGGAGTATTTGCATCCAAAAAGAGAAGTTTGGGATTAATCAGAGTTTTAGGGCTAGAAAGGCTTATTCAAAGATGGATAAGTAAACTGAGGCTCTAATAAGTGAGCATCTAGTCCAAAGAATGAATCTCTAATGGTAGAATCTCAGGTGTAGGACGAGTACGTGGTGGGGGGTAGAGGTTGGAGGAAGGTTGGTTGAGAGGGCCTCCCTATTGTCTGCCATTTATTTATTGGGCACCTACCATGTGCCAGGTTCATCACATTTATCACATGTCATTTTCACAAAGTACATATATTATTATACCCATTTTATAGGTTAAACATGACAAGAGCGGCTTCCACTACTAAGCATCTACGAGGAGCCAGGTGCTGTGCAAAGGGCTCAGGATCCTTCCCACCATCTGAGTGGTGGGGACTGTCAGGGTAAGAAGGGTTTGCCCAGAGTCACATACCTAGTAAGGTCCAGAAGTGGGGTTTGAACACAGATCTGTGCAGTCCCAATGCCTCTCGTTCAGATACATCTGTCCCTAACACCCCAACAGGCACTGGCATTCCCTGCTCTAGGTTTACAGTGAGCAGGGCTGCTCAATTTTAAAAGTCAGGAAACTAACATCCTTAGAAATGGGAGAACTCCCTGGAGAGACCCCAGAGAGAGCTCTTATTCCTACAGTCTAATCATCCCTGCATGGAAAAGCACAGTCAGTGGAAAACAGTCTAGACTTGTCTTTAGAGCTTGGCCAAGGAGTCTGAGCAATTTAGGTTCAAAGCCTGTTTCTGCCACTTGCTAGGTGTGTGACCTCGGGCACCTCTTTGTGAATCAGTCTCCTCATCTAGAAGGAGAGGATCCCGAAAGTATCCACTTTGGGCTCTTGGAGTGTTTCAAGGGCATCCTGTGTGTCAATGTGTCCTCACCTCCTTCCACGCTCCCCCTTGCTCATTCCATGCCAGCCTCAACGGTGGCACGCTTCTGCCTCAGGGTTTTTGCACTTACTGTTCCCTCTGCTTGGAATACCCTTCCCCCAAACCTCCACATGTCTACCTCCCTCATTTCCTTCCGAACTCTGTTCAAATGTCAACTCCTTAGTGTCACCTTCCTTAAAAAAAAAAAAAAATCCCCAGAACTTCCCCGATTCTGCTTTCTTTCCCTAACACTTATCTCCCATCTGACAAATTACAGATTTACTTGCCTAATGTCTGCCTCCTCACAGCAGAATGTGTCTCCATAAGAGAAGGACCACAGCTCCTTTGTTCACTGCATCTCCCCAGTACCCAAAACATTGTCTGGCACATGCTCAGTAGTAAGTGCTCAACAAATATGTATTGAATGAATGAATGAATATAGAGTTTAGAATAATGCTTGGCACATAGTAGGCACTCAATAAACTTTAGCTACTATTGTAATGCTAAGTGCTTTCCAAGACATCTGCCCTTGAGGGAGGAGTCTAGGGGGATGATAACAGCCAAATCTGGGTCAAATCCTGTGTGACCTTGACTAAGTCACAATGCCTCTCTGAGCCTCTGTTGCTCCATCTATAAAATGAGGGTAACCAAACTTGGCTTTTAAGGGAATTGTAAGAATCCAACAATGAAACCAGCTCCCTTTGCTTGAGTACTTTCTGGATGTCAGGAGCTATGCTAACTCTTCAACTTGCACAATCTCACTTCACTTTCATCATTGCCCCATGAGGAGGTCCTCTTATTATCTGCATTTTCAGATAAGGAAATTGAGGTCCAGAGAGGTTATGAGATCGCCCAAGGTCACACAGCTGGAAATGGCAGGAGCTGCTCCTCCTCGGACACTGGGATCAGAACCCTCCTGCACCCCGCCCTGGCCAGGAAACAGGCTCCCGCTCCCTGGGCACCTTCATCTCTCAGGCTGCAGAGAGGCCCCAGGCTCTACAGTCACACTTCCCCATGCCCGAGTTCCACGGCTTACCCTCCGGCCCCTCCACCATCCCCGTAGCAGCGCCGGCTCCTGGCATCCTGGGCAGGCCACTCACACCTCACACAAACTGTGTGGCCCTGGGTCAGATACATTGTCCACTGGGTATGGGGCGCCCTCACCTGCTGGCAGCTCCCTGGAACGGGCCCCAGCCGGAACTGGACGCAGTACCTGCAGCCACACAGGAAGACACCACCCCAAACACCTGTGAGCATTTATGGAGCACCTACTGTGTACCTAGCCCCATGTAGGCTCAGGTTGATACAATTTCTCCCTGCTACAGAAGAAACCTTTTGGGCAACTCGATCCGCATCAAGGAGACTGGGCTCCTGCTTTTTCAAGTTAACATCATTGAGGGCTTCCATGGGCCAGTTCTTCAAACACCTTATCCAAAAGATTATATTGTTTACTTCTCACCTCTCTCCCCCGCAGTAATGTCAGCTCCACAAAGGCAGGAATTTGTATCTGTTTTGTTCACTGTTGTGTCCAAGTCCTAGACTAGGACCTGGCTCGACAAAAATTTGCCGAATCATTTGGTCCAATGGAATAGGGAAACCCTGCAAGGTAGATCTTGGCCCCAGCTTACAGATTAGGAAACCGAGGAGCAGAAAGATAACTTGCCCAGAGTCACACAGCTAATAAGTGGTAGTGCCTAAAATGGAACCCGCCTGACCCCAAAAGCCTCAATAAGCACTCCACCACATTTTGTAAAAGATCCTATTTTACAAAAAAGATTCACTGCAAGAATTATTTAAATAACTGTCCCATTCTGGAGTATCTGAATTAAGACCCAATTTGCTAAAATTTTACTTCCACCCAACTTTTTCTACAAGTAGTGGTAAATGGCAACCCCTGCTGGAAGAGATGCAGCTTGTCAAGGACCCCAGGAGGTTATTGTGTGGGGCTGCTGCCCCCTGGTGGCTGAAGCCTCTGGGAACCCCAAGGAGTGGACAGTTTTCTTCCCAGCCCAGAGCCCTTTCCTCTCAGCTGCCCCAGAACGCCTCAGGAACCTGTCCTTGCCAGAAGCCTGTGATAATTGGAATTTTCGTCTTCCCAACGTTCTTTCTCTTGCCCTTTTGGTGGTTTATCTGGGGAACTCTTGTCCTCACCCTACATGGTGGTCTTGGAGGGGCAATCAATCAGGATGCCTGGTCCTGGCTCCCCATACCTGCCCCTAGAGTGGACAGATGATTCAAGCTGACCAATCAGAGGTCCCATCATCTGGGTCACAGTGATTGGTTCAGGGGTGGGCCTAGGATCCAAGCAGGACCAATCAACCTCCTCCAGAAATTACACAATGAGACTGGGAGGAAGGACCCCGTCAGCTGGGGCTGCTAAGCTGGGAGGATGTGGGGCTGCTCGTGGGCATCTTGGCTACTACAGGGAGAGAGCCTGCTTGAGAATGAAGCCAGTATGTGAAGGCAGAAAGGGGAGAGGGAGTCCTGATACTATTTGACCTCTTGGCTCCAGTTCATGCTTGAAGTAATATTATTTCAAAACTTCCCTCTCGGTTATATGAACCAATAATTCTCCTTTTCACCTGAGCCGGTTTGAGCTGAGTTTCTGTGCCTTGCAGTGAAAGGAATCCTAACAAATAGAGCTCTCCTCTCCATCTCCCTTAGCACTGCCTTAGTTCAGACCTTATTCTTTCAATAAATATTTGTTGAGTATCTATCATGTGCCAGGCACTGTCCTAGAAGCTTGACCTCATCACCACCATCAGCAACACACTGTCTGACTCCATCCCTGAAATCCACGCTTCAAAGGCACAGGGCTACCACCCTGGTCCAAACCGCCTTCATTTCTCATGTGGACCATTGCTGTAGGCCCCGCATTGGTCTCCCTGGTTCCTTCCTTGCCTCTCTACGATCCATTCTCCAAAGAGCATCCAAAGGGACCCTGTGAAAACCTAAGTCAGATCCTGTCATTCCTCTGCCCAAAACCCTCCCACGACTCCATCTCATGCAGAGAAAATACCCAACTTCCCACCACAGCCTATAGACCCTGTGTGATCTGACCACCTTCCTCCCCCCAGTATATCATCTTTCCTACTCTCTCTCACTCTCCCTGAATTCCAGCCTGAACTACTTGCTGACCCCTGAGCACCGGGCATGCCCTGCCTCAGGACCTTTGCACTTGCTATTCCCTCTGCCAATCATGCTCTTCCCCCAGATAACCTCTTCAATATCTTAGTTCCTCTAAACAAGGATGTCCCTGGCACACCCACCCTCTTCCCTGCTTCATTTTTCTCCGTAGCACTTAGAGCCATTGGACAGGCTATGTGTTTGTTTATTGCCTGCCTCCTGTGAGGCAGACACCATGAGGACAAGTATTTCTGTCCTTTTTTCTTCCTTGCTGTAGCCCCAAGGCCTAACCCATATAAATAACATAAACATACCTGTCGTATAAACAATAAACACTGGGTGAATGAGTAAGTGAATGAAGCTGAATAGAGACCAATCATTAAGGACTCAAAGTTCATGTTCATGGGTTTACAAATGTAACAGGACAAGAAATGGGGAGATGTTAAAGCTATTAAAGGAAGAGAGAGACATGATGAAAGTCTAATCCAAGGAAAAAGGTTCACAAATTTGAGTTTGACTTTGGGTTCGTTTGCTTCCACTTACCCTATTGTCTCCTGCTTCTTGGGGACACCTCGCTTTTCTCGTTCTTTCCCGTAGCTGCCTGTGGTTATCAGAGCAGGGACTGTGGGCCAAGGAGAAAACAGGGTCAGGTAGCCCAGCACCACCACCCCCAAGGCTAGGACACCACAGGAAGCATGATTAGGTACTCCTGGTGTCAGAGTCATGTCTATGGTAGCCCTGAGGAGACTGTGGGGTCTTGTAACTGGGTAGACAGTCTCCACAAGTACCCCTTATGCAATGGTGGAGGCAGGATCATATTTATCTCTTGGATTCAGGGCTTAGCACAGTGGGTTGTAGAGTGAGTCTCAATAAAAAGTTCTTCAAATGAATGATTTTGATGAATGAATAAGTGAGTGAGAAAAAAAGAGATGAGTTAATAACTGAATGGATGGATGCGTGGCTGAAATGATATCAGAAAGGAAGAATGGATGGGTGATGAGTAAATGGGAAGATGGGAGGATGGAAAAAAGGAGAGACAGAGATGATAGAAGAGATGATGAATGGAAAGAGGATGGATGAAGACATGATAAGTAGATGGACAGGTGAAGGGATAAAACAACCAGACGGATAGATGAATGAATAGGTGGGAAAATGTACGGATGGAAGAAAAGGTGGACAGAGGTATGGACAGATAAATGAATTAATAAAATTATCTTGTTGGGCCAACTTCCAAGCCTCTTCCTTCCTGGAGCAGACAGAGGAGAATGCAGAGGAAAATTGAGGGTCAGTCCATGAGAGGTTGGTGATTCCTTAGGGGGAAAAAGAACCAAAAGAAGTCCCTACCCCTGCCCATTCCCTGAGTTATGGGGCTGAATCAAGGATATGGTGTTGAACTAATTAATGCTTGTGATCTAGAGAAGGTAACACACTTAATACACAACTTCCCTTTTCTCTTCTCTTCCAACATCCAGTGCTGCTTTTGGCGTAGCCTAGAGCAGTGAGGAGAGCCCCAGAGAAGCCGAGACTCTGGTTCCAGCTCTCCCTCTTATAGCTGAGTGATCTTGGTCCTTTCTGAGCCTCAGTCTCCTCATCAGCAAAATGAGTATAATACTAGAACCTATATCATACAGTTATTGTCAGCGTTGAATAAAATGATGCACGATGAGCCATGTATCTTGGGCAGGTGTTGTGCCTCCCTGAGCCTTGGTTTCCCCTTCTGTAAAATGCATAGTAACACTGGCCTCACAGAGTCAAGTAATGTGGCCAAGTGCATGGCAGATAGTAGGGGCAGTCAGGAAAATCTTCCTGGAGAAAACTGACATCTACACAGTAAACGATGAACCAGGCAAGTTAGATGTGGGTGGCAAAGGAGAGGGAGGAGGATTTCAGGCAGAGGAAATGACATTCCCTCTTTCATCACCCCACTGCCACCATCCTGGTCCAGACACCTTCCTCTCTTGCCTGCACCACTGCAGTCACCTCTTCCCTGGCCTCCCCACTGCCCTCTGACCCCTTTCAGTCTGCTGTCCCCACAGTGATCAGAATGATCCTGTAAAATGTAGACAGAAGAAGGAAGATGAGGTCACAGGAGGTAAGAGCCAGAGCACTTGAGCTTGTAGACCATGATGAGGAGTTTGGGCTTCATGAGGGTGTGGGATACCTATTGGAGAATTTAAAACAGAAGGGTGACACTACGGTAAGGTTTGGTGAAACTAAGGGCATTTGCTGAAACTAAGGGGAAAGAGGCCTTTTCTTCCAGCTGCTAGGCTGGTTGCAGGGAAGCCTGGAGCTATCAAAGACCATTACAAGGGGAATGTATCTGAGAATGAGGCCAACTCATTAGAAAACAGAGCTGAGAGATGGAGAGAGGTTCCTGGCAACATTGCTTGAGCTCCTGGATCCAGCCATGCCTGAATGCAGACCCTGAGATCTTAGTTACATGAGCCACACATTTTTGCTCAGGTCAGTTTAAAATGGGTTTCCTATCATCTTCATTTAAACAAAGCCCTGACTGATCCACAATGGGAGATGAGTAGAAAGAAGACATCGAGATGCCTAGAGGAAGTCAGAGCATCTTACCTCATTCAGAGCGTGAGGAGGGGGATGAGGGAAAAGGAAGACAAAGTCCCACCCTAAACTCAGACCCCACACGGAAACTTATGGAGGGCCCTGCAGTCAGGCCAGGCTGTTCCCTCTGACAGCCACCCCCAGGGCCACCCCAACTCACGCAAGGACTGTTGGCACTCCACCCCCTTGTGGCTCCAGTACTCCACGCAGCCAGCTCGCTCTTCCAATGGGGGGCAGGGAGCACCCCCGTTCCTTGGCTCCTGCAGGACATGCCTTTGGCGGAGACGGTAAGAGACCTGGCAGGGCTTGACACAGCGACTCCAGCCGCTCCACTCTGCCACGACACAGGAGACCGCTGGAAGAGAAGGTGGCATCTCCAAGGACAACTGCTATGGAATTTGGGCAGCGGCCAGGTCTTGTCCACCTTCCCCACAAGCTGAACCCCCCAAAACACCACAGTGAGCACCAGAACTTCTGCAAACCTGAATCCATGTGTGCCTTAAAAGTTTCTCTATGACAAATTTGTATATGTCGACCTAAACTTAGAATTCCACATTTTATTTACCCATCATCCTGTTGGCGATCATTCCAGTGGCTTCCATCACCCATTCCTCCAATTAACATTTCCTAGGCACTTATGGCAACTGATTTCACCTCCCTGTGCCTCAGTTTCTTCCACTGTCAAATGGGTATAAGAATAATATTCACCTGATAGTGTGGCCTTGAGGATTCAACCAGATGTGACATATAAAGGGTTCACTCCTGGCACACAGCAAGTGCTCAGTAAACACTAGCTATTCCTCTGCAGCAGTGAAACGAACCCATGACTCCACTAGCAACAACGTGGATGGAAAGAAGCCTCTTGCAGAAGCTATTTCTGGTGTGATACTATTTAGATACAGTCTTAAAAACTGCAAAAGAGTGCTATATAGTGTTTAAGAATTCATATAGATAATATACATATACATTACATATATATGATACTATACATGTATATATCACATATATATGATATTGTATTGATATATATACCTAAGTATATATATGTCAATCTTCACTATTCACAGATTTGGTATTTGTGAATTTACCTATTTGCTAAAAATTGATTTGTAATCCCCAAACCAATATTTGAGGCGCTTTTGTAGTCATGCACAGACATACGCAGAACAGCAAAAATTCTGAGTCACCCAACATGCACATTTGCAGCTGAGGTCAAACAAGGCCCCGATCTGCCTTCTTGGATGGAGGGAGCCAGTGGCTGTGTGGTGCACCTCAAGGAGCTCCAGCTCCGGGACCAGGAGGACGGGGTTTGAATTCCAGCTCTGACACCTGTTAGTGGGGCAATCTAGGGCCAGTCACTTAACACCTCTGAATCTTGTTCTTCCCTTTTTTAAAAGAGAATCTACGAGAATGAGTTGTTTTTAGGATTGAAGATTATAATCTGTGTGAGATAGGTGTGTACATATTTCCTCTAGGAGCAATGGTTCAGTACTTGTCAATTCAGCGTTCAGGGATTTTATAGACTATAACTACCATCCATCATGAGAACTGACTGTATATATGTGTATATATATATATATATATATATATATTTTTTTTTTTTTTTTTTTTTTTTTTTTGCGGTACATGGGCCTCTCACTGTTGTGGCCTCTCCCGTTGCGGAGCACAGGCTCTGGACGTGCAGGCTCAGCGGCCATGGCTCACGGGCCCAGCCACTCTGCGGCATGTGGGATCTTCCCGGACCAGGGCACGAACTCGTGTCCCCTGCATCGGCAGGCGGACTCTCAACCACTGTGCCACCAGGGAAGCCCTGTATATATTTTATATACATTGAATATATATATGTGTGTATATATATATATATATATATATATATATACATATATACACACACACACACACACCCCTCCGCAGGAATTATAAATACCAAATTCAGCATAGCAGTTACCTCTGAGGAGAAAGGGAAGGAATGCAGAAGCTCCAGTGGTATTCATCTAGGCTTATTTCTTAGCTTTTCATGAGGATTTATTATATTGTTCTCTCCACATTGGGCTAGGTCTGAAATATTTCATCATAAAAAAAGAAGGAAGTTGCTGGGCGTCCATGTCCATGAGATGCTCCCTGTGCTACCACAGTCAGGGGCCCAGTGAGTAGGTATTTTCTGATGATGTGGCCTTTGAGACCTTCAGCTTCTTCACCCAAGTCCACAGTCCCAGACCAGGACTGGGCCAAACCAGACAGGGAAGGCCATCTGGCCAAAACGTGGGATCTTCGGATTTTCCCAGGGAGAGAATTTCTTGACAAGAAATTGTCAAGCCATGGACTTCCCTGGTGGTCCAGTGGGTAAGACTGCATGCTCCAAATGCAGGCGGCCCAGGTTTGATCCCTGGTCGGGTACTAGATCCCGCGTGCATGCCGCAACTAAGTCCGCATGCTGCAACTAAGAGCTCTCATGCCACAACTAGAAGATCCCGCGTGCCGCAACTAAGACCCAGTGCAGCCAAACTAACTAACTAAATAAATATTTTTTAAAAAAGAAAGAAATTGTCAAGCCTTTCTTGACAGGCCTTGACAGTCACTCTCCCTCCCTCTCTCTCTCTCTCTCTCTCTCTCTCTCTCTCTCGCGCGCGCGCTCTCGCTCTCGCTCTCTCTCACACACACACACACACACAGACACTTGTGCACACACAGGGCACTACTGCTGTCAGAGTTAGTTCACTCATCCCACAAACATTTACCGAGCATCTCCTGTGAGTCGGGCACCGTCCTAGGTGCTGGAGACACCGTGGGGAACAAGAAAGACCAGGTCTGTCCTCATGACAAACATTCACCAGCTATGAGACATATCCTAGTTCAGCAACTTGAAAATGCGAAGAAAAAAATAAAAGTGTACATCCTTGAACTGAGGGAAGGAGGTGATTGTGTTGTAAAAACAGACAGTGTTGCTTCTGGAACCTCAGGAAGTCACATACTCCTGGCATGGCTCTCAACTCTGAGCAGAGTTGAAATGCTCAGGGGAATGAGAGAAGGAGGAAATAAAGTACGACAGCCTAACAATCATCTATTGCTTTCAACACCCACCTAATAACGATGTCAATTATGTCACTGCTGCTGGACCAGGCAAGTCAAGTCCCGGACTTCATGTAATCCTCACAACTTTAGGGTCCTTCTTTGTGCCCTAGGCCCCCCAGGGAAGCCTGTGCATCAGAGAGGCCCCCTAGCCGCTGATTGAGTTTAGCCAGTGAGGCACCCATGGGGAGGAGGGTGCAGCCCAGGTGTTTATTGCCCCTTCACCCACCTCACCCTCAGTCCTGCATGAAGGGGCCCCTCAGCCATGGATCCTGCCCTCACCAGGCTCCTCTAACACCACTTCCTCCTGCCCACACCATAGCGAATGGAACCCTTGTCAAATTATGTTCCATTCAACTCTTCTGGGCGTACCACCTGTCACTCGCCAGAACCCCAACTCCTACATATATATATATATATATATATATATGTATGTATGTATTTGCGCTATTGTCAAATCCATCTCACAGAAGAGGCAAGTGGAGCTTAAGGAGACTGAATATCTGAGTCAAGCCAAGACGCTGGAGTCACACAAGCTTGGATTCCAGCTATAGTCCCACAGAATTGGTGCAATGACAGATGTGAAGCACTAGAAAGACGGTAAACACTCAATACAACAGGGGACTCTCTGCATTTATTCAACAACTATTTAGGGCCTACTACATGCCAAGCAGTGGCCCAGGTGCCGGGAACACAGAGGAGCAAAGCAGAAAAAGCCCCTGCCCTGGAGGAGCTGACATTCCGTAGGGGAAACAGACAAGAAACAATACAGTATATGAGGTAATTTCAACTAGCGATCCATGCTCTGAGAAAATCCAAAGAAGGGTAAGAGTGGCAGGTGCAGGGCGACAAGAAACTGTTTTAGATAGAGGGGTCAAGGGGGGCCTCCATGACAAAGGACATCTGAGGAGGTAAGGGAGGGAGCTGTATAGGTATCTGAGGGGAAGTGTTCCAGGCAGAGGGAACAGGCAGTGCAAAGGGCCTGAGGCAGAGTCCAGGTTAGATGCTGGAGGGACAGTGAGGAGACCAGTGTGGCTAGAGCCTAAAAAGCAGGAAGGAAAGTGGCAGGAAGTGATGTCAGACAGAGGCGGGCAGTGATAGCATACAGGGCCTTGATGACTACTGTAAGGAGCTTGGACTTTATTCGAAGCATGAAGAAAAGCTACTGCCAAGTTCTGAGCAGAGGAGTGACCTTAATAGGATGTCTCTAGCTGCCGCATGGGGGTCAGGGCAGAATCAGTGGAACCAATAAAACAGCTACTGCAGTTGTCCAGGTGAGAGAGTATAATCTACAATAAAAAATCTGCTAGTGGGGACTTCTCTGGTGGCGCAGTGGTTAAGACTCCGTGCTCCCAATGCAGGGGGCCTGGGTTTGATCCGTGGTCAAGGAACTAGATCCCGCATGCATGCTGTAACTAAGCAGCCCACATGCTGCAACTAAGGAGCTAGAAGCCACAACTAAGACCAGGTGCAACCTGCTCTTAGTTAATAAATAAATAAATAAAAAATTTTTTTTAAAGAAAAGAAAAAAATCTACTAGAAAAAGTGAGTTTAGTGTCAGTGTTCACAGGGTGGCTGGACAACTGACAAGGAGACGGCAGCCCAGATTCAGGTACTGGATGGGCAGCCGGACCAAGGGAATTTCCAAAGTCCCACCATGATCCCCTGCCAGGCAGGTGAGAGATTTTGCAGAAAATTAGGCAGATGCCACCCTACGCATATTCTTTCCATGTCACTCGCATCTGTGATGTCACCAAGCAGCATGCACAGCTGACACCCCTAGGGAACTGTCATCACACCTCACCTAGACCTAGGGTCACAACCTCGGTTCATGTGATTATTGATACCTTGTCAGCCTCCTCAACTAGAATGTCAGCTCTGTGGAGGCAGGGGCCTTGTTCCCTGCTGAATTCCAGGACCAAACACAGTGCCTGACACATAGGGACCCAGTAAGTAACGAGTCAGTGAATTCTGAATGAGCAAATTGTGCCTTAGCAACCACAAAGGAAATGTGACCGCAAGTTGGCATTCCAGAAAGGTACCACCAGATAGCAGTGTTTCTCAAAACAAAGGCCATCCCACCTTTTTCTGAGTAAAGGAGAAATTCTAGCTTATCAGTGCAGCTGAAAAAGAGGGAGATGCGAGGAGCTTTTAAGGTTGCTCTTCCAGCCCTGGAGACCCAGATAACATCACGTCAGCAGAGCCTGCTGGAGCCAGGCTGAATTTCCCACAGTCCCCTTGGATCCCTCTGCCCTGCCGCCAACAGGCCCAGGCTCAGCAGGAAGTGCTTTTCTGGACAATTCAAACGTGACCTTTTTCTCTGAACCTCACTGCCCAGCCCCCTGACTGTCCATCCTCCTCACTGTCTAGCAAAAGGATTTTTCTGGAATGCAGTTCTGACCTGTCACCTGAAATCCTTTACTGGTTTCCATCTCCTGTTGAGGTGTTTTCACAAAGTTCTTTTGTAAACACTAGTGGCTAAAAATGTGTTTCCCCAGTGCATCCACAGTCACCCCATGCCTCCTCTTCCTCCTGTTTGATGTCTCAGCACACTTTTACTTCGAGTTCCCTGAAATGCAGGGTCCGCTACAGCTCAGAAGTGGGCAGCTGTCATTTCTGCCCTCCCAGCCTCCTTACCCCCATCTTCTGGTAACACCGCCTCGGCTTTCTTTTGAGGAAGCAACCCTCCCCACTCTCAGTCCACATAGTTTGGGTAGGGCTGACCTCACCTTCTCATTCCTGGGACTGGGTACATATATGACCCAGACATGACCAGGTGACATATTCCTTCTCCCTAGGCTCAGTGATTTATTGGATCGTGAATGAGCATGCAACCCAAACTGGGCCTATGAGAACCATCCCTAGGAGTTTGGCTGGAATAACTAGGAAAAGGATCTCTCATTCCACTAGGGACGCCAGTTTGGAGCTACTAGGTACTGTCTTTATCAACACTCGGTGACAGCATGCCTGAGATTGAAACTAACACAAGCAGAGCTGAGAGGTGGAAAGAGAGTCCCGATGACATCCTTGGAGTCCCTGGATCCAGCCATGCCTGAAGTCAGAATCCATGGATTGTTTTTCAGTTACCTGTCCCAATACATCCCCTTATTAGCTTAAGTAATACGAGTTGTATCACAACCCTCAGAGTACTGACTAGCACAATGAACACATAAATGCATAAGGAGGGACTTTGATCCCTACAGGATTGAAGTAAGAATTAAGGAGCATAAAATACTTGAAAACATTCAGTAAGGAACTTGAAAAACATGAAGTAATGGTGTCCATCCTTGAAGGTTTTACTAGCTGCTCCAGACCCACCCTCTTCCTGACCCCACCCCATCCTCACCAATCATTTCCAAGCCTCCGCTTGCTCTAACGGAGCAAGCCACCCTGTCTCCCAAAAATAGAATATAAGCTTCAGGGGGGACCAGAGTCCCTTCTTTCTGGCCCCCACTGGTCCCAGCTGAGCTGGGCACATAGCAGGTGGCCAGCAATGTAATTGAACGGAAGGTGGGCAAGGTCAAGGGCTCCTGTTTCACCTGAGGGCTCGAGCTTCCCTCCTGCGACAGGCTTAAGTCCTCCCACCCTCAAGCAACCATATGGTATTGTGATCTGGAGCCAGACTGCTGGGGTTCAAATCCTAGATCTACTGCCTAATAGCTGGGCAAGTCAGAGTAGCTCGCTACCTCTCCATGTCTCCATGCCTCATCTGTAAAATGGGTGTGATAACACTATGTATTCCATCAGGCTGTTATGGGGCTTAAAGGAGACCATTTATTTAAAGCACCTAAAACAGTACCTCCCCAGCAGGTAATAAGTACTCAGTAAATGTTAGTGGTTTGTTTGTTCGTTTGTTTTTTGCGGTACACGGGCCTCTCACTGTTGTGGCCTCTCCCGTTGCGGAGCACAGGCTCCGGACGCGCAGGCTCAGCGGCCATGGCTCACGGGCCCAGCCGCTGTGTGGCACGTGGGATCTTACCGGAACGGGGCACGAACCCGCGTCCCCTGCATCGACAGGCGGACTCTCAACCACTGCGCCACCAGGGAAGCCCTGTTTGTTTGTTTTTAAGCCATCCTCAACACCTCCCTCTACCACAATCAATTCCGGAAGCTAGTCAACTTTATCGCCTGAATCACTCATGAAAAAACCTCTCTTGCCTCCTAACTGGTCCCCACGTCCCCTTGTACTCTGTTCCCCTGGGAGGTGGAAAAGTGAGCTTTTCCCGGCTCTATTCATAAGACCTCAGCTCTGCCCAGCCTAGACAAGGGGGCAGATCCTAGACTTACTGCCTTTTTGACACCTTCCCAGAGGAGCAAAACAAAGAGGTGGGCAAAGCTTTGAGGCTGCTGGGCCCACCAGCCCAAGCTCTTTATGTAACGGGAACTCCCAGGGAGCTGATAACATCGTGTGATTCTGTCAGCGCGGATCAAAATCACACCGTGGGAAAGTCACTGATCCCTCTGCCTGGTTCCCTTCCTGGGTCCCCACTCCTGCCCTGTGACAGGGAAGCCCCTGTGGGTGCAGCTGAACCAAGAACCTCAGCCCTACACTCTGAATGACCACACGGCTGCATGCACTCTCTGCACGGAAAGCAGATGAGTACAGAAGCGTTCCCGAGATGGTCCTTCTGCAAGTTTAATCTGGGCGAGTCTCATTTGCTATGATTTGGGAAGACAGCACATCCAAAATTACTTTTTCCTCTCTGCTACCTGAATTTCCACCATTCGCCACTCAAAGTTGTGAGAAGCAGCAAGGCGCTAGAAGAAAGGGGATCGCCAGGTCCAAATCCTACTGGATCACCTTGGCCGGCCAAAGCCTGCTCCCCTCTGAGCCACGCTCTTCCCATCTGCTGAGCAGGGACATTATTATACACCAGAGCCCCAGAGCGCTGTGAGACAGTAATCAGGTTGGATGAGACACCCAGCCCACAGAGTAGGTTGGTGATCAATAAATGTTGGATCCCTTCAATTTTGAATTTTTTTTAAAGCTGCCCTCATTTAAATACAAGTTCCTGAAGGAAGCTCCACTGATATCTCCAGGTAGAGGGGTCCAATCAATCACTCTTCTCCCTGACAAAGGAAAGTTAGATCATATCCGCTTGACAAGGTGACAGAATTTAGATTTTTGTGTCCAATGGGTGTGAAAAGGTTATTCCTGGAATTTTAAAAGGATGGAGTCCTCCCCACTGGGGGCTCAACAAAAGTGGACCCTAATTTCAAAGTATGGTGGATACCATTCTGGCGGGGGTGGTCTCTAGAGGGAATGACCTAGACCCTGGGCCGGTGGCCACGGCTGGCACTGGGAGCAGTGCCTGGGCGTTACTTGCCCAGGGATCAGTACATCCCATCCCAACCCCCTCACACCCACCCCCATTCACCTAAGTTTTAACCCGTTCCCCACACACACCCAGTTCTTCCGCCCCTCCCGGACCACCCAGTCCGTTTCCTCTCTCTGCTCTCAGCGTCCCTCCACTCCAAACCCTCTCCAGGCTTCAGCCTTTCTCTCGGCTTCTCAACACCCCCTCCATCTGCCTCGTGACCTCCCTGCCCGCGATGTGATGCGTGATCCCGCTCCCCACTCGCACTCCCTATGCCCCACGCCCTTCCGCCAGCTAAGGTTGCCAGATAAAATACAGGACGGCCAGTTAGATTTGAATTTCAGAAAACTAATAAGTTTTAATATAAGTATGGCCCGTGCAATATTGAGGACATACGTATTCTTTAAAAGTATTTGTTATTTAACTGAAATTTAAGTTTAACTGGGCATCTTGCTAAATCTGGCACCCAAGCGCCCTCTGCGCCTCCGCAACCCCTCCACGCCTCACGAGCCCTGATGATCGCATACGCCCCCTCCTCCCTCTTACCCCTTCCAGCCGCGTGCGCCCTCCTTTAGCGAGTGCGCCCCCTGCTCTCTCCGCCCCCTCCTCTCTCGCCCCCCTCAGTGCCCGCACGAGCCTATTTCTGTTGGGGGCCCTGCGTCCCTCACCCGAGCGCCTGGCTCGCGCGCCTCTTCCACGAGCCCTCCATCCTCGCGCGGTCCTCCCAAGTCCCGCGCGAGGGGAGGCCTCTCGCACCCTCTCCTCCCAAACGCCCCCTCTACTCTCCTCGCATCCGTCTCCATTCCGCCCCCTCCCCCAGACTCGCGCAGCGGCGTCCATGGCCCGAGCATCTTTCTCCGCGCGCACCTTTCCAGCCCCACTCTTCGCCTGGTGTCCTGAGCGTCCCCGTCCCCCTTGCTCCTGCGCCCCTCCAGGTCCAGAACCCCCTCCGAGGGCGGCTTCCTCTCTTCCTTGTATCGTTGCACCCCTCCGCGCTGGGAGCTCCGCCCATGCCACGTGCTCCCGGGGGCGCACCTGGGCAGGCCCGCGCGTAGTCGGGGCAGCAGTCCCGGACCTCTCTGCACGCCTGATCGCAGAAGCAGCGAGGGGGCCCGCGGGCCGCGCAGGTCGGGTCACGGCCCGGGCAGCAGCGGCCCAGCGCGGCGCAGCCCTGCCGGGACCAAAGCGTGCCCGACGGTCCCCGTGCCCAGGACACCGCGGCCACGGCGGTCAGAGCGAACGCCAGCGGCAGGATCGGCGCCGCGCCGCGCGGGGCCATAGCCGGGCTCAGGCTGGGGACCGGAGGCCGACCGGGACCGACCCTAAGCGGCCCGCCCCATTGTGGGGCGGAGGCTCCTGGCCCGACCCCTCCCCAGACCCACCTCCTACCTGTCACGGAACTGTTATCCACCCCCATTCGTCCTATCCAAACTTTGCGCGGCTTGAGGAGGTGAAATATCAAGATAATAGTAATAATAACCGCAGCAACTTTGCAGCGTTCCCCATCGCCCCCAGGTTCCAGGGAGTTAGAAGCGATACAGAGGTTCATCAAAACAATGCATTATGATAGATAACAATAGTGCATTGTTATAGGAATAATAACAGTAATAGCCGCTATGCCATAATTATAATAGCAATAGGAGCAACAGTAGCTGCCAATATTATTTAAATAGTAATAACGGGCATCATAATTGCCAGGTAAGCAGCTTGCGAGCCAGGCTGTGTAGCAGGCCCTTTGTGTATCGTCAGTATTGCCCAAAAGTGAGTCCCGTGGATACACCTTCCTTTTTTGCTATATTCCTACCACTTTGACTATCATTTCCTGAATATTTATCCTTAAGTTGACCCGTTTTTAAAATTTTTTAAATGATTTATTTGTTGTTACAAACTTGTATCACTCAAGAGGATGAGAAGAGGGACTTCCCTGGTGGCGCAGTGGTTAAGAATCCGCCTTCCAATGCAGGGGACGCGGATTCGACCCCTGGTGGGGGAACTAACATCCCACATGCTTGGGGCAACTAAGCCCACGTGCCACAACTACTGAGCTCGGGTGCCTCACTGAGGCAGCCTGCGTGCCGCAAACTACGGAGCCCACACGCCCTGCCTGTGCCACCATAACTAGAGAAGAGAAAACCTGCACGCCACCACTAGAGAGAAGCCCGCGTGCCACAAAGAAAGATCTTGTGTGCTGCGACTAAGACCCGACGCAGCCAAAAACAAAAAAGGAAAATAAAATAAATAAATAAAAGAAAAAAAGAAAAGTATAATAAAAAAAAAAAAAAAGAAAAGAGAGGATGAGAAGACAAGCCACAGGCTGGGAGAAAATATTTGCAAAAGACACATCTGATAATGGACTATTAGCCAAAACATGCAAAGAACTCTCAAAACTCAACAAGGAAACAAACAATTGGATTAAAAACGAGCCAAAGACCTAAACAGACACGCACTAGAGAAGAAATACAGGTGGCAAATAAGCGTACGAAGAGATGCTCCACATCATGTCATTAGGGAAATGCAAATTAAAACTATGAGCTACCACTACACACCTATTAGAATGGCCAATATCTGGAACACTGACAACACCAAATGCTGGTGAAGATGTGGAGCAAAAGGAACTCTCATACATTGCTGATGGGAATGCAAAATGGTACAGCCGCTATGGAAGACAGTTTTGGCAGTTTCTTACAAGACTAAATACACTCTTACAACACAAGCCAGCAATCGTGCTTCTTGGTATTTACCCAAATGAGTTGAAAACTTATGTCCATACAAAAACCTGCACATGGATGTTTATAGCAGCTTTATCCATAATTGCCAAAACTTGGAAGCAACCAAGATGTCCCTCAGTGAATGAATGGATAAACTGTGGTACATCCAGACAATGGAATATAAATCACCGCTAAAAAGAAATGAACTATCAAGCCATGAAAACACACGGAAGAAACTTAAATGCATATTACTAAGTGAAAGAAGTCAATCTGAAATGACTACATACTGTATGATTCCAACTATATGACATTCTGGAAAAGGCAAAACCATGGAGACAGTAAAAAGATCAGTGTTGCCAGGGATTACGGAGGAAAGAGGGATGGATAGGCGGAGCACAGAGGATTTTTAGTAGAGTGAAAATACTGTGTATGGTACTATACTGATGGATACATGTTAGTATACATTTGTCCAAACCCATAGAACTTACAACACCAAGAGCGAACCGTAGCGTAAACCATGGGCTGTGGGTGATAAGATTGTGTGGATGTAGCTTCAATTTATCGCAACAAATGGATCGCTCTGGTGGGGGATGTTGATGGGGGAGGGGCTGAGCAGGGGTGGGGAGCAGAGAGTTTATGAGAACTCTGTACTTTCTGCTCAATTTGACTGTGTCTAAAACTGCCCTTAAAAATAAAGTCTAGGGCCTCCCTGGTGGCGCAGTGGTTGAGAGTCCGCCTGCCGGTGCAGGGGATACGGGTTCGTGCCCCGGTCTGGGAGGATCCCATATGCCGCGGAGCGGCTGGGCCCGTGAGCCATGGCCGCTGGGCCTGCGCATCCGGAGCCTGTGCTCCGCAGCGGGAGAGGCCACAACAGTGAGAGGCCCGCATACCGCAAAAAGAAAAAAAATAAATAAATAAATAAAGTCTATTTAAAAAGAAAACATATCACTACCATAAGTGGAAAGCTGATAATATTTTTTTTTCATAAATAGAATGAGAAGGAAGGAAGGTTGGAAAGAGAGAGGACATGTAAGACAGAGGATACTGTAAGTGCACTAAATCCTCATTTATTGGAGCAAAAATCAATAGATAATGTCTAAAGCTGATAAATCAACAAATGTCCACATGAGTACATTATTTAGGTCTATGGAAATAACAACTAGGGGAAATAGCTGCAAAGGTGAGACACAGTTGCCATGCCAACTAAGCATGTGAAGATAGTCAAACTTCCTAATAAGACATTTCAAATGTAAAAGTACAGAGATACCATTTCTTACCAGTTAGGGAAAATCAAAAATGTTGATTTCTCTTTGAATAGAATTGGGGAGGGTATGGAGAAAAGATATTGAGTACGAAGTTGGTGGACAAATACATCAGCACAGTCTCTTTGGAAGACAGTCCATCAATATCTATCAAAATTAACAAAAGTGTGTATCTTTGGACTCAGGAATCCTTACAGGTAGAGGCACGTGTGCAGGAAAATGAGAGTATAAGGTTCTTTGCTGCTTTACTATAATATCAAAAAGTTGCCATCAACCTCACCGTCCCTCATAGGGGCTGGTTAAATCTGTTACGATCCATCCCTACAATGGGATATTGTGCAGTCTCCTAAAATAACAAAGCAGTTGTTTATGTACTGATACAGAAGATCTTGGAGATAACATTATTAGATGAAAAGGCAAGGTGCGTGACAGTGTTTGTAGCATGTTACCATCTCTGTTTTATTTTAAGGAATATTTATATTATATACTGACATATTATATGCTGCATAGCATATCTCTGTAAGGAGATGTACTAGACTGGTAGGAGTGATTGCCTTTGGAGAGAGGAGCTGTGTGGTACCTTTTGAAATTTTTACGTCATGCCCGTATTACCTATTCAAATAAATGTGAAAAAAAAAAAGTTAAGTGATTGCCCCTAGAGAACTGAATAGGGGGTGGGAAGGGTAGAATGGGATGGTGGCTATTAATTACATATATATAATAAAATATATATTATATGTATGTAACAATATTACATATATATAAAATATTGATTTACAAATGTTTTAACTACCAAGAAAAAAGAAAGAAAGGAAAAAAGAAGAAAGAGATACAGAAACAGAGAAAGGTGGTCTCTATTGATGTAAGGGTCAGTTGGGGGCAGGCAACCACTCCTGACCATGGCATGTCCCCTTGACAAGGACCGGGAGCTTCCTGTAGTTTCCAGCCTCCTTTATCTGGTTTCTTTCTGTCCTGCCAGGTTTGAAGCATCCAAGTAACTGGTGACCCAGTTCCCAGAAAATCTCCTTTGTTGTCCTTTTGTAAGGGCCCTGGGGGCTGTGGGGCTCTTGGCAGATGCCACATCTGTGGACACAAAGAGAAGCTTATTCTCCTCTTAGCAGGGAGGGGGGACCCATCAGAATGCAGAGAGCTGTCCAGCTGAGGTGGAACACCCCTCTCTCCATGGGTCTGGGCTGAAGGCTACTGGGCTCTGGGTGGGGGCAGGGGGGTTTGTCAGTCTCCCTTCACTGCTCACGTCTGTCTCAGTTATCTGCTGCTGCATAACAAACTGCCCCAGAACTTAGAGGCTTAAAACAACAATTTATTATTATCACTCATAGTCCTGTGGGTTGGTTCGGTGGTTCACTTGGGGTCTCTCATGCAACTGCAGAAAGCAGTTGCTGCTGGGAATTCCCTGGTGGTCCCGTTAGGACCCTGCACTTCCACTGCAGGGGGCCTGGGTTCAATCCCTGGTCAGGGAACTAAGATCCCACAAGCCGCTAAAATAAATAAATAAACAAACAAACAAATAAATAAGTAAATAAGCATCTACTGCTGAAGTCATCTCAAGGCTTGATTGGGCCAGACATCCAAAACAGCTTCTTCACTCACCTCTCTGCTGCCTCGACTGAGATGGCTGGAACAATCAAGGACTAGTGGGCCATCTTTTTCTCTCCATATTGTCTTTTCACGTGGCTAGCTTGGGCTTCCTCCCATCATGGTAGTCTCAGAGCCAAACTTCTTCGATGGCAACTAATTTATTCCAGAGCAATGTTCCAAAAGCCAAGGTGGAAGCTACAGGGCTTCTTACAACCTCAGAAGTCAGGCACGTCACTTATACTCCATTCTGTTGGTTTCGCAGGGCCAGCCCAGAATGAAAGTGGGAGGGGCCACACCGGAGTGTGAAGAGCAGAGTGTGTGGTTCTCTACGGGCCATCTTTGGAGGCCAGCCACTATAGTGTTGCCTGCCAGGAAACACTTTCTTCTCTTCCTTCTCCTCTTACCTCACCAGCCACTCCTTCTTAGCTGCTTTGAGTGGTTTTTGCTCATCTTCTGGCTTCAGATTCATCAAGTGCCCCCAAACCCAGACCTGGCCTCTTCTCTGCCTACACACTCTCCCTTACTGGTCTCATCTGGTCTTGCAACTCAAAACACCAATAAGCTGACAGCTCCTGAATTTACATCGCCAACCTGGACCTTTCCTCTGAAGTCTAGCCTCTAATCTCCAACTGCCTGGGACTTCCCTGGCAGTCCAGTGGTTAAGACCCTGTGCTTCCAACGCAGGGGGAGCAGGTTTGATCCCTGGTTGGGGAACTAAGATCCCACATGGCGTGGCCAAAAAAACCCAAAAAAACTAACCATGCAACTGCCTAATTGACATCTGTGCTTGGGTATCACATGGGGACCTCAATGTTAGCAGCTTTAAAAACACCTTCAACCCCCTGCTCCCAGACACTTCACAAAAGAGTATATGTGAATAGCCAGTAATTGCACATAAAAAGATGCTCCATAGCATTAGTCATTAGGGAAGTGAAAATTAAAATCACAATGAGATAGCACTGCACATCCATTAGAACATTGAAAATTACAAAGACTGATCATGACAAGTGTTGGTGAGGACAGGGAGCATATGGAACTCTCATATGCTGCTGGCGGAATGCAAAATATGCTAAACCATTTTAGAAAATAGTTTCTTGAAATGCTAAACATGTACCCACCATAGGATACCATCCAGCCATTCCACTCCTATGCATTTACCCAAAGAAACAAAATATTTGTCCACACAAAGACTTGTACTTAAATGTTCAGAGCAGCTTTATTTGTAATCACCAAAAACTAGAAAGAATCTAGAAAGTTCATCAATGGATGAATGGATAAACAAATCATGGAACATCCATACATGGGATACTTCTCAGCAGTAAAAAAAAGGAAAATTATTGATACCTATGACATCTCAAAATCATCATACTGAATAAAAGAAGCCAACCTCCATCACCTAAAAATGAGTACATACACTGTGATTCATTTACATAAATTCTAGAAAGTGCAAAGTAATTTATAGTGACAAGAGTAGGTCAATGTTCGGGGGTGGGGGAGGGAGGGAGGGAAGATTGCAAAAGGGCACAAGGATGGATAACATTTGGGAGGTGATAGATATGTTCATTATCTTAATTGTGGTGAAGTTATCACGGGTTTGACATATAGCAAAACTAATCAAATAACACACTTTACATATGTGCCATAGAGTGTATAATATAGTGTATTATACCTCAATAAAGTTGAATCAAAGGAAAAGAACAAAGGACCCAAAAAAAGACATGTGTTTGGATGAATACACACCAGAAGTTAATCATCGTTACCTTCAGGGAGTGGGAAGGGGGGCAAGAACTATCACTTGTTACCTTACATGCACCGAGCTTCCTAGTTTAAATTTTTCCCAACACGCATGTATTACTTATGAGCTTAAGAAAAAGAGTAATATATTTTCTGCCCCAAACCTCAGCCCAGCACTCAGGAGGCCTGTGTCACATGCCCCCAGTGGACCAGGTTGTTCTGCTAAACAAAGACACCTCCTGGAATTGAGCCAAGTGTTTCTGGGCCAAATTCCCATCTGGAGACAATGAAAAATGCTCTCCCTCAGAACAAGGACTTTATTTACACCTTATATCTACATTCCGGACTGAGGCCCACATGGGATGATTGCCCAGGAAGATAATGGAGTTATTAATCTCTGCCCAAGACTGGGCTCTACCAGCCAACTTCCCATCTGAGTAATTAAACCAGCTGGCAGCCCGGTATCAGTCTCCACGGCATTTGCGGGGCAGAGGGAGAGGGCACCTCTGGATGCCGCACTTGACTTCTCCAGAGGGGCAGCTTCCTGAATGACTTTAGGACAAGCGAACTGAACAAAGGCTGGGGTCCTTGGTCTTGACTTGGCTAAGGCCAGAACTCAGACAAACATGGACCTCTTGGCATGTCAGGGGTTTGGAAACAGCTGTCTGAGCTTCAGTATTTGTGACGTTGCCCAAGTGTGTGCTTCTATTTTTCCTAACCTCACCCTAAACCCTGGTTCCACTGAATGCCACAGGAGTGGGCTACCCCACAGCTAGTCTACCTCTCCCCCAACTTTCTCCCTTCCTCAATAACAGCATCAAGATGTTTCAGGAGACGGCCGCCTCCCCCTGCCCTCAGACCCAGAAGGTAAATCTTGATTCAGCTTGGCCCTCACTACCCAGAACAGAGTCCAGCATCCGCATCACCTGGGAGCTTGTCAGAAATGCAGAATCTCAGGCCCCATCCCAGACTTACGGACCCAGAATCTTCATTTTTAAAAATATTTATTTATTATTTATTTGGCTGTGTGGGGTCTTGGTTGCAGCACGTGGGCTCCTTAGTTGTGACATGCAAACTCTTAGTTGCGGCAGGCATGTGAGATCTAGCTCCCTGACCAGGGATCGAACCCAGGCCCCTTGCATTGGGAGCATGGAGTTTCATCCACTGCACCACCAGGGAAGTCCCCAGAATCTTCATTTTTTTTTTAGCAAGATCTCAGGTGATTTGAACACATTAGTTGTCAAACCTAGCTCAACAGTAGAAGCCCCGGAGAGAGTTTTCTCAATACCAGTACCTGAGATTCTCAGTTGAGATTTTGATTCAGTTGATCTGGAATACAATTTGGACATCAGTATTTTTTACATTTAGTAGAGTTAAGTGTACTAACTTTAAATGGATAGATTGGTATTTTTACACACATGTACACCCATGTAGCCACCACCCAGATAATGACATAGAACATGTCCAGAAATTTCCCTCTTGCCCCTTCAAGGTAGGATGACACACTGTCCTGATTTGTCCAAGACTGAGGGGTTTTCCTGGGATGTAGGACTTTCAGTACTAAAACAAAGAATGTCCAGGGCAAAGTGGGACAAGTTGGTCACACTTCTTGAAGGTCTATACCCCAGCCCATTTCCAGAGGTAACCACCATTCTGATTTCTATCCAGTGGTAATTTTAAGAGTTGCCCTGGGCTACCCTGGTGGCGCAGTGGTTGAGAGTCCACCTGCCGATGCAGGGGACACCGGTTCGTGCCCCGGTCCGGGAGAATCCCACATGCTGTGGAGCGGCTGGGCCCGCGAGCCATGGCCGCTGGGCCTGCGCGTCCAGAGCCTGTGCTCCGCAACGGGAGAGGCCACGGCAGTGAGAGGCCCGTGTACCGCAAAAAAAAAAAAAAAAAAAAAAAAAAAAGAGTTGCCCTGATGACTCCAATGTGTAGCCCGGGCTCAATCCAGTGTGTATCAGAATCACTGGGAGACCTTGGGAAACCATTGCTGGGCCTCATCCCTAGTCTTTCTAATTCAGTAGGCCTGGGGTAGAACCCAAGAATTTGCATATCTAACAGGTTTCCCAGGTGATGCTGATCCTGCTGGTCTGAGTACCTACCTTCCTTTAAGAACTAGCGGTCTAAGCCAATCACAGTCATTCTATCTCCTTGCCAATGACGGTTTAGCCTTGACTGCAGGATGCTCTTCTGGCCATGGAGATGTGAGAAGACCGCTGGGAGCTGAGGCAGCATTCCGGTAAAGTCTATTAAAGTGGTACCCCTGGGCTGTGCATATCAGTAGCCCTTGAGGGGCAGGGGGCTCTGGGAAAGACTTTCCCACTGATAGTGGGAAATGCACAGGAGGGGATGCTCTCCTCTTCCCTTGAAAGTTCAGTAGTGTGTGGGTGTCCCCTGGAGCTGTCTCATAACCTTGAGGCAACAAGCCTGAAGACTAAACGCCAACCACCTGGGATGGGGGATAGGAAAACGGGAGAGAGCCTGAGTCCTTAAAGAACTTGTTGAACTGCTGGATCAACCAACCCTGAACTGCCTCCTTGGGAACTTCTTTCCTTTTTCTTTGTCACATATAATTGGCTTCTTTCTTATTTGTGTCCAAAGGTATGCAACACCCTGCTATTCAAAGTGTGGTCGTAGAACCAGCAGCATTGGTCTCTCCCGAAATCTTGCTTGTATCAAATGACAAAACTAAAACAATTTAGTAACGTGTTCGATGTCTTTGTTGAAGGGCAAACAATCCATGGAGTGGGGGAGTACAGCGCCTCCCGAGCAATGGGACACTGTTCCTGAGGGGTTTGGGGCAAGAGCAAGTTTTATAGAGCATTAGAGGAGACAACACAAAACAAGGGGGACTTCCCTGGTGACGCAGTGGTTAAGAATCCGCCTGCCAATGCAGGGTACACGGGTTCGAGCCCTGGTGCGGGAAGGTCCCACATGCCACGGGGCAACTAAGGCCATGTGCCACAACTCCTGAAGCCTGCACGCCTAGAGCCCTTGCTCCGTAACAAGAGAAGCCACCTCAACGAGAAGCCTGCGCACCACAATGAAGAGTAGCCCCCACTCGCCGCACGTGCGCAGCAACGAAGACCCAACTCAGCCAAAACTAAATAATATTTTAAAAAAATACAAAACAAGGCATGATGGGCTAGAAGGTCCTGCTTTCTAGGGTTAAGGTCAGCTCGTGAAGTTGGAGGATTGTGATTGGTGTATGTTAGGATTCCTTGACAGGTGTTTCCCACAAGTGCAGGCAGACTTAGGTTTGGATCTGTGACATGAGCCAGACCCATGTGGGTCCTGATATACAAATTCACTTTATCACTAGAAATGCAGAACCTGGGGCCCCGGCGCAGAATCTGCATTTGAACAATGCACATTAGCCCCACAGTAAGGCCTGAGAAGCACTGCTCTAATCTACACAGCAGCACGTATGCTTTGAATTTCCTGGGCCTTTCGGTGGGCTGCCTGCCCCACCTAATAGCTGCATGAAATCATGTCATTTCAACCACGCAAGGGCTCCTGTGCCCTTGGCGCAGAAAGCCAAACTCTTGACAGCTGATGTTTGCAGCAAAGCAGGGCGCCAAGCAAGAGAGTGGGAAGCAAGCCTCAGATGACTCCAACTTGGTCTTTGATTAGGTGTTTTTTTTAAAGGGGAAGAACAAAGAGGTTGGGATTAATCATTATCTTGTGACATTTCTTAATCCTACTTTCGAGAGTCAGAATGTCTCAGGTTTATGATTCTCTGGCCAGGTGGTCCATGACTTGGGGGTCTGTTAACTCACCTTGCCCTGAAGAAACAACCTGAGTTTGTACGTTAATGATGACATATCTATAACAGCGATTTTAGTATGTTAACAATATAATTGACAACAGCAATTGTAGTCACCTGACTCTGGTTGATGAGTGGTTAGCAGAGGATTGAGGTCAGAGAGGACAAGAAAGGGAATAAAGTTTTGGAGAGAGAGATTAATCGTAAACTCAGTGAGGGAACTTGGTTTTAGGGAGACTCAGTTTCATGATTAGTAATAATCATATGAAAAGATGCCATGGGCACTGCATCTAGAAACTCCCTGGCCAAGTTTCCCTTGCATCTTATTGGTCAGAACTAAGCTGCGTGCCTTAATGCAAAGGAGACTTAGAAGGTGAGTGGCTGGCTTCATCTGCCTCTAGAGTGGGAGACTTGTGCCAGCAAGGACACGAGTCAAGGAAATAGCTGTTGGGTAGGAACCAGCAGTATCTACCACAAATAAATATTATTAATGACTTTTGCAGAGGTTGGACAAGGCTCAGAGGTGTGAAATCACTTGCCTAAAGTCACAGAGCTAGAAAGTACTTGCTACTTCGTAGAAAACTGGTAAGTTTTTATAAATGAAGGTGGCTGAGTCAGTGCCTAAGCTGGGCCTTGAAGCCTGATGTCCAATATAGTGATCTAGCCACTTCCTCAAGCTGCCTTCCTCTTGCCCTTTGCATGTGTTATATCTTAAATAATATGTTTTTTAAGGACAAAGCTAACTCAGTGGGCAATATGTATCTGTGTGACTTCCTGTATGGCTAGCCACACCCAGAGTGAACAGATGGATGCCTGATAAAACTTGAATTTTCCCAGCTGCTTTTGGATACCACCCAAGCCAAAATGCATATGGTACCCTCAGACACCAGGAAAATGTTATTTTCACCATTTCCTGCCAAATGTCTAGCTGGCTCCACTGGTAAATAATGAAGTTTAGGGTGGAGCCAGGTGAATGACCCTCTCTGGATGGTTAACTTTCCAGCTCAATTTCCCTCTCTGGCAGAGAGAGTCTGAGAAATTGGAGGCCCATTAGTTAGAGATGAGGAAAATTCCTCCAAAGCAAATGAAACACAAGTGTTTATAATGTCTGGAGTTTGATAAGTGGTTTTTTTGTTTTATTTTGTTTTTTATAAATTTTTTTTTTTTTTTTTTTTTTTGCTGTATGCGGGCCTCTCACTGTTGTGGCCTCTCCCACTGCGGAGCACAGGCTCCGGACACGCAGGCTCAGCGGCCATGGCTCACGGGCCTAGCCGCTCCGTGGCATGTGGGATCTTCCCAGACCGGGGCACGAACCGGTGTCCCCTGCATCGGCAGGCGGACTCTCAACCACTGCGCCACCAGGGAAGCCCTGGGGTTTTTTTTTTTTTGTTTGTTTGTTTGTTTGTTTTGGAAGCCCTGTGTTTTATAAAATTTTTTAAAATAAATTTATTTATTTATTTTTGGCTGCCTTGGGTCTTCATTGCTGCGTGTGGGCTTTCTCTTCCCGGGCCAGGGCTCCTACCTGTGTCCCCTGCATTGGCAGGAAGATTCTTAACCACTGTGCCACCAGGGAAGCCCCTAAATTTATTTATTTTTTATTATTTATTTTTGGCTGCGTTGGGTCTTTGTTTCTGCGCTCAGGCTTTCTCTAGTTGCAGTGAGCAGGGGCTACTCTTCGTTGTGGTGCACGGGCTTCTCATTGTGGTGGCTTCTCTTGTTGCAGAGCACGGGCTCTAGGCGTGCAGGTTTCAGTAGTTGTGGCACGCAGGCTCAGTAGTTGTGGCTCACGGGCTCTAGAGTGTAGGCTCAGTAGTGTGGTTCACAGGCTTAGTTGCTCTGTGGCATGTGGGATCATTATGGTTTATCACAGGATATTGAATATAGCTCCCTTTCCTATACAGTAGGACCTCATTTATTCATTCTGTATATAATAGTTTGCATCTTCTAACCCCAAACTCCTAACCCATCCCTCCTCCACCCCCCTCCCTCTTGGCAACCACAAGTCTGTTCTCTACATCTGTGAGTCTATTTCTCCTTCCTAGATAGGTTCATTTGTGTCATATTTTAGATTCCACATATAAGCGATATCATATGGTATTTGTCTTTCTCTTTCTGACTTACCTCACTTAGCATGTTAATCTCTAAGTCCATCCATGTGGCTGCAAATGGCATTATTTCATTCTTTTTTATGGCAGCATAGTATATCATTGTATATAGGTACCACATCTTCTCTATCCATTCATCTGTCGATGGAAACAACCTAAAAGTCCATGTCTTGGCTATTGTGAATAGTGCTGCTATGAACATAAGGGTCCATGTATCTTTTTGGATTATAGTTTTTTGTTTTTGTTTTTGTTTTTCCGGTATGTGGGCCTCTCACTGTTGTGGCCTCTCCCGTTGCGGCACAGGCTCTGGACGCGCAGGCTCAGTGGCCATGGCTCACGGGTCTAGCTGCTCCGCGGCATGTGGGATCCTCCCGGACCGGGGCATGAACCCGCGTCCCCTGCATAGGCAGGCGGACTCTCAACCACTGCGCCACCAGGGAAGCCCCTGGATTATAGTTTTGTTTGGATATATGCCCAGGAGTGGGATTGACGGATTGTATGGCAACTCTAGTTTTTTGAGGAACCTCCATACTCCTTTCCATTGTGGCTGCACCAACTTACATTCCCACCAACAGTATAGGAGGGTCCCCTTTTCTCCACACCCTCTCCAGCATATGTTATTTGTAGACTTTTTAATGATGGCCATTCTGACCAGTGTGAGGTGGTATCCTACTGTAGTTTTGATTTGCATTTCTCTAGTAATTAGCGATGTTGAGCATCTTTTCATGTGCCTTTTGACCATCTGTATGTCTTCTTTGGAGAAATATCTACTTAGGTCTTCTGCCTATTTATTTTTAAAGCATTTTGGGGTTTGGTTCGTTTATTTTTGGCTGTGTCGGGTCTTAGTGGCGGCACATGGGATCTTCATCACAGCATGTGGGTTCTTTGTTGTAGCTCACGGGCTTCTATCTAGCTGTGGCGTGTGGGTTTTCTCTCTCTAGTTGTGGCATGCGGGCTCCAGAGCACGTGGGCTCTGTAGTTTGAGGTGTGTGGGCTCAGTAGTTGCGGCACGTGGGCTTAGTTGCCCCGCAGCATGTGGGATCTTAGCTCTCTGACCAGGGATCAAACCTGCACCCCCTGCACTGGAAGGTGAAGTTTTAACCACTGGACCAGGGAAGGGAAGTTCCAGAAAATGACGTATTCTAATGATAAGTCCATTGCCAGCAGAAGTTCATATTCTAATGATATGTCCATCACCAGCATTGCCAGAGGAGAGTTCATTATTCCTCACTGAGAAAGGACCCTGGGCCAGATGTCAGGAGAAACTCACTATGTCCTTGAACAAAGCAAGCTCTCTCTTTGGGACTCAGTTTCCTCATCTATATAATGGGGGTAGGGTTGAGGGAGGGTCCTTTTCCAACAGCTCTTACATCTCTGACAGCCAATGACTATAAGCTGTGGTGCAAATACTTTTTTCCATAAGGGTCATAAGCTAGTAGACCCACAACAGTAAAACCAGAGGGGACCAGCTCTAAGATGAATTATTTGGGTGGAACTATTTTACACCTATGTGGGTCATGGAAACATACCTTTTATGTTAACACCATGGCAGACACTGCTCCTTCCATATTACTAGAGTTTATTGTTGCCCTTGAACATTTTTTTTCTAATTGTGGTAAAATACACATAACATAAAATGTACCATCTTAGCCATTTTTAAGTGTACAATTCAGTAGTGTTAAGTTGTGCAACCAATCTCCAGAACTTTCTCATCTTACAAAACTAATACTCTGTACCCAGTAAATAACTCCTGATTGTCCCCTCTCTTCAGCCCCTGGCAATCACCCTTCTATTTTCTGTTTCTACGTGTTTGACTACTGTAGGTACCTCATATAAGTGAAATCATACATTTTCTTGTCTTTTCATAACTGGCTTATTTCAAGGATACTGTCTTCAAAGTTCATTCATGTTGTAGCATTGCCAGAATTTCCTTGTTAAAGTTGAGTAATATTCTGTTGTATGTATATACCACATTTTAAAAATCCATTCATCTGTCGATGGACATTTAGATTGCTTCCACCTTTTGGCTATTGTGAAAATGCTGCTGTGAACATGGGTGTATAGCTATCTCTTTGAGACCCTTCTTTCAATTCTTTGAAGTATATACCCAGAAGTGGAATTGCTGGATCATATGTCATATTTTTAATTTTTTGAGGAAGCACCATAACATTTTCTAAAGCAGCTAAACCTTCCTACCAACAGTTTGCAAGGGTTCCAATTTCTCCATATCCTCACCAACACTTGTTATTTTCTGCTTTTTTTGTATAGTAGACATCCTCGTGTGTGTGACGTGATATCTCATTGTGGTTTTGATTTGCATTGCCCAAATGATTAGTGATGCTGAGTATAACTTCATGTCCTTGTTGGCCATTCATATATCTTCTTGGGAGAAATGTCTATTCGAATTCTTTACCCTTTTTAAAAAATAATTTATTTATTTATTTTTGTCTGGTTGGGTCTTCGTTGCTGCATGCAGGCTTTCTCTAGTTGCAGAGAGCGGGGGCTACTCTTTGTTGCAGTGCACGGGCTTCTCATTGCAGTGGCTTCTCTTGTTGTGGAGCATGGGCTCTAGGCGCGCAGGCTTCAGTAGTTGTGGCACGTGGGCTCAGTAGTTGTGGCTCACGGGCTTAGTTGCTCTGCGGCATGTGGGATCTTCCCGGACCAGGGCTTGAACCCGTGTCCCCTGCATTGGCAGGCAGATTCTTAACCACTGCGCCACCAGGGAAGTCCCAGGAAATGCTTCTCAAAATGATTCTTATTAAGAACTTGGGGGTAGGGTGAGGGTGGGTGTGCAAGACTTCCCTAGGAGATTGTTCCTAAGAACAAGTCATGTTAAGCTAGCATTGTTTTTGATTTGTTTTTAATAGAATCCATATACTAGCAGGCACAGAAAATGCACTTAGCAACATTTCCTGTAATTGTTGGAGAAAAGAATAGAAATGAGAGTAGATCCTGGTCCAAGCCAGAATGAAAACACCGTGGCCGGCAGGAGCAAGCAGTTCTAGGATGCCATTAGCAAAGAGGTTATTTTGGAGTCCTTGGGTTCGAATCCCAGCTCTACCTCTCTACCAGTCCTGGCCCACTGGAAATAGAATAACTCTAAGCAGGGTATAATTCAAGAAGAATACAGTGGTGCTCACAGACTATAAGGAAACCACAGGAGCTAGTGCAAAACCTTGGAGCTGGAAGTAGAGGGGATACCCCTACATATGAAGGGGCCAGGGAAGGAGCATCAGAGCCCAGAAGGAGAGTCAGGTAGAAGAACATCTGGAGAGGTGTCCCCACAGGGTGCGGCCAGGGGGATGCATAGGTCATTCTCACTCCCCAACCCCACCTCCATCTCCTGCTGAAGCTCCCACCACAGGGCTTAGAGCTGACGCTGATGTGTCCCTGCTCTGGGAGCGGTGAGCAAGGTGGACTAGGGTAAGGAGGGGACCTGGACGGACAAGGAAAGACATTGGTAGAGCCATTTACTAACTGTGTGACTTAGGTAAGTCACTTCCCCTTTCTAAACCTCAGTTTCCTCATCTGTAAAGTCAGGATGATAATATTACTGCCCTTGCAGAGTTGAGGTGAGGAATAAATTATTTTAAAATGTAAAGTACCCTAGATTAGAGGCTGGTAAGAAATTTCAATAAATGGCATTGCAGTTACTGAGCTGTTACTATTATGATTCAAGTAGAGAGAAATGGAGCTTAGAGAAGAATGTTTGGACTTGACCATACAGTGGGACAGTGAAATATTTGAGGCAGCCTAGCATTTACTCTGATGAATAACACCACTCTCAGCAGGTAGCTCCTCTAGCTGTAAAAACACCAGGTCAACCTGGGCACAGCCAAAAGTGACGACAAAGTCCCAGTTTACACATGCCACCATTTTAACACTGGAGCAAAAAAAAAAAAAGAAAAAAGAAAAAAATGCTCTCACTCACCAGGACCACCCCCATCCCAAACCCTCCCACCTGCAAACTGTGGCCCTGTGGCGCCAGTCTGTTTTAGCAAAAGGACCATTTGTTTAAATGAGCCTGCCAAGTGACAGGATCCAGATTTCTCCTTTTCTCTCTTTTTAAAAAAGCCACAGATATAAATAAGCCCAAGATGGTCTGTTTCTGCCATGACTAACAGACAAAGGAAAAGACAGTTGCCTTCTAAACAAACCTGCAATTAATCAACATTGGGACCTTGGGAGAAACTGATCAGGGGACCAGCCCAGGGGACCATAGGACCTGCCAATTCTACCCATCGAGGCATTGAAGCCAAATTGTAAACTATGGGGAAATTTCATAAACCCCAATTCCCCCCCGCCAAATAATCTGAGAGGAAAGTTCAAGTTGGCAGAGATACAAGTTACTCAGAAGGAATGAGGTCCATCAAGGCTTCATCTTAAAGAACAGATGCATCATCCCAAGCCAGATGCTCCCTGGAATGAGGTTGCCAGATCTAGCAAATAAAAATACAGAACACCCAGTTACATTTGAATTTCAGATAAATAATGATTTTTTAGTGTAAGTATGTTCCATGCAATATTTGGGACATGGTTAAAATTATCTGAAATTCAAATGTATAATAACTGGGCATCGTGTATTTTACCTGCACCAGGAATGACAAAGGCGGTGCTGAAAGGGTCACAGATCAAACTCCAGAGGTCTTACACTGGTGGCCTCTGGGCTATATGAGGCTCACACGTGTGCATTGTTCAGTCTTCACAGTTTATAAAATTGGAATCAGTTGCCAACATTTTAAGGATTTCTGGTTTTCTTTAAAAATTGGAAGCTCCAACCATGTTGGTAGTAGCTGCCCCACTACAAGGAGAGCAGAAGGGAACATGGAAAAGTGAAAACTGATTACTGATATGTTAGATGAAGGGATCGTGGGTAAATTTGGTTTTGGTAAAGTTGGTTTCTTACACTGTGAGTGGTGGTCGCACGATCAGCAGCCCATGATCCAGGCCCGGGGAACTCGCCCTTTCTCAGGCTCCCCTGCGACAGCCAACCCCCAAAGTGCTGGCTGCAGGATCTGAAAATATGGCCTAACTATGAAAACTCCCCTGCGGGCCATCTTCCTTCCTAGCCGGAGAGGGGCGGCATCTCGCGCAGGCTGGAGAAACGTGTGTCCACAGCGCCCCCTGCAGACACAGGCTGGAGCTGCAAGTTCTGGAAGGGATAAAATGGGATTGTAATGAACAAGGGTGGGGTATGGATTAATGAAATAATAACACAATATGGCACATGGTAAGCACTCAATGAGCACACTTCTTACATCTCCCCAGCACAGATTTTCTCCCATCTCAATGTGGCAGGAAGATTTGTTTATTCACTAGATATGAATTGTGTCCCTCTAATGTGCCAGGCCTGGGCTAAGTGCTTTACAGACCTGATTTTATTGAAGGCTTCAACTCTCTGAAGCAGGCATTGTTATGAACCCCATTTCACAGATGAGGAAACTGAGGCTGATAGAGATAAAGAATGTGCCCAAGATCCCTCAGGTAAGAGGACAAAGAAGTAGAATGAGTCTGAAGCATCAAATGTTTTGTGGGACTGAAGCTAGGGAGACAAGATGCAAAGAATTTGAGCATCTGAGGCCTATCATTGCCTTTGGGGTTCAGGGAAGCAGTGATAGCAAAGCCTAGAGACTCAAGGTGGGTGGGAACTCTCTAGGGAACTTCTCTGACCCGTAGCTGGTAGGCATTTGGGGCCACTTCTGACCTCAGAGGTGTCTCACCAACAAGGAAGTCAAAAGCATTGAACTGGACTTCCCTGGTGGCCCAGTGGTTGAGAATCTGCCTGCCAATGCAGGGGACACAGGTTCGATCCCTGGTCGGGGAAGATCCCACCTGCCACAGAGCAACTAAACCCATGTGCCACAACTGCTGAAGCCTGAGCGCCTAGAGCCGTGCTCCACAACAAGAGAAGCTACCGCAATGAGAAGCCCATGCACCGCAACGAAGAGTAGCCCCCTCTTGCCAAAACTAGAGAAAGCCCACGGGCAGCAACGAAGAGCCAACACAACCAAAACATAAATAAATAAAATAATTAATAAATAAATAAAAGCATTTGAACTTTTCAGAACCGGAAACTGGCTCCCTCCTGTATCAGTCAGACTGCATTTCAGTAAGAGGCTGCAATTAAGCCAAGGGTTACAAACTCAAGAGCCAGACTGACAGGGTTCGAGTCCTGGCTCTACTACTTACTGACTGTGTGACTTTAGACAAGTCATTTTATCTCTCAGAGACTGTCCCTTCAACTGTCAAATGAGATTAACAATACAATCTGCCTCATATGGTTGTTGGAAGAATAATGTTTTATTACATTTGAAGAACTGTAATTAACACACAGTAATGGCTCAATAAATGTTAGCCATTGTTAATATTATTACTACAGGGGCTGGTATATTAAAAGAGGGAAATACACCATTGTGGGGAACTAGAAAGCATATGACCTGCCTAAAAACACATACATACATACATATTAATACATATATGCAGGGGGCTTCCCTGGTGGCACAGTGGTTGAGAGTCCACCTGCCGATGCAGGGGACATGGGTTTGAGCCCCGGTCCGGGAAGATCCCACATGCCGCGGAGCGGCTGGGCCCGTGAGCCATGGCCACTGAGCCTGCGCGTCCGGAGCCTGTGCTCCGCAATGGGAGAGGCCACAACAGTGAGAGGCCCGCGTACCGCAAAAAAAACCCAAACAAACAGATATGCATAAAACGTTATTCAGCCACAGCTAATTATCAGGCAGGAAAATGGGTCTACTATAATCAGATCTTCCAATTTTCCATAAGAAGCCACAGTGACCTCCTTTCTATGCTCCAAACACAAAACCCAACAAGCAGGTTTTTGCCTCAAAGCCTTTGCACTGGAGCGTTCATTTCCCACTGATACTCACACCACTCACTCCCTGATCTCGTTCAGCTCTGTACTCAAATGTCCACCTTTACATTTCCATTTCTTTTCCGTTTCTATTCCTTTTCCTCACTTTAGTTTTCTCCATTGCACTTATTAAATAACATATTACACTATATTATTTTTTATTGTTTCTCTCTCCACTAGCAATGTCATGTCCCATGTAGGCAAGAATTTTTTTTTTTTCACTATTGTATCCTCAGCACCTAGAACAGAGCCTGACACAAGGTAGATACTCGATAAATATTTATGGAATGAATCATGTCAATGCATTTTCTTTAAGAAACATTTTGTGGACTCAATATGTCTTCAGGTTACCAGGTTGAGTGCTGGTTCAAGGACTCATTTAGTCAGGTTTGCCTCTTTGAGCATCTACTATGTGCAAGGAACAGCTTTAGAAACTGCAGGGGATACAAAGAACTGAAAACACTTCTTGTTCTGGTAAAAGGCAGTTAAGTTGGAGAGAGAAAAGGAGTCAAATAAGTCAGAGTTTGTGACCTGATTGTCTCATAAAGAGACTGAATTTCCTCATCTGTGCAATAAGAGTGAGAATCATGCTAGTTCTCACCTCACAAGGCTGTTGTGATGAGTAACAAAGTGTGCCAGTCAAGGGCTTCCCGGGCAGCACAGTGGTTAAGAATCCGCCTGCCAATGCAGGGGACATGGGTTCGAGCCCTGGTCTGGGAAGATCCCACATGCTGCAGAGCAACTAAGCCCATGCACCACAACTACTGAGCCCGCGTGCCACAACTGCTGAAGCCCGTGTGCCTAGAGCCTGTGCTCCACAAGAGAAGCCACTGCAGTGAGAAGCCCGCGCACTGCAAGTAGAGAAAGCCCACACGCAGCAACGAAAACGCAACGTAGCCAAAAAGAGAAAAAAAAGAATAAAATAAATTTTCAAAAAAGGTGTGCCAGTCAAGTACCTTAGCAGTCCTGCCACAAGGCAAGTCTCTGATTCACTTTTTTTTTTTTAAGTATTTATTTATTTTGCCGGATCTTAGTTGCGGCACACTGGATCTTTGTTGCAGCATGCAGGATCTTTAGTTGCGGGATCGCAGCATGCAGGCTTCTTCGTTGTGGTGTGCGGACTCTTAGCTGCGGCATACATGTGGGGTCTAGTTCCCTGACCAGGGATCAAACCCGGGCCCCCTGCATTGGGAGCACGGGAGTCTTACCCACTAGACCACCAGGGAAGTCCCAGATTCATTCTTTCATTTAATATTTATTGAATGGCCTACCACGTGCCAGGATCTGTGCCGCGTGCCATGGAGGGGCCACAAAGGAGGGACAGCTGCTATCTACACTATCTATCTATCTCTTGTGCTATCTACCATGGAGTCATGGTCTAATGTAGGGAGACAGATGACAAATATACATGCTACATAAACATACACATATAATGTATGTATACTGTATATGCATAGGCACTATTTATTAGGCAGTGAAAAATAATACAAAGAAAAATATAAGGAAATAGAAAGTGATGGGGAAGATTGTTTTAGATAGGTTCCCAGAGAAGGTGACATTTAAGTAAACCAAGGGAACCATGAAAGATCTGGCGGGGCTAGGCCTGGTCATTCATTCCAGGTTGGAGTGCACCTAAAGTGATGGAGGACAGTTAGAACTGTGTGACTGAAAGAGAAGGGGGGAGATGAGGTCAGAGGTTAATGGAGAGGAAGATGGTCCAGGCCATTGAGTCCAGCTTTTACTGTGTGAGGTGGGGAGACACAGGAGGGTTGAGCAGGACAGTACTGTGATCTCTGGTTTTCAAGGGCACTCTGGCTGCATATAGAGAATTAGATCTCAGGGAGCAAAGGTGGAAGTACAGACCAGTAATCAAAGCTTGGATGATGGTGGCTTGGATCCGGAAGATGGTAGCAATGGAGGTGGGAAAAGGGCTGAACGTCACGTGTATTTTAAAGGTAAACCGGGAATTCCCTGGGGGTCCAGTGGCTTCTGGGGTCTGGGTTCAATCCTTGGGTGGAGAACTAAGATCCCGCATGCTGCATAGCACAGCCAAAAAAAAAAAAAAAAAAAGATAACCCAACATGGGGAATGGAGCAAAATGTCAAGGATAACTATTTCTGGCCTGAGCACCTAGACTGACAGTGTTGTCGACACCTGGAATAGAAATGGTTGTGGGAGCTGCAGCCTTGGTGGGAGGGGGTCAGTTCAGGTTTAGACATGTTAAGTTGAATGCATGAAGGGAAGGAAAGAATGGAAATGTTGCATCCACACATAAACTTTGAAGGTCCTGTCAAGAAATCGCTGTTAGTGATGCTCAAGGTGTCAAGGTCATTATAGAGTGCTTTCGATTATGGTGTTCTGCATTATTTATTGCTGGGTAAATTACCACCAGAACTCGGTGACTTGAGGGAATTCCCTGGCGGTCCGGGGCCCCAGGTTCAATTCCTGGTCAGGGAAGTAAGGTCCCACAAGGTGTGCAGCAGGGCCAAAAACAAAAAAACTTAGTGACTAGAAACACACTTAACCTCATTTTCTGTAGTTCAGGAGCCCAGGCAGTTTAGGTGGGTCCCATTTCAGGGCCTCTCACAGGTATCATGGTGTCAGCAAGGTTTCTATTCACCAAATACCAGGGAAGGATCTGCCCCCAAACTCAGTGGTTGGCAGGACTCAGTTCCCTGCACCATATTGGCTGGAAGACAATCTCAATTCCTCACTAGCTTGTTTCACTAAAGTGAGCAAGCCAAGGAATAAGACAGGAAGGGAACTAGGCAAGAGGATGTCAACAAGTCTTTTATAACCCAATATCAGAAGTAATACCCCTCTTGGACTTCCCTGGTGCAGCAGTGGTTAAGACTCTGAGCTTCCACTGCAGGGGTATCAGGCCGTGGTGTGCGGCAAAAAGAAAAAAAAAAAATACCCCTCTAGCTAGTTTTCTGTTCACTGGATGCACTAGGTCCACATACTCAAGGGACCTGGAGTCAACATCAGGAATCAGATTAGAAAGCACAAAGTGAAAAAAACCCACAATGGAATCCTATCTTCCTAAGATTAGCCAGATCAAGTATCTGGGGACAGAGTAGGGAAGTTAAAGTGAAACCAGATTAGCCCTATGTCACTAGTCTGTTTGGAACTTTCCATGTTTAAACATTAAAATTTTAAGTTTAATATTAAAAGCTCTCTCTGCCCCTAGAGCTTTTTACCTCAAGCATCATTTGGTTCAAGGTCTCTATCTCCAATGACCAAATACAACAGTATTTTGATTCAAAGGATTTTATTTTCTTTCTCCAGATAGGAAGGGTACAAAGTTAGAAATTTTTACCTAAGTTTAATATAATACTTGATTCTTCAAAACAGCCAGAGGCTTTTCAGCTCTGGACACTCAGGTTACACAGCAACCTTATGAGACTGATTCATGCTTTCTCCGTAAAGAACAGGGTCATCTTTTCCCAAGAGACCTTGCATTCCAACTCCACAGTTGAGAAACTCCTTAAAAGAAAAAAGATATATCACCATCAGGACTTCATTCTGATGTAAACTGATATAAACAGCTAGGTGTTTGGGATGTGGGAGTATCTAGTCTTCAGGAACTAGGTGGATGTAGAGTCAAGTACCAGACCAAGGAGAGACTTCCAACCTCTTGAGTCTGGCACCTCACTGAAGTCTGTGTCAAAATGTTCATCATCAATCTATAGCCTTTCTTGGTACAGTAAATAGAGGTAAGGGAGACAAACCCAGGACCACACCAAAAGTTACGTTGATTCTAGAGGGACTTAACACAAATGAAGCTCATGCAAAAGTTACTTTAGGGACAAATGGGGGCATCTGAAATATAAAGTGGACAAGCAGACATTCGGGATACAAAGTGTTATTTGTTTAAAAAGAAAGGAGGCAGGAGATAGAGATCGCCTGTCTCCTTGGCTTGTTCACTGTGATGCAGCAAGCCACTGTGTTCCTTACCCACGGGGTAAGGAACTGAGGTTGGCCTCCAGCTAACAGTGTGAAGAATTCAACCTTTCAAAAAAAAAATTACAACCAATTTCAATCTCAACTCAAAAGATGGCTTGGAGCTCCTCATCCTGTATTATCTGCCAAGGCAGAATTAACTTTTCATTTAATTTCTCCCCCTTTCTTAGGGAAAGACCTGGTAGTACCAATAGGTCAACAGTCCTGCCAAGGACACAATTTTCCCCTCCTGTTTTACCCAACTTGGAACTGGGCACTCAGGTTACTCCCAAGTGGGCAAACCCAACACCTCTCTATCCTGAGCACATTTAGTAATCATTTTACTAAGGAGGGGTTAACCCCTAGGTAACAATTTGCAGAAACCTCACCTGTTACAGGACAGACTGAACCAAGCTGAGATCAGGCTGCAATCAACCTACTTACGCCCCGACGCACAAAGGGCTCCGGTCCTGTAGGAAGTTAACAGATGAAGCCAAGATAAATGGCTTGAGTGATGGAAGAGGGAAAAAAACCCATAGGACAAGCCCAATTCCCACTAAAAAAAACCCCACAGAAAGTAGTCTGTTGGTGATTAACCAGAAAACAGATAAACAGAAGTTATCTTTGTGGCCAATGCATCAGACAAAACTGGCTAATAGTTCAGTTAGATCAACAGGGTCGATCTGACGGGGAAAAAAGTTAAGTCATCAGCTGCAATGGCCATGAGTCACAGTTAAGTAGAAAGCAATGGGGATAACCTCTTTAAAAGAAAAGCAGTTAATGGACGTGACTTACCAATTCTCTCCCAATCCTGGATCCATCATGGTCCATTCAAAGTCTGCTTTCTGCCAACAGTGAACCTGAGATGAAAACAGAAACATGACCGCCAGTCAGCTAGATACCCAAAGGAGTGGGGGACAGAGGAGATGCTCAAGCTGGCATATCAGACAGAAACTGGCTTAGAGAAGTTAGATCAACATGGTCGATCTGTCGGGGAAAAAAGTTCAGTCATCACTTATGCCAACAGGAAGCTTTTGGCCTCTACGGAAAGAACCCTGGGGCCTTCCCTGGTGGTGCAGTAGTTAAGAATCCGCCTGCCAACGCAGGGGACATGGGTTCGAGCCCTGGTTCAGGAAGATCCCACATGCCGCGGAGCAACTAAGCCCATGTGCCACAACTACCGAGCCTGTGCTCTAGAGCCCACACGCCTAGAGCCTGAGCACCGCAACGAAGAGCAGCCCCCGCTAGCCCCAACTAGACAAAGCCCTTGCGCAGCAATGAACACCCAATGAAAGGAGGGAAGGAGGGAGGGAGGGAAGGAGGAAGAAAAAAAGAACCCTGAACTAGGAATAAGATTTGGTTCGTCTGTTTCTCTACCTTCGTCTTCATGCAGTTATTTCAGCACTTCTGTGTCCTGTTCTCGGCAGTAAGATAGTAGCTAAGACAAACACTTCTGCCTTCTGTGCTTACATTTGATAGAGGCCAGCGTGGCTGGCAAGAATTGTGGGGAAATGGCTGGCTTTTACTTAGGTGACTGCAGGGTTTTGACTATGTGTTAGGATGTTACACTTTAATGCAAGATGTCATCACTTAAAACGCGACTTAATACTCTGGGACAGCAAGGTTTAAGGAACACTTCGTCCAAGAAGTCCCACCCTTAAAGTGGCATTTCTGGACTCCGTTAAGTTAGGGAGTTGGGAATTAAAGCAAATAGGCCAACAGAAACACATTTGGCTTTCCTTAAAAATATCATCACAGGGCCTCCCTGGTGGCGCAGTGGTTGAGAGTCCGCCTGCCGATGTAGGGGATACGGGTTCGTGCCCCGGTCCGGGAGGATCCCATATGCCGTGGAGCGGCTGGGCCCGTGAGCCATGGCCGCTGAGCCTGCGCATCCGGAGCCTGTACTCCGCAACGGGAGAGGCCACAACAGTGAGAGGCCCGCATACCGCAAAAAAAAAAAAAAAAAAATCATCACACCTAAATAGGAAGGAAATCTAAAAAGAGGGGATATATGTATTCATGTAACTGATTCACTTTGCTGTACAGCAGAAACTAACACAACATTGTAAAGCAACTCTACACCAATAAAATTTTTTAAAAAAATGTCATCACATTATCCATCCACTTGGAAGCTTACGTATAAAAGAAAGCTGTTTATTAAGAAACAAGTGAAGGAATGGCATCTGAAAATGTGCCTTAAGGAGCATTACAAAGACATTTAAAAATTAACACCTATTCACTTTCAAGAGATAATTCACTTATTCCACTTTGTAATAAGTCTAATAGGTATGTTTCTGTGAATTATAATAAAACCAAGCACCCAGAACACCTCAAAGAAAACCTAGTAACTAAAATATGCTAATTGGCTGCCCTTAATCATCTTTTCTTTCCCTCCAAGCTCGCCTAGCAAACTAAGAGGTTGCTCAGAGCACGCGTTTCCTACAATAGGCCAAAAGACAAATGCTTACTCCAGAGGTCAGGAGATTGAAGGTTGTTCATGTCTACACGTGGTTTCCTTGAAGGCCCAGCAGGGACCCCTTTCTCCAAGGTCCATTCTGTACGCTGTGATCGCGCAAACCTGCGAACCAACAAAGAAAGGTCATCAAGCGCCATTTTCCCACAGTCGGAAGAGAACACGGCAGCGCCTTTTGAGGCCGGTGTCTCAGAACTAACTGGCCAAGTATTCAAAGACATCAGCATTGTCGATCTGATGGGGAAAAAAGTGAAGTCATCATTTACACCAGCCGAGGACTCCTCAGGCCCGAGCACAAGGCGCGGGCTTTTCCAGCTCTAACTGATCTCCCCAAAGGCGCTGAGGCCTATTTAGAATCAGAGCAGAGACAGCCACGAGGAGAGGGGGCCACCGGTAGGGGCGACCGCACAAAAAAGGGAAAAAGAGGCACAGAGATCTCGAAATGAGGTTTCCACTCACCACATACAGTAGTAAACCCTGGTTGCCGGGATGGGACGACACGGGAGGAGAAACAGAGGAGCTAAGCTGAAGAAGAGACAGCGTCGAAGACGCAAAAGAACAAGCAGCCCCAAAGCCACCCTTATATAACCAGAGGGGACTCACGCCTGCGCACTGGACCCGAGGCGCTTCCTTCCCCCCTCCCCGACCCGCGCCGCGCGAGGTCCTCTGGGAAATGTAGTCGTCGCGCCGCCTAGGCGGAGGAGGCCTAATGGTTGTCAAGGCCACAGTAGCCCCGCCCCTTCCCGGTACACACGAGGCCACCCGGGCTCGTCGGCCTCGCCGCCATGTCGCGCTTTACACGCACCAAGCTGTCCGCCTGGTCCCCGCTCCTTTGGGGACGGCTGAGGCCTGCAACGGCCTCGGGTGCCGTTAAGCCGCCCCCCGCATTCCCCTCCCCTCAGCGGCGCCGGCCCAAGCCCGCCTGCCCTGCCGCCGCCGCCGCGGGGAGCTGAGGCGACGCCCGCGGGCCTACCCGCCTCTGCCGGGCCTAAGGGCGGGGGCGCCGGCTGCGCCAGGGCCCGGCCCCCTCGCTCGCCGCCCCAGGCCCCCTCCTGCTCCCCTCCCTCCTCCTCCGGGCCGGCCCCTCGCCCCGCCCAGTGTCTGCGGGGAAAGGAAACCGAAAGTACGGTGCGCCGGGCGGGGCCGCTGACCTGCTTGGGCCCGAGTCCGAGCACCAGTCGGCGGCGGCGGCGGCGGCAGAGAGAGGACGCGCCGGAGCCCGGTGAGCGACCCCCGCCCCGCGCCCCGGTCACGCATCTGCTCCCGCCCGCCGCGACCCCCGGCGGCCGCCCCTCCACTGCCACTTTTGCCCCGACGCCCGCCTCAGCGCCCCCATCACCCGCTTCAGCACCCGTCACCGCCTCAGTACCCGTCACCTTCTCAGCGCCCCCATCACTCACCTGAGCCCCTGGCCCCTCTCCTCAGCGCCCCTCTTAGCCCCCTCAGCGCCTCCATCACCACCTCCGCCTCCAGCCTCATCACCTAGCTCTCCTCTGTCCCCCATCTCCACCCTCATTTTCTGCCACAGCTCCCCCTTCATCTTCCAGCGTCCTCACCTCCCATCATCACCTCATTCATCCCCATCCTCTACAGCCACGCTCCGCACCTAGACTCCCCACTCCTACTTCCAGGCCCTCATCACTTTAGCAAACAGCCCCCAGCTGAGCTCCGCCCCACCCTCTCCTTGAGGCCCCCAAACCTCTTCCACCGTCCCCCACCTCCCCAGCGGCTCCCCGCTTCAGCTTTGCCCTGGCACCTTCTTCACGGCCGCACACAGCCCTGGCTCTCCCTTGACCCTACAGTATCTCCGTCAGGACCTGCTGGGCGCCTGGGTGCCAGGGACTCCTCCATCCTTTCTTATACTCTCTCAGGACCCTGGAGACTTGCCCCTGAAACCCAGCTCTAACCTCTTTCATCCCATCCTGGTAATTAATATTCCTCTCTAATTGAACCACTACAGCAGCTTGACCGTCACTGATGTTCTGCATCCTGCCCTTTTAGGCCTTGATTCCCAAAGAAACCCGCTCTATCCTGCTTTTGTGGTAGCATTTCCTGTTCCTCTCTGCTCCTCCCTTTCCTTGCCTTTCTTTTTTCTTCTGTTTCTTTTATCCCAGAAAATTTGTGAGTTTCTATTCAACAAGAGGAAGAAGGAATTTTCCTCTGAGCATTTTTTTCTAATTAAACAAACAAAAAACCCTCTAAATGTTGAACCTGTGCCATGAGAGCTGGGTTTGATAAGATGAGGGATGAGATTCACCAAAAATATTCCCAGCAGGAAGGAAAGGGACTCCTTTCCTTCCTGCTGACTCCTTTCTCTGATGAGGGTAAAAGCTACTCCTCATGTAATGCCAGATCTATTCAGTTTCCAACTATGAATGTTTTAAAACGCAGTGAAAGGGACAGTCGAAAAAGTCCCTTTGCTGAGGACTCTAAGCCACTCTTTCCCTAGCCCCTTACATCCCGTAGATGCTAAGCCGCCTGGTTATTGAAACATGTAATTTCTTTCTCTTGATTCAGTAGAGCGGAGGGCTTAATCAGTTTGGCTGTGTTCCAAGGAGTAGTATAGGGATAACTGCTCACTAATTATTTATGTACTATAGAGTACTGTAAGCTGTAGAGTATTATATAGTGTAAATGCTGGATGGAATGGTAAATACATGGTTTGGGGGTTAATAAAAATGTACTTCTTTCTGTCCTGGCAACAATATTTGTTTGCTTTATAGGAGAGGAAAATGAAACCTAGCAACCAATTAAGTATCTTGGCTAAAGGCATAAACCAAACAGGAGTTTTGAATGGGAATTGATGACACTCCCTTAACCCCAAGAAAGTACAAGGATAAAGGGAAGGGGGAATTTGATCCTTTGAAATTTGATCCTAAATTGTGAATTTAGTGTTTTGTATTGAGCATTCGCAGAGTTGAACACTTGTGCACATGATTAAAATCTATGTGTGACTCTTAATTAACAAATCATTAAGATGTAGAGGTAGAAAGGATTAGCTTGATACGATTTGGGTTTTTTTCCTGCTGGATGCTGTATTTCAAAAGGCACTGATAACTGTCAACCTGTGCAGACTTCCAGACAACTGAAAGTAACGTGAACGTGGAAGAAATCAGGTGACTCAGACATGGAGGACCGAAGACCTTGTCCGGAGGCCCGGCCCAGGAATCCTCATATTAACCACAGAGGTGAGCGAGGGTTTCTACCTTCAGATGATCCCAGACTGATGATGGTTCCACTTACGATTTTTTGACTTTACAAGATGGTCCAAAAGCAATATGCATTCAGTAGAAACCATACTTCAAATTTTGAATTTTGAACTTTTCCTGGGTAAGATACTGTCTTGTGATGTTGGGCAGCGGCAGTGAGCCGCAGCTCCCGGTCAGCCACTCTGTCCCAAGGATAAACAACTAATACACTTACAACCATTCTGTACCCAGACAACCATCCTGTTCTTTTAGTACATTATTCAGTAAATTACATGAGATATTCAACACTTTGTTACAAAATAAGCTTTGTGTTAGATGAGTTTGCCCAACGGTAGGCTAATGTAAGTGTTCTGAGCACATGTTAAAGTAGGCTTGGCCATGATGTTTGATAGATTAGGTTTATTAAATGCTTTTTCTTTTTTTCTTTTTTTTTTTTTTTTGCGGTACGCGGGCCTCTCACTGTTGTGGCTCCGGACGCGCAGGCTCAGCGGCCATGGCTCATGGGCCCAGCCGCTCCGTGGCATGTGGGATCCTCCCGGACCGGGGCACGAACCCGTGTCCCCTGCATCGGCAGGCGGACTCTCAACCACTGCGCCACCAGGGAACCCATTAAATGCTTTTTCAGCTGAATGTTTTCAACCTACAGTGGGTTTACCGGGAAGTAACCCAGTTGTAAGTTGAAGAAAATCTATAATGGGAAGGAAATTGAGTTACTTATGAATGAGCAGGCCCACCAAAATAGATTGCACCTCTCAAGTAAAGAATGGTTTATTCCTGGGAATTCCCAGATGGCCCTGTGGTTAGGACTTGATGCTTTCGCTGCCATGGCCCAGGTTCAATCCCTGGTTGGGGAACTAAGGTCCTGCAAGCCGCACAGCATTGCCAAAAAAAAAAAAAAAAAAAGAATGGTTTATTCCCTAGCTACAACATGAATTACTCTGAGACTAGACGACCGTCCCCTTTCCTTAAGAGAGCTTCTAAATGGGTGCAGTTCACTTTAGCAAAGGTAGTGTTGAGGTGTCAGAAATGGAAATAACCGTTTTTTTGGTTTTTAAAATATTTATTTATTTGGCTGCGCCAGATCTTAGTGCAGCATGTTGGATCTCGTTCCCTGACCAGGATCGAACCTGGGCCCCCTGCATTGGGAGCACAGAGTCTTAGCCACTGGACCACCAGGGAAGTCCCTGGAAGTAACTGGTTTAGAGCAGCATTATCCAGTAGAAACATAATGTAAGCCAAAAACTTAATTTTTAATTTTCTAGTAGCATCATTAAAAACAAAAAGAAACAGGTGACATACATTTTAAAAACTTAATTTAATAAAATTTGGTATTTGTCTTATTTAAGCCAATATATCCAAATAATATCATTTTATTATAATTGAATATATTTTACTATTATAGTACTTTTCTTGGAGTTTTTTTTCTTTCCAGTTTTATTGAAATATAATTGACATACAGCACTGTGTAAGCTTAAGGTGTACAGCATAAATGATTTGACTTACATGTATCATGAAATGATTACTGAAATAAGTTTAGTGAACATCTGTCAACTCATATAGATACAAAATGAAAGAAATAGAAAAAATTTTTTCCTTGTGATGAGAATTGTTAGGATTTACTTTCTCAACAACTTTCCTATATAATATATAATGGTGTTAATTACATTCATCAGGTTGTACCTTATATCCCTAGTACTTATCTATCTTATAACTGGAAATTTGTACCTTTTGACTCCTTCATCCATTTCCCCCTCCCCCAACTCCTTGCCTCGGGAAACCACAAATCTGATCTCCTTTTCTATGACTTTGTTTTTGAAGTATAATTGACCTACAACATTATGTTAGTTCCTGTTACACAACATAATGATTCAGTATTTCTGTATATTTCAAAATAATCACAATAAGTGATTATTGTTACACAATCTGTTACCATACAAAGATAAAACATAATTATTGACTATATGCCCCACACTGTACAATTCGTACCCATGATGCATTTATTTTGCAACTGTAAGTTTGTACCTCTTAATTTGCCTCATCTATTTATCTTCTCCCCCTACCTCCCTCCCCTCTGGTAACCACCTATTTATTTTCTGTATCTATAACTCTGTTTCTGTTTTTTTTGTGTTTGTTCATTTCTTTGGTTTTTTAGATTCCACATATAAGTAAAATCATACAGTATTTGTCTTTCTCTGTCTTATTTAGCATAATGCCCTCTAGGTCCATCCATGTTGTTGCAGATGGTAAGATTTCATTCTTTTATGGATGAGTAGTATTCCGTTTTATATATATATGTATGTATATATGTATGTGTATATACGTGTGTGTGTGTGTTTGTGTACACCCCACATCTTCTTTATTCATTCCTCTGTTGATGGGCACTTAGGCTGCTTCTGTATCTTGGCTATTGTAAATAATGCCGCAGTGAACATAGGGGTGCACATACCTTTTCTAATTAGTGTTCATAGTACTTTAATAATTTTAATATTTGTATTGACTCCCACCAAATATTCAAATATTATCATTTTAAGATGTTATCAATATAAAAAAATTTAATGAGGTGTTTAACATTTTTTGCTGTTAAGTCTTTAAAATTCCATGTGTCATTTTACACATCTTAATTCAGACTAGTCATATTTAAGATGCTTAATAACTACACATAGCTAGTTGCCATGTATTTGATAGCACATGTCTAGAGTCCTTGGCACCAAAGCAAAGTTAGTTCTGAAAGTATCACTCTACTGTAGTGATTATTCTGTTTGCTCAGAACTTTCTAAAACGAAACTAAACTGAATGGATTCTTGCCTTTCCCTAAGTTTGCAACATGTCTTCTGAGTTTCAGTCATGGAACGAATGAGGAAGAACTGTCGAACTTTATTTTATGAGCTACGTGAATGTTGAAAGGATGAGAAATGATACAATTTTCCATTCTTCCAAAACACTGAGTCTTCTAATCAGATCAGATTATCAAAAGTAGGACTTTCTTATGATGTCTTGGGAGTTTGAAAAGTAAATATAAAAGTAACAATTATAAAAATTTAAAGTTCAGTATTACAATATTTATATTTTACCAAATTTTCCTTTATCTTGTCACATTAAAATTTTCTCTACAGTGTACAAAACAAGGAAACGTACATTAGTGGATTTAGGATCTGACGGCATGAAATGGTACAATCATCTTGAATATGGTGTGCATTTGAAACTTTCATAACATTTGTTATCATCCAATCATGGCGTACAGTCTTATTTTGTTTTTAAAATCTCCAAGTCATTCTGCTAAGTGGGGTCAGCTCTAGAATCAGTTTTAGAGAAAAGGAAATTGAAAGAAAAAGAGCTTGGGTATGTTGGCCAAGGTCACTTATGAAATGTGTGGCAGATCAAGGAAGACAAATTCAGCTTCAGCCATAGGATGATGTTAGCTTTCCTTTGTGTGCTGGGTATGTCTCCTCCCTCTCCCCACACCTCCCTGTGTGAGGCTTGGGAATAGATAAGTACTAGGTCGATGAACTCGTGCTGCAGAAAGGAGGAAAAGTTAATTTTCATTTTTCAGCCTCCTGAATCAAAGTTTGAGTTTTATTTCTCAGTTTTCTGAAATAGAACTTGAGTTTTATTTTTCAGTTTCCTTCACAATCTATTATTTGGCTCAAAAACATCTTGGTAAAGGAAGCCCTACCTTCCCCCTTTGCCATCTGATGCTGAGGAATGTTCAAAAAGCATTTCCCTTTATGGTTTTATCCCATTTGACATCTCTGTTGCCTATGACCTAATTGTTTAGAGGCAGAACCAATGGCCCTAGAAATCAATAGGGTATTCCCAATAAAAAATTATTAGTATTTCTGCTAGTAATTAACATTAATGAGAGCTTTTTATATGTCAGGTAGTATACTAAGCATTTTATAAACATTTAATCTTTACAGCAACCCAGATGGTGAAGCTTAGAGAAATTATGCAACTTAGCCAAGGTTATACAGTAAGGAAGTACCTAGACCAAGGTTTGAACCAGATCTGTTTAGCTGTGAAACTCATGCTCTCACTGTTTTTCGGTACTGGCAAGAGACTGAAAGCAATGAGATGACCTTTTTGAGCCTCTGAAATAATCCCAGCTTGTGAAGATTAAACGAGTAGTTATCCTCCATCATGTATTAGGCACTCAACAAATGTTTATTTTTTCTTTTGCGCCCTTTGAAAAAACAATATTTTCATAATATATACAACAAACATAAACTAGTTTATATTTATCACGACTTGGTTGGAAACCTTTTTTCTCTCCAAATAAAACCTAAGCTCCTTAGTTGTTCTGGAAAATGAAAGTATGTTCATATCATTGTGCTTACCCAAAATTCCCATTGTGTTTAGGGCCTATGGATGGAGAATTACCACCAAGAGCTAGAAATCAGGCCGATAATCCACCAGCCAGTGCTCTCAGAGGAGGAGCCAACCAGCCCGGAAGGCATCCTAGGGCCAACAACCATCCTGTTCCTCATTGGCAAAGAGAAGAGAGGTTTGGGGCTGTGGGCAGGAACCCACATCAGGGCAGGAGAAGCCAGGAGGGGCGTGCCAGTGATGAACCTAGAGGCCAAAGACATGGTCAGGAAAATGACACCAGGTGGAGAGGTGGCAACCAGGAGGGAAGGAACCGCAGACCACCACGATCTGATGAAAACTTTCAGCAGTGGCGGAGCCCCCACCAAAAGCCTGCAGAACAGCCACAGCAGGTGAAGAAACTGGGCTACAAGTTCCTAGAAAGTCTTCTGCAGAAAGATCCCTCTGAGGTGGTCATCACACTTGCCACAAGTTTAGGACTGAAGGAGCTCTTGTCTCATTCTTCTATGAAGTCCAACTTCCTTGAGCTCATCTGCCAAGTTCTTCGGAAGGCTTGCAGTTCCAAAATGGACCGCCACAGCATTCTCCATGTTCTGGGCATATTGAAGAATTCCAGATTCCTCAAAGCCTGCTTGCCGGTTTATGTGGTAGGGATGATCACTGAATCCAGCCCCCATGTTCGAAACCAGTATCCAGAACACATTAGCAACATCATCTCCCTCCTCCAGGACCTTGTAAGTGTCTTCCCTGCCAGCTCTGTGCAGGAAACTTCCATGCTCATTTCTCTCCTGCCAGCTTCTCTTAATGCTTTGAGAGCCTCTGGTGTTGACATAGGAGAAGAGACAGAGAAGAACCTGGAAAAGGTCCAGACCATCATCGAACATCTGCAGGAAAAGAGACGAGAGGGCACTTTAAGAGTGGACACCTACACTCTTGTGCAGCCTGAGGCAGAAGACCATGTTGAGAGCTACCGGACCATGCCCATTTACCCCACTTACAATGAAGTGCACTTGGATGAGAAGCCATTCCTTCGCCCCAACATCATTTCTGGAAAATACGACAGCACTGCTATCTATCTGGATACCCACTTCCGACTCCTGCGAGAGGATTTTGTCAGACCCCTGCGAGAGGGCATTTTGGAACTTCTCCAAAGCTTTGAAGACCAAGGCCTGAGGAAGAGAAAGTTTGATGACATCCGAATCTACTTTGATACCAGGATTATCACCCCCGTGTGTTCGTCAACAGGCATTGTCTACAAGGTGCAATTTGACACAAAACCACTGAAGTTCGTTCGCTGGCAGAACTCCAAGCGATTGCTCTATGGGTCCTTGGTGTGCATGTCCAAGGACAACTTTGAGACATTTCTTTTTGCCACTGTGTCTAATCGGGAGCAGGAAGATCTCTGCCGAGGAATTGTCCAGCTCTGTTTCAATGAGCAGAGCCAACAGCTGCTAGCAGATGTCCAGCCCTCTGACTCTTTCCTCATGGTGGAGACAACCGCATACTTTGAGGCCTATAGGCACGTCCTGGAAGGACTCCAGGAAGTCCAAGAGGAAGACATCCCCTTCCAGAGGAACATCGTGGAGTGTGACTCTTATGTGAAGGAGCCAAGGTACTTACTAATGGGGGGCAGATACGATTTCACTCCCTTAATAAAGAATCCCTCTGCCACTGGGGAATCTCTGAGGAATACTGAGGGCTTGAGACATACCAGAGTTAATGTCTTAGACCCCAGCCAGTGGCCCTCAAAAGAAACCCTGAAGCTGGATGACTCCCAGATGGAAGCCTTGCAGTTTGCTCTCACAAGAGAACTGGCTATTATTCAAGGACCTCCTGGAACAGGTAAGAGAAAATTTTTCAGAGCACATGACATTTGCCCTATGAGATAGGCAAGGGAGACTTGACTCTAGGTTTCTGGAATGTCTCAGTTTAAAACATTCCCCTGGAATGGGCATTGAACTTGTTTAAAAAGCAGCTCCTCGTAGTGATTTTCCAGTGAGGACCCATTGGTATGCGTAGTAAGACTGCTGAGGGGTCAGACTTAGGGAGATGCATTACTTCTGCTCCGTCGCAGGCTATATTAATTTGCTTGATCTTACATAAATTTAAGTTAAATAATATCAAGTATATAATAGCACTGGACACCAAATACTGCTGTATATGATTTGCATCTGTTAACTCATTGCAACTCTGTGAGGTAGAAACCATTCCATTTTATAGATGAAAAAAACTAAGGCAAAGAGAGGTTGAATAATATGTTGAAGCTCACACAGGTGACAAGTAACAGACCTAAGACTAGAACTCAGGCAGTCTAGAAGCCGGCTCCTGGCTTCTCTATCTACCACGCTGAACTTGCTTCTCTTGGAAATATACCTCCCTACATCCTCCTCCCCGTGTGCCACTCTCTAATCCTCCTCTGAGATGATAGCTACTATTAGCAGTTTGACATGTGTCTTTTGACATGTTTTTCAAAGTTAAAACTGATATATCTTTGTGTCTTTACGTGTATTTATAAGTTTACATAGCACACTTTTCCTACTTTTTTTTTTTTTTTTTTTTTTTTTTTTTTTTTTTTTTTGCGGTATGCGGGCCTCTCACTGTTGTGGCCTCCCCCGCTGCGGAGCACAGGCTCCGGAAGCGCAGGCCCAGCGGCCATGGCTCACGGGCCCCGCCGCTCCGCGGCGTATGGGATCCTCCCAGACCGGGGCACGAACCCGTATCCCCTGCATCGGCAGGCGGACTCCCAACCACTGCGCCACCAGGGAGGCCCTTTCCTACTTTTTAAATAACAAAAACAAGATTATGCTCTATATATTGGCCTACAATTTATATATATGTATATAACATGTTAGGGGTATTTTTACATTCTTTACACTGCAGTCACATTTAGAAATATACCTCACTCTTTTTTACCATCCCTGCATTCATGGCATGAATGCACCAAGATTTTTTTTTTTTTTTGGTTTCATAGACAGTGCTTAATAAGTATTCATAATCTATATCTGTGTGTGTTTATCTCTGAGTACTCTGCTTATTATTTCTGTAGTTTTTTTCCTAATGTGGGAATTCACGTTAATAGTTAGGGTAGGTACTGCTAAATTACCCTCCCAAAAGAATATTTAAAAAATAAAAAACAAAACAGGAAGAGGTTCTTTAAAAATAATGATAAAATAATGGCAACTCGTGATAAAAAATTAATGTAACAAAATGGAAAGTTCTTCCTGATAAGAAACACCCATATGATGGGAAAATCTGCATAATTAAAGTGATGCTTTCAGGGCTTTAGAAGAAGAAAAAGGATGTACCAGTTTGTACTGCCACCGAGAATGAATTAGTGTTCCCATTTGCTTATATACTTTCCAGCATTGTTGTATGTTATTAATCTTTGCTCATCAGCAGTTTTTGCTGATCGGAGAGGTTAGAGTTTTTGGCTCATTATTAATTTTAACTTTATGTTTTAATAAGAAATGGTTCAAATATTTTAAAACTTCCACGTCTCTCTCCTCCCACCATCCCACTCAGTTCCTTTATCTAAAGCAAACAATGTTATTGTCTTCCTGTTTATCCTTCCCGAGATATTCTATGAATATTCAAGCAAATGCATACTTATATTTATTTCCCCCCACTTTTTTTGACTCACTATGCTAGAAAACACTTTGCATATGTTTTGCTTTGCTCACTTATAAAATATTCTTGGTGATCCTTTCATACTGGTGCATAAGTATTATCTCACTCCTGTTTGTGGCTGCATAATATTCCATTGTATAGATAGCTCATAATCTCTTTAACCAGTTCCCTATGAAAGATTTACTGATAAAAACAATAGGTCAGTGAACAACCTTGTTTGTGAGTCATTTCACACAGAAGCAGAATATATCCAGGAGAGAAATCCCTAACTGAATCAAAGAATATGTGAATTAGTAATTTTAATAGATAGTGCCAAATTGCCCTCTGGAAATGTGTATCACAGTGGTTAATTTGTATTTCTTTAATCAAGAGTGAGATTAGGGCTTCCCTGGTGGCACAGTGGTTGAGAGTCTGCCTGCCGATGCAGGGGACACTGGTTCGTGCCCCGGTCTGGGAAGATCCCACATGCCGCGGAGTGGCTGGGCCTGTGAGCCATGGCCGCTGAGCCTGTGCTCCGCAACAGGAGAGGCCACAACAGTGAGAGGCCCGTGTACCACAAAAAAAAAAAAAAAAAAAGAGGTTAAATATTTTTTCTTGTCTTTATTAGCTATTTATATAACTGTTTCTGTGGATTGCCTTTTCGTATTTGCCATATTTCTGTTGAATGGTTTCTTTTTCTTACTGATTTATAGGAGCTGTTTGTATATTCAAAATATGCATGTTGCAACTAATTTCCCCTAATGTTATCATTTGAATTGAGACTCTTTAGCTCCAAGTATAGTAATGTAATCATTTCACGCTAGGTTGACACACACACACACACAGCTACTAAGAAACAGCCTACCTGTGAGTTTGAGAGGGATGTGACAAAGGGGGTCATTTTTGAGGTGGAAATCCCGAAAAGTATCCATTCTAAGGGGAAGGAAGCAGTAGGAGAAGATGGGGTAAATATTGAACTATAAAGATTTTCTTTCCTCCGAAGGACTCCTTAGCCATCCAGTCCTCCAAATTAGAAACATAGGAGTTATCCTTTTCTGTTCCCCACCCCAGCCAAACCATTATCAAGTTCCAATCAAGTTTACCTCTGAAACTTCTCCCCAGTCTGTGTACTTATCTCAACTGCTGGAGCCAGACCTTGTCCTCACTCACTGGAAGATGTCAGGAACCTCCCAACCAGTCCATCCCTATTCCCCCTTGCCCGTGCTTACTCAGTTATCACTTTCCCAGGGAAGCCTCTTCTAATCTCATTGAGTAGGCCAGAATCCCAATTATTTGTTTTCTTGCTACCATGTATTTCTCATTTCCCACATTTGTGATTTTTACATTTCTTTGTGTGATTAATTATCTTTCTCTTCTGCAAGTCTGTCAGGTCCAGGAAGATAAGAACTATGGCTGTTTTGCTCACCATTGTATTTCTTGCACCTAACCCAGTGTCTAACGCCTGTTTGACACTCAGTACATATTATTTGAAGAAAGAAGAGGAAGCAAGAAATTGTTATTTATCTATACTGAAAAGTATTCAGCTGTACTGAAATTTTATTTTCTTGTATTGCTCACTCAACATTGAGTATTTTTTAGGACAGTGGCTACCTTCTCAGCTTGACACAATGTAAGAATTTAGCTGTTTGTAAACAATTAATTATTGGCCATTTACTAATGAGCCCATAACTCTAACTCCAATGTTGACTTCTGTGAGTTTTTCACTCCTATCACAGAGGCAAGTCTACTGTGGTATATTAAAAGCATTTCTAGGGCTTCCCTGGTGGCGCAGTGGTTAAGAATCCACCTGCCAATGCAGGGGACACGGTTCGAGCCCTGGTCCGGGAAGATCCCGCATGCCGCGGAGCAGCTAAGCCCATGTGCCACAACTACTGAGCCTGCGCTCTAGAGCCCGCGAGCCACAACTACTGAGCCCACGTGCCACAACTACTGAAGCCCGTGTGTCTAGAGCCCATGCTCCGCAACAAGAGAAGCCCTACAATGAGAAGCCTACACACCGCAACGAAGAGTAGCCCAGCCAAAAATAAATAAATTTATTTTTTAAAAAAAGCATTTCTAAATAACTTGCCATGTGAGATTGGAAACAATGTATATGTCCATCAACAGAAAACTGGCTAAAAAAATGCCTTACAGCCCTGAAAAACAAAAAGAGGATTCTTTTTATGTACTGATAGAGAACTACCTCCAAGATATATTAAGTGAAAAAAGCAGGATATAGAACAGTGAAAATAGTCTGCTACTGTTTGTATTTTAAAAAGGAAGGTGGGGGGCTTCCCTGGCGGCGCAGTGGTTGAGAGTCCGCCTGCCGCTGCAGGGGACACGGGTTCGTGCCCTGGTCTGGGAAGATCCCACATGCCGCGGAGCGGCTGGGCCCGTGAGCCATGGCCGCTGAGGCTGCGCATCCGGAGCCTGTGCTCTGCAACGGGAGAGGCCACAACAGTGAGAGGCCCGCGTACCGGAAAAAAAAAAAAAAAAAAGAAGGGGGAAGGCTAGAAAAAGACTGTATATTCGTTTTTGTTTGTGCATAGAATGACTACCTCTGGAAAGTTACACAAGAAACTAGTAACGCTGGTTGCTTCCAAGAGGAACTAGGTGGCTGGGGACAGAAGAGTGAGGAGGACATAATACACCCATTTGCGCTTCTAGGATTTTAAACCATCTCAATATATTACCTTAAATTTTTAAATAATAATAATAATTTGCTGTACGTAATTACTCCTTTTAGAAAGTCTCTTAAGTTTTTTAACTCTCCTTTTTCCTTGTTTTTTAGGCAAAACCTATGTGGGTCTAAAAATTGTTCAGGCCCTTCTAACCAACGAGGCTGTTTGGCAAGTTAACCTCCAGAAGTTCCCCATCTTGGTTGTGTGTTACACTAATCATGCTTTGGACCAGTTTCTGGAAGGTAATATCTGTCGGCAAAATTGTTCTCTGTTGGGAGTTCCCTGGTGGCCTAGTGGTTAGGATTCTGGGCTTTCACTGCTGTGGCCTGGGTTCAGCCCCTGGTCAGGGAACTGAGATCCTGCAGGCTGTGTGGTGTGGCCCCCAAAAAAAGTTCTCTATTAAGACATTTGTAGTTGAACCGTCAGCAAGTTCAGTAACTTTCTATTGCTCTTTGGATAAAGTCCACAACCTGAAAGGCTGTGTGTGGTTTGCTCCAGCCTAATTCTGAACCTCATCTCCTACCTCTTCCCTTGTTCTCTCTAACTCCAGCAACCCTGACTGTCTTCAGTTTCTTGAGTTCTCCAGCTTCTCCCTTGGCCCGTGCTGTTCCCTCTGCCTAGCATGTACTTTTTCTTTCTCCCGCTGTCTGCACCTTGATGCATCCAGCCTGGATGGCTCCAGCTGATTCCTCAGGTCTCACTTCATGTGGACCTGCCCTCTTGGCCCCAGACAAGGTTAAGACTCCTTTTGTATTTTTTTCTTCAAATACTTAATTAGCATATATGTACCAATTTATTTGTATGTGTCTCTACCCTAGACTATAAACACTAAGTAGATTGGTCCTGTTTCTTGCTGTATTCAGAGATCCTGGCACATACTAGACACTCAAACAATATTAATTGCATAAATGAATGAATAAGTGTTTGTTTTTCCTTTGGAAAATAATGCTTAGACTATTATTTTCTAATCTTTCATATCCTCCTTTCACCTAGATTAAATCTTCCTTATTCCTAGAGTATCAGTTTAAATTAGATCCTCAAAAATCAGATCTCTACCCCACCCAAACTAGTTAAGGTCCCGTTATACACTTTTAGCATGTATTTATAGTATTAAGTTTTATTATGATAAAATGTTTAATATGTATCTTCTCTGGTAGACTGTTAGACATAAGAACAAATGAGGAACTGAGCCTGTGTTTTGACCACTGTATTTTCAGAAACTAACACATGCCTGGCACATAATAAGCAATCGGTAAATACCTGTAGAGTGAATAATAGAGAACATTTACTAATGCTTACTTTGGGCCAGGCCCTCCCTAGGAGCTATAAGGATACTCTCTCGTTTATCCAGACTATAGCCCTATAAGGAAAATATTACTGTCTTCAAATCACAGACAAAGAAACTGAGGCTCAACTTAAGTAACCTGCCCCAGGTTACATAGCAGTAAGTGGTGCAGACGAGACTTGGGTCCCCAAGTGTCTGATTCTAAAGCCTTTACACTTTACTGCTCTGCAGGTCACATCATCTCTGGGGCCTTCTTGTTCACTGGTGGGGTAGGTTCCCTGTAAGTACCAGTTTGTACCCTAAGGGACCAGCTGCAACAACATCCCAAACATACACAGCTCTCACCTGAGAGAATCTAGCATAGCTCCTCTTAACTCTGCCATGCTCTACTTTACTCCACAGGCATCTATAAATGTCAAGAGACCAGCATTGTGCGGGTAGGTGGAAGGAGCAACAGTGAAATCCTGAAGCAGTTCACCCTGAGGGAGCTGAGGAACAAGCGGGAATTCCGCCGCAACCTCCCCATGCACCTCCGAAGGGCCTACATGAGTGTAAGTGCCAGCTTTGGAGATCTGAGGTAGCTCAAGGGAGAGATAACCAAGATGGCAGTGGCTTTCTGGGTAGGCAGTCCAGGGGAGATAGGGAGGCTCCACAATGCTGTGAAGGACCCTGGTTCCTTCCAGCATTCCATTCGGGTAATCCTGCGGTGTGATCTTTGCCCTCATAATCCAAGATGGGGAAAGGACAGAAAAGGGCACACCACCCCTCCCAGCCCCTGCCAGGGCCTTAAAGCTACTTCCCCAAAACCACCCATAGCACTTTTTCTTACAGCCTGTTGACCAGGTAAGTATCATCTTCTAGCTGGGCAGCATTGTGCCCAACCAAAACTTTGAGTTCTTATTACTAAGGAAAAAAGAGAGAGGTCTCTACCACAGTATATTTGGCCTGTTTTTCTGTTGTATTATTTGTTTCCTTTTCTTACTAGTTGGTAGGAGGTTTTTAGACATTTTAGATATTAATCCTTTGGTTTAAAGACTGGCTGTTCCTGTGTTAGCTTTGTTTTCCCTCAAGGCAGAGACTGAGTTTGGGGCATGATAATACTTCTTCATCATTTCTTTCCCTCTGTTCTTGATAGATCATGACACAAATGAAAGAGTCAGAGCAAGAGCTGCATGAAGGGGCCCAGACCCTGGAGTGCACCATGCGTGGCGTACTACGGGAACAGCATCTGGAGAAGTACATCTCCCTCCAACACTGGAAAAGCCTCATGAATGGACCAATACAGGTAGGGGTCATCTTGTGGGGCACAAGCATCTCTCTTGTCCCCATATTTGGCAGCAGAAGTAGCAGTCCAAAGCATTAGCTATAATCTGCTAAGATGCTGCTGTGATGTGAAAAGTTCCTTTTTGTGAGAAAAGGCAGCTGAATATACTAGTCAGAAACAAGACTCTGGCACCAGTCTGCTGGATGTGAATACTGATTTTGCTCTAGGCAAGTTACTTAATTTTCTTGTTCCTGTTTTGTCTTTTGTAAAGTGGGGATAGGGACTTCCCTGGAGGTCCAGTGGTTAAGACTCCAAGCTTCCACTGCAGGGGACACGGGTTCGATCCCTGGTCGGGGAACTAAGATCCCGCAAGCCGTGAGGCGTGGCAAAAAAAAAAAAAAAAAAGTGCACATAATAACAGTAAGTTAAACCACATGAAATTGCCAATATTTTTAAATTTAACTTGCAAAAATGGCAGTTTCTTACAGATCAACTTAATTCTTATAGTATTGTTATTGAATAAACAAGTCAATATTTGTAAACCTCTTGATTTAATAAGTGTGCTCTAAGTGCTTGTTAAATTAAACAAAATCATAACGAGGCAACCTAGCACATATAGAGGGCCTGGGACTTGACAGTCTGGTCACACAGACTTGTGACTTGAGCCAGTGTGATCCTCAGGTCCCTCAGCAGTCAAGCAGGAATAATAATAATGCCTGCCTTCAAAGGATATTATAAGAAGTATCTGCTATCTGTATTTTTTTTTCTTTGTTGGCTCTACTGCGCGGCATGCGGGGATCTTAGTTCCCCAACCAGGGATCGAACCCATGCCCCCTGTAGTGGAAGCACAGAGTCTAAACCACTGGACCACCAGGGAAGTCCCTGACACAATCTCTGTTAAGTGGTTGGCCAGGAATCTAGTGAGATGGTAGCTCTACTATCAGTGGGTTGGTGATTTCCAGGGTTTCAAGCCCCAAAGCCTAAAAGGGTCGGTCAGAGTCCTATAAAGGACTGAAGCAGGCTAGATGTGAGGCGTTGGGAAGTAGCAAGGACTGAGGCAAACTGGAGAAGGGGTGGCAGTAACCCACTTCAGCCATTTGTTGCCATTTGGGATGCAGGCTCATTGCTCCCATAGCTCCTGAGTTTTTCAAAAGAGGCAGGAAAGTTTTGTTTTTAAATCTATGCAAGTCATATTAAGTGACCCAGTTGCCCAAATGTTGCGTTTTTAAGAGAATTTTAAGGGAATTACCCCTTGATCCTTTGAGAAGACCTTTCCTCATGCTAGTTGTCACAAAATTCTCATGACTAATAATTCTTTCCTCAGAATAGCGAATGGATTTGCTTCCAGGGCAGGAAGCATTCCATGATGCTGGAGTGGCTGGGTCTGGGTATTGGTTCTTTCATCCAAAGTGTTGCTCCAGCAGGACCTGAAAATACAGGTAAGAGGTGCATGTCTACCTAGAATCACATCTTAAGGTGGAATATGGTAAAGACTAGAAGAGCAGGGCTTAAAAGTAATGCCCAGAATTTATAAAGAGCTATAATCAATCAGAAAAAGACAAATAATAGCTTAATAGGAAAACAGATAAAAGACTTTTAATAAGCACGTCACAAAATAAATCCTCATGGTCAATAAACATGAAAAGTGCTCATTAGAAACGAGAGGAATGAAAACTACAATGATATACTATTACACACCTACTAGACTGGCAAAAATTAAAATGTTTGATATAATCCCACATTGAAAGAATGTGGAGCAGTGGGAACTCTGATATGAGGCTGATGGCGATATTAATTGACAGAACCACTTTATGATAATAGAAAAGCAGAAGGAACTCAAATATCCATCCATATTTGTACACCAGATGGATAAATTACAATCTATTCAGATAATGGATACAACTGTGAAAAGGATTGAATTACAGCATATACAGCAATATGTATGACTCTCAAAAACATGCTGAATGAAAAAAGCAAGTTATAGGAAAATATTGATCTATACAGTATGATTTCATTTATATAGAGCTCAGAAAAGTCAAAACTAGATGATGGTTGTTGTTTGAAGATATATATACATTATATATGTGATAAAGTTAAAAGGGAGGAATGACTAATCTAGAATTCAGGTTAGTAGAGCCCACAAGGGTCTTCAAAGAAATTGGTAACTTTCTGCTTCTTAAGTTGGGTGGAAGGTACTTGGATGTTCATTTTATATACTTTTATAATCCTTTAAGTTGCACATTTACGTTGTATACTTTCCTTTGTATATGTATTTGACATAAGTAAAACCTTCCTTAAAAAGGCATACATTCATGTGATTTTTTAAATGTAACAAAAAGGTATGCAAGGAAACCTAAGTCTCTCTCCCCTCTCGTTCCTCCCATTTCCCTACCCAGAGGTAACCATTTAAACCCCTTAAGAATGTCTTCATGCATCTAAGCTCTTATAGGTACCCTTTTTCGTCCTTTGGCTTCAAGCGTCTCCATCCCTGTCCTTCCTGCTTTCCTCTCTTAGCCAAGGCAGAAGGGGAGGAGGAGGAGGAAGAAGGGGAAGAGGAGGGTTCGCTGATTGAGATCGCAGAGGAGGCTGAACTGATTCAAGCAGACCGGATGATCGAGGAGGAAGAGGTGGTGAGGCCCCGGCGGCGGAAGAAGGAAGAGAATGGGGCAGTACAGGAGTTGGCTAAAGTGCTTCTGGCCATGAGGCTAGACAACTATGGCCCCGGGACAGCAGCCGGGCAGGAGCAGGCTGCAGGAGAGTGGGAGGTAAGCTCACTTCCTTGTGGCCCCTGCAAGTCCTAACAGAGCGGGAAATGGGAGTTCAGTTATTATTGCCAGGTGGGTGTGGGTAACTCTCCTGAAACAGGCCTGAGAGCATCTGTTCTGACCAGAACCACAGCCCCTGATTTCCACTCATTTCTGTTGCACTGTATGTATTCACTTCATCCTCATTATTAGCTTAATTTACCCTTTTACAACCTAATCCTAGTATAAGATAGGTCCAGTTTCCAAGAGTATAAAAATTATGGCCTCTTAGAGGGGCCCTGGCAAGAAATGCTAACTTAGAAAGACAGGAAGCAGGTAGCCAAGTGCTTCTCTTGAACTTTTAGAGAAGCGCAGCACATATGAGTCAGATCAAACACTTATGGTCTCAGTGCTTGGTGCTTTCATGGATATTCTCTTTTCAACTACAAACAAGTCTGTGCATTAAGATTTTAGAGGATTCAAGTAAAACAGAATGAAGTAAGCTATGTAGACTGGATGGAATATTCATCCTTCAATCACTCTGAAATTTGATATTTCTCTTAGAGCCAGAATAGTATAAATGCCCAGACTTTCTGTCTGCTCCTTCCTTTGGTAGAACCCAGTGGTCCTCAGAATTTACCGTGCCTTACTCTGACAATAGAGCACTGAACCCCATTGATGATTTAAGGGACTTCAAGGGCAGCTTTGAATGCAGCTTTCTCCAGTCTGCTGGCTTTGAATCTGATCTCCTAGTTCAGTTCAACATCACTATGCGAGGGACGGAATCACGAGCCCAGTACTTGGAAGCATGGATTGGGCATCTCTGCCATGTGGCCTCCGGAGGAGTTGAATTGTTTGGTTTTGAAGCAGAGGGGAGTCCATAGTATTGTGACATCTATCTGGCATGCCAGTCCTTCTAAGGCTCATGCAGAGCCAGTGGGGAGCACTTTCTCCGAAATGGTGCCTTTTACCCACTTGTTAAAGGTACTATCTTGATAGAACAGCATTAAGACCATCTTAGCAGGATCTGTATGGCATTTAACGAGAGAGACGCACCTCCACTACTGTCATGACATGTTTTAGGAATGAGAAGCAGACTGTGGTCAAAGATGTTCAGTAATAACTAGTGCCAGCACTCTTCTAAAGTGCTTTCCATGTATTTACTCCTTCAGTCAATCTAGCAACTCTGTGAAGAGGTACTATTATTATTCCCATTTTATAGAAGGGGACGCTGAGGCACATAGAGGTTCAGGTTCAGTAGCTTATTCTAGGTCCCACAACAAATAAGAGGTAGATGGGACTTTGAACCCAGACAAACTGGCTCCAGAGCCCTCATTTAGCAATGAAGTATCTGTCCGGAGAGTGTGAGACACTTAGAGAAGTTCATCAGAGATGACAGCTCTTTTTTTAAATGTGCTCTGGCCCCCGCCTCGGGCTTAGAACCAGGCCCACCTCTACTCAGTGACTCTGACTGGTACTGATACCTACAGACCCAGCGCAGCCAGAAAAAGAAAATGAAGAAGAAAGTGAAGGTTGAACTTCGCAAGCTGAACACCATGACTGAGGCCGAGGCCAATGAAATCCAGGACGTTTGGCAGCTGGACCTGAATTCTCGCTGGCAGCTTTACAGGTACTGTGCCCGTCCCCCTCCCCGCCACCTACCCCCAGCCCCAGCCCGCCCATGTAATTTCCCCAGGGGGTTCCTTTCCTGTTCCTAGAATATAAGCCCTTCAGATCTTCAACATTAGTGTTAACCGACGATTGATTGAGCACCCCACTGAGCTGAGTGCTAGATGCAGCCATGGGATAGAATAGACACGCTTTGTTCTACCCTCACGGGGTTTAGAGGCTATCCGGGAAGGCAAATCCGTTAGTTCCACAAATAAAAAGTTACAAATAGGCATCAACACCAAGGAAGAAAAGAGCAAGGAGTGCTAAGAATATTAACATGGGAGCTGATCTAATCTGAGCTATCCAGGAAAGTGACATTGGAGGCAAGCTCTGGGAGATGAGTAGGCATTAGTAAGACCAGCTGGGAAGGGAACAGGTGAGCTTGCAGGGGCCACATGGGTAAAGGCCTCGAGGGGGGAGGGAGCGTGTTTGAGAAATTGAAAGAAGGCAGCCAGCATGGCTGTGTCTCAGACAAATGGAAAGTGAGGGCAGAGAGGTGGGCAGGGGCCAGACTGTGCAGGGCCTCTTAGGGCTGAAGAGTATCACTGGAAGGTTTTACAGCAGAGTGGTGACATGATCTGTTTTACTTGTGGAGAGTTACAAGTAATTCTCCACAATTACAGTTGTGAGGGGAGGAGTGGGGACTCGGGCAGGAATAGAGTAGGGACAGTTTGTGAGAAATTCTTCTTGAAGCTTTTAAAGTCCCTTGCTCTTGTCCAGTAGTTAACCTCTGTTCTTTATCCGCCTCCTTCCTTAGCTCCTGACCACTTACATACATCTCCCTGCACATCATTTTGTTGGCCATTTTGGACTCTCGGGTCCCTGCACGTCTGGGTCTCTCCTTTCTCTGTGGCTTGTAACTTCCTCTAGGGTGTAGGTTCCACTTCATGCACAGGGCACACTGAAGGGGCTTCCTCCACCTTCTCAAAAAGCACATGGCTTCCTCTCCTTGGTTCTTCACATTCTCCAGGCTGTGGCTACAGATGTACCAGGCTGACACCCGCCGAAAGATCCTCAACTATGAGCGTCAGTACCGCACGTCAGCAGAGAGAATGGCTGAGCTGAGACTCCAGGAAGACCTGCACATCTTGAAAGATGCCCAAGTTGTAGGAATGACAACAACAGGTAAGAAAGCATAGAGTTCACTACTGATGCCAAATGCCTATCAGATTATCTAGGACAGGTAAAGAGAAACTTCTTTAGTAGGTTAGAGGAAAATACCATGAAAAGCTATTGAAAGCAAGCTGTGTTTAGGGTTCTCTTCGTGAAATTTACCCACTTCTACTGCATTTAGAACCTCAGCAGTGACAACATGGGGATGATGCTCTGGAGACCACTCAGCAGCACTCATTCTCATCCAGTGGTCACTGTGGCCCTGGGTGAATGTGAGGACTCGGTTGTAACAGACCCAGGCTCAGGGGTCACCAATCCAGAAGCCCAGTGGCCCAGCGAGTCCAGGACATCCGCTCAGAGAAGTCTCTTTGTTCTCTTGACTCGAGGTGCTGCCAAATACCGCCAGATCCTGCAGAAGGTGGAGCCTCGGATCGTCATCGTGGAAGAGGCTGCTGAAGTCCTTGAGGCCCACACCATTGCCACCCTGAGCAAAGCTTGCCAGCACCTCATTTTGATTGGGGACCACCAGCAGGTAGGCCAGGGGCCCCTGGAAGATGGGCTGGCTCTCTGCAGGAGTGGAGTCAGGAATCAGACAGGAAGACCCTGGTCTCTGCTTTACCAGTCCTCAAGCTTATTAGTGGCTGTCTGTGATACCTCTTTTCCTCACCTCCCATGTTCAATCTAAGAGCAGGTGCTCTTAGATTTGGGGCGTGTTTTAGAGGTAGCATTATCCATTTCATCTGTTTCCTCTGCTACTGTTTAATCTACCGTAGCTTTTTTTTTTTTTTTTTGCGCTACGCAGGCCTCTCACTGATGTGGCCTCTCCCGTTGTGGAGCACAAGCTCCGGACGCGCAGGCTCAGCGGCCATGGCTCACAGGCCCAACCGCTCTGCGGCATGTGGGATCTTCCCGGACCGGGGCACGAACCCATGTCCCCTGCATTGGCAGGTGAACTCTGAACCACTGCGCCACCAGGGAAGCCCTACCGTGGCCTTTTAAGTGGACTGTTAACAACAGCATGTTCCCCATCCCACTGCTTCCATTTCTGCCACCCTCTAATCCATTCATAAAGGAGCCAAAGTGAATCTTTTCAAAAAAGTAAATTAGGTCATGTTACTCCCCAGCTTAAAACCCTCCAGTGGTTTCCCATTGCACTTAAAATAAAAATCAAGCTCTTGGGCTTCCCTGGTGGCGCAGTGGTTAAGAATCCGCCTGCCAATGCAGGGGACACAGGTTCGAGCCCTAGGTCCGGGAAGATCTCACATGCCGCGGAGCAACTAAGCCCATGTGCCAGAACTACTGAGCCTGTGCTCTAGAGCCCGTGAGCCACAACTACTGAGCCTGTGCTCTAGAACCCGTGAGCCACAACTACTGAGCCTGCGTCCTGCAACTACTGAAGCCCACGTGCCTAGAGCCCATGCTCCGCAACAAGAGAAGCCACCACAATGAGAAGCCCGTGCACCACAATGAAGAGTAGCCCCGCTTGCCGTAACTAGAGAAAGCCCGTGCACAGCAACGAAGACCCGACGCAGCCAAAAATAAATAAATAATAAATAAACTTTTTTTAAAAATCAAGCTTCTTAAAGTGGCCTACAAAGGCCAGTATTCTCAGGGTTCAGCTTGCTTCTCTGACCTCACCTCATACCACCATCTATCTCATTTGCTCACTGTGTTCCCACCCTCTTCTTTCTGCTCCCTGTTATGGCTTGCTCTTTGAATGACTGGTGACTTCCTCCATGCTGGTGTCAGCTCAGATGTCACTGTTCAGAGAGGGCTATGTAAAGAACCTCCACCCCTGGGCATTCTGTCCCATCACCCTTATTTCTTGGCTTCATGGCCTTTGTCACTCTTTGTCCTTAGCCTGTTAACAACTAAAGCAGTGCCTGGAACACAGAAGCCACTTGAAAAACATTTGATAGGTGGGTAGATGGATGGATGGTGAAAATACATTTTCAGTGGAGAATCCTCAGACGTGTTTCTCTTCTCAGCTGCGCCCCAGTGCCAATGTGTATGATCTGGCCAAGAATTTCAACCTTGAGGTGTCTCTCTTTGAACGGTTGGTGAAAGCAAACATTCCCTTTGTCCGTCTGAACTACCAGGTGAGAAGCTAGACCTTTGTTACTAACCAAATGTCCAAGAAAAGGCTCCTGGGAGCCTGCCAAATGCCAACAAGAAAGCTTGGCATTTTTATTTCATTAAAATAATGCTAGTTTAGTAATGAAATGACTCTGTCAGATTTATTTTGTTTTTTTGTTTTAAAATACCACAAGTTCAGCCTGTGTTGAGTTTGTGTCAGATGAAGGAGCTGTTTATATTCTGCTCTTTTCTCCCTATTATTATTTTCAAATGTTACCTCCCCATGTTTTCCACTAGCAACTTAGTCTTTAGAAAACTGTCCATTTTACTCTCTGCCCATGTTTTTAATGACATACATGTCTTGTTTCAGCACCGCATGTGCCCTGAAATTGCCCGGCTTTTGACACCCCACGTTTACCAGGATCTGGAAAACCATCCCTCTGTTCTCAAATACGAGAAGATTAAGGTGAATCTGCCCTACCTGATTTTTCTCTGATGCTGTCAGCAACCTAGGAGGTTATATTTTCCTCAGGACAAAAAAGGGCTTTCAGAAGGGAATACAGCCAGCTTTTTAAAAGGCTACCTAGGGCTTCCCTGGTGGCGCAGTGGTTGAGAGTCCACCTGCCGATGCAGGGGACATGGGCTCGTGCCCCAGTCCAGGAAGATCCCACATGCCGCGGAGCGGCTGGGCCCGTGAGCCATGGCCGCTGAGCCTGCGTGTCCGGAGCCTGTGCTCCGCAACGGGAGAGGCCACAGCAGTGAGAGGCCCGTGTACCGCAAAAAAAATAAAAATAAAAAAATTTTTTAAAAATTAAAAAAAAAAAGAAAAAGCTACCTATTGGGAATTCTCTGGTGGTCCAGTGGTTAGGACTTGGTGCTTTCACTGCCGGGGCCAGAATTTGATCTCTGGTTGGGAACTAAGATTCCCCAAGCCATGCAATGTGGCCAAAAACAAAAACAACACACAAAACAGTAAAAAGCTAGTTATTAGGAAGAGGAATAATATATAAGTTGAGAATACAGGCCTGGGTTTTTGAATCCCAGCTCTGCCATTCAGTAGCTGTGTAACCTTTAGCAAATTGTATATCAATTCTGAGGGTCAGGGTCTTCTTTTGTACATGAGAGTAATGGTTGCTGCCTCGTAATATTATTGTATTGAAGGAGATAAGGTATATAAAGCATTCAGCACAGTAGAATGCTCATAAGTTAAAGATTATGGTACAGAGTATACAGAAGCCTTCTAAGGTCCCTCCCTGGAACAGGGTCAGTGGCCAACGCACATGAAGATAGAAAAAACCACCATGAATGTACCTTCTCTTCTTTTTCTTTCCAGGGGGTCTCTTCCAACCTTTTCTTTGTAGAACACAACTTTCCTGAACAGGAAATCCAAGAAGGCAAAAGCCACCAGAACCAGCACGAGGCTCACTTTGTGGTGGAGCTGTGCAAGTACTTCCTGTGCCAGGAATACCTGCCCTCCCAGATCACCATCCTCACCACCTATACCGGGCAGCTCTTCTGCCTGCGCAAACTGATGCCTGCCAAGACATTTGCTGGTGTCAGGGTCCATGTGGTGGACAAATACCAAGGGGAGGAGAATGACATCGTCCTCCTCTCACTAGTGCGCAGCAACCAGGAAGGCAAGGTGGGTTTTCTCCAGATATCCAACCGCATCTGCGTGGCCTTGTCCCGCGCCAAGAAGGGAATGTATTGCATTGGAAACATGCAGATGCTGGCCAAGGTGCCCTTGTGGAGCAAGATCATCCATACCCTTCGAGAGAACAATCAAATAGGCTGTGCCCTCCGGCTGTGCTGCCAGAACCACCCCGTTACCCACACTTTAGTATCCAAAGCTTCTGACTTCCAAAAAGTGCCCGAAGGAGGCTGCAGCCTACCCTGTGAGTTCCGGCTGGGCTGTGGGCACGTCTGCACCCGTGCCTGCCACCCCTATGACTCTTTGCACAAGGAGTTCCAGTGCATGAAGCCATGCCAGAAGGTCATCTGCCAAGACGGGCATCGGTGCCCCCTTGTTTGCTTTCAGGAGTGTCAGCCTTGTCAGGTGAAGGTGTCCAAAGTCATTCTCCGGTGCGGCCATGAACAAATGGTCCCTTGTTTCATGCCTGAGTCAGATTTCTGCTGTCAAGAGCCTTGCCCCAAAGTCCTGAAATGTGGGCACAGGTGCAGCCACCTATGTGGTGAAGACTGTGTGCGGTTGTGTTCAGAAAAGGTCACCGTGAAACTCAAGTGTGGGCACAGCCAACAGGTGAAGTGTGGCCACGTGGAGGACCTCAGGTATGACCTGCCAGTCAAATGCACCACCAAGTGTGGCACCATCTTGGACTGTGGGCATCCATGTCCCGGCTCCTGCCACAGCTGCTTCAAAGGGCGCTTCCATGAGCGCTGTCAACAGCCCTGCAATCGCCTGCTCATCTGTTCACACAAGTGCCAGGAGCCGTGCACTGGCGAGTGCCCGCCCTGCCAGCGGCCCTGTCAGAACCGCTGCGTCCACAGCCAGTGCAAGAGGAAGTGTGGGGAGCCGTGCAGCCCCTGTGTGGAGCCCTGTAACTGGCGCTGCCTGCATTACCTGTGCGCCAGACTCTGCTCCGAGCCCTGTGACCGACCCCCGTGCTACGTGCCTTGTACTAAGCTGCTGGCTTGTGGCCACCCCTGCATTGGTTTGTGCGGGGAGCCGTGCCCCAAGAAGTGCCGTGTCTGCCACCAGGAAGAAGTCACCCAAATCTTCTTTGGCTTTGAGGATGAGCCAGATGCCCGCTTTGTGCAGCTGGAAGACTGCAGCCACATCTTTGAGGTGCAAGCCCTGGACCGCTACATGAACGAGAAGGATGACGAAGTTGCCATCAAGTTGAAGGTCTGCCCTATCTGCCAGGTGCCCATCCGCAAAAATCTGAGGTATGGAACCAGCATCAAACAGCGGCTGGAAGAGATTGAAGTTGTCAAGGAAAAGATCTTGGGCTCAGCAGGGGAGATCGCAGTCAGCCAGGAGCAACTTAAGGCCCTACTGGAGAGGAAGACTCTCTTCTACCAGCTGCTCCCTGAAGACTTCCTGATGTTGAAAGAGAAGCTGGCCCAGAAAAATCTGTCAGTGAAGGACCTGGGCCTTGTTGAGAATTATATCAGCTTCTATGACCACCTGGCTGGCCTATATGATTCCCTGCAAAAAGTGCACGTCTTAGAACAGAAGCAAGTGAGGACTCGATTAGACCAGGTCCATGAGTGGCTGGCCAAGAAGCGTTTGAGCTTCACCAGCCAGGAATTGGATGACATCCAAAGTGAAATCCAGAGGCTCACATACCTGGTGAACCTGCTGACCCGCTGCAAGATAGCAGAGGGGAAGGTGAGAGGCAGCGTAGCAGAAGAGGTCTCCAGAGTCCGGAAGATCCTCGAGGGGACATGTAAGTTCACCCGGAAGGATGAACAGCTTGTGCAGAGAAAGATGGAGGCTCTGAAAGCCACCCTTCCCTGCTCTGGCCTGGGCATCTCAGAGGAAGAACGAGTGCAGATCGTCAAAGCCATAGGTTACCCTCGTGGCCACTGGTTCAAGTGCCCCAATGGCCACATCTATCTGATTAGTGATTGTGGGGGAGCCATGCAGAGGGGCACGTGTCCTGACTGTAAGGAGGTGATTGGGGGCACGAACCATACTCTGGAAAGAAGCAATCAGCTTGCTTCGGAGATGGATGGGGCCCAGCACCCTGCCTGGTCTGACACGGCCAACAACCTGATGAACTTTGAGGAGATCCAGAGGATGATGTAGGAAGATGACATACCGCTCGCTGCCTTTTGCCCCGGCCACCATATGGCTGGGGCCGGCTCCCCCAGGAAAGAATCGAAGTTTGTTTTTTATTACTGTCCTTTTAGTCTTAGCACCTATTTAAGGATCCACTTTCAGGGCTTGCCCACATTTGTTTCTAGATTTACCCCTGCTCTAGAGTAAGCACTTTACCTCCAGAACTGAGAGCAAAGTTAAAACAGGTCTCTCCTCTTGTCTTTTCTGCAAGTTAGTGGACGGACTGCCTGAAGCACGTTTGGGGCTTCCACCTAGGCTACCTAGGAGTGTCTCTGGATCCTGACTCAGTCACATGTTTTATTCCGCAGTGCTCCAGAGCCAGATAGGAGCTCAGTGAAGCAGACTCATTCTATAAGTTGCCAGGACCTAACTTGCAGACTCACTTCCACTCTAGTAAACAGAGGCCCAGAGGAGTTGTTTATGAACTGCTTATCCTTTCAAGGAGCACAAGAATCCCTCCTACCCTCCTCCTTGGGCACCTTCATTCCAGGAGATGGAGGCACGTGATAAGACAAAGACTTCACTGACTAATCCTGACGTTACATATTCACTGAGAGGGGGGGAAAGTGTGATAGACCACAGCTGGGGGCTCGTGCAGCAGGCCCAGGCCAACTAAGGCGTGATCCCTGTACCCTTCCTGTGACTTGCACTTTGGGGTGGTTGAGGTTTTTTTTCCCTGCAATAGGAGAGGCTCAGTAGCTGTGCTGGTTCCCCAGGGCCTTGAAACGACTAAACTCTCATTTAGTGCCAGCGGCGCCTATCCAAAGTGTGACCCTTCTGTCCCAACACCCTCTATTGCAGCTTTTGCCTGGGCAGGGTTAGCATGCCAGCAGCTTCTGTAGGTCCCAGGTCTATACCAGAAGCCAGCCCCCAGGCCTGCTGCCTGCATACATATTCCCTCAGGCCAGTGTTCCCTAGAACTGACACTTAGGCATCTCAGGTCTTTCTAATGTTGGCGAGAAAACATTCCTTTGCTATGTACACATTTCCTTTTTTGTCTTTACTGTGCACTTTAGCCTATAAAGCCTATTAATAAAAACAACGATTTGAGAAAATCAGTGGTCTGTGTTTGTCCTCAACTGTTAAAAGCAGCTCAAGCAGCTTGAGACAGTGAGGATGGGAATGGAGGCAGTGCCTATGAGGAGGCCATACTTCTGTGTCTGTGGTATGGGTTTTTTTCTTTTGGCTGATAAGTCATTTTTACTCTTGGTGAAAACTCTTCAACCTGTACCAAAAGGTATACTTGAAGTTTCCTTCCCCAGAGGCACTCCTATTAACAGTTTCATGAGTCCTCCCCAGAGAAAATCGATCAATCTGTGCATATGCAACATCTAACCCTTAAAAAAGTACATAGTTCTGCACTTGGCCTAAAGATCTAGCTTGGGGATCTTTCTGTAAGCACGTAAAAACGGTGAGTCTGGGCTTCCCTGGTGGCGCAGTGGTTGAGAGTCCGCCTGTCGATGCAGGGGACACGGGGTCGTGCCCCGGTCCGGGAAGATCCCACATGCCGCGGAGTGGCTGGGCCCGTGAGCCATGGCCGCTGAGCCTGCGCGTCTGGAGCCTGTGTTCCGCAACGGGAGAGGCCACAACGGTGAGAGGCCCGCGTACCGCAAAAAACAAACGGTGAGTCTGGGACTGCCCTGGCGGTCCAGTGGTTAAGACTCCGTGCTTCCACCCCATGGGGCACGGGGTCAATCCCTGGTCTCCATCTTGTGTGTGTGCCATTATTTACTGAATGGGAACCCTCTGTTGGCAACATTTAGGTACAGCCTAAATGAATAGCGTTAAACATACTCTAATCTTGAGGGTATGTGCTATTGGATAATAATTTTTGAGCTGAAGGAAAAAGGTCTGTGTACTGCTTGAAATTATATATGACATAAACTACAATCACAATTTTCCCAAGGAGTGTCCTCTGGCTTTCAATCTAATTGTCAAAAGGGACCTGTGATACAGAAAAGGATGAGAACCACCATTCTACAGGGTACAACCTGTTTTTGTGTAACAAAGAGCTAATTTATCTGGTACCCTTTCTGGGTTTTTTGTTTTTTTGGTCGCGCCGCATGGCATACGGGATCTTAGTTCCCCTGCTGGGGATCAAACCTGTGCCCCCTGCAGTGGAAGCGCAGAGCCTTAGCCACTGGACCACCAGGTAAGCCCCTATGTGGTACCCTTTCTGTCCCCTTTGAAGTTCCATCTCTCCAGTAGCACTTCCACACCACAGTAAAGAGTCAGGGTACAGGTTGAGATATACCGTGATTTCAAAAACTTGAATTCCCAACTGTGCCATTTTGGAAAGTTACTCCATCTTTCTAAGCCTCTGTTTATCTGCCTCATAGGGCTGTAGTGAACTGAATGAAACAGTGCTCAGTACACAGAAATGTCTGGCGCACGCTGGTGCTCAATAAATGACAGCTTTTTGTTCTGGGACATTGACAGAACTTCTAGCATGAATATCCTTACTCCACATCCAGCTCCTCTACAAGCACAGAGATGCACACCCAAGTATATGTGGCAGTGCCAAGCTAGCAGATGACGCAGACTGTGCTATGGAGGGAAGAGACAGAAGGGTAAGGTACACAGTGAGACCGGTCTCTTCAGCCTCCCAGAAATACCTCTTCCATCTGGTATTTTCTTTTTTTAATTAATTTATTTATTTTTGGCTGCGTTGGGTCTTCATTGCTGCGCGCGGGCTTTCTCTAGTTGCGGCGAGCAGGGGCTACTCTTTGTTGTCGCATGTGGCTTCTCATTGTGGTGGCTTCTCTTGTGGCGCACGGGCTCTAGGCGTGCGGGCTTCAGTAGTTGTGGCATGCGGGCTCAGTAGTTGTGGCTTGCGGGTTCTAAAGCGTAGGCTCAGTAGTTGTGGCGCACAGGCTTAGTTGCTCCACGGCATGTGGGATCTTCCTGGACCAGGGCCTGAACCTGTGTCCCCTGCACTGGCAGGCAGATTCTTAGCCACTGCGCCACCAGGGAAGTCCCTAGTATTTTATTTTTTATTTTTATTTTTTTGCGGTACACGGGCCTCTCACTGTTGTGGCCTCTCCCGTTGCGGAGCACAGGCTCCGGACGCGCAGGCTCAGCGGCCATGGCTCACGGGCCTAGCCGCTCCGCGGCATATGGGATCTTCCCGGACCAGGGCACGAACCCGTGTCCCATGCATTGGCAGGCGGACTCTCAACCACTGCGCCACCAGGGAAGCCCCCTAGTATTTTCTTTACGTGAAAGCTAATCAAGAAAGGAGCCTTGGCTGACAAGGATGCTTAGGAAACAGCTATATACCACCACCACCCCCAACTTTTCCATTTCTTTAATGTACAAATGACAAAGATGTATTAAAGTTTTAAAGAATTTTTTTACAAACAGAGAAAAGAGAGACCAAACCAGGATGACTTCCCACAAAGAAGGGATCTAAGAGCCGCCCCATGAACTTCTTCAGGCCACCACGGCTACTTCCTCCTCTTGTACCTATGAAGAAAATGAGCAGGGTAAAGACCAACGCCAAGACCAGAAAGAGGAAGGAGAAGCTCCTTTCCCAGGAAAGCTTTCCTCTCCAACCCCACTCATAGCCTCTGGTCCTCCAGAACTGTAAACATTACCTGGATTTAGATTTAAAGTTTCCTCCTCGTCTCTGGTGGGGCAAGCCCAATTGTTTTCTTTCTTCAAAGGAGGGGCTGTGAATGAGAGAAGATGGCAAAATGTTGGACAAGCAGGCAATGTTTCACCCCCCATCCTACCAGCTCCCATACAAAGCAGCAGCACCACAGATGGGTCATTTTCAGGGCCTGAGGTTCTAAGTCTGTGTTCTTCCACCTGATAATATGGGTTTATGGAAGTCAGGGCCCAGCACTAAAATAAGACTGGAAGAGGCTCTTCCTTCTTGTGTATATAATAAAACTGCTTGCGTAACTTAGTTTACCCCAGCCCGGAGGATGTGCGGAGGAACAGCACATTCCCAAGAGCACACCAGAATCCTTTCTTTGGGGTTCTATCACTCCCCTGAGAGAAAGCTCTATTTCTGAACCAAAGATGTGCTATTTCACCTCCAAGGCAGGAGGGCCTTAACACTTCTCTTGCTCTCACCCTGGGAATCCACAGATGCGCTGGCGGGGGAGGGGGCAGACAGGAGCCCTTGAAATTATATACAGGCAGACCTCAAAGATATTGAGGGTTTGGCTCCAGACCACTGCAATAAAGTGAGTATCACAATAAAGCAAGTCACACGGATTTTTTGGTTTCCCAATGCATGTAACGGTTACGTTTACACTATACTCTAGTGTCTTTATAAAGTGTGCAATAGCATTATATCTAAAAAGAAAAACAATGCACATATCTTAATTTAAAAATACTCTATTGCTGGGAACTCCCTGGTGGTCCAGTGGCTAGGAGTCTGCACTTTCACTGCTGGGATCCGGGTTCGATCCCTGGTCAGGGAACTAAGATCCTGCAAGTGCGTGGCGTGGCCAGAAAATAAATAAATAAAAATTTAAAAAATAAAAATACTCTATTGCTAAAAAAAAGGCTAACCATCATCTGACAATGCAGGGTTGCCACAAACCTTCAATTTGTAAAAACTGCAATATCTGTGAAGTGCAATAAAGCGAAGTGCAATAAAGCAAAATACAATAAAACAAGGCATGCCTGCATTATAAAGCTGTAGGTATATGAGAATTGGGAGTGGGGAAGGAAGGAGGGAGATGATTCATAGCTTTCATCAGAATACCAAGAGCTCCATGATGACTTAAAACCCTACCCAGCTCGATACTGTTTCAGGGCCTTCTTGCTTGTGTTGGTGAGTTCTTCATCAAATACAGATTTCTTCACCTGCTTTTGCTTCTTTGCTGTGCACAGAGAGAATGGGTTAGATATGGCCTTTTTGTCCCAAGCTCCTAAATCCCCTTAAGCTCGAGGTAATGGTTCCAAGTTCAGTGGATGCTCTGGCTTGATGTTTTATTGACATGGAAGTAAGACATCAGATGCCAGCAGAAAAGAGATAAGGAATCATAAGTACCAGGTGTGAAGAACCACTCCAAAGGATGCCTGCAGAGTCCAAAGGTGGAATGGACTACCTAAACATAAAATGGGCTGAAAACATCTTCCCCTCATTCTACCCTGACCCACTCCTCCAAGAAGCAGCTGGTAAGGATTTAGGCTCCAGAATCAGAAAGGCTTGAGTTCAAATCCTACTAAACACAGGGTCGCTTCACCCCTTGGAGCCAATAAAGGACAGCTGTACACACCTACATACTCATTACTCAAAAAGCATGGGCTCTTATCATCATCCCTCCCCTTTTGTCCCTAACCACAAGCCCAGGTTTCAGGCAGAACCTTCCTACCAGCTCCTTCAGGCTCCCCATCTGCCTACCAGGGCCCCTCGCTGGCTCCTCCTCGGGTATTGCTCGGGCCCGCTTGGCTCTGCGGTTCCTCTTGGCCAGCCGCTCAGCAAACATCTGTGCCTTGAGGATTTCAAACTGGGACCTTTCATCTGCCTGGGGAGAGGATGACATGTAAGTGTGGAACAGACCTGGCAGCCTTGACCCACATCCCCAGGCAGGGACCCAACTCCAAAGGGGAGGCTACTCACTGTCATCTCCCCCTTTTTCTTGACATCCTTCATAAACTTCTTCCTTTTCTTCTTTCCTCTTATGGCTAAGTCAAACTCCTGCAGAGCCTTGGCAACTGAGATGAGAAGAGAGCGTGAGAGTTCAGGTACCATTTTATAAAATCTTTTTTTAAACTTACAATAAGTGTATATATTTGGGCTTCCCTGGTGGCGCAGTGGTTGGGAGTCCGCCTGCCGATGCAGGGGATGTGGGTTCGTGCCCCGGTCTGGGAAGATCCCACATGCTGCAGAGCGGCTAGGCCCGTGAGCCATGGCCACTGAGCCTGCGTGTCCGGAGCCTGTGCTCCGCAACGGGAGAGGCCACAACAGTGAGAGGCCCGCGTACCGCAAAAAACAAAAAAAAACCCAAAAAACCCAAAAGTGTACATATTTAAAAGTGATACATTTAAGGGCTTAAAATGAAAAGCAGCAGTCACTTCCTCTCCTGGCGGTTACCTCCATCTCACTAAATAACCTGCTGGTTCCACTATTTCTTAATTAATCCACTTGAGACATTCATTATATATCTGCCTCGTATTATGAAAGATACACTTCCCACCCCTTCCCACAATATAGTTATAACTCTATTTATAACACAGAAACTTTACATACACCTTAATTTTTTGTCCCATCAAATACAGATAGTATTTCTTAAATGCTGGTACTACCTCTTTGGAGGGTAATTTTGCAATCCCTAACAAAATAATAAATACACATAGCCTCTGACCTACAGTTTCACTTTTTGGAACTTACCTTGTAAATCAAATATGCTTGCTTAATTGTGAAAGGGCATCTGTATAGCTATCCACTACATCACTTGTTTATAATAGCAAAAGATTGGAAACAACCTCAATGTCCCTCAGTGGGGAACTAATTAAAATAAACTATAATCCACCTATGTGATGGAAGACCACATAGCCACTGAAAAAAAGAAAAGGCAGCTATATATGTGCCTGTATAAAATGATCTCCAAACTACAAAATTCATTGAAAAAAGCAAGGTGTAGACAATGTGAATTTGTTTGTTTATTTTTTAAAGGGAGAGAAAAGGGATATATATCTAAATATCTTTCTGACTTACTTTTTTTAAATTGTGGCAAAATATGTATAACATAAAGTTTGCCATTTTACCCATTCATTAGTGTACAATTCAATAGCATTAATGACATTCACAATATTGTACAATCATCACCATTATCTGTTTCTAAAACTTTTTCATCATCCCAAACAGAAGCTCTATTACCATTAGGTAACAACTCCTTCCCCACGGCTCCTGGTAATCTCTAGTCTACTTTCTGTGTCTATGTATTTGCCTATCTAGGTACCTCATATAAATGGAATCATAAAGATTTGTCCCTTTGTCTGGATTATTTCACTTAGCATGTTTCCAAGGTTCATCCTTACGGCATGTACCAGAACTTCATTATGGCTGAATTAATATCCCATTGTATGTACCTACCACATTCTGTGTATCCATTCATCTGCTGATGGACATGGTTGTTTCCACCCTTTGGCTATTGTGAATAATGCTTCAATGAACACTGGCATACAAGTATTTGTTTGAGTCCCTGCTTTCTGTTCTTTGGGGTATAGACCTAGGAGTGGAATTGCTGGGCCTGATGGTAATTCTATGTTTAGCTTTTTGAGGAACCTCCCCAACATACTTTTTTCCTTCTTCCTCTCTTCTTTGGTCTGGAACCAGCTCCTTTCAGGTTCAGGGTTTGGTGCCCCCTTCCCTTTCTCCAGGAGCCGCTGTGCTGTGTTGATCTGTGGGGACAGCAAAAGGATGCCTGCCATGAAACCTACATCTGATAATACAGAAGATGGCGGCTGCAGGAAGCCACTGCCTGTAAATACTTGGGGCTCTGATGATACGTTTGGCAGACACAGCATATCAGAAGGCAGACCAGCCGGGGCCCATGCAGTCTGCTTACTAAGCAGCATATGGACCAGAGCGTTCCTCACAGCCTCACCTGGGCTTCTGACTTTTGCATCTCTTTTTCTTCAGCCTCTAACTGCAGAACTGCATACACATCCTTCTCCATTTTCTCAATCTTGTCCCGGAATTTGAGGATGACATCTCAGGGGAAAAGAATGAAAAAGATTTAAAAAATAAGGATGAATATGGTGTAGCTGATGCAAACAACACAGATGGCTATTTTTTTTTTAATTAATTCATTTATTTTTGGCTGTGTTGGGTCTTCGTTGCTGCGCGTGGGCTTCTCATTGTGGTGGCTTCTCTTGCTGCGGAGCACGGGTTCTAGGCGCACAGGCTTCAGTAGTCCTGGCATGTGGCCTCAGTAGTTGTGGCTCGCGGGCTCTAGAGCACAGGCTCAGTAGTTGTGGCGCATGAGCTTAGTTGCTCTGCGGCATGTGGGGTCTTCCCTGACCAGGGCTCGAACCCGTGTCCCCTGCATTGGCAGGCAGATTCTTAACCACTGCGCTACCAGGGAAGCCCTCAGATGGGTATTTAGTGACACAGAAAACTGTTTTTTTTTTTATGTGTGGCTGCTCTGCTTAACACCTCCCCAAAGGCTTCCTGATGCTCGTGGAATAAATTCCAAACTCCTCAGCGTGGCCCCTGCCTACCTCTCTGACCTCTGCCTACCCCTTGCTCACAGGCCTCGGGCCTCTGGCCCTCCCTGTCTTCTACTCCCACATCAAGTGTGTTCCTGTCTCTGAGGCTTTGCCCTGGTTTTCCCTGCTTGGCACACTCTGTCCCCAGACCACCCACAGCCATCTCATTCTTGTCATCCGGGACTCGGCTCAAATGCCATCTGTCAGAGGCCTTTTCTCAGCAGCTTTTCTAAAGTAGGCACTTCTCCTGTCATTCTCAATCACACCTACAATTAGGTTATTTATTGTGTTTTTTTCCCAACAGTGTCAGCTGTTTTGTTTCCTGCTGTATCCCCAATACTTAGAATATAATAAATAGCAATAGATTGAATGAATTAAATGAAAATTTTTTAAATGAAAGGAAAAAAAAAAGACCTATGAATGGAAAAAAAGGTCTTGAAGAGATGTGTATCTAAATGCTATGAGTGGTGAGCTCTTTCACGTACAATTACATTTTTACTCTTATTTGATTTATTTTTTTCCAACACTGAATACATATTACTTTTGTAACTTAAAAAAAAATTTTTTTTAACGATGTGCTTTATATGACCGCTACAGATGAGTAAAAAAGGAATGAAAGATATACAAAAAGAATAAGTACTGACCTCCTTCCCATCCTGGGCCCCCACCAAGAGGAAGTGGGGAAGGGGGTGGTGGGGGTGGTGCCTTAAGAAGAGGCCTTCTCTTCCCAAAGGCTGGCGAATACCTATGACTAAGCACTTGGGGCACAAGTCTCTCCTCAGTCCCTTTCACACACAGAGAGAATGAAGCCCAGAGAGGCAAGGGGAGACCTGCCCAGGGGCCCTCAGCAAGGAAGTGGCAGAGCTGGGATTCAAATCTGGCTCCTAACTGCAAAGCGCCTGCTCTCACCCATTACCCTCTGCCCGCTGCCCCGTCCTTCGGGGTCTGAGCTAGGATGCTCCCCCACCCACCCGAACTGCCCTGAGCCGCGGCACTGACGCCTGCTCACCCTGGGGCGGCGTCCGGGCCTTCACGGGGGCCTTGGCGGCCTTCACGATCTCCTTCAGCATCTTCCGCTCCTCCTCTCCCACCAGAGAGACCGAGCGCCCGGCCCGGCCGGCACGAGCTGTTCGCCCCACCCGGTGGACATAATGCTTGATGGTGTTGGGCATCGTGAAGTTGATGACCTGGAAGGCCAAAGTGAAGCATCAGTCAGACCTGGGAGTCGGCGGGGAGAGGGTGACGTGAGGATGCCAAAGGACTCCCAGCGAAAACTCAAGGAAGATGGGGCCCGCTCACCGTTTTGACCCCATCGATGTCAAGTCCACGGGCTGCTACATCTGTGGCCACGAGGATGTCAATCTGTTCATCCTTAAAGCGCCTGGAAACAGCCACAAACATGTTCCTCTGAATACCTGACCCCAGTCAATACTCTGCAGAAGCCTGAGCCAGCGAAGAGAACACAAACCCTTCTGGGGTCAAGCAGCGGAGTACAGACCATCACAGTGGAGATAGATCCTAAATGTCAGCCTAATGACACTTACATGACCCCCAAACATCCCACAACATAGAGGAAATGTGGTTTTGTGTATACCACTTTAAACAGCAACTCCCATAAATAGAGAAGCTTGGGGAACCACAGAGCTAGACTATAACACGGAGCAGAGGCAAGTGCCTCAGCATTCAAAACAGCCTTTAAGAAACAACTCTCAGGGGCTTCCCCGGTGGCGCAGTGGTTGAGAGTCCGCCTGCTGATGCAGGGGACATGGGTTCGTGCTCTGGTCCGGGAAAATCCCACATGCCGCGGAGCGGCTGGGCCCGTGAGCCATGGCTGCTGGGCCTGCGGGTCCGACCACAAAAAAAAAAAAAAGAAAACTCTCAGCTGCCTGTGTGAATAAGGATCAGTGGAGAGTCCTAAAGGGTTCCTCCTTGCCTACCAAGCTGACTCGATTCTGCGAGAGTTAAACAAGAAATCACGTGGAAAAGCACAGGGCCTGGCAAAGTAAGTGCCCAAGAAATACGAATGAATTTGCTTCAGGATCTCATTCTAGCAGACCTGGGTATGTCCCCTGCTCTGGAAAGGCTGCAGAGATCCGAATGTGTGCTGCATCATCCCAAGTCAATTTCCTGCTGTGATCCCGCTCAGCAGCTCCCACGCTCAAATCCTGGGGCAAGAGTATCATTTTCTACAAAGTCAAAGTTCTGAATATATCTAAGACATGACCTTAGAATGGTTAAGCTAAAATTTTTGAAGTGGGGAACTGTACTGTATCCCCTGGTATCACTCAAACATGACCTCTGGATGGTACTTTGTGACTTTGGAATGAAGAGAGCCCTCTCTGAAGGATGGGTGGGAGCCTCAGCCCCCGAAACTTTACCGGAGGGCCTCCAACCGCTGCGTCTGTGACAGGTTGCCATGGAGCTCGCCCACCTGCAGCCCCATCAGCCCCAGGAGGATGTGCATGCGGTGGGCCTGCTTCTTGGTCTGGGTGAACAGCATCACGTGGTCGGTGAAAGTTCTCATCAACAGAGCTGCCAGGGAGAGAAGAGTGAGCGGGTGGCCGCCTCCAGCACGTCCTCCCTCCTCCCCTGCAAAGCGGCTGCTGTGCCTGGTTCGGGGGTGGCAGGTGAGGCCCCTGCCTTGCGGAGCTCCCACTCCAGGGCAGAGACGGAGAGGCCGAGTCCCAATTCTCAAGGGCGGTAAATGCCGTGAGAGAATGAAGAGAAGATGCAGCAGCTTCAGGGCTGGCCTGAGGAGGTGACATTAGGCTGAATGACAAGACAGTCTCATCCACGAGAAGATTTGGGGGAAGATTCCAGGCAGAGGAAAGAGCAAAAGCTTGGGGGGTTTGAGAAAGCGAAAGCAGGCGGGCGTGGCTGGAGCACCATGAGCTAAGGCGCCAAGGCCGGGGGCTCCGGGCAGGCAGGGGGCTCCGGGCAGGCCGGGGCAGGTCCAGGGGTCTTACAGGACTCGCTAGGGAGCATTGATTTCAGTCTAAGAGCAATGGAAGACACCAGAGGGTTTAAACAGCGAAGGAACAGGAGCGAATGCTTGTTTGTAAATGATCCTTTTAAATGGTCTGCAGTATGGAGAAGGCACTTCCACAGGACAGGGTGGAAGCAGACAGCCAGGTCAGAGGCCGCTGCAGCAATCCAGGTGACACAGTAGTGGCCTGGACGAAGGGCCAGAGCGGGGCAGCTGGAGGGAAGTGGCTAGGAGTTCAGCAGGACATGAAGAGGACTGGACGGTGGAAGGGAGGTGAAGCGACGAAAGAAAGGGAGGAAGAACTCGTGGTGAAAGCACGGAGCAGAGGAAGAGCAGTACCACACACCGGGGCAAGGGAGACCGCATGGAGGAGTCGCCGGGGAAAAACCAACACTTCGGTGTGAAGCTCAGCGAGGTTGAGCAGCCCTCCCTGCTCAGTCCCAACCCGGGCTTTCACCTGCCACGATGGCTTCCCGGTCCCCTTCCCGGTTTGGCCGGATCCGGATGAACTCCTGCCGCAAGAAGGGGGCCACGTCCGTGTTGCTGTTCACAAATATCCGGATGGGATTCTTCAGGGAGACAGAAGCCAGATCTTTCACCTGCCAGGCACAAAGGCAGGGATGCTGACCAGCCTGTCAGGAGGCAGGGAGGGAGGCAAGCCGGTGCTCCAGCTCAGCCCGGGGTCCTCTGTGCTGCCCCTCTGTTCCCTACAGCCCACCTCATCCGTCATCGTGGCTGAGAAAAGCAAGGTCTGGCGGTGGTGGGAACACATTCGGATGATCTCCTTCATCTGCTCCTCGAAGTACTCGTCCAGCATCCTGGCAAGCAGGGGAGGGGAGGAGCCAAGAGAAATGGGCTGAGCTTGCATCTGTATCGATGAAGGACAGAAAACACTGCACAGGTGATGTTTCGATACTGTCATTGGTTATGTTTCAGGCTCATTTATTTACTTATTTTATTAGTGTTATTTTACCCTTTTTCCAAGATTCACCAAGAATTATCATTTGCCCATATTTGCTTAGTCTTTTTTCTTTTGCTGAATCATATGCTATTAAGTTGCAGACATCATGACACCAGACCCCTAAATATTTCAGCACACATTCCCTAAGAACGGTGACTTTCTCCTACATAAACACAATGTCATTTCACACCTGAGAAATTCAAGTGTCCAAATGATATCTAAAGTAAAGTACAATGTATATTCAGTTTTCCCTAACTGTCCCCAAAATGTCATTCTATAGCTTTTAGTCCAGGAATGACAGTTCCTACGTTGTACTTGGTTGTCACATCTCTTTAGTCTCCCTTAGTCTAGAAAGTCCTCTCATCCTTTTTCACACTCTGAATATGTCTAATTATTCCCCAGTGACTGGATTCAACAATCATTGCTGGGAGCGGGGTGGGGGGCAGCCGTGCACCTCACTCTCACTCCATCCGGAGACAGATGGTCAGTTTGTTCCAGCATTGCAGTTTGGTCACTTGGTTGAAGTGGTGTCTACCAGCTCTCTCCACTAGGAAAGGAACCTCTTTCTCTTTGCAGGTAATAGTCATTTGTGAGATTACTGTGACTCCAATTTTTTCAACCCACCCAATCCTTTACAGTATTTCTCGCCCAGCTCAGGCTGCAGTCGAGGGACAGGTATCACCTTTAGTTGTTGTGTCTCTTTGGTCTCAGTCTGAAACTGCCACAGCCTTTCTTGGTCTTTTGAGACATTGATATTTTTGATATTTAAAACCTAAATCAGATCATGTTCCCTTGGCTTAGAACGATCTCCTTTACCTCCTTCAGGCCTCAAGAATGCTTGGGGGACGGAGTCGACCAGTTATTCAACACCTACTGTGCACCTGCTAGACTCTAGACACGGCCCTGGCACTGGGATATGGCAGCAGGCAACACAAACACAAAGCCGGCCCTTCTCGAACAGGAAGTTCTGGGGAGAAGAGGGACACAGCCACCACACGAGCATTCAGGTACCAATGCAGGAGGTCAAGGAGGTGTAGCACGTCAGAGAACATAAGGCAGGAAGGGAAGGACGAGGCGGGGTGTTGGGGGAAGGCAGGAACTGTTTTTTTTTGTTTGTTTTTTTAAAAATATTTCATTAAAAAAAAATGTCATTTATTTATTTTGGGGGGCTGCATTGGGTCTTCATTGCTGCACACAGGCTTTTCTCTCTAGTTGCAGTGAATGGTGGCTACTCTTCATTGCGGTGCGTGGGCTTCTCATCGCGGTGGCTTCTCTTGTTGCAGAGCACAGGCTCTAGGCACACGGGCTTCAGTAGTTGTGGCGTGCAGACTCAGTAGTTGTGGCGCACGGGCTTAGTTGCTCCGCGGCACGTGGGATCTTCCCGGACCAGGGATCGAACCCATGTCCCCTGCATTGGCAGGTGGATTCTTAACCACTGGACCACCAGGGAAGTCTCAGGAACTGTTATAGAGTGGCCAGCAAAGTGACAGCTGGAGCAGAAACCTGAGGAGGTAAAGGAGGTCATTCCAAGCTGAGGGAACGACGATGCAGAAGAGAAGCCCCAAAGTGGAAGTGTGTGGATGGGATTTACCAATGGATATCCTGGGGGGGTGAGAAAATGAGGAGACAAGAATGGCACTGAGAATATGGCCTGAACAACTAGAAGGATGGAGTTGCTCAGTGGGATGGGAAGTGGGAGAGGGGCACAGAGGATGAGAAACTTGGTTAAGGACCTGGTTAGTTTGGAGATGCTTCAGTTTGCGAGTAAACTTGAACAGCCTCCTTACCCTGCCACCTCCACAGCAGTCCAGTTCATTAAGAGTTCTTTCTGTTGAGTCACGAAGGAAAGAGGTGAGCAGATGGGACACGAATGAGAGAAAGGAAGGAAGAGAGGGAACGAGGGCAGAGAAGGAAGGGGGGAAGGAGGGGGAGCCTGCATCACAGTAAGCGAGGCTGTTGGTTGAATCCTCCCTGTGCACTGGCACTTTACTGGCGTTACTCCTTGAATCCTCGACACCATGAGGTGGGTACTTATCCCCCACTTACAAACAAGACAAGATTTGCTTTGAGACGTTTCACAATCTCAGGAAGCGGTGGAGCCAGCATTTACCTTGCCTTCCCTGTTAACCATCACATTACAGAAAAAGAGCAGGATAATCTGGGCTAAGATGGACAAAGGCTCAAACATGGACAGCTGAACTGGTCAGAGCCATGCAGGACCAGGCAGAGTGCAGGTTCCCGCCGCGGGGTGTGGCCCTGGGGACCCCACCATTTCAGGTGCACCTGTCAGCCTCGTCCAGGATGAGCACCTCGATGCTGCTCAGGTGGAAGCAGGGGCAGTTGTGGAGGTGATCGATGAGCCGGCCCGGGGTGGCGATGAGGATGTCGGGCGCTGCCCGGAGGGCTGCTTCCTGAGACTTCACATCCAGGCCGCCTGCGAAAAGAAAAGCCCGCCAGGCAGCCAGCTGAGTCACTCACCAGTACGGACTGAGCCCTGCTACCTGCCAGCTCCCACGGCAGATGCCGAGCAAACGGCAGGACACGAGACTGACAGAGGCCCCACTTGCACAGATTTTACAATATGGTGGGAGAGACAGATCATTTAATTACGACTGTGCTAAGTGCAAAAATCAAAAACGATGATGACACAAAGCCACTTCAGAATACAACAATTCAACCATCCACCAACTGAGAGATGCAGCTGAGAAACGGATAATCTTTCTAAATCACCTACAATTTCCTACCGCCTAAGGAGGGTAAAATGAAGGTTAGATAACACCATCATATAACATCATCAGAAAGATTCTGCCCCAATAAATATTTGATTCATTATTCATGCAAGACAAAATTATATCCTAAATTTGTTCAGTATCAAGAAAAACTTTGTTTCATAATTTTGAAGTTTCATTTTGCAAGGCTGGTGAAGCTCCCCATCGCCCTCACTATCTACTGTGAAAACGTCATCTGGTTTTTAAGTGGTTTCACTCACATGAAGGCTTTCCTGCACCCGTCACCCTCAGACAGTGGCGCACGTCCCCCCTCCACCGCGCCACACTCTCTCAGAGGCAGCCAGCCCTCAGCCAGACACTCACCCACAGCCAGGCAGGTGGTGATGGTGCAGAACTGGGCCAGCTGCTTGGTGACGGAGTGCACCTGGATGCCCAGTTCCCGGGTGGGAACCAGCACCAGCACACGGGTCACTGGAGCCTGGCGGGGTTTGTAGATCAGACGCTCCAAGACGGGCAGGGCAAAAGCTGCAGTTTTACCTGGAGGCAAGGGCAGCAGGAAAGCAGAATGAGAGGAGCTTCTGTCCTTCCCGGGTCCAGGTTGTCACCTGCACACAGAAAACCTACGTATCTACTCAGAGGGAAGTGAAGCAACTTATTTTTCATAAAACTTTTTTTCTGGTTTTAAATCACATGGTCAGGGCTTCCCTGGTGGCACAGTGGTTAAGAATCCACCTGCCAATGCAGGGGACACAGGTTCGAGCCCTGGTCTGGGAAGATCCCACATGCTGCGGAGCAACTAAGCCCGTGTGCCACAACTACTGAGCCTGCACTCTACAGCCCGCGAGCCACAACTACTGAGCCCATGTGCCACAACTACTGAAGTCCTCATGGCTAGAGCCGTGCTCTGCAACAAGAGAAGCCACCGCAGTGAGAAGCCTGTGCGCCGCAACAAAGAGTAGCCCCCGCTCGCCGCAACTAGAGAAAGCCCGCACACAGCAATGAAGAACCAACATAGCCAAAAATAAATAAATAAAATAAATTTTAAAAATCAATCAATCGGGCCTCCCTGGTGGCGCAGTGGTTGAGAGTCTGCCTGCCGATGCAGGGGACACAGGTTCGTGCCCCACTCCGGGAAGATCCCACATGCCACAGAGCGGCTGGGCCCGTGAGCCATGGCTGCTCAGCCTGCGTGTCCAGAGGCTGTGCTCCACAGCGGGAGAGGACGCAACAGTAAGAGGCTCGCATACCGCCAAAAAAAAAAAAAAATCAATCAATCAATCACATGGTCAATGTAAAAAATCTGGGAAATACAAAAAAAAAAAAAAGCAAGCAATAAAAACCACCCACAGTTCAGCCAACCAGAGGTAAGCATTACTAAAACAGTATCTATATTACCAATCTTTTTTTAATGGACAAAAATACAAAAATATTAATTTTAATGCAATAACACTATATATTGTTTAGTAACTTCCCTTTAAAAAAATAATTTTCCTATTTCTTTAAGTACTCTACTTTTTTTAAACGGTTGCATCGTATTTTATTACATGACTATTTCTATTCTATTCTATTACATGACTATATAATTAACTGCACTAATACACAATGTTGTGATAAACATCCCTTTTATAAAATCTTTACTCCTATGACAGGGGCTTATCATGGGAGTGACAGGAGGTCATGGTCACAGAGACACCCTGATAGGATTAAATAAAAATGACCTTCACCAGACCACTTGAAACCTGCAACCTGTGACTACCCTATTTAAAAAAAGTAGAGTATTTAAAAAAAAACAGAAAAATATATATTCATATTTTTTAAAAGGGAAGTTACTACACAGAATATATAATGTTATTGCATTAAAATTTATATTTGCATATTCAGCAAAGTGGGCTTTTGGTAAGTCAACCCAGAGCCTATTCTATGTGGCACATCCTTCTTCTTCCTCCTCCTCTCCCTCCCCTCGCCAAGTCCCTATCCTTTTTACCTGTCCCAGTGGCTGCACAGGCACAGATGTCCTTCCCCAGCAGACCCACAGGTATGCATGCCTTCTGGATCGGTGTGGGCTCCTTGAAGCCCATGGCTGTGATGGCCTGAAGAGAAAGAAAAGATAGGGTCAGAGAGGAGAGGAGGGGGAGTCTCAGCACAAAACAAACAAGATAGGTTTCCAAACAGGTTTCAATCCCAATCCCTCCCAGTCATTCAATCCACCTACTATGTGTCACTTTTCTAGGCCCTGAGGATATAGTAATAAACAAAAGGAACGACCCTGCCCTTAGAATCTGGTAGAAAAAACAGGCCGAAAACAAACACGTGTCATATGAAGATAAATGCTATGGAGAAAGCTACAGCAGTCAAGGGGGCTGGCAAGGGCAGGGGCAGGGGATGAGCGCAATTTACGGAAGGGCTGTCGGGGAAGGTCTCATGGAGCAGGGGCTACTGAGGAGAATCCTGGAAGAGGCGAAGAGCACCCCAGTCAGATTTCTGGAACGATCTTCCAGGCAGTGGGAATAGCAAGCACAAAGGCCCCGAGGGAGAAGATGCCTGGCCTGTGTGAGGGCCAGTGAGGCCAGTGTGGCCAGAGCAGAATGGCTGCTGAGAGGCATCATCAGAGGGGCCCAGAAGGGGCAGGGCCGTACAGGCCAAGATGGAAACCTTTGTGTAAGAGGGTTCCCTGGCAGCTGTGTGGACAACAGAGTTCAGGGAGGCCACGAGCCCAGTTACGGGGCGACTGCAAGAATCCCATGGTTGACAACAGAAGCCACTACCTTCAGAAGAGGGCGGGAAAGGTTCATGTCCTGGAATGAGAGGTTTTCATCGTACTGAGATGCATCTTCAAAAAATCCTCCTGCTTCCTACATCAGAAAATCAAAAGACAGAATGAGAATTCAGCAAAAAGGGAATTAAATGACCTTAAAATTCTTTCAGGTTGTAAAAACGAGCTGCACACTGTTGTCCAAGCCCACGCTCACCTGTCCTTTCTTCTTCTTCTTCTGCTCCTTTACTTTGAGTGTATCTATGGAGAAAAAGAGAGCTGATAACCAGGGCTCATGCTTCCTGAGCACTCAGTCAGCTAGACACTGTCCTAAGTGCATTACGTGGATGGACACCTCACTGAATCCATGCAACAACCTGAGGGAGCTCCTGTCACCAGCGTCACCTCACAGAAGAGGAGGCTGTGCAGCCGTGCAGGTAAGTCACTCACCTGAGGTCAGACAGGAAGCAAACCTGGCAGGTTCCAGAGACAAGGCTCCCAACCACTGTGCTATATAAGGATGCTTTAGCACTCATTTCTGCAAGAAATATTAATGGAGCACCTACTACGTGGCTGGACTCATCTGAGGTGGGGGACCTATCACCCCAAATAAGTTTGAGTCATAGAAGTGCCAACAGCTGTGTGGGGCTGGAGATGAGGAAAAGAGTGAACGTGGGAATTCCCTGGCGGTCCAGTGGCTAGGACTTGGCGCTTTCACTGCTGGTGTCTGGGTTTGATCCTTGCTCGGGGAGCTAAGATCCCGCAAGCCTCGCGGCATGACCAAAAAAAAAAAAGGGAAAAAGAAAAAGAGTGAACTCTGACTGCAGAGTACAACAACCCTACCAAAATCCCAAGGAAAGAGAGAAGCTAAAAGAAGTCGAGACTTCCCTGGTGGCCCAGTGGTTAAGAATCTGCCTGCCAATGCAGGGGACATGGGTTCGAACCCTGGTCCGGGAAGATCCCACGTGCCACTGAACAGCTAAGCCTGTATGCCACAACTACCGAGCCTGCGCGCCGCAACTACTGAAGCCCACACGCTCTAGGGCCTGTGTTCCGCAACAAGAGAAGCCACCGCAATGAGAAGTCCACGCACCACAACGAAGAGCAGCCCCCGCTCACCGCAACTAGAGAAAGCCCCTGCACAGCAATGAAGACCCAACGCAGCCAATAAATAAACTAATTAATTTTAAAAAAATTAAAAAAAAAAAAAAAAAAAAGAAAGGAGGTCGACCCGGGGATCTTAAATTTAACTGTGTAGAAGAGCACAGGATAACCTACAAAGTAAAAGTGAACACTCCAATTTCCTGTCCCCATTTCTGACAGTATCGCCTACCTGCTTTGGTGAGGATGTTCTCATCAGCTGACGAGTAGTCAGTCTCTGATTCTTCATCTTCTGGGGCTTCCTCATCTTTCCCTTCAAAGTCTTCCTGCTCCTCTGGTTCAGAGCCCTCCTTTGCTTCTTTCTCCTTCTCCAACTTCCCAGACTTGGCTTCTTTATCCTAGGAAAAGAAACTGTAATAAAGCAAGGCGACTACAAACTTCAGGAAATCCAGAACCTGTGAAGGGAAAGGGAAGGGAAGGAAAGGAAAAATATTATGCTCCCAGGCCTGGGAGAAAACTATGCGGATTCTTAGTGACTATTAACCACAGACACACAGAGAAAGCCTGCCTGCACCAGCCGTACTGCAACCTAGGCTCCAAGAGAAACGATGTGGTCACACTGAAAGTAAAGCTCAGGGCTCGCCTACAAAGAGAAGTAACTGCTTTGCTTACTCACCTCTGTTTTCCTTTTCTTTCGAACTTTCTCAATCTTCTCATCTAACGTCGTGGCTGCCCTCTACAGATAAAAATAAAGAGATGAAAAAGAAACATACGTGTGGGAAAGAGATAAAGCAAAGGGCTTCTTAAGGTAGGGTCTCAGATGTCAAATATAGAAAAAGCTCCTCTGTACTTGGACAGGTTAATCAATCCATAGATTATTCACAACAAAACAAACAAGCAAACAAAAAACCATTAAATAAATGGTCTTTTTGTGAAAAATCTTCAAATTACCTGGAACCAGTAAGAACACCCACATTGTAGAAGGAGTTTACTATTGAGAATGATACAGTTACCAAGAGATGTCACACTGTATCTGAATGCTACTTGGAAAAACTCTTCCCCTTGCCCATCAGACATAATTTAGCCTATCAAACTGTTGAAAGGCGAGCAAATTCAGGTAACGCTGGATCTTGCTAAAACTTTCCAAAGGTGAGGTAATGGCAGGCCCCCTTGATACACACTCAAAGCACCCTGAACCGCTACAGCGCTTACCACAGCCATAAGGAACGGCTTAATTGTCTGTCTAGTCATTTTCTACCCTGCTAGAATGTAAGCGCTATTAAGACCAAGTCGGTAACTACATGAAGTACACATGAAAAGGAAAAAAAAAAAAACCCGCTCAAGATGACTTTGAAAAGGCAATGCTGTTTTATTTGCAACAGAACAAGGACCAGCAGGGTCTGGATTACACTGCCCTGAGCAGGCAGTATTTCCCTCGGAAGCACGTGAAATGGAAAACAACTTTTAAGCACCTTCTAGCTTGTTAACCAGATTCAAAGAAAAGCACAGGGTCTTGGCAAACAAGCAGATGACAGTGACATTCACGGCAGTTTTGGCTGTGATGTGTGGGAACCAGGGACCCTAAACAGAAAGGCCACATGAGATCACCTGGCAAGTGACAGAAAGTGATAGTATCTGTGGGGCAGAGTCAAGCCTTCAAGAACACCACTACCAAGGATGCCTGCTAGATTGTTCTCTGTTACAAAACAACATAAAAATGGTTTCTTTCTAATACTCAAAACAAGGATCGAATACCTAGAAAAGAGACGATGGTAACATAGCTATGTCCATTTTTTAAGCAATTTATATGTAACATTTGGCATTCCTAAACCATTGGACCCTGAAGCCCACTGTCCAACCCTAACAGCCCACGGCCTGGAACTGCCTATCTGTGTCAGTCTCACCTTCTTCTTGAGCTGGCTCATGACGTCAGCCATGGCCCAGCTGCCATCGTACATCCCCTCCTTCTCAGTGAAAACAAAGTCAGGGTTGAAATCGGCACTGCGGTTCTTCTGCAAGGCTTTCTGCTTTCTGCCCAGCACAATGGGCCCCTGGGAAGAGGGAGAAGCAGGATGACTATGGGACTGAGATGAAAGAACACTGGAAAAAGAAGGAGGAAATGAGGGTACCCAATAAGAGAACAGAAATATACAGGGCAAAAGCTGACAGATGACAAGAAGTAGAATAATCTACAATTGTCCTGGGAGAGTTTAACACATCTCAATAATTGACAGATCAAGCACACACAAAAAATGAGTAAGTCCGTAGAATATTTGGACAGCACAATTAACAACCTTTATTCCACTGAACAAATAGAGAACACCGCACTAGAGCATGTACATTCTTTCTAAGCACACGTGGAATAGTTGCAAAAACTGATCACGTAGTATTCCTTTTAAGCAAATCTTCAATAAGTTCAAAAAAATCGATATTATACAGACTCTGTTCTCTGACCACAATTCAATTAAGTTAGAAATAAATAACAACAACAACAAAAATTTTTTTAACTCTTACATTTGGAAATGGGAAAGGAAGGAGAACTGGCTGAACTATGGCTGCAGGAGGATAAACAGAAGAAAAAACCCTGAGAACTAAAAAGTGCTAGACTGATTTTTTTTTCTTACTTGAGTTAAACAATTTCATAAGAACTCTGACCCTAAACTTTGTTATTAGTAATGATTATATCTCATTTCTCCAGTACCTAGTTTAAATCGGTAATTGTATAGCACTTCAAGCTAAACTTGAAGTTTAGCATCATTTGCCATATTTCCTTCAGTCCTTTTCTATGACAATTAAAAAAAAAATTTTTATTGAAGTATGGTTGATTTACAATGTTGTGTTTAATTTCTGCTGTACAGCAAAGTGACTCAGTTATACATATATATTCTTCTTCATATTCTTTCCCATTATGGTTTATCACAGGGTATTGAATATAGTTCCCTGTGCTATACAGTAGGACCTTGTTGTTTATCCGTCCTATACATAATAGTTTGCATCTGCTAACCCCACACTCCCAGTCTTTCCCTCCCCCCACCCCCACTTGGCAACCACAAGTCTGTTCCCTATATTTGTGAGTCTGTTTTTGTTCCGTAGATATGTTTATTTGTGTCGTATTTTAGATTCCATATATAAGTGATAATTTTTCTGTGATAGTTTTCCATTCAAGAAACAAAAAGATTCTGGCTACTAAGTGGAAAATACACTTGGGGGGGGCGACAAGAGAAACAGTTACAGACCAGGTATGTTAGGATTGTAGGTATCCAGGTACAAGATGGCAGTGTGTCCTGGACTAGGGTGGAAGCAGTGTGGACTGAGGGGGGAAGAAGCTTAAGAGAGATTTCTGAGGTAGCCTGCAGAACACTGGAGGGGAAAGAGGCTGGATACCTCCAAGGTTTCTGGCTTGAGATAAAGCAGGTTGGGAGGGTGAGGGAGACCAGAGTTCAGCTTTGGAAAAGCTGAATTTGTAGAGGCCGAGGGACGCCCAAACCAGAGGTGTCAGTAAGCAGATGAGGCCACAGAGGGGAAAACACTTGAGCTGGAGCTTTAAAGGATGAGCACCTTTTCATGATACCGGTCCCCTTTTAACTGCCGTGCTGTTTAATGTCTCTAACTCCCCACCACAACATAAGCTTCAGGAGAGCGGTGTTCCTTGCCCTTCTTGTTCACTGCTGTGTCCTGAATGCTTAACACTAGGTGTAGCACGTATAAATAGTCAATGAATACTGCCTTAATGAACGCATGGATAACCATGGCTCCTTGACTAGGAACCAGGACTGACTCGATGTCTCTGGATCTCTATGACACAGCGCCTGGATTAAATATCAGTTCAGTGAATGGGTACTGAGTTCACCAAGGCGACACAGAATAGCACAAGCACAGGCGCGGAGATGAGGAAAAGCTAGTGGCCAGCAAACTGAGGAAGATCTGGGGGTCCGGGTGAGACCCAGGGACACTTGCCGGCCTGGCAGAGGATGCTGAGCCCTTGGGGGCAGGGACCTGAGGCACCACGGGGAAGGGAAGCAGTCAAGGACATCGGCTGCCCGCCGCCGCGCTCCCACCCCGATCGGCTCATACCTCCTCCTCCTGGTCTTCGGAGTCAGTCTCTGGCTCCACCGGGACCTCATCATCTTCGCCTATGGTCCCGATTAAACCCAGCTCCGCAAGCATGTCGTCGCAGCAGCCACTTCCGGAAACCAGCACGGCACGCTAGGCGGCTCTCCTGTTCTCGCGACCTCCCCGTCGTCACTGCGCTTGTGCTTACGTCACTTCCTCTTGGAGGCCGCCCTGGCCCGCCCCCTCTCTCAAAGTCTCGCGGCGCGCGAGCGGCAACCTGGGGCGTGGTTTGTGTGACGAAGGCAAGGCACGGCGTTTGTGTTAAAATCCGTTCTCTTGGTGCTCAGAAAACGGTGCGACGGTTGGAGGCGCGTGCGAGTTGCGGAGGAGAAAGTCTAAAGAGGTGCGTGGATGAGCTCCGTATATTTATGTACAAAAAAATTGTGGAAGAAAATACAACAAACACTTAGAAGTGATTGTCTCTGGGTGGTAGAATTTTAAGCGATTTTTAGTTTCGTCTTAGGTTTTTTTCCACAGTAAACATTTATTTTCATAAAAAAAGAAAAAGTTAAAAATAGGAATAGCTGGGACTTCCCTGGCGGCCCAGTGGTTAGGACTCTGCACTTTCACTGCCCAGGGCGCCGGTTCGATCCCTGGTCGGGGAACTAAGATTCCTCAAGCCACCGCTGTGAGGCCAAAAATTAAGAATAGCTAACACTTATATAACATTTACTCTGTGCCAAGTACTGATCTAAGCACTTATACATGTGTTAACTAATTTAATCCTTACGGCAACCCTAGCAGAAGGTATCATTACTCTGTCGCCATTTTACAGATAAAGAAACTAAGGCGATGGGGCTTCCCTGGTGGCGCAGTGGTTGAGAGTCCGCCTGCCAATGCAGGGGACACGGGTTCGTGCCCCGGTCCGGGAAGATCCCACACGCCGCGGAGCGGCTGGGCCCGTGAGCCATGGCCGCTGAGCCTGCGCGTCCGGAGCCTGTGTTCCGCAACGGGAGAGGCCACAACAGTTGAGAGGCCCGCGTACCGCAAAAAAAAAAAAAAGAAAGAAACTAAGGCGCAGAGAGGTTCCCAGGGTCACAGAGCCAGTTAATTACAGAGCCAAGATTATAACTGAGGCAGTGGCTCCAGGGCCCTTAAGGAAAGTAGATCTCACAGCTTACCAGGAAGTTTTCATCTCTTCTCTGCTTGTGGCAATCTCACTGAATCTTAACTTCCTAAACACCACCTGCTACATGAAGTCTTCGTGGACTACCCATCCTCCTTCATAGCTGTTTGCTCCTTCCGTGTTAACACTTTGTACTTGCAGCAGAGTTGCAGTTGTGTCGTAAAAGTAGGTTCAGTTGTCTTTTTTTTGTGCTATTTTAACTTTTTTTTAAACTATTTTTAAGTGTACAATTCATTGGCATTAATTATATTTACAGTGTTGAGCAACCATCACTGCTATGTGTTTCCAAAACTTTTTCATGAGCTTAAGGCAAAGCCTTGTAACCATTAAGGAATAGCTAACTCCCAATTCTTGTTTCTCCCCAGTCCTGGTAAACCTCTAACCTACTTTATGTCTCTATGAATTTGCATGTTCTAAATACTTCACGTGAGTTGAATTATACAATATTTGTCCTTTTGTGTCTGGCTGATTATACTTAGCACAGTGTTTTCAAGGTTCATCCATGTTGTAGCATGTGTCAAGTTCATTATGGCTGAATAATCTTCTGTTGTATGGATATACCACGTTTTGTTTATCCATTCATCTGTCAATAGACACTTGGGTTGTTTCCACCTTTTGCCTATTGTGAATAATGCTGCAATGAACATTGGCATATGAGGATCTATTTGAGTCCCTATTTTCAATTCTTTCAGGTGTATACCTAGGAGTGAAATTGCTGTGTCATATGGTAATTCTGTGTTTAGCTTTTTGAGGAACCACCAAAATATTTTCCACAGCGGCTATACTTTTTTTACATCAGTAATATATGAGTGTTCCAATTACTCCACTTTCTATCCTGTTCACGGCTGTATCCCTGGTGCTTAGTATATACTAGGCATTCAGTAATTAGTAGATGAATAAATGAGTGAATGAATGTCCTTATGTGTTTTTGAATCATTTTCAGATGTCTGTCAAGTCTATATGTCAATGTTTGCTCAATTCATATAGGCCTTATGTCAACTCTGGCTCCCTCCACTCTTCTTCCCTGAGCTCTGGAGGGCCGGAACCATGTCCAAGTCATCCTTGTACCTTGGAGCACTTGTACCTGCAAGTGCACAATCTATATTGAAGGACCAGCATTTTAAATTACCAATCCATTGCAAACTGGTACTTCTGTAAAATACAGTAAAAATGTGTGTCAAGATCAGCTTGCTAGAAAACTTTCTGAAAGCTTATTCTCAATTTCTATATTTATAGTGTCCTGAGCAGGTAATGAACAGTTTACAGTTTAAGTCACACTGTCCATATTTTGAGTCACACTGCCTTGAGCTCTTAGAAAACCAAGACAGCATCACATGGGATTAAAGACAAAGATGGAGGTGAACAGACTTTGTTTACTACAAAACATCAGATAAATGCCAATTGTTAGATTAATACTGTCCATTGGAACTTTTTGCAGCATGAAAATGTTTTATATCTGTGGTATCCAATATGATGGCCACTAGCCACAAGTGGCTATTGAGCACTTGTAATGTAGCAAGTTGAGGAATTGAATTTTCTGTTTTTATTTTAATTAAAATAGCCACGTGACGGCGGGGGGAATAATTAGGAGTTTTGGATTAACATATACACACTTCTGTATATAAAATATATGGGGAATTCCCTGGTGGTCCAGTGGTTAGGACTCGGTGCCTTCACAGTGCGGCTGAATAAATAAATAAAAATAAAAAGATTTATTCTCTTAGCAACTTTCAAATACACAATACAGTATTATTATCTGTTGTCACCATGCTATACGTTACATCTCCATGACTTATTTTATAGCTGGACGTTTGTACCTTTTGACTGCCTTCACCCATTTCACCCGCCTCTGGCAACCACCCACTGTTCTCTGACCTATGAGTTTCAGTGGGGGTTGCTTTTTTCTTTTTAGATTCCACATATAAGTAAGATAATACGGTATTTATCTTTCTCTGTCCTACTTATTTCACTTAGCATTATGCCCTCAAGGTCCATCCATGTTGTTGCATATGGCAAGATTTCCTTCTTCTTTATGGCTGAATAATATTTCATTATGTGTAAATACCACATTTTCTTTATCCATTCACCCATTGATGGACACTTAGGTTGCTTCCATGTGTTGGCTATTGTTAATAATGCTGCTATGAATATGGGGGGTTCAGATACGGTTTTGAGTTAGTGTTTTCATTTCCTTTGGATAGATACCCAGAAGTGGAATTGCTGGATCATATGGTAGTTGTATTTTTAATATTTTGAGGAATCTTCATACTGTTTTCCATAGTGGCTGCACTAATTTACATTCCCACCAACAGTGCATAAGCGTTCCTTTTTCTCCACATCTTCAGCAACACTTATTTCTTGCCTTCTTGATGATAGCCATTCTAACAGGTGTTAGGTGATCTCACCTTTTGGTTTTGATTTGCATTTCCCTGATGATTAATGATGTTGAACACCTTTTCATGTAACCATTGGCCATCTGTATGTCTTCTCTGGAAAAATGTCTATTCGGATCCGCTGCCCATTTTTTAAATCAGATTTTCTGGGGTTTTTGCTATTGAATTGTATGAGTTCTCTATATATTTTGGATATTAATTAGTCCCTTATCGGATATGTGATTTGCAAATATTTTCTCACATTTGGTAGGTTGCTTTTTCATTTTGTTGATGTTTTTCTTTGCTGTGCAGAGGCTTTTTAGTTTGATGTAGTCCCACATGTTTATTTTTGCTTTTATTGCCTTTGCTTTTAGTGTCAAATCAAAAAATCATCACCAAGACTGATGTCAAAGAGCTTATTGCCTGTGTTTTCTTGTAGAGGTTTTATGGTTTCAGGTCTTACATTCAAACCTTTAATACATTTTGAGTTAATATTTGTGTATGGTGTGAGGTAGTGGTCCAGTTTCATTCTTCTGCATGTTGCTGTTCAGTTTTCCCAACACTGTTTATTGAAGAGACTGTCCCATCCCCACTGTATATTCTTGGCTCCATTGTCGTAAATTAATTGACCATATATATGTTGGTTTATTTCTGGGCCCTCTATTCTGTTCCATTGATCTATGTGTCTTTTTAAAATATGAACACCATACTGGTTTGATTACTATAGCTTTGTAATAATAGTTTAAAACCAGGAAGCATGATGCATCCAACTTTGTTCTTCTTTCTCAAGATTGCATTGGCTATTTGGGGGGTCTTAAACAATTCTTTACATTAAATTTTCTCTGTTAAAATAACTAGTATAGGACTTCCCTGGTGGTGCAGTGGTTAAGAATCCGCCTGGCAATGCAGGGGACACAGGTTTGAGCCCTGGTCCAGGAAGATTGCACGTGCCGCGGAGCAACTAAGCTCGTGTGCCACAACTACTGAGCCTGCACTCTAGAGCCCACGCGCCACAACTACTAAGCCCTCGTGCCACAACTATTGAAGCCCACGAGCCTAGAGCCCATGCTCCGCAACAAGAGAAGCCACCACAGTGAGAAGCCCGTGCACCACAACGAAGAGTAGTCCCCGCTCGCCGCAACTAGAGAAAGCCCACGTGCAGCAGCGAAGTCCCAAGGCTTATATGTATATATATATAATATATATATTCAGACAAGTGTACACAATAATATGTATATCAAAACACTGTTTACAATGGTAAAAAGTTGTAAATGACCCTACTGTGTAACAATAAGGAAATAGTTCACTCAGTTGTGGTACATTTTTACAAGGGAATACTGTAGCTCCATATATGCTAACATAGAATAATATCTAAGATACAGTAAGAAAGCAGATTATAAAACAACATGTATGGTAAGATTCCATTTTTGTGTCTGAAATATGGGGAAGTTATTAAGAAAACGGTTGGTATTTTGTGCTTTTTGCTGCTGTGGACTCACCAAGAGGGGGCAATGGGATTTTAGGCCCACCAAGAAAGGCTGAACTGAAGAGAAACAGAGGAGAAAGCAATAGAGGTGTGTGGCTTCAGGGTTGTGAGAAGAGTGTGGCCTAATGTTTATGTTGGGTTATAGGTTTTCTAAAATGGGAAAGAGGTGGAAGCTCCTGCTTTGAGTTGAAGATGGACAGCTAATCCAATCCCAGAAAGTTGTTTATTGGTCATTGTGATGGTTAACTGTATGTGTCAACTTGACTGGGCCACAAGATGTCCAGATAGCTGATCAAACATTCTAGGTGGTTCTGTGAGAGTGTTTTGGGGTGAGATTAAGGTAAATGACTAGATTGAGTAAAGGAGATTATCCTCCATAAGGAGCCTAATCCAATCAGTTGAAGGTGTGAATAGAACAAAAGACTGACCCCTGTGTGAGAGAGAATTCTTCCTGCCTCAGGGCATTTGTCAAACTGGAACTGGAATTCTCATGATTACAAAACAATTTGCAGCCTTCGGACTCAAACTGGGACATTGGCTCCACAGATTTTGGACTTGCCAGACACATAATTGCATGAGCCAATTCCTTACAATCTCTACCTCTCCCTCTCCCATTCTTCCTCTGTCTCTGTATCTTTCTGTATCTCTATAGCCATATAGGTATCTCTAGGTGGATGGGTGGATTGATAGATAGGAAGGAAGGAAGGGAAGAAAGGAAGGAGAGAAAGAAGGAAGGAAAGGAAGGAAGGCAGAAAAGAAAAGAATGAAAGAAAGAAAAAGAAGGAAGGGAGGGAGGGAAGAAAAAGAAAAGAAAAGAAAATCTTCAGACCTGAAGGCTACATCCAGAAGCAATGGCCAAATTACTTCATAAATCTCCTTTGACTGAGATACCACTGAAGCCACTGCTGTTTCCAGGCATCATGATTTGTCCTCTGACTAAAGAACCAGAGGTCCCTGCTGTCTCCGACATTGAGAGTCTCTTCTGCCATGCCGGCTACAGTGGATTCTGACTGGCTGTCTGCTTCCCATGGAAGACGGGCACTGATCCTCTGATTGGCGGAGCTTAGGTCACAAGCCTGTACTCCAGATGCAGGGATCCTGAAAAACTGATGATCTCAGTCTTAGATAGGCATGAATTGATGAGGTGGGATACTCCCGAACATTGGGAGGGGAAGGAATCCAAGGATGTTGAGCAGCCATAAAGAATAACATTCACTACAGGAAGGCTGGAGGGACAGAGAGTGGTGAATTTCTGAGTATTCAAGACCTACATCTCTCATGCTCCCAGTGCCCTGCAAAGCAGCAAGTTCCTTGATTGGGGTCTCTGCATGGCCAGGCTTTGCACAGAGGAAGTGGATGTTGAGAGCAGAGCCATCTAACTTTTTGGGGACTTGGTCTGGACTTGGTCTCTGAGCAAATCAGCAGTGATCATGAGCAGAAAACTAAATTGGGCCTTCCCCACTTTTCTTGTATTATGGGAACCTGGGCTGGTGGGTTGGGTGGTTGGTTGGTTGGTTGGTTTTGCATGATTCCAAGTGATGGGAAAGAGCCCCCCAAAAGAGCTGACATTGGATTTACTGACAAACTTGGTGAATAGAGACTGAATCAAATAAATTCAATCCTGAGTTCTCTTTTGAATAAAAGGGCACGTTGGGTGGTTTCACAAAGTCATCAGGAACCCAGGCTCCTTCCATCCTTTTGTTCCATATCATCATCACGTGGCTTCCACCACACTGTCCAAAATAGCTGCTAAGCCTCCAGCCATAAGGCCTCATTCCAGCAAGCAGGAAGGAAGGGGCAGGGAAAGAAAAACACATATCCTACCCTTAATCATACTTCTAAGACTTCTGCTTCCATTCCACTGACCAGAACTTAGTCTGTGGGCATACCTACCTGCAAAGAAGCTGGGAAATATAGGTTTTATCCTGAGCAGCTATATGCCCAACTAAAATTCAATGGAAGAAATGGATAACAGCTACTGGAGACAACAGGAAATCTGTTACAGTCAAGAGGTACATACACCAAAATTTATCTCTGGAAAGGGGGTAAAATTATGGGTGATTTTTAGTTACTTTATAGTTTTCCATAATACTTGATTTTTTTAAAATTGACCATATATTTGTAATCAGAGGGGAGGGGGAAGCATTGTCACTCTTTTCAGTTTGAGGGGGAAATACAATATGAGTAAAAGAAATGGTAAAAATGAAACAGGAGGGAAGAGGCCAGGACACAACCTTTAAAAGAATGACATAGCCATAGGACATGACAAAAACTGGTTAGAATGAACGAGATCCAAGATGGTGGAAGATTTGACTTCCAGTAGACCTTGAGCCTCATTATATGCTCATTGTAATACATTCGCTAAATGACACACCCACCAGTGCCATGACAGTTCAGAGCTAACCATAAAAGGCCAAAAATTGGGTTGTGGCTGAATTCCTGGAAATCCCCACTCCCCCGCCACCCAAAAATAGTTGGACTAATCCTCCCACTCATTAGTCTATGAAATTACCCAGCCCATAAAAACTAAACACGCCGTATTTCCGGGCCTCTCACCTTCTGAGATGGCCCACACTCTATGGAGTATGTTTCTCTCTAAATAAATACACTTCTTACCTGTCACTTTGTCTCTCACTGAATTTTCTGTGCGTCGAGACATCAAGACCCTGAGCTTCATTAAGTCCTGAGACCAGTTGTGTGACTTCAATTAAAAGACCATGGGTTCGGGCTTCCCTGGTGGCGCAGTGGTTGGGAATCCGCCTGCCAATGCAGGGGACACGGGTTCAAGCCCTGGTCCGGGAAGATCCCACATGCTGTGGAGCAACTAAGCCTGTGCACCACATCTACTGAGCCTGCACTCTAGAGCCTGCAAGCCACAACTGCTAAGCCCACATGCTACAGCTACTAAGGCCCGTGCACCTAGAGCCTGTGCTTCACAACAAGAGAAGCAACCGCAACGAGAAGCCTGCGCACCGCAACAAAGAGTAGCTCCTGCTCGCTGCAACTAGAGAAAGCCCGCACGCAGCAACAAAGACCCAATGCCAAAAAAATTAATTAATTAATTAATTTTAAAAAAAAGAGATCGTGGGTTCAAGTCCCAATCAGGGTTTTGGCCGGGTTCAAATCCCGGCACATGGGTTCAAGTCCCAGCCTGAGTTGCATGGTTTCAAAATGATACCAAGAGCTAAGGCAATTATTAAAGAAACACGTCTGCTCTCTTGTGCAGTGTTCCCAAGGAAATAAAACTTCCCTGGAAATGCTGCTTCTTTTAGCAGCCCTACTTGGCTCTCTCCACCTACAGATAAGACCTCTTCCTCCCTAGAATGCCAGGATGATCTGTTAGGACTTGTCATGGCACGAGGAATGTTTTGTATTGACGTGTGTCTACTTGCCTTGATTCTCGGGCCACCAGGCTGTGTTCCAGGAGTGCTATGCATTTCCCTGCACATGGTGCCCCACCAGCTTAAGGTTCATTAACTATTTATTAGCCAGATCCAGGCTGCCTTCACATCTTAATTCCCTGAAATGATTTGCGATTGATAAGATCTGGGTAGATGTGGAAATCTTAACAACCTTGCCCAAGAATGAGCAAGTCCTCTGAAATCTTTGGAGGTCAAAGATGTTGGGAGCTTTGGAGATTTGCTGCACTTCCTTGTAAAATCCATCTTGACTCTCACTTCCACCCCTCCTCCTCACCATTCCCACTTAATTTCTTATCTCCTCTCCAAACTAAAGTCTAAGAAGAACAGACTGGAAAAAAGGAAACGAGATTGCTTATTTTTCTCCTTGGGGGTCTAACATCAGCCCCAGAACTTTATTTTTATTTATTTATTTTTGGCTGTGTTGGGTCTTTGTTGCTGCGCGCGGGCTTTCTCTAGTTGCGGCGAGCCGGAGCTACTCTTTGTTGCAGTGCACATGCTTCTCATTGCAGTGGCTTCTCTTGTTACAGAGCACAGGCTCTAGGCACGCGGGCTTCAGTAGTTGTGGCGCCCGGGCTTAGTTGCTCTGCGGCATGTGGAATCTTCCCAGACCAGGGATCGAACCCATGTCCCCTGCATTGGCAGGTGGATTCTTAACCACTGCGCCACCAGGGAAGGTCCCCAGCCCCAGAACTTGAGCTGTATTTAGGAAAATCAAGTTTTCCCCCTCTAATTCAACGCAGAGTTTCCAACTGATTTTCTCAGAGAGTCAAGGTGGATATTCTCAATAATTAGTGTTGAGCAATATTCTACTACTGAACAGTGGTACCAAACGTTTTCATTAATTCCACAACTATTTATTGAGCTCCTGCTTTGTTTCAGCCTCTGTTTTACACACCGGGGATATTGCCTTCTCATTCCTTCTCTCCTCTCACCAGAGCCAACCATTCTCGTGAGTTCGAAGTGTAACCTTCCTAATGGTGCTATCATATCCTCATTTTACAGGTGAAGAAACTGAGGCACAGGGAGATAAAGGAACTTGCCCAAGGTCACACCCTTGGTAGGTTGTAGAATCAGTACAAACAGAATAAATGAGATGAAGAAAAGGCAGGTTGATAAGAGGCACTGTTCCAAAGCTGAGAACTGAAAGTGGAGAAAGAGGCACTAAATGTTGATTTCTCAGAAATCCTCCCACACACACCCCAGCCCTAGGCAATCACTAATCTACTTTTTGTCCCCATGGATTTGCCTCTTCTGGACAATCATGTAATTGTGTAATATATTGCCTGGCTTCCTTCACTTAGCATGTTTTCCAGGTTCATCCATGTTGTAGCATCTATCGGTACTTCATTCTTTTATACGTGGCTGAATAATATTCCATTGTATGGATATGCCAGATTTCACTTATCAGTTGATGGGCATTTGAGTTTTTTCTGTTTTTTGGCTGTCATGAATAATGCTGCTGTGAACATACATGTATGAGTTTTTATGTGGACATATGTGTTCAGTTCTCTTGGGTACTAGGAGTGGAATTGTTGGGTATATGTTAACTCTATGTTTAAATTCTTAAATAGCTGCCAAACTCATCAAAACAACATTGGGATCATCAGGTTGGGAACTCTGCTTACTGTAATCACCAGTGGGCCCAGGCTCACAAAGGCTTTATCTCAACATGGGATTTGATGTTTACTGCAGCAGTGAGAAGGATATATGACAATTGAACTGCCTCTTAGACTTTTGTCCAGAAACAATATAAATCACTTCTGTTCACCTTTTACTGGTCAGATCAAGACATAGAGCCACACTCAACATCAAGGGGACAGGAAAGTACAGTCTTACCTGAAGTGCTGACAAGGAGAACTAGAGACATTCACAGAATTATGTTAATAATGGCAGCTGCGGGACTTCCCTGGCGGTCCAGTGGTTAAGACTTCTCCTTCCAGTGCAGAGGGTGCGGGTTTGATCCCTGTTTGGGGAGCTGAGATCCCAAATGCCTTGCAGCCAAAATACCAAAACATAAAACAGAAGCAATATTGTAACAAATTCAATAAAGACTTTAAAAATGGTCTACATCAAAAAAAAAATCTTAAAAAAAAAAAATAACGGCAGCTGCAGTGAATGTTACGTAAAAGGCATAGGGAAGGCCTCTGTGAGAAGAGGACCATTACTCTGAGACTTGAAAGGTCAGAAAGAGCCTGTTGGAGATGATGAGGGCAAAGAGATGCTCAACGTCACTAATCATTAGGGAAATGTAAATAAAAACCACAGGCACTGTCACTTCGCATCCACTAAGATGGCTATAATAAAAAGAGAAACTGACAATAAGAACTGTTGGCAAGAGTGTGGAGAAACTGAAACCTTCATACATATTTGGTGGGAATGTAAAATGGTACAGCCCCTTTGGAAAACAGTTTGGCAATTCCTCACAAAGTTCAACACAGAGTTATCATATGGTCCAACAATTCCACTTCTAGTTACATACCCAAGAGAATGAAAAACATCTATCCACACAAAAACCTGTATATGAATGTTCATAGAAGCCTTAATCCATAATAACCCAAAATGGACACAACCCAAATGTCCATCACCTGATGAATAAATAAGCAAAATGTGGTAAATATATCCATACAATGGAATATTAGTCATCAACAAGAAGGAGTGAAGTACTGATACATGCTGCAACATGGATGAACCTGGAAAACATTATGCTAAGTGAAAGAAGCCACCAAATATTTTATGATTCTGTCTGTATGAAAGGTCCAGAATAGGCAAATGCATAGAGACAGAAGGTAGATTAGTGTTTGCCAGTGGCTGGGAAGAGGGATGAACAGAGAGTGACTGCTAATGAGTACAGTGTTTGTTTTGGGGTGATGAAAATGTCTGGAATTAGAAAGGTATGAGTATACTAAAAACTCCTGAATTGTACACTTTAAAAGTGTGAACTTTTTTTTAAAAGGTGAGTTTTATGGTATATGAATTACATCTCAATTAAAAAAAAGTAACAGGGACTTCCCTGGCAGTCCAGTGGTTAGGACTCAGCACTTCCACTGCTGGGGGCACAAGTTCGATCCCTGGTTGGGGAGCTAAGACCCCGCATACTGCATGGCACGGCCAAAAAAAAAAAAAAGTAACAGATTAAATCCATTGAATAAAAGAGAAAAATAAAGAAATTGAAGTCTGTACAAAGTACTGTTCATAAAATAAATAAGTTATAAGGATATATTGTACAGCACAGGGACTGTAGCAAATATCTTATAATAACTATAAATGGAGTATAATCTTTAAAAATTGTGAATCACTATGTTTCACACCTGAAACCTATAATATTGTACATCAACTATATCTCAATGGAAAAAAAATTTTTTTTAAGAAATTGAAAGTCTGATGAGGAATAACATATTTACCTAATTTCAAAGTGCCTCTCCACAAAATACTTAATAAGAAGGAAAAAAGAGTAACTATACGGATGTGAAGCCCAGCAGATGCCACCTTAATCAAGTGATCAGAGTGAACACCATCAGCAAGGGGACAAATCTCAGTCACATGTCACCTGGTCAGATGCAATGAGAAAACACCATTACCAGTGTTTGATTTTCCTGCCAAAAACCTAAATCGAATCATGAGGAAACGTCAGTTAAACCCAGATGGAGGAACGTGCCCCAACTAGTTGTCCTGAAATCTTCAAAAGTGTCAAGGACGAGAAAGTTGAGGAAAGACTGAAGAACTGTTCCAGACTGAAAGAAATAGAACAATCTGAATGCAAAGATCTTTTTGCTGGAAGTTACATTGTTGGGTGAATTGGCAAACCTGAAAGGGGTCTAAGGGTTAGATGATAGTCCTGTATCATAATTATTTTATTTGGATGTGTGTATCACATAGAAGAAAGTCCTTGTAGGAAATACACACTGAAGTGTGTGGGGATGACGAGGTATCAAGTCAGCATTTACTCTCAAATGGTTCAGGACAAAAAAAAAAAGATCCGAACCATATTCACAACTTTTTTTTCTTGTAAATCCTAGATTGTTTTTAAAAACGAATACACCGGGACTCCCCTGGTGGTGCAGTGGTTAAGAATCCGCCTGCCAATGCAGGGGATGCAGGTTCAAACACTGGTCCTGGAAGATCCCACATGCCACGGAGCAACTAAGCCCGTGCGCCACAACTACTGAGCCTGCACTCTAGAGCCCATGAGCCACAACTACTGAGCCTGTGTGCCACAACTACTGAAGCCCACATGCCTAGAGCCCGTGCTCTGCCACAAGAGAAGCCACCGCAATGAGAACCCTGCGCATCAATGAAGAGTAGCCCCCGCTCGCTGCAACCAGAGAAGAGCCCACACGCAGCAACGAAGACCCAAAGCAGCCAAAAATAAATAAATAAATAAATAAATAAAATTAAAAAAAAAAATCCACCTGCCAATGCAGGGGACACAGGTTCGAGCCCTGGTCCCGGAAGATCCCACATGACGTGGAGCAACTAAGCCCATGCGCTGTAACTACTGAACCTGTGCTCTAGAGTCAGCGAGCCACAACTACTGAGCCCTCGTGCCAAAACTACTGAAGCCCGCGCACCTAGAGCTCGTGCTCTGCCACAGGAGAAGCCACTGCAATGAGAAGCCCACGCACCGCAACGAAGACCCAACGCAGCCAAATAAAAATAAATTAAAAAAAAATACAACCAATACACCAATTTCCAGTGAGGTTTCATACTTTCTCAATTAACTTACTTTAATTGCTTTTGGTTTTTTGTTTGCTTTTTGTTTTGTTTTGTTTTTGGCTGCACCCTGCGGCATGTGTTATCTTATTTCCCGGACCAGGGATCAAACCCGCACCCCCTGCATTGGAAGTGCGGAGTCTTAACCACTGGACCGCCAGGGAAGTCCCCTCAGTTAACTTACTTTAACGTTAATCTTTTCTGCACCTTACAATCTCATATCTCACTGAATAGAAATAATATCTACCATTTATGTGGCACAAAATTCTTTATACACGTGTGACAACATGCATGAAAAACCCTGTAATTTATTGTGTCACTTAGAGTTCAGGTTTCTGAATTCTTTATCCTGCTTGAGTAACTCAAGCAGGAAAAAGAATTTACTGGAAGAATATGGGGTATATGGCAGGCTCTGTTGGAACTGTTTCTTCCACTTAATGAAAGTGTGTTGATCTTGGGCAAATGACTTTACTCTGTGCCTCAGTTTCTGCATCTGTAAAATGGAGGAAATTATAGTACCTACCTCATGAGATTGTTGTGGGGGTTAAATTAATTAATACATGTAAAGCACTTAAAAGAGTGCCTGACACATAGTCAGTGCTCCATAAGTGTTATTTGTGATCATTAACTGACTTGTCCAAAGAAGCCATTGAGTGGCCAGTGCAGGATTTGAACCCAAGTCCACCGGAAACCAAAACCGGAACTTGCCAGCAATCCCTTATCACAACATTAACTGAGCCGTGATTCTCCCTCTTTTCTCCTAAACGTTGATGAAAACTGAAGGATGTTCCTTCTCCCACCCCACAAGCAGTTACTTCCTCTTGCGTTCTCCTAGGGCTTATACACAAAAACTTGTCAAGCCAGCTCCACCCTTTCAGAAGCTCAGTTCCTGCCCACACCCTCCAAAAGCTTTTGCTTCACTGGTACACTTTGTTTGCCTTGGGTAATGTTATTCTTTTAAGTATGGAGGACATTTAATGTAAGTAATACTGTCCATGGTCTTTGACCTAGGCCTGCAACAGCTGCAGCTGTGAGTAACATGCTTGCTTCATGCATTGTCTATCTATCTAAGCATTATCCTTCCTTCTCATATCTGATGGAAAGTATCAGGTCAGCATCTGAAAGAGTAATGCAGTTCCCTGGAAGGTGTAGTATTAATCACGTTTTAAATTTTCTGTATTTTCTGATGTTTTGACATCTTAAAAAGCTTGCTGGTGGGGAAGAGGCTGCTCCTCCCAGGGCTACTCAATCCTTAGAGATAGCAGAAGGCTCAGCTCAGGGCACAGGTGAGGGTACGGAAACGTGTGAGGGTCAGGCTACGTGCTGACGCACGGGTCAGTGCCAGCGTACGGGCCAGGAGTAGGGTACGGCGTAGGGAAAGGTGTAGGGCTGGTGGTTGGTTTCTGTTCCGGGCTTTCATATACAAACCGACCAATCTCAAGTCTATAGCTGTAATCACCTCCTTATCTAACTCACTCATCAAGCCAATATTTCCCTTGCCCTACATCATCCCAAGGCTAGGTACCAGGCAACTAGAGACCACCCCTATAGCCCAGAGCCCACTGGGATTATTCAAACTAACCAAACCTAAACGGTTTACCCCTATTCCAATAAAGGCTCTGGCCCAGGCTTTCCCCTCTCGCCTGTCTTCTGTCACCTCACCAACCCCGGGTGCTTCCCCTGTGGTCCTGCATGGTATAGAGTGATCTCTTCTCTGGGGGACCTGTGAGTAAATAAACTTTTTCCTTGAAGAATAGCCTCGTTCTCATTTCCACCAACTTTACCATGCTATTGCTAACATTTACATTCTTAGAACATACTATGAATTGATTATTTTCTAAAAAATATGCTTGATTTATATATGTTGTTAAAACACTATTAATGCATGTTAATTATACCCAAATAAAATATATATCGTAAAAAACACTGTTACGGTATAAAGGAAATTAGAGAAAGAAGATAACAGCTGTAATCTACCATTTCAACAAAACCATCACTTTCATTTTCCAGTCCACCTTCCAACTTTGCTTCATATGCATTCCTCTCTTTATATGAGTAACAAAAATCTATTAACGATTTCTGCTAATTACAGTGTTCAGGTTTGCAAAACACTTTCATCTATCTCATTTTGAGACCTTAAAAAGACAGAAAAGGGGACTTCCCTAGCAGTCCAGTGGTTAAGACTCTGCATTTCCAATGCAGGGGATGCAGGTTCGATCCCTGGTCAGGGAACTAAGATCCCACATGCCGCGGGGCAACTAAGCCCGCGTGCCACAACAAAGGGTCCCTCACGCAGCAACGAGTATCCTGCATGCTGCAACAAAGATCCTGCGTGCCGTCACTAAGACCCGACGCAGCCAAATAAATAAATATTTTAAAAAAAGAGAAAAGAATAGGAGTGGTTAGAGAAATAGGATGAAAACTAGAAGAGAGTAGGGTCCAGAAGCCCAGGGAGAAGATTATTTCTAGAAGGGAGTGATGGACCACATCAAATGCCAGTGAAAGACTGAGCAACAAGAGATCTGAAAATGTCCATTGGACTTAGTGACCTCTTTTAATAAAGTATTGGCAAACCTTACAAGAAGTTTGGCTGTGAAGGGAAAGAAGAAAATGGGATAGAGCTGGAGAGCAAATGGGACTAAGGCATTTTTTGTTTGTTTGTTTGTTATGTTTTTGTCCTTTAAATAAGAGAGACTTGAGAATGCTTAAATAAAGATTGGAAGAATCTAGTTGAGAGCTAATGCTTAGATATCCAGAAGAGAAAATGAATCATTGAAAGTGTGAGGTTTATATGAAGGAGAAGAGGAGATAAAGATTGGTTTGGATAGGAGAGACACCAACCACTCCTATGGCAACTGGAAAAAGATTGGTTCGTATGTAGATAGGTTTTTGTTTTGTTTGGGGAAGATGAATGAGTTTTTCAGTATAGACATTGGCAAAGCAGATAGATGGGTTTTGACAGGCAAGTACAGCAACATACAAATGGTCACGGGAGTTGAAGGTGTTGGAAAGAGTGTTCTTGAAATGATGGACCATAAAATCTTGCTGAATAAGGAAAGGCGCGAAGACTGAAGAAAACCGTTGGAAGGGGAGAAGCTAGATAGGTAAATAGACTAGAGTCCTGATGACCTAGAAGAACAGTCTTAGTGGTCCCTGAATATGGAAGCCGGAAGGGTTGTGGCCAGAATGTAGAATGATGTTTTGGATATGTTTATTTTTTATGTCAAGACCCAGTGTATGGCCATAGGATGAGTGACTGAGGTGGGAGGGAGGAGATCGCTGGAAATGAGAAGGTCCTATAACTCAGTGACCAGGGTCTTTGATCGTATGTGTGTGTGAATGTCGAGGTCACTAGGATGGTGAGTGGAGGGGAATTATGTGAGCCAAGTACCAAAATGTCATGGATGAAGGCAGTGGGGAAGGGACAACTGGGCTATAGCTGAATTATGTCTCTCCTGAACTCCATTCTTGAATTTTCAGCTATCTACCCAATATCTCCACTTGGATGTCTAACAGATATATTCAACTTAACAGTGTGGCTAAGCCTCAAAGCAGAGGGGCCAGAAAATATAGCATTTTTTTTCCCGGGCACATAGTTCTTTCAAAAATAAAGGTAGGGTTTTATTGCAAAAAAATGAGAAAATGGATATCATTAGGCAACGAATGGTGTCTTCCACATTGTGTGGAACACTCAAATATTAACAGATATTACAACAGTGGAAATTCAGGTAGCCTCAAAAATTAAGAGAAATATCTAGAACATATAAAGAACTCTTCAAAACAAAAAGACAAATGACCCACTTAAAAAATGGGGAAAGAACTTGAATAGACATTTCTTCAAAGATGATGTACAAACGGCCAAGAAGCCCATGAAAAGATGCTCAACATCATTAGACATTAGGAAAATGCAAATCAAAACCATAATGACATGCCACTTCACACCCACTAGGATGGCTATAATTTAAAAAAAGGAAAATAACAATCATTGGCAAAGATGTAGAGAAATTACAATGCTTGTACATTGCAGGTGGGAATGTAAAAGTGGTTCAGCTGCTGTGGAAAACAGCTTGGCAGTTCCTTGAAAAGTAAACATAGAATTACCATGTGACTTAGCAATTCCACTCCCATGTATATACCCAAAAGAACTGAAAACAGGTACTTAAAAAAAATCCTTGTACACAAATATTCATAACAGAATTATTCACAGTAGCCAAAGGTGAAAACACTCCAAACATCCACAAACAGATGAATGAATAAACAAATTGTGTTATATCCATACAACGGAAATTTGGCTGTAAAAAGGAATGAAGGTCTACCTATACATACTATAAGGTAGATGAACCTTCAAAACTTTATGCTAAGTGGAAGATGTCAGACATTAAAGGTCACAAATTTTATGATTCCAATTATGTGAAATATCCAGAATAGGTAAATCCATAGAAGCAGAATGCAGATTGGTGGTTGCCAGAGATTTGGGTGAGGGAAGAATGGGGAGTAGCTGCTTAATGGGTACAAGGTTTCCTTTAGGAGTGATGAAAATGCTTTGAAACTAGATAGAGATGGTGGTTGCTCAACATTGTGAATGTACTAAATGACCCTGAATTGTTCACTATAAGATGGTTAATTGTATGTTATATGAATTTCACCTCAATTAAAAAAAAATTAAGGGGAAGAGTTGTAGTATTAGGAATGATAGAAAAGTCACTTATCAAGGTACAAGCAAATTTTTTTTTTTTTTTTTTTTTTGCGGTATGCGGGCCTCCCACTGTTGTGGCCTCTCCCGTTGCAGAGCACAGGCTCCGGACGCGCAGGCTCAGCGGCCATGGCTCACGGGCCCAGCCGCTCCGCGGCATGTGGGATCTTCCCAGACCGGGGCACGAACCCGTGTCCCCTGCATTGGCAGGTGGACTCTCAACCACTGCACCACCAGGGAAGTCCAAGCAAATTTTTTAACTGAAAAAAGCAGTACATGATTGTATGTATGTTCTCACTACAGCAGTAATTCAAACACAGCGCAAAGTGTAAGTACCAAATTTCTTTTCTGCTATATAAATACAAGTCTGTGGACTTCCCTTGTGGTCCAGTGGCTAAGACTCAGCAGTCCCAATGCAGGAGGCCTGGGTTCGATCCCTGGTCAGAAAACTAGATCCCACATGCTGCAGCTAAACATCATGCATGCTGCAACAAAGATCCCACATGCCACAACGAAGATCCTGTGTGCTGCAACTAAGAGCCAGCACAGCCAAATAAATAAATAAATAAAAATAAATAAATAAATAAAATAAATGCAAGTCTATGTTAGGAAAACAGTTGTGTGCTTTTTGACAGCTCTAGAATTTGAAAACCCAATGATGTAGAATTTTTCCCCACCACCATCAAGAAGAAGAAAGAGAAGGAGGGGAAGAGGAGGGGGAGGAAAAGAAAGACAGAGAGAGAAATACAGGGAAGAAATAAGAGAAAAGTTGGTTTCCCATCTAAGTGTAAAGTTCTGAGGAACAGATTTCCACACCCCCCCATTCCCTCTGCCAGTACGAGATAGAAAACCTCTGTGTTCTGAAGGACAATGATCTCTAACCTAGAATTCTATACCCAGCCAAATTACCCATGAAATGAGAGGATAGAATGAAGATATTTCCAAACATGTAATCTCTCAAAATTTTCTCTTTCTCAGAAAGAGAATGGAGCATGAGGGAAAAAGCCATGAAAAAGGAACTTGTGGAATCCAGGAAATAGGAGTTCCAGCCCAGGAAAAAGACAAAAGGAAGGGCTAGTGCTGCAGCTTCCAGCAGGTCTAGAGCGGAATCAGTCCCAATCAGAGCAGGAGGACAGAGAGGTATGGGGTAATGTCTCCAAGACAAAAAAAGAAGAAAGAAAGAAAGAAAGAGAAGAAAGAAGGAAGGAAGGACGAAAGGAAGGAAGGAGAGAAATAGGTTACCTATTTCTGATGTGTTTGAATTTACTGAGAAATTTCTATTCCTGTCAGAGACTTTGTGGGTCGACTGGTGATAAACACATAGAAAATGAAGTGTGGCCAATTTGTTGAACAGATGGGGCCTATGGGGTGTAGGCAGAAAAGAAGTTTATTCTTGGATGTAAAGTTTATTCTTTGCATGTCAAATTGTCTCTGGGAAGCCAGTTCTTCCCTCATACCCTTGGATGAAGTCTAGCACAAATCTCACTCTCAGGTAATAAAACTCTCTCCATCACTTAAAACCCCCAAACAGTCTCAGTTCAGTAATTAAAAAGTCCACTCTTAGGCATTAAGCTGAATCACATGAAATTGCCATTTTTGTGAGCATAGATGGTTGAATATTAACAATTTCATCTGATTTGCGCTAATGAGTCAAAAATTCCAAATTTACTTAAAACAAAACCGTCTCCCCTTCTGCCACTTTGGACTGGTCACCTGAGGTGAGAAGAAGAGGCCTGGGGGGCTTCTCTGTTTCCCCACCCAGGCCTTCCACTACCCTCCTCCACTCAGGAGTCGGCCTCTGTGGAGGTGGGGTGGGCACTCTCTGACCTTGGCAGGTGTTTCCAATGGACTCTACCTCTCTCAGGGTACTTTTGGCATCTGTGATGCTCAGAGATACTCCTCCACCTCTCAGCCCCCCACTCTGCACTCCTCTCGATGGGTCAGGCCTCTGTCAACCTGAAGATCCCTTGATTTGATGACTGCTTACAATTCCACCTTTAGCCCCAAGGCGTCCAGCGTCTTTTGACGGGGTCACCACACACCATGGGGGAAACCTCTTAGACAAGATGCAAGCTGGTGTTTCCCCAGCACAGCCCAATCTGGTCCTGCACCCTTGAACACCACCACCCCTTCCCTCTGCCACTATCAAAGCAGCTAACCAGCCACAGTGCCTTTCATTTATACCTCTCAGGTGTGAGTCAGACACCACTTACTGTATCACCTGAGCTTCCAGAGACACTTCAAGCTCTTCAAGAGGTCTGATGGAAGTGTCTTTCTTTAGGCTCGAAGAAAAAGCATTGTTCTCTTCTTTTTCCCATAAATTGGGCAAACTTACTGTCACATCTCATCAGCAGCTCGCTCTCCAAACATTTTCTTTATAGTCTCTGGAAATTTCAAACTTATCCCTTTTATGCTCTTGAATGGGTAAGGGACCAAAGATAACAAAATCAGTTTTTGTGTTTTTGTTTTAGTAGATTTAATTTACTTCAGTTTTTAGAGCAGTTTTAGGTTCACAGCAGAATTGAGCAGAAGGTACAGAGGTTTTCTGTACATCCTCTGACCCCACAGATGCACAGCCTCCTCCGGCGTCAGCATCCCCCGCCAGAGTGGTACATTTGTTACGATCATGAACCTACACAGACACATTATTAACACCCAAAGTCCATAGTTTACTAGGGTTCACTCTTGGTGTTTTATATTCTATAGGTTTGGAAAAATATATAATGGCATGTATCCACCATTATAGTGTCATGTAGAAGAGTTTCACTGCCTTAAAAATCCTCTGTGCTCTGCCTGTTCATCCCTCCCTCCCCTGCAAACCCCTGGCAACCATTGATCCTCTTCTAACCATCTCCATAGTTTTGCCTTTTCCAGAATGTCATAGAGTTGGAATCACACAGTATGTAGCCTTTTAAGATTGGCTTTTTTTCACTTAGTAATATGCACTTAAGTTTCCTTCATGTCTTTTCATGGACTGATAGCTCATTTCTTATTAGTGTGGAATAATAATCCATTGTTGAATGTACCACAATTTATCCATTCACCTGCTGGAGGACATCTTGATTGCTTCCATGCTTTGGCAATTATAAATAAAGGTGCTTTAACCAGTTTTTAATCACCACTTTTACAAGTCCCACCTGGGTGAACTTACTTTGGGGAAGCATCACTTGAAACTGAGATGGAAATAGTTCTCTATTACATCCTGTTACACAAGAAAATGAAAAACCAAGGCAATTAATAACTTCAGGCAAGGAAATTTATGTAAGAAATGAAATTTAACCATACTGCTCTACATACTCAGTGGTGAATGCTACTTGTACAATCTTAATAATGTAACTATTGATTGAATCAAGAATTGTGGTACAAACGTATTGGAAGAATAGGAGAAGGGGAAATTTGTGTGTTGGAGTGAGAGGGAACAGGACTAAGAGAACAAAATTCTCATATACCATAGTAAGCAAGCAACAGAAGAAGTCTAAATGGAAGAATCAAGGATTATCTGTTCAGGCATGTCGTTTAGAAACATGAAGGGAGATACTGGCAGAGCTGAAAGTGTTCAAAGTGAGTGGGTGGGGATGTTGTTTCATGATAAGCTTCTTAAAGCTATTTGACTCTTTAAACTATGAACACATTACTTTGATTAAGCAGTTTAATTTAAAAAACTGTAATAAAACATAGAAATTATCTAGAGGCTAGGTAATATTTCAATATAACAAGAGCACTTGTGCTCTTTTTTTTAAACATCTTTATTGGAGTGTAATTGCTTTACAATGGTGTGTTAGTTTCTGCTGTATAACAAAGTGAATCAGCTATACATATACATACATCCCCGTATCTCCTCCCTCTTGTGTCTGCTTCCCACCCTCCCTATCCCACCCCTCTAGGTGGACACAAAGCACCGAGCTGATCTCCCTAGCACTTACGCTCTTAATGACAAATGATTTGCATGAAGCCAAAAGTTATTTTGCATGACCAAAATCTTTCTAATGTTACAGAGAAAATGACTCCCTTTAGCTTTCTGCTTCCAGTATAATATGAAAATACACCCTCCTATTTCCAGATAACCTTGAGATAAGCAGTGGATTCTCCTACAGGATCAATATTTAAAAATTATATCGTGAGGGATTTGTTTTTCCCACTGGGTTACTTAGTATTAAAGTAACCAGAAATAATGTGAGAAATAACCAGGTCAGCTAAGCCAAGAGGGGCTACCTTGTCGATCTAGAACTAACCCATGATCACTACTTCTCACCTCACTTATCCTGGAGCCCTTAACATCCCGATGATGAAACCCTATCAAGATTTTTTAGGACAATGGGTGAGAGAAAAAGACCAGGAGAGAAAAACAGAGATATGTTCTTCATGTAACCTCCACGAGGGCAGGGGCCTGTCTTGTTCGTTTTATTTATTTATTTTTTATTTTTTATTTTTTAAAACTTTTTGACTGTGCCACGCAGCATGTGGGATCTTAGTTCCCCGACCAGAGATCGAACCAGTGCCCCTTGCAGTGGAAGCGCGGAGTCTTAACCACTGGACCGCCAGGAAAATCCCCTTCTTGTTCATTTTAGTATTCTCAGTGTGTGGCACATAGTTAATGCTCAGTAAATACCTAAGAATCTATTGAATAAATAAATCAATGAGTGACCCTAATTCCCCACTTTTCTCAAAGTCTATGTGCATTGGAATAAAGTTATGTTATATGTACAGTTCATAGATCTGTAAAAATCAACAGGTAAGATAACCCTTAGATAAGGATACCCCATTGGATGTTTTGTGAAACAGCCAATTACAAATACTGGAAATGTAAAATCTACCAAGTGCATGAGGAGATATGCAAAAATGTTGACAGCAGTATTATTTATAATAACAAGAAATGGCACTAACCTAAATGTCCATCAGTAGAAGCCTGGGTAAGTACAAGATGGTATACTCATTTATGGCATACTCTATAGCAATGAAAATGAACAAGCTAGAGCTACACATACACATATAGATGAACCACCCAAAAATCTAACGTTGAGGGAAAAAAGCAAGTCATAGAAGAATTCAAATATTAGTATGCCATTTATATAAAGTTTTAAAATATACAAAACAGTATTGTTTTAGGAAGGCTTCATTTGCAGTATAAGTATAAAATGCATGGAAATAACAAATACTAAATGTTAAATGAATGAATGAATATGCTTTTTAGAATTACCAGCCCCCAAATGAAGATGTTTTCTTTAAAAAAAAAAGCATTTTATTTACTTTTAATAGGTGATTATATATGCATATTCAAAAGAATACTAAAAGGTATTTTCAGTATTTTTTCCACCTCATCCCTAGCTACTCAGTCCTTCTCTCCAGAGGTAAATACTGTTATCACGTTTTTTTTTTGGTCACACCACGCGGCATGTGGGATCTTAGCTCCCCAACCAGGGATCAAACCCATGCCCCCTTGCATTGGAAGCATGGAGTCTTAACCACTGGACCACCAGGGAAGTCCCCTGTTATCACTTCTTAATGTCTCATTCCAGACCTCTGGAATCCAGAGGTGGTCTCTTCATTAATAAACATATATGTGTTCTGCACCTACCACAAAACTTCTGGCTGTTTTTTCTTGATCAGTATGGCTGAAGATTTATGTTTTATTGATATCTGCTTTTACCTTTATCACTTCTTTTCTTCTGCTTGCTTTGGGTTTAATTTGATCTTTTTTTTAAAAAAATAAATTTATTTATTTATTTTTGGCTGTGTTGGATCTTTGTTGCTGTGCGCGGGCTTTCTCTAGTTGCGGCGCGAGGGCTTCTCATTGCAGTGTCTTCTCTTGTTGTGGAGCATGGGCTCTAAGCGCGCGGGCTTCAGTAGTTGTGCCACACGAGCTCTAGAGCTCAGCTCAGTAGTTGTGGCACACGGGCATAGTTGCTCCAAGGCATGTGGGATCTTCCCGGACCAGGGCTTGAACCCATGTACCCTGCGTTGGCAGGCAGGTTCTTAACCACTGTGCCACCAGGGAAGCCCTTAACAACTTTTATTTATAAAGTGCAGCAGCATTAATCATCTTTATCATGTTGTATATTACATCTCTAGTACTTCCTTATAATTAACTGAAAGTTTATACATATTGACCATCTTCATCTAATTCCCCTCCCCCCATTTCTTAGGTCCTTTTAATGTGTTATGAAATTTGCCTTTTCCATAATTGAGATGCAATTCTTTTTCCAGTTTGTCATTTGTCTTTTTACTTCACATGATTATTTTTTGTATTTTCATTGATCTTTTCCCCTAAGTCTCCTGAATTTTGTGTTATAGTTAAAAGGGTATTCTCCACTTCAGGGCTGTAAAAGAATTCTCCCAGGGATTTTCCTGGTACTTTTATGGTTTCCTTCTTTCCATTTAAATGGAAATTTGATCCTTTCGGCATTTTTCCAGGTATAAGATATGAAATATGGATGTAACTCTGTTTTTCACTTGCAGAGGCTGCATAGTTGTCCCAAACCTCTTACTGAATGAAATCCATGTTATCTTAACCAATTTGAAATACCACCTTTGTTGAATATTAAATGTCTACATGTATTTGAGTCTATCTGGGAATTTTTCTTCTCTTCCACTGATTTGTGGAACTAATTAGGTACTAGTACCTAATAGTCGTAATTAATAAGGCTTTATAGTATGTTCACTACGTGGTCAGGCGTTTTCAGAAATGTTTTCTTGTTCATTTTTCCAGAAGAATTTTAGACATGGCTCATCTAGTTCCAAAACAAAATCCTGTTTGTGTTTTCTTGGGCTGTCATTAAATGTCTAGATTAAATCTCATCAACTGTCTGATATCTTAGTGATATGGAGTTCTTGCTAGCCAAGAACATAGCTTATATTTCTGTTTGTTCGAGTTTTTTCTGTGTCCTTCTGCGGAATCGAATTTTTTCTTCACATAGATTGTGAATCTTTATTGTGAAGTTTATTCCTAGGAATTTTAAAAGATTTCTTTGGAAATGGAGTCTTCCATTATATCTTCTGTTGTAACCCTAAGATTTCTGAAATAGCCCTAGGAGATAACACTATCTTAAATAATCCTGAGAATTACCTAGACTAGCAAGTAGTTCTCAACCTGTTTCCCCTTGCAACACATACTATAGGTGACCTTGACATATGCCAATCAATCCTACAGGTGTTCCTTCTTTAATTAGAGACTCTAACAGAGAAAGAGAGGCTGTGGTTCTTCAGCAGCTGATGGAAATTTATGTGTACCAGACACGCATTGAGGGTCAGGGACACCATGGTGACCAAGACAGCCTGAGTCCCTGCCCTCATGAAAGCTGATCACATAGTTCTAGCCAAACAGAGCAAACCCAGCAAATAATTGAATAATTATAAGGGTGCAAAGTTCTGCTAAGGGGCTATGAGATTGCAGCAGAGATAATTGTCAGGTGTTAACATCCATTAACATCCACACACAAGGCTTCGATTACCTCCCAAATGCTACTCAGACGTTGTGTCTCCAGTCCTGACTTTCCTCTAAACTCCATTTCCACTTCCCCATCAGGAGGCAGAGTCTAATTCTCCTACCCTGATCTGCACTGGCTTGTGTTTTGCTTGTAGCCAGTTAACTACAGTGGTAGTGTGAGATACGAGTCTGCTTTCTTCTTTATGCTTGTGAATATTCAGTTTCCCACTAATTTACTGAAGAGAGGATCCTTTTCTCATTGCATATGCCCGGAACTTTTGTCAAAGATCAATTGACTGTAAATATGTAGGTTTATTTCTTTCCATTGTTCTGTATGTCTGTTATGATGTGGCTCTATGTTACGTCCAAGGCTAGGTCACATAAGGTAGTGCAGTTCTGCCTTGCTCTATGGGATACACACTTTTGAAGCCTTCAGCTGCCATGTAAACAATTTGACAGCCCTGAGGCTGCCATGCTGTGAGGAAGCTCACAGTAGCCCATTCAGAAACCACATGGATAGGCCCTAAGGCTTCCGGAAGAGAGACAGGCCCAGCTAGCACCCAGGCACTCTGTCCCCCAGTGGTCCACTCCACAGTAGAGACCCCCAAGTTACAAGAACCTAGCCAAGCTCTTTCCAAATTCCAGACCCACAGATCTACTAGAGATAATACAATGATTGCTGTTCTTCCAAACTACTAAATTTTGGAGCAGCTTGTTTTGTAGTATAGTAACTGGGACCTGGGCCACGTGTCCTGCCACAGGGTTTTGCACATGCTTTCCCTCCTACTTGGAACACTTGCAGTACTTTTGCCTAGTTACCACCACTGTGTCTCTTCAGACCTTTGCTAAAGCTACAGTGCTTCTGGATGCTCCATCCTTAAACCCTGAAACCAGGGTTTCATAACGCCCTCGTAACACCAGGTACCTTTACTTCCTATACTTATCACAGTTGTATTTGGAGATTCTTTCACTGTCTTTCTGACAGGTCTTCAGCTCCATAGACCAGCATTCAGTCCATGCAGTTACACAGTAAGCCAGGCATTGCAAACTCAAATATCAACAGGTACAGGAAAGTAACATAAATGAGAGATGCGGGCAGGTTGGGGACTGTGGTGAAATATAAGTGCCCATCTCTAGGGCACAGCTGCCACTCAGCAGGCTCTGTGCAGCCTAATCTGCCTCATTTTTTAAAAAAAATTATTTTATTTATTTATTTTTTGGCTGCGTTGGGTCTTCGTTGCTGTGTGCGGGCTTTCTCTAGTTGCGGCGCAAGGGCTTCTTCTTGCAGTGGCTTCTCTTGTTGCGGAGCACAGGCTCTAGGCACGTGGGCTTCAGTAGTTGTGGCACGCGGGCTCAGTAGTTGTGGCTCACGTGCTTAGTTGCTCCACGGCATGTGGGATCTTCCCGGACCAGGGCTGGAACCTGTGTCTCCTGCATTAGCAGGCGGATTCTTAACCACTGCGCCACCAGGGAAGTCCCTGCCTCATTTTTAAGGAGATGACACAAACCCAGATTATTATGTGTGTGTTAAAGTGATAGCAACTAATTAAAACTAAAAACCCAGAAGAAAGAAAAGGAGAGAAAAGAAAAACAACAACCACCTGAAGATTTAATACTCCTGGTGTTCTGAGAACAACTCTGAACTCTCACTTTGTGTAACCAAGAAATTGTATTTAACTGAGGCATAGGTTAGCCGTGGGCTGGCTGGGGTTCAGGAGTGGGTCACTTGGATTTGTTTTTCTCTATTTGTACCTAGAGACTGTCACTCAAAATCTATTCCAAGGGCCAGAATGCTTCTTGGCTCTTGCTTAATAATAAAATAATAATAATTATTTTTTAGGAATTATTTATTTTTCTTTAGGAAGTAGATGGAAGTAAGATATTGTGACCATTAAGTTACACTAAATCCTGTGTGTTCCTTGCCAGAAGATAAATTATATATGTGTTTGTAATAAGGAACGGAACATGCAAAGCTCATAAAAACCCTGTGAGAAGTTAATTTTTATCTAAAGATTATGCTTCTTGTTAGTTAATGTGTCTATTAAAAAACAGAAAATGAAATGATCTATGAAGCCATGAGAAGGCATGGAGGCAGGAGTTCCCTGGCAGTCCAGTGGTTAGGACTCGGCGATCTCACTGCCATGGCCTGGGTTCAATCCCTGGTCGATGAACTGAGATCCCACAAACTGCGCTGCGGCCAAAAAAAAAAGTAAAAGAGAAAAGAAAGGACATGAAGGTCACATGCATGCAATGCATATTACTAAGTGAAACAAGCCAATCTGCATGATTCCAACTATATGACATTCTGGGAAAGGCAAAACTGCAGGACACAGTTCAAAGATCAGCGGTTACCAGGGAATGGGAGAAGGAGGGGAAGGCAGTGCTCTGAGAACAAGTGATTCCCTAGGATGACGGGTGATCAGTCACTAACAAGAGCAGGTAGGGAATTCCCTGGAGGTCCAATGGTAAAACTGCATGCTTCCACTGCAGGGGACACAGGTTCAATCCCTGGTCGGTGAACTATGATCCTGCGTGCTGCGAGGAGCAGCCAAAAACAAAAAACAAACCAAGAGCATGTAGTAGCCTTGGTTGCTCAGAGCAGCTCACTTAGGACTCCACTAAGAAGCATCCTATCACTCTTTAGATGGGGAAGTTGAGACAGGGTGTCATCGAACTCTACTAATTCTCATGACCCCTGGATAAAACAGGAAATTGTTGTTCCCATTTAACTAAGAGGAAAACTAAGGCCCAGCTGTGTTGAGGCCCAAGTCAAAGGATAAAATCCAAAGACTGGCTTAGAGAAGGGAAAGAGAGATCTCCCCTCAATATATGGAAGGAGGGAAGAAAGTTGAGACTAGAAGTCATAGGCCTATCACTTGGGTGCCCAAGGGTGATAGTAAAATGGGTCAGAACACCCCCTTCTACCTTTAAACCTTTGAAGAGATTGTCTGATTGTGCAGGGACCTCAGCTTTGGGTTTAGGGAAACCCCTGTGTGTCTGCTCCTTTACCCAAGCGACCTATGGGATCCAGATTGCTTGGAAGATAGAAAGAAAAAAATTCACCTTTAGCAGAGGGTTGGACAATATCTGAATGTTGCTTAGTACTGTCTTAGGCGGGCACTCAATGGACAGTGAAATTCCTTTGACTGTTTTTGGTGTCCTGAAATTCAGTCTCAATGTATTTTATAAGGAGCGAAGTAAGGAGGCCTGCCTGGTCCAGAGAAGGGAGTCCTCCAAGGCTGGGGCAAGGTCCCAAAGCACTGTTTGGAGTGGCCCCGTCAGCCACAACATTTCATATCACTTATGCAAATTAAACTATATAGCCTTGGCAAGGAAGATTGAGCAGGAGTTAAATTGAGAGATATTGAGAGAGAGATAGAGAAACTATTTTTAAATAGTGGGGAAGCAGTCCTAGAATGAGCAAGAGAGAGCTTGCCTGCACATCTGCAGTTCCTTCACTCACTGTTCCCTGAACCTACCACAACGCGTGTATAATTCTTTGCTGAGTGTGATTCTAGAGGGTCAACATTCCCCACGCTCAAACCTCAATCTCTCATATAAGAGGGCTACAAAGAACTACTTAGTTTATCTAGAACTGGGTGAAAGAAATAGCAATCTGGCACTTCTTGCCTTTTAACTCACTATAAAAGTTACTGATTTTATTGTGTTTCACCCTCACTAGAACCTAAGATCCATGAGGGCAGGGATTTTTGTCTGTCTGATCACCACTATATTCTCAGCTCTTCGAGCAGTGCTTTGCAAGTAGCGGGCGTTTAATAAACACTTACGAAAGGAGGAATTGAGGGAAGGAGAGAAAGGAGTAACAAAGGCCGGAGAAGAGGAATAGGGAAAGGGAAAAGGGAAGAACGAAGCGGAAGGAGAAAAGAAGGAAGCCCCAGCGTCCGCGTCTAGGGGGCAGCCTGCAACTCCCAGTAGAACTACAACTCCCAGCAGGCCTCGGGGCCCAGGGCAGGGCTAGTAGGCTCAGGCGGGACCAACGAGGGTCAGCCCGGCTCCCGGCGTGCCTTTGCGAGCGCAGGCGCTGCCGCAGGGCCCGCCGGGAATTGTGGTCCGGGCCGCGGGTGGGGCTGGGCCTGGAGGCGGGCGGGGGCCGGGGGCGGGCGCAGGCCCCTCCCCCGTCACTTCCTGCCGGGCTGAGGGCGCCGGAGCGGCTCTTCAGTGTTTGTGCCGGTAACGGCCGCGTCTGGCTCGGCTCCCCCTTCCTCTAACCCCCGGCCCGGCGGCGCCCGCCTCCTCTGCGGCCACTCCGCCTCTTCCCTCCCGCCGTCCCTTCCTCCTCTTCCTTCCTCCTTCCCCTCCTCGCCGTCGCCTCCGCCGCCGCCCAGGACTGCCGGCCGGGAGACGAGTTCGGGGCAGCAGCCAGGTGAGGCGGCAGGGCCAGGCCTGGCGGGGCCCGCGCGGGCGCCGCGGCCGCTGGGAGGTGGGTGGCGGGTGGGGTTTAGGCCTCGGTGGGCCCGCGCGCTCGGCCTTTTTCCCCGGGCTTCTCTCCCGCCCGCGGGGCCTTCCCGGAGGAGGCGGGTTCTCCCGCGCCCCCCGCCTCGGGGCGCCCCGCGGCCTGGACCTTGGGCGTCCCCAGCTCCTCCACCCCTTGCTGGGCCCAGAAACAGGTGCCACGCCGCCTTTCCTCATTCCTCTAATTGCGCTGCGATGCCGAAGTTATTCCCGGGGCGGGGGCGGGGGGATCCCCGCTTCAACTGCCTGCGGGCCGGAGCACCTAAATCTCCCCAGCCGGGCCTGTAGCGTTATAGTTACGCACACGGCCCAGGTGTCCAGCGCGGGTGCAAATCCCAGCTTAGTCCCCTTCGGCAAGTCACTTGAAGTCTTTGTGTTTTGGTTAGAAAAAGGGGCTAATGCCGTCCCTGCCTCTGAAGGCTGTTAAGGTTCAGTGAAATGGGGCGTATAAAGCGCTTATCAGAGTGCCAGACGCACAGCGTGTCCCAATAAACCGTCTGCATAATTTATTAGCATGATATTAAGGTATAACTTAATGGGTAGAGTGGACCAAAGTTGACCTACCTAGCCGTTTGGGTTTCTTTAGAGGCAGAAACGTTCAGCGTTGTGCCCACCGCCAGCGCCGGGGCATTGTTTTGGGTTGTTAACAGCTGAAAGGGGCGTACGTTTAATTGGGACACTCTGTAAGTAGGCAGTCTGTAAAAGATAGTGTTGCTATTTCCACGTCCTCCGCTGAGTCAACTGCAGGATTTTCACCAGCTCCCTCCGTATGAGCAACCTGTCCATTTTCCTGCCATCATCCGCTTCTTGTTGTCTCTTCATTTCTGGGAAAGTTTCCTTGAGTTTAGCAAACCTTTCTGGAGCGCTTGCTGTGTGTCAGGCTCTGGAGGGAGGGTGTACGAAGCTGGAAAAGTTGTCTCTTTTTTTTGCCGCTGCATTTCTTTCTAACTTTTGACTTTTTCTCACGGCAGCTTTGCTTTTATTCCCTCCGTCCCCGTTGGCCGACTTTCCTTTTAAGCCCTTGCCCCACCTCCGTGTCGCAGTATTGCTTATGTGGAAGTTTTCTTCTGTTCGGGCGAAGATGTGTGCTTCAGTCTGTTCTGCCTGTGTTCTCTTGCTGTGGGGACGTTTTTAAGGTCACTCTTCTGCTTGTAGCTTTAATTGTTTAGAGGGTGGTGGAAAAAGAGTTAGACCAGATTTTTGGTTGATTTTGGACTTTCAGGAATCAGTATGCTTACCAAATGTATTCAGTAGATTACATTGCAGCTTGAAGTAAAAACTAAAAATACAGTGGGATTGTAGAGGGGGTAGTTTCAGTCATCCTGGTGACAGGTGGGATTTTTAAAACAGCAACTTTATTTAAAGATACTGAGTTTGTTTTAATTCTGTTCTTAGTTGTATAGGTGTACTCTTTGTTAAGGAAATTCAATGTATGGAGGTTCAAATTTACAAAAGAGGAAGGAGTGTGTGTTTGCTCTACTGACTGATCCTCCTGTGTCATAGCATTGTTTTCGGTAGTAAATTTCCTTACTGAACTTAAACTCTTGATTTACACCCATCTCTCAGTAACACACAGGATGCAAAGTGGCCTCCCTGTTTTTGACATTTTCCTGGAATTTTCTGACACAGTCTTACCATCAAGAAATAGTTTAAAGTCTTTGTTTGGATGACTCTAAAGACACCTAAGCAAACAGCTGTAGAAGCAGTACAAAGCATGTCTTCTGCCATATCAAAAACAGTAGTGTTAGGGAAATGATGTTTTAACATTTCAGTCAATGATCTAATTTTGAACAACTTTCTCTTATGGAAAACATACAAAAGTCGAATAGTATAGAGAACCCGCCTGAACTGGTCACTCAGATTTGATAATTATTAACTTATAGCCAAGGTCAATCTTGTTTCATGTAGTACTCCCTCCCCCAAACTGGGTTATTTTGACATAAATCCTGAATATCATACAATTTTACCAGATTGCCCCAGACTCTTAATCTGTCACAAGATTTACTTTTAGTGGAATCATAGTTCTCATTTTGTTTGGTTTGTTGGGCTTCTTATCTCTGTTTGTGCATGATTACAGCAGAAAAAAAATCCTTATCCCCCTCAAAGTCATATCCAGGATGCTGCCTTGCTTCTTTGTGTACAAGAGCAACAATTTTTGAGCTATTAATGACTATAATTGAGGAGCAATCAGAAATACAGATATACCTAATCCTGTTTTTGGGGAGGCCTACCTATGAAACCACTTTTGATGGAGAATAACTTTGTGTTAAAATACAGTTAATAATTCATAATGAAACTTGCAAAGTTTCTTTACAGTAGTTGTGTAAATGTACTGCTGGCACCTTAGGTTAAGAATTAAGCAAAAGATACTTGATTTCAAAACTGTTGTAGAATTATTTTCTAAAGACCGCCCCCCCAGTCTGCTGTATTTACAAACCAATTTTGTAAATATGAATGAATTCACAGCATAAATGTTCATATTTTTCTTTCTCATCCAAAAAGAGATCTCTCCTAGAATGGAAGTTGACAGGAATATTATGTTTGTCATTGTTACTTTTGAAATTTCTGGTCATGAACAGTTTTCAACTTGTAGACCTGTAATGTCATTATTTCATTTGTGTAGGTTTACTTTTGAGCTTGATCAGTTACAGTTAACTTATGTTTTAGTTATTACAACTTGGGAGATGAAGAGGGATATGCATACCTCTTAACATTAGGGGGAAAAAAAAACCCCAACCAATTTGGCATCTAAGAAAGGACACAATATGTAGTTTATTTTAAAAAATGCTCAGTGCTTCCCAGTAGGCTTTCAGTAAAACTTTTAAGTATTTGGAATTGTTACCGTTAATATAGTTTGTTCAGACTAAAGTGCTCTCTTTTAAGATTCAGCCAGAAAGCCTATTTATATACAGATTATCTTAAGTTTAGAAATGAGCATGAGGCATGGAACTCCCCCCTGCCCCCAGTTCTTGAAGTCTAACCCATTAACGTTCTGGGTGTAATCATTAAGCATGGGGCTGCACTGTGCTGCTTCATCCACAGCTTCTCCCCAATAGGACAGTGACCATGTAAGGCGGCACAGAGTGGGTCTCAGCTTGTGGGACAGTTTTCTCTGATGCCCTTTTACTAGATGGAGTAAGAAAGAGTGAAATTCACCAGCATAAAGACGGAACTTTCATGAAAAACGTATCTTTCTGTAGAATGTCATAAATCAAAATTCTAGGAGCCTTGTTTATGAACCTCAAAACTGGATCATATTTGATGTCATACTTAGTGACAAACATTTGCTCAATTTGGGGAAATATAAATTCTTCCCCCTCAGATGAGAGCTTTTGGAGTTGCTTTATTTCTCTCAGAATAGGATTTTGTGGCCTTCAAAAATGTTTAGAGAACTTTTGTTTCACTTATATATATGTATATATATTATATATGTGTGTGTTTGTTGGATTGTCATGTAAAATGTATTTTTTAGATCAAAAAAGTTTGCAGGCCACTGTAGTTAAGTTATACTGGCAAATAAAAGTACAAATTAACCTCAAAAAAATGTTTAGAGAATTTTATGACGGATTTTTGTTTCACACTAGACCTGTAACAGATTGTTTTATTTATTTATTTATTTATTTTTATTTATTTATTTATTTTTGGCTGTGTTGGGTCTTCATTGCTGCGTGCAGGTTTTCTCTAGTTGCGGCGAGCGGGTGCTACTCTTCATTGCGGTGCGCGGGCTTCTCATTGCGATGGCTTCTCTTGTTGTGGAGCCAGGCTCTAGGCGCACTGGCTTCCGTAGTTGAGGCTCACGGGCTCTAGAGCTCAGGCTCAGGAGTTGTGGCGCACGGGCTTAGCTGCTCCGCGGCATATGGGATCTTCCCGGACCAGGGCTCGAACTTGTGTCCCCTGCATTGGCAGGCAGATTCTTAACCGCTGTGCCACCAGGGAAGCCCTAACAGATTGTTTTAAATTAACTTCTTGTGAAAGAGACCTTTGTGGTTAAAATGCTTCTGGTGTAATTTTCTGCATGAGCTTAAATGCTTGATTTTGACCAAGTTTTATTTATGCCATTCCAAAAATATAATTTGTAGGTTAGAGGTTGAACCATGAGAAGACATGTTATTTGCTATGGTTATTTTCCCCCAACATTTTGTTAAGAAAAATTTCACACACATAAGAAAGTTTAAAGAATTTCAGTGTACACTTCTATGTTTACCACCTACTTTCTGCCATTATTTTACTGTATTTGCTTTATTACATGTCTATTCCATCTGTCCATCTCTTTTAATTCATTTATCCATTTTATTTTTCAATACATTTCCAAGTAAATTATAACATTAGCACACAGCATGCATATCTACCACAGTTAATTTTATTTATTTTTTTATAACTTCTTTTAACATCCTTTTTAAAAATAATTAATTAATTAATTAATTAATTTTGGACTGCATTGGGTCTTCGTTGCTGCGCGCGGGCTTCTCATTGCAGTGGCTTCTCTTGTTGCGGAGCACAGGCTCCAGGCACGTGTACTTCAGTAGTTGTGGCTCGCGGGCCCTAAAGCACAGGCCCATCAGCCATGGCGCACGGGCTTACCAGGGCTCATGGGCTTAGTTGCTCTGCCACATGTGGGATCTTCCCGGACCAGGACTCGAACCCGTGTCGCCTGCATTGGCAGGCGGATTCTTAACCACTGCGTCACCAGGGAAGCCGGCACCACAGTTAATTTTAAAGTGAGACAGTTCTACAGGATATTCCTAAATCTTTAAAAGCCAAGAGCTTTGTTGACTTTTGTTTCCAATTTTACTTTGATTACAGAACTCTTTGCTGTTTATTTTATTTTTTAAATTTTATTTATTCGTTTATTTATGTATCTATTTATTTATTTATCTATCTTTGTTTACTTATCTATTTATATATCTATTTATCTGTCTTTTTATCTATTTATGTATCTGTTTATTTACCTATTTATTTATCTATTTATCTATATTTATCTATTTATCCATTCATTCATTCATTCATGCTGCGTCCTGAGGCATGTGGAACTTCCCTGGCTAGGGATCAAACCTGTGCCCCCTGCAGTGGAAGCACCAGTCTTAACCACTGGACCACCAGGGAAGTCCCAGAACTCTTTGCTTTTTAAAGGAAATTGTTTAAAGAACTTTTTGCACCAAGTTGTGCTTACCTACGAATCACGTATTATGAAGTTTGAATAATGTTGATCAAATCCTTTCTTCTCACATAAGGAGATAATAAGATTATAAATATGCAGCTATGTTGATCTTAACAAATGCCACTAGATGGATGGCTTGGATATGTTTTGCTGACAGCTTAATGCTCTGAACTAAAAAACTTTACCAAAGAGAATTATTTATTTTAATAAAATGGTAAAATGAGGAAATTACTGCAGATAGCTTATTTATTTTTTAAAATATTTACATTCCGGGCTTCCCTGGTGGCGCAGTGGTTGAGAGTCCGCCTGCCGATGCAGGGGACACGAGTTCATACCCCAGTCTGGGAAGATCCCATGTGCCGCAGAGCGGCTGGGCCCGTGAGCCGTGACCGCTGAGCCTGCACGTCCGGAGCCTGTGCTCCGCAATGGGAGAGGCCACAGCAGTGAGAGGCCTGCATACCACAAAATAAATAAATAAATAAAATATTTACATTCCTATAGTAGTGAATAAGGTTGATGTAAAGTGATTTATGTCACCAGATTAATGGAGGTAGAAACAAATTCTCTTCAGACTTAATTATATTTTCTGGAATAACACATGTTCAATTATTTGTTAAAGGAATATATTCGGGGGCTGCCTCAAAGTAATTTACTGAAAGCAAAAGTAGAAAAATCTATCCAAGAATGTGTTTGCTTTCAATTAAAAATTAGTCTTCTAAATATTAAATCTGTAGCCCATCTGCTTCTGTTTAATCTGGAATCTAATTTGGAAAAATGTGATGACTTTGTGAGTTTATAACAGTAATGGAAGCAAAACAGATAATTGTATTATAATAGAGAGGTCATAATTGTCCTAGAGGCTTTTAGAAATGTCTGCTGGACTACAAAGTCTAAGAAAATCTATTTAAGTGCCCTGGGGTCTTTTCCCAAAATGAAAATGGTTGCTCTTCAGATTGTCTCTGTATTTGAAGTAGTGTTAGAATTGGTTGCCCAGTGAGTGTGGGTTGATTTTAGTCAGAATGTCCTCTATTTCCATTTTAAATGGTTTTTTTTTTACAAGTGGTGTGTAACTATAAGTTTATATTTGTAGATGTTTATGTGACTGAGGACAGGATCAGTGAATCTGCTGGATAATAATATTTGCTAGTATTTATTAAACTCTTACCATGTGCCAGGTTAGAATTACAGGGTGAGAGTTATTTGATGGAGCAAAGGAATCTGAAAGGTCTGATTGAATTTATCTAATAATATAAAAGCTGCTGTTCACCGAGCTCTTCCTTTGTGCCAGAGGTTGAAGTGGACGCTTTGTGTTGTATTTCTGTTACTCCCCAATGTCTTTGCAAAGGAAGGGCCGTAATAGCTGAGGTGCTGAGGCCCATCTGGGAGGCCAAGTAACTGGAGTTGGGTCCTGAGCTCTTTCCACTGAAGCACAACGTGTCTCTAATTATTCTCAGGTGCTTTTTGTTTAGAGTAATTTGTTCTGCGTGTCACCAGTGCTTTCTCCCCAGTTCTCCCACCCACCACAGTTAGGATGAATTTTGTTCGCTAGGACTTCAGACCAATTTGGAAAAAAGTCTGGCTCAGTAGTTCTCAGTCTTTTAAATGAATGCTGTTCATCATTTCCTTGAAATAGTTTGAAGATTTTCAGTTTCCTTTTGTTTGTTGTGACAGATTACTATAGTCAAATTAAACTAAAACTTAAGCTGTTGCAAAGGTTGGGGGTGGGGCTTAGAGGTAAATGGGGATGAGGATGTTTCATTAGCCTTTGTGTTGAAGGATGCTGTCCCCTAAATTATTGCTATAATCCTTCATGAAGTTTATTGAAAATGATTTATTAACTGTAGACAAGGTTGTTGCCAAGAAAATCAGTTTTTTATTTTTAATATATAAATTTATTTATTTAATTTATTTGGCTGCATTGGGTCTTTGTTGCTGCGCATGAGCTTTCTCTAGTTGCGGCGAGCGGGGGCTACTCTTCGTTGCGGTGCGTGGGCTTATTGCGGTAGTTTCTCTTCTTGTGGAGCACGGGCTCTAGAGCGCAGGCTCAGTAGTTGTGGCGCACCGGCTTAGTTGCTCCGCGGCATGTGGGATCTTCCTGGACCAGAGCTTGAACCCGTGTCCCCTTCATTGGCAGGTGGATTCTTAGCCATTGAGCCACCAGGGAAGTCTGAAAATTAGTTTCTTTAGAATCATATTATTCTGCTTTACTGGAAATGAGTTAACTAAGCCTCTAATTAACTTTATAGGGTTGTTGCCCTGTTTGCTTCCCAGCCATTTTTAAATTTATTTATTTATTTATTTTTGGCTGCGTTGGGTCTTTGTTGCTGTGGGCCGGCTTTCTCTAGTTGTGTCAGGAGGGGGCTACTCTTCATTGCGGTGCATGGGCTTCTCATTGTGGTGTCTCTAGGCATGCAGGCTTCAGTAGTTGCGGCACGTGGGCTCTGGGGTGCGTGGGCTTAGTTGCTCTGCGGCATGTGGGATCTTCCCCGACCAGGGATCAAACCCGTGTCCCCTGCGTTGGCAGGCAGATTCTTAACCACTGCGCCACCAGGGCAACCCTTATGGCTAGTCTTAAAAGGCTAGATCACTGAAATTAAATGTGCCTTTGGATTTGGGGTTATGAGTTTGGGTTTGGTATATGAGTTTCCATTCTGTGTTTAACCCCAACCAAGGCATAAGTGTGTCTCATTAATCATGAAAAGGTGTTGGAAATGTGTCTTTTCTGGGAATGAAATAAGTAGATAATCCTTCTTAAGGTGTTACTATATTAGCTCCTCTCAGGCATGAGCTTTATGATCTACCTAGATCTTGTCTGATTCTCACACATTTTTGCTCTTTTGAAGTCCATGCTTTCTATAGATTAAAATTAACTAAGACATGAATTTTCTACCCTTTTAGATTCCATCCTGATATGAATAGGACCATTGTCTGCCAGTGCCATTGTGATTTGATACAAAATGCAAGGCAGTTCTTTCCTCTGTTAGTAGATAATTTATATGTAATGATAAGTCTGATTATTCCTGGAGGCTTACATTCTTTGTTGCACAGTTTAACCTGCTCATTGAGGCTCCATGACCCTTTACCTAGATGACAGTCAAATGTAGTCAGGTAAATAAGTTTCCTTTTGCTTTGTGATAGAGTGAACCTTTACAGTCTGGAACATTTAGAGGACGACTGCCAAGGAACTATTTTCCCTGTTAACTCAGAATTTATTAAGCACCAAACATAAAAAAGAATAAAGTAAAAAAAAGTTTTTGGAGGGGGCGAGGTTCTTCTTAAGTTTGCTACATGTTTTTTTTCTTTCTTAAATAGTGTGTTTTGAACATAATTTATTAATATTGGTTACTGTGTACCCTAAGAAAGTGTTTATTAGCTAACTTTGTCGTAGTTTATAAGCATTTCACCTGCATTACCAGTTCCTGCACCCAAGAATAATATGATTATTGTTTGTTAATCATATGAAATTGGTGGTGGTAACCCTATTTGATATATTAAAAGGTTGAAGTCTACAGAGTAAGTTGCTCAGGGTAGTTCAGCTGAGCCCCTGAGTTGGCACCCAAACTCAGATCCCCAGTCGAGAGTTTTCTCTACCTCACCCACACAGCCATGTCATAGCTTGTTTGCCCTTATCCTAATCAGTGTCTTGCAGCCAGGGGGCCTTTTATGTTCTTTTGTGTCATCTTTAGTTATGAGGTAATGTGTATTATAAATGATGTTACTACTAATTAAAATGCCACTGTGAATTACTTATTTAAGTTTGTGTTGGAGTCAAGGTTATTCCTATACAAATGTGAATTCCATGAGGACAGGGACTACATCTTATTTGTGTACTCCTCTCTCCCCAGTGCCCAGAATAGTGCCTACTGTTTAGTAGGTGTTCAGTAACTATTTGTTGAGTGAATAAAGCAATGAATTTAATTCACTCTCTTGTGTTCTAGTGTGCTTCTTGAGTGGGAAAGAAAGGGAGTTGGGCTTATCCCATAGTCTTTCTTCTCTGCTGCTGCTTGGAGTAAGTAAGTGGTATAAAGATACACTGGTAGTAATCATGATGGCTTTGGAAATGGTTGGGGATTAAAAAAAAAAGTTTGCTCATGGAAGTGTGAATGTGTATATGAGTCTCAGCTGTCACCTGTGTTGTGTTGAGATGTTTGAAATCCATGGGGTTGTAGACTGCTGTTTTTCTCCTCCCTCCCCCTTTTTTTCTTTGCTGTTAAGTTGTTAGCAGTTGTTTCTCACTTTTGTCTGATTCTAGCACCTCCTTTTTAACATTTTATTTTTTTAACTTCAGGTTTGGGCTAGAAAACTAGATAACCAAACCTACCACAAGCGTTCAGCATAGATTTAGATGAGCTTGAATTGAGGGAAGCCCACACTGGCAAAAAACATGGCCTCTATTAGGTGGTCTTAGACATTTGTTTGGGCTGTGCAGAGGCCTTTTCATTTTCCATTCATGCTAGTCTTTTGAATGGGTGAGATTGTGGAACAATAGGGTTCTAGATTGGAGAATTGTTAGTATAGTGTACTATTTACAGAAAGAAGTTGGGTTGTTAAAATACTGTAGAACCAATTAAAGCTCATGATTTTATTTCTGAAATTATTTGGACAGTGAACAGCTACTTTTTATTGTTTACTAAGTCACAGTAGCAGTGTGAAATTGAAATGAGCAAAATTACTTTATGTTGTAACAACGCAAAAAGCATCTCAAGGTAAAGAATTCTATTTGTTACTGACTACTGCCAGTTTACAGAAGGGGTGCCTCTAGATAAATGAGACCTGAGAGTTTGAGAGTTAAACTCTTATGTCATCTGAAATCCAGTTCTAAAGAATGATTATGATTTGGATTTGCTAGAGGTAATGTGCTTTTTCATATTTTGCAGTTTAATATAAGAATATTTATGTACAAGTTCCTTTTTGTAAACTTTCCCATGTAATTGTATTTGCATCACCAAGCATATGGTAAGGACATTTATGAATAAAATATTTAATCAGGAGTTAAAGGCTGCAAATTTAAAAATCAGGCTTGTGTGATTGGACAGTATATGATGTCCAGTTCCTTTTTTTTTTTGGCCATGCCGTGCAGCTTGCAGGATCTTAGTTCCCCGACCAGGGATTGAACCCACGCCCTCAGCAGTGAAAGCTCGGAGTCCTAACCATTGGAACGCCAGGGAGTTCCCTCCAGTTCCTTTCTAAAAAATTAACTCCGAGGTATTCATAGTTCTCTTAGCAGGAAGTAATTAAGATTTAAAAAGGAAATTTTTACTGTCTCATATGTTTGTGTCTCTGCAAAGCACTTTTTACCCAGTTAGTTCCCAGGCACTCGTTTCTTTTGTAGACTCTACAGTGTGCTGCTTCAAGCCATGACATCATGCTTTCAGAAACTTCCTTCCCTACTTGTAAATTTTAGGTTTCCCCAAAACTTTAGCAATATATATCTTCATTTTCAGAAAAAGATCTACTCTAGTCAACTACTATTGTTTCTTATCTTCCAGGAGTTTCCCAACCACTTAACCTCTCTGAACCAAAACAACATTGTTGCTGGAGCACTTGTTTTTAAGGTACGCATAACTTGGCTCTGTAATTTCAGGCCTGTTCATAATCTGTAATGTTTTTGAATTCTTCAATGATTTGTGTGGAAAATGACTTTTACTTCTGGCTATAGTATTAGAGAAACAAGAAATTTTATGCAGTTTGGTTTCTTTTTACTCTTGGGATTTAATTAGAAAGTCAATACAGGGAAAATTGTTGGCAAGAATGTAAAACCTTCTAGCCAGCACTGCCATACACTTTAAATGTAGAGACGTGAACATTTACCACTGAAGTGTTGTGAAACATAACTCGGTCAGTAGCATCTTGGTCATAGAAGCTTTTGTAGTTTGCCTTTGATTTCACAGATTGCTTATGTTAAACTTGGTTTTCAAACTTGTGGAACTAATTCCACATTGTTTTTTGTTGTGAATGAAAACAAGTTCCATTTACCACTGACTGCTTGTGATCATCTCGACCAAAAAAGTTTTACTGTAAGAGTGTTGAGGATTTTACAGTCCTTTGTCAGGACACTGCAAGCATTGACACTGCTTTGTGTTTTTTAGCACTTTCCCTCTAAGGGCTGAAAGCACATGATCATACCCTATCTCTGAGGTGGTAATTAATAGACAAGTTAACCCTTGCTTTCTTTGGGAATAAGGAAATTGATGCATAAGGAATTTAGAGAAGTTATACAAAACTCAAGGAATGGATTTGCATTCATCACACTGAATTCGTGTAATGCTTTTCTTTTCAAAGGACTGAGTAACTGTTACCAGTGCCTCAGGATTCCATCAGTGTTTTAGCTCTCAGATTGCTACAACTGAGGCTTTGTCAAAGAGTCTATTACAGAGTGCTTTGGGGAAACTGAGGCAGCAAGCAGTGGGTTGGCAAGAGTTGGGCATATAATTGCTATCTGAGTTGGGGGTAGAACTGAAAGCCACAACTCAGAAGTTTGACCTGATTTAACACTGTTTGTTGCTACTTAGCAGCAAGGCTGGTTTCTACTTAGATGGCACATGGCTACAGACCACAATTTTTTTTCTTTGAAAGAAAAGACAGTTAAGTGTATTGAACCAAGCTCCTTCTTATTCAAGAATATGTTACACAGTATTACTTTTAACAATCACCAGCAAATCACAAACAGATATTCATTTTGATTTAAAAACACTTCCATTTTGGGAATTCTCTGGCGGTCCAGTGGTTAGAACTCTGCGCTTTCACTACCGAGGGTCTGGGTTCAGTCCCTGCTTGGGTACCTAAGATCCCACAAGCTGCACGGCATGGCCAAAAAAAAAAAAAAAACCCCAAACTTCCATGTTTACAAAAATAATAAGTGTTTGTGTTGAGTTACTTTTAAGAAGTTCTCCTGGGGAACGGAGGAGGGGAACTTGATAACGTTTCAAACCTAGAAAAGAAAATAAGGTTTGCAGCTTGTTAGGCTGCAGAGGTAAATTTTTTTTTTTTCCCCTTTAGTGCACAGTATGGTGTGATGGTTTTTCTATGATGAACAATAATGAATTCTCTTTTAGGAAGTATTTCTTTAAATGGACCACCTAATGGTTACATCTGTGTGGAAAGAAAATCCTCCATTGCCCACTTGGCATTGGGCCAAGTGTGAAGGGGGCTGCAGTCAGTCACTTGTATTGGATGCAAAGGTCTTGAACAGTCTGGGTTGTTTCCAGGCATTATTTTTGGCTCATTTTATTGTCTTGCGAGTGATTGTGCCTCATCATGGCTTTTTGTCCTCTGTCTTTCTCTTGAGCACCAAGTACATTGTGGTCTTTTTTTTTTCTTTTAAGTAGTTTGGTCGTATTTCTTTTCAAGAACCTTTTATTATTGTGTGATTTGATATATGGGCCTGCTGTTGGACATTATTTGCTTGACGTTGACATTGTCTTTTTGGAAATGATTATGTAGGATGATAGTGATTGCCATGTTTCTGTACTTGTGGTTGCCCTGCCTGCAGGTGTTTGGAGTCAGTGAATTGCTGTTTCCAGGGGGCAGGAGATGGTGGATGCTGGTAGGGGGAGGTGAAGGTAGGGTGGTATGGTGGTTGGGGAGTGAGTTCACTTGCAGAAAACATAACCACATTGCAGCTAGAAAGATGTATTGGACAGGGATCTTGGAAGTAAGCGTTGGATGTAAGGGAATGATATGGGTATTTTAGGTGTATTTCAAGGCTTTTTTAGGAAAAGTGGTTTATTCCTTAACTTTGTTGTTGTTGACAAAGTTTCTCTGAGAGTGAAGCCTCTCAGAAGCTATAGAGAACAGATTAATAGACGTACAGTTGGTTGCTTAAAGAGCTCTTGTGTCTTTGAGGAAAAGTTCAACAAGTAGCTTCTAGCACTTGAGAATGTACAATCTGCCATAAAAGGGTTCACACGTAGTAGATGCTTAATAAATTTTTGTTGAATAGTGAATAAATATATCCTAAAATTGCTGTTGGTACTGTTAATATTCTGTCATGGTGAGGAACTGGAATATTCCTTTGTATCTGTGTACCCATACTATATAAGATACAATAAAGAAGAGAAGGGGAGATATTTCGTGCAATGTTTTGGCTATCTTAAAAGCTTGTTCAGAATTGGGATGACTTTCTTATTCCCTCCCTCCCTCCTTTCCTTCCTTCCTGTTTTTTAAAAAACACATCTTGTTTGGAAACATCACTTATTACAAAGGGGAATGATGTGTTGATTGCACAAAAGTATAGATACTTCATTATGTCATGTGTAAATCCTGATAAAGATTAGATATTAAAAATGATCTTCCCTAATTGCTGAAGTAGGTATTTCATACTGCAACAATTTAACAATCTGTTAGTTGAAAGTGATTAGGACTAAGTAGTATTGTAGGTGTTTGTGTAAACTGTTTCTAGAAGGATCTGCCTTTTTGGGTATTAAATCTTTCAGACTGTGCGCTCAGTATGACCCAGTCTTGGTAGATTGATTGCTGAGTTAGGAATATGCATTTTGTGCCTGATCACTTTTTAGCACATCATGTACAATTAAAAAAAATGCTTTTATAGAGGTACCCATAATTATCATCTCACCCCTTATAATGTCGTAGTTCTTATATGTACTCCACAAATTTAGGATTTGAGAACAGGATGAAAATGTTTTCTTGAGTTGGTTTCTCAAGCTCTTCAAATAGGAAAAAACCCAGGAGATGAAAGGTTCTCGTCTGTGCTGGAGGCAGGGAAATAGCACAACACGGGCTTAACAGTCAAGGTGTTTCCAACGCTGGGGAAAACTGGAGTCTCTGTGTTTCAAACTTTTCAACCTAATTTTACTGTGTGTGAAATATTGTTCTTCTGTAAGAAGATTCTAGTAAAGCATTTTAATCTCTTTTAAGTCCCTAATTTATCTGATGGAAAACAATCCTTAAAGACAGGTGTAAAGGAAAAGATAAGTTTTCATTTAAGGATTTAATCTCAGTATGGAGCACTGTTGAGCAACAGGTTCTAAATTTATACAGAAGTAATAACTCTGAAATTCTGTGATTCCCCTGAATGCTTCTGTGAACTATATAGATAGCAGTAATGAAAAACTTTATTTGTTCTTTGAATTATGTGAGTAAACCATATATTTCCCCCCATTTATAGCTATGATAGCTGCCTGGCTTCTCTTAGGGGAGGAGCATCTGTTTGGGTAAAATATTAGCATCAATGTTTTAGAGCCTTTTGAGATGAAAAGGGGGTTTTCTTTTCCTGTCTGAGAATATAAACTGCTTAATACATTAGTAAGGTTTTATTTTGTGGATTCGTATTATATATGTACTAGAAATAGCATGCTTGCCCCTCTACCCACTAGATACTAATAGGTTCTGCCATCCCCCAAATGTGACAACCAAATAATGGCTCCAGATATTGTCAAATGTCTTTGGGGAGCAAAATTGCCCCCTCTTTAGAACTACTGCTTCAGATTCTCTTTTCAGGCTTAAAGACACATAGAAATGTTAAATTAGTAAATGACTAAAAATGAGTACTGGTTGTTGAATTTTTATTGGTCATATTGGAAATTAAAAATTTGTAAAATACAGATCCTTATTTAGGAGGGTTTAAAAATTTTTTTATTTGCAGTTCTGAGCTACTGCTTTCAATCAGTTGTTTTAAAGACATAACTCCTCCAGGTGTACCTGGGGTTAACATTTTTGGGGCAGTTTTAATTAATAACTTGTTTGTTCCCTTTCTCAACTTCTAGAAAACCTATGAATTTATGTCTGTGACTGGAAATGCTGGCAGTGGGCCTGCTGTAGAGAACATTAGCCAAAAGAGATCCCCTTGGGCCCCACCCTTTCTAAATTTAGTTCATTCAGTCTCAGACTCTCAAGAGCCACCCAGGGCAGAGTTGGGTTGTTCCTTCTGGATGCAGGTAGACTCTGGAGCAAACACTTTGCTTTTGGCTTATGTGTTGACCTGTGACCTATGGTTGGTGTTGTGAAGTTGTGAGTATACTCTTTAGAAAAATGCCCTCAAGACAGAGTTCAGAAAGAGAGGGAGAGAGTGAATAAGAGAAGGAGGGGGAAGATTGAGAGAGAAATGTTTATATTTTGGCAGCTGAATGAAATAAGAACAATGAAACAAGGTCATAGCTGACTTCTGAAAGGTTCTGGACTTGTTTCTTGACACTGGCAACTTATCTGCTAAGACCATTACCTAGATCTTCAGTGCATCTCCTCTGTTATTTTGTTCTGACTTCAAAAGTAAGCAAGGAACAACTGCAATATTGGAGAATTTTGTTGTATAAGGTAATGTTTATGCCTCTATTAACCAAAGTCATAGTTTAGCTGAGGTTTGTTTTTGTTTTTTGTCTTGTTTTGAACTTTGTAGTCCTTTTTGCTCTCAGCAAGAGAGGGTGTGCCAGGACTCCTCAAGTAACTTAATTGCTCTGGTCATTCATCTCTTTCTAGAGGTCCAGCCTTAATTAAAAATCATTTTGAGACTTAAAAAAAATAAAGTAATAAAAATTACTCTATAATAGAACTTCTAATTTGTTAGCTTGCTGGTTTCTGCTTTGGTTGGCTTTTTCTATTCCTTGTTGCTTACTGGTTATTTTTGAGTACTTTTGATTTACTTAAACATTTTCAGCTTTTTGAACTATGACTATGAAAATGAGCAGAACTGTCCTTATTTTTGACTTGTGAAGAAATTTAAATGTATTTAGGATTAATGCCTTTGGAACTTACAAGATGCAGTAAACAATCTCTGCTCCGCAAGCTCTACCCCCGCAAGCCACACTAGTAAAATCGTCTGTCTGAAATCTGTTCCTCTCTTCTTCATCTTCTCCGCTTTTGCTTTTAATGATAGAAATACTATAGAATGTTCTTTGCTATTCAAATGATTTCTCAGGATCATGAGCATTGATGTGGGTGCAGCAATTCTTGTTTGGGATCTGTAAATAAATGAGACTATCTCAAACAAACCTTGTAGGAAAACAAAGAGATCTTTTACCATCATAAGGAAAAAGAAAAAGGAAAAGTGAGGAATTCTTCTCTTTCTTCAGTCAATGTAAAGGAAAGCTCTGAGGTTGCCAATCTGAGCATATGGCCCTAAAATGGAAGCAGTGTTTACATTCACCTGTTAATGGTGTTAGAAACCCAGTTTGCTTTCAGTTTCTTATCATTTTGAAACCAGAAACCTTTACCATATCCCATATACAATGGGAAACCTCTTCATATTTTTTAATTTGCATTTTTGAATATAAGCTATAGTTTATAATTCTTAATATTCAACAATAAATATTATCATACCATGCCGATTCTCTTTGTAAAATGAACATGCGCAGGGCATGTGGGTATTGTAAGTCATTTAAAAACACTATGAGAAATTCACAAGGCTAGTGAACCTTACTGTATACCAAGGAGAGACACATTTCTAATACATCAACATAGCTACGTACTAAACGGGGCTATTATCATACTTCAGTAGGTGACACCAATTTTGACTGAATATTGGCAATTACATATCTCCTCTATAATTTATCTTTTTATTTTCTTTCCCTTACAACTTTCAGGTAGAACTTTAGACTTCATAGCACTGAATTAACCTGCACTGAAAGCTGTTTACCTGCAGTTGTTCACTTTTGTTGAAAGTGACCATGTCTCAAGTTCAAGTGCAAGTTCAGAACCCATCTGCCGCTCTCTCAGGGAGCCAAATACTGAACAAGAACCAGTCTCTTCTCTCACAGCCTTTGATGAGTATTCCTTCTACTGCTAGCTCTCTGCCCTCTGAAAATGCAGGTAGACCTATTCAAAACTCTGCTTTACCCTCTGCATCTGTTACATCCACCAGTGCAGCTGCAGGTAAGCGTATGACTCCAAGTGTCTTCTGTTTCAAATGTTTTCTTAGCCTGTTTTCTGATCTGATAAGTAGATTGCAGATGTAGGGAGCTCTCACACACATTTACCTTCAAGAAGCAGAAGAAAGTATACCACCCACGCTTCTTTATCCCAGATATAGAACACACTTGGTTGTATATTGGGTTGATGGAGGCCTTTGACAGACCATTTCAAAGTGTAAGAAAGAAAATTAGAAACTAAACTATAAAGGCTTGTCTATTATAAAGTGGTAGCTGGCAGAAAGAATTGAACAGTAAATACCACTTTGGATATTCATTGTTATATGGGAAAATTCTGCTTTTATAATTATTTCCCAGAATTGATTTGTAGGTGTAAGCCTCCTTTTTGGATGTCTATAAGATTTTTCCCAAGCAAGGGGGCAGGCAGATTTATTGGAAAGCAAAAGAGTGTGTTGGCATTTGATAATTTTTATTTTGAATAAGTAAGTTTAAATTGAGATTCCAGAGGTGGCTAAGAAATCATAGTGAGGACCAATTAGAAATAGAACAAAGAAGCAGAGATTTTTTTTTTTTTTTTTTTTTTTTTTTGCGGTACGCGGGCCTCTCACTGTTGTGGCCTCGCCCGTTGCACGGAGCACAGGCTCCAGACGCGCAGGCTCAGCGGCCATGGCTCACGGGCCCAGCCTCTCCGCGGCATATGGGATCTTCCCGGTCCAGGGCACGAGCCTGTGTCTCCTGCATCGGCAGGCGGACTCTCAACCACTGCGCCACCAGGGAAGCCCAGAAGCAGAGATTTTTAAAAAAGAAATAAGTTTAGAAGCATTCAAGTTTAAATATTAGGAAAAATGAAATAAATGTGCTCATTGATCAGGAAAGACTTGAAACCTCTGGGAAAAAACCCCTAAAAACAATATTCTGCTCCCCAAACCTCCCCTTCCCCCAAGTTGCAAAACCAATTAAATGGGGTGTCAGCATAGGTGTCTCTATACTAGAGTCACCTAATAACAAATTCTTTTCGACCTTAAGCCTGACAGTTTCCCTCGCATTTCCTCCTCTTCCTTCATTGTCTCATTTCCTTTACTTTGTAAATCTGTTCTTAGAGTGTTAGCTTGTCCCACTCTCAGCAGCATGGCATCTATCATGCAGCTACCTCTAGACTTCCTTGGACCGGCTCACCAAATAGCATTCTTGACTTGTCATGGTCCCCTAGAGATTCAGTGTTCCCCATATTTGCCATTTGAATACCATCTTAATAGGAAATGGCACAGACTATTTCAGTCCTCTGGGATTTATTGCTTTTTCTTCTAATGTGTTCTTATATCCACATTTTATTGACTTTATAAAACTCCCACCCACCAAGGCCATTTTATTTTACTTATAATTATCAGAAATAGATATGGTCTGAGGATAGCAGCCTCTGGAGATAAGACTAGAGGACGCCCTAGGAATGAGAACTTAGCTGTGTGAAAAGGACAGTCGTTGTTTGAGAAATGGTATTGGCATATTGAGTTTTTATGCAATAATGAACAGGGTACAGCTGACAGCTGTTGCGGTAACGAGTGTGTGTGTGTCTCTGCTCAAAAGACCTCCTTGTTATTCCCTTGGTTATGATAGCAGTGCTTCATCTGATTTCAAATCCTGTGCTTGCCATGGTTTAGTTATTCCTCTGACTTGTATTCTCTCTCTTTTGAAGACACACCCCCTCCTAGGTTACCTGGCTTCAACTGGTTCAGAAAAGATCCCAGCTGTGTCTTCAGATCCGTGCCCCCAGTGTGGTTTGCAGTATTGCATCACTGCTGCTTTAAATCCTTAGACCTTCAGCTTGTTTTCCCTCTTTTTTCATATCCCTGGGAGAGCTGCAGTCTTAAATACTGCTAGTTGACTTCAATGCTCTTACGTTATTTTTCAGTTCCTTCTAACATGGCACACCCCAAAGAGAAAACCCCAATGTGTCTTGTGAATGAGTTAGCCCGTTTCAACAAGATTCAACCTGAGTATAAGCTTTTGCGTGAGCAAGGTCCAGCTCACCGTAAGGTAAATATTGTCCATACTGCTTGTGCATTTATAACCCACTAGGAATGTTTTCTTTCTTTTTATACAGTTGCAAGTGGTTCTGTGATGCAAAATACATATTTTCAAACTGCTGAGGTTGTCTTAAAGAGACGCAAAAGTACAGATTGTTGGCGAGTCGCTTCTTTTTTCATCCTTGCAGAATGGGTCAGAGAAAAGATGTGCTTCTTTGGGGGATGTTTGGTTTTTAGAACTCCAATTAGTGTGTGGTTGTTTAGCATTCTGAATAGAGACAATTCCCAAGCACCTGTGAATGATTTCCTGTGAGTTTTCCAGGCTCTGGGCCTCCTGGCTTCTGCCTACCTCTGGCTCCTTTCCTGCTTGTTTGAAAGTGCATGTGTACCTTAGACTGGGCAGGGAGAGGAGGTGAATGGGAAGTCAGTTTTTCCACTTGTTAGCAATCAGATAAGAAGGTTTGAATATGAGAGGTAAAATTAGTCTCCCAGTGAGTGTTTTGGATTATCTCTGATTTCAGGTACCCTTCTCGTTCCCCTCATCTTAGAGGATGAAAGACTGACTGTAATTTGAATTTTTCCTATTTGTTATTCAGGAGTTCAGTCTTTGAAGCTTGTTTGATATCTGTGCTAATGTATCAATACATCTTGGAACTTAAATGTTTGCATATCTGGCTTTATCTTTTGCAGCTGTAGTATGAGACATAAGGAATTGGGCCTCCTGTTTCTGATCCTAGCCTTGCAGTAAGATGATATACTTTTATAAGGATGAGTTATTTGTCTCTTTATGCCTCATTTTTCTTGACATGCAAACCTCAAACCTTGAATGATACCAGGTTTCTCTTTTCATTTGACTAAAAGTAACATCAACCACAATCATAAATAGGCACCGTAGGATAGCACAGTTAGGTGAGTTGCCTTTGGAGTCAAACAGATCTGGGTTTGAATCTTAGCTTCTTACTAGCTGTGTGACCTTGGGCAAGTTGCTACTTTTTTGAACCTCAGTTTTCTCATCTGTAAAATGGGGATAATAATATCTACCAAATAATTCTATTGTGAGATATATTAAAGTGTGGAGCACAATGTCTGGCACATAGTAAATGCTTGAGAAATGGTACCTATTATTATTAGGCAATTATGCATTTAAGAAAAACAGAAATTTCCCACTCACATGAAGCTAGTTTTAATATTATTCTAAAGCATAATTATATTTGAAATGTTTCTTTACTTTTAGAAGGCAATTAGCCATTTTTTATAACTGTTCTGTTTCTTCTACAGGATTTTTTTTGCAGATCTTAACTTTGGGATTCCCTTTATTAACTGTTTTTGATATTTTTGGAAATATGTACTTTCTCACTTGAACTTTAGTACTTTAGGTAATTTGGCTGTGTGTTCAATCTGTAACTGCATTTTTTTTTTTTTTTTTTTTTTTTTTACCTACAAGTTGTTCAAAGAGGAAAAGTTATTCCCTCCTAGATGACTGTTAGCCTATTTAGAATGTCAGAGGTCTGGTGTACTTTTAATTCTGTCTGAACCAAGATCTAACCTCACTACCAAGCCTCCACACAGAAGGCAGCAGAGTAGCAGCAGCGCCGACGGGGACAGTCCTGGAGAAAGGCAAGACTGATCATGAAATTAACTGTTTTCTCTCTTTCAGCATTTTCCCCTTCCATGTCTTCCCATGAAAGGATCACAAAAATGACTCAGGGATTGCACAGGATTGCAGGCTTCTTCTGCCATTTGACCTTTCATGCCAGCCAGGGTTTTGAGTTCAGGCTATTGGTGCTTAAATGAGTAGCTTTATGAACTGCAGCATAAATATAGGAGACCCCTAATATTTCAAGGGGGATGAAGGATTCTTTTAATTTTTCCCCTTTGTGGAAGCTGTGCACTGAGGGAATCCTGAAGTTAAGACCTATAAGAAAAATCAGCTGTAAGGCAAGTTGGCCCCGTCCCTTTAGGCACCAAATTTAAATGACCTAGGCATACTCAAATTACCATTTCTCATGTGAATTATTTGTCAATGAAATAAGGTGATATTCTGTGATAAAGAAGAATGAGAAGAATAAAAGCTCCAAAGTAGTGAGTTTCAAACGTTGAAGTGCATCAGAATCACTTTGGGAGCTTGTTAAAAATACACATGCTCGGGTCTCCCCGTGTGCTGTTCAGTCGAAATCCCTGGGCACATGTATCTTACCAAGCTTCCCAGGTTATTCTTCAGATGCACACCAAAGTTAAAGAATCACTGAGCTGTGATGGGTCATGGTTTTTTTTTTTTTTTTTTGATAGAGTATTAGTCCAGTTCTGATCGGATTAACGTAACTTAATTTTACGAATGGAGTGTGCACGTGAGTTACCTTCATACTTAAAAAGGAAGAAAGAGGCTTGCCATTGTCAGTATTTGTTGAGGACAAAATTAGCTGTTTTGGATGCCTCCTCAGAGTTGAGTTCAGAAACGTTTTTAGATCTTTGCTTGCTGTGAATCTGATTTGCTTCTGCAAGTGGAAGCAGCGTCTGACTAGTGCAGTCTTAGGGAGGTAAAAGGCAACATTTTCGAACCTGGCTGACATTCCCAGATTTATTCGAGTTTTCGTCCTAATGGGGTTGTGTTTTCAGACCAGCGTACACAAACAAATTACAACATCAAAACAAATACTGTCTTCATTTGTATGAGGTACTACTGTGTGTCTAAATCAAGTTTGCTAAGTTTCTTCTGTGAGAAATAATGGGAAGACAATTTTCTATTTGGATGGCTTCCAAATCATCAGCATTTAATATTTTAATATATAAGAGAACATTTTTTAATCTCTGTACTTACCCCCATCTTTCAAAGCATAGGTTTTTCATGGAGTGCTGGGCAGTACAAATCAATGATATGTGTATCTTTTTGTGTTTATAAAAACAACGAAAAAGGGGATGAAGGGATAAATTATCAAGTTAATGACCAGGCCTTTTAAACCATGACCATAAATTATGTTCAAGGACCAAGTGACATATTATAGTCAACATCAGGTTTCATGAATTGAGAGCTCACAATTTTCATTTGTAGGTGTTTACAGTACAGCTAACACTTGGAGATCAGCACTGGGAAGCTGAAGGAACTAGTATTAAAAAAGCCCAACACACAGCTGCTGCCAAAGCTTTGGAAGGAACAAAGTTTCCTAAACCTATAGTCCGCCCTTTTCGTAGCGAAGGAAGGAATCCAGGTATTATGCGTGGGCCAAGACAGGTTCCTTTCAAAAGTGTGTCTAGAGGTATCCGTTTAGTATGTATATGAATTCTTTCTTAACTAACTTGTTGGTTTTGAAAGCACAGAGTTTGCACTACCGGTGGCAAATGCTTATACTTTTCAGGTCTTAGCCTTACTCTAAAGCAGTGGTTCCCAGGCTCCAGTCCCTCCACTCCTGCTGGTCTGGAGAGGTGGTCGTAGGAGGTGAGGGATGTCGCCAGATCATTTCCGAGACTTTTAGAAAAGCCTAATGAAAATACATGTTTTCTTTTGATAAGGTTGTATAGATGCCAAGAATGTGGGTTTTAGCTAAAATCACTTCAACTCTGTGTGGTCATATTGATTATAACATGTTGATCATAACCCCTGATTATCAGTTTTATGTTTCCTGATCATTAACAAGAATGAGAAAATGTTTTAAATATTTGTTTCTTAAATACAAACCAGGAGGTAATATCTCTTCAAGCAAGGGCCCAACTGGGGAGAATACTGATAAAGAGGAGTGTCTGGCGAGAGCTTGGGAACCACTGACCTGGAGGCTGTATGTAGAAGTGGCTGTTTTACGAGAGTTAACCGCTCCAGTACACGAAATCATCCCAAGCCCTTTGCACTTGGGAATGATCTGGGAAGATCTCAAAAGATCTTGGTCACACCTTTCTTGTTGCTTTTGATTGCTTTGTGGTATTCTTTCTTTAAATTTATTCTCTACTTCAGATAAATTTTATGGTCAGAGCTGCTCTTAAAATGCACTGTTTGAATTGTGTAAAAAATATAATTCTGATGTTAGCTAGAGAGAGGTTGGTTACTCATGTGACCCTCTGACTTTGCAAACTCAAAGATATTCTTATAAATTTGATTGATGCACTAAATTTAGTCAAACCAGTTATGGTCAGAATCAAGTCATTTTTATTTTCCTCTACATACATCCTAAAGAGGCATTTTAAAGTGGATTTTTGTGTGCATTTAAATCGAACTTTGCCATTGCTAGTGTTGTTCTGTGTTTGATATTAAAGTGTTGTTTTTAAATGTGATTGTGCACCTACACTAATCTTTCCAGGCTGTTTTTCTTTTTAAATGATTTTTAAAGGTTTATGAATTGGATGAAATGAGAGGGGGAAAAAAAAGAAGATGAATAATGAGTATTTTCTAAAGTTGCTATTTCTGAGATAACCCAAGATATACTTGCTCCTGTTGTATACGGCAGCAGAACTCATTTTTCTAACAAGTATTACCACAAGTCAGATCCCATTATAAGTATCAAGAATGAAACATCCAGTGCTTCCCTGGTGGTCCAGTGGTTAAGACTACGTGCTTCCACTGCTGAGGGTGCAGGTTCAATCCCTGATCGGGGAAGTTCCACATACTGTGAGGTGTGGGCCCCGCCCCCCCCCCAAAAAAAATTAAGAATGGAAACCTCTAAATATTTTGTGGGTCTCATCTGACTTCTCCAGATAGAATTGACTTGTCTCCTCCTCAGTGATCCTGCACCTTTCCTTATAGCACACATAATGTTGTATTGTAGTTCTTTGAGTGTGTTTTGTGTTCTTTGAACTCCTCTGGGACAAGAATTGTGTTCAAGCTTAGCACAGTACTCTGCCTCCAGTTAGTACTGAATAAATGCATTGTTCTATGAAATAGCGTGTACAAACATCCTTCTAAGTGTAAGCCAGTCAGTCAGTACAACCAAAGTTAGGCTGGTTGAGTATTCCCAAACAAGGAAATGATTTGGACGGTCCTATGGGATTTTTTAATCATGGACTTTGATGTGTATTAGAACCTATTTCTGACAGCTGGCTTTCACTGCTAACATCTTGTGTTACACTGATGCTCCCCTAAGAGCCGTTACAGTATATTTTGTGCTGCTGACTGTGTATTAGTACTTAGAAATCACAGCAGATTCTTGGATTTCCTGACCTGATGCCTAGCAGTGAAGTACTTAGATCTTTTCCTGAAATACATCATGAATCCAATTAGTAGAAAGCATGCTCTTCTTTTTGATTTTAGTGAGTGTCATTCTCATATCAGAAAAAAACAATTCTTTGTGTTGATTCTGTGTTGCAGAAAGCATAACCCCTACTGTAGAGCTAAATGCACTGTGCATGAAACTTGGGAAAAAACCAATGTATAAGCCCGTCGACCCTTACTCTCGGATGCAGTCCACCTATAACTACAACATGAGAGGAGGTGCTTATCCCCCAAGGTACGTGTTTGTTTTCGTTTCAATACAGGTGAAGATATATTTGATCTTTTACATAGAATAATAAGATCTGTAGATTGTAGAGCGCATAATGGTTTGGTCCTCTTTGGCCTGCCACATGCTAAAGTCAGTCTTAATTGTCTTGGTGTCATTGGAACTGTGTCTTGATGCTCTTTTAACTCCTGTCATTGGAAAGGGCCTGAGCACATTCCTCACGAGCGGTACGGCTCGTGCCCCAAGCTATCTGGTTAAAGCTTTCACCCTTCTAACTGCTTTGTGCAACTGAGTCATATTTTTACTTTTTAAACAAAGATGGCCTAATGATTTTATTTTATTTTTTAAAATTTATTAATTTTTTTTTTTGGCTGTGTTGGGTCTTCGTTGCTACGCGCGGGCTTTCTCTAGTTGCAGTGAGTGGGGGCTACTCTTCGTTGCGGTGTGTGGCCTTCTCATTGCGGTGGCTTCTCTTGTCACGGAGCACGGGCTCTAGGGCATGCGGGCTTCAGTAGTTGTGGCGTGTGGGCTCTGTAGTTGTGGCTCATGGGCTCTAGAGCGCAGGCTCAGTAGTTGTGGCGCATGGACTTAGTTGCTCCGTGGCACGTGGGATCTTCTCGGACAAGGGCTCGAACCCGTGTCCCCTGCATTGGCGGGCGGATTCTTAACCACTGTGCCGCCAGGAAAGTCCCAAACTGAGTCATATTTGAACATGATTCGTGCAACACCACAATTCTCAGCATTCACAGATTTCCTGATTATTGTTTATTGGGTACTTTTTGACTGGTGAACTTACACGTGTGTTTGTAAATAGCCTTGGTATACAGATGCAGTAAAATATTAATTGAAACCTGAAAATGCCATGCGTTAAAAACCTTCTGCTTGTGGTCATAAGACACTAGTGGATAGACTGATGATCAAACTGGAGGTCTTCATTTCCCTGCCCTACTTTGGGGTAGGAGGGAGGTGGAGGCCAAAGCCATTTTAAAAATAGAAACCAGGGCTTCCCTGGTGGTGCAGTGGTTGAGAGTCCGCCTGCTGATGCAGGGGACACGGGTTCATGCCCCGGTCCAGGAAGATCCCACATGCCGCGGAGTGGCTGGGCTCATGAGCCATGGCCGCTGAGCCTGCACGTCCGGAGCGTGTGCTCCGCAATGGGAGAGGCCACAACAGTGAGAGGCCCGCGTACCGCAAAAAAAAAAAAAAAAAAAATAGAAACCAGCCTCCACCAGGCTATAGGATATTGGGATTTACAGAAATGAGGGTCCTTTCTAAAAGACGTCTGTTAAAAAAATTTCCATCCTTTTCTGGAGACACGGAAGCGTGAATCTCAGGTACGAGAAAGTAGAGCAAGTTAAGTTTTCTGTCTCAGCCAAAGTCTAATCTATTTTAGATTTTGTAAATATGGGTTAGCTTTATAAATTGAACTCATATAATTTGTAAGGCAGTGTATTTTGTGGAACATAAACAGTATTTGCTCATACCATGTGGCAATTCTAATGCAGCATAAACATGGGAAATCTCTGGATGTACTGATGAGGAGTCATTATTGGCGAGCAAACGCTGATGTGATCAGGACCTGTGATGAAGGAAATACCTGGAATTTGTCAGAGAATGTATGGTGACTTACCTGAGACTAATTTTCCTTACCCCCCTCTATTTTTAGGTACTTTTACCCATTTCCAGTGCCACCTTTACTTTATCAAGTTGAACTTTCTGTGGGAGGACAGCAATTTAACGGGAAAGGAAAGACGAGACAGGCTGCGAAACATGACGCTGCTGCAAAAGCTTTGAGGACCCTGCAGAACGAGCCCCCACCTGAGAGGCTGGAGGTGAGGAGAGAGCAGAGCTGGGGCTCCTTGACGCTTGGGTGTAGCAGGAAGGTGGTACGGAAGACACCATCTCCGTTGCTTTCTCTAAGGGAATGTATTGAGAGTTGTCCCTAATGTTTGTTATTTGATAGCTTACAAGTTTTTATACCCTGTAGCTTTCTTGCCTTTCTTCCCCCTTAAAAAAAATGTCTTAGCAAGAAAGGTCAGGTGCCTTCTTTTGTGCTCAGTGGCATAGTTTTGAGTGAACATGTTAGAAAGATTGTGGACTCACTTGACTTGTGACAAACATGCCTGGCTGAATGGTGCTGAAGATTATGCTTTCAGAATCTGTGATTTATGGTACCAGGTTAGAGGGTTTTCTAAAGCCATTTTGACCAGTCTTTCTTTCTTTCTTATCTTGAAGTGCCAGTTATCCATTGCTGCTTAACACACTATCACAAAAATTAGTGGCTTAAACACCTACAGGCCTTTATTTTGCTCACAAGCCTGCAGTTTAGGCAGGGCTTGGCACGGGGAGCTTGTCTGCTACACGTAGCTTGGGCTGAGGCAGCTCTGCAGGGGCTGGAGGATCTCTTGCAAGATGGCTCCTTCACATGGCTGGTGAGTTGTTGCTGGCTGTTGCCTGGGAGCTGAGAGGGGGCTTTGGTCTGGGGACCTCAGTTCCTCTCCTAGTTAACCTTTGCAGAGATTGTTTACACATGCTCACAGTGTGATGGCTAGGTTCCAAAGGTGAGCATTCTAGAAGACAGGAAATGGAAGGAGCTGCCAGTTTCTTAGGACCTAGGCCCAGAAGTCAGCACACCGTCACTTCTGCCATATTCTATAGGTCAAGCAGGCACAGAGCCCAGATTCAAAAAGAGGAGGTACAGAATCTCACTTTTTGTACTGAGGTAAAATTCACATAACATAATTTCACAATTTTAAGTGTATAATTCCGTGACTTTTAGTATGTTCACAATGCTGAGAACCTCACTTCTGGATGAGAGGAGTATCAAAGAACTTGGGGGCTGTTTTATTTTTTGGCCACACCATGCAGCTTGTGAGATCTTAGTTCCCTAACCAGGGATTGAACCCGGGCCCTCGGCAGTGAGAGTGCGGAGCCCTAATCACTGGGCTGCCAGGGAATTCCCTTGGGGGCTGAGTTTTAAAATTACCACAATAGGTAAAGGATTTGAACTCTGTGACTAAATAGGAATATGGGTCTTAGAAAATCAGTGATTGCATGCCATTGAGGGTCCAGAGTTGCAGGAGAAACCCACTGAGTTAGAAAACATTGAGATTTCATGATTCTGTTTAATCATAGTATGAAATGCCTCCTGAAAACATCCCTGGGAAGCATTTGACTTTTCTTCCTCAAGAAACAAGTCCTCAGAGAATAAGAAGATCTTGCACAGAACATTGGGCTAAATGGGCGATGATAGGTATGCAGTTGAAGGGCCCCTTGGCAGGGTGCTTGCTGAGGTCCATTGTGTCCCGCTGTCCCCCAGGGCGACCCAGCTCAGGGTGGTGCTCCGTGGCTTCATGGCTGCTGTGCAGGAAGGTTTTGTGTTTCTTCTGTTACAGTGCATTTCCATCTTGAGTGTCATCACGCATTTTAACAGAGATGGTCTGTTTCCTGGGTCCACTGAGGACCAAATAAAGGAGAATGGACTCTAACTTAGAAGAGGAGAATTTAGTGAAGTGAAAGGATGAAGTCTTCCGTTGTGAGATTTGTTAAAAACACCAAAGGTAGTGAAATCTGAGTTAGTTTTGGAGGCTTCATTTTTTGAGTTGACTTTGGTGCTAATATAATTGGAGTCAGATGGAGTAGGTATTTCTTGGTTCTTTCTAGCCAGCAGTTGTTAAACCATCGCTGAACAGTGGTATGTGTGTTGTCTGCTTCAGAATCACTCGAGAAGTTAAAAAAAAAAAAAATTCCTTGGTCTAACCCGCGTGAATCTAGATTCTAATGCAGTGGGTCTAGCCAGGAGTCTGGCTTTTTCTTTTTTTCCTTTTTTTTTTTTTTTCTGGCTGTGCTGCGCGGCATGTGGGATCTTAGCACCCTGACCAGGGATCGAACCCACGCTGCCTGCAGTCGGAGCGTGGAGTCTTAACCACTGAACCACCAGGGAAGTCCCGCTTTTTTTTTCTTTTTTAACATGCTCTTAGAGTACCTCTAAAGCACAGTCAGGGTTTGGGAATCCCAGGTCCTAAGTATTTTCAGTGCTTCCCAGGCAGTTTTCCCCCTTGGAATCCTCCTTGGAAGTATGTACTCACCATATTGCTGCAAAGGGAAAGTGCCCGTCAGTGTCTCAGGATAACTCACGGAGCAGTTGGTTGGCTCAGGTCTTGAGGTCAGGGGCTGTAGTGGACACCCTCACCTCGGCTCATCTGACGTTCTATAAGCAGCTTGGTTGGGAGTCATGATCATCACTTGTGCCCCTTTTTTCCTCCTCTTTGTCCCTTTTCTAATTCTGTATGGTTTGAAGTAGAGACTTCAGAAATGAGGATCATTAACTAGGATATGACCTTTTCTTTGAGATAATAAGTGAAACACTTGGCTTCCCACCTAAATGAGCTGCCCCTGGTCTACCAGGCCCCCTGGAGGGTGGGCAGCAGGGGAGAAAGACATTTTTAAAAGACAGCTTTAATTTTTTTTCTTATAAGTAATGCCTGTGAACTATAAAAATTTCAAAACTCAAAAAAAAAGAAAAAAGAAAAACAAATGCTGTATAAATTTACCACTTGTAGATAGTCACTGTAAACATTTTTGTGGATGTCAGTGCACATATAAGTAAGTACGTGCACCTGTTTCACGAAAATGGGACGATATTGTACAGTAACCACCTTTTTTTCACTGAAGTGCTCATTATGAATATGTTGTCATGCCATTTACTTGTAATTCCACGGAGGACTCAAATTCAACATGGTTCTAAGTACTTTTTTTTTTTTTTTTTTTTTTTGGCCACACTGCACAGCATGTGGGATCTTAGTTTCCTGACCAGGGTTCGAACCCACACCCCTTGCACTGAAAGTGCAGAGTCTCAACCACTGGACCGCCAGGGATGTCCCTTAAGCACTTATTAATGGCTGCACAGTGTTCCATTGTATGAGCATGCCAGTTTATTATTTCAGCAACAGAGCCTTGGTTTTTAGGTTGTTTGCAGTTTTTCCTGTTATAAAAATAGGTAGTGAAGAACATTGTTGTAGTTAAATCTTTGTGTATGTCCGTGATTATTTCTATGAGCCACAGTCCTAGAAGTGGAATTGCATGGTAACGTATATGGCCAAGTTCCCCACCAGGAAGATGGTACCATTTTAGGCCTCTGCCCACAGGGCCTGAGTAGCCTGTTTGCCCACAGCCTGCCAGCACTGGAAATTATCATTTTAAACAAATTGTCCATTTTGCTATTGAAAATTTTTAGCTCATGTGGTCATGTGGTGGATCAATTCACCTTCTCTAAAACATAGCCAATAAAGCTGGCGGCTTCTGTCTAAGACAGGTGTGGTCTGGTCCCTTGATGACAGGCACTGTGCTCGGCTTACCCTAAAGGTAAACAGCAGCACTGCCCCTCCCCGTGTGGAGCTTGGTTGAATGGAGTATCATCAAAAAGTGCAGTGCTAGGATGGAAGTAGCAAGTATCATGAGAGCATAAAACGTCTTGTTTAGGTAGGAGTACTGATGGTGCATTGAGGAAGAGTCATTTAAGCTCAGACTGAAGGTGAGCAGAAGAGCAGGGGAAGTACATTCCCAGCAGAGGGAGCAGCTTGAGCAGAGGTCCTGAGTTGGAAAAGCACCTCTATTCTATTCTGTTCTGTTCCTGTCCTGTCCATGGCTTGTGCTAAGAAAGGATGACTAATAAGTGTTGAGGTGTTAGGAGTAAGATGGTCATAACTACAGTATCTGTAATAGAGAGAAACAGGAGCTAGCCTACTATGTCCATTAGTAGGGAAATGGTTAAATAAATGAATACATTTATCCCAGGAGTATCAGAGTGTGGTAGATCTATTTATGTGGATGTGAAAGAAGGCCCATAATGTATTGAATGGGGGGGAATCATGATCCAGAGCTGTCACTACGTGTATAGTGTGATTGTGTTAAGTAATCAAAAGCGCCAGCTGTGTGTGTATGTATCTGTATATATTTGCGTGTGCATAGTTTCTATCTTGAAGCTTATGGCAAACTTTAAAAGTAGTTTTCTCCTGGTGGTAGTGGTAGAGGACAGACTTTTTTTAAACTGTACTGTTTGAAGTTTTCTTTTTTTAAATACTACTTCTGAAAAACTAAATAAATGCAGTTCTTCCTGGTCTTGAGTTCTTATCGTCACTTGAGCTGGGGACATATTTAAGTAGGACTAAAACTAAAATTGGAGACCTTAATCTTCATTATACTATCAGGGTCCATTGGACCCAATTTTCATTTTTGAGCTTTCTCTAGCTCTGTATGAATTGATATTGCATGACTTTTATTTTTTTTCTAGAGGTTTTAAAAAGAACAAAGAGAAAACATACTTATTTTTGAAAGTAGAATAATGATTTCTGTCTTAAAATGATCATGTGGGTCCTTTGGATCCTTTTATAAATCTTTACATTATGGACTCTTAATTTTCCTATGCTTTGAAACATTTTGCTGCTGTCCTCCTACATATCATTTCAGCACTCTTCATCATATTTTCCCAAATATGCAATAAACAAGACTAAAATAATAAGAAAGTGGAAGAATGATGAAATCCCTGGGTGGATGATACAGTAGTGAAATAATTGTCATTATTGCATCATCCTTTAATGCTCTTACTGCATTGCCTAATGTGTCACATTATCTTTCAAGAAGATACAAAAGAAGACTGGAGACACCATCTTTTTACTCTACTTTTAGCTTTTGTTGAACCCAGGAGAGACTTCAGAATTTTTCTTTTTCCATCCGTACTGGCAAAGAGAAGAAAATTGTTGGAGGAAGACATCTTCATTTTTAGGCAAGTCAGAAGATGAATGCAGAGAGACAAACAGCAGCATTCTAGACTCTAATGGTGATGGTGAGATTGAGTGTTGACGTGACTCAGACTGGGAGTCTTCAGATGTTACGTTAGATAAGTTTTCCCAGACTTGAAGAGTCGGCAGGTGAACTGTGTATTTCTATGGTGTATGAAAAAGAAATGTGCATTCTCTTCTGGTCAGTCATTCAACAGGAAGGACTTCGCTGCACAATATTTTGCAACAAGAACTGGACCATCCTGTTTTTTTTTTCTAAAAACTTTGTGTGGCAACATTCTCTCATCTTATATGATGTTTGGCCACCAGAGTTTTCTCACCACTTAATGTCCACAAAATAACTGGATACATATAGAAAGAGGTGTATGTATTAGAAGGAAATTGATGATACAACAATGAAAAAAAATCATTAGATCCTTCTTTTGGTGTTTATAAATCTAGAAATGAAAGCATTTTGTATTGGGTTGGCCAAAAAGTTCGTTCAGTTAGTGAATCCGTTCAGTAATGTTCTTTGTGAAAATGAAAAATGTGTCTTTTATTTTTACTTAAAACCGAACGAACTGTTTGGCCAGCCCAGTAGTTACGGAGCAAAGAAGATGGCTTTTCTCCCTTCAACAAAGTTATGAGTCAGTTTCAAAAGTAATGTGTTTTGACAATACCAGTACAAGAAGAATCAGAATCATGATAAGCTAGAACCCATTGGAGGTGGATTTGAAATCTGGCATCATCACTGTGGGCAGTGCTCAAAATTCAGGCGTGACAGCTGGTGAGCAGTTAGTTGGATTTAATGACCTTGCCCATTTTGGGTATATGTACCTTCCTTCCTGACTACAAACCTGGAATAAAAACTTAGGTTTGTTATTTTAATTTTTTATTGAAGTCTCTAATGAAATGATTTTTGTTGTCCTTTTATTCTGTATGTTATTTGTAAAATGTCTTTAAATATAGAAAAATAAAGAGGGCCCATTGGAGCCAGATGGTAAATGGTGATTACTATTTTTCCCTGGCATATTGAGGGTTAAGCATGGTTCAGAGTGTTTTTTTCTTTTCTTAATGTTGCCTAGATTTTATTGCTGAACCATACACTATGGGATTGATGTTAACAGTAATTCCCACTTCATGAAGGTAAGACTGAGGGCCCACTACACTTTCCTTATCTCACTGGGAATGGTATTTGTGGATTTGTTTTGAGTCATTTGCTGCTTCCCCCATTGCAACATTTTGTCCAGTCCAGATAATATTAAAATTATTTATGTAAAAGAGCAGCATAATCTCACTTCCAGATAAATGTATATCTTTGTTTCCTGTTTTGCATTTTTATTTTACTGGCTGCTTTGTCCCTTTTGCAATTCCTTTAGAAGCGATACCTTCGAGCAGTGAATCTCAACTCTGTTAGTAAAATCACCTGGGGACTTAAAAAAAAAATCAAATACTATATATAAAACAGATATCCTGGGACTTCACTGGTGGCACAGTGGTTAAGAATCCAATGCAGGGGACACGGGTTTGAACCCTGGTCCAGGAAGATCCCACATGCTGTAGAGCAAATAAGCCCATGTGCCACAACTGTTGAGCCTGCGTTCTAGAGCCTGCGAGCCACAACTACTGAAGCTTGCGTGCCTAGAGCCTGTGCTCTGCAACAAGAGAAGCCACCGCAATGAGAAGCCCACGCACCGCAACGAAGAGTAGCCCCCTCTCGCCACAACTAGAGAAAGCCTGTGTGCAGCAACGAAGACCCAACGCAGCCAAAAAAAAAAAAATATCCAGGCCCTATCTGCAAAAATTTGAGTTCTCTTATCTGGAGCAGGGCTCTGGCATCTGTATTTGTAAAGCTCCCAAGTGATTCTAATGCTGCTATGGTTGAGAACTACGGCTGAGAGTTTAAAATTTAGTAGTAGACCATTGTTTTTTATCAGACTTATGTGGAACCTCAATATGCAAAATAGAAAAATAACGTTTCATTAGTAAAACGTATAAGTTTGAACTTTAGAATATTTATAAAAGGCAATCAATGAGAATGATTTATGTGAATTTTCACAACACAAAATTATACTATATATTGTTTTGGTCCATTTGAAAAAGAAAAGCCACATGGCTGGGAAAGATCCAGTCCCATTTTGGAATAGCAGTTAACTCTTCTATGGGAAGAAGAGTGAGAAGGGCTTCATTCATTGTTTTCCTTATAAAAGCAAAAAAAAAATTGGTGTCAGTAGTGTCTAGTGTTGGCATTTGTTAAATCCAGCGCCATTGCCCGTCACATTATTATCTGTACTTTTCTGTATGTTTGAAATAGGTCATAACTAAGAATAAAAGTTAAAAGGAATTGAGCTGATATAGTGAACAAAAAAATGAAAATTGGGGTACATGCATGGCAGTTGAAGTATTATCATCCTCATCACCTGGTTTCTTTCCAAATTTGGTTCTTGTTGCACCTAAGGAAAACATTCTCATTGACATAGTTATTTATCATGAGAGTGGACCAGTTTTTAAAATAACTCATTTATTTAAAAAATCTGTGGATACTCTTCAGATAAACAGCTGTCGGAAAACTTGTTTGTGTACAAAAATGAATTAGCCTGTTAGCACAAGTTAATGTGTTGATGGTCTCTAGTGTGTTACTGTTTGGTATGAAACACATACTTTTCTTTGTTGCTTTTCAAAAAATTAAGGTAAAATATATAGATAATATGAAGGATGCCATTTTAACCATTTTTTAAGTGTATAGTCATATGACATCAAATATATTCTCAATGTTACGTAACTATCACCACTGTCCATTTTTAAAACATTTTCATCATCTCACACAAAAACTCTTGTACACATTAAACAAAACTCCACCTTCCCCCCGTCCTCATCCCCTGTAAACTCTGTCCTGCTTCTGTCTCTGCACTTGCCTGTTCTGGATACCTTGTATAAGTGAATATTTGTCTTTTGTGTCTGGCTTATTTCATTTATCGTAATGTTTTCAGGGTTCATCCATGTTGTAGCTTGTTTCACAATTCCATTCCTTTTTTTTTTCCCCCATTCCTTTTTAAGACTGAGTAATATTCCATTGGATCAGTAGTCCACATTTTGTTTTTCCATTCATCTGTTGATGGATGCTTGGGTGGTTATCATCTTTTGGCTATTGTGAATAATGCTGTTATGAACACTGATGTACAAGAATCTGTCCCTGCTGAGTATATATTTAGCAGTGAAATTGCTGGATCGTATTGTAATTCTATGTTTAACTTTTTGAGGAACCACCATACCGTTCTCTACAGAGGTTATACCATTTTACATTCCCACCAGCAGTGTACAAAGATTCCAATTTCTGCACATTCTCGACAACACCTGCTATTGTCTATGGCTGTCCTTACGGGTGTGAAGTGGTATCCCATTGTAGTTTTGATTTGCATTTCTCTATGACTAGTGACGTTGAGCATTTGTATATCTTCTCTGGAGAAATGTCTATTCAAATTCTTTCTCCATTTTTGAATTGCATTGTTTGTTGTTGTAGTTCTTTATATATTCTGGACATTAATTCTTTATCAGATATATGATTTGCAAATATTTTCCTCCATTCTGTGGGTTGTCTTTGCTCTCTTAATCATGTCCTTCAATGTACTGAAGGTTTTTTTGGTTTCTTTTTGTACAAAAGTTTTAAATTTTGAGTCCAATTTATCTATTGGTGTTCTTTTTTTAAAATTAATTAATTAATTAATTGGTTGGTTGTGTTTGGTCTTCGTTGCTGCATGCGAGCTTTCTCTAGTTGCTTGTGGCGAGCGGGGGCTGCTCTTCATTGCGGTGCCCGGGCTTCTCATTGCGGTGGCTTCTCTTGTTGCGGAGCATGGGCTCTAGGCACGTGGGCTCTAGAGCGCAGGCTCAGTAGTTGTGGCGCACGGGCTTAGTTGCTCCGCGGCATGTGGGATCTTCCCGGACCAGGGCTCGAACCCATGTCCCCTGCATTGGCAGTCAGATTCTTAACCACTGTGCCACCAGGGAAGTCCTATTGGTTTTCTTTTGTTGCCTATGCTTTTGGTGTCATATCCAAGAAATCATTCCCAAATCCAGTGTCATGAAGCTTTTCCCTTGTATTTTCTTCTAAAAGCTTTATACTCTTAGCCCTTATGCTTAGGTCTTTGATCCATTTTGAGTTAATTTGTGTGTGTGGTATGAGGTAAGAGTCCAACTTCATTTTTGTGTGTGTGGTATCTGGTTTTCCCAGCACTATTGTTGAACATGCTTCCTTTTTAAAATACAGTATTTTTTGTTGTTGTTCTTGTTTAAACCTATTTAAAAAATAAATTTCAAACCAAACCTCTTTGGAACTCTAGCCTTCTAAGACACCTTGCTTGAAGATTTCTGGCTTTAAGGATTCACTCATAAAAAGGCAGGCCCTCTTTCTCCTTATGATTTAAATAACAAGCATAAAAGTGTGTTTGCCTTAATTAATTACCAGAAGTTGCTATGCAAGCAGTTTTGACCAGGTAGTGAGTGAAGTGAAACCAGATTGGAAAGAAAACATTATCATCATGGAAGGAGAGAAAGAATTACAGTGTCTGGTTAAATTTACTTATACAGGATTATATTCTTAATTAATTTTTTTTATTTAGAATTTTCCTTCTTTTAATTATAGCTTGAAATATGGATCCTGTGTTAGGGTTAGGATCTACCTGATAAACCTAAGGAAATGCACAACAAATCAAATCCTGGATGGTGCTACATCTTGCCTATTCAGTGATTTCAGCCTTGGGTTCCTGTCATATAGTTCTTATCTTGGAAATAGGATTTTACAAATTCTTTGACAAAAGAATCCCAGTAATAAGAAAAATACAGCTGTCTTGCCATGTTTTGGGGTCACTTTGCTATTACTGAGCTTATCTCATTTCTTGTATTATCACTGCCACACAGTATAGACTCCATGTGGTCCGTGTGCACAGAGAAGATCTCTGCCCCTCTGTAGTCCCAGCCTGTGGAGGACTGTAAATGAACCTTGTTACAAAGCTGGAGTCAGCTTTTGTTCAAGGTTCTTTATTAGTTTGCACCTTGCATTTTTGCCAGCAGCAGTTAAGTATGAGACACGTGGCGGTTTTGTAATTGTTCCACTGCATCTTTTTTAAAAAAGTGGTTTCCAGGGATTTTTTTTGTCCAAATAAGAAACCCACATACCTAGGTGGAGAGACTTACATTGGTCCTTGCCATGCCCCACATAGACTGTACTTGGAATTTTTCCAGAATGTGGCTTGCCAGTCCTTGAGGGGGCTTCAGGAGTCCCTCTTCCTGAGCGGCCGTGGCTCACTACAACGCGATTAGACTGATCCATACCCAAAGGCCTGTTATGTGTGGACTGTTTATGTTGGATTTATGAGGTAGAAACTAGCCAAAGTTTGATAGGACACTTTTTTTTAACCTTTTAATTTCAGTGACACATGGAACACATGTGGCTCTGTTCACGGGGTTACTGCTGCATCCATAAAGCCTAGTTTCAGTGCTTTTAAGGTTTATCATCACAGCTGGGATCTTGACCGCTTTAACAAGAGTTCACTACTAACCAGTTATTCTTCCTTTAGGTGAATGGAAGAGAATCAGAAGAAGAAAATCTCAATAAATCTGAAATAAGTCAAGTGTTTGAGATTGCACTTAAACGGAACTTGCCTGTGAATTTTGAGGTAAGCTTATTTTACACATCTTTATACTGTTGGTGTTCATCATCGGAATTGTATTTTTCTTAAATAACATTGGAATGATAATCATATATATGTGAATCTTCAAATTTAAGATTCAAACTTTATACTTATTTATTTATTTATTTATTTATTTTTAAGTAATCATGTTTTATTAACAGAAGAATATACAAGTTTTTTTTGAATTTTATTTTTTTTATACAGCAGGTTCTTATTATCCATTTTATACACATCAGTGTATAGATATCAATCTCAATCTCCCAATTCATCCCACCACCACCACCCCCTGTCCCCCCCGCCCCCGCCGCTTTCCCCCCTTGGTGTCCATACGTTTGTTCTCTACATCTGTGTCTCAATTTCTGCCCTGCAAACCGGTTCTTCTGTACCATTTTTCTAGGTTCCACATATATGCATTAATGTACGATATTTGTTCTTCTCTTTCTGATTTACTTCACTCATATGACAGTCTCTAGATCCATCCACGTCTCTACAAATGACCCAATTTCGTTCCTTTTTATGGCAGAGTAATATTCCATTGTATATATGTACCACATCTTCTTTATCTATTCGTCTGTCGGTGGGCATTTAGGTTGCTTCCATGACCTGGCTATTGTAAATAGTGCTGCAATGAGCATTGCGGTGCATGTGTCTTTTTGAATTATGGTTTTCTCTGGGTATATGCCCAGCAGTCGGATTGCTGGATCATATGGTAATTCTATTTTTAGTTTTTTAAGGAACCTCCGTACTGTTCTCCATAGTGACTGTATCAGTTTACATTCCCACCAACAGTGCAAGAGGGTTCCCTTTCTCCACACCCCAACAAAAACAACAGAATTCGTTGTTTGTAGATTTTCTGATGATGCCCATTCTAACTGGTGTGAGGTGATACCTCATTGTAGTTTTGATTTGTATTTCTCTAATAATGAGTGATGTTGAGCAGCTTTTCATGTGCTTCTTGGCCATCCGTATATCTTCTTTGGAGAAATGTGTATTTAGGTCTTCTGCCCATTTTTGGACTGGGTTTGTTTTTTTAATATTGAGCTGCATGGGCTGTTTATATATTTTGGATATTAATCCTTTGTCCGTTGATTCATTTGCAAATATTTTCTCCCATTCTGAGGGTTGTCTTTTTGTCCTGTTTATGATTTCCTTTGCTGGTAAAAGCTTTGAAGTTTCATTAGGTCCCATTTGTTTATTTTTGTTTTTATTTCCATTACTCTAGGAGGTGGATCAAAAAGGATCTTGCTGTGATTTATGTCAAACAGTGTTCTTCCTATGTTTTCCTCTTAAGAGTTTCATAGTGTCCGGTCTTACATTTAGGTCTCGAATCCATTTTGAGTTCATTTTTGTGTATGGTGTTAGGGAGTGTTCTAATTTCATTGTTTTACATGTAGTTGTCCAGTTTTCCCAGCACCACTTATTGAAGAGACTGTCTTTTCTCCACTGTATATCCTTGCCTCCTTTGTCATAGATTAGTTGACCATAGGTGCGTGGGTTTATGCCTGGGCTTTCTATCTACTGTTCTATGTTTCTGTTTTTGTGCCAGTACCATACTGTCTGGATTACTGTAGCTTTGTAGTATAGTCTGAAGTCAGGGAGTCTGATTCCTCCAGCTCCGTTTTTCTCCCTGAAGACTGCTTTGGCTATTCGGGGTCTTTTGTGTCTCCATACAAATTTTAAGATTTTTTGTTCTAAGTCTGTAAAAAAAAATGCCATTGGTAATTTGATAGGGATTGCATTTACTCTGTAGGTTGCTTTGGGTAGTATAGTCATTTTCACAATATTGATTCTTCCAATCCAAGAACATGGTATATCTCTCTGTCTGTTGGTGTCGTCTTTAATTTCTTTCATCAGTGTCTTATAGTTTTCTGCATACAGGTCTTCTGTCTCCTTAGGTAGCTTTATTCCTAGGTATTTTATTCTTTTTGTTGCAGTGGTAAGTGGGAGTGTTTCCTTAATTTCTCTTTCAGATTTTTCTTTAGTGTATAGGAATGCAAGAGATTTCTGTGCATTAATTTTGTATCCTGCAACTTTACCAAATTCATTGATTAGCTCTAGTAGTTTTCTGGTGGCATGTTTAGGATTCTCTATGTATAGTATCATGTCATCTGCAAACAGTGACAGTTTTACTTCTTCTTTTCCAATTTGTATTCCTTTTATTTCTTTTTCTTCTCTGATTGCCGCGGCTAGGACTTCCAAAACTATGTTGAATAACAGTGGTGAGAGTGGACGTCCTTGTCTTGTTCCTGATCTTAGAGGAAATGCTTTCAGTTTTTCACCATTGAGAATGATGCTTGCTGTGGGTTTGTCATATATGGCCTTTATTATGTTGAGGTAGGTTCCCTCTATGCCCACTTTCTGGAGAGTTTTTATCATAAATGGATGTTGAACTTTGTCCAAAGCTTTTTCTGCATCTATTGAGATGATCATGTGGTTTTTCTTCTTCAGTTTGTTAATATGGTGTATCATATGGATTGATCTGCATATATTGAAGAATCCTTGCATCCCTGGGGTAAATCCCACTGGTGTTTGATCCTTTTAATGCGTTGTTGGATTCTGTTTGCTAGTATTTTGTTGAGGATTTTTGCATCTATATTCATCAGTGATATTGGTCTGTAATTTTCTTTTTTTTGTAGTATCTTTGTCTGGTTTTGGTATCAGGGTGATGGTGGCCTCATAGAATGAGTTTGGGAGTGTTCCTTCCTCTGCAGTTTTTTGGAAGAGTTTGAGAAGGATAGGTGTTAGCTCTTCTCTAAGTGTTTGATAGAATTCACCTGTGAAGCCATCTGGTCCTGGACTTTTGTTTGTTGGAAGATTTTTAATCACAGTTTCAATTTCATTACTTGTGATTGGTCTGTTCATATTTTCTATTTCTTCCTGGTTCAGTCTTGGAAGGTTATACCTTTCTAAGAATTTGTCCGTTTCTTCCAGGTTGTCCATTTTATTGGCATAGAGTTGCTTGTAGTAGTCTCTTAGGATGCTTTGTATTTCTGCAGTGTCTGTTGTAACTTCTCCATTTTCATTTCTAATTTTATTGATTTGAGTCCTCTCGCTCTTTTTCTTGATGAGTCTGGCTAATGGTTTATCAATTTTGTTTATCTTCTCAAAGAACCAGCTTTTAGTTTTACTGATCTTTGCTGTTGTTTTCTTTGTTTCTATTTCATTTATTTCTGCTCTGATCTTTATGATTTCTTTCCTTTTGCTAACTTTGGGTTTTGTTTGTTCTTCTTTCTCTAATTCCTTTAGGTGTAAGGTTAGATTGTTTAAGATTTTTCTTGTTTCTTGAGGTAGGCTTGTATAGCTATAAACTTCCCTCTTAGAACTGCTTTTGCTGCATCCCATAGGTTTTGGATCGTCGTGCTTTCATTGTCATTTGTCTCTAGGTATTTTTTGATTTCCTCTTTGATTTCTTCAGTGATCTCTTGGTTATGTAGTAACGTATTGTTTACCCTCCATGTGTTTGTGTTTTTTACGTTTTTTTCCCTGTAATTCATTTCTAATCTCAGAGCGTTGTGGTCAGAACAGATGCTTGATATGATTTCAATTTTCTTAAATTTTTTTTTCTTATTTATTTTATTTTATTTTATTTTATTTTTTTACATCTTTATTGGAGTATAATTGCTTAACAATGGTGTGTTACTTTCTGCTTTATAACAAAATGAATCAGTTATACATATACATATGTTCCCGTATCCCCTCCCTCTTGCGTCTCCCTCCCACCCTCCCTATCCCACCCCTCCAGGCGGTCACAAAGCACTGAGCTGATCTCCCTGTGCTATGCGGCTGCTTCCCACTAGCTATCTACCTTACGTTTGGTAGTGTATATATGTCCGTGCCTCTCTTTCGCTTTGTCACAGCTTACCCTTCCCCCTTCCCATATCCTCAAGTCCATTCTCTAGTAGGTCTGTGTCTTTATTCCTGTCTTACCCCTAGGTTCTTCATGACATTTTTTTCTTCTTAAATTCCATATATATGTGTTAGCATACGGTATTTGTCTTTCTCTTTCTGACTTACTTCACTCTGTATGACAGACTCTAGGTCTATCCACCTCATTACACATAGCTCAATTTCATTTCTTTTTATGGCTGAGTAATATTCCATTGTATATATGTGCCACATCTTCTTTATCCATTCATCCGATGATGGACACTTAGGTTGTTTCCATCTCCGGGCTATTGTGAATAGGGCTGCTATGAACATTTTGGTACATGACTCTTTTTGAATTATGGTTTTCTCAGGGTATATGCCCAGTAGTGGGATTGCTGGGTCATGTGGTAGTTCTATTTGTAGTTTTTTAAGGAACCTCCATACTGTTCTCCATAGTGGCTGCACCAATTCACATTCCCACCAGCAGTGCAAGAGTGTTCCCTTTTTTCCACACCCTCTCCATCATTTATTGTTGCTAGATTTTTTGATGATGGCCATTCTGACTGGTGTGAGATGATATCTCAATTTAGTTTTGATTTGTATTTCTCTAATGATTAAAGATGTTGAGTATTCTTTCATGTGTTTGTTGGCAGTCTGTATATCTTCTGTGAAGAAATGTCTGTTTAGGTCTTCTGCCCAGTTTTGGATTGGGTTTGTTTTTTTGTTACTGAGCTGCATGAGCTGCATATAAATTTTGGAGATTAATCCTTTGTCAGTTGCTTCATTTGCAAATATTTTCTCCGATTCTGAGGGTTGTCTTTTCATCTTTTTTATGGTTTCCTTTGCTGTGCAAAAGTTTTTAAGTTTCATTAGGTCCCATGTGTTTATTTTTGTCTTTATTTCCATTTCTCTAGGAGGTGGGTCAAAAAGGATCTTGCTGTGATTTATGTCATAGAGTTTTCTGCCTATGTTTTCCTCTAAGAGTTTGATAGTGTCTGGCCTTACATTTAGGTCTTTAATCCATTTTGAGCTTATTTTTGTGTATGGTGTTAGGGAGTGATCTAATCTCATACTTTTACATGTCCCTGTCCAGTTTTCCCAGCACCACTTATTGAAGAGGCTGTCCTTTCTCCACTGTATATTCCTGCCTCCTTTATCAAAGATAAGGTGACCATATGTGCGTGGGTTTATATCTGGGCTTTCTGTCCTGTTCCATTGATCTATCTTTCTGTTTTTGTGCCAGTACCATAGTGTCTTGATTACTGTAGCTTTGTAGTATAGTCTGAAGTCAGGGAGCCTGATTCCTCCAGCTCCATTTTTCGTTCTCAAGATTCCTTTGGCTTTTCGGGGTCTTTTGTGTTTCCATACAAATTGTGAAATTTTTTGTTCTAGTTCTGTGAAAAATGCCAGTGGTAGTGTGATAGGGATTGCATTGAATCTGTAGATTGCTTTAGGTAGTAGAGTCATTTTCACAATGTTGATTCTTCCAATCCAAGAACATGGTATATCTCTCCATCTATTTGTATCATCTTTAATTTCTTTCATCAGTGTCTTATAATTTTCTGCATACAGGTCTTTTGTCTCCTTAGGTAGGTTTATTCCTAGATATTTTATTCTTTTTGTTGCAATAATAATGGGAGTGTTTTCTTGATTTCACTTTCAGATTTTTCATCATTAGTATATAGGAATGCCAGAGATTTCTGTGCATTAATTTTTTTTTTTTTTTTTTTTTTTTTTTTGCTGTACGCGGGCCTCTCACTGCTGTGGCCTCTCCCGTTGCGGAGCACAGGCTCCGGACACACAGGCTCCGCGGCCACGGCTCGCGGGCCCAGCCGCTCCGCGGCATGTGGGATCTTCCGGGATCGGGGCACGAACCCGTGTCCCCTGCATCGGCAGGCGGACCCTCAACCACTGCGCCACCAGGGAAGCCCTGTGCATTAATTTTGTATCCTGCTACTTTACCAGATTCATTGATTAGCTCTAGTAGTTTTCTGGTAGCATCTTTAGGATTCTCTATGTATAGTATCATGTCATCTGCAAACAGTGACAGCTTTACTTCTTCTTTTCCAATTTGGATTCCTTTTATTTCCTTTTCTTCTCTGATTGTTGTGGCTAAAACTTCCAAAACTATGTTGAATAAGAGTGGTGAGAGTGGATAACCTTGTCTTGTTCCTGATCTTAGTGGAAATGTTTTCAGTTTTTCACCATCGAGGACGATGTTGGCTGTGGGTTTGTCATATATGGCCTTTATTATGTTGAGGAAAGTTCCCTCTATGCCTACTTTCTGCAGGGTTTTTATCATAAATGGGTGTTGAATTTTGTCGAAAGCTTTCTCTGCATCTATTGAGATGATCATATGGTTTTTCTCCTTCAATTTGTTAATATGGTGTATCACGTTGATTGATTTGTGTATATTGAAGAATCCTTGCGTTCCTGGAATAAACCCCACTTGATCATGGTGTATGATCCTTTTAATGTGCTGTTGGATTCTGTTTGCTAGTATTTTGTTGAGGATTTTTGCATCTATGTTCATCAGTGATATTGGCCTGTAGTTTTCTTTCTTTGTGACATCCTTGTCTGGTTTTGGTATCAAGGTGATGGTGGCCTCGTAGAATGGGTTTGGGAGTGTTCCTCCCTCTGCTATATTTTGGAAGAGTTTGAGAAGGATAGGTGTTAGCTCTTCTCTAAATGTTTGATAGAATTCGCCTGTGAAGCCATCTGGTCCTGGGCTTTTGTTTGTTGGAAGATTTTTTATCACAGTTTCAATTTCAGTGCTTGTGATTGGTCTGTTCATATTTTCTATTTCTTCCTGATTCAGTCTTGGCAGGTTGTGCATTTCTAAGAATTTGTCCATTTCTTCCAGGTTGTCCATTTTATTGGCATAGAGTTGCTTGTAGTAATCTCTCATGATCTTTTGTATTTCTGCAGTGTCAGTTGTTACTTCTCCTTTTTCATTTCTAATTCTGTTGATTTGAGTCTTCTCCCTTTTTTTCTTGATGAGTCTGGCTAATGGTTTATCAATTTTGTTTATCTTCTCAAAGAACCAGCTTTTAGTTTTATTGATCTTTGCTATTGTTTCCTTCATTTCTTTTTCATTTATTTCTGGTCTGATTTTTATGATTTCATTCCTTCTGCTAACTTTGGGGTGTTTTTGTTCTTTCTCTAATTGCTTTAGGTGCAAGGTTAGGTTGTTTATTCGAGATGTTTCCTGTTTCTTAATGTGGGATTGTATTGCTATAAACTTCCCTCTTAGAACTGCTTTTGCTGCATCCCATAGGTTTTGGGTTGTTGTGTCTGTCATTTGTTTCTAGGTACTTTTTTATTTCCTCTTTGATTTCTTCAGTGATCACTTTGTTATTAAGTAGTGTATTGTTTAGCGTCCATGTGTTTGTATTTTTTTACAGATCTTTTCCTGTAATTGATATCTAGTCTCAGCGTTGTGGTCGGAAGAGATACTTGATACAATTTCAATTTTCTTAAATTTACTGTGGCTTGATTTGTGACCCAAGATGTGATCTGTCCTGGAGAATGTTCCGTGCGCACTTGAGAAGAAAGTGTAATCTGTTTTTGGATAGAATGTCCTATAAATATCAATCAAATCTATCTGGTCTGTTTTGTCATTTAAAGCTTCTGTTTCCTTATCAATATTCTGTTTGGATGATCTGTCCATTGCTGTGAGTGAGGTGTTAAAAGTCCCCCACTATTATTGTGTTACTGTCGATTTCCTCTTTCATAGCTGTTAGCCATTGCCTTATGTATTGAGGTGCTCCTAGGTTGGGTGCATATATATTTATAATTGTTATATCTTCTTCTTGGATTGATCCCTTGATCATTATGTAGTGTCCTTCCTTGTCTCTTGTAACATTCTTTATTTTAAAGTCTATTTTATCTGATAAGAGTATTGCTCCTCCAGCTTTCTTTTGATTTCCATTTGCATGGAATATGTTTTTCCATCCCCTCACTTTCAGTCTGTATGTGTCCCTAGGTCTGAAGTGGGTCTCTTTTTTTTTTTTTTTTTTTAATTTATCTATTTATTTTTTTTTTTTTGGCTGCCTTGGGTCTTCGTTGCTGCCTGCGGGCTTTCTTTTTAGCGGTAGCGAGCAGGGGCCACTCTTCGTCGCGGTGCGCAGGCCTCTCACCGTGGTGGCCTCTCTTGCAGAGCACAGGCTCCAGGCGTGCAGGCTTCAGTAGTTGTGGCATGTGGGCTCAGTAGTTGTGGCACACAGGCTCTAGAGCACAGGCTCAGTAGTTGTGGCACACGGGCCTAGCCGCTCCGCGGCACGTGGGATCTTCCCGGCCCAGGGCTCGAACCCATGTCCCCTGCACTGGCAGGCAGATTCCCAACCACTGCACCACCGGGGAAGCCCCTGAAGTGGGTCTCTTGTAGACAGCATATATATGGGTCTTGTTTTTGTATCCATTCAGCAAGCCTGTGTGTTTTGGTTGGAGCATTTAATCCATTTACGTTTAAGGTAATTATCGATATGTATGTTCCTTTGACCATTTTCTTCATTGTTTTGGGTTTGTTTTTGTAGGTCCTTCTCTTCTCTTGTGTTTCCCACTTAGAGAAGTTCCTTTAGCATTTGTTGTAGAGCTGGTTTGGTGGTGCTGAATTCTCTTAGCTTTTGCTTGTCTGTAAAGCTTTTGATTTTTCCATTGAGGATTCAAACTTTATATTTATTTAGCAAAGCAGTATTTATTCCTAGGGCAGCCATGGATCTCTAGGCGGTCCACAGCTGGCCTCTGTAGGTCCATTAACCTCCTAAAATGGTCTGAAGGGGATCCTGTTGATGTTCACATGTGTTTTCTTCTGGTGGGAGGGTCCATTGCCTTCATAAGATTCTCAAAAGCATCTGCTACCCTCCAAATATTAAGAATCTTCTTAAGTGGTCCCTAAAAATGTCAGAGTAATTGTTAAAAAGACATAAGTTTTGTCATTGTCCAGTGTGTGCCTCCCAGTTCATCCATTTAATAACCTCATTTGTTGTTGGAGACTTCGTGGTCTAAAAACAACAATTAATGATTGTTAGTTCAAAATGGAAAATAAAGTACATTTAGTATGTGTTTCCTTCAAAGACACAGTGAGTCCAAATAGATTAGGCAGGTAAGGGGGAATTTTTTTTAAAGTTTCCCTAATTTTCAAAAATTCTTTGCAAATTCTTTCCTTCGATTTCTGTGCTTGGTTATGCAAGGTTGTTTTCCTTATCAACTATTTGGTCTTTCAAAGTTATAAAGAGTATAGGTTTAGTCTTCCAAAGAGCTTTAAAACTCGATGTATTTGTTACTTCAGCCAAATGTAATTTGAGGTGGGACATCTGCTTAAAACAATTTTAAGTGGTTCATAAACTTCTTTTGGCCTATTTCTTTTTTAAAAAGTCTACCTGGGGCTTCCCTGGTGGCGCATTGGTTGAGAGTCTGCCTGCCGATGCAGGGGACACGGGTTCGTGCCCCGGTCCGGGAAGATCCCACATGCCGCGGAGCGTCTGGGCCCGTGAGCCATGGCCGCTGAGCCTGCGCGTCCGGAGCCTGTGCTCCGCAATGGGAGAGGCCACAACAGTGAGAGGCCCGCGTACTACAAAAAAAAAAAAGAAAGTCTACCTGAAGTTTATTGTCCTGTAAAATACTTTAATTATGTGGTTAGGTGATCCCCAAATTTCATGTCTGACTCTCATGAAATATATACCTTCTTCTATTATGTGCTGGTGCCCTAAACTGGCTCCTGAGTTCAGTCCTTATCCCATCAGCTGAGTGATGGTGATTTCTGACCTCCAAACTCATCTGTTGCCGTGAGGCACAGGTGGGGGTAGGGAGCGGCACTTGGCTCACAGGGCCATCCCACACCCCCCCACACCCATCCCTGCCCCTTCCTGGCAGGCAGGACCAGTTTATATTGTCCCCTTTCCAGAGTGCAGCGCACCAGATGGCTCTCGGGCTGGCATCTTACCTGGCCCTACATCCCTTCCAGCCTTTTTGCCTCTGTTCTGGGTGGGAGGTGGTGGCTGGGGAGGCGATGAGACAGGGGACACACAGAATAACAGGGCTAGTTGTTGAGTGGGAGCTAGGTGGGATCTTCATCCAGAGAAGCCTCATGGTCTCCCTGGGAACCTGTTGCGGGAAAGGGAAGAAATGCTTCTTTCCCTCCTGCTGAGGGATTAGTGTGGCACAAGAATGGATGTTTAAAGATTGGAGGGAAGGGTTCAGAGATTGTGGGAATGGGAGATGCCTGGCTTCTCGCGTCACCTAGGGGTTACAGAGGTGACTGCTGGGGCCAGGGCCCTAGATCCTTGTGAAGCTTGTCACCTGCCCACACCAATTGCTGCTTGCCTGAGAGTCACAGAGCTTTCTGGACCTTCGTGAGGGATTGCCATTGTATATTTTTGCTCTTTGGGATTTGGGGACCAGATTGCCTCTGTCCCACCTGTACTTTTGTTTAGGTTTTAGATTTGGCTTTCATACTTCTGTTCAGGAATATGTAACACTTAGCAGGGTATTGTCAGGTAGTCACAAAAGAAATTTTGGGAGTGCCCTGTGGTGGTGAATATCTCTTTAAAGTAATTTTTTTTTTTTTTTTTTTTTTTTTTTTTTTTGTGGTACGCGGGCCTCTCACTGCTGTGGCCTCTCCCGCCGCGGAGCACAGGCTCCGGACGCACAGGCCCAGCGGCCATGGCTCACGGGCCCAGCCGCTCCGCAGCATGCAGGATCCTCCCGGACTGGGGCGCGAACCCGTGTCCCCTGCATCGGCAGGCGGACTCTCAACCACTGCGCCACCAGGGAAGCCCTGAAGTAATTATTTAAAACGGGACAGTTTGTGTGTAGGTAGTGTCATTGAGTTTGTTAATATGAGTGCTTATATTATATGTTAATTATATTAAATAGCTCTCACATATCCAAAGTTCATATGAGCTTCCATTAGTAGGTTGAGCAAAGCTTTTATTTTTTCCCCACAATTCTATCTCTGGCACCTGGAAGATTCCCTGGCCTATATTGGATGCTTGGGGAATATTTATTGAATAAATGAATAGAGTAGTTTTTTGTTTTTTGTTTTTTGACAGATAGTAAGATATGTCATGTTGGAAGCTGAGTTAAGTGTGCAATAGAGAAGACAGGAGCCATTCATATAGCTTTTCAGAAAAATGTATACAGCTAGATTTTTGATAAAATACATAGTTGTAGTTAGAAAATGTTATGGTGCTGATTGATATAGTCACTGGGAGGCAGTTGTGACTTGATCCCACTAAATACATTCTAGGGTAAATTGCAGATGTAGATTGGTGGGATTATGATGTGAGCAGACAATGAACATGGTTGCTGAGGGACCAGGGTGGACTGTGAATCTGAAGTGAGCCATCAGGGTGGCTACCCTGACTTTTCGAGTCTCATCTGAGGACGCGGAGAGCACTGTTCAGGGAGGGAGCATTTGGAATATAGGCTGTCAGTGTGGGAGGGCATCCCGGGGGCCCTCTAAGATCAGTCTGCAAGCGCCTGTGCGAGCGGGGCTCTTCCCAACAAGCCTCTTCCTTTGTAGGGCAGTGAGGCTGCTCTCTGAGGTGCCTCCCTTTCTCACCTTTGAGCACAGCACAGCCAGTTCTTGGGCTCACACAGATTTCCTAGACACCTTTTCAACTTTTTATTTTGAAACATTTCAAACCAATGGAAAAGTTGCAAGCGTAGGGCAGTGAATGTATCCTTCACATCGATTCACCAGTGGTTAACATTTGAGCACATTTTTTTTCTCTCTATAAATGTACATATTTTTCTATTTTTCATTCTGCTGAATCATTTGAGAGCAAGTGGCAGACATCATGCCCTTTGACTCCTAATATTTCAGTATGTGTCTCTTAAGAACAAGGACATTATCTTAAAATAACTATAATCTGATTGTCAATACAGGAAATTTAGCATTGCTGTAATACTGTTACCTAATATACATCCTAGATTCACATATTGCCAGTTGTCCCCATGATGTCCTTTAGAGAAGGTATTTTCCTGGTCTTGAGTCTGGTACAGGATCACACATTGCGTTTAGCTGATGCATCTCTTTAGTCTCCTTTAATCTGTAACAGTTCCTCAGCGTTTGTTTGTTTGTTTTTGTCTTTTATGATATTGGTTTTTTTTTCCAACATCTTTATGGAGTATAATTGCTTTACAATGGTGTGTTAGTTCCTGCTTTATAGCAAAGTGAATCAGTTATACATATACGTATGTTCCCATATCTCTTCCCTCTTGCATCTCCCTCTCTCCCACCCTCCCTATCCCACCCCTCTAGGTGGTCACAAAGCTGATCTCCCTGTGCTATGGCTGCTTCCCACTAGCTATCTAGTGTGGTAGTGTATATATGTCCATGCCACTCTCTCACTTTGTCCCAGCTTACCCTTCCCCCTCCCCATGTCCTCAAGTCCATTCTCTAGTAGGTCTGTGTCTTTATTCCCGTCTTGCCCCTAGGTTCTTCATGACCTTTTTTTTTTTTTTAGATTCCATATATATGTGTTAGCATACGGTATTTGTTTTTCTCTTTCTGACTTACTTCACTCTGTATGACAGGCTCTAGTCCATCCACCTCACTACAAATAGTTCAATTTCATTTCTTTTTATGGCTGAGTAATATTCCATTGTATATATGTGCCACATCTTCTTTATCCATTCATCTGTTGATGGACACTTAGGTTGCTTCCATGTCCTGGCTATTGTAGATAGGGCTGCAGTGAACATTGTGGTACATGACTCTTTTTGAATTATGGTTTCTTCAGGGTTTATGCCCAGTAGTGGGATTGCTGGGTCATGTGGAAGTCAGAAAGAGAAAACAAATACAGTATGTTAACACATATGTATGGAATCTTAAAAAAAACCAAAACAAAACTGGTTCTTATTAACCTAGGGGCAGGACAGGAATAAAGATGCAGACGTAGAGAATGGACTTGAGGACACTGGGAGGGGGAAGGGTAAGCTGGGATGAAGTGAGAGAGTGGCATGGACATATATACACAACCAAATGTAAAATAGGTAGCTAGTGGGAAGCAGCTGCATAGCACAGGGAGATCAGCTCGGTGCTTTGTGACCACCTAGAGGGGTGGGATAGGGAGGGTGGGAGGGAGATGCAAGAGGGAGGGGATATGGGGATATATGTATACATATAGCCGATTCACTTTGTTATACAGCAGAAACTAACACAACATTATAAAGCAATTATACTCCAATAAAGATGTTAAAAAAAAAAAGATATAATATGGATTGTTGGGTGTTGAGTTTCTTATCCTTAACAGAATGCTTTTAAGTCTTATCCATGTGTATCAGTAGTTTAATGCTACTGTATTGGTATTCCAGTATATGAATACAAAACTCTAATTTATCCATTGCCCTATTGATAGATATTGGATAGTTGGGAACCATTATAAATAAGGTTGATAAGTCTTCTTGGGTGCATGTGCACTCAGAATTGCTAAGTCAAAGGGTAGGTGTTTATAAAAATTCTCAAAACTATTTCCCAAAGTGATTGTACCAATTTACACTCCCACCACTTGTTCCACATCCTTGCCAAAAGTACCTGTTGAAGTTGAAGTATTTTTTTAATTGAATATTTGTCTTTTTATTATTGACTTGTAGGAATTCTTTAAATGTTCTGGATATAATTCCTTTGTTTGGTACATATATTGCAAATATTCTCTCCCATTCTATGAGTTCCCTTTTTTAATTTTTAAATGTTGTCTTTTGATGAGCAGTTTTTAATTTTGAGGACTTCTAATTTGTGTTTTTTGTGTTCAAGAATTCTTTGCCAACCTCATGGTCACGAAGTTTTCTCCTGTGTTTTCTTCTGAAAGCTTTATAGTTTTAGCTTTCATGTTTGGGTCTGTGTTCTAGCTTCAGTTAATTTTTGTTTTTGGTTGAGTTTAGAATCTTGGTTCAGTTTTTACCCCACGTGGATATCTAGTTGCTCCAATGTCATTAAAAAAAAAAAAGACTTTGGATTTGCTTTGGTGTGTTTGCCAAAAATCAAAAGACTGTCTATGTGCAGGTCTATTTCTACATTCTGTTCTGTTTTATTATTGATCTTTTGGTTTATCCTTGAACAATACCATGATGTTGTAGATGCTGTAACTTTACAGAAAGTCTTGAAATCTGGCAGTGTAAGTCTGCTAACTCAGTTGTTCTTTTCAAGGGTATCTTGGCTCATGTAGGTTGGATTTGATTTTTATTTTCCTTCTGTGTGATTATGTAATCACTTTAATTACAGTTAGGTTTCTGTTCATATTCCATTTTAGTATTTTCCCCCATCTCTGTTGACTTATTCTTATATATTTAATATGTGTAATACTAAATGCTTCCAAGAGTCAAAGCTACACAAGATATATTCAGAAGTGTCATCTCGTCCCCTTTCTACCCCAATGCCTCCCACCTGCTATAGGAAACTGATTCCATTGGTTTCTGCTTTATCCTTCCTGAGTTTCTTTTTGCAAAAAATAAGCATATAAACACACACACTTGTGTGTCTATTTATATGTGTGTGTATATGTATACATAGGTTTAACACCCCCCCACCCTTTGTGCAGTCTTTTGCAGTTTGCTTTTTTCAGTTACTATGTACTGGAAATCACTTTATGTGGTTGGAGATTTTCTTATTCCTTTTTACAGCTGTAGAGCAGCCAGTATTTAATAAGCTCAATCTTGGCTGGCAGCTCAGAGCAAATATTAAACTTGAACTCTGTGTGCTGCATTTATTTCTGGGCTTTGCTGGGCCAGTTCCCTTTCTGCCGTTTACAGGGGAGCTCACTAAACTCAGGACAGTCTGTGTCCTGACTGGGTGGGCGGGAGTAGAAAATGTTTCCCTATTCCATGTCTATTTTGGACTCATCAGACCTGAGAACATTAACAAGTTTGGGGGGAAAAAAAAGAAATGGGAAGAGAAAGCATTCAGGATTATCAGTGTTTACACTCCCTTCATTTAATGGGTCTTGTTCTCAATTCCCCTTTTCCTGCGTTTCGTGTGAAGTCGTGTGCTAACCAGTGTGCCGTGCAGCTGGTAATGAGTGTCTGTCACGCTTTCACTCAGTCTTTCCCTCTAAAACAGGTTGCCCGGGAGAGTGGCCCACCCCACATGAAGAGCTTTGTGACCAGGGTGTCGGTTGGGGAGTTTGTCGGGGAAGGTGAAGGGAAGAGCAAGAAGATTTCAAAGAAAAATGCTGCTATAGCTGTTCTTGAGGAGCTGAAGAAGTTACCGCCCCTGCCTACAGTTGAGCGGGTGAAGCCCAGAATCAAAAAGAAAACAAAATCCATAGTCAGGGTAAGGACTTTTCTGAATGAAGAGGGCGTTTTCATTGCCCAGAGGCAGCTGGGGGGTTAGAAGGCTGGTGAAAGAGGTCGGGAGCTGGCAGGCACAGGCCCGGCCTCGGAGAGCCTTTACAGGGGCCACCTGGTGTTGCTCGCACAGGAGTCCCAGGTTAGGCAACGACAGGGACACTGTGCCGGCTTCACTGGAGGCTCTGCAGGCAGCCACGCCCGTCTGGGTGCGATCACAGTGAGGAGCTGTGTGTTGGCAGCCATGCTGCCCATCTGCGGGGAGGGTAGTTAAATCGTGCTGCCTCCGTCTCGTCGCCCACTGCGCGGTTCTGAACGCGCAGGAGACCCTGGGCGGGGAGATGTCTGGGGCAGGCGTAGGAGTCAGACGTATACACCTTGTTCTTATTTTTGAGTCACGCTAAAGGACCTATCAAAAATTACACTGTCTCTCACCCTCCCAAAGAAGGGACAGGGGTCCATTCGGGGACATTTATGAACACCAGGATCCATTCTGATTGTCAGTAGAGTTCCCATGTTGTATCAAAATCCAAGTTTTTCTCACACACATGTTAGCATATGGTTTCTGGATTTTGAGTCATTGTTAAGAAAGCTGGGAACCCATCCCTATAATGTAGCCTTTTGGGAAGTTTTAGAAAGAGTTTGTTATATTTTTCTACCTCTTCATTTACTATCATATGTTGACATTTATTGTTACAAAAGCAGACGTTACAATGATGCTTGCCTATTGGTAGTGAATAGTGATGTTGGTTTGCTAAGAAGACCTTAAAATCACCTCAGAGCGATCATAGAAAATCATTAGGCATCTTTCAATTTAAAAAAAGGTTTAAAAAAGATATGATTAATTCTGAGCCGTTAGAACAACATAGAAGTAATCAGCTGTCATGTCCTGGTCTCTGAATTGGCAAGGTCCTTTCTGTGACTAACATGGCACGTGGTTTCTACATTCATTGTTCCTCAGCTACAAAGCAGCCCGGAGTACGGCCAGGGGATGAACCCGATTAGCAGACTGGCCCAGATCCAGCAGGCAAAGAAGGAGAAGGAGCCAGAGTACCTCCTCGTCACTGAGCGAGGCCTCCCGCGCCGCAGGGAGTTTGTGATGCAGGTGGGTCAGCCGGCCTGTGGGCGGCCCTGCTCTGACTGCCTCCTGTCTCAGGGCCTGAGGTGCTCCAGGGGCCGGACACCTCTCCCCAGGAGGCCGGGTCCAGTGGGCACTCCCTGCCGCCAAATGTCACTGTTATTAGACCGTGTTGCCTGCACTAGTCTGATGCCTTAAAACGTGCTTGTCTGCACGGCACACATGCTGCTGTATCAACAGGTAGGGGCCTGGACTCACTGAGCCCGTTCAGAGGAGGGGAATCGTGGGTAACTTTTTTTCTGTGTTACTTCTTGAAGGTTAATATTGTTCTTCTCAGAGGCTTTATGAATTATAGAAAGGGTCTGCTTCTGCTTCTCCTGATCCTTCTGTAGAGCCTGGAGTCCGGGGATTGGGTTCACGCTTCAGATTTGTACAGAGTGTTTCTCCACGCACTCAGCTTATTAAACAGTTATTCACACGGGCAGCTGAATGTGTGATTTGAATTTAATAGTGTTTTCTGGTGAAAAACAGAATACTTCACTCTGCATAGCAGTTTACAGCTTTTAAAGCACCATCAGTTAGCCTGGTGTGTTTCACCTCTGCAGTCAGAGGGCAGGAAGAGTAATGACCCTTCCATGTACAAGAGAAAATTGCAGCTTGTTGAGAGGCTCAGTAATTTGCCTAGGATCAAACGGCTGGTAGATGCCCGGTTGGGATTCAACCTCAGGCCCCTCTTCACAGGCCAGGGAGGGTGTCCTTGACTCATTTGGGACAGGGCTTTTGGTTTTGGTCTGCAGTCAAGACCAGCTTGGAAGGGGATGGAAGGGGATGGTAAGCAGTGATGTGTGCTGGAGTATGTTTAACAGCCAACTCTTAGGGAAAGGCAGTGTGTGTGCAGACTATACACGTATGTGCACACGTATTATATGTACATGTGCGTATATTATAAATTTTACTGATAGGAAGGAAGTGTAGCATACAATTTACAAAAAACATGTAATACTCTTGTAGATTTCATACATCTGTAACTTCAGTGTGACGGTCACCAATGGCAGCATTACAGAATGAGACTCGTGTGAATTCCTTATTCCTCTCAGGTTCGGCAAGGAGGTTTGCTCCTGTCAGGTTGAATGACTGCGGTACGAGCATGAGTACTGGCTGATATTTTTATTTACAGTAACAACAAAGACATGTCAGAACTTCACTCATTTAAACAATATGAATGGCTTCTTTGCTGAATCAGATAATAAGTTCCCAAGACTGGAAGTTTCACTTTTTTGTATTAGTTACGTCATGGCTGCAGACTTGACAACAATTTAAAGCTTAATCTGCATTATTGACCTTTTCTCCATCACTTAAGCTTAAGAATAGACAATCAACAGTATAACTTAATCCTTGATAAGTAGTAGTTGCAGATTTCTGTGGTGTAAGTACTCTCACTGTGGCCATTTTCCATCTGAGTTGGAAAGAGATGTGTAGCTGCATATTGACACCATACACATACAAGTGTAAAAAACCTCAAAAGCATAGACAATTGTAAGATGGAGTCCAGTTAGGAAGTGATGAATTTGAAGTATTCATTACCTCTGTTTGTTAAAATAATTTGTAAGCTTATATACTTTAGTGTTTAATAATAGCTACCTTTAACAGCCACCTCTCCAAATTCCTCAGGACTTCATAATGGGCTCTCACAGGCTGGTGCAAGCCAGCTCCAGGGCACCACTGTTAAGCCATCCATCTTCTGACCATTCTGGGTTCTTTTCAGTTCCTGACCCATCTTTATTCTAAAGAGTTAAGCCCTGATCTGAGTTCTGCCTTCTTTATGCAGGTGAAGGTGGGAAACCACACTGCAGAAGGATCAGGCACCAATAAGAAGGTGGCCAAACGCAATGCAGCCGAGAACATGCTGGAAATCCTCGGTTTCAAAGTCCCACAGGCTCAGCCCACCAAACCAGCCCTCAAATCAGAGGAGAAGGTGACTGCTCAGGGCTCTGTGTCCTTGCTCTCTAATTGCAAGATGACCTTCTCACCTCAGGACTCTGACTCCTCCAGGGCTAAGCTTCAGGGCAAGGTTTCATCCTCCTGGCAGTAAAGCAGCCTGGCCGAGCAGGGTCCTAGCATTTGCTTCATTATAATGTGGTCAGAAGGGGAGTTGCATGTCCATGGCTCCAAGCATGGTGGTGCTGGGTTAAGTCGTTACTGTTCCAGTATCTTTGTGGTCTGGGATGCTTGGTGGAGGGCAGGCAGCTTGCTCCTCTCCTTTTGTGGGATGACGGGTAATTAACTGGACTTGAAATTGATGTGTGTGTGATTCTATCATTTGTGCTCTTTGAGTCCTGCATGAAAGACTAATCAGCCTTAGGCTTTTGTTAGTTGTGGAACATGCTTGGGACACTGAGACAGTGGGATAATAGAGTCAGGGCCAAATCCATAGTTTCGATTTGGGATTTCTTTCTCTTTATGAATTGAACATTAGACAAAAATGATCCCATATTGAAAATTGCACTTCTGCCGAGGTTGGCGAGCAGCACCCTCAGTGAAAGCCTTGGCCGACCTTGTTTCCAGTCACTGGATGGTCCTTTCAGGATAAACTTGAAAACACCAGGACTGTTTCAGTCGTGTCTGTCGGTCCTGTCAGCAGAGAGAAATGGCAGCAGCTGTGGCCACATAGTTAATAACTGGGATCCCAAACACTCACCAGAGAATCTGTAGAGATCCTGGACTTGCCTTTGGGGGTTTTCATTCCAAAATCTTACAGAGCATCATAGGCACCTTTGCCTTCTCAGAAGGGAGACCTTTGTGTTTGGCAAAATTTTTATCTAGTAACATTTTCCCCCTACATTTGTTATCTTTGGTTATGTCATTTTATCTTTTAGTGGGACATGTGCTCCAGGAAATATTCTTTGTTTATTTAATTATTTAGCATCAGCCTAAAAGTTTCTTTCTTGGTCAGCTCTATCAATCTAACATCTTCAGGGTCCTTCTGGTTAAACATTCCCCTCTCTTCTTGTGAGCACAGAACAGAGGCCCCATCCCTTAGATGCTGTTCGTGGACAGGCTGACGTGGCTGAGAGTGTGCTTTGGGAGAAAGCAGGGGGCTCTGCTGTGGGCACATTGGCGGCACAAGCAGACCAGTGGTGGGGCCTTGGGAGAGGGCCTTTCTGCCAGTGCCCTCATCGTTTAAAAGTTTATAAACTAAGATTAGTGCTGGTTGGAGTTTGTTTAGTTTTGGACAGAAGGAACTAATTTTTCAACAGTTTGATTGATGCTCATGGCTTTTTTTTTCTTTCTAAGACACCCATAAAGAAACCAGGGGATGGAAGAAAAGTAACGTTTTTTGAACCTGGCTCTGGGGATGAAAATGGGACTAGTAAGTGTGATGTTAATACTGTCTTGATCTGACTGTGATCCTGGGCTTTGCGTGGTTCCCGGTAATAGCAGGAACCTAGGTAATGAGTTACGTTCAGTGCTTGGTTCTACATTACCCCTGTGCTATTGTGTATGCTGGGGGAGGGCCAGCGTGGGGTTCCACAACATCTCTCCACGCGGCACACGCGGACTTGACTTGATTTGTCTGCATGTCCCTCCCCAGGCAATAAAGAGGATGAGTTCAGGATGCCTTATCTTAGTCATCAGCAGCTGCCTGCTGGAATTCTTCCCATGGTGCCGGAAGTTGCCCAGGCTGTAGGAGTCAGTCAAGGGCATCACACCAGAGAGTTCACCAGGGTAGCTCCGAACCCTGCCAAGGCCACGGTAACTGCCATGATAGCCCGTGAATTGTTGTATGGGGGCACCTCGCCTACAGCCGAGACCATTTTAAAGAATAACATCTCTTCAGGCCACGTACCCCATGGACCTCTCACGAGACCCTCAGAGCAGTTGGACTATCTTTCCAGAGTCCAGGGATTCCAGGTAACTGTTGGGTCTGAGCTGTGTGGTCTGTACCTCAGTGCGGTCATCTCTGGTTTCTCTCAGTACTAAGTACCTTGTTTTTTAAATCAAGTTCTTTGTCTAGGGGGATGGTTGGGGGAAGCATGGTAAAGAGTGGTCCTGAGGAAGGGAGGAGGCACGGGAAGTATTAGAACCCTGGATGGTAAGAGAATATCCTCAACCTTTGGTAATTTTTAAAAATCCAGGCCAACCGTAATAACAAAGCCTCGAATCCAGTGCTAGTTACAAATTTAGACTTCAGTGAGAACAGATTCATTGTGCTGGCCCTTCTGCTACCTGCTAGGAAAGGACATGGCTTCTTCCACACCAGGGTTTCTGAGTAGACATTTAGGTTCCTGGAAGATTCTGGAAGCTGGGGCGCTGGCATCCTGCCTGCAGCCCTCAGTGCCCCTTAGCAGCAGACCCCACTGTGAGTCTCTTGTGCCTGTTGAGCAGGAGTTGGTGTAGACAAGTCAGGCTGAGACCGGGGAGAGGTGTCATTTCTGTTCACTGGGCCCAGAGCCGCAGCCCTGTGCCCCGCTCATACTCCCTGCCTTCCTATCCTTGCCTCAGTTTTCTTTTCCCCTTTAGGTTGAATACAAAGACTTCCCCAAAAACAACAAGAACGAATTTGTATCTCTTATCAATTGCTCCTCTCAGCCGCCCCTGATCAGCCATGGTATCGGAAAGGATGTGGAGTCCTGCCACGATATGGTACGTTACCCCCCCACGGCGGGCCTGGCTTGCTGCTGGCCTCAGAAAGACAGGAAGAGGGTTCTCCTGTAGACTTCGAGAACAGTTGGTTGTTTTATAGGTTTCATATTTCTGAAGGCTTTTCTTAGGTTACTGGCTTGATTTCTCATTCTGTTGATCAGAATTCATGGGCTTTGGCCAAACTCTCTCTTCCCTTGCTGACCTGAGAGGTGGACTTGGATCCTGGAACGCGTCCAGATACTGTATTCAGTTCATCTCTGACCAGAACAAGGAATTGCAGGCCCAAGTTCTGGCAACTTAGAAAGCCCCTTGTTTTGGTGTTCTGTTCAGATGAAATTATTATTGTAAGAAATACTAAAATGAAGAAAAGGAATTGATTAAATTAATTGACATTAACTGTGGTATATTCACCTGATGTAATATAATGTACCCATCATATTATTGTCACCGAGGGTAATGTATTCTAATTCTAACACGGAAACATGATAAGGTTTTATTTTAAAGCAGGATATAAAATTTGTACAGTCTGGTGACCACAGGTTAAAAATATCAGAAGGCAATGTAATAAAATTAACAGAGGTTGTGATTCAGTGAGGTAACCATGGGTAACATTTTTTAATTTATATTTTTAATTACAAGTTCAAACATGAACGGGTTATTTAGTGGGACCACTTGTTTTTGTTGGGCAGCAGGAGAAGCCCTCCACTCGCTGTTCAGTGTCGTGTACTGTGGTCCTGAGCGGTGGCCGTGGTTTGACTTCCCTTTTCATTCCTGCTAGGCTGCACTGAACATTTTAAAGTTGCTGTCTGAGTTGGACCAACAAAACACAGAGATGCCAAGAACAGGAAATGGACCAATGTCTGTGTGAGTGAGCTGATCTACATGGAAAGGCAGTTCTGTTCCTCATTTGCATTAAATTCAAATTGTCTGCTCAACTTAGTAGTGAAATACTTGCCTTAGTCACTTTCTGTCCCTTTGCCCCGAAAGGTTTCCAAGTTTTGGGCAGAGAGCTCTACTTTTTTAAAATTTGTTTTGTTTTTTTAATTAAGTTATTTATTTATTTATTTTGGCTGTGTTGGGTCTTCGTTTCTGTGCGAGGGCTTTCTCTAGTCGTGGCGAGTGGGGGCCACTCTTCATCGCGGTGCGCAGGCCTCTCACTGTCGCGGCCTCTCTTGTTGCGGAGCACAGGCTCCAGACGCGCAGGCTCAGTAGTTGTGGTGCACGGGCCCAGTTGCTCCACGTCATGTGGGATCTTCCCAGACCAGGGCTCGAACCCGTGTCCCCTGCATTGGCAGGCAGATTCTCAACCACTGCGCCACCAGGGAAGCCCCTTTTTTTTTTTAAGCTTTCAATAGGTAATACATTCACATGGTGCAAAAGTCAAAATTATTTTAAAAGGTGTCCACAGTGATACATCTTGCCCCTCATGCAGTCCTCATCCATACCATTCTCTTCACCCCACCCAGAGATCACATTTGTATTAGTTTCTTGTGTACCTTTCCTGTATGTTTCTTTATGCAGATACATTTCTTTCCTTATTTTCTTCCTTTTCCTCCTAGAGATAACATACTACATATCCATTCTCTTCTTTGCTGTTTTCACTTGATGGTGTATTCTGGGAAAACCTTAATCCAGTTATCATAAACTGGGGCCTGAACTATTGGACTTCTCAATGTCTGCTAGTGTCATTTTTAACATGGCTTAATTGTCTTAAATTTCAAAACCTGGGTCATTTTTGTTTTTTTTCTTCCTTAAAGGTGTGGGAGGTGCTGAACCTTATCTGGCCATGAACCATTGAAAAATCCCAACATACATACTGAAAATACTGAAACAGCTTTGAAAATTTGGAACTTCTGATACCTCCAGTGGGCCGAGAGACACGACGGGTAAAGGACTGGAGACAGCAGTGGTGAAGAAGGCGGGGCCCGAGGAGGCAGCGGCTTGGCCACTCGCCTGTGCTGTGGCTTCTCCTCACGCGGCAGCAGCTGCTGGGGGCCAGGCAGGCCTGCCGGGCACCCTGGTGCCACTGGGAAACCAGCGGGTCCACGCCCCAGGCACCCTAGCGCTTGGTTAGGGTGGGGGGGTTGTTTTTTGGTTTAGTTTTTTTGGGGTGTTTTTTTTTTTTTTTTTTTTTTTTTTTCCTTGCTGTGTGAAAGAAGAAGCAGAAAGCACGACCCCTTCTCAAACTGGCTCACTCAGACACTTTGGGACAAACCCTGGACACCACGCTGGAGAGAGGCCTTAGTCTGGCCCCAGAGCTGAAAGCACCAGAGAAAATCACATGCTTCCTACTCAGCCTGAGCTGACCTTCTTGGCGTGCTCTGGCCCACACCTACCGCGGTACCCACACCGTCACCACTGCTCTCTTCCAAGAGATACGTATTCTTAGTTTCATTATTTTCTTTTGATTGAAATGACACTATATAAAATTTTCATTTGAGAGTTTCTCAGTTGTATTTAGTTGCATAGCACAGTTTAGAAACTTGTCTGAGACTGACCTTATCAGTAATCTAACCGGCAAAGATCATATCCGTGTGTATGTGGTTATACATTTTTATTTCATTGGACTAACCCACGACCACTTCATTGATGCAAATTGTGTGCCCTCTGGTTTAGCTGAAACAGTCCTGCACTTCTCAGAAACCTTGATGAAGTCTCCCATAGTTGTGTAAATTGGACAATTTAGGAATTTTAAACTTTAAACGATCATTTGGTTACTTTTCTATTTTATTTTTGTTAATGCAACAGGACTTACACAAATCAACTTTGATCTTTGTTTTAAAGATTATTAAAAAAATTGTGTGTGTGTATATATATATCTATATATACACATACATATATATAACTCTTGAAGACACATAGCTTTCACTACACTACAGGATATGGTCTCCATGTAGCACATCTACAACGCAGATTGATCTTCCTTGAGTGCTTTATACTGTTGATTACGTCTCCATGTAGGGCTGAAAAGAATGACCCATGTTTATCTCTATAACTGTGTTCCTTTTGGTGTCGTGTTGCTGTGTACAGAAATGTGTGCAGCGAGGTTCTGCATATGGTCCAGATGAAAAGCACGGTAGCCTTGCGAGTTAAGTACTGCTTCGATTCATTGTTTACGCTCGAATTTTTTCTCCCCATGGAATGTAAGTAAAACTTAGTGTTTGTCACCAATAAATAGTAATACTAAATTTTTTTTGTTAATTTATTCTTAAATGCCACTACTGCTAGGTTGGTCCCTCCCAACCTGCCCCCTATCCTTTTTTTATTTTTAATAAAGAAACTTTGTAATGCTTGTGATTCCATTTGGGCAAAATTCTGAAGCTCTGAAATAACTTTATATCAAACAATTGATCAATAAACAGCTACTAATGAATTTTTGGTCCTGTTGAGCAGTAACTGAAGCAGTAAGGGAAGATGTGAGGGCATGGAAGCGTGGCGTGGGGGGCACTGCTGCCAGTGAGGGGCGAGTGGGTGCCCGGGTGAAGGGAGGCGCCTTTCATCTGAACAAGACACTGTCACCCAAAGAAATGACCGAGAGGAGGAGAGAGGCTTCCTGGTCACTTCCCTCAGGCGGGCTCACACTTGGAGGAGTAAAGGTGAGGCGTTGCATTCTAGTCTGGCTGAGGAGTGGGCTGGTGGTTTTCTATTTTTTAATTTTAGAATATGCTCATAAAGGTGCTTCACTATAAAACCAGCCTGTGGACTGGACTGCAAGAAGCACCAAAAGTGAGCAGGTTATGGAAAAATGCTACAGGGTAGAAGGGGACTCAGCAGGGCAGGGATAAAAGCAGTGAAAGGAAAGGCATTTTTCCCTTTCCAATCCTGGATTCAGCATTTCTGCAAGAAGCCTTGATCCTCTTTAGTGATAGATGACATTTAGAAACCAAGGTCTGGGTGCTCTGAGACCTCACTGCTAGGGGTGTGTTGTGTCTGGGCCCTCTGAGTGGACAGCTAGGAAGTGTATCTGTGTGTATGTATTATACACACACATCTGCCGATTTGTGTATCTATTTAAAAGCCATGCGTTGGTCCTGAGACCTCTGGCACCTCAGGGTTCTTCACAGCCTTCCCTGCTGTGTTTTTAGCACCTTTCCCAGCATCGAGATTGTAGCCAATCTCCCAGCCTTGCCAGCCACGCCCCTCCACTCCTGCCCTGAGATCTTGCTGCCTCTGCCCAGCTTTCGCCTCCTTGCCTCACAGTGTGTCCAACCGGCGACCCTCCACACTGTGAAGGGAAGATGGACAGGGCTGGACAGTACAGTCTTAGAAGTAATTCATGGCTTCTCATTGGCAGTCCAGTTGGCCCTCATTGACGGCACTCCAAGAAGGGGAAATTTCCTCTTAATATCTGGGGTATTGTTAGGAAGGATCTGCAGGTTTGTCAGGAGGTTTTTTGGAAGGTGATGTATTTCTGGTTGCTTTGGAAAGCTGTCCAGATGGGATGTCCTTGACTCTTCTTACATTGTAGACTCAAACTAGTCTTGCCTCTGTGAAGGCCCTGAAGCTGTCATCGCCTGCTGAGGACTCAGTCACCTGCAGTATCTCTGTCTCAACAGGCTTTGAGAGAGCTGCCTGGGAATCGAGTTTGCACTAAGTTTTATCCCAGCATGATCTCTAAGAGTTGCAAGAACTTTGACTGAAAACTAGCCCTTGGGACAATATGCAGTCCTGGTTTCCAGACTACAGGCAGAAAAGCAGACAGGAAGGCACCTGAGAGGCAGGTCTGAAAAAATCAGACCTGCAGTCAGCCACAGTAAGACAAGTGGGTCTTAGTATTTGAGGAGCATCGATCCGCAAAGGTGGAGCAGCTCCTGTTGTCCTTGGGGAAGACAGACTTGGGATTCAGTCACCCCACAACAGGTGCCCTGATACTAGGTCAATTTCGTTAAGTTCCTCTTATCACAGGGAGATATTAATGAGTAAGGATGATTTCCCCATAGCAGGGTTTTGTTCTGGTTTGTATTGTTTTTAAAGGCCTTCTTGAGCCGAGGAATGTGAACCGTAGCTCTTAAAAAAGTGTCATTTCTGAATCTGGGTTTTGTTCCATAGCTCACTGAGCTAATGTACACGGCTCTGCAGGGTGAATGCCCAGTGACGGAGACCTTGGCCTGGGTCCCAAGGTCTGTTAGAGTCTGGGGTTCTTGCGACCCATGGGGAAAGACACCCGGCCATTCCCAAGAAGCAGTATGTTGCTGCTTGCTCTCTAGGAGCTAATAGGAGCTCAGTAGAATACAACCACCAGGAAATAAACCTGAGGATGGAGATGTGTAGCTGTTTGTATGAAACTTAACTTCAGAAACTTCCGACATTACCATCTCTGGTTTAAGTGCTTAAACATCTGTGTGCCCTTAAAAACAGACAAGAAAAACTTAGTTAAAATTTCTAAATCCATAAGTAGTGGATTGTTGAGCACTTAAGCACTGCTGGATTGGCAGGGAGGGGTTAGCCAATATTCTGAAATAGGCTTTTTTTTTTTTGCGGTATGCGGGCCTCTCACTGTTGCGGCCTCTCCCGCTGCGGAGCACAGGCTCCGGACGCGCAGGCCCAGCGGCCATGGCTCACGGGCCCAGCTGCCCCGTGGCACGTGGGATCCTCCCGGACCGGGGCACGAACCCGCGTCCCCCGCATCGGCAGGCGGACTCTCAACCACGGCGCCACCAGGGAAGCCCTGAAATAGGCTTTTAAAGAGAGGTGTGTGTTAAGATGCAAGGCTCACTCAGACTGGGGGGGTGTGGTTTCTAGTCATCAAAGCGGCAGAGCTGTGTGCTTGCAGTGATGTGTTTAATGTATTAATGTATATATACAATGTATACGTAGAATATACACATGAAACTAATTTTTACAGCTCCATACTCTAATCAGACTTCTTGGCATACCCATTTTTATTAGGAAGAATTATACGTAATTTGGGAAATTGGTACTGCTTTGCTTTACTATGTGCTTAATAACTTGCTTGATATTTTAAGTGATTTCCTTTGCACATTCTTTTACAAATATTTTCATCAAAACCCACTTTGTTGGAAGTAGGCCTGCGATGACAAATTGTAGAGCAGTCTTTGTGTAGTGGTGATTTTAAAAAGGACTTCTAAAAGTACACTGTGAAAACACAAATCCTGTCGTTCGTTCCCATGCCCTTTCACACGCACGTCCTTCGTGAAGGTGTCTGCAGTGCCCATGCAGCGGTGCCGCCTGTTGTAAAGCTGAACCACCTGGAGTTCGGTGATGCCAGAGAGGAGCAGGTATGCCCGCCCCTGCTGCCCTCCCACAGCGCCAGTTGGATCCAGCCTTCAGCTCACTGTGGCTGTCCTCACTTCTGTAGGCTGCAGTAGAAGCAGTGACAGGGGGTCTCTCTCTGACCTTTGACATTGCTGAGCCTGGATTCAGTAGTGGGCAGTTGGTGCCACTTTGGAGTGAGATCTAACAGAATCCTGTCACTTCCTCACACTGTTCTTGCCTGCCTTTTTAATCGTGTATTGGCTCCAGCTGCCAAAAGCCTTCCCCAGGAAATGGCCTGAGACTCCCTTGGGCCTCTGTTTTACTGTGTGAACATCACTGCCTCTCCACAGGTCTGCCTGCCTGGTGTCTCCGTCCTGTATGCTGAGCATATGCTCACTGGGTAGATTCAGAACGCGTATCTGAGAATGCTCCTAATAGCTTACTTTCCTCTCTGATTGGCTCCTTTGGTTCATGGACAAGAACGATGTAAACCAGGTTGAATCCAGCTAAGAAAACTGGAAATGCTCAGACCTGCCCTAGGCCAGGGACCATGATCTTTGGACATGTCATATGGCTGTGTTTGGGGAGTTACGGCCTAGAGCGTCTGTTGGCAACCAGTGTGTCCTCTGAATCCCCAAAGCCTGAGCGGCCCCAGACCTGGCCCAACTCTTTCTGAGGTGGTTTGACCACCTTTGTCATTGTTGCTCCCCTTGGCCAGGTAACATTTTCCCGAGGAGCAGCCTGATAGAGGGTGGATTGGGTGTGGATAAGGCTTCCGTGCTGTGAAGAGCGCCTGTAAATAGATCACCTCACGAAGGGCCAAGACGCTGTGATGCAGGTGGGTGAATACCGACATGTAAGTAGCGGCTCAGAGACTGCAGTGCGGTCACTGCGGATGTCAGTACCTTCTGCTGTTCTTGGGGCCCAGAGACAGACTCTGAAGCCACTTGCTCCCAGGTGGTTTCTAGAGTCCCCCTGCTTGGGGTGGCTGATGGAGAGGCATTGGCCCGATTCCCTGCTGGAGGCGTCTGGAGCCCTCCTCTTCCCCATCCTGTCCTCCTGTCCAGCTGGCAGGGCTGTTCTCCCTGGGCTGCAGACCCTAGTCCACTTCCAAGTCTCTCCCAAGAAAACGTGTGGAGACAGATGCCATGAGAACAGGAGTTCATGTCCGTCTCAGCTACGGCTGGAGGGAGTGGTTGAGTTCTGGAAGAGGCCCACGAAGGCTGTGGCTCCTCTGGGCCCTAAGCTGCCGCAGCCGTCTTCCGCCCGCCACCCTTTGTTAATTTCCTATCTTTACAATACGATCCCTTCTGACTTCTGAGGCCATGAAACTTTGGACTCTAACCGTGTTCACAGCTTGTGGCGTGCCTGCGTCTCTTTCTGACTGATTCGGTTTTTCTTGGCTTGTTCACCAGCTTGAGCATGAGCATCAGCTCACTGGGAGGGCTGTTAAAAGGCTGCTGGGTCCCTTTCCCAGATGTGCTGACGCCGTAGGTCTGGGGTCAAGAACGTGCATTTCTAATAAAGTCCCAGGTGATGTAGATGTACTTTGAGAACAACTGTCCTCAAGCAGTAACACCCATGAAGTTGCTAGTGATTTTTTTCCTAATACAAAACATACAACTGTAAATGATACACGTTCCTTTGGATGGCACCTCCCAAACCCTTCGAATCATGTTGAGAAATGCTGCCCTTGGCTAAACAGAGGGCAGGCAGCTCTGGCCTCACTGTTCTAGGCTCTGCACTGTGCTGTCCCAGCCCAGTCAGTCTGTCCTGGAGACTGAAGGCAGTGTCCTCAACAGCCTGTTAGGAGGATGGGGGTTTGGAATGCTTAACCTGCAGCCGTTGGCTTAGTTCGTTGCCGCCACCCTGCTTCTCCTTGGGAAGGTTTCTCTGCAGGCACCATCACAGAGACTTCTTCCGGCCTGAGATCTACAGTCACGACAGAGGCAGCCCTCTGTGTGGGGCTGGCTCCAGCTCAACTTTGGCTCTCAGGAGTGGGACTGTACGGCCTGCCTAGGACACTACGCCCTGCTCTATCTGAGAGTGGCAGGACCCGGTGGGTGCTAGGTTCCTCCCCACTGCCCTACGGACCCACGAGGAGACAGTTTAGGATGTGTCTTTTCAGCTGACGTCTGCTGAGAAATCCAGTTTCCTGAGAGTAGCATTTCCCTCTCTAGACTCAGGAGGATTGACCCTTAACTGCTTGCCAAGGAGACGGACCATCTTTCCGACGCAAGGTAAACAAACCTCTCATTTTGCTTTCCACTTCTCCTCCGGTCATCCTCCTTCTGCATCAGGTCTGAGAAACTTCCTCCTGACCTGTCTGCGGTGGCTCTTTCTTCCACGGTGTCAAGTTTTTCTCTCACATCATCCACATTATAAGGGAGGAAGTTGACTTCTCCAACCACGTGTGAGCTTTTAAAAAAGTCTTGGGCTTCCCTGCTGGCGCAGTAGTTGGGAATCCGCCTGCCAATGCAGGGGACACGGGTTCGTGCCCCGGTCCAGGAAGATCCCACATGCCTGCAGAGCGGCTGGGCCCGTGAGCCATGGCCGCTGAGCCTGCGCGTCCGGAGCCTGTGCTCCGCAACGGGAGAGGCCACAACAGTGAGAGGCCCGCGTACCACAAAACAAAACAAAAAAGTCTTTATTACCTGTCATGCAGGAACCCCAGAGAAAGGTTGGTGGATGATCGCGGTTCTTCACAGTGTTTAACCTCACAGTCACACCCTTATTAACTGTTTACCTGTTCCTAACTTTCTCGCAAAGCCATGGCATAGTGGCCAAGTCCTGTGCTCCGGACGCCATGCTGCCTGGGTTTGAATCTCAGTTCCACCCAGCTGTGCGAGCTGGTAATTTACTCCACCTCTCAGGAAGAAGGATTTGGACCTGTCACATTCTCAGACCAAAGACTCACATCTGGTTCTCAAGTTTCCATGAAAACACTGGAAGAGGGAGGCTCAGCTGGGAGTCCTAGCAATTAACCTGAAGAAGCTGCATGGCCCACGAGAGCCAGTGAGCTGTAAAAACATCTCAGAGAAGAGTGGAAGGGATCCCATGTAACACTCAGAATGAAGAAAGCTAATAAAAACCAGTCAGGATCCAAATGTATTACAAGATAAAATGGGGCATGGTTTGCTCTGAGCAACTGACAGAATATGAGGGGAAAAAACCAATCCATTTGACCTTGATTCTAAGAACATTCTCTTTTGATGGATGCAAAAGTCAAACCTTGAGAGGCAGAAATACAATCTCCACACACTGCCAGCTCCAGCTCTGAATACTATCCACGCCATTGTAACAGTTCACATACTGTTTATCCGTTTTCACCTTTTAAAAGATACCTACAGATGAAGCACACAAAAGGACTACTGCACAGGATGAAAAGCCATCTGCTGTTGACAGTGTGAAAATGAAGGCAGAGGTGGAAGGTGGGAGACGTCGTGTTGTCAGTACAGAGGACCCGACACGAGGGGCCACAGTTGATGGGACTACAGTTAGGGTGATTATTAATGAAGAGAACTGTAAAAGGTAGGCTGGAAGTAGCGGTGTGAGCCAAGTTCTGATTTGTCATAGCGAGGAGTTATGAAGTCTTAACGGTTGATGTATCAAGAAGATGAAGACTTAAGTGGTAAAGAATTAAGATTATAGGCAGTACTAGTTGAAAGGTGTTGCCTCTGGGAAGGCAGAGACTTGTTGCTCAGATACAAGCCCTATTTACTAATTAATTAGACTTTTACCACACGCAGCTAATAGTCTGACTGAATGCCACATTCATTATGCCCCACAAATAAATGAAATTGTACAAAGTAAGGCCCAGTGTGGGTGGGGATGTGCTACAGAAATTGGCACAACTTGGCCCAATAATTCCACCTTCAGGAAACAGACGTAGACAAAGATAGGCATATATAGGATGTCCACCTCAAGAATTATTTATAAAATGAAAAATCTCTACATGTCCAACAATGGCTGTATAATTTGGTAGTGATATATCCAAATGATAAATGATACATAACCACTGAAAAATATATTTGCCAAGCAAGTGTTTTAAATGTTAAAAGGTTTTTTAAAAAGCATATAAAACTGTATTTACAGGGACTTCCCTGGTGGTCCAGTGGTAAAGAAGCCGCCTTCCAATGCTGGGGACTCCAATGCTGGGGACTCGGGTTCAATCCCTGGTGGGGGAACTAAGGTCCGACATGCCCTGGGGCAACTAAGCCCGCACGCCACAACTACCGAGCTTGCGCACCTCAACTAGAGAGCCAGCCTGCCGCAAACTGCAGAGCCCGCGCACCACAACTAGAGAAGAGAAAACCTGCACGCCACACAACGAAGATCCTGCATGCCACAACTAAGACCTGACGCAGCCAAAAAAAAAATTAAAAATTAAAAAAAAAATACATTATTCGAATAATCTAAACCTTGTTTAGGCAGGAAAGAAGAAAATTAAAGTGCTTGCTTAAAGAAGGTAGGAGTATGGATGATTTTCTATTTTCAAATCATTTCCTGTATTTTCCACAAGGAAAATTACACATAAAAGAGGAGATAACGATGAAATAGCAGAGAGAATCAGTGGATCCGACACGAGACTCTCACGAGGAACTTTGCAATGACATTTGCCCCACGTCTAGAAATGTCCTGAGAGTGAGGGCCTTGCCTAGGCCAGGCCTCCTCCAGAGTCTTCCCACCTACCAGGGCTGCTAACGTAGGCTGGTAACACAGGGCAGTGTGCTACACTGCTCTGTAACAAACACTTCCTCCCCACCAGGTCCCCACCCCCCAGCTTAAACAATTAAACCAAGTACTTTATGTTGTTTTATTCTTAAAACTATCGTGAAGTTAAGTAGTAGTACCCTCATTTTTCATAAGAGTAAATAAAAGCATAGCGGTCAAGGCATTTGTTCAAGGCCTCAGTGGCAGAGGTGGAATTCAAACCCAGGTTGGCCTGGTCCCAAAGTATGAGCCCAGCTCCTCCTGCACACGAAGAATTGGCACCACCACTGAGGAAAAGTCACTAAGACTTAGGAAAACACACCGCAGCAGCTTCAGCCTGCCATCTCTTAAAATCTTTACAAGCTAGATATAAAAACTGTCTTAGATGGAATAAGAAACCTCACTTCAGAACATTTTAAAAAACCATTAACAAAAATATTCATGAATTATGCTAGAGTAAAAGTGTAGAAGTGCCAGCCTTCCTGTTCAGAAACTATTTAAAAAGGTGCACCTACAAAGAGAAACCATTTTCCGTTAAACTGTTTTAACTGAGGAAGGAAAAAATTCAGAACTTAAACTCACAAGACTGATCAAGATGCTGAAACAAGGGTCCTCCAGAACAGAAACTATCCCTGCATTTACTTAACTGTTAACCAAGAGCTTTAGCAAGCACAGAGCCAAATACGTAGACAGTTTAAGAGCTTATCTGAGCACCAAACGTAAACCATCACCAATTCTATTTGCCATTTCAGACTTTTCACCTGTATTAAATTATGTTCATAGTTGAAAAATGGATCTCAGTGCTATCTCAATATCTGCCTGCCAATGACCACTTTTAAGCCATGTAGTAATTATTTAATATTTCCATTACTGGGTCAAAACAAAAATTATTATTAGGTTGGTGCAGTACACTAGATTAAGCTGGAAATCTCTCAAGCAATGCAACAAAACCAACGTGAAGAAAATAAAGCATTCAAGTCGGGTGCCTGAGATTTGAAAAAAAAAACCAAATCCACGTAATCTGCACAGAATGAGATTCCAGTCTAACTGCACTAAGTGGACAGTTCCAGCATACATAGAAACTGTGCCTCTCCAAGCGTCAACAGTCTGATTCTTTATCCCCTAAAGATAAAGGCCATGGAACCCCTGGGCCCAGTCCAGGGAGGAGCCAGACTGGCAGCCTTTGCCAAGATGGACTGACACCTGTAGGTTCCTCCTAGACCGCAGGTTCTAAGATGTCACCGTTGGAAAAGTTCCTTGTAACCTCTGATCTTCAGAGAAGAAAGACACTGCAAAAAAGAGCAAACACCTGCACTGTCTAAAGCAGTCCCAAGCCAGGCAGAGCATTTCTTTTCCAATTCACAGAGGAAACCATCTACCTGAAGTTCACGCTGCCGCCCAGGAACTGGTCTAGCTAGAAAGTTCTAACAGATGAGCCCCAAGTCTGCAGTAATTGTTCCCTTTCCCTTGTAAAAAAGACTAAGTAACCTGAGTTTGAGTTATTTAGAAATTAGGATTTTATGGAGTCCAGGAGAGGAAAAATTAAATTCTTCATTATAAAAATATCAGCACCAAAAGCCTGTCCTTAAGATGTTCTTAGATACATATTTTAGGGCTCTTTTTTTTTTTATTGCTGATTACAGATTTAAAACTATGAAATGTGCATTTCTTGGCAAGTTACATAAGTGATTTCTTTGCTTACTGACATTTCCAATAAAAGCTTAAGGAAACAGACAAAAACACAAAGGACAAGAGAAATACGAACAGCCTCAAAACAAAAGGATTTAGTAACAGAAAAAAAATCTCCACAGTTAAGTGTCTGTCAAATTTTAGAATTATCAAAACTGTGCAAATGCTGAAATCAATGTCACACACTAAGCTAGTAAAACTTGTCTTTGTAGCTGCAAACTGAAGAAGTCACCCACTTATATTTGTGATCACACAAACCACCTAATTTTCTCAAGGTTCAGCTTAAAGCAACATTTAACAGACAAGTTCAAAAGGAACACTTGCTTTGTTTTAACACAGCTGTGCTCAGACGTCGCCACGATGTCCTCAGAAACCATCCTGGACTAAGCCAATTCAAAAAAATACAGTTCAAAGCAGTGTCACACTAGCCGCCTGAAGGTATCCTTGGAGATACTGGAGCGCTTCTGCGTTGAGGCTGGTGCTCACCATTGAGGGAACCTACAGAAGATGGGAAGCACACATACAGCTGCTAGAGATCCCAACGTACAAACACAACGCCCCCGCACCTCCCGCCCCTCTACGGGGGAGCTGCCACAGCTCTGATAGGGCAGTCCATCACCAAAAATTGTTTAAGGGATCCCCAAGTAACTCAACTGCTTTCATGCCTTCAAAAATGGGAAGACGAATGACAGAGTTCTTTGACAAGAAAGACACTCACCCTTCCTGGACAGGCAGTAGACAACTTGTGAAGTGACTGTGCCAGGTGGATTCTGGGGTTGTTCACCATTTGACCTACAGGATCGTGCTCTTTTTTCCCAGCGAATGCCAACTGTGAGAAGGCAGTCTGGTATCCTGGTGTATCTTCTATGTCAATAAAATGTTCTTCATCAGGAATAGTATTGTCTTCAGGTAACTCAAATAGGCCAATCAGAGACTGTAATAAAGGAGTCCTGGATTGGAAGATGACAAAAAGACTGAAGTAACTGCTTTGAAGATTTCAACAGTAAGGAGCAACCTCCTCAGAGACACAGAACCGTGGACTCTCAGTCTCCAGGGTAACAAGGGACCTTTGAAATTACGAATGACACGGTGCTTATGCCTAACCAGAAACCATTCAATTCTTTAGGCCATAGCACCCCAATGTCTCTTTCCCCATAGCTGCCAAAGCTGGCTTGTGTGACCCGGGCCTGGCTAATTAGAAGGCCACATGGCATCAAGCCAAACCAAGGCGATCCAATGCTTCTAAGTTAGTCAGAAGACATGAAGCTTCAAGTATGTCACATCGCTTGATGGAAGGCTACCTGAGTGAAACCATAATAAGGGAGAGGCAAAAGGTCAAGAAAAGCTAGGTCTGCACATCGACCTAGACATCAAGCACAAGCACAAAAATCTTCTCTTGGCCTATTCAGTTTCTCCTCTTAAGGACTTAGGGCCGGTTTAGTCGAGTGACTGTCATAAAAGTCTTAATGATCACCTAAACCATGGACTTTCACCAGGCTTTTCAAAGGGGTCCGTGAATTCCCCTACAAAGAAAAGTTAATCACGGGACTTCCCTGGAGGTCCAGTGGTTAAGACTCTGCACTTCCAGCGCTAGGGCCACGGGTTTGATCCCTGGTTGGGGAACTAGGGTCTCACATGCTGTACAGCGGCCAAAAGAAGAAAAAAGTTAATCAGGAAACAAGATCTTTCTAGGTAGGCTCAGAAGAACCCACAAGTCATGTCTTGGATCTCATGGTTGCTAGCGGGGAGGATGAGGCCAGAACCAAATTCTCTTGGCTCCCAAGGTAATAAGCTTGGTTAACTTTGTAGTCATAGGGAAAAGAAACTAATTTCCAAAAAACTTTAGAATGGAGTCCTTACCATAGCTTGGTATACTCTGTATCCATCATTGGGGGACATTCTGTTAGTAATTTGGTTATGCCAACCGCACAAATCTTTTTCTCTACGTTTCCAGATACTTTCTGAATTTCAGGAATAATGACTTTTTCCAAAACCATTCCAAACATTCTATGAATCAATGCAAAATAAATTCATTCAATATTTCATTATACCACTATAGTCTAATTTAACAGTGAGATGCTTACATTATTTATGCTCAGTGACTCCTTATGAATATAATAAAATACAAAATAAGGCTGTGAATTTTGGTCAACTGAATGGGAGAGACCTAAAAATGACAAAACAAAAACATCAAACCTCTGCTCTGTGACCAGCTGCCATCATCTTTTGTGAATACTACCTTAAGCCTAGGCTCAAGGAAAATCTTTATAGCCATTTTTTTGGTCTTGCATGTTTTTACAAATTACTCATGAAATCTTTGAAAAATTAGAAATCAGAAAACAGATAAGAAGAAAAAAAGAATTACCATCACCCCACCATCCAGCATTAACTGGTTTTAACATTTTTGGATTATAAGCTTCCCAACTTTCTATGCTTACGTACCTTGAAGTATGTAAATAGTAACGGCTGTATTTAAAAAAATGATTTGGCCTATGAATGTTGTTGCAAACATCCTAGAAGTAAAGTTTTTTATAATTCTAAATGGTGTAACATTCTCAATTTATACTCTCATTATTTTATTAAGAATTTGTTTTACTAAATTCTTTCAAGTGGAAATAGTAGGTCTCAAAGAGCATGGACATTTTGATGCTCTAGGTAAAAGTGCATATTTTTTGCTCTACAGACAGACCATACCAACTTAGGCACCAGCAGCAGTGAAAGAAACTGCCGATTTCCGCACAATTTCCTACAGCTCGAAAAGCCTATTTTCTGGTCTTTTTCAGGTTAATTCATTTTTTTTTACATCGCAGTCCATCTGGAATTATTTTTGGTACAATACAGATGCGGAAAGTTTTTCTCCAGGGAGTTGTCCTCTATCATTCCCTTCCATCCTTCCTTTCCCTACCACATGGGAAATGCTGCCTAACCACATTCTTAGGCATACTAAGTCAAAAGCAAAATTTCACTGACCCAAACTATTCTCATTTGAAAAATCACAGTTGGCCCTAACAGAGGCAGGCTCCTGGAGACAATGCCAGCTGTCTAACACAACATAGAACACTGGCTGTAGGGAATGCCGGGGGATGGGGCAGGGGGCGGGGACGGGGGGAGACCTTTGGGAATTAGGAAAATGTTTGCAGGTATTTCCTTCTTTACAACCCAACCCGCCAAGAATATTTTGGAAACCACAAAGATAACTATCACTGTGCATCAAGAACTATAAAGTCATCTATAAAACAGAGACTAAGAGGTCAAATGTTTTGCTTTTAAAAACAGGATAATAAATAATGAAAACAGACTTACTTTGGTTGTATACCGTCAAATATTTCTTGTAGTGCCAGCGCCCCGTATTTTATGCAGTACAAATTAATAAAGACTAAGAAACCTGTTGAAAGGAGGTGCGGAGTATCAATACAGAGGACTCACTGCATTAAATAAGTGACTTAGTGAAAGTCTGCCAAATGAAATACTCACAAATCATTAAAACCCAGTGACTAACTTTGGCATCAATACTGGCCTTTTAATACAATTTAACATATAGAATCGCTGCCTTTATAGTACAGTCATAAAAAGGCTTTACATACAGTCTCTGATTTATATTTCTTTATCATATTTCTATTAAAAATGTTTTGATATTTAAACTTACAAACTAACCTCTGGAACACAATATACTGAAACTGATTTAGTGCTTGAAGAATACGAGCATCTTAAAATATTTTATATATAAAATTTGTAACTGTTAAAAGGTTTATATGTACAAATAAAGTCTAAGGGTTTTTAGCCTCTTTCCTTCATTATTTCTGTAGGAACACCAAAATGATTTTACTTACTCTTGATAAACTTTGTTGTTTTGGAATTCTGAAGTCTTTGGAATAGTAGAATGAAGATTTGCTTCCTGTATTGGTCAACTGACTCACTAAAGAAGTGAATAAAAAAGCAACAATATAAATTTAGCATTTTTCTGAGTACTTAACAGAATCCTCAATTAAATGTACAATGAGGTTATATTCATACTCACGGAGGCATGTGCTCTATTATACTATTTAGAAGATAAAAACCTTGGTGGTCATTGGCTTTGGATGCAATCAGCTTCTGGAAGACACCTAATAAGCCAGGCTACAACAAATTAAATAATTAGTTAAAGAAGCAAGGATTAATTGTTCCAAAAGTTAAACAGGTGGTATATTTTGGAAAAGGGTGCATGCTATCGTAATCTAACCCTTTTTCTCTTTTTCTTACTTCTGAAGCGTAGAGGAAAAAAAAACACCCCACCACAATAAGGCTTTAAAGTTCCTGAAATTAACCTATTTGGCTCTTATTCTTTTAGTTTCCACCAGAGATAAATATAACTAAAGGATACCTAGTTCTAATAAAATACATTAATGTTTTCTACTAGTTAGTTCTGTTACATTTTCTAATTCCCTTTTTATTGAGAAATTTAAAAGAAGTTTAAAGAATCTGCCATCCCTAGTTTCTCTCAGTTACCTTAGAAAATTACAGTTACATCAAAATCTGACTCACAATTTTGTCAGCAGCAGCATTTGCTATTGTATTTGAACCTCGTTCTAAGAATGCTTGGAGAAGCCTCACTAGAGCAGGAATATTTCCTGTTCTTTCCCAAAGCACTGGCTGAAGGAGATGAGGAAATAAGGCCATATAGGAAGATGGGATGTCATTCTTGTGTGTTTCCAGAAGCAAAGACATCACTTGAAAGACATATGGAATAAATTCTGTTGATAAAAATAAAAACAGAGCTGTCAGCTTCAGAATTAATGGCTCTGACACAAAAGGCACGTATCTCTTAGGCAGACTGCATTTTATAATCACTTGAATAATTCTATTCAACTAGAAAGAAAATAACTTTCTTTTACTTACCTTGTACATCATTTTGTAAAATTTCAGTGAACACCAGAAACAAAGCCTCCTCAAAATTTACAACAGCAGCAGGGTTAGCCTTGCAAGTTATTCTTATGGATAAACATATTGCTTCAAACATATAGTGATTAAAGTGAGGTTTGCTTGGGTTCTGAAATTAAAAAAAAAAAAAAGCTTATGACTCTAATAATCCAATTGACTATATTAAAAATAACCTAAAACACATTTAACCTTACTAAAAGCACATTAAAAGAGATGCCATTTTAAAAAAAAATCAAGATTAAAAAAACCCTCACAAATTACACTAAAAAGCCTGCATATATGTTAAAATTTTACAGTGACTTTAAAATTCAGAAAATGAAGTAATACTAATACCTGTTCGGATTTTTTTTTTTTTTTTTAAACGAGCAGAAGTCTACTTATGAAAAAACACTTCCGAATCATGGGGAGGTGACTATGTAAGCCCAAGCTCCCGGAACTCGCAAGGAGCTTTCTTAAACCTGTGTGCTCTCCTAGAGCCGTCACTGTAAACAGCGGTGGGAGAAAGGAGCAGGGACATAAAAGGCCTGACTCTGCCACTAGCCGTGTGTGGGACCTCAGGAAAACCTTAACCTCTGTGGGCCTCAGCATGTCTGTATCTGCACAGTGACAATCCTTCATATCATTTTCAAGTTTTCTTTTTCACACAAAATCCTTCTTGGAAGGCTACCATATGAAGCTGATGAACTCAGAAGATGAGTGTGTATGTACACGGGCAGGTGAAAGCGGAGAGGCCCTACGTCTCTTTTCTCTCAATTCCCCAAAACCCAAGCAGGCGCAAGGCCCTTACCCAGAATTCGGTGGAAATAGGATCACCATTCTCAAAGTCTCTCTAATACTTCCTGTGACTTCATCTCCTTATCATTAGAGTAATTAAGAATAAGTGTCTACAAGGGAATTTTACTGGCCTTAAACTGATTTTTTTTATTTTCTAAAACTTGGTATTAAGATTTAAATATGGATCAAAATATCTAAAATCTTTGACCAAAGAGTGAGTGAATTTTATTTTGGGGGAAATGAGTCAGGAAGAACAGACACAAGGACTTCAGTCATCATTTTATATTAGTCTGAATAGCTTCTTTTGTGTCCATTTGGGGCAAAGCCTACTTCTTCTTCCATCTAAGATCATTTCAGATTGTTTGTACTTTCTCAATTCTTTTCAATGAACCCGTTACTTTTTAAAGTGAGAATAAAATGTTTTAAAGTCTCTGAGCTTACACTTAAAGGAGAGTGCTGCCAAGGCTCCCATCTCTGTCACCCCACACTTTCAGAATCACACATTAACTGCTGGTCGGGAAGAAGTCACAGAGCTCTCCCTGTCCGACCGACTGCCAGGGAGTTCTGAGGCTCAAAGAGTTTGAAGCATTTAGGTTAAAAAGCAACTGCACTTTCAAAACTGGTTCTGTTACCTTACTAACAGCTAATAGCTTCTGTGTAAGCTGGGTGATGAGAGTAGGGATGTAGGGGATTATGGCTTCTTGTAGGAGGGAAAAACTTCTCATGATAGCTGTAAAATATGAAAAGAGCAAAAACAGTTTAGTTAAACTTCAGAATAAAACAGTGATTAGTGGGAGAAAAAAGTCCACTGATTCATAAACTAAAATCTTAAAAACTAAAACCCCCAGATAGCTCTCTACATTTAAAAATAATCTAAATTTCCCTCCCTTTTAAAATTAGGCCAACAATTGGCAACAAAATTTAGCTGAGAAGTGTTATTTCCAGAAGGCTTAAGGGACAATAAAAAATATGAAGTGGCTAAAGAAGCAGACAAAGAGGAGGCAGGTGAAGTAGTGGATGGACACGGGGGAGCAGCAGGTGGAAGGGAGTCTGTTTTGAGTCTCCTTTACTTAGAAATCAGTGGCATGAAATTTTACCTCTAGCCTATTGGAAGTATGATCACAGCCTACCAGAAGCTGAAAGAAAAGGCCACTTGCCCATCTCCCCCCAAAAGAGAGGCTAGGAGCCTGAGAAAAATCCAAAAATACACATAAAGCTATGGAAGGCCCATAGTACAGAATTAACTGCTCTTTAACAGACACCTAAAAACATTGGGCAGAGGAGAGAAATACATTATTAAGCTAAAAAAAAAAGATGGCTACTTTTGCACAAACAGAATAGATGTTTACTAAGTAGAGCGCCTACTATATGCTAGGCACACAGGATAGAAAGGTATCCTTTCCTGCCTCCTAAACTTTGCAGTGATGCCAAAGACTCACCCTCCAAGTAGCTAACTGCTACCTATCCTGCACCTCAGCTTAGATATCACTTGCTAGAGAAAGCTGAGGGTTACAGGATGGATCAGCGCCCCTCCTCTGGGCTGGCACAGAATCCTCACATTCATTCACACAACAGTATTTACGGGGAAGCTGTTACATACTGGGCGCTCCTGCAAACCCTAGGAGCACAGCAGTGATGACCACGGACCAGTCAGCAACCTCACAGAAATGGACATTCAACAAGAGTAGTTACACATCTCTTGGGAGAAATACAGTGCTGAAAACACACACACACACACCTACACATATATATATATACACATACATACACACACACACACACACACACACACCATGGGTCCTGACCAAGCCAGAGGCATTGGGAACAGTTTCTTTAAAAAGCCATTTCCTATGAGTCATCCACCATGCTAGACTCTTGGAATGCAACCGCAAGTAAGACTATCCCAGAGCTGTTCCCAAGACACTCTCCTAATGGAGCACCTGGCAGATTGTTAACAGCTGCCTGTGTCCTTGGCAGTATTTCTATGAAGGCAGAATCTGTGCGGGGTCTATCAAATACACCCAGGTTTCACACCAAGACCTAGCAGAACATGCCGTCAATAAATGTCTAAGCTCATCTTTGCTCTCAAGAATTTCAACCTAAGAGAAGAAAAAAGGAGTTTGCTACCTTTTCTTTAGTAAGAGGAGTTCTATAGCAAGTTAGGGTAAAAATTTTTTCTGAAAACACCAACAAACTGAACTATTTTTCATTTAAAAATATCTAAACCTACCTAATGCTTGACAAACAGTATCTGGTTCATAGTCTACATAACCTGAAGTACAACTCAGAGTGTTTACCACCCCTGTAGTCTGAGATTAGATACTTATAGTCTGTACACCAGGGAAACGGCCTACCTTTCATAATATATTCATTTTCTGAAGAGCCAGGAAGTGTGAGAGCTTTGAAAAGGTTTGTTAGCAGAATCTCAACAAACGGTGCGATTTCTGCAGCTGTAAAGCTATAGATGAAAAAACAGCTTTCAGTCACTACCAACTCTTGAGCTTGTCGCTTTGGAACACCCTTTGCAACTACTAAATCACACTTCTTGGCATAAAAGTGAGCCATCTCCCACCACTGACAGTCGGCAGACAGCTTAGGAAAATATTGCTTTTATAAGTGCTCATGTTAAGTTCCTAAGAAGACATATCTGGGACCAAACACAATTAAACCCCAAACCAGGCAAACCCAACATTGTCTACGGCTGTTGAGGTCATCCCTGGTTCACATCTGTCACCATCGAGAACAGAGCCCGGACTCTCAGTCAGCTAGCTTTCCTGGAGGTGGAGCAAGTTCGGAACTGTTTTCTGCATAAATTCTGGGCCTGAAGACAGGTACTGGCTTAACTCGCCTAAAGGGTAACCTTTCAACCCTTAATTGGCCACTGAGCATATCTGTACTTCAAGTTCTTGATGAAGAAAAGAACCTAGAATGTTTTCCATCTCTTACCCAAAGCTCAGTTTCAAGAAATAACACTGTTGAAGAAAAGGCCTGACAGACATGCAGACCACCCAATCCTCTGCATTTTATCCTTGGATCAGGCCACAACAGCTACTGCCTTGGACCCTAGAGAATTACTTCCACTCAGCTGTGTCAGGTCTCAGCACTAAATAAGGTCACAGAAACAGCCAGGTGAAAATAACTCTGTTGCATGATATTGCTATGAACAGGGCTACTACACAGTATTCCCTTAACAAAGGCCCACTTCTGAGGTGCCTTCTGAATAACTTTTAATGTTAATCTCATGGACATCATGGACATTTTAGCTCACCAAGTTTCTCTCTGCCTTGGCTGCTAGAGGGCTCCACATAAAATCCACAAGTTTCTTTAACTACTGTACAGGATCCTCTGACACACTTGTTTATTAACCTCACACCCCAGTTTCCTTTGCTCCGATTTCCTCCATTTAACTTTATTGTCATAATGTGTCTACTCTGGCATGCAGTCTCAAATTCTTTTGGAATGAGGCATAGTATAAACGAGTAAAATATACACATTTATTTTTCTAACTACTAATGAAATTATGAATATACTGAGATATCTCTGACCAGTACAGAATGATCTTCACCCCGAGATGAAAACATATACTGCATCAAATACTTACAGAGCGGCATTGTTAGACCCCCTCATAGTAAACAGTCTCTCGAGAGCATGTGCTGCGTAAGTATGAACAACAATACTTTCAGCTTGAAGATGATTAATTAAGAGAGGAATAGAGACTAAAAGATGCTCTTTTGGTACCTGAAAAAAACAACAATATACATGCTGTAACTCACTGATACTATCTTGAGTAAAAGACAGCTGTAAGAGAGTGACTTGCTGATTCTAAAAAGTGTGTTTTTTTTCAGCCACTATTACAATGGAGATGATACAGGTGAAAAAATCAAAACTTCTACCTTCACATAATGGTTCAAACTCACACTCACTTTTCCAATTCTCTTTCTCTGAGCATAAAACTATAGTTAGGGTAAAATAATAGTACCATGGAGAAGCAGAGATTTCATTAATCTTAGAACCATACTTTTCACTAGCAGGTATTTCTTAGAAAAGTCATTCAAGCTCTTTGTACCTCATTTTCTCCTCTTAAAAAGCGGGGGCGGGGGGGAGATGGCATAAACATAAGCATACTAATCTTCACTAAAAACCTCTAAAACTTTAGCGTATCCTTTAGTCTTTAAAACAGAACAGCTTCACAAGGTTGCATGTAACCCTGGTAGATACCTGTCAAAGACACACAAAAAGTATAAACCAAGAAACTGAAGAATCATCCACAGGAAATAAACTGTGGCATACTCTTATGATAGAATACTACACAGCTATTAAAAATGAACTCTAACACATCTACTAAAAATGTTAAGCACAAAAGAAAACTAGATATATAGACCAATACCTATAGTACGGTATCATTTAAATAAATAAAAAACTTAAACCTATGTGATACTATAGAATTTTTGTGGAAACAAACGTGCAAAGCCATAAATAATCACTTACACTGAATTCATTCATTATCTCTGGGGAGAAAGAGAATAGAATGGGAATGGGGAGGGCATGCCCTGGATGCCTCCACTGTGTGTGTAGGTTTAAGTAATTATGGCCTGGAGTTAAGATTTGTGGTGGTTATGTATCATTAAATGATTCTCTATTCCTGCTTGTGTGTTTAAAATAATTTACAAGATGGCTGCAGGGTAATTTGGTGGAGGTATTGGAGGGAGTAAGACGAACTGTGCTGTTTCGTTTTCTGTGTCACTAAAATTAAAGTGACTTACAGTGTTAAGAATCAGAAGGATTATATAACTAAACAGCAAAAAACAATCCAATTAACTCAGCAGAGGAGCTGAATAATATTTTTCTTTCTTACTTTTTTTGGCCACACCGCATGGCTTGCAGGATCTTAGTTCCCTGACCAGGGACTGAACCCAGGGCCCCAGCAGTGAAAGCGCTGAATCCTAACCACTGGACCACCAGGGAACTCCCCTGAATATTTTCCCAAAGAAGACACAGAGATGGCTACAGGCACATGAAAAGGTGCTCAACAACACTAATCATCAGGGAAATACAAATAAAAAATAAAATGTGGTTATCACTTCACACCTGTTACAATGGCTAGTCTCAGAAAGACAAGAAAACTCCAGTGCTCTGATGGTGGGAACATATATTGATGCAGCCAGTATGGAAAGAAGTATGGAGGTCCCTCAAAAAATTAAAAATAGAGTTACCATATGGCCCAGCACTTCCACTTCTGGTTATTTATCCAAAGGAAATAAAAACACTAACTCAAAAAGATATCCACACCCCCAAGTTCATAGGCAGCATTAACAATGGCCAAGATTTGGAAGCAACTTAGGTGTCCATCAGTGGATGAACGGATAAAGAAAGTGTGGAGTGCGCAAGTGCATGCATATGCATACACACACACACACACACACACACACACACACACACACAGATGGAATGTTACTCAGCCACAAAAAAAGAAAATCTTGCCATTTGTGACAATATGTATGGACCTTGAGGGCATTATACTCAATGAAATAGAGAAAGACAAACACCGTATATCTCACATGTGGAACCTTAAAAAACAAAACAGGAAAAAGAAAACCAACACCAGAAAAACGAACTCCTACGGAGAACAGATTGGTGGTTGCCAGAGGCAGGGAGTGGGTGAAATGGGTGACAGGGGTCAAAAGGTAAAAACTTCCAGTTACAAAACAAGTCATGAGGATGCAACGTACAGTGACTACAGTTAATACTACACTGCATATGGAGAACAGATCTCAGAAGTTCTCCTCAACAGAAAAAAAATTCTGTCAATGTGTATAGTGACATGTTAACTAGATTTACTGTTATCATTTCACAATACATACAAATATGAATCATTATGTTGTATACCTGAAATTAATGTCAATTATTTCTCAATTAAAACAAAAAGACGAGGCTCACTGAGGGAAGAGTAGATTGGAGTCTCCCCACTCTGGGGGGTGTCTGCTCATTGACAGGCACTAGGTGGTGGAATTTTTCTCTTTCATTCTCTTTGCTGAGGCCCAATAACTGAATGTGTATAAGTCAAATGAGGTGGGATTCCATCATAAGCATTAGCACTGTACTTGACAAACAGTAAAAACTTAGTAAATGTAAGCTACACTCTTTCTCCATCACAGCTAACTGTCAAAATGGTATTCAGCTCTGAAGTAGATAGAACTAATAGAATTTATCTGTCTTCCCTGGGGGGTGGCTGTTAATAAATTTCTATGTTGTGCTCTTCAAACAGACAATAGAAGATAACTTAATGGTGGAATAATCGGTGGTTTAAAAATGCCCACTGTATTTCCAACATAGGAAACAGAGTACTCCTGCACAAGGAGCAGCCCCAGGTGTGGGTCTGTTCTCCTTTCTCTGGTCGAGAGTGCTACAGTTGGCTGGAGCCTGAATGTGATTGATCAAAATGGGGAATGATATGAAGATAAAGTTTTATAAAGGAGATTTATGTTGTAAAAACTAAATACTTCAGGATCCACAAATTCTTATTCAGGGTTCAAACTATTTGGAAAATATATGAATCAAGAAATGAAAAATGTGATGGGTATTTTGATTCTGAACATGTTTGGGGAGCCGTTGTGAAGAGCTTTAACAAGGAAAGGGTTGTGACCAAAAGACTCCATCAGTGACTGGAGGGGGTGGATCCAGAGTCTCTGTGTACTTGATGGACTGACTTTTAGCTTTTATTGGTCCAGTGGAATCAATAAAATTGATTGTGCCTGAGAACATATACAGTTAGATGAAATAATGTCTTCTACCATTAAAAAATAATAATAATCAGAAGGAAATTACATGTTTTCTAAAAATTAAGACCAACAATCAGATGGAAATATGGACAAAAAATATGAATAGATAGTTCACAGAAATGAAAATGGCCCTTTAAATGGAAAGATGTGGGGGGGATAAATTGGAATACTGTCACTGACGTATACACACTACTATATATAACACAGATAACTAATAAGGAGCTCCTGTATAGCACAGGGAACTCTACTCAATACTCTGTAATGGCTTATATGGGAAAAGAATCTGAAGGATGGATATATGTATAACTGATTCACTCTGCTGTACACCTGAAACTTAACACACAATCGTAAATCAACTATATACCAATAAAGACTAAGAATAAATAAATAGGCGGCAAGGTAAGCCTGCAAAATCTAAGAAAAATACAACGTAAAACTACAACAAGATACCATTTCACACCTGTGAGTTTGGCAAATGGCAAAATTCCAACATCTTTGGGGAAATAGGCGCTATCTTTTTTTAAAAAAATGCAACATGATACAACCCCTGTGGAGATTTGGCAAGATCTGGCAAAATTACATGTTAAGTTTACCCTCTAATCTAGTAACGTCACTTCTAGGAATCTATCTCAAAGTTACAATGGCAAAAACACTATGTGACACATACAAAGCTATTGTTTCAAATAATTAGCATTATTTAAAATAGTGAAAGTTAGAAAACACCCAGAACATCTACCTCTTGGGGGACTGGTTGAGTAAACCACAGGAGAGCCACCCAGAGTACTATGCTATTTAAATTAAAAAAAAAAAAAAAAAAAAAAAGAGGGAACTGTATAAATACTACCATGGAATGACATCTAGGATTTACTAAGTGAAAAAAAGCAAGGTGTCAGAATTCCCTGGTGGTCCAGTGGTTAGGACTCCAAGTTTTCACTGCCATGGGCCCGGGTTCAATCCCTGGTCGGGGAACTAAGATCCTGTAAATGTAAACCACGTGGTACGGCCAAAAAAGAGAAAAAACCAAAGTGAAAAACAGCGTGTTTAGCATACTCTCTTCTGTGTAGGAGGAGGGGAAATACATAAATATATCTAGGACAATATTAGGTTATATTTTCAAAATTAACTAATGGAAACATAAACCAAAACCTGGTAAAAAATGGTTACTTTTAGGAACAGGGAGGAAAGCTAGCCCTTTCTGAAGGTACCATGCCTGACTCTGGAGGCATGTGAAGAAACCTTTCTCATGCCCCCCCAAATAAAACAAAACCCACAAACAGATGAATCTAATTATTTATCAAGTTAATGGCAAAAATGCACAAAGAATAACTTCAAGTTGCTCTAAACATAGTATTTCTTGACTATACATGCCTAATAGGATAATATACGAAGGATATAAAAAACACAAGGAAATCAAACAGCATTCAGCACTATTACTTTAGTAATAATATTGGTATTATTTATTTTCTGGCTCTCTCCTATGAAAAAGCCTAAAACCAATTTCCCTAGCACCTAGATTATGGTCTCTAAATAAAATTTCCCACCTTCAAGTGTGGCTAGTTCAGGTCTAGGGCAGGAAATGTACAAGATGAACATGGAATAGTCTGTCATATATGAAAGAAGGGACGCTGTTAAAGGCTACTAAGTTGTATGTCAAGAGGACACAGGAACCTACATAACGGGGCTCCTACTGGCCAGAGAAGGAACAACTAGAGAGTCAAAAAATCCCTCATCTGTCCTCTGGAGGCTGGTGAGGCACTTAAACTCATTACTCTGAACTGACACAGGGGAAAAACACACAGACATCTATCCTGTTTTTCCCATTCAAATTGGTAATTAATCTATGAGGCAGTGGTGTTAGTTGTACAAAAGAATAAACGTACTAAAAACCACACAACTATACACTTAAAAATGGTGAATATATTAGGTTACCTATATCTCAATTAAAAAATGTGTCAATGATCACTCTTAACATCACTGAAAGTGGATGAGACACTGTACGTGTCCTAGTGAAATGAAGCAAAGTATGCCAGTGACAAACTCTCGCCACCCCCCACCCACCAGAGGAATAAAATCTAATCAAGCCTCCAGATTTACCAATTTAGAAATACAGGGAACAGAGGAACAAGAGGTAAATCACAGCACTGAGGATGCGATCAGCCAGAACTAGGATGAGAAGCTCTGCAAGGGAAATGACTGGTTTCTCCAAAACATGACATGAATAAGAAAGGGGAAGGAGGACCCCTCTGTTGTCAATTAGAAGACACGAGACATAATCAACCATACGCAACGTGTAGACCTTGTTTGGATCCCAAATTTTAATAAAATCACTGTTAAACAGTATTCTAGAGAAACTGAGGAAAATTAATCATGGTCTGGCATCCTAATTTTTAATTTTTTTAATTTTAATTTTTTTTTTTTTTGCAGTAGCGGGCCTCTCACTGTTGTTGCCTCTCCCGTTGCGGAGCACAGGCTCCGGAGGCACGGGCTCAGCGGCCATGGCTCACGGACCCAGTCGCTCCGCGGCATGTGGGATCCTCCCGGACCGGGGCATGAACCCATGTCCCCTGCATTGGCAGGCGGACTCCCAACCACTGCGCCACCAGGGAAGCCTTATTTTTTTTTACTTTTTTGAATTTTATTTTTTTTATACAGTAGGTTCTCATTAGTTATCTATTTTATACATATTAGTGTATGTATGTCAATCCCAATCTCCCAGTTCATCCCACCCACCCAACCCCTGCTTTCCCCCTTGGTGTCCATACATTTGTTTTCTACATCTGTGTCTCTATTTCTGCCTTGCAAACCGGTTCATCTGTACTATTTTTCTGGATTCCACATTTACGCATTAATATACAATATTTGTTTTTCTTTTTCTGTCTTACTTCACTCTGTATGACAGTCTCTACTGGCATCCTAAGTTCAAGGAGTTATTGTTAATTTTGTTAGATGTGGATATCGAATATGACTGCACAGAAGGGAAGAGAAGCCAGTATACAATAAAACTCTTAAGAGATTAAGTGGCATATAACATATAAATGAAAAGCTACTTACCTGATTCCTAAAAATCATAATGTATTTGATACCATCAGCTTTAAGAACAGGAAATTCATTCACTATAAAAAATTTTTAAAAAGTCACAGTTATTTTAGTGCTAAGGACTGTTAACTCCCAAATTAGTGACAACATTATCAGATTTTAAAAACATGGTTCTGGTAAACAAAATGTCAAGTAATTAAAGCTTAGTTAATTATATAATGATCTACTATGCAGCTATTAATACTGGTAAGTTTATAAATAATTTTATTTTTCCCCCTTACCTTTAAGTTTCACTACAAATGAACGTGTGTTACTTATGTAACTGAACAAAAATGATTTGGACCATGAAATAACGATAGTATCTTCTTCCAAAATTGAAGCTATTCTGAATCAAGAGCAAGTCTCTCTAGATGGGCTTGCACTAGTGGTGGGAAGTAAGTTAGTGAAAGGCCTAAAATATCGGCCAATTGTTAAAAGCTCCTGAAACTGAATGATAGTAACATGGAAGTTCTTTATAATATTATCCCTACCTATTAGTGTATTTAAATTTTCCACAAAGTTTTAGAAGAACATCTCTTGATCAACAATTTTTTTTTTTTTTTTTTTTTTTTGCGGTACGCGGGCTTCTCACTGTTGTGGCCTCTCCCTCTGTGGAGCACAGGCTCCGGATGCGCAGGCTCAGCGACCATGGCTCACGGGCCCAGCCGCTCTGCGGCATGTGGGATCTTCCCAGACCGGGGCACGAACCCGTGTCCCCTGCATCGGCAGGCGGACTCTCAACCACTGCGCCACCAGGGAAGCCCTGATCAACATATTTGTGTAAACATATGGAAGTATCCTTAGTATTTATTAGTTTCAAGTACTTTAAATTTACTCCATTTTTTTTTTTTTTTTTTTTTTTTTTGCAGTACGCGGGCCTCTCACTGTTGTGGCCTCTCCTGTTGCTGAGCACAGGCTCCGGACGCGCAGGCTCAGCGGCCATGGCTCATGGGCCCAGCCGCTCCACAGCATGTGGGATCCTCCCGGACTGGGGCACGAACCCGAGTCCCCTGCATCCACAGGCGGACTCTCAACCACTGCACCACCAGGGAAGCCCTACTCCAATTTTTAAGAGTTCATTTTTTTTTTTTTTTTAGTTTTATTGGATTAGCCAATAAGTTCATTCGTCCCTTAACATATTTTGGACAAACCCGAACGAATTTTTTGGCCAGCCCAGTATTTTATTTTTATTTTCTTTTTCGCCATGTAGCTTGTGGGATCTTAGTTCCCTGACCAGGGATTGAACCCCGGCAGTGAAGCACGGAGTCCCAACCACAGGACTGCCAGGGAATTCCCAAGAGTTCATTTTTTTAAAAAAAATTAATTAATTAATTATTTTCGGCTGCATTGGGTCTTTGTTGCTGCACGCGGGCTTCCTCTAGTTGCAGTGAGCGGGGGCTACTCTTCGTTGTGGGGCATGGGTTTCTCATTGTAGTGGCTTCTCTTGTTGCAGAGCATGGGCTCTCGGCACGCAGGCTTCAGTAGTTGTGGCTCGTGGGCTCTAGAGCCCAGGCTCAGTAGTTGTGGCACATGGGCTTAGCTGCTCCGGGGCATGTGGGATCTTCCCAGGTGAGGGCTCGAACCCGTGTCCCCTGCATTGGCAGGCGGATTCTTAACCACTGAACCACCAGGGAAGTCCCCCAAGAGTTCATTCTTTAAATGAGAAGGAAAACAAAAACCAAAGTATAATTTCTAGTGCATTATTATATGTACACTAGAAATATACAGTGACAATTTAGTCTCACTTGTTCCTGTTTTCCTTCTACATAAGAGACATTTTCTTCATGGAAAGTTAATTTCACCTGGGCAAAATCTGGGGCAACCATTTGAGATTTTATCCAATAAAGTAACTGCAATAAGGACAGGAGCCACCATTTTCTGTATCATGGTGATATAGAGCTGTAACGGTACTCATTTTGTAGTTTAAAATAAAAATACAAATAAAAATTGCAGGTATAGGGACTTCTCTGGTGGTCCAGTGGCTAAGACTCTGCACTCCCAATGCAGGGGACATGAGTTCAAAACCTAGTGAGGGAACCAGATCCCACATGCCACAACTAAAAGATCCCACACGCTGCAATTAAGACCCGGTGCAGACTAATAAATAAATAAATGTATTTTTTTTTTAATTGCAGGTATAGTGTAAGCTGTACTAAAAACATTTCACAAAACTCACCATTAGCTGCTTTTAAATCAGGGAGAATGTGATTCACAAAGAACTCAGTCAGGTTTACAAGTTCATTCGCTTGTGTAATTCCATGCTAAAAAACAAATTCATAACAGTAAAATAACATGAAAAATCTGTGATTATTTACCACACTAGAAATTTAGGCAGCTTTAGAAAACCAGGTTAAAGATGGAAATGAATACTTCAAAACACAAACTACTTACATATAAAATAAGACTATTTTAATAGATAATAAAGAAACTTCCCTAAATTAAAACCAGCTAAATTTAAGTTTAGCACGTTTTATATACTGAGTCTCAGCTAAGGAAGCAAGTGCGGCACCTGTTGATTTTTTGGTCCATAAGAAACTTAAGTGCTTAATACATCAGTATAAAGCCATCTTTGGAGACCATATGAATTCTAATCAGAACTAACACATTATCTAACAGAGTAGGCTATATAACCAGAAATATATCACTTCTTTTTGACTTCTGTGGTACCAACAACTATGTTTTAGAAATAAAAATATACTGAAAGGATTCACCTTCTGGGTTTGGGCTTTCGATGCCAAAGACGTCACCAGGTAAATGGCTGCATCTTTGTGTTTCCAGTTGACAGATGGATTTTTTGCATACTCCTGCAGCATGGAATTAACATAACCAGAGAAGATTCCCGTCACGGGTCCCTCAAAAAACTTGCATAATCCTCGTACTAGATCACAAGCAGCCCTGCGTCTAGTATCAATATCTAGAAAATCAAAGGGAAATACATTATGGGAGAAAGAAACCACCAACAACCAACTGACCAAGTTTATAAGAAAACGAACTGCCATCTGGGAGTTAACAGCAATAAAAACAATGAAAAAAAAATTCCCCCCACAAATGTAAAATGAGAACGAAACTGAAAGATCATAGTAGTATGATAAACACTAAGAAGTATATAAAAAAGAGAAGTAATTCAACATCTGACACTCTGATATAGCTCATATAAAGAGCTGCTTTTTACCATGTACAAGTTAAAGAAGGAAAAGTTCTCCAATGAAAGCCAGCTGAAATGACATGCTTATCAGGACCCCCTCACCTCCCCATATTCATTAGAAAGAGAGCAACTTTAAAACTGGCCTGCTAAGAGACCAACAGCTAAAGACCAAAATACACACCAGATCCTTCCAAATCTCTTCTTATATACTCCTCAGAATTATCTTCAAAGGCTTCTTCATCAGCAGCTACAAAGCAAGAGGACATTTCAGATCACCTCTTGAAAGACGTGGCAAGTCATTCTACCTTTACAATTGAGTATGCAGAAGAGTATGTGGAATTGCCATGTTTTACAACAAATGACTACTTCATATCCTCTTAATCATTACTCAAGAGCAGCAAACGCCACCCTGAGAGATCAGGTAACAGGTAATTCATACAGCTGCGAGCGGTTCACTTGTTCTAATGTGAACGTCCACAGAACTGGACTTCATCACCAACCTTCAGAAGTGTTGGGAGACCAGCCTAGGGATGCCACCTCGTTATTCTGCCAGACAAGGACATTAAACAACCAACCTAGTAACTACCATCACCACTGTTTCATAAACAGTCATTTCAACACCAAAACAAGTAGGACAGACAGTATCAGATTAAAGATCTGTCCTTTACATATAGTTTTATGAAAAAAGAAAAGGAAATAAAACCCCACGTTACACTGTCTTTTATTTCCTCATTTTGTTCCTGAATGATCTAATGACTGCTCTTCCCAACTGTCAGAAAGACATTTTGTACAAATACAGACTCTTAGGACTCTTTTAACCTTAAGCACAAACTAGGTGGGCTTCAACTCTGTATTTAAAAGTCATCAATCACTTCTTGTCTCAAGTCAACTGTTCAAAAATAGCTTCTGCTTTGGTCAAATACTAAATCCAACAAAACTTAGACTGAATATGTTACAAAAAGCAACACAGAGAAGACTTCTTAAATCCTTCAATTTATACTAACATACTCTTTTAAAAAAACAAGCTTTTAATTAATCTCCTGAAAAAGCTTTGCACTTTGCCACAATTACCTCTAAATTCCATGTTAGGCACAATAACCTTTTCACAGATACTTGTCAGCGTGTTCTGGTCCTCAAATAGATTCTTATAGTGAGGTCTCTCACAAACTGAAGCCAGAAACTGAATTGCATTACTTACCAACTGGAATAAAACACAAAAATAAGCGTATTTTTAAGAGCAAACGGAACCATTTATTTCGGGGCGGGAGGGGATGTCTTAATTATTTGTCTTCACCATCACCTTACCAAGTCATATTTAACCTCTTGACCTGTTGTAACTAGTAAATTCCAGATGGCTGTGACAAAACGAGGCAGGTACTGCTGAAATTCTTCATCATATTTTTGTGCATAGAGTGCAGCATTATCACAAATCTGGGATTTTAAGAGCTCCAATAAGCCTGCTTCCTCTTCATCCTCACATAAGAGAAAACGGAAAACTCAAACATACAACTTCAACGCTATCATAAACATGGAGAGTAGCTGTAATTCCTGAACTCTTTAAAAATTTTACATCAAAGCCAAGCGCTGTGAACTACATCTACGCCACTGTAAATTTATTCACCTGGTCTATCAAATAAATACAAGATGAAATGCTTCGTATTTATTAATCAATGAGAGCAGTTCTCAAAAGTTTTCAAGTTAAATAAAGCCTTTTCAGGACTTCCCTGGTGGTCCAGTGGGTAAGACTCCCAATGCAGGGGGCCTGGGTTTGATCCTCGGTTGGGGAACTAGATCCCGCGTGCATGCCGCAACCAAGAAGTCCATGGGCCTCAACTAAGACCCGGCACTGCATGCATGTGTGAATAAATATTTTAAATAAATAAATAAATAAATAAAGCTTTTTCTTCTGGTTACTGAATTATAAAATATTTACATATTAAATCGAAAATAATATGTTCCTACAAAAACCTGAGTAATAAAAATCATATCACATTTTCCTTTGTAAGACAGTCTTGCTATCTCCCAAAAGGTTCTCATTTCAAATATATTAAAATATGTTCTCTTCCCAATAAGCTAATGCTATAACATTCTCACAAATAATATTCTGGTTATAAAATGTTGAACAACCTAAAGCAGGGGTTAACCTGCTGCCTAATTACTGAAGTAAAGTTTTATTAAAACCCAGCCACACACATTCTTTGTTTTCATTTATACAATTTATAGTATTGCCTATGCCTGCTTTCAACTACAACTGCAGAGTTGTGTATATAGCCCAGAAAGCCAAAAATATTTACTACCCGGACCTTTATAGGAAAAGTTTGCCAACCCCACCTGAAACCATGACAGTGACTGATATAATAATGCTTACTACATATAGCAGCAATCCACAAATACTTTTTGAGCTATATTATGTGCCAAAGAACTCAAATTGAGAAGAGATAAAAGAACAGCTCCTCAAGGAATGAATATAAGGGATGTCACACAGTGAGATGACACATTTAAATGGGCAAACAATTCCCTTAAGAATCCTATGTGAAAAACTTCCTTTAGACTTAAGTGTAAAGACAAGCTTTGTTTTCTGAGGGGGTGGTTTCTTCCTAGTGGACTGAAGGAATTATTTTATTGGAACTCTATTTTTTTTTTGGTTGCTTCTTGTTGCGTAAGTCTCAGAGACAAAATTTGCTGTACACCCACAGTAATGATTCTCCCTCTGCACGCCACCCAAACAGATCTGCATCACCAACTGTAATTTTTACCTGGTGTTGAAGTATTCTTAATATTTTACTTTTTACGTTTTTTGTTTGTTGAGAAAGAGGTAAATCATAAACATATTAATGAACAAGCAAATGAATAACAGAGTGCTACATGTTGAAAGTACACATTACAAAACTCAGATCAGAAACTTTTACACATTACAAACTTTCATGTCCCCTCTTTCCCACACTGTAGATGACTTTTACAAAAGAGGCTATTATTACAGAGGTTTAAGTTTTCTTAGTATCTTCAATGACAAATGATTTTCTATTTCATAAAATGTTCACAATGTGAATGCTCTTGAGGCCTTACTTTCAATAACGTAATAAATAGCCTTATCTATAAATTGTGACTTAAGTCAGGACTACAAGAAGGGTAATTCTGCACATTACAATTATCCTCCCTCCAGTGTTCTCAGAGGGCACTCAAATAATTTTTTTAACATTAAAAAAAATTGAGATATAATTGACATTTAACATTATATTTCAAATAATTCTTTAAAAAAAGCCTACTTGGGAAATATTTTCAATAATACTTACATCAGTTTGTAGAAGCTTATTATCTAATGTCAAGAGGGTATGAAAATTGTTCATCCAAGTTTCCATATTATCTTCAAAAAATTCAGGGAGATCCTAAAGAATAAATGGTGACTTGAGACTTTTGGTTGAAGTAATTATTATATTTTAATAAGTTTTCCTCACCACGCCAAATGTTTTCCACACGCCTACAGACTCAAGCCCACATTTCTCAGCTAAGTCAACGGATACCTATTTTGACAAGACTTCCCTGCTCCAGCGAGGTCTGGCAGACGAGTAAACCATTCTGACTGTGTCTCGGTAAGCTTTCAACCACAAATGATGCCACCTGTTCCTGTCCCAATGTCAATCTACTTATTCCTTTAAGGTTCAGCTAAGACTGAAAACTTTCCTTACAAAACTCAGTGCTTACCAATACATTCCTTTTCCTTTCTGAACTACTGTATTTACTGTAAGATGACCACCAAGTCAGGCTTATTGTCTTATATAGTTACTGATTTCCTGTGGCACAATACTGCCCTCTTAATGAGGGATAAATCCCCCAAGGGTAAAGATTATGCCTCCTTCCTATTCCTAGTCAGGCTTCCGTGACTAACAAGTTATTAATCACCTCATTCTACCTGACTTCTAGGAAGTAGAATTCAAAAGAAGGTATACAAAAACCCAGTGGTACCCTTTAAGAATTTCTCCAATTGCTGTCTAGCTGAACACTGAAGGTATGCCATTTGGGGCTGTTCATCTCATATTCATTCTACCTATTCCTTCTGAGGAATGCTCTCCCTACCACTGTGAGCACAGTCACGTTGGGAAGATTAAGTCCGAGTACTTGGCTCTGGCTAGAGGCAACAAAAAGGCTACATCCTTTCTCTTGCATCTCAGTATAGGAGTCTGTACCAGTAAGACTCCGTTCTCATTCCTGGAGCCCTGAATCTTAAAGTAATGACTCAAGAACAGAAAGAATGACTGGAGGCCACCACCTCAGTAGCAACCGGGTGATCAGGCATTTTCTGCTATAAGATTGTGGCTGTGTTTCCTCTCAAATGCCACTGGTTCTTACACCTTCCCAAGTCTGTTTCTTCAGCCTTTTGTCTCCCAGATATGCTTCCATTAAAAGCTATAAGCTTTGCTTCCATGACCTGGCTATTGTAAACAGTGCTGCAGTGAACATTGGGGTGCATGTGTCTTTTTTTTTTTTTTTTTTTTTTTTTTGCGGTATGCGGGCCTCTCACTGTTGTGGCCTCCCCCGTTGCGGAGCACAGGCTCCGGATGCGCAGGCCCAGCGGCCATGGCTCACGGGCCCAGCCGCTCCGCGGCATATGGGATCCTCCCAGACCGGGGCACGAACCCGTATCCCCTGCATCGGCAGGCGGACTCTCAACCACTGCGCCACCAGGGAGGCCCCATGTGCCTTTTTGAATTATGGTCTTCTCTGGGTATATGCCCAGTAGTGGGATTGCTGGATCATATGATAATTCTATTTTTAGTTTTTTAAGGAACCTCCATACTGTCATCCATAGTGGCTGTATCAATTTACATTCCCACCAACAGTGCACGAGGGTTCCCTTTTCTCGACACCCTCTCCAGCATTTGTTGTTTGTAGATTTTCTGATGATGCCCATTCTAACTGGTGTGAGGTGATATCTCAAGAGGGTTCCCTTTTCTCCACACACTCTCCAGCATTTGTTGTTTGTAGATTTTCTGATGATGCCCATTCTAACTGGTGTGAGGTGATATCTCATTGTAGTTTTGATTTTCATTTCTCTAATAATTATGATGCTGAGCAGCTTTTCATGTGCTCCTTGGCCATCTGTATGTCTTCTTTGGAGAGATATCTATTTAGGTCTTCTTCCCATTTTTGGATTGGGTGGTTTGTTTCTTTAATATTGAGCTGCATGAGCTGTTATATATTTTGCAGATTAATCCTTTATCCAATGATTCATTTGCGAATATTTTCTCCCATTCTGAGGGTTGTCTTTTCGTCTTGTTTATGGTTTCCTTTGCTGTGCAAAAGCTTTGAAGTTTCATTAGGTCCCATTTGTTTATTTTTGTTTTTATTTCCATTACTCTAGGAGGTGGGTCAAAAAAGACCTTGCTGTGATTTATGTCAAAGAGTGTTCTTCCTATGTTTTCCTCTAAGAGTTTTATAATGTCCGGTCTTACATTTAGGTCTCGAATCCATTTTGAGTTTATTTTTGTGTATGGTATTAGGGAGTGTTCTAATTTCATTCTTTTACATGTAGCTGTCCAGTTTTCCCAGCACCACTTATTGAAGAGACTGTCTTTTCTCCATTGTATATCTTTGCCACCTTTGTCATAGATTAGTTGACCATAGGTGCGTGGGTTTATCTCTGGGCTTTCTATCTCGTTCCATTGATCTATCTTTCTGTTTTCGTGCCAGTACCATATTGTCTTGGTTGCTGTAGCTTTGTAGTATAGTCTGAAGCCAGGGAGTCTGACTGCCAATCGACAGACGAATGGATAAAGAAGTTGTGGTACATATATACAATGGAATATTACTCAGCCATAAAAAGGAACGAAACTGAGTCATTTGTTGAGATGTGGATGGATCTAGAGACTGTCATACAGAGTGAAGTAAGTCAGAAAGAGAAAATATCTTATATTTTTATTTCACATATCACATACCAAAATACGGACCTATAAAATATCGTATATTAACGCATGTATGTGGAACCTAGAAAAACAGTACAGATGAACTGGTTTGCAAGGCAGAAGTTGAGACACAGATGTAGAGAACAAACGTAAGAACACCAAGGGGGGAAAACCACGGTGGGGTGGGGATGGTGGTGTGCTGAATTGGGCGATTGGGATTGACATGTATACACTGATGTGTATAAAACTGATGACTAATAAGAACCTGCAGTATAAAAAAATACACAGACAAAAAAACAACTAATACTAAACTTTCTTTGGGTCTTTGGGTTATTTGCATGGAAATATGTTAATATAAATGTTTCAGACATTACATGAAATTTCTAAGAAGCTTATATGTTCTGGTATAATGTTATAAGTCATAATTCTAGTTATTACTTTAAAAAGTATATCTCAGAAATAACTAAATTTCCTTGTCAACTGCATTATTATGAACTTCCATCAAATCTTTAACCGTGGTCATTTTTAAGTCTTTTGTCATTTACAGACAGTTCTGGGTGTACTCTGATGCTTTTGCAAAAATGTTCCTATAAAAGGGTTTCATCTTCAAGGAATTCATGGAAAAGACTCTGACAAGTACAGGTTTCTGGTAACTGACTATACTGCTGAACTGAATGAATAAGCATTTTCAGAACTCTAATGGAAAACTGATGAATTCATAAAAGTGCTAACAAAAGATCAAGATGGAAAAAAAATTAATTACATGGGACTGAGTGAACTGGTGAGGATGATTATAATTTTTGTGACTTTCTGTTTGAAAAAAAAAAAAATCCCACAAGGACTCAGAGGCAAAAAATATACAAATCAATTTTCACTGCAAAGTAAAGGAGCTGTTACAGTGGAGGATTCCTGGACTGAATGTCAATATTATGACATAGTGTGAGTGTGTTTCGTGTTTGGTAATTGCAAACATTGTTGCTTTTGTTGTGGTCATCCACTTACAATGCTTGGTGTCAGTTTATTTATCTCTTGTAAAAAAAAAAAAAGAATGGGGGGAATCAGAAAACAAGCAACTAATGTCTATTTTTTCGGGGGTGGTGGTGGAAATCAATGCTAGCAAAGAAGTCTTAATCAAGTGAAAAACTTTATATATGACATCAAAGAATAAGAATCAAAAGCAAGAAATAAAACAAAACTTACCTGAAAGTTTAAACTGTAGAACAGTTTTGAGATTAGGATCAGGGAAGAAAAAAGAATCCTCAGGGCAGAGGCATCATTTGCGTGGGTGCTGCAGAGTTCAATAGTGGCCTTGGAAAGGAATTTAGAAAGACGGTTTTAGTGTATTGTAAACCTTAGTGAAAAAGCCTTGTACTAGGCTGAAACTATTCATACATCTTCTCCAAAATTTGGCTTTTAAATAGTAGTATGCAGTCATTTAGGATTTTTGAAAAAACACGTTAAAGTATATATTTTTAAGTTGTCCATCAGAGCACTACTGTAAAGTCCAATATTAATATTTTGGACTAGATCCTTCTACTCTCCTCTGTGCACGTATATAACTATATTACACAAAACTGTCTTTATATGCACTCATTAAATAATTCCCTGCCACCTGGCCTGTAGGTTGTTTGCAATTGTTTGTTATTCTAACTGCAATAAACAAGCTTATGTATAAAACTTTGGGCACACTTCTAGTTTTCTGAGTTTGAGATTCTAGAATTGTATTACCAGTGCAGAACAGTATGCTATGAGTAAGAGTTTTGGAAGCCAGACAGATCTGGATACAACTCAGACTCTGTTACTCATAATAAGCATGACTCTGAGTAAGTTATTTTACTGAGCCCCCATCTCCTTATCTGTCTGTAATTAAGAATAATGCCTACCTCATAAAATATGAGAATAAAATGAGAAAATACACATAAAAGGTCCTCGTAATTTGTGCACAGCTACAATGTAAAAGACACTCAACAAATGTTGCTAACTATATCCTGGAGTTAGAAAATATGAATATTATGGTTTTCTCAATGAAATGTCAAATTCCAGAAAGCCAGTACCATTTATAATCCAATGGACAGGACACTAGTGTTCATTTCACTGGACTCTGGTTAAAACATTTTTCCCCCACCCGTCCCTCCCTGCTCCTGGCTAAAATTTTTAATGTCATTAAAAAGAAATAAAAATCTTTGCTAGTCCAATAGGTGAAAAATATTGACATTTTGTCCAATTTTATTTTTAAAAAATAAAAATGTACTATCAGTAAGATATCCTAACCATGAAAAATCCTGTGCATACTCTGTAATTTAGAAACTTGTGATTATCACACAACTTTCCTTTCTGAAAACAGGAAATGAGCAGCTTTTCTCAAGTTAGCAAAACTAGGTTTGAGGCCTGGCTCTCTTTTTTATTAGCTGTGTGATACCGAACCCTCCACTTTCCTTATCTGGAAAAAAAGGTTAACAATGCTTCTCTTTCGATCTTAAACGAGTTTCAGCAAGATATTTAGGAAAGTTGCTTATGTACTATAAGATGATGCACGGATATATAAATTAAACTCCATAAACAGTCAAATCAAAATACGGATCTATTCCTTTAGAGACACATACTCAAATACCTGAATGAAATAATATGACGCCTGGGATTTGCTTTTAACTATTCATATGAAATCAAAGGGAGAGAACAAATTAAAAAGAAATAAAATTCTAGTAACCGTTAAACTTGTGTAGTCAATACATAGGATTTCATTCTACCAGCTTCTCTATTTTGGTGTAGATTTGAAATTTTTCAGAAGAAATGCTGCTCTAAACCATTACCTATCAAATATGCTTTCAAAGCAATCTCTTAAACAAAATTTATACAAATATTCAAGCACTTTAAAATATTAAGTAATTAAAAAATACCACCAAGATGTTATCACATACCTTAAATAGATTAGTCAAAGGCAAAGCAAAGGCATCCAGAACAAGTTTAATTTCAGTCCATAACTCATTTGACTTAAATTCATGGCGATATCTAGAAAATTAAGGTAAAAGAGGTAAATTTACAAATTTTTGTTAACTGACTTTAGGTCTTCAAGGCTAGATTAGAGAAAAATCTATGGCTAGATAGCTTTCTGAAATAAAAAGGGAATTCAAGCACAGTTTATCAAGACCAGGTATTTCACAAGTAATAGGGCAATATGAAATAAACATCCTACACTTAAGAAGAAACAAACACGATAATGAGAGGCTTATGCTCTTATTCTAGAATTATCATAAAAAAAGACATAATCACAAAAGTATACACAAGCAAAAATATTTGAAAAAAGTATTTAAAAAAATATGAATTTATATATCAATACCTTTTAAATAAAGAATGTGCTGTACGAAGGACTCCATTAATAACATGGAAATCTCCACTCTGAAAGCGATTCACCATTTCTGTCAACAAGTCAGGCCATTTCTGAGGGAAATCTTCTCTGCCAATAATGCTAATGGCATCACTTAACTGTGGGGAGGAAAGAGACTAATTAGATGAAAGCTCTACAAACAAGCCCACCTAACAAGCAGGGTCTCACATACCTGCTTCTGAATTTGCTCTGGGCTGCTAAGCATCAAGTGCACTATGTTAGCTTTAATGGCTGCTCGGTCGGCTTCGCAAATTTTATTTGGTTCATCTTCAACCTAAAAGCAAAACATTAATGAGCAAGTAACATAAATCCATATCTATGACTGTATGGGTTTGTAGATAAAATAGAACCATTTCTCATTTCCTGATTTCCTAAGAAAAACAGAGGAAGGTAGGGCCTTCCTTCTACATTAGTGGGTCACAGATTCCTTTAATAATCTGATGGAAGCATTTTTCTGCAGAAAAATGTACCTTCCTCCCCAAATGCAAATATTTTACATACAAATTAAGCAGCTTCTCTGACTCCCTGACGCCAATTAAGAATCTCAGTTCTATAAGTAAACTAATCAGAACATGTGGTTAAAAATCTTTATACATATATGCTACTCAGCCGATATTCATCTTCAAAAGCTTCAATTTGACCGTTACCTTAAGTCAAAGAAAGGTCTTATCAATGAAAACTTCTTGACCATTACCAGTTTGAATGCATCCAGGACTACATCGTCCAAAGAGATTCTGGAAGTCTCACTAGTTTTACAAATCAAGACAGAGGGATAGGGCTTGCATGTCTACAAGAAGATGAACGGATTTTTAAACATTCTAAAATTCACTAAGTCATTTCTTCACCACATGTGAGAACGCTTGACTATACAAGCTTAAAAACAATATTTACTGTTTTTGAATTCTTCTATGGAATGAGGAAAAAAGATTCTAAATATATACTTAACCAGATTTAAAGCTGATTTTTTAGAAAAACTGACCATTTCTGTCAACTTTAATACTTTCTAAGTATCATTACTGCTATTACTAAAAACATTTCTCACCTTTTTCTTTATCCTAACCCAGTTACCTCAACCCCGGTATTACTGACATTTTGGGTCAGATAAACCTTTGTTATGGGGATCTTTCTTGTGCACTGTAGGATGGTTCCCAGCACCCTCAGCTTCTACCCACTAGATTCCAGACACCCTCCCCACCCCACCCCCAGCGTGGACAACCAGAACATCTCTAAATATCCCCAGGTTGGCAAAACTAACCCCAATTTAGAACCACTGTCATGAGCTAAGGTAGGGAAGATACCCGTTTCTCAATGTATAGCTATAATCATCATTAAACTTGCAACATAATAAGATTCACCTTATGATTAAAAAATATTTCCATATTCCACAAGACACAGGACAAATCCCTTATCAAAAACTTCAAATCTAAATTATTTTGCATTCTACACATATATATGTGTAGAATGCATATATATATATATAAAAATGTGGCTTTTTCCAGCTTTATATAATTTTTCCTTGTTTACAATAGAAATTGCTTCAATCACTCATTTAGACTGTATCTTCCCATGTAATGTCTCTTCAGTAGACAGTAAGCTAAAGTTAAATTTCAACCAAACTGGATGTTAAAACAAAGTCTCACACTCTCTAGCAACCTGGGTTATGAAGCTGACTTAACTGATATGAATTTAAATAAAACAGCAACTTGGAAAAACGTCCTGTTTAACTTTTGTCAATTCTTTTGCATTCTCTACATGGACAATCATGTCATCTGAGAACAAAGACAGTTTTATGTCTTTCCAAATGGTATATTTCCTTTTCTTACTGCATTATCAAGGACATCCCTGGTGGTCCAGTGGTTAAGACTCTGTGCTTCCAATGCAGAGGGCACAGGTTCGATCCCTGGTCTGGGAACTAAGGTCCACACGCCATGGCAAAAGAATATATAAAAAATAAAAAAGACTTCCAACACAATGTTGAAAAGGAGTGGTAAGAGGGGACACCCTTGCTTTGTAACTGATCTTGGTGGGAAAGCTTCAGGTTTCTCACCATTAAGTATGATGTTAGTTATAGGTTTTTCACCGTCTTTACACTGCCGAGAAAATTCCTCTCTATTCCAAATTTACTGAGTTTTTACCATGAATGGGTGTTGGACTTTGACAAAAGCTTTTTCTGCACCTAATGATATAATAATGTGATTTATCTTCTCTTAGTCGATAGGTTTTTGAATGCTGAACCAGCCTTGCATATCTGGGATAAATCCCACTTGGTCATGGTATTTTTATACTTTTGGTACATTTTTAGATTTGACTTTTTAATATTTTGTTGAGGAGGGTCCTGCTTTTATCTTTAATCTGTGCATGAATTGTTCAGGAACACTGCATGTATCAATCTTATAAACATGCAGGGTCTTAAACTATGTACTCACAAAATACTTACAATTCTCCAGTTTCTTTTAATATAGTTCTTGAATGTTACTGAGGCACACACTTTGATAACATTATCCTGAGACTTCTCCAGTAATGTTAACAGCAACAGTGGGTAATTCTGATTTCCTTCTACAGATTCAAGAAACTTCTCAGCTGTAAAATAATTTCCACATTAGAAGATTTGTTATTACAAACAAATCTTAAGACTTCATGAATATGTGAACTATGTATATCTCTCACTGAAGCATCATGGAAAGATTAGGATATTTTTTCCCTTAGGGAACCTATCACTTTTAGTGCCTCACTTCTCTTATCTATTAAATGAACTATATATGATGTTACATTAAATTTATATAATACCTCGGTTTTCAGATCACTTTACCATCTGTTAACTCACCCAATTCTCACAAACCTATAAGGTGGCGTGATCAGATGATCGATCACCCCATGTGAAGGACAATCTGCTTCTCAGAGAGATTAAGTGACCTTAGGGCAAAATTCATACACCCCTTCTTTTTTTTTTTTTTTTTTTTTTGCGGTATGCGGGCCTCTCACTGTTGTGGCCTCCCCCGTTGCGGAGCACAGGCTCTGGACGCGCAGGCTCAGCGGCCATGGCTCACGGGCCCAGCCGCTCCGCGGCATATGGGATCCTCCCAGACCGGGGCACGAACCCGCATCCCCTGCATCGGCAGGCAGACTCTCAACCACTGCGCCACCAGGGAGGCCCCATACACCCCTTCTTGTTCCAGAAGGATTATTATTAGTACTATTAGTAATGGTAGTAATATTTCTTTTATAGTACTGTGATTAAGATTAAGTGAGTTAATTTATGCTAATACATATTATTATTAACCATATGCGTCTGGTGCTTTACTCACATATGTTAAGTTGTCACTACCACCCAGAGAGGTAGGT